>NC_060246.1:136750197-139250197 GCF_921293095.1 Ischnura elegans
CAAAAAGCAGACGAAATAGAATTTATTTTTACTCTTTGTCGTTTCATTTGAAAATTCTTAGTCTTCACAGTATTACCTGCTTTATGCATTTTCTTCCAGACAGTAGCATTTAGGTTGATGCGTAGGGTGATTCTAATCTCTGAGGAATTTTATGTACGTCTGGAGTTTTATTTTATTCAGCTCGCGTAATAAAAACATGCTCCAAAGTCAACTTAGTTTTCATTTACGAAGTCTTATTGAGTTATAGCACGAATAAGTATATGATATACTTACTCTATGGTTATACCTAAAAAATACTTCAACTTCAAACTCCTTTACACTTTGATGAAACAGGAATTTCATGGCTATTTTTTGAGTGTGTTCAATCAGGAACAATGCCTTCCAACGTAAAAGAATTATTTTTTCATTTCAACCTATAATTTTTCCTTTAATTGTGGTTTCTATCTGTTCAATTTCATGAATTAATCGATTGCTAATTTAAATTTTTAAAAAATAAAGGGTTGTCAAGGGTTAACGGTTGTTTATTAGTTACCGGATAAAACCATCAGTCAAAGAAACAAAAAAGACGTTTATAGTTAAGGATTAATTAGAAATTACATTATTTACGTTAATACTGTGTCTAATAGTTATTTATGGAGCAAGAGAAGAACTAAATCAAATAGGTTATGAGCTCGCTCGCACTTCGTTAACGGTGAAAAAAGTAAATAGTGAAAAAGAGTCAAGTTGTGGACAGCAAACAAAGAAGTTAAAAAAGTGAATTCAAGATGGATAGCAAAAGACATCAAGCCGCTGGCGGGTAAGGGAGACTGGCCACTGGGGTAGAGGAAAGTTCGCGATTTGCTGGATTATCATGAAAATGCTCCCAACATCATTGACAAACTTATGGAAACCAGGAGCGTTGGCTGAAGATGCGACCGATGAACAAATCATGGAACACAAGAGGAAGTCTGATTTGCACCGTAAGGCGAACAGCTGTGCAACGTCAATGATTTTTACCTCGGTGAGAGATGAGGTCTATTAAAAAATAATGGACAAGGAAACAACATATACATGACTTAAATGACATTGAAACAACTTTTAGAAGCATCAAGTAAGGACCAATTATTTCAAATTTTCACCAATTTCTTTGCTTTTGTTTGGACATTAGGAGAGTATGTATCAACTCACATCGCAGAGTTAAAGAGCCTGTGGAACGAGATGAATAATAGTTTAAAGGCGAAGGGTGAGAACGTCATGCCACAGGTGATTTTAATGCAAAAACTCTTGCACATTTTGTAGAGAACATTTGAGACACACAAATCAAGTTGGATGTTGTTGAGAAAAGACGATGTCAGGTCTACTGTGGAACTCACAAGCCAGTTATGCATGTTCGAAAGGAATTACAAGAAAATACGTCAAGAAGAAAATTCCCAGGAGGCTCTTGTGGTCAAGAAGGACAAACAGAAGAGGGAAAGTAATTTCAATCCGGGTCACAAAAGTTCAAGAAAAGAAGATTGCTGCAGTTATTGCTTCAAGAAAAGCCATTGGGTCAAGAATTGTGAGAAGTGGATTGCAGATGGAAGACCGGCGAAGAATGAGGTTAGAAAGGTTGCACACAGCAATGCAGTCGACTTCAAAAGTGCACTAACCCTGGAGTGCAGCGAAGTGTTTGCAACAGAGATGCATTCAACAGTTTGGTGGATTGACAACGGAGCAACAAAGCACGTAACAAACTTTTCTGCGTATTTCAGTGAATTTAAGGATATCAAGAGTCCAAATTCAGTTAAAGCAACGGGCAAAGAGAAGCTTCAGGCTGTTGGGAAAGGGACTATAAAGATTTTGTCCAAAGTGGAGGGCATAGTTTTGCATTTGGAGCTACGAGGTCTTAGGTATGTCCCTGACATTTCGAGAAACTTATTTTCTGTTCTTTCAGCTGATGAGAGAAATAAAAAAAGCAAGTGTTGCTCGACGGCAACGAGGTTTTAATATCAAGTGGACAACCAAACCGTTGTTTGTGGATCAAGAAACTCCCATCAAAACAGAGATTGCAGCGATTCTTCCAGGGAGTGATGATGGCGTAAATGTAGGTGTAGCTGATGGTTATGCACAGCAATTGTATCACGAAAGATGAGGTCATCAAGACAAGAGGTACGTGAAATAGATGCTTGAGAAGAAATTGGGAATAAAGGTGTCTTCAAAAATGGATCTGTGTGAGCCATGCATTTTTGGCAAAGCTCATCGTTTGGCATTTGGCACAAGGAAGAAGACTCCAAGGCCTGGAGAGCTGATTTATGCGGCCCATTTGATGATACATTAAAAGAAGGCAATATTTAGTTATGTTGAAGGATTCTTACACAAAATATATCCCTGGATACATAGCGATGAGAAGTTAGATGCGAATAACGTTCTCAATACAACGATTTCACACGCAAATAAACAAGGACACATCATTAAAGAGTTATTTTTCAGCATTGCAAAGGAGTTTGACAATGAAGAGGTCAAGATGACGCTTCAAGCAGAAAAAATCACGCTGAGACTGACAGACCGTAAACTAGAGAAAACCGGTTGCACCGAGCGTGAGAATGGCAATATTTTGTATATGGCTGGGAACTGTATGTAATCTAATCCAAAGGTTCGGTTTCCAAAAGCTATTTGGGCTGAGTTAGTAAGTACTGCAGTTTATATACTTAACAGGACTGGCAAATCATCAGTGGAAGGTTGCAGCCCTCATTGGCTATCGTTTGGAAGTCTTCCAAATCATCGGATCGATTTGTTTTGTCCATATTCTCGTTCATAATATAAATAAAATGGACGTGAAAGCGGTGAGAGGTAATCTGGCTGGATACGACGGAGAGGAGAGGTACAGAGTCTACGTTAAAGAGAGAGGCACAGCGTAGTTATGCCCAGAGACGTCAAATTACAAGAAGAGTTTACCGAATGCACGGAGAGACTAAAGTTGCCACTTCGAGACGTCTAGGTGAAGGAACCACGAGAATATATTGAAGAAGAGCAAGCTCAAGAATAAGTTCGCAATGAACAGCCACAACAACGGGTGCAACAGCAAGACGTTGAAGAAGATTAGAACGACGAAGAAGAGGATAAAGAAAGCGAGAACGAAGGAGAATCACAAGAATCAAGAAATGAGCTTCCAATAAAAAGAGCTGAGAGACCAGGAATGCTAGGAAGATTGAGATGTTGTGTTTAATGAGAAAACTACTTTCTTACGCAGAGTGCATCGTAATTTCTGACAAGTTTTTCATGGAGAATATTGACACAGAGTCCGTTTTAGAAGCTTTGAACAGCCGAAGATTTTTTCAATGGAAGAAGGCCGTCGACAGTGAAATGGATTCATTGCTTAAAAATAAAACATGGGAGCAGCAAAATTTGCCGCATGGTGCAGAAGTAAATTCCTGCTAATTGCTTTTTCGTTTCAAGATGAAACCAGACGGAAGCATTGACAAGTTCATGGCAAGAGTACGTTTTAAAGGCATCGGTCAACGTCTAGGAATTAATTTTAGTTAAACCTACGGTCCTGTTGCAAATATGGGAAAGATCACGTCAATTTTGAGCATAGCTTCGAGTGAGGAAATGCCATTAGCTCAATTCGACGTCTCAACCAAATTCCTGGACGGAAAATTAGAAGAGAAAATTTACATGTGTCAACTCAAAAGTGGACGAGTTTCTTGTTTGAAGATGAGCCTTAACAGTTTTAAACAATCCCCAAGGTGCTAAAACAAACGTTTTTGCGGTTTCTTAAAGAAACTGGGATTCCATGTCAGTGAAGGAGATCCATTTAGTGAAGAGTTCTCGGGAAAGTCAACGGGTCAGGAACTGCATATCTGACGACGTTTGGATGTCCGACTCGTTCATCGTCCTCAGGGCTGTGAGTGTGACAAAGAAAAAGTTCCATAAAGAGAGTGAGAAGAGGATCCATGTCTATTTATCAAAGAAAATAATGGAAGGGAGCTCATCATTGCTCTTTATTTAGGTGATAGATTAGAAGCAGAAAATAAAAAAAGACAGAGAGTTTTCTGAAACAACTACAAGAAGAGTTCAATATATCATCGAAGGAAGCTTGTTAATTCCTGATGCTTCAGATCTAAAAAGAATATAATCACATCAATATTAGTCAGAAAGGCCAAGTAATCAAGGTTTTTCAAAGATTCAAGCAAATTTGCAGATTGAAAATCAATGTCAACACCGATTTTAAAAAGGCCATTGAATTCCAAATCAGGGAAAGAAGAGGAGACGAAGGGAAACAAGTTTCCTGACCGACAAGCAGTAGAAGCATTAATGTATCTCATGACTGGAACCAGACCATAATTGGCGTATACCATTAGATTTATCCCAAGTTCATTAGAAAACACATCATCAGAAAATGTCGCAAGAGTCAAGAGGGCATTTCGATACTTGGCAGGGACGAGTAATCTGGGTACAACACACATATCTAAAGCAAAGAAAGGCATTTTAGAATGTGACAGTGATGCAGACTTCAAAGGCTATGTCAAAACTGGCAGATCGGCTACAGGAGTAGTGTATCTCACGCTGGAGAGGCTATTTCGTTGCTATGTCAAAGACAGCCGATGGTTGCTACTGCAACAACAGAAGCTGAGATTGTAGCTACAACTGAAACAGCAAGGATATTATCTGACTGACAAGACTGTTCAGACAAACTAGACCATTGAATTCACTCCCGATTTTGCAATTGAATAACTCAGCAGCAGTACAACTGGCCGAAAATCCATAATTCCACAAAAAAACGATGCATGTGTCAATGAAACATTTTTTCGTTCAAGAAAAAGTGGCAGCGGGCAAGCTGGGCATTTAACAATTTTAAATTTAGAAGCGAGAGACGGACATCGCGACGAAGCCGTTTCAAAGGGTTTTATTGAAGATATTAAGATCCATAATGGGTCTTTTATAAATTAACGAATCCAAGAGTTGAATTATTCATCAATTAACAAGAGAAATAGTTTGGGTAGTATTTTAAACGATATGCTGATTTAAATCAACATGGAAAAGTGTCGAAGTTAATGAAATGTTGTATTCTAAATTTAAATTTAAAAAAGCAAAAGGGATGTCAAGGGTTCATGGCTGTTTATTAATTACCGGATACAAACCGCCAGTCAAACAGTCCGCGTCCGGCACAATACCAGCTGTCTGTAGCTTGCCAAGGTGGAAGAACGTCATACTTCCAAGTGCAGCTCAAGCAATTGCTGTATACCAGGTTAGAAAGAAACGGAAGAAAAGTGCACGTCAAAGGTGGTTTTGGGTGCACCCTATTCTGGCAGGAAGAACATTAACAGCGGCCTTAGTTGCCATATTTACTGAACTTCGCGCTGATGAATATAACTTTTTCAATTATTTTCTCAGTATCAATTTCACTATCCATGACGAATGGACGCAATAACAAGGTTATCTCCGAGCTCGTTCCAATTCTACTGACAAATCTGCATGGTCCGAAACAGCCGTCCGCGTTCATGTGGAAGCACAAACCTTTCTCTGCGGCCAGCACGCGCGCGGATGATCCAGGGGGGTGGTGGGGCCACGCGGATGGCTCCTCCGCGTGCGGACGGTTCGCCCTCATGTGTAAGCTTCCATTATCGTCAATGGAACCTTATCTGCGTTGGTTGGCGAATTCGGGTTTCTCTCAGCCTTTCTTTCCCCAACGTTCCATCATGGCGCAAAAACTTATACTGTCTGTCGCATCCAACAAAAGAGGGGGGTGGCAAGCCAAGGGATACAGGTGATTTTTTAGAACTGAGTTTGGTAAAGAAATTAGGTAAAGAAAACAAACGTGGTAAATTAGATATCGAGAGGAGCATTTCAATTTCCGCTCGATATCAGCCCAATACGGAAACTCAGTACATATACAGGGTGTCCCATTTTAAGTTCCCACCCCGAATATCTCGAAATCTAAGCAAAATGAGAAAAAATGTTTCAGACAAAAGTTATAGGGTTTAGAGGGGGACATACGATGGTGACTTTGAAAATGACCTTGAAGTCGATTTTCAAGGTCAAAGAGGGGGTAACTTCCATTTCTTAAATAGAAACCCATATTTTTTATTGCAGAATCGTATTCTACGGAAAAAATACAAACTTCTTGTTGGAAACTTTTTATTGAAAAATGTATTTTTCCAGAGTTTTCTCACAAATTTCGCTCATCTTCGCGCAAATCTGGCCCCCACCGAACTGGTTCATTGGGTTCAATTTCATGAGCAGGTAACTGCGATATTCATTTTCATCTCCATACCTCGGAAATTGAAATCTACATTTCTGCCATTTTTCAAATAAAGGAATGGGTAACATTTAATTTTAAAAAGCTGTTCGTAATGCGAAGATGTTGCTCTGTCTATAAAAATTACTACGAAAATCACCAATCAAATATTTTTCCCGTGACGAGATGAAGTTGACGACCGTTTCGCTGTTTTCATTGTTTTTCGCGTGTTCCTATTCACTCTTTCGACCGTAGAAGCTAAATGTTTACTTTTAAACAATGTTCCATGATTCATTGTTGTAGTTGAATAAACAATTAGTAAACAGAAATATGACGAGACCCTATCGAGCTTCGATACGATTTTATACTCTTGCTTAAAGTTCAGCTTCTACCTTTTCTGTGACGATAGTAGTTCGAAACGACGAAGGTAACACCTGAATAAATATTTCACCAAAGAAAATTGCGACCACGAGAACATCTAGACTATTATTTTACCACAAAAACTAATACCCGATTCCAGGTTGCTGTGAAACTACCGTGTTTTTCCCTGTTCCGGGAGCGGCGCGATCCGCGAGGGTTCCTCCCGTAGCCCCCTGCTCATGAAATTGAACCCAATGAACCAGTTCGGTGGGGGCCAGATTTGCGCGAAGATGAGCGAAATTTGTGAGAAAACTCTGGAAAAATACATTTTTCAATAAAAAGTTTCCAACAAGAAGTTTGTATTTTTTTCCGTAGAATACGATTCTGCAATAAAAAATATGGGTTTCTATTTAAGAAATGGAAGTTACCTCCTCTTTGACCTTGAAAATCGACTTCAAGGTCATTTTCAAAGTCACCATCGTATGTCCCCCTCTAAACCCTATAACTTTTGTCTGAAACATTTTTTCTCATTTTGCTTAGATTTCGAGATATTCGGGGTGGGAACTTAAAATGGGACACCCTGTATAGTACCCCTTGGCCATAAAGTTTTTGTTTATTAATATATCAATTCATAGACGTATCCAGGATCAAAACTAGAGGGGGACATGCCGTGATGATTTAAGTTGTAACAAAAAAAAGGCTGAGGAAACAAAAATTTTAAGAAAATTGTAATAGCGCTTTATTAAATTTTTAAATTATTTGCCGAAAAAATATTTATATTTTAAACATGTAGGCTTTATACTAATATTAATTTCTCGGATTAGAGGATTTTTTTTTCAAATCTTTCGCGTTGAATTAAATTCACTTTTGCTTCTAAGGGTGGGCAGCTGTCTCTTGCATCCCCCCGCTGGGTACGCCCATGCATTAACTGCTGTATGTTACTCTGTTTACCACTCAAAGGCAGCGGCGAAGCTGCGAATTAAGAATTGGGGGGGCTTTAGACGAAACTAATACTGGGGGTCTGGGGGGTTATAGAATACCCGCCTGGGAAGTAGGTTGGAGGCCATCCCCTAGAAAATATTATGAATAATGGTTCTAAGCAGTGAGTTATAAGGCTTTCTGAGGGATATTTTATTGATCCTTACCCTATTATATCAGTAATATTAATCCAATTAAATAAAATTGATATAACTTTAAAATTTATCTAAGTTCAGGGCGTACCACTCACTCTCCTTGGCATTCCTCCGCTGTGATGCGTACGTAGAAATTGAGGTAGCCGATTGCGTCGACGCCTTGCAGGGCTCTTGGTTGATGCCATGGAGGGGCCTGGCCAATTTCTGTGCCAGCAGCATCCGCCCCAATAAGAGGTTGCCGGAAAAACCAATCCGAGATGGTTCCATCTTCTCCTTCTTCTGATGGTGTACCCACCACCTCCACGGGAAGACCGCCACTACTTCGCGCGGGATGACGTATGACCAACGAAACCGCGCGAACCACCCTCTCTCCTTCGTATTCCTCTGCTGTGACGCGTATGATGACATCATCGAAGACCATAGCGTCCACGCCCTGCTGGGTCCCAGGTGGATGCCGCGAAAGGGCCTGGCATATTTCTGGGCCAGTGTAACCCGCCCCAATATGAGATTGCCGGAAGAACCAATCCGGGATGATTTCATCTTGTTTTTCTCCTTCATCTCTCTCATTACCTCCCCATCACTCGCCCCAATATCTAGTTGCCGGAACATCCAGTCCGGGATCATTTCATCTTCTTCTTCGTTCTCCTACACCTGCGAATAGGGGCGTGGTGGACTTGCCCTTGCTGCCTCCGAGGTGCTGAGTGGCGGTCCAAATTCCACCGGTGGAGAGGCCTCATCCCCGATGACCTCCTCGCTCCTTCCTCGTCGATATTGGTCCTCGCGGTTCTCCGGCCGTTTTCGCTATCCTGGCGGGAAATGAAGAATAAACAGTCTTATAATCTTAATATGAAAACGGCCGTCCAAGCGAAGGTGGATGCGAAAAAGGGTTAGGGACGGCTTGTGGTGTGTTACATAGGTCGGGTCAGTGGCATAACAATGAGGGTGGGATGAGGGTGATACAGAAATATAAAGAATGTATAAAACAATTGTCTGGTTTAATAATAACTGCATCTACCTTGAGTTGAATTTTAAGTGCAACGTGATGTAAAATGTATTTCCAAGCATGCCATTTTTCCACAAATGGAATGCCTGTTGCCTGGGGGAGGTCGCCCCCTCAGGCCCACCCCTAACTCCCCCTATGCATAATCCTAGTATCCTAGTTACGCCACTGGGCCAGGTTGTTAAGGATGCGAAAGAGAAAAAAATACACTAATATGAAATTAATAATATATTTTCAGTGGCGTAGCCAGGTGGGGGGTGTCACAGCGTGTACGTGTCAACCCACCCAACGCATTTCATTTCAGGGGAAAAATCTCACCTACAAAATAAATTTATTCTTCTCCACCAACATATTTAAGCAAAAACATTTTCCTGACGACCTATCAATCGCCTAATGTTAAGTTCCAGAATAACATAAAATGCCATTTCTACACATAAAAGCGTTCACATTTTACCCAAAGGGGGCTCCGAATCCGAGTACCCTTTCGTCGTGCGCCCTCTAACATATCGTCCTGAATACGCCCCTGCCTATTAAAGTATATATATTACCATTATTACACAGTACTGCCGGTAGTTCATCAACTTAAATTGTGGAAAGGACACTTCAGTAATACATTGATTTTTTAATGATTTTTTCAACCTTTCGCAATTTCATTTACAATCAAAAACGAATTTATGAACCTAATATCAATTAAATTGCTTGCAATCATACATGATTGCCCTAAATGTTGCAGTTTAAATTCCTATTTTATCCATTTCTCGAAACACAATGTATGTGAAAGACAATCAATTCAATTCAACCAGATCTCGGGCATTGATTATATGCAATTTACGAACACTCAAGGCCATACTTCAACTTTGATTAGGATTCTTATGTAATAAGACACTATCGACACGCTTCGTCGCAGTAACTGGTCATCGCTTAAATTAAGCGAAAGCGATTTCGTATAAGAAAGAGGACCAAAGAATGAAACCTGCCCTTGAATTCATGAAGCACTCCATCGACCTGAACACATAAGGTTCCCGAACACATAAGGATCCCGAATATTGTTAAGATTATTCCGTTCTCAGGGATATTACTCCCAAAATGAAGACGATACGCAATTTCTTGTGCATCAGCAATCGAAAAACATTGAAGTATTTAAGACCGACCAGCCAAGGGATGTATGATGTTCATATTCAAGTGGTTGCTAAGCAATATTGTTTCCACCACTTATATCGAATTAAAATCAGCATATATTTTTTGGATTTAGGTCTAGAAATACTATCTAACAATACTTATGACATTTGCCCAAACATTGACCCATGGTGTAGTTGATCGTTGATCCTTAAACCTCTGCAAAATCCTTAAATCAATTACGTATGCTCTTGTAGCGTAACGTTCTTTCAATTACGGAATACTAATTGCAATGGCATTTTGCGTCGCCAATCATAGCTCTATTGATTTTCCGATCACCCGTATTGCATCCAACACCGAATTCTTAAATTTGCTTTCCTTCTAGCCTCGGGATTTACTTTTCAACCGCAGGTTGCTCATTTTTCTTTAAATTCTACCTTGGTTATCAAAAATTGAATGAGATATCATTTCTGATAGCCTGGGTATCTAGAATTTATTTGTCTCCGCTTCCTCTATGAATGGGCCACTATTTATTCGATACTTCAATGTCATCTTTTCACCTCAGTTGTCAAGGTCTTTAATTGTAAGCCTGAAAATAAATATTTATATTCTCGTCCGGTACTGTCATTGCATTTCTACTTTTTCAAGAAATAACCTATTTTCTCTCTAATATTATTGTATTTTATTACCGAATGTCAATTTTATATACATTATGAGTTATGCATTACGCGTTTGCATGTATACAACTAATTAGTAGATATATTTGTGCTTATCCTAGCTTTCTAGTCTTATAAGTATAATAGGGAGATCAATGCCTTACATGTTAAATCCAAAGACATTAATCGCTTCTGTTTTCATTATTATTACTTCAAGAACTGTGTTCATCATAGTATAGAATACGAATTAATTCAATATCATATTAGAAAAATTGAAATACATTTACCATGTCCCATTTCACCCAATGTTTTGCAATCCTTTTCTCGCCCTCCGGAAAACGAGAAAGTTTCTGGCAGGAGTTGCTTTTAAGTGAATCGCACTGGTTCGTAAGGAGCACGAATATGACACAAGAGGATCCTCAATTCGGCCAATTAATGTGTCGTCATCACCGCGCACTTAAATGGGTTTACAATAGTCGCCACTCGCGTCACTGAAGGACTAAGTGATTCGAGTATCACGGGGGAATAAGGTATAATTAGGGGTATTCTCCGAAATTTATACACATGATGATGTGATCTATCAAATTCATAACTTTTCAATGCTATTCCTCACTTTTGCAAACATTGTACCGTAAAATGTTGGGAAGAAGCGGATAGCATTGCTAACACCACCGCGCTGCGGTCATTTTTAATAACTCATGAAATGCATCGATGTGGCAACAGAAATCAACCTTCGGTAGGATGGAATTGGGCCTCCTCCATGCAGTTGGGCGAATCGGAAAAATCAACAGACGTGCAACGGCAAAATCCTGAGCTCTGAGACATTTCTCCACCTTGGGCCGATTAAAAACATATCGCCACGGCATAATGGCGAGAGGTTGTTTGCCATCTATGTTGACATGTGTCCAACGAAGCATTCCCACCAGATAGCCAATTATAAGTGATAGTAAGTATAGCCAATAATAGATAATAATAAGTGAGCTTTTCCACTTTGTCTGTTGCCGTCAACGAGCTTAAGACTTGTTCTCAGTAAATAATGCTTCCGCTCTCCATCTAAAACTTCATATACGTCGTCGTCCCGTATCGTATTTGTGCAGGTGAAAGATTCCAATGCGAAAGGCATACCGTGGCGCCTTGCCATGGTAGAAAATGTTGTAAGTTAGCTTATGATTTCATATGCTTTTATCCGAGAGTGGGAAGGCAAAAATGAGACATTTTCCAAATATAGACATAGGGAGGGCGGAAGGTAAAACTATCAGGAGGATATAAGGAGAAAACTCCGGTAGAAGGAAAAGCAAACTCAATGGTAACTTTCGATACATATCGGCCCTCTACAAGCTTCAAAAGAGAAAAATGTACAGATTTTTCATAAAATTAATATTTATATTTAATAATTAAAAAGTTTAAAATGTATGAGTGCTATAAAAGGTTGAATTTTTTTGGTGCTATTATTGGCCGATTTGGTGCCAATATTTTATCATTCTCTGCTACTTATACCGGTAGGATAATGAAAAAAGGCATTACGAGAAATTATCATAATTTTAAAGATGTATTAAGATGCGGAAAAATAAGAAATATATTTTTTTTACAACCTCTTTCAAGCCTACATGCGTCGTTTGAACTCCTGATATTATTCGACCTGAAACTTAGGCTAATAATCTTAATGGTTGCTTAACCTACATTTTGGAATAGAAATTGAATGCCTGAATTAAAGCCTCTTGGAAATCAAACCTGAAATGAGATCTAATATTAATTATAAATTAAAATATTTCAGCTATAAAATCAGCCTAATGTTCAAAATCATAGCGTAATTACGAACAATTACAATTGATTGCATGAGTCTTAATTTGCGTTTAATAAAGAGAAAATAGATCTATCCATACTCGTCTGGATGGTAGAATTTGTTATGGATAAAAGTTATTCAGAAATCACAAGAGAGTGAGACAATAGTAATACTACAAATTATGTATTTCTTTCGCAACTTAAAAATGACAATAAATATGACTATAATGCTGCTAATAAAAATGTTTACTTTCATGCATAGCATTCTTTGATATTAACAGCCTAAATTAGGGGGCAGAAAACGTGTACAGTTCACTTTGAGTAAGTGCGAACCCGAGCGAGCATATCCTCAGCGGTTCTGCCACTAGGCGCTGACGTTTCGTCCCCTCACTCTGCCGGATGCCCCGTAAACTGCGGGTGGACCGGCGCCGCACTCGCACCCTCCGCGAGGAGCGCGCACGCCGTCCCAGAGGGTCATCTCCCCGGACACCGCCGCCCGCCTGAGGTCATCACCCGCGGAAGAACACGGAGCACGAGGCGCTTGGACCCGCCGCCAACGCCGGAACCCCCGCCAGAGCTGTCGTGGATCCACGGAGATTCCCAGAGAGGCAGTTCCGGACAGAGCCGGACCCAGCCACGCGGAAGCAGCAGCCGCGGACCTCGCTCGCCCTTACAGACCCCCATGTAACTTTCTGAAACTAATAAACGCACCCGCCGGGTGTTTTAAAATTCCTATCCCGGGCTTTCCTTTACTCAACGCCATGATTACCTGATCCCAGGTCTCCCTCGCAACCGAGAGTGTCGCTGGAGCCGCGACATATTTTTCACTTAGGAGGACAGGGCTCAATTATGCAAGTAAAAGATGGATGCACCTGCAATTAATTAAATAATGGTTAGAATGATCCAGCGTGGCTTATAATTTTATTTTGGATGGGTGGCGGTTGGTGAAGGGATAACTTGCACATATGATGCGGGGATCACTAAGCCCCTTTCTCGCATCAGGGGATAACCAACGATGGTGTCTGAAGCAGCCCGACGTACGCCAAAGCGTTCAAACTGATATCTTTCCTCCTCCTCTATCATCTCTTCCTTCATCTATGGCTGACCACAGCCTAGGAGAGCAAAGAAAGTTATCAATATATTACAATTCGTTTTTTCATCGTGGATTGACTTATTTTGCGATAAAAAGATTAAATGGCTTCCTCAATGCAATTGATTTTATAGCATTCACTGTTTTTTTTAATGACTATCATATTTAATTAGAAATACTGTGTTGATATGATGAGAAAGTTGATTTTGCTAACAGTGGTACGGTAATGGGACTGGATGGAAATACCAAACATTTAACGAGGCTTGGTTAATTTTTTCCATTCATTTTCTCCAATATTTTCGATTGAGTCGCAGTTTTTGTTGATGCTGAGATAAAGTGAAATTTTAACTTACATCACTGTCCCATCTTCGCAAACACTTCGTCAGCACTTCAACAACACGTTTTGTATTGTAATGATGGTGAAAAATAATCAGTTGCTTTTTATACTTTCACTCTCACATAGACGGAATTATGAGTGTTGCTTTGACAACAGTATTGTTAATTTATTTCCATGTATTCTCAGAAATATTTTCAATTAAGTCGCAGTTTTTGTTGATGGTGAGATAAAGTAAAATTTTAACTTACAGCACTGTCCCATCTTCGCAAATACTTCTTCAAAACTTCAACGCTTTTTCTATCGTATATCTCGTTAACTCTCTTTCACGCTCAGATAGACGGAATTATGAGTGTTGCTTTGACAACAGTTTTGCTGTCTTTCGGTATGGCTTCGAGAAGATATAACAATTTTCGTGCATTGTTTAAATGAATCGGTTCATTTACATTTTCGTAGCGTCTTGGCATACATCTTCAATAAATACTCTATTATGCATCAGGAATAATGACTTATTAATATAATCATAAATATAATAAAACATATTTGATGTTGTAAATCTTTCATTCTTTATTAGACATACGAATTGACTTGCGAATTCAGCATTTTTTTATATTCTACAAATAACGTAGGTATTTTCCTAATTTATAATTAATTCGTGATTTAACCTTTATATTTAAAAATTTGATTATTTTACATTATTTATTATTATGGAAAGCATGATAATGACATAAGAGCGTAAAATCTGTTATAAATATAAAAACTGTAATAAAGATAAAGTAGCAGCGGACTATTGCAGTATTTAATTCATATATTTATTAATTCATTAATTTCCAGAGCATCTTATTATGTGTATTTGGTTACTCAGTAGAGTATCTCTATCTAAGATGGGACCTATTCCAAGAAATCGTTTTGCCCTGCCATTGGACAGAAATTTGTTTCAGGTTGGGTGGCGGGGGATAAGTACTTTGGCGGTTTGCTGCTGGCATAAACTGGTGTTCTTTGTTGCACATTCGCATGCATATGAAAACCGTGCATTTCATTTCATTAGCGATAACTATGGTTGGATTAGTGCTGACATTCATACATACCCATCGTTCGTTTTTTTACCTAAACTGACAGTTTGTACGTCTTGGTCTCCTTTCACGAAAATTCGCCCGATTTTTGCCAAACATTTTAACCTTTCGGGCTACAGTCATCGATTCATTTTTTTATAAAAATATGTTGCGACAGACATTATTAATTGTAACTGTATCGAAAGAATAAGTTTCAGAGGATTGGAGCCCCTGAGCTAATGTCATCCTCAGCATATCAGCATATATTTTTTGCATTTAGGTCTAGAAATACTATCTAACAATGTTTATGACACAGAAACATTGTCCCATGGTGTATTTGATCGTTGATATTGAAACCGCTGAATAATCTTTAAATGAGTTACTTGTGCTCGTATAGCGTAGCATAATAAAGTGAAATTTTAACTTACAGCACTGTCCCATCTTTGCAAACACTTCGCCAGCACTTCAACAACACTTTTTATATTGTATTGCTCGAAAATTAGCAGCAGCTGCAATCCGTTTTTCAGGGCTATTTTCTCTTTCTCCCTCCGATAGAGGGAATTATGAGTGTTGCTTTGACAACAGTATTGATTTTATAGCATTCACTGTTTTTTTTAATGCCTATCATATTTAATTAGAAATACTGTGTTGATATGATGAGAAAGTTTCCTTTTGCTAACAGTGGTGAGGCAAGGGGACTGAATGAAAATGCCAATTATTTACCCATGCTCGGTTAATTTTTTCCCTTGTATTCTCAGAAATATTTTGAATTAAGTCGCAGGTTTTGTTGACGGTGAGATAAAGTGAAATTTTAACTTACAGCACTGTCCCATCTTCTCAAATGCTTCTTAAAAACGGCAATGCTTTCTATATAGTTAATCTCGGGATCTCTTTTTCACGCTCAGATTGGCTTATGGAAATATGAGTGTTGCTTTGACAACAGTATTGTTGTCTTTCGGTACGGCTTCGAGAAGATATAATATTTTTCGTGCATTGTTTAAATGAATCGATTCATTTACATTTTCGCACCGTCTTGGCATACATCTTCAATAAATACTCTATTATGCATCAGGAATAATGACTTATTAATATAATCATAAATATAATAAAACATATTTGATGTTGTAAATTCTCTCATTCTTTATTAGAAATCATTGACTTGCAAATTCAGCATTTTTTTATATTTTACAAATAACGTAGGTATTCTCCTAATTTATTATTAATTAGTAATTTCTTTATATTTAAAAATTTGATTATTTCTACATTAATTATCATAATGGGAAGAATGATAATGACATAAGAGCGTAAAATCAGTTATAAATATAATAACTGTAATAAAGATAAAGTAGCAGCAGATTATTACAGTATTTAATTCATGTATTTATTAATTCATTAATTTCCAGAACATCTTAATATGTGCATTTGGTTACTCAGTAGAGTATCTCTATCTGAGATGGGAACTTTTTCAAGAAAGCGATTTTTCAAGCGCCAACACTTTTTCTATTTTATTGCTCACGAAAAATTAGCAGAGAAATATTTCCTATTTCACGCTCTGCTCGCTCTCCTCCTTCTTCATTCGCTGACAACAGCCTAGAATAGCAAAGAAAGTTTTCAATATATTACAATTCCATTTTTTCATCGTCGATTGACTTATTTTGCGATGAAAAGATTATATGGCTTTCTCAATGCATTAATTTTATAGCATTTACTGTTTTTTTAATGCCTAATTCGGGGTAGTTTTGCTTTGCTTGCATGGAAGAGATGGCAAATACATTTAATAGCATTTGCCAGGGGATTATTAACTCATGCTTTTAAAAATTTTCCCTACGTCGTCACCAACAACATTGCATTGCAGTGAGATTAATTTAGTATCCTTTCATCGATATCAGAGGACTGAGGGACATCATATTTAATTAGAAATACTGTGTTTATATGATGAGAAAGTTTATTTTTACTAGCAGTGGTGCGGTAATGGAACTGGATGGAAATACCAAATATTTATCCATGCTCGGTTAATTTTTTTCCATTCATTTTCTCCAATATTTTCGATTGAGTCGCAGTTTTTGTTGACACTGAGATAAAGTGAAATTTTAACTTACAGCACTGTCCCATCTTCGCAAATACTTCTGCAAAACTGCAACGCTTTTTCTATCTTGTATCTCGCTCTCTTTTACGCTCCGATATACGGAAATATGAGTGTTGCTTTGACAACAGTATTGTTATCTTTCGGTACAGCTTCGAGAGGATATCACATCTTTAGTGCATTGTTTAAATGGATTGATTCATTTTTATTTTCGTAGCGTCTTGGCATACTTCTTCAATAAATACTCTATTATGCATCAGGAATAATGACTTATGAAAATCATCATAAATATATTAAAATATTGTCACGCCATCCCACGGCCTAAGATCTGATGGGACTGCCTACCATAAGCTAATACCCGGCAGCTCTCGGCAGGCTCCGATCTCTTGAGTCGTGGGCTAACCTCATAGGAATCTCTTTTTACGGGCGCCAGGCAACCAAAGTTGCCTTCCTATGGACAGCACTGAAGGGCTTCATACAATTGTCACACTTAACATGGCAATTAATTTATTGCACATTTGAACAAACATAAAACTTCCTTTTAAACAAATACCAAAAAAATTACAATGCAACATACATACAAAATACCATGAGAATATTGTCTTTTCTTCTGGTACCAAACTTGAAAATTTGAGACAGGAGAATGCTGGATCTCGGCTCATATCTGCCAAAAGGCAGCCGAATCTCAGCTACGTATATCCAGGAAATCACCTGAGTGGTGTCCACAGCCCCAGAGTACTTGCCCGAAGAGCGTCGGGAGATACAGCTTGACATCCCTCGGGCGGTTTCTCTAAACATAGGCTGGACACTCATCTGACTCGACCACCCGGTACCCGGTCTGTCTCCTGTCCTCTGTCTCTCTGTTGCCTTGTCTACACTACACACTTAACTTAAGTGACTTCACTTAAATATAATCTTAAATGTGGTGCGGTAGCTACACTTGAGCTTTAAGTCGACTTCAGCACCGTGATTGTCTATATCGGGAAACAGTTATGTTGACAGATGAAGGTCTAGGAGAGCAATTAGTGATTCTTTGATTCAAAGCGACAATTATTTGAAATAAACTTCCAAACTCCGTGAATTAACCATTTTGGATTTAGAAGGTTAAAAGGAAAGACCGATTTCAGTTCCTGAGGGAACGCTATATGGCGAGAGGTGATGGAGCCAGAGGAATTTAGAATTACTAAGCGTGACTTCGTGGAATGACATATTCATTACGTAAAGTAAAACACTTATTGCTAGTCAAATTCCACTGCTTTATTAAAACCATTGATGTTAAATTTCAACCATTAATTCCTCCCATGTCCAATGAAATTGCCATATCTTATCTCCCTCGGCATCCCTAGGACTAAAATTAAAGCCCTATACAATAGTTTCAATAAGTGTGTGGGATGTTACTGAGTGCATTCTTTTAAGTTATTTTCGATTATGACACCATGGAATATAAACTGTGTTACCGGATCCTCTGCCGTCGTCTCATTGTCAGTCTTAAAATTCCTTAAAACGTTTCTAAGTTTTATAAATCGAGTTTCACCGTGAGCAACAGGCATAGCAATTAGTTTTCACGGAAATTACCAACAATAAGATGAGAAACACTACAAAATAAATTCGTCGAATTAATAACCCCAACACTAGAAATTAACTAACGAAATAGAACGCTCAATAACCACATCATAGAATACAGCACAGCTTAGAACATAAACAACGGGATGATTCAGAAGTGAGATGGGTATGTGCCATTTACAATGATTTACAACACTTGAAGAGCTTTAACCGTGCGGAAACAGTTGCCAACGCAATTTAAGTTGGGTTCTAAGATGACTTAAGTGGAGGTGTACTTAAATGAAGCTGGTGACACCTACACTACCAACTTAAATACAGAGCCAACTTAAGTAGTCACTTAAGTTACTAGTGTAGACCCGGCATGTCCTCACCCACACGCACGGCTCGCTCGCCTCTCTCACCCAGACTCGCTTCCTGGCTGACGCATGGTTACCCGGGCTCTCACGGCCAGCCCACCGACCTATCCAGAAGGGGAGGGGGATTTGGTGGAAGGTGGGTGTGTAGGTAGGGGTAGGATTATTTGGGAAGGGGAGGGGTGGTTGCCTGAACCAAGGCTCTGCACACCCAGCGAAGGGAATGCAGGGCAATGGGTGTGTGAGTCACACTGCCGGTGAAGGCAAGCCCAGAGGAAATTTCAGGGTGAACGCTACAATATATTTGATGATGTAAATTCGCTCATTACTTATTGGAATTCATTGACATGCGAATTCAGCATTTTTTAATGTTCTACAAATAAGGTAGATGTTCTTCTAATTTATTATTAATTTGTAATTTAACATTTATATTTAAAAATTTGATTATTTCTACATTATTTATCATTATGGAAAGCATGATAATGACACAAGAGCGTACAAACTGTTATAAATGTAATAACTGTAATAAAGATGAAAGTAGCAGCGGATTATTACGGTATTTAATTCATATATGTATTTATTAATTCTTTAATTTCCAGAACTTCTTTTTATATGCGTTTGGTTACTCAGTAGATGATCTCTATCTAATATGGGACCTTTTTCAAGAAATCGTTTTGCCCTGCCATTGGACAGAAATTTGTTCATGGTGGGTGGCGGGGGATAAGTACTTTGGCGGTTTGCTGCTGGCATAAACTGGTGTTCTTTGTTGCACATTCGCATACATATGAAAACCGTGCATTTCATTTCATTAGCGATAACTATGGTTGGATTAGTGCTGACATTCATACATACCCCTCGTTCGTTTTTTTACCGAAACTGACAGTTTGTACGTCTTGGTCTCCTTTCACGAAAATTCGCCCGATTTTTGCCAAACATTTTAACCTTTCGGGCTACAGTCATCGATTCATTTTTTATAAAAATATGTTGCGACAGACATTATTAATTGTAACTGTATCGAAAGATGAATTTTCAGAGGATTGGAGCCCCTGAGCTAATGTCATCCTCAGCATATCAGCATATATTTTTTGCATTTAGGTCTAGAAATACTATCTAACAATGTTTATGACACAGAAACATTGTCCCATGGTGTAGTTGATCGTTGATATTGAAACCGCTGAATAATCTTTAAATGAGTTACTTGTGCTCGTATAGGGTCGCTCTTTATGCATTCGTAAGAAAAGTGACAGTATTCCCTTAGAAACGGTTGGGGTATGGTTTCGAAAGCATTTTCGCTCCGGAACCGTCGCAGGTCATGCATTGCAGTAATGATGAACCATACTATTACATTGTATTTTCTATTTATGATTGCATGATAAATGTTAATATATGAACGAAACGAAACGAAAGAATGGAACGAAAGAAAGTAGTTGCGATAATCATCCCTAACCAGGGATTCCGTCTGCAGTAAGTACTCCATGTGGAAAGGGTAGTTTCCTTCATCAAAGAAAACGAAAGGCATTGATTGCGATTCGTTACCCACCATTAGTGTATTCATAATATACAAATTATAAGGTTTTGGAAATACCGGTTTTGACGAATGGTAATGGTCAATTTTGATGAACCCAGCATTCATACTTAGCCGTCGCATTTTCGCGCGCTTGAAAATTTTCACTTTTCATTTAATCGCAAAAAATAGATATCGACATTTAAAAATCTAAAAGCATGAAACACGTATTCCAGGAGTAATAATCGTTCGATTTAGGCAAGAAAAAAATAATAGGAAACCACCCTATTGTAAATTGATACTCATTAGCCAATTTATGTCTTTTTTGGAGCTTCTAAATGTGAGAAAGCTATGTATTAATGATATTTTTTCGCATTTTACAACCGTCTATTATCAAAAAATGCTGAAACTGGGAATGGTAGAAATGATGGCCGATATGTTGATATGTAGTTACTCAAGTGAGAATTGTGAGTATTTTTTACAATTTTCATCATGTATTAAAATTTGCATGACATGGTTGAGATCCCTTTCCCGTGTAAGTGCGCAACGCAATAAATGGGCATTCATATGTTTTTTCAATGGGCACACATGCGGAAAACCTATTTTTAATTTGAGATGTTTTTCGTGAATTGTACGGAAGAAATTGTTTTTGGGACCCGTGAATGTTTTAATTGCACAATACTAATTGCAATGGCCTTTTGCGTCGTCTATCATAGCTCTAGTGATTTTCCGATCACGTGTATTGCACCCAATACCGAAGTCATGAATTTGAAGACTTTAGGAGCCTTAGAAGACCTCGTTGTGAGCTCCTGCCCTAAGGAAGAGAATGTAAGCAAGGATTATGTCCTCTTGGTGTGTGAATTGGATGTTGCCAGCGGCGGTTGGGCATATTGGGGGCCCTCGGCTGGGACTCATGATGAGGCCCTCCCTACGGAAGAATTCTGGGATCCGTTTCAGGAAAATAATACGAAATTGCAGGCCCAGAAATAGTTTTTTGGCACTAAACTAATTCTAAAAAACACTGAATAAAATTTAATAAAAATAGCAATTTCGTCAGAAAATAATACTATGAAACGTGCAAATTTCATAGATTCTAAAGGTAGTGACGTACTTACGCTTCTAGTGTCCATTTAGCGTGGAAAATCTTGGACGCCATCCGCGACTTGGATGACGCCCTAGATTCGGAAGAGACCTCCTCGTCCTCAGGTTCAGGGACCAAGTCCAAACACAGTCCACCAAGAAGAGGTTCATCGGTCTCTCTCACTCGAAACTTGATGAAAACGGTGAGTGTGATCTGTGGCGCAGCGAGGGGGTGGGTTTGGGTGATAAAGCCCCCCCCCCCCCCCCCGAAGAGCTCAGAGAAATATATTAGTTTAATCCATTTTAATTAATTGGATTGGTATTACTAATAGAATAGCTTAAGGTTGAATAAATCCCTCAGAAAGTCGTTAAACCCACCATTTTGAACTATTTATCTTGACATTCCACAATTTATTAATCTCGCACCTACCGCTTATCCTGGTGGGTATTCCATACCGCCACACACCCCGGTATCAGTTGCACCTAAACTCACCAGCCTTAATTCCTTGTTACGCCCCTGAGTTGTATTTACCGATTCAAGGGAGGGGAAGTGAGTTTGCCACAAATCACCTTTCTGGAGGTGGTATTAGCATCACTAGGAGCAGGTTTATAGACTTTTGAGAACCCGCAAGGACAAAAGGATAGGCAGGAATTTCGTTTGGGTGGGTACAAGCCCAGGCCGGAAAATTTTAAAAACCAGGTACTAATGGTATAAGTAGAGGGTTTTCAACTAATTCTAAACGTATTTCATAATGGGAAAAACTTTATATGGTCTAAGAAATCTTTTTTAAATTCATGAGTTTTCAATTTTTCTGAAGTAAAGGATTTGTGTTTTTTCTATTTTTGGGGGGTGTATGCTAGGGGCGCAGCTAATAATTAAGGCTAGGGGGGGTTTTAAGCCCAACTAATACTTTGGGGTGTGGGGTGTATTGCATGCCTGCCAGGGTAAGTGGGAGTTGCGGGGACCATATTAATTGTTCTATCACATACCGTTTTATTAAGGTTTTAAGCACTGATATTCATATTTTAACGGTTTAATGAAAACATGCAGTTGGTGTAATGGCAGTCGCTTTGGCAACTGACCGGCATTGCCCCATTAGTACTTATATATTTTTTATTTGATGTTTCAGGAGCGCAGAAATGATAAGGAAAACAAATAAAGCTAGTTGAGTGTAGCAGAGATCTTCGATTAAAAATCATAAGAAAACGGCTGCTATTGCTAAAAGAAAAACACAAGAAGAGAAGCAATATGAGATGAGCAGGAAACTTTTTGAATCTGACTCAGACACTTTCATTGATGAAAAAAATATTTGTGTGAGTTTCTTTATATGGAAATGGGTAAAGAAACCTCTCTCAATTGATAAATGATAAGGCACCGGAAAAGATCAAAGAAATGTGGTATCAGTGCACTAATTGTGTATTATAGGCACATCAGCAACGTTATAGATGGAACATCTTGGAGGCTATTTATGTAACATGTGCTCCAGAATGTAAAATTAACTTATGCTCATCAACTTATGTAAGCATGTTGGCAGTACCCTTAAATTTTTTAGCCCTTTTGCACCACAGAGAAATATTTTTTTAAATCGTTGACTTCATATGTTCCCAAGGAGGAAGAAAAGTCAAAATGACCCACAAAAAGTCACTATTCAGTCAGGACTGAGAAGGTGACTTTTTGCGGGTCATTCTGATGTCAAAGTGACGTCATTTTGACTTTGAATTCATTTGTACAAGTTTTCACTAAAAGTGAGAATCTATAAAAAATTGTCAAATATTCTCTACGATACTCACTCTCCCCGCATTCCAACCTGAAGGTTGGTTTTGGAAAGGTGAGGGTAGAGCTCACCCCTGACACTTAATCACACAACCGCTCATGCGAATATCACACCTTAAGGAGGGGGGCCAGTTCTTTTCCCTGGGCTAGTTCTGCAGATAATTCTTAATTTTGGGGAGCCCAAAGTTTCACCCCAGGTTTGAACTCCTGGGACCCATCTGCCAATAGTCAGTGGCTACATCCAATAGGTCACTCAGTGGCATAGCCAGGTTTTAGGCCTAAATTTAAAAGGCGGCGCCCCTTAAAATTCTCCCCTCCTTCCCTTCCCCTATTGGTACCCCAAGACATGACTGCGCCACTTGCCCTGGGCGATATACATCGTGAAATATCGCGATAATTAATTATATCGGGAATACTAATTTGAGTTTTGTACATTATGGATAAATGATTGTCCGATAAATAGGGCCCAATAAAAGTATCGGGACCGATAGAATATTGGAACCGATAAAATATCACGATATATCGTCCAATAAAAATATCGGGTGCGATAAATTAACTGAGCCATTAAAAATATCGGAATCGTTAAAAATAGTCTTCCGATAAAATACTACGGAACTACTATTATAAGGTAGAGGTATCCTTTCGATATAATATAAAGATATATGATCCGATAACAAATATTGGGCCTGATAAAAATCGCCATTTGATAAAATACTACGCTTGATAATCCGATAAAAAAATCGCCACTGCTAAAATATCACGAAATATCATCCAATAAAAATTGCTGCTCCAATAAAATATCACGATTTATTGTCCCATAAAAGCCGCAGCCGCGATATAAAACATCGTGATTTATCACCCGATCGCGTCGTCGCGCGCGATAAATTATTATGTTTTGGCATCGGGAAATTAGTTAGGGAAAATGTTTATGGATAGAATATGTATAGGGTTGGCCTTCGTTTATGCTAGACCATAAATCGGTGCGTTAAAAACTCGCTAATGTATGGTACATCGCGATATTAAATAGGAGGTATTTTTTCATCGAATTATATAACGTGATATATTTTGTCTGAAGGCAAATTTTTATCGGGCTGGAGATTTTTTTATGAAATGATACATCGTGGTATTTTATCGGTAGGCGATTTTATGGGCTCCGATATTTGTATCGGATGATATCTTTCGTAGTATTTTAATGGATATCTGATGATATTTATCGTGATTTTTTTGTTCTCGATATTTTTATCGATTTTCGTCCGAGATTTAACGACGTTTTATGATAATTGTTCCTTAAAAATGGTCTATTACTCGCTTTTACCGCAAGAAAGTCCCCGGGAACAAACCTATTTCGCCAAAATATTTCGAAGGAAATTCGTGACGCGCCATTTCTAAACTAGAATGCGCCGCGGTTTTTTTAAATAACTCATCGTCGCTGATTGCTACATTTGCGTAAGAAATAATTAAGCATCTCCTCGTTTTCAATAATATTATCGGTGAAAGCTCGTACGTGCGTCACTACGGGAATAATGGCCAATAATAAATATCGGTCTTCATTTCAAATCAACAATGGAGCGTTTGTTTCACTGTAATGTGCCATTTCTCGGATTATTTACGCTTGTTTTTACAAACGAGACAAGAGATTGCAGCCATACAGGAGAGGAAAAGGAAATGAAAATTTGCTTTATATTGCTCCAGAAGATGAGATGTTTGAAGCAGCTAATATGCCAAAACTTCTCTGGATGACGAGAAGGATTTAAACAACTTTGAAGAGCTCCTAAAAACCTCATCTCTCTTCAAATCATTTGTGAGTAAATTGACTGTTATCCGCTCTACATCATCCATCAAATTAACCCTTCTATTTTCCCTTCTTGTGCCATATGTTAAAGTTAAAATTTATTTCGGTTTCCTTTCTCACAGGTTTAACATCTTAGACAAATTGCAGTTGATCATACTGATGGAGTTTTCAGGCCATGTGACCAGAAATATGTGTACAAATGAATTTGCTCGCTGCATCAATTGGGATGGAGAGCTTGGAAAAATTATGTTCAACAAACCCTACATCAATAAGGCTATTTGCAGTTAGTATCAATTTTTCTATTTAATGTATCATCAAAATTAGAAACTTTCAGCTTCTTGATGTTATTTTTTCCTTTGTTTGCAGTCCCACTATGGAAGAATTTTCCTCAGGGTAAAGTAATTAAGAAGAAGGCAAAGATTCAGCGGTGGTACAACAAAATTGCTTAAGCAACTAGAGGCAACTGAAGGGAAAGGATGCTACAGAATCAACCGTAATGGCCAATGTAGATGATTTTTCTTGATTTGTATTTGAAGAGGGAGAAAATGAACACTAAAAGGAAAATTAAAAACAAATCCTGAGTTTCTTCTTGTAAAATCTATCTGTTTTTTGTTGCAGTAAATCCTAATAAAGGTTGAGTTTCATATCTGAAGTGTTTAATTTATCCCTAAATGACAATCTAAATACAGAAATTATAGTATGAATTGTTATTAGAAGAACAAATAGGTTTGGTCACAAATAGTCAAAGTGAGTTCAAAATGAGGTCAAAATGATAGGTAGTCATTTAAGGTCATATTGACATCATCATGAGTCACGAAGGATGTCATTTCAAGGGACCATTTTGAGGTCACCATGACTACCAAGCCATGACTTGAAAATGACATCAAGATGATGTCAAAATGACTTTTCATTCCTCCTTGGGTTGTCCATACTGCCAGGGGTGCAGCTAGGAATTAAGTCTAGGGGAGATTTTAGGTACAACTAATACTGGGGAGTTTGGGGGTTTGGAATACCCTCCAGGGGAAGTGGGAGGAGTGGGGGCCCTCCCCCAGAAAAAGTTTAGTGTAAATGATTCAAAACGGTGAGTTTTACGCCCTCCTAAGGGATATTTTATTAAGTTTTTACATTATTCTATAAGAAATATTAATCCCATCAAGAAGAATGGATTAAACTTTAAAATTTCTGTGAGCCATAGGGGGAGGGGGGTTTATCCCCCTTGACACGCCACTGCGTACTTCCATTTACTTTGTTGTAATTTCTTAAGTGCGGAATTATTTAATGTAATAAGCATAAATATTTCAGGTCTATGTGCCTATGTCATCGAAAATCCTCATATTTATTATTTTACAACCATTCAGTAGAATATGACATTACCGACTGTCTTTACCCCAGGATAGGGGTAATACTGTTCAAAGCTGAATTTGCAATATTTTTAATTTTATCAATAGCTAAGGTTAAATGAGGCTCAATTGAGGCCTGCAATAGGTAAAATATACTCTATGTAAGCGATTCCACACGATTTTATTCCAAATTTAAAACAAAGTGAAGCTTAATACTCATTTTCCCTTAGGTGACTGACATTACCACAGTCTCCCCTACATATGTATGTAATTGAAGTTACATTGGTAAATAGTAAGGCAAAGTAATGAGCATTAAATGTCAGCCCAGCAACAGTGGAAGAAATAAATATGACATTCTAGCAGTTGATAGATGGTAAATCATAGATAAGGACCCTGAAAACATTGCTAGGTGAGACTGGACTGTGGCCAAGTTTTAGAGTTTTATTTTGGTGATTGGGGGGGAAGCAACAGGAGTGCAGCTAGGAATTAAGCATGGTGGGGTTTAGGTGCAACTAATACCGGGGTGTGTGGGAGTATGGAATACCCACCAGGATAAGCGGTAGGAGCGATATTAATAAATTGTGGAATTTTAAAGATAAATGGTTCAAAATGGTGAGTTTTACGGCTTTCTAAGGGATATTTTATCTATCCTTAAACTATTCTATTAGTATTATCAACCCAATTAAGTAAAATGAATTAAACTTAAAAATTTCCGTGATGTCCGGGGGTTTTATCCCCAAAAATTCCCAATTTATCCCCTCTGCTGAGCCACTGGGAAGCAATACTGCTTGGGGTTTTGTGGTAGGTACGGAACACCCAAATATTCCATTACCCCTTAATGTTCCTGGAGAATTCATTTAAATTAGCCTCTGAAAACACAATTTAAGGTGCTATCAAAGATAAATATTTTATAAATTTTTGATTTTTTTTGTTGTCATTGTGTATACAGGTTTCTTACTTTTTTAAGTCAAATTACCATTTTAGTTTGGGGGTCATGGCCTCCCCTGCCCCCACAAAACTTGTCCCGTGGACTGAACTAGGTATAGCCAAGGAAAATGATCTTGCGGGTAGCTCTGGAAACTCAAATGTTATGTTATATGACTCATTGCATCATAATTCTGCGGGCAACATGCATGTTGAAGTATACATCCCTACATTGGATTCTGTAAGAGGAAAACCCCAATTAGTGATCAAAAGATACAGATGATTTTTTTAATGATCATTTCCTTTTATATATGTATAATTTTTATGTAATGTGGTTTCCACATCTTCCGTTCTCTGAACATTTTGGACCCATTTAATTAAAAACTTACGTTTTACTTGTAAGGTTGAGAAGGGTAAGAAATAAAAAGTGAAGCAGTGTTTGGGGAACTAACTGGGGAAAGAATTGGTGGTACATAATGGAGAAGGATGAGAAGAGTTGGTATTGTAACATATGCATGGATGTTATCTTATAAGTAATTTAAGGGAAAGATGCCTGACGGGGTTGAGTGTGGTTTTAAAACGGAGTACATAGGAATTGTTAATAAAAAAAGCAGTTAATATTAAGAGCTGCAAATGGAAGATTATCCTACATGCACAAAAAGAAGAATCAACATCAGGAATCCTGTGACATTGATATGCAAAACATTATAATTATGTGACTTTGTAGTACCCAGAAAATAGCCTATTGCTGGCCCTTATGAAGGAAATATTTTTGAAAAAGGGAATTATTCATGTATGTAATGCAGTCCTGTAATCATAATATATTATAGCTGGTCCCTCTTTACTAAGCTGAATTAAACTTATTCTATTATTCATCCAATCAGTTCCACTCCCGTTTACTGCACAACAACACTGTGATAAATTTTTGTAAGGTGGACGTGAACTGAGAGATATTGTACAGCCATGACAGTTTTTTCTTTCCTTAATTTTTAAGGCAGATTGGAGCTTAATTTCTGGAAGTCATAAGAGTCTAAGCTTTTCATGGCCTTTTGTCATCCTGGCTGGACCTCATTCTCTGTTCTGCAAAGGTTTTATAGCCAGGAATATGGTTCTAAATTTATTATCCTAGCATAAGGAATCCGCTGAAACTCAATGCTAAGCAGTACAGGGACGAAAGCATAATTTGGAAAAAAAGCAGGCAGTTATTTGTACAGTTGGGATTTTTAGTATTTTCATTATGCAACTTAGATGGATATACATATTACCCTGGCACAAAGGATAAGTATTTCCACATTTACTGAGAACCTTTATGAGGGAAAAGTTTTGGAAAAGGGTATTATTCATGATTATTCATTCGAAGTTCCCCATAGACCACATTCAGGCTGCAATTAGTTTTGCATTTGTTTTTCCTGCCACTTAACATGTATTTTATTCCCAATTTTTTATTACTCAGAGGTGAAACTATAATGTGGTAGATTAATACCTCATTGCTTCATTCGCACCAAATTAAGTGCGCTTGTGGTCACACAGACTGTGTAGTATCTGTTTTAGTAATTTTCCATTTTTTTATACGTGAATGTGCACTGAACAAAAAAATTCAAGTTCCAAAAATGAAACTGCTGATATTCCTGACAAACATCTGTTAAATAATATTAGAGATATGCAGAATTTGCTCTCATAAGAAGGGAAGGAAACAAAGAGGGTTAACAATCTCATCAAAGTCATTTCACTTCACCATCAAATTTATTTTCAGATCAATCTTACAACTAAGAACAATATTTTTCTCCAGTACAATGAGCTAGGTATATGAGGTCATAGACAGGGAGAGCTTCCTGGGGCAGGAAGGTGGTGGATTTATGAATATGCAAATAGAAAATAACAAACAACTTGACATAACCCATAGCCACTGTATTTTTTCTGTGGCCAATTAGGGCTGTGACTAGATTTTCACTTTATCATCCACATCATTATATTATTTACTTGTTAGATAAATTTTCATTTTTCACCAACATGCAATTGCTCCTCTATTATCCTTACAATGCTTCAAGATTCCCTTTGGCTTAGCTTAATCAGTCCATATATAGCTGTTCCATCCAAACGTAACCAGTTTAATGATATCAGGCTTCCACAAAGTTTTTGAGAAACACCCGTTGAAAATGACTCATTTTTAACAGATGCTTCATTTATTACACTAGAACAATGGGTTCCCTTCTCATACACCTGAATTTTTTCTAATCCAGGACCTGTGAGCAGCAACATCTGTGTACACTCCAGGATTGTGGGGTATGGCACATCCAATCCCCCAGGACACAATGCCATGTTGAGTTCCATTAATTAGAAGAGGTCCTCCTGAATCTCCCTGTAAACAAAAGAAATACAAATACACACTTTCATCAAGATATTTTTAAATAGTCAAATTGTTTAATTAAAATTATTTGTAAAAGCATTAATTGTAGAAGAAAATATGGAGGAAAAGTATTTTACCTGGCAGGAGTCCACTGTTCCAATGAGGCTGCCGGCACATATTTGATTTTCAGGCATTTCGAAGTGGTACTCACAGTATCTCCGATGCAAAATTGGTATATTTGCTTTGAGAAGATGAAGACTGACTAGGCCTCGTGGCTGCAAACAAAAGTAATACTTCATTCATTGGTATTGACCAAGTTGTTTACGGGACTAAGTTTGTCGCTTAAAATGATTCCTATGAAATTTTGAATAAATACGCATTTAATTTTTATTACGTATTATTAGGTAAAGAATTACTTACTGTAATTAATCCCCAGCCTGCAACAGTTGCCTTGTAGCCAATCAAAGTTTCATTCTCTTTTTCACCCAGGATGACACGCCTCAAGGTTTTGTTGTTCTCAATAAAAGGTGGATACACCTGCAATGAATTAATGTAATCATTGGGATGATCCAGAGTTGCTTATAATTTTATTCTTTTTAGAAACCTATTGTTATTAAAGTTAAACAATTCAGCACTTATTGAAACAAGAAGGTACCTGAATAAGACCTATGTCATTAAATGGCTGTTGAAGGGCTGTGTTACCAAATTCTGGATGAGATATCATTGTAAACACATCATGTAGGGTGCCTCCCTGGTGCCACTTGGTACTTCCCGCTCTTATCTTCATATCTCCCATGGGGCAGGTTCTTTTTTTTAATTAAAAAATTAGAATAAGTGAAATACATTGACTTAATACATATTTTAGTGCTGTTTTTGCTGAAAAATAATATATATCGTATGGGAAAAGCACTGGGTATGCTTGATTTTGTCAGCCTTTACTCCATGGTGACAATCACAAGCCATGTGGCATGCAGCAGGTTTTGTTTTGAATGGGCTAAAAAACTATTAAAGCAAGCAAGAAAGGAATTATCAGCAGAATACCCCAAGCAAAGAGAGCATTTCACTATACGAGAGACCTGCTTACAACAGGAAACTTAAACACGGAAGTAAAGAAACAATTTATAAGAACTTACATTTGGAGTATGCTTCTGTTTAGAAATGAGGCATGGACATTATCCATTGTCCATATGACAGCTGGAGAGTAAGCAAGGGTAGAGTCCTTGGGAATGTGGTGCTAAAGAAGAATTATGAGGATCAAATTGATTGACCAAGTTAGTAATGAGGAAGTTCTAAGAAGAGTTGGAGAGAAGAGAAGCCTCATGAAAACCTTAAGAAGACGGAACAACCCAATAGGCCACATCTTGAGACATGATGGCCTGATGGAGACAGTCGTCCAGGGACAAGTTGAGGGCAAGAATGGAAAAGGAAGACATTGAACAAAATATATATGGAACAGATAAAGAAGCATGTGAAAGAAAAGAAATACCTAGGCATGAAGAGATTTGCTGAAAGGAGATTTGAGTGGAGAGCTGCGTGAAACCAATCGTAGGATTGTTGACCAGTGATTATGATGAAAATTATTAATTGTTTCAGATTAGTAATTACTATAAGAAACCCATCGCTTATTAGAAAAATTATGTAATACATAGACTTTTTTTTGCACCAGTTTGGAAAATTGAATCTTTATACGTTTAAGGCAGTTTTGGGCGTTGATTTCATCTCTCACCCCTATTTATTTGAATATGGGTTCTGTTCTCTAGGTTCATTACTGAGATACCATCTTAATGGTAGAAACAATGCATCAACAATTTTGAGGAATAAAATTGATTTAGAAAAACTTACATAATGCAATGAGCCGCAGTGAGTACCCATTCCTTGTCAATGATGGTACCAGCACAGTGTAGGTATATTCCTTGACAAAGCAAGCTGACCTGTAATTATTTAGATCTCATTATTGCTGAGGCGATTAGAATGGAAAATTTAAAAAAATTATACGATTTGCTGCTTTGGTGCACGATGTGGATTAATGCTTCTCGGGATTCCCATTAGGTGAACTCTTCTGGAAGGGTCGATGTTTTAATGGCTAACTCTGTTTCAAACTCCCTTAGGACGATGGCTATGTTAGCCGTTGAAACGTCGGCTCCGACCAAACCGCTCACCTGGCGGGAATCCCATGAAGCATTCATCCATGTTAAAGTAGGGATGAGTCGATTCCAAACGTTGTTTCTCGATTCCACCTATTATCATAGGCAAGAATCGGCACTGAGATTTGATCGCCTAAGTTGATTCCCATTCCATGGATTCAAGGAAGATGAATATTTTAGAAATGAACTACATATAAACTTAGGGTAAAAAGGGTGCCACACACCTGAGCCATTGTGCACTGTACAAGTAAATAAGTTAACAATTTATGCCTGAAACACTTAAAGTTTTTATTATTTTGCTATGGCTGAAAATAAATATTACCATAATACTAGCTCACTATTTTAGATAAATATGCTTTTTGGGCCTCTTTATTGTCTTTGTTATTTTATTCCATTCAATTCTTACATTTTAGAGACAAAAATACCACTGGCATATCAAGGGCTTCACCCAGGATCAAAACTAGAGGGGGCAAGTTGTGGTTGTTTAAGTCGTAACACAGAAAAGTTATGAAACCAAACTTAAAAGAAATTTTTAACCATGCTTTGTTGGTTTTTGAAATTATCTGCTTGGAAAAAATATTTTATTTCAATTATATGTTTAATACTTCTATGTATCACTTCTCTAGGATTTAAAGAATTTTTTTAGAATTCTGTTTTGAATTAAATTTACTATTGCTTGAGAGTGGAGGCAGAATCGGAATTGTAGTTGGAAACAAAACAAAATAGGAATCCACCCATCCCAACATTAAAGAAAATTTATAAAAGCTTTGAAGTAAATTTTCGTCGAGAATTTCTTACACAGAGGGCAAAGGAAAGTGAATAATTGCTTCTGGGCTTACGGCAAATACTGAAAAAATCTTGAGCCACACCTAACCTGTAACCTGTTCCCAAAGATTGGCAATGCCAGTGGAAGATGAGTGATTTCTCAGGGTTTTCCTCTGCAACACAGGTTACAACATGATAAGGTTTCATGGTAATTTTGCATGGAATGGAAAGGAAAATTGATTTTTATATTTTATCAAATAAGTGTGAGTAAAAATGAGGTTACTACAATGGCAGTTTCACAGCCCTCATACTTCTCATATATATGTATTCAGCATTATTGAAAAAAATTCTCTAAGGCATAAGTGATTGAAGGATCATGAACCAATTCTACTGGAACTTAGTCCCAATACGTGCTCAAGAAGAAATAAATATTGTTGGAAATGTGGAAATTATGCTTTATTCATGTCTTCAGATTGATGTTAAAGATAGTGGCAGGGGGTAATCGTTCTCCCCAACTGAAAATTATGGTTCACTAGCTTTCTGTAATATTTTGGTGGCCTTATCATCTTTAATATTATTTTAGCACAGAAGAGCAGCCTCGTCAGCCATGAAGTGAATTCATGTAAGGAACACGAAAATCTGTGATCGAGAAGAATGATATTTAATTAAGAATACAACCATTTGAGATGCCAGGAATGAGAGTAGAAGGTCATGTTAAATAGCTGTATCAAAGATTTTGTTTGGTTACTTACAATAAATGGAAACTCTCCCTCAGAGGCTGGCTTTCCTCCAACAATACGACCCTCTCGCTCCTTTGAACCATCCTGAGGTGGCTTACCTGTAGTAAAAAAAAGATTTTTTTTATCTCACAAAATAAAAAAAATGGAATGTAATCTTTCTTCAAGTCAATCGATACAGGTATGATTCCCATGATTATGATTGGTATGATTCAGGGGTTCCCAAACTGGGGGGCGCGCCCCCCTGGGGGGGTGTGGAGAGGGTCCAGGGGGGCGTGACACCCAAATGAAATAAATAAAAAAATTACAAAAATAATTTCCTCAGATCTTTGAAATAAAGTCTTTCTAAGTTTTCATAATTGTTTTTGTAAAGTTTCAATAAAGTTGTAAACTTTATCAAAGAAGGTTACAGTTTTTAAAACTACAAAACACACAAGAGTTCAAGGTTCTCAAAACCGTCCCCTTCCCTTGTCCCGACTCCAAAACCTTCCCCGTCCCCGTAAATTGAAAATGTATCCGTGTTACAATGTTAGATTTTGCATCAGTAATTATATTCGTTTTTCATTTAATACTTGTTTTAATTTTCATCATACGTACAATTATTGAATCATTCCATTCTGCATTACCGCATTCAACAGTGAACAAAATAATCTACCTACTCACCGTATCAAGTAGGCACATACTTGTACAAGTAGGAGTTGGTATGTACGGCACCGTGGAAATAGGGTATTGCAAAATGGAAAGCTGATATGTGTAGCGGGGGGCGGGGCGTGGTACAAAAAAGTTTGGGAACCCCTGATCTAGTGGATGTTTATTATAAACCTTGAAATTTAAAACTTTATTTTATTCCGCAGAATTTTTCCTAGTGCACTCTAAATATGTGGAACAGAAAATTTCGTTGATGGTATGAGTCACTCTTAATAGCATAAAAAACTGCTAGAAACGAGAGGTCTATTCTTGTGGCCAAGGAGATGCCTACAAGCATTGTAGCTTTTCGTTATGTCATCAACTTAACCCATTTCTGCCCAGAAAAATTTCTGCTTGAAATTGTGAAGATTTAGATTCCAATGGTCGTTTTTTGTAATCCAGTGAAATATTTTGGCTAAACTACATCTACTTGTTTCTTCAGAAGGACCCTTAGCTATATAAAGTGGTGTAGTCAGGATTTTGAATAGGGAGAGGGGGGATTTTACTAGAGATTTCGGGGCCCTTCCGGGGTGTATGGAAAAAATCTTCTCAGGACAAATGGTGGTCCTCCCCTGGAAAATTTTGAGAATATTGATGTTGAAAATGTGATTTATAGGACTATAAAACAGTAATTCTGTATGTGTATTTATTGTAAGTTATCTATTTAGACTATCTTACTCGTTTTTGATACCTCTTTTAAAGGCTCAATATTTGTACCTCCCCTCCCCCCCCCGTAGCTACGCCACTGGCCATATAGCTACACAGAGTGGTAACAAGGTCAGAATCTAATGTTGTTCAGTTTCCAGAGGTGACCGTGATAGAGGGGATGAATCTTAAGGGCAAGCATATTTTTGGAGGGAGTGAAATTATAATAATCTATTGAATGTCGGTATGGTATGGAATTTGGAGGAGGCGACTGACAGCTGAGGTCATTTGCGCCATGAGGGAAGGGTATGGAAGGGAGGGTGGAGAGAAACCCGGCATCTGCTCTTAACAAAAGGCCCCAAGGGGACCACAGTGTAACGGACGGAGTGTTGCGATTGAAACTCCACACAGCATTGAAGCAGGGATCGGGTAGTCTCTGAAAATTTGCTGCCTCCGCTGGGATTTGAGCCCGAGCCCATGGCGTTGGAAGCTAACACTCAAGACACCACACCAACACGATGCCCTCTGTTGAATATCATTTACTGTTAACTTTTAGTATACTTGCACTCAATTACAGACAACATTTCCTTCTTAGACAATAGCTTCAACAAAATATTCGTGGCGATTCAGCAGCAAAAATGTGTGCGAGTTTTCTTCAAGAGCTTCATTTGCTCAGAATGGTACAGTACGATGGAAACGTACGTAGCTACAGTGGTTGAAAATTGGATTGGATGAATTAATATGCAAAAGGGTTAACATTTATAATTTTTCGCTGCGAATAAAACGAGAGATAGGCAATAGGTCAAAAAAGTAAAAAAATATGGGTCACTTCATTTTTAAAATATCAATAACAATAGAAAGCCTTTCCCTTGGGCTACAACCTTGTCGCATTGGAAAGGCTTTCATGTTTCTATGACACCTAGAGCTGCACTGGTAGGATTAATTCTAAATTATTCCTGGTAGGGTCACCCATGCCTGATAGGTCAAAGGGTAGGACGACAGGTAGTCCATGTGATGGTGTCACGTAAAAAACGCTGTTGGAATGGAAGTGGGAAACCCTACCAACTATCTCTTCCCTAAAATTATGGAGTACAATGAAATGAGCCTCGTAATCTCATCGACCGGGACCCATCCGCAAAGGGCGGGCGTCGGTCACGGCAGTGAGGTCGGCAAGGTCCTCGGGGTCGTAAACATGTGAAATCCTTGCATAGACTTATCATCATCACCAGCAGCAGCAGCAATGAAGAAAGAAGAAAAGAAGACCAAGAAGATGAAGGAGAAGAAGTCAGCTATAAATGTAGGGACTTGGAATGTGAGGACAATGATGAGGGTGGGGAAGTTAGAAAATATCAAAAGGGAAATGGATAAAGGGTGGATAGATATCTTAGGATTATGCGAGGTGAGGTGGAGGGATGGGGGACTATTGGAGTGATGGTTATCGGTTTATATATAGTGGTGGGGAGGAAAGCCAGCGAGGGGTAGCTTTAGTATTAAACGGGAAGATGGGTAAGTGTGTGGTAGGTATAGACCAGGTAGGTGATAGGTTTCTGGTGGTAGAAATTGAGGCGCGGCCCACCAACCTTATAGTGGTTCAAGTTTACATGCGCACTAGCAATGATAGGGAGGAAGAAGTAGATGAGGTGTATGAACAACTCGAGGAAATAATTAGAGACACACCAGGTAAGAAAAATCTGGTAGTGATGGGGGACTGGAACGCCTCAGTCGGGGAATTGACACGAAATAGGAGATTTGGACTAGGAATACGGAACGACAGGGGAGAGAAAGCAGCAGAATTTTGCAGGAGAAGCAAATTATTTATCACAAGCTCGTGGTTCACTCATCATCATAAAGGGCGAAGGTACTCATGGAAAAGTCTGGGGAATGTGGGGAGATATCAAGTGGACTACATTATGGTAAGACAGAGTTTTAGAAATAGTGTGGAAAACTCGCGCATCTTCCCTACAGCGGATGTGGATTCAGACCACAGCCCAGTGCCCATGAAATGCGACATAAGTTTCAAACGACTTACGAAAGTTAGGAAGACGAAGAAATGGAATTTAGAAGGGCTGAAGGGGACTATGAGGAGAGAATATCAGGAACTAGTGGACAATGGTATCCGGGAGATTGGAAGTACACAGCCTGTACAGGAAGGGTGGCATAATATTAAAATGGGAGTAGTCAAAGCGGCGGAGAAGTCAATTGGCTATATTGAAAGCAGAAGGATATAGAAGTCTTGGGTCACGGAGGCAATGGTAAAAGAAATGGAGGAGAGAAGGAAGTGGAAGAACGTGGACACAGAGCAGGGCAAAAGAATGTATAGGGAACTAAAAAATCGATTACGACGCGAAACTAAGAAGGCAAGGAAGGCTTGGTGGAAAAGACTATGAGGAAATGGAAAAGTTCCAGAACGATGGAGAAGTAGGCGCGTTGTACGCCGAAGTTGAGTTGCTATCGGGCGCAGAAGAGGACAAGCCATCTCTAAAATTAAGGCTAAAGATGGGAAGATGCTAACCGAGCGAGAAGAGGTACAGACAAGATGGAAGGAATACGTGGAGGATCTGTATGATGGAAGAAACAGACCGGAGAGGTTGACTTTAGAGGAGGAAAGTGCAGTGGAGGAGGATAATATTGGGCCGAGGATATTAGAGTTGGAAATAGAGAGAGCATTTCGTGATATGAAGGCTAGGAAAGCCGTAGGCGTGGAAAATTTCCTTGTGAGCTTCTGAAGAATCTAGGGAAGGATAGTAAGAAAAGGTTTTTCGATCTAGTACGCAGGATCTAGGAGGGATGTTGGCCGGAGGATTTCGTGAAGACGGTTTTAATTCCGCTTCCGAAAAAGAAGCAGAAAGCTGTGGAATGCGGAGATTATAGGACAATCAGTTTAATGTCGCATGCGGCGAAAGTGGTACTGAGGATATTGAACAGACGAATAGAGGCGAAAGCAAACAAGTATTTGGGCGGAGATCAGTTTGGTTTTAGAAAAGGGAAGTCAACTCGTGATGCAATTGCAATAATGAGGTCCCTGGTGGAGAGGAGCCTTGAATATGAGCAGGACGTATATGCCTGTTTCGTGGATTTTGAAAAAGCATTTGATATGGGTGAAATGGGTAAAGTTAATGGATATCCTCAAGAGAAAAGGTGTAGATTGAAGGTATAGACGGCTAATTCGTAATCCATATATGACCCAGACTGCGCAAGTGAGGGTAGCGGACGGAGAATATGGGTGGGCAAGCATTGGACGAGGTGTGATGCAAGACTGTCCTCTATCGCCGCTGCTTTTTAACGTAGCGTTGAGGAGATAGTAAGAGAAGCGTGGGACGAGTTGGGAGCTGGAGTGAAAGTGGGAGGAATTATGTTTAAATCGGTAAGGTTCGCGGATGATCAGGCGCTGATTAGGCAGTCAGCGAGGGGACTGCAGGCTCTAGTAGATGCGTTAGACGAGCGGTGCGAGGAGTATGGGATGAGGATTAATCACAAGAAGACTAAGGTAATGCGGTTTTGTAAAGTATTGCGAGCGAGGAATGTGAGACTCAAGATAATAGTAGGTGGGGAAAAACTTGAGCAGGTCGAGCAATCCATCAACTATTTGGGCAGCACATTAGAGGAAAACGGACACAGTAGCAAGGACATCAGGAAGCGGATTGCACTAGCAATGGAGGCGTTGATGAACAGGAAGGAGCTTCTGAGAGGAATATTATGTAAGAGTTTAAAGAAAAGGTGAGAGAAGAGTTCGATCTGGAGTGTAGCTCTCTTCGGTGCGGAAACGTAGACACTGAGGAAAAAAGACGAGAGAAGATTGGAGGCATTTGAGATGTGGCTATGGAGAAGAATGGGGAATGTGAAATGGACGGAGAGGAAAAGTAGCGACAAAGTGCTGGATATGGTTGGCCAGGAGAGGCAGCTTTTAGATGAGATACGGAGGAGACCGAAGGTATGGATGGGAGGAGTACTTAGCGGGGAGGGGATGTTGAAAATAGTGTTAGAGGGTAGAATGCTAGGGAAACGAGGGAGGGAAAGGAAAACAATAGGATTTGTAGATAGATTGAAAGGGAGTAGGCCTTACAGTGAATATAAGAAGGCAGTCCTGGAAGGGAAGGGAGGCTCCCAGATCACTTCTTTAGTACTCCATGGAAGCCGACCTTAATCGGTTGAGTACTATAATAATAATAATAACAAGAATCATGAGGGTTCAAGGCGAACCCTCTTAAGGATACAACACACCGGGGCCGGGACCCAAGCCCGAGACTTATACGCCCGATCACCCGGGGAGGGGCTGGAGAGGAAGGAAAAAGGATAGGGGCGCCGCCGCGATGGGAGCCCGCCGACGCCTCTGGGAAAGGATAGGAAGGGAGGGACGGGGAAAAACACCTTAACGCTAACGAGCGAAAAGGGCCCACTAAATAGCGAAACCAAGCATACGCAATTAATTTTCTACCAATTCTGGTAGATTTTCCTATGAGGAAGAAAAATCTATCGATCGAATCGGTAGATAATAATTATAACAATAGGAAACAAAAATTGGCGAAAGACCCTACTATAGGGAGAGTTCATTTTATAATACTTACTAGATGTGGCATCTTGGAGGGAAGCCAGTACAATCAACACAACCCACTTCATTGCTACTGACTAACCTATCCGGAGATGGAACTAATGTGCAATATCCAATGGGACGGGAATTTTATATACATGATCATAACGCGGCCTTCCAACGCTGTGCCGTATTTGCACAGGTGCTGGGTTGCGGGCTGATATGTGTCCGCGAAGCAGGAATTCAATGCCTCCGAAATTTCGTTTTTTTTCTCTTTCTTTATCAGAGTAATGCGGCGCGATTTGAACCCTATTGCTCTCATGCATACACTCAGTCCTTCACACATAATGGACGCTTACAAGTATTATTAAAATGGAAAATGAATCTGTCAAATTAAATCCAATGCAATTCAACCAAATCGACTTGAAATTTGGCATAATAGGTTTTTTTTTTTGGGTGGCTAATTACGATTGTGTGGTCAAGTAATAATGCTTTTCAATACCAAACCGGTGGAAAAACTAGTGAAGTCTTGAAAATTGTGAAATTCTCTATTTATTCCTCAGCTTAAAGGACTATTGCCACGGACTGTGGATGCTTCCCGTTGGCATAAAATGTCCATGTTCTTATGTTCATTGCTACCATCTTCTTCTCCATCTTCTTGAACTCTTTCCTTCTTTCTTGGACGCTACAGGTAATGATGAGAAGTCTCTGTAAAGGCTGTTTTACACGGGGCACGGAATTGCGCCGTTTAGAACTGCATTAATTTCTAAAATGGCGTGGAATTGGGCGAATGAATGAACGAAATTTGAACAGGGGCTATTTTGTCATCTCATATCCACGCATCCTCGCATGTGTTCTAGCAATTCACCACTTTACACGACGCAATTTTGACTGCGCCTTCGGACACACGTCAGATTGTGCAAGTACGTGCCCCGTGTAAAACGGCCTTTAGGGTTTCGCATGTTAACGACCTCGAAGACCTTGCCGACCTCCCTGCCATGAACGACACCCGCCTGTTACGGACGGATCCCTTTCGATGAGATTCCGAGGCACATTTGATTGTACTCTATGTTTTCAAATAATGTCTCCAACTTCCATACCAACAGTATTTTTCACGCGACACCATCACGTAGGCTACCTCTCGTCTGGCTCATACTCTTCGATCTACGTGGCATGGGTGGCCGTACCGGGAATAATTTAGAATTAATTCCGCCAATGCAGCTCTAAGGTCTATGAAACGCGCTAATCTTTCAACCGCGTTAAAGTTGTAACCTTAAGAAAAGGTTGATTTACGTGGATGAGTTATGTAATGCAGGGGCGCAGCTGGGGGTGTTTAGGTGCAACTAATACCGGGGTGTGTGGGAGTATGGAATAACCACCAGGATAAGCAGTAGTTGCGACATTACTAAATTGCGGAATTTTAAGATAAATGGTTCAAAATGGTGAGTTTTACGGCTTTCTGAGGGATGATTTATTAATCCTTACACTATTCTATTAGTAGTATCAATACAACTAAGTACGTAAAGCAGTAAGCAAATTGGATTATACTTATTATAAATTTCTTTGACAATGAGTTCTGGGGGGGGGGTTATTCCCCAAACCACCCCCTCGCTACTGATGTAATGTATTTGGGATCACATCGTCACCGTTACAGGTGCTACCATGGATGTTCTTACCATTTTTTGCATTAAATGGACAGGTTTCAAAGTTTGTTCAGCCCAGTTAACGAAATGATGTGTAAAAAGTTATGGTCGATTTCATCACGCCGATTAGCCGAGAGATATCGCTCTTCCCCATTGCGTCTGGGGAGAGGAAAAAATCATAAACGAGCCCATCCTTGAAATATGAAGGTCTATGTCACCTAGCATCTAATTTTCCTCACGCTAACCGTGACACAATTTTTCGTAACGTGCTCTAATTTTCCGTTATCGCCCCGAATTTCCTACCCTTGCGTTTCATTACAAACGTATCATGCAATTCTATCTGGCGTTATATCGACAATCGACATTACTCTGCTGTTTGATAGCAGTTAATGGGCTATTTGACCATTTAAATGTTCTCAAGTAACTCCATATTGATAGCAGTGAAGATTTCTTGGGTCTCACACCGAGTGAGGTCCTCCATATCTCCTTTCGACGTTTCTATGATCAACTCGTCCAATGTCGTCAGGGATTCAGGAATTTAATTTGGAACCGAGGACGACGACGATGGACGAGTTGCCCATTGAAACGTCGGAAGGAGATATTGAGGACCTTATCCGGTGCGCGACTCCGGAAATCTTCACTGCAATTGCTCGCCGGAAAAACAGATATTGCTCCAAAATTATATATTCTTCGTGTAGATATGATTAAAAAACTTCAATCCCGAATTAGTAATTAGCCTGTACGCAGCTATTTTCCGATTGCACACCGCGTAACGTTTCTCGTATTTTGGCCACGAAGTAATGGGAAATATACCAAATTAGTACTTGGGGCAGATCCAAAACGCATCTGTAGCTGTAATAATTCGAGAAATCTAAGCTAGGCAAGAAATTTAAGCTAGGAAATACCTGCGTGTAATCTCCACGGAGTTGCCAGTCAGCTAAGCAGACACGCGAGAAGAGACGCACCCACAACGTCAAACATTTTTTCAATGTGTTTCGCGAGTTCAAAATTCTCCGAAGGCCAAATTTTGCTTTCAAAATTCATCTGGATTATGCGAAAAATCCACTTGGAAAAAGTCAATTTCCTCAACCGGGATTCGAATCCCGGTCAAGGCGGATGTTTTTTTCTCTGTGGATTTTTTGCACGATTTTGGGAATTGCGGATGACTCCTAAAAGTTATCACCGTGCTCAGTCCCGGTAAACTTAAAATTCAGTTGGATTGTTAGTTATGCCACATTGATCTGAAATTAATTTTTGTTCGGCATTTTGATCGGGAAGTAACATAATCCTGAGCTGTGTATTGGAACCAGCTCTTACACTTTTCCTGTAATGCGGGCCTTTCCTTAATATATTTAGCGTTAAATGAAAGTATTAAGCCATGTTCACAACATTTTGCATTTCATTTCACTGGCCTACATTCCAAGAAATAATAAATTACCATGTTCACAACAACTTTGCGTGGCATTGCTTGACATATCATGAACCAGATCAAATTAAAATATACATTCCTTCAACAACGGCACAACTCGAGCTTCAGTTCAAGTTGCTGTAAACCAACAAACGCAGTACACCCATGTCTCGTATAGCGCAATTTCGATTAGCGCAATTTCGATATAGCGCAAATACGTTCCTCGGGGAAACATTGCAACGCAGTGTAGCCTAATCAAAACTCTTGAACGCTCTCGTGATAAAACGTGAACTTGCGCGAAGTACAAACGAAATTTCTATCATTTTACGCATATTAATGTTATTGCTTGCCTCAAAGCTTCTTTTTTGTTTATATATTAATCGAAATCTATTGCTGTGCAATGGCCAAAAGTATTACTCGTCATTGGGTCCAGATAGCCGGCTTACCGAAGTAATTTATCTCGTCTCTTTAACAGAATGATAATAAATAATTTAGATCGTTAATTAAGCGTGAGGCTAGTGGAAATGATTTTTTTCCAGCAATACGGTTTGAGACGTATTTTTGCCGTCATAGGTTATCGGGCGATTGACTTCCAGGTAGAGCGTCTACGCCGTCTACGCTGAAGCCTTCAAGGTCATCGGTATTCACGGGGGAGAAATGGAGCGGTGGCCGAGTTGCGCATGAATAGCATCAACACATATAAGGGTCGGCTATAGAGTCTCAAACACAATGGCTTCGTTCCCTCCCCGCAGTCTTAGGCCTTCTGCGTCTCAGGAATACAGTTCAGCAGTGGAAGGTGATTTAGATAGAGCCATACAGAGTAAAAACCAAGAGAATATGGCAAAAAATTGGAATGCGTGTAGAAAAATCAAGAATTTATCAATAAAAACTATAAACCTAGAAGAGGAATTTAAAGAGGTCAATTGCTTTGAAAATGGAGAGCGTCAAAGCGATATTGCGCGGAAGTTTAAACGTACGATGCCTTATTCAGAATAAAGACGAAGTTAAAACATCAGTGACCTCAGCCGCACCAACTTCAACCAAGCGGTCTACACATACGGAAAGTTCATAGAGAATCAGTACAAAAAGACGGGAGTGGTAATCGCTCAGAGACATTTAGTGAAAGCTCCGGTTGGTTCCAGCATTTAAACGGCAAGCAGGTATTTTCAGTGCGGCGATATCAGGTGAATATGCAAGTGTTGATAGCGCAGTCACCGCAACATTTTCTGATGAACTCCAAGCTGTGATTGAAAGTGGCTCCTTTCCCCCTCAACTAGTTTTTAGTGTTGACGAGACGATATTGTTTTGGAAAAGAATGCAATCTCGTTCATTCATTTTCAGGGAAGGAAAACCTGGGTCAGGTTTCAAGGCATTTAAAGACTGTTTCACGTAGCTGCTAATGACTCGGAGGACTTCAAATTAAAATTATTTATCATTCATAAACTCCGCTAGCTATGAAATGGCATTCAAAGTAGCATTTTCCTGTCATTTCGATGAGCGACAAAAGGGCCTGGGTGACACAATAGTTGTTTTTAGACTAGTTTGAAAAATCGTCAACTGCCGGCAACGCATTACGATCCCCTGAGATAGCAGATGTTAGCCTACCCGCACGACAGGAGGGAATTTCAAAAGCACGTAAGAATTTTTTTTAACGTGAATAAAAGTCTTTGAATGCGTGCATACTATCTTTAAAGATGTTTTAAACTATAAAAGTTTATATAAATAATGTTTTCTAAGGCTTTTTATGGGAATATAGATGTTTTAGAGGAAATTCAATACCCAAGACCTATCCTACCAGGAACGCATCCCTATCTTCCCAATGATAAAACACTCTCGTATAACGCAAATTCGTATAGCGCAAAGACCCCGAGGAACGCATCCCTTGCGCTATACGAGACATGGGTGTAATTGAGTTTTCAGCTCCATTTGAACGCCACGTTGAGCCAAAGTGAGCAAGGCTTTAAATACAGCACTCGAAAAGATTATTTTAAATTAAAATAAGATATCAAACGTTCTTCAGCCGAGGACTGGGGTAATAACGTGATCATAAATATTAGATAGATTCTTATTTATATATCACTTAATTTTATTTCAATTCATCCTTTTCTGTATGGAATCTCATAACAATGCAATTTGATTGCAAATAACATGGTGTCATTACAATTTTCAAGCTTATTAATAAATAGGTAATAAATAAAATAAATTATCATACATAAATACGCACATAAGCAAATGTTTCACGTTGAAATTTTGGCCAGTATGAGCAAGCATCACGATTATCGGTTGACTTAGGAAAAATTCACTTACTCAGCAAAAAAAAATTTATACCATAGTGATGCACCTTTTCTCCATTTTTCGGTGAAAGAGATTTGTTTCCTTCACATTTCTACCACAATTCTAAACTATACATTTTATATTCACGAATACGTCTTGGAGACACTTTTCGGGATCTACAGTTTCTTCCATTTTTGTACTTGTTTAAATAAATTATCAGATCATTATGCTTCATCCCTATCTGCATCCATCACCACTCTCACAATGCACTATCTCAAACTCCAGAGTTTTTCCTAATCCAGGATCTATAAGCTGCAACTTCCGTGTATACTCCCGGGCGTCCTGGACTACCGCACTCCTTTCCCCAGGATACAATTCCATGTTGAATTCCTTTTATCACAAGAGGACCTCCTGAATCACCCTGAAACGAAAACAATGCATTGCCGTATAAGTATTTCATCCCCACTTTTTAAATTTGTTAAATAATTTGTAAAATAACCCGGAAGAAATTGAATCTTGAGCATTCAAAGTTGGTTCTCGCACTCACCTGGCAGGCATCAATTCCTCCTTCCGGGTACCCGGCACAGATCTCATTGTCAGGAATCTGAAGAGCAGAGAAACAGTCTTTTTTGCTCACTATCGGCATGGTTGCTTTGAGGAGATGTTTACTGGTTTGTCCACGGTACTGAAAGAGTAATAAAAAATGCAATAAATACTCATGAAGTTTCCTAAGCAATCGTTATTGGAATGCAAATTGTGAAGCCTAGCGTATGGAAAAGTGGAGCCTTCAACCAAAGGCCGTGAAAAAAACCGCGTTTCGTCATTAAACTTAGGGCTAAGAATAAGATTTATTGACATCTGATAGATTCCCCTGTAGTGGCCGAGGAGGACCACGTTTTAAAATATAGAAATGCCCATTCCAGTTCTAATGGAAAAAGTTAGTGTAAAACTTCTGTGAAATTATTTTTTGGAACGAACCAATGGCTTGCGCTCATTTATTTGAACTCGGAGAATTAATATTTTGGTTCCGTTGGAATACTTTTTTTTTAGATTTCCAAGTGGAGTGTTATATCCCACATCTAACTACCGAGTTCATTTCATTATATCGTTCTTGATATACCGTATGTGAAGTCTTGCGTGTGGAAAGGTAGATAAGATAAGATAAGATAAAGATAAAGATATTTATTTCACTGTCCCAAAATATTACAACATATGCATACATTAACAGTGAAATTAGACACCCCTTAAGGTGAGTCTTGATTAGGGGTTGCCATTACATACAAATAAGGCAATGCTCGGCAGTACATTTTATAATAACCTTTAAACAAAAGTGGCTCTTCTATGAGTCCTTCATAGAAACATTGGTCCATGTGCATTGGACATTGGATTGGTGCATGTAGAGCTATTAAACAACAGCCGTGAAAAAACCCACAGCACCTACTGGGCTAAGAGTAATAATTTATTGACATCTTATAGATTTTAATGTAGAGGCCGAAGAGAACTTTTGATTCCAATTATGGATATGCAAATTCCCATTCTAATGGCAAATATTTAGTACATAACATCTATCAAAGTGTAATTTTTTTTAGTTAAGCAATGGATTGTGTCCCTTCATTAGGAATCCGTAAAATCATTCTTAGCTCCGTTGGGCATGGATGAGCTATCTTAGATAACCATGTGGGGTGTGATTCCCACATCTATAATTTATTTTAATTTACTATTAAAATATATAAAATTCCGGAGGGCGTATTCATAATAAACTCTCGAATTGAAAAATACGATAATATTTTAATATTTTGGATAGAAAAAAAATGGAATATACGTACCTCTGTTGTTCCCCATCCTGTGACTGTTGCTTTGCTTCCGGCCGGAGTGTGGGAGTCTTCTTCTGCCAGACTTACTGAGGCGACAGTTTTGTTGTCCAAAGTGAAAGGCGGGGAAACCTAAAATCACATTAAAAATATCGAATGAGATTTTTTCGCACGCTCCGCTCCAAACTCACGTAGCTTTCGCTGCTACTCCTTTTCCAAATCACATTATGCATTTTGCGACATATTTAGATTTAGAAACAGCGTAAGATCAAAAATCTTTCCTTTTTAAGTGTATCTTATACGTAAAAGACTGGATGATTTTACGAAATTATCACCACGCTCGAGTCCCAAAAGAATACATTTAGTGAATCTAAATGTTAAAAGTCTTTCACAGATGGGTTAAAAATATTTTCTCCGATATCTTTTCTAGGTAGCTTCATGCGATATTTTGAATTCAGGACCTTAACATCAAATATATGATCCAGTGGGAATATCAGCTCCTTTCCGGTAAAGGAAACCGCGGAGAATTCTTAAATAACGGCTATAATCGAGGTGCCTAGAGAGGTTATAATAACTCTTGCCATTCAACATTTTCTACCTTTCCGTGTCCCAAAAGGTACTTATACCGTTGACCACACTTGCTTGGCGAGATAATGCTATTTGGTGATTATAATATCATGAAAAATTTGGAAAAGAACATAAAATATTGTGTTGAACTTCTAAATGCTCATTTGTAACCCACACTGAGAAAAAAATGAACTCAATTTCATCCTTGTACATGCGTGTAATAAACAAAGTGGGGTTGAAATCTTTGAAATAATGCGCAGATCTCACATTTGAATCATTTTTCATCCTCACAAAGTCGTATGATAAATTTATGCGATCAAATCAACTCTTCTTGTGGTTAATTGATGCGTAATAAGTTGTTAAATTGTTACCCAGGCCGGTAAATATGTTTATTTCTGAAATATACCAGATTTAGGATTCGTGCGTCATATATGATATATGAAACCCAACCATAGTAATAGTGTGAGATAGCCGTGTAATAGTGTTCAGATCATCATTTAGAATGTTTGATGAAATATTCCGTTACCTTGAATAGTGCGACGTCGTCGTAGTACTGTCCAGAGGATTTTCTCCCAAATGTTGGATGGGCTTTCATTTCCGTTGCTCTGTGCAGAGTGCCTCCTTCATCCCACTGTAGACTTCCAGCCCGGAATGTCATGGCATCTGCTGGGTATGACCTGTTTTCATGTAATAAGAAGGAATTATAAGTTTTGTGCATTTTATAATATTGCTATGCTTGGGACATTTCGATACCGTGAATACAAATCACCTTGATATTATACACAATCTCTGATTCTGCTGAGTTGGATATGATAAATGTAAAGACTCATTTGCATGAGTGCGTTGGAATGTTAATAATTATTAAGCAGTTGTTTTTCGATAAAAATTAGAAAGCATAGATGGTCTAAGAACAACAGTTCAAATTTATGATCAAATTTCGGCACTGAGTAATTAATCTTTAGTACAAAGAAATTTATATCGATAAATTTGGATAGTCTTCAATTTGAAGGTATAAGATAAATCAAAGTTTACGAAGAATTTTGCGGGTGGTAAAGTTACAGCAAAGTATAAGAATTTGAAGTCTTAATTTAGTCATAAATTGATTTGATTGACTTACGAAGTGCAATGTGCAGCTGTGAGCACCCACTCCTTATCGATGATTGTACCGGCACAATGTAGATGAGTTCCGTATCTTAGCATCGTTACCTGTTATAAAAAAATAATGCTATTTGTAAAAATTTGAAAGTTTTTGGCATTGACGATATTTCATACCGCCTTCATGACTTGCTAAAATATTTTAATGATGACTTACAATGAATGGAAATTCTCCCTCAGATGCTAATGTTCCGCCTAAGATTCGACCATTTCGTTCACCTGATGTCAGATTCAATGGTACACCTGAAACGGAGAGTTATAATGTTCAATTAAAGACAATTATTTTTGACCGGATAAAAATACAAAGTGATGTAACAACTTAGTTGCCTAGCATGTAATCAAATGCACGATTGTTTCGACCGGCAATCTCTTTTACGTAAATTTATTTTAATTGCTTTCACGAGGTAGAAAGTCTTAAGCAGATGATTCTAGCTTCCCAATCCGCAATTAGATTCGTGTCCTTACCACTTGTGGCTGGTGAAAGAGAAGCCAAAGCGAACAGAATAATCCACTTCATCTTGAGGTTCTGTCTGTCCTATTCCAGGGATGGAATTGATGTGCCTATCACGCCCAGAAATCAATTTATATATTCCATCCAACGGAACTTTTTTTGATGAAGTTCTCTTAGTTTGGGTTCCGATAGGTTGTAAAACTGATATGAGCCGAGCCCTACTTTTTTCTTTCCCACGGGATATGGGTAAAAAATGGCATCATCAACTATATTTTTTTATATGTAAGTGAGTAAATAATATCGTTTGATATTTTTTCCAGCAAAACTTTGATAAGGATTTGAGGAAATTTGAAAAACTCCATCTCGGTATCTTTTTGCCGAAAATCGCCATTTTAAGGCTGAATGGTTAAAAATGTATCAACCGACAATACTTTACTCACTGTGACTAAATTATATTCTCAGTTGAAATGCATTTTTCAGTTATATGTTTTTATTGGAAATAAGCATTGGTTTCTGTAGTGAGATATAGTCACAATACGTTGATACTTATAACGCTTTTATCCTTTACATATAATGCTTGTGCATCATGAAACGAAATACTATAGTGATGGTAAATTTAAAGTGATGGAAAGATATGAAGAGAAATTAATGAGACGATAATATCAATACGTCTGTACATCTTGACAATGAGCAATGTGCTAAAATATTTTCATCAATTTAGGAGATTATAGGCAATACGGACATATTTATTTCTCTACTTAATTTTACTGAAAATTGCTATTGATTTTATCGTAATCTCATAGTTAGTACAAGAATCGTTGAAAATTAAATATAACAACGTTTAAAAATGCAAAGTGAAATTTCGCTTCAGTGTTATTTTAAAAATAGTATTAAAAATTATATACAAATTTTATTTTTTAATTTTTGTCAAACCGAGAGTTTATTTAAAAAATGGAAATTGGAACGCTTGTTCTAATACCAAAAATGTACGAAGAGTACATAAACAATTTCTGATCCGCTGATTCTATCAATCCGTTGCAAATGGTCAACTAAGTTTTACTATTAAATTTATTTGCTGCTAGAAAAAAATTGAATAACTAAACAGTGACATTAATTCTTGTATCTCTCTAAAACCATGTAATATCAAAAAAATGTTTTCTCAACAGGAAGAAGATCAAGGAGGAGCATTATGAGAAGTATCCGTGGCCTTTATAACAAATAGACTTTGAAATGCTGGTCAATGAAAATAAATTGTATTAATAGGCCAAATTTTCAAAACCTCATAATATTTATGAATTACTTATCCCTCCGAAACTGCTTTTAAAAATACAGTGAAATACTCTCTATTGCTCTGGAAAATAGGGGATTGGGAAGGTCTACCGAAAGTACATATTGTTCCCTTCCCGCAGAACTTAAAAGGCGTTCATGAGAAAGTTGAATAGAATTGAATTGCAGCGATCTATTTTCATTTTCTACGTTAAATTTGATTTGGGGAAGTTTCCTTTTTATTAGAAGATTTGGAGTTTTTCTAATGCAATTTTAAGTACCAACTCGGATGAAACAAATTGAGAGCGTGAGAAGACAAGTAGTACAAGTGATTTTTCTATAAACAGAGTTAGGTACAGAAGTTAAGTATAGAAAGCAAACTTAATCAACCAGATATTTATTAGTGCAATTCCACTCGATATCACCACAGAAAGGAGGCACATTCGTATTCCTTGGCCACCAAGTTTTTGTATATTTATTCTATCAGCTTCTGTACCTATCTCTAACCAGAAAAAAACCACTTGTACCCCTTTTCTTCTCATCCCCTTAATTGATTTTAACGCCCGACGAAATGGTCGACTGGTTGCGTTATATTTTTTATAATAATGTTGATAATAATAAGCATGAAATACAGTGTCAATCTATGTACGTATATAAAAGAGGATGCCTGTTTGTCTGTCCGTTATGAGTTTCCATACGACTGCACGGGTTGCAACCAAAATTTGCCCATAGTTGAATCTCATTCTCCCAAACCCCGTGGTGCTGGTTGCATCCTTTGCGTCATTTTCTCATCAAAGTTTGCCACTTCACGTAAATCAACTCCTGCGGTTGGACATCCTACCAGTTAGGCACACCTATCGACACGCTCTTATGGAAAACGTAAAATTGTTCTATAATAATAAAATCAAAGTTCCCCACCCAAAATCAAGTTTCCCACTTCTCTCGATATTATCCTTCTCGAGCAACGCCGGGAGGCATGTTAGTAAATAATATACGAGAAGTTAAGTGCATTCCTATAAGTAATTTTTCACATCATACTCATTTTTTAAAACGGAATACCTTAAGTACACCAACGGATGAAGTTCGCCACGAAAAAATATTTGACTAAGCCGGGATCCGAACCCGGATCTCCCGATTGCCGGGCAGGTGTGCTAGCCAGTTACACAAACACCTGGCAATCGGAAAATCCGGGTTCGTATCCCGACTAAGTCAAATATTTTTTCATGGCGACCTTCATCCGTTGGTGTATTTAACCATAGAGTAAGTATATTCTTACTCTATGATTTAACTTTGCACCCGTGCGCGTTAATGCGTACAGAGTCACTTTCTCCTGCAGGGTATATCTTATTTTGGAGTAAAATCACTCGAACCCGCGGTTCATGGCCATAGGGGGTACATTCACAATACCCATATGGGGAAATTGTGTGAGGGTTTGGCCCTAACATCGCGCCTCCTATGACTGCGCATACAGAAATTCTTCTTCGCCTCGGAATGAGTCACGGCTTCGGATGATTTTGCGATAAATGATAGCATGGGGAGTCTGCTCTGGGAATCACCGCGTTACCCTTCCTCGAAGCAACGTTTCCCCTCTCTTCTTACCATTGGAGAATCAAGGGCGCGCCCTTGGTGGATCGAAATAGGTCTATGGCGACGTGCGCTCTCAGACTGCCGTCTCTTAACCGTGACACAAATTAGCCGCTATCTCGTGGACCAATTTTTCATGATCGGCAGGAAGTTCGTTTCGTTCATGAAAGATGATATGCGTATCATTCGGACTAATCATTGTGGGAGATATAAGGTAGGGGAGAGGGGAATCCTTCCTGAATCCGTGAGAATATTTTTTTGTACTACAGTCTTCCCATCTTAATTTGCCCCTAGGGCATTTGACATTGCAGAAAATAGGAAACGTGCAAAAATATTTACGCTATAAATAAGTTATATTTAAGTTATAAATACGCATCAGCGAAGGAGACTAGCCACAGTATGGATATTGATTTCTTTCCATAAATTTAATTTGACTTAAAATTAAAATCAAATCGATTGATTATCATTGATTTTATCGTAGTCGTATCACACCTTTTGTATCATAGTTGCCTCTTAAATGTCAGATTTTGATGGATAATATTATGGAATTTTACCTCTGACTGTTTGTGGTATTACTTAAATCTTCCTAGATATTTTGAAACGAATTTAAAATACACAGATTTCCTTGTCGTTAGAACTCTTACCTCTCGACCAGAAAATCCTCAGTTCAAATCTCGTGTGAAGCGTTTAACAGTCCAATGCTCCCATTCGGGAACAGATTTATAAAAAATTCATAAAAATTATATTTCGTATCTGTGACTACTTTTATAGCTTTTGTTGTTTGCTAGTATTTTTTAAGTAAACCGCATGACTTTTGTATACATTGGTCGTTAACTATACATTTTCAAAATTGGTTATTTTCATCACTCTGTGGTGAGTATGCAATTTATTCGATATTTTTCTCAACACTCGCCCTCCAGTAACAAATGATCATTTTTTTCAAATGATCAATATATATATTACGTTGTTATGCTTATTTTATTGGTCAAAATGCAAAATTATATTCGGAACGAAACAGTGCAAGTCTCGCAAGACGTCTATTTGATTAAAATATTATATCCAGGAAATATTACATCGTATATTTAAAAAAATTATTAAAATATTTTTCCAGGAAATATTATATCGTATATTTGATTAAATTGCCTCTTCCGCAAAGTGTGATCGTTCTTCACGGTCATTCTCTCCCGGATTCGAATTTTAAAGTTTCAACAAAAACTGCGAAGGAAGGGGTTGGCTTAGTAAAAATATATGTGTAATTTGGTAATAAAATATTAGTAATTTCACGACTATAATGTGTGAGATTGAAAAAATTTGAACTGTTATAATCCAAGGCAAAACCTCAAATTATGTATTATCATTTTCCGTCCAAATTTCCGATATTTGCCTAGCATATGATGTAATGGTAAAACAACGCACCCAGCAATATAAATTATAAAATTGGATTTACAGTGTAATGTGAAGATTGGACTGCAAAGCTGTAGTTTTTTCTTCGAAGAAAGACAATAATCAGTGCTTTCGCTGCCGTTGAAACTTGATGCTTCTTTGATGAGAGGCCATTTCCTGAAATAAGTTGCATTGCCATTCAGATGAAGTCAATCAAGAAGTTTTGGAAGTTGGAAGAAATAAAAGCACTGCATAGTATAAGTAACTTCGTACACAGTCAGGCGCACGGGTGCAAAGTTATATGTTATGGTTTACTCGTACTCAACGTACTCCGAGGGTATTCCGAACAGAATACACTCGGAGTACGTTGCGGCCCAGGATTTGGCACAGTCTCTGGTTGACATTGAAAATTTTAGGAACCTACTTATCTCACTCGTGATCTTGTCACGAGATAAGTTTCCGTAAGCGCGAAATAGAGATAGGACTGAAAAACACCCGATTTTGGATTGTGGACGAGACAAGTTTTTTGACAATAAGAGTTTTTTTTCATGAACTTGATCTAATATCTCATTTTTTCCGCATCAGATATTCTTATCTCTAAAATACTGCGTTCATATGTAGGCCAGACAAGAAGGAACGAGATGGCTTTCATTAGTTGGGTGTCATAATTCGTTACAATTTTTCCCCACCTTATATTTGATCAACAGAGGGAAGTAAAAAAATTTGATATCTCTTTTTTCCCGTTTACAATAATGATTTTTAGCCAAGAGAATTGGGAATTGGAAGTTGATGCCTCGCAGAGCTGAAACATTGCCATCAAATTAGCTGATATGAGGAAGAAAATTGGCGGAACAGTTGGCTTAAAGTCTATTGTTCGATTCGTGGCCAAGGGAATTTTTTTCTCGTGGGAATTAATGTAAATTTTACCGCCGTTATCGCGGCTAGTTTCAAATATGTCAAATTAACTATTTAAATCAAAGTTGATAAGAGAATCTCAGTCCGGAACTTGACATGTACAACATAAATATACTTAATTTTAGAATCACTCCAGTCGGTGGTGGCTGAATGTGGTCTAGAACTCGTTGAGATGCAGTTGAAATTAATCCTTTGCGTTCCAACGTCGAAGCTGGCTCGACGGGCCTGGTACAAGCATCAGGTCCAACGTTAATTTGAGCTCAACATCATAAGGGGATTATACAAGGGTAATGTTTCTAGAGATGTCAATATAATAAAAGATATAATTTTTAAACAATAAACTATTTAATTTAACCTATAGCATAATACAACAGCCAGAGGAATTTTACTTTAAACGGCAAAATAAAATATTTAAAAGGCACCTATGAATCGTGTCTATTATTTTTTTTATAGAAATTTATTTGGACCAGACTATTTGGATTGAAAAAATTGGACCGCAAAGGGTTAACACTGTGAGGTCCTATTTCCTCATACTTGCACCCACGAATATTACAATAGAGGATCCTCAAGTCGGCCTCTAAATGTGCTTTCACACACCGCGCATGTAAATGTGTTTAAGAAAGTCGCCACATGCGTCGCTGGTGGATATAGTGATCCGAGTTTCACGGGGAAATAAGGAATAATTGGGGGTGTAAACCGAAATTTATATACTTGATAATGTGATCTAAAAAATTCATAACTTTTCAATTCAATTCCTCGCATTACAAACATTATACTGAAAAATATTGGAAAAAAGTGAATCGCATTGCACTCATCACCGCGCAGTGGACAGTTTTGAAAACCGATTAAATGGCGACCTAAGTGGCATCAGAAATCAGCCTTCTATTGTTGAATTGGAGTCCCCCTCTATGCAGTCCCCTGGCTTGTCTTGGACCTTTTGTTATCTCTCTCTGTTCTCTGATCTCTGTTGGAGCTGTGGAGGAGATGAAATCGCTAGGTTTTAATTTAGCAGATGCATAACCACCCTCTCTATGTGTAATCAGCTTGAGTAGGCTCGTACGTGGAAATTAAATGACAGAAAATCAAATATTGGCCCAGCACCTAAGATAAATAAGACTTCGGTCTTTTCATGGCCAATGCCGAACTCGAGCTAAGAACGGAAAACCACCTGAATCAGGTGTGGTATATATTTATACGTATGAGTCTATGACTGTGGGTGAATGTGAGTTGCACCCATTACATTCTTTATTTATTTATTTCCAACTTCCCCCTAAACAGCACTTTAAGGCCGTTACAACGGAGGATAAACAATACACAACACAAACATCCATGCCCTGGATAGGGACCACCTACCCAGGTGGGATTCGAACCCACGACCGAGGGTTTGGCAGGCGAGGACTTTACCCCACCTCCGCCGAGGCCGACACCCATTCTTGATTTTGAGCTCCGCGAGGAAGCTATCTTCGCTCTTCCACTATGAGTGGCCCTGTGGAAAAAAAACCGATTGCATTCAAGGGAAGATTTTTGAAGGTTATTCTAGGTCTACAATAGGTTTTTTCCTCGAATTCTTATTTTAATAATATAAGCACTTTTAGGCATTTGCATAGGGAAATTTAGGCATTTACGTGCTAAAATAGGTTTGTATGAAAATTCATGGTGAAAAAAAAACCAGTACTATTCCACAAGTTTTTATTATTAGCTGACAACTAGTTCCGATGTTTATACCGTCATTATCAAGATTTCTAATATCTCCGGTCTGTCTCTCTTTGCATATTGAATTTGTCTTCACCTCGGCACTAGGTGTATTTCACTTACCACTTATGTCAGTAATCCTAATGTGTTCCTCCTTCACCTTCGTTCACTCAACATTGCACGCATAATAAGGCCCTTATTCTGTCTCAAATAGATAGCCACAACTCTTTTCGGAGATTATGAATATATGATTTTATTGTGAGATATTGTATTTTCCTTAAGTATACTTCAAGAATAATCGATATGACCGTGATATAAATAATATAAGCCATAAATGTTATCAAATCATTTCAGTTGTAGCGTATAAATGGATAAAGGTATCGAATAAAGTGAAACTATGGAGGGTTGACGATGGAGAGTTTGAAGAATACTAAGTCTAGTTGGTATGGACCTCAAAAGTCCAGACTCGAGTCTCGGTGAAGCCTTTCGAATCCTTCACTTAAAAACATCCTCGTGGAGCAGCTTTATTTTAGACAGAACTTCGCGAGAAATTAACCAGTGGAAAGCAGGAAAGTAGTGCTGCCCTTAAAATAGAGGAGTGGTTTTACTCGAATGAGTCTTTACACGCAGTGAATTTTAACCTAACTAAAAAGTTGTATCCTTATTAACCTCTACCCTGAGACGAGAGCGCGCTGAGGATGTAAGCTACAAGTTTCCGACTCCGTTCTGAGTCAATTTTAATGTCAATTTAGTGCCGGATATGATTGATGCTAGATTAATATGGCTTAAGTAACTTACAGATCTTAAAATAATATTGCAAAATTTCGTTGAATCGATTCTGTGGCATATTCCTTTAAGATTCTGGAATGGATCACTTTTAAAGACATTGAAGGCTAAAAGGGTCGCCACCCGGGCCTGAAGTGTTGAAAATTATTCTTAAACCTTATTATGCCAGACTATTTGTAATGTAGTAACTTCAAGTAGGTATTAGGACATGATACGGTCACGTAAGCATCTGGTGGTGTGGAAGAATGATGTATCCACTACAGAATAATAACGGCCGGATTTATTTTTTCTGTTTGGTTGATGTAATACTCGATAATTTCTTTTTAAATCGCTCTAGTTGGGTTTCAGCGGGCTCTTCTGCTATAAATAATATAATTAAGACTGATTCTTAATACATTAAAGCAAATTTCGGCAGGTAAAGGGCTTAAGCTCAGTTTAAATGAGCTCTGATGCGAATAGGATAGGGTCTTTTGGTGGCAGGATATTTTTAGGACTAATCTATTTCGCCACAGCAATACTATCAACTACTTCACACAGTGGCGTAGCCAGGATTTTGAAATGGTTTATGGTTTTAAGATTTCGGGGAACTTCCGGCGTGTATGGAAAACACCCCAGGGCAAAGGGGGTCCTTCCCCGGAAAATTTTGGGATTATTGATGCTGAAAACGTGATTTTTAGGACTCAAAAGCAGTAATTTTATACGAGCAGTAATTTTATAAAGTTATTTTTTTAGGCCATCTTACTTGTTTTTAGGGCCTCTTTTAAAGACTCAAGGGGGTCGTAACTCGGAAACCCTCCCCCCCCCCCGTGGCTACGCCACTGCCATTCACATAATTAGCATGAAGAAGATATCTCTCTCGAGGAAGGCATCTAAAATCAGTGGATTTCTCATCAATACCTACTCGTTTTACATAATATTATCGGAAAATTTTCTTCACGCTGTTTGGGGAAATAATTTCTGTCTTTCTAAATTACATTCATAAGACTTGTGCATTCAAGGGATAGAGGTGATTGCTATGTTTATGGAAAAAAATGACCATGAATTTGCTTATATCTAATTAGATTATGAGCGTGGTGATTTTTCCGCCATGCCAATATATCCTCATTCAAGTTATCATATTATATCTCCGAAATGTTTTTAGGTAGTTTGCTATCAAAATATCGAAGTTCACAAAAAAACTAGTCCGTCAAAAGCTGTGTCACGGCTAGACTGAAGTAGGTGGGCAATTGAGATGGGATGAGATAAGTAGCAATTTTTATTTCTTGTGCGAGGTACTTTTATTTCACATTAAAATTAATTTTAAAATATTTAAAACCATAAATGTCTCTTCCTGTGGCTTCACTCTTGCCATTTGTCATTAACTCTATTCATTATTTAATGTAATGTAGATTCACACGGTCATTTCATTTAGCCAAGCTCCTAGATATTGAACATGACTGTTTCAGAGCAAGTTTAAGGAACTCACAATCGCTGTGAAAATATAGAATATACGCCATCATTTATTACATACAAATCCTTGTTATTTATTGTAATTACTATTAAATGTGCTCGTCTGTATCAATGAAAGCACACAATACATCATGTTTTCTCACGTAGCATTCGGTATTTTCCCATCCCATGTTTTTCCATCAGGTTCGGTATTTTAATTTTCTGTTTTTTTTTGTTGAAAATGGATCGCGAATACGAGATAAGTACGAACGCGGAAAATATGATCCACTGAACCTTCATCACCATGATCCATGTTCATTTACATTGGTGAAAGAGATTTGAAGAAATTGCCCGAGGAAGAGATGTAAATACATCATGCTACCATTTTGCGTGCAGACATATCGTTAATTGAGTGATGTTTGCTAAGACTGAGTTTTTTAGGATTGATATATAGGAAAGCCCTACTTTAATATCTAATATTCTCGGGAATTAGAAGTTTTTTTTAAAGAAAGTCGTCGATAGAGAATGATAGTACACCGAAAAAGTGCGACTGAGTGGTCACTATTGATAAGAATCAAAATATTTGTTCTGTTTTTGTCGATCGTTCGCAAAGCGTTTTCAATCTTTGGTCGCACAGAGATAAGAGACGCAGTAACCATATTTATTCACTATCCATCATATAAACTTGTGTTCCAATCTACGGAAATGGGCATATTAAGTTTTTAATTTGTCAATTTAGCAATGAGATTCCACATAGTTTTCCAGTTCTTTTTGTGGTCAAGCCACGTAGAATTAAAAATTTTGATAGTACATTTCCATTTTAAACTAAACACTTATGATGACATCCCAATGTGACCCAGTCCATAAGAGTGTGTAGTATTTAAAAAAAAAAGGTCAATTCTCGCTCTGAAAACAATGCACAGACTGCATCGATACATCACCCAAGACTACTCATTTCTTTCAATATTTCTTCTTTCTCTCTATCCTTTCTAAAGGCCTGGTTACACGGTACATGAGAATGTACAAGAAAATGTGAGAATGTCTGAATCTCAGAATGAACGCGAAAATGCACCGTGTAACCACGCAAAATGTAAGAATGTATGAATTTCTGAACGCCTGCTCTAATTTCATTCAGACAATCATACAATTTGAACTCAGAGTCACCTGGTGGCAGACTACGAAAACGACACATTCATTTCATCTGGCTTGAATAGACGACTTCTTTGTTTACGTACGGCCCCGATAGTTATTTGGATTTGATATGATCTTGCTTGACTTGGATATCTCACTGATTGGATATGGGTAGCGAAAGAATGGAACACAAGAAAAGGGGATGGGTAAAAGGAAGGATCAGATGGTAAGGCGCTGAATGTATGAACTGCGAGAATCGTACAAGATTGAGATCCAAACGACCGTTAAAAGGTCATAAAAAAGCATTTGATAGACAAATAAATATGTTTCAAGTACTATTTACGCTGTATTTACTCGAGTTCCTGTTTTTGAATCGAGACTGACTGCAAATCGAGTCGAAATTTTAGGTGTTGCGTTGACATGCAGCGAACGTTATGGGCATCGCAGTAATAAATATTGAATTTACCTTGCCAAAAGCCTCATATTTCTCGTATATTCTTGTGGCATGCGCCGATTCACAGGAGAAGGATGGAGAGAAATCACGACACACTCGCTTTAAAATCTAAAATTCAACTGCCTTTATTATGTCCTGTTTATTATATCACAAGGCTTAAGGGCACGAGAAATTTTGAAAATGTGCTTTTATTATGGAACACTACTATCCAACAAAATTTTAACGATATCGGCGAAAGACACTTTGAGAATATTCCTTGTTAGGGGCTCCTTGTGACGAGAGGCCGGCCGCCCATTACATTCCTTATTTTTAACCGTGGTTTAATCGTAATCAGTATTTATTCTTGTAAACAGCCACTTTCCTTATAATTTGATCCTACAATGGGTAGAATGATAGGTACATTTATAGAGTTGTTTACAAAGTGAAATAAGTAACTTGATAAAATCCTACGGTAACCCTGATTTAATAGTGTACTTACGTTGAGGATATCCCGTTGACAATATATATAATGTATTTGACTCCATTCTGTGGATCATCAACCACTCATTACTCTTCTTTTTGTCCCTTCGAACACAAGCAAAAAACTTCTCATCATCATCATCATCATTAGTCAACAATCCTAAGATTGGTTTGACGCAGCTCTCCATTTCTCTCTCCTTTCCGCTAATCTCTTCATAGCTACATATTTATTCTCTTTTACATCCTTTATAACCTGTCCGATATAACTCATTCGGGGCCGTCCCTTGCCCTTTTTCCCTTCCACTTGTCCTTCAACGATTGTCTTCATCAGACCATCGTGCCTCAAAATGTGGCCAACTAAGTTGTCCCTTCTTCTGCTTAATGTTTCTAGGAGGCTTCTCTTTTCTCCTACTCTCCTTAGCACTTCATGGTTACTCACACGGTCAATCCATTTTATCTTCATCATTCTTCGGTAGCACCACATTTCGAATGCTTCCACTCTTGACTTCTCTGCTGCTGTCAACGTCCAAGCCTCGCTTCCATAGATAAACATACTCCATATGTAGCATCTGATGAATTGTTTCCTTACTTCTATGCTGGTATTTTCAGCTGTAAGAAGATTCTTCTTTTTGTAGAAAGCCCTCTTCGCCTGCGCTATTCTACTGTGTATTTCTTTCTTGCTCCGTCCATCGCTGGTAATTCGGCTTCCCAGGTAAGAGAACTCGTTCACCTCTTCAAGCTTATGCTTTCCTAGGTTGATGTTTGTTTTAGCCTCCTCTCTTTTACTGCAAACTAATATCTTAGTCTTCTTTTTGTTGATTTTCAGCTGATATCTGGCCATTGTCCTTTCCATGTTTGTCAACGTCTTCTTCAAATCCTTCTCTGTCTCGGCTATGACTGCTATGTCGTCAGCAAATCGCAGCATACTAATTTTTTCTCCGTGGATATTGACACCCGAAGCTTTCTGCTTGATTTCGTTGATGGCTTTCTCTATGTAAACATTAAAAATTAAGGGGGAAAGCGCACAACCTTGTCTCACCCCTTTTCTTATTCTCGCTTCTGCACCGTTTGGTCCACATTTGATAACAGCGATTATATTCGCCAAATTTGCGTTTGAGTCCCTACATAGACAGTTTTTCTATCCACTTCCTCAGTCTGTCATCAGTGGATACCGTGCCGTGATGTTACGCGCGCACGCTCCGTCACGTGTTTTCAAACAATCGATGAAGATTATTTTTAAAGACCCATATTTCAGCTATAAAACATTATTCATCCGCGAAATTTTCGGCAAGTACATTTGAGGTAAGGATCTTATTATTCTAGTAATTTTAAAAAAGTTTGCATGTTCCCCATTGGTTTATATTTGAAGTTGAAATAATTTGTTGCGCATTCAAAAATGTACGAAAAAATGTACCGTGTAACCACCTATTCGTGGATCTTGTCCATGAGAATGTACAAGAATCTGTTCAGAAAACTATTCAGAAAAATGTACAGAATCTTGTACATTCTAATGTACCGTGTAACCAGGCCTTAAGACGTGCGTTTTTTGCCCGTGCCGCATTATGTCAAGTGTTTTACGAGCTCAAGCCTGATTCTTCGATGCTATTTTTTCCAAAGAAAATGGCGGACGGATAATTATGTCAAGTACATGAAGGTGTGGCAATGGTGGCACTATTGGTATCCAGAAACCCAAATTCATCGCGGATGCACCAGTTTTTACGCATATTTACCTTCAATTTTTTTCTAATAAGCAAGGCTCGAGCAAGGAGGGAGAAGTTGTTATCTCTTCGGCAGTCATTAGGATGTTCTCTTCGATCATTTTTTCAATCGAAAGAGATAATTCATAAGCACAATCTCAGCTTTATTTATGTGTTTCCTGTCATGTTGAGGCATTATGAGACTTTCTTCCGATTTTGGAGCTTATTTTCGCGGAACGATTTCCGAGACATAAGTAAGGTGCATAGAAGAAAACCAAAACGTCCATTGAAATTCTTATTAAATATAGCATCAGCTTTTTCTGTCGTTCATATTGATTCATGATAAAAACTACGAATGGTAATTTCCAGACTTTAATATAACCATGAACGATGGTTTCGACATTCTATGCCATTTTCAAGAAAAAAAAGACAGAATGAACTTGAACATGACATAGCATGTCAATATCATGGTTGGTATTGGAGTTTTATATGAAAGTACGGAAATTACCATTTGTAGTTTTTATCATGTACGATGGTTATTCCAGAAATAAGGTTCGATTGGCCGTAACTATTTGAATTTGGCGCTAAGGACAAAACACGAACGCGCGCCGACTCCCGGCATGTCTTGCGCGACTCCCGGCATGTCTTGCGCGACAAGCGCTGCCATTAGCGTATCCATAGAGTTAACATTACTAAGGAGGCCCCACTAGGTGGCGGTAGCAGTCATAATTTGAACACGGGTCCCGCGCATTAATTCAAACTCCAACTTTTGCCACTTGTGGCGCGACCAACACTACCATCCCCTTCATTTGGCTTGTTGTCAGTGGCGGCTTATGAGTGATCGGCTGTTATCATCCTCCGTGAGCCGAGAATTTCACCGATTTTGGTGTTTTTTTAGTATTTCTCCACCAGTAAGATATTTACGAAATATCATGGGTAAATCTCGGTGTTTTGTGCCCGGATGCAGCTCCGGCTACGATTGGGAGCTGAGGGAAAATAAGCGGTTGGGAATATAGGACCATAGCAAGAATTTTTATCATACAGACTGTCCCAAGGGTCGTGTGTCATTCTTGACCTGTAATTTTAGTAGCTTTGCATGGAGCAATATTCATGAAAATTGTCACACTTATGGGGAAAGGTCCTAAGTTTTGTTGAGTGTAAGCAAAATTTTACAATTTTGACCTTTTGACCTCACAAAGTGGGTCCAAACCAAAAATTTGAGTTTGCCTTATGGGGTTTCAATGTTAAAAAAATCGAGATAGACAAAAGTGTGAATTTCATTGACCAATATGTCAATTCTTAGGTTTTCGGACACGAGGAAACCGAAAATAACACTTTTATTTACGAATATTCAACCGTTGACCCAGTAAGGTCACCGTCAAGGTCTTAAGGGTGGCAAAAGGAATAGCATACCAACAAAGGTGTCGATCCATGGATTTTGTAGGGTGCCCAAGTCATTGGTATTGTCCAAATACCCGTATTATTCACTAATTGACCTCCGAGGGTCACCACGGAGGTCTAAGGTCATAGAGTTAAAAGTCGGGCAATCATAAAAACCAAGGGGTCAAACCATAGGTTTTGAAGGGTGCCAAAGTCGGTTAGGCTGTTCGTAGATCCGTATTGTTGATATTTTGACCTCCGAAGGTCACAATTGGGGTCAAAGGTCATAGAGTCAAACGTCGAGCCATCATGACAACCAAGGTGTCAATCCATTGGTTTTGAAGGGTGCCAAAGTCGGTTAGGCTGTTCGTAGATCCGTATTGTTGATTTTTTGACCTCCGAAGGTCACAATTGGGGTCAAAGGTCATAGAGTCAAACGTCGAGCCATCATGACAACCAATGTGTCAAACCATAGGTTTTGAAGGGTGCCAAAGTCGGTTTTTTTAACCGTGGTTTAATCGTAATCAGTATTTATTCTTGTAAACAGCCACTTTCCTTATAATTTGATCCTACAATGGGTAGAATGATAGGTACATTTATAGAGTTGTTTACAAAGTGAAATAAGTAACTTGATAAAATCCTACGGTAACCCTGATTTAATAGTGTACTTACGTTGAGGATATCCCGTTGACAATATATATAATGTATTTGACTCCATTCTGTGGATCATCAACCACTCATTACTCTTCTTTTTGTCCCTTCGAACACAAGCAAAAAACTTCTCATCATCATCATCATCATTAGTCAACAATCCTAAGATTGGTTTGACGCAGCTCTCCATTTCTCTCTCCTTTCCGCTAATCTCTTCATAGCTACATATTTATTCTCTTTTACATCCTTTATAACCTGTCCGATATAACTCATTCGGGGCCGTCCCTTGCCCTTTTTCCCTTCCACTTGTCCTTCAACGATTGTCTTCATCAGACCATCGTGCCTCAAAATGTGGCCAACTAAGTTGTCCCTTCTTCTGCTTAATGTTTCTAGGAGGCTTCTCTTTTCTCCTACTCTCCTTAGCACTTCATGGTTACTCACACGGTCAATCCATTTTATCTTCATCATTCTTCGGTAGCACCACATTTCGAATGCTTCCACTCTTGACTTCTCTGCTGCTGTCAACGTCCAAGCCTCGCTTCCATAGATAAACATACTCCATATGTAGCATCTGATGAATTGTTTCCTTACTTCTATGCTGGTATTTTCAGCTGTAAGAAGATTCTTCTTTTTGTAGAAAGCCCTCTTCGCCTGCGCTATTCTACTGTGTATTTCTTTCTTGCTCCGTCCATCGCTGGTAATTCGGCTTCCCAGGTAAGAGAACTCGTTCACCTCTTCAAGCTTATGCTTTCCTAGGTTGATGTTTGTTTTAGCCTCCTCTCTTTTACTGCAAACTAATATCTTAGTCTTCTTTTTGTTGATTTTCAGCTGATATCTGGCCATTGTCCTTTCCATGTTTGTCAACGTCTTCTTCAAATCCTTCTCTGTCTCGGCTATGACTGCTATGTCGTCAGCAAATCGCAGCATACTAATTTTTTCTCCGTGGATATTGACACCCGAAGCTTTCTGCTTGATTTCGTTGATGGCTTTCTCTATGTAAACATTAAAAATTAAGGGGGAAAGCGCACAACCTTGTCTCACCCCTTTTCTTATTCTCGCTTCTGCACCGTTTGGTCCACATTTGATAACAGCGATTATATTCGCCAAATTTGCGTTTGAGTCCCTACATAGACAGTTTTTCTATCCACTTCCTCAGTCTGTCATCAGTGGATACCGTGCCGTGATGTTACGCGCGCACGCTCCGTCACGTGTTTTCAAACAATCGATGAAGATTATTTTTAAAGACCCATATTTCAGCTATAAAACATTATTCATCCGCGAAATTTTCGGCAAGTACATTTGAGGTAAGGATCTTATTATTCTAGTAATTTTAAAAAAGTTTGCATGTTCCCCATTGGTTTATATTTGAAGTTGAAATAATTTGTTGCGCATTCAAAAATGTACGAAAAAATGTACCGTGTAACCACCTATTCGTGGATCTTGTCCATGAGAATGTACAAGAATCTGTTCAGAAAACTATTCAGAAAAATGTACAGAATCTTGTACATTCTAATGTACCGTGTAACCAGGCCTTAAGACGTGCGTTTTTTGCCCGTGCCGCATTATGTCAAGTGTTTTACGAGCTCAAGCCTGATTCTTCGATGCTATTTTTTCCAAAGAAAATGGCGGACGGATAATTATGTCAAGTACATGAAGGTGTGGCAATGGTGGCACTATTGGTATCCAGAAACCCAAATTCATCGCGGATGCACCAGTTTTTACGCATATTTACCTTCAATTTTTTTCTAATAAGCAAGGCTCGAGCAAGGAGGGAGAAGTTGTTATCTCTTCGGCAGTCATTAGGATGTTCTCTTCGATCATTTTTTCAATCGAAAGAGATAATTCATAAGCACAATCTCAGCTTTATTTATGTGTTTCCTGTCATGTTGAGGCATTATGAGACTTTCTTCCGATTTTGGAGCTTATTTTCGCGGAACGATTTCCGAGACATAAGTAAGGTGCATAGAAGAAAACCAAAACGTCCATTGAAATTCTTATTAAATATAGCATCAGCTTTTTCTGTCGTTCATATTGATTCATGATAAAAACTACGAATGGTAATTTCCAGACTTTAATATAACCATGAACGATGGTTTCGACATTCTATGCCATTTTCAAGAAAAAAAAGACAGAATGAACTTGAACATGACATAGCATGTCAATATCATGGTTGGTATTGGAGTTTTATATGAAAGTACGGAAATTACCATTTGTAGTTTTTATCATGTACGATGGTTATTCCAGAAATAAGGTTCGATTGGCCGTAACTATTTGAATTTGGCGCTAAGGACAAAACACGAACGCGCGCCGACTCCCGGCATGTCTTGCGCGACTCCCGGCATGTCTTGCGCGACAAGCGCTGCCATTAGCGTATCCATAGAGTTAACATTACTAAGGAGGCCCCACTAGGTGGCGGTAGCAGTCATAATTTGAACACGGGTCCCGCGCATTAATTCAAACTCCAACTTTTGCCACTTGTGGCGCGACCAACACTACCATCCCCTTCATTTGGCTTGTTGTCAGTGGCGGCTTATGAGTGATCGGCTGTTATCATCCTCCGTGAGCCGAGAATTTCACCGATTTTGGTGTTTTTTTAGTATTTCTCCACCAGTAAGATATTTACGAAATATCATGGGTAAATCTCGGTGTTTTGTGCCCGGATGCAGCTCCGGCTACGATTGGGAGCTGAGGGAAAATAAGCGGTTGGGAATATAGGACCATAGCAAGAATTTTTATCATACAGACTGTCCCAAGGGTCGTGTGTCATTCTTGACCTGTAATTTTAGTAGCTTTGCATGGAGCAATATTCATGAAAATTGTCACACTTATGGGGAAAGGTCCTAAGTTTTGTTGAGTGTAAGCAAAATTTTACAATTTTGACCTTTTGACCTCACAAAGTGGGTCCAAACCAAAAATTTGAGTTTGCCTTATGGGGTTTCAATGTTAAAAAAATCGAGATAGACAAAAGTGTGAATTTCATTGACCAATATGTCAATTCTTAGGTTTTCGGACACGAGGAAACCGAAAATAACACTTTTATTTACGAATATTCAACCGTTGACCCAGTAAGGTCACCGTCAAGGTCTTAAGGGTGGCAAAAGGAATAGCATACCAACAAAGGTGTCGATCCATGGATTTTGTAGGGTGCCCAAGTCATTGGTATTGTCCAAATACCCGTATTATTCACTAATTGACCTCCGAGGGTCACCACGGAGGTCTAAGGTCATAGAGTTAAAAGTCGGGCAATCATAAAAACCAAGGGGTCAAACCATAGGTTTTGAAGGGTGCCAAAGTCGGTTAGGCTGTTCGTAGATCCGTATTGTTGATATTTTGACCTCCGAAGGTCACAATTGGGGTCAAAGGTCATAGAGTCAAACGTCGAGCCATCATGACAACCAAGGTGTCAATCCATTGGTTTTGAAGGGTGCCAAAGTCGGTTAGGCTGTTCGTAGATCCGTATTGTTGATTTTTTGACCTCCGAAGGTCACAATTGGGGTCAAAGGTCATAGAGTCAAACGTCGAGCCATCATGACAACCAATGTGTCAAACCATAGGTTTTGAAGGGTGCCAAAGTCGGTTAGGCTGTTCGTACATCCGTATTGTTGATATTTTGACCTTCGAAGGTCATAATGGGGGTCAAGGGTCATAGAGTTAAATCGGCCCACCATGACAACAAAAGAGTGTAACAATGTGTTTTAAAGGGTGCCCAAGTCAGTTTTGCTGTTTTTAAATCCGTATTGTCGACTTTTTATTACCAGCGAGGGTCACAATGGGGTCAGAGGTCATAGAGGTATGTTTTGAAATAATAGGAAACAAACAACAAAACAACCTTTGGTTGGGGACATTAGTTTTCCTATTATTTCAAAACATACCTCTATGACCTCTGACCCCATTGTGACCCTCGCTGGTAATAAAAAGTCGACAATACGGATTTAAAAACAGCAAAACTGACTTGGGCACCCTTTAAAACACATTGTTACACTCTTTTGCTGTCATGGTGGGCCGATTTAACTCTATGACCCTTGACCCCCATTATGACCTTCGGAGGTCAAAATATCAACGATACGGATCTACGAACAGCCTAACCGACTTTGGCACCCTTCAAAACCTATGGTTTGACCCCTTGGTTTTTATGATTGCCCGACTTTTAACTCTATGACCTTAGACCTCCGTGGTGACCCTCGGAGGTCAATTAGTGAATAATACGGGTATTTGGACAATACCAATGACTTGGGCACCCTACAAAACCCATGGATCGACACCTTTGTTGGTATGCTATTCATTTTGCCACCCTTATGACCTTGACGGTGACCTTACTGGGTCAACGGTTGAATATTCGTAAATAAAAGTGTTATTTTCGGTTTTCTCGTGTCCAAAAACCTAAGAATTGACATATTGGTCAATGAAATTCACACTTTTGTCTATCTCGATTTTTTTAACATTGAAACCCCATAAGGCAAACTCAAATTTTTGGTTTGGACCCACTTTGTGAGGTCAAAAGGTCAAAATTGTAAAATTTTGCTTACACTCAACAAAACTTAGGACCTTTCCCCATAAGTGTGACAATTTTCATGAATATTGCTCCATGCAAAGTTACTAAAATTACAGGTCAAAAATGACACACGACCCATGGGACAGTCTGTATGATAAAAATTCTTGCTATGGTCCTAATACCGGATCTGACCCGTCCCCAAGTGTGCCTAGGTGGTCTGGTAATGATGTCAACGAGTGCTCTTCTTTATGAGCTGCGCAGGAATCATTCTTAATTCTCTAAAACATAGGTGCCGGAAGTTTAAAGACATGGTTGATATCTATGGGCCCTCAAACTTAATTCAGGCTAGGGAAAGTTAACAGCGTTTCCTTACCCACTTATTCTTCCCTTCTCTCAACGTGAATTAGCGTACCGATTTTGTGATTACGTACATTTTCACCACCAGGAAACTACATAAACTCACGGTGATAGTTATATTTTCGTGGGCAGTTGACACGAACTTTATTTTTTAGCAATGAACGATTGAGACATGGATTCAAATTCGCCGCAAAGCGTGCCTCTCGCGGCCATATTAGGGTGCCTTCACAGCTCCGCGTTGCGTCGACGCCACGAGAGCTCCCGCTCCGCCAGCAAATTTTGCCCTTCACAGCTCTGCGTTGCGAAACGTGGATTCAAATTCGCCGCGTAGCGTGCCTCTTGTGGGCGTGTATTGCTTGGGAACAACCCGGGCTCGCTACATCAGCGCCGCTATTTGATGCGATCGGTGGGAATCACAGGAACCAAGGGAGTGGAGAATCCTGTGTAGAGTATTTATGAGCGTATCTGTTGCTGTGTGCTCTTTATAGTGTCATTTCACAATGTTTGAGATAATTGATCAGCTCGCCAATTGTGCAGTAAGGGCAGTGATACGGTTTTTATCTACAAGAAACATTTCAGCGGCAGAAATTCATCGGCAGATTACTGAAGTTTACGATCCTAACCATAAGCGGATCTAGGGGGGCACGGGCACACGTGCCCCCTCCCCTCCCCTAGTTTCCGACAGACCATTAAACATTATGCAAGATTGATTTTTAATACGGTCCCATTATCATTGCGCTCTTTTTGTGTTACGAGGTACCCTTGTGCAACCCCCAGAACAAAATCCTGGATCCGCCCCTGGTCCTAACGTAATGAGTGATAAGTGGGTGCGACCTTTCAATGAAGGACGGGAAAATGTGCATGACGGGTGACGATCAGTGATTTCAGCCGATTTGGTCATTTCGGTTGACGAAAAAATCCAACGACCCACCGTACAGCCCAAACTTGGCGCCAAGTGATTTCCACTAGTTCCGCTACGTAAAGGAGTTTCTTGGCGGCAAGCGCTTCGACACAGATGATGAAGTGAAAGAAGCAGTTGCAGACTAGTTATCTTCTTAGGCGGCCGATATCTAGAACTTAGGCATTCAAAAGCTGGTTGAATGATGTCACAAATGATCAAATAAGGAAGGAAATCATGTAGAAAAATAGAGAAAGCTGTAAGGAATGTAAATAAAACAATTGTTTTCGGAAAAAAAATAAATTTTTTTTCCCGAAAGTAGTATAGTAGTTTTAGTATAGGCCGCAGTTACACCGCTCAATCCGCCAGTGTGCAGAGTGAATATATTTCGAGAGGTTTTCTAGTCTCGCAGCGCAGGTTCACGCACCTCTTCGGTCTCACAAAGTGGAATGTACTAGTATTATACCTTAGTGATTTTCACTCCCAATAAGATAATAATTTTTTATTTCCCTGAAAGTATTTACCTTAGAGTAAAATCAGTTAACGTTAATGAGGTAGAAACTAACAGCCAACTTTATTTTATCAAAAAATGTATCTTTAACCGTTCGCAAAAAATCCTTACCATAGCTTGTAAGAATGTTATTTACAAATTTTAAGCTTATACGTTCAGCAATTATTAATTTAAGTCGATTTTTCTTAGTGTTGGACTGTAATACATCACCTTTATGAAAACAGTGGTTGTCAAGAGTGAGTAATACTTTTTCCAAGCTCTTTATGTAAATAAATAGTTTTGTGTAAATGTATGAGCAATGATGAAAATAGGACCAAGAGGTGTTGCTTTAAAAAATATTGAATTGTGAGTGATTGAGATGAAAATCATTTACTAATAAGTCACTCATTTTTACTTTTCGTTATCAGCGGCCTCACTAAAAAAAAGTTGATTTTTTTAGCCAAGTAATCTATGATGAACATAGGGATGTAGTTATCACGTCCTCCTTATCTTAAGTTAAATATTATTTTATACATAAGCAAATCCTTGAAAATCGGATCTGGATGATTCAATCCATTAGTATCATTGCTAAATCATTGTATCTTTCTTTCAAATGAATACTACAATTATTTAGCAGTTCAATAATATTTTTTTATTTCAAAAGCACTCTTTAAGAGTTAAAAGATATAATATTTTGCTTGCTCATTAATCTATGTTGGTAAGAATTAGTTGCAGTCTTGAATAATCTAGGCACTATTCGTAACTATTTTATAAAATAATAATTTAATTTCAATCTTAAATCTTTTAGTAGCTACCTTTTATTTAGTTAAAATCCGCTTTTTCACAGCATGAATCCCAATAGACGACAATTTTGATTTTAATATCCATTAGATTTATAGTGAAATTATATTTACTGAAAGGAAAGGCTGTTATTTTTCGATAACCGTAAGGAAAAATTGTTAAATAATATTCCGTTGATCAGATGTCATTATTGCAAAGGTAATTTTGCTAATACCCCGTTTTTACGAAAATATATATATTGGGTCCTTCTGTCTCCGTGGAACCGTATCGTTTAAAATTGGGGATGCACAGCTGAAATTTATTCCGATAGTACACTGTTTCTTCTCTAATTTTATTTACTAATGGGATGCCGGCATATTGGCACCGTTATGCTTGAAGCGTCCAGATAAGTCATTCATCAACGTAACCACTGATTGATAAGATTTCTGATATGTTAGAGGAGGGTAATTCAAACGATTTATAGTTTAATTACATCATCACTTAAAACTCATCGTCATTGATCAAAAATCCTAAGTTTCAAGGAGCTCTCCATTCCATCCTCGTATCAGCTAATCTTGTCACACCTATGTATTTATTCTGTTTCACATCCTTCTTTACCTGTTCCATTTATTTTGTTCGAGATCTTCCTTTTCCCTTCTTGCCATCAACTTGCCTCTCAACAATTGTCTTCATCAGGCCATCATGTCTCAAGATGTAGCCTCAAAATAATGCAAAAAAATTGAGGTGCCTTCTGTGTTATTAAAATATTGAGAGACTATAGCGAATATTGAGATCTGTCGGAAACAGTATCAGGGTATGTGAGAAAAAGTCGGTTAAATAGAATGCCAAATTCAAGGTTCAGTTGCCGGGGGGACTCATTCCTGGGGGTATCTTATGGACGTGATCATCCCCCTACTACGATCAAGGGCATAGCGAGCCTTGACTCGCTATGTCCTTGATCAGCGAACACGAAAAAGGAAACTTACAGTGAAAGCTAATTTTTTTAAATTTATTTATTTCAAATTATCTCCACAATCACAATAGGGTAGTTTCCTTCATCAAAGAAAACGAAAGGCATTGATTGCGATTCGTTACCCACCATTATTGTACTCATAATACACAAATTATTTGGTTTTTGAAATACCGGTTTAGACGAATGGCAAGGGTCAAATTTTATCCTCATTTGAAAAAGGCCAGATTGGCGCCCATGCGATTCCACTCCACGTGACGTCACAGGGACCTAGTTTCTACACGAGAGGATAGGAGTTATACATCGTCTGAGGTTACCAATGCATGCATGAGGCACAGAGCTCAGGGAAACATGTCTTAATAATCACCTACTAAAACTGGCTAAGGTCGGAAAGTTTTCTTCGTTTGATAAGGTATTAATAAACCTTTTTTAAGCCAAGCGCTACCTTTCAGCAAGGTACTCAGCTACCCGCTGGCAGCCTGCGACGTATCAGCGCTAAGCCTCGCCTCAAGGTCACCTCACCGGGCGGGAGAGGGAACCAGAAATACGACGTACGGAGATATTTCCCGGCATTCATACTAGAGCGTCGCGTTTTCGCGCGCTTGAAAATTTTCACTTTTCATTTAATCGCGAAAAATAGATATTGTCATTTAAAAATCTAAAAGCGTGAAATACGTACTCCAGGAGTAATAATCTTTCGATTAAGGCAATAAAAAAATAATAGGAAACCACCCTATTATAGAAATGATTGCTTGCTTAATCGAAATTAATAAGACACACATGCAAAAATGCACATCACCGTGGTTTTCACTTATATCTACGTTTGTTTTGTTCCTTAATATTTTGAACCTCAAACGACGTTGCAAATAATTTTATCAAATTGAAAAACGATCTCAGGCGTTTTCACTCGCTCACTCTTTGATCACATTATGCAAATACAACTAAGCAAGGCTTCATTTAATAGTATTTCTTCAAATACTATTCAGGGATGAAAATGGTACATTTAATATTACATTCCGTTTTCAAAATTGCTACTCATCGCGTATTTATTGAAACATTGGTCTTTTGATTAATAGTTTCTTTTTGATATTTTTAAACACATATTGATTGACCCTTGTCACTATATGTATCATAAGTCACAACATGTTTTTGAGAAGATCTTTTGTACAATTTCATAGAAGTCATGTCCCAACTCTGCTTTCTCTCATTAACACTGCCGTTCAAATATTCACCTATAAAATAGCACGTCTGTCGTATGCATTCGAAATAGTTTTCAAACATGATTTTGAAGCTTTAGCAATGGTTAACATACGCTTGGTAACCTAACTGTAGCTTTTACATTAGACTGAAATGATAAATTAATAACAACGTTATAAAATACTTTGAGATTCATGCTATTAATAGGGAAAATTATACTATCCCTTATTCGGTAAACACTTGGCTTGCTTTCATTTTCTTTCTTTAGTTTTCTACTCAATTAGTAGCATAAAATCAAGATTTCTTTCTACTAGATGAAAGTCTTCATCGCAATTCCAGAATCCTGCGTTTTCCTTAACCCAGAACCTGTTTTCTGCGACCTCGGTGTACACTTCAGGATATCCCAGCGTTGCGCATCCTTTTCCCGAGGATTCAATGCCGCGCTGAATTCCGCCAATCACAAGAGTGCCACCAGTATCTCCCTGTAAGGAAAAATGAAATTTTAAGGACTCTGCAATAATTTGGTAACATCTTGGATGGACCTTTGTTGGATATGTATGGATAGAAAATTCAGCGTTTCAATTTCAAAAATGATGGGAAAAATGAACCTCGCAAGTGTCGCTTCCTCCATCGCGATATTCTGCACGTATTTCTTTCTCCGGTATCTTGAGTACGTCGAAGCAGTCTCTTTTACTCACTACTGGTAGATGTTTTTAAGCACAACATTACTCGGTGAGCCAAGACTGCAAAGAATTTGACGGAGTTGAACTGAGGGACATGCATTTCTGAAAATTGTAGTAAAAATGCCAATAGAAGTTACATTTACAAAACCGTACTATTAGTAAAATTAGACATAGCAATATTTCCACTGAGTTGTATAATGACACTACGCGTTTCGTCGTTACAAACAACCTTATCAAGTGTAACATATGTCTTAAGAGTTCCTCCTTATATATGCCTTTGTGCTTCAAGGGAGGGGGTAAGGTGGAGGATGGGGTTTGGGTGACGAGAAGTGGGGATATTGACGGTTGTGGGAGAGAAGGGTCGTGTTTTAGGGTCTCGGAAGAGGAGCAGGTTGGGGGAGAGGAAAGGAAGGGTCCAATAAAATATGTTATCAAATGTATGTATAGGACTAGAACGGAAAAAGCTGCTGTATCTATCACGTGAACAGAAATATACGAATTAAAAGGCAAATAGGGAACGATAATAACAACCTTGATGTTTGAGCTTTTGTCAACCAAATAGTGACACTGATGTTGTTAATTGTTAAGGATTTTATTGGAGATATATGCGGGTAACATTTGGTAATTAAGTATTCAACTTTCATAGCAAATTTTCGTAACTAGACGCTATTTTAAGGAATGATTTCCAAAACATAATTTGTCAAAAGATTTTCAAACACTTTTTTCCTATGAAAAATCTATACTGAAATTGTATTCTGTACGATTTGCTTCTTACTAACTCCATTGAAAAAATATTTGCTAGCTTATTCCACTTTTATTTCAAGGAGGAAGGAGGAGGTACTTACCGCCCATTGGAGCCAATAGGAGTGCCAACGTGATTAATATAATGAAACTCATCTTCGCTACCCGTCCGTTCACTTCCAAGGAGTACCCGCAGTGGTGTGACGAATCTACGCTGCCAAAGGTTTTATACACACCAATCTGCCTTATTGGGCGCGCAGACATTTCGTTAATTGACATCCGTTTACTCGGAATGAGATTTTATTTGATATGATTGATAGTCCTACTTGACAATCTGGTTCTCGTGGGAATAGGAAGTTAAAAAATCCGGCGATAGTGAAAAGTGCTTGTCGACAAAAAAAATCCATTGATTGGTCAGGATTGATAAGAATCAAAATATTTGTTCTGCCGCCGAATCATTTGCAAATCCTTCTAGTCTTTGCTTACACAATGATAAAAGATATTTGTATTATTCTACGCTATCTTCTGAGTTTTTGCTCACTCGAAATAATTTTTATTTGAAAAAATACTTAAATTCAATGGAAATTTCAGGTTTTCAAGTAATCAGCCAAAGTTAAAGCTGGCAGCTGAAAACTCCTCAGAGTTATTCAGTCATTCCCACATTAAATCGTTGATCAGTTCGGAAATAGGTCTAAAACTGTGGATTCAGAAATTAACCGATTTAGTTGAGGAATGATTCAAAATGAAAGCAGGTTTAATACACAACCGTGTATCCTTTCACGCAAGGGCGTGTCTGGCGCGGATGCCGTGGCTTACTCGCGGACACTGAGGAAGCCTCGAAAACCCATAAAAATCTTTTATAACACGTAAGTTACATTACTAAAAAATGAAAAGAATGGCAAGTTAAATTTTAGGAAAATAGTAGGAAACTTTTATTTTTAATGCATGTTACAGTGTATATTTAGGTATACGTTAATTACGTATATATTCATTTCGGCCAGCCGCGTGGCCGCCAAGCAGTCCGTCTGCTGGCAAAACAGCATCCGTTCGTGTCAATGGCTTTCGGGAGCAGCTGTATATTGCGCTTTGTGCGTGGCAAAGCGCAGTACGCAGGGTGGGCCGAGAAATTACTTTTTTTCAGGATCAAATATGACCTAAGCGGGAAAGTTACCAACTTCCATCAGGGGCTCAGATCCGAAGTATCTACAAATTGAATATTAATAATCACCGCCGCCCGGGCCGAATTTATTCATTTATAAAAGTTGATTCCAATATAGCATTTCTGCCAATTTAAAGTGAAACAGTAGCAATGGATGTAAATAACGTGCTTCGTAAGAGTGAAAACGCCAAGGGAAGATATAATGGAATCATTGCGCATGTCGTGGAAATAATGGCATTCAAAACGCTTGTGTCATATAAATCCAACGGCTAATAAGTGATTAAGGGTTGGAATGGTCATTCATACCAAAATTCACAAGTAGTTCGAGTTTTAATCTCAATAACTGAATAGGGTAGTTTCCTTCATCAGAGAATACGAAAGGCATTGATTGCGATTCGTTACCCACCATTAGTGTATTCATAATATACAAATTATTTGTTTTAGAAATCTCAGTTTAGACGAATGTTAATGGTCAATTTTAACCCCGTTTGAAAAATGCCAGATTGGCGCCCATGCGATGCCACTCCACGAGACGTCACAGGGACCTAGTTTCTATACGAGTAGAAAGGGGCTTTACATCGTCTGAGATTACCAATGTATACATGAGGCACAGAGCTCAGGGAAACATCTCTTAATAATCGCCGATTAAAATTGCCCAAGGTCGGAAAGTTTCCTTCGTTTGATAATGTATTAATAATCATTATTGAAGCCAAACGCTACCTGCTTGCAGCCTGCATCGTATCGGCGCTCAAAGCCTCGGCCCAAGGTCACCTCACACGTCGGCAGCGGGAACCTGAAATACGTCACACGGGCTTTTCTCAGCATTCACACTTACCCGTAGCGTTTTGGCGCGCTTGTAAATTTTCACTTTTCATTTAAACGCGAAAAATAGATATCGTCATTTAAAAATCTAAAAGCGGGAAATACGTACTCCAGGAGTAATAATCTTTCGAATTAGGCAATAAAAAAATGATAGGAAACCACCCTATTGTATCTAGCCCCCATATTTTTAGTTCCACAAAAATCGCATTGATTGATTGAACTTTGTGACCACTAAACCAATAAGATTATTTCAATTTGTATTTTTTATTTTGTTGGAGTGGTGGTAAAATGACATGGAGCAAAGTGGCCCTCCGGACGATGTGAAATCGGTTTTTGGCCTTTGCATTAATAAAGGTTGAAACCCCTGCCCTACAGCAAAATCCTAGAAGTGGGAGATGATCGAGGGAAAGTAACTGGACCCCTACCATAAATTTCTGATATCACAGCCTCTGTCTGGGTTGAGCTCCACACTCACCAATCCATGACAACCTCCGGAATGAATCACCGAGTGTGCGACACCTACGAATGCATTAAATGGTTCGTATTTTCGATGTTCTCCCCTACGTATCGATTTAGATTTTTACACCGATATGAAAGCTAGATGATTCGAAATTAATGCTGTCTGGATTCTCCGTCGTTTGGATCTTATCTACAAATACCGCGTCCAATAATGTCACTGTCAGCAAATATCGACAACAGTGGAACTAATAGGATCTAGTAACCCACTTTAATCGTGGATGCGCTGTTTTTTAACCGATATTTCGTATTTATTTGTTTTTATCTTACATTTAAGAAAGACCGTTATCTTTCCGACTTAGCTGTTGTATAATTTTTTGTGCGTGTAATCGGAATAAATTATTCAAATACACAATCTCGGCTTTGTTTACTTAGTTCTATAACACGTAGGGGTTTGGATAGAATGTATGTTTTCACCTTCTTCTCATATTCTTCGTCTATTACCTATAGACAGTAAAACGATACTTAAATGATTATAAATGGGACAAGAGCCTAAAAGCCAATTTTTATTCATTTTAAGTGGATCATCTATTCACGAAAAAATATTTGAGCTATTTTCCTATCGATTAATTTTAGGGTTGACTATCGTATGTCATTAAGTATCGCTTATTATTACGTAACGTATATTATATCAAATATTTCATTGAATTTATCAGACATCACAAACACTCGACAAATAAGTAAGGAGTTCACTAGTTGGTACAAAAACTGCATAAAAATACTTAATCACATTTTTTAACAAAATGATTGCAGGAAGAAAACCCATCTTAATTATTTTTTAAGAAATACTGCTCATCATTACCAATGGTCAACAATATGAGATTTGTTTGCGGCAGTTTACCACTAAATTCTCTTGTCAACTAATCTTTTCACATGTACGTGCTTCTCTTTCACATCCGTCTTTATTTGCTCCATATATTTTTTAGAGGTCCTCCTTTTTCGCTCATCCCAACCTCTTGTACCTTGACGATTTTCTTCATCAAGCTACCATTCCCAACGTATGGCCAAATTGGTTATTTCGTCTTCTTTCTCGAGGATTTCACGAGTTATCTCTCATCTCCTACTCTTCTTAGAGTTTTCTACCTAACTTCTCGGCTGATCCATTTGATCGTCGTTATTCTTCTGTGGCTCCACAATTCGAAAGCTCCCAATCTTAACTTTCCCACTACTGTCATTGTTGATGCCTTACTTCCATAGAGAAGCATACTCCAATTGATATTTTTCCCCCTTTTTTCCATGCTTAAATTTCCCGCAGTAACTATATCTTTCTTTAGGTGGAATGCTCTCCACCGGGGCTATTATACAAATGAGTACTTTCTTGTTTCTTCCACCGCTAGTTATCCTGCTTCCCAAAAACAGAATTCATACACCTTTTCCAGTTTTTTCTTATTTTATCATTCCTCTTCTCTTCTACTGCATGCGAATATCTTATGATGCGAATATGATATGATGATACCGTGTTTTTAGAGATATATAGTGGAACGGTATGCTGAATAAAACTATGAAACTTATTGTACTGTCCACGTGCTTATTAATAATAACAACGCGTTCCGACGCTTAGCATCATCATCAGTTCAAATAGAAATAACAAGTGAAATAACAAGAAGCTGCGACGCTGTTATATATCACGCACAGAGGAGGAGGGGGCAGAGAAAAGGAGGTGCGAGGAAGGAAGGGTTATATTACTTGCTATATTTTAAATCTTTTCGTAAAATCAAGTTTTCAGTGCCAATATTTTCATTTGAGGTTCTTTATGTCTTTCCCTGAGGCAAATCGTGTCATCGCAAAAGGGACTTCTGCCATCTCCTCTCCGTAATATTGCTCGGATATTAATATTTTAATTTTGTTCACAGGAGTGAGAAAGTTCTTTTATTTACTTTTTCATATTCTTACAAAAATTGAACTTGACGCCACAAAATGGTGAATGCGAGTTTTCGTAAAACATTGGGCAGCGTAGGTAAATGAACTTCTCCGTCGATTCTGCGGCACTAATTAAATCAGTCCAATTCATTTTGGAAAAGTGAAAATGTTTGGGGTTAACAGTCAAATCAAGTTCAGGGTTAAGCTGCCACACTGGTGGTTAAATCTTGACGATACTTGTTCTCTTCCGCATGATGCTATCAGAAAGTGTTCCGCCCATCTAATGCACACAATTTGGAATAGCGCATAGCATGCCATGATTTTCTCTACTAGGAAATACCAGATCTGTACGTGACACGTTTCGACAGCTGTTAAAAATAATTGCCATTTCGATATGAGATGTCCTAGATTGGTATCCTATAAGACAAGTACAAAACTAACGTATGGTGCGTCATAACATAATAATTCGTATATGCGGGGATATGAAAATAATTGTGTACTAAATATAATTTATTAACTGCGAATAAAATGCTATAGCAAGTCTTCATCATATAGGACTATTCCAAAACAGAGTACAAAATACCATGTAACATTACACATTCTATGGATAAACGTAACGGTCCCTTGTTGAAGGGGACCGTTACGTTTATCTATAACGTATGAAAGTTGTAACGCATTGTTACAAATTAATGTAAGCTAAAATGTAACCTCATATCTTTTATTTTATGCTAAAGACAACGTGTAATCTTAAGTCCTTGGCTGAAATTAAATAAAAGTGAAACAGTGGTTATTTAGCGAAACTGTGAGCATTTTTCACCAATAAGTACCTGGAATTTATGAGTAGTATTAAATTCTCTTATTTTGGTTTCAATATTCCTTAAAATTTTTAATACCTTTTTATTGTTCTTGAATATTATCATCAAATTACATTTTAAAATGTAATACAAATGTTATGCTTGCAATACGCCACTATATAATATAAAAGGAAACTTCTGACAAGCCGTATGGCTTTTACGGACCAAGTTGTGTATGCATATAAAGGCAATTATTTTTTTATATTTCATACGGGGCAGGTGAACAAATAGGCATCCAGACATTCCAAAGCTTATAATATTTGAAAATTTATAATTTAGTTGAATTCAATGTTATTTAGAATAAGTGTCGAATGATTATATCCTGATATCCGACCCAAACTGCTGGAAGCAATTTAATTAGAAAGGTATTTGAATGGGATAACCCTCACGGTAAGTGGTAATGCTACTATCTAAATATATATGTCCCGTGTCATATATTTACAAAGTCGTTTCGTATTTCGATAAGAAATATTAGACAGATTGAAATTAAGTATTTTATCTTTTAGAATTCGTCAGACTTCATCCATTTCAAATATTGCGCTCGAGACTTGTTGGTTCCACGGAAGTGGCGCTGATGTTTATTTATCTCACTGAAAGAAATCATCTCTTAAGGAGGCATAAAAAAGGCTAAGAATTAACTTAATCTCATGGTTATTGGCCTTTTAATTAGGTTATTTGAAAAATATACATTTTGCAGTCGGAATAACTTACGTTGCTGCTGTAAAATCTTTTCATACTTACGCTATTGAATCACAAAACACACTAATCTAAGATATCGCGGTAGGGATCGCCGAAAATGCAACGCTTATCTCATTGCCCTGGTTCCATATCATGAGGTTTTTGAATTTGGAACATGATAGTATGAGGAATAGCGGTGGTAACTAAGATAACGAAATAAGCAGCAACACTTTCTTCCATTTCTCATGCGTCTACCATCACCACTCAAAAAATTGCAGCGCACATGGATAACCTGGTGGGGGAAGAAAAGGAAGTTGAAAAAGAGATGCCTGTGTACTTAGTGCTGTCTGTGTCTCGTCAGAGATAAGGATAATTCCTTCTCAATCAATCTAGACTGGCAAGTAGCTTCGAATCAGGTCAATTAATATGATGCATCTTCTTTGAGGCAGCTATCGCGTCAACTGCTATGATTTGGATGAGCTTTTTTTCTATTTCTATGCGATCTTTTGGTGGATCCGTACTGGATAAGCTTATCTTGATAAATCTGTTGAGTTGAATAAATATTGATTTCTTTTATATGGAAATTTTTTATGCGTTATGTTACCACGAAATGATACTTCTGATTCCGAAATTTATCCCAAAATATGGATGCTAATAGCAAATAAAATGTCATGATTCACACATTTCAAAAAAGAGATAGTATATACCACTACGACATCAAATGCAATAAACTCATCATGCGATTCACAAAGTGCTTTACAACGATTTCTAATACAAGTAGTTCAAAAAATAATTCTCCTAGTTTTATGTCTACTACGCTTTTCTGCATGTTTTTGGTAAACTGGAATCTAAAATAACTAACCGTAATCGGATAAGGCATTTTTAAATCTGTGTAGCTGTTTTCTTAGCCATTGAAACATACGATCCACCGTTGGTATAGATAGTAAAGGAAAGCTGTTATTACCCAACGGGTATCGGAGATCTCCCCCAAATTGGCTAAAATTTTAACATCCAAACGATCCTTGGTGCGACTATAGTTGCATAAATTTATTTAGATTATAATTTTACTTCTTGTTATTCTTGTGCCCACGCGCAGAGATTGCATCTAACAGTGGTAATTCAAACAGCTTTTTGGTCTCAGCTTTTGCATGGACAATCTCATCGTTAATATTTTGTAATGCCATTGTGCAACATTATGTCTAAGAGCGCCATTACATACCTCGGGTCTGCTCGAAACATTTATGCTCTAATGTATCTGATTTTTCATGTTTTATTTCAGAAACAAAAAGATTTGAGAGGAGGTGGCGCTGCCAGCAAAATTTTTGCTGAACAGCAAACAAAAAGTTCACTTTTATGGATGGAATGCGACTCACACAAGACAACATTTTATAGATTCACGAATGACATAGCAAAGCCGGTCTCGGAAAGGAGAGTGATTTAGAATAATGGGAGCATTCCTCATGGCTTTAAAACTATTTTGTATATTTTTACACTTGATAAACTTATTTGTGGTTAAAATGTCATTTGTGACAAGTATTAGTTGCTGAATACATGATGTAGTGATATGGCATAGTTTGGTTCACTTTAGAATTTATTTCATTCAATTTATACCTTAATCCTAAAAGTACGAATATTATCCTAAGGATCAAGGAAGGGAATAGATGAACTCATAGCGTGCTTAATTTAAAAGGTTTTCCCAATTGCCAAAATGGTCGTACTAAACGAGACTGCATGCAACAGTAGAGGAGTTGTCCGTCATTGGTACGTAAAAAACTTGATTTTTTGCTAAGAAATCTCGACTAGATACGGAATGTTATGAAAAAGATAGATATCGCAATCATACATCACATTATCGTAAGGTAAACAATACCGTTTGATAAGGATCCTTTTGAGAAGAAGATTTGAAAAGATATGACTCAACCTGTTAAATCTATGGCTGCACTATTATTAACGCCAAATGGACGTACTTTAAGCATGTATGTAGCATTAATATATAGAATATAGCAACGACATATGATAAAAACTCCTTTTAATTTATATATAACACGTAAAATATCCGGTGAAGTATGACTAATTGGAATTAGCAGAAATACGGCTATCAAAATATGACATTTTCGCCTTCAATCCCTCACATACACTTATTAATTTACGGTATGTGTATCTATGTACATGTAGTGATTAACATAACAGGAACACAAAAGAGGGATTATTAAAGATATTGAAGTAAACTAGCGTAAATTATTCAAATGTTGAAATTTGATGCCCAATAACGAACATTTATTTATTAATCTTAACATTGTGAATAAATCTCAAGTCATAACAAAGAATAGCGGGTCCGTTCTAGGTACTATAGAGGCGATAAATCAAGATAGATATTTTTCCGAACGGATAGATGCGGGAATTCGTTTTTCTTCGAACCATAAAAGACTTGAATAAATGCAGGTCGTAATTTTGTTTGAGAATTTGTTTTTATATTGAACGGCTGGTGTCACAACACTCCCTACCATACGCCTTTTTAGTCGACTTACGGGGTAGTATATAGACTTGAAGGAATGCATATAAGTAAGGTGAATGGTGAACATACAGTTTTTTTAAGCCGATGAAGTAAATAAATTAGCCTAGCCATTAAGTTATGAATTTTCACACAATAACTCATGCAATATTTCCGTCATTGCTACATTACCTAAGAATAATGTCCTTGATTCAAATTCGGAATTCACATCAGTGACAGTCATATTTATCGTCATTTCCTCATCTGACTGTCCAATATTGGCGAATATCACAAAAAATTATAATATTTGCGTCCAGACATTGACTTGCCGAAATTTTGAACAAATACCGCAGAGCATGGAAAAAACTCTCCAAAAAATATTTGAAAAGAGGATTATGGAAAGTGAACTTAGAGATGAAATATTTTTAAGCGAGGAAAAATAGCAAAATTCACTTGAATAATGTAATTAATTGCGGCATTAAACCTATAAATTTCAAAAGAATTTCAAGAAATACACGCAAAATTCATGATACCGGAATTCTTCGCAGTCTCATTGAAAAAAGACCGGCGCTTTCTATATTTTTGGTCTTTAAGTGAAAGAAAAAAGTAAAAACCAGCCATGCAAAGCAAGTTAATGATTGCAATAATGCATAATCATTATTTAAATTTTTATGTGTGAAATAAGGATCGAATTAATTAACGGAAAAACACATTAATATTTTATAACCAACTCATGTGTTTCCTCTTGGTCACCAAATTCAGGTTATATGAGTACAAATTTGAATGATTAATGCAACTTAATCAATAAATGTAATGGTTTTAATTGGATATATCACCTATAAATATTTGTAGTAATAATATTTAACAACAAATGTGGTCAAGCACACGTAGGTTTGCATAAGCAACCTTCAGATTTAATATCTAATAATATAATTTAATATCTATATTCATAATGGTCCTATCCATTTGGTGTCCATTTTCCTCTGAAAAGTAGCAGTTGAATTTTCTGTTTTGTTTTCCAAAAACATTCGTTGGCGCCAAAGCTCTTCAAAAGAGCTGGTTGAATAAACTTAGAGAACCTATGAATTGTGATAGAAACTATGCTAATAGAATCTCTTTAGAAAAACCAATTGATCCACCCCACGCGAGTATTGGTAAGACTATATAACTTTAAGACAATTAAATTAGCACTTTATAACGAGGACTACCACTATGAAGTTCATATTTTTACAAAGTCGAACCTGAAATACCATATGGTAAATACAAAATTTATCGACAAGTGCAGTATTTTGTCATCGTAACTCCTAGGTACTTCAATTCATCTGTCGCCTTCATGTTTGCACCATCCACAGCATATACATGGGGATAATTGGAAATGTACTGCCGTGCATTTGTTCAGATTACGTCGAGTCCACCCTTTTGGCTCCAGGGGCGCAGCTAGGAATTAAGGCTAGGGAAGTTTTAGGCGCCAAACACTAGGGTGTCTGAGGGTGTGGAATACCCGCCAGGGTAAGCGGGAGGTGCGGGGGCACTCCCCAAAAAAAAATTTCATATAAATGCTTCAAAATGGTGAGTTTTGCGGCCCTCTGAGGGATATTTTATTAATATTTACATTATTCTATAAGTAATATTAATCCAATTAAGTGAAATGGATTAAAATTCTAAATTTCTCTGAGCTCTGGGGTCCACCTAACCCCCCTCCCTCGCTGCGCCACTGCTTAGCTCCACTCATGAATGTTGTTTAAATCTGATGATAGAACTTCAATTTTTTTAAAGTGTTTGTTCCCCAGATTTATTTATCGCTGCCTAGTTTGTAGTTGGCTTATTTTTAAAAGGTGAAACCCCATAAAACATATTTTATAATCTTACGTAAGGTATTTTGCTGACGTGACGGTCTTCCTCTGTTCTTCGTACCGGCTGAACTCTTTGCCAATTTACATCGCCCAGTATTTTTTACAGCATTGTAGACTACACATACTCGGTGTCGTTAGCATCGTTTAAAGAAAACCCGAGAAATGAGAAAAAAATTAAAATAAGGCTATCAACAGATGATCCTGAAATACGGTTTAACATTTAGAAATATGAAAATTAGCCACAGTAGGAATAAGTACTTTTCATTTTGAATCCTTGATGATAATTTTATTCTATTTAGGCTCTACCCTGACTTTAGTTTTACTTAGACTCTACTGACAATCAATATAATAACATTCTTTGTGCATAAATAAGGGTGGTGGGAAGGTCTGGCGGAGTACTACTGCCTACCATCATTAGTCAGGGCTTTTATTTTTTTACCCTATTTTTTGGGCGGTAAACGAGGACTCTCGGAAGAATATTTCAAGAGTGTTTGAGATCGTCCAATTTGATTCCGAGTTGATGAATTAAGGGGAAACGTCCAAGGTCCTTGCTAATGTTACACTCCATCTATATTCAACAAATGCTTTTCTAGTGGGCACGTGGAATCTTCCACCTTAGAAATACGGAACGAGTGGTATGGTTACTTTAAGGCTCATTTACCCGCTTCCAATTTCTACCGTGCGTTAAGCTTTCGCGTCGCACAAAATCTCTGCCAGCGCACGGTCCTTGAATGTTGATCGTTATGTCAGTAGATTTGAAATTTTAGAGTAAATACCCAAAGGAGCGAGCATGGTGGTTGCACAGAAATTAAAGGATGAGGTCAAAATTAAAACCCAAACTTCCGTATGATTACAGAAAATGAAAGCATTTGTAAAGTCAGTTCCTGCAAATGAATTTTATTAAAATTTTTACTCTTCCTCCTTTGAAAGTATTAATTGCATTGAAAATAAAATTTCCAATCGAAATAAGTGACTCAAAAACCAACCAATCAAACCCAAGCAATTGGTCAATCAAGCCCATCTGATCCATCATGTTTTCTCGGATTTTATCAATTAGTCTTGGACGGATGCGCTGACGCCGATGGACGCTCTTATGTATGCTTCCACCAATCTCAGAATAACAGGCAACCAGAGAGAGTCTAATGCCGTCCAACGGCGTAAGTGTCGCCAGTCTATAGGTACGTTGAGAAAAAATTTCGACCCATGGAACCAGTTCAGAAATGATAATGCATTGCTTCATAGCTCGATTTTTTCAATTTATATAAAAAATAAATACATTATAATATTCTTTACCAAGATAGGTATACAAAACATTTTGTCTTCACTTTCAAGCATAAATAAATAGAGTTATGTTAATAAATAGGTTTAGGATGAGGGCGAAGTTGTTGCAGTCAATGCACTGTCTTAGATTCCCGTGACTTGCTGTATCCACGGCCTGAATTGTGACACCTCCGTGTAGACACCTGGGTAGTATTCTCGACCGCACCCGTTGCCCCAGGATACGATGCCGTGTAGGACTCCGTCGACAGCGAGTGGACCGCCAGAATCTCCCTGAAATTGAGAGAATGATATTTTTTTATTATTGGATCTCGTTGGTGTTAAATTAGTTGAAGTAGTATGGACGCGGTAAGAAGAGCTGATAAGGAGAAAATTACACTGGATCTCCTTAAATCTACTTGGGAGTAATTAATTAATGCTGAACCGCTAGGAAAGAATCCGTTTTGATTGATAAGGTGAGGATTTATCATGTCATTCGTACCTGGCAGGCGTCTCTTCCACCCTCGAGCACGCCGGCGCAGATTTCGTTGGCCGGAATGCCACCACCCTCTGCGTAGTAGGCACTGCAGGTCTGCTTGCTGATGATGGGGACTTGTACCTTTTGCAAGGTGAAGGGGAGGAATGGACTGCCCTCCTAAGGTGTAGATGGAGAGGGAATATAAAGTGTGAGCCAGTTAGGTTTGAAATTCGAAATAATTGGTACATTCGATATAGGCCATGATAAATGTTCACAATTTTTTTCTAGATACCTCAGGGTGGATGGAAAAGTAGCGAGCTGTATCGAATTTTCAAACAAAAGTATCACAAAACAGTCCGGATTGGTAAACGAAGCGTAATACTTCTATTGCATACTATAAATGAAGTTCGAAAATACATTAAAATTTCAGTTGAGTCATTGCAGTAATGCTGAAATCTATTCGTCAAGACAACATTGAGACTTAAATGTATTCGCGGTGTTTGATTTTTTCATCTTGATAAATTCAAAACAAGTCAAATCCTTTTCAAGAAAAGCATAAAAGTTATTTGATTGGGCCATAAATATTGCTGATGCCAATCGCGGCAAACACTGTCTTGAAAATGACGCTGTAGTCGTAGAAATTAATACACAGCAAAAAATTGTTTTTGTAACAGTACTTTGCTGAGGTACGAGTATTTCTTCCTGTTGCCAAGTAATGCCAAAATCAATTGATTTTATTCATTAAATTAACCTAAATGCATTAATGAATTATTCGTTTTATTTTTCAGCAGATTTAAGGACAAATTTATCGTAATATTAGATATACGAGTTTTAACGTATTAACAGTTTAACTTACCCTCATCGATCCCCATCCGGTTACGTAGGCCAAGCTTCCCACGGCAGTAGCTTGTCCAAATGATGGAAGGGGAATAGGAGCCGTGTATGCGTCAAAGTTGAAAGGCGGGGTAACCTGTTCGTGAGAAAATTCATTGGTGGATCAATTTTGAGATTTATTGGTGGGTAAAGTTGACATTTTTAACATATTTTAATGAGCAGTTCGCCATTTACTAAGAAGCTCCGATCACATGCTTTATAATTACTTATTCCCAGAAAATTCTTATTCTTTTTCTGCTCGTGCTAATCTCAAATCTTAGAACTCATCTTTGGTGGATTAAGGGGGCTTGTGGTTGCCCCCCTAATTATTGTAAAATTTTTAATTTCATAATTTTTAAGATTGCTCTCAAATGCAGGTTTTTATTTCACCACCTTAGCAAGCAATGATTGCAAAAAATTGATTTATATCTAAAAGAGATTTATATCTAAAAATATCAGACCTCAGATGAACTATCGCTGCGGACCAACAAGGCGAAGAGGTAAATAATGAATCGGTCTCCTCTCGAAACAGCGAACTTCACCCTCCCCGGAGCCTCATTGTAACTTTCCATAAGAGTTTATTAAAATTAAATTCAAATTCTGAACTCTATCACATACTATATTTTATTTCTATTCTGTTTTATGGGCCAACTTTTTATCGCTTTATATTTATTTCGAGCGCTTACATCTCTTTTGTCACACTCATCCGGCTGGATAGAGATCACAGGAATGTTCAGTGTTGTATTATTTATGCACGTGCAGTGCAGAATTCTGTGTAGATTGACTTGAAAATGTGTTAGCGCTCTTTTGCGTCTAATTTTATGAAATTATAGGCAGCCAAAAACCGGAGTCAATAGCGTTGGACAAGGAGTATAGGAAATGGCCACTTACGAGGTGTGAACAGATGGAGAGAGACAATGTGAGAGAATTAGCCCGCTTCAAAAATTAAAAATACTTCCATTCTCTGCATTAATGTTCATTTTCTCTGGCAGTGAGTTTTCGGGTTTAGTGTTGCGTATTATATTTCATAATGGCCAGGAGGCTCACTAAATAAGTAGATGTAAAGTTTCTAATTAGGAAAAACAAAACACTGGGGAATAGGGAAATATTCTTTTAAAAAAATAGTCGAAAATGAAAGTACTTCAAAATATTTTTCCCCACGAAAGGCTTTAAACAAAATAAAAAAAAATTCTCCTCTTTGGTTATCTGCATGTAATAAGGTCTAAATTATGTCCAATAAAAACTTTTGGCCTATGTCGCCGCGTCAATTTCTGGGTGGCCCCAACGTTTCCCGACCGAATGAATACCCTGAATTACCGCATGAAACCCTTGAGAAATCGACCAGCATCGGTCGGGAAACGTTGGGGCCACCCAAAAAATTGACGCGACGACGTAGCCCAAAAGTTTTTTTTTTTTAGCATAACGATTACCCGCGAAAGTTTTAATGAAGAATTAAGGTCTAAATTAGTTTTATGAAAGTAATTTGGCTCACCCTGAAGAGTGCGATGTCGTTGATGGGCGCCCCGTGATCATCGGTGCCGTACTGGGGATGGACGTGTTTCTCGATGACTTGGTGCGTGGTTCCGCCAAAGAGACGGGTGACGGTGCCCGCGCGGAACGTGTACATTCCACCCTGGCTCCTGACGGGACGTAATACAAAGACAAATGAGAAAAGAGAACTGAAGGGAAAATATTCATTGCATTTGAAGTTAATGAAAAAAATATGAGGACGATACCGAATGATCAAAAGAATGAGATGATAAAGAATTTCAAGGTGGACTGCGTGAATTTTTTAACTTGTGGAATTGGCTAAAATGACAACTGAATTTCTATTAAACTCAAAATATTTATTATACAATTCCACCTAAAAATCATAACAATCTTGACAAACTTCTTTACAGAAACCTTTTATGTAAAATATGCAGTGTGGCAAGTAAGGTAAATTGTGCAATTCGATTACATAGAAATTATAAATGTTAACAATATAAGTCCTCCTGAGCCACATGACGATAAGTGCGTAAGTAGTGCTATTATCGGCAAAGAAAAATATTAGAAAGTAGTGAAAATAATTTTATAAAGATATAACTGAAAGGGAGACAGCAAACTTCAAAAATGGTGGTAGATAACTAGAAATGAAAAATGCTTCAATTCTAGAAATTCTACGGAAATTCTGGTAGCGTTTTCCTTACTGTAACTCATCGGAAGGCAATAAAATTCTGTTTGAGGAATCTACCGATTTATTTTCGCCGTAAAATACTCTTATCAAACAATATTTTCTTAATACTGAACTTACGATGAGCAATGTCCGGCTGTTATTGCCCATTCTGTTCCAATTATAGCGGCGCCACAGGTGTGTGTTGAGTGGTACCTCATCGACAGCTGGGCTCACAAAAGATTTAGGAGAACGTGGAAATATAGAGAAGGACCATACATAAGTTAAATACAATTTGTTGATTTCTCAAGTTATTAAATAATGAATTTGATAGGTAATTACAATTAGTTTTAAACTGATAAGAGAACAGATGATATGTGCATAACAGCAGATTACAGCCGAGAATCGCTGATAACTATTTATTCTATTAGTATCAGTAGGGCAATTAGAGGGGGGGGGGGCACAAGAGCACATGCTGCCCCCCTCCTAGACGCTCAAAACAGAGATGAGATATTTAATACAAATATCAATAAATTTTATATTTTAATGCAAAAGTTTTAAGTATATACATATTCATAAATTTTATATTAAATTTAAGAGTAAATTTCGCAGAGTAATTGTTGCGTGTTGTGTTTAATCCCAAAGAAGAGAGGACCGTTTGCCTGTCAGATCATGGTGCCGCCCAGAAAAAAATCCTGGATCCGCCCTTGTTAGTATCAATGAGTATTATTCATATAAACCGATTACTGGCAATAAAAAATGCATTGAAATCGGTCGTGATCAGAACATTCAAATTCGGATGTTGGTGCAAATGACCTTAGTTGTCGGTCCCCTCCTATACTAACAACCAAAAATTGCGATCAACTCTCTTACCTGGTAAGGAAACTCTCCAGCTAGTGCATCTCGTCCGCCAATAATACGTCCACCAGGTGCCCCTGTTACAGAGGAATTAGAAAATAATTGAATTCAAGGCGCCGGCTGAATAATTTATTGGTTCACATCGAACCAAATATGATCTCGAGATATGAGAGTATTTGGGAGGACAAAATTGAAGGAGTAGGCCTCACCGGTACTTCTCATCGAAATGCACATTTATCGTAACTAGTTTCTTCTACATATCCGGAGCACTGTGAGACCTACTCTTTATATTAAATAATAACAAAAGCCATGGATAGAGTTCAGATTATATTTAAAACCGGGAAAATGAGTGTGGTGAGAGTAGTAGTCGTTTTAGGTGCTATTGAAAATCGGCTTGGCCATAAAATTGAAAGTATTGCTGGAGAGGAAAAATACACTTTAAAGCATAAAATCTGAATATTTCCTAGATTTGCCTCAGTAAAAAGTGTTCTCCTAGAGGTTTTTTGTTGTGTTAAAATTTTGGTTCCCTTTTTTCTGCTTTGTTTTTTTTTCAATCCAACCTTTTAAACCGACATGAATGAAACAGCAAGAAAACAGAAGAACAAGCAAAAATAAAATACTTTTTGGAGTCGATTTTAATGATAATCCATTTTCTTCATTTTTTGGCTCGACTTTGGTAATAATTGTGATCACTTTCATGTTTCATAAGGTCAATAAATTTACCCGATGGATGATAATGCTATTTTCTTCCCGTATTTTTGCGGGAAATCACGAGCAATTATTAGGTCCAAGGTGGATAAAAACACTAATGGAAAAAATAAAAAAGCAAATTGAATTAAGCGTTTTACAATGAAGGTGATGGAAAATATTTTGAACTTCCATCATCGTCTACAGTGTTTCTCTATGCATGTAACTAGAAATCGGAATCTGAACAGAATTCTGAAAAGAAAAATTGCAGGTCACAAGTTGTTCTCAAAATGGGTTGATGAATCTCTCAAATTCAGAAATCAGAAAGAGCATTTCTCACTTTGAGAGAAATTTAGTTAGGGGGCTACTATAACCTGGGAATTTTGCCTCTGTTCAAGAATTTCCCACTATTTCAAAATGTAGCGATCGCCCGCGACGACTACGCCCAATGCACTAGCCAGTGGCTAGGGTATTCAGGGGGACCGAAATATTCACAAGATACAGTCTGACGTTTGACCCTTCCAAACTTCGAAATACACGACCCCTTCAAATGAATAATCCCGAAATATTCTTCTAGCTATCGCCGTGATTATGTCAAGGGTTGATGTTTTCCACGGTACTCGCAGGCACACAGGGAGGGTCGCCGAGAATGGGGATGCCTATGGAGAGAAATTGGGTACACACCTGTGGTGGACGAAACGAATATAGCGGCAATGAAGAGTACACCAAATGCCATGGCTGTTGTTTGAGAATAGACTGGATAGCTCCCGGATTATCGACGGGCTATATATTGGAACTCCCCTAGTTTTGATTCCGATAACGCGACATGCTGTCACGAGGAGAACTCCTAATTTTTTTCCGTCTCAATCTCCTCCAATAGCTCCTGGCGTTTCTCAAGTTAGCAGCCAATACTACGGAGTGACTCATCTAATCATATTGCGAAATAAAAATATTTACAGAGAGGTGGATTAAACGGGTCTCCAACAACGTGTGGCGTCTAGATTCTAGGCATCAAGGGCTAGAGAAAAAAATCAGGTTTGACTGAAATTCAAGGCGCTTTCAGGGTAAAAAATGTATTCACCCATATTTAACTTAGGAAAGCATTTATCTTCTAATGCTTTCCTAAAATACATATTTATCAGCCATATGGTATCATTAAAATTTTATTCATCCTGCGTACAGAATTAATTATTCCTCGTAATAAGGCTCCGATTTCAGTTAAAATAATGTTCATTATTTGAACTGGTATTATTATTACTGGTATTAGTTATTTCCTACGGGAGGACTCTTTTTATTATCAGTTACTTTTGTCAGAATGATAAAAGCATGATAAATCTCGTGAATTATGAAGAAAGTTTCTGTCAAATATCTAATTAATGTATTCAAATATGGCAGTTATTAAGATAAAAAATGCTCAAAATAGTCATTATTTTTCATATAATTACTTTTCAATACACAGAAGGAATAATTTTTACAGTCAAATTTTATAATATTTTCCCAATTAGACTGAAATGTTGCTATCTTATTTGATGAATCTTGTGGAAAAAACGGTTACGTTCCCCTTGAATATAAATCCGCTTTATCACATCTGGTTTCCTAAAAGCTACTAACTTAAAAATACTTTCCCTTTCTCCATAACTCACCCTGCAATTGTGTCATTTGATCATAGTGGATATCCAAATGTAAGCTGACACGAAAAGTATAGAAAGGATGAAAAGGAGCCCAATCATTACAAATTCCAAATAAAGCGACTTGTGAAGAAATAAGCTCTTAATATTTGTATTTATAACATATCCTGAGATAGAATTTTCACTATCCTGGATGTAATCCAAGATACCTTTGTAAAGGTACGTATACATCCACTTTAAAATATTTCTACTGGCTATTTAGAATTTAACATTTTAGCCCATATCCTTTATTAATAATTTTCTCATTTGCACTTATTTGCACAATAATTTGTTCTCATCGATGACACATTGCCTCATTCAAAAGTAAATTTAAGTTACAATGCATATGACACATTTAAAGCATACTTTTTTAAGCAAACACTTTATCCACTTGTTTGGTGGCTCCATATTCAGTTAACCGACGTATTTTACTGCAGTCGAAAATTTAAAAATTAATCAATGAAACGCAACAATGGGACACCATATCCATTTAATTTTTATCATGACTCAGATGACTTAAATCAGATTTCATTCATAATAATGTATATGTTTGTTCATAGTATAATTTTCTTCTAAGTACAGAAAAAACTGCGAAAAAACCCTCGCTAATTTCCAATTTTTTATTGCTAATTCCAAAATATAATGTGGAAATCACAATGTTAAAAATGCTCATCAATTCATTTTCATTAGAAAATGACTGTCGACATTTTTCATAAAAATTCCAATTAGGTCGATCCTTAGGTAGCTTCAACTTGAAAGGCAAATAGTAATTCCTACGAAGAGGTAATTTGCTCAATTTTTACTAAAACAAAATGCCGGTTTGTCGGTACGCATTTAATATTGCCATCTTTCCTCAATTTTATTCTATACCGCATGTAAAAAATATTTGCTCCTTATCACCTGATCCAAAAAGATTTTATCGGCATTTCCGGTGGACGTTTTGTTACGCTTGAAAAAACCATCGAAATTTTATCTGCCTCAGAGGTCTACGATTTTTCTGAGATGTTCTGGTATCGATTCGTATTTCATTTCGTAGCTGAAGCAGAATTTCGAATAAATTTCCTTTTGAATCCTATTTCAATCTGTCCTCCTCCAATAAGTTCGAAAAAATAAAAATTAAGTTCTTCGTTGTCTTTTCCTTTTAACATAAAATATATATATATTAATATACAACCTGGGTCCGGTTGGGGCAAGCGATTTTTGTAGTGCGAAAAAAGGTGCTGCGCAAGCGGCAATAATTATAACTAGTCCAGATTTGTGTTGCTTATTAAGCACGAATAATATAATAGAGGTTCTTAAAATCGGTTTCTAAAAGTGTTGTCATCCACCGCGCATTTAAATGGGTTTACAAAAGTCGCCAGTCGCGTTGCTATTGGACAAATTGATCAGAGTTTCACAGGGAAATAAGAAATAATTAGGGGTGTCGACCGAAATTTAAATTCAGGATGATGTTATTTTAATATTTCATAACTCTTAAATGTTATTCCTCGCAATTGAAAACATTATACAGAAAAAAAGAGAAAAAAAATGGATTTCATTGCACTCCTCACCGAGCTGCGGACATTTTTGAAAGCCGATTTAAATGCGATCGAATTGGCAACAGAAATCAACCTTTTAAGGAATTGAATTGGGCCTCCTCTATACAGTCCCCTTGCTTATAAGTTAAGCCACACCAATCTGGTTATTAATACTTATTGCAGTTTTTTTTCGCACTTAAAATCGCTTACCCCCACTTCCGCACCGGGTTCCCCTACAGTTTTATCACTATCTACGTAAATCAACTCTGTAACTGGGATCCGAATGCTTTTTTTGAGTAAACTAAATCAACGTAAACTTGATGAGACTTGGCTTTCATTCCCGTACACATCAATTTGAATGTTGCCTAAAAATCTATTTCTCATATCACGAATGGCATCCTCATTCAAATATTCTCAGTCAGCAAAATTATTTAAATAAGTATTAGGTTTCCCCGAACTCATAAGGTTGAGGTTCATGATAAATTATTCAGCTATTATAGTTTGTTTTTGGTTTGAAATCCCCAAACTGCGACAAATGTTGACAAACAAGGGACTACTGCTTTATAAGAATACTTAAGGCTAAAGGATCAGAGGATTAGCAGCGAAGAAGCAATGCATCTAATATTCTCTGTTTGTACGGAGGATGAAGTAATGGTGTTACTAGGAAGGCCATCTTGACACAAATCAGGTCATAAGTAATGAATTAATGACTGGCTAGTTAATGATTTCACGGACGTCATTTATCAGATTAGCCATAAAGGCATTGAAATAAATGCTCCTGAGGGATATAAGCTGAAATAAAATCTATGAAGTACCTATCTTCGTATCGCTGAAATATGGTACGAGAAAACACAAACAAATGATAATTCAATGATTCGGGTCACGGTTTAAAAGCAAAAACTATTGGCTTCTAGTTTCCTCCTTAGATAAGCAACGTAGGAGAAATGATTAAACCATGTCCTGCAGAAACTTTGAAAGAAAACGCAAAATGGTAATATCATTAGTTTGACTTCAACTTTGCTGCAGACTTCCTGATTGTACCTATATAAATTTATTTCCAAGTATGAATTTGTCTCACCACAGCTGCAGCGGATCATTCATTTCATGAGTGAATGAATATATTGGGGAGTAACTCACTATTTATAGGAAAAATTTTATGCGTTAGGCCAAAGTGACAGTTATGTGTTACTTTTCGCATAACTTATGAATGATGTTTTCTGCTTTAGTCCCCTGTTAAAAGAAGAATAGAATGGTCAATGAAATAGGAATCCTTTCCATTGTGTGTTTACAAAAATTAAGTCAACTATGCGTGCAAAGCATTAGTACAAATAATGATGTTCACCTAAATACTTACGCTTAATATTCTTATTTTAGAATTTTCATCTTCGATGGCAAGAATTTAATCAGTTAGTTTTCTATCTGAGAAAATGAGGAACTTATGATTACATTAGTATTGATATTCATTTGTCTAGTTAGCTGTGGTCTCTTTTCAAAACCTATCGTAGGTCAGAGCCTCATAGTACGTGCTATTTACATGAAATCGCTTCAAAAAATTGCTTTCATTGAGATGCAAATCCAATGGTTACGCACTTTTGAAGAAATCTTCTCGTAGAAATTTTCAAGGAATTAACTTTTCTCACAATCTTGAAGAGAATTATACCAAAAAAAATAAAACATGATGACTGAATGATAGTAAAAAACAAAGATTCAAAAACACCCTAAAACCTTGCAGAGGAGCGTCAGAGTTTTTGCTGCGTGTCGTAAATATACTCGCAATTACGCGATTACGTATGGCACATTCTCAAAGGCACAGTTTTCGGTTACAAGAAAATTATTAGCATATTTCGATGCATTGTTAGTGCTCTTAAACTTTTTTTAGGTACTTTTTTCAATTTGAGTAACGAGCAAGGTCGAAAGTTCACGTTCAATATATTGATGACTTCAGACGCTTCCTAATCAAGCATTTATATGGTATCCTAAAAGTATTTATAATGATAACTAAGTATATATTATTGTATTCCGATTGCTTCCTCTACTTGAGAAAGCAATTTGAAGTGACGTGGTGTTTCTTACAATTTTAAATACGAAGTTATTGCGTTCAAAAGGATGTGATACAGGAAAATCTAAGATAGTGGCCGATTTTCCAATACGGAGGCATGCTATCCAAGTGCGTATTTTTTGTACTTTCGGAACTTTGATTTATGCTATCCAAAGGCGATCTCCACCAATTTTTAGCTCGTTAAAGTGATATCCCGAATTTCAGCTCATTCTACCCATACCATTGTTTACACATGTCTGACCTTAGACGCATTGTTCCTGAGAGATATTGCATGTAAACAAGGCTCTACGGAAAGTAATGAATCGCCTTTACCCCCTAAACGACGACTTCTCCTGGTCGCATCGCTAGTATACATATAACATTCCGTTAATAATCTATGCTGCTATAACAAAAGCCAGGAGATAAAATATGCTATTTCATTTCAGTTTCATCTCGAAATCATTTATTACATAACCAAAGCAAGCGTACCCAACAGGGGTCACTGAGATTGCTTGAGTAGACGCAATATTAACAATTTGGAGCAATGGTCATAATGATGACATTAAGATGTCATGAATTTCGTTGCGTGTCTCGTTTGAATCGATTTTATTATGTGTTATGAATTGGCTGGATTTTCTTGCTCATTGCTCTTCAGTGCACTCAAAGATATCTAAATTTAGTTGAAGGAGAGGCACGGATAGTTGAGAACTGAATCATGAGTTCGTTGGAAAATGAAATATCGATTGCTTTTTGCTGTCACTGAAATACAGATTCATCATCTACTTGAACCGGAGGCAAGTTCATGTGATAGGGGTACTATTCTGATGAATTGGCAGATTGTTTCAGCGTTATGGTAGCTTTACGTTCGAGGTCAGTTTATTGAAAAATTGTTGGAACAGAAATAGGGTGTCGTTTACTCAATCGGTCGAAAATTCTCGTAGAATCACTTAGCTTAAATAGATGTTTAGATTTTGTTTCTCGCCACAGAGTCAATGTATACCTCGCCATCCTGTCAATGTACAAATATCTATTTTCATTTTCGCGGAACAATTTCAATTCCTAAGAGTGTCTAAGGACTAATATTTTTTCAGTTGAGATGAGCTGTTATTGTTTCATTTGATATGTTACATGTGTACATTTTCCGTCCAAATTATTTATAATAAATTTATTGGGGATAAAAATGCATAAAAGACTTCTTGGATCACAAAAATCCTGCGATACATTTTTTTATAAGCCATATTTTTATATGGCGACTCTCCGAAATAGGATTGTGCGCTTAGGATATTTACATGCGCTAAGTTATTTTGGGTGGAAATGTTGTAAATATACAAAATTAGTTCTATCGACGGAAGCCTGTTGTTTTTTTTTTTATTCCAATCAATCGCATGAAATGGGAATACAAAATGATTCCACTGCCCTTCCGAGTATTAATCCGAAATGTTGAAGTCCAATGTGCGATTATAATAATCTTTTCTCCTCTTAATTCATGTATATTTTTACACTTCCTTTTTATGCATGTCAAATTATTGACTTCATACAAGTTTAAATATCAACTGCAAACTTTGAAAAGTTTGTCTGGTCCTTGGAAAGACTGCCAACGCATGCAGCTCATTCATACCGCACACCTTAATATCAATTGCCAGAGGTCTATGGGTGTGAACTATTTTTCAAATACATAGTTTAATCTATCTTAATTTTAACGCTATCAATGCCGGGAATGAGTTGATCAAATATCTTCTCAAGCCTTAGGTAATCCAGAGTATTGACAAATTAGATAAAAATATTTTTTCAGCACTAACTCAAATCATCGCTGATTCATTCCTTATTTGTGAAAAGAAACCACTTGCATTATCGGAATGACGAGGACAGTAGCTCTCATTTTACCAATCAGTTGGCCTTGACCTAATTAAACTGTTCGAAGGCGCAATGTCAAGAGGATTCAAACAAATAGTGACCGTCAATGCTTACTCCTGCTTGTAACTTTGGCCCAAATTGCAACGCCGAAAACATTTTTCGTGATACCGTGGTACCTCCTCCTTTCCGTGCTCGGGGATTTTTTATTGCTAAAGCCTAGCCTGGCAATGGAAACTCTTATCTCTGCCATAGTTAACTGATGCTCAATGTCAGTCGATGATGATTTTTCTGAAACCGTCTGGAAAGAAATATTATCTTCTTTTGGAATGAGCTAAAAATATTTTAAAGTTAGACACTCATCCGCCGACATCAATGGTATCATTCTGTGCAGGATGGCAATAGTTACATGATGAATGTTAGATGTACTGACGGAGTCACACCAAATATTTTTGAATATGTTGTTACCCTGAGTCATTTGTACTTTTTAAAGTTTTTTTATCGGCAGCAAAATCTGAAAAATTCAGTAGTAGTACATACCTCTTATCTTCCGAAAACTTTGAACAACAGTTCTAAATCATAATGAATGCAGACCAGCAGGGGTTGAGATTTTTTCAGTGTGTCACAAAGTCAGATAAAAAAAGGAAAGATGTACCGCGTGAGCAGAATATTGATTGGGTATTTTCTCTTTAGTTCCTTTTAGTTTAAAAAAATCGAAGATTGTTTATTTTCTGAGAGAAGCGAATGAAAATAATAAATTATTATCGAAATAAAAAAGGCGAAATTGACGACGGGAAACTGAAGGCCAATGTTCATTTTTGGTGGCTCCGACTTCCTGTGAATTCGCCACCCTTACCGTATGTACCGGTAATATGTCAGTGATAGCTTTTGTGTGATGTGTATAGAAAAATATGTGGTGATACTTCATGCCTCAATAATTTTACTAAACTATTATTTATTTTCTCAAATATCACCTGCCACACTAATTTTTAATTCTTCTCCATTTTTATCTGAAATTTTCATACATAAACCGGATTCCCCTTTTATGTTTAACTTTTGTTTCTAATAAAAACGAATTTAAATTTTTCCTTCTAAATCGTGGATTCGCTCATGTAAACTGTACCAGATCATTCGTGTAATTCATATCACATGTCTAGGTATTAGAAATTGCCAGAATGCCACACATTACAGCCCTAGGTTACCGACCACAAAGCCTCGTATTCAAGTTAAAAATTTACGTAAATACTCACGCAGAGAATACTAGAGATGTTATCTCCTATATGCCATAACCCGAGGTGTTGTTGATTGATGATGTGGAAAAGGTAGTCCCTATCCATAACGTATCAGTAATACACGCCAGTGAATAGATACGTGATGACCTCTGCAATCGCCTTTCAAATCAGCCTTCGTCAAAAAGCAACGAGTGAATTTGTGATACCAATGTACCTTCATCTGAATAACACCTTGTGAACTATGTCAAGGGTCTTTGAAAAGGGAAATTTAACCAACAGCATACAACTTTCAATACGCTACATGCGCATTCATGGCTATTGAAAAATTAATTATACGAGTCGATAAACTAATAATATAATCTAGTAACACGTAGAAATTCATGTGATGGTGAGAGCTCCCACAATAAATGGATATCTGCATGCTAATCAAGACTTTTATGTAACCCAATTATGTATAGTTATATAGAAAGTAAAAATAAGTTTGCGGTTAGTAATTAAAATTATCCTGGACCTATTCGTATCGAATAGGTAGAGGGGTTACCTCGAAGGGTTCACTCTATTAGTCAATTCGTTTTGATCTTCGACCTAACCGACGAATTTTGCGTGGTCACTATTATATTCAAGAATCTAACCCAGAATTTCTATCTATCTTATCGACGTATCTCTCAATCTCGATATCAAAGCGCGCATTTTGTTGCCGTGCCGATAACAGTGTGGAAGAATTAGAAGGCATTTCAGCGGTGGACATGGCCGTCGGACCATACTTTCGGGAGGTTCATTGGGATAAACGATGACGGAAGGTAGGTTCTTCTTTATATTAGTTTAGAGGACGCTTCTCTCACTATTCATCGGCCGTATTTTGTCCTTTTTGTGACTTATTACTCTTTTACTACTTTATGTCTCCCCTTTTTTTATAAAATCTTCATCATATACATAGTAGACCTTGGTATATGCTTGCCTATTTCTCGAATGTAATAAATTTTCATCCGTGAAAATACGTTTGTTTCAAATTTGAGGTGTAAAATAACGTTTATCAGGGTCTAATCTAAGTACACTGAAAATTTCAAGATCATAGCGTAAGTTTAAAGCAGGTAATCCGTGACCAAAAAAATCAAGTATGACCGGAGTATGGGTATGGTATGGTATTTGTAGGAGACGACTGATAGCCGAGGTGATTTTCGCCATTAGGGAAGGGATGGAAAGGTAGAGAGGAACCCAGCGTTGGCATTAGCCTGCTCTAAACGAAAGGTGCTAAGACCCCACGGCTTAAAGTCCCATCCGACGGACGGAGTGCTGTGCCAAAAGCATCCTCTAAAGAGCACTCAAACAGGGATCAGGCATTCCATCAATAATTTCCGCCGCTGCCGGGATTTGAACCCTGATCCATAGGGTGGGATGCCAACATTCTACCCACCACACCCACCCGATCCCCTAGGAGGTATGCGTCCTCATAATTACATGTGACAGTCTTCTGCCGTTGAAGGTTACAGGATGGTCTACCATTTCCGACAGGAACAGCAGAGTCCGTTTCGCTATTGGTGGCCAGGTCGGGATTCTTTCCCTTTCGCATCTATCCTAACCCAAGGAGGCGTCGCGACGCTTGTGCGGGCTCCTTTCGCGACGCGACGGCTAGAATCGAAAAAAGCTGGCCAAACCCTCAAAAATGATTTTTTTGAGCTAGGAAGTTGAAACCTCGCATATATATTTTGAAATAAACTGTGCATAATTTTTCAGATTATTTCTTTCCTGTGCCTTCACGTTAACACTATATTTGAGGTCATGGTTGAACAAATTTAGCAAAAAAGACCACTCTGTATTTTTTCTGAAAATAGCCAACTCTATCCTCGTGCAGTGGTTACATCAATATTATTATTGACTAATATGTTATATTACAATAATTAAGACTTCTTTTTCTTACATTTGGAGGGTTTTCAAAGATTTTGTTTCATCATTACCCATGGATATATAATAAAATGACGGAGCCCGTTTTCAGCCAATATTTTACATAAGCGTAGAGAAAAAGTAGATACTTCCGCCAAAAGACTTACACCATGTCATTCATGAAGCTTCTACATTGTGAATCTAAAGTAAAATCTTACATCAACTTTCAAAGCCGAATTTTACATCGTTTTTGCGAGCGTTCCGGTTATGGCCGGCGGCGGCAGAGTATGGCGACGCGGCAAGCGTGCGGATGCGTTATGGCCACATTCGCTTTTATATCTGGATAATAGATAAAATAACCATCAAAAAGTAAAATATAAATATTGATACGAATGACTCTTATCATGCAATCTCTGGGTAGTGCAAGAGGTACACTGAAAGGCTTCTATATTTGAGTGACTTCCATGTACTAATACGAGGAATTGACTTACATCATATGCTTACCGTAAGGAAACGAATTCTTTTATTAACAAAATAAAAAAGCTGCACTCCGGGAGTGCCGACATAAGTGAAAACTTGAAATAACGCGAGCATTTTTGAATGTAAGGAATAATTTCTATTCTGCGATTCAACGATTTCATCCAACTGTTATTTTAGTGTAATGAATTTTACAGTCGCAATTTAATTCTTTAAATAAATATTGGTGTTTTGACTCTTGTTTAGGCTACACTTATTAATGTCTAAGTAAAAAAAATATACTACCGCATGCATCGCTTAATTGAGTATAAAGTGTATCGTGAAATCCATAAATACTTACCCATGTTTTTTTTTAATATTGCTTGTGAGTAACGCTTCATCTACTGTTCAAGGCGGAAATACGTCTTACCGTAATTTTGAGAAAGTATAGATTTGTGTGAAACTTCGCGATCCCCGTAATTCCCGGGGTTTAAACCCATTTCGTTTCGCGAAACTAAGCGAAAGTCATGACAAGTAAATTTTCAATAGCTTCGTTCCTGGGAGCGAAATGTGGAAACGAAACGAAATGGATTTAATCCCGGGGAGCTAAACTCAAGAGTCAAAACCATTTCGGGTCGACACTAAACTAAAACTCTGGGATGAAACGAATCGCAGATAATGTTTCGCACCGGAGGGACCACTTGGTTCACCTTCTAACGGTTTAGTTTCGATCCACACGCCGAGTGCGAAGTATGGTTGAATGAAGTAGAGGTTCGGCCTACCGCCATTAGTTGCATGGGGCACTCATATTTTTACCACTAACAGGAGAACGGTGAACGCAAACTGACCATTCGATTTTTAAGCTCAATTTTTTCACCTCTCTACACGTATGTAAAACCATAGAATAAGTATATTATTACATATACTTACTTTATGGTAAAACATAATAGGTCGAAACTACATTTTACAAATAATATTTAAACCAAGGTCGTCTAACTCATCTATGACTCAACATAATAAACATGTGTCATTGTATTATGAATAAAAGTATTTTAGCAAACTTGGAAACCATTACAAAATGCAATAAAAATACAATACGGAAATCATTATTAATCAAATTATAATCAAATGAAATTTGCTTAAAATAAAAGGGTACAAAAAATAAAAGGTTGATAAATATATTTTTCGATATGCTGGCAAAGAGCTAGATATCTTTTAAGTTCCTTTCGGGAAATGCTGCGTTGAAACCATTTCAACGTTTCACTCCTCCTACTAGTAGCGTTTTAAAGAGAATGACTGCAACGTTCTCGTCCCGATTTTATAGGAGTTGCTAACTGCAGAGAGACATCATCTCCAAGTTGAACGATTTTTCTTTTTTTTCTTTAAGCTGTTGCTAGGTGCAAGAGTTATTAGTGTAGACAAGTTCTAAATGCCTATTCATGTGAAACAAAGGTATTAAAATACAATATGAGTGATGTATATGGGTTTTGTTTTTTTTATCCTCTCCTGTGAAGTTAGCAAAATTGGACATGATGACTTTCTGCAGTTAGCGGCGTAGGATGTACGTGTGATACCTTTTCCCATTGCTATTCCCAATTTGAATAGAGTGGTTTCCTATTATTTTTTATTGCCTACTTCGAAAGATTATTACTCCTGGAGTACGTATTTCACGCTTTTAGATTTTTAAATGACGATATCTATTTTTCGCGATTAAATGAGAAGTGAAAATTTTCAAGCATGCGAAAACGCGACGACTAAGTATCAATGCTGGGAAAAGACCTTGTGACGTCTGGCAGCTGCTGTGTGAGGCCACCTGGGTGCGAGGCTATGAACGCCGCTACGATGCAGGCTGCTTCCTACCGAGCATGGCGGTAGCGTAGAGTACCCTGCTAGCAAGTAGCGCTGGGCTTAGATAAGGATTATTAATACCCTATCAAACGATGGAAACTTTCCGACGAAAGGAGATTTTTATAGGTAATTATTAAGAGATGTTTCCCTGAGCTCTGTGCCTCATGCATGCATTGGTAATTTCAGACGATGTAAAACTCCTATCTACTCGTATAGAATGTAGGTCCCTGTGACGTCACATGGATTGGCATCGCATGGGCGCCAATCAGGCCTTTTTCAAACGGGGTTAAAATTGACCATTAACATTCGTCTAAACTGAGATTTCTAAAACCAAATAATTTGTATATTATGAGTACACTAATGGTGGGTAACGAATCGCAATCAATGCCTTTCGTTTTCTTTGATGAAGGAAACTACCCTATTTCGCGCTGAAGGCGATAGTCGTTGGGCATTGAAAAAAATGAAAAAAAGGGAAAATTTTTTTCAAGGCAGCATTTCCCGAAAGGAACTAACTATATAGATGAAAGAAGCTGAGGAAATCTTCAAGCAAAAAAGAAAGCTATATACCTTCATTGACCAAACCTCAAGATAAGCTAAAAACAACTTTATTAACCCTTCGTCAGTCGCGTCTCATTTTTAAATGCAATTTGTGGCGCGGCGTCTCACAGACGCCATTTACTAATAGCTAATAAAATACATGCCAGTAGAAATAACTGTTTTAACTACAAAATAGCATTCATTTTATATCATTGTCATGCACGGGCATCGAATATTTGCTTATTAATCATGGAGATATTCATATTAATAAAATACTTAATACATGTTTTATACAGTTTTATTACATCTAAATAAAGTCAACATGTTAACAATCATAAATGTGTAGCAAAAATTCGCGTATCCCAAATTCAATACTTTAAATAGTTGCCAATAATGTTTGTTTAAATTATTAAACGCTTTTAAAAATTTCGCAATGGATATCGCGGAGGAATTAGCATATAACGCATTGTACCTCAAGTTGTAGCGTGGCGTCTACCAGACGCCAAAAGCAACAAAATATTCGTATTAATTCCAGAAATACGACGGAACGTAAAATTATATTGGTGACTATTTCAAAAGCATAAAATAATAAGATATAAGGAAGAACAGTTTTCTAACTGCGAAAACACGGATTGGGTAAAGAAAAGAAGATGGTTTGGTAGACGCCACGTGACCAACCGTGAATCGTGCGCTGTTTTAGGTAGTAATCTAAAGCCTGAATCACACGATCATTTTTTGTCGTCGCGAAAAGTGATCACTCGAGCGATCGCTTTTCGCGACCGGAAAAATGATCGCTCGAGTTATCACTTTTCTGAACCACACGGTCCCTCCAGCCGTCCCTTATCGCACCATTTCCGATATCACAGCTCGTTGCTATAAGACCCGCATCACGAAAATATATAGCGTGTTTATGTTTACCTATGACGTTCCCACGATTTTCAAACGTTGCGCTGCAATCGCTTCATACGGGCATGCGTTCTGATGGGCTTATATGGTGTTCCAGGGACGGTTTCAGCGGCGGAATATGCGACCAGACGAGTAATGAAAAAATGATGGGAATCCTCATCATTGGAGTGATCGCGAAAAACAATTGCCGGCGGCGATCATTTGCGAGTGATCACTCGGAAATGACGAAAAAAATTATCGTGTGATTCAGGCTTATTGTAATGAGCAGTAGCGGTTGCTGCATGTCTTCCCCAATCCTCCATCACTCGTCGGACGACTTCGATTTCATTCGGCCGTGCACCTGAACTTCAAGAGCGCTTCCCTTCTAAATAGGGCAACACTCTCCCCTTCCCTTGGACCTACTCCACAGACCTTGCGCCTCCTCCTTCCGTTACAACTACGCATGCTTTCACCTAGCAGCATTTAAGCGTGCCGCGCGCCGCCGCGGGTATTATTATTACTCCTTTGCATGTGTCGAGCGGCAATTCGACCGCGGCGTCGCAGCTGGCCACGTCTCAAGTGTAGCGGGCGGATAAAAAAAAAACACCATCACGTTGCGCAACGCATAACACCTGAGGGAGGGTCAGGAATTATGCAGGCAAAATCGTGGAGAAGCACTAGTCGTGCCTGACGTCATTGAAGACTTTCGTGAGGGGAGTTTAACTGGGTGTACAATACCACACACCCATTGTATTCTCATGAACATGTTTTCGCTGAATGTCATTCGGGTTTTTAAGACTAGAGGAAAAGATCTTGGCAACAAAAAAATCTAACACTTTCGTTCGCCAAGAGATATTTTTCGTTTTTTTCGATATCTGTTATTATTTGCCGTTTCCTGTAGAGTAGCAGTTTTGCCCTGACAGTAGGAATAAAATTTTACCGACACTTTGATAGTGAAGAATAAATAATTGACAAGTCTCGAAAACTCCATAGTATAATGGAAAAAACTCCATCCATAACTCTCCATCTCGAAAACTCCATCAGTATAACAAAAAAAGTTTATAAGGAAAATAATTAGTTATAATATTAGCAGTTGGCTCATGGATTCATACTATTTAAGCTCCCATTGTGAAAATACTGAAATTCCAATCCTCATTTGTGCTTAATGAAGAAAACTGCTCCTATATACTTCTTTTTTTTTCTCGGCTCTCGTAGGGGAAAATTTACACCCATATTGAACAAATTTTCGCGTCTCTAACTTGGCCCTCAATTATTCACAAGATTTAACACAATAATTTTTGGTACTCCTCAGGCGATGACTACGAATTTCAAATTTTTTGCCCCATTTGATTAAAAGAAAAAAGATGAATAGATACGGCGCACACTCAAGGGCACTCCCATCATAACAGAAAGTGACGCAACGCTGAGATGGTATTATGTAGGCAAAAAAACTCTTGAAGCATGTTGCAAAGCGTTTTGCGTCAGAAAAATCTTCCGAAAAAATTGAACTGCTATTATTAAGGTATTGAAATGTGCTGTGTCACTCACGGCCTCAGAGCTCACAGGTAATTGCTTCGTATTGTTAATTTGAAATTGATCTCTTAAGGCTATTTAGCATGATTTATTTATTTTAGAAACTCATGCATTTATCTCTTGAGATAGGAATATAATGAGTGCATTATAAAAGACAAGAGTTTATGTAAGCTTGCGCAATTATCTGAATGACTGAACGAAAACAGGGCCAGCCCCAATTAATGTAGATAGCGATTTAATTTCCAAGAAACTCGTCTTATTGTAAATCTTGTATCGGTAAACGGAAATTCACCATCAGTTTGAGGTTAACGGGAATTTTATCAAAAAGAAAAAAAAATATATAAATGCATGTACCACAAAAAATGACAAACAATTCGAGTAAAATAAATAACTTTGTACCACAAAAACATAAATTACGGGGTGCATGAAGAAACCTATAACTATCTCATTTGATGCCCATCGAAGAAAATAAAATTCGGTAAATACCCCGAGTTGAATATGTAAACATAGCAGAGTTTATGCTGTTTCCACATCATATCATACTTCTTTTTTATTTGCCCACTTGGAATTTCATCCAGAGAATTCGATCCACTTGTTGAATCTTTTCCTTCAACCTCGATGCCTTCTTATATGCATATCCGGCATCCAGGATTCTGAAATGTACTTTCTCCTTCAGGACAGAAGTATTCTCGATCCATTTCCACCCCTTCTACTCTATTCAGCCGAGCGGCATGCATGGTTAATATCATCGAGGAATAAAAATTACGCCACACGTTCGTTCCAATGAGTTGTTGCCTCCTTCCCCATTATCTCGCCTCCCTTTCATAAGCGCGTATCCGCCTTGTTATCGCGTTCGGAATGCTCGCACAGCTCGACCGCTCGAGGGGCTCACCCCGCTTTTTTTCTATCCCCCAGGAGGTTTATCGTCCCAGTGGCCCCTGACCCCCAACCACCCCGGGAGACTTCGTCGTGGTGAGCAAAATAGAGAAGAGAGGAGAAGACACTCGTCCAAGTCGTGGCGGCCTTCGAAGAGGGGCAAAGAAGAGTGACTGATTCTCTCTCCGCAAGGCGAGTGTGAAGGAAGGAGGAGGCGAACCTTCTCATTCACCGTCCTGGGACTCTGCGTGTTAGGTGGTCATAAAGGTCGGCACGATTGGACTACGGCCCCCGCGGATGAGAACAGGGGACGGCCGGCTGCGTCGACTTAGTCTCTCCCCGGTCTAGGATAGGAGAGAGAGGGACTACGTGTGTTTTGCCATCTCCAGAAGAAGCAGTAGCGACCGCCGGCCAGCCATGTCTTCCTCGTCCGGTATCCTACAGCTGGGCCAGCGTGCCTTCCACTTGGGGATGGTCGTCTACTACGCCGCGGTCAACATCAGAATTGTAATGGACATGGAGCACGCGTACGAGAAGCTGGGCAGGCCGAAGGGAGATCCTGAAGTGAAAAGGATGCTAGATGGATCGGCTACGTACTTCACCATGTGGAACTTGGTAAAGTGTTACATCGCTCTTGTGTTAAATACCGAGGTGTCACTTGGCGTCTGCACGATCTATGCCATTGCTGTCACTGTCATTAAATCTGAAGCACTTCCAATTGGTTGCAGAGCTGGAAACACACAGACGTCGCTTTCCATATTTTAGTACTCATTTCCATTATAATCAGCTGCTATCAGTTCCAAAATTCTTTCTATCTCCATATTCAGAGCTATAATTTTTAACGATTGTTGTTGTTGACTGTAATTTTTAACTCGATTGTTTTGTGCCTCTAGAAATTTTCCGCTGCACTGGATAGAATTAAGGCCTTCTGATATAACTGAATAGATTGCATAGCTAGGGGACCTGCGTCAGGTTCCCGGCCACTTAGATATTTCTTGGTCCATTGTGCCAACCCCATGTTATCCTACCTGTAACTTGCAGGCAACATACAAGATCTCCACGGTTAAGATAGGAATGATCACCCGTCCAGCATTATTCTGGGTTAAATATCGCATCAACGATCTGCGGGAACCGTGAAGTCAATGCCCCTTTCCCTTAAGTATTGCACTAAATACATATCAAACTTGTTTTAGCTTTCATGCTCGCTTTTCTCACTTTGTTTTACCTTTTTCTCCCATCGTATGCAGAATAAAGGAGTTCGAATTTTAGGAAGGGGTAATTGGAAGGAAAGAAGGGGAGAGTAAGGACAGGGAGGGCAGATCCGTCAACTTCGAAAGGGTATTTCGATTTAATTGGACAATTAAACTCATTGTGGAGAATGGAGGAGATATTTAGTCGATCCTTGCTCGCTATCCCACCGCCAGATAGGTCAAGAAAGGGGCAACGTTTGTAACCTACTGTGGTATTAAAAACGTCAATAGCCTAATGTGGCGATTTGTTGTTGGTATTCAAATTCATACGAGGCCTACGAGAAATTTCGTTGTCGACGAAAATCGTAAAAAATATCCTTTTCGAATTACCCATGCATCTTAGACAATCATTTTTTTATACTTTTTACCTCTTCCAAAATCGTTTGCTATGCCGCGCTGCAAGCTTTCGCGAGGACTTATAAATTTCTTTCATCCACTCTTTGTCACTAAATTGAAATTTGAGTAAAAAAATATGGCCAAATGGCAGTATATGCGTTTACTCACCCAGAAGGAACAGAAAGTTTTAATGTCTCTCACAGTCAGTGAGGGTAATGGACAAAATGGCTTTCACCTAAGGAACAGTTTGAAATAAGAATTTTTTTAAATATCAAGATAAGTCTAAACAAAAGGGAAAAATACTTGCTCCGCCCTGATGCACCACATATTCGTCCTACAAGCTGATTCAATACCATATCTAACCATGCCAAATAACACTGCGATTGTGCATGAAAGGCTATCATCTGATGTGAATACAATTTACCGGCACTGCGTAAAAATTGTCCTTGCAGGCTCATGGTGGAATAGCTAATTTGCCATTAGATGCGCAGCAATTGAAGCACGGATATATATTTGCGCCTAAAAATAGGTTGATACATATACGATTCATGAAGGTTAAGCTTGATTTGTTGAAATTTTTGACTCGTTAGAAGTCAAGACTCACATTCTTAAGTATGTTTTGATTTTAAGCCTTAATATCTGCTTGCTTTTAGAGTGATGATATAACTCATTGAAGTGAACTTAGGGTCCAGAGATTTGTCCATCAAATAAGGCTAGTATAACTAGTCCTCCAAATTTCTTCTTTTTCCGTTATTCCCGTCGGTATTTCCTTACCCAATAACGAATCCAGATGAGCTGACCTCAATTGATTATTTCCTAAGAAGCATCATCATCACTGGTCAACGATCATAATATTGATTTGACGCGGCTTTCCACTCAATTCTTCTATCAGCTAATCTTTTCACACCTACATATTTCTTCTCTTTCACGTCCTCCTTTTCCTGTTCCACTTATTTTCTTCGCAGTCTTCCTTTTCACCTCTTCCCACCCAAGAGTTCCTATGCGATTGTCTCCATATTTCCTGAGCACGGATGCATAATATTAAGGGGAAATTTCCGCCTCGAGGAGCAATATTCTGAATTGATGAAAAAATTCACTCGAATCCCAATCGGTAGCTCATTTTAACTCATCTAATCATGACCATACACAATGGTGACCTTAATTAATTCCAAACGCTCGTATTCAAGACATTTTTACCGTAGAAATGGGCATTCGCAAACTTCATTCATGCCAAAGCTCACGGGAAATCTCAAAATATTTTGCGTTTATCATAAATATACTAATGATGAAGACAGTGTTAGGACTCATTATAAACAATATTATAAATCATGCAAAGATACGTTTAAACCAAACAGAGAACCTTCGATTATTACTTAACTCATTTTTTTTAAAACTCACCTCAAAATGTGCTTTTAACTTAAAAAGATTTTGCACCTTGGAATCATTTAATGACCGTAAAAAATATCTCACTCCCATCCGATTACTAATTCAACCACTGTGAAAGAGTGGCACAAGGGGTATTAGCCATTTTATCCATTTTTTATTTAAAATTAACATCATTCGTGCAGCCAATGTTTTGGTTTCTTCTTATGGACGTCCGAGCATTGTAGAATGCCATACTGCGGTTGCAATATTTTTTCGGGTTGCTCATTTAATATCGTAGCCAAAATCCCGCCCTCATCTTACATTCAAGGATAAACAAGTTTTCCAAAACTTTGTTATTTTTGTTATTTTCTCTAAAAAGGTAAAATTTCCTCCTGTGATTCGTAACATAGATGAGATCCATCGTTATATATCCATTTAACAAACAGCTTCTTACATGGCCTTTGGGAGATTAAGTACACGTTCAGACATACCCCATAAAGTGGTGGTGAAATTATTATGGTTTTTAAAGCACTTTCCTTCATTTTTGCATTTATCACGCGAAACCTTATTGGCAGAGAAGCGTTAATGTTTTTTGAAGCCTTTGACACCCGATCTTGACCTTTGACATTCCGCTTTCACATCGGCCTGTGAAACTAATAACATCAGGTTATTCTATTTCCAAGAAACTTGTTTATTCGTACTTTTAATTAGCGGAAATTAGCATTTACAGCTTCTGATCTGGGCCCGAGGATATGGATATTTAGGCACACCTATATTATGGAAGACTTAAGTTTGAAATTAATAAGCATTAAGTAATCCGTAACATTTAATTAGGCGGACTAAAATTCCATAGTCTATCGTAGACCAGAAAAATTCCTTAAAGCTATTACCACAGCGGTTTGTCAGCTTTAAGAAGATAAGATACCTATTTCCTGCTCTAATACGAATACAATCAAACAGTCATCACGCAAAAGCTTTCTTTTTGCAGTAAATCACGTTCAACATATCCATAAAATCCGTGCTCACTTTGATTGGCCCAATTGAAAAATATTCACTTTCATTGGTCCAATTGAACTGCTCAAAATAAGCTTTATGAGTCATGAAATTCATTAAGAAAAAATTTGCATTCATTCAATACATTCTTAATGTCATGTTATGGTAAATTTTTTTATTCAATATAAGAATATAATCCGCTTCATTAGCATTATGTTCTCCCAGGAGGGAAATTCCCCGATTAGAGGAGTCAATATATTTATATTTGTTGACCTCATTCACGATAAATAGAGCCGAGATCTTTGCTGATATTTGCATTTTTCAGACGGCTGCGGTAGCAAAATAGCTCCCCGCGGGTACCCACGTTGCTTATCGATTGCGATAGCATACCGGTTAATTTTATTCGTACTCCAATTAAGTGATTGTTCGGTGCCCATTGGGACTGAACTTATAAGTGTAATTTTAATTTATCTCCGTATTGAGTAGAACGTTATTATGTCCTTTTCTAGATCTGAAGGTTCCGGGAAATGCAAATGAAATGAGAGAGTAATTTTAAACCGAGAGTTCTTGCTCGTGTCTATCGAGGTCACGAAAATGCCTTCCCAGTCCGACTCCTTGCCTCCGTAAGGAGATAATTGAAGGTCGACTATAAACCGCTGACCACGCTGGGAAAATGGATACCTTCGACAGCTTGACAATTTGTATCTCATTCAAACACAAGCTGCAAAATTCGTGACCCGGTTTTGAGATACTTGGATGGTTCATTATTGATGCTCAAATTCCTAACCATATGATGAATCGTATTTCGTAATCGGCATAAATCTTTGGATTTTCTCCAGGATGCGTACAGCGATGGAATGAATAAATTTTATGGAGCCTCATTCGTTTTTCTTACTTCTAACAATTGTGCGACTGTTGTTTTTCTACGGTATTTTCGAAAGAGGTTTCTCTAGATTTTGCGAGACTTACGGTTACCTTTATTACCTAACATTTTTATTCAATATAACTTTGATGACCAGCTGAATTTCGCGGCAATTACAGAGTAATTGTTTTGAAATATTTTCAAAAATTGGCATCACCCTAAATTTTTCTCTCATTTAGGTTATGAGTAAAGTTAACTCTATAGCACTCGTATAATTTTAATAAGTATTTATCTCTATGGTTTATACTTTACTCCATACTTTATTCAACTATGAGCATTAGGGATACAGACACGCGATTTGATATTTGATGTATCAATCACTAGCGGGCCAACCGGCATTACTCGGAAAGGATAATACCCAGAGAAGTGGGAAACTTGGAAATCATGTTCTCACGGCAGAATTTTTAGGTGAAGGAACAAAGCAGGTATGATGATGGTATACATATGTGTGAGAGCAAATCATGAAAAAAAATTATTTCCGCACTGGATCAGCTCATACCCCGCTCCACCACATATATCGTGTGTGACCGTAAACCAAAAACGTCCTGTAAATGCATACCCCAGCAAAAAGGTAGGCACCAAGGGGATTAATAGTTGAGTCTAGTATCCTTTGAGTTATGTTTTCCCTTTGATCTTGTCAAGGGTTGTGCCTACCCGTCAGGATGTCCAACCACAGAAGATGCATGATGTGACGTAACAGACGGTAATGAGAAAACGACGCAAAAGACGCGTTGGACACAACTAAAAGAAGCACTACGAGATTTGGGAGCATGAGATGCAACTTAGTACTAACTTTGGTAGCAATCCATGCCGCCGTATGATAATGCATAGCGGACAAACAAACAGACATCCCCTTTCATTTAATCGTAGATAATTACTAAAGTCATGAGAATGTGTAAATGGCATTTGTAAGCCCTTGGAGAATGTCCAGTGAGCGCCGCTAACTGCAGCATTGCAAGAGCATAAAAACTCACAATTTCCTTCTGAGTATGTTATTAGACGGCGTGAAGGTCAGTCTCGCCGGTTGAATAATTAGGAATCGTCCGACATCAAGTGCATATAATATCTCTATATCGGACTTATCCTTGACAGCAGACACATTATTATTTTTAGCTATTGACCTTGCGTTTTATTGAAGATATATTTGCACTGTACGCGCAATTCGACGTTTTACTCTGTAATTTATTTTTTTTATAAATATAAATATTTAAATTTTAGAATTTTCATGAGCAGACACAACTGTAATGCGATGAAAATATAGTGTGCAACTATCTCATGTAGTATATTTGAATTTAAAAGCGATGAGGAATAAAGGGATACTATCAGATAATTATGCGTATTGAAATTATCAAATTCAATTCATAATTATGTATAATATTTTCATTCCGTAGTTTGATATAGTATACTTGATTCAACAATAAACTACCAATAGGCCCATTTTAAGATACTTAATAAAAGATTTTAATTTCTCCTGGTGAATTATATCTAACTCGTTTAGCCTGTTTGAAACCCCGAGAAGTATTCATCACTTTAAGATACTTATTGGGAAAAAGGTGCGTGGGGCGAAAATAATTACGCAAATCCTCGTTACTTAGAATATGGCCATAAATGTGAATCCATCCAGTAGGCCATTTTCGCTCAGCTCGTAGTGCAACTATTTTTCTCATTGTAAATCGCTGATTCTCAGTATATTTTATGCATAAACAGTTAAATAAAGATGATACCCGAGTATATTAATTCATGCTTCAACGTAGTGCTTTTAAATAATGATTCATAGGAAATAATTCATGTGTAACCTAAGTATTTGACCAAAGAGTAAGTTTACACAATTTTATTCACAACAAAAATCAATGGACCACTGCGATCTGGTAACAATGAGATATGATAAGCATGTTTCACTGTCTCCATTTCGTTTACATCACGTGATCCGTTGAATATCGCTCTTTGACCGATTTCATTATCAACAACGGTTTCGGCTCGCTCTTAAGTTCACGGTCATATCATAAGTATCCACCAAAATGAATCACTAAGCTTTCGTTGACCCTAATGGAAAGATAATTTTTTATTCTTCGCTTTTATGACTATCCTCATGAGAATTTTTGTCTCGAAAAGATTGCAATCGTAATGGAGACAGTGATATCTGATAAAAATAAAATAATTCAATTGAATTTTTTTTGAAAGCTTAAAATAATAGCAGACATGTCTGCCTCTTATCGCTCCTTTCAGTTCATTCAGAGTTGTCTGACATTACTGGATGCCCTTCTACTTCCTCATGACTCATTCATGTTATTCGGAAGCAATCGCCTTTTTTTATTTTGTATCATTAGATGTAACACTTCGAAAAAGTGTTTTTATCGTTGTTTTTCAAATGCAAATTGCGATGGCGAACTTACAAGTGTGCTGCAAAAATGAGGTCAAATTCGTGGATTTATCAAGGCTGAAATTTTACTAAATTTATTTCTGGTCATTAAAGCATAAGGGTAAATGGGATGCAGCTTTCCTTGCATGGTTACCTTTTTATTTTCACCAATTTCCAACGTTGACCGTTTGCGGACACATAATTTAATAAATACTTACTTTTATTTTCATCATAAGTAAATATGTTGTAGCAGGGTAAAAATAATTGTTTCCATCATCTGATTTTCAAAATGGTGAGTGTTGTTTTTTATCATGTATGCTATAAACCTGTTTTATATTGGCTTTTAACATTATTGCCCTTCAGCGATTGAATTATTTAGCCCTGAGAATAGTAAATATAGTCAGAAAAACGTTGGTGATACCCATTCCCCAAATTTCAATTATTTATTTAACCTCAACACGGATTGATTTCAATTATTCATGAGAAAATTACGTCTATATAATACCCTGAAATCCATTTCAGGTCGGATCGGGAGTAAATTATCCATTAGATCGCCCTAAGTCAGTCTAAAGGGGATATGTGTCTCAAGTTTCCCCAACAAAAAATTGGGGGAAATTTGAGAAGTGTTAGAAAAATCTCTTTCGTTTAGTCATAGTTTTGGAGGGGAATGCAACATCATTGTTTGAGGGATGGACAAATTGACACCCATGATTAATCCCCCTCTATTCTCTCCACAGGTAATGCAAGAGCTGTATTTTACCCTCTGCTGCACAGAGTATCTCTTCGAGTATTTCCCGAAGGCCCTATCTCCAAATATGCAGGAGCAGCTGCGATCCTTTAGGAAAATGTATCTACCGGTCTTTCTCTTCCCATCTTCATGTGTGAGTACCAGGGGCCTTGATGGTAAACTTATCTCTCTTGATGGCAGATTTTGTGATGCATTACATTTAATTTGTCATTCTTTTTTCTTCTGCTCATTTGATTCAATCTTATTCCTTTGTGTGTTTGATTTTATTAAGGTTTACCCGCGCAGTATAGAATGAAAACACTAAAATTTACTAGTGAAGTATGTCATGCATACGATAAAAAATATTTGTAACTTTCCTATTCCCGGTACACCGAGTGGAAAACTTTTATTAATCCCCTTTCCAGATGTAAGTCTTTAAATTTAAATGGCATTCTCGCTGAATAATACCTATTGAACGCAATACTCAATGCCGCCAGGATCGCACAATGGTCCATACTGCTGACAAAAAGCGGCACGATAGCCCACGGAATCCTTAATAGAGTTTTTATAGGTTTCTTGAGGTCGCTAATTACGAATTTACCCTCCGATCTTTAAAACATCAAACTGTTAGCGCGCACTACAAATCTGAAATAGTGCTTGGGTATTCTCGATATCTCGTCTCCTGAAATGTCGACTCAGGGCAGAAGATTTTTTCAATGAATCCTTGTTGTGTCGGAAAATAATGATCGATATTGATCAACCATAGTATTCATGATTTTCTGAAAAGGAGGTATCAAATACATACTCCTAAACTCCTTCTTCCAAGTTAATGCATAAGGTACAGAAAAAGCAGCATCGGAGTTGAAGTTTGCCATCATTTTCCGAACATAACTTTTGCATCTGAGTACATTTAAGAGCTCATTTATAAAAACGTGGACATTAGCGTAAATTAGTAATTTTTCCGAAGGAAAACTAAATAAAGCCCTCGGCACTATTTTTCAACTAATTACATATCACCTTCGGAACTATACGTTCTCATAATACCGTAAAATTTTGATAAAAATTCGAAAAATATCCCTTGTTTTACATCAAAATTAAAAAATAATTTTTTATTACTTCTGTTTGCAGTTCGCAGAACTCAAATTGGTGTTCCAGTAGTGATTTTATAGCCCTCTGAGTTGGAGGCTTATTTAAACGCTTACTAGGAATACACTGACTCTATCGAATGTGCTCAATTTCAGACTGGCCTGTGCCCACCAGCGCATTCCCAGCCACCTGTTGTTATCACTAATATAAGTAGCATGGATTTTCCTAAAACCCCGTACCAGTCAAACTCTTCATAACAGAAGTTCATTTTTGAGTCGGTGCTGGATTTGCGTAGCTTACGTAGTAGGATTTACGTAGTTACGGGGCCTGCACCAGCGTGAGTCTGCACCAGTGTGCGTCATCTAATTTACCATTGAATCCATCGCATTTTCATTTCATTGCATGAAACGACGCGGGTCCTCAATCGAGAATTGGATTAAAAATTTCTTACCTAAAACCGTGGTTAAAAGTATTTCTTTTTATATAAGACAGTAAATATTTACTCTAAAACAAAGGTTACACAAATAATCTCAGTTAAAAATTGACATGAGTCAAACAAATCACTCATTACTCGATTAATAGTGATGCGTAATCCGTTTTGCCATAAGAATTATTATGCTGTTACTAATAGGCTTAATTAAATAGGTACGACGATAGGTTGGCCTGTTTGGGGACGTATACACTTATAATGACGTATGCTATCCTCTCGACCGGTCTTATTTTGTCTTTTTGGTGAAGATTTACTCCTTTAAAATGTACGCTATTACAGTATACCTTTCAGAATTCGTATATTTTTTAGCTCTATAACAACATGTGCCTTTTTCTCAACTATAAAAAAAAATTCATCTGAGAAAATATTGAGGAATAGTTTTCTGGTTCAAGATACAAGAAACTGTTGACCGGGATCTACTCTATATACCCTAAACATTTTAATATTATAGCATAAGTTTTAAGCGGTTTTTCAGCCACGAAAAATCAGCCAACTGGTAGGCATGCGTCTTATTCAGCCAATTATTTGCTCATTGCATTCATTTTAATTCACTTTGGGATTTTGTCTTCGTACATATTCGTTTCAATAGATACTATTGCGTAAGCGTGACGAGGCCCTTTCCGCGAATGAAACAGTTGCTATTGGTACAATACAGTGCACATTTTCTGATCAGCGTCAGTGCCTGGTCAGTGTGTCTAACTCCTATCAAGGGTAGTCCAAAAGTAATCCTGGCTATACGATGTTATTCATTTTTGACCTCGAATAATAGAGAAATGGATGGCAGTGTCCTTAGCGAAGTACCGTCATCTTATCACGAAAGCACCAAGCGAATAGATGTGTCTTTCCTCCCTAAAACTCCTATTGCCACATACCGCTCAAGAAAAGACATCAATGCTTCCCCTTATTACGAGTTTTCACTGTATCCAAGGCAACTAGCGACGCAGACCTTCCGGTAAGGTAACCTCTATTCTTTGTTAACTCAGCGCTCATTGCAAATAATGGAATTAATTATATCATTGCATCAATATCTAGCTATCTATAGGCTGAAGGGAAGGTCTTTCATAAGTAATCGCTATTTTCACAATGCTGAAATTTCTTTCGCCTCGGCTGGTTTCCCCTAGACTAACTTCTGTATTGCAGCATAGAACTAAATTTTCAAGGAAATGCAGTCCACTGCTACCCTTTATGAAAGCACCTACCTTGCTAACAAGCACAAGGTTTTGACAGCTATGTTGGTTTTGGGAAAAAATTTTAACTTACAAAGAAATTTCTGGCAATAGCCAATTTATATATTAATTTAAAATTTACCACATATTCCACCGTGATATTTGCAACGTCAGATTTTCATACCATCCAGCATCAAAAAATATATTAATCATATAGTATCATCTGCCAGAAAAATTTCTGTCGCAGCCATGTTAACCATGCAGGCAACTTTGTTAAATGATGGGATCTTGCTATTTAAGTAAATAGCTGTATAAATTACTAAAAATCCACAAATATTTTCCTCTAGTAGTAATACTGTTAGTCACCTGTAGGGCCTACCAGATAAATTTACAGATTTTTTTCACTCCCACGTATGAGGATATGGAATATTTTTATGGAGAAATGGGGGCTCGGACAAAAATGCTCCCTTATGTCAGCCCTGCCCAAAGCTGTCATTTCTTAAGATTAGAGGGGTCAAAGTCACGCAAATGTTTCCTCTCTCTCAATTTTTCTTAAAAACACCTGCGTATTTCCATTATAGTGGTAAATTTTCTACGGCCGCGCTGCGGCGCTTGTTTGGTGCTAGCTTACCCATTCCTCCGACTTGTACAACACTCCATCTTGTTAATCTTGACTTGTTAATCATATCTCTATCTCGGCATTGGCCCATTAAATATTTCAATCAGTTGCATGGACCGAGAAAGTCTCATATTTCCACCCCTGATCATGAACTTCTTTTTTTTCATCAAAAACCCTCTTTGAACTTAATACTTAAATTCCTCACAGTAAGTTCTCCTCGGAGCACTAACGATATTACAAGAAGGCCTTCTGCATCTCCGCAAGTCGTCTCAATGGGCTTGTGGCTGGAGGCGTCACAAATTAGACTGTTAGACTGTAGGGGACTTGAAAAGTTATATTGCGCGTTGAGAGAGATTTTCCTGTCTTAATCCGTACCCAGCATTGATTAAAGTTCTCTATTGTTTGAAGAAATATCACATTCTTACACTTATACGATCGGGCAAAAATCCCTTTCATTTAAGCATATATTTCGGGCCATGGAATGGAATGGATGGAATGTAGTACTAGCATGATACTCTCCGTATCACAGAGAAAGATCTCTCTCCTAAATAGCTAAAATAATCTAAGCCTGGCTCGTAGCCTCCAAAACGCTATCGGAGTTATTACAATACCACTCTTATTTTGGCTCCCAACCCAAAATATATATTCAGCACTCACTGTAATAACTGCATAATAAAATATGATAGCATGGGAGGGTATTATTAATTAAAAGGTACTACTAAAAATCTTGCATGAATCGTTGTATTTGCCGCAGACATTTCACAAACTCACTTCCTCCATACGTTCTGCAGGAAGTGGTGTACACCTACTGGTCGCGCTATGCGTACTCGCCGCCGCAGGTCTTCGGCGACATCCTGGACGCGATCAACCCGATGTGGATCAACCACGCCATCCACTCGAACATCGTGCCCATTGCGATCCTCGAGCTACTCCTGCGTGCACGCACCGAGGGCGTCTGGGACGGCGGACAACTCAACGACACCTTCAAATTGTTCACCCTCTTCACCGCGTACCTCGCCACGTGAGTGCCATCTACTCCATCAAAGGGGCGGGGTTATTCTGCATCATCAAATTACGAATTATTTCATATGTAATTGAAACTACCATCCAATTACTTATGTTCCTAAACCTAAATTTGAAGCGTACAAACGATTTTATAATTATTTAGCGCGAAAATTATGTAATAAACTTTGGCAAGTATTACATTGCTGCAATAGCCAAGCTGAGTTGATTAATAAATTGAGAGACTAGTTGTTTAGTCACAATAATTTTGAACTTCTCTTTAAGGCAATTACTTATTTTTCCTCAGCAAGGGTTCACTGGATTATGTAATGCTCTTTTATTTTTAATTTAATTTGACTTCAATTTTTGTTAAATAATTTAATTATAATTTTCTATTTTGCAATGCTCTTTGATCACATAATTGATATTTAATGCATAAGTACACTCGTTTCCATGATGAATCATGGTTGAGCTGCTTTGTTTAAAACTACTGTATAAAATGTGTTGCCGAGCATTTTTTTATTTTCGTTGAATGGCAACTCCTCGAAAAGATTGAGTTTTCTGGAGTGCCTAATTTTACTGTATATCTATGTATCTAGGTGTAATTTTTGGGCATTGAAATTAATGTCTTTGTAATTAACAAAAATATGTAAATAAACGCATTCAGAGAGCTGTTAGATATCCAAATGATGCGTTCAATGAGTCATCCATCGGTCGAGGCAGCAACGGTGACACTAGAGTGCATAAATAGGTGTTCCCCAATTTATGCGCCTTGCGATGGCGTGGTGGAAATGAACCGTTCTCTTGGCAATGTTCTTCAAATCGCACACTGTTGGCGGTCACTTTATAACTTCGTACCAGTGCCAGTATACGTTCATACCTGTGACGTCATCCCAGTTTGATCCCATATCCGGAGATACAGAATGACCCCCGTCGATGACTGAATGTTCGATCATGTAAACAATGGAAGCTTTCCTAGCGCAAAATATTGCTCCCAACGCCAATTTTTTTTATTAGGAGTCATGAGGAGGTTGTCTTGGAAGTTTATATTACCCTCTTTTTCTCGTGTTCTTTTATATTTCCCAGGATAAAATAGAAAAAAATATTAGATAGTGCCGACTAGTTTTGTAGTCACTTAGTGTAATAAAAATGCGTTATATTTTGGTAAAAGGTGTTAATTTCTTTATAATTAAATATTAAATGTTGCATAATCTATGTGAATCGTAAACTTTATCGATGAAGTTTCCCATAAATCGGCAAAATTTACCGATTTAAGCTTTCCAAAATGTGTTTCAGTAACAATTTTTCTGACATCGATCATATCAAGTCAGTTAAGTCTATTAAGAAAATACATAATATACACTTTTTTTTAGCTTTTATTTCTGGACGGTTAGTGAGCCCAAACCTTTGATGACCTATCCTCACATTGCACTTACCTAGTAAAATGGGCTAAGTAGTTCAAATTATGAATATAAAATCTTCAACGTCTTTTGCTCAACTAATATTAATGTATTTTATAAGGCATGCCAGAGTAATTTTCCGAAATCAAGGAAAGTAGCTCTACAAAAACAGGAATTTGGCGATCATTAAGAGGACGCGGACCTCCTGCTATACTGGTTTTTTATGAAGGATTATTCGATTGAAACTTGTACTATTATCTCAAAATTTTCATGGTTATAAGAGTAGACTCAGCTCAATATTTTTCTGAATCTCAAATGATAAAAAAATACGTCCGACAAAATTATTATATGTTACACGGTAAAATTTTCAAATTTGAGATTAAAGTCAAATTTTGCCCACAATCTACTTTAAACGTCTTAAAAATTTCCGGATGGGTTTTAAGGTATGCGTCCTCTTAATTTTCGCCATTTTCCTGGTTTTTTTTCAGTGCTACTATCCTTGACTTCGGAAAATTACACTAGCATGCCTCAAAAAATACATTATCAACCGTTGCACATAGATACACGTTGATAATTTTGTATTAATAATTTCTAAGCCCATTATCCTCTTAAGACCTGATAGGTGTATCTTCTGCAGAAAATTTGCATTTGTCATATTTTTCCTACAGGAATACAAATGAAAAATATTAATACGTAAACAGATGAGTATGTTCAAGCCCAGAATGAATAGAATACGATGCAAGCGGCACTCAGCACTTTGAGACACTTTTAAATCAGGAAATGATAATAATTCAGGAGTGTCATATATCACCCATTTTTAATGTAGAGGTTACAGTGTGTCTGTGATCAATGGGAGGGCAGATCATCACAGGTTTTGACTCACTAACCGCCCAGAAATTAAAGCATAAAAAGGATTCTTCACCTTCTCCGTCACAACAATTCGTCTACCAACTAACACAGGAGATCTGATGGTAGTATTTCTATTTTTTTATGCCAGGGTTCTCGTAGGACGTCATCGAAGAGGCTGCTGGCCGTACCCTTTCATGGACTCAATGGATATGAAAGAGTTTTGGGCCTTTACCTGTTTCTGCTACATAATGGGCTGGATCTATTTATGTTTGGGCAGAGGTTTGACCCGAATCTTTTCCGGTAAGTATCTTCTCCCACCCACCGAATCTCATCTGACCTTTGGTTTCTTCACTCCTTTAAATCAATTTATCTTTCCGTTGCCCTGCTCTAATTTTATTTCTTTTCACTCCCCATTCCAGCACAACCCGTGGAATAGAAATTTTACACCGTCCTTAATTCCGTCCGTCAATTTTTTACGATGGTTATTTTACTTTTTCATCGCACTTTCTATCACTTCTCATGTGCTTTAGTATCTTACTTACGCAATCATTTCAACTCCTAGTAACAGCGCCTTTCCATCCGGTTTCTCCCCTTTGTTTCATATGTTCTTTTCTACAAAGCTGTTCTTTTCTGTACATGAACAAAGATTAGATACCTATTCTAGATTCTAGTAAAAATAGAATTAGATATCTACCACTTATCTAGATTCTATTTTCACTAACCTAATGTAAATGCGTTGATGCTGTTCCTGCGTTCATTAAATATACAACTTGATCGGTCCTTAAAACAGTACAATGCGTAGAAGACGATCAATTTAATTAGATGAAATGATTGAGTAGTGGATGATGTCCTTCGAGGTTCTATGTACGACTATTTTCTATGAGCTGCAATTATTTCAGTGCCATATTTCCATAGGCAGGTCCTTTCATTTTGTTTATTTTCCTCGTTTTTTTTAGCAGTCTAATTTATTTTTCATTTAGAATAACAAAAAACTATAAACGCGGTCAGAGCAAAGGAAATTTTCTCCACTTTTTATTTTCACGTAGTTTTGCTGTATTTATGTTGTTTTTTTTAAGCAACTACTATCTACCGACTAGCCAGGAGTGCACCTCTGCCGAGTCGCACGCAAATGTATGTATATATTCGCGTGGAGAAATTCTTCGTCGGTGGAAAAATTATTTGTCCCGGACCGAAATGGATCCAGGATGCCAAAAATTATTTCCAGTTGCTTTGTGTAGTCTCTTCTCGGTGGATTCCGATGAGCATGTAGTGTAACTAGCCAAAAAGTTCTTGCACGTGGCGCCATTGTGCCTTGACTAAAGACGAATACGGCACACGCGAGGTGTTTTCTCTTTCATTGAGTTAAAAATAACACGACTTGCCAGGCTTGAGCCACAGCCAACTGGCCAGCTTATCGAAATCGCCCATTTGAGAACGCGTATTCCGAAATGCTGCAAGGGAAGAATTGGCCACCGTTTTCACCAGACCACGGGCTTGCATTGACCTAGGATTAATGCAGGGTCATCCAAATGACCTAGAATTAATTCAGGGTCATCCAAATGACCTAGAATTAATTCAGGGTCATCCAAATGACCTAGAATTAATTCAGGGTCATCCAAATGCACCACATTCGTTTTACCTTACTTTTTTTCACCTTCGATCTACATTCTCCTGAGCTTTAAGAATTTTCAGATGAGAGTACTTTGTAAAGGTATTAGACGACAGCATGATGTAATGCTGCTAGATTAATCGCATACAATAGGGTCGTTTCCTATTTTTTTAATTGCCTACATCGAAAGATTATTACTCCTGGAGTACGTATTTCACGCTTTTAGATTTTGAAATGACGATATCCATTTTTCGCGATTTAATGAAACGTGAAAATTTTCAAGCGCGCGAAAATGCGACAGCTAAGTATGAATGCTGGGAAGAGCCCGTCTTACGTCATTCTGGTTCTGGCTCCCTCCGTGTGAGGCTATGAGCACAGCTACGATGCAGGCTGCTAGCAAGTAGCTGAGTACCCTGCTAGCTGATAGCGCTGGCCTTAAATAAGGATTATTAATTCCCTGTCAAACGAAGGAAACTTTCCGACCATAGGCAGTTTTAACACGTTGCGTACCGGGGTATTTAAATTAGGTGATTATTAAGAAAATGTTTCCCTGAGCTCTGTGCCTCATGCATGCATTGGTAATATCAGACGATGTAAAACTCCTATCCACTCGTATAGAATCTAGGTCCCTGTGACGTCACGTGGAGTGGCATTGCATGCACGCCAATCTGGCCTTTTTCAAATGAGGTTGATATTGACCATTAACATTCGTCTAAACTTGGATTTCTAAAACCAAATAATTTGTATATTATGAATACACTAATGATCGGTAACGAATCTCAATCAATGCCTTCCGTTTTCTTTGATGAAGGAAACTACCATATTATTGACTCAAGCACTCGGCACTAACTTCGGGTACTCTGCCGGATGGTTAATTTCATGAAAAAGTTTTTTTTACCTAAAATAATACATCAGTAGAATTGATTCCTCCTTCTATCACATCTTTCAATGGCTCCGCATTTTCCAAAACTGTCATAATTTTCATTGCAGTCTCATGTACTTTTGTCCTTTTCTTACAAAAATGTAGAACAGTGGTTAATTTCCTTGCCAACGCACTGAATTACTCTTGAGATTTCATATTTTTGAAACGAACATGTCTTCATTTTTCTTTGCCTTCGATATTCCTGTGCCAAATTAAAACCAAAATGTATGTAGAAAACGGGCTCCCTGATAGAAAGCATGGATGATTGCAATGATCGTAAATTCTGAAGTGAATACGTTTATCGTGAGAAAGATGTCTCGAAAGTATCCTTTTGGTTTCTCACATTGCCCTGCACCTCAATTTTTTTAAGAACTCGACAAGAGATTCTAATTGATGTTTTCTCCTACTTTACTATTTTTTCAGTTGGAATGAGAGCTGAGCGACCAAGTCCTGTCTCTTCGAAGATGAAAGTCCGATAGATAGCAGCTCGCTGCATGGGACGATGAATTGTGGCTTCGATTGATATTCAGCCACACCTGACGTTAATCCGCTACTCTACACTTATTAATCGGCGTGAAACTTGAAGATGGGCTCAGTCCATGTTTAGTGATGGGTTTATGTCATCTCGCGGTAGCGATCAAAAACCAAGCGGTGTTTTTATACTTCAGTCACTTATTATCCCATTTTATTCTATGTTTTCCTATTTAAATTCTATGATTGAGGTGATGTATTATCTAAATCCACGTAGCTACACGGCATCCCGGAAGAGTCTTTGATCATCGCAACCATTTGATCTACGACGATCAATGGAAATTTTAATCAGAATTTCTGTTTGCAACACACCATGCCTCGAGAAATCGCCAAAGAAAACACTAATGATAAAGGCCGTTTTACAAGGGGTACGGAATCGCGCGGGTTAGAACTGCATCAATTTCTAAAAATGGCGTGGAATTGCGCGAATGCATGACCGAAATTAGGACAGGGGCTACTTCGCCATCTCACGTCCATGCATGTGTTCTAGCAATTCACCACTTTGCACGACGCAATTGACTGCGCCTTCGTACGCACGTCATACTGTGAAAGTACGTGCCCCGTGTAAAACGGCCTTAAGGGTCAAACATAATGTGAGAAAAACTTGAGTTGAAATATCGCCTATGCACTCAATAAAAACAAAAGTGTACTGCAGTGAATATTTCTCGGGTCTCACGCCTTCCGTTTCGATGGGCGAGTTGCACATCCGAACGTCGGAAGGAGACGTGGAGGACCCTACCCGATGTGGTGATCCGAGAAATCTCCTCTGCCATTGTTGGCCAGGAAAAAAACAGGCAGAAGTGTAGTACATCTTTCAAGTGTGCACAATCAGTGTAAACAAAAAACATTGCACTTTTAACATAAGACACGGTCACCGGCGTTACTTTGTGGAACTGCTTCATCATATAATAAAATAAAAATACTTTGTTCTACTCCACACTTTATTTTAAATAGTACAACCCGGGTTTCCGCATATCATTTACCTGATGATATCATGATATGCAGAAACCCGGGTCGTACTATTTATTATAAAATGTGGAATAGAAAAAAGCATTTTTATTTTATTTCATACAAAACGTTGGCATATTGTTTTAATGGCGTTAATCTTTATTAGCACGATTCCTTGAGTCTGAATCACACGATAATTTTTTCCATCCCTTCCGAGGGACGGCTCCAGCGATGGCGGAAAAAACGACCGTTTCTCCGATCATTTTCCGCGATGGCTCGAGGGATGGACTTTCCATCCCTCACCACGTCCCTTATTCCGTCGCTGAAACCTACGCTGACATCGTCCTTCCACCAGTCATAAGGCACAGCCGCTAATAGTGATTGTGACGCCACGATTGGCATTTAATTGAATGGTATTGGCAGACACGGAAAGTGACGAAAAAAAGCGATGGAAAAACTAACGGTGGGAATGAACGTGAGATTCACCAAACGATGCGTAGAGCGATCACTTACTCTTTTGGTCCCTGAAAACCTATCGCTTGAGCTATCATCATGGGGAACGTAAAAAAATGACCGTGTGATTCCGGCTTTAATTTCAGATCTTTAAACAGACTATTTAATTTCAAGTTGATTTTTGGTGGCAAGGCATTAAGATCGATATTTCTGCTATGAAAAGAATTTCAATATTTAAAATATGAATATTATCTTCTGAAGACTGAGCCAATATCTGTGCCAATATCTGTATTTATTTAATAAATGAATTATTTTTTTAAATATCTAAGTCTCTTGAATTCCATTTAAAGTTTCAATCGTTTCTGTTTCAGAAATCCTTTGGCTAATTGAAAACTTACACATTTTTGTGTGATTCGGAATGATAAGTTATGTTATGTTGGAATTTTATGTTGACTAAAAGATGAATAAATGAAACCAAGATAAAATTATACCTTAGTCATCAGACTTTTGTGGGCAGAGTTGAAATTTAAGGCATCTCCATTTTACATTGTATACCTCTTCCTTTTTATCGATGGATTATTTTATGATCAACGGTTGTGTTAAACTATTTCTATATTCAATACAAATCATCCATCATATTCAATGATTATTAGTTTTAACCTTCATTACCAATTAAATTGATCTGCTAACTTTAATCAATCGATTATTCAAGTTCAAGGGGTTATTTTGTGTTAGAATGGCGTTGTAAATCCATTCCCAAGTCACTTCATTTCTATCACTTCAGGTTACTATACAAAATAATGGTCAACCAAATAATATTTGGAATCAAGTCCTATGAAAAATCTCACTGGAGTTGGAATTTACGTTGGCCTGTTTTTAAATTTCTTTCATACTTATTCTGATTTTCCACCAAAGGATGCACTTTCACTGTTTTATGTAGAGCTATGTTTCGTATTTGAGTGCTACTATCACAACATTTCGCGCCTTCAGTGTTTTTTTTTATATTTGTTTTAGATCCGGGAAGTATGTTCGCAATCTTCTCCACATAAGTTATTTCAGTGATGATTCCATCGTTATAAAATGTACTGTGACTACATGATTAGTATATCACTCATTTAGGCAAAAAGGTTTTTTGTGAAAACCATTGCTCTCTCCCCCCCTCAATTTTTATTTGGGTCACATGATCTCAAATATAAAATTTTCTCCCAATTTCATACCATTAATGCTTGTTGAATTCATCACCAAATTTTATAAGCACTATTTAGGTACATTGAGAGTGAATGGTTATCTTGTATATGTAAGGGTAAGAATCGATTATTAATAATTTTTCACTCTAATATCGTGGAAATAGGATGCATTTATTTTGTTTAAAATTAAGAAAATACTTAAATCACTAATAAAGAGTCTGGCAATTTTCTCCAAGGCTCTATCCTTTTTTTTATTTGCTGTTCCATATTGAGTGAGGCACGGTATTTTGGAAAAAGAAGAACCGTACGTGAGTACCGAGCGTAAGATTAGAGTTCCTTATTGAATGGCGGCGTTAATTGAAGACATTGCACAAAACCTAATACAATTGATAGCATAATAAACGTGAGGTTTGACAGAGCGAAATTTCTTGAGCACAGAATGCCGTTGGCATTTTTTTCAATGCTTTCCTTCCGCGTTTCGATAGCTCACACCTTGAATCATGGAGGAGGACATCTCGGGATGAGAATGAGCTTGGACTAAATAAAGAAGGAGAAAGAAGATCCGTAAAAGACATTAGGACAGATAAAAGCTTGATGTCAACAGTTTGTGCGTCAAAAAGCTGTTAGTTCTCAGAAGAATGAGAGATGGCGTTCGGAACACTAATATTTTTACTATCAATTCCTCAGTGAAACCGGAAACGAAGCGAATTTTTCGGAAGGTTTTTAATTAAAATTTTCATAATTTCTTTCTGTGCACGGAAGTTCCTCTTGCTTTGAAAATGTGCGGTGCCAGAGGAAGATCCGAAATTCCACTAATTGTAAGTTGAATAATCCACCTTGATCTGGAGTTCCATATGTAAAACCGGATTTCACACGGACATGACGTGATCAAATTACTGGGGGCTTCTTTTCCCCAGTAAACTTTCTGCACTGTGTTTTTTTTATATTTCGTTGAATTCCCGGCAGCATATAACGTCCATTCATTAAAAGCCATTTAAAAATCCGTTTTGATTACCAATATCTTGCCCGGAATAATACTTTAACCTTTCGCGGCGAGAGATTGAGTCGATTTCGCAGAAAAAGAGTCAGATATTTTCCTCGAATATTGATAAGTGCCAATTCGTCTGAATTTTTGTTTCCTTTTAAATGCTACTACAAATATTCAATAGGAAAGGTACTCCATGCGCGAGATTCACATCCGTTGAGAAGACCTCCGTAATAACCTTCCTGTAGCCAGAGCAATCAAAACAAATTTTTATGCCTTTCAAATTGAACATAAGTACGTCCTAGTTTTCCTGGAAAGTACTCAAGCTCACTCAATTATAGAGCTTTAGTTGCCCGAGAAAAAATTCTTTCACGGTCTTGTTGAGTGTGACTCATTCAGTATGGCATACCGCTGTTTTTAGAATTGCCTCGCTCGCATGTTTAAAAACATTAAAACGAAAACAGTTTGATTCATATTAGGTGACTCATTCCCGGCCTGCACGACAAAGCTGCATTCAGAGCATTGTGCTTTGAATTTCTCTCTTGCTGTCGCTAGTAATGACAGATTTTTTTCCTTCCATTGATGGTTAAACATTTTTAACTTATTTTTTGCAGTAAAATACTTTTAAAATTTAAATTTCTAGCCTTTTGTTTTTCACTGACTAGCATAAATTACTGTTAGATTTCCTTTGTTTTCGATAGATCAATTAGAAGGTGCAATATTAAACTAGATCGCGCCACATAATTTTTATGAGCGGGCATGTAGGACTTACGTAACACCTCCTTCCAATTTTTTTTCAACTTTTACCCAATAGTATTGTGATTGACCGACTAAATATAAGTTTGTTAGTTAGTTTGAATATAAACTTCTATCATTCTTAAATGCATAATTATAAATCTTTCGTTTAAAGCCCATTCGTTAATGGTATTTGTAAAATTTCGGTATTAAGAGGGAATGGTTGACTTAGGTTAGACTTAGATTAGGTTTGACTTAGGTTAAACTGGCTCCCCCAGATTATATATCTGGCTTCGAGCTTTGTCTGGAGTTAAATAATCCTCGATTCTTCATTTATTCCGCATTCCAAGTGGTTTATCATTGGCTGAAGACAAAAGCATTCATTCATGCTAAGTTTCCGGCGAGATATTTTATCGATTAGCAGCCTTTTTCCGCTGTTGAGGGTAAGAAAGTTTTCAAGTCAAAAATCAAGGGTCTCTTTAACAATAAATCAGACTCTTAGAAAAATTTGTCATAGTGGGTCTAGTATATTTATAGGTGAGTTTTTGTGGATTAAAAACTCCAATGAACGTGGGGTTTTCACTCACACTGTCGGCAGTTGGACGACGAAAGAAGATAAGTGCCCAGGAGTCATTCATTCATTGGTGAAGTAGGTGAACAGAATTGATTGCTAAGGATATAAAATTGTACATATTCACTTGCGTACATAGGAAATCTTTTCGTGAGTCAGGTACTTTGAAGAAATGGTAATTTAGCTTCTTGCGTAACTTTGAAGCACTTTTTTCGATTGCATTATTGGAAGACCGATTAGGGGTCCGCGACAACAGAGAACCTTGTTTTAAATTTCCAGCGGTCTATTGGGCAAGTTGCCTGCCTAATTTCGTAGTAAATTTATTGATCAGGTCAAAAAAACCAACCGAAGTTAGTGATATTCAGTGAAACAATAACTTTAGTTAGGACATTTTATATGTCAATGATACTAAAAAGTAACCGTTACATAAAATATTTAGCTGTATTTTTATATTTATTTTTTGTTATAATTTCTCAAATCGTTAATCCAGGCCATGGCCTCTACGAATGACTACGAGGAATTTTCGTAAAATCCTTATTTCTCATCGTAGAACCTCGATCAAAAGACGCATTTAATCGCTCGATGACAATGAGTACGATAAGGGTATTTATTTACCTCTAAGTATTGGAATTAGTAAAGTAAAAAATGTACTACGACAGGTCATATCGGCAGCGGTTACCTCATGCTGTGACGCCCGTCTCCCGAGGACCCGGATTGTCTCTGAGAGCCCGAGAAAGGGTTCGAAAAAGGGTCACCCTTCGGTCCAGGATACCTGGTTATTTCTCGGCCCCACCAAAGTACCACTAACCATTTGTTTCCATTCATTGGGTTCCTGTAGCTATATTAGACTCTCATCTGAGCCACTAAAAGAATTTTCTTTTTCTTTTAGCGATTTAGCGTGTCGTAATAGCCGTTTCATTACATCAAAGCTGGCGTCTTAAACCAGTTAACACCCATTTTGGAAGATTATATCCTTGGTATCGACTCATGGCGGTGTCTTTGCATCCCAAAAGTACTTTCCGAGGTCACGTTCAGGGAGTGCCTTTGAGCCAAAGATTCCAATGACTAAAATATATACCCTCTGAAAAGTAACGATAAGGTATTTTAAATATTTAATTATGTTTTCACAAGTAATTCTAATAGTATTTCTTTAACTCATTCATCAAAATCACGACCCTTAAAGTTGACGCAAAAAAATTGTTTTCGTCGATCGAGTTCCTGTAGCTGTATTGGGCCTATACCTGAGCTACTTATAGTTTATTTTTCATTCAGCAGTTTTAGCGTCTCGTAAAAGTCTTTCGTTCTATCTTAGCTGTCGTTTTAGATCGTTTACCGTCCAATTCGGAAGATCATATCCTATTCATCGGCTCCGGGCAGTGTCTTTGCATCTCGAAAATACTTCCCAGGGCCACGTACAGGAAGTGCCGTTAAGCCTAAGATTCTATTGACTAAAATATATACGCTCTGAAAAGTAACGACTAGGTATTTAAAATATGTAATTATTTTTACGCCAATAAATCTAATAGTTAATCCAAATCATGACCCCATAAGTGGAAGCAAGAAATATGTCTTCGACCATGGAGTTCCTGTCGCTGTATCGGACCGTCTATGCATGATCTACATGTAAGTTACTTTCCATTTAGCGATTTTAGCGTCTCGTAATAGTCTTTTCATTCCAGTTACCGTCCAATTCGGAAGATTATAACCTATTTATCGGCTCACGGCAGTGTCTTTGCGTCCCTAAAATACCCTCCAAGGCCACACGCTCAGGAAGTGCCTTTGAGCCAAAGTGGGAAGGCGTCCCTCGGATCTTTCTCACCCGTTTACGCAAGTAATTAGCGCCGCATCCACTCGTGACGTCGCAACCGCCGCGCCTCCGCCCGCAGTTGCCACCTCTCTCCTAATTGCGGACGCTCCCCGCCGTCAAAATAAAACATCAACAGAGATGCACTCGTGGATCCGCGAGCGACAAGGGTCGCCTTCGACCCTCCAGTTCACGAGGAGCCGATATCTTCGCGCTATCGCATCTCAAGTGATTTCATAAACGTGCACTATTAGCAGGCTAGCTATGATATGGATTCCTCGTGTGCAATCGACTGAACAAAGGTCATCTCGCATCGAAAACGTTCGCAATGTGCAACTGTAAAAACGCGCGGGAATTTTCCATGGCAACCGAAAGCCGCACCCGCAGCATCATGTACAAGGTGTTCCAGTAGGATTCTGTAACAGTTCAGGAGATAGATAAGGAGATAATTTAATCATTTTTGTCAATAATCATGGGGTCGCAAATCGTTAGTTACTGACAATGGTACATGAAAACGAAATTTTTTTTAATGCACTCAGTAGTTACCATGACAACAGTTTTTCTTGAGTATTCGACCTTTTCGATGTTTTATTTAATACTTTGCATTTTTAAGGATATTAAATAATTAAGGTTGGACGAAAATGTGCGATAGTAAGTGTCTGAAACGATGAATCTCAAAATGGGTGAGATTGTACAATCGTATCGTAGTTACTCGCTCAAAGCTCTTGTTTAATCAGGCTCAGAGATTAATTGTTTCATTCTATTAAAATCGCTTATTTTTGTCCAACCTAAATTACTAAATATCCTTAAAAATCCAAAGTTATAAATAATATGTTGAAAAGGCTGGATGCTCAAGAAAAAACCGTTTTCACGGTAAATGCAAAAAGCATCCAAAAATGTTTGCGTTGACATAGATCGGTAGCTAATGAGTTGCGACCCCGTGTTTTTGGACAAAAAATGCTCAATATTGTCCCCCCTACCAACTGCTGAAGTATTCCAGATTCCTTCTGAAACACCCTGCCTAAACTTACCATGTTATCATGATTTACGTGTAGAACCTACTTATGCCATTAAAGATTATATTAGAAAATTGGCGATGAGAGCAATCTTTTTTTTTTTTGCTGGAACCAAAGACTAAATAACTTACGCTGGAAAGGATGTTTCAAAAGTGGAATTACAATTTTAAAATTATTAAAATTATAATCGGAAAAGATTTGACTGTTTAAAAAGTGGCTTTACAATATTTAAGTTAATATCATTCTTATGGGAGAAGAAAATACTAATTTCGCCTTTTCATAATTTTTTCTGTTTCATTGTTTTTTTCATTATTTAGTAATTTGAATACAGCCTCCTTTTATAAAAATGCAGTACTGAAAATTCATCCATTTACATTCCTAATGTGGTAGTAAAAATCCACGCCCGACAATTCGATTCCAATCAGGAAATACCTAAGGAATCACAGTAGTAAAAACAATAAGCCGTGTTCCAAGCCGATCGTCAGGTTGAAGGTTTGGCATTGAAACGTATTGGTGGAAAGTTCAACGGTCGATCTTTGTTCAGTCGACCTTGAATACAAGGACGGCGGATTGAATTGTACGCTCCTGCTCTAAGAACCAAGAAATCACGTCTGAAATTACAACAAAGCATATACTAGTAAGTTGAGAGTATAGAGAGGGGAAAGGTCGAAGAATGGAATGACGTCACTGTATTCGCTGTCCTGAGTCAACTCGCAGTGTTGAAACTCAAGTTTTTATTCACCAGCACTGCTTGAGTCCGCTATCACTCGGATAAAAGCACTTCCGAAGCGCAAGCTAAGACAGCGAATTCCTGCGTTGCGTACAATACGCTCTGCCAGCTCTGACGCGTCGCGACGTCAGCATCGCAGACGGTCTCGATGCTTAATTTATCGTGAGGAAGGAAAATGTAGCGGTCGAAGATGTATTCTTTCATACAAGTAGAAAGGAAGAATCAAGCATTGTCTAATGTATGAACAGTACAGCATAGGAATCCATTGTCATCGCGTCACCGACGGAATGGTGGTCGGAATTTCACGGGGAAATAACCTGTAATTGCCAGCCTCGATGGCGGCGGGGTAAAGTCTTCGCCAGTCAAAATAGAGGTCGCGGGTTCGAGTCCCGCCTGGGTAAGTTTCCCTATTCAAGCATGGTTGTTCGTGTACGTGTCATTGTTAAATTTGTTGAACACCCTTACCTAAAATGGCCGAGATGAGCTGCTTTGGGTGGTTTGGGAATAAGATAAAATAAAAATATAATCATGCCTGTTGTCCCAATTATAGATACATTCGGGGTGATATGAAATATCAAGTTAATAACTTTCTCAATGCTATTCCTCGAGGTAACATATACTCTATTGCAACTATTGAGAATAATTTACTATTTTTTCATTGCTTTATTTACCATTACAAGTGCTTTGTAACAAGGGCGTACCCAGGATCATAACTAGGGGGGGGGCAAGCCATGGTCTAGGGGAGGGGGGGCAAGTCATGGTCTAGGAGAGGGGGGGGGGGGGGCAAGCCATGGGATTTATGAGATTATTTTCTTGAAAAAATAGTTTTATTTTCGTTACATATTTTATACTAATACATATCTTTTTTCGTGGGTTTAAAGAAAATTTGTTGAATACTTTTGTTTCAATTCAGTACTGATTTTGCATAAAGGCTTTTGCGATTTTTGCTTCTAGGGGGGGGGGGGGCAGCTGCCCCTCGCTGGGTATGCCCATGCTTTGTAATTGTCCTTGCGCTGTTTTGGGACTGCATTAAATAAATAAAATAACTCGATCGCTCTGCTTTCATGGCCGTGCTAAGGAATTTTGAAAACCGATTAAAATACGCCTAGAGTGATATCATCAATCAAACTTCAACGAGATGGCCTGGGACCTCCTCTATTAAGTCCATTTTTTCAATGGCTTTGAGTGTAATACGAATGGAAGCTTAAAATAGAAGTCACCTACTGTCTAACTTTGGATTATATTGAGCCATTTGGAATCGAGCCAAAATGCGCAAAAAATAGGAGAATAAATTAAGTCGTGACAAACAAAAAATCTTCCTCATTCAGTATGTAATGTAAAAATTACTGTTGCCGGTTATTTTGATGAGTTCGTGACGTCATTAATATCCTTGATAATTGATTTGAGGGGATCGAGTTGGTGTGGTTGCTATTCTTGGCTTCCCACTCCGCGAGCCTGAGTTCAAATCCTGGCGGTGGTAGAGAATTTTCGAGGTTTACCTAATCACAGCTTGAGTGCTTTGTGGAGGGGTTTTCAAGTACAACGCTCTGTCCGTCGGATGGGACGTTAAGCCATGGTCCCCTTGGCGTCGTCCGTGTAAGCAAGCTAATGCCGACTCTCCATCCTTCCTACTCCCTACCATTACGGCATATATGGCCTAAGCTATCGGTCGCCTCCACCAAATACCATGCTGTCATTGACTTGTTCAGGGGAAACTAATGATGTTGGGAAGGTGTTGCTGTCAAGAGTTTAAACAACAGCGTACCATCTGAAATCGATTCGGGAGGATGAGCAGTCCTCCGGAACGGATTAATATCCCAAAGGAGGGGTCTAATGTAATGGCATAGGAGCCTATAGAAAAGATGCATTGTTATACTATGATGCATTCGGCGGACTACGAAGGGAAACCAGCAGGCGTTTAAAAACCCGGACCTACCGCAAGACAACCGGACTGAGACATCCCTCGCGCTAGTGTGTCCCTCAACGCTCATCCCGGAAGTAGGAAACCGGAAGACAGAAGATCCACTTTCACCCAGCGGCGAACGCTCTCCCGCGCACACTCGTCCATTAAGTCTATCGCGGAGGACAGGAAGACGCCATCCAGTCCTATCGCAAGCGAGCGGCCCACCGAGGCGCGGCGAAATGCAAAATTACCGGGGACTCTCTTTAAATAGTGCCGCGGCGACAACTCCTCCTCCTCCTCTGAAAAACCCCATTCCCCTCGCGATATATCCCCAATCGCGAGGTAACTAAAAGGACGACCAGCCAGAGCTTCCTTCCCCTCCGTCCATCTAACTCCCCAAGTACATCGGATGCATACGCCAAGTGCTCGCTCGGACATCGGGCCGATAACAATAGGGGAGGAATATTGCGAATCTCTCTCTCTCTCTTCCCATTAGGCTTGACCGGGGTTCCTGCGTCATGTGGGAGCTGCTGGGGAGGAAGGGAGGGGGGAGGGGTTTCAGCACGCGACGCATAGGGATGTGGAAAGGGGACGGGAGGGAGGGGTTGGGAAATTGAAGGGGGAGTAGTCGATGGGGGGTGTGGGGGGGGAATGGTCGCGGCTCGCGGGCGACCGCCACAGAAGAGTTCACCAAAGGCAAACAACACACGTGAGGCGACCTCCGGTTGGATCGCAAGATGGCCGCCTCCGCTGTCGCAGCTGCAGCAGCCGGGGGAACGGGCGGAGTCTTCCGGGCGATCTTCCACGCGGCCGTCCTCGCCTACTACTACTACGTGGACCACCTCCTCACCGTGGGGGTGGGGAGGGTGCATCTGGAGTTGGGCAGGGCAGCGGACGACCCAGAGATCCTGAGGTGGAGGAGTGGCATCCCGTACTACTTCACCTTCTGGAACCTGGTAATCATTCTTCTGGCGCTGAGCGGTGGAGAGGCGCGCTATTGTTAGACGAGTTGGTGGCCGCGCGTTTCGGAAATTGGTGATACCCTCATGGTTTCCGGGTTTTCACCCCTTCATTTCATCTCAGACGACGAATACGGGCGGCGCGCCGGTAGATTAAGTGCTATGGGGTGTGAAATTCGGTTCCATTATGTTGCCATGTGTGGCGATGAAGTTTTTGTTTAAGCAGTAAAACATTTGCAGTTTTGTCTAAAAGTACTTTTTATAGTTATCTTATTGTAATGCTTTTCTTTCCTAAATAATGTGCTCCCATTCAAAAGAGGTCTGTACGATTATTTCCCAAAAATCTTCACGACCGAAGGTAGTGCAAGCACGTTCCTTCCTGGCGCCCATGGTGAAGACAGTTTCGCCAGCAATAACGCCACTGTGGGTAATGAGTGGAGTTTGATGCAAAATGGGCCTGTACAAATACGCCTAAGTGGTCGTAGTAGTGGTCGCTTTTTAGTCAAAGTTATTTTGATTGGCTGAAGTCATCTTGAGAGTGGCTTCCGTGAAAAATTATCTTCCTAGTGTGGAGGACAGAGTAGTTCCATTGAAATTTTTTGGAGTTTTGGCGAAATTTTTGACATGACAGAAGATTATTCGAGAACTGTTCTCGGGTTTCCAGCTGGAACAATATTTCATTGACCTTCGACGTTTTGGCTCCAAACTCGGGTGCCTTCAGGGAAATGAGTCACTCTCGTCGGAAGCCTAAACGTCGCAGGACAAGACGGCAATGGCCCGGCTGGATACTTGATAACAGTTCCTGAATGTCATTCGCAATGAAAACACCTAAGACTTATTTCATGATAATGAAGCGTTAAATGGCAATTCACAAGGCATTTGTGAGTCTGTAAACCACGGCTAGCATTACAGGATCCTCCAATCAGTCGCTACCTGTTCTGTCACCCACCGCACATTTAAGTGGGTTATCACTCGCTACGCTGATTGTAGAGCAATCCGAATATATCAAGGAAATACACTATTATAAGGGCTACTAAATTTATATTTGAGATGATATACTTAATCGATTCATTGTCATTTCTCGCATATACAAATATATCAATACACATACAATACATATCAAATACAATACAATACAAATACATATCAACAGCAAAAATTCGGAATAAATAAATTGCTTCGCGCTCATCGCCGCTACGGTCATTTCTGAAAAGCGAGTGAGGGGATAGCATAAATAAAGTTTTAACCGGACAGACTCTTAATATTCCTTTTCCCCCTTTTCCATTAGCCCAGTGGTTACAACAGAAAATCAATTCGTTGAACTAGAGGGAGAAAGAGAAACACTTTATCCCAGCATCGCACATGTCGTGCTAAATGTTTACCCTCAATCGACTTATATCGAGCTTTGCTTCCTGTTCTCAACACCATATGGCTTTGACATCCTTGCAATTTAATCATCTCAGACGCTTGAAGTAAGTTTACTGACTAGCTCTCGTCTAGTGCAAAGTTTCAATGAGGGGATTGTGATTGTGAGATGTCTTCACATCTCAACAGCGTCCGCGCAACAACATCAATTAAAAGGTGATTTACAACTTTTAAGTATTCGGCTACTTTCTCCATTTTCACTCATTGTCATTAGTTATTTCAGTTTCAGTTTATGAGGTGCAGTAGTTTTATTCAATATTTTGGATACCTCTTTACCTCAGGAGTGATTTACACATATAGTTTTATTTATACTCGACTCTCATTAGTCTAAAACCAAGTATTGGACTTGATTTTTCCTACCAATAACAGTGACCATGAGCCACTTAATTTGATTTGCCTATTTTTTCAAAGAAAGCGATTAAATATACCTAAACAGTTTACCTATTAATGGCATTAAATAATTGAGACTTTAATTGCGATGCAATGAGATCAATATGCGTTATTATTTTTCGTACAAGAAGTAAGACTAAGGGCATTATCCGTTATTTTTCGTAGAATTTCAAACTGAAAAGTGTTCTATAATTAAAAATCGATGCTAATTATTTTTTATATAGTGTTTTATATTGAGTAATAATCCGCACTAGTTTTGATTTATAACAGCGTTAATTTCACCGTCTTTTCTTAGAACTCACGTCAGTTACACACATGATATACTGCACATGAGTTAGCCAACTAATGCTGCATTATGTACCAGAAACGTTGTATATACTAATGTTACCAGAAATGATTCATAGGGTTACCCTGATAAGTCGATCAGCCCTATTTTTTCAACCATTCAGCTATTTTACTTTTTAATGGGTATTTCTGATTTGGCCGATTAACTATTTATGGGATTCTTCACAATAAAACGCTCCAGCCCGAAGAAATCTGATAATTTTCTCTAAATCATCTAATTTTCGGTTCCTTTTGGAGATTCGACCGCCTGTACATAAATTATACGCAGCTTTCTATTAGCCACGCTTTGTTCTCGATTCTCATCTCCACGAAGGCATGACTGGAGAATTTAGTAGGTATATAATATATTGGTCAGATCCGTTATCACTGATTAAAATGTTGAATGATGCCGGAATAACACAACTGCAATGTGTTACAGGAGTAATAGAGACCCAATAAGTGGCTGCCTATGAGAAAACTTGTGGGCATTAGTAATCTGCTGTTTAATTGGTATCTTATTCGGCGTGACTTATTACCAATTTCGACAGTCGCCTATTTTTGACCCTCGATTCAATGTTGACAATTATATAAGTTCTCTGCATCATACTGCTTCTTGCTACGAAGTGAACAAAAGTTTGCTCTCGCGAATTCCCATCAATATTAGAATTGGGAACCAAACCTACAGTAGAGTATTTGCACGCTTTTGGGAAGCGATCTTAAAAAAAAAACTTAAACCTCAGTAAGACTAATTCCCGAGTCTGAGAATAGTGAGGTATTTTTAAGTGAGATATCAATTATTTAAATTTGCAAAATTAATGTTGCACTGAAACACCAGGCAGCCATGTTCTCGGAGATGTGACGTCATTTATTACCATGTGTTTTCAGGCATAGCTTTTTCATTGAGGTGAGCCCCTCCACAGCGTATTCGAGTTCGGAAAGAAGGCATGGAATGAACCAGACGTGTGCACATGCCATCATCGACATCTTTTCATTGTATTATTTCCCAGTTACCCTGGCGACAAGAACTCTCTATCAAAGTTTCTTCCTCAAACTATCTACTATTTCACTAGTACCTCTCGCTCTTCGGTTCTTGCTTTTACGTTCATTACCAGATTTATATTGACATTACATATATTATTGCAGAAATTTCTTTTCCTGCCATAACGTACATGCTCCATTAATGCTGCACCTAGAGTGATAAATGAGGTACCATATCAATCGTTTTATAACCGGCTTCTGACGAAATATACGACCTCAATCTCAAAGTTCACTATTTACTCATAAATTTGGCTTAAATTTTAGATTTTTCCATGTCGATTACTCGCTCGAGGTATATCGACTCCATGCATTTGTTTTATTTTAAACTTCAAAAAAAAGTTTTAAAAGCCGTTAAATCCATAACTAAAACGAGAGGCGTAACAACTCAATGAAAAGGATTGATAAAGCTATGACAATCAGTAACGAAGTAATCTTAAATAATATTCGGAGAGAGGTTAAGTATCGTTTGGACATTTGTCGAGCGACTAAGGGTGTGCATAATGACAAGGGCATACCCAGGATCAAACCTAGGGGGGACAAGCCATTGTTGTTCAAGTTATAGGTAAGATTTAAACTTGGAAAAGGTGAATGAAACCAACATTTTAAGGAAACTGTAACAGCTCTTTATTAGTTTTTAAAATTATTTGCTTAAAAAAATATTATTTTCCTTAAAACCGTTGGGATATTTGCTTCTAGGGGGGGCAGCTGCCCCCTCCTCCCCCTCGCTGGGTACGCCCATGCATGCTGAAATTTATTGATTATTTAAAATAAACTGTTTGAGGAGACAAATTCGAACAATGGAAAAAATATATTAACTGGAAGTAATTCTGTTTTCGTTTAAACAAATTTTAAACACAGCACCATTCATTATCATAGCCCTGTATATTGATAGCTGAGTCTAATCCACTCAGCTTTATTTTCAGTACAACCTCAACCTCTCGATAATGATGCGGTAAAGTTGAAACCGGTTAGTTCGTCCGAGACAAATTAACCGTCAGACACTTAACTCCTAAGCTTGAAATTTTAAGGGCACGTAGAATATTATTTTGTCAACATGTTCCAGCTTTTAAATTTCATGATGATCATGAGAAAAGGTTTTAAATAAGTAGCGAAAAAACCGGTCGAGCTACGAATCCCTGAAACTCGTCAAAACTCATCGTGAAGGCAGATTTTATCGAAATTAAAAGTTTTACGCCCAATTCATGGCAACTTGCTCACACACATGTAAATAAATAATTGCCTCATTTTTCGATCGCTTGTGTTGGTGTCTTCTCTCGCTATTACTCAATAAAGTTATCTGAAGATACATGTTTATCAGCTATATGTACTTGTATCTGTTTCCTTTGTAACTTACTTGGTTGCCTATCACATCTACTTCCCCTATGCACTCGCCAAGTGCATTGATTGATATTATCTCCGGGGTTTCCTTGATGCAATTTTTGATTGTAATGTTGGGACATCCACGATCTATAAGGAATGATTACGGACGACGGTGATTACGGAGGAAAAATTCGATCATATCTCTATCATTCTATCATAGCATTTGTAGTTTGCCATGGTAAAGCGAAAGAAAAGGAACTTTGAGCTGTAGATATAAGTAGATAATTTATATTCATCGTCATGAAAAATTGTCCGTGAACTTAACATAACTTGAAAGTGTCGGCGTTGTTCAAAGTTTATTTCTTCTCACTATCACTTGGATTTTTGATTTTTTTACCATAGCTGCCACAATTCCGGGTATTTTTGTGCTCCTAAGTCATTTCTAGAGGCCAAACCACTCTCATATACTTCCTTCGCAAGTTTCTTAGTCTTCAAAAGCGATCCTGAATTGCAGAAATTTGGTATTTCGTCGGTCTGTTGGTTCTGCGTGGAAGCGAGAAACTTGAAAATTATTTAAGTATACCGGGACTAGACAATTGAAAATTATTTGTGTTTACTCATCCATTTAATAAATGCCTAGGGTAGTCATGTTTAAATTTACCTAATTATGATAGTAATATATTCATGATCTGATCAAGCTCTTTATGTTTTTATTCCCTATTTCAGATCCTACACAAAGTTTACTTTACTTGCTGTTGCATCGACAATCTTTCGGAATGCTTCTCCTTTTATGGACCTATAAAACTCCAGAAGACGGCGCAAACTGTTCGAAGGATACTGTTTTCGTCACTTTTTTTCCCATATATGCTGGTAAGACCTACGTTGACTCTCTCGAGGTTCATATTTCTATTGTTGGGTATATTTCCAACCCCTGCCTATCAAATTTTGAAGAGAAAAGTACCATAATTTTGAACTCAAGCCTCGCTGCAGCATAAATAATGGCAGATTAAGGATGGGGTGAATCGCCCCCGTAATTTCTGTAAAATTTTAAACGAATCTTATAAGGTTATTCTCCGCTGAAAGTTTTTATTTCATCAAATTAACATATATATTTAAAAAAAATAATTGATTATATCTAAAATCCGCTTGATTTGGTTTATTATATTTCACACAATTATCGCTGAAAGGTTTTGTATAGCACCAAGGTGCCACGGAAGGTAATAAACCGCCCCCTTGCCCAAAAAACGACCCCAATCCGCCCCTACCATAAATGACTCATAATGATATTTTAAGCCATAATCTAAACAACCTTTAAGCAGAAAAATCAAAACTTAAAGTTTGTAACTAATATTTATTAAATATTTTTTTCTTTTGTGAAGGAAAATAACTGAGATTTTATATTTCGGAGGGGTTCTGGACCCCCCGGATCCTTCTCTGACTATGCCACTGAGGTGATGGGTCGAACGGAATTAACCAGTTTCTTCATTCATTAGCTCACTTCCATTAACTCCGAAGAAAATTAATAAAAATGGTCAATAAAGGGCATGCTTATGAGAAATTTCTTATTTTTACCAATTGAATAATGCAAAGCTTGTGAATTGTGTTTCCTCAAAATTTCTGTGAGAGGTCCTGTTGGTTTCCCGTTTGGTAGACAATTGATGCACACACGCCAGAAATAGCTCTCGTTAATCTCTGAGCATTCCAACTACTCACCCATATTAGACTTATAATCACTATTTACTCTTTTGATTTATCATATTGACATTCTAGTAGCATGGACATGCCTCTGGGAAATTAAATTTGTAGGTTATTTTCTTCGTTACTCTATGCAATAAGATTTATCAAATATATAAATTGATGATAACACCTGTAAATGTTAATTTTAAACTATCCAGTGGTAAAAAAATCTGTCTCGGCCATTCGATGTACTGAGTCTTGGATATGCATTATATTTTTATGCGTTATATTATTATGCATTTTTTCATTATATTATTTATATTATATTTAATTTTTTATGCATTATATTAGGCAACGTTTTGTTACCTAACTCCTGCTGAAAGACTACATTTTGTCAATTATTGCCTCACTAAAATGAGTAAAAGCCTCTCCATCTATCTCGTAGGTACGTGGGCATTTTCTGAAACTCATTCTCGGGACGTAAAATCCTATTTTGAATACTAGTTAAAAACCTGAACTGCGAAATTTTACGCATGTAATTGAATTTTGACTCTCATTTATTCTCTGTGCATCATGTAGAGTTTATTATAATGCATCATGCATGATGTTGATGAATGCCATGTTGTACCTAATTATCCAACGTATAATTCCGGATACAGCTGGTGGTCATCAATTTCTGGGCCCTAGCCTTCTACGACCCTGATTTGGTGTTCGTCCAGTACCTGTATGCCGGTCCGTCATGGGTCAACCACGCTTGCCACACCTTCATCCTGCCCATAGTGCTATTGGAGATGTACTTGAGAGCCGGCACGGACGAACCCTGGGGCAAGGGGACATACCTCCCATTCTTCATTCTCCAAGCATTCAACTTGGCGTACGGAATCACGTGAGTTCACGTAAAAGGTTTGAAATTCATAGTCACAAATTATTCATACCAGTTGGTACACCACACTAGCGTACGAATAATAGTCCATATCTCATCCTTTATATACTATACCAAAATTTTGTATCTCATTGAATCGAGTGCCCTTTTGAAGGTAGTTTACTCATGAAATTGCATATATTTTGCAAAACATTTTTCTCATAACCTATCCATATTCCAACATTTCTTAGGATATTTCAGTTTCAAGAAATTTTATTTAATGATCACGCTATCGCGAAATTGCGTCTAGCGTTTGATGCTTGAAAATAATAGATTTCCAAAGAAAGACATCCTCGTCGACAGGAATTAATTTTAAGGCTAAGTTCCAAATATTTACGACTAAAGGGATGATATCTTATCAGCAGGATGCCATCAAAATCGTTTCTAACTGTGAAGGAATTTAAAACAAATTCTTGGTAAGTTCCTTCATGGAAGTAGACGATGGTCTTGCTGAGTCTAGAGAAACCTCTTTTTCGTTAAATTCACTCATTTGACGGATATTTATCGTCTCCACGATTGATTTTTCTGTTCCTGTTTCTTCATCAAAAAGATAAATTCTTCACTGAAGATAGAAAATTTCAAATTTGTTAAGAGTCGAAACTTATCTAAGATTTGTGGAAAGAAGAAAAAGATAATGGCCTGATATTGACTTTTTTAACTGACCTTCTAAATGAAAGGGATCTACATCCAAGATTGAATTCATATGATCGACCTAAATGGGATAATTTTACTCAAGTACTCGTTTTACTCGGTGGAAGGCAAGAATGGAAAAGGAAGACCTCGAGCAAAATATATGGAACAAGTAAAGAGAGATGTGAAAGAGAAGAAATACGTAGGAGTGAAAAGATTAGCTGATAGGAGAACTGAGTGGAGAGCTGCGTCAAACCAATCCTAGGATTGTTGACCAGAGATGATGATGACTCGTTTTATGGATACTTTTTACATTACAAAACAGTGATGAAAGGTGAGTGTCAGCTTGGTGGTTTAGTTGGTACTTGAGAAGTTATTTGAAGAACCGTCAAATGATTCTTTTCACAACGATTTTCATCTTTTAGTGCGTAACTTCGCACCCATGCTCATGGCTTAGCTTAAAGTTATTTGTCCGTGGAAGCTTTGAAAATCTGTTTCTCATGACACTGAATGTTTGGATATGGCTTCAAGTAACTTCAATATCATTCACGGTATTGCACACCAGTTTCTATCCTGTCAAAGAATTCTCATACAGTGAAAAACCAGTGTTCTTTAAGTTAAAGGCAGTATGAAAGCCACCTAATATACGAACTATGTCTGGGAAAAGACAGTCGACGAGTGAATTTTAAGCCGAATACTAGTCGAAGTCACCAATGAAGACTGTCACAATCGATAACAATCCATAACTTGTCTCACAGAGGAGACATTAAAAATAGCCGTCATTTCAATACGATTTCTTTCGTCATCACAGAGGAGCCAGTTCTGTGATTCTGAGAGGTTGCTGGCCGTATCCAGTCTTCGACTTGATGAGCAAAGGTGAAATCATCATGTTCTACATCTACGTCCACGTGTCATCCACCATTTGGCTCTGGCTTCACAACTATTTAGTCAACAACGTTTGGGGTGAGCATGAACATGCACTTTAACCATCAATTACATCGTCATTCAGATCTCTCTGAATCGTTTATTCGTGTAGGAATGTTTCTTCTGGTTTCGATCCGGATTGAAGTATCCATTATTTCCAACATTTTGGTCACTGACTGGTTTATCCTGCACAGATTTGTATCATTCCCTGATATCCCTGCGTTCCTATTGTAATATTGGTTGGCGGCATGGCACGGCGTGATTTTAATGGTATTTGGAGGCGCGCCATCGTCCATCGCTGGTGTCCTTAAAGGCTTGCGTCCTGTGAACGTGACCACCATGTGGGGGCTATCATAAATTACGTGGGGGTTTTAGGGGGGAAAGGAGTCAAGCCGATTAATACCCAATCTCACGTGTGGGAAAAGGGGAGGTTCTGGAAAGTATCACGTAATACATTTTCCCGCAATAAACAGTGTAAAATTGCGAGAAAACTGGGTTAAATTGAGCAAAACGTGTTTCTCTATGACTAAATTCTACACAATGACATTTATCGCGGTTATGCCAACGACACAAAGTAGCACAGCAGCTCTTCAATAGTTTAGGTATCGGCCAGCCATAAGGTGATTCCACATTTGTGACATTCTATTGTGACATGGCTTCAATCCACTTAATTTCAATTAAAAATATTTTTTTACTCAGCCAACAATATAGATAAATGTATGTACACTGTAATTATGCATTTTGTAAAAATCTCACGTAAGACTAGAGGGAGGGAAGCTAAGCCAAATCTCATGATAAATCTCATTAATCAACTCACGAAATTTATGGACGTCCCAGATATTCACTCAAAAAGAAATAGGATATTGGTTTCAAGGGGGAATGAAGTCCACCATTCAATATTCAGACATATCCAGCTGTGCTCCGATGATAAAACAAAAAAACTTTATTCGTCACAATAAAATATAATCATTCCGAACAGAAACATTCAAAAAAGCAAACTCAAAGAAAGTAAAATTAAGTGAGATCGTGTATCCAACACTGGCTGGTAGATTTAAAAATAAATGTGGTTATATTCCACACATCGTTTATTTAAAAAAATACCGGTATCCACCTTTTTAGGTCATTATCAAGAGATAACAGAACAGTAACTGGTCCAAGCCGGGACCGAGACGCCGAGTCTGCTCAAAATAAATGTCGTATATCTCCGAAAAAGCACTCATTGAAGGGTGGGCACTCATCAGTCTCATCGAGTCTTTCTTTAGCTGTTTATGACGATTGGAACTCAATTTTCAACAATTGGATCGTGGACGGAGCCCGCCGGGATGCACCCTAGAGGCTGGGCCCATTAGCCTTGAGGATGTGCGCTCTGCACTTCGATAGGGGGTTGGAAGAGAAGGGAAAAGCAAGGAGACGTGCCGCAAGGATCCCGACAATGCCTTCGGGTTGGGGATAGGGACGGAAGGGAAATGTTGGAAGAATCCCGCGCCGTCATTTCGACTACGCGAGCTACCAATAGAGAAACCATATAACTTGTAGCGATATACTGTTCCTAGAGAAATGGAAAGTCATCTCACGAGAGAGTAATCCATAGGTTATTCTCAATATTCAATTTTCACCAGTCGGTCACCAATTCACGATGAAAGGAACATGCATCGGCTTGGAAGCAAGCGTGTCGCCGCAAGAGACAAAAATTACCACTTGCCGCCACACCGATACTACAGTCGGCACTTCCGGAATGACCGAAATTTGAACTCAATTTTCAAGCCTTTATAAGTGCAAAATAAAAATTAACTATTGAGTTTCCATCCTAATACTGAGAATATTATAGTGGATTCCCGATATTATTTTGAGCAAACTCGGCGTCGGATCCGTGAAGTCGACTATGATTCTTTTCTATAACCTTTGCAATTACCGTGTCGTGCAAGCAGAGAATGTTTCGATCAACGTCCCGGCAGGAGGTGATGCCTGCGACTCTAGGGATGTAGGATGGGGATAGAGAGAGGTGGGCGTTGCCATGGTTTCTCAAAAGACTTTGTAAGTGCATCGAAACGATAGGCTGTGTCAAAAACCCTCTTCCCGCTTGGCAAAACAGTTAACTTACTTACGAAGCGTGCGCCACGGAAGTCTGAAAGCGACTGAACTTTCCGGAAGCTAGGCTCGACCTATTGCATTTTGGTTGGTTTTATGGAAGTATGTGCACTCCGCCCTCACCCCATAAAAATTTTGGGCCGCCTCTCAGTCGCAAAGATATTTGAAATAACCTCTAGTTATGGGTGCCGGCGGCGCAGGGGGGCAAAGTTCAATTCCTTCATTATCGTGCCCAAGTCATAGACCGAGGCGTCGGTTTTCATGGATACTTTTACCTGACTCCAATCCCGAGGAAATTCCTACATGTTATATTCCTGAATAGCACCAAGTCTTATATTCATTTCTTCGTGCTTGCAGGAACCCAGAGAGGAACGTCGAAGCCCAGTGTCAAGAAGAAAGCGAATTGAAAGAGTGTTTACCTCATTTCATCTCTACCTCATTGTGTTTTAATGAATCAGTGTACTTCGCGTTGAATGCGAAGTATGGTGATTTGATCACGGGTCAATTTTTTGACCTATCTAAAGTATTGCCATGATTTCATTCCTCTTAACGTTTCCGTGAGCGCGTGATAGCTTCAGGAATGTATGGATGATATTTTAATTTTACGTACGTTTTACGAAAGATGAAACACGACTGGAATTTCGTCAGTTGTCCTGAATAATCAAAATGGAAATGAGTGTTATGATAATTTTCAGTAGCAGCTCATAAATTTCTGGATCCAGGAGCTCTGTGATATTTTAGAGTGCTAATTTAAGAGTGAATATTTGCATCGGAAAGGTGCTAAATATTTATGCTCAATGGATAAAATGTATTCTATTCAAACTAATACTGCTCCATGAGGTATTTCTGCCAACAAAAATAGTTTTAATGAAAGATTTGTCAATTAGTGTTATTTGATTCGAGAAATTTGGAGTAAAAACTTTTAACCTCAATAACTTAGAAACATTTTGAATTCGACTGTAAGTTTTCAAATTGTGACCATTCCTACTGTGAAATCAATTTTAAAGCACAATTGAAACAAAACGTGTCAAAAATTTTTATAAAATTGTAACATTCGTGCAAAAACCAATTTTGCCATTTTTCTACAAATATAGAAAGGATTTTTATTAATTACATGAAATGGGAATAAAAATTTCTTAAAATATTCATTTACAGATTAATTGACGAACAAATAAGTCCATTAGCTTCTTTTATTTTCTATTTCTAAGATGCATCGTCATTCCTTGATGTAAGTATGATCAGGGTGTAGTCCTTTATGAGGCATTTCAACCAAAATCAGTCAGTGACATTATTCTACCCCAATGATCTTCGCCGTGTAAGTTTATTATCGTCATTTACGTGTCGATTTCCAAAATTTGAGTTTGATTTCGTTTATATACGCTAAAAATTTTCTTATGCAGCTCAAGAGGCCGACTTCTATTCAGAGTGATTGTCGACAAGTTCACTTTGTGGAAATTCATCGATAATAATGATACAAATAGCTGTAGAAACTTTTCACACTTTTTATTAATTTGCTCACCCGTTTTCAAAGTTTTTACATCAGATATCTCTTGATAATGATGTGAAAACATTGAAACCGGTTGAAAAAAATTTAAAAAGTCTGGGAAATTACTACAGCTGTTTGCATCATTACTAAGGTAAATTCTCATTAGAAGTTTATGTGTATGTGGTATTATTGAGAACGTTTTGGCTTTTAAGTACCGAAGCTTAGGTAATGGAGCGCAGTGACTAAGGGGACAGACCACATTGATTCAAATAATCTCAGATCCTGAGGACCTGTTCGCAGCCTTGGCTTTACCCACCTCACCATCGACCTTTTAGAGTGCATTTAAGTATCTTTGTCCACGAGTCTCGCCCTTCTGAACGCACTGAACCCTGTTTGAAACTTTTTAAGTCCTGAAATCATGTAAATGATGCCAAGTATTTTTCGGGTTTCGAAAATATCGAGGTCTCTCTTTATAAATCCCATGGTAACCCAATGTTAAAAATTTATCTTGAAACTTATTCGCTTTACAAAAGAATGCTGCTGTTTGTGGAGTGAAAAATTCTATTTCATAGACAAAAGATCAGAGTATCTTGAAACTATGGCCGGAAAATAATGCGAACAACACTCGAACATGTCAGTTACAAATCTCCGTTGTAAGTAACACTGAAGAGGTAGATATTAAACCAAGGACGTTTGAAGTATCTATAGTTAGCTAAACCACTTGCATATTTTCCTTATCAAACACTCCTCCAGTTAATCCGAAGGTTTTTCTTCATAGTTTGAGAAATTGATTGAATGATAAAATCTTGATGAATTGCGCTGTCAAAAAGTCATAGCGATAACAGGTTTTGAGCACCGTTTGACCTTTGCCAGTTGTAGTTCCGCAATGTTCATTCTTGATATTAAGTTCACGTGATAAAAACGCCTCTGTTTGAAATGGATGAATTATTACATTTATCCAAAAAAAATCAGTGCTACAAATTCTATTTTCCTCCAGAAATTAATTTTAAGGATGCTTAGCTTATTTGACCGTCAGTAAACATTTTAAAATGACACAATACTTTGCAATGCATAAGTGTCAATTGCAAGTGACGGCTTTGAATCTCATAGCAACATTTTAATTAGTTAACCCCTCACTCAGATGTCATTCAGAGGATTCCTCCTTAATCGAGAGAGAAGCTATTAGACGCACTCATTTTTGGCGAACCTCGATTAGGAGACGGATGGCGCGAAAATGTTTATTTTGGCTCTTTTGAACGCAACATACCTGCCATACCCAGATAAATACCCTGCCAGCTTCAATGTTCGTAGTTTTTTTTCGTAAGGATTGCAAAAATGCAATTTTTGAAAGTTGAATTCTGTAATGCATCCTTTTACGCAATTGCCGTCTTGGCGCTATTTAGGTACCTCCGTCTTATCTTCTATACTTACAAAAGGGGATATCTGTTTGTCTGTCCGCTATGCATTTCCATTGAACTGCACAAATATCGACCAGAGTTAGCACATCATCTGCATCTCATGCTCCCAAATCACCTAGTGCTACTTTTTGTTTCATCCAAAGAGTCCTTAGCGTCATTTTCCCATTACCATTTGTCACGCCACGTCATACAACATCTGCGACTGGACATCCTGGCGGGTAGGCACACCTCTTGACACGATGTGAGAGAAAACCTAAAAATGACATGCGATCATGAATTCCAAGTTTCCCACTTCTCTGGGTAGGTACTATCTTTCCCGAGCAACGCCGGGTGACCTGCTTGTCATTCATAAAATCCGAAGACACTATCAAGATGGATTGGACTTCGTCTACGTTGAAATGTCAAGGTGCAATTTTACACGAACTTTTTCCGGAAAATTGACCTTGCGGGAAGACAAACAGGCATCCTTTTTAAATTATTATATAGATAGATGAACGCTGCAAAATTTTTAAATGGTCTGCTATTTACGACGGGCTGCAGAAAGGTACATGACGGAGATCATATTCGTTCTGTGAGAGCTACGACAAAAATATTTCGGGAAAAGCGCATGGCGGGTAGCGACTATAGATGATCTACTTTATACTCACTGTCAGATACGATCATCACTCGAGTGTATCACACATACTTCCGTGGCTTAAAAATGAAAGAAATTTCATTCATGGTCTGGGTTTCCCCATAAGAGCAAATAAAAAATACAACGATTTCTGCTCAAACAAACAAAAATGAAAAAATACACCTGGCATATTTATGTTTGCAACAAAAAGCAAAAGCAAAAATAACCTCAGGTCAACAATGAGAACAAACAGAATGGAACAAGAGGACGAGAAAAATCGGAAAAAAATGCAGATAACATGTGATAGCACACCATAAAAATAGATATAACTTTCTGACGTAAATATAATACTCCATCAAATCATAATTACACCATACAAATATAATTGACACCATAAAAATAAATATTATTTGCTGACGTAAGTTTTCTCTGAGGTATTGATTAAAAAATGCACACGATCGAAGAAAATCTCGTAATTTGGCTCGTTGCCTTGACGCCTTGTGTCAATGAATAAAATGCGTCAAATATGTTCGTAAGCGAAGGAGATGATAGTAGAGGAGTCCACGAAATGAGACGTCGATATTATCCTCTATGTAAAAGTCATACCTGGTAATAATTCTTCGTTTGCTGAGAGCGGTGTCTTAAGGCCGTTTTACTCGGGGCACGTCATTGCTCAGGTTGGCACTGAAAAATGTTGTTGAAATTGCGAGAATGCGAGCTCGGAATTAGAGCAGGAGCTATTTTACAGTCTCGCACCCATGTATTCTCGCATGCGTTCCAGCAATTCACCTCTTTACGCGACGAAATTTTAACTGCACCTGCGTGCGTACGTCAGATCTCGTAACAACGTGCCCCGTGTAATACGGCCGTGCGCCCTTCATAATACTTCCTCTGGCGCTCGTCTCAGGCGCGGAACTAGGAGTTTTGTCAGGGGGGGCAAAGATCAACTTGCCGCCCCTCCCTACCCTTATCCCCCCGCCCTCCCCACTCTCCCCACCGCTAAAATATAATACACTACTTTTTGAGAAACGTTAGTTGAAATTTGTTGTAGTTGAAACACCGTATGTGTACTATTAACAAGTTATATTAATATTAGTGTTTGATAAGTTATAACTTTATTATTATTATTATTTATTTATTCCTCCGATTAAGGTAGGTTTCCATAAAGTACTGAAGAAGATTTCTGAAGCTTCCCCTTCCTTCAAGCACTTCCCTCTTCAATCCACTATAAGGCCCACTTTCCTTCATTATATATAAAGTTCCTATTATTTTCCCTCCTCTCCCTCGTTTACCTAGCATTCTACCCTTTAACACCATTTTCAACATCCCCTCCCCGATAAGCACTCCTCCCATCCATACCTTCTGTCTCCTCCGTATCTCATCTAAAAGTTGCCTCTCCTGGCCAACCATATCCAGCACTTTGTCGTTACTTTTCCTCTCTGTCCATTTCACCTTCTCCATACCCACATCTCGAATGCCTCCAATCTTCTCTCGTCCTCCTTCCTAAGTGTCCACGTTTCCGCATCATAGAGAACTGCACTCCAGATCAAACTCTTCACTAACCTTTTCTTTAAACTCTTACATAGTGATCCTCTCAGGAGCTCCTTCCTGTTCGTGAACTCCCCCTCATGAAGCTCCTTTGCTATCGCAATTCTGTTCCTGATGTCCTTACTATTGTATCCTTTTTCCTCTAATATGATGCCCAAATAGTTGAATTGGTCTACCTGTTCAAGTTTTTCCCAATATTGTTAAATACTTTAATTGGAAATATAAAATAACTTTTTAAAAATTTTTCTCCTCCTCTCCATTTTTTTATCACCAGTTTACAGTTGCCTCTTAGGCTGTAGCCAGAGTCCCTGTTTATGATTTTCTTTAGCATTGCTGAGCACAGCTTCACCGGACCACCATATCAATTTTGATGATACCTGAAAAATTCCCCACGATGCTTTGTATTGGGTCCTAGTCTACATACAAGCCATTGGAATTCATATGCAAAAGAAAAATATAAACAGGGAGGCTGGCCATATCCAAGTCAGCATCTGAAAAACAGTGCTGAGATAAATTGATAAGAGGAGAACAAAAAACTAGCAGAGTAATGTCAGCCAATCAAGGTGCTCCCTTGACATACTTTCCTCCTCTTACCAATCACAAGACAATTAACCTGTGAGACCACCTACATAAGAAGCCCTAATTCCAGGGTTGCCATCCCCTCACTTGTGAATGGCCCTCCAGTTGGGGATCAAAATGTCAGCCTGAACTGATGTCCTGACCCAAGAAAACTTCTTGAAGTTAGGTTTCAAATCACCTATTACCAAACCATTATACATTATAACCACCAGCATATGACTATTTGAGCTGATTTTAGCTTGAACCAATTGGTGATGAGTGCTTGGGCTAGAATAAAGCTGAAAAGGCCACTCTAGTATTTTTTTATTTAAAATTTAAAATGCTTACTATGTTAAGGAGTAAGCATTTTTTTCTTTTTAAAACGGCCACATTGAGTAGCTACAAATGTAGCCATGCCTCTTCAGTTAAAGCTGCTGTTTGAGCTCTCTCAAGAGCCCACTACTTCTGAACTAACCCACCAGCCATAACCATGACTCATGAGTGATAAAGGAATGGAAGGTGGGGGAGGGGGGGGGGGGGGTGAAAGCTGTAGAAACTTGGGGCAAATAAAATAATAATCATAAACAAATGGCTCGGATACTTCTACAGGTACAAGTACGTCTACATAATTCATGGACACACTGAAGGCAGTGACATGGCCAGGAATTCCATTCAGGGAGATCCAAAACCAGGGGGAAAATTTTTGTAAAACAGCGTACTAAATAATGGGTTTTAAACTAATTTTAACACTTTTGATAATCGAAAAAACTTCATTTGTTAAGGAATATTTTGTGAATTCATAATTTTTTAATATTTTGTTTTCTTTTATGAAGGAAAATAATTGTATTTTTATACTTAGGTGAGTTCCAACCCCTTGAAGACTAAGCGGAAGAAATTCTTAGTAATCATCAAGCAGGCTTTAGAAGACAAAGGTTAACCCCTGATCAACATTTTATTATTCAACAAGCTTTTTCAAGCTCCTGGGGGTTTCACAACTGTGTTCACATAGGTTTTATAAATTGACTTTCAGAAAGTTATGAATCCATAAACAGAAGCCCCAGATGTTGAAATACTTACTGCATGATAGAAATGAAGCAGATGAGAATCTCAGGGAAACTGATGAACCCAGCAAAAACATGGACCAACGAATCTGGATGCAAAGTACAAGAAAGATACGAACTCTCAGCAGCATTTTGCGAGCTAACTGGGGTTTGACAAGGAGACGGACTTTCTTCATTACTATGTATTTCATATAGCTTTAGAAGGTTCCCTACAAAAACTCCTATAAAAGGAGCTAAAAAGGTAGGGCTTAATTTAAATGGATAGAAAACAAAATATCTTTGGGTATGCCATCACATAGACAACATTAGTAGCCATTTATAAGTAGAAGATTTTTCCTTGTAGTGAGTAAGTATTTTTTAAAAATTTGGGACTAAATGTTGACCAAGCAAACAACGTTGTTCAAATATTACTGGGCTTCACAAGGTCCTATAAATAGCAAAATACTCTCAATAAATACCAAACTGCGGGTCTATAAAACCATTAAAGAATCTCTTGTCTTGTATGAGTCAAGAATATGAGCAATGTCAAAGGAGATTGAAAAAAAATCTGATAGGGTTTGAAAAAAAATTTAAGATTCATGTATGGACCTATAAAAGATGATGGAATGAGGAGAATCTGAACCAAAAAAGAATTACAAGAGTGATATAAAGACCTCAGCACAGTAGCACAAATCAAAAGTATAAGACTCGGGTGGACAGGCCATGTGTTGAGTAGAGAACATACCACAATAGTAAAAGCTGTATCAGAAGCATTACCAAGCGACTTACGAGATGGCTACAATTTGCTGGAAGGACCTAATCGTAAAAGATATAAAAAAAAGAGTTGGAGCAGATGTTTATTGGATGCAGGATCAAGAGAGGTGGCGAGGTGCTGTTGGCAAAGACAAAAACCTCCTGAGGTTTTAGTGGCCTAATAATTATTAATTATGTATAAAGTAAGGTATTTAATTGAACTGTAAGTATGGAGGAAGTATTAAGAAGAGTGAGAGAAAATGGAAGTCTTCCAAAAACCTTAAGCAGGAGATAGGACAACTTACTTGGCCACATTATGAGGCATGATGGCCTAATGCACATAATTGTAGAAGGACAGGAGGAAGGGAAGAAGGGCAAGGAGTGGCCTCGAATGAGTTACATAATACAGGATATAAAGGATGTAAAAGAGAAGAAATACATCTCTGCAAGAAGGCTGGCGGATAGGAGAGAGGAATGGAGAGCTGCATCAAACCAATCTTAGGATTGTTGACTAATGATGATCATTTAATTGAAATGGTATGCTAATCATTCTTAAACCAGTTTTAATTTCCTCATCCTGTCCTACCATCTCTGAGTCTGACCCTAAAACTTATGAGCAGTTGAGGACAGTGCCATTGACTGGGCCCTCCAGGTTCAAGGATCACATTATGCCCAATGGAAGCAATCAGTGGCAAATGGGCATTATCTTATGGGTCATCCAGTCTTTTGAATTCTATCAGCAGCCAGACTCCCAAGCTACTTCATAAAATGGGTTTCTAATCTTATACATGCATTAAATGCATGTCTGAGACCTGCACTGGATATAAAAACGACATATAAAAACAAAATAATTTTCCGTCATAAAAGAAATAAATATTGAAACATCATGAATTTACAAGATATTTCTTTAACGAATGAAGTTTTTTTTACTATGAAAAGTTTTTAAATTAGTTCAAAATCTGCTACATAGTACCCTATTTTTTTAAATTTTCCTTCTGGTTTTCAATCCCCCCCCCCCCCTCTAATGAAATTCCTGGATATGCCACGGGGATGAAAGGGTGATAGGTGAGGAGCCAGGGGCAGAACCTCCTAGCAGTAGTGCATACAAATAAAATTACCATTTTTATCTAGCTACCCACCCCCTAACCCCTCTTTGGATCTGCCAATGACTGAAACTATTTAGGACATTATCAAGCTTTCAGATTCAAATTGTCTCCTGTGAGAGGGCACCTGCTGTACTACTCTGGCCCTGCCCCTAATGCCGCCATTTTCATCTCACAGCTGCGGGAGCACTCAGCAAGAGTTGATCCCACAAACTAGCAGCACTGCATGGCCCCTAGCATTGCATAAGGCCTGCCACGATCTTCATGCTTATTTGTGTGCTGTTATTAAAGTCATGTCAATCTACAGGCACCTTAATATGGTCCATACATGATCATCTATTATTATTTGTAATAGCATGACAATTTTCTGAAATGTCATCATTTTCCTATCAGTATTTTTTCATGTATACGTAACATTTATTTATATTTGAGTACCATAAACTCTCAAGTAGAACACAGATCTTACACAAAAGGCAAATGAGAGAAAAGAGAAAATCTTCAAGCATACCTAAGCTTAACTGCTTTGCATTTTCTTTTTTCCTAATGGAAAACATGAGAATTTCACTGCTTCATTGAATATGAATTCAGTAGCCAAGGTTCTGCAAGTGTCAATTTATAAAGTTGTAAATAGATTGAGAAGTGGGTGGAAGATCAATAAACTGATAAATAACAGTCTCTATATGTTTTTACACAATATTGCAAGTGGCTGTAAAATAAAATTGGTGAATTAGCTCATTGCCTGAATATAGACATAATATATATGTAAAAATAATTACTCAGATGTGGTTTGAAGTAGATGACCAGAAAAAATCACATTTTTGAAAAATATACTTTTGGTATGTAATTACCATTAAAACTTAGAGGACTGCATATGGACCATTATTGGTTGCCAGTAGGGTGCTATGACTTGCTTGATACTGTATACATACGAATGAAGAATATGGCAGATCCTAGCGGACACGGCACCTTTTGGGGGTTAATAGGTCTTCACTCAGGCAATAGTTGAGAAATCATGGGCACCATTGAAGGAAGAGACAAACTCTTCAATATGGGTTAGCAGTAGCAGCTGGCTTTAATGTTCACATTCACTACAGGATAGTCACCAAATGAGTTGGTACCTCTCATTACTTAATTTTTTTTGTATTGAGGTGGAGGGCTGATGACTATGGCTGCTATTTAGGGACTCACATGCATACATCTTTACCCTTAAGCCTTTTTGCTGTTGACTAAGATTAACAGCACTGTTGGCCAAAATGCAGACTACATAAGGGTCACCACTTGAAGAGGTTTAGGGAGGTAATGCTTCACTACATGCAATATTTGAAAGTGGGCTAGAGTGTACCACGTTTATTTGGAGTCTATCAATACATATATCGATGGATAAGTTCTAACAACACCTATCTCAAAAATGGCAGATTTTCAGGAGAGCAAAAAAACGATTAATATTTGTTACTTGCACACTGAAATTTAAAACCAAAAGTTCATAAAATTGAAAAAGAAGCATTCATTTGCAAACAAAGAGTTGTTATTTGCTTGTATTTTACTTTTTAATATTATTACGCTTCGTTTAAGATACCTGTCTCTAACCGGCCAAATTTGAGATACGTGCTGTTAGAACTTAGCCATCGATATGTAGTATGTACATTGTAATAAGAAAATGCATTGTAGAGAAGGTGGGAGATTAACTTGGATGCCTGGTTGTAATTGTAGATCTTGAATCACTGGTTATGGCAACCTATGGTCAGCAGTGGTGCAGCAATGGGGCTGTAGGGGGATACCCAAGGCTCAGAGAAATTTTTAAGTTTAATCCATTTTCCTTAATTGGATTTATATTACTTATAGAAGAGTGTAAGAATAAATAAAATATCTCTCATTAAGCCGTAAAACTCCCCATTTTCAACCATTTATCTTAGAATCTTTGTGGGGGAGGGCCCCCCGCACCTCCCACTTATCCTGGCGGGTACTCCACACCCCCTCAGTATTGGTTGCACCTAAAAACCCCCCTAACCTTAACTCTGCCCCTGATGGTGTGTGTGTATGAGTAGTCAGGCCTGGGACCTGTGTGCTACACCTTGAGCCAGGTAATGGACCCAAGTGGTGTGGAGCTACACAAAAACAGCTTAGACATGCCTCCCTCAAGAGACAATGCCGTCGCAGATGATTGCAAACTGAAACAAGTTTTGAATTCATGCAATATGCAGGGGGAGATTACAACTAGCAGTAAAAACAAGCCCTGAAAAATGAAGCTTTTCCTTAGGATATATGGAGCTCACAAGATAAGAAAACTTAATAAGATAAAAATTACAAGAGTATCATATGGATTTTACAGTAAATGCTGGTTAAAAGTCTTGAGACTGGTGTGGAGTGTAATTTTGCATGGTATGGAAGCACAAATCCTTATTAGTTTATCCTAGTTTTCAAACAAAACTCACTAAAACAGTTAATGGAACCTTTTAAAGTAATAATAGGACCTACACAGTTATGCAGATTACATCTCAGCATATTAAAACCATATCCAGGTGTGTGATTGGATCATGCACAAAATCATTTTGTTTGATTCTTGTGAGGGATAAACCTAACCATCCCCCTCCAGAAGCCTCTTTTTATAGGCTAAAATTTTTGGTAGATATAGCACCCATTGTTCATATTTGGTTACAGTATTACCCTTGGTATTTTCATTTTCATGCTTGCTCTTCATCGACCCATTTCATTCAATTCTCCAATACTATATGAACTACATTCAGTCTTGCCTGCATGGTGTGTCTTCCCATATTTCTAAAATGAATGATCTAAAATTCCAGCACCCCGATCCATAAATAGAACCCCCTCTCTTTCCCCTCCCCCACACATCATGCTGGGATGGGGTCTTGCGCACTTGAAAGGGTTCCCTCCTAGTGCCATATTTAGAACTTTGAGGCCCCAAAGCATGATAGGCAAAGAGGCCCCCAAAAAAACCTTTAGCCCCCCCATCCGGCCAAACTTCTGCCCCCCCTCCCCTATCTCATCATCCTCTGTTTTCAGATTACTTATAGTGAAAATTTTTAATCTGACATGTAAAACTTGAACATAACAGTATAATTTTTTTTATGTTTTAAAAGTAAATATGTTTTAAAAAAACTGCAATAAGAACGTAAACAAACAATATATTTTATTGAGCCTGCGAGGCCCTTTATGAGGCTGAGGCCCCTAAGGGGCTGCTTTCCTCGCCTATTGCTAAATCTGACACTGTTCCTTCCCCAGTGAACTGTAAATGTAAAGGCTAAAGAAACATAATTTATGAATTTTTGAAAGTAATTACTGTGAGTGATCTCAGGGAATGGAACCATTCCCAATTTATTTTGAGTGGTCGTAATATTACCTACCTTTTGTGCGGGCACAAAAATTTCTGGGATAGTGTGAAAAACACTCAGGTATGTGATGTGGGTCTATCAGAATGATTATAAGATCTCTACATACACATTTTATGTAGTAAATATAAATTTTAACCTCTCTACACGTACGTGTACGTGTAGAGAGGTACACATACGTATGTCAAACATAATGGGTTGAAACTATTCTCTCTTATCCCCCTCTACTCAACTTTTGGGATCGAAACTTAACTATGAGTATAAGAGTTTCAATTAATTTAGTTTCATTCCTGGGAGTAAATATTCGTCCCGGGTCGAAACTTATCTCCTTGGTGATTTTAACTTCGTGCAGGAACGAAACTAAACCTAGGCCTTGTACTTTTGTTTCCCTCCGGGTCGAAACAAAACGTATTCGGTTCGTTTCACTTGACATCCTTGCTGGTATTTGGAGGTGGCAACCAACAGCTGAGATCATTTTTGCCATGAGGAAAGGGTATGTAGGAAGGGAGGAGAGAAACCCAGCGTCGGAATTAGTCTGCTCGCTACGAAATTCACTAATGGGACCACGGATTAAGATAAATGGTTCTAAGTGGTGAGATTTACGGCTTTCGGAGGGATATTTCATTAATATTCACACTATTATGTAAGTAATATTAATCCAACTAAGTAAAATGGATTAAACTTTTAAAAAATTCTCAACTCTGGGGGGGGGTTTATCCCCCAAAACCCCCTCGCTGCGCCACTGCTGCTAAGTATGTATGTGGAGCTTCTGTTGCGCAGATGAGGGGTGAGAGATTTCTTAAATTCACCCATATTGAACGGCTATTAATTTTTCCGGCACAATTTATTATAATGTGTGAACCTGTTGTAGGTTGTTAGGCTCTTTTTTTGGTTGAAGGGCCATGACAGCATAATCTCACTTCATTATTTGTAGCTGGTTACAGGAATGATGTAGCATGTGCAATGGCTTTCATAACATTATTATGCCACTCATTGTCTGCCCCATTCATTATCAGGCCACGAAGTAAATAGGATATTCTCTCTATGCTAATGCACAATTTGAATCCAGCACCGTGGGTCTGAAGAATAAAAATAGCAAAGGAGGTTCCGGGTTGAAACTTTTTCGCATGAGTATCGTATTTCTGACATCACTATGATGTGTGTCAAAGGTCAACCATGTGTCAATACTCGATACAGGTAAATGTTATCGCAGCAACGTTGACAGTTGATTTGCGAGTTGCGACGAAGTGCACAATTGAAAATTTACCTCTGCCCTGGCCGCGGCGGGTTAAAGCCCTCGTCCTTGGGCCGTGGTTCCGAGTATTGCCTGAGTGGTTTTTTCACCGCATTGAGTATAATGGCGTATAAAGTCCCTTCATTCCCTGGCAAGCCTGATTCTATAATCCTTTTCAAATATCTTTGCGATTCAGTCGTGCAAGCTCGAAACTTTTCGAGCGGCTTCGCGGCAAGAGGTGGCACCTGCGACACTAGGGATGTGGGATGGGGAGAAAGAAAGGTGAGTGTTACCATGGTTTTTCAAAAGACTTTGCCAGTGAATCGAAACGAAAGACTATCTCAAAATCCCTCTTCCCACTAGGCATCACAACTAACTTACGACGCGTAAACCACGAAGGCCTGAAAGCGACTGAATTTCCCGGAGTCTAGGCTCCACCTATCTCATTTTGACTGTTTTTCAGGAAGTCAGGAGCCATTCGCCCTCACCCCCCAAAAAATTTTGGGCCTGCCTCTTACAATAGGGTAGTTTCCTTCATCAAAGAAAACGAAATGCATTGATTGCGATTCGTTACCCACCATTAGTGTATTCATAATATACAAATTATTTGGCATTAGAAATCCCAGTTTAGACGAATGGCAACGGTCAATTTTAACCTCATTTGAAAAAGGCCAGATTGGCGCCCATGCGTTTTCCACTCCACGTGACGTCACAGGGACCTAGTTTCTACACGAGTAGATAGGAGTTTTACATCGTCTGAGATTACCAATGCATGCATGAGGCACAGAGATCAGGGAAACATCTTTTAAAAATCATGCATTAAAATACCTAAGTTCGGAAAATTTCCTTCGTTTGATAGGGTAATAATAATCCTTATTTAAGCCAGGCGCTACCGGTTAGTAGGGTACTCTGCTACCTGGTAGCAACCTGCATCGCAGCGGTACACAATATCCTCGCCCCAAGGTCACCTCACTCGCCGACAGCTGGATCCAGAAATACGTCACACGGACTTTTTCCCATCATTCCTACTTAGCCATTTTCGCGCGCTTGAAAATTTTCACTTTTCGTTTAATCGCGAAAAATAGATATCGTCATTCGAAAATCTAAGAGCGTGAAATTCGCACTCCAGGAGTAATAATCTTTCTATTTAGGCAATAAAAAATTATAGGAAACCACCCTATTAGTCGCAAAGATATTTGAAATGAACTCTAGGATTCCAGGAACCCAAGCACCAACAGTGTCGTGCGAGAGGCAAACTAAACGTCTGTGGTATGTTTTTTACGTCATCATGTTTAATGCTATTCTTGATTCAAAAGGCAACTAATTCTTATTATAATTTTATTAGCCTATTGTTGTCAATAATATGGAAAATGTCACAATCGTGTAACTGTTGCACCTTACGTGTCACGTCGGGCCTTCTACCTATCATTTGAAAATCGCCTTCCCCTCCATTCACTAACAGGGTGAAGGCTTCTATTCCTCATAAAATACATGTTGCCTCATGGGATGTCATTTCGAAGCAGTACTTATCTAAGTTATTATACCGGGTAGCATCGGCCTTGATTGGAAGGTTTCCCAACTCAATGTGAATCCATACGGTGATTCAGCAAGTTCGAGAGAAACTGCAGATGGAGGACAGCAGGGTCACTGGGTCACTGTTTTTACTGCCATGGTCAACTCAGGACGCAGCACCTCGTAACCAGTGGCCTTCCAGCGTCTTTGCCTCTAAGCCTCGTTATCGTACTTTGTGATTTCAACTTCTTTGATGTCAGGCCAGGCGACGTTTTTACTTGCGATGCATATGCCGTGCAATAGACCGTGGTGGCGTTAATATAATAGCTTTCACTCGTCCTTTGAATGCAACAATACTCAAGAATGTCAAGATTTCACTAAATTGAATGGGTATATTTGGGAGCTTAATCCGGAAAAAGAATTTAAGGCGACGTGGTTTATTCAAAGAGACGATTTTTAAGGCGGCAAGTACAAAGAAAATTAGCAATTTTATGGGAGCCCTCCTAGGAGGAAGCGGCGGCGGTCTGGGGTGATTGGGGGCTTTCGGCTGGGGATTATGATGGGCCCTCCTTACCGGAGGATGCGGGGGTTCTCCCACGGAAAATTTTAGGCAATTGCATTCCCGAAAATGGATTTTGACGCTATTCTGGCTCTTGAAAACTCGATAAAAGTTATTAAAAAATAAAAATTTCGTTAGAAAAATACTTTCAAAAGTGAGAATCTCACAGCTAAGAAAACTTTAATAACGCATTATGATTCTATAATCTATTTAGTGAATTTTTTCCCTTTAACTGAACTAATATCTAAAAAAAACTTTTAAAATAACCTTTTCGAATAACAGTGAAAATGCATTAGATTCCCTTTTGTCTTCTGGAATCTTTAATTAATTAATTTTTTACATAATATATTTTTCACGGTTTATGTTATAAATAAAGCAATTAATGAAAATGCAGAGTTTCAAACTTTGGCTCGAGTAATCTGAGCATTATTTTTATAACACCTTTCATATACGTTTCAAGATAGAAACGAGCAGGGCCCCTATCTGGATATCTGTGGGGGGCCCCATATCTGTGGGGGCCCCTATCTCGGGGCCCTCGGCGATATCCGACCAGCCTACCTGGGGCCGTATTCTGTATTTCGTCTATGCCGCACCGGTCGGTTTCCCTTTCAAGCCCACCGACTGGGCATCAAACCGTACCGACAACGGATTCCGCACCGACGACGACACTTTCAGCGATTCTGTAAGGTCGTCGGTTTCAAACCAGTCGGTACGGTTCCCTCTCCTTCCCAAACAGGGAAAATCCGAATATATCCGAAGTTTCACGTGTATCCACCAATGAAAGAAGGGTAAAAACAAGTGAAGACTCATTGGCACAGCTTGTTGTCGTCACTCTCAATCTTTTTTTTTGCGGAAATTACGACTTACTGCTAGATTAAGATTAACATATTGGATAAGTTGTTAACAATGCTTATATATTGTGTGGTAGTAATGCTGAATCGAAGGAAACAATATTACAACATCACAATAAAGTTTGTATGTGATAGAGATTGTTGTTGCTGGAATGAATTATTGAAACTATCCTTGAGATCGTAGTTTCTTTTTTTAAATATTGGTTCCGTATAATGCTATTTATTCATGATTTGGTAATATAGTTGTCATTAAGTAAGTTCCGTCTAAATGTTATCAACGGAAGGTTATGCCATTGGCACCGTAGCAGACGAAGATAGCATACCATGGAACGTGAACGTAGGTTTCAAATGCAAATGTCATATTAGAGGAACAAGTAAGAAAATGGTAAAAAAAATATGGAGCTGGGTGTAATTAAAAGAAGTGTAATGACGAGGAAGTAAAGAAATTGTGATTGGGTGAAATACATATGTATAAGTAGAGCGCATTCCAAGTGAGAGAAAATGATAATATTGCGGCAAACCTCATTGGCCAGACTGCAATTGTTAGGAAGGTTGATAGCGCCTGCTAGGTGGCGTCGCGTCGCACAGTGGTCCGGATTCGGAAAAAGGTGGACAAAAATCATTTTTTCGACTTTCTTCAAACTCGCTTAGACTATACAAGTTATGCAGTAATATGTCTGGGGTATCACCTTTCATGCTTACTTTTTTATAAAAAAAATTGCTAGCTTAGATATATTGCGTCAAAGTAGCACTATTTCTAAGGAAACTTGATTTTTCCGTTTTTTCGAAAATTACGCATTTTAGATTTATTTTTGGCTTTACGCCGCCAATTATATTCGTAAACTAACTTTGCACTATAGTAATATAGACATTTTACTGTTATAAAATATATATTTCAACCTTTTAGAGATGTTGATGATTGCTGTAGAATTATTTGAAGGGGAGTAATTTTTTTTCGGAAAAAATCGCATAAATGTTGAGTTATAAAAAAAGTGACGTCGATTTGCGCGGATTCGGCTATTTGTGACAGTAAAATACAGTATCATAAAGATATTAGTAAAGAAATCAGCTGCAAATCAGTGCGAGTTTGCGAATGACAACGATTTATATGCCTAGCCGTAGTAGACGTGAACGTCGACACGCTAGCATCAGCGCAGTGTAGGCACATGGTAAATTGTGTCTCCCAATGTTTCATGGGCCAGAATCACAAAAATAAGAATTTTAGCATTTTAAAACATATTTTATACTTTGTAATCATCCAAATTTTATCTGTATGTGGACCAATAGAATAATTTCGGAACAATTTGAATTAGGTTAAGCGCAGTTGGGACGCTGGGAGAGGAGATAAAATATTTTTTCCGATCGCTTCTCAGAACGACTTCAAGCGCGATTTGGTAATAGATTTAAGTAAATACGACAGGCTACATGCACTGCTACCGGGAAAACCCACAACCGTCTCCCTTTCTTTCAATCCGAAGGAGACCCGTTACCCGAACACGTGTCGGACCTCAGGGAAGTGGGAAGGGGTCTTTAGTCGGGACATTTTGCCATCTTTTGTCATCCTGCTATTTTGCCACTTGGCGCACCACCCAACTTGAGGTTATTGCTTTTCTAGGGGCGGTCTGACCTGTAAGTGAAGCTGCACGTGTTAATAGATGAGGTCTTTACCCTCCACCCGCTTCCTTTTGGACGGGTTTTATTGCAGGTCCGCCGCTAGTATGCATTTTCGCACAAAATCCAAACATTTCACATTTTCTTTACGGGGTCCAACCTTACCCCAACCAGTTATCCTGGGGAATACCCACATTTCCATGGGTAAAGATTACTCCTCTTTTTAACCCCATCCAAATTTCGGTCGAAACATTTTGGTACCCTTCAGTTTCAACTTTTCTGTCGATGTGAACACACCCATCACTAATTGCGAAGTCCTATTTTGGCTACAGTTTTTGTGATTTACAGTGATCTCGAAAAGAAGTTATAGTGTTGTGATAACTAAAAAATTGTGATTAAGTTATTTATTAGTTCCTGACAACCACATAAATAAGGATTATTGAGCAGGTATACTATGTTTAATTTATTTCCGTTTCTTGTTTTCGTTTTTTTTAATTGGTCTGAGACGAGGCAGCGCTCTAATTTTCCATATTTTCCCTTCTATTTGATATTTAACCTTTTTAGAAAGAAGACTGTTGTGTAGCTTTTTGTAAACCTGTGTTTTATATTGTTGACTGTCAACAATGTCATGGGCATTTACGCGGCGAAATCTGCACGAAAAAATGCTGGAGAAAAAAGAGAAAACCATGGATGCTCGAAAAAGGAATTTAAATGCATATCTGGAGAGTTGTTTCAGATTACACGGAGATGAGGAGGCAAACCTCGAGCTTAATAATTTTTTAAACATGAATTTTTTTTTATTCCTACGAGAGAAGATGGCGAGCTAGTTCGCAATCAAAATCTTAAAGATCCTTAAAGATCTTCCGGGGCCGGGGCCTTAAAGATCTTCCGCAGGAGGTTCGTGATCTCTTGGTCCTGCAAGAATCTCAAAATTCTTCGAGCGAATGCGAAGAGGAGGAGGGGTGGGATTCAGAAGAATCTGATGCTGAATAATACATAATTGTAAATTTCTGAGGAATTATCCATGCTTTTATGAGAATAAAAGAGTTACATAAATACTATTTTGATACTTATTTAATAATTACTTTTAGTCCATACAGAAGAATCTCACGAAATCTGGAAATCGCACCTTTTTAACGTTAGTCAATGCACCCAACAACCCTACTTTTAGCCGTTTTTTTGTTTATTGAGTACTTTGAAAGATCATTAACTCATTCTATACAACTAATTATCATGTATTTTCATATGTTATCATGATTACCGTTTATCTATGCAGTCAGCGTTACAATTAGCCCGTTAATAAGTTCAAGTTCCACGATATCGCATGAAATAAAAGTTTTTTCGTAAAAATAACTGCAGAAATAAAAATAGCTCGCCAAAAAACATATAGAGAGCAATTTTTAAAGACATCCAACCAAAATCTGATTTTTGTCCAACTTTTTCGCGATCCGGACCACTGTGCGTCGTGCCTTAAAAAAAGAAAACTTACCGTCCCTAATGGAATAAATGCGAAATTATTCGTTATTTTCTTTGTAAATTGTCTATTATGTTAATATTTTTATGATAGCCAAGCTATTTTTTAGAAATTTTTGTTGTAAAGGTAATGCTGGGAAACATTAGATGTACTTTTAATCCCCCTTGTTAGGCTCCATCTTGGGTGAAGGGCCATGACAGCGCGAGTTTAGTTCATTATTAGTTGTGCGAAAAAATCCACAGAGAAAAAAAATATTCGCCTTTCCCTAGATTCGAATCCGGATCCCCATCCGAATCCTGGTCAAGGCGAATGATTTTTTATGTGGATTTTTTCGCACAATTTGTGCATTACGGGTGACTCCCGTAAAAGTTATCACTGTGGCTAGTCCCAGTATACTTAAATCATTATTAATTGTATATATTGCTGCCTTTACAGCAATGATGTAGCAAGTGGAACAGCTTTCATAGCATTTCTTTGTCATTCATTAGTGTGTATGAATACCATTCCTCCCCTAAACAAAGACATATTATTGCAAGTGTATGAATAGCCTAAGTATTTTTGTCAATCATCATTATCAGCATCCACTGCCGAAGATGATAATTAATCGCTGGTGACCTTACATAAGGTTATTAGCCTATTGACTGATAATGGATGAGACGAAAAATTGATAAAATCGATGCTATCTTGACGAGACTCCGTTTTGCACTGGGGATGACAAGAGGAAAGGTATTTGGCCGAAAGGAATTTTAAGCTCCCCTACCAACAACGACGTTGTCGGGGAGATTTTGTTCACTATCAGTTGTCACCCTCCTCCCTCACTCGTCCCAGAGTGAGACGCGGTATTTCTCTAATCTTCTCTCGTCGAAGACGGCAATGACATGCCTTGATTTACTGCGAGCAGAGTGCAGTGTTGCGCTGGTGAACTGGAAGAAGGAACGTCCCAATTTCACGCTGACTTGCGGCCCTCTCAAACCGTTCGGCGAGACGGAGTATCAAAAAAACCCTCCGCTCCACAAGGGAGGTAGGTCCGAATCAATTGCTTCTTTATTTTACCGAAGAAATTATTTTTTCCTTACCATTATTTAATTCAATAGACCGCCAACAGAATCATTCTCCTAAAGCTTAGAGTTCACGTGGGTGAGCGTGTATTGAGAAGCGTTGCGAATTATTTTGCGTTGGCTTAACTTAAAGGCGATGGAAACCTTCATGGATTTTGAGAGTATACATTTAATGAAATTACCGTGTATTAATTTGCCTAGTTGAAAAAAAATTGACGAGAAAGCATCTTTTTCTAGGAAGGTATCTTTTATCGTTAAAAATCGACACTTGATCTGTGGGACCAAAGCAATGATGAAACAGAAATTTGGACGATTACCATTAAGAATTTATGATGAGTGAGAAATGCTGTATATCATGTAACTCTGTGTTTACGAATCTAACATTTTTACCATTTTTGTGTGATTCTCCTATCAGCCAGCTGAATGGAATGGTAGTGCCGAGGAATCCTCTTCTATAAACAAGAGTGTTATCTACTGCTGGCTTTCAACGGTCATCGGATATTCATCTCTACGGCTCTATCGATCAGTGGGAAAAAGGGGAAATCCGCAAACAGATCTTCAAAGGAGTCGGAGCAGCGTATTTTGATTATCTCATATCTTGGACGCCTTGCTAAAGAGGACAATGGCTAAATCCAGGAATCCCGTAAACAAATTGGAAGTAGTCTTTCATTTCGCAGTATTTCTCCATTTCGTCTACGGCGACTTGGTGATCCTTCCCGTCTACTCAAAACTGCACGAGGCACTGGGAAGAGAAGTCGATGACCCGGAGATCCATCGGTACAAAGTGGCAACTCCATGGTTTCTCACGCTCTGGAATTCGGTAAATACTTAATATTTATTTTTTTTAAAGGTCAATACCAGAAATGTGTTCAATGGCAAAATAGACACTACAAAAATGTTCGATTTTTACTTAAATAGTCACTCAAAATAACGCTATCTTTTGTGTTTATATACTTTGTGAAGGCGACAATTAGACAGGATATTTTCATCCACTATTGTTTCGGATTTTTTATACGCATAAAATAGGAGAGAAATCGCATTGATTTTCAAGTTAAAGTTCTAACCAATTCTTTTTACTCATTATATTCACGGTAATGACTAAATTGGAGTAAGCTACGGTCAATAGTTGAGGAAAAATGCCGAATCTAACCGTTTTCCAATTTTGAATACTCGTATTCTTTATCTTTCCGCATTTATTTTTCGATCCGAAAATAGATGTGTATTTGTCAATCTTGCCATACCTCTCCCTATTTTTAAAATTTTTCGTATGCTGTTAATAATTTTGGATTATAACATGTATTCCATTCGTGTTGATGCTAAATATCATCACGAGTCATCAGCTATATTATGGGTTTGAGAAAGTCTAACGCTACATTTCTCGATTCCCATTTTTATACTTAGGTTTAAGAAACGATTACAATCTTTTGACAAGTTATTCTCTTGACTATTAAAATTCCAAGTTAGATTTTAATATCATGAGCTTGTGGCAAGATGAAGGAAATGAGTCTCCGCGGCCTCGGTACGTGGCGGATGCGAGGAAGGGCACAATTAAACATCGGCAGAGCGGGTGACTGATATAGCGTAACCTCCTGATCCGCATTATTTTCAAGGGCACGGTCTGGATTGAAGTTATTGCCAGCAGCGACGGAAGTGCCCGTGAAGAGTAGCATGGCTCTGCACTGCCGGGCGTTCAGTCCGCATTTGTCAATTCCTGGTCAAATATCCAATTCCATCGGTATCATTTTTTGTGCAGCAGTGGTGCAAGTTCTCCTGAAAAGGCATTGCTTTGCGATTTTCAACGGTTTCGGTAGGACAGATCAAATGTGAGTTCTGTATTACGATCCGCGCGAATTAGTTGAGCTGCATATCATCGATAAAAAATTTTTATTTTAATGACAAATCGCGGTAATTGGTATTAATATTAAAAAAATAATATTTTGCGGAATGACCCCGAAAAACAATCACCAATCAACTCACCGCGGAAGCCTCCGTAATAAATTGCGGTACTATTTGCTGAAGTTTCTTCGTAAAACCCACCATTTACGAAAAAAATGCGCGTTTACTTACTCTGATATAATATAGATAACAAGCCATATCACACTCAGAATCTCATCAATGTTGATTAAAATATTTATTTATTTTTATTTAAGTAATTGCTCTCATATAGAATTTCTGCCAATTTACATGGTCGCAGTAACAAACATGAAATATAAACGTAAATAATCACAACAAAGAGTATAGGCTAAAACATCTCAAGGAATACAAAAGAGGAGAACTACGCATGTACAGTTAATCGACGAAGATCTCCGAATAGTAAAAGACCGACTAACTCTTTGTGCTCGTAAAAGAGTAATTATTAACTGACGAAGACGACGATGTGCGATGGAATTAGATATCCACATTCAGTGTGGGAAAAATTATGATCAAAATATCGTGACGCTGAATTGCGGAAACAAGGTTTTATCGGCTTCGACTTTCAGCAGCTTTCGGATGGAATATCTAAAAGAGATATGAGATCTCTCACCTTGAGCATAATTCTCATGGGCTACGAGATTTTAGGGTCCTACAAATAAAGTTTCATCACGAGAAATAATAAACCATAATGCTGACAGGTCGGTGCGTAAAAAAATAATGGCCAAAGAGCGTTCCAAACCAATCCAAAAATCTAATTTTGGGTTATTACTGATTATATTGTTAAATGCTAGGTGACAGCGCCGTAACTATTGGTGGTGAGGGGATAGATCCCCACCCCCCCAAAGCCTCTGAGAAATAAAAAAGTTATTTAAAACTATTGTCGAGTTTTGAACTTTAATAACTGCATCTGCTTAAATTAAAATGTTTAGTTCCAAAATGATGAAAAATGTATATAAAGGCATGTCATTTTCAAAAATTATCCCGAAAAAGTTGCCGGGGGGGGGGGAGGGGGGGGGTTCGCCACCACAGGCCATCCTAACCCCCCCACCAAAGCATATTCCTAGTTACGCCAGTGCTAGGTGATTCATACAAAGCTGGCTGGAAAAGAGAGTTTATGAAAGCGCTATGAAATATGAGAGTTTCCCTCCAACAAAAGTACTGTGTAAGTACAGTGTAGAGTAAGTGTGCTCCATAACTAATGATCACTCTTGTACCTTTCTTATTGTCCTCTCTTCCAGGCTCTGCACCACGCTTATTTTGGCTGCTGCTGCCTAGCTCACCTCTCTCAGATCTTCTCACTGCCTGTGCCACCTGCGATACTCTCCGTTGCTGATGTCATTCGCCGCAATATATTCGCTTCTGTTCTCATCCCATCCTCCATAGTAAGTAATATATATTCTTCCTGCGCCGGAACGCAGTTTTTTTGGAGCGTATAATTTAAATGTAATAAGTGTCACACAAAATACCAAACAAAAAAATTATATTTTTACCCTCTATCGAAATAAATACTCATAGTGAGATTCCTATGTTTTCGAGTATGCTTCCTGGTGGTGCTGGTGACGACAGCTTTGTGAGCGACCCAGCTGGGTTCTTAAACTTATTACTTCTTTTCACAAACTTTCTACAACAGTGGTTCTTCGCCATTTGGCTCAATGGACGTAGTATGGAACTCAATATTTACGAGTCTGATTTATTTTTCTATTTATAAAAATGAATTGCTGTTCCTTGCTCTCGCTAAGACTCGAGAACGGGTGAACCGATTTGGCTAATTTTGGTTTTAAAATGTTCGTGAAAGTCCAGAAAAGGTTTAAAAAGAGATAATATTATGACCTTATGACGCAGGGCTCATAAGACCTTGCAATGGGCCCTGTATCATTTCCATAAGAAATACATGTTTGTTATTAATACCTGCAGACTTTTTTCTTTTGTATATTTAAGTAAATGATTATGATCTCATAGAATTGAAAAATATACCATAGAAAAGAAAAAATTACAAATTCTTATTCTTATAATTGATTTTCGTTTTCCACGTGATTTACGGTGGATTAAAAAAAAAACATTTATAAAATGCTGAAAATTTTTGAGTTTTTGGAAGTTCACCGGGTCATCTAATCCTGTCATGAAAATGCTTCCTCCAGCCTTAGAAAATACCCTTGTTTCTATGTTAAAAGTGAGAATTCGAGCTTAGTGTTATTTTTCTCACTTCATCACGCATGAATTTTTTTTTTACTTCTCAAAATCCGATAGCAAAAATAACGAGCATCGTAATTGGCTTCACGTAGACAGATACTCCTGTGGCTGTTAAAGTTTCTGGTGACGATGAATTTTTGGGAAATGCAATCTCGATACTAGATTGGTGTAAAATATGCTTAGAAAAGTGTGAGATGCGTCCACATTCCTTTAATTATTAAACAATATGGTCATATCTCAACTGTGAACTCTGCTTTCGACTGGTAAATGCGATAAAAAAAATAAATGTAAAAAAATCTTATCCCATGTGCCGGTTTTATTATGCCTGGTTAAATTTCTGTTGCTAAGGTTACAACTTTCATTTTTCCAATCAACGCCAACTAACCATCATAAAACCCGGCCTAAATTTCTTATGTAATTTTCAATCGTGTACTTAACTGAGCATAATTTTTCTATAAAAACATGAGAAATTACCTCCGCAATCACCTGTGACCTCTAATTCCCGTATTTTTCGCAGATGACGGGGGTGAACTATTGGGTGATGTATGTGATCTCCCCGGAGCATGTGTTCACCCACTTCTTGGCGGTTTATCCTTGGTGGATAAACCACAGCATCCACACGTACGTGGTACCGTTCGCCGTATTCGAGCTGTACCTGAGAGCATCATCGGGAGAGGCAACGAGCATGGGGAGACTCAGGGAATGGGCCGTACTCTATGGATACATCACTATTTATACATTGGTGTGAGTATTCCATCGTCTTTTCTAGCGTTTCAACGCCTTTTCAAATTCTTTCATTTCTCGATTGCGAAAAAAGAAAATTTTATCATTAAGGACTAGCATAAATCAGTTCACGGCGAAGGTTTAGAATAGGAAGGTTGTAATAGTTTTTAATTAGGCATGGTTTTAGTCTATTCGCCTATTAACTATTCACTAAGAGGCAGATATTAGATATAAATCGCTCCCACATAATTTCTCAGAAAAGGGGGAATTTTTTGCATCAGTTCTATGAACAGTCAGATCAGGGCGAAGGTTTAGAAAATAAACAATAACGGTTATTGATAGGGATTAGTCGATTCATCTTTTTTCGATTCCGATTCCAATTCCGATTCTTTCAAATCGATTCCCAATTCTCGATTCAACCGATTCCTATCCATACTATCAAGTAGTGTATTGATTTGTCTCTAGCATTGTAGCCTTTAAAATTTAAGAATCTAATGGAATGAAATAACAAAGACAATTAAGAGGGCCAAAAAGTATATTTATTAATTATAGGGAATTAGTATCCTCAGCTTTATTGAAATAATGAACACTTCAACTGTTTTAGACACAAATCGTCAACTTAATAATTTACTATTCGCAGTGGCTCAAGTGTGTGGCGGCCTTTTCGCCCCAAGCTTTAGGTCTTATGTTAAAACTATTTATATTCCTGGAATCAATTGAATTATGATCAACTATAGGCGATCTATTCTCGATCCAGATTCTGTGTCAGAGACTTTTGTTTAGAAAGGTAATGAAAAGGTTGATTTTTTAGTTTTTTTTCCCGCTCAACATTTGAATTCGTGTGTACCATTCACTCTTCCGGGAAAATTTATCTGCCGGGTTATTGCTCTGAACTGATGTTAGCATCTTCATGCTCTTTCTTAGCACATAGTAGCAAAAATAGTATTTATGTTATATTTTTATCAATATTTTACTCAAAAACAAATATTGAGATTAGGTTAGATTTTCGTCGGCAAATTTTGGTTTTAAAATGAAATTCAAATCAGGTCGAAATGATAACTTCATCCTAGGGCCAGTTTAAGCGGCAAGCAAATAGATGCGCCTAAGCACTGGTTTTTAATCCTTAAAAATATCACATTCGATACATAAAAGCAAGCACGTTATAAGTTCACGCAGATATTTAAGTCCCGACCCTTATTCCAAAATTATTTGTATTTATTTTAAAATGTAGCGAGAGAGAATCCCTACTACCTCCCAAGTTGTTTTTTAGGGGGAGGGAGTGGATGTTGTTCGCTTTCACTAGAAAAGTGTATAGAACTGGCCCTATTACATCTAAATATCTACAGATATAGGTTTGATGAAGTGGAAGCTATCTGAGGTTGAAAGTTTTTATGTACTTTGACCCATGTCCTTTGGCCTTTCCAAGATTGTATATAGTGAGGAAAATCAAGAGGTTCGAAAAATGCCGTCATAATGTTTGGGTTGCCAGTAGCGTCAAAGACATTAGAATTATTGTAAGACATAAAAATTCATTGGCGAAGAAACATAAATGGTGGCGATGAAGGGAGGTTTGACTCGTAACAATCTGAATAATCATCTTTTAAGTCAAAGTTTATCTAAATTGGGTTTAATACGATTCGGAGAGCGAAGATTAATTTAAATTCGCTGCCCTGCTTGTATGGGTTTTAATTGGTAACTAAATTTGCTGCCAATTAATTCATAGTCTGATGAAATGTTTTTTTCAGAAGCTCTTTTCTTTCGATCTTCTACAGGTGGGTTTTAATATCGTTATTGTTAAATGTTTTCAATTGGTTAAGGTAGGTACGTTTAAACGACAATTTTTGCAAATATCCTCCCCAAATTGGACTTTACTCTTCAATCTCCGGCACAAGCACCAGAAAATCTCATGACAACAAAAATATGCCGAGTAAGGTTGAGGCAACACATTCTCCACAGAATAGGAAAAACTTTCCGTATCTTCTCATATCGGCGGTTAAAATTAAAATCTATATCCAGATAAAGCTTCTTTCACGCGAGTATGATTAAAATTTGACTTAGGCCCACATTCTCTTCGAATTTTTTCATTCTATGAGACAGCAAAATCGATGACGGCCTGATTCGTGGTTTATCTCTCCGATAGTCAATTACTCCTCGGTATGATTTTCAAAAAATTTCGGCACCACATTGACAGCGAAGACTCTGTGAAAGATAGCGACTTTCTATCAGTTACGCCACATGTCAAATGAATTTTGATTAAGTTATCTCTTCGGATCAGCAATCTGTTGGAACACAGGAAATACGAGGCCATAACAGTGGCGGACCTAATGGGGGACCAAGGGAGCCTCAGTTGCAATTTTTGGAAGATACTACTTTGTGCAAGTGCTTATATATTTCCCGAAAATTTACCTCATTATTGCATTGTTATCAATCCTAATCAGGGGAAATTTGGTGTGATTGGGAGCCCTTGACTGGGGCTTAGGTAATTGATTGCCCGGAAATGGATTGCGACGCCATTCTGGTTCTTGAAAACAAGAGAAAAGTTAATGAAAATTAGCGATTTCGTGCGAAAAAAATGCCATATAAAGAGACAATTTTACAGCTTATAAAATTTAATAATGCATTACGATTCAGTATATATTTTTTTCCTTGAAATAGCACCGAAATCTAAAAACTTTTAAAATAACACTTTCAAAAAAGCATCAGGTTTTCTTTTATCTTCTGACACCTTTATTTAAGTAGTTTTTTTATGTAATATTTTTACTCTGAGTATGTTTTTAATAAAGCAGCAAATGAAAGTGTACAGTTAAATAATTGCACAAAAATTTTTGTTAAAGTATTTTGAGTCTTTTTATTACACCTTTCATAATCGCTTCACGATAGACGAGAGGGCTGCGGGGGAGCCCCTAACCTCTGGGCCCTCGGCGATTGTCGAACAGCCGACTACTCAGTTCTAGTATCTACTAAATCTATCTAATAAAACTTGAAAAATTCTTCTTCATCATGTCCTTAATCATCTGCGCTATTTAGTATCTTATCCTTGGCCAATACCTGCCACTTGTCATTCAACGATAATTTACGTTAGACAATCGCGTCTCATGATGTTGCCGATTAAAGTGTCCCGTCTTCTACTCTAGGTCTTCTAAAGCCTTCTCTCTTACTCGTCTCCACATTACTTCTTCCACTTTCCTCACAATATCTTTATCCTTCTTCTGTTACACTGCATTTCGAAAGATTCCAACTTCGATTCTTTTGGCTGGTGTCATCGTCTATGCTTCACTACCATGATGAAGAATGCTCAAAAATGTAAATTTATTTATTTATCTTCACCACCCCGAAAACAAAACATTTACAGTCTTTAAAAATGACAAATTTCAAGAGTAACAGAGTGGGATGAATGAAACGTCTTGATGTCGTTGCTATAGATTCGCTTAGTCCCTCGTTTTTGCTCTATTTTACTCAAAAATGAACCCAGGTATTTCATAATATGCTATGGTAATATTTTCAAGAAAAGATGATTGGTTGGCGGTAGACGAAAGATTATTGTGGGACTAATAATTTTACTGGAATATTTCCAGTCATCGCTTACCGAAATAATCTGATGATCATTTGGAATATTTTCAAAATCTGCATCATTATCTTGCTTTCTTATTTTTAGCCTTAACGGTAATACAGTTGAAACCCAGGTCTTTCAACAAACCGGCAAGAAATTTTAAAAAATTTCTTGCCGGTTTGTTTCTTTTCCGCCAAGTCTTAATTATTTTGTCAACAGATGTGGTGAAATAGATTGATTTCTTTGAATCATTGCAGGACGCTTGTTCACCACCAACTTACGGATACATGGATATATCCATTTTACGATGAAATAAGCAATTGGTTGAGAGCTGGAATCTTCATATCCTTATACGCTTCAAGTACCCTGTATTACTGGTGCGCAGTGACATGGGCAATTAAATTGGGTAAGCACTTGTACTCCTATCTACTGACTTTTTTTAAGCGCATAATTTTGACGTTGATGTGGTTTATTTTTGTTTTAATGATATCAATTTAACTTCTCCCACATTGATTGTGATCACCACTTTGCTTTATCATTTCTTTTCAGAGAAAAAGCATGGAAGGGAACGCGTGAGATCATTTTTTGGTAAAAAGAAAGCCAAACATAGGAATTGAGTGACTCTACAGTATTTTATTCAAGGCTCTCAGTGTGGAGCTGAAGGTTATTAGAAGTCAGCGCGTGCACTTATGGTACCATTGCTACATTACGTCAATCGCGACCCTTCTCTTTCTACTCCAGTATATTTTCTTCCGAGCCCACTGAACTTCTTTTTTCAGTTATCATTGTTCTAATATTTATGATGTTCAATCTCAAAAAGCAACAAATACAATATTTTAAATGTAATTTATTTTTACTTTATTCCACGAAAGGATCCTATGCGAAATGCAAAACCAAAAGAAAACTTTTTTGGCGTGAGTCACATCGATGTTTTTGAGGAGCTCTTGAAGTAAAGCGCAAAGCTACATCTTCAACAGCAGGCAAACGTCATTTTTTCCAATGGTGGTGTTCGATATTTCAAGGATCATTGCTTCAAATCCCTGTTTACTATGGTTTTACTACGGTGTCAAAATCAATGAATTGTGTAGCAAATGTATGAGACCTTTGTTTTCAAAGTTAAAAACACATTTATAGGATCAGTCGACAGTAGCGGATACAGAAAAAAACTCAAAGGGGGCGCAAAAGATATCTTGAGCTACCTTTACTTTTATCGTAATTAGAAAATAATCAAGTCACAATTTAATTAAGTTGAATTTAAACCAATTATACACATAAAAACACATAAATACACATAAATGACAATGCCATCTTAGGAAATAATAAAACTACAATTGTGGTTCTACAATGGGCGGCCCCGCAAGGGGGGGTGCGCCCCCCATATGTATCCGCCACTGTCAGTCGATGCATCTCATTACACATCTAATCCCCACCAAAATCGCGTGAGATCCCATCTCTGGCTTATTTCGTGAAGCCCCAGGACGCACTCATTCTTTATAGTTCACTCCGTTGTGTCGCCGTTGCAGTAATACTGTTGCAGTCACCATTGTTGATGCGATGATCTTTAAAAAAATTCCACTCCATATAAAAATAAAAATATCTTCAATTATCATGTCATGTGTAGTCCCTTCAATGTCATAACCAACCCTTCCCTATGTAACCAATTTTTATAATTTTCTATCATTGTTAGGATTAAAATTCCTACAGAATTTAACATATCTACTGGTTACTATAATAATTGTAAAAAAAAGTGTTTACGAGCCCAACTATTTCCAAATCTCAATCTTAATCAGTCCTTCATGTTCGTCTCATCCTTTTTTTATCTCCCCTTTCCAAATATATTTCGAAGTATATATCAATCCCTCCAGTGGCGTAACAAGGCATATGCTTTGCGGGGAATGGGATGGCCTGGGGTGCCCCCCCCCCAAGCAACAGTGGTTCCGGGAAATTTGTTTAAAAACGTCCTGCCTGAAAATTAATTTTAAATCATTTTGGCGCTTAAACTTTAACTTTAATCAGATGCAATTATTAAATGTCAAAACTAGAAAATAGTTTTGAATAATAAATTATTTTTCTGAGGCTTTGGGGGGGGGGGTGTGATCTATCCCCTTATCCCCCCAATAGTTACGCCACTGAATCCCTCAATCAATGTAATCACTAAGGGCTTCCTTCCAAAATTCACTTTTCTTGGTCGACAGTTCATTCCTGGGCCCCGAGAGTATAGTTCCACCTCTGAAACCCTGTTTGCCCGCATAGCTCTTTGGCTTGAGGGCATGTATGCAATATATGTACAGCATATGTAAAATTAGTCAAGGTCCTTCAATTGGAAATTAAAATAAGTGTTCATCAATCCTTGTATGAATTTAGTAACTAGTCACGCCAAAATGTGGCGAATTTTCGCAATACTCGATCATTGTTTGCGTGCCTATTACCGCATCCACACGTTACCTTTCGACAGAGCCTTCGCCAGCCACCGCCGAAGCGGACCTATTTTCCTCCGCGAGAAGGGATAGTTGGCTTGCGAGGGATGGTAATGGACCGAACTCGTACCTAGTCTGTTAAAGCCGAGAGCCCCGCCTACGAAAATAAACCCTCACCTTGGAATCTGTGTTTGTCCGTAAATTCCCGCATTTTTCAAAAGTGTATCTTTCATAAACTCCTCGAATAGGGTAGTTTCCTTCATCAAAGAAAACGAAATGCATTGATTGCGATTCCTTACCCACCATTAGCGTATTCATAATACACAAATTATTTGGTTTTAGAAATCCCAGTTTAGACGAATGGCCACGGTCAATTTTAACCTCATTTGAAAAAGGCCAGATTGGCGCCCATGCGATTCCACTCCACGTGACGTCACAGGGACCTAGTTTCTATACGAGTAGATAGGAGTTTTACATGGTCTGAGATTACCAATGCATGCATGAGGCACAGAGCTCAGGGAAACATAATAATCACGCATTAAAAATACCTAAGTTCGGAAAGTTTCCATCGTTTGATAGGGGAACAATAATCCTTATTTAAGCCAAGCACTACCTGCTAGCAGGGTATTCAGCTACCTGCTAGCAGCCTGCGTCGTATTAGCGCTCAAGCCTCGCCCCAAGGTCGCCTCACACGCCGACAGCTGGAACCAGAAATACGTCACACGGACTTTTCCCATCATTCCTACCAAGCCGTCGCGTTTTCGCGCGCTTGAAAATTTTCACTTTTCATTTAATCGCGAAAAATAGATATCGTCATTCGAAAATCTAGGAGCGTGAATGGCGCACTCCAGGAGTAATAATCTTTTGATTTAGGCAATAAAAAAATAATAGGAAACCACCCTATTCATCTTTTGGTTACTGCAATATTTGTCAAAACGTCTGTTTACGACCATAACGATTTGATGTCTATCGCTTTATCTCTTCTTTACAATTCTCTAATTAATGGTAGAAATCCCTCTCCCTTCGTTCAATCATAATAAAAATTACATGGCTCTGTTAATGTGGTTGGGATATTTAAGATTGAACCTTTATTTTGATGTTTTTTGTTTTCATTTCGTAGAGAGAGTAGGTGTAAAGTAAAATACTCAAATAGCCATATAATTCTCCCACGGCTGGTCCACCCTGCGAGTAAATATTGTCATTGTGGTAATTTTTATGAGAGCTGCTGACATCTACTGACAAATCAAAATCCCACATTCCAGAACGAATAAGAATCGATGAAATCGGAATCAGGAACCGATTTGAAATAATCGGAACTGGAATCGGAAGTTGAATCGACTCTACCCCATTCCGTAAAAATGTGGAATCGACTCATTCCCACTCTGAATATACCTGTGCGTCGACTGCTAGAATCGCCGGCGATTGCGGTGACGTTTGAGCCTACCTTCGGTACCTACTTACCGTGGCACGACGCAGATTGGCGCCGCGTGGAGGGTGGTGGACGGAGGGAGGCAGAGTTGAAACTTCGCACTGTAATCTTCCTCTATTACTGATAAAGAAAAAATGGGAAATATTGTCAAAACAATTTCGTTTATTGCGCATAATCAATTACGCATCCCTGGCGGATTAAAAGTTTAAAAAGTACTGATTTCATGATGGCCTAGTGGAAGAGGGGGATCGGGTTGGTGTGGTGGCTAGAGTGTTAGCTTGCCACCCCGTGGGCTCTGGTTCAAATCCCGGTGGTGCCCCGTTCCCTGCTTAAATGCTGTGAGGAGGACATTTCAAGCGCAACTCTCCGTCCGTCGGATTGGACGCTAAGGCGTGGTCCCCTTGGCGCCTTACGTTAAGTGCCGGCCAATGTCGACGCCGGGTGTGTCTCCGCCCTTCCTTTCCTACTCTTCCCTCATTGCGCAAAATGACCTCGGCTGTTGGCCATGCCATACCACCTTGTGGAAGAGTTAAGTTAATTTTGGTTGAAATCATATACTTGCGTTACAGGGATGACAGACGGTATCAACTATGACAGGAATATTAGTATAGAAATTTAAATTATATTTTCGCTCTTCAAACATACAATAGAACACAATGTCCAATTAAATCCATATTAACTAAACCACAAAGGTCGTTGTTTGGCAGGGGTCCACTACTTCCGCGCCGCCTTGGTGATGCAATATCTCTCAGTGGTAATGCCTCTTTGGTATGCGTAGATATTCTTTAAGAACCTTTTAAATAGGGATGGTCGGATCCAAATATCCGCGGATATTGCCCTTCATCGGATACATCGGATTCAAAGTCGCGGAAGACATCGGAAATTGGATCCGAAAATTTGAATAATAGCTTCAGTGAATGCAAAACGCAATAAGGGTGGAAAGAGTTCCGATTCTATCTTCGAATGCGCCGTCGCATGCGATTCTTGTCCTACTCATGAACCGTTTTGTTTGAAAGCTCTCGCAGAGGTTACGTAGGAGAATTTCAGCCGTGGAAAATAAAAATAGCAAAATAACACTGGCACATGGTGTGAATCTTCCCAAGAGATTGAACAATCATCGGGGGAATCTCAGCGACAGGAATTTGAAAATGCATTTTGATCCAAAAATATCCGATCCGAAATATCCGGCTCCGAAAATCAAGGATCCGATCCGAATTCGGATCCGATAAAAATCCTGTATCCGTCCATCCCTACTTTTAGATATTCATCGATTATTTGTAAACATTGTATCTTAAGGCGGTGAAATAAAAACTTTCATTTAAGACCCAACTTAAAGAAGACCTAAGATTATTTGTCATTATAGGCTTTTATATTTATATCTTTTCAAGCCATCATTACTTCTTTAAACTCACAAATGTCTATTTCGCTATTAAACACTAATAAAACTTGTCCACGTAATTTTCATTCTGTATATTTCAGCATTTGATTTATTTCATTTTATTTTTTATTTCTTAAATTTTTGTTTGTATATTTACTATGCATACATTTCTTTAAATAATTTGCGCCTCCTTCCATCGCCGTGAAAGCGATAGGGCTATCTAAGTTATCGTTGGTTGTGGAGTAATGGTTTGCATATCTGAATAAGCCCGGATGTGAAGAGTAACTTCGATAGTAGTGGCTGGATGCATAGTAAAGGTATTCATTGGTAAAACCTTTTGGAGGGTTTTAGATATATCGTTACTCCATGGTGCAAGAAAAATAATATCAGTATTCACCTTTGTACGGTTTTTCGCGGCATAATCATATTTCTCAACATCCGTGGGATAGCAGCCAAGGTTATTTCACAAAAAAATTCTGTCATGAAAGAAGTCATAATTTCAAAGACTGACTTAATGAAGCTCGGATAAAATCTCTTTTTTCCACGTTATCATGAAGTTATTTTCTAGCTTGTTTGTCCTTCTGGGCAAATTCTTGCAACTCAAATTACACTCACATCACGATTAGCTATCGACTTGAAACTTCTCTGCACACGTCACAACTAAATGACAATGCATTCTCACACTACACCAAGGTCTTCAGAGGTAGTATTAGCAACAATTTTCTACAATTAGCATTTAAGGTGATCGCTCAGCAGCAGGATAAGTCTTAAAGATTTAATTCTTCGCAATTTCACGTGGTATTTGTTCTATGGCGCGACGAATATCGCGTTGGATAACGGATCAGATTTCAGGTGTAAATAATAGCACTGTCATCACCTCATCCTTATATATTTTTAAAAGGATTTTTTCAAGTTTGCTTTGCGGTCTTAATTTATTATATGCTTTGCTAATTTGCACATTTTGTGTAGAAGTTTTCAGTGGCCTAATAAGCATCACATTGTGAAATTAAATTGACGAAATAATACAACAAAAGATTTTAAAAATATCTAAAAACCAGATTTTTATTTAAACTAAAAATAATAATATGTTACTGCAAATAAAAAATTATTTAATAACCCACGTATGTATTCAAATGAAAAAAGTAAAAAAGCTCCCTGCTCAGGCCCAAGTTCTCACGAATAAATTTTGCATATTAAAGACTACATGTTCAATAACAAAACTTAGTGCGCATCGATTTAAACCTTTTAATTCAAATTCTTTCTCTGTAAATAATTTTTATAACTAAAATCTCAACGACATGATGATGAATTTGTATCACAACAGAGTCAAATGTGAAGCGTAAACGCTCCACGTTTTAGGTTTTTTATATGTAATTTTATATCTGTTATATTTAAGCGTGGGATATTGGTCCAGGACAGTGAGGTTAATTTTCTTCCATTAGTTCGAATTAAAATATGTTTTTACAATAAATTTTATAATTTATTGTTATATTTGCAAACTGTTCTCTCTATTGCGCGCACAAGGTTGAATGTCAGACGAGGAAGGAGGGGAAGTTAACATAAATGTGTCAGATACCATATGTCACCTAGGAATCGCGATTACTCCTGACCTAGTCCCTAAGGAGACATGGTGTTACATTGGATACACCAATGTTTATCAAACGCATGGACGAAAGTTTTGAGCTTGCAAAAAATAAAAACACATGTTGCTCGACTTTTATTATGACTCATACTAAAGAGGAGTCCTCGCTCATACCTAGCACTCCGCAAGAATTTGCTTAAGTAAACAGAAATATAATAGTCGTGGAATGCTCAAAACATCAAGGACGCGCTTCTTCAGCTATAGCGATGAGCTGACAGAATGTCAAAGAAATAATGACATGAGTTCCTTTAAGGGCGTGAGGGTGCCTACTCTCAGGTTTAAAGGATTAGGAATATTGCATCAGTCTTGTGATCAAGCTGAGGCAAAGGATATTTTCCAAATGCCGCGATGCTATGCTGGTTCTAATAGAAGCTGCTAATAATGTAGGTGCCACACCCAGTTTTTGCGCAGAATAATTATTTCCGCCGTCGAACAGATATTAAACGAGAGCAAAAACGAAAGACAAGCAAATACACCGGTGCAACACGCATTCCACCTTTTTACGATTCTTCTGATCCTCTTAAAACAATGAGCCCCTTGCGACACAATTATTGTTTTTATGGCTGTTGTCCTTGAACTTAAAGTCTCGTCCCTCCGCAATGGTTCGAAGGACAATAGAGTGGTGTAGATTTTAATACTTCCTATGTTTTGGGAGTTTCAGACATTGTATTCTCAGCCTTGATCTGGAGCATTGAACCTTGCTGTCATTGTACGCTATTTTTTATTGTTCTTTTGATAATGCTTGTATCAAATTGCGAATGGAATCACGAACCATCAGTCAGAATAACTTTAGGTCTGCGGATAAAAAATATTAGAGAATTTGATGGTCGCCTGTCATGAAGTATATAACATTTTGCCGCTTTTTGTGACTGGATATGTTACCTTGAATGAGAAATGCTGGATTTCCTCATATAAAATTAGACGTGATAGCGATTTCACAGAGCATGGTTCTAACATGGTTCATATTAACGTTTCGATGACGCCAAACTCCCGCTACCAGGGAAATATTTGAAAGTATATTAGAGAAAAACTTCAAATTTGGTATAGGATTTCCCAGGGATGAAGAGAACTGAGGAAAAAAGAAACATCCGGGGAATATTGGGAGATCTAGTCTTAGGAAATTTTCAATATGCAATTAGTGAAATAAAATATTTTATTTCATTTTTCATGTCTTCATATTGAGTTCTCTGAAATAGCGCTTGGACAAAAATCTTGTTCTTAGTAAAAATAACCGTGAAAACTTATGAATGGCAATACTTTTTTAAATAAAAAAATTAATCAAAAGGTAAAGATAAAATTTCAATTCGCTACCTACAAGTCAATGATTTTTAATCCTCTCCGTAGTTGTTCAAGTTATAAGTTTTATTTAGTAATGGTTTATACTCAATTCTCATCACGAACATGGTGTTTAAATAATGCTGTCCGAGCGCAAAGTAACCGAGAAAAAATTGAACAATGATTACCAAGGAACTGAACTTATTTGCGCATTTTAAAATTACGGCAAAAGTAGCATCATAAAAAATAAAAAGCTTTTGAATCCTCTACTGGAATAACCAGTCAAGCAAGCGTTTTTGACATAGGTACCATTATTTGGACTAAGTTACAGGTTTACAAGAACTTCGGTAGGCTAGAGTTGTCAGGCATAATGGAAAGTCATTCGCAAATAGCAGTCTCTGAAAAAAACTAATCGTCTACATAGTTTAATATTTGAAAGCGGAAAAAATTTTGGTATCCACACGCAAAAATATGCATTTCGGAAACTTTGAAATACTCTACCCGAATATTTCTAAGTCAGAGCGTAGCACGAGGCTGCTGAATTGACACGAATTTGAATGAGACACCACGTGTAACTATCAACGCGCACGAGGACACCCCTCCGCGTCCAACAAATGAAGGAGGAAAACAATCGCATCGTTTCGCGCGCCTTCGTAATCTGCCATTGAGCGGAGCAAGCGAAGACGACGATAATGGTATGAAATTGCCTCCTACTCCTCCCACGTCTCACGGAGAGCAGTTCTAAAACTACTGTTTGAGGGCAAAGTTCGCCTCCTTACGATCTCCTATCCCCTCCCTCTACCCCCCCCCCTTATTTCACGTTTCCCCCATCTCACTCCCTTAGCCCCGCCCCCGTCTTCTCCTCGATGTACATAAGGGTAAAGATATCTCACCATAGCACTACCATTTCTACACGCGAGAACACACGCAGTCCTTTTTTTATCAACGCACGCGATCCGGGGGGTATGGAGTGACGTCCATGCGACAGACCGGAGAGCTTAAAAAGAAACGAACTGCAGCACATCACACAACGGACGCCTTTTCAAGACTGACCCCACTCCAGTCCAGTCCACTGCTTCCCTCCTCTCGGCTCCCCGCCCAAACTCACTGGGAGGGGTTTTTGGTAGGAAAAAAAGAGCTCGTACATCAGACCATTTACTTCGTATAGACCACTATATAATCTTCGAGAAGAACAAGCTTCCGGCTCCGTCGTAACACCGCAGTCGCGGATATCAAGTGAGGAAGTGGGTACACGCTTCTGGTGCACTGCACGTGGATTTTCAGCGAGTGCAGTTTGGATGCTCCCAAGTGCGCGCTCATATCTCTCTTGCGGGATAATATTTCGGCAGAGGGTGGGGGAGACTTTTTTGTGCGCCTTCGGAGCAGTGGGACGCAGCAAGGGAACGTTGAGAAGGAAGAAGTTCCCGAAATATCTTCCTTGGTCACCCCGCGGAGGAGGAGCCGAGGAAGTGTTTTGTAGGAGCTTCAGTGTGTGTTGTTGACACCATTCCAGCCGTCCCTCTCCCTTAACTCCCTTAATTTCGTCCGGAACCTCCTTCCAGAGACACAGGCAAAGATGGAGGTTTCTTTCCACTGGGCGATGGTCGCCTACTACGCTTACGCCGACATCACGGCCATCAAAGGAGCTCTCCAGGCGCACTCGTTTCGAAGCAGCGACCCCGAGGATATGAAGACCAACAGGATGATCTACGGGTCGTTCTCGTACATAACCATCTGGAACATGGTAGGTTGAAGCAAAACGACCGATTTGCCCATTCTGTACGGAGTCCGTGAATCTTTTCGGGTCTGTTGTTGAACGCGGACAGCAGACACGCCGCAAACAGACATTATTGCTTCGCGTAGCGTTTTCGTGTTTGGCATTATTGCCTCATTGTGGTCGAGAATGCTCGGATTGACTAGTTGGCTTGTTGGCATTAGTATTTTGGCGAGACACTTGTGTCTCGTGTTGGTAGGTGTGAGCTTCCTCTAGTTTATATTCACGAGTGCGATCCTTGCTGTACAGGCAAAACAGAGAACGTCGATGTCGTAGTTTTGCCCGTCACATGGAATGTTTTAACATAGAATACTGAAACCTTGTAGGTCGGTCGATTATGTCCCGTGAATTCATCGCAAAGGTCTAACAACTTACAAGAATGAGCGCATTGGACACCTTGAGTTGTAATCACTAAGAACTCACTAACTTTAGTAATTTCTTGATATTCTCGCGGACCTTGCGACTCAATGCTCGCAAACATTGAATTTTGAATGTCTTTGATTTTTTGAAGTTACCAGGTTTTTAATTAATGTCGTTTCTGATATCCAAATTATCGGTATTCCTGTATTGAAATTTGAAAATCGTATTTTTAACATATGAGGGGCTTGTAAAGCATTTTGACATTGTTAGGTTTAAGTGCTAACATTTTTCATGCTTGGGATATCTGGGTTCTCTTCGATATAAATAAATAAAAATATCTTCATTCCATTTATAGAAATACATTTATGAATGAATAATCCAGTGAATTCGTGTGACCTTCTATTTACAAAATATTTGGCTCGTCTAAAAGCCGGAAGACATGTATCAATATCAGAGCAAAAGGTCAGCGGGAGAGAGACCCGCCACCTATAAGACTTCCACTGAATGTAGTCTATGCGATTGGGATTTGACTTGGAATCCAACGGACTAACAATAATAAAACACCCATACTGCTGTAAAATACACTTTCATAGGTATATTCTACACCAATTTGTTGACACGTGCGACTGGTTTCGACCGTCTCCGTTCATTTTCAAGTGAGTAATCACCGCTTAATTTGCGCTCAATTACAACGAAATCACTAGCTGACGATGAGTTTATTCTAGGTTATTGTTTAGGAAGGTAGAAGACATTAGTGGGTGCCAGTAAATTAAGCATGGAATTAGGGTAAAAACAGGGTGAGGAATATTTTATCAGTCTGCCTCGATTCAATTGAGTTAGCTCATTGGCTGCTGATTACGTAAGCACGCAGCTCTAAGTCTGACAAGCTATAAGTCAGTTGTGAGCTTAATACCGTGGTGGGAACTGTAAAATTCATCATTCCAAAATTCTGTAGCATTACAATTAATATTTGAGCTTAATGAAACGAGAGCTTGGAGCGAGTATCATTAATGCGGTTGGGTAGTCTCACCCATTTCGAGATAAATTGTTTCACACAATTACCTATAATCGCTCATTTTCGTCCAGTCTTAATTATTTAATGTCACCAAAATCCAGAGTGAGACATGAAATTTTGAAAAGACTGGATACCTAAGAAAAACTGTTTTCATAGAAAATGCTAAAAGCATCCCAAAAAATGTCCGCGTTGCAATAGCGCAATAACTAAGGAGTCACGACCCATCCAAAAAGTGGCAGATTCAATATCCATCAGAGTACGAAAGGTGGTTGCCAGAAAAATTGTCATTTGGAGAGGGAGTGAATTTTCGAACCAAATGTTCCCTTCGGCCTTGAGAGTACATGATCCAACGAGACGCGTGTGTCCACAGCAAAAAATTTAATTGCAGCTGAATATGGGGGTATTTTTTGTGGCGCCAGGGGTCCACTCAGTTTCGGCGCGAATTAGTCACTAAAGAGTAAAAAATTGATCTCCAAGGAATAAAGCACGAAATTAAGACAGAATATTAGGTAAGTAGTTTCTTCAGAACTGAGCATATTCTGGGAGATACATGATTTTACTTTATACACACCTAGCAACGGCTGAGCGGAACGGTGTGAAATAGTTTTCAGTGTAGGCGGGACCACCCACACACACTGAATTCATAGACATTTTCCAGCTGTGCGGCTTTTCGAAGTCAGCTATTTTTTAGTTTAAAAAGTTATGGCATATAAAATTTATACCCCATTGAAAATCAGTTTCCAAAATTATTATATGAAGAGGAATTTATGATATGCTTAGTATTAATAATAATTAATTTTTATATTCAATATATAATAATATATAATCTACTATTTTTAATTTGAGTATGCCGGGACTAGCCACAGAGATAACTGTACGGAGTCACCCGCGATGCGCTATTGATTTTTCGCACATATTAATTTTAATCATATATAAGAGAATAGAGAAGCTGTGGTATCAGGGCCGGAACTAGGAGTTTTGACAGGGGGAACGATTAGTTTACCAACCCCCTACCCTGATCCCCCCTCGCTCTCTCCCTCCCCTACACACTACTACTAACATACGGTACATCGGTTATCTATTTTTTTGAGATTGGTTTGTTGCAATTACACACCGTATTTTTTCTATTAAGAAGTTTTACTCTTTTATTTAATATTATTTTTTAATCATTTATAAATCAATAAAAATTATTTAACTTTTTAAATAAACTTTTAAAATTTGGCGCCTCTGAAATCTGCCGCCCCGGGAACGTGTCCCCTCTGCCCCGCCCAAATTATGGGCCTGAGTGGTATAGCCATCGGCTATTGACTCCTTGGTCTCCAAATCTTGAGCAGGTACCCCCAAACAAAAGACCTCCTCGAAGTGCTTTGTTGATTATGGAAACTCCCGACTCTGAATATTTGATTGAATCTCATACGCCTTTGGTTTATATTGGGTGACCCCTAACCTCATTTGACCACACTAGTCTAAGGAATGTAGCGCTGACTGCGTAATTTGAAAAATGATGGAAGATTCAACTGTGGATATTGTGACTTGAAGGACCCTCATGCAATATGCTCTCCTATTAGCTCGCGTAATTTTATTGATGATTGACGTTTCGAAGTATAGGTCAAGTAATAATATGCAAAATTATTTTACCAACATTTCGATATACTCATATCTTTTTCAGGACTTTGATAGATGTTTACGGCAATAAATTGATAGATGAAGGCATGAAATGCTATTAAGTTTTTTACAATAATAAAAAAATATTTAAAAAATTGGAATAGATTTGTCTCTAAATAATTTATTTTTATATTTTTTTATCGATATTGTAAAAAGAAACATTGTGATAATCTTACATGCTGCCATGTTTCAATTTAATTTAACCATTACCATACATACCCTGAAAAAGTAATAAGAAATGTATTGAAACGTTAGAAAACAATTTTTCTTATCATTCTCATGCCTATACATATACTCCGAGAAGTAAGACATCATTAAATAATTGAGTTCAAGAAAAAGAATTCGTTATTTTATTGTTAGCTCGGAGTGTTAAGGTCAAGGTGCAGGGATCCTCCGCCATTTTCTTAGTATGAATAGAATCTAAATTTTAATTTTAAATACTTCCAGGGTATTTGTGCACAAAAAACAAATAGATGCACTGTTTAACGTTAACCATATAATTTCTGTTACTTGATCACATGATTTTGGGGTGTAGGTCAAGCGATAATTTTCGATCTTTAATCATATTTATCGTCGATTGCGTCATTTGTATTCTTCCATTCATCTTGGTTACATCATGGAAATAATTATTAATACTATTTAAAACCAAAATTTCTGTGGTGGGTTCCCGCTCAGTAACCACTTTGCTATCAACATCTTTTTTGTTATTTCTTGGGCTGCAGATTGCCCATCTTTCCAGCCTTAGATAAACAGCTAAATATTATTTAATCCTTTTTGTGATCATCGAGAAAATTTTCGGGCTCAGTCTTTAGTGTCTCACCTTAAGAGTTGATCACCGTTTTTTTTTATTTATATATCAGGTAAATTCATTTTCGTCATTTTATCAGTCAAATGTAGTCTATTTTTTCCACATCACAACATATATTCGTACACCCCAGTACACGGAAAAAAGTGGGCTTGAGAAAATCAAAGATCTGGAATAAATATTTATCGAGAGAATGAGCATCGTAGCTTTCGATTACGTCTTCGTATTAATTATCAGTTCTATTTATCTCTTATCAATGCTGATTATTGACATGAGTGTTATCTAACGGACTCTTTCTCTTGTTGCCATGGCTGATGTGCTGAAGCTAAGAGATGACGTGAATTGAGTGCGGTTCCATTCATAATATTCAATTTGACAGATAGCTCGAAGCCAAGAATTTAGGGGACTTGGAGTGTCGCTCATCAAAATTTCTTGAAACAGGATAATTTGTTTATTTCGAATCGGTAATGGTATTGAAATTCACACCGAGATAATTTCTTGTATTGGATTACGAAATGCGGACAGTATATATTCACATTTGGTCCAGGGAAAGACCACTGTGTATACATGGTTTTGCATATTTCTGGAATTCGCATTAAAATTTAACTACGGGTACTATTGCACAATACATACACATATGTGAATAGACATTTTTTTGTGGGGACAATCATGAAGTCCTATTAATCTTCTTATAACATGGATCTTCCCTGCTTGCCAGCGTTCACCTCAATTATTGTTGACTAGTCAACGAGTTTCGCCTAAAATATTGGTATTTTAACCTTCGTGTTATGATAAAAAACCAGTAATTGTGGTCAAAAAAATGTACATGATGACATCCATCTAAACGAGAATTCCATTTGTCCCTTTTCCCCCGCTTTGCGCTCATTGAAGTTCCTCAAAGTCATTCGGTCAATAAATTATTACGTAAGCACTCCCTGAGGAAGGTTGGCTTATGTTTGCTGTCAACTGGAAGGGGGGTGTCACATTATCCATTCTGTAAGATAAGAAGATACTGCACTTAAGTGAAGAAAGAAGTTGTGGTTGATCAGAACAAACGGCTGGTTTCACATTCCAAGTAAATTAATTTCTTCATCATACAGAACGCCCAGGTAGTACATAGCGTTACGCATACTGATGTTAATTTAATCTTGACATTTAATTTACGAAGAAGAAATGGTAAAGTAGATAATAGTATTCTTTTTATTTAAACATTGTTAAAGAAAAAATTTAAAATAGTTAAAATATATATTTTGAAATACTAAAGAAGAATCAAATCGAGATTAAAAATCGCAAACTCTTACGAAAGTGAATGGGTGGAAGGGAAAATATATTAGGGAAATCCTATTATTACTTAAGTTGGGGAGGGAGTGGTCAATCCTGGCCCAAAATACACTTTAAGAAACATTTGTACGCTCCCTAGCCCTAATTATTTTCTGTTATATTTATGAAAATCATGTTAGAAATAAGAAACGTTTTAGGTGGGAAGTTATATGGGACTTTAAGTACGAAAGTCCCGAAAAATATTTCTCAAAGTGGGTAATTTCTAACCACGAGGAAGTTTCGACCGTTGATAAAAATTATGGATAACCAGGCTCAAGTGATATCATAACTTACTTTACGGTCATTGCCCAGAGAAATAATTATCTCTGTTCGACAGAACCGACTCAGCAAACCAGTTTTTTTGTAGGGTTGCGTATCACCGCGCAAAAATTAATTGAGTGGGAATATTTCAATATCCTATTAAGATAATAATGTTCGTATTCTAAATATATATACTTTGAAGATTAGAATGGTCTGAATGAGAAGGGTTTGCTATTTCCTTCATTCTGTGGTTTTCAATTGTCGAAATAAACCAAACTTACCAGACTTTGTTCTCATCAGCAGTTATGGCTATTTTTATTATAATCTCAACTACGTTTAAAAAATTGCGTCTTACGCGCTATAAAATTATATTCTCTGCTCCGTAATATGTGATTCCCAGTGCAAATTATTTCTTAAAGATATGCTTTCAAATGAATTTAGATATGTACTTATCGGGAACTAAATCTACCATTCTTTTCTTGGTCCTAATCTTAGATAGTTATAAATATCAGAGATAAGTATATGGAGTAAATTCTCGATTTGCAAAAAAATAAATTCTTCGCGTAACCGATCTTCGATCATAGCCTTGAATTCTTATCTCAGCACCCTCTTTAACTTTGTGCCTCCTTTCCTCAGAAATATTTTCTATACTGCCCTCATTTCTCCTTCTCTCTAAGCTCCCAATCGTGAATAACTCAAAAAAAAAATTAATTTATGAAAAATAATTCGTACAACATTGAAGGTATAACTAGTGTCTCACCTTAAGAATGGATCATCGTTTTGTTTCTTATTCATATATCAGGTAAATTCTTTTTCGTCATTTTATCAGTCAAATGTAGTCTATTTTTTCCACAGCACAAGATGTATTCGTACACCGCAGTAAACGGGAAAAAGTGGGCTTGAGAAAATTAAAGACCTGGAATAAATATTTATCGAGAGAATGAGCATCGTAGCATTCGATTACGTCTTTGTATTAATCATCGGTACTATTTATCTCTTATCAGTGCTGATTATTGACATGAGTGTTATCTAACGGACTCTTTCTATTGTTGCAATGGTTGCTGTACTGAAGTTAAGAGATTACGTGAATTGAGTGCGGTTCCATTTGTAATCTTTAATCTTACAGATAACTCAGATATTTGATAGATAGAATAGTAGAGTTTGGGTTACCCACCGGGTGTGGTTTTGGGTAATTGGTTCCAACGTTTCAATGGCTGAGTCTGCCATCGACTTCAGGGGTGACTTCCAGAGCCTAATTCTTTACGGTATTTTATTTATTTATTTCATTGGTTTCCCTGATTGTTGTTTACGTATCGCCGTAGAGTTATATTTCACAGAAAGGTCTTTTTCTGTCATTCAGTATATGCTCTATTAATAATAAATATAATATGCACCTACAGTGATATGAAGTGCTGGTGTTGCGCCGTTACGGGCCAGTACGGCGTACCCCTATAATCAAAACTTGTTGTAAGCGTAGCGGTTAAACTACCTTTTTCAATCTGTAAAAAATAACCCTACCGTAAATTGCCCAATGGATTTCAGAAATAAAAATCGGAAATGGTAATTTTACTTGTTCAGTCGAGTTATCTCGTGGCACAACTTGGAACTGATATTTGTGTTAGAACTGTGTGTAACTTGTAGAACTGTGTAACTTGGAACTGGTATGGAGTTAGAGTTTGACATTTCAATCGCGGCCGGATATATAATTCATGTTCAGCTGTTGGCAATTTTTTATGAGTACCGCCTAATTTTTTTTCCAACTACAGCACTAGCAACATGTGTGGTATCATTTAAACGTGAATCACCAGCTTCTGACTATTTACCTATTAAGTTGATTGACTTCAAAGTTTCGATTTTTCTATGTCAAATACTCACTCATGGTATATCGACTCCAAACATTTTTTTATTCTAAACTTAAAAAAAAAGGTTTAAAAACCCCATAAATCCAAAATTAAACCAAAGAAGCGTAAAATAAGCAGGTAAAAATATTACAAATAAAATCTGAACGAAAGTGCGAAATTTTCGCACGGGTTACTTAGTACAGCGATTAATTATGATACTCCACGTGCTGCCTATTTGGAAGCCTTTGTCTCTATTTATGTTATTCTCTTCTAGGTTAATTTCAATCGCCTCTTTTACAATCCCATCCTGTGTAAACCACACCCAGCGAGAAAACTGAGAATTGTCCCTTCAAACTATACGCCCGGAAATATTAAAATTCTACTTCGTACAATAATGTTCGCCCTTAATTTGATCCTCTATCGATTATAGCGTGAAATAAGTGGCAAACTTCATCCTTGGTGTATTTTCCTCTATCGATTTCCGAACATATTTGGTGAAAAAAATATTTCCACGCCTGAGGAGTATCAACTTAACTTTTATCAATTCTAGTTTTATGAAAAAAATAATGTTTAATATGCATTTCATCCTCATAATTTTTATTTGTGTATCTCTTAAATAATTTTGAATTTAGAGAATAAAATTGAGTGAGAACTATCTCTTAAAACTTTCTTGATGTTTGCAGTGTATACAGCAGCTGTACTTCGTCATGTGCTGTCGTGAACATCTTTTGTCGAAGGAGCAAAAACCAACGGAGAAAATGAGAAAAGCTCGTCAAGTCCTGCTGAGCTCCATCCTGTTCCCCACGACATTCGTAAGTTGTTGAATTGTTGAGTTGTTGAAAGACCTTAGCCGTTGAATCCATAGCAAATATGCCACTCTCCTGGTCAGAAACGTGGAAATATACTCTTGTCGTTGCAATACCATTCCACACGTGTCTTGCAATGAAAGCTATGTTTAAATCAACCCCTCGATTATGTGTACGGTTTCTGACTTCGCTTTGTGGAACCTTGATATAAGGAAATAAAATGCACTTCGTGAGTACTACGACCCATAAAAGTTTCCCAAAAAAAGAGGTGGCCATGCTTTTGGACAAAATTTGAGTTTCGTCATCCTCATTGTTGTACGTTATTCTACAGCTACGCCGTGGCTACGCACATGAAGCAGTGAGTCATGGCAACAATCTTGGATAACTTTCAATCAGAAAAACGAATCACGGAGAAGATTTCGTTTCAAATTACCCGTACTTGATCGCCTTTTAGGAAGAAATTTCAGCAATGGAAATTTAATTTTTCTTCTGCTTTTCCTTAATTTCAAGAGAAAATTATCTCCTAAAGGGAAAATAATCTCCTAAAGAGAAAATAATATCCTAAAAATATCTCAGAATCATTTTGATCTTCTTGCAAATCATTTCGATCATCAAATCCTTGGCTATGAATAGCAAACAACATCATATAAATTCATGTTTCGTTAAAAGCCAGTGTGGTGCATTTCAATTTGTTTGGAAACTTTTTTTGAGTCACAGCACGCTCCACACTGAATACTTATAGACATCGTTCATGGTTTCATAACCACTTTATCACAATCAAGGTATATAACAGTATCGAAAGCATAGTCGGTGGTAAATATTCAGAGAGAAATGCAAAAAGTGAATTTTTCTCTCCATGATAACTTTGTGGAATCTCAACATTCGGGGAATTTTCCAACCGTTGAGTAATTTGCGCCTTTTAACCTTTTAGAAATACGCAATTGCGCCGTAAGTACGAGAATTTCACTTTGTCAAAGTCACTTTTTCACTTACACCACAAAGCCATCCTCCTCTTTGCTGAATTTCAGACTAGGTTTTCCGAAAAAAATGTATCCAACCATGTTACGGCGCACTTGTCTTCCCTGCGTCATTATTTCAATGCTGTTTTTCTAAGTGCATAATTTAGCACCTTTTCCTCACATGTTGTGCATTCTACTTATGTATATTTATTATGAAGATGCATTCGAGCAATGTCGTATAACAATATACAATTAACACAATGCCGTCATCGTTTCAATTCTAAAAAGTGATTTTTTTCTAAAATTTCCCCTCTAGCACTCATTGCTCACGTTTATAATATTTAATAAGAGTGAGCGGGGATGACTGTCTGGAGCTTTGGCCAATTTGGAAAATCTTACTCATCAAACAATCGGAACAGGTACTACATTGACCCGAACATGCTCAAATAAATGACCGAAAAGTTGGCAAATTAGTTGATGAGTAAGTAATTTTCTGACTGACCAAACTTTGAGGGCATCATATTAATTGATAAATTAAAGAATTAGTCAAGAATAATAGCATATTAGTTAATATTTTCAAGGTAAAATATCTTTTCTTTCTTCTTGGTACACTCGAAAAGGTGGTGGCCATGATCTATTGGTACGAGTACTGGAAGTCGCCGACGCTGGTATACGGCGACATCCTCGCCCGCATTTACCCCTTCTGGATGGACCACGTGATGCACACCTTCATAGTGCCCATTGCCCTTGTCGCCATGTATCTGAGCACAACCCGAGAGAGGGCATGGGGCAGTGGAAGATTAAGAGGCTGGCTTATCTACAACGCCTTCCTCACATTTTACATAACAGTGTGAGTACCTCTAATGACGTACTTATGTTTTTCAAGACAAATATGGTCGTTTTGAGCTTCGACCGTGTTCGCTCGCGTTGTGATATCGTGCGCGCGGAAGGCAATTTTATATGCTGTCCCGGTGCACCCCAACCAGCCGTTGTACATACAAACTAGAATTATTTTGCACAACTGTGTATTTTGTCAGTGTAACGCAATGTATTCGTGGAATATAAAAGTTAGGTCTTAACATTTGATGATTTGAGGCGTAACTTTTGAAGATGACGTCTGATAATAACCCTGATGATGACGCCTTACGTTGAAACCATGGTCGTGTAAATGTGTGAATATATATTTCATGTGAAAACACAAAGTTTCTTCTTTTTCATTTGTCTTAACATTTGTAAACTATCAAAAGGTGAACTGTCAAAATATTACTATCGAGGTATTCATTTTTATAAAATTCAGTTTTTTTCTGATTTGCAATTTTTTAATTTGTTCCTGTTTCATGGATGTCCTTAATTGTGATATTTACCTCTACATTGGCAGAAGGCTCATGCTTGGTTGATGGCGCATGACCAGGGCCACTTGCCCTCCCCTTTTCGCCCGGCCCTGCTGCTGAGGTGATTAGTCCTAACATAATCCCAGATCACCAAAAACTCCTCTTTTTCGAAACCGCGAAAATTCATTTTTATTTTTCCCAGCATACGATGTCGATAAATTGCTCTCTGGTTTTCAACCGGGTGAGAATTCTCATTGTTCCCGATTTTTCGATGGGTGACTCGGCAACATGGGCGGCAACAAGATCCTGAACCGGTTGAAAACCCGACAGAAATTTATTATTTGTGTTAAGCCAGAAGCAAAACGACACTGATGTCCTTGGATGTTATCTTGGAGTCTATTCGGCACTCAGTACTTTGTACTTTTACAAGGCAGATAGGCGTAAACATCGGCTTCGTGACCGGTGCGGTATAATCTTCACGTCCAGACGGCATTTAATAATATAAATATGCCTTCCGTCACGTGCGTTAACGGATACGTCCCATCGCCATTGAGACAGTTGGTTCGGTCCCAACATTAGCCCGGGCACACTGACGTCACAATGTTTATATTTTCTCCAGAGGATCCCATTCAAGACAAAGTTTTGAGCCATTTTTTCGGGTGGCTCAAGCGCAACGTGACTCGTGAAGATTTTTACCCAAGTGGCCCACGGTAAACTCGCCAGAAAAAGTTTTGATGCTATATTATAGGTCCAATATTTTTCTCTAGTAACGCATTTACTGTTTTCACGCTCGAAGGTTTTGGCATAAAAAATTTCCCGCGCAAAATTTGTCTCTATTTATGTTGTAAATGATGGGGTTGTTTACCAGGATACTATGTTGCACAGTTAATTTGCAGCAATAGAGCCAATTTAGTTCATAATTTAACTTAGAAAAATAGATATCCACCTGCTTACAAAAAAATCCTTCTCTATTGCCGCGACGTCATTTGGTCCAGTCAATGGGCGTTTATTGGGGGAAAAATCGTGTAGTCACTAATTTTTTCTCGTTAGAAGGGCCGAGCCTCATTAGCAGCCAACGAAAGTCCCTGGCCTCTGCTTCATGAGCATAGGTGAGACTACCCCCCTAAAGGTGCCTTTTATACGTTTTTCGTGAATAACTAGAAATTAAACTAGATGAAATTTTCCACTGAAAAGGTTCTCAACATATTTGCTGCAAGAGTTTACTTTAGTGTTACAGAGGATGTACAATTAGGAATTTAAAAGATATATTATTTCAATCAAAGTTTAAAGTTGAATTAACTTAAATTGAACAGGAAAATGTATTTTTTACTATACGAAAATATCTTCTGCGACTGCTTGGGTTACTTGGAATGAACCTTGCGGGCACCGGTTCGATTCCAGAAAAAAGGTAAACGATTTTTCCTTTATTGAAATTTCCCACTTTGCGTGCACTTGCGAATGACTTCGTAAATGTAAACCCCATGATTCGTCCGTATTTTTTAAATTGTAATTAGTCTTCACCAAACATAGCAGTGTTCTTTTGTTCAAAGTTCCGATTTCGACCGAGAGCAGTGGTACTGGCATTTTTATGTGTACACGCTGCCTTGTGGTGCTGTACGTCGGGTTACATACCATAATTTTCACCTCTAGACAAGATGAATCCTATGAGGAAAGTAGATGCCACAGTGGCAAAAAAAGTTCAGAGCTTTCGACGCGAATTTGGGGGATCCTGGTTTATTGAGTCAAGATCGAATGCTATTTTAATGAAGCAAAACGTATTATTACCCAGAAGGGTCATCTAGTCGGCCTCTAAAAATACACTTCACTGATACCAGTACATGCTGACACAACGACTGGTTTCAATGTGCATCGGTCATTTTTAACTGAATATTGATCAATTACATTTTTCCGGGAAACATTTCAAAACGTGTCATAAAAACCAAGAATGGCAATGGCAAACTGTATTTTTGCCCCACGTATAAGGATTATGATCTTTTAAGCACAGTTTTAGTAGCATAGATCCTTCACCTTCTCAAGTTTATGTTTTTTTTGTTTCAAGTAGGTAAAGACCTCTATGGCAGATGGTTGTCATCAGATAGGGCATTCGAAACAATCTACTTATGCAACGAAAGTTATTGAATGTGCTCAACAAAAAGTGTGTGCTAAGTCACAAACAGTATGTGTTAAGATTAGAGAAAGATGAGTATACAAGATGGAAATCTATTCACACATAGGCTGAAGCTGACAGGTTGTAATCCTGGCAGCTTCAGAAACTCATTTGTGAATAGAATTGACCTGGGATCAATGGGATATTCTTGATTATACAGTTGAAATTTTCAATATTTTATAGCACGACACATTTACTGTGAGCTAAACATCTGTAACCATATCAGAGGTCCTACCAATAATAACTCACCTTATGTGTTATCACTCACCGCGCATTTTCATGGGTTTACACCAATCACCACTCGCGTAGTTTACGGACAAATTGAGACGAGTTTCACGGGGAAATGAGGTTTAATTGTGTGCCAGCCGAAATTTATATACGCGATGCTGCGATCTGTCAAATTTCTAACCTTAAATACTATTCCTCGCATTTGCAAACATTACATCGCAAAATATTGGAAAAAAGTGGATCGCATTGAACTCATCACTGCGTCGCGGACATTTTTGAGAACCGATTAAAATGCGACCGATGTTGCAAAACAAGGTTCTTAAACCTTGGTTGCCAAAGTAAATCAGCCTTTAATGGGATAGAATTGGGCCTCTTCAAAGTCCTTTGTTATTACCATTGAAACTGCGGCATTGTGCTCCTAAATTCGCTTCCTTCTGGAAAACTTTGCGTTTTCATCATACTATTAATCCGCGGGGAGGAACTTTACATTGTAGCGAAATTGAATAGAACCTGGGATTCAAGTTCGAATGATTCCAGTTGGAAATGAGTTGATAAAGGCTTCTATGTGTGGCCCTTAGACCATATATGGTCTAAGGTGTGGCCAAAAAAAATTTAAGCCTTTAAAAAGATAAATTTCTCTTTTGGTTCCCATGTTTTCTTCACAATGAGAATAATAGCACCCATCATACATCGGTGATTTGTAATGATGCCCTTCATTGTCTACATTAATTCTTTCGGCTTCAATTTTCCAGGGTCATAATTGCCCGTCTCATCAGAGGAATTTGGCCCTACCCTTTCCTTGATCCTGTTAACGAAGATTCCATCAATAGTAGTCCGTGGTTATTCTTCCTCTCTCTCTACGCAGTTGGAGGAATATGGTATTACATCGGACTGCACCTAAGTCGTCACATTTTGGGTAAGTAACTCAATGAAATGGGTGCAATTTATTACCCTTTTATATGAATATCTAATATTTTCCTTTTAAATTGTCTACCCCTTAACACTAGCCTCATTAGGTATGTTTTCCTTCCATTTGCTTCTTTCTTCATTTTAATTTTGTCAATTAATTTCATTCCTTTGTATTGTCATATATTTGTTTATAAGTGATGTATTTATCTATTTGTCAAGTAATTAAGTCTGTAGAATTTAGCTAGAATGGAGTGAATCCCTTAAGATATTCCAGACTATCGTTTTCATGTTTGCCATTTTATTCCAATTCTAACTTTAGCATATGTATAGTATCGAAATACACCGTAAATCATAACACTCTTACATATTTTTGTTACAGGGAGTAAACCAGATGGTGAAAAGAAGAGGACGTAAAACTGATAGTGGGACAAAAATTAGTCAAAATCAATCAGTCAATTCGCTGGTTATTAAGACATTCTGATATGCGCAGCTGCTTTGAGCGCCAGAAGAGAGAAAGCAGTTGTGACATCTGACAACGAACAACACTCACTTTGTACCAGCATGTTGTTAAATATTTTATTTATTTTCTGTATATAAATATAAGATGATATTCTTTTGATGTCCTTGCACACATCATTGGCGTACGCTGACAACCAAAGAAGATAAGGATCAATATCCCTAGAGCAATCTGGAACTTACAATACGCGATGATGCAGAAAATGTTCTCGAAGCCATTTCTCGATTCAAATCTCGAGAGTGAAATGAAGCATTTCACCTCTTTTTCATGAATCAATTTATCCCATCATTTTGGCATGTACAATTTTGAAGTCCGTAGATTTAAGTTATAAAGTAGTAATGATTAGAGCAGGGAAATTTTTTCAGTGTGAGCGAACAACCAACCCCCCTCCCTCAAAAATAACTTGAGAGGCAGTAGGAATTATCTCTGCATACATTTTAAAATGAATACAAATACTTTAGGAATAAGGGTCGAGACTTAAAATCACCGTGAACGTAAAACGTGCTTGCTCTTATACATTGAATGGGATATTTTTAGAGCTAAAAAACCAATGATATACATATTTGACTGAGCGCTTAGGCGACCCCTTTTGCTTGGTAGGTTTTTAAGCGGTAGGTACGCGGCCGCGTACCTACCGCTTAAACCGGCCCTGGATATGAGGCGTGTAAGATTAGCCGTGACGCTTAACTGTGGCTTAAAATACTTAACCATTAATTTTTTTGTAAGGCCAGGGGCTGGCAAAGGACTAGGTCAACCGCTCCCTTAACTGTTCAGAAAATAGAATGATGGTATTCATGAACACGGCTTTTCAATGCAAGCTTTTATTGCCCCCATTCAAAATAAAATGCTTATAACTTTCATGTCTTTTAATTTTCCGAGGAAGATACACCCTATAGAAATATTCAGTACATTTACATGTGCTTGGAAGAGTGGTAGACCAGCCCTAAAACAACGACCGAAAATAAGCTCCTGGTTTTGGCAGCTGAATTATGTTATTCTAACCAGGATTAATCTAGAATAAACTTTATTATACCTGAATAACGAAGTGCAGAACATGGTGGGCGAGGATAAATAGATTTTAGATGAGATTCGTAAAAGACAGAGGGTAAGGATGGAGCGAGTACTGAGCTGGGAGGAGATGTTTAAGGCTTTGCTGCAGGGAAAAATGCTTGGTAGTCGTGGGAGTAAGAGGATAGGATTAATAGAATGAAAGGTAGTGGACGGTATTGTCCTTTGAAGAGGGCAATTCAAGATGGAAATGGAGATGGCGGAGTGAATCTTAAATCCTCCATGTAAACCTACCATAACCGGTAGAATACGTACATGATAGGGATGACTCGATTCCAAATGTCGATACTCGATTCCAGCAATTCTCGGGCACGGAATCGGAATCGAGAATCGATCGCCTAAATTCGATTCAGATTCCATCAATTCCAGGGAAATAAATATTTTGAAAATAGACTCTAACCTTGGGCCTTAAAGGCCGCCACACACCTGAGCCATTGTGCACTGAACAAGTCAAGGAGGTAACAATTTATGTCTGAAACAGATGAAGTGTTTATTATAATATTAAAGCTTCACAAAATCATGTGCATTTTTTCACATTATAGAATGTCCTTAATATGACTTTCCCCAAAAATGTCGATGAATGTTCATAGTTTCGTAATCAGTCTTTCATATTTACAATCACAACCCCCTAGTGACTTTCGGGGACCATGGGCTATGTCAGGCAATATTTTCCTTCGAGTGTATTCCCCTCAACTTAAAGAAATGCTTAGTTACCCCTCAGGTCAAACTGTCTCTATTGTCCCTCCTCAGTGAGGCACTACTTTTTCATAATCCTGAGTGTTCGCGAAATCATTGGGAAAAGTTTAAGGAAAACAGTAATCATGCCGTTATATCCGTTCAAAAAAGCGAACCTGAGGGCAAATATAAAGGATTATTTTACCGCCTCTAATGCTTTCAACAGTGCTTCCGTTTTCGGAATTCGTCCTTCTCACGAATCTATTCTGACTGATCCTTGTTTTCGTGCACCATAATTTATTTTTATTCAAATTTTGCGCATAAAATAATCTTCCTCCTTTCTCACTTCAGAAACTCATAATTATAAAAAATCCTAGGCTTGGTATGCGGGAGCCGATCAAGAAGTGCGGTCAGGTTTGGTGCGGGAGGTGAATAATTACCGATTCCTGTCCCCTTTGGAGGCAGCCTTAATTACGTGAGGCATTTAGGGGGGAGGGGGGGTTAAGCCGATTCTCATCTTATCTCACGTGAGGGAAAGTGGAGGTCCTGTCAAGTATCAAGTAATTTTTTTTCCGCAATAAACTGAAAAATGTGATTCTAGACTACGATGTCAGTCTTCTTAAATACTAGTCTTCACTAATCTTAAGTGAAAATAATCCAACAAATTGTATTATTTCACAATTCCAACGCAATGAAGCATAGATTATCGTATTTACACTGAAAATACGCATTTTGAACAATCTCAAGTGAAATTAGAGGGAGGGGGTCGCGTCAAACCTCACGATATTTCTTTCAGAGGGGAGGGGGATTCCAAAAATCCCCAAAATCACCTCACGTAATCACTGGACGCCCCCTTTACCCCTCCGATGGAAGAGCAAATCCAAAAGGGGTATTTGGAAATGCTTTCCTTGTAATGAGGACAGTTGGCTTAAAATTAGCACTTAGCAAATGCCTCTGTGCTACGCCTTGGCATTTATTTTAACTGAAATATCATAATTGAGTGCGACAATAGTTTTCTGTTTCACCTTTCAAATTAGCCACAGCTCACACAATGTTTAACAACTGGCTATAAAATTGGGAACAAGTGCGCAAAAATGACCATGAAATGTTGTGGTTGACACTGCTCGGAATTATTCCAATTGTCTGACGAGTAGGGGTCCCAGGCGAGGACAGTGTAAACTTGAGAGGGGCTTAAGCACAGCCACCTATGGCTCAAGTCACTATTCGCACGTTCCTTTTTTTCCTTTCCATTCCAGACGCCTATCGATGACGTAACAATCAAGCTTAGCCAATCATTGGTTTCCGATCGGTTCGTCTGTATTCATTGAAATATGGCGAATCAAAATTATGCATTGAAGTGAATTCAAATTTTTCATCGTCCTCTCTTTTAAATAGCTTAAGTTAATTACATTCGTCGGCGGTGTCCCGCCTTGAAATTTCAAAGGATATTAATAGGACAGGAGCGGAAGAGAAAGGATGGAGAATCCCTACGCCACACAGTGGGGCCAAATGCTTAAAAGGTGGTCATAATTATTAAATATCATGCAATGTGTTTGAAATTTGGAATATAACAGATTTCGAGGTCACTGATTCCGAATATGATATTGAAATATAAAGAAAATTTATATTTTGCCAAAAAATTGGAATTTTTGCTAAAATAAGACAGTAATTGTTCCTTATGACCAGTAAAAAGGGGGGGAATATTTTTAATTATATTATATTACGAATATGAAACTGATTTTGAAAATTATATGAAATGCATTTCAAAGCTTTAAGGCAATCGATTAATAATTTTATTAATTAAAAAAAATAAATATCATCATTTTATGGTTATTTTTAATTTTCAAACATTAAACGAATTCTAAACGAATTAATTTCCGATACTATTATATGTATCTTAATGTACACGTTATAAGCATGTATACATACTTATGGCTTAAAAATATATCCTGGAACACAATAAGGTAACAAAGAAATTATAAACATTATTATATAACAGTCAGTCTGCGTAGAATATGAACAGGCCCGCGACCACTCACTTAAAAAAATGCAAACACTAAATATTATCCGTCTCTAATTCGTCCCATGAATAATTATTTAAGCACAAAACTGCATTATTGAATAAACCCACTTATCATTTTGAATATTAAATGAAAACTAATAAGTCTTTATAAGAATATATAAAACGTTAACAAACACATTTACATCACACATTATTATATAGTAGGTTTTCTACGTTGAATATGAAAAGAGCTGCGCGCACAGGCTTATAAACGTAAACACAAATTTCAATCAGACTTCGTTCCACCCAAAGAATCGTCTACCGATTCCGATGAAGATCCTGATTCTATCAGGTAAGATTCATACACAATATTCATGGCTTCGGAACATAAAACTGTCGATGACTTGGACCGCATCACAATCTGACTTACAATAATCGAGTCGGAATGTAACATCAATCTCACGACCAAGTCCACTACAGTTTTTTCCTTGAGTACTTTCGGGTAAAATATTCCCTGAATTTCCTCAACAATTTGTTGTACGCTTCCTGCGCTTCCTCTGACATTTTTTCGATTGGCAACAATGAATTTTGTATGGCATTCCTTTCGTGCAACAGTATTTAGGGTAAACATTGTTGGCATGCAAAACCAGTGATTTTATTCAACAATAGCCGTGCTGTTTAGATAGGATACACTTCGCAGATCTCTATATTTATTCTATAGCCAGATGACAGCTTGTAAAACAGTATTAAATCCCTGAAGAAGCTCCAAATGGAGGCCTGTTATATTGGCGGAAATTTCAGAGTTCTCGAGCTGTGTTGTCGTCATTACTACAACCATACACCTACTTTGGCCTGTTTAAACTAAGCTCCTTTTTAAGTCCTTCTCCTTCTTAGGCTCCTCCACCAATTTTTTAGCGTTTGTATTGCAGATCTGCCAGGTTTTAACTTACATTCTGAAAGCCACTTGCAAGCAGCATTCGAAATTTCGAATCCATGCATGCAACGTGGTTAAACTACATTAGGGATATCATTCTTTACTGGACGAGATATTATAGCATCAACTTTGTATATACTTTGTCTTGAGTCTTTGTTGCGTCAATTTATTGCAAAAGAACTCATTTTGTTTCGCTTATTATAAAGTAAGTGCTCCCTCTTGCATGCAGCGTGTCAACGAGCTGCGCGCTTTGGCGTCCATACGGTTGGAGGTTACTTACGTATTTCTTCATTAATTCACGAAGGGGCGGGTTGGGGCGGTTAATTTTTTTTTTTGATAGCCGAGAGTTGTGGCTACAATAATATAACTATATAAGAGCACTGCTATATAACTTAATGATGTTCGTATTTTTATTTTTTAATAAAAGTTGTGCAATTTATTGGTTAATATTTATGTTAATAATAATTTTAATTTTGCTTCAATGTTATGGTAAAGCAAAATTTTTTTATCTATGCACATTGCTTTGTTGATTCTTTTTTTTTAATTTTAAATTTAGCCAATTGGGTTGCTGAGGAGGAGCCTAGAAGATGAGGGTATTTCGAAGCGAGAGGGAGGATGTGTATCCCAGCAGCGCACCTGTCACTTTGAAAGTGATTTTTACGAAGAGGTGCACACTTACCTGCTTCTCAAACTTATTTCTCAGCAGCTCAAATAAGTTTCTTCCCAACCATGTAAAAAGAAATCATAACCCCGAACTTTTATTTTTCTAATTATGGCCACCTTTTATAGATTTGGCCCCACTGTGCGCCGTCATAAAGGCATCGCGAGCTACCAATAGCGGTACTGAATTAGCTGTTCCAAGAGTAATGGAACATCATCTTATGAAAAGAATTAAATTGATTATTAATTCTTCATAAATTTGACCTGATAATGAAGCTATATGACCGAAATTCCAATTTCCAATCCGATTCAAAATAGAAAGCAATCCTGTTCCTTATGATTATGATTCTCTTCTTATGCATAGAACGTGTCCCGGGATAGGAAAGGAAAAAGGAACGTGTGAATAGTGACTTAAGCCAAGAGCGTACTCAGGATCAAAACTAAGGGGGAGGGGGGCATGGTCTTTCAAGCTGTAGCATTTTACATCTTACCATGGAGAAGGGGAATGAAACCAACATTTTAAGACAATTATAACAGCGCTTTATTAGTTTTTTAAATTATTTGCTTAAAAACATTTTAGTTACATGGCTTAAACTAATTTTAAAGAAAAATTGTTGAAAACTTTCGATTCAATCCAGTCTGATTTTCCTTTAAGACTTTAGCGATTTTTGCCTCTAGGGGGGGGGGATTTTTTCAGCTTCCCCCTCCCGCCACTCGCTGGGTACGCCACTTTCAAGTTTACGCTGTCACTATTTTCACTTAAATGAGTTGCGCGGGACGTTCTGAACTATCCCCGCAGTCAGTTCTGATATTTCTAAAGTTTAGAGAACAACATTCCGCGTTTTCATTTTTGTCATCTGCCTGGAACATTTTTTCTGTTTATTCCGAGGTAAAATTAAAGAAAACAGCTCTTTTAACTTGAGCTACAGTGATTTCAGAATGCCGCTGAGATTCTCTAAACATCGTCGACGCGCTCTCCCAGTTAATTATGTTAAGAAATTGTATTGAGAAAAAATTTGAGCTAATACTAGTTGTAATTTTGCAAGAAAATTATTGACCTAACTATCAAATAAATTTAACACATTTTCCTGTCCAAAAAGATTGAGCAACTAGAGCAATGCATTGGTTGAATTGCGCACATTCTGTCATCACATGCATAAAAGTATTCACACTTCCGCCGCGTTTCGCCGGTACTTACATCCATGTCTGCGGTGGACAATAATCTCAGTCCTGGACAAGTTTCAGGGCAATTTCATCCCAGAATTTCTGAGGAGCAGTTTCGGTGGACCAGTCCCAGGCAGTGCAAACGCATATTTACAGGATAAACCTAATGAAATATTATTTCGGCAATCCCTAGGATTCAAGTAGACAGCGAGTTCGAGGAACAGAACTAACTTCAGCTGTTTAGCACGAAAAAATAAAATCAGGACTTCACTATCTCACTTCGATTTTAATCAGCCAATAACAAAAGTAACTTCAACAAAAAAATTTAAAGAAAAAGTTAACCACGGACGTAGGCAGTAACCTTATAAGATGATAAAAGATGGCACTACTTGCGCATTCAAAAACTTCAAAGACGGAGTGAAAAAACCGACGAAACTCTGAGTTACACATTATTTCGAAGAAATCTTAACAAAACCGAATTTTGCACTGACTATCAGGTAACTCACTTTACTTGGGTACCCATTGGGAGTCTTTTACGACCCTGGCCGCGACGTAATAGATGGATGGAGTAACGATGCCTATTGCTTTCACGTGAAAGGGAGGGGAAGGCTCACCTCTCCATTGCTTCTTCACCTCTCTCTTCAAGAGGTGTAGGTGGAACAAAGTCACCGACCATTTCATAATAATCGACTCCAGTTCGAGAGCATGTATCTCTGTGCAAAAACTTTCGTTTACCGAAGGTAGATTTTTTTACATAAAATAATAATAGAAAATGTTTTTTTTTCGATCTTATTTATTGTTTTTGCACGAAGATTCAAAGGAGAAGCAAGTATTTGCACAATTTATTTTAATAAAATGACTTACTTTAATATATCACTGATTTTAATATAAAAGTCTCAATACGATGTTGTTTATTAAACAAGTAGCCAAAATACTATCTCCGAAACCCGAGTCTACCACAACAGGATAAAATTTGTCTCCAAGTGTATAATGATAGAGTGAATACCAGGTGAAAGTATTTACTTTAAAAACTGCAGGACGATCAATGCTGGAGTTTTCAAGCTTATGAAACTACAAGCTCCGGAGGCAGCTATCCACTGGCGGAAGAAGTCCAACACTATTATCTTCAACGCGCGGCCCTCCGGCTAATATTTTGCGGTTCCTAGAGGCCAAAGAAAATATGAAAGTATTGTATCGCGCCGCGCCAGCGAACGTCTACGGGTTGTAACAACAAAAATAAAACCAATTATCGACACACTAGTCAAAAATAAACAATCTCAAAAATCGCATTGTTTGATTATGGAGGGGATTTATGGGGGGAGGGTGAAAAATTTTATATTTTATGGTCATTCCTTATAGATTTTTGCCGAGTTATTGTTCTTCAGGGCAAAAATAACTCCCCATAAATGGCATTTGAGAGAGGGTCAGGAGTTCACCTAGAGGCCTCAAAAATTTCACGTCTTATTTTTGATCAGTCCGACAACTTTTTTCATTGGGCCCGATGTATATTTTTTTAAATCGATTTTCCGAGCCGCCCTAGTGTGTGGTCCTGGGGTTCCCATGATCCCCAAATTCCCGACGGGACGGGATGAAAACGGCGACGGGGGCGGTCTGACTTGAGCGCTCTTTTCAGTGGTCGGCGTGGAGTCCCCTTCGGTTAGAACGGTAGAACTGTGGGATCAGGGGCGTCAACTCAGGTGTTCTCCTGAGCGGCACCCTCATTGTTAGAAACTAGGGATAAGTCGATTCCATTTTGTATATTCCAATTCCGATTCTCGATTCCGTTTCCATCGATTCTTGGTCATACTAACAGGTGGGATATTGATTTGCTGGTAGCATTTCTGTCATGAAAACTTAAGAATTCCATGATATAAAATATCAAAGACTTTTAAGAGGTCCAAAAAGCACATTTATGAAAAATAGCGATTTAATATCTGTTGGAGTAATATATCCTCAACTTTAATACAATAATAAACTTTCAATAGTTTCAAACATGAATTTTTAGCCTAATAATTTATACTGCACAATGACTCAGGTCAGTGGCGCAGCGAAGGGGGGGGGTTTAGGGGATAAAGCCCCCCCCCAGAGCTCAGAGAAATTTTTAAGTTTAATCCATTTTAATAAATGTATTAATATCACCTACATGATAGTTTTAGGATTAATTAAATATCTCTCATAAAGCGGTATAACTAGTCATTTTGAACCATTAATCATAAAATTTTCTGGAGGAGGGCCCATCAACTACCACTTACCCTGGTGGGTATGCAATACCCCCACACCTCAAAGTAGTAGTTGCACCTAAAAACCCCCCTAGCCTTAATAGGGAACTTGCACATATTTCAGATATAATCAATAGCCCCAAAATTATATAAAAATATATGTTTGCATACCTCGGTGAATGTTTTTTTATTATTTTATGACGTGGTTTGCGATATTTAATGCATCAAAGTTCACGAGAATTTTCAAATGCAAGAGAGAAGCGAAAACGCCCGATGATTGGCTGGTAGAAAAGTGACGTCATAGTTCAGTACGAGGAGGCACGGCGGCACGGCCATAATACTTGAATTGAATACATACGACGGCGTGGTTATGATTCATTTATTGAGGTGCAGACGTATCGGAGTTGTTCATTGTGACTTCAGGGCTATTATTTGATCTATTTATCCTCCATTGAAAGCGATAGATTGCGTAAATATGAAGGAATATGGTTATTCTTAGGCTGATCCTAGTAAGCTTCCTGTTACTGATTCCATCATGATAACAGGGTATTTTAGTGAAACTGTAGACTTCGTCGGCGCGGAAAGTCGATGCCGAGAAATGGAAAGGTAGCTGATATGCATCTGAAATGTTTTATAGTTCATAACAAAGTGAGACTAGCGTATAATATTGGCGAAAGCGTGTACTCATGTGAAATGTGTATTCTTTTGGCAGTCCGGTATAGTCTTATGGTGAACTTATTTCCACCTCGAAGCTGTCGATGATACTTTCAACTTAAAAATATCTTGCCTGGAGGGCGACAGGAAGCTCTGAGGAAGCCAGACTATTAATGTTTCAATTTAGTAGCGATAATATAGACGAACTTCCAACAACTGGGGAAAGAGCAACATAGAACTGCACATTCTTTGGGCAACTTTGGGTTTGACTTTCCCTCAAACACCCCATTTCCCCTGTGGTGCACATCAGTCCTATCTTTATACGATGGCCTGACAACCTTTAAATGGATCCTTGGTTTATCCTGACAACCAACTAAATGGAAATTGCTGATCCACACGTCTTCCTCTATCTCCACAGTTTCCAAATCAAGGGCCGAGGAATATTCCTCTTGTGACTCAACTTTTTCTGAAAAGCAAGCCGGCGTGGAATAAAATCAAAGAATACTGCGATTCATTTTTTGTGACCACCTCTGGATTCCATTCTTTTTCCATCTACAACTTCCTTTATCTTTCGGGGTAAACTATGGGACAAGATACTGTTTAAATATTTTCATTAATTTATAACAAAATATATGTTCTAAAAATACCCAAAAGCCATTTTATTAATCCGCACTGATGAGTGTAAATTAATGTGGAAGATGAATGCTGTAGACGTAGTAGTTTTCCTTAGGTTGAGTTGCAAAGTTCATGAAGTTGACAAAACGGCTAATTTTTTGGTGCGCGGAGTTATTTATTGCACTGGCCGTGTCTACATTTTTCAATTTTTTTTGTAATAAAATAAATAAGAATTTAGGATAAAATTTCCTTTAAAATGACGTATAGTTCATTATTATAGCATGCAGTGATGCCAGGATATAAATTTGCAAAGTACAGCGGCACATCATTTTGACGCCCACAGTAGAAGAAAACGCTGTCTTCTTGGCTGGCACTCGAATGCATGAGGATCAACGTTGCTCTATATTTTCATATTTCCTCCCTTGATTTTAAACATCATGGGATTTTCTATGTCCTTCCGTAACTGAAATTGAACAAGTGCCATAAATAATTTGAGTCCATCGTAACCATCGAGAAACAAGTAACTCGATTTTTCTTGAGATAAGTTGAGTTTTTATTCTACGGCGGCCGAATTATCGAAAAATCTCAGTTTCAAGTTATTCAGTCGATGAAATATGGAAATATTATTTATATTAAAGTTATCTTCGCTCACATAGCACACGGGTTTATCATTCCGTTTATTATACTCTCATTTTTCCGTAACGCTCATCCCGACAGACGGCATGCATCGAGGCTTTTCTTCTAATTTCCTCCGTGGGAATGCAGACGAAAATTTTTTCTGGGGTGTTATTGCACAGAGGAACAATGCACCACTTGTAATTTTTCCTTACTTCACCCATGTTCTCCTTTAAACGCAACGTGGCTCTTCCAAACCAAAACAAAGTTTGGGCTTGGATCTTGGACTCCTACTGAACTATGACGTCACAGCCAAAGAAAGGGGGCGGTATTTTTTAGCCCGCGGAATTCGGGAGACTTTTGGGAGTCATTTTCTAGTGTATAAACTGAATTTTAAGCGGAAAAAAGTATATTGCGGTACTAAGTATTTACTGTAGTATATCAGCATACTGTTTATAAAAAGTATGCAATTTCCCTATTCTTAGCTGCGCCCCTGACTCAGGTGTGTGGCGGTCTTTAGGGCCAAGCTTATAGTCTATTTTCAAAATATTTATTTCCCTGGAGTCGATAGAATAGGAATCAATCATCAATATTTTGAAAGTTTAACAATATTACAACACCCAAAAAATGTACTAAACGAATTCATATTTCATGAAATATGATACAATAGAAGGAATATAATGATTTTATAGGAGTAGCGATAGCTGCAGTGTTATCGATGTTTAATAATTATTTTTTATTTCGCTGTTCTACGTTGATTTCAAGCCACAAAATATCATTTCATTACCTACCATTCCATTTTAAAAGGACCACAGAAAAATAGATGGAAGTGGAAGGGGTAAAATTAAATTAAGCCAAATATCGGTATTATCATGAATTTTTTTTGTAAAGTTGTTCTAAAGGGAGTGAACCTTGAGCCTTATATGGCCTCCCTTAGACATTCCCTAGTCATGCCAATGGCCACTACCCCCAAGAAAACAGTGTTCTCGCCTTTCAAGTTAGCCGTGCGACTGAAGGGCTATCATTAGGTACAGAATAAGGAAATATTGTAACTGCGATTTTTGGTCGCGAATAGATACGATACGAAGTTCAACATTTGATGGAGTGCTATAAATATTAATTTGTGCAATGCATTCAATTGCGAAATGTTTTTTCAGTCATAAACTATAATTTCAAACGTGAACTCGCCAATTATTGTAACTTTTACGGATCACGTATTTGTAACTTTTTCGTCAAACATGTTACATGCAACTTGTTCATGTAAAATTTTACTCAGTGTAATCGCACCTTTACGTGGCTTATGCTTCGATCAATCAAGGGGTTACCAGAGGAATCCATTGTGCTGAATCTTCACCGAACGGTCAACCTGGACTGATGCGGTGATTTGTCGAATGACTGCTTTTAAACAAAAATTTCTATTTTATTTATGCGACTGGTCTGATTCTGTATCTTAAAACGCCTTAAAACCATTTTCGCTATCGAACTTATTCCAAACCATGAAGAAATGAAGTGGGTCACAATAAAAACGCATCCGAAGGTTCAGCTGTGTCCATACTTCCTTCAGCTGTTGTAGGTATATAGCTGATATTGGCAGTTCTATGCGATTAAAAAATTAAGAGAAAAAAATGGACTCATGTCAGAAACCCAACCGCGAACATTGTATAGTTGGCAATTCCAACTTCCTGAGCACTCGCCTCCCTGGGAACCGGGCGCTACATTGTTGACCATGTTGCACGCTGTCGGTGGCCCTGCAGAAGCACGCGTTGCTCCTCAACGAGGCGCATGGAGGTGAATAAATTGTTGTGTTCGTCAACATGGACCCGAAGGTAAGAGCTATTATCATGTCGTGAAATATTTAATAGAAGATATATGTTATTCCTGCCTTGTCAATTGTATGTATAATTTTTAAATGCAATGTGGGGGTCTTAGAATGTCAAGTCAATGCAACATTATATTTTCTTTAACCCTCTTTCTCCATCATCCTCAATTCTACGGGAATTTAGGAGCTGTTTAAAGGGATAACTACCCTTCTCAAAGTGGACGACATATGCATTGATAATGTGGTGTTTCGGCTGCATTACAAGGCCACAGTGATGGTCCTTCTAGCATTCGCTGTGGTGGTGACATCCAAAGAATATATTGGAACCCCAATTAAATGTGATACGCATGGGAAAAAAGTTGAAGTGATTGATGCATACTGTTGGATATTTTCAACGTTCACCGTGAAGGAGAAGGTGTCTGCGGAGGAACTGTCCCGAAGTGGAGTAACTCAAAAAACGCACCCTGGACTTCCACACCACCCTGGGGTGAAGCCGGTGCCTTACAATTCTTCCTCGCCGTTCCAATTCATTGAAAGAGTGGAATATCAGAAATACTATCAATGGGTCGGTTTTGTTCTAATCCTACAGGTAAGTCATCCGCATTGAGTGCAGTTTGAGCTTAACTTGTCCAAATGGTTGCGTTACTGATCGTTTGTGAACGAGTATGGATAGTATTTTTTTATTTTACAGGCAGTTCTCTTCTACGTACCATTTTACTTGTGGAATCTTTGGGAAGGTGGTCGCATTAGGAGCTTGGTGTTGTCAGTGTCGCAACCAGTTGTCGAAATGGGCGAAGGCGATGAAAGCCCTCAGAGGACGGTCGAACCCGTCGTCAAATCCTTGATTATGTATTGGGAACACCATCTTCATTATCATGACAGCTACGCCTTCCGATATGCCCTCTGTGAGCTTCTAAACCTAATTAATGTTGTCGGCCAATTTTATGTTCTTGACACTTTTCTTGGAGGAAAATTCTTGGCTTACGGGACTGCCTTAATGGGAAATGCTGAATATACTGCGTCAGAGATAATGGAGCGTGTGTTTCCAAAGGTAAATAGATAATCACAAGTGATAATTCTTGTACTGAGCGATCATGATGGTGGACTACGATACCCCTTATAACTTGTTATTGTAGTAAAATGCGCCTCATGTCTTGACATGGATTGTTTTCTCTTTCAGTTGGCGAAGTGCACCTACCACAGCTACGGTCCAACTGGGACGATAGTGAACACTGATGCTCTGTGTGTATTAACCCTAAATGTGGTAAATTCCAGAATATTTGTCATTCAATGGTTCTGGTTCATGATTCTATCGTTTCTATCAGGATTTACCCTACTTTATAGATTAGCTTGCTTTTTCAGTCTTCATTTACGTGTTTCTCTGCTGAGGTCTTGCACCCGTTGTCTTAGCAAATGTCGAGTGAAGGGTGTATTACGTGTATTCAACTATGGCGATTGGTTTATTCTATATCAAATGGCCAAAAATATGAATATTTTAATTTTTACTAGACTTTTGTATGATTTGGCCGAAAGATTCGGTAAGCATCAGGTGTGAGAGTTGCCCGTTTATATTTTACTCCTCGTATATGCAGTAGATAAGGACAAGATATAAATCCACATGAGGTTGAAGGAAGCTTCCATTTTTTATTTATATTTAGTCATTATTTTACATAATTTTATTCAATGAGAAGTTATTGTCATTCATTTTATGCAGCGGCGCGCGCCAGTCATACCTGCGTTTACTGCCATCTTTTGTTAGCTGCGAGGAAACGAGAGAAAAGCTGAACTCTGTCAGTATGTGTTTTCTTGCCGCCTATTGTGAACAATGTTTATATTTACAAAAATGCTAATAAAGTTGTTTAAATTGGCAAGTTAGTCTTTGTGAATTCGTAGTGTTAATTGTACCACAGCATTCATCCCGTTCAGCTGAGGATACCTATTGTGTAAGTATGGCGATCCTCGCTCTTGTGATATGTAATTATTGTGGGTGTGTTAAGTTGCTCAAGCTACCCTGTAGTACTTTTTTTGCTTACACTATTTTTTTCAAGGCATAACTAGTAGAGCATGTTACATCATCATATTTGGTTGGTTTTCAGTAGTTTTGTAGCCACTAAATGGTAGATGTTCAATTGATTAAGTGATGTTATGATGGAGAGAGTGAGTAAAACCACAATTGTTGACACAATAAATACAGCCAAAGAATATGCAAAAAAATTAGAAGAACTAGTAAAATCCCTTGATGAAGCTGAACAGCAGGTTTGTTGTCTTTTTTATTTTGGCCTTATCCCATACTTTGTTGAGAATTGAGTCAAGCATCAATCTATTGCTTGTATCTATATCCCTTCTAATGTAGTCCATTACATTTGAATAGCTATGGACGTATCGAGTCCTCAGGCTTAATCCATTGCCCTCGTTCATTCAAACGTAAGGTGGATTGCAGTGCGTCGATGACCCTGGGGCATATAGACGCAGCTTTCGGTGAAATCAAAACAAGACTTGTCGATTCCTTGGAAAGACGGAGGGCTGCATTGAAAGCAGAAGTGATAAGTATCCAGAAAGAAGGATTAGCACCTTTGATAGCCTGTCGTGAAATAGTGTGTCAGAAGCTTGAAGAAACTGAAGAATATATTTTAGAGGGTAAAGCACTTCTTGGGACTGCAGTTGGCGATCTTCCCGTGGTGGATTGTTCTTCCTACTGTGAACAAGCGTCCAATTTGGGAAAGTATGTGAAAAAATTGTAGTCATGTGTGTGTTCTCTATTTTTTTCCTCAAGTCGGCAAAATTAGAGACTCAAGTCAGCATATTATTGTTCATGGTAGTATGTCATACGCACATTTGCCTCTGTTTACATGGAGCTGAAGTTTTATTTTGCGTGTGTAATAAAGTCAGCCTCTTGAGTCACTCATTTAAGCGTTAATGATACTTAGAGATTTTTCATTCCAAGCTAATGTCTCTCATTTCTGATGCTATATAAATTATCATTAATTTATTTAGTTTGCCTGCTGTTCCTAAACTAGAAGAAGTTCCACGAATTTCATTTGATCTGCGAGTTGGAGAAGTATTGCCTGACTTGCTGAAAGTGGTGGTTTCTGCTGGCCGTGTTTCTAGAATGGGACCTGTGCAGCTCACACAGCTAGAAGAAAAGCCAGGAGCTCTTCTAGTTCACTGGGAAGAGGTGAGTTCTTCATTAACTATTTATATTTACCAGCTGACTCGGCAAACTTTGTATTGCCTATTACTTAATCTATGAACAGTTTATCTTGTATGACGTTGGGCACGTTATGGTGGAAGTTCTTAATAATAGTAAGATTACACATTGCAATATTTTCACTCTTGATAATGTTGTTTGTAACGACGAAATAAAACTCAGTGGAAATATTGCAATGTCTAATTTTACTAATATGAACAATTTAGTTACACCATTTATAAATCAAGAGCAGCTGTATTGATTTTAATAATTTTTGACTTAACAATGAATTTTTTAAATCATTAAAACTACAAAAAATAAGTGTTACAATGGCTTGTTAGAAAGATTTTATTTATTTAAATTTATTATTTATTTAGATATTTTATGCGTGGCTTTTTTTCAATTAATTTTCTTATTTTTATGTAATAACTTATGAAATTTTGAACATTGTGGTCTTATAAAGCAGTTAATGAAGTCTAAATTTTATGTGTTTAGTTGTTCGAATATTTGTGTTTTTAACAGCGCAAAAATGTTATTAGGTCCAAGTCGGTTGTGTAAACTTGCCCTGTTCTTGGATCAAGTTTACACAATGGTATACCGATGTTTGAATGATGCTAAAAATAGCATGAGAACAGCCCCTATGGAGCAGCATCAGCATGTAATGGCTTTTGGCGTGCCAGTTATATCTCGGTTTGTAAAAGTGAGTTGAGTTATTATGCCCCAGTCTACCCGACACATTCATGTTTATTCTCTTGAGCCAAGCATCTTCTGATATACAACAGTTTTTGTTTTTTTATCAGGCGCAATAACAAATAAAGCGGATGGTTTACCAACTCGTCAACATACCACTTACAATTGACCACGAGAAAAACATAGGTTTTCAAGATTCAGGCCTCAAACACTCACCTTGTGATTTGTTAATCATCATCACGAATGCAACATGGATTGGAAATTGAATTTGTTTAAACTCAAAGCACATATCGGTTGGGGTCATGGAAATCGTCGGGATGAGAACTCCCACATCTTTGAATTTTCCTTTGAGTATAGTACTGTGAATAACATTAATTATAAGTTTTATTTAATCACCAAAGGCATTCCATTACATACTTTTGGTTGGTTTAGATTTCGAAGTATCATGACCGCTGAGCCAGATTTAGTTGTAAATAGTGCAGTCGTAACCCTGGCACCAAGAGGTTTAAAAATTCAGATGGATAGTTGGTGACTTGGTTGTTGTTTGTAACTCGGTCAATAGATTTGAGCGAATACAGAGCACCGTCGATTTGATTCTGAATTACAAAGTTTAAGTCATCCACATCTTCGTTCTTAGCCACCAAAATTGCTAGCTCACTCAACTGTGTGTGATTTTTGCGGTTACCAATCGTATTCGGGTACACAGCTCATCTTTCAATGAAACTAAATTGCAAAAATTCCAAGAAAATGAAATTAATCTGCTCGATTTGTCATCTGGAATATTGCCATTACCTTTAGTCAACAATTGCTTGGAAAGTTGTTTACACGTGCAGTAGCTAGACGTGTTTGTAGACGACTCAACTCTACCTGGGGTTAGCTTGAATTAAATGGTTTTTCATTTTATTTTAAAATTCAGAGATGTTTTAACTAATAAACTTTTTTTTGTTACGAAGCTCAGTCATTAAATTGGTGAAAACAATATAAATCATCTAGTTTATAGATGCAGATAACTTAAGAAGTCTATTCAATGCAACTTATGGGATGTGGCAGTGAATTAGTAACATGAAAGTTATGAATTCTAATACATTTACATAATTTTTTTTAGTAACCTTTTCTTCTTTACTAACTTTCCTACAGCAGGATAAAAGGGATGCCAGCTGGATGAAAGGGATGTTCTTGTTCACAAATGTAGAGATGCCTCTCTTTTTCTGAATGTAATGTGGAGAGTATTCGAGGAAAATGCGGTTGGATAAGAAAGAAGAAGGAGGTCTAGTGAAAGATCCATTCCATTAATTAGCTTTCAAATTCAACACCTTTTTAATGAGGCATTGCATATTTTTCTGTCTTCCTTATTTCAGGAAATGTGACATCTTATACGAAGATGGTGTCTTTTGAGTTTCAGTTTTGAAGGCATATTGTTATAGGTATTTTGTTAACCCTTCCATATGTCACAAAAAGGCTTCGTTTATGTTTTGGAATCAAATGGAGAGGATTAACCAAATTTCATCATAGTCTTTTACTTCAAGAGTTGATTTTGTCAATTTTCTGGTCTAATTTGGGTGGTGTGACCCAGGTGTGAAGCATTGTTTTTGACAAAAATGGAATATGGTGACCTGTATGAATTAGATTGGAGTGGCCCACTGTAGACTGAGAACTTGTATCCTTAAGTATCCTTGAGTGTTCTAAACTTAATGCTCTCTTGATTAGTACAGTACACTTTCGTTAATACGAACAACGTTACTTTCGTTAATACGAACGACGTTATTACAAAGTTCTCGTTATTAGGAAGCAAATCGTTGGTCCCGGCAAAAGGCCTATCCAAGCTATAGGAAAAGAAACGTTATTGGTAATTTTCGTTTTTACAAAATTACGAACCTCAGTCCCGACCAGGCGGTTACAAAATGAACTTTATTACGAAGTCCCATGCATAAGCAATGGCATTTAGGTGGATATTCACTACATAAAGTTTTAATAATCATGCCACGTTTAAGTTCTCCTCATGTACTGTGACCAAGAGCGTCAATTATGGTTATTTCTTCACCATAAATGCAACGTCATATAATAAGCTTCATTCCTGGGGAATCATGGTGACCAACTCATTACAGCTCGTAAATTTGATGCACAGTTAGTCCTCTTCCTATGCACACTCGATTTACGAACTTTCACAGATACCAGCATGCAAAAATTTCAAATTTTGAATTTGGCACCTTTTGATTTAGCCATTACTACACGGAGCTGCGTAGAGGAACTCACACTCTAGGCATAATCTGAACAAGGTATCATTGAATCTGGTGTGAAGTTAGGAACTGTTCAGTGTTTCGCACGTTCTTCCTTGCTGCGGAGAGCAATTTTTTTCGGCTCCGGCTGCTTTGAACACCCAGCTATATCAATTCATCTCAATCAGAGTTAGAGCACAATTTGTATGCAGTGTTGCATTCTGCAGGATAACCATACTCCTCGATGCCTTGCATACAGTCCGGCCGGCGAGAGTTGCCCGATGGCGGCTTAATAAGAGGAGCGTGTAACCATGTGCCAGTACGGTTTACAGTCGATCGCTGTCTCCCAAACGCACCTCACACCATCGCAAACACCACTCATACAATGTTTTCAAAGCACGGACATAAGCCTGATCCACCAAAACATGCCCTCTCCTCGAATCACCAAAACAAATGATTCTTCCTCTGGGTCCTTCACACTCATCGTCCCTTCCGGCTCCTTCCTTCACGGAGCTCTTTGTAGACGTTTCCCTTTCTTACCTGGCAACGCTGCCCTGATCTAGGCCATTCTGCCTGTCATAGGACAACTCTCGGCGGCCGGACCCTAGGTTTATCAACTTAGGAACAAGGTCTTGGAACGTATCTAGTTCATTTATCTAACTTACTGTATTCGGAAAGATATCAACCCTCGATCACGTCATGCCGCATTCTTCTGTTGAGAAATTGAAACGAATTTTCCTGTTTATATATATATATCCGCGTAATTTAACCGCGTTTATCATATACGGTTTTTTTTTCGACGATTCCTAAAAGAAACGTTCATACGAACTTCGTTATTATGAACCTCCGGCTTTTCGGTCCCTTAAACTTGGTAATAACAAGAGTCTACTGTATAAGTTTCTCATAATTATTCACATTCCCATCAATGGGCAGGTTAGAGTCCCTCCCCTCCTCTACCCCCACTCCCTCCCGTTAGAGCATAAGACGTATATCAATGGCTAAGTTCTAACAACACGCAAAAGTTCTAACAACACAATCTCAAAAATAGCAACTTTTCAGGAAAGCAAAAAAGGCGATTAATTTTTTTTACTTGTACACTGAAATTAAATACCAAAAGTTCATAAAACAGAAAAAAGAAGCATTCATTAGCAAACAAAGAGTTGTTTTTTGCCTGTATTAGTTTTTAAATGTTATTACATTTTGCTTAAGATACCTGTCTCAAACCAGCCGAATTTCAGATACGTGTTGTTAGAACTTAGCCATCGATATACAGTGTCAAAGTAAAGAAATTTTTTCCTTCAAACTCAAGAAAAATAATTCATTAGACATAACGAGTATAAAAATTTTTTTGAAGGAATTATTTGTCACTATTGATAAAGTACTGCTGTAATTGTATTATATTTTTTTATTTTGTATTATTATGCCTTTTCTTTGCTTTAATGTCATAACCACAATGACTATCGTTCTAGTTTTGATCCAGCATAACTTTGTCAGTTATTTTTTCCTAGATCAGATACATGGTTTTCTATTGCATATGCCAGGATTATTAATGTCTCACGTTAGTGATTCAACTTTGTATCATCTACATGATAATTGTGGTTGGAGTCAGTCTTCCTTGATCACAAATGTTTTTAATTCCTTAAAATGCATTTGCTGCAATTCTTCACTTGAAAATTTCTGTAGATATTTGTGTTTCCAAGGCCCTAACATTTTCCAAAATCCCTAGCTTATTCCAATGTGTTGCTGTTAATTTGTGCTGTGCTCAGTTTTTACCACACACAGTTTACATCATAGCTTTTCACGGTATCCTACTGCCTAGTGATTTGGTAGTTTATCACCAATTCTATAGGTCTATAGTTATGTAATCAATTCAGGTTTCTATTTGTTTATTTACTAATTTAATAAGCCCATCAATAATTACAATAGATTTGAATGCATCTTGTGGCAATTACCATATGTCTGAAAATTTTCACTTTTATGTACTCTTTCACTCCAATTATCTGCATTTTGTTCTTCGTGTCTTTTTTTTCCAAAGATATAATTTTCCACATTTTGAGACCACTATTTGATGTACATGTTCATCAGTGTCAGAAGTAAAGCTCTTGGAAAAGTATCAATTTTTTGCTGCAATGCCCATTTTATCATCAGAATTGTGATTGAGTGTTGATAGGTTTGGAAATAACCTAAACATTCAGGCAGGCGTTGCAAAGTTTGCTAGAGGTGATAAGTTTGGTATTCCATATTGTTTTGAAGGTCTCAAGATCCCTGCTGGCAATCAAATACCTTTTGCTTTCTGCAGGTGGACCTTGAGCGCACCGTGGACGTCCTCTCCTTCCGCTTGCAGTGTGCACATGGAGATCTCAGTGAAAGTGGCATCGCCACAGCCGTTGAGGGTGGGGGTGATGTGGAGGAGAGCGAGGGCACGAGCAAAGGGAAGGGAACGCCCACTCGTCTGCCTTCAACCTCGCGTTTCCTGGAGGGGAATTTCCACGACATGTACAGAGGGCCAGAGACGGAGCACTTGGTGAGAGATCTGAAGCCAGGCGAGCAGTACACATTCAGAGTATGCTGTCGTGTGGAAGGTGATACCGAGTGGAGTGCTTGGAGTTTACCTCGGGTTGCTGCCACAAATCAAGACCATTTCTGTGAGTGCATTTTGCTCAATGTTTATTGGTTTGATACATGTTTATGCAGGGTACCCACTCAACCTTGAAAACCTTAAAACCGTGAATAAGCCGTGAATTTCATATACCGTGAAAAAACCTGTAAAAAGCCGTGAATTTCGTCACAAAACCTTAAAAATCTTGATTTTACGATGGTAGAACTACGATTGACCGATTAAAAGAAAAATGGACATTTCGATCATATTTCAAGATCAGTCACGCGCAGACATGGCCACGGATTTATCTGCACGCGTATATTGGAAGCGCAATTATTGGTCCGTGTGCCATGATGGCACATTGCACTTAAGCCTATACCAAAGCCGGAAGACTGGTAACCAAAGTGTTCATTAACACTTGCGAAAATTCAGACACTTCTTAACTTCCCTGCCACCCTGGTCCCTCTCTCTATTTTCCCACTCACAACCATAGCAGGAGCAGAATTTTGCTAACCATATGTGACGTCTGGAGAGGTAGCACTCTGATTGCTGCGTTTGCATTCACGGCATCTGTCGCGTTTGTTAAATTTTTAGTTAACGTGCGGCCGATGATTGTTAAGTGATCAATATTTCTGCCTAAATGGTTTATGTACAAACCGTGAATTCGAAGACATTTAGACCGTGAAAACCTGGAAAAACCGTGAATTTTATAAGTTAGATTGAGTGGAAACCCTGTTATGCCTACAGTAAAACTTTGATTTTACGCAGTTGGAGGGACCAAAATATGGGCACTGCGTAAAATCAAAGTGTGTAAAATCAAGAGTTGGTATTGAGGAGGAGTATAGTTTTCAGGATAGCACTTGCTCATTATTGCTCGGAAAATGAAGCCTAATAATCTTATTTACTCAAAAGCAACACCACAGATGACGTGTTACCTCAAGAGAAACAACGTTGCATTCCTGAACAGTGTTTCCCAAGGTTGAACAAAATGGTTGAAATGCCATTTCTGGCTCTAAGATTACTTCTGTTACCCAGGAGAAATTTCGGAATGGTGATACTAAATGGTCGCAGAGAAGCTAATTTTTGAAAATATTCTCATTCAAAGGAGCTTTCAGGATATCCATTTAACCACCTGCAGACAAAGAAAGATTGGAGATTGAAGAAATGAGATACCTGAGGATTAGTTCAAAGTTTACTGGGACTAGCCGCGGTGATAACTTTTACGGGAGTCACCCTCAACTTTCGCACGATACCTGAGGATAGTCATCCTAATTAACCCCATTAACAGGGAGCAAACTTTTGCTAATACATCACAAAGGCTTTACACCCTGTGGGCCTGGGTTCAAGTCCTGGCAGTAGCAGAGACTTATCAGAGTTGGCCCTATCCCTACTTGAGTCTAATGTGGAGGGCACTTCCAGTGCACCACTCTGTCCATCAGATGGGAAGTTAAGTCCTGGTCCCTTTTGAGCTTATCATTACAACCTGGCCTATGCCAACATAGGGTTCCTATCCCCCCAGCCATTACTTCATGGTGCTAATGATCCCAGTTGTTGGTTGCCTCCAAATAGCATACCATAGATAATACGGAGTACACAGGACCCAGGATATTCGGAAATTCAGATTTTTCCGGTGCTTAGATCACTTTTTTTAAATGAGCTATTTAAATGACCGCATAACTGCCGTCATGCCGCCCGTGATGAATAAAAAATGACTAATAGTCTGAAAAATTTTCCTTCTTTATAATTTATACGCATTAAAAAAGCATTTCCCCAAGAAATTTTAGCATTAGTAGATTGACTCTTCCGGGAATAGCTTCTCTGTCGGCATTCTTCCGCGAATTCAGCGCCGGGACCTTCGACTCACAAGCCGTCTGACTGGTGTGACTCAGCTTCACGTAATATTTTGCTTCCCCATATCTGATAACAACACCGGACACTTTTTGTATTTCGATTTAATGGTACTAAGCCATTCCTGAGTTTAAAGGGACTGCCTTATCACTCTCGTCTTGAATTTGACTTCAATGATTACATGACGATTGACGACGCGAGTTATTCTCCGAGGGCATTAACTCCCGTTCTGTTAAAACGCTTGCCACCTAGCGAAGTTAAGCTAATAGCTATTCAAGTTCCAACCATGTTAATTTAAACCCTCTGACAATGAGATACAAGTTGAGTCGGATCTGATAAGCGCGCAGCGCAAGCAATTTTCCCTCGCCTCCATTTGTCCCGCAGATGTGGGGTTAGCCTGGGAATGAGACAATGCATTCCTCTTTTACCAACGTGTTGAATCACCATCGACTTACGTCCATACTAGAAGTACGACTATCTTTTTTGGATCACCTTGGAAGCCAAAATTGTGGCACGGGAGTATTTTTAACGACTCATTTCGCCGTTATATTTCGCTGGGGCGACGGAAAACATAGCGTTGGCAAAATTCTAGAAAGCCTTGCGTTGGGGATAGATATTCCGTAGCTCATAATTCTGGATATAAACAGCGTCGATCAATAAGTCGAATAATAAACGAAGGGTGATAATGTTAATATCTCCAGCGATCATGTCTTGATCAAAAGTAGTTACGCATACCCGGCGATTGCCGTGTGTTTTAGGTTTCGATATCCTTCTACGGCGAATTTGAACTAAGAACGACATTCGCGTTCGTAATGGAGCGTGAAATATTACTGAGAGGGCTCACGGGGAAGCAATATTTACATTCGCGATGTTTTTAGTTTCACGCTCAACAGCGCGACATCATTTCAACCGTTCCTGTATTCATTTTTGCAACTCATTGAGACGAAATAATAACCTAACTTCATATTGCTCCAGTCGGATTTTCAAAACAAGCCGAAAGACAACTGCGTAAAATCAAGATTAGCGACCTCTTGGGGGCTGGGGTTATGCTGCGCAAAATCGAAAAACTACGTAAAATCAAGAAAAGATGTAAAATCGAAGTTTCACCATTGCAATTCCCTATGCTTTCCGGCTGGACTTGAGTGCCGCTGCGTAAAAACGAGACTTGATGTATAATCGAAGTTTTACTGTATTTCGCTATCCATACATTAATGCATTTGTTAAAAGTAAATCACTGCTGAATACAGGGTGTATGGTGACTGGGAAAACATGGAGAATAAGGAATCATGCATGTATTTTTAGTCCTTGGAATTATGCATGAGTGTTTGCTCCAAACGGGAATTTCAACATACAGCACACTCCCGATTATCGGGGCTAATGGCGGGGATGGATGCACAAATAATCGAAAAACATGGATAACCCAAACTTTCACTTAATGTCTTGTAATGTTTGTAATTCATTTAAAACAAACAATATATTATTATTTATGCAGTTATTCCTCTTATTTTAGAATGCTTCTCGGACTCATTAAGGGCTTTATTCGCCAGTTTGCGATCTTTTTGCGGTGATGAAATGGTTGTACTCATATTTGTAATGCTCCATGTAAGCCTGGTTTCGAAAACCACACATCCGTGGCTGTGTAATCATGGATACAGAAAAGTGGTTCGCACGAATGCTTCAAAACCACTGCTCACGTAGGAAACTACACTATCGGGCACCACACCACGTAGTCACCTCTCGCACAAGTTGCCCAGGTGGCAACTGCCATGGGACGTGTATCCGTGATCACGAAGCGTGGTGGTGCACTGCGAGGCTTGGAAAACAGGAACACGGTGCTCCCGTGAATGCAGTTAGTGCACGATCGCTTCTGTTTTGCGAAGGGAAGTCTAACGGAAATAATAAAACCCTGTGTATCCCAACATTAATGCCGTAATTCCGGCGATTTTGCGTTTGCGTCCATTTTATTTTTTTATAAAGATCATGGAAAAAATTGAGCAAAAGTGAAAATCATGCACGGATAATCTGCAACACGGATGTACCGCAGCCGGATAATCTAAAGTCTGTTGTATTTTATTTTGAATTCAATTCACATAAAATTTTGCCTATTTTTTATCCTAAAATGTGTTGGTCGTAATTTTAAGTGCAGTAGCTTAGTAGAATTTTTATAGCTGCATCAAAACGCAATATTGTTTTAAAGTACTGAAGAAGTTTTGGATGTTTTAAAATCCTTATTTATCACAGTGATCACATGAGATTAACCTGGAATTTTGTAAAATTTCCCTGGAAAACCTAGAATTATGAATGAATTTTTGTGCTTTGTTTGGCTGGATACCCCGTAAATATCCAATCTTCTCACCTGATCAGGTACCAAACACTCGCATGCACGTACCACTGCAGTCAGTATCTGAGTTTAGAATGCAGTTTTAAAAGCCTTAGCAATTAAAAAGTTAACTTTCAAACATAGGCATGGTTTAGAATGAAGGGTTATCAACTCAAAATGGAAATAAAACACGTAGGCATTTCAACAGTTCCATCGTATCTTTTAGTGTTGTTGCTAATTTTTGGTAAAATTACATTCAATCATTGAGACTTCATGCTCATGTCCCACCCCCAAATTCTTGGAATGTGTGTTTTCCTGCTGGTACAAATTATTCTCTAGAAAAATTGGTAATATGTTACTTTATTCACTCATGATTATATTACGCCTGGTGCTATCATTAATGTTGAGTGTATGAACTTAATGTACTTCATTAATGCACATTAATTACAATAACCTAAGCAAGTTAACAGTTGATATGTTGATGAAGCCAGGTAAATGTTTGAGAGTGCATTTGCAGTGGTATTTTCAATGCCTTTAACTTTTTAACCTAACCTTCTTTTCATTTACAGGCTGGGAAGACAAAAACCCTAATTATTTGGTGACCAATGAAAATAAAATAGCCACGAAAATCACATCGGATCCATCGATTCTCTTCTCTAGATCAGCGCAGTTTGGTTCTGGCCATTCAATTGAGTTCACGGTATGGAATGCACTTGTTATTTATTTAGGAATAACTGATCGTTATGCATGTTTTTACATTTTATTGGTCCTTACCCCTTCTCTGCCAATTATTGGCTATGTCTTGTAAGGTTTTTCATCTTCAAATGAATGAATAGCAGCTATTTCCAAAATTAGTTTTCCTGAGTAAAAGAGTTTTCTATGGCTGTAAAGCAGTGGTTCCCAACCTTTTCTTATTTGAAGCAGCCCTGGAAAGCCTTTCAAAAGTTCCCGGCACCCTTATAAGGAAATAGATATTTAAAATCCCCGTAGCTTTTTTATTATTATTTATTTATTTGTTTCATTTCGAGAGTTTGCATGCAACAACACCTTATACCTAGTCCTAGATGATATGAGAATACTGTTTACACTGATTCTGCCTTAATAAAAAAAATAGTATTACGATACAAATATGTAATTGTGACAAGTTTTTCTGTAGTTGCACAATGTATTCAAGTAGTTACAGTGTTACACTATGATACAAGACAGACACACAAATAGACCACAGTGCACCATGCATGTATACTCAGTGTGAAACTTGTGATTGATGCTTGGAACACAAACTCTTGATATCAGGTCTTATTGTTGACAATGCCACCTGCATATCGTCCTCCAGTGAAAGAAGCCTATTTCTTTGTTTCGATTTTATTGTAGCCATGGCAGAAAATGCCTGCTCGCACAGATACGATGTGGAGAAGGGCAAAAGTAGAGAAATAGCTTTCTGACCCAAATTAGGGTATTCCCCCAATGTTGCATGCCAAAAAGCTGCCAGTGTCACGTCACTCTTCTCAAATTTGACTTTCAGTGTTGAATCAGCAGACATATCAAGAAATTCGTCACATTCTATTGCCGTGAAGTCCAGCTCTTCAGCCATGTCAGCCAGTTCGAAGGGTGATACAATCCATTCTAGTTTTTCTGTAGACAGCGATGGAAAATACTTATCAACTGCTTCTCTCAGCTGTTCCAAGTGATTAAGAATCAGATTTTTTACAGTTCCAAAGCCGTTATATCCTGCTTGTTGAAGAGAAGGGAAGATTGACACATCGTCTCTCTGAACAGCCGACTTCTATGATTTTAGCTTTCTCTGGAAACCTTTCATCTTGTTAACTGATGTTACAATTCCCTCAAGTCTTCCTTGCATTGAGAGATTTAGTTCATTCAGCTTCATGAAAATGTCTGCCTAATATGACAGCTTCAAACACCAAGCATGATTTTCAAGCAGCTTTATGAATATATCATGTCTCTCCTCTCGGAAAAACTCTTTTAATTCTTCTTTGAGTTCAAGAACGCGGTTCAGTACACGACCTCTTGATAACCACCTTATGTCAGTATGCAAAATCAGTGAAATATGATTCGCACCCATTTCTTGGCACATCTTTTGAAAAACTCTATTTTGCAGTGGCCTGGATTTGATTAAATTAACCATCTTGACAGCCTGGTTTAAAACCTCAATTAACTCTTCTCCACACGTCTTGGCTACTAAAGCCTCTCTGTGTAGGAAGCAGTGAGTTGTAGTTATAGATGGATTTTCTTTCAATGCCCTGGTGATGAAGCCTTTGTACTTCCATATCATCGACGGTGCACCATCAGTACATATGCCACAACAGTAATTCCATGAAAGACCATGTTCAGTGAGGTACGAATTTACAGATGCAAAGATATCCTCTCCAGTAGTTGTAGTCTGTAACTCTTTGCAAAACATAAACTGTTCCACAATATCCTTGTCAATGAATTTGCAAAACCCAAGCAGTTGGCATTTTCCAGCTATGTCAGTACTCTCATCTACCTGCAATGCGAATTTTCTTTTCGATTTTATCTGCTTCACAACTTCTTCATTAATATCTGTTGACATTTCAGATATCCTACGGCTGATTGTGTTGTTGGAAAGAGGTACTTTCGAAATCTGTTCCTGAGCTTCTTTGCCAAGTATTGTTTCTACAATTATGTTGCATGCAGGGCCAATGATTTCTTCACCAGTTGTATGAGGCTTCATTTTCTTTGCTATCAGCTCTGCTACTCTGAAGGAAGCTTCAAGAGCAGTGTCAGCTACTGTTACCTTCTTGACCATTTTAGTAGCCGCCTTACTTTTCCCTTCTAACATACGAGAAAAATATGCCATGTCCTTCTGTGACACAAAAGGGTGTTTGCTATTGAGGTGCCGCTTGAGCTTACTTGGTACCATGGCCTCATTGCTGAGTGTAGCTCCACAAACTAAACACACAGGATGCGGATTATCTTCATCATTGTTTGAAGTAAAACCATATGCTAAATAGGCATCAATATATGTCCTTTTATTCGAGAGAGATGCGTGTTTCCCCTTTTCGCAATTTGATTCAGATGGAGCAGGAACACCTTCAGTGTTTGACTTCGAAGCAGTACCAATACTGGAAGCCACCATTTGGTCTGGAGATTCATCCGCCTGTACTTTTCGCTTCCTCACTACGAACTTATCCATCCTTCTTTTGCGACGCTGTCAGATAAGATATATTCTGAAAAAAAGGAAAAAATCACAGAGGCTTAAATTAGTTTCTCATAGTTAAGTAGAGAGTGACAAACACAGTTTTAGCGTATCACAAGAATTGCACTTGATCACAAATTTACGTGCACTCGTGCACGTGCTGCTTAATACAATACCTTCTGCCTCCTTTGATTCACCAATCAGTACTGAGGCATGCTGGCGAGTGGCGACTGGCGACTCGCTGTGCGCCCTGTCCTGTACGTGTGTTATATGCGTCAATCCACAACCCTCACTGAGGAACGGGTGGGGTGGAGAAGGACTCTCCGCTATCTCGGTAGTCCCCTCCCTCCCTCCCCCTGCCCGCCAAGAGAGAATGACGTTAGTGCAATTTTTTCCCCGAAATTTTGGCGGCACCCTCAAAAGATCTCACGGCACCCCTTAGTGCCACGGCACACCGGTTGGGAACCACTGCTGTAAAGGGTAAGGAACATGACTGCTATGAAATCAATAAGCCTAAGTACCGTATAAGCGCGTGTAAGAGGCGCACCTTTTTTCCCAGAAATTGCAGCCGTAAATGAGGGTGCGCCTCTTACACAAATTTCTTATCTTCCCCCCCCTCCCCTTCACCAGTCGAAAGTCAAAGGGGAACTGAGTGGCCTTGGTTTCCAGTGTGAGTCAGTCATCTGAAACCCTAGGTCAAAAACAAGCGGCAGGCAGGGGAGTTTCTCCCTTAGTGACGTATTTTTAAAATGCTCCTGTTTGCTTTTCTTGTAAGCATCGCGCCGTCACGTCGGTACCCCAGAGGTGAGCATGGAAGATCTCGCAGGGTTTTTCGCTCCAGAGGGCGCGCTAAATTTACTGCCACGAAAGGGCTTCCCACGGCATTTATACTGCATATAGTAATCACTTTTCAAACATAGAGAAATGCGTAGTTTTGAAGGACATACCTGGTTAATAGCCAATATCTGTCTTGCCAAGTAATTTCCATTACGCTGAGGACCTGATTTTCCAAAAATCATCTTCAGACGCTAATATGAGGATTATGGCAACTGAAAATTATATTGGCATCAAAACCTGCGCTTTAAAAAATTTGAACGAGTGTGTTCATTGTTGGACTAAATTGTGGATGGAAGAAATCAGAAATACTTACAAGTGAAGAGCGCGGAAGGAGAGGTCGAGGGGAAGGAGCGCGATCCCTCCGTCTTCGAAGCAAGCAACGAAATACGAAGGGGAAGGAGCGCGCTCCCTCCCCTCCGTATTTCAAGCTACGAGGCTATGAGTGAAGCAGCACGGGAAGAACACGTCCAATCTTGCATGTGACGTCGTTGCCTTCAAAGCGAAGGGGCGAAGGCGCAGCAATGTGATATACGCAGTTTGCGTTGCCTAAAGTTTCCAGTCCGTCTCGTCTTGTTTGAATGTGCTTATGCTACGCTTGTTTCTTCCAAAATTGTCCTGTTTGGACTATTTTGAATATCAGTAGCCTTGTTGTAACTATAAATCTTTGTGTCAAACAATTAGAGCTTAAAAAACTTAAATTCTGTCAGATATGCGTCGCGTTAGATCTCTTTCTTTTTTTGAACCTCGTGCGTGTCTTACAATATTGAAAGCTATCGAGATATCTTCGGGCTCAGTAGATGACTCACCCAGCATTTGGCCTCCATAAACTGAGAGATCGATCAGGTCAGTTGGTGAGACGGGGTAGGGATGAAACACGTTTCCATTGTTCCCCTGTAACTTGATGTTTTCCTATTTTCCTGTGGGGTCTCGGAAAGGAAAAAAATGGCAGAGGCATTGGCTGATGGAGGTTTGAATGTGGCTTCATTAAATCTACGAGGTGGTTATTATCCTACGGCGCTGAGATTGCCCCGATTGTTGTCCAAGCTCTTGGGAAGGTTCATGCTATGAGACTGTCACGTATTGCCTTAAAATTTTCCACGGCTGCAATTCTATTGCAATACTCCTGCGAGGGCATTTAAACAAAATTTTTCTTGAATAGTACAAGCATCGTAGAGCAACAGCGTATGCGAAGACAGGATCGGAACTCTTTCTACTCCCTCTTATGCCGCTATTACCGCCGCAGTTATCAAAATTTCCTTTTTCAATTAATATTGAAAAAGGAAAATTCAATAACTGTCGAACTTCCAGGCGTACTGGAATTTCGACAGTTATCGAATATACGTCTGCAACACCACGCAATAGTATTAAAAAAATGCCGCAAAATTTTTTTCTTCATAGCTTCTATGTTCAAAATAGGGATGCGCCTCTTACACACGCTTATACGGTATGCTGCTACCCTTAGGGGTCGAGCTAAGCCCATTTCTCTACTACTGGGATTGACTCTCTGATTGGATTCAAGCATAACTTAGTGGAACTGCTATCTTATGCCAAATAAATGCACATTTTTTCCATAAAATGCAATTTAAAATACCAACCAGAGTTTCACACATTCTATTGGCATTTTCAAGGTTCAAACAACAAGTAAAATGTAGTGGGAAAGAGAGGACGCTGGGGAATAGGAGGTTAAGGTTGTCAGGGAATGGTGATTAGAGAAACCGTATTGACTATTTAGGTGACTAATGAACTAAAAGCCATTCATTTATATTTCATATTATTTGGACAATTAAATGATTATTCTTTCAATATTCCACACTTCTTAGTTACAATACCACCTACTCATGCTACATGCTACACATCAAAGGACGGCGTATACAATTTCGTTTGTTTGGATATGCAGAAGAAACCCTGGTAAGGTCAAGGAAAAGTGTGGAGGGGTAGTGAGGTGGTTTAACTATATATGAATGGTTTTTTGTGATGAATATGGAAGTGTGTCAATTACTTCAATTTGAATAACATGGCCATTAAAAGAGATGGGTGGAAGTAGAGGAGATTGGTATGAAAGAATGTTTTTTATGAAAGGTGTCAAGTTGTCAGAGTTAAGGCCTGATGATTATTATATGAGAGGATATATCACAAAACTAAAAGATTTAAAATACTGTGTATGTCTGAATATAGTCCCCCCCCTTTTTTTTTTCAAAAAATGCCTGTAAAGCGGGGGACTGTATTCAAATACATTTTTTTTAACTTTTCCCGAAACTGAAGCCTCAAAATTATGGGGGGGACTATATTCGGAGAAATACGGTAATAATTTCCTTTTTTCTTGTGAGAGGGCAAGGTTCTCTGGTCCCAGTGTGCTCGAATTATTGAGGTATGTTGTTGTGCACCCACACCTCAATTATCAATTTTATGATTGGTACTGTTCTGTCTAATATTATGAGGCCTTGTTCCAGTTCAACACTCAATTTTTATTATTGCTTTTAAAAATCTGCAATGCACGGCAATCCCTGCACCCCATGCAGCCTTTGCCCAAGTAAGAAATGTATTTTGGTATAATTTTATTTTTTCTGCTCATAAACTGCGACGTAGTTACTTTTGACGTGGTTATTATCCTACGATGCTGAGATTCCCCCGCTTATTGTTCAACCTCTTGGGAAGGGTCACACTATGTGCCAGTTGTATTTTGGCTTTTCTATTTTCCACAGCTGAAATTCTGCTATGCAACATCTGCGAGAGCTTACAAACAAAACTGTTCATGAGTTGGACAAGAATTGCATGCGACGGCGCATTCGAAGAGAGGATTGGAACTCTTTCCACCCTTATGTCCCACGTTGTATTCATTGAAGCTATTATTTAAAATTTCAGATCCAGGTCCGATGTCTTCCGAGACTTTGGATCTGATGTATCCGATGAAGGGCAATATCTGCTGATATTTTGATCCGAGGTATCCGATCCGACCATCCCTAGTGAAAACATTTTGTGAACAAATCAGGGAAATCATGTATTCCTTTAAGCAAGATATTCATGTATCAATTGATCTGTTTTCATCATTAAAGAAGTTGACTTATACTATTTGGTCTCTCACCCAGCTGAAAACCTATGAGTATCTCATCCTACCTCTACATATCAGGAAAAGTGTACCAAAATACGTTTTTTTTAAAAGGTCTCACATTTCCTTGTGCATTAAGATTAAACAAGTTATTTGATTTCAATTTTGCATTTTCTTTGTTAATATTAATACGTACCTGTTATTAATTATTATATTGAAGAATCTTATCATAAGAATTTACTTTCAGATATTAGAAGCTGGAGTGGGGTGTAGTGATGAGGGCTTAGGACTTGTGAATACTAGATTTGATGGAGATAGTCTTCTTCAAGTTGGAGCTCTATTCTTGAACACACTTGGTAAATATATATCATTTTTGGTCATAGTTTATAAGTTTTTGGTGAATTATTTTTTAGTTTAGCTTGTTGGTAAAAATTAGAAAAAAGTCTTACCTGGAATTTAACTAATTACACTGAGCTTATTTTTTTTAGGAAAAATAGATGAAAATATCATGTATACAAATGTATTTTTATTTTTGGTCTTGGTAATATACAGTTTAACTATAAAATTTGTAATATGTATGCAAAATTATTCTTTGGCCTACAATACAGTAAAATCTACCCTTCTGAAAAACACTTTTTTAACTGCACAAAAATTCTTTTTTAAATTTACATGGCACTCTACAATGCCATTGTTAAACTTTTTGCTGCATACTCAGTCACTCACTCCCATAGCCATTTATACTCTTAAGTGGTATTTAGCCTCGCCAACTGTTTGCCTCTAACTCCTGACTTCTGCATTCGCCTCGCTGACTCCCATTTTCCCCATATCAATCTGCACCTCATCCTTCCATCTTTTTCTCGGTCTTCCTGGAGGTTGCCTTCCATCAGGGTTTTCTGCTCAGACTTGTTCTACTTGGGCCTCTTGCTCTCTTCGTATTATGTGCCCTGCCCATCGCAATATGTGGCTCTTAGCTTCAGCTAATACATCTGGCGAGTCAAAAAGGTCCCTGATTTCCCTGTTGTGTTTTCCTCTCCAGTTCTCCCTTGGTCCAAAAACTTTCCTGAACACTTTATTTTCAAAGACAATTCATTTATTTTCCGTTCTTTTGTCAATGACTCCTGATTCAATTCATTTACTCTTTCAAAATTGTGATCCTCAATTGTAATTTTTCTGGAGTTATCAGGGTTTTTATGGAACGGCATAAATTTGGTTTTATCATAATTGTGCAACGTATCATTTGTAATTTCAACCAATTTTGGGTATGTAGTTCGTGAGTAATTTTTTTAACATCGCCTTTCTTTTGTCTTAATGTAGGTTGTGTTTTTGTGGATGGTGCAGAGAAAACTACAAGACTTCCACCATTAGTCAAAGGCTCTAAAGTGGCCTTCTCCTGTGAGCGCATACGAGAAGATCGTATTAGGGTTAATATTGACAGCAATAACAAGACAGTGACTTACGATTGGAGGGTGGAAGGTGCCAGCTGTGAAAGTGAACACTTTCGCCTCTTCTTTGCCCTTTGTTTTGGTGAAACTGGATGGAAAGTGCTTGTAGAGTAACTGTTAACTTTTCTCACCAAATCTTTTACTTCAGGTTTCTATGATTAATAAATACATAGTTGATGTTGAATCTTGCCATGCCAGAGTGGAGCATTTATCAAAATATTCCTCAGTGAATATTATTTAACACCAAAGCAGAGGTATTTTAGTTAATGTAATTAATCGCATGAAATGGTCTATGTTATTGTGCCAAATAGTCAGCCATTTAAAATATAATTGTTATCAATTATGCAATATTTTCTTATAATCATTGAAAAATGATTTTTGTAAGTACTGATAATGGTTTTTGCCATAATGGCCCACTTTAAGATATGCTCATCTGTGCAACCATTTTTGAAGTTTATTATCAGAGTGCAAAGGTGTGTGTGAGATGGTGAATTGAAATTGCTTGCATAATACTCCATAATGCTCATAGTGCTTGATCTGTGTTTAAATACTCTGTTCAACTTTTAATATGTTGCTAGATTTTATATTTCAATTAATATTAATATTTTTTAAGACAATTGTAGCATTTTTTCCTGAATTGGTTTTACCCTTCTCATTATTTTACTGTTTGACAAGAATTACATGCCCTTGTAGAGGACTAAAATATGCAGCAGAATTGTTATTTCCAGAAGGCCTTGTGAAAATGAACTTTATCTCAGTATGTTTATGTATTTACTGGGTGATCTTAAAATGTTGGAAAATTGAATCATTAGCTATGTGATGTAGCTCTCATTGTGTTTGGATGTGCTAATAATATGGTGTGGAAATCAAACTCTCGAAAGGTCAGCGTTATTCACGGTGTCAATCTTAGAGGAAGTGAGATATTTCAAGCAACTTATGGAAGTGTTCTTTAAAGCTTCCAATGGAGGTCGCTTTGATATTTGCTTTTATTACCAAATGTACATTTTAAATGCTTAGGCAATATTTTTTTTGTTTTATGCACATTTAAGATGAGCATGCCATATTATTTTGTGTGAAAGCAACGGTGGATTTTATTGAAATATCTGAAAATCATATTTTGTGACCAATGCATACATGAAACCTATCATAAAGGTTATAGAAATCTTATACATTTTATATTTTGCTTTTATTTATTGAATTATTCAGTATGTTCTTAAAATGAGCAGAGGCCTAATTAATCAAATTGTTGTCTGAATTTACAAATACTACGTGTATTATATGTTTTTTGATTCCCAATTATTGGAATTCTCAGGTGATATCTAATAGATATGTTTTTGGAAATTGAAATGAGAAAAATGGTGGGCTGTTTAGTGTTGATTTTAATTTTGGTGATTAAACAGAAATCAAGTGAGTGATGAAATGAGGCTTAGAGCCATCATTTTTAGGTCTTGAAAGGTATACATTTATGACGACTCTCTTCCACCTACTCTGAATATTATAATGTTATTGAGGATTAAAGATTTATGCTCAAGATAATAGTAAAAGTTTGAAGGGAGAGTGAAGACTCAATTTCTGGCTATTAAGTGAGCTTGTAGAATATGTTATATTTATTTGGTAAATGGCCTTTGTGTAATCAGTTATCCAAATTTTTCAAAGCAATATGTATCAGTGTTAGGAACTTCCAACGAGTTCAAACTTTGCTTATTTGTTATTGTCTCCTCCTAGACTAACATTCCTTGGGTAAACATTTGGTTACGCATTCATTCGTTCCTTTTTGTCTACATTTATAATTTAGGGAATTAAAAAAAAAAGAAGGGAAGATTTTTGGATTTGGAATAAAGTCAACGCATGGCCACCAAATGTGAAAAAAATGGAGATGTTATACTTCAGGAACATTTTTGGTGATGAAGTCAAAATATTCCACTCATTCAGTGATTTAAGTTCCTAACTCAAAATGATATGTATTTTTAATGTATTTTGACTTTCTCCAAGAGCCTTTTCTTCCATAATACCTTTTAAACAGCCTATTATGATTCTCATTTCATGGCTATTGCTTAAAAATTAAGGAAAATTTATTTTGTTGGATTAAGTGCTGTCGATATTCATTAGTTTCCAGTGTACTTGACTTAGGAAAGTGAGTGTGTGAGTTCCATATCATGACCTTACATTTAATTGGTCACAATTATCACTGCCAATACTCTCAGAATTGCTCTCTCATAGCATCATGATGTGAGCTATTGCTCTCATTCATTCAGTAATTATCAGCTAATTGTAAGCTTGGGAATAACTCATTTCCATGTCATTTACTATTGAGGCTGAATGCTGCCAATTTTAATATTTTGTATACACTTTGAAGTTTAACTTAAATGTGTTCAGGTTCATCTCAGTCTGAAGCTGAAACTACCATAAAAAAAAACTGTGGTACTGTGTGAGTTGAATTTGCTGTAATGTTAATATCTTAACATGTAAGAACTAACCATTTAAATGATGGAAGAAGCAACAGTGTGCTCAAGTTTTACTGTGCTTTTGTTGCATTAGAATATTTTAAAGGAATTAAAAATTCCTCTTTAAATTACATACTGCATTTCTATGTGTCTAATAAGATTTAGATACCTGTAAGCAGGGCAAAAATGATGTCTACCTTAAAATCATGTCATAGTATGATGTTATTGCAAAATTTTTTTGAAGGATTTCATTTAATATTTCTGGATCTGTTCCTTACAGTATCATGTAGTGCAGTGGCGTAACTATGGGGGGGGGGGGTGAAGGGGATAGATCCCCCCCAATGCCTCAGAGAAATAAAAAAATATTTTAAACTATTGTCTAGTTTTGACATATAATTACTGCACTTACTCAAAGTGAAATTTTAAGTGCCAAAATGATGTAAAAATTATTTCCAGGAATGTGATTTTTCAAAAATTTTCCCAGACCACCTGTTGCTCAGAGGGGGGGCTCACCCCCAGACCCTCCCAAAGCATATTCCTAGTTACGCCACTGATGTAATGGAATGTTTCCAGTGAAGTGAAATGGCTAAAAATGGGGAAATGGCTAGCTTTTAGAGGGTCTACTTTGTGGATATAATCGGTGGGTAGCTTTTTTTTTTGATGCTCCATATCTCCAGCATTGACCTTTGACTGCGATGTTAACTTAATATTGCTCACAGTTCTGCAGTCTCTATAATTAGTTGTGGCACAAAGGTCTGCCTTTTTTCTTAGGTCATCTAGCAAATCCCATTTGTGCCTTATCAGTTATGTATATCTTTGTCTATCACCTGGAAAGTATGCGACAAAACAATAAACTTGCAAAGAATTGGGCAAAAAATAGGATTGATGCATCCTCTGTAATGAGACATTGGTTTAAAATTTTATTACCTGGAGTTGCTTAAAGCCCTATGTTTTTTATGGGGCTAATATTTTTTAAATGTGTATAAGTTTCTCTTTAAATAATGATTGATAGTGTAGGCATTGACATTGTGTCTAGCAGCTGGGAATTCCTTGAAATCTATGATTTTACTTTGAAATTGTTAACCTATTGCATCATACACAGCGTAATCTCTCTGATACATAATGCTCTTGAATTTGTTGTATGATGTTGAAGTGTTAATTGAAGCTGCTCTATTGAAAGTATTGACCTTTTTAAGGAATAATTCAGTATCAAAAAATATTCCAATGATTCTATTGGAAGATGGGGAACTGAGTGACTACTGACGTTGTGGATTAGTACATATTAACTAATGATCAGTCCTTCACGACCTTTACTCCTCTTCCATTTATGCAATGCAATCCCTCCCCTCTGTCCATACTTGATGTTAGCAGTCATGATCAACAGAGGTGAGGTGCTATTTATGAGGAAATATTTATGGAATTTTCAGAAAGAGAGATAAGTGGAACATTTGGAGGAATTTTATATGTATGTATGTATTTTCTGATGCGCCATCATTCAGGTGACTTGTTCATATTACACTCAGGTCAGAAAAATGTGTTTGAATTTCTTTGGCTGGAGAAAGAAGGCCACTAGAAAGCTAATTGATATTTTGACAGACAAATAGTGGTGTCACAAACTTTGCAGAGGCACTTTTTCCCAGAAACCTTATTAGTGTATGTATTGCATTTGTATGAATGCCATGGTTTCCCAAAGTCAAAGATTTTAGTTGCGTATCCTATCTCACTATTATGTCTTAAAATTTGTTAAGAGCATCATGTGGCCCTATTTTTGATGCTATAATCATGTTGAGGGTGGTGTTAGCTCCCAAAAGCATGCGTACCCAGTGGGGGGAAGGGGGGCAACTGCCCCCCCCCTTGAAGCAAAAATAAATTTAGTTCAAAACAAAAGTTATGAACAAATTTTTCCTCTTGAAGAAAAATGATATTAATATAAGACATCAAACTAAAATAAAAATCATTATTTTTTCAAGCAAATAATTATAAAAACTAATAAATTGCTATCTTAATTTCCTTAAAATTTTGGTTTCATTAACCTTTTCTGCACAAAAAAGTTACAACTTGAAAGACCACCGCTAGTTTTGCCCCCCCCCCCCCCCTTTGCATTCATTTTCTTAGCCTTTATTTCTATCAGTTAGGCTGTGATTGACGTTCCCTAGTCCTCTTTATATTTAGTATTCTCAGAGCTGATTTCAGTTGTAAGCATAATGTAAATTAGTTTTTTAATTTCTCCAGCCTAATGTGAAAATTTTTTTACCTGTTATATGAGTAACTTTTTATCATTTGCATATTGGCTGTCTCTGATCTTTCTGAAGAACTGCAACAATCTTGCTTGATCATACTTTCTATATAATCACTGAAGGATAACCAACTCAAACCTATGTCTTTACATGCATACTTTCCAAAATCTGAAGTGGTCCTAAAAATAAGGTCTTGAATGAGATTAGACTAAGAACTAATACTTTCGCACACTCTAACAAATAGATAGGAAAAGCTTTACAATGGAGCAGTCATCTTTGGGGTATGCACATGCTACGAGAAGAGCATATGGCTGCCTGTTCAACTCAAATTATTAGCTTTTGTCCTCGCCCTGAAAAAGCTATTCTCTCTCTTTTGACCCCCATACATTTTGAAGCCATTTTGCTTGACTCCATATCCTTCCCCTACACATTTTGCTTCAAGAAGAGTACTTGTTTAAGAGATATTCTTCTCCCATCCTGCACACAATACCTCCCAGACTAACACCTGCACTTCTACACCTTAGGGTATACAATTTAAATATCCCCTTCCCTCTATGTTGGATCTGGCACTGAATATAGAAGGTACACTAACCGCTACGTAGCATAATATCAGTTCCCCGGAATGGAAAAAATAAGTGGAAGGATACCTACGGAAGGGCTTTACATCTTGCAACACACTATTGGAAATAATATTTGAGCTCCCGCCAATCGGCGACGAGCGGAAGTAGCGACCCTAAGCGTCTCCGATAGCGCTCACCGCTACTACAAAGCGGTCGTATACGGGGAAATTCCACTGTTCATTTCCTCTGAATGTATCCATTTATGCCCCGTTTACACCACGATCGTCGCGACGTTGATCGCGACTACTGCACGTTTACACGTCTAAAAGCGTAGCCTACGTTATATATATGTATATAACGTAGGCTACGCTAAAAGTTACCATCGTAACTCAGTGCTGCCCTCGTTGTGGAATTGTGTCCTTAGACCATTTAAGTAAGTAGACCTGCCGTTCGGGCGGAACGCTGTGGCCAACATCGCACGGTGGGGAAGTGAGTGGGATGAGGGAGCGTGACGTCACGGTTGGGACCGCAGACGATATTCTGTATGCGCGCTTGAGATATTTTAACGCTCATCCGCTGCAAAGTCGCTGAAAAGTGACAATATTGGGCACGCAAAATGATTATACACTTAATAAATATATTTTTACGATTAACTAAGGCATTTTATAGCCTTGATTGTGCGCAAAAAGCTAAATAAATCAAGATAAAGCTAGAAGCGATCGCATTAAATAAATTGATTAAGAATGTCATATGTAAACATGGGCGTACCCAGCGAAGGGCAGGGGGAGCAGCTGTCCCCCTAGAAGCAAAAATCGCATAAGTCTTTAAGCAAAATCAGTACTGAATTGAAACGAAAGTATTCAACAAATTTTCTTCAAACCATGAACGAAAAATGATATGTATTAGTATAAGTTAAGTAACTGAAATAAAACTATTTTTTCAATGAAATAATCTCATAAACTAAAAAAGCGCTGTTATAATGTTCTTATAATGTTGGTTTCATTCATCTTTTCCATGCTAAAATGCCACAACTTGGCTTGCCCCCCCCCCCCTCCTAGATCATGGCTTCCCCCCCTAGACCATGGCTTTCCTCCCCCTAGACCATGGCTTCACCCCCTCTAGGTAAAAAGTAGGGGTTCTGGAAAGTATCACGTAATTTTTTCCGCAAAAACCAGTTTATTGCGATCTCGGTAATCTTCAATAAAAATAATTAAACAAATCGTTTTATTTATGAGCCCAACACAATTAAGCCTAGATTAACGTATTTACACTGAAAATACGAATTTTGAAAAATCCTACGTGAGATTAGAAAGAAGGCGAGGAGTAAAATCCTACGATATCTCAAATAGGATGAAGGGAGGGGTCCATAAAAAGGAAAAATTATTTTAGAAATATTACTTATTACTAGTAGATTAACCTAACGGTGACATTCCTAGAAAATGAATATTAACACTGTCCCAACGGTCGTGTGTCATTTTTAACCCGTAATTTTAGTAACTTTGCATCGAGCAATATTCATGAAAATTGGCACACTTATGGGGAAAGGTCCTAAGTTTTGTTGACTGTAAGCAAAATTTTACAATTTTGACCTTTTGACCTCACAATGTGGGTCCAAACCAAAAATTTTAATTTGCCTTATGTGGTTTTAATCTAAAAAAATCGAGATAGAAAAAAGTCTACATTTCATTGACCAAGATGTCAATTCTCAGGTTTTCGGACCCGAGAAACCCGAAAATAACACTTTCATTTACGAAAATTCAACCGTTGACCCAGTTAGGTCATCGTCAAGGTCATAAGGGTGGCAAAAAGAATAGCAAATATGATGCATTAAAAATTAAGTTTCGTATAATTTTTTCTTTGGCATATTTCTTATATTTGAGTGATTTTTTTCTTCATTTCTTTTGCGGAAAAGGTCGTGAAATTTTTCACACGAATTTGTTTAGTTATATTTCACACATTGAATTGCTTTTCTGATGCACACACTTATTTACAGTAGAAAAAACGAGTTCAGTCGCAGCAATTGCTAATTGTGGTAAGGGCAAAGAATATTTCTTAATTTTAGGGCAATATTGTATGGAATATGCTTTGTTTCAAATGATGAAATATTTATAACCTTTGTGCTGAAGCCCAAGATTTTACCCTTTTTTAACCAATATATTTTTTTAAATAATGATACCTCATTAAAAAGATCGTTTTTGGAAATATTATTATATGGAAAATTTTATGCACAATGATCGAATGATTTTAGAACATCATTCCAATTAAGTTTATCTTTTAATGTAATCCAATGAAAATGTTCAATATAATTTTAATATAGCGTCCACTCTTCTAAATAATCTTTGCAGTTACGATAGAAATTTTTAACGTGATTCATGATATCTGCATGATTTATTGCACCCACTTCGAGCTCACTTATGCTCTTATCGATGGTTAATGGAAGAAAATTACACTCTGACCGCTTTTGACTCAGATATTTTTAACTTCATTCGCTACTTCGATTACCAAAATTTTATCATCTTCAATAACTTCAATAGCATTTTGAAAAAGAGGTGATTGATTGTTTTTAAACTCTAGCTAAATTTGAGGATTCTTTTCAAAACTCTCTTCTACAATTTTAGGACATTGAACCTGATATAGAAAGTAGGAATTCATAGTGTGGTATAATTTAAAAATTCTATCTACAGCTGACGAAAGAGGTAACTAGCGCGTTTTACTGTAACCAAGTATTTTCTTATGCATGCGACTTCCGCAGTTTCACAAAATTCTTTCAGCATTTGAAGACGCACAGTGTAATTTAGAAATAAAAATATATTTTAATGACAATATTTTCCACATCTGCGGGCAACAAAACAGCAGCTGTTTGAACGGCGTTATGTATCATGTGCGCTGCAAAACCGATTTGATAAATTGTGATGTACAGGCCTTACATCTGAAGGAAAGACTATGAAAAATAGAATGGAAAGACATCCTTCTGCTAATGCTAGTTTCTTTTCTTCGTCTCCATAAATTGTTTTTACTAAAAATTTCTGTATTTTTGGAGGAAGATGCAGCAGTATTTAAATATCTTTTATGCTCTTGCGTCTCCAAGTGCTTCGAAATATCATACTGCCGTGAAAAATAGAAAATTATCCGTTATATTTCACACATTTGACAGAGTAATCGCTTCTGGATTTTTTAATAAAATGAGATTCACTTCTTAGATGATTTTTGAATCCGCATCCTCTTTTCTTATGTATTGTGACAAGAATATAAAAAATTAAAGTATGTCGTAAATTGTTTAAAAAAATTTAATTGAAAACTCTGTAAGTACATATGTACGTATTTACGTACAACATTACATGAAAATATGTAATAAGTTATTCAATGAATTACATATACTTGATTGTTTTATAGCAAATTTATTTTTAAAATTATTTTAATCCAATCCTCTCTTTCTTTCTATTATAAATATGTTAATAGGTATTATTTATTCCCAGAATATTCCGTAGCGAACTTAAATCGTAGGTGTCACTTGCAAAGCCGGCGCTAGACCTTTTCCACCATCGCAAAATATAAATAACACGAGAGCTGTCTGCTAAGAAAAAAAATTTGCATTTATGAAATAACTAAATTACTTACCTAAATCATATGAATGCTGATTTGTTGACATCACTTTTTAATAGCACTAGCGCGCAGTTCAATTTGCATCGCATAATTGACCGTTTAAAAATTTTTATATGCGAAGGCGTTGCCGCGTTACTTCGTGGACGACCGGCAAATTCTTTACACCATGACCCTTTTTCTCTCTAAAATTCCCCCGTTTACAACTTTTGTGCAAGATTTCATGTTTTAATAACGATGTTCCGAATGATGCTAGATCGCTAACGAGATAAGAAAAATATCTGCGGAAGTTTATAAAGGGCTTTGTCTTCATTTTACTGCCGCAATATTTTTTCATCGCTGCCAATGCCGAAAAATGCCACTGCTCATTAATTGTAAGTTCACCAATCCAACCATGGCTGAGAGAATACTTCTCGTACATAACGCAATATATATTAGTACTTTTAATTGAAAAATCGTGAAGAAAATGGTCAAAATACCGCAGTGATACAGTGAATCCCCATTCGTTGCCATGCGCTACGACGATGAGCGTCCCAACCGTTACGTCACGCCCCTTTAAAAGTGGGCGGGGAAGGAAGGGAGCGGAGGGGAGATGTTGGCCACATGGCGAGACATGGGTAGGGGTGGGGAATGGCGGGTCTAGTTCTTATATGGTCTAAGATTGTGTCCTTAGACCATTTAAGTAAGTAGACGTGCCATTCAGGCGGAACGCTGTGGCCAACATCGCACGGCGGGGAAGTGAGTGGGATGAGGGAGCGTGACGTCACGGTTGGGACTGCAGACGATATTCCGTATGCGCGCTTGAGATATTTTAACGCTCATTCGCTGCAAAGTCGCCGAAAAGTGACGATATTGGGCACGCAAAATGATTATACATTTAATAAATATATTTTTACGATGAACTAAGGCATTTTATAGCCTTGACTGTGCGCAAAAAGCTAAATAAATCAAGATGAAGCTAGAAGCGATCGTATTAAATAAATTGATTAAGAATGTCATATGTAAACATGGGCGTACCCAGCGAAGGCCAGGGGGAGCAGCTGTCCCCCTAGAAGCAAAAATCGCAAAATTCTTTAAGCAAAATCAGTACTGAATTGGAACGAAAGTATTCAACAAATTTTCTTCAAACCAACGGAAAATGATATGTATTAGTATAAGTTAAGTATCTGAAATAAAACTATTTTTTCAAGGAAATGATCTCATAAACTAATAAAGCGCTGTTATAATGTTCTTCATTCATCTTTTCCATGCTAAAATGTCTCAACTTGGCTTGCCCCCCCCCCTCCTAGAACATGGCTTCCCCCCCTAGACCATGACTTTCCTCCCCCTAGACCATACCTTTTCACCCCCTCTAGGTAAAAAGAAGGGGTCCTGGCAAGTATCTCGTAATTTTTTCCGCAAAAACCAGTTTATTGCGATCTCGGTAATCTTCAATAAAAATAATTAAACAAATCGTTTTATTTATAAGCCCAGTACAATGAAGCCTAGATTAACGTATTTACACTGAAAATACGCATTTTGAAAAATCCTACGTGAGATTAGAAAGAAGGCGTGGAGCAAAATCCCACGATATCTCACAAAGGATGAAGGGAGGGGTCCATAAAAAGGCAAAATTATTTTAGAAATATTGCTTATTACTAGTAGATTAACCTAACGGTGACATTCCTAGAAAATGAATATTAAGACTGTACCAGCGGTCGTGTGTCATTTTTAACCCGTAATTTTAGTAACTTTGCATAGAGCAATATTCATGAAAATTGGCACACTAATATGGGGAAAGGTGCTAAGTTTTGTTGAGTTTAAGCAACATTTTACAATTTTGACCTTTTGACCCCACAATGTGGGTCCAAACCAAAAATTTTAATTTGCCTTATGTGGTTTTAATGTAAAAAATCGAGATTGAAAAATGTCTGAATTTCATTGACCAAAATGTCAATTGTTGGGTTTTCTGACGCAAGAAACCCAAAAAAAAACACTTTCATTTACGAAAATTCAACCGTTGACCCAGTAAGGTCACCGTCAAGGTCGTAAGGGTGGCAAAAAGAATGGCATTCCAACAAAGGTGTCGATCCATGGATTGTATAGGGCACTCAGGTCATTGGTATTGTCCAAATACCCGTATTATTCACTAATTGACCTCCAAGGTTAATACGGAGGTCAAAGTCCATAGAGGTAAACGTCCGGCCATCGTGACACCCAGGTATCGAACCATATGTTTTGAAGGGTGCCAAAGTCGATTTTTCAGTTAATAGATCCGTATTGTTGATTTGTTGACCACCGAGGTCTCAATGGGGGTCAAAGGTCATAGAGTTAAATGTCTGGCCATCATGACAACCAACGTGTCAAACCATAGGTTTTGAAGGGTCCCAAAGTCGGTTACGCAGTTCATTCATCCGTACAACAATTTATTTTGACCTCCGAAAGTCATAATACGGGTCAAAGGTCATAGAGATTTTAGTCGACCGCTTTGACTTTCTGACCGCTTTTGATTCCGATATTTTAAACTTCATTCGCTACTTCGATTACCAAAATTTTATCTCCCTCAATAACTTCAATAGCATTTTAAAAAAGGTGATTGTTTGTTTTTAAACTCTAGCTAAATTTGAGGATTCTTTTTTCAAAACTCTCTTCTACAATTCTAGGCCATTAAGCCTGATATAGAAAGTAGGAATTCATGGGGTGGTATAATTTAAAAATTCCATCTACAGCTGACGAAAGAGGTAACTAGCGCGTTTTACTGTAACCAAGTATTTTCTTATACATGCGACTTCCGCATTTTCACAAAATTCGTTCAGCATTTGAAGACGCACAGTGTAATGTAGAAATATAAATATATTTTAATGACAATATTTTCCACATCTGCGGGCAACAAAACAGCAGCTGTTTGAACGGCCTTATGTATCATGTGCGCTGCAAAACCGATTTGATAACTTGTGATGTACAGACCTTAGATCTGAAGGAATGACTATAAAAAATAGAATGGAAATACATCCTTCTGCTAATGCTAGTTTCTTTTCTTCGTTTTCATAAATTGTTTTTACTTAAAATTTCTGTATTTTGGAGGAAGATAGAGCAGTATTTAAATATCTTTTATGGTCTTGCGTCTCCAAGTGCTTCGAAATATCATACTGCCGTGAAAAATAGAAATTTATCCGTTACATTTCACACATTTGACAGAGTAATCGCGTCTGGATTTTTTTAATAAAATGAGATTCACTTCTTAGATGATCTTTGAATCCACATCCTCTTTTCTTACGTATTGTGACAAGAATATAAAAAATTAAATTATGTCGTAAATTGTTTAAAAAAATTTAATTGAAAACTCTGTAAGTACATACGTACAAAATTACATAAAAATATTTAAAAAGTTATTCAATATATTAAATATAATTGATTGTTATAAAGCAAATTTATTTTTAAAATTATTTTAATCCAATCCTCTCTTTCTTTCTAATTATAAATATGTTAATAGGTATTATTTATTCCCAGAATTTTCCGTAGCGTACGTAAATCGTAGGTGTCACTTGCAAAGCCGGCGCTAGACCTTTTTCCACCATCGCAAAATATATATAACACGAGAGTTGTCTGCTAAATAAAAAATTATGCATTTATGAAATAACTAAATTACTTAACTAAATAATATGAATGCTGATTTGTTGACATCCCTTTTTAGTAGCGCTAGCGCGCAGCTCAATTTGCATCGCATAATTGACCGTTTAAAAATTACTATATGCGAAGGCGTTGCCGCGTTACTTCGTGGATGACCGGCAAATTCTTTACACCATGACCCTTTTCCTCTCTAAAATTCCCCCCGTTTACAACTTTTGTACAAGATTTCATGTTTTTATAACGATGTTCCGAATGATGCTAGATCGCTAACGAGATAAGAAAAAAATCTGCGGAAGTTTACAAAGGGCTTTGTCTTCATTTTACTGCCACAATATTTTTTCGTCGCTGCCAATGCCGAAAAATGCCACTGTTCATTAATTGTAAGTTCACCAACCCAACCATGGCTGAGAGAATACTTGTCATACATAACGCAATAAATATTAGTACTTTTAATTGAAAAATCGCGAAGAAAATGGTCAAAATACCGCAGTGATACAGTGAATCCCCATTCGTAGCCATGCGCTACGACGATGAGCGTCCCAACCGTGACGTCACGCCGCTTTAAAAGTGGGTGGGGAAGGAAGGGAGCGGAGGGGAGATGTTGGCCACACGGCGAGACATGGGTAGGGGTGGGGAATGGCGGGTCTAGTTCTTATATGGTCTAAGATTGTGTCAGATAACAACTGACGACGACACTGCGTGAGAAAATTGAAATCCTGGAAATTTAGAAGCAAAAGAATATTAATGTTTTCATGTGCTAAAACTGAAGCTAGACCGAACTGTCGGTAAAACGTTAAAGAATGTAGGTTTCTTTATGGGAATCTGTCCAAAGTTTAGCAATATTTATGCAGTAAAGACAGTAGATGTGTCTCCTTGCTACGTTCCAAATTGGAATATTTTGCTAACTGGTCACTTTATTATAATATCGACTCAATCCGGATTGAACGTCTCCAAAATAAATTTTTCAAATTAAATAATTACGATTTATAAATCTCTTTGTCTGATTGCAACACTTCATATATTCTTTCCCTAGTTAATTTGAAAACTCTTGCACGACCAAGGATCCTCCAACAAAGGCATATTCCTCTACAAAATTATCAATTAATATTTAGATTGTTCTTATCTCCTTTATTAGAAACTTTTAATGGATCCCGTCATAGCTATATAAATCCTCACTTGCTTGTTTTTAATTGCCATAGAGCAAATTATGTCTTCAACTCCCAGCTATGATGAGATAAAACTAAAACTAGTCATAATAGTCCGTGAAGTCTTTAAGAAACTAGATTCTTCGAGAGAATATGTCAAAACATTCAAGAATATTCACGCATTAAAGACAGTACATATTGCTGTTATAATTTAACTAGAAAAGGCTTAGATTTCGGCTTGATTCGGCACAAGTATTGATATCTCCATGTCCTCATCTAAATGTTATGGTTATTTATGGCGAATTTTATTGTGAAATCCTGTATACAATGATTTAATTGGTTAACATTTTGTGCATGTTTGTTATTTTCCATCATCTGTGAAGTATAATGTAAGGATACATGGTTATGGGTTAACCTGTAAATAAAGAAATGCATAAAACTGGTATAGTACAGAATATCCAATATCATTTGGCAAATAGAACATCAGAAACAACTTTCCCATCACGTCCTTCCATTACCTGCGCAATAATGTCTTCAATCGTTGCCATATATCTGATATATTAGAGTTATTTATGAAATATTAATTATTGTATCAAGATTGCAACGGCGCGAAAGAATCGTATATGCATCGATCTTCATTTCCTAACTCTTTTTTCTTGGCACACTAGCGCTAACCATCGTAAGTTCGGCAGTGTTAGGTACTAACGATGGTAACTCTGCACGTCTACACGACGTTTTGAGGTTACGATCGTACGGATCAACGTCCCGACGATCGTTGTGTAAACGGGGCATTATTCATTCCCATTGAAAAACTTCAACAGGAAAATTACAATCTGAACATAATTTAGTATCTATATGCCTGGGTGCAAAATAAAAACGTCCTAAACTTGCGTGGAAATACGTTTTCTTCGCAGTGAAGTAGACCGCGCGAAACAAGAGCTTTGTTCGCGTCGCTGCAACTTCTGCACTTTCCTGCACCTTTCTGCCACTTTTGCGTTCGCGTCGCGGAAGTTGCAAGTGACGAACGCTGTTCGCGTCGCGGGTGCAGGTTCAAAAGGTGCAACTTTTATCTGCACCTTTTGCACCAGCTTCGGAGGTGGAGCAAAAGGTGCAACTTCAGGAATCATGGGTAATAGCAGACGAAAACAGGCGGAAAGCAAATGGCCATGATAGATAATTGGAAGGTATTTCATTTTGACGTTACTTCTTCGGAAATAAAACATCTGATATTTGAAATACATCTGACTGGGTGAAATATTAATAATAATAAAATTTTTCAAGTGGTTAATTAGTAAACACAAGCGAACTTATAATATATAGTCAAATGAAATGGACGTTTCTCATTAAACGTGGCGAAAGTGCTTATTCGAATGAAAAATACCTTAGTTTTAGCCTAGTAACGTATCAATAAACAATTTTCTAAAACGATTTGTTCGCGTCGTCGACTATACATTTACTATAACTCCCACGGAGGACTGATGCCAATCCAATAGCAATTTTTTAAAACGTACCGTAGGTATACATTCTTTTCTCGAGAATGAAACAGTATCGTGAGTGGATCCATGTAGTGTTGTTAAAATGACAGCTATACCAATGTAGACAAGCACAATGAATTACTCTTCGATGAGGATGGAGTGGTATTTGTCGCTACGGTAGGTGATATTGTGATTAATAAAAATGTATTTTTTTGCCACAAATGACACTTAGAATTATGACTTCGAATAATATGACGTCTTTCACACCACCAACCTTCTCAATGAAATGCACTGATATTCCGTTAGTTCGATTCATGAATGTTAATTAATCTTTCCGCAGTATTGAACGAGTTTTTCATTATTTTTCACCATGATTTCTATGAAATAGATGGTCGTTTACAACGATAAAAATACTATCTCAGATTCTAGATAGGGGCAAAGATTTCCTCGACGATCTTGGGAATACAGAGGTAATACTTATATTATATACGACCCTGAGGCCATTGAACCACTTGGACCAATATGGAATGAGGCAGCCACAAATATCCTTTCATTCATATGGGCAGTATATAGGTACGAAGGAAATGCCAGACACAAAAATATTCGGACAATGCCTTCCAAATGACCAAATTTCCTTTTGTCATTACACTTAAGAATTTCATTACGGACCACTTCGTGTTCCCGAAAAATTCGAACGAGATTAGCAAAATTGTTAGTCCCGGTGGTCACGAATCCTTTTAAAAAAGTTATCAAGTAATTTTCCCTATCTACTGGAAGTAATCGAGTAAAGAAATTAATGCGTAATAAAAATGTAATAGCCTTTAAAAAAACAACTAGCATAACTAAAAGGCGTATATGAAGTGAAAAGGCAATGTTTACATCTAAATGGTAACTTCAGCTCATTGACACCTTTCTCACACCAATTAATAAACTTAGGTCTAGGATATCGATATCAAATTTGCCATAATTGCAAAAGCTTAAAACCTTATTCTTAATAAAGGAAGACGTAGAGGCATTTGCAACGCAATGCCAATACAATCAAACAACAAACAAGCAATAAACAAATGTGTTCAATATTAGTTCAACCAGAATCATAACAAACCCGAGTAAATCGCAACAATTACTGGAATAACACGTTATATCTATCCCGCGGCTGAACGAAAGCTGGGAAAATAACATTACAGTCTTCATAAAAATCCTCTTCGACAATGTTTATTATAATCATGTCCCGCGCCATTTTTGTTGTTACGTTGCCGTTCGCGTCGCACGAGTTGAACCTTCCTGCACCCGCCTGATTTTCATTGCACCTTCCGGTGCAGAAGGTGCAGATGGAGCAAGCGACGCGAACAAAGCTAAGAAATTGTGAAAAACAAGCGAGTATTCATTCGTTGCCGGACGAGAGTCAGTTGTTTATAAATTGTTTTGGTTCCGTATCCGTGTTGAAGCTCTTTGACATTAGTGGTTTTCCTTTAAGAAGTTGCTTGTGTCGATCAGAATTGCCTAGTATTTTTTATAAAAATGCCGAAGGTCAGGAGAAGCAAAAAGGCTCCTCCAGAAGGTTGGGAATTGATTGAGCCGACCCTAGAGGAACTGGAACAGAAAATGAGGGAGGGTGAGCATTCTTTCTCTTGAGTCTTCATGAATGTAAAGGTTTCTTTTAACGGCCTGTTAAATCAGAAGAGAATTCTTGAGTTTTAAATTTTAATTCACAGCCGAGACAGAGCCCCATGAAGGCAAGCGGAAAGTGGAATCCCTATGGCCTATTTTTAAAATTCACCATCAGAAGTCAAGGTATATTTACGACTTATTTTATCGGAGAAAGGCTATCAGCAGAGGTAAGAAATTTGTCTTAGATATTCGAGTAAGTCTTATCCTTTTGAAATTTTGATTCCAACTAATTCTCGTTCCAGAATTGTATGAATTTTGTCTTAGAGAAAACATCGCTGACAAAAATCTTATTGCAAAATGGAAGAAGCAAGGCTACGAAAACCTATGCTGTCTAAGGTGTATACAAACAAGAGACACTAACTTTGGTACCAGCTGCATTTGTCGTGTTCCAAAAGGAAAATTGGAAGAAGTATGTTTTTTTTATTGTGTGCTTACTTGTCATGTTGAATCAGTGTGCATTCACTTACCTTGTACTAATTTTTCAGGGAAGAATTGTCGAGTGTATACATTGTGGTTGCAGAGGTTGTTCCGGGTGATGTTTGGAAAAATCTTATCGGATGTTTTTTTACTGGACTTCGAGTAGTTATCGGTGCCAATGGAGACTGAAAGGAGCATCACCTCTGTTCCTTAGTGGCCAAGTGAGGTGAAAAGTGATTGTAGTGGTTTCAGACTTTTACCACTGTTCTGTTTCTATGATGTATTGCTGTGTAATAAATTTCTTGTTCGTCGTACAATTTTTCTTCTTTGATTTGGGTAAGAAGAAATCACTGGCTTAAAATGTTTTGAAGCGAAGTGCCGTCTTACGGTGTAATATGATGGCCAGTTCAGTACTGTCTAAGTGAATTCTTAGCTTTTTAAGATGGTTACAGCATTACTCTGTTTTTAAAGGCAATATCTAGAAATGTTGGCATTGAGAAGTTCGAGCCTAGAAGGATTATAGAAGCTACGAGTACACTCGTACCTTTAAGTCTTGTATCTTAATTGATGTCAACATCTTATGTAACAAATAACTGTTCGATGGCGAGAAGAATCTCCCAAGTAATTGAATAATTGCTAAAATAGAAGTGTATGAACATATACTCGATAAATAACAGTTAAAAAAGCTACAAACTTGATGAGGTGATGTGAAAATGGAATGGTGCTGAATGTCTACACTACCTCAAGAATCACTGCAGTTAACTCAAATTATTACTTAAGAATAAAATGAAATTTTCTCCTGCAACAAAATCACCAAATACAATTAAATAACGAAATTACCAAAATAATTCGGGAGGAAGTGATGTTACGTTGCAATAGTGTGATTGGCTGATTCGTACAGAGCAACCGGAAGTCGCTTTCATATTTATCAAACCCGGTTTGCGATAGTCTTGTTTTATTCTCAGGTCGTGGACGCGATATATTTCGTTAATTGTTTGGTATAGTTATTCCTTCAAAATGCCGCGAGGTAAGGGTAACTTTTTATAAAAAAGTGTATTATTTTGTCTTGTTTGTGGTTGAAGAATGATTTTCCCTAAGAAAAATGCCACTTTAAATGTGTTCCTTTGTGACTAAAATGATACTTATTTTCTAATTATTGTTATGTCTAAGTCTTCGACTTTGCATGATGAGAGTAAATAATGAAATTCGCGGGTCCTGAATTATTGGTAGAAATGCTAAAAATACGTATATACCTATGTTATCGATGGCCAATGTATAATTTTATCACATCAGGGAAATTTGCGAGCCATAAGGGAAAGCATCGTCATTTTACCAATCCCGAAGAGATAGAGGAGCAGATGAAGCGAGAAGAGAAGGCAAGGGAATGGAGGGTAAGTCAAAGATTTTATAATATGCATGCCGTTTATCGCTTTATCATCAAACCTGACATACCTGATTTGTCTGTAAGAGTTGCCACATCGAGTATCACCAGAGAAAATAAATATTGCTTTTCAACGATAGCATGCTGTAACACCTTTAACAAAGTATATAATAACTTACAGGGCACTCTATCCTTAATAATCATGGCTGAATGCTTGACCTCGCCCTCACAACCAATGCCTCACCGACACATTTTACTGATCTTAAACTCTTGGTTACATGCGATTCCCACCACCCCGCGTTTTCATCTTTTTTGCAATGGTGGGCAATATTTTAGATTCTATAAAAAATCATATCCCCTATTCGATTTCTAAAAAGGCGATAAAAATGAGCACTTGGAAAACATTCATTGGGCTGGATCTATGACCAATAAAACTGTCAATAGTCTTCTCAATTTTACCCCACCCTGAAAAATATAATGATAATGTTAACTCCACAATACACCTAAATTAGCTTTGCCTGCTCTAATTGGTACTCCAAAGAATTAATTTCACATATCGAACTAAAGAATGCTTTTCACATTCAGTAAAAATAAACTAGAAACGGATGTAACAACAATGTTTCTCTGAACAGAGGGCCTCATGCAACCAGTTAGCAAAGCGATGCTTTTGTTATTTTTTGAACATTATGGTCTTAAGTTTACCTCAACACCTGAAACCTTTTTGGGTAACTGTGATTGTATTATGCGATTCAAAGTCTTTTCTCAATTGCATTTTCCTTAATGATCAAATAGCTGAGAAACCTTTTAGTACTGCAAAACTTTTTGCTGAAACTTGGTGATTTGTGCAGTCTATCACCCTGAGGTACATCTTTCCTGTAATTTCTTCTTCCAGATTACCTTGATTTACCTAAGGTTATCTGTAGAGGATATAGGTAATTATTGAAAATCCTTTGACAATAATGTGGTCCTTATATTATTCCATCTGTTGTGTTGGAATGCTGCCACTCTATCCCCTGTTTACCGTACTAAGGTTACCCGTTAGTTATGGCCGTTTCCCTGACATCCTGAATCTGAGTTACGTCGTTCCAATTTACAAATTCGAAGACAAATGTGATATATCAGTTACCGTCCAAAAGTGTTTTTATGTGTGATTATCAAATAAATGTTTTGAGGCAAATAAATTACACCATCATTAACAATATTTAGTCGTTCTTGAAGAGCATGGTTTTCAACTGAGAGGTTTCTATACTGGAATCAACTTGTTCACATATTTCATAGGTAATGGTCTAGAGAATGGTCACCCAAGTAATGCAATACACTTTGTCTTGACAAAAGCTTTTGATCAGGTTAATGATGACATCTTGCTGCACAAGCTTGAGCTACTTGGGATTGATGGTCACATTAAGTGGTTGCTAGCAAACGACTAGTCAAATTTAAGGATATTACTTCCTTATTATTATTACTTATATTTTAAGGCAAGTATTGGAGTTCCACAAGGGTCCTACCCCAAGCCTCTGTTGTTTTTTATACTTATCAGTGATTTAAGTCTTGTGGTCTTTCCTTTACCACATCTTATGTCTGCTGATGATGCTAAAATATTTTATAGTGCATAAGATTAATGAAATTCTGACTCTGAATGTTTCAGTATAGAAGATATCTGACTTGTGAAACTATGACTTATTGTCAATCAGCATCCAGAAGAGAAATATTATTTCCTTTCACCATAAGGTGTAAGCCATTTTATTCAATTTCTCCCTAAATGGTACTATACTCACTTTCGACCTGGTTCTCAAAGACTAATAGTGGCATGACATCACTGTCTTTCTGAATGCTTGGTTTCATAGTATGACTTAAGGACATTGGAAATTAGCATATTTAGAACAGTTTATACTTCTTTATTTCAACCTAGACTTGATTTCAATTCGATCATACGGTCTCCCCATATTTAGAACTACATAAACCATCATGATAGAGTACGAAAGAAGTTTTCTAAGGTAGTGAATTTTATGTTGTTGTTCCCAATTTTTATGTTCTATGCAAACAAACATTTGAAATACATATTAGATTTACAGCCACTGAGAGTAACTGCCGTCCGGTCTGCTGATCATAATTTATAGCCTGCAGGCCGTGTATTACTACATAACTTATATAATAATGAGATTAACTGGCCTTCCCGTAAGTCATTATTAGTGATGTGCGAGTAGCACTTTTTGACCTCAAGTCGAGTATCGAGTTGTTGAAAACTACTCGTGAGTATCGAGTGGAGTATGGTAATTCTTGAATTAGGCAATACAGCAAAGCATGCTCCAAAATATTCTCATTTTTTTCAATCCCCTTGCAAATTTTCTATTTCGAATGCATAGCTTGATGTAAAATAATGTAAAACAATAATAGCGATGATTGTGATAACGAGGGCCCTTGATGGTAATTAAGTCAAAATTAGGAGATGAGTGAAAGTTAATGTGTTAAACAGTTTCATTAGAACAATTGAAATGAATTTACCTCTAGTAATGTGTCGTCAAAGTATTTATCCGAACTGCTCAGAAGACCCTCAAGAAAGATATTTGTACAGTTGTAATTAGGATTGTATGCGTAAATGTATCATGTAATTTTTGATCCTTTCAAATTCTCTTGCAGAAAAATCAATTGTTCTACATGCTCAGGCAGCAGGTTTTGATGTCTCAATGTTACAGTATTACTGCACGTCTTTCGCAACACACTTTTGTAGCTAGACAAGTACTTTTTTCCCAAATTTTCAAGGTTTGGGAACCTTGGGAAGTTTTATTAACACTTTCAATGCTGACCATGTAAAACTCAAAATCGACCCCCGGTGCGGCTGTCGTTTTTTAATGCAAAACGCATGCATGGGTGCCAAAAGAGCTGGGAAAAATAATGAAAAAATTTTCTTGGCCCTAATTTGTTAGCTATGAATTTTTTTATTTATGACGTGATATCACGTCACCCGCACAGCGGGATATAAACGTGATGCGGGTTGCATACTGTTAGCTTTTTCCCCGCGCCACCGTTTTCTTCTAATTTTTTTTCTGCGCTATGTATCCAAAAAAATACGAGGAAAATGAATTTGTAATGTTATACTGGTATCGCCATTGGTATTTTGCCACTGTCATAGGGAAATTTTTGGCTTAGATGGATGTAATGCAAGTTATAAGTATAAGGAGTCGCCGTGAACAGCTGTTTGATTGTGATGGTAATTCTGCGCAAGATATTTCGGCGTATTCCTTGTACTAGTAATCGTAAGTATCGGGGTAGGGTTCTATAATATTGAATAATTTCTACATATTCTTCTGAAGTCACTATTCTCGTCACAAATACCTTTACTCGTATCATGTTTTCAGCTCCAATTCCTTTGTTCCCATACGACCATCATCAGCTCAGCAAGCAAGTAAGCATCAGATATTTAACAAAAATGGTTTTCACATACCATTATGTATTCCCTTCACTGCATGTGCTTGAGATGGGTGGCACTCAGCTTACGAGATTATTTTCCGACGGTGTATTAGGGTGTCTCTTGTCGTGCACCACTCCTGCCAGCTGTTCTAATGTTGGAGGGGGGACGGAGATGAAGCGAGGGGTGATAGTAAGATTTATTCGGTCCACTTGTAAGAACTAGGAATAACTTTTTTGGAAGTGCCATCGGCACATCAAAAAGATGGGGAAAGTAAGGGGAAAGATTTTGCTGGTACGTGTCCTTTTTGGGTCGTTGGGTTATAGACTCCGTTGCCGAAATAAAAATGGATGTGGAAACAGACATAATCAACCCATAACTTCCTCATTACTCTCTTATGAACTCAAGCCAATAAAATATTTTTGCAATATGATGTTACCGAGTTAGAAATTAATGCATAAAAACTGGAACTATTGGTATTTGCTAGCAAACATCTTACAAGTAATCTTTATTTAGGCCACGTATCGCGGTTCTTACTACTAATACTCTGCGAAAATCTGAAAATGATGTAAATTTTTACCGCAATAATATTTTTTCATTTGGTGCATAATAATATCCATTCGAGTAAACCATTCAATAATACGTATTCCTAGGAATAGATTTGCAGCATCTATGCCCATTATTACTTACCCGATTACCGAAAGCAACGATGGCGTTTTCTTTCTAATTACTCGAGGGAAAGACTAATTCCATCGTGCTTGTAAATCTCTAGTTACTTCTTATTTATGTAAGAGCCCTAGTCTATTGAAAAAAGGAATCACATGATATGAACAAAATATTGTATTTACCCAAAACAAATTCAATACAATCGAAAAGATGAGCATTTTCAAATTATATATTATATACAACTACGTACAGTCAAGTATGTTTTACCAATGTAGGAAATACCTCTCTCACAAATTTTATAACAATGTATTTAACCTATAATACTATTGCAATATATGATACAAAAATATATAATACTATTTATGCCTTCTTATGAAAGAAAGAAAAAAGCTCGGGACAGAGTAGAGACCTAGCAGCCAATGTAGATATCTGCGGTCTCTTTCCTACGCCCAAGAGTGCTTGCACCGCAATAGTGCAATACTTGCACCATCGATTCTTCTTTTTGCCACCTTCCTCTTGGATGAGTTCAGGGAAGTGAGATTGAGATAATGATGGTAAAATTGGCTTGGGATAAGGAATGTAGGATGGAAGAATAAAGGATCTAATGACAGAAAGACGGAATTTATAAAGGGAAATCTTTCCAGCGGGTTCACGATAAATGAAAAAGCCTGCATAGCTTTCGGTAAGGAATTATTAGGGAATCAATGGAGGAGTGAAATTAATCTAAAAGGGACGGATTTTTTTTAGAGGAAATACTCAGGCTCTGAATCGTTTGGGCCGGTGTTCTGTGAAACATGAAGGGCTTGAAGAATGCTGAAGAATCAATCAAGACTCATGTATTTCCGAAAGCAAAGCAGGTCAAACAAGATAGCAATGCTCCATTAGTCGGATATATTGGTTATAGGAATACCTACCTTGTGAAATATTAGGCCTATGAAGGTAAAACTCTTCATAGGTCAATTTTTTCCAATTCCTAACCTATTCTTTCGGAGATTATAAGAAAGTATGTCTGAATACGAAAGAGGGTGTCTGGGAAAAGGAGACGCAAAAAACACTTGGATCATTGGAAGGGTGTGAAGTGGTGAGAGCTGGGTTTTCTATGAAAGTGATATTTTGAGGGGCCACTGAACTACGGGTCCACCGCAAAGGACGTTCGGATGGAGAAGGACTGACGGTATTGTTAGAAGGTTCAGGGAAAGAATAGGACAAAGGTGATGGGCCAGTGATTGACATAAAGGGATCTGGCTTAGAAGGAGGCAACGGAGTACCTGACTGTGAGGGTTCAACCTCCTCCCCACCCTCCTCCTCTCTAATTTCTAGCTCGGAGTCTTCAGAGAATGCCTGATCCCGCTCTCTTCCAGGAGCCCCCGCTTTTCCTTCTTCGTGTACATTCGGCTAGAGAAGGCAGAGAGCTAAGAAGGAAATGTTTGTGTCCTTGCGGAGGTTTCCTCCCTCGACGTCGATGGGTGCAAGTCCTGATGGAAGGTCGAAGACTGCTGATCATCGGCAAAAGCTGATAAATAGAGAATTTCACCTCTTTCAAGCAGCATCGACTACCGGCCAGCATGAAAAATTTTCCGTTTTACTCCTCGCTTCCGTACCATCTGCAATAAATACATTGCATTTTTTTTTGTAAATATTCCGATAAATAACAGGATCAAAATAAACACACTCGGTGTAATAGGCCAAAGCTGAAATGCTACAAACAGCTTTACTAATGTAAAACTATGTTTAGGAACTAAATATTCACAATGGCGAGACAAAGAATTGAGAGCACCCATAAGCCATTGATTTCACAGTTATCGAGAAAATAAAAGCATTGTTATAAAGCAACTCCTAAGCACTTCTTCGCCAATCCAAGGGATAATGTGCAAACAGTTATTTGCAATTATAATAAGAATGTTTATAGGTGCATAATATGCATATATCAACAATAAATATTTGAAATAGCTTACACTTTTTCCGTAAATAACTTCCTTCACTCTCGTAAGATTGCCGCTTGTCGATCCCTTCCCTGCTTAGGAGTTCCACTGACAAACAAAGGAAGGGTGCAAAAGTTAGAGACATGTTACGTTGCATAAATAAAATGTAATGGCATTTTTAAATGTACATTAAAGTTTAACTAATCAAAGTACTTCATGTATTAATTGATAAAACTTATTAACATCAGACAATAAAGGTTCGAAAAATACTAGGCTCGCAAGAAGAAAAAAAGGAAGGATGGAAAAAATATCTATATTCTCGCTAAACATTATTAAAACAGAATAAAAATTATTAAACACACATAATTAAGTTCCAGATAGTAAAAACTTATGATTTTAAAAATAAAACTCAAATAAAATTTGTCATACTCACGCATTAATAGAAAGAAATAAAAATAATAGCATAAAATACAGGGGGGAAAATGAATGGAAATTGGCTTACCTTAAGATAAAAGAAAAAATTTCTCCCGATCCTCCCAGGAAAGGTTGCTTGAAACGGCGTTCACAAATGCGCTGCTAGATCCCTGCTGAGCAACTTAGGGGGGCAAAATGCCATAATAGAATTGAACCGAGCTCTTACGGAGGGCCGGAACCCTCGGGGTACGCATGACGTGATATCACGTTATCAGCACCAGGTGATAGCGCACCATGACGTGATATCACGTCATGCCGCACTCAAGGTGTTAAAAGTAATATCTACTATGTGTTTGGATCTTGAATATTCATTGAGTTTTAGTGGACGAAGTGAACGAACTGTAGAACTTAGCCTTTGGTCTGTAGATCAAAAAAAGATGTTTTATTTCTTTTACTTCTTTTTATCAACCATAGCAACTATTTTCTGTTAGTTCAATAGGGAAACTAAACTTAATAAAGGAATTAACAAAAAATTAGCTTTGGAAGTACTTAGAGCTCTAAAAAAAGTTTCATTTTTTCTGTAAAAATCTGAACAATTTATACGTATTCCCTCGGCATTTGAGTAAAGAAAGTATAGTAGTGTCTAAAAGTATCGCATAAGAAAGTATGAGCGATGCTGTGGTCCACTCCGAATACGCCACCGCGCCGGGGTGGAAGATGGTCAGTCGCTGTGGCTGACGGAAAGATATTCGGCACCCATGTCAACTATTCCAGTGGTTGACTGCTACGTGTGCAAAGCTGATACTCCCAGTTCAAGGAATTATATTGACTTATCGACTTTAAATACGATGATTTTACATAAGTTTAATGATAGCGCCTCCAGTCGGCAAATTTTTGAACTTACTGGCCTCGACAGCTCTATATCCGAAACTACTCAACTCGACATTCGTAATACTACTAGAATATTTTGAGTCAAGTATCAACTACTCAACTTGAATTTTTGAGTACTCGCACATCCTTAGTCATTATATTTTGATACCACCACAACTTCATGAGAAAAATCCAACTATTCCTTTTGAAATTATGCTGCAAAAACTTCACATTCAATTCACTCCATCTGAGATTATACTGCACTTATAATTTAGTGGAATCATCGGTTGACAATAATCTTGATTCAGCTCTTGTCGTATGGAGGAACTGGAAGTTGCCAAATCGGCCTTCACCTTGCACACAGCAAGCACCAAGATACACAAACATGACATATTGAATGGGGATGTTGTTGGAAGGTAGGAGTGTATGTGGAGGGTGGGGAATTGGTGCTAGGGGGTGCTGAGTGCACTTGCAGGGTTAGGTAATGAGAAAGCTACTCAAAAGATGCATCGGGCGCAACTGAAAGCACCATAGTGTTTATGAGTATGAGATGCACGTACATACTAACTTTGGTTGAAATCCATGCAGCCGTAATGGAAATGCATAGCGGACAGACAAACAGATATCCTCTTTTATGTACTATATAGATAGATTTGAGGTACATATTGCTCTTTGTGACTTCATTTCATGATTGCTATACTATAATGTTAATTTTTATCTCTTAGGAAAGGAAGGGAGAGGAGAGCTCTGGTGAAGAGGGAAGTGGAGCTGAAGAAGAATCGTCATCAGAAGAGGAGTCTGATGAAGAGGAGGAGGTGAGAAATTTTATGCATAGTTTGTGGTACTGCTGAACTTATGACGCAGTCGACATTGCCTATATCTGTATTTTCCGAGCCAACTGCTAGACAATTAATGCATTCTTGCTATTGCAAAGCTCAAAAGAGAGAAAAGTTCTGGTTGAAAATGTATCACCTACCTAATCCCAATTCATACTCATACGGTGATGTATTGATTGATTGTCTGTTGCGATTGCTCAGTCAGAATAGCTGAAGCAATGTTCTGTGCATAATGGGTTGTGGGCAACCCATACTTGGCTGAATGAGAGTTATCTGAGGTTTTTATATTTGTTCCCTTATGTTAATTAACACCCAAGTGCTCTGCAATTCAAAATGTTTTCGCTTAAATGTGAATGTTTTCCTGGAAATGTGAATTTGAATTCTCATGGTCTCAGGGTGAAACTCCAGACAATATTCAATGAGAGATATCGGAAATTAGTTAGATTTTATGATATTAGTAACATTGGCTAATTATCACAAAGAGGGTGAGGGCGGAATTTCGTAAGGTGTCTCTGACCACCCGGAACATCCCTGAGAAAATGTAATCATAAATCTGGTTTTTCAGCTTAAGTAGGAATACTTTTCTCTATGGGCTAAACAAAAAGTGGACCCCCATGAGAAATCTCATCCTTAACTTAATCCATTCTCGATTCTTGTCATCCCAGATATTCATGGCTGGTCTTATGCAACTATTGTTAGAGCTGCTGTATTTTTGTTATTGTATTTTACTTTGGTAGGATACCATATCTGTTTTTTCTAATTTTCATACCATTAGGATGTTTTAGTGGCAATGAGTTTTTATTTCTCGCATGTGTCATGGAGTTTATAGTACATATGTTATTTTCGGTCAAACATTCAAAAGCTCAGGGGATATAGTTTCCATACTGTGCTAAAGACAGCTGTTAATATTTTCCTGACATAGATTTTGTATTTGGTTTGACTTCTCTTATTCATTATGAATATGCAATAATTTTTCCCTGGAATCTGTTTAGGGAGTATATAAATGGCTTATAGGTTTTGGACATGGTAAGGCATTTTCATGTATATATTGATATTAATTTTATCCTGAAGCGGTGGAGAAAATGTAATATTATGTAATGATTCTCATTTTCTTTGTTATTAAGTGGTAATGACGTTGTGATCCTACCTATTTTTTCTAGCATTTTAAAACTGACTCTCTTGCCAAATATTTTTGTCCACTGCAAATACAGTGAGTCCTCGTTCTACGTCACCCCGTTTAACGTCATTTCGCGATAACGTCACGAAAATTTTAAGACCGTGATTCGTTTATCGCCCCTTCGCTTCGCGATAACGTCACGCATTTTAAATTTCGCGTGAGAAAAAAGGCGAATCGGCAGGCGTTGCAGGTTGTTTATTTCGTGGGCGGTAATACGGTCAGTCTATTCAAAGTGTAAAACGGTGTGTATATTGTTAATTGCAAATATGGTTTTGGCAAATTTTAGCATCAGAGACATTTCCACGGAAATGTCCAAGAGAACAACGTTCACAATAATTTTGGTTTCTGTTACTGCGACGATGTTTCAGCGATGATGATTCCCAGGCGACGCCCGCCCGCCTCAATTCGCAATTAAAACCATCTCTTCGATTTCATAATCCCAGTTTGCTCGCCCTCGATCATTTCCGCCATTTTGATTTCGCTCCTGACCAGTCTGAAAAGAAATTCTCGTAGGGAACGTAGGGTCTATGGACCGATGCTCCGGATCCCCGGTCTGTAGCGTCTGGTACCATTCATTAATGACCAATGATCCAATTGGACCACACTCCATAGCCGAAAAGCAAATGCGGGAAGATATAAAAATGGAGAAGGGTTCACGTCACTGCTGCTATTGTCGTCGATGAAGACAGGAACTCGTATTTATGCCATAGTTTGGCATTCCCACCGTAAAAAATGCCCCAGATATGAAACGCCAAAATTTTTTCGCATGGGAATTGTGAGGTTTAGGAGCCGATATTCAAATTTTACATTGTTTCTTATGGGATGTTATGCTTCGATTAACGTCATTTCTTTTATCGTCACATTTTTCAGGTAGGTGACGTTAAATGAGGATTCACTGTAATAAAAAATCGTTCACCTTTTGATAAGCTTTTCTCAAAAGTAGACTCTGCTTAGTGACAGTTTAACATATTTTCTTGTCCACTTCCTGCTATCCTTCTACTATAGGCTATTGGCTATCTACTATAGGCTAACCCATTGTATACATATTTAAATCTTTTATTGCATTATTTGTTTTTGTGCATCTTGAATTCTCATGATTACCTTCTATCACTGTTGTGTCACATTAAGCTTCAATGCAAGGGACACTCGATGAAGTTATCTGTGTTGATACTTTATCTTTCAATTTTTAAATATTCTGATCATTATAAATTTAGAAATAATCTATTGATTTTCAAATGCATTTTGTCCTAATGAAGTAGCTCTAAATATAAAGGAATTGACTCTATAACCTCAATAATAGTGAATTTCATCATTTTTGTTCTACAATAACCTACCATGAAAGCTAGAAAGTCCACAGTGTTCATGTCTCTGAAATCCTCCCTGTATGTATTCACATGTATTCACTTGCATTGACACTCTCATTATGAGTGGAGACAGTGATCAAGTCCAGTGTAGGTGTGAGGAATGGAATTATTATTTCAACCCAAAGGGCTACCGAATTTTTTCAACTAAGGGGTTAATAATTTATAATTAAAAGTTAATCACATACATTGATGCTCAGTATAAATCTTGATGCTATTGGTGGGAGAGCAATTTATACCAAGCAAATCCTCTACATGTTGTCCACTGCATTGGTAGTTAGCTTTTTTCAAATACATATATGTCTTACATATTCATTGCTGTATATTTTTTCTTGAATTAAGAATTAATCAGAAAAAAGTATAGCACATGTGTAAGTCTATTATTTTTGGTAATATTCTCTTTCTACATTACAGGCAAAAGCAAAAGGTGTAGAAAGTTTAATAGAAATCCATAATCCTAATAGAGTTCAAAAAAAGTTGAAGAAAGTGACTGATGTTGACCCAAATGATACAACAAAACCAGAGCTTTCAAGGAAGGAGAGGTAACTTAATTTTACATTTTTATGAGATTTTTTTCAAAATTGTAACCTGCCTATGTCTTTAACCATGGTCATGGTAGCTACATCTGTCCACGGATTTATCTCTGCATCTTATAATCTATTTGCATATATTGTATATTAATATATTACGTATTAATAGAGGTCCGTGGAAGTGGTTTTATTTTTTGCTAAAATTCGTTTTAAAACCATGTGATTTCAGTGTTATAGAAAATCTTGGCGGTGTTATTATAATGTTACATTTTTCCCGGTGTATAGGCGTTTTATTATTTTATGGTACAGTCGGATCCGGATTTAATGTCTTCGCATTTAACGTTTTTCCGCATTTAGCGTTTATTTTTTTGGGTCCCGATTCATTCCCTATTAGGACAATGTAAAAATTATCCGTATTTAGTGTTTCCGCATTTTGCGTTTTTCCGCATTTATGGTCGTAAAAATTTGTCCCGCTCAAAATGTTTTTGCCCGATTTTTACGTTTTTTCATTAAGGTTCATCCAAATCTTCGAATTTATGCTCATCAACAAGAACAGTCTCATGAAAGTTTACCAAGAGTCGATAGAATCTACTGGGGAACGCTTCTTCAACTGCTTTCTTCCGCGAGCGCAGCGCTGCGACCTTCAACTCGCAAGCTGGGTGATTTGTCTTCTCGTAATGTTTCGCTCCCCTTCTGATCCAAACACCAGGCACTTTTTGTATCCGATCCGATCTAATGGAGCAAAGTCATCCCTTAATAACCTCGAACTACCTTATCCTTCACTTCTTGAACTTGACTTCGATGATACGTGACGACTGATGACACGAGTTATCCTCCGAGGGCCGCTACAATAATGGTTTTTGTGGTGTACCGGGCTCAATGATTTAGCACAACGTGATTGACAGTTCAGCGAGTCCGACTGGCTCGGCGGCAGGTAGGGTAGCAACTGGCCTCGAGCTAACAACTGCAGCTGAGAAGCCGGGGTAGGCGGCGTGCCGGTCAAGCCAATCGAGTCTCATTTATTTCCAAGCACCAATTTCAAATACAACAGTTTTCTCGTTATGTTTTCAATTGATGGCTTATGCCCCTTTCAACTCTACTACCTACGGGCAGTCGATTATGAGCCCAATATTTTTTCAGTCGGCTACTTTCTCTTTCCAAAAGAGGAGGCCCAATATCATTTGCGCAGTTCGCTAGAAGATTCTTTCTATAATCCATTCCAAGGTCAGTTTCCACGGAGGAACAGCGAAAGAACCGAGGAAGTGTTTCCCCTGTCGTGATCGTGAGTGATAGCATTCTTTCCCTATGGAACAACATTATTTTACATCGTAATTTACATATCCCGGAGCCAATTTACCGACATGCGGCTGGTTGATATCGATGTCGATCCAAAAATATCTATCTGGTGCTAATTAAAGTCAAAAGATAATGACAATCGGAGTTTTGGCGAACTATCACGGTCCATTACTCAAAATAAATCGCTCATGCTGGAAAAAAATCACCGCATACTCACGGTAGAAGAGATAAGCGCGGAAAAATACGAAAATCCGGCAAGTATCATTGGTGGTTGACTTCGACATCATAACCCTGACGAAATTGCCAAACTCCAGAGGCACTGACAATTTTTCGGATGAAATCCAGTTCTGTTGGAGATTAAACCTTTTCACTTAACAGAGTTTAGCTAATCGTCATTCAAGGTCCAACCAAATTTTATTAAAAGCTGCCGAGAAACAAGGCGAGTCGGAGTCAAGGTGATCAGCGCGCCGCATAAGCAAATTCTCCCGGCTCCATTCGACCTGCATAAGGCCGCGGATATATGACAACGAATCTGGTGTTATCATCGTGTTAAATCACCATCGACTTGTACGCATACTAGAAATAAGATTCTACTTTTTTGGATGACCTCGAAATCCAAAATGTGTGCATAGGATGCTTTTTAAAGGCTCACAAATCCCTTGTTTCGCCGAGGCAACAGAAAACATTAAGTTGGCAAAATTCCAGAAAACCTCCGTTTTAGCATGTATTAAACGAGGTCAAGATAAGGAAAAATAATAATTATTCAATAATGAAGTAAAATTGCTTTTGGATAGAGGTTGAATGCAAAAGCGGATCCAGGATAGGGACAATTGGGGGCATAGATATAGAAAACCTCCCGTATAGAAAACCTCCGGTAGTTGAGAATTCGGGATTAGCGATCTTCTGCTGCCCCTTTATTTCACTCATTCCTCATGATTTTTCGAGTACCTACTTACACCTTTTCTTATTATATTAGAAATGCTATAGTCACCTACAGGTCACTTTTACAGAAAAAAATCTAAATTTCATCGAGATCACTGAAATATGCATAAAAATGGAATCACTAATGCGCACAATAATAATCCGTGTGGGAATGCTTTTAAGTTGATGTTTATTAGAATTTTCTTAAAATATTTCATTAAAACAATTGTCATCCTCTCATTACTTATTTTTACTACCCATTTTTTTAGCCGATTCCTGAAAAGTATTATCCAACCTTCATAGGGCAGAGAACATTTCATTAAAGAATTTTTTGCTGCATTCAGCACCTTTTAGGTACTTGAAATAATATTTTTTATTCATAAAAAGCCATTCCAATCATTACAGACCCTAAAACCTGAAAAAATGGCAGGTCCTCATTTAGTGTTTGTCCGCATTTAGTGTTTTAAATTTTGCCCCCCCTGAAAAACCTTAAATCAGGATTCTACTGTACTTGTTTCATTAATACCCACAGTAAAACTTTGATTTTACGCAGTTGGAGGGACCGAAATATGGACACTGTGTAAAATCAAAGTGTGTAAAATCAAGAGTTGGTATTGAGGAGGAGTATAGTTTTCAGGATAACACTTGCTCATTATTGCTCGGAAAATGAAGCCTAATAATCATATTTACTCAAAAGCAACACCACAGATGATGTGTTACCTTAAGAGAAACAACGTTGCATTCCTGAACAGTGTTTCCCATGGTTGCACAAAATGGTTTGAAATGGCACTTTCTGGCACTAAGATTACTTCTGTTACCCAGGAGAAATTTCGGAATGGTGATACTAAATGGTCGCAGAGAAGCTAATTTTCGAAAATATTCTCATTAAAAGCAGTTCTCAGGATATCCGTTTAACCACCTGCAGACAAACAAAAATTGGAGATTGAAGAAATGAGATACCTGAGGTAGTCATCCAAATAAACCCCATTAACAGGGAGCAAAATTTTGCTAATACATCAAAAAGGCTTTACACCCTGTAGGCCTGGGTTCAAGTCCTAGCAGTAGCAGAGACTTATCAGAGTTGGCCCTATCCCTACTTGAGTCTAATGTGAAGGGCACTTCCAGTGCACCACTTTGTCCATCAGATGGGAAGTTAAGTCCTGGTCCCTTTTGAGCTTATCATTACAACCTGGCTAATGCCAACATAGGGTTCCTATCCCCCCAGCCCTTACTTCATGGCGCTAATGACCCCAGTTGTTGGTTACCTCCAAATAGCATACCATAGATAATACGGAGCACACAGGACCCGGGATATTCGGAAATTCAGATTTTTCCGGTGCTTAGATCACTTTTTTTAAATGAGCTATTTAAATGACCGCATAACTGCCGTCATGCCGCCCGTGATGAATAAAAAATGACTAATAGTCTGAAAAATTTTCCTTCTTTATAATTTATACGCATTAAAAAAGCATTTCCCCAAGAAATTTTAGCATTAGTAGATTGACTCTTCCGGGAATAGCTTCTCTGTCGGCATTCTTCCGCGAATTCAGCGCCGGGACCTTCGACTCACAAGCCGTCTGACTGGTGTGACTCAGCTTCACGTAATATTTTGCTTCCCCATATCTGATAACAACACCGGACACTTTTTGTATTTCGATTTAATGGTACTAAGCCATTCCTGAGTTTAAAGGGACTGCCTTATCACTCTCGTCTTGAATTTGACTTCAATGATTACATGACGATTGACGACGCGAGTTATTCTCCGAGGGCATTAACTCCCGTTCTGTTAAAACGCTTGCCACCTAGCGAAGTTAAGCTAATAGCTATTCAAGTTCCAACCATGTTAATTTAAACCCTCTGACAATGAGATACAAGTTGAGTCGGATCTGATAAGCGCGCAGCGCAAGCAATTTTCCCTCGCCTCCATTTGTCCCGCAGATGTGGGGTTAGCCTGGGAATGAGACAATGCATTCCTCTTTTACCAACGTGTTGAATCACCATCGACTTACGTCCATACTAGAAGTACGACTATCTTTTTTGGATCACCTTGGAAGCCAAAATTGTGGCACGGGAGTATTTTTAACGACTCATTTCGCCGTTATATTTCGCTGGGGCGACGGAAAACATAGCGTTGGCAAAATTCTAGAAAGCCTTGCGTTGGGGATAGATATTCCGTAGCTCATAATTCTGGATATAAACAGCGTCGATCAATAAGTCGAATAATAAACGAAGGGTGATAATGTTAATATCTCCAGCGATCATGTCTTGATCAAAAGTAGTTACGCATACCCGGCGATTGCCGTGTGTTTTAGGTTTCGATATCCTTCTACGGCGAATTTGAACTAAGAACGACATTCGCGTTCGTAATGGAGCGTGAAATATTACTGAGAGGGCTCACGGGGAAGCAACAATAGATTCGCGATGTTTTTAGTTTCACGCTCAACAGCGCGACGTCATTTCAACCGTTCCTGTATTCATTTTTGCAACTCATTGAGACGAAATAATAACCTAACTTCTTATTGCTCCTGTCGGATTTTCAAAACAAGCCGAAAGACAACTGCGTAAAATCAAGATTAGCGACCTCTTAGGGGCTGGGGTTATGCTGCGCAAAATCGAAAAACTGCGTAAAATCAAGAAAAGATGTAAAATCGAAGTTTCACCATTGCAATTCCCTATGCTTTCCGGCCGGACTTGAGTGCCGCTGCGTAAAAACGAGACTTGATGTAAAATCGAAGTGCGTAAAATCGAAGTTTTACTGTATACTTTTATTAAGCATTTTACTTAAGGGTGTTCTATCCTAATTCAAAAATCCAAATTCAACCGTCGCCGGATTTTAGTTGCGAAGTCGGCCGCAAGGCCCAGTGGAATGGGAAGCCTCCTTTGGCGGAGGGGAGCAGTCGCTGATCGAAGGAAAAAAAAGGAAAGGACGAGAGGTGGAGCTTCGCTCCGACCGAAAAAAAACACCCGGCGCTGTATCAAATTTCACTGTGGAGGTGCGATATTGAGAGTGGTCGGGATTCGGAGGTTGATTTTTGCTCTCTGGTGGCATTAGTCCCATCTCAGCCACTCGGTTGACGTTTCTTGGAAGAATCCAAATACGCACGCTCTCGACGAGGCTAGGAAGTACGGCCTGCTTCAATGAAGAAAGGCGATTACTTGCATTGTTCTCTCCTTATGCACTCTCCTCGAAGGGGAGAGCTGGTCAACGTTCTCACCTCAAAATTGTTAAGTGTTCTTCAAAGCATCGTAAAAGTCAATTACGCTAACCGAAATGCGCGTACTTCGTGAAACTTTTTTTTAACGTACAACTTTACATTTTTACGTTATTCCTCAGTATGAATGAAATAGTAACCACCCACGTCCATTTGAAAACGTGTATTCAATACAGTTACTTTCCGAAACATGTGTATTCAGTAATCATAGCGCTACAGGGAGAACACTAATGAGAAATATGACAAATAATGAATGAACGAAAATTGATTTTCAATCATCTTTAATATTTATTGATTTATATGGTAAGAACATCATAAATTGCATATTGCATCAGACATCACATACAGCTTTAATAAAGCCAATAACCCTGAATATATCGCATCGGGTAATATTGACTTTTTCTTCGATGTTTTTTTAACTAAATGATTCCGTTCGAACTAGAGTTTTTCTGGTCTCTAATTTCTTGTAATTCTGACTGAAGTAACGTTTAATATTCAAAGTGTTTCCTAGTTTTGCTGCAACCGACGTTTTGACCCGATGCGACCGAAAGTGTTACAATTTATTCTCGCTACCGATCCATCGTGGAGACGATTAAAATTCATTCGCTCGCATTTGGCTTGATGAAATCGCCGATGACTCATCTTCCTGGAATACGCCCATGTGCGAAGTGTGTATACTGAATCATCAGCATTTCGCCTCTTTTTGCGCAGGATTATTAGATATAGTTGTGAAAATCACAAATCTCTACTTTAATTCTGTTTCTGGAAATTATGCAAGAGATCGTGATACAAGCAGTTCAGTGAAGATGAATAACTGGCTCTTATTAGTCTCCTTTTTCTCTCAGGTGCGTATAAAATTTCCCATGTTGATATTAGGGAGATTTGGAGCAAAGAAGTCTATCAAATTTTTTTTCGTACACTGAACTATCGCATTTTTTTTCTACGGTGCATTAGTTTTTATGACCTCAGCACTAGACTAGAAAGTAAGAAAAGTGACTAGTAAGCTGCAGTTACTGAGTTCATTAATAAAATATCCAACAAATTTGAATTTGCAAATACACCATCAGAGTACATCACGATCCTTGAGCAACTTATACCATTTTGAGGCCGATGTCCTTTAACGCAGTATCTATCCAAAAGCCAAAGAAATATGGTATTGAAGGCATTGCTGTGGTGGATGATAGGAAATTTTACCTAAAAATTGAAATTTATATGGGCAGGTAGCCAGATGCCCTTTCAAAGAATCCAATTCACATCATGAAATTGTCAAACGCTTAGCAGAGCACATTGACTGCAGAGGAAAAAATATTACCAGTGACAGTTGGTGTACCAGCATGCCTTTAACAGTAGAACTTTATCAAAAAAAGATTGGATATGGTAAGAACAATGAGTAAGAACAAAGTGGACGTTCCTCCTGAATTTCCCCCAAGAAAAAATAGAACCTTACATCATAGGCGAGAGGTAGGGGGGGGGGGGGCAGCTGCACCCCCTCAGGAAGCAAAAATCGCAGAAGTCTTTAAGCAAAATCGGTACTGAATTGAAACGAAAGCATTCAACAAATTTCCTTTAAACCCACGAAAAATGATATGCATTAGTAGGTATAAGATATGTACTTAACTAAAATAAAAATATTTTTTCTATGAAATGATATCAGAAACTAATAACGCGCTGTTATAATTTTCTTAAAATATTTTTTTCATTCACCTCTTCCATGCTAAAATGTCAAAATTTGGCTTGCACCCACTTCTAGACTATGGCTTGCCCCCCCTAGTTATGACCCTGGGTATACCCTTGTCTTACATCCTTCCCTTTTTGCTTTACTCCCGACATTTCCGCGTTGTAATACCTACGTTTCAATAAAATCCATGTAGTATTTATTTCTGCCATTATCCATGATGCATGTATTACTGCCTCAAGTGCATGATAGGCCTCTCCCGCTCAGGCTTGGACGGCAATTCTCTTGATTTCGCAGCTAAGAAAAGAAAAGTAATACTTTCTAGTTCCACGAAGAATGTAAAACTGAGATTTTATAATTTCATTGGATTAAAAAAGTATTCTTTCTCCTTTATCATGGAATTCCGCAAAGTATCAGTGCAGATAGTATTGTAAAATGATAAAATGCCTCCAGGCATTATATCATTTTACAATACTATCAGGGGGGTGTGGATTCAAATGATCAGCTTTGCTTAAATTATCACTGGACGGCATGAAAATCGGCCCTGACACCATTCCTGCTATTTCGTTTGTAAAATGACCTCCTAAATCCGAATATGAACTCTGTTTTTCTCCATCACCCACCATTTTCGGAAAAGCCTCCAATATTTACCACTTTTAGGTTATTTGGAGAAATTAAAAGGATTATTTTAGCATTTAAATTTTTTCTAGGGGTTTTGAGGGGTGCGAAATTCTGAAAAAAATAATATTAACGGTAAAGATGTAGATTTGAGGGGAATTAGTCTCCGTCAACTGTGTAAAAACGCATTACAAATGACCAATTTTGCCATTTTTTCGCAAATTTTCACGCATTTAAAAACATTTCCAGCTTCTATTTCACATCATCCTCCCCGAAAGATAATAATACAAAGCAGCAAGAAATAGCAGTATTAATAAAAATATTTTGCTGTTTAGCATAGCAGCAATTATTAAAATATGTAGCAATAGCTCGGAAGATTCACTTTACTACTCTGGCCCTCGCAGTGCCTCTCCCGCTCAGGCTTGGACGGCAATTCTCTTGATTTCGCAGCTAAGAAAAGAAAAGCAATACTTTCTAGTTCCACGAAGAATGTAAAACTGAGATTTTATAATTTTATTGGATTAAAAAAGTATTCTTTCTCCTTTATCATGGAATTCCGCAAAGTATCAGCCTCTAAAATCAATTATGTATATTGAAGTTGTCATCATCTTCCCTCGGTATACCTCTAGCGATCGCAGAGTCAACTCTTTCGGTTATCTGGACAAGGTTCCTTTTTTCCCAGAAATTTAAATAGTGCAAAACAGTAAAAAATGTTTTACTCCGGCTTTTTCCAGGTGAATGTCAGTATGTGGGCTTGAGTTGTGAATATTACCGTGCTTTAATGTGTAATTAAATTACACGCGTGTAAAATCATCGTCATTGCTTCTGCTATGTTTGCGGTGAATTGACTAAAATATCGCAACAATAACCTCTTTATTTAATTCTTTAAACTGCTTATAAATTTTTCTTTGGCTGCCAAATTGGCGGTCAGGGCTAGGATTAAGCTCCAAGTGTTTGCTGCACCACTTGTTACAGTAATTTGACCAAATACTTGGTGAAACTAATGTAACATATGGCACGAAGTTGCGCCTATATGGATGCCAATCTCTTACAAAAGGGCATAAAAATCTTTTCCTGTAGGACAAGAGCGCCAACACTGAAATTAATTTCCACGTAAGATGAAGGCTTGGTTTTTTTACTGGAATTAAATGCATTGCTGATAGAAATTATGATGCCATGTGACCCAGAAAAATGGAGACTGTTTATGGATTCGTCAAAGACAAGTTTTGAAGTGGTCCTGTTGGCCAATGGGAATGAGTTACCTTCTGTCCTAACTGCATACTCTGCTGATATGAAGGAGACGTACCGATATATCAGTTGAATCCTTGAGAATACTAATTATCGTGATTATAACTGGTAAGTTTGCGCTAATCTGAAAGTTGTCGCTCTACTCACGGGACTGCAATCAGGCTTCACGAAATACTGCTGCTCCCTTGAATACAACAGCCGCGCCCGAGAAAACATTACATCTTACGGAAATGGCCTCTGCGAGAAAGCTTCACTCATGGTTATGAAAATGTCGCCCATGTTTCCCTGGTTCCGACAGAAAATATTCACTTGCCACCATTGCACATCAAACTAGGACAGATGAAATACTTTGTGAAAGCAATCGACAAGACAGGAGCTGAATTTCAATTTTTAACTAAAATTCCTTGTCTTAGTGAGGCTAAAACCAAGGAAGAAATTCTTTTAGGTTTTTAGAAGACTTATTTTTATTCCCACTTTCTTAGCACTACTTCATTACTTACTCATTCGATCAATTTTATCTTCATCATTCTTCGGTGGCACCACATTTCGAAAGCTTCCAATCATTGACTTCTCTGCTGCTATCAACGTCCAAGCCTCACTTCCTTAGAGAATCACACTCCATATGTAGCGTATGATGAATTGCTTCCTTACTTCTATGCTTGTATTCTCATATGTGAGAAGATTCATCTTTTTGCAGTAAGCCCTCTTCGCCAGCGCTATTCTACTATTTCTTTCTTGCTTCGTCCATTGTTGGTAATTCGGCTTCCCAGGTAAGAAAACGCTTTCACCTCTTCTAGCTTTTGATTTCCTAGCCTAATGTTTGTCCTAGCCTCCTCTCTTTTGCTGCATACTAATATCATAGTCTTCCTTTTGTTAATTTTCAAACGATATCTGGCAATATTCCTTTCTATATTTGTCAAACTCTTCTTAAAATTCTTCTCTTTCTCGGCTATGACTGCTATGCCGTCAGCGAATCATAGCATACTGTTTTTTCTCCGTTAATATGGACACCCAAAGACTTCTCCTTCCAATCACCTAAAATTATAAGGTTTTCTTCACCTCTTACCTGTTTGATTACTGCTGTGATATCTTCGTAGACGCCTTTGACTTCTTCATCCTAGTAGTCCGTCATAGATATGTAAAGCTGTACCACTACGGTATCTACCGGCTTAGTCTCTAGCTTTATCATAATTATCCTTTTATTTTGGGCAGAACCTTTTTCCTTGAATTTCTATCGCATGCTCCTTATCTTTTACATAATTAACGCAAGGAGGAATATTTCTCGCAATTTTTCAAAGTAAATTAGTAAAGGCATTAGAAATAATTTATCCCCTACGAAATTAAAGCGGGCCAAATATTGGCAAAGTCGGATCCATTAGTTCGGAATCAGACATAACTTAGTCCCAAGAAGATACATTGAATGAATAACACACCATTTGTACGTTGAAGATGTTGTTATAACATTGAAATCTAGGTCACAATAACTTTTCTTATAATCGTGGAAAATTGCAAGTGTTTGTTTCAATATGGAAAAATTCCGCTCCATAACGTTTGAATCTTCGGATTTTATTTGTAAGTTGAATTAAGTATATGTTTTTATGTAGAGCGTTTGAAAATCATTAATCATTCTATCAAATAAAGTTGTTAAGCATGGAACGGCAACTAAATATTATCTATCGTACAGTGGTTACAGTTATTTGTGAAAGAGGATACTCCAGCGTCACATGCAAAAGGTTTTGTGCTCTCACTCATACAAAGTACTGCGTCGAACAAGCAACTTTGTACGCAGTCACGCGCACGAGAGCATGGTTAAATACACTAGTGCATAGTTAAATAAGTATGATAATCGACATGAAAAAATCATTTGACTAACCTGGGATTCGAACCCGGATATCCCCGATGGCCGGTCAAATATGCTACCAATTATACCTCGAAGCAACCTTTTTCCTTGAATATGAAATTCTCCTTTTAGTTGTGACTAAGATTCGCCTAGAACAAAATTACTTGGTAATGTAGCTGACCGGAAATCGGGAGGATCTGGGTTTGAATCGCGGCTAAGCGAAATCTTTTTTTCGTGGCAAATAACAGTCTTGGTATATATGTATTCTCATTCATATTAAATAATAGTGGAGTATAAGAACTAAAATTCCCTTCGGAATTAATAAAATGGGAAACATATCAAGTAGAAGACCAAACTGCATTGCAGGGTTCCATCCCGGAAGGGTCATACAGTGTACTGAGGGGTAGAGAAAAATTGATCGGGTAATGCTCTTGAGAAATTTTAGTTTCTTCCCAAAGACTACAACCGCGCTGCGGTGATGTTAGTATCATTCTAAACTGAAGAATGAAATTACATTTATTTGTCATAAATTTCTAGACGCATTATTATGCCGAAGAATTTCAACAGTTAAATATGATGAGTCTTCCTGATCCTGTGCACTAGTATTTTATATGAAGTCTCGCATATTTATATCGCAATGTGGTCGTTTACTCTGACACGAAATCGTAATTTTAGTTAATAATTCGGTCGATGGATGGGTAAAAAAAACTAACTACCTCGTTCAGTCATTCTCACAAAAATTAGAATTGAAAAATCGCGGAAGTTGCCGCCCACTTCTGAGAAAAGTTGCATTCATCATCTGAGTTTCGGTTCATTACGACCTGTAGTGAGAACCATTCATTGAGAGAATCAATCGCTCAGAAGTGTGTAAGCAGCACGTGAAACAGGTTGTTGGTGAGAGATATACCGCGAAGTTAGTTTTCATAACTTCACTCGAGCGAAATAAATATCTCACATTCAAGTTTTATCCGTGTGTATTGTTTCTTTTCTCGTCATTCCTGCTACACAAGTAAAATTATTGTCTTATACTTGTAAAACTGGTTCACAAGTTCATTGGATCTCGTGTATCCATTTTTTGCATACAACAAGCATATTTACGTAAATAGGAGATAGTTAACGATTAAATTCGGTTATCTTGACGTCATCGCTGTATTACATCGACCAAACATCAACCCCTGCTTAGTGATACGGTGGTTCCAGTTCAAATTCTTTCTTTCGGGTGACTAACGTAATAATTAATAATAGTAATTTTAATGATAAGAATATTTTTATAAGAAAATAACTTTTCGAAGTTTTCCCCCTCGGTTGCAAGTTATCGAGAAACATATATGTCGGAAATGCAAGACAAATAAACCAGCGTGATACTTTTCATATCGTGTTTTGATGACATAACGGTTACTTTTGAAAATATTTAGACACGAAATGAAGATATGCACATTATATTACCTACTCGGTGAAATATTTATTCTTGGTTAGCGTCAGCAAGAACTTCAAAGGCAATAGTGTAACCTAGAACCCAACTGATAATGTGCAGTATATTCTCTTTATTCGTCTTATTTTCAATGCTTTGTTACAAAAAAATTAATATTATAGTCATAGCCAATACATTATCGAGAGGTACTTACTTTAAAGCAGTTTCTCCTTCTACAGTGTAAATAACATCTTTTGTTGCAGGTTTGGAATGGCGAAAATGGTTTAAATAATTTGATAGTCTATTTATTAGCTGCATCACGTTTTTACAGATTTTACGTTGATGAAAATACGTGTCTGAAGATATACAAACTGTTAATAATGTAGCACACTTAAAAAGGATTTATATATTCACCATTATTCCTAGTACTTCTTTTCCACCATTCCACAAAAGATATGCTTCCTCTTTGATTTCCTTTCACTCTTCATGCATAAGAACAGAAAACTAGATAACTCGCGCTATTTCAACCGCCGTTTCTAACATGCCGCTCGCAGCACAAGAACACAGGGCTTCGGAAAATAACGAAAAAAAAGCTGTCGGGCTGCTGGGGCCAGACCACGGGTTCAGACGGGCTTCTTAGCACGACGACGAAAGCATAGAGGGAAAAAAACAGTTGGAGGGGACACAAGACACCATGGAGGGGAAGTAGTGAGAGAGACTGCTGTGGGGTGGGAAGCTCTTTCCCCGAGAGTGGGGGATCATACAGTAGCGCCATGGAAGAAAAGATCGTAAGCGCATGACGTTGAGAAAACATGCTCGGGAATTTGAGCTACATCGTGGTTATTACGAAGGTGACATTCATGAAACGTATTTTATTTCCAAGAAGAAGGATGAATGTACTCATCTACCAAAAAATATATTCAAATCGCGTTTTCTACAAGGCAGAATTACATCGAGAAAACAGGCGTTTAATGGTGTTTTTGAGCGCCAATAGCTAATTAACAAATGCTTTTCAAATAATTTTTATTCGCTCGCCGAGAACAATAATTTTAGCTTAAACCATATCCAAAACAATTTCTCTCCAGAGTTTATAATAAGCGAGCAATCGGCGAGCAAACTGAAGTCTGCAGAGCCGTTTTTTGCGGAGGTATAGAACACCCTTAACATTTAACACAATTTCGATAGCACAAAATTTCTTATAAAACAACATGAAAGAAGTGGTTCAATTTATATTGGTTCAAGGTATATGAATGGTTCAAGTATGTAGTCTTAGCTAATACAATCAGCAAACGGCAAAATCCCCACTACCTTATATGTGTATACTTCGAGTGCCATTCCGGGATTTTTGCATTGTCAAGTTTCTCTACACTAAATAAAGCCTTTAAAAATGCTTCTGTAGTAGCAACAACAAGCTCCTCCTTTCCTTTCTTTGAGTGAGTGACTGTGTGTTCAAATGATAGCTGTCGTTTTGTGGGTCCCCTTTCTTTCGCACGTTTATGAGTATCGCTACTGATGTGCTTTAACAAAGTGTCACATCTTTTGAATTAAAATCTTTTATCACAAACTTTGCACAGTAATACTCTGTCTTTCACATAACATCCTTCTCAACTAAATTCACTTACCCTGGTGTGAAGAGTATTACTAGCTTTTGGCCTTTTTAAAATTCCTATCCTTCGTTCAATATTGAAAGCTGGAACTACGATAAAAAAACAGTCTAACCCCAAAACACAACCTATCACGGTGGTGTTTTCAAACTGAGTGCTGGGTAGCTGCAGTACTATATAACTTACAAATTGTCTGAAATGTTTCATGTCGTGGGTTCCCTTTCGATACCCCTCACCCAGGTGTTGAGGGAAGATGGGACAGCAGCTAGATACAACAAAGTCGCTTAGTTTTGATTACAGCTGTTGCCTATCAGTCAGGAAAGGCAGAGAAAGAAGCGCACATAACAAAACATAATCGGATTCAAAGAAACTTGAAAAATTATTTCCCATTTATCGATCCTGAAGCATCTAGAATGAGACGCTTTCTCACCTGAAGAATTAGGTATTAGATTTGGCCAATGTCGAAATGATTTTTTTGCATTGTAGCTCAGTGGAGAGCTGAATATTCGACGATCCGTCTGCAAATAAGGAGAATCCCCTCTCCTCCTATCCTTCCTGTTCCTTCCTTCCCTTCTCCCAACTGCTAGCGCTTCGTGCTTTCAAATAACCTTACGTGTCTATGGATGTCTTAAAACGAATTGAACCGCGCAGTTAACGCACGGTGCCGTTGACGGCCGCCATGGTCACCACGGCGTCCATTTCAATCCGGCCCGGCGGTGCGCCGTGTACGGCGCGAAATACAGGCAGTGCTACATTGAGACCGATTTCTGACGAAACGACTTTTCGCCGGCCGCCGCTCACGTCACGACGCCGTGAAATTCAGGCCGCTTTCAGACGAGACGACTCTGCCACGCTGTGGGCCGTGCCGTGAACGGCGGCCCGGTCCCTGCCAGCGGCCGTGTTTAAGTCAACGAAATTGTTACATTAGACCCATACTCAAGGTATTCCTGCATTAAGTTATCCAATAACGCAGTCTAATGCGCCGCGGTGAGTCGCCGGAATTACTGCTCGGCATTGACGCGTATCGGGCGTGTGAGCTTGTATTTCCGCTCCTCCGCGGCCGCGATAAATTTCTTTCCGCGCATTTTTAATTCATAATATCTAATTCTTCAGGCAAGAAAGAGGCAGTGATAAATTTAACGGCAAATTCTGGCGGATAAATCACCACAGTGCGCGATATTACGCGGATGCGCGAGACTAAACGAGCCTATTGACCTTGGAATCGTAATGAGATAGAGCAAATGAACGTCGGCAGCGTTATACAATGAAGGCTTATGTTTTAATAGATTACGACTCATTACATATGATTTTTTCGCTAATCCACCTATAATCGCAAATAACGCGAAATTTCGTTTTAAATAACCGATTTCGCGTTATTTCGTGTTATTTCGCGTTATTTCGCGATATCGCGTCTCGCGAAATTCACGGACTTCTACGTATTAAGTTACCATATTACGTGTTTATCAGCACTTCTGAATGCTTTGGATTGCAGCTGTACTTGTATCTCATTACAAGTTCCAAAATGCTTTCTTGTACCCCCCTAGGGTTCTAGTTTTTTCAATCTATAAGTTCCATTAGCTATCATATTGTTATAATTTCAGCTTTCTTATGATGCTCAATGCTTTTACTGTTTAAATGTGTTGCAGATATGGTTCTTTCCTAATAAATGACTTAAAAAGTTATCTAATAATATGGCTAAGATCATTAAACAGAACTACTATTGGCACAAAAAAGGTAGAACGCTGAACTTGAAGCATTTGTATAAAATCCTGCCGAAGCTTCATAGAGTTGTGTCATGTATCATTTTACTCATTGTTTATTCTACTACAACAATGAATCATTAAACATTTTTTTAACAGAAACATTTGGATTCTATTGTCAAAAGAGTGAAGAGGAACATGCGAAAAACTATGAAAATGGCGAAACGGTCATCTTCATCATCTCGTCACTGTAGGCAAAATATTAGATTGGTGCATTTCAATGGTTTTTTTTATAGAGGGAACAATGTCTTCGCATTCGGAATAGCTTGTTAAAAGAAATTTCACCCCTTCATTGATATTTTAAATGGTGAGGTTTATGGAACCCAGGCCTTAAATGATGCAGTGGGAACGCAAGTACAATTATGTTATTGCTACAAAAAAAGTTGCGGTTGGGTGAAGAAAAATCTCAGGTCCAGGAAGCAATCTAAAATCACAGACTATGTGAATATATAATAATAAATTATTTGATTTCTTTAAATAATGACCATGACAAGAAATAAAAGTGAAATTTTAGATTTACAGTGTTTTCCAATTATTCGTGCCGCCTCTCCCCATTATTGGCCAGGATAATTGGGAGTTTGCCTTACTCTTATTAGAACTTTGCCAAAATGGATGGTGTATATATAATACATATTAATAAATCAATGGTAGCAATTAACGACAGGATAAAATTATTAATAACATTTTATAATTTAAGTACAGTGGAACCTCGTTAAAGCGAGTACGGGCTATAGCGACACCCCCGCTATAACGAGAGATAGCCGATGCACCGTCAATTGACCCTATAATAAGCGTGTTAAAAAATTCGTTTTTACGAGACCCTTTCGGCGTTGGCTCTCGCCATAGCGAGGGTTTCACCGCCGGAAGACTTTCATCAAGACTCCTTAACCTCTGTAATTGCTAGCGATCTGTTAGAAATGAAGTTAATGGAGTGCTCAGTTTTAAATTTATGTGGTAAACTGTCGTTCGATAAATATAATGATTGACGAAACAATGCTTTGCACGATTTTTATTCAGTGCGGTGCTTATAAATTGTTTGAACAGTCAGTCGTTATTTGAGTAAGGAAATTTAGTGATGCAAAAAAACATCGCCTTTCGTCTGGATTTATGCTTACGTTTATCGGATAGATGTTTATCTGTCGCCGCACCACTTCCGTTCCTGTATATCTGTTCGCAACAGGTATACTGGCTATTATTTGCTCCACCTCCGGTAAAGCGACAATTCGCTATAGCGAGTGTTTATTAGTACACCGTGGGGTGTCGTTATATCGAGGTTGCACTGTAATTGCTTTTTCCATCAATCCTCATCAGTTACTCCATGTTATTGATTTATTTTCATTTAGAAATTACGATAGAAATGGCATAGGTTGCCTGCGGTGTTTTTGGTGGATCTATTTTTAAATCTTTTGGTTACCTTACTTGATTGACTGAGGAACACAGAATCAACCTGTCTTTTTACTTTAATTCCAAGAAAGTAATCATGGTCACCAATATTCATCTTGAGTTCTTTCATAAAAGTTTCCTTTGTGTAATTCAAATCATTTAAACAATTACTTGCAATTATGAAATGTAAATGTATAACAACATGCAATTAGAAATATCTTCTTAGAAGCACTTACCTGATTAGCATGATTTGATACCTACTCCTTTGAAAAAAATCATAAAATTATCCATTTCCCTCCGTTAGAGTCTGCTGTTAACCATAAAAAGTTTATTGAGTTTATTCTCAAAACTACCATCAACTTTTAGACAATCAGGAGGAATCTTATAGATCTCTTATCTCAGGGTACCATTTTGAAATGTGTTTTTAACATCAATTTGATGGATGAACCAGTTTTTATAACTAAAAATGCTCAATACAGTTCTAAGTGTTTCTAAATTAGTCACTGTTGGTAAGGGTTGGCCATAGTATTAGTTGGGGATGGTGTCATGGTGTATTTTTTTGCTTGAGGTGGTGCATCAGTGTACACTGCTTTGGTTTCTACTTAAAAAGTCATTAAATTGAAAATTGACCTCTGGGATGTCAAATGTGCAAAATGATTATTACATTTTTTTTCATTTTGCTTTCTAGTTCTGGGTAAATCTAGGAAGATTCACGATTTGAGCATTGGTTTCTGAGAACCATGTGTGGCTGCGTGACTGAATGCACTAAATAAATAGATATTATAGAATGCATTTAATAGGTTAAAAATGTGGAAGCAATTGACCCTTCAGACACAGGAAGTTCAGGAGTCGGGAGATTATGAAAAAAATAGGGTCAAATACAGAAGATCCTTGATAATATCCTCGAAGAGTTGGTCATCCGAGTTATATGCATGAGGTATTTTTTGTTGGGATAGTTTTTTTGTTTTTGTAATTCTTTTAGTTTTGCGAATTAATAAAAATGCATATTCCCATGAATATTTCATCTTCAGGATTGGATATTTTCTTGTTTTCATTTCTATACGTAACCCTCAGTGCTGCAAACTTATTGGTTCAACTGTGGATGCCACTTTCATAAATGTATAATTGGAGCATTTGCCATCAGGAAAGAAATCCTTTATTCATTCAACTTCTGAAAAATTTGAGCTTTCGTAAGCTCTATGGAATTTGAGTTGTCAATTATGTAAGTGTAACTTTTAGTGTATCTTTACTTTTCTTGGTTTGACAGTGAGTTTTGGATTTCAGGGAAGCTTTGGAAGCTGAAAGGGCTCAGGCTAACTATCAACGTTTGCATGCCAAAGGGAAGACAGAGGAGGCAAGGGCTGACTTAGCTCGGCTGGCTATCATTAAGAAACAGCGTGAGGAAGCTGCAAAGCGTCGGGAAGAAGAAAGGATGAGTAAGTAGTAAACACATTTAATTATTTCTCATGGCCAGGGAGCAACATGCATGCTCCATGTGGCATTACTCCTTATCCTTAAATTTCCCCTGCTTATTGTTGCTATATAAAACACATCAAAATACAGGATGCATGTCATTACAAGTTAACCTTCTCCATTTTGTATTGACAAAAACTTCACGAATGTGTTTTACTTCATTAATGTTGCACAACTTATAAATGAACAATCACAATATATAGTCACTTTTGTCTGTGCATCAGTTTGTAGTTAAATAGCATAGTATCCAAGGTCTTCACTGAGGCCTATCTCTGACAAAGCTAATATTTCAGTTACACTAGAGTTACATTTTTTTCCCAGTAGTGGTAATTCCAAGTTTTCCTTTTAAATCCAACAGCCGTTGGTTCACACGTTCAATGTCTTTCTCCGAGAAGTAATACATTCGTCCTAAGCCTCTTGTGGTAGGAGTTTCCACATAACAAATGACATTATTTACAGGAACATTGCAAATATCTTCTTTCTCTTTTGGCCAGTCAAATGATAAAGAATTTCACTTTTATATCACATAGATAAACATCCTTTGACATAAGTAGCCCAAAAAACCAGTGATTGTCATACAAGCAGGCCTCAAAAGAATTAGTACAAGTTTTTGTCAAAATTTCTTCCCAACTTGGCTTTATCAAGAAATTGTGGACAGAACTGTATGTGGTATCAAAGCTGATTTTTTTTGTCGCATTGATGTTATTTGAAATTGGTATAAAAGAATGGTAGCTACGAGTGCCCGGGATTGTTTTTGCATGGCACCAGCGAGTTTCTAATTGTTGCCGAATCATAGATAATTGTTTTTTTTTTAAACGTAAAATGAAATTTTATCCACCTTGTACTTGCAGAACTCATTTTCAATGGAAGTCATTGTGTTACCCAGATCCCGCTGAAGGCTTTCTCTTGTAAGAATGCACTTAACTGTTCCACCTATCCCATCACATGGAGATTTCCCATGACTAGTTGAAAAAAATGACCAAGAAGCATGTAAGACAAAGTCTAGGTGATGATGGCACAGGTTTATAAAGTTTTTACAGTTCTTATATAGGCCAGTACAACCATCACTGAAATATTGCACTTTCTTTACTTCAAGGAAATTTTCCTTTAAAAACTGAATGACTATTTTTTGCATTTCAAATACGAAAGCTACATCATGTTCTAGATCGTCAGAAAATACACACAAACTTGACACACAGAGATCTTTCTTCAGCTGTCCACGAGTATAAATTACCGCTGGATGTAGGGAAAAACCATCCTGATTCCAGTGATGACCCTGAACCTCATCTTGTATTACCTACATAATGGCAGTTTTCGCAGAAATCCAGCAAAACAATGGCTTCATCTGGCTGTAGGTTATTTTTTAGTTCTTTCAGGTGTCTCGCCTGGGATTTGTTTATGAAGGAATGTTGGAGAGGTTTTTCTAGATTGTTCACCCGACTATTGATGTATTCATCCTGAGTCACTGTTAATCTAATTTATTGGGTCGGATCTGTTGTCACCCATGCACTGTATGTTACTTCATCTTCAGGGTCCCATTCATAAAATTTACTTTTCAGATGTTCCTTCAGTCGTTTGTCGGACATACATTCTGAACAGTGCCGTAACATGCAATACCTGTTATCTTTGGAACATACCAAGTAGTCAAATAGGTCATTGTACGTCTCCTCTATAGAGCATGCATGGAGAAGAAGTGATGCATTCTGATGGATAGCACAGACACACACAGAATGGGTTCCAGAGGAGCCTGCCAACACGCACCATTTAGGTCGCAACAGACAGAATTTTGAAAACCCGATTTTTACATGTGGGAATTCAAATTAAAAAGCTGCATACAGCTCATTTAGGTTACTTAGAAGTAACCTCTTTTGCTTGTGGACATTTTTGGACACACTCACCTTATCATTCATTCCTGGTATAAGGCGTGAATACTCGTAATTTTATTAAATTAACTGAACTAAGTCCACTGCAGTTTGTTCTGTTTTTGCCCCTCCTTGGTTCTGGTATGGCTATGATGCCTTTCATTCTTAGTATTCCCTAGCATGCTGAATTGTATATTCACTAACATTAATTTCGGTGGCTACTTTTTTCCTACTCCATGAAGTCGGAGCTAGTGTTAGTAGCTGAATTATCTCTCGCTGACTGCCTTCTGTCACCAGTTTTTCTTTTAATAACCCAACTAGCACATTCATATCGCTTTATCAAGAACTTCTGAATCACGCTCTGGAAGGAAATCTTTATCCAGTACTTTGAAAACCTTTTTGTTCAAAGTAGAACAACATTAATGAAGTAAAATACATTTGTGGAGTTTTTTGTCAATACAAAATGGAGAAAGTTAACTTGTATTGACATGCATCCTGTATTTTGATGTGTTTTATATGGCAACAATCAAGTTTTCCCCAGCAATGATGGGTAAGTGCGATAAATTCCTTAAAATATTCTATTTCAAAAATATATTTTTCTTATCGGGAGAAAAACAACCTTCACGTAAAAAATATTTTAATTTTTGAACGTATTATGTACTATATTCATGTTGTAAATATTTGCTTAGATATAGAAAACAGTTAACACAAGCATTTCATCACACTTGAAGGAGGACCCAACACTGACTACCAGAGTCGTGAAAAGGGATTTTTTTTGCATAAATTTTTTTTTAACAACAAAGCAACCAAAAAGCCATGAATTTTATTTTTACAGGTGGTGGGTCATACCTTAAGGGATATCAGAAAAATTAATTTAGCTTGATTCAGATATTGCCTCAGGTCAAAATTTGATGTTTTATAGAACCATGTTTTTGATGCAAAATTTTCTAAAATCTTATGTAACATATGAGTTTAGAGAATTTCCAATATTCCTTAGGATATTTTTCAATTAGGTTTTGGAATCCTCATGACTTCTATAGTAAACCTGCAAATTTTCATAAGAATCGGATGAAAACTATGGCTGAGACAAATTATTTCCCTCTGGAGGTACAAGTGCCTCTGGAGACCGCATTCATTGAAAAACTGCTGTTTCACCCAAACTTCAAATGGTCGTGAAAAAAAACTATTAGAGATAGCCAAGAAATATTTTACACTGTTTCATTCCTGCATGGAAGGATGAAAATTGGCAAGTTTCATCAAAATCCGAGTCGGTGGGTGTCATGCCTGGATGAACTGACATGGAATGACCCACAGCTAAAAAGATAGAACTATCTTCAGCACGTTTTCCATTATAGGAAAGACAATTTTAACCCCATGAAGCCAACTTCATTATCCTTTAGGCTCGCGTTTGCTGGATAATATTATGTTGTATATTTAAAAATGTATTCAAACCAAACTTAAGGTTAAATCGACGGGTGAGTGCAAATATTACTTGTGCCTAAATTTATAAGCAGTGATCTGATGTGAGGAAGTAAAATTGCATTTCTGTTAATGATCATATTTTTTGGTGATACATTCTCATAATCTACTGTAAAGCTCGTGAGAAAAATCATTGCATTTGAGTTTAATTACATTTATATAATCAAAAGTGAAAATTTTGAATACTGTAGACTCTTATTATTACGAAGCAAACAGTGGCGGCTGGTGGTGATATATCCAGGGTGTGCATTAGAGAAGATATATACGATGATGAAAAACGGCATGAAGTTGAAATGAATGTTGTTAAGTGGTACTGAATGCATTGACAGACTAAGATCCGTGCGCACTCGCGTCGTGTTGAGTCTCCTCCCAGCACCCATTTGAACATGGCATGCCCCCGTGCTTACTTCATCCCACCTAAGCACCTGCAAGCGATCACATGGACAATATGCGGCCGGCGCGATGCCATAGGATCGCATACTAGTAGAGTGGTGAATTCGCCAAGGAGATAGCAGTAGCATTTGGAGCTTCATATCCCATCTCTGTGTGGACAGGATTTTAATCTTTCTCTTTGCAAAGGATGGTATAGTTTTCTTTCATAATTCATTCGTCTTTGGGTGTGCAGTTGCTAACATGTGTATATGCACGCATCGCCACTGGAAGCAAATCGTTGGTCCCGACAAAATGGCCTATCCAATCTATGGTAAAAGAAACATTATTACGAAATTTTCATTATTACGGAATTATGAACCTCGGTCGCGCTTCTCTGGCTACAAAAAGAACTGTATTACAAGGTTCCACAAATAAGCAGCAGCATTTAAGTGGATGTACACAATGCTGCATTATAACTATCGCACGATGCTTAAGTTCTCCTCGTGCACTGTGCACAAGACGTCAATTGTGGTTCTATTTTCAGTAGGAGATACTAAGTATGCACGCAAAATCATATGATTAGCTTCATTTCTGTAGAATCATTGTGACCTACTCATTATCACTCGTAAATTGAACGTAAAGTAAGACCTCTTCTTAAGAAAACACAATTTACTAACTTCCAGAGATACGAAAATTGAAAAAAGTTAAAGCGTACCCAAAATTTCAAATTTGGCACCTTTTGAGTTGCCGATGCAATGCTGTGTAGCGTAAAGGAACTCCCACTTTGGGTATAATCTGAACAAAGTATCACGTATGATGCAAAGTCAGTAACTGTTCAGCATTTTGCCCATTCTTCTTTCCTGCAGACAGCTTTTTTCGGCTCCGGCTGCATTGTACACCCAGCTAGATCAGTTCGTCACAATAGTGAGTTCACGCAAAATTTTATAGCAGTGTTGCATTCCGCAGAATAATCACACTTCTTGCTGCCTTGCATTGCATTATGAACTATAGATTCTTATAAGAAACGTTAATACGAACTTCCTTATTACAAACCTACGGTTTTTTGGTCCTGTGAACTTGGTATTAACGAGAGTCTACTCTACCACCCATGCTGATCGAAAGGTAGTTCCAACCGCTTCGACCTCATCTGCAGATGTAAATTTTTGGTAGAACATTTTCATTAATGCCTAAAGCACTTTAATAAAATATTTTATGCAAAGGTGTTAAATAATAATTAATTTGCTGGTTTGCATGATGGTATTCACTGCTTGAGAAAATATTGAGTGTGATTGCATCACATGCAGGAGCAAAATTGAAAGTAATGGGATCGTACTGATTACTTTTATAAAGAGTAATTTGTTATTGAATTGAGTAACAAATGTGGCCCCGTAATTGTTATTCAGCCTGACATAACATTTTTTTAGTACATGCCATGCATGAGCACGTTTTATTTAGTTTCTTTAGTATTTTTCATCCTGTTTGCATGTGGCAACATGACATCCGCCTTCTTCCTTTCTGGCCCTAGCATTTGGGGAACCTTAGAAACTTGAAATTTGGTACATTATTATTCTTGAATTTTCTGAGTGGGGAAAATTAAAGAAATTATACTTAGCACTGTGGATGATTTATATTTTATTTTGTAGAAGCCATTGTAGTAAGTCACAGTGAGTTTTTACTTTTTCAGGTAAGGAAGCTGCAAAGCAAACAAAGACAAAGGAAGTGAACAAGGCACTTGGGAAAAGGACATGATGAACACAGGAAATGTTAAATGTTTGAGTGATTAACTTGGTGGACCATCACCATTGGATGCTCCTAATCTTAAAGAATTATTACCCAAACATGAAATTGTAAATTCCATTGGACTCTTGATGAGCACTCTGGTTCTGATTGAAGTAGGTCTTTAATTATCTCGGAAATCTTTGAATGCTTTCTTTAAACATGTAATCTCATGGCAGCCATAATGAGATTTTATGACCCATTCTGATGGTTTTTAATTTTTGAATGGTTTTTCGTTAGAATGAAATGCAATTTTTGCCATGATTTCTTTTTCCAAGTCTAACATTGGCTTAATGGCATAGGGGCGAGAAATTTGTCCAAGAGGTACTTCTTGAGCTCTGTTGTGAATGTGAAATCCTTAATAATATTTATTTCACTTTCCATCAGATCTCAGTGGTAGCTAGTTGCTAAGCTGTGAATGCTACCAGCCATTATCCTCTTCTGTGGTCCCTGTGGAAGTTTATCTCCCATTAATATTTCCCATGGTACAAGTTGTGTACTATAGATATTATGACATTATCTTGTTTGACTAATAAAATGAACTGAATTGTCACTGTTTGATTGCTCATGCTTTGATTTTTATCAGGCCTTTTCAGTTTCAGCTGAAATATTGGCACACCACTCCTTGATTTTTTCTTAAAGATAGGTACATGGTTATTTTAGTTATTGATTTTTACATAGTTTTTATACCATATATCTCTTTTGGATTGATTAATGCTTCTCAAATGCTGATTTACTAGTGGTGTTCATTTGTCAAGAGAGGTAAGTTTGGAAAATTAACCTGTAAATGCAGTTTGTATCTCAAACCATGACTTATTTTAGTTGCTCCAGTTTAAAAGAAACACCCATGGTATAAAGACATTTATGGCCTGCCTCTTTTCTCCTTTTTAGTGGTAAAATGCCCTTTCTTATTCTTATTGGGAAGACATTATTACATGAAATGGTGCTACATTTGAGTCCTTGGTACCCAGGTATCAAATGTCTTTGGTTGTGCTGTATTCCTTCAGGTGGTAGGCCATTGTATGCAAGATGTAACTTTTGCAGTGCAAGAATGTAATCTGGTGAACACCATCTTAATGTATCAGATGGGGTCAATTCTTTGCATCAGATATTTGTACTCAGTTGTAAGGATTGTCATCATCCTGATATTCGTCTGAAAGTATTTCTTGATGGAAACTTCTATGTCTTTGGTGCTGAGGTGAATGATTGGTGGATGTTAGTTTTGTTTGTGGTTGAAATCTCCTTTTTTGTAATGCTTTGATCTTCTGGATGGTTTTAAAAGCCAATTTTCCTAAGAGTTGACTTAAAGTGTTCATTTACAATGTGTTTTTCTTCTTTTAATTGGCATGGCACCTCCCAAAAATAATTTATGCCAAGGGGGAAAGGCTTTTTTTCCTGGAAAATGTGCTGAGTACATTGTTTTCCTCATTAGGGTACAAAGTACATGTATGTATAGATGTGAGTGTCACATAGGGTTTTCTTATTTAGCAAAGCATCGAGATAAAGCAGACAAGCAAGCACACGTCTTTGATCTTCATTTCATACGAAAGGAATGTTTGGGAAGTCATGAAATATCAGTGAATATTACACAAAAAGTTGTAAAAATCTTACTTCCTTGATAGTTTAAATGGTGGCTTTTTTCATCCTTGCACAAATACATGTACATAATTATCTTCAATATGTCTCATTGCCCACAGGTCATTACCAACATGCTATTCAGATGGTTCTTCTTTAATGGTTACACTTATTTTATGACATGAATATCCTTTATTTGTTCAAAGATTTTTAATTTTACTGTGCTTTAAAATATTTTTATTTCCTTTAAAGATTGCTAAGTCCTGGGTAAGAACTAGATCCTAAGAACTGGATAAGAGTATTCCATAAAATATGTACATATATGTATGTTGTCATATACATACGTAGTCAGGAAAATTGCACCAATAATTTGGAAAGTCACTAATGTTCTGATAATTTCCTGTTGTAAATCAAAGTGCTCTTATATTTTCTTAGTCTCTTGGTGGGCAATCTACAATTTTCATGATGTACAATGAGATCATTAGGAAATAGTTCACTAATCACCTCATGCATACGGTTTCAAGCTGCACAATTTATCAGCTTTTACCTTAGAATGCTTCATATAAAGATTGGGGTGAATGAGCTACCAGTTGTCACTCAATGAAGTTTTTATACATTTTCATTTTGATAGATCAGCCCCTAGGTGCTGTGATGCTAGTTACCTCTTGTGTACAGGGATGCCGACTTACAAAAAATATTGGCCTCTGTGCTGGGAGAAGAGAGGAAATCACCCTAGATAAGCTGCTTCTTAAATATTTGTCGAATTCTGCTTCTATTTTACATTAATGCTCACACATAGCTGGGTGAATTTAGCTCTGTATTTTATGAGTGATTGCAAGCATTTAATGGAGTAAGAATTGATACATTTTCTGATGTGGAATGATTTGCAGAATTCGTGAGAGTGATTGTAGAATATATAGTTGGAGAAACAGAATCTAGTCTAAAAAATTCATTGGGAATGGAAGAAGCATGTTGGAGGGCAGAGCATGTGAATCTAGAGGTTGGACACACTTCTGGATAACTCGTAAAGTCAAGGAATTTTATCACATCTGGAAAGTCGGGGAACGTCTATAAGAATTACATATAAATCTGTAAAAATCATAATTGCTGTGTAAGTTAAATGGTGAAATTTCTCTTCCCTCAAACTCGTTGGTATACCTCTTCCACGGTATACAGTAAGGGGGATGTTGCCCAGAGGATTTCATGAAGAGAATGTGGAGGCTACATATATGACTTTTGACCTTATGTATATCACATGCGGCAATTGTGGTTTGGAGGAATATATATAGACCTACGTAGGCATGGATGCATGGGTGTACCCAGCGAGGGGCAGGGGCGGGGCAGCTGCCCCCCTCTAGAAGCAAAAATCGCAAAAGTCTAAGCAAAATCAGTACTGAATTGAAACGAAAGCATTCAACAAATGTTATTTAAACCCATGATAATTTATATGTATTAGTATAAGATATGTAACTAAAATAAAACTACTTTTTCAAGGAAATAATCTCATAAACTAGTGTCACCACTTGGTTTGCCCCCCTCTAGACCATGGCTTCACCCCCCACCCCTTGTTATGATTCTGGGTTAGCCCTTGCATGGATGCATTACTGCTTTGACAATGGTCATTTCAGATGTACAGGGTGCTCACAAACCGTGAAAACAGATAAATGAAATGCAGCAGAATTGGGCAGGGAAATGTCTGATATTTTGGAATCTCTTACGAAATGTGGGAGTTACTAAATAGGTAGTTAGCACCATATGCAGTGCAGCACAGTGTGTCATTGATATTCTCCTCCTATGTTCGGACGTTCTCTTTACTCTGTGCCAGCAAGAAGAGAATATGTCAGTATGTCAGCCCCCGTGCTGTACTTTCTAATTGAATGAAGAAGAAATTTAAGCCTTATGGAATCATATCTGGAGTGGAGCTGTTATGTACTCAAATGCCACACCTCCAGAATTTGTTACAATACACTTTCCTATGATGCACCTCTTCATCAGAAATTTCCATTAATGTTATATCATAGCTGAAACACCTAAGTCATCTCATGAGTGGAAAATTTACTCAAGTGTGTCGATTTCTACTCGTGTTTACCCAAATTTGTTTTGGTGTACTTATGGTATGTTTTAAAAACAAGTACATAGTAAGCAATTTTTCGAAATTATGGAAAAAACTCAGGGAAAATACAGGTAGATAAATGTTATCTCCCCGATTTAGAAGGAATTAATCAACCTGAGACGTGATGGCTGTAATAAGGATAGTATGGAGGCATATAGAAAAGGTGAATGTGAACAGGATATGAACGTTTGCTCCTTGAACTATGAAAGTTATGTAGAGTATGAAAGGATGATAGAGATGTGTGTCAGGTGACTCATTCCTACTAAACTGCTATGTTTACATTATTGTTTATTTATTTCCATTACCCCATAAACAGCACATTTATGGCTTTTACAATGGGGAATTAACAATGAAGGACATTTACACACGCCCATGCCCTGGATAAGGGTAACTTACCCAGGCAGGACTCGAACCCGCGACCTTCGGTTTGGCATGCGAGAACTTTACCCCACCGCCACCGAGGCCGGCTCATTTTTGACTCATTTATAATCCTTTTATGGGTAAGAATGTATAAGTGTTGCTAGGCAAGTAAGTAGGTTGCTCCCCAAGCAACCTGGCAGGCCAGGTTGTTTGGGGAGGGGTCGAAAACCAGGAGGGGAAATTTTTGAAGTACAAAGTACCAAGTAGAGGGTTTTAAACTAATTTCTAAACTTTTCATAATCGAAAAAAACTTCACTTTTCAAAGAAATCTTTTCTAAATTCTTGATTTATTTTAATATTTGGTTTCCTTTGTGATGCAAAGTAAGTGTGCTTTTATAGTTCAGGGGGGGTGTCCCCCCTCTTGCTACGTCACTGGTGTGAGACGAGGCTGTTGCCCTAGCAGTTTTTACATCTATGGAGAGGAGATGGTGTGGGAGACATTGGATGAACTGAATGAGGGAGTTAAAGTGTGGGGATTGATGTTTTTAAATGTTGAGGTTTGCAGATGATGCAACACTGATTGTGTAGTTGGTGAAAAGGTTTCAGTCACTCGTGCATTTGATAAGTGGTGAAAATATTATGGCTAGAAGATTAATTGCTAGAGGAAAAGCTATACCATTGTGGCGTAATTCCACCGGAAAAAAAATAAAAAAAGACAGGATCGTTCAAACTTAAATATATTTTCACAACTATTCAAACGAACAAAAGATAAGTGAGGTGGGGACCAAAGGACCACCATTCATGGATTAGCAATGTGAAGGGATTTGGCGTGCAGGTGCAGCAGGGTTAGAAGCAGTGGTATGGCAGTAGAGGTGTGCGTTCAGGGCATGCAGCGTAGATGTGCGGGCAAGCCTGTTAGCCAAGACGTGTGGGTGAGGCATTCAGGCAAGGCGGAAAACGATTTGAAGAAGAGAGCCTGCACTCAGCAAAGGAGAGGTCCACTGCAAATTTGTGATTCACAGAAGAGAGAGGTGCTTGTGCTGACTTCCAGTGCCTTTAGAGCAAGGAAGGGGAAGAATATGCTGCTCCACCACTGGCAAAGTACAGAACCAAAAAAACAAGGAAATAGAGTCAATTCTTTATAGCACCAATACTTAACATACTCTGCTGCCTTGAGCTACTTTGTTCATCATAATTGTATCGAACAATAAATGCTCAAAAAATAATTATTTTCAATTAATAAAAATCAAATGTTATGTAATGGTTACAAAAAATGAGGAGAGGAGCTTTTATGAGATACAAAGTTGCCCAGGATGCAGGGATGAATTTTCAACAGGGAGAGGAATTACTTGAACCACTGGCCTTGTGAGTTTCTTATGCCGTAGGTAGGTAAACCACATGCACAACTCAAACCTGTTTTAGTGACATCGATACTACTCTTGCCAGACACCACAAGAGAGGGGGTGTATTGGGTTCATGCGCAAGGACCAAATCACCAGTGTGGAAGGTTACACAGGATTTCCACTGGGTCAGGTTCTCCAACTCCATCTCGGCCGACGTTTCGATGGGTGAGTTGTCCATCGTCTTCAGGGCATGTCGAGTCTAGAAAATCGTCCTCCTTATATATGGAAGACGGCGGTATCAACCGGGGCAGGTGTTGTGTGATTGGTCGAGAGCTTCCCGCCTTTTTCCTCGTTCCTCACGAATGCTCCTCAGCACTGGTTTCCATGAGGCGCTCAGAGTGTGGCTAGACTCTGAGCGCCTCATGGAAACCAGTGCTGAGGAAACCAATCACACAACACCTGCCCCGGTTGATACCGCCGTCTTCCATATTTAAGGAGGACGATTTTCTAGACTCGACATGCCCTGAAGACAACTCGTCCATTGAAATGTCGGCGGAGATGGAGTTGGAGAACCTGACCCGGTGGAAATCCCTTGTAACCTTCCTCAATTCTATACGCCGGGAAAGCCTACGATCATTCTTCACCAAATCACCAGGTTTCAATCCACAATGGCAAGAGTCCACTTTGTTTCTGTTGTTGAGTGTGGAGATATTCCAGATGCCATCTTTTACAAATCCTTTGGAAGTGAGACTGCACTATCTTCCAGTGGTTTAGTCTGTTGAGGGGAATGCTTGAATGATCTTTCATTGATGGAGAGCTAAGAGGTGTGTCAATAAGGAAATTACCTGGAGTGAGAGCAGATACTTCTGATGGGTGTGAAGAAAGAGGTGTAAGAGGTTGTTTAGGTTTAGCATGGCTTCCACTTGAGAAGTCAAATTGATGAATTGGATAGGGTGATTTCCGATTATTTTTTTTATTGCCTGAATTGAAAGATTATTATTCCTGGAGTGCATATTCCACGCTTTTAGATTTCTAAATGGCAATACCTATCTATTATTCGTGATTAAATGAAAAGTGAAAATTTTCAAGCACGCGAAAACATGACGGCTAAGTATGATTGCTAGGTAAAGCCCATGTGATGTCAGGCTGCTGCTGTGTGAGGCAATGAATGCTGTTACGATGCAGGATGCTTGCTGCTGAGTATGGCGGTAGCGTAGAGTACTCTGCTAGCAGGTAGCGCTTAGCTTAAATAAGGATTATTAATACCCTATCAAACGAAGGAAACTTTCCAACCATAGGCAATTTTAATAGTTGATTATTAAGAGATGTTTCCCTGAGCTCTGTGCCTCATGCATGCATTGGTTATCTCAGAAGATGTGAAACTCCTATCTACTCGTATAGCATCTAGGTCCCTATGACATCACATGGAGTAGCATCACATGGGTGCCAATCAGACCTTTTTCAAATGAGGTTAAAATTGACCATTAATATTCGTCTAAACTGGGATTTCTAAAATCAAATAATTTGTATATAATGAATACAATAATGGTGGGTAACGAATTGCAATCAATGCCTTTCGTTTTCTTTGATGAAGGAAACTACCCTATTGAAGTCAATACCTATGTCTTTTCCTAGAACCCAATGCAGATGATGATTAGCGCTCTAAATAGCACTTTCCCATAATCCACCTTGGTAGTGTGCTGTGGGAGGAATAAAATGCTGACTGAAAAAGAATAGTTGTGTATCCTTAGCATTCTTGTAGATGTTTCTTTTTAATTATAGAAGAAGCTCCAATGAAAGTACATACATAGTTCCACAATCAGAGTGTATATTTTTAGGAGTTCCTCTATGGGAAACAAAACAGGTGATGAATGCTTCCGATGTAAGATCAGTTATTACTTCCAAGTGCACTACCTTAGTTGCAAAACAAATAAATACACACAAATAAACTTGGATTGGTGGAACATACTTCATTGTATGAATTTTAACGTGAAAAGGTCCCTCATAATTCATTCCTGTTGTTTCAAAGGCTCATGACCAGTTAATTCTTTGTTTAGGAAGGTCTCCCATAATAGTGGCAGAACATTCTTGGGTTGCCATCTGACAATGAGACATTTATTGCATTTGAAAATGCGTGAAAAAATGACAGAACTTGGCAACAGGATCCAAAATTTGATGCTGCTGCATATTCTTTTTCAGATACATTTGAGAATCTATGCAATTGTAGTATTGAGGTCAAGATTGGACTACGTAGCATAATAACAGCAATTGATGGTAATTAATGCCAAAATTCATTCCATTAAACAGAGGTATTAGAAGGCAGGTTTTCATTCCACTTTAGTCCTTAATAACTGAAGAAGACATTTGGCGTGAAAAACTATGGGACAACCATCACCAGGGATGGTAAGTCCTTGCAATGGTAGAAAGTACATATAAAGCATTTTGTCAAAGGACTCTCAGAATTCTCTGAGTAAGGGAAGTCATTAATTGATGTATTCTGTTTTACCCCAAGGAGGCAGTGAAGTGGTTGTTTACATGCTGCAACAAAACTGGGGTTTCTATTTCTTCTTCAACATATGAGAGGAGGGAGAGAGAGAGATGCTCCACCCTTGCGAAGCAGTAGTTTTAACCTCTTTTGGAGAGCAATGTCATCACTGAGGTCATTTGCTCCCATAACAATATCATTGACAAATATCTGAGATTTGAGAGCATTAGCAGCAAGAGTTAGTTCTAGAGTAGTTAGCTCTATCTGCTGCTAGTTGATGAAGTGTCCTCATGGCCATAAACTTACCATTTCACCATGAACTTACCATTAGCTTATTATACCATAGGTTACCTTTGTCAATTTATACACCTGAGAGAGGATATGCTGAACACAAAAGCAATTCTGACCCTTTATCTATTAAGGTTGATACATACAGTCCGGCCGCCGAGAGTTGTCCGTTGACAGCTCAGAAGAAGGGGTGGGGAACCCTTTGCCAAAACGGTTTGCAGCCAATCGCCGTCCCCCAAGCGTACCTCACACCCTCGCCTAGTCAAGCAACGTTGTCACATGCAAATGAATCACCAAAACAAGCCTGAATCACCAAAACAAAACTTTACATAGATTGTCTCTTTGCTCTTGCGTGCGTTCTTAGTTCACTGTGCTGTAGGTGTTGCTGTGGTGGTGTTCTGGATAGTTACTTGTGCTTTTTCCAACGCTTTTCACGAAAACTTCTCAGCGCTTTTGGCGGAAGTATTTCAATTTCTCAATTATGTGGCATTTTAAAAGCATAGGATAAAACAAATAGAAGGAAAATTACTTGCTTTATTTAATGTCAAATCAGAAACTGCATTTGGTTCACTGGAGTCCTTTCTATGATTGTTTTTTTCCTAGAGTTATCATTTACACTCCAGCATTTAAATTAGCAGCATTTTTCTATATTTTACTTCAATTACCAGTTCGTTTGAGGGCAATACGTGATATTTGCGCGATCGCTATTTTTCTCAGTGAGGGCAGAGTAGTAGGAAAGTAAAGGATAAAAAGATAATGCTGACCGCGACTCTTCCGTTGGCCCTTCACGCCCGTCGTCCCTTCCGGCTCCTTTCCTCACGGAAGCCTTTTGTTTACATGTGAATTGGGCGTTTCCCTTTCTGACCTGGCAACATTGCCCCCTACCCCTTCTAGCTGTCAATGGACAACTCTCGGCGGCCAGACTGTACATACAGTAGATTCTGGTTAATTGGGACATATCGGGACTTGTGCACTTTGCCCCAATTAAGCGGATGCCCCGATTAGGCGAACTCTCTTGTACATGGGCATAAAAAAACTTTGGAATGGTAGAAATAAGACTAAAGAATGTTTATAATGCAACATAAGTTCATTAAACTGTTTAATTATTAAATCAGCGAGTTTAGTTTATTTATTATCATTTTTAAGAATTATAACATTAAAAAAAAATATTTTTCACAGCCTCGGGCGATGCTGAATGAATGTCTTTTACTAAGTCCTATTGTAGAAAAGTCCTATCCTCTTGCGGATAGTATAACAACAGGAACTTTCAAAGTAGGGCAAGAATAGGAACATTTGTGAAAAATAAGAGTAAATCAAAGTAGGAAAATATAAAAAATAGTATTCTTAAAACATAAAATTTTAATTTCGTCCCAAGTATAGAGTCAATGTCACCAACTCATGGCCCAATAAAGCGGCATGCTATCTCAATTAAGCGGAGAATACTCGAGGATATTCCTCTATTGGGTTCTGTTCTTCATGATCTGCCCCAATTAAGCTGCTTCCCCAAGTAACCGGTGGACCCATTAAACGGAATCTACTGTATATTGAAAGAAATACAATTTTCCATCCCATTGAAACTGAAATATTATCTTAATTGAATGGATTGCACTTGATTAAATTCTTTATTAGATATTATGTTTCAAGATGAACATTTAGAAGACATGGCTAATTACATATTTCATTTCAGCTGTTTTTCCTGGCTCCTTTAATCCCCATTTCCAGTTCTCATTGTACGAAAGCAATTTGAATGGAGGTGGGCTTAAGTAGGTAACAAATATCTAGTGTGAATGCCAAAAATGCTGTTGTGGATCAGTTATTTCATCTGTTCTAAGTTATTTATTATACATTTCCATTTAAAAATCATACAATAATATGTTTAAGGGTATAAGGAGATAAGTTTTTACTCAGGCTAAATGCACGGGAAAACCCTTTCGAGTCAACCCCCCCCTCCCGCCATCTCACCAGCGTCGTTCTCCAACGGTTGTTTTCTCAATTCTCAATACAACCTCCACTTGGGGTTTCCAAGCCAACACCTTCCCCTCCCCCACCTGACACCCACTCCTTCCACTCTCTCCTCCATCCACTTCAAAGAGTATATATGTTTGCTTACCATTCAAATTTTTTGTACTTGATAATGGCCTCTATGGTTCGAAACATGTCGTACGGGCAAAATAAATTGTGGAAATCAACAAAGTCTCCTTTTCATTTTCGTGCAGGAACAGAAGTTTAATATAAGGTAAAATTCATTCCCAATCCAGCTAACTGGGCACTGTTCCAATGAGCATTGCTCGTTCACCCTTCCCTCAAGTTGGGCTCAGCTTTTCTTGGTCAGACCATCAGATATATTCTTTGTTACCAGACTCATCCAAATAACTCCAACCAACAAGTCTGATTACTTGCCTGAAATTTGATGAATTGGACAAAATCCCTTTCTTGCATAAACTACTAGACTGATTGGTTAGGGCTACAGTCGGACAGTACATTTCAGGTTAAGCGGGGCCAGTCTTAGCAATCGTTGGACATTTTCTGGCTCAGACGGCTATCAGTTATCAGGCTAGGGTGCAGGTCTCTGCTCCAAGGTCAAAACTGAAAATATGCCATCAGGGTTTTAGTTGCAATTTTTCTAATTCATTTAGTTAGTATTGATTTGGTATCAAGTGGTTCACTTATTTGCATTTCAATGTTTGTTATGTATGGTGTAGCAGTAAAATTTAAAGACTTGCAGACTACGTATGTATTATTTTAAGACATAGTCGTTAATGAAGGGTGAAGGTGTCAAATTTTGTTGTTACTGATCACATTGTATGATATTGGTGGATTTTGGAGGGGGAGGAGGAGGACAGGGGTACGTGGCCCCCCAGACGCTTAGGAAATAAACAAGTTTTATTAATATGGTCTCATTATCATTACCTTCCTTTTGTTTTGTGTAATCAGTAATAGAGTCAAGTGTAGAGGGCCATGAAAAACTTTTCTTTTGCACGTAAATTCAGGTATCTAAATTTATATCTTTAGTGAAATACAAAAAAAAGAAGATAGCGAACCAGGATGGTATGACGTGAAAGTCAGAAAATCATTAAGGCAACAGAGAGCATGCCATGAAAAGATGAAAATAATCCATATTGATTTGTCTGCGATTGAATGCGAGTTTTAATAAAAAAATTAAGCTGTAAAAAGAAAACATGAAAGAAGACTGTGGTTATTGCATATGTAACGTATTAATATTTTCTTATTAATAACTTTTATATTACCAAATATGAGAAGACTGTTTGCCTTTCAGACTCTTTGCTCCCCCCCCCCCCCAGAAAAAAATCCTGACCAGTCCCTGTTGCATGAAGGTCATTTGGGTCATTACCTCCAAATTTTATCCTCAAAGCACCACCTGGCAGTTCCTCTACTAGGCGTATTCTACAACCTGCTGCTATCCTCACCCCTCCAGCACAGAGGCATTATCTATTAGAAAAATTGTCTTGCATTATCTGAAGTATAAGTGTTTTTGGTATCAATTGACCATGCATTGCCATTGATTTAGCCTTTTTATTCCTTTAGGTTTTATATAAAACCAGTATGGCTTTTGGCTCCGAATGCTAAGAAAAGATATTTCTTACTAAATAGGATAAATTGTTAATTTTATTTCGAAGTATTTTTCCTTAATTTCACTTTTTCTGTAATATATAAATGAAAAAATATATCATATGGAATATTTTAATTAATCATGTGCATACATTCATGAAGTTTGCTCATAAATGAGTAATGTGTAATGGTAATGAAAATGCTGTTTTGAATCCTTCTATGCATTATTATAGTTTTATATTTAAGTGTAATTTATAATAATATATGATTAATCAATTTATCGTACTATTTTTGAATTATTATTATTGAAATTATATTTTTTCAGTACACTAATTAAGATTCAATTTTGCAAGGTGGTTCTTCCCACCCCATATTGTTGAAAGGCATTGCATACCTCCCAGTCTGCCCCAATAAACAGACGAATCCCCAAAGTAAGACCCTAGTCCATTCCTAATTAAGACTAATTTTCAAACCTGAGCCTGGGAAATGGCATCAGGCCCATGCTGGACTCCTTCTTAGGGCGGTGGTCAGCCATGGTCATAGGGAGCCAGTACTAAGCCAGGGGAGGACTACCGAGGGCTCTGGGGATGTTGAATATGATAAATAAATTTTGAAATCTTTTTTAATCTTTACCCTCTTGAGATTGAATTGAATCTTACAAGATTGAATTATTAATTTTAATTATTATTTTATGTACTCAAGACGGTGTTTATTATGCTGTTAAATGAGGCATCAATGAAATCAAGTTATCTGATCAATGTTGGTATTCTGAGGGTAAAACTTCGGAAGTTTCGGAACAGGAGGGTGCCAAAGATATCCAGGCTGGAGGGTGCACCGGGATACGTCTCGGCGGCCCAGGACGGGCCTGAATGGCATACCAGGATATCAATAAGGAGAATAGGTGCCTTCCATACGGGTGCCAGGGTATATAATTGAGTCATTTGGGTGACCCTTAATTAGTATGCTGAAAATATATAACTTAAGTGATAATGGGAAAAAATAATAGTTTAATTTAGCTATTCACAGAGTAAGATATATTTCAGTTAAATATAACATTATAATAACAAATAAAAGGATTCAATACAGCAATTTCATTATCACCGCACATTACTCTCCTTGCGGTGCCTTCCCATTTGGGTGCCAGGGTATACGAAGTGAAGTGTGTGAGAGAGAAATATATGTGGGAGCTGGAAGTGGTAGTGGGAGGGGGGGGATTTCGATCGGCACTTGTAGCGCGTGTGCGCGCGTTCCGAAAAAGGGTCCCCTACCCCTCCCCTCCTCTCCCCTATTCCCCCACGTGCATGTATATGTCCTTCCCCTCTATCGTAAGAACCCCTCCTCTCCCACGCCTTGTCGGTCGGCGCCCCGCACTCATACAGTCAGTCAGTCCCTCGCCAGCAGTCAGCCTGCAGGCGCGACAATCCCCCGATCCTCGATTGGGAGTACAAGCCGACAACTTTCCGAAGGGGAAATCCCTGAATACGAGTCGGCCGGCGGCGCGGCGACCGTCTCCCGCCGCCCGGTGTGTTCGAACGGGCCGCGTTTCACGTGCCGGTGGTTGCTGAATCTGTAATATGAGTGTTATAGGTATCATATGACCATGAATTACCAGTGCCATGGCCGTTTTTATTCCTCTAGGTTTTATATAAAACGTTTCACTTGCCTGTGGTCGGCACAACAATGGCACGATTGTCATTCAACGATCAACACGATCCACGTGTTGCGACCGTTGTCTGGTTAAATTGGGCAGATCATCGCTGATGACTGCGATGGTTTTCGGATTGTGCGTGGAAAATTTTCCGTCGTCGCCGGGATTTGAACCCGGATTCTCCCGCTGGGATTCCAGAACTGTGATGGACTTTCTCGCCAATCATATCTGCTTCTGATGATCGTTCAGTGTAGTAGTAAGAGAGAGGTAGAGAGGGTTGGATACATGTGTCAATGTTTGTTTTCCAGTCCTGAGAAAAGTGTACTTCATCGCGACGGTGCACGTGGGTTTCCTAAACTTCAAGTGCCGTTATCTCTTGTGTGTGTTTTGTAATACTATTTACTGATTAGGAGAGTTAGAAGGTTGAGCATTTGATCAGTTTTCATCGTGTTATTGATTGAAGCCAGCACCAAAGTTTTTATTTATATCCTTGTGATAAAATATCTGCACCGTATGCCTTTGCTAGAATGTATGACAACCAAATGTCAAATAATTCTGTGTTCCTAAGTGGACGTCTAACTTGGTTTTGAATCCTGTGAGACGTATATCCAATTACACGCTATAAGTGGTACCTAATATTTCCGCCGAATTGTTGACGGGACCATTTTTCAAGTGCACCATAAATCAGCGATTTTGTCATAATCAAGCACTGGAAGTTTGACTGTGTTCACGCTTGTCTCCCTTTCCTTGCAGTAGATATCCTGTGAGTGAGAGTGTTTTGTGAGTGAATTGTGTTGTTGTTCTCCCCTGATCCTTTTGCGAGAAAGTCAAGGGAAGAAACCTACAACTTACTCTTACGTTACCTCCACCGGCAATGTCAAGCGGTCCTGTGTGATGCAGTCTCGCCGAACACAACAGGTAAGAGCTTTAATGTACTCTACGTTTCTCAGATTTTATTTTCCACGAGATTGATTCCATACATGCTCCACTTTCCAGAAAGAGATCTGAAAAACTATGCATATTTTTCATTTCTCCGAAAAAATTTTTTTTGAAATCCAGTCCAGGTATCAAAATTGCTATTCTGCATAGGTAACTTAAATTGCATTGCGGAGTGGATTTTTTAAATATACGAAAGTATTTTTATTTCGGGAAATTGAAATTCCGCCAAAAATGAGTAATCTACGAAAATGGAATGGAAAGAGTAACGAATTTTCCGCGCATTTGGGGCGCATAACTGTAATTTTAAGAATTGGCGTTGATCCCGTGCCGGCTTTAATTTAAATTTCCGACGAAGCCAGCGCTTAGAGCTCGGCTGCATTTCCTTGTTTCAATATGAGATCGTGATTAAACGTTGTGCGTTGGAGCAACAGAAAATTAGTGACTACGCAGATTTTCATGGGGATCATCAGAGATGTTAATCCACACTTTTAGTCTGAAGTAAAATTTTGTCCGAAACTATTTTTTGAACTACAGAATAAATACACAAAGTAATTTAGAAGTTTGCCCGTGGATGGAGAGAAGAGGAAAGAGGGAGAAAATTTGATGGTATAATTTATTTAAAATTGACGAAAATACAAATAATCATGTTTATTTGAAGGCGAATGTCACATAACACTCAAATTTGGCTAAATCGTGGTAGATGAGGGCAAACATTTTATTCTCGTCTGCATATTTTATTTTGAATACGGAAAGCTTGTTTGATTCTTTTTTGTGGTGGCCAGGGGATAATTCGAGAATGAGTAGAAGCGAGGGTTAGGTACGCTTGACTTCGGATGAAATTTCCGCGCCCAAGGGTTAATACAGCTCACCATAATAAATGGAGCTGGTTTTAAATTTTCCAGCGAGCCAGATTATGATTTTATTATTAATGGATCAATACCCTAGGTGGCTTGATGGTTGTAGTAAGGCGATAACGCGTTTGTAACCTCGTGGACCAATTAAGCCATTGTTGCCTTTACGGTAAATGCACTAATATTAAAAAAATATAATTCTCCGCACGAAGCATATTTTGTTGGATACGGGTACGTGGCTACATGATGCATGAAAACTCAGACGGTTCACATTGGTCACGACCTCAATAGCGTGAAATTGCTCCAGAAATATTTGATGAATAAAGATGAAATGGCTAGCGCTGCTATCATTTGTTGGCAAAATAAGTCAAAGGGATCTGTGGACCGTGGGTTATGAAGAGAAGCAAATTTTTGGGAGTACCCACCTAGTTCACTTGCTCAAAACAGTGTGATTTAACTTTTATTTATATTGGTTATGACATAGCATTTATGAAAGTTTGTGTATGAAACTAATGGCAGATTGCTGTCGTATGTCCGTTATTGTTGCGTTTGCTTTTAATGGCTCCTCTTTTTAATCCAACCCCTTATTGTGTCGGTACTTCTTTCCTTCCATTTGATCATTTATTAGGTTAGCTTATATTAACTTCACCTTCCTACATAGAATTACTCCACCTTCATGATCAGCTCTCCGATTTTGACTTAGCATGCATAGCTTAGATAGTATTGTTTTCAGCCACTTGGGCCTTTAGGCTTCAGCATATGGCCTCGAGATCAAGACGGGCAAACATAAAATTTGTTAGCAAAATTTAATAACATTTTTTATAAATTAGGTAATCACAACAGGTTTCATTTAATATATTGATATACATATCACAGAAATGAAGTATTTTATTATCTCTCATGTCATTTAAAAACTTAAAAATGGGTGGTGAAAGGGCATCTTACGTGAAATAGCCTTACGTAATCTAAATCCGACCTTGCAAGTAACATTTAAAAATCTGCCTTTGGTTTGCTCTTTCAGATTGGGAGCCTATTGTTCAGCTACAAACCAATCGTCCCAAAAATAGAATAGGCATGAAAGAATCTATTTAGTTATCTTAGCGCCTTCGCAGAAATGAATTCTCCTAAAATATGAAGTTTTTCTTTCCCGGATAATCAATCGTGTGAAGTCTTCTTTTTATTCCCATCGGTTTAATTCGGTGTATTCTTAGTTGTAAAGAATTCACCCTGATGACGATCACTGGCGTAATGAGGGGGAAAGATGCCGAGGGTCCGAATCCCCCCCGAATTATAAAATCATAACTACTTTGCTTCAGCATAAAAGAAATTAAAATATTGAATCATCGATTCAATATTTTAATTTCATCGATTCAATATTTTAAAATCATCGATTAAAAAAAGATTTATTTGAGAAATGACGTTTTTTTCGATTATGAAAGGTGTTTAAATTAGTTTTAAAACCCCCTACTTACCCCTGTTTAAAAAAAATTTCCCCCTGGTTTTGGACACCCAATCCAAGGAAATTCCTAGCTACGCCACTGATGACGATCGACGAATCATTCATTGAAACGGCGGAAATCCCGGGAAGACTTCGAGCAGTCAATTTTCCTTTTCATTTTTTTTCTTCCCATAATCGCGCTTAATAAACGTGCCTTTCCGTCGATTCCGCCAGAGTATGTACGCGCAGGGAGCAGTGCGTACTCGACGCGGAGTTCGGCCTTGACCGTGATAGCGATGAGAGCGAAGCAAGTAGACGCTCCCACCCGCAATACTCATCCAAAGGTCTGAGCCGGCTGTCAATAATCTTTTCATCTATGCCAGACTAATGGAGAGAGTATTTCCCTCGCCGAAACCTTTCGTGTGTGATTTAACTATAAATGAAACTCAATGGTAATACGTTACCCCATTTGTGGACTTGAGATCATGGGCGTACCCAGCGAGGAGGGGGCAGCTGCCTCCCCCTAGAAGCAAAAATCGCAAATGTATTTAAGGAAAATAATATTTTTTCAAGCAAATAATTTTAAAAACTAATATACAGCTGTTACAGTTTCCTTAAATGTTGATTTCATTGACCTTTTCCATGCGTAAATCTTACCAACAACTTGAACAACCATGTATTGACCCCCCCCCTAGTTTTGATCCTGGGTGCGCCCTTGCTTGAGATATGCCGCGCTAGGCATGCATTTTACCTGCATCTACGGAAAATATACGGATTTGACTCTTTTGTTTCAACAAATATTTTCCTTGCGTGGAGATTTTGTATATGGCCAAAAATTGTAAACAAAAATATTTGCTGTATATACCACACTCATATTATTTCAACGTGGAGCTTGGTTTGGATAAGTTCTGGTAGAGTTCATCCTCGAGTAAGCCGGGGTCACGTGAGTTTCACGCATTCAGGGTTTGGGGAGCCTATTCCCTTTCCCTGGGACAACTAGCACTTCCGAGGATTTTTGTTTGGGAAATTTCTAAGAAATGACCAATGAATAGGCAGCGTTAAAAATTTAAAAAGTTTTAAGGAAGCACACGCGAAGTGTGTAAATCCATCAAAGGAGAAGTTAAATTTCCTTGACCTGGGGTTGCATCCTTGTTCCACAACTCGCTTGGTATTCTACGAAATTCGCCAGTTTCTGGGTGAGTTTTGCGTACATTTTGCAACCTTTCTAAGGAGATGTAACGAATGGAACGCCACCAACGCGCTGGGGCGATAACCGAGGTTACGTAGCGATTGAGAACAGCTCCTCTATATTCGTAATATGACCCCTTAATCCCTGTGATGTGTCCTCAAGATCAAAGGGAATAGAGCATTTGACGCGATTTTGGGTATCCTGGTTGATTTCATGTCTGGGAAAATAATTTTTACTCCGTGGAATTTGGAATTTTCTTTTCCTCTCTCGTCAGGGGACGAGATAATAGCCCTCAAGTCGGAATTAACTGAGGACATACGTGAACAGCTATTTGAAATTATCCAAAGTGAAAACGGGCAATGGTAATGATGGAATGCTGTTCGGGCTTGTCCCCCATTCAAAGCTATCCTCACAGATTCTAGAGGAGATAGACGAATGTGCCCTTCTAGGATATGTGGAGAAGAAAAGCGAATTGTAAATTATTGCTTTTCTTACTTAAGTCATTATTTTTAATGATATAAAATGCATGAATTGTTGTCTAAACTGTCGGAAATGAAGTAAAAAGTGATCCCTTAACAACTAGCAGCTGTTGGAGTAAATGCGTTTTTGTGCCTATAAGAATGCCTGCATAACCTAGAAGCAATTGAAAAGAAACTGGTCCTGGTAATAGGTTATTTTTTCTTTGAACCACGCTGATTGGGAAATGAACTTTTTATTAATATTCCTCATTCAGTCTGTTTGCCGGTTTTCTTACCTCATTCATTGCTGTAAATTATTATTGTTTTCGGTGTGAAATTTTCATTGATTTACTTTATTAGCGATCAGTTGGCTGGCTATAAAATGGGTCATTCGTTATCATAGCGAGACGGTTTCTATGGACAAGGATACCACCACTGCAGGGATTTTCAACCAAGGGGATTGAAGCCAGGTATCCCTTTGATTGTGCAGGTGTCCATCGATGCGCGGTCGGAGGGAAGCTTCTAGGCCAGCGAGCAAGCGGATAATCCCTCCACCTCTGTGCACTGTTTCAAGTGATAGCGAGCGGCCGATCTAGCTCAGGTCACTTGTCTGCGACGGCGGTCACCCGACTGGGGATCATCCGCCGCGCCGGCTGCCGACAACAAGAGTTCTCGCCGGTTTCTCGAGTGGGATCGACCGAGGTGTGAGAGAGGTGTGGAGGTGCCGCGCGTTGGATCAACACTGCGGTTTGCCGCCGCCCGTCCGATGCGGTGCGGCTTCCGTGAGGAATGCCTCCGGTCGGAGAGGCTCGAAGTTTTACAATGCTCTCGCTCGGCCTCTCTCCCTGAAGAAGTGGGCACTGCAGTTAAAATAGCGCGCCTTCACCATTTACGCCAGGACAGAAGAATAAAAAAACATCTACTCCAGTTAACCCTCAGTTTCTCACGTGGGTAAATCATTTGTGACTAACTACCTGAAGTCTGAGAAAAACATCTGCATTTTTGTACATTTTACTGATACCGAGAGAATGCATTTGTCTATGTATTTAATTGTACTTAGGGAAATCTTTTTGGAAAAATATTTTTTTCTATAAAAAAACCCTTATTTTTGCTTGGAATTCCTCCCTCCATGCTTTGCTTCGTTTTTAAATTATCCTCTAGTTCTTAGAATCTGAAGTGTATGAAATAACTTTACAAAACCATGGCTTAAGCCTTCATATTGTGTTCCGAGGATTTAAAAGATATTGTTGGTATTAATGAAAATCCCTCGGCTTTCATGCAAGGGTAGGTTATCCTGCTCTACTTCCAACGCTTCGATGAGTGATTCGCCCATCGTCCCTGGGGACTTCGATTGCGATATCCAGGAATCCTGGATACCGATATTCCAGGATGAATCCAAGCCCCTGTTGACAATGCGCAAGAAGAGTTGTAAGAAGACTCGGATAACCTAAAACACGAGAGAGGATCACCTATATTAGGCGACTAGAAAGCAGCAGGCATGGCAATGCAAGAAGTCAGAGGAACACTGGCGCGGAAATCCCTGCCGAGGCCCGCGGCCCTGCGGGTTTTTAGTTTTAATTTTTTATTAATTGGATGGTAGTAATTATCGCGAGAGATAATCCTTGGTCCGAAGGGGCTTGATTTTTTAAAATTCACCCTGATTTCTAAATCTCTTTCTCCCTCTCTTGACGTCTGACGAAGAGGAGGGTGGTCAATTATGCCCAAACGAATTTAAAGTACTCCAAAAGTATAGATATCGTTATCATCTACGTTGAAATACTATAGCCCCATGCATAACATGAAGTATCTTGGTTAATTACATCCGGTCCGGATAAAGAATAATTTGTCTATTAAGCACAGCTCTGACCACATATCAATCGATTACAGAAAACATCTAATTTGATATTACTAACTTCCTTGCCACATTCAATGAGAAATTTGAGCTCTTCGTAGATTCTTCATCATGATGAAGCTACGAATGAATCTGGAAGTTTCAGGTAAGATTCGGTGAAAGCGATCTATCGTAAGTGAAGGAGATCTAGCATGTTCCGCTGAATTTTTGGTGGGAATGAGTAAGATCTTTTTTTGTCTATGGTGGTCAAGTCATGTTGTTGTGAACGATGCTACCTTTGCTATCACTAACGTGATAATTAGTGGGGAAAATATAGGCTTTTATTCTACGATTGCAACAAATGTAGAGAACAAATATTATGTGCCTGCACGGGCTTGAATCAATTTTAATCCATTTTTACTCAGAAAACTTTCTTCTTGCCATTACGTACTACTTTGGTACGTTGCTCCCATGGTCGTCTTTAGTAATCCAGTGAAATATATTGGAGATAAATCGACTTGTTTCTTGTAGTATCTTGTCATCCACTGTAGCAATACAGCTACAGTGGATGGTAACGAGATCAGAATCTAATATTGCTCGATTTGTACGAATGACCTTATTATTAGAAAGGTTTATCTTCAGGGAAAGCATATTTTTTGGTCGAAGGAAAGTTAAAATAATCTAACGATCGTATTAAAAATATACTAATGAGTGGATTTTTGTTATTTTAAGTTTCAGCATATTATTCGTGTCAATTCGACTGCAAAAAAGGTCTGAGGGTTATCTTCAAGAGCCTCGTATGCTCAGAATAGTAGGGTGTAGCCATATGTCTACGGTGGGCGGAAATGGGTTATGGCACTTATCCTGCGGGAAAAAAATGCACTTATTAGATCCTTTAATTTTACCCCCCTCTTGAACTGATGATAATCAACTTTGATCAGCCCTCAATTCCACTAGGTTTAACACTTAAATTGACTCTCGAAAAGAATTCTACTCGATTTAAAATGAATTCCCCCTTTCATGCGAATTCCTCCCCCGCCGTGAGTCATTCTCCGAGCGTAATCGCGAGAGATAATCCTGGGCCCGAAGGGGCTCGATTTTTTTGTTCACCCCATTGTCTAAATCTCCCTCTCTCTTGACGTCTGACGGAGAGGAGGGTGGTCAATCATGTCCAAAGGGATACGTGAAGTTAGGGGTTTAGTTCCCCGAGTTTGAAAATTTCGGGGTCCGGCTCTCGGCCATTTCGCCGATCGGATAAGAGGTTGAGATATCGCGTGCTCGACTCGAGTCACGAGTGACCGAGCGCGCCGGGTTGGCCGGTCTCGAGTGCGTGGTAACGTTTCATCAATCACGAGACGACTTCTTCTTCCGTGCTGTCCATCGTGCACCTCGAGCGAAATTCACCGCTGTTAAAATTAACGCCGCGACGTTCCTTCCATCTTCAGACGCAAAAATAACGACGTCCTCTCGCGGTGAGGTTGACGACCCTTTCAATGTCACCGTGAGGTCATTAATTAAATTTCTGACATCGTTTTGAAGTATTATTTAATTCTCTTCATATACTGACTGCTAATGGAAATCTAAATGTTTTATATTTGTGAAAAACAACGTAGCAAATTCGGCCCATTGTATCAGACTCTACCATGAGGAAGTTGAATTTCATTAGTGACTTAGTTTTATACCAAAGCAATATTTCCTTGGCACAGCATGTTTCGATATAACAGTATCACCGTCAGATATCTAGTGAGGTACCTCAGTGGCACCTTCCATAGTAAGAAGTAACTCCATTTATTGGAGCTTATTTTACTAGGGAAATAATTTTGTGAGAAGAAACGATTTTGATTAATGACAACTTCAAATTCTACTACGTTCAAGACATTGGTGTCACAATCAGGTCCTTGATAGAAGTTCACCTTTGTGTCGAAACATGTCATACCAAGGTATCTGTGGATAAAGAACAAACTTCTGTTTCGTTTGCAAAAAAATAGTAGAGTTCGCCTTTAAACCTCTTATTTTCTTCCTAGTCGAACTTGAAATAGTATGGAATCGCTTCGGGAAAAGGGAAATATTTAAAAAGCAGTATACATTTTCGTATTACGTAATTACCTTATTTCTATGTGCCTTGTGGAATAAGGTCATATGGTAAGCACAATGTTTTTGGGGATTGAAATGAAATTAAATTAAAGTCCTCTCCGTTTCCATTTCTTAAAATTTCGATTTTGGCATTGCCGAAGGATTATATTTTCATATCGGATTGAAAAAAGCCAGATTTTATTATTACATGTCTGATATGTTGGACGCAGTTGATTGAAGTGAAAATTAGGCACTAGGAACAAAGTTATTAAAGATTGGAATTTTGAATTATTATGTCATCAACCGATTGAGTTTCACAAATATTTCGTGGAGGTGATCGACAGGTGAAGGCATTTTCGCCTTATTCCCCGAGTGTATTAATGATGCAAAAATTATTTACAGGCATGTCGTTTTTCCAAAATTTCCCCGGACTCCCAGTTGCCTGGGGAGGGGGGGGGGGAGAGGTCGCCCCCCACGGCCCCTCCATCTCCCCCCAAAACATATTCCTAGTTACGCCTCTGATGAAACCGATACTGCTATCACGCCTAGTATTGTTACTTATGAAACATTATTTTCCTCCAGCCACCTGAGAATGTTGTTGTAACAAATAAATGCGTCGTTCTCAAATTAATTCAGTGCAAATATTGCAATTTTTTATTTGACTAATGTCTATTTAATAAATGATGACAATTGTCTGTTTAAATAATTGTTACAGTAAATAAACTTCCAAAGTTCTATAAGAAGAAATAGAAAATTCTTTGCCATTTATGATTCACGCAGCAACGTGGAAGCCTCTCCATTAATTTTCCAGCTGGTTAGTGACCCTCAATTTCCCTCTGCTTCCGTGCGGACCGTGTTTTTCCCTCGAGTATTTTCGTCACTTCCCTCGTCCCCTCGGGAAATTAAATTATCATGCGGTTTGCATGTTGCGGATGTTGCAAATATAAATGTGTTTGCTCAATTTTCTGGCCTTAAATTTACCTCAACGCACCGAATTTTTTTTTAATACTGCAACATATAACTCAGGCGTGGTTAACGCGGTGTGAGGTATTTCTCTGCTGTGTGTTTCCGATTTGGAGAATAAACCTCATTTAGGATAGTAATAGTATTTACTTACAATCAGTATCGTTGAAAATAGTAACGTAATTATAAATTTTCTGGGGAATAGTTACTGAAGCATGGCCACGTTGGAGACGTGAAAACACGTATCGTTGTGTGTATCGGTATATAAACGTATCCACGAAATAGGAATCAGAAAGACAGGGTGGAATCTCGAAGTTCTTAGCTATGAGTATAGTTCATCCAAATTTATTTAGGTTGTTTAATTTATTATTTTACAAATAAATTTAGGTTGTAAACTCATGGCGCTGACTTGTATCCTTAGGTGAAAATTATCTTCTACAAATATTTTACACCCTCCCTGTGGGTACTTACATGATACCTCTCGGGATACTACCACAGGAATTAGTGCAAAAATAGATGAGTTATTTCCAGTTCTTTTTCGATTTATGAATATTCATATTTTTTTCTGCGAAAACCATCGGAGAAACCTTGAAAGTTTGTGTATACATCGATAGGCATTATTTATTTTTGCACTCAATAATCACTCAGTAAACACCTATTTTATTTCCTCGTATAAAGTTCATGCTCTGAAACTAATCTCATATTGTCTGGCATTGCACAGTGTGATTATGTATAAAGATATTTTTGAAATTAGTGGAGTTTCCCAGGAGTATATTCCCTTGATCGTCCTCTGTCTGACTATTGTGTGAAGTTAATTACTTCCGGTTTGCAAATTATATTTACTGCAATCTATGAAATAATTATTTAATTTTTGTATTAATTGAATATACTTAATTATCAGGTTTGCAACGAGTTGTAGATGTCAAAGAAACAGTCAGTTGGTTCCATAAATAAGCCTTGTCGTTGTTAATTTTCCTCTGAAAAAATAATATGACCATTCAAAATGAGAAATAAGAAATAAAGTAAGGCGATATGCGAAACATTTGAGACTGATTTCACTAAAATGAGGATCTGTACAAAGCGTCGGTTACCAGGAGTAAAGAATATTTTTTTTTTAAAGATATGAAGTAGGATGAAATAAATCGTTTATTCAGGCGACATCGATGGCACTTATTCGCCAATTGAGGATTACAGAATGTGATAAATTGGGAGACGTAATTACGGGCGTCTTTTTTTATGAGATGCTATAATGTCTCTTGTCGGCGTGTCACTTGCTTTCGAGTTGTTTTGGTGAAGAACTGCGTGACAGGCGTCCGCCGTGACTCTTTGATCGTCGAAATAGCTACGCGGGCTTTATTCGTGCAGAGAACGTTACTGTCTCAATCCTGTTGGCGGCTACGTGATGGGCGAAATTGCTTAACTCGAGAGAATTTGCGAAAGATGAGTGTGACAACGCGATGTCCTACTTGGGAACATGATTATCGATTTTTTCACGTCAACGTAGGCCTACTTCGCCTACTTTGACATTTGAACTGGGTACCGTGGTAATAATGCACAATACTCAAAAGGCGTAAAAGTAGCCTCGAAAACCCAAAAAAATCTAGTATTAAGTGGAAATTTTAATCCCAAAAATCAGTCCTTAAAATAAATCCTTTTACTACTAGTTCAAACCAAAATATCTAATTTTCTCATTAAATCAAATGATTCGCGATGCTCAGATTGAGGTTGAATGTGTTGATTTATAATGAATTGAATTTTGGAATAACAACGTGAAAATTTTTTTATTTGATAGTCGATAGTACTATTGTTTTATAACATTTCGTAAAACAGACTATATTCATTGGGATGAAGGGGCGCTTGTAAGCTCTCATGGACACCACGTGAAAAATCCTAAATACGTCTTTGCATGTTAGCATTATTGCGATGCTGTAGTGCAAGAAAAAATAGTTAACTACTCCTCTATGAGAGTAATTTGTTAGTTAAATGATAAAAGGTGTAGTGAAATAACATTAAAATATACCATTTAGCTTTCATTATACATTCATGATCAACTTATTTCTTGATAGCGAATTACCGCTGATTATAACAAGTTGTGGTCGTTCTCAAATAATTTAATAGTCGTTTTTAAATGTTTCTCCAAGTCACGAAGGTCAATGATTACGCAAATGACTCATGAAAAACCATTTTATTCACTCTGCATTTTATAACTGTATTCATTAGTTACTATTGCGTAAGGGTTCTCTTAACACATCGCGTTCCTTCCCCTTATTTCATACAAAAATCATTGCCATCATCTCTTAAACCACATAAACGATAAAAAAAACCATGTTCTCTACATAGTATATCTTTATTCTGTCCCAATCCTTTCTTCCAGTTCCTTTGCCGTCACATCTGGTCCTGAATATTGCGGCACTGGGTCGTTTGGTAGGCCGGAAGAAATTCATATGCGTTGGGAAAGGTTTCTGTTTTAGAAAATGGAACTCCCCGCCCCCCTTCCTCACGTCACGCATGCTATATATGCTCTCGCCTACCCCTCGTCGCTTCTGTTTGTTCTCGTGTTATTTATGTATTCATTCCCTTTTTTTCCTCTTATTCCATTCACCCTCGCCCCCTCTCTCTCCCCTTCGAAGAATTATTACCTGCACAAATGGAGCTTAGGGTAGGCAAGCAGAAGTCGTGAATTACTGCTATATATATTTGTTTTGAATTTTGTCGAGCATTTTCATCGGGTTTAAACTTTAATTCGCGCTTTTCCTCGCCATATGTATTTTATTTGATGATAGAATTTCATAGAATAACCTTAAGTCGTTGGAGTTTACGCGCTATCAATCTAAAGGCAATATCTTATTCGTACCCAATCACCCTTATTGCGTTTTTAATTTAAATCCTTATGTTGTTTTTATATACTCTTAAGGGTAAGTTCATTTTTTTAGGAATATCAGATTTTAGAACACACATCCGCTATTAAAAAAAAGACTAATTTTATTTAGATTTGAAATAAGAATTATTGTTTGGAAATTATCAATATCAAACTATTGTATTTGTTGTTCTCAATCCTCGTTTCCGTGTATTTCTGTGTGCATTTTAAGCATTTTTAAATTGTGGTTAGCTATTTTTGGTGAAAAACTTGTTTTATTTTCTCTTATTATTTATTGCAAAAGCTCTGGTTGTCACACTATGTACTTGGGTGCTACCAATATAAAACCGCAGTCACTAACGCACTCAGTTATATTTTCTGTGTCTTTCTGAGCAGGAAATCACTTTTACAGTATGTCAGGAATTATTTTTACATCCTATTGATTCCATGGTGTGATATCGTTCATATTTTTAATTTATAACTGTTTTCTCCGTTTATTTTCATATTACTAGGGTTAAGTTGAAACTTCTTTTTTACCCATCGTTCGGTATCCGCTTTTTACTTCCCATACGTATATTTCTATTCCGATGTTGATGGCGTTTTCCATTAGAATATCCATTAGTATCTGAATATCAATCGGAGAGCTCTTGTACGAGCCCACTCCAACTGTGATGCGATAAAAGAAAGTTATTCCATCAATCACAACAATGACCAAGTATCAATCATGAAATCGATTTCAGAGAACAGCTAATTTGATATTGATAGCTTTCCTACTACTTTCAATGCGAAATTTGAGCTGTAATTAGCTACCAACTTTTACAAGTAGACCTATCAACTTTGGGTTACTGAACCAGCGTACGCTTTTCTCCAGTTTTCAACGTTATAGCTAGGTAAGCAGACTAAATTATAGTGAAGCTAAGCCAAACTACATCCCCTCTACCTAATGGCGTAAGCCATGATCTGGTATCTGTGTCAGAACGTGGAGCTACCTTATACAAAATAAAAAATTGCTGTTTGGTAATCTATCTTTCAAGTTAATATTTTTACGATAAAAATGTTATTCTTGCTTTTTTGGTTTCAAAAAAATGGTTCATTTGTAAAAAAATCAATTATCCACCATTACTTCGTAAAGACAGTGATGAGTTGCTCCATTACAGATTTTTGTGTTTAAAAAGAAACTTACTTACAGAGAATCCTAAAAGCGGTTTTATCCTACCCTCTTAAAGAAGCAAATAAGGCAAAGTTAAAATTTTATTTTTCATTTAAAGTCGAATTTTAATATGTACCACAGCATCTTTCAAGGTGATATGCCTCACCTTAGGGCGGTAAGTATTTGTATGCGTTTACAAACGCTCAATTGCGCTCTTTTACCGATCCCAAATACCGTTTATGGCCATTATAATGAATTTATACTCATTTGAATGTACAAGTATGGCTCAAGTACTAGCCCACACATAAATTAAGGCTACCGAGGTATAGATCAGAATTTTCTGAGATAAATATTCGTTACGGAGGCCAATAGAGTCGAACTAAATCTCCATTTTTGGGGGACCTGTACCTACCTAACCTAAACTGCACCACATATCATTTACCCTGTAACTGACCAAATTACTTGAAAATAATTGAAACTTTTTGTGAAAAAATACCAGGATCTCATCCACGTAATTTAATTTACTTAATCACGTTGATGGTTTGAGGCGTTATTTTATGTAATTTATTCATATCGAATGAAAATTAAAATATGTTTTTCCACATAAAATATTTATTAGATCACTACCATAGTTTCAACGCACTGTTTCATCCTCGAGGAGTATATTCGTGAATGCAAGCAAGCTTAAACCAATTCTCCGAATTAAACGCTCTTGTTAGAATTATTTTAATTACTCTGGAAGAGAAAATTTTTATTAAAAATATCAACTTTATTTGATTGTTTCGGCTCTATTTCTTGTTTGGAGTCTAATTTTAGTTTTTGTTAATTTTATATATTGGATGGTATTGCTCGATTCATTCCGAATGACAATCAATGCAAGTCAGTTGGAGGGATGTGGAAACACATAGTTTAATTTTCATTCAACATTACTTAATCACGGCATCGCATTATATTAAATGAAATAAAATAACTATGTTTTATTCCACACTTTATTTTAAACCGTACGACCGGTTTCAACACTTAGTGTTATCATCAGGTACAATTAGATGGGTGGCACGCTCTTAAATAGGTAAACGTGGGTGGAAGGGAGGGATCAAAAAAGGGGGGGGGGCGGGTGGGAAGAAACATTTTTTGACCCCCCCCCCTTTTTGAACTCCCCCTTTTTTTGGGCCCCCCCCTTTTTTGATCCTCCCTTCCACCCACGTTTACCTATTTAAGAGCGTGCCACCCATCTAATTGTACCTGATGATAACACTAAGTGTTGAAACCGGTCCTACGATTTAATGTAAAGTGTGGAATAAAACATAGTTATTTTATTTCATTTAACATGAAGGAATTCCACAAAGTAACGCCTGAGACCGTGTCTTACACGGCATCGCAGCCCAGCAATCATCGTGTGAAAGGAACCTCTGTAGCTGACTAGCTTTTCACCTTTTCAGCGCTGGGTCAGCAGTGTGCATGTTCTTCAATGATGAACGACTCGACTTGAACGACTTTTACTGAACAATTTTGCTTGTAAAACTCCGGCATATGGGAGAGTTTGTGGTTCCAACTCGACCCCCATTGAGAGTTCGCCGAGCGAAGTACGAAATATTCCCTATGGATATCTCCAAGGAAACGGCAAAGGAGACTTGTATGCTGGATACATCTCTTCGTTATCTCTCTCTCTCTCCTTTCCTTGCAATAGAATCCGACTTCGCTTGCAACAACCCCCCACCAACCCCTTTGTTGCCTCGACAATGGTTGCTCGTCACGGACTCAACGGAGCTCGAAGTTTTGGGTCAGAGGCAGTGTGAGGGCGAGGGCAGGATATGAGGGTCGGAAGGATGTGTGAATGGTTTACGTTGGGAGTTCTAGAGGAACCACTGCGCTGGAGCCGATAGATGACTAAACCCGTTCCGCATCCAACTTTTGCGTGAGCGCAGTGATGAAGAGATTGGTGTAGTTGAGAGTAAATTGAGATAATTCGAGCCGAAAAACTTTTCTTACCCTTTCTGTATGTTATTTGCGACGAAATTACGTTGAGACAATGGTTTATACAATGTGAATATTAGAGAATGAATATGGAATCAACTTCGTAAGCTCATCGCAGTGTGTCGATATACCCTAGTCAGTTTCAATTCTTTTGGTCATGTTAGAAATTCAATTAAAGTATTAATAATCCTTGCTCTTGTTTATTTAACATTTTTATATGGCGAAAAATCAGAAGGTTAAGCGCAGTAGCTTATTGAGGCCATACATTAATTTTTGTTACGTGATTTATTCCTTTTGTGTATTTTCTCTTCTGTGAAAGTTGTATCGTGAAATTACGCGTAGGTAAAGGTATTGTACATAATACATGCAAGAATCATATCTATTAAAAGAATTCAAGTTCACTCAAAATTCCACAAAGCCTGCTTGAGTCCGAATGAAATTCTGAATGTTGCGGGTAAATTGCAACGTATGGGATTGAATTTACCTGTAAATTAAGCAAATCACCTTCGAAATACCAGTATTCAATACATTTCACATTCTTTGACATGTATTTCCTCCATTATGAAAATATTGTTTATGAAGACATCAAAAAATCTAAAGGATGTAATGACGAATTTCTGATAAACTTGACGTACGGCGTAGTGCAGAGCAGATCCAAATGCCGTCCAGGCGTTCATTTTTTATGTCAAATTGTGGGTGTCACTTTCTCGGTGTAGTTTTCTGATTAACGGAACAAAGGAAGAAGATTTATATACTTAGAATGAAGTCCAACAAGTAATTAATTTGAAAATTTAATCATTTCGTAGTTTTACTAAAACGGTTGCACGTTGCAGCTTAAACTAATTCTCTGAATTAAACGCCTTTGTTAGACCTATTTTAATTACTCTGGAAGAGAAAGTTTTTATTAAAATATCAATTTTAATTCATTGTTTTGGCTCCATTTCACGTTTGGAGTCTAATTTTAGTTTTTGTTAATTTTATATATATATATGTTGATATTGCTCGATTCATTCCGAATGACAATGTATTTTTCATTTTTCTAAAAGGAAGAGCCATCAAGAGAGAAGGAATTACAAAGGGAAATTTTTTTGCAAAGCAAAGCGTATATGCCCGAGTGGGTATCGATTTGGTTAATGTAAGTCAGTTGCGTGGAGTTTTGTGTTTTTGAGGTGATTTGATGAACGTCGTAAATAACGGGCTATGGTTGCGGACGTATTTAAAAAAAATCATCGGTGTAAAAAAATGCTCTTTTTCGTTATTTTCTTCATCTCGAAATATATCGAGAAGGGATTCCGTTACGCTTCGCATGAATCCGAAATTACGTTTATTTGCTGATCAGGTGATCGTATTCGGAGTATTTCCCTTAAGTGTGCACCTATAGATATTTAAATCATCATTCTCCCAGTTATACCGCAATTTCCTGTATTTCGGCTTCAGGTACAATTCCTGAAATGTTCAGAGGCATAACTTAAGAATCCACCAAATAACGCCCAAATCAGTTGATTTTATAAATTAAGAATGTTGGATCTCTCAATCCGCATTTACGTGGAATAATGATTTTATATTATTGAAATAAGAAATATTAATATTATATGAAAGAAAGTATCTATGATAAAACATTTTATCCAATACTCTGCGCATCAAACGGGATTCATGTAAGGCTCTCCTTTCCTGGGGCTTGAATATTGATTTAGTACTTAACGATGGAATGAAATTTCTGAAACCCTATGTCTTCCTACGACACATTGTGTATCGTTTGTTCCAGAATTATTGTAATCATTTTCCTTAGAACTCTTGTTACTTTTTAAGAGAATGCGATGATAATTGGTGAACTAACGGCCCATGAGTAAATTTAAAGTTACTAGTATAGCCTGATGAAATGAATTGAAAAATTATACGCATCCGTTTTGCTACAGCCCTTATTATCTGGAAAAGATGCGGGGAAAAATATAATCAAGACACTGCCGAATTCTGGCTTTGGATTCCAACCATTCCCTGTGAAGCTCTATTTAAATTTAAATCTAACACTTAAAATACTTCGTTATGTCTCGATACATTGCCATAGTCACTATTTAACCATCGTATGTTGTACGCCTTCGCTGAAATTTTGAGGAGGCATGATTTCTTTTACCATTTTCGTGTCATCTATCATTAACGAATTAACATTAGAATAACCATCCCAAAAATGGTAAAGACGTACTAATATTTCAAATTTATATACAATCAGTTTTTTTTTGGTGATTTAATAACGTTTATGGCTAGCTGTTCATAGTTTAACTTGCGCACGAGGGTGATGCCTGAAATATTTGTCTTAACATACTTTAAATGGCATTTCCTCCTGAGAATTGCAATAAATGCTGAATCACGCAAATATTTTGAAGTTGGCATTAATTTTCACCGCTCGAATGGTTTGGGTGTCAAACTAAGTTACATCATTTACTTAGGTTGATGATAGGTGCAAAGCATTAGAAATAATCATATAAAGAAAGTGCCGCGGTGATTATTCAGCTTCAGCGTCCTATGGTTAGACGACGATTACTTGCACTATCACAACGTGATTAAATAAATTAGAAAGCTAAATTAATGGACTGTCACTGCTCGTGTGTGGCTTGCTTTCTATTTGATTCGAACGCAGGAGACTACATCATGTCCCTTATCATCCGATCTAGATTATGCACCGAATGAACTAAGAAAAGGAGAAAAAAGATGTGGGGTGAATGTGTGTGGTGCCGATGTGAATGGAGTGAAATTGCAAATTCGCGTGCTTTACCTGAGAGAGTGAATGCGGCGACTTTTTCAATGCGGCTGGCTCATTGGCGCATCGAGCGGTTTGCGCTGCCGACGCGTTTCAAAGGAAACTCGGACGAACGGTGTAAGCGCTCTCGCTTTAGTTTTGCAGTTCTTCCACACACCAAAAAGTGTGCGGAACACCGGGATTTCATCCAGCAGGAGGATATAAATTACATGTTTTTTAATGGGTTTCGCGTGGTTTTACACCTTATCATTGCCTATTTGCTTCGTTATGGTTATAGCCCCGACTAGTGTATTATGTCCGGTGAATAAATTCAAGATTCGATGCAAAGAAATCGTTAAGGCATGTCACAATGATTCTTTGGTTTCATGTTGATGTCATGGCTGGCTCTTGAATGATAATTATTTCATGTTTATTTGAAAACACATAAGGCACAATCAAGTTATAACTGATGATTACAGGCTAGGCCTCGTGAAACCTTTCCAATAAGAAAAATAAAAGGATAATGTTTGTTAGGTTCGCTAATACATTTAAAAAAGCAAAGTATAGGTTTCATAGCATATGATGATGAATCAACTGACGATGTAACTATGTTATGAAATCCGGGTACTGCTTCTTCAAATATATTAATGAACCTAACAAAGTTTATTCCTTCATTTTCCATAATTAAGTTATTTTTCTTAATCTTTATCGTTTTTCCTCAATTTATTGGAATTAATTCTTCGGAATCGAGTGGAAAAAATAATTTCCTCCCGGTTATTTCACCATCAGTAGAGTAAAAGATTTTGTGATCATGTGCTACGGGTTACCTTTATAAATGATCTATTTCGATGCATCGGATATCATCCATTTTTTTCTCAACTGAGTCAATTCGGATGAGATTGCAAATTGGAAGATGATGACTAAAATTCCGTACGATAGTTTTTGCACTCCAAAATGCACCATTGTATCTTCAGAATTTTTCTCGTTATATTTTTTTAAAAGTACGTGGTGGTCAATCATTTTCGGAGGTTCCGGTATAACGTCAACCCGGCTTTAACTTGTCTCGTGAGCGGTGCCAGAGGAGCCAGCATTCCATATCAGTTTTGTGCCTCGACCTACGGGACTGCATGGTGAAGGTACAAACCTCGAGTGAAGACGATTATTTTTTATTGGACTATGGTGGCATTTAAATATTATTTCAAAAATGTTCACTGCACGAAAACGATATGAGTGCGATCCATTTTTATTCAGTATTTACCATGTTAAATTTAAAATCGTGAGGAATAAATAGCATGGAAAAGTTATGTATCTGATTAATCATATTGCTGCGAAAATAAATTTAGATTTACGGCCCTAATAATAACTTTAAAATAGTTAGCGACTCGAGTAGAGAATTTTGTATACTTATTTACATGCGTTATTATGCGTGTGTTATAGCACATCTAAATTCCTTTGGGAGAATCCTCTGTTTCAATAGTCGTGGCTTCGACCACGATAAATCGATGTGCATGTGTGAAGGCTTTGTCAAATGACACCGTTTGGCACGTGGTCGAAAGCTTCCTGAAGAGCTCTTTATGCTCACGTGACCTGTAACATTGTTGTCCTCGTGCCGTGGAAATGACGGTTGTGTCGGCACGTGGAACTTTGCTCCCTCATCCGCGAGTTCCCAAAGCATTCCTTCTTGGATTCGAAGGTGATAAGCGATACAGGTTCTAATGTGGCATGCGGGGAACTCCTCGCGATCAAGTCGGTCCTTATTGATGATGGAGGAGTGTGGGCATGCGGAAACAACCGTAGAGGGAGGAAATGGAGCAATTACTGTGCATCCGAGTTGAAAACACAAAGCGATCTCGGATGCATTGGAGCGTCGCGTTTAGTCATTAAAACAAAGCTAGCGCAGGGATTAGGGTCAGACGGCGACGTTTATCCAGGTTAAGGGCGACAGAGTTAATTGGGACCCGGAGCGATAAGTTGGAGTGAGTTCCAGATCGGTTTCGTCTCAATCAAAGCGCGACTTGCCACCACCACTCCTGCGCGGAATTTTCGAGGTGAACCTAGCGTCAATCTCCCGTTTGTTAGCTACGTGATATCTGGTAAGACCCAAACATTTTTATTAGGGAGTTTCATTTGGAGGGAGTAAATTGTGCCCACTCCAAATGAACTCTCATTGAAATGAATACCCGGCATATCTATATTTATTTATATCCAACTTCCCCGTAAAGATCACATGGCAGCGGGTTAACTCTCCTCGGGATTCCCACCGGGTTAAATTATCCGTATCAACCAACGTTTCGATGGCTAATGATTGTGAAGGGTTTTTAAATCTCGAGATGCTTGGCAGAAAATCGAATTGTTCCTACCCGGGAGTATATATGTGTATGGTAGGTTTTGAGACAAAATAATGCATGAGTTTTTAATTTTTCCTTAAAATTCTGCTGTAATTCATTTCCATTTTGTGATACTTATATCTTTTTTTTTGCGGTGAATCAATTTCAAATAGCACTTATTAGAGTATTTATATTAGTGCTATAAAGATTATGAAGTAAAACTTCAATAATTTTGTTCCCAGGAGCGAAATGTAATGAAATGATATGGATTTAAACCCGGGGAGCTAAATTCAGGGTCGACACGAAATCGGAGTCAAAACTACATCGGGTCGAAACTTAACTAAAACTCTGGGACGAAACGAAACGCAGATAATGTTTCGCACTGGAGGGACCACGTGCTTCATCTTCGAACAGTTTAGTTTCGACTCACACAACAAGTACGAAGTATGGTTGAATGAATTAGAGATTCGGCCTACCACCATCAGATGCATAAACCACAAACAGGAGAGCGGTGAACGCAAACTGGCCATTCGATTTTTTAGGTCAATGTTTTAACCTCTCCACACGTATGCTATACGTAATGGGTCGAAACTATTCCCTCTCATCCCCCTTCACTCAACTTCTGGGATCGAAACTTAACTATGAGCAGAGGAGTTTCGATTGATTTAGTTTCGATCCTTGGAGTAAAATTTCACCCCGGGTCGAAACTAAACTCCTTGGTGATTTTAATTTCGCGCGGGAACGAAACTAAACCTAGGCCTCGTATTTTCGTTCCCCTCCGGGTCGATGTACGAAAAGTTTTCGTTTCGTTTCACGTGCCATCCCTGATCAAATCACGTTTCAGCATATGACGGCCTTTACAACGAGGATTTCGAAATTAACAAAACATCCATGTTTTGGAGAGGAACTACTACCCAGACGGAATTCGAACCCACGACCTACGGTTTGGCAGGACAGGACTAAACCCCAACGCCATCGAGGACGATGACGATGGGGCGAACGCCATGTTTACACGGCAAAAATATTCGTGCAAGTTAATGTCTAAATGAACGCGAGAATGAACGCCAAAATGCACTGTGTAGCCACCCAAGTTGTGTAAATCCATGAGCAGAAAATATAACCTGTTCTAATTTGATTCATGCATTCGTACACGTTCCGTTCCGGTCCATAGAAATCGTTCATGCAATCAGACATTAATTCGTACGCGTCAATGCATCGCGTAGACAGGTTTTTAAACCGCATGTCGCATAATTTTTAGCCACCCCCGATCGCCACGGCCTTTTTTATATCCCAGACCTTTAACTTTTGATTAATTTTTTAACCGTCTTGAATCGTAGATGAGTACTACGGTTAGAGTTAAGGTCTATTCTCCTCTTTCCTTTGTAAGGCCACGTCTCTTGATATCACGTTCAGTCCACGAAAGCTTTATCTGTTTCTATTCGTTTACTTGGGTCCATGACAATTAATCATGGACTTAATCAACTCTATTGAAACAGTATACGAATTCCTGGTCTCAAATTACACGAAAATGACGGAATATCTAGCAGTAAATCCTATTGCTCCTTCCCGGGCCTTTATAAGTAGTAGATTTTGAGGTAAAATAATTCATTTATTAGTTTTTAATTTTTCCTTAAAATTTCGATGTTATTCGTTTCCAATTTTTGACACTTCAGTGAAAAAATTTCAAGTTTCACTCATTGAATTACTTGCCTTAATGCTAAAGAGCTTGAAATCTTTCATACTGAGGTCTGTATTATTCATCACGGGGATACCGGTACAGTCTTGGGGCTTTATCCCTCTAACGCCGGTGACAGATACACTCCGCTAATTTTGTGCGACTGAGCGTGAATATGGTTTTAATTCGATTTCATTTCGAATTTTCCATCCAATAAACCCCAAGAGTCAGCCACTGCGAGAGCGAAGGTTCTGTTACTTTAATTCTACTTCCAATTGGGGTGAATAGGAATCGTTTCACGCTCTTTGACCTATTTTGGAACTGGCCATCGTCACAAATCTAATATCGCGTAGTTGAAACCCATTTTTACAAATATGCATCGAAAGAAAATTGTGGGCTAATCCAGCCGCTTTGGATCACTATTAATTAAAATAAAATATGGGATAGGAATTAAGCACTCCATAATGGCGGGTTATCTATACCCGAGGAAGTATTGTGAGCATTTTAACTTTCTATGTCGTACAGTGTGTGATTTTGCGTTGGTAACTTGTTACTGGTTCATGATTTACTTTCAATTTCTCTAATGCAAACTCCAACCCGTGTCTCAATCAGGATTGCAACTATCGTCAACTAGGGCGCAGTCTTGTTTGTAGTTTTTGATGTGATGCAGTTTAGATATTTCATCTTACTCTGAAATTCCAGTAAAATAGCATTATAGATGGAAGTTTTTATGATGTACTAGATAATAATTACGGTAACAATGCTAGATATCCATATTCATGCTTCGGTAGACGATAATACTTCTTAAAATGAAGTTCTTTTCAGTTGGAGTGACTCACATTTTCTCACTATTTCAAGTTCGGGATGCACACTATCCTGGACATTATGTATGCGTTTATCTACTGTGATTAACCCATGCCCTGTGGTTATGTTTTTTTACTGGTTTTAGGGTTATACCTAATTCATTTTTAACATCAATACCACAGAAGTCTCTATATTCCTGAATTCTTTCCATAATTATACTCATTTAAATGCTCTTATAAATGCATAATTCAACAATTTCAATAATTTTATCAAATATTGCATTACTGCTTATAAGTTATTAGCTTATTAATTTCACTGCATCGCATGATTTTATTTAAAAAATGGAATGCGTTTCTTGTAGCGTATTGTTAATTTTCCTCCTGCTTTGGTACTATATACAGCTTAAAGCACTTGTCCAATTGTTATATTTCTCGTAATAAAACGTCCAGAATGATAAAATATCCTGAGATAAGCATAAGATATCCATGAAGTTTTAAATTCACCGATTTTCTTCGTAAAGCGAATCGTAATGGGTTTGTTGATTGACAAATGAGACGTGCCCATTTAAGAATAAGTTTTTTTTTAAATTAGAATTAAATGCGATTGCTGCTCGCTATAAAACTATAGGAAAAAACGAGTTGGAATGGACTTTTATCCAACACTCTAAATCTGGTTTTATATGTATAAGGATAGGCTGTTTCTATTTTCGAAGAGTGATGTCCTTGTTAAATCAGGCGGAACGAGACTGGTGGTGGACTGAAAAATAGACACCACTCAATCTGACTCGTGGTAACAAGCGCGGTGATAATGACCTCTCACCCTCGCGGAAACATTTTGTGCGTAATTTATAGCTGGTCCCGATAATGAGGTCGACGAAAGGGAGACGCAAACGGGGTGGGCAGATAGATGAGACACACACTCCATACCGATTTGTTATATGTCGGAATTAGAGTGGAGGATTGTCTATAACAGCTGCCGCGTTGTTAAAAGCTCTCTTATAAGCCATGAGATCATGATTATGTAATTTATCCCTTACAATAAGTCCGATATTAATTGGAAGTGAGAATTCTTGGACAATCATGATCTTTGGCATGGATCAAATTAATATTCACTTCCACTACTTCAACCATCATTTTAACGGCGTAGTGGAAAAATTAAAATTTCGATCTCACGCCACATTTACTGGATATTAACATTTCATTTTGAGAGAGGTACCTAAGCTGTGCAACTAAACAGATGGCTCAATTCAGTCTGTCACGTGATAGTAATCTATTTCGATTCAACTTATTTTTTTTACAATCGCATAAAATCAATCGAATGATTTCTTTATGAAGAAACATGCTCAGAGTTAATTTGTTATTCGTGGCATCTGAAGCATGGTGCCAACTTTCAAGAAACTTGCAAAACTTTATCGTGCATTCGTACATGGAATACAGAAATTTTTGTGAACCTTAATCCCTTTCAGACTGAGTAAGTTTGTCTTACAATGGTGAGTCGCTTCTTGAACCATCTCTTTAATGTTCGAATTAGGGTTCTATGGAGACGGTAGAATTTTTTAAATTTACCGTATACGAATGTTTTTAATCACAAGGACTCATTTTTATTCAGGCAACCGTTGACAAATGCAGCAAATTACAGTATTATGAAATAGATCTGGTTCCTGTTTAAAAATTGTGGTAACTGGCAGTTTGAGCACAGTTTGGTACTTCGTGGGAGAAAAAAGACTGCAGAGAAACTAATGTCTGTGGTGCACCAGGAAAGTATGAGTAGAGGGAGAAATTGATGCTTGTTGCTGTGTAAAAAAACAGAGCTGCGTGGGTGAATAATTGAAGAATGTGCGTTGTAATATCAGAAAATAGAGTCAAGTGGGATTTATTTTACTGGAAAGGATATGTATTTACCCGCAAAAGCCAAAGAAATGGCCTTTTGAAGCTAAGAACTTCTGCACGGTGAACCCTGACCTTCAAATTTTCACGCTTGACTAAGCGTTAAGGAAGTTATCGAACGTAAATGTATTTGCGCAACCCCAGGCTGCGTAGAGTGTTTTTAGGTAGTCTTTTTTTTGGGAAAGTGTGCATAGAGAAATGGCTCCACACAGCCAAAGGCGGAGAGAGGGAACGAGGTTTTTTTTTCTGATCCGGAGGAGGAAGAATATATATTGGTGCAGAATATATTTTTCGATACCGTTGAAGGAAGTACTACGCATGCGGCATTTGCCATCGGCTTATCGTTGTTAAAAATAATTCTTTGTTACAAATCTTATCAAGATAAGGTGTCGTAAATAGACGAGTATTGAAATACTGAACTCAAAACATTTGAACTCGCTTTCGCTCGTGGGAGGGTGGGGGGGGGCTGCGGCCTAAACTCTGCCCCCCCAGGCCTGTGGCCTATCCGCTTCTCTCTCTATGACACAACACTGCATCTCTCTCTGCTTTGACCCGATGACGCAGCACCGTATCTCCCTCCGTTATTGAGATAACTTTACGAATTAGTAAAATTGAGCGATTTGGCCAAAATTTAAAATTTCTCCGATCTGAGTGAAATTTAGTTTCGGGACGAATCGCATGGTCTAGATTGGGAAAATGACATTTAAAAAAAAATCGATTTTTTTGACCCCCCAATGCACCCAAAAAGTAGAGGTATCGAGATAGGTAATAAAACTATCATAGATAGAAAATAGAATATTAAGTGTTTAGAAATTCTTCCTCTTCAGACGATTTTAGAAGGGCTCAACTCTGTGATTTTGTGTCGTGTCTCGTCTCGTTCACTCCAAACATTTATTTGTATGAGTGGGTTAGTCATTGAATGAGGGCCCTTTGAAGGATACAACACACCGGGGCCAGGACCCAATAATTCAATTGATACACCCAGTCACCCGGGGAGGGGATGCGGTGGGAGGGAAAAGGAAGGAGTCGCCGCCGCGATAGGAGCCCATCGACGCCTCGGGGGTGAGAATAGGAGTGGAAGGTAGGGGATAGGGTCAAATCCGCGTTGCCTTAAGGACAACGGGGCCCACTACTAGCGAAAACAATTCTTGATTTACCAAAGAAATTAGCAGATTTTTCTATGAGGAACAATTCCATCGATCATTTCTTTGGATAAGTGGGTCACTGGTCAGTGAGTGAGTCAGTGAGTCACTGGTCGGGAGTGGGTTTTGTAGTATATAGATGTTGATACTCCCTCTCCGAGTGAAACCAAGAAATTACGTATTAGGCCGTCTTGAGAAGGAGCTCTAGAATACGCCTAATTAAAGTATATGGAAAATCACGTAACTTTGAATTTTTTCTGTTTCTATCAACCGCTCCTAGCTGCAAATTAATATCCATTCATGCGTATCTTGAATTCCAAGTCCACAAAATCGTATGTGTAAAATCTCAGCCATTTAATCATATCTCAAATTTCATCCATAAAATAGTGTCTGACTACCATCCAAATCTCGGCTAATAATTCAATTTTCGTTTTATGACCTCAATTTTAATTATTTTTATGTAGTCATATACATTTTATGAAAAATGATTTTCGTGTTTTATCTCAATATTTTAACACTTTATTGAAGATAAATTTCGCAAACGAAGTTTGATTCGTTTGTACGAAAAGGTACTGAAACTCCATTTTGTACAAAAGAAATTTCAGATACGATTGAATGGCTCAAATTTTACGGGTATGAATTTGTGTACTCCAAATTCAAGATTCGCTTGAATGGAAAGATACGTACTAATTTGCGGCTAGCAGCGGTACGGTTGGCATGAAATTGCGACTTGGAAAATAAATTACTTGGAGTAAAAACGGCACTTTTTGAATCGTTTTCTATCCTGTCATATAAATTTGACACATTTTCTCATTCATGGAACATTATAGTCTGTCATGGTTATGGGACTCGGATGAGGATGTAGCCTGGCCTCAACTAGTTCCGTGTGTGGTGCAAAGCAACCTGCCGTCCATTGTTTTGAGCTCAATGGATAAGTCACCATCGCATCGCCGGTGACCGAAACCGAAGAGAAGTGAGGTTTTTTTACACGCTTTTATTTAACTCACTCTGTCTGTTCGTTTGTATGTTTAGTTCAAATCTTGCAATCGAAAATTCGACCACTTTCCGACTTCCAATCGATCTGAAACTTTACAGGAAGTCGTATTCCCGGTGACAATATAATATTTTACCACTTTCGAACATCTAAAGTGTGTATTTTGATCATTATAAACATATTAATTTTAAATATGGAATTTTCAACATGGCGGATTTTTCCGAAAAAAATACAACGAGGTGGGCTTTTACAGTTAAACAAAACTTATGAAAGTGGTCAAGTATACGATTGCAAGATGTAAAGACTAAAAAGTAGAAAATAAATACTTCTTTAAAAAAAACTTTTGAAAAACACACTTTTATTTCGCTTGGAACAAGTAATAAAAAAATATTTAAAAAAATGGACTAAAGAGTAAAAAATAAATTTTTATATGAATAGTTCAAAGAACCTGGGTAATAAAAGCGTGTTTTTTAAAAGTTTTTTTAAAGAAGTATTTATTTAGAGTGAATTTGGGGTAATGATGTTTAAATCAGAGAGGTTCGCGGATGATTAGACGTTGATTAGCCAGTCAGCGAGGGGGCTGTAGGCTCTAGCAGATGCGCTAGACATGCGTTGCGAGGAGTGTCGCATGAGGATTAACCACAGGAAGACCAAGGTTATGTGGTTTTATAAAGTATTGCGAGCTAGGAATGTGAGACTCAAGATCATAGGTGGCCAAAAGCTTGAGCAAGTGGAACAATTCATCAATTTGTGCAGCACATTAGAGGAAAACGAATACAGCAGTAATGACATCAGGAAGAGAATTGCATCAGCAAGTGAGACAATCATGAACTGGAGCTTAAAGAGAGCTTATGAGAGGATCTTATGAGAGGATCATTACGTAATAGTTTAAAGAAAAGATTAGTGAAGAGTCTGATATGGAGTGTAGTACTTTACGGTTCGGAAACGTGGACACTGAGAAAGGAGGACGAGAGGAGGCTGGAGGCGTTTGAGATGTGGGTAAGGACAAGAATGGAGAGGTGAAGAGGAAGCAGAGGGGATGTAATAGCGAAGTGCTGGACGTGGTGGGTGAGGAGAGGAAACCTTAAGATGAGATGCGGAGGAGATAGAAAGTTTGGATGGAGGGAGTACTTAACGGGAAGGGGATATAGGAAACAGAGTTACAGGTTAGAATGTAAGATAAAAGAGAGAGGAAAGGAAAATAATTGGATTTTTACATAGAAAGGAAGGGTGTAGGCCTTATAGTGAAATGAAGAGGGAAGTCCCCAAAGGGAGGTGAGACTGCCAGAATACGTCTCCAGTACTCCATGGAAATCTACCTTAATCAGTACAATACTTTAATAATAATTCACTTTTATGCTCTTTGAGGCAAGGCCAACGATGGTGGTTTTTATTAATCGTGTTTTCAAATAGGATTCCTAGATCCCTTGGAACTCTGAAACAGACAAGAGAGGTAGCTTTGTGTTCTGTTGAGTCACGGCCTACGGCCACTCTTTCCCTGCGTCCTTCTCTCTTGAGAAAGGATAAAATTAGACCGTATGCAGCGGAGTGGAAGGGTGCGGTCGGTACTCGTCAGAACCGAAGTGGTAATTTACGGCGAGTCGAGTGACGAGGAGTCACGCCAACACAGGAAAAAATAACGCCGCGCGTCGCGGAAGCGACCGATCGATTACACAGCAATTAAACGATTAAATTACGGCGCGCGGAATTATTGCTTGCGAGAGTTACCTACCTGTTCCGCGGCTACGGAGTTGGGTGACCTTTAATCTCCCTTGTGTCGTTCGTCTGTTGCGGCTATCGGTCGAGGTAGGTATTTCCCAGGAAGGGAAATTTAAGGAGAGAGGAGGAGTCCACTAATTGTTTTTTTTGCGCGGTAACAGGAGATTCTACACTCCGTCCCTCGGAGCTAATTGTTTGGGAAGAAGGCTCTTTTTGGCGGAGAGGATGAAGAGGAGGAGGAGGATGAGGGTGGAAATGAGGAAAGAGAAATGTGAGGATGAGAGTGAGAGACAGGGAAAGAGTGAAAGGACCCTCGCGGACGAAATTGGAGCCGCTGAGAACCTTTCCTGAAGTGGGAAGAGTGTGAAACTCTTTCTCGGATGAAACACTTGAGTACACTTTTAGTTAGGTGCCTTTGAGGCTGAAAGCGGGTATTCGCAGTAACTGAGAAGTATGGTAGAGGCTACTTTATAACATGAAGTTGCCATAAATGTTCCACTTCGATATATATTTGGAAGATTCAACTTAAATTTGAAACTTATGCATTGGAGTAAGTTTGCATAAGTCTTGAGTGAATGTTTGGTTCTTGTTTGTTTGGAGTGATAGGATTTGAGTGGCGCGTTTGTTGCGTGCAACATTAGTGGATTCATAAATACAAAACATAATTTTCTTTAAATTTAATATGAATACCTTTTCACCACTTTTGAATGATTGTATTGTTTACAGGTTATCCAGAAGTCCTTCTGCGACTTAAGCCCGCTCAGTTGATTACATATTAGGTCGCTTTTATTCAGCCATTGGTAAGATTTCACTCGGCGACAAACTTATCCTGCAAAATGATATTTTAAGCAATTTCTGCCGTAAAAATAGTTAAATTTAGGCATCTCTCATTTTTAACTTTGGAATATAAACGGTTTCTGATTTTATTTTCTCTTTTCTGAAGCCAATAGATAAATAATCGATCTCGGTTCTCTGTTAGGAATATGACCTCCAGTATGAAATATCGAGTTACAGTTCGATGCATTTTAAAATTGATACATTTGTGCTGGTGTTTTTTTAAATTTTTATGCTAAAATAACTGTTCATACTTTCGGCTAGGTGCTTTTGAATGAGGCCAACTCCAATTGATAAGAGTGCCAGAATAAGCGCCCTGCTCCATGTCAGGGAGTGGGTGACGTATTACCCCAGCAGCACCCTTATTATGACGGGCAGGAGGAGACGAAGAGGCCGGGGGGTGTGTGGGGGGGGGGGGGGAGAGGAGGAAAATGGTCGAAAAATGGTGAGCACAAAGTTTGGGGGGTGCGACTTCTAGCCTAAACTTGGAGCAGTACAGCACAGCGGGGGTGGGAGGGGCGGAGAGCTAAAATTTAAACGGAGGAGTGCGCGCAAGAGAGAAGAGGGTTTATAGTGTAGAGGGGAGTTTATAGGATGGGGATGTGTAGAGGGTGGTGGCGGTAAGGATGGCTCGGCTGATGGACGTGGAGTACCGGCGCGATGAGGGAGAGCTTTCTGAATGGATTCAGCAGAGTCCCAGGACATAGGGAGAGGAGGAGGAGGAGGAAGGATGGGTTGGGCGTCGGAACTAGTCTTTCCCTCCGGATGATAAATATGAGGGTTTTTGGGTTTTGAAGGGGCGGGGTGAGTGAGTGTGGTATATGCGCGCTGTCGGATCATTTGGAAAGTGGCAGGGGATATGAATGGGAGACGGATATGCATGCATTCGGATGTGGTGGCTTCGCATGGGGTGGAGTCGGGTCGGGGTATCGCGTCATGGTCGTATATGGGAGACAGACAGACTAACTAGGAGGGGGATATAGAGGGAGGAAATAATTCGGGGAAGGGGGGTGCGCATACATTTGAGGGTTGGTTGTTTGGGGTCGGGGAAGGGTTTGTGCGGAGTTGCAGCAGGTCGTGTGTGCAAATAGGAGGGAGGGGGTGTTATCGAGGGGAGTGCGATTGGAGAGGGGGTGCGGCCCAGATTAAAAGACGAGAGTGCACGGCGGCGTCTTGACGCATGACAGCATTGATGGAGGGAAGATTTGACTTATCAATCTTGAAAGTGACGATTCTCTCTGCCTATCATTAATTATAAAAGAACACACTGAGATATTAGAAACATAAAATTGACAATATTTATCAGTATTTTATGCCAATCACTCCGTCAGAAATTATCCTATAGATGTCAATTTGCAAGAATAATGACCTTGCTTTAGTACAGAAATTAGGTTTAAAAAGGTCCTTAAGATCGAATATATTTCAATCAAATATTTAGGTGAAAATTATCAAATTGTGTTGAAAATATACAGAGGAAAAATCATTCAAATACTTAAATTGAAAATTACTAATTTAATACGAAATATATTTATTCTGATGACAAATGTACTTAAATTTATTTATACACTTAGAAATAAAGTTTCGCTAACATTATTACTTTTCTATTTAAAAACTGAAAAATTAAAAAAGCACCGATTCTGCAGCTATTATACGATACCGATTTTTAAAGACATTATTTTACGAATATTTAACAAACACTGTGATTGTGAGCGGCGAATTGTATTAGGGCTCGGGTATAAGGAATATTGTTTATCCTGAGAGTAAATGTGTTCGCATCATCCCTGCAGAAATTCCTGCGGAGAGTTTCAATGCCTCCAATACATTTGTGTCAAAAAAGTGCAGTAATGCATACAGGTATATGAGAGCTCATTTCCGTAAAATATCCACAGAGGCTGTTTTCAGAGTGTTTGGTAATAAATGAATCTCACTATGATTATAATATTACCATCTTATGTCCAGCTAATGTTAGCAAAGTATATGATATTTTTAAAGTTATTAATAAGTTTATGTTCATTTGTGAGAAGGAAGTGTGAAACCCAAGAAGACACATTGCATGCTATTAAAAGCTCTTCCTTTGCCAATGCTGCAGAACTAACACACCCAAGGGCCTATAAAGGGTATTGCATACGATAGAGAGAGAGATTATTTTTATATATTTTTCTATGCGCGTGAAATTCCATAGCGTTCTTCCGATTTTTTCCACACGCACCATTTCATAACATAAAATGTGTACGCATTCGCCTCCTTTTCAATGAATGAGTCGTGCAAAAAACAAGGAGAAAATTATCGAGGCACAGCCTTAAGGTCCGTAATTAATGCCTAAGCAATGCAAACTCATAATGACTCACCAGTAATCTAATATACCAGGGAAAAACGGAGGGGATAGTTAGCATGCCATTATGTATATAAGCACGTGCTTAGGAATCGGCCTAAAGCGCAGGATCTTGAGAAGCCCCAAAATAATTTTTACGTTCCAAAATTAGTGAGCGACTGAACTTAATCGTGGGTAAAAACAGAGTCTATTTTCCCATTATCATTTATATATGATCGTTCTTATTTTTTTGTTTCTCTTGATGATAGCCAAGCAGTAATTGAATTCGTTACCCAAAAGGAATTGCTTATTGAAGCAACACTTACCGGACCAACCTTCAAACAAAGCACAGTTCTGGCTACGTGTCTTCATGTAGGTGTAGACGTAATGCGCCAGGATCCCTCTCAGGAAGCAGGTGACGCAGTACCTCGGCACTACAGTGTCAGGACGGTCGGAAGGACGTGGAAGAGGGATGGGAAAACATGGTCGAATTGGAGAGTGCATAGTTACGGGGTGCTCGCCTAGCCTCAGTTTTGAAGCAGCGGGGCTGGAAGAGGCAATAAGGTATGGGGTTGAAATCTTTAACGGAGGAGAGGACGTAGAAAAGACAACTCAAGATAGCGAAAAAATTGGCTACTCTAAACTCACAGGATTTAGCTACCATGTCTAGTGGTTAGAATATCTGGCTTTCACACAATAAGGTTCGCTTCTCGGCATGGGAACATTTTTTGAATATCGGGTTCAAACACCGTCTAAGCAATATCTTTTTAAGGCAAGGGTGTTTGTAATTATTCGTTATTACATGCTATTAACCCCGATGTATAAGGCTCACAGAGGCTGTTTCCGAGTGCATAGAAATAAATAAATCTCGATAAAACTGTAATATGCAGTAACCGGAGTCGCCCAGGCCAAGACTCTTCACCACTTTAAAATGCTTCAAATTACAAAATGATGGCGTTAGAGTAAGTTCATTCAGCACATAAGGTACTGTGCCTGACGGTACACAAATGCCATTTCACACACCATTTATAGTATTCCTTCCGTCTCCATCACATGTATCTCGTTCGCAACTCTTGTCATTGGCGTTTAAGTCGATGAAGCGATTTTTCAAAGGAAAATTTATAGAATTCAAAACTCCTTGAAAGAAACACTCAGTGTAGGCTAAAGCGCAAAAAAATAATTGTTGCACTGGATTTAACACATTTATTCGGACACCATCAGGTTTGGTCATTGAGGTTACTGCGTCAATGACGACGTTACACTAATTAAATTGTTCTTTTTTCTAAATGTAGCTAATAATGTACAAAATAAAGAAGGTCTTCGCCACCAAAAGATTCGAATGAATTGAAACGGGTCGTGCCAAATAAAGAATTTTGTTGCTTAGAAAACTACCTCGACCTCTTCATTGCTTGACTTAATCATCTCGGTATATAAAAAGCCCTCCAGCTTAAACGCATTCTATTGCCTTAAAAAAATTGCCTCTTGTGCTATTCTCCCGCGTGGCTCCGTCTATTAAGTCCTCCTCATAATGCATGGGAGGGCTTATAATGGGATAAAGGAGGGTGCCGTAGGAATAGCTAGGAAGGGGTCGTTTGAGAGAGAGAATAGTAGCCTAGCTTAATACGAGGAGGTGCAAAGGGGTAAGGGGAGGTGGGGTGAAGGGGTTAAGGATTCTGTTGGGGGGGGGGGGGAAGGGGGAAGGTTTGGAAGGGTTTTGAATCGTAATGGTGCGGGGAAGGGAGAGGGGGGACGAGATGGGAATGGGACGGCAAGGGAGCCTTGTCGGTACTTTTTAGAACGACGCGGACGACCCTCCAAATTCAACCGTGTTTCTCTCTTCCCTGCGTTGCCGTTGATACGGAGTTCTCTTTTTTATTCATCCGAAGAAATTGGCAGTTTTAATCACGAGGCCATGAAATGTGGAATTTTCGGGGGGGGGGGGGAGGTAGAGAAAGGGGGTGGAAATGAAACGCCACCCTTCTACTCCTCCCCTCCCCCCACAGTTTGCTTAAGTGTCTTTAATTAAGGCTGAAAGTGCGTGGCTTCTCCCCTCCCATTCGGCCGCCGTTCGCCGCACAGCGTTAAAAATGCTCCGGGCAAATATTTTTATAAACCTTTACCTTCTACCAGCACTATTTAACTGTGGCGGTAAATGTTTGTCTCGGCAACACACGAGGAAATGGAAACTCCATATCTCTCTTTCTTTCTCGTTTTTGGCTGCAAAGTTTGACTCCGGGCGCTTGTGGCATTTTTGTTTTCCTCCTCCGGATCGTAGCCTTCATTTGTTTCGTGTTGTTTTCAGTTTTTTTTTCTGTTGTTGAGCGGGAACTTAGAAGGTTCCGTGGCATATCTCTTCAATCTTTTTTTCTGCTCGCTGAGGTTGGCTCAGGGTCAAGAGTCGAGAGGGAATTGATTTTGCGTGCGAAAGAGGCAATTTTTCTTTAATAGACTTACGGGAATGTTGTGAAAGAAGTCCCAAAAGCGAACTGTTTCCATATTAATTTATTATTAGGTGCTTTTTTTGAAAGAAATTTTCCGAAATTTGAATGTGTCACAGTTGAAAGAAGGGCAAATTTAAGATGGATTTGACTCAAAGTCCGTCGCAAACCCTTTTTTGTCTCGTATTATAATTGAAAATTAAGTGTTACCAGTCTCATTTGGGGTGGTATCCTTTATTTCCCGGTGATTCCTAATATCAGGTGTAGGTTTATACGATTGATATTATCAGATTACAATAACCACTTCACTGTGGATGATAATTCATGTTTGATGTTTAATAATAAAAATCGTAACCTTAGGGGAGAATTGACCCCGCGATCATGAATTTTGTTTTAAATGAATTTTGTTTGAGCATGCCTGTGAAAAAGGTGATTTCAGGAAATTTCCCATTACTTAATTGCCCATTTTTTGATGCCTCTTTGTGGAATTGCTCTCCGATTGCCTAATAGACAAAGCATGGCCTGGTGCCACATAGCGCCGCATCCATTGATGAACATTGAAGGCGTTCCACCTTTATTCGTCACAATTTTTGAGGACTCCACGGGAATTCATATTATCCTCATTAATGCCATGTGAAGGGGCATGGTATTAGAGGGTCATAGTTTAGAATAAGTTTCACTTTTGTTTTCTGAAATTTGTATTCTAGCAAATGAAATGGGATGGCATGAAAGTTTTCCGCTTAGAATGCATATTTATTGTAATTTTGTAGCTTCAACTACCGCTGATTAATGCCAAGTGTGGTCAAACTGAGCTGATTTTACGTACTTAGTTAACAAATAAGCCATGATTTTCAAAGCGGTTCAATTCAACTTGGCAGGAGTTGAAGATGAACAGTTTTTTTTACAATTGGGGCCTTATAGCTGCTGTTTCGAATGTTTCCTCTGAATGTGTTGTACGAAGAATACCGTATCTTTTCGCAGGGAAAATTTAAAGTCATGGGCTTTGGTAGACGTGAAGATGTGCGGAGAAAATAGTTCGTTTCCAAACTCGGCTGAATAGACTTTTTCCGTTATGGGTTTAAGTATACCGATGAAAAATAAGTTTAAAATTCCCGTTTAAAACGACATTTTCCCAAATTGTGGCGCAAAATCTTCCGTGGCATGTAGTTACAATATGTATAGTGCAAATGTACGTGTTTGAAGGTTACTTTTTTAACTGAGAAGATGGACTCTAGTCTCGGTATGAGCAAGGCCAGTATTTATCGGCATTAATATACTATCACGTAAGCCACCTCCATACGTGTGTGACTTAGGATTCCAGGCGTTATCTTGAACGAGAAATTTTACAACTTTAGGTGCGCGTTTTGCGAGATTTGACTGAATAAGTTCGAACGAATAATTCAAGTCATTTATTGGTCGGGGACAAATTGATTTCTAAACATGTCTGTTCAGCATATTTTCCGTCTTATTTCCTCTTTTCTGTCCAACTTGAAAGTATGCTGCGGTTCTAAAATAATGTTCTCAGTAACACCTCGTGAGGTATATGTTCGCCCAAAGCAATCTAAGCCTACCACGCAGCCTCCACGTGTCTAGTGGCTCCCAATCTACTCTATTCGGTCCTTCGGGTGGAGTTTGGGGCAGGTTTGGATTAAGGAGAAGGGAGTATATCGACCGCCGCTGCACTTTATAAAATCTCCCCTCCAGTCCCGTAAAACCATCCCCCGCCCCCCAATCTGCCCTCAAGGAGGGAGACAAATATATACCGAACCACCCCTTCTCCACTCTCCTCCTTACTTTCCCTCCTAAACTGATCCATTGGGTTCCCCCCTCCTCCGATCCAACCACCCAAAAATGTCCTCCGAAGTACACCCCCAACCCTCGACGACGCCCTTCATCCCCCCGAAAACACCGCAACACTTCCCCCCCCCCCACACCGCTCTGCACCCAAACCACCAAAGACAGAGTGCACGCATTCAAATATAAACCTATGTACACTTTCATATAAGTGCAAAAACAATAACATGACTCACACTTCCGTAGGTGAGGGTGAAATATACTATAGGAGGGAGGGGAATGAGGGGAGAGAAAAGGTGACTCTCATTTTTACGCCACCACCTTCCCCCCCCTAACTTTTTTTTACGACCTGGTGACCGCGGACATGTTGACCGTATAGGTGCGAAAATTCTGGAAAGAAAGAGGAAGGGGAGAGGAAGATATGGGGGAGAGGGATGTAAAAAAAGGTAAAGTAGGAGTTGGGAAGGGGGTTGTAGAGGGAGGGAGGGAGGGAAATGAAGTCCCCTTTTCGACCCTTACACCCTCCTACATTTCCTTCTGCTTTTCCCCTCCCGCATACCTCGCAGCGGTAAAAACTTTTATTTTTTTCCTCATGCCCAGTTTTCCAGCACGGCGGTTTTACGACCGAGACAATGGGACGGAAAGTACGCAGTAATGAAACTGGATCTCGTGAGAATTCACTTCGGGGAAAAAATAATTAAAAGTAGTATATAAAGAAGGTAATTTCAAGAACTTTGTCAACACATGCATAATATCAACATAATAATGCATAAAATAGTGGATATACTAGTCTAACCATAAAAAACAGTAATCTGCGTGATTATTACATGGGAACTAAGTTTGAATAGCATGAAATAATTTTTTATATAATTGGCAAAGAGCTTTATTTACGGCTTTTTTATCCCGTAGAATTGCATTCTTCTGTGTTCATTGTAATTGACTTATGCTTTAATAGCTAAGAATTGGCCGTTACCTACGCTCCAGTGTATGGATTTCCTTAACCCTTAATTTTGGCCTTACTTTTGGTCCCTATACTATACATATGCTACAATGGCTTCGATGAAATTACTTTTACTCTATCACTTCAATTTTCAAATGGGATTCACAATTCCAGTGCTCAAGTATCACTTTTCAAATCTTAGCTGGCATTCGCAATTTTTAAGTTAATAGCGGTTTTTGAGGTATGGATGGATGATTATTATTAAAGATATAGGTATCAATGGGTAAGAAAAATTAGCAGTTGATTACGCCGAGAAGGGGTAAACGGCGTTTACAATCGCACTCACATATTAACGCCTAGAGTAGAATTCTCGGTACAATTTGTGCTCAGTTGAAGTCTTACTATTCGCCATTACACGACGTAAAGTGGATATCTATCCTCCAGAGTTAATACGTAGAACTAAGATGCACGCTATATAAGTAATTTTTAATATGACCAATTAAAAAACTAAATCAGTCACTGTTTTAATCCATGTAGAGGTCATAGTCTCCATAATTAAGGGAATCCAGAAAATAATACTGTCACAATTCTTTTGTCAAGTTTGATTATATCATTCTATTTATCTAACATAGTAAATTGAATCTAATTCCGAGTCTATCTGTCACTTGTACAACTAAAGATATGGATATGGGCACAGCAATGATAAAAAATGAATGCAATTTAGCGGGCGAAAATGAGAAGAATAAGCAAGAGTTTACGATTAAGATATTATTATACTGTAAAAGGAAGAACCCGCGAAACAAGCATGTCTAAAATACTTATTAAAATCGATCTCTTTCTTGATACAATATACTATAGATAAAACCGATTAATTTTATGAGTTACACTTTTGTAATTGCATTATCAACAAATCTACCGAGTTCAGCATAAATTAATGTGTCAGATTCCTCTTGTCATAAGAGTTGTGTCCAGGGGTGCCGACTTACAAGAAATATTGGGGTTGCCCAAACCGGGGACCTTGCCCCGGTTAATTTTATAAGTAGTGAATTTTAAGTTTTTAAGCATTTTAGAAGAGTCATATGATCAACATTAGAACCCTGATCACTCGAATCTCGATATCTGGACCGGGGAAAATTGACAAGCCTGACAAATTTTTTCCTCACATCTGTAACGAATTTTTAGGGGGGCTCGGGCCCCCTCAGGCCCCATGGAGTCGGCGCCACTGGTTGTGTCTGTAATTGTAGATTCTTCTTGTCTTAAGAGTGAGACGCGAAGCAACCAAGTCTCCGTTGGTGGAACTGTCTGTATGTGAGGTGGAGACCTGTTTTTGTCCTAAGGTCTACCCCGGTAAATGCATTTGGGGGGGTGTCCTTTTTCCCCCCTAAGCCTTCCCTTCCCTCTTCCATCTATCTCTAGCCACCAGCCCTCATTTTAGCTCCCCCTCCCCGCAACTCACCCCATAAACTCCCATAATTCCCACTCTTTCATCTTCGTCCCTCTCTCTTTATGTCGGCGACTTTGATCATCCTCCTCTCCATAAGTTTCCCTTTATAGCATGGAAAGAAGGGTCTTCGGTGTCTTTTCTGTCCTTTTACCGCGGGCAGCGTATCCCAGCCGTGAAAAAAAGACAACATCGTTCCGCCTCCTTGACGCCTCTCGCCCGCGCGCGCCACCGCGGCTGTAGCCATGCGGCAAGAACATTGGGAAGCGGCGGCAGAACACAACAGGCGCAAACAGGGGGAGGGAGAGGGGTGGGCGAGGGCGGTTGGCGACGCGTGGCCGAAGGGCGTTGGAAAGGACCCGAATCTGCCGTCCGAGTGATTTTTCCGGATCAAGGGATAGGGAGAGAAAAAAAAATGAGGTACCTATCTGCGGCGGCGACCGATCGGAAGATTATACGGTGTCGGCTTGGTGACCTTTCCACTTCCCCCTTGTTTTGTCGCCATTGATATACACGACCATTACCTATAATGAAAGTGTGTTCATTCATCGATTGCGTATTAATTAGGGAATCTGGTTTTGATAAATTCGTGTTGCCCGAATACCATTTGAAGATTGTCCATTAACTATAAGGATCCTTAAAAAATTAATTCAAGAATTCGTCAGCTGAGTTTTCTGCTCATCGGCGATTAAGACTAAATATCTGGTCAAGGTGTATTTTTGAATAATAAGACGACCAGATCTAACAATGAGGCTAAATTTTCAATTTGCTACGTTGGGATCAATTTTTAATTTCAAAATCGGCAATCAGTTTCATGGATTGAAAAATATATTAGTTCCTCATACCATTCCTTTCAAATGACCTTGTTTTAAGTAAGTTTTTATTTCATTCCTTCAGCTCTTATGACATTGTTTTGTTCCTCTGCCAAAGGAAAACTGGCAAAAGCACGGAGCTAATGTGTTTATTAAAAGCGGAAAAAGATCAAAGTATAAACTGTCTCTCTTAAAAGGTGAGGACATTTTAAATATGCATCTGAGAAAGCCTTTCTAAGTTTTCCACAGAAAATTTTTATTCTCTATTGAATTCAAAACAGCGGTCACTTAATATCGTTGCAGTGAAGCTTTCAATATCCTGGCTTGAATTCACCAGACGTGATTTGTCCCCTACTTGAATTTATGAACGAATTTTTTTTTGTTAAACCTTTATTTGGGAAGATTGTGTTTGTCTATCCATTCGTATTCCTCATAAAATATTGAAGTGCTTGAATCAAAAGAGAAGGGCGAGGGTTTACAAAGGGGTCTGCTAATCATCCTGGCTGTGTTCTTGACTTCCCTTACCCCTCTTAATGTTTCCCTATCCCTTAGTTTTGTTCCTCTTCTCTCATTGTTTCGTCTCTTTTATTTAAGTTTTGGCCTTTCTTTGTCCAACTCTGGGCATTTTAGTAACGCTATTTTTTTCGTTGGATTGTGATCTTGATGTGCCAAGATTAGAAATAACTCATCTCTCCCTGGGTTAAGCAAACGTATGGGAAAATATATGGCAATGTGCTAATAGAGAAGTCTGATATCAGACTGATTGTCGACGAGTCGACTTTAGGGAAGTTCATGGATAGTAATGGTAGATAGTTCATGAATAATTGAAACATCTGTGGTAATTTTTCACACTTTTAAAATATTTCTTGATCGGTTTCAATGCGTGAGTGACAGCTCTTGAAAATGATTCGTAAGCATTGAAACCGGTCGAAAAAGAAAAATTTCAATTATTACTTAGTCTGATCTGTTGGGAGACCTACATGGAAATGCCATCAAAGGCTAAAATTTAAATTTTACTGCGGATACTGGCTGATTTTAGCATTTATAATTTCAAAATCATATTGAATCGAGCTGTTACATAGTTTCAAGCTTGCTGAATCCATGCAATAATAAAATTCATATCCTTTGCAATTTTAGCCTTTTTTGCCGAGAGAAATTGATTGTGTAAAGGATTCACAGGCCAAACTCTGCATGGGATGGTGTCTATCCTCTTCGGGCTGTAGCACTTGGTGAGTGAGTGTCCGGTCGCGAGTAGTCAGACTGTGCCACACTTTGTTGGGATCATTTTGGAGCAGTTTTTTTTATTAGAACGGCAGTATCAAACAATTCTTAAATACTTATGAAGCCCAATTTAAGATTGTGCAAGTGAATATATACGTCGCCAAATTTCTCAGATCCATCTCAACCTTGTATCGGTACCCTGGAATAAGCACAAGATTTCTTCAATAATTTTCAGTCTCCCACTCGGTTCATTGATGTCCAGGTCCTGTCCGATTATAAAATCCCCTTGTGCCGGATCAGTTGGTGCAATGTAGATGTATGTACTTCCGTGCACCCACAGACACTTGTACAACTTTAAATTTCGCTTCCTTTTTGATCTGTCAGCTAGGTGTAATTTGGGAAAAATTATATTTACCTATTTTGATGAAACGGTGATTATAATTACCTCATTAATTTATTTATGAATTTAGCTAATCGTATAGGACCAATGTTAAGTGTACTTGAAAGTTTGAAAAGCCCACGGTGTCACTCAAAGAAGATGGGCAAAAGTTAATACGGAATTTTGAGAAGGAGAACTAGGCCGTGGAAGGTGCGAGCCATGGTGATCATACTCTACGACCGAGAGTCAAGTCCATAAAAAGGATATTTCAGTGTCAGGAGGGGGGTGTTCGGAAGGGAGTGGGGTCCGAGGGGTCGCCCATTGGCTTTGCCCCCGCGGGAAATTCAGAGGCGTAGCCAAGGGAGATCGAGCGAAAGTGGGAGGGACGAAAGGGGGTGGGGAGAGAGGAGGGTGGGATAAAATAGCACAGCGAGAGAGAAGGGGGTTGAATTGCCATCGACGCAAAAAATTCGACCTCTCGCTTAAAGCGGTTCTAACACGTGTTTTTTTATACTATAAATTTGAATGTAATGTACAATGAAGTTTTCGAATAATTTTGTATTACGCTTGGTGTACGTAATTGTAGTTTTAAAAAGAACTTACGATTAACATCTTAAATAGCGTGAAAGAGTCCTATCTAAAATATTTTTGAAATGCAAATTCATATTGTAACTAGGAATACTTATGTGTGCCAAGAAGCTGTTTAGTGGCTCAAGAGATCAGTGAAGAGATAACTGCTGCGTATTACCTCTTACCCCATGTATTTCGATTTTTCTCATTGTGGGGTCTTCGGATAACTCCACAAAGACTCGTTTCAGAACGTTCTATAGTTTTATGCTATCTTTACGTATTTTTTTCTCTTCGAGCTCTAGATGGATCCAACAGTTTGAAACCATGACGAGGATCAACTAGAAAGATGCACTGTATGCGTTTTACGTATTGGGGACAAGCTATCAAAACCGTACTAAAAATTACCTGTGGTACCAGGATCACAGGTTGTCAATTTAAAGAATGAACATGCATTTCGGTACTGTTGTTGATTATGAGCAGTCTGGCGTAACTCAAACGGCAGTATTAAACAATTCTTAAATACTTATGAAGCCCAATTTAAGATTGTGCAAGTGAATATATATGTCGCCAAATTTCTCAGATTCATCTCAACCTTGTATCGGTACCCTGGAATAAGCACAAGATTTCTTCAATAATTTTCAGTCTCCCACTCGGTTCATTGATGTTCAGGTCCTGTCCGATTATAAAATCCCCTTGTGCCGGATCAGTTGGTGCAATGTAGATGTATGTACTTCCGTGCACCCTGCCGCACTTAATATTTCTCGCTTCCATAGTCAGACTTTTCTTCCTCCTTCCACATCCTACCCTCCTGCCACACACCATTAATCACCCCCTAAGTACGTACCCCTTCCTTCTTGCCTTCCCGTCCGCCCTCCCAATCCCCCGCACCCTGGCCGTCCCCTTATGCGAGCCCCACCCACAACACTCCTTCCCATTTGATTTGCTGACTCACTGCCGCGTGGGGGTATATATCCTTTCAGCCACCCTTCCCTACCTCCTCTTTCTTGCGTTAAAAAAAACCTCCACCATCCCCCCCTTCCTTTGCAAACCCGACTTCCCCCCCCCACACTCCTCCCCTTCTGATTCCCAATTTTCGCCCTTTCATCCGACTTCCAAGCCCTCCGCTTCCCTTCCCCTTCACCCCTTATATCGTCCACCCAATACCCAACCCGCCCACGCACACACCGGATTGACGCAACATCGTGTTGCAAGCCCCTAAGGTCACTCTTTTGAGAGTAGTCCGCCGCGTCTAACATCGTGTGGCAGCGGACGTGAAGAGCCTTTGAGGATGAGTTGTAGCACACAGATTGCGGTCGGAGGAATCACTCAGTTGGAATGAAAACAAGTGCATTAATTTTTAGCCTCCCTTACCCATTCAACTTTTCAACACCAAGGTTTTTTAAATGTAGGTATGTGAGGGAAGAGTTTATATCTATGCAAGACGCAGGTTGGTAGGGTATGGGAAGGGGATCGGTTCCTTCACCTTATCCCTCAGTGATCTAGCGCGAAGTTATGACGCACAGAAAAGCTGCATATCACGAATTTTACATTAGGAGTATCGCTTAAGGCCTCTCTTAAATTTGAACTCGGAATCTGTTCTATAGCCAAATTTATAAAAAATAATTGTGCCGGGTCTAGCTTGGTGGAATTTGCTAAGCATTAATGATAATGGAATTTACTTGCGGTCGGTTTTGAAATTTCATGTCATCATCAGGTCTGACTCGAGAAGACTGCTCTCTAAAGTTTGGCGTAAAAATGGCAATGAATATTTCTCGGGAGTCACTCCAGGTTAGATTCTCCACATCTCCTTCCAACGATGTCGAGAATCTTACCTTTGGTGAAAACCGAGAAATATTCACTGCTAATCTATAAAAAACGGAGTGTTTTGAATATTTTTCTATGAAAAAAGATCTAATACGATAAAAAGTTCCATAGTAATCATTGATTCTCGTACGCGAAATTCTAAGAGGGATATTTAAAACGTGAACTGCTATTGCTATTTATTTTTTGTATAATTGATTGAAAGAACAGGCCAAATCAAAATCATTCATAGACTTCCAAATACTGTGGAGTCTTCAAAATGCACCCGAAAGTACCATAAAACAAAATATTCATAATTCAATGGATACTCATTTCATTCACATGAAGGATTCGGTCACGTTTTTCAAGTAAAATAAACAGTCTAGTTCAGTGGCGTATCTAAGAATTTCGTTCGGGGGGGGTCCAAAACCAGGGGGGAAATTTTTGAAAAACAGGGTACCAAGTAAAGGGTTTTAAACAAATTTTAACACTTTTCATAAAACTTCATATGTTAAAGCAATATTTTGTAAATTAATGATTTTTTTCTATTTTGTTTTCTTTTATGAAGGGAAATAATCGTGTTTTTTTATATTTCGGGGGGGGGGGGGGGAGGGGTCGGGGAGGGAGGGCTTTGGACACTACTACTACGCCACTGGTCTAGATTCGTGATACTGTGACGCGGGATGATGATTAGTTGTCGGCCTTTTAGCCCAGTGATACAAGAGAAATCCATTTAAAAGACTTTTTTAAAAGGGGTAAACCATGTCCCTAGTGAATATAAATTGAAGGGTAATAATACCCAGCGAAAGTCGGGTTTCGAAGTACATACACAAAAAAGGCGTACATCGGGTTGAGTTCGGTTTGAATAAAGTTACAACGAATACAAACATTTCAGTCAAATACGCGTTCGGCTGAGTTGATGAGGAGCGTGTGTGTCAATTGTTGTCCTCTTCCCCTCATCCGCGTTGATGCTTAATCAGACGTTTCGTAAATTTCGATCGGTGAAGTTTTCGGCGATTCCGGGTATTTTACTCAACCCGCTTCCGTCATCCTCCCTTACTGCACCGCGCCTGCCGAAAAGAGAGGAGAGTGGATGATATGTACGTTTTTGCCCTTTCTGTCCGAGTTCACTCGTCCTTTTCCTCTTTACTCGCGCAGGGTGCGTTGCGAAATGCAAATGAAATGGACGGGAAACGCTTCGATTTGCATAATTCAGCCCCACACTCGATACAAATCACTGCGTTGCTTCCCTGACGCCGCTTGCTGCGTGTTTGTCTTTCCAATTTGGCGCTAATTTTCAACAGCGCTGCTGCCCCTGGCCAGAGCACGTGACCGACCATGCCGCGCGCGGTTTCTAGACGTCACTGAAGTCCCCCACCCCACAGTAGGGATGACCTATACCGCCTATACCCAGTAGACTCTAAATCGAAACCTTTCACTTCCCTGTCTGTCCGTCCCTCAAATTCCACTAAGATATATTCCTCATTAATTTCCCTTGGATTCTACTATGGCCGGCCTCGTTGGTGGTGGAGTAAAGGCCTTGTCAGCTAATCCAGGGGTCGCGGGTTTGAATCCCACCTAGATGGATTTTCTCCCATTCAAGGCATGGATGTATGTGCATGACTATTAACTAAACTTACGTAGGGATTGTTTGGTTGATAAATCAAGACGTAATTATAATAATTTATTTTATGCTAACATTTTTATTTCTGTGAACTATATTATTCTTGTGCCGTAAATCAATTTTATTTATTTGTAATACGTTTCCGAGTTAAAAGAATAAATAAACACGCTATTTTTCCATCCTGCGATGCGACACCTACATTTTGAGCTATCCGTTGCGAAAAATAGATGGCCTCAGCCTTGCGCGGATATACATCACGAGCACATCGGTCACCGCGTGTCTACCTCTCCTCGGTCTTTTCCATGGGTCTAATGTAGTTCTTTCATGTTGAATAATTATCAATTACCACTCTTGTGAGAAGAAAAACTGGCGATCATTTTTTTTAAATTGGGTTTTCGCTTTTTTTCTGGAAAATGTATTTTTTAAGGAATTTACGTTTAAAAATTACCTTTGATTGCTTCTGCTGATATGACGAAACACATTTAGATGTATCATTAGTTTATTCGTGTCTTGTTATATGTCCTTTCTTTACTATAAGACGAATCATTATATCTTGGAAAAAAGTTAGATTTTTTTTGGCATCGGCAATTTCCGATTTTTTTGCTATTTTGTGTCACTGGGAACCATATTAGCGTGGAATGAAATCGGAAGAAGTACACTTGCTATCCTACTTCTATTATATTGCCTCCCTCGCGTGGACTATGCCGCCCCTCCCTTTTTGTACGCGTTTCGCAGTCTGGAATCCACCTGCTTGTGACAACGCACCCCAATGTGCGGTTCAATTCAACAGACCAGTTTTCAATGCGTTTTCGGGGTCCTATTGAAATCAGGATCCCTACCTGAAAGCCAGGTGGAGTGCCCTTGAGAGAGGGGCTTTATGCGTTGCATCATCAGATGCGAAACTGAGGCCCCATCGGTGCACAGTTGTGTATTTGAGCGGTGTACCTACACTTCCGGAACCTTCTGTTATCCCCTCCTTTCCTTATTTCGTCAATAATACCTCGTCTCATCAGCCTCATCGGGTTTTTTAAATGAGATAAATCCAAAAAAAGTGATATATCTTATTCCAGACACACTTTTCTGGGAATCGTATCTCTTTGTTATTGAAGCATTGGAATCTTGTGGTTGGGACTTGATTTTCATGGAGATATTTCATCAGAATCCCGTTTCAAGATTGTGCAATGTGCAAGGCTTATATGCTCAGTATTCCATCCGGCAGAATATCTGAAACTGAACTGAAACTTTGAAACTGTGTTTTATCATACCACAACCTAGGATGCCTCGGCCTAATTTCAATAATCCTAATAAGCTTTGACGATTTTATTTATGACGATGTGTTTACACATTATGGCCAACACGGAGCAATTACTGCACCTGTACACAATGAGATGATGGCCTTAGACTCATTCCACTTACTAATATTTCCGTCGTCAATCACTGAAAGGCATCTCATAAAATCGCAAAAATTCACTCAATACACCGAACTGAAAATATTCCAGGCCATGCCGCAAGGTGTGTGAAATGAGTCCGAGTGTTGTGAGACAAATTTCACTTCCAGAGTCCCTGAGTTTCTCTCTTTGATTTATCCCCATTAGCATTAGCCTATCACGTGTATTTGAAAAATTATTTTTTTATTTTAAGTATCTAGGGAACATTACGAAATTGTGTTGAAGCCGGTGTTGGTGGAAATTTATAGTATAGATAATTTGAAAACCATGAATTTATTTTCGCTAAAGACGAAATGCAATTGTATGCCGAGTGTAAATGGTACTTAATTTTGTGCTTTAATAATTCGCAATATATACTTGAATGATTGGAATAAAGAGTTGCAAACTTTTGGAATAAAGAGATATATAAAGCTGCCAACTTCCATAAAATCTTGCCAGTTACCGCCCCTTTCTCATTGTTGGTAGTTTTTAAACTTTCCCATATTAAAAATGTTTTGTGATGGATTCCTGAAACGTTAACAGTTATACGTTAACAGCGTACAACACTCCATCAACCTAAAATATCTGGTTATTTTATGGCCTCATTTTGCTATTTTCATTTGATAATTATGTGATTATTTTCTTCCTCTGAATTACCTATTACATCAATCGCAAACAATAAATTTCTGCCCAATAAGGGGTTCGAATACTCTGAATTAATTATTAGCTACATTTTCGTTCAATTAAAAGAAGGAATCTAATTTTTTTCCCATTTATTGAATTATATTTCATCCATATTCAAAAATCTATTCAAATTACCCATTTAGTAAATTAACAAGAGGAAAGGGAGTCATTATGTATTCACTCTCAGGCCACAGAATTTTAAATGCACTTTAATGTATATTTAAATCACTACCTATTTAAATTAAATTATTGAGTAATGGAATAATTAGTTTGCAAAATTAAATCTTGACGGGGTTATGTGTTATATATATGTTATATGTTTTCTGGTTGCCAAGCAAGTGTAATTGCAGCCGTAATCAGCAGAATTTAGTTTTTAATCAAAATATTCTTTTATTTTCAACAACTGTTCATTATGTAAATATGTTTGTACAGGCACGTGAATAAAATGCAGGTGGAATTTTGGATAATTGGATATTTTTGGCATATTTATACTAATTATGGTGATATTCGGTATTGTTTATATGATACTTGCGTGAAATTTATGCCTTTTATTTCTTATTAAAGCAAAAGAAAAAAAATATATGTAGAAATAAATTTTTTAACGAATTATATCAGTTTTACAACGATCTGAAATGATAAAATTTGGTCGGCTGTGGCTATTTTAACTTTTTCTAATAAAATAAGATACAAGGATAATCAATTTTTTTCTGGGAAGGGAAGAAAAAATAAACTTGAAATTTAAATGGACATGTCTATAAAAATGATTTCATGTATATTTTAGCATGTATAAAAATTCATTAAAACTCTTATTTTCAATATATAGGACACAAGAACTGAATACGCTCAAAAGCATCGCAAATAAGTATCTGATCTATACGCATCTAATACCCAAATTTTTACCATGGTCTCTAATGTTATCTTTGTTGGTGTTTAGTGGTAGTGCACTGCGAAATCAACTACTTGTATTAATGTCCGCCTTGGCTCTGAGAGCGTACCATTTGTATAAGTATTGTTAGAATACGAGGGTATCTAATTTAATCCCTTACCTCTAGATGATTGCCCTGCCGTCGGAATTATTAATGGCGACACTTATGTGCGATGCTTGTGAGCGTATTCAGTTCTTGAGTGCTATATATTGAAAATAAAAGTTTTAATAAATTTTTATGCATATTAAAACCATTTAAATAAAATAAATCAAATAAATTTTATTTGAAGAAATAATTTATCTAGACATGTCCACTTAAATATGAAGGTAATTTTTCTTCTCTTACGAGTAGAAAATTGAGTATCCTTGTATCTTATTTTATTTATGCACATGCACGATCTAAATATATTTTACTTTAGAGAGTTCGAAGTGCTTTTTTTTCAATGTGTTGTAAATAATATCTGGCAATAGCTTCTTGATCATTCTCCTTCTATATAAATGTATTTCATTTTTCCGTTTTGGAAGCAGATTGCGAAGATACTTTATTTTCTACCTGAGAAGATACACGCTTCGTTATATAGCTAAATGAAAAATCAACCATTTTTTCAAACGGTCGCAGTCAATAATCCTTGTTTACTGTTTGGTATATATAGCCAAGGTAACTTCCTGTCCGAGAGACTGGTAAAGGAGTAGGCGGTCTTAATATTTAAAGTCAGGTATTAAGACCCATCATCTTTCGCTGCCGTCTCCCTTAAAACCTGGAAAGAAGAATTCATGAGGAAAGGGAACACGGTTCTTCAGGCATTTTTTTCCGTTAGAAGCTGGAAAACGGGGTAGATTCCTCTTCATCCATCCTGTAATTAAGAGAGGAGAAATTTAAAATTAAAGAACGGAAATTTGGCTAGTGGTAGTATATTAAAAGATGGGTGGGATTAAAAGCGGTCGCTCCAAAGACGCCCGGAATATCTCATCATAAAGCATCGCAAATTAGAATTAAGGGATCTTAATGATTATATGTTGCGCATGTCATGGGAACAGCTTATTTAACTAAAAGTTTTTGAAAACTGTGCTGCTGTATTTTTTGGAAGATTTATCTTCATTTACGAAAAGGGTATCTAATTTTTCATATTACTATTCCTGAAGTCACAGTAATTTAAATGTCTCTAGTAGTAGTTATTTTATTTTTTGAAATACGCAACTTCATTAATCTATGAAAAAGAAAATATGCTTATATTTTTTTAAAGAATAACATGCCTTTATCGCGAATGTGCATCCTTGCTCTTTCTAAGCCACATGGATCGTCAGAAGGTTCTGTATTGTCCTTACATAGCAGCAGGTTGAAAACATAGTTATATTGCTATATTCAATTTTATTATTAATTTACAATGTTTAGATATTATAAATTTGCATATTTAAATGGGTTGCTACCTTACTTGGGTAGCAATTCAAAAAATAGCAAAATAAAAATATCAGAAAACAAAATATCAGGGGTTATAAATTCCTAATTGCGCCATTTAATTAAGCTTTAAATTTTATATTAATTGTTGCCAAACCTTTTTATGCTGCATAGGTACTTGGTCATACTGTCCTAATTATTTGGTAGAATATATAATTGAGCAACCATTATCTATTTAGTACAATTATTATAATTCAACTTAGAGTTGACCTTGGATTCCTAATGAAAACTTGCGGTTGATAATTTCAGTAACCAGAAAACTTTTTTTGTTGGTGATTGGTGACAGTTTGTTTCCCATTAAGTTTTGAACAAATATAATGCCATCTATGTACGCTTAAATTGAGATCTTCTTTGTAAGAAGCCTGTCATGAGTAATCGTGCTCGTGCTTTTTTCATCAACAATTTTGAATCGTTGTAATATCTTCAGCACTGAGATACAAAACATAGGGAAGTGAAGGCAATTTTCTTATCTAGTGTCAATATAGTGGTACGTAAAAAGTGAAGAGGGGAAAATGAGTACGCGTATATCAGTGCATCCATTTTGTTAAGAATAAAATAATTTTCGAGCGTTCTTATGTGGAAATCTGTAATCCAATTGAAACTTAATCCCGAACAAATGTTGACGTTTGAAACGCGTAGTGCTTTTCGAATGAATCTTTTAGACAGTAACTTATATTTAGTTAAATAAAAATATTAAAAATTAAATAACTATTTCTCCATGTACGATAAGAAGGCATTTAAAATATAATAAAATTTGATCTCGTCAAATTTGACATATTTCTATGTTTACAATTTTCTTTGTAATTAAAAATCGTGAGCGATCTCAGAAAAATTCGATTGTCCTCAGTTTATGTGCATATCTACAGTTATATTTTTACGGAAAGAAGCTTCTTTCTGTTTTCTAAGAAGGAATGAGAGTCGTCAATCAGTTCAATTGGAGAGCATCTCATTTCGGAGTTTTAAAGTCCACGCTCCTCTTCCCCCGAATACATTCCTAACAGATTTCTTTCTCGGGCCTAAAATCCGCGTTCCTCATTCCCCCGACGTTTGTTTGCGTCTCTTTTGGGTGTCATTTCAGCGCGGGAATAAATTTTGCCAGCACTTAGAAACCTTCTTCCCCCCTCCCCCAACCTCCCTCTCATTCACCGCACACCCCCTTCATCCCCCCTCGAGGAAAAACGCGGGCTTGTCTAAATTGTATCCCTTCCCTACGGGGATATCATCCCTCACCTTTTCTCTCTCCCTCCTTAACCTCATTTGCATCGCATCTTTCTCCTCTTCGATACCAAACTTCTTTAGTAAATTCCTCCCTCTACCTCCATACCCTCTCAGATACCCGTTGCTCCTTCTCCTCTGAACACCTCCCCTGGCCGCATACCACCATCCTCGCTAATTCCCCATCTAATTTCCAAAAAGTTTAAAATATTCATGAGCTAGCTTCTCTTCCGAAGGGTTCATATGCTCTCTCTCTCTCTGCAGCTGGTAGATTTCCATCCACCTTCCGCGGTGTTAAAGGGATTTAAGTTTGGAATAAAAATTAAGGGCACTTTTAATCCTCCCTTCTTCCGGCTCTATTTATTATTTTGTGCATATTTTTCACCTGGATTTCCAACCGCACACTCCCGTGTTCTCGTATCTTATGTTTATTTTACCCCGAAGGAGTTCTACTGTAGTCTCTTTTACGGGATCTCCTGGATTTATTCTTTTTAGTGATGTATTTCTTTTACTGTGGCACTCGCAGTTGCTCAGCCAAAACATTAAGAAACTGTATTAGAGGGAGATTTACTGAAATTAAGTGGTTCGTTTATTCCTTTCAGAACCAAGGACGACTGAGAAGGCCTTTGAAGTTGTGAAATAAATGAATAGGATAGGTATAAATGAAACCTTTGAGTAATAGCTAAAGGAAAATAGTAACAACTGTAGACAAAGAGGGAGAAAAGTTGACATTCGCGTCTTGAAATTTTCTAGGGGTTGAATTAAGATGGAATATTTCAGGGGAAAAAGGTCAAGGGTTCTCCGTTTTTGTAAGGGACTGTTGAGTGTGAAAGCTGAGTGGCAGAAAATGGATTGTAGGAAGAGGGGTACTTGCCGATTTTTGTCCATTTACCTTTTTTAGTTCATACCATGAATTTGTGTCATCTACTAAAGTGTTTAATTTTAGTACCCAAATTTTATTACGTAGCTGACCCTTGTATTAATAGCCACTCGACAGAAAAGTCTTTAAAATTGTAAGCACGAAAACTGTTATTTGTGTTGTTTTTTTCTTTGTTGCCTGTGTAGGATGTTTCCATGGTAGGATTTCTAGCGGAATGACTGAAATATTTATAGAGAGACTCTTTTCTTTGATGCCTTTACGGCAAGCCATCACGTGCAACTGCAATTACTTTTTTATGCCCATCAACTAATTTGGTAGAATAATTTTGACCTGACTTTTGTCTTCATTTAATACGTACTTAGTATCAGAATATAGGCCTTCATATGATTAATAATAGGTAAAGAGTAACCATAATCTCTGTCCTTTGCTTTGAAATTAATGAGGTTTCCATTGAGTGAACATAAGCTGTTATTGTTAATTGACCGGAATGCGTAGTAAGATATGCACTGCACATTGAGCACCTTATAATCAGTTTTAAATATTCAAATGAGCTACATGTCTGGCAACATTCCCATATTTCTTACTGTAGTTATTTTCTCTGACTGTTCTTGACATTAAATGTTGCATGATTGGTTTTTCCTTGTAAGAAATTTCTTCTGTACAATATTTGTACCCTTAAAAATCAACGTAAAATATGTACAGGGGGACTATCGTGGTAATAAATTAATAGTCCTTAAGGAGACTGTTTAATAAGACAAGTCATCATATCTTGCCATTAGTGTAATCACTATCACGCTTTAAACGACGCCAGAACAAAATTTGATCAATGTTTTAATTTTGAGCATGATTTTTTATGTTACACTTTCAATACAAAGTGTTGTTTCTATATTCACAATTTTATCATCCGCAAATAAAAAAGTTTTAATTTTGCTAAAATTCAAATACAAAGTGTTGTGTCTACATATGTACTCAAAGTTATAATTTTTAAATAACGAAGTTTTGCTTTTATAAAATAAAAAATAATTTTTCTCTTTGTATTTGTCAAACTTTTGAGGTTGTATATCTGCGCAGAATTTCTGGAAATTTTATAACTTATTTTATACGCTATTATGACAAGCGAAAAAGGAAAGATAGCGGGGAGTCAGCTTATTTCCTTTTACCCTAAAAGGCCTTAGCAAAATACAAATGTAAATCTCAATTGCCTTTCCACTTCGAATTTTTTTCCTCGGAAATTTTCTCCCGATCGAGCCAACTCCAGCGCAGTCACCTGAATCTTCTCTCCCCAACAACTCCGCCACCTTCGGCCGACACTCTCTTTGAAGGTGGTCGGTCTCCCCAGGAATCCGGAGCTACTCCACACCTTTTCCCTCCCAACATTCTCTACAAGTCGAGCCTTGCTAGCGACCCGCATCCGAAAAGGGAGTCAGCACACTCCCTAGTAGCGTAACCCCCAACCCCACTGTCCCGCTTTTTATCACCTCGCCCCTCGTAAAAAGGGAGAGTGGATGTGTGGTGCGGGCAGGTAGAGTAAGTTGGACGAAGGGAGTGACTGCGGGGAAAAAAGCTCACGGGAGCAGCACATCACCTACATTCTCTCCAACTCCTTGGATCGCGTAAACAGCGTATGCGTTGATAGGGCCACACATCGGTCCGAATATAAAAACTTTTATAAAACGTGTCATTATGAGATTAAAAGCTATATTATGAAATAAATTCCCTCTTTCGGCAAATTAACTGTGTAACTACTATTATAGATAAGTCATTTACCAGCAGTAAAATTATTTACGAAAAAAAATGAGTCAGTTGGTTTCGAAAACATTTTTCTACATAAATACCTTCGACCATGTAGACAGAAGATGCATTGTTAGGAAAAAATATCGCTACCAATGTGGAAACTTTTCTAAGGCGTGTCATTAGGAGATGATCTATTAAGAGTTGAATTATGACATAAATTCGCTTTCTTTCTTCAAGTTGACTCTGTAAAAACTATCATTGATAAGTTATTTATCCATATTCATATTATTTACGAAGTAAAATGAGGTGATTTGCGTGGCAGGAAATTATCTCCAGCGTCAAAGCCTTCGATCATGTAAAAAGAAGATGCGTTGCTAGTTCAACTCATTGGTCTCGAAGTGAAAACTTTTCGAAGACGTATCATTAGGAGATGATCTATTTAAAGTTGAATTATGAAATGAACTCACTCTCCCTCTGCAAATTGACTATGTAGCAACTATCCTAGATGAGTTATTTATTAACAGTCCAGTTTTTTGCGAAACATAAAGAGGTGATTAGCTTGGCAGGAAATTATTTTCTATGTCAAAACCTTTGATCATGCTAACAGAATATGCGTTTCTAGGGCAAAATATCGGTCCCAACATGAAAACTTTTATAAGACATGACATTAGGAAAGAATTTAATTTAAAATCTAATTATAGCTGAATTATGAGAAAAATTCGCAACCCTTTCTCGAAATTGACTGTCTAACAGCATCGTAGGTAGTACGTTATTTATCCATATTGCTATTATTTATAAAATATAATGTGGCGATTAGATTGGCAGGTGAAATCAATCGTAGAGGGACAGGTGGAAGGGAAGGAGGGCCAGAGACAGACTCGAATGAGTTACATAGCACAGATTATAAAGAATATAACGTAGAAGAAATACGTCACTATGAAAAGAAGAGCGGATAGAAGAGCGGAATAGAGAGCTACAAACAATCCCTAGGATTCTTGGCCTATGATGATGATGATGATGATGTGAAAACCTTTGATAAGAACAGAAGTTATAGAAGGATAGATTTTTTGGGCAAAACATTGGCCCCAACATGAAAAAGTTTTTATGAGGAGTCATGAAGAGCTTGCACTGCACCGTTACCGTCTAAGCTTCATTAGTTACATGAGCCGCATGAAACAACCCTGCTCGAAACTATGTCCTTGGCTGAAAAATATAAAAGGTGTGACACCATCGGTCCGGGTTAATATTGGAATCTCTTGCCTCATGGATGAAGTATACACGTGAACGTGTCTGTTTGCGTAGGTGGTCGAAGCCAGTGCGCAGTAGGTATACCTATAATAATCTCCTTCATTGATGTGAGGCTCACAATCAACGTGTTTGAATGAAAGTAAAGTAGAGCCTCAGCCATCAATATTTGCCCCGGCACCCTTAATTTTTCAGCCACATCCCTTCTTTTGCGTGATTTCGTTCAAATAGATAACACGTAGAGGGGCATGTGACCGTGGCTGGCTGTGATGAGTCAGTAAATTTCGATTCCTAGTTTTGGATGTGGTTTTTATTAGTAGTCAACATGAAGTGAATGATGCTCTATAGTGTAATATCTGGCTATGAATTCACATAACAACAACTCGTAAATAACTCGGCCCACTTTCGGCTGCAATTGCACCGTTTACTACCCAAATGAGTAAAAAAACTTAGTGATCCTTATAGAGACTGTGAAGGTAGACTTTTACATACAGCTTAATAATATTCGTAGGGATTACAAAGTCCGATCCCATGACCCCTTTTATCCTTCTGGTTATCGCATTTTCTTGACACTCTTCTCTATTTCATGAATTTCAAAATCGTCTCGCATTTATTTACAAGTTCTGTTCGAAAATTCAAGCTGTAGCCGTACTTCACTGTGTCACTTACCGTCTGGTCATAAAAAAACATCATCGTGGATCGCGATATTTGTCAATAGAACTTGTCTCCTGGCTATTTTTATTTAATATCTGTGGTGAATCTATGTATACCAATTGATATTGATAATGATTTTTACGTGCCATTGTCCTGAGAGGTTTCTTACTTGCTATTCAATGAAAGTCTTATAAAAACAATTTTGCGATTACATCCTTAAAACAATCGAAAATGCCAAAAAAAAATTCTTCAGATCAGACTGAGAAATTGTAGCGTTGATTTGCTACAAAATTGGAGAACTAAATTTTATACATAAACTTTTAAACGCACGTATGCATATTTTTTGTGATTAATATTTTTTTCCATTCCGCAATTGCTTCATTTTATGCTTCCCAACTCTCTAATTTCGTAAGTAGGTTCTTTCAAATTCATTCTCTCATCCACGTCTCGAAGCGTCCGCGGATTCAAAGTCCCTCGTTCACTGTTGCCAAGATGTGCAACTTGGCAGGAGGATAGAAAAAAAGTAAACGAGAGATAGCTCGGACGGCCGGTACTTTTATTAACCGCATTAACTCGGCGGAATTCGATCCCACCCGGGAGAGGAATACATCCCCTTTACTCCCGATCTTCTTGCCTTCCCTCTCGCTATCTCTCTCGTTCACCTCTAAGTGGGATAACGTCGCCTTTCCTCCTCCCCTTTCCCTTGGTATTAGGGTACGGTGGCGCCGGCTACGAAGAATAAGATTTTCACGACTCGGGGACCGCGTTACAGCCTCCTTGAGAATTGAATACCGGGGGAAGGAGGTAAGGAGAATTGCGGATGAGGTTGTAAAACTGGGGTAGTGTGAGTTGTAGATGTACACAATTTTCCATCAAGCGGATGGGATACTGATAGTTGTGGGGTTAATTTGCGTTGCAAAGTGTGTCAAATAAGGTTTTACAGTGACTCAATCGCGCAAAAATTCTTCTCCCTCGTTCATAAGGGAATTTTAAGTAATGTTCGTTCACATATACTTGTAGAGGAAGGATATTGCGTACTTTTATATTGTGTACTAATTACGTGGGTAGGGATTGTAACGGGAATATTGATAAAAAACATGAACATTTTCTACCTTTTCTAATTAAAATATTCAATTTATAGGGGGATTTCTAGGCTATGAGCACCTTCAAAATTTTATTATGAGCGATACGTTTTTTTAAATTCTCGGAGTTTTATAGGAGGTTATTTCCAGAACCCTTAAAAGCAGGAGTGATTCTAGGCTCTAAAGCCAGTTTTCAGCATTATGGCGGAATATCCTTTCCTGCCTTTTACCGAAGATAGACGTATTTCAGAATGTATCGTTGGTATTAATGCATACAAATTGTTTCCGACCATAAAAACTCCTCTCTGTATTTAAATTATTGTTTACATGAAACTACAGCCGATGATTCGGGGTTTCTACGAAATAAATTCCTTTTGTGAAGGAGCTATATATATAATTATATTGGGAGATTGAGAGCTATGTATATAGTCACAGCATAAACAAGAACTAGGTTAGATGCTTTATGTAAAATTTTGCCTATTTATTTGAACTGAAACGGCATTTCTTGGAATCGAGGGCTCGTTGTATAACCACCATTGCCATAAATGCATAGCATCAGATACTACTCTTCCTATTTATGGTTCGCCAGCAAAACTAGGTTTTTGCTGTATGATAAGAAAAGAAAGGGCTGCTTCTTAGTTTGTTACGTTGGAAATGCCCTTCTTCCGAGACTGTAGTTTGCGCGCAGGAGGCGTAGTTTAATGATGTTAAAAAAATACTAAGCAATGAATGCATTATAAATTATGAAGTCAAGGTTATAAAGATGAGTGGTAGCTGGAGTCGGCAGAGTGAAAAGAAATTTATGTGAGCATCTGCGTTATCTCGTCCGTACTCCACTTCTCGATTGCATTTTTTCATCTCATAGTAATTTCCTCTTTTCTTAATTGCTCAGATACTTAATTTTCCAGCCTGCGTAATCATCATTTTAATCCCTTATATTTTCCTCTTCCACGTCTAGTTTCTTTCGCAACTTGAAGCACCCTACTTTTCATGACGTAACTTTTCTAAACTTCTGTTCCACAAGATGCATTACTATCTCCTGATGAGATTACTTAGAGTGAGTCCAAAATTAAATATACATGAGGTGTAAGAGGTCTTTTAGGGAATTAAGGTGATACTATTTTTGGAAGATACGCCACCTTGTTCCTCAGACGTGAATTTTTCGCTTCACTCTGACAATAGATAATAGATGAGGCCCAAATTTATAGCTGTTGTCTCGGGATGTCCTAGCTCTTTTTAGGAAACGCTTGCTTGCAAAAAATAATAATTGCCATATTATTATGTCAAGGTAGTCACATTACAGCTTCCAATAGGTCATTAAAGTTCCTACATGTGTCGGATGTAGACTTCTCGAAATTAATTTGAAATAATACTTTTGAATGCATCAATTTCACGTGTATTATATACTTGGGCATTCAAAATTTATCCACGCGAATTATATGGTGACAGTTTTCGTTAAATATGTTATTTTATTAGAATATTGAGGAGTATACAACTCTTTTCAGGAGGCAACTTTCAAAGGGGATGATCGAGGGGCCATATAGCAACTAAAAGGTAAATACGTATTCCATTTTTTGTGAAGGACCTTAAACGGGTAGGCTGATTCAATTGTAACAGTAAAAAAATGCGGAATTTACAATAACCAAATATATGTTAGTACTATAGGTATAATTGAATGAGTATTTTCCTCTTATTTCGCACCCTAGTCTAATTCCTTGTGACATTTTTCAAATATGAGGAGACGAAAGAGACGTTTGAAGCGTATGCGTAAGAAGAAATACTGAAATCTAAGATGGAATTTACAATATGGAATGTTAAAATGCCAAAATGAGTTTGTGAATTGGATTTATAGTCGCAGTAAATAAAGTCAGGACTCAAATTGAACCAAAGAATGAAATCATGAAGACGAGACAAGGCCAAACGGTTGTGAATATCTTGGGGGAGCTCGATTCCCTTTATACTTGACTAAGATGCTTTAATTCTTCTACTCGTGCAACTTGGTTTAGTGACTGTAATTTTCCGAATGCTTAAAGTTTTATATTCGTTATTATTTATCCATTGGATTCATATTCTTTGTTAAAAGATAACCTCTAGAGTTGGAATAGTACCATATTAAATCTATATCCCTTAAATACCTTCATTCATTCCTCATATTTCCCGAGGTGTAGTTATTTTTTTGTTACGAATTCGACACTCATTTTCTCATTCGCACAAAGCATTGCATTGGCTTTGTGGCAGGATGAATTCACGCTCATGAATGTTTTGAGTTTGCTCATGAGACCAAACTTTTCAGCCTCAATATTTTCGTGTAGACCTTATTCATATGTGAGCAGTTCATAGTTGTATTCATTTACCGAATAAAAGTAATGAGCGTATTCTTTAATACGAACCACTTTAAACTCCTCTCCGTACCTCAAATAAAGTTTACTACGATGAATTCAGAACCATTTGACAGAAAATAAATGGATGAAATTGGGTTAATTGCTACGCATAACGTAATATATATTTCAATTTTTCCATTTTTTATGCTGTTTTCGACTTCTTTTCGTTTTTTCTTCAGCTGCAGCACGCGTTTTAGCTATGTATGTACAAAATTACCTAAATATTTTATATTTTAAGATGTATTCAGAACAATTCGTCGGCAAATCGGTGAAATTGGGTTAATTTCTATGCGTAACGTTATATAACGCAAGTATTCCATTGTGCATGCTGTCGTCGACGTTTTTGGTTTTTTTCTTCATCTGTAGCACGCGTTATAGCTTTGTAATATATAAAATTTCCAGCGCAGTTTCTCTCCTTCGTCTCTTCAATTTCGTTGTCTTCTTCGGTATTTCCTCGTTGAACTCACTTTTCCTTTCGAGTTGCGTTCCTCTTCCGATCTTTTAAAAATTTCATCACCCTTTCCCCTCCTTACGGAATGCGCGTGTAACATCCCAGTCTCACCATCCTCCCATGCCTATCTCTCTCTTTCACTCTCGTACCCTTTTGCACCCTTCTTCCTAACTTAAAACCTCCCTTTACCCCATACACATCCAATACCCTTTTCATTCTTCTTTACTCTTTACCGTTCATCCGAGTTGCTCCCTTTCTCACGTATCTTTTGCCTCCTTTTTCCCTGTCATCCACTCATCGCTCTTAATACTTCTAAATTTTTAATTACTTCCTTTGTCTTCAACTTCTTTGTTCCCCTTGGAGTTACGATAACTTCGAAGCTACCGTGGCTAACGCATATAAGAAATATTTGTGGCAGAGTCCTGAAGAAGCTAGGATTCATCAAGTTTATTGCGGGAAGATTTTCGGGTGAAAATTAAAAGAGACTTGCTATTTCGCGCTTGTCCGGCCACACCGGGCGGCGGCTTATGGGATAGTACGTAGATGTAGATTGATGTATTTGTTGACCTAATTTCACGCATCGCATACTTATATTGTTGTTTTTAGTTCAGCTACTTTTTTAAATTGTTAAGAACTAGCACCTTAAGCTTATGTAAAAACGGGGACTTTCAATATTTTATGAACATAAACATCATAGCTGAGTGAAATTATTTTCCCCGTAATTATGGATATAAATTGTCATAAGATTATTAATGGTGAATTGGAGTATGGGATTATGCATGTTGATTCCAAGTTTTTGCCTCCTGGGGTTTTCCACTGCTTTCATTTTTCAATTAATATATTTTAACTAGATCGAATTATAAACCATGAGCTTCTATCTCCGGAAGCCTTTCCTAGTTTGTGTGATATTTGAGACGTTGGTGAAAGATAATAAACAAAGCCTTTGGATATCAATTTGTAATATAGATAAATTAGAGCATTGCGCTGGTAGCTTTAAGTACCACAAATCTGATCCAGTAAGTTTCACGGAGTTGCGGAGTTCACAAGGTATTTTGTGCTTTTCTGGTATTTGCAAAATTCAAACATAGTTGCCCGAACGTTTTCATGGCATTATAAGCATTAGAATACAGGTTTTCAAGTATGCGTCCTAAGTGTTGCCATGAGCGGAATACCTGATAGCTCTGATTAATTTCCACTGATTAAGTCAAAGAAATCATTTTCTTTGATACAACATATTGAAGTGAGTGTCATTATCTTATTGACTATTGTAGCTATTTGACTATCCTTTAGTGTGAAATGAAGAGAAGAAGAGAGAGAAAGCAGTAGCTGTGAAATAATGAACGAAATATCCATCTGAAATGGCTCTAAATTGACGAAAAATAATCTGCATGCAAGTTTCGGTCGCCTTTTTCCCGATTCCATTCCGTTGCATTAAGGTACTTTCAACTCTGCGATGTATAAAACGGCTTTTATGACGGACCTCACTCTAGTCTTTCGACCCAAAAGTAGGAAGAGCTTCTTCGTAGCTGCATATATTCTCTAAAATCTTCACCGTCTCTCTATTCTTCCCTCCGAGTGCTTCGACCTCCCCTCCCTATACCGTTACGTGGTTCCCCTTTTCCGTTCTGCTCTCTTCCTTCATACTTATTCCTGTCTCCTCCTCCTCTCCCTCCTCCTTCTTCCACCCTTCTGAAACTTCTTCTGCTCTTTTCTCAGACTTTTATTTTCCCCGGGAGCATCTTTTCCTTTGCTTCCTCAATGGAATGGGCGGAGACGTAAGGTGAAAGAGTGGACCTTTGACACATGAAAGAGGGTACTTTTGACTATGCCAAAGCACATTTCTTCGGTCATTGCATCCAAAGGAGGAGTGCTTGCGTTAATGCTGCAGGAATGGATGCCGGGTATCCATCTCTGCTAGGAATACTTTGAGAGTATTGTGCGGGTGTAATTTTTTCCTATAGCATGTTTAGGTGATAAATTATTCCGCGGCTTTCTGGTTGATGTTTAATGTGTATTGTTCCCCGACATTAGTTAGATATAGGTATTTCCTGTTCAATTTAAGTCCTCTATAGGTGCTAGTAATGTAGAGCATTAAAATTTGTTTGGATTACATTGCTTTATTTGTCTAATTGTTCCCTCTCCTTTTGTATCTCCATAGTATCAGTGTCAGTGTATTCTATAAAATTTAGTGTCATATAATGTAGAAAACCTTCATTTTTATATCCTTCGAGATATCGATAGTACGTACTCTAGGTTCAGTTGCGTACTTCAGTTGACTGAAGCCGAATTTCTGTAGAGAATAGTCAGATTCATAAAAATGAAATAATTTCAATGTCATTATATTTTGAATTTTATTTCTAATCATGTTCCATTTTTGTAAAAAATTTCAGGTAGGGCTTCATTGCCTTGATAAAGTTACAGCGTGACCTAAAAGGCCTCAGCCTTTAATTCATTTTCATTGGAAATAGTTTCATACAAATTGTTTTCAGTCTCGCAGAATCATTTTAATATCATTTGGATGCGTTTGGAGGAGCTGATTTTGCCCTTTAGGTTTCCAATCTTTTCTCTTTTTGGAAATGGAATTTTCCTTAGAGACGGGTCCAACTGTTGATGATTTTTATCAAAGGCGAAGGAGACGAAGTATTTATGGGTCACATATAGTGAAGCATTGATGGAGAAGTAACTCCTTGAAGTGATATAAACCATTACGCAATAAAGCGTTGCCTCAATTTGCGGCCACCAAAAAAGGCATTAGAAATTTACCTCCTAAAAATTTCTCATATCGAAAATTCGGGTGAAGGTAATGGTTCAAAATAAACATTTAATTTGGCAAGCTAAAAAATCCGCTTCTTAACCGTAATCCGCGAATTAATTAAAATAATGCTCCCTTAAAACGAACAGTTTTTGTCCCAGTGATACCATTAATGCATGCTTCAAGACACACCCAATTAAACACCAACCAACATTATCAAACAAGAACGAAAAATTTTTTTCGTACCTCTACTGCGCGTAATCGTGACTCGGTGACTGAGTAAACATTAAAAAAATATTTTTTGCGACTTAAATGGCCTAAATTTCCTGTGCTATCTCTCGAGGAATTTCGAGAAACATTCCTTCTGTGAAATAAAAAAAAGAACGCAATCCTGGAATTGCCGGAGTGAGAAAAAAAAACCCGGTGCAAATTATGAAGAAGTTAATGTAGCGTTTTGAGGTTTTTCTCCCGCCACCCCCACTTCCCATCTTCCCTCAGGTTCTTTTTTTTTTTTTTTTTTAAAGTCCCCTTCAATTCATTTTCTGTCCCCGTCGTGCTTCTTTCTTTCCCGTTTCTCAAGTCATATTCCCATCCCACCCTACGGCGCGTAGTTCTCTCGAGGTCTTGTGACGAACTTATCCTGCTTCCCCTTCTCCCCTTTAATCTCTCTTCATATTCACTGGTTCTGACGTCAATATCCTGGAGTCTCTTTGTCTTTCCTCTGTTTTTGTCCTTATTCCTTCGCTCCCATAACCTTTTGGCGGCATCTTGGTTTACCTTCCCTGCACCCTCAGGAGTGTTCATTAGTTTAGCAAATAGGTATAATGTCGTAAGCTTTCCCGGTGAGTACAATTGATAAAATCTTCTCGGGTTTGGTAAGGCTATTTTGACCAATGTTTCGATGAGAAAAATGTTTCGGTTAGCCTTAAACAGCTTTACCCGGTGCCAAACCAGAGAAGAATTTATCTACAGTTTTCGAATATTACATGTTGGTCAATATCTATTCTATATATTACTATAGTTAGTATAGTATAGTTGATATCCTAAGCTCAAATAACTAACGTTTCGTTGAATTGGTTGAAATATTTCCTTGATAATTTCATCGTTTTCGTCCCAACGAAATACATACGTCCAAACGAAATACATATGAAATACAATGAAATATATAGTGGTGAATAATAAGGCAATCATTGTTTAAATAGCTGAATTTTATGAAAATTTCCTCTTTCATGCGATTATGTACCAAAGAAATGGCAAACTTCACTGCTAATAAGAGCATTAAGAGATGTTGGGTGAACCTATAGGACCCTTATCACAAACCTGTCAAGTTTTATCCTGTGTGAATATATGTAAGCCTTTAATTACTAAGTAGTTTTTTGGTCAAATCTGCCTCTATTTTAAAGGCAACCCCAAATTATTCCTCGATTTATTAGTTAATGCATTATATTAATTTTTTACCCCCTCCAGTGAATAATATTTCGCAAGCAATGCCTTGCATGAATTTTTTAAAGTAACTGATGCCATTGAATGCACAATAGATTATGCAGAGACTGTCTCGGAAACGTTGGTGATTAATAATAAAAAAATGCTGGTAAGAATGTGTGTAAAGCATGTGTGAACTGACCGTAACAACCTTATCTCACTCAAAAAACAAGATAACTCTCCATTATTTTAATTTGTGAAAACACTTTAAATATGCTTTACGAATATTAAACTTTTCTTGGCCTAAATATCTTACTGCGCAAAACTCCCAGATTATCTTGCAGTGAAGAAACATCTAGTGCTGACCAGATTATTTTCAGCGACAGCAAAGCTAATGTGCATAGAATTTAATTTAAATTCTAGCGAAAATTGAAGTTTCGTAATGTCACCAAGAATAAATGGCTCTGTTAAGAGTCGAGAATGATAAATGAATGTGCCAAGTCTTAACCTATAAACCTTCATCCCGGTTTTCCTCTATCTTTTGCCCTCACCTTTAATTCACTTTTTTTTTCTTTCATTCCTCCAATCTCTACCGTTCTCGCGATGCCCACTCTGCCGAGCGTTCAGTTTGCCTTATTAAGCCCTCTCATGCGCACCGCTACATACACCTCGACTTCTCCGTCATATCCCCCTTTTTTTCCTTCTCCCCCACTCGGTCAGCCTTCTCAGCCTCCCTACTCTGAGGTACGTTTCTCCCTCTTCCCCTCTCTTCCTTTCCACGCTCTCCTTAACATCCAAGTGGGACTCTCCTCTGTTTTATTCACAAAAATATTTTTCTTCCTCCATTTTTCCTCCTCTCCTGCAAAAGACGGGAATTTTCCATTTATTCTCACGCCTACATCCACCACCTCCTCCTCCTTCTGCTCTCCACTCTTCCTCCTTCCCTTTTTTATTATTCCTTTTCCGTTTTCTTCAGTATACTTACTTTTCCTCCTTCCGTCTTCTTTCTCTTTCCTCTGTCCCTCTCTATTTCTCTCTCTCCTCTCGTTTCTTGTTTCTCCGTCAAATTTATTTTTCAAGCCCAATTTTTTCTTCCTCTCCCCTTTTCGCATTTGGTTTCATTTATTTTTATGTATACTTTTTTAAATCCCCTACACTTTTTATTTGCCTCCAAATTGTTCTCGACTCCTTTTTTTAATCCTTTTTTTTTTTAGCGTTTCTCTGTTGTCTTTTGGTGTGGCTAATGGGCCCAAAGATCATCCAAGTTTTCTCTCTGCTCTGCATTTTTTCTTTATAGAGGGAGCTTAGGATGTAGAACTGCTTTCTTAATGGGGCATTCTAAGAAATATTTTAGTCTTTATCAATTGTTTTAATTTTTTTCCTAGGATGTACTTAAGGTTAAGGATATATTCCTCAACGTATCACAAAAACCAGTAACGCGTAGGTGCCCAATTTTATTCGGTATGCGGATTGATGTGTGCGAGGGTTTTCTTTCCGTACGTAATTGCTCATAAGGTGGTTTTGTACGATGGAGAACGAAGTTACTTTAGAGGAATTCGCTAGACAGGGAATGATAATCCTATATTTTATTTCTACAGTGACGGGATCATTTGAGATAGCATAGTCTTAAATAATCAGGGATGAGAGAGATAGAATTAATTTTATCTGGATAAGAATTTGGCAAATTTAAATGCCGAGATTGGTTTGTAATTCAAGCCACTTCTTCTCAGTGTGGAAATATAACTCGTAATTGGGCATTTTAGTGAGAAAACTTTGGTAAATGAGTAGAGGGAAAATTTTGGATGTGTTAAATGCATGAAAAAGTAAATATGGGATGTAAAACTACAGCAAAACTTTCAATTTCCAAGAATGAAGTGAACAAAGAATGGGATGACTAATGCATTGAAACGTAAAAAATTGCACACGTTTTATAGGTGTAATGACGTGATCCCATGACTTGGAGATGTGAATGAAGACAAATATATTGTTCCACATGACGCGGACTGTTAATTTTATTCGCTTTGGGATTGAGCTCTAGAAAAAAGGGAATTAACAATACCTTCTTCTAGGTATAAACGGATGGTGATTTTGTTGCGGGCACTGACTATAGTTTAATGTATAATTATATAGGCCCACAACTGTAATTTACAGGGGAACAGGATCGTATTCAAGCTGAAAGGCCGTTAAGCGATTGAGCGGAAAACACCGTCGGGGTGAACTAGCTTAGCAATATTTAATGAATTAGGATGGTAATAATTATTGACAAGTGACTAAATAATTATGGAACAATGTAGTAGCGTGAAATTCAATCAGGCGTGGAATATCTTATTCTTGTTAAAGAAATCAAAGATTCAGTATAAATCACGTCATATGAGCAGTAAAAAAATTGAAACAAATATTATAAAAGATGAATTGCTCTTTAATATGCCATCAACTCGTTTCGCGCGATGAAGGCGTTGGAGGCGTAAATCTCTTTCTGGTGGCGGCGTGACGTGGATTGGTACACTTTCAATAAATTGGATCCTGAATATTTTTTATTTGTCTCGAAAATCAAATATATTGTTACCAAACTGAAGGTACCAAGAATGTGAAGAATTTAAGAGCTTTAATTGTTGTGGACTTTGAACAAATTGATTAGAGACTCCAGAGAAATTTTCATCCACTTTACTATCTCAAATCTAAGTTTGATCTAAGTGTACTCGAAAGGCACACTCCGAAGAGTATCATTGTGACTTGTTTTCCCCAAAACTGGAGGATAAAAGGCTTCACGGGGCAGAGCCCGTTCCTTGAAAGAAATCCATTTAATTTACCAACTTTGCTCACTTCATTCGACCTGGGGTAGAAATGTCCATCTGAGAAAAGAATTGCTGGAGTGGAATCATGAGAAGAAAAGAGACGTCTCGGTTGATTTGTATGAAGATTGAAGGCGCAGGAGTTTTTACTGAGGCTTTTCTTTTCCAGTCTTGCCCTGTAGTCCTCTGCAGTGAGTGTATCCCAATTGGGGAAACGCTAGCTTGCCCTACCTAGGGAAAAAAAAGAGATTGCCCCAAAGCGAGTAAGACACGAATCTTCGTCCCTTCAAGAGCCAACTCTAAAACCTGGAAGCGAGTGGTGGCGGAAGATGGAAAACTCAGTGAAAGAAGGGAGAGTGTAGGGGGGCAGAGTGGGGGAGGGGGGTGCCCACGTGCCTTCATCTCCAGGGATACTGGCGCCACTCCCCACGGGTGGGCGCCACCCCTACCGCCGGGCGAGTTTTCTTTTAGGGCGATTAGACACGATTCGGGCGATGACACGCAAGCGGAAAGAGGAAAAAGACTATTTGGGAATTAAAATGAAGAATAATTTCACTCAAATATTCTCCCGAAGCCTCTAGGGGTTCCTGCATCAGCCGGTAGTTCTCGAAGAAGACTTTTCTGGAAAAGGATCATATTGCAAGAAAACTGGAGGGATTTTATTGTTGAATGGTAGAAAGGTATTTCTTGAGGCTGAATTATTAGATGACATACGTATGAGAAGTAGAAATTATGAAAAGAATTAAAAGAGCGTATTACTGTAGAACGAAAGAGTAGGAAAAGGATGTGTTACTCATGTTAGTCGTCGTTAGCTTTTAGAGTAGAAGAGAAAAAATATCATATTCATCATAGCACGTCCTCATGCAATGGAAATTTACACTTGTTGATACTAATTTAGATACAGAAATTAAAAATGCACGAAGTCAAACCTGCAGAAAAACTTCGGTAATGGGATTAATTGCTGCTCGTTTGCGTTAGAGGTGGAAAAAACTGATCCTTAGCCAAAAAAATATTCCCCTCCTTCATATGATTGTAAAAGTTTATGGACATATTCAAGAGCATCCTATAGTATGGAAAGAAAGTAGGTAGTGTCAGTTTTTCATTTTCATTAATATTAAATCAGGAAAATATCGAGTACAAATAGAATACAATGGAACTGAAAAGGGAGTTTTAGAAGGAGAAAGTAATAGTTAAATAAAGTTATTGGAAACATTCGTTTGATTAGAAAAAAATTAACATGCATCCAATTTCGATGTTAAACTTTTTGAAGAAGACGAAATCTAATTTGAAAAGGGCATCGGTAAACACTGCTTAAAATTGAGAATTTGACTCCAAATATTTTGTTTCTCTGATGTAGGATACTCTGTAATACGTTCATTAAATTTTACAACCCAATGAAGAAAGTGAAAGTGCTGGCAAGTCATGCCTTTCACTTCTCTAACTTTTGCGCCACAAACACATGAGGTCATTCTCATTGGTGCCCCATTGTGTTTGAAATTTCTTCTTCCGTTCGCTTTTCGTGCGGGCATTTCTCTCTTGGTCTTTATTTTGCCTCTTTAAAATCCATGTACGGGCGCAAGGGAGTAGGGAGGTACCAATTGACATAGTTAAAACTTACAAAAATGAGGGAGTGCATGATTTTTTAAAATTTCGATTACTTGTGGCTCTTTAATGACTGCTGAATTTGATATTATCTGGCTATCAAGGAGACTCAAGTGTAACAAATTTTTCGGCAAGTTCAATTATTCCATGAACGGAAAATACGCTTTAAAATATATAACTAACTAGCTGACCCGGCGAACTTCGTACCGCCTAACATTCAATGAACTTATAGTTTAGTTGCACCATTTATAAATAAAGAGCGGCTGTATCATTTTAATCATATTTGATTTATTATAAATGAAATGATAAAATAAAAATTATACGCATTCAGTTGTTGGCTATTTGTGTTATTAACCGTAAAAAAATGTTTTTAGGTCTAAGTCCGCAGCGTAAACTTGGCTCGTTCACGGTGCAGGTTAAGGCAACGCTAGACCGACAACTAATGACAAGTTTCATATTGGTCACGTAGACGACATACAGTGATCTATAATGCTACTTATTAAAAAAACAGTCATATACATTGGTTTATATTGGAGTTACACATTTTCTTTACTGTACTGTCAAATTTTATGTACTATCCGTGTAATTATTTTCTAATAGGGTAGTTTCCTTCATCAAAGAAAACGAAAGGCATTGATTGCGATTCATTACCCACCATTACTGTATTCATAATACGCAAATTATTTGGTTTTTGAAATACCGGTTTAGACGAATGGCAAGGGTCAAATTTTATCCTCATTTGAAAAAGGCCAGATTGGCGCCCATGCGATTCCACTCCGCATGACGTCACAGGGACCTAGTTTCTACACGACAGGATAGGAGTTATACATCGTCTGAGGTTACCAATGCATGCATGAGGCACAGAGCTCAGGGAAACGTGTCTTAATAATCACCTATTAAAACTGGCTAAGTTCGGAAAGTTTTCTTCGTTTGATAAGGTATTAATAAACCTTTTTTAAGCCAAGCGCTACCTTTCAGCAAGGTACTCAGCTATCCGCTAGCATCCTGCGACGTATCAGCGCTAAGCCTCGCCTCAAGGTCACCTCACCGGGCGGGAGGGGGAACCAGAAATACGACGTACGGGGATATTTCCCGACATTCATACTTAAGCGTCGCGTTTTCGCGCGCTTGAAAATTTTCACTTTTCATTTAATCGCGAAAAATAGATGTTGTCGTTTAAAAATCTAAAACCGTGAAATACGTACTCCAGGAGTAATAATCTTTCGATTAAAGCAATAAAAAAATAATAGGAAACCACCCTATTGCTCCATGCACAATTTATGATCAATGAGTTAACATTGGTTTACAAATTTGAAGCTTGAAGTGAGTGTATCATAAAAATTAAGTTTTGGATTACTAGATCTTTGAAAAATGAAAAATTTGCCTCGTAAAAATTCTTGAATCTGAATATATAACATTGTATAAGATTTTTATCTTATTGTTTTAATAGCTTATTTTAATCTATTTTCTAAGCATAAATTGTTGCTATGGATGGATGAAATAGAAATAATCTCATTTAATACGTTGACGAAATTTACTGTTATTTACGAGTAGGTATCGATTGCACGTTCTCTATTGTGTGCAGGCAAACATTTGATCATTTCCGGCCTCATCGGCGGTAGGGTGAAGTCCTCGCCTGCCAAATAAGTGGTCGCGGGTTCGAGTCCCGCCTGGTTAGGTTACCCCTATCCAGGGTTTGTTCATGCACGTGTAATTGTTGAATTATTGAGTAAACCCAGATGTAAAATGCCAATTATTGCCGTTTTCGGGGGTATGGGAATTAAAAAATATTTTTTAAAGTGCTGAATATCGATATTTTTCCTTCAATATCGTGTCTCTAGATCGAGGGGTTGTGTTCTCACAAGATATATTTTCTGATGAAACTTCGAACGTAGTTCAGTGACCTCTTTGGGAGTCTGTTGATTGTAGTCAATTTGGCGACACTCCTCCGCCGTTGTGTGCTCTTCCCTTCCGCTGATGCGAATCTTTTTAATAGCCTCCTCTCCCACCCTCGGACCTCGTTCTTCCTCTTTTTATTCAGCTCGGCATTCGGCGAATTCTTGCTTAACCTTTAGCGCTTGAATTAACCCCATGTGCCGAGCCGAGATGCGAACGCCGCCGCCGCCACTACGGAAATAGAAGTGCTAATCAGGGCGGCAAAAATTCCGAGTGCCGACGTGCCTCCTCCTCGAGGTATAAATACGCTCAATAGAAGAATTCCCCGAGCTGTGGGCTTCCATTCATGAATAGACGAGGGTAAAAAAACTTAGAATGGCGGGTTTTAAAGGGTAAGATGTGGAAAAAATCGGCACCTTGTTAACTTCTGTGTTTAATCATCATTGCATAGCCTCGGTCGGAAGATTTCATAGTAGAAAATTAGAGAGATGGTAGATATATTTTTTGTAAGAAATATATTGGACGATCTATAGAAATAATGATCAATAACCGTTCTTGCTATTTCGCATCTGAATTGAATACAAACGTACTTAAAGTGTGTTTCTGTGGAATTTGTCCGTAGTGAATAATTGAGACATTTGCTCGCTGACTAACCATTCACTACCGTAATCACTTTTGTGGTGTGTGGTGCTTTCTTAAAGGAAGGAATTAAACAATTATTACAACAAGGCAACAAACAACATTAGCGTAAGATGTACTGCACATTTGTGCTTTTTTTTAGCATGAGCGTACGTGTGAGGTATGATTTCTAGGTGGGGAGGCTCCTGCAACTTAAGATCCATCTAAGAATCAATTAAAATTTTGGATCTTAAAAACTGTCTCTGAGACTTGAAGGGCACCTATTCTTCTATAGCGAGCAGTAGATAAGGCTTGGATGGATTAGAAAACAATCCCAAGTCGTACAATGAACTTTTACAAATTCAAGGCTGTCTGAGGCGAGTAGTTCGTATTAATTGTAGTAATTATTATGTATTATCATTTGGCTAGGCTGATGAATTTATTTTTTTAAGTACTGCTATAGAGGAGTACTTCTTGAGTTGCAATTTGGCACTACGTACCTAATCGCAACTCAAGTAAAGAATCCATGCGTTGGGTATAATAACGTAGTTAGAAGTACACTTTTCATCGAAAGTCAGGGAATTTGTATTAAAGGATTGCGCTGTATGGAAAAGAAAATGCACTGAATAACGCCCTAAAGATATTCAAAGAATACGAATCACGCTGAAATTGTGGGTAAATTAGAGTATGGCATGAGAAGATATTTTTTGATTTTGTATTTTAAATCGTTTTCATATGCTTCGGTATTTAAAGCAATCATAGCGATTTATATTTTTATTGGTTTAAATAAGCTTCGGTATTTAAAGCAATCATTGCGATTGGGGAATTTAGATTTCAGAGTTTGACCCAATGGTGTTTACTTCATTTTTTTGGCTCGTGCATGCTTCTTTTTATTTTTTATTTTAATATTATTGTACTATAGATAAAGTTCCATTCAATTGTTGCATATAACCTTCGCCATTACCGCTTTCACCTTTATTAATAACAACCCACTTTCAGTACTTGCCCACATTACCCGCCAGTTTTCGTCCAATATACTCGGAATTTTGAGCAGGGACGCCCGAGTTGGGCAAACTACCCGAGCGAGGGAGCACCTGTTTAAAGGGAGACGGGTATTCCGAGACTGTTGAGCGAGCTGTGCAAATTTGTGCGCCGCACCGAGTGCTCTGGTTGAGGAGAGAGGTTTAAAGCGATCGAGAGATAGTTAGAAGGAGGGAGGGCTGTTGAGCTGTTTTGGGGCGCGAAGGGTTGAAGACCTTTTCAGAAGGGGTGAGGCGGGGGATGACTTGTATTTTTTTTATCAATATTTTTTTTAAGGGTAGGAGATGAGCTTTGGTGTTGAAGGAGGTAGAGTTAGGGGGTAGGGCAGGGTACAGGAAGTGGCGTGCGGCGAGAAAGGGTATCGAGCGATAGTAGGGTTCGAAGGCGGAAGGAAGGAAGATGTGTCGGGGTACCAGAAAATCGAACCCTGTGGGGGATGTGGGAGGGGGATGGTTTCGCCGGGTGATAATGGAAACGATGGAGGAGAGAGGGGGGGAGGATGGATTTATCGGGTGAAGGGATCGAGCGAGGGGCAAAGACCGTTTCACGCCCCGCTTGTTTCAACCTCCGAAATCACTCCTCAAAACGAGAAAACTTAATGTTTTGACGCGAAATTTCACCCAAATCCCTCGTGTGCTCCTCGAGATGGATCCTCTTTTATCGTCAGCACATAAGCTGTTGCGCAAAGGACAATACGTGCATATTAACGGGTAAATATGTTCTGAAATTTTATTTAAAACAACGGCATTGAATCGATGGATTCGGATTTCAATAGACGGTTTCCTTAGATGAAAACGAGGATTAGATGTAACAAGTTTGAAGTCATGATTGTCTGGATGGGAAAAGTTTCTGAAAGTGTGCCTTTAGCCAGAAATAATAGCTGATGGAAAGTGGGAGTTTATTTTATTTCTGCGACTCGCGTTGAGTCCTATTCATCAGTTTCACGTGGTTTTGTGTATTTTTATCAGCATTACGGGAATATCAGCCGATGATGACCTGGGTAAAGATGCAGGGGAAATGCATTACCGAAGTGTAGCGTTAAGGAAGACAATTTATTTTATTTTTTTTAATTATTTTAAAGAAATATAACCACATACAGCATATGCCATTTTATAGTGGCCAGGTAACAATACATAAATTAGAGGACGAAGACGCAATATAACATGTAGAAAATAATAATTACATTTACAAAAACAAAAGGACAACAAGAAACTGCAGTGACAGACTACTTCGGTGACAGATAGGATAGGGAAAGGCTTATGAAGGATTTCAATGGAAGTGCAAAGGGGTCGATGTGTGGAGGGAGTGAGTTCAACACAGAAGTAATGCGGTAGAAAAACGAACGTTTAGTGAGTGAAAGTCTAGGAATGGGCATGTGGATTAGGGGATGAGAACGGGTAGGGCGGGGTGGAACTTTAAAATTGATAAAAGAGAGCAATGCTGGGCAGTCGATGGTGGAATTGAGAATCTTATAAATAAGTTTTAAATCAGCTGTGAGCCTATGGGTAGTGAGATTAGGGATGAAGAGGGAGGAGAGAATAGCATTAATGGATGGTTGCTAAGATGGATTACTTTGGAAGAATGAGATTCACGAGATATCTAGTGGATATACATGAATTCATAGGAGGTGTTAGGAGGTCATACATTATAGCAACTTTTTGCTCAATACTTTTCCCAGTCGAGTTCGCTATCATTACAGAATTAAATCATGGGTTATTTTTCTACATTGATTTCATGCATTTTCACCCGCTGCTACGTAGTTCACGGCTTTACGCGTGCATGAATTATTTCTTTCGATTCGTGTTGAATGGACATTTTAGGTAGTGCTATGGCATTTTTGAACGACATCACCCCCTGCCCGTCCCTCATCCGTCACCCGCTCCAACCCTTTTCTTCAACCCCCTCTACCCCCCACATCCTCCAGCATGCTACCGCGCGGCGTCAACGAGGCAAGATCAACGAAGAGGCGGCATGAGGAGGAGGAGAGGGTCGAATCTTTGAGGAGCCGCAGAGGGGGTGAGGGAGTGGGACAGAAAACCCTGTCGAAGTTTAACGCGGAGCAAATTGGTTCGGAACGAGAGCAAGCGAGGGAGAAGGCGGGAGGGAGGCGAGCGAGCAGGCGAGGGGGTTGGGTTTTGACGGGCGGGTGGAAATTACGGACATGATTACCCCATCTCCTTCTTCGGGGAGAGAGTTGAAAAGAAAACTGATTCCACAAGCATCCTCCGCCGCTGCCGCGAAGGCATCCAATTGGCGCCAAAAAGGGGTTGCGGATGAGCCCCTCCAATTCACCTACACCCCAACACCCTTCATTCACAGCGGATTAGGAGGAGGAGGAAGATAGAGAAGTTCCAAAGGGTTGGTATGGGTAAGATGAAGGGTTTTTGGTGGGGACGGGAGAATTTCTCTCTTGGAAGTTATGGTGGGATGGGTGGAATACATATATTCGGAATGAGATCTCTTGTTCCTGTGATCTGATGAAGAGGGTGTTGATGGGGAGACGTCAGGGGGAAGTGGGTGCGGGATTTGTGGATTGGATTCCTCGGGCGGATAGCTGTGGTATCGCCGAGGAAGTTCTGCGGCGCCGCTTATCACAATGCTTAGGTTAGAAGGAAGGAGAGGGGGGAGAGAGCCATAAAGAGAGAGAGAGAGAGAGAGAGAGCGATGTCAAGCCGTAGCGTCCAGATTATTTATTCATCGGATATTAATTTCGGTCTTATTATTAAATGTGTGGATGCTATTAATTAATAGCAGTGAATTTTAAATTGAATATGTAGCATTTCTCCATGAAGAAGAGGGAAAATTGCACTTTGATATCTTCGGCTGAAATCATTCGTTTTTCAAGTTACGGGTTTTATTTCACATTATCATCTTCACGATGTAGCTGAAGATTCTGTGAAGCATTTGGATCGGTCATTGATTGATGGGACGTGGCCGTAAAAAATAAATCAATTTTTATGCCATTATGAAGTTTAATTTTTGTTTGCAGATTTGTAGAAATTTGTTTTAAGGTTCTGACAGCAATGCTCAAAAGCATGAACGCAAGGTATATTGAAATAGCCCCTTCTCTTAATTCTATAGCGATAGCACGTTCGATTTAGAAAAACGTGCGGCTTGAAGTTGTACAATAACGTGGTCCGTGTAAAATGGCTAAAATGTATGACCTCCCGACGTGCATTCATGGAGGCAAAGAAAAGTGTTTTGCTCCTTACTTGGAGGCGTTGAAATTCGGTATATTTATTTTGGGTATTAGGGGTTAATGGGAACATCAGGCTATCCATACTCAACCGATTTTCTTTGCTTGGTTTCACTCTTTAAATGTGTAATCCACCCATGAATGATTGACTTTACGTGTTTATGTACGTTATTTATTCGTTGATGAATAAAATTTGTATATAACTTGTTTGAGTTTCAAAATCAGTTTCCACTTATATATGCATAGAAATTCAAGAAAAATATTTTTAAAAGACATGGAACGTACTATTTTGGGAAAAATATTTATGTGATCATTTGGATATGTTCTTTCTGAAAATACTTTTCTAAAAAAGTAGATATCGAGGAATAAGTATTCATTCAAATTTTGAATTTACGAATCATATTGGTATTGCTGAGGAATTTCTGTGTAATTTCCTTTAAGGTCCGGAGGTCGAATAAGATTGAGAAACAGGAATATTTATTCATTTTGGAAGGACATGTGACTGCACCATCCCTTTTCGTAGACCGCCCTTTTTACGAGCTTAGATTACATGACTGCGCGGGTTTCTCGTCAGATTGAAGAGGAGGGCGGATATGAAATTTCGCGGTATGATTACCTCGTTTCACACCTAATCAGAGCGTTACACCACAGCCGCGGCGGCGCCATCCGAAGATTCTCTCCTCACCTCTCGCTAATTCACGCTCAGAGCGATTAATTGCTTGATTGCATCGCTGAGGCGTAGTAGTCAAAGAATGCTCGGCAGGGAAAGTTCTCGCGGTTTCTCTTCTGGAAAATTTGGGTGATAGAGATTCCCCTTTCTCGTCGCGTCAATCTTCAGTCCTCTGAGGTCGTTACACTTGCTTTTGCAATCTTTTGAATTACTTATGATTTCATTTCTATCCCTCATGTACAAAGGTGACGTATTGAACATGCCGGGGTGGATTCTGGATTTTTTTCTGGGGGGAAGGGGGGCACAAGGGTTTGGCAGGCAAAAGATCTTCTCATAGTTGAGATTAAAAATAAGATACAGCAATTACTGTAAAAATATTCTCTTTATTTTAATATGAAAGCTATTAATGTGAAATTAAATGATTGGTGCTCCGTAATACAAAAAAACGAACGTAATGATTACCGTTTTAAAAATTATGCCCATTTTTTAAGCGTCTGGGGGGGCACGTGCCCCGTACCCTCCCCCCTAAATCTGCCTATGTGGACGCGTATATTTCTCCAGAGCTACTACTTCACGATGTGTGAACCAACTTTTTATGCATTGCATGTATTGAATCCACCCTAATTGGTTTAAATATCAGTAATGACGGTCTTTTGTCGAATAATCATTAGAACTGTTTCAATTCACGATTGTATTAACTATTTTACGTAATCTCTAGTACAAACCACCAAGAACCGGTGATTAAGCACCATATCTTGGTTCATTCTAAGTTGAATTATGTAAAATTAATTTATGAAGATTTTTAGATTGAGAGGTTAATACTGTAGTATTCAATCAGATATTATTGAAAAGGCTAACGCAATCTAATATGCGTGGTATGATGCCACAATATCTAGTCATACTTATAAAATCGGGTAATACATGTATCACGAACTACGTAGGTACAATCTAAATTGATTGAAAGATAGAATAGTATATAAAATACTTTAGTTTATTCAGTACCTAATAATCTAGAAGTCATTAACAGAAATGGCAAATTTACTCACAATTTTGGCCGTACGATAAGCATTCGAACCATAGCGTTTATTTGTTCTAAAATCTGAAGGCTTAATCCTAAATCATCCACCTGGTACTGAAATTTTCATGTCGCCTTTTAATTTTCGCTTTACATCCGCGAATATTACGTTATTTCAGCCAAAGAAATACAAAGCTCTAAAAATTCTCGTGGCTAATATTCTCGAGCATGCTTCGTCTAATTATCAACATCCCTTATTATTCGCATGTAAACATCACTTGGCGGGAAACCCAGTGGTATAAATGCGGAATGCAAAAATGGGTTAAATGCAGCGGAGAGGAGTGGATGATGAAAAGGATTTCAAGAGTGCTCTCTCCTCGCGGGCTTATCTCTTGAGGGTCTTGGTTTAAGAATTCGTCGAGGATTCCTTGATGCTGCTTGCTGTTGCATTCCACTCGTCACGAAAACATTCAGGGGGAAAATATTAAGAGGCAGTGAGTGATAAAAAAATAATCCCATGCGAAAATTTTTTTTGCCTCTTTTATCTCTTCTCTTCATATATTTTTTTCAGCTCATGAAGAGAAGAAATTTTGAGCACTGCACTGAGAGGGGGGGAATGAGACGGGTTTTGAAGGGTAAGGGAGCCAGGGAGACTTGTAGTGGCTGGGAGGGAGGGAAAGGGGCTGTTTCATGAAGGTCTGTTTTTTTTGAGGTAGGCAGGTTAGGGGAGGGAGTCACGTCCCTGACACCGTGAAGTGTGCAGGGGTCGGAAAAGCTGTTCCCTCAGGAAGTGAAGCCGAAAAAGAATGGCATGTGGCGAGAGAGAAGTAAATGGTGCGGATAATTCCACGTTATGATTTTTCTAAGATATTTTGTCACTGCCTTACAAAGACCAGCACTTGCGATGGTCATTTTTATTATACCGTGTTAACGCTAGCCTTAGCATGGTACAGTCATTACTTTAGCTTGTGATTAAATAAAAGTTTAAGCATAGCAAACTAGTTCTGTTTAGAGTTTACTTAAACGGTCTCCTAAAATGGAAGAATTCGTATGCTGCGATTTTTATACCCGGCTTAATAGTCAAAAAAATATTAACTTGGTATCATAAAACCGTCCCCAATAGTCGTCGAGAATGAACTGCATTTTGCTTGTATATATAAATTTATATGAAAATTCAATTATGGAGCAGGTGAGGCAAAGTGTTTTTAAAACCAAACGGACAAACGCTTTTAAATTTAGGGATAAAAGGTTTTTAAAAGTAAATTAGCATTAAAACATCGGATATGATCCAGAAACATTCCGTTTGAATAACAGAAATTTGAATAAATAAATAATAATAAACATTTACGGAAAATCTATCATTCCATGGGATCTATCAAATCCTTGTTAAGCAAAATTAATTATACTTCGATAAATAAATACGGATAAGAAAATATAGAAATAAATTAATCCTCTCCTTTTTGCTCAGTCATGGATTCAATTTACCTTCCACCTTATTAAATTTCCGTAATACTTGAAGTTATCTAACTAGCCTGACAATAGATTAAAATAACGGACTTCTAGGGGTTGTGAACGGATAGATTATCAAAAATCCCTGAACAGTGGATTCAAGATAAACAATTACGGCTGGGAACATACTGGTGGTAGGTTGTAATCAAGTCGTGTGGGATACGTTGGCCTTCCTTGAGGTTTCATGATGAGGTTGGAGATCAAGAGGCACTTAAGCCTTCGGTGTTTATGACTCGTAAGTTAGATAGGAGCCTTAACGCTGCCATCTGTGGCTTTCAAGAAATTTATGGCACCAAGATTATCACTCTGCTTGTACGTAGGCGACATTTGTTATCAAAGATGTGGTACAGATTTTATCCCCTCTGCTTGTCGTAAGCTTTAAACGAACTTTATCATTTCATTGTATTTTAAAAAACGGGAACTTCTACCGGGATCCACATTATTTTTTGGTAGAAAGTTTTATTTTATATAGGGGTTGCCAGTATTTTGCACTATCCCATTCTTCAGTCTAGTAGATATTGATGGACAAACGCTGGGGGTACACTCCAACGTTCAACTGGAGAGATTGCAGCGATGAAAGCTTTTATTCTAAGTAAGCCTAGAAAAATACTATAATGTGTAAGCCAAACTGTTCAAATTTTTAAAATAAAATTCCAACTTTATCAATAATTATATAGTTTCATAATTCGTAAACGTAGATACCTGCGAAAAAAGGGAATGGCCATGAATGCAATTATTATTAATTCCGAATTGGTTATTTTATGTTCAGTCTTTTCTTATAGGAGCGCAGTGTGTGGGACTGTGTTATCATCATCATCCTCACTACCAGGGATCATAACTGCCAGGAAATTTAAAATTATTTTCCATTTTTAAAATAACTTTGGCTTCCATTAGCTTCATAATCAACCGCGAAACATAATATCAAATGTTCTCCAGCGACTTCCTCGTGATATTTTCTGGATTTTGCCGAAATATTTTTACTACCACGATCGATAGAGGGTATCCAGGGCAATGGCATGATTTTCCTCATGATATTCTCAGAAAGGCTCCCTTTCCGGGTGGAAAATTAATGTGCTGCGTGGAAATAGAAACACTGATATGTCAATGCGAAAAAAAAAGGAAAATATCCATGATTTGGAGGCGGTGTATTAGATTATATTTATTATAGGACATTTCATGAAGATAGCGCCAAATAGCTTTTCACTTTACTCAACATAAATAGGTGCGAATATCATATCATCAGATCCGAGGGTCTTCATCTTTAAACCTCCCATCGTTGCGCAAAATTGCCGGCATCAATATCTACCGGATATACATTACCTCCCGTTTCCTGGTAGAAATTTTTCAGTTTAGCAATGAAATTAACAAAATTAAGTTGAACCACCTATGGCTAAAGGAATATCTCCAATGGCTGGAAATCCAAATACCTGTCAAATATAGAAGGAAAAATATCTTCGATTTTTCGTTTGACTTAAATACCCTTAGCCTAGCCCTTGACACGGGAACATATATTTTTCTCTCCTTTGATGGTTGCGGAAAACAATCCGAAAACCATTTGCGATGATATATTCCTTCCAACTACAATATGTATTAGTATTTCCTGTATTCAGAAATATTCAAAATGTAAACATCGTGTTCCTCCCGTCCTTATCCAGGGAAAAATCCTGATTCCAACCTGCGTCTGTGGTCCATAAAAGAAACTAGTAGCAGCGGAAATTATTTTAACGATAGCATAACAGGGTCGAGGTGGCATTTAAATTAATTTACTGATATGAGTGTCTATTTTTCTAGTTCACGCTAACTTGGGGTGAGAATTTTTATTTTTTTATAGAGTGTTTCTATGATAAAAAGTGAAATTGCTGATTCTTCTGGCTATATCTCTCCAAATAAGTTTTGTATAATTTGTTGTAGATAGTTTACCATATAAAATATGGCATATGTTTTTCACTCTATCACCTTCACCGTTGACACTCAAATTTTGCCGTTTCAGTAATGAAGATGACGCCATTTTTCGGTAAAGACGTCTCTCGAAGGCATGTCACATGTCACACTATAGGTATCTAGCCAATATATCCCTCCATTTGGTGTTGCTTAGATTCGTTGAGATCATTCAGTCTTCCGAGAGTTTTTACGAAGCTCATAGTGAGAAAGGTTACCCACCGTTCCAAAAATATAAATGACATTTTCGACAGGGTACATTTTTAATCTCAACTTTCAGAGAAATTTTATCGAAATAGATAAAAATCTCTCACGTTAATATTAATTCAAGTACGTAATTTGCTAGCAATGTAAAACCTGAAGATCTTCTTAGATGAATGAACATTTTTTTACCTGTTCAACGTTACGCTTATTGGAATGCTCTGAGCATGAAGTTGTATTTTTTGGGTACTTAAATTCTTCATCTCCAAAAATTTAAGACTCAATCTTAGCGTTTAAAATCTTTTTGCTTGTTTGACAGAAAATATGCTAAGTAGAGGATTAGGAGGACGTTTGCGTCAGTACTTTTTGGTCTGCCTCAAGCAAAATCCTCTCTTTGGAGGCCAGTTCCGCCGGGTTACTTCTCTCTAAAAGTTTCTTCCTCCCACAGCTTCATGAATTTGTCATCGCCACCATGGTTCTTGGCTAACTTTTGTCAGCGCCCAGAGATTTCCGCTCTCGCGTTTTTATTTTCCTTTTGGTGGGCACTTCATTGTGTGCGGCCGGTCTCGGACCCTCCCTTTCTTTTTTTTACCGAAAGAAAAACATTCCAATATTCAACGCTTGAAATTTTTGCGGGGGCCTAACAAGGGAATTAATTAACCCCTTGCATTGTTTCCATTCCAAGCCCTTTCTTTCCTCTCTTTTCACTTCTATGTTTTTTTTGTCCAATCCGTCCACACGGGGTCGACAGCGGGCCAAGTCCTTAATATTTTTTTTATTTCATTTTCGGTCGATGAGCTCTCTTCACCAGAGACTTTTCATTTCCTGAGGAGGAGTAGCCCGCGTCTTTTTTGGGCCTTCTTTAACAATATAAATCTCTCGCCAGAGTTTGTTTTCTTGCCCCGCCCACTTCTTGTCCATCTACTCACCATCCTTTCTCTGCTTTCGCAGTTCCTCCTAGCTCTTCTTGGATATGTCTCCTTCCGTATACTCTCCATATTCTGATGGGCAGCTCATTTTTTCATCCAACGCCGCATGGCTCAAAAACATTACTAATTAGAAAAATTGCATAGCCACATGATTCATCCGCAACAGAGACCTTCGTAAAGACCTCCGCAGCACCCCAATCTTGCAAGAGCTGACAGCAAATCTGAAAATAAAAAAAAAATCATTCCCCCGCACTGAAAATGCTAACATAGAAAATCTCTATCATTATATATTTTAAAAATGTTACCTGTCATACTGTGACTAATGAATAATTTTTTACCTGAAATTTTCATATTGAAATGCACTGGAGACAGCCAAGTTGGCTGGGACAAGTGAAGAAATAAAAACAGATATTCCGGCGAGGTGAGGAACATCATATGGCTCAACACGGGCCCAACGAGTATCGTAAAATCACTTATGAATCTGAGAATGGCTCATGCGGGAATCTTGGATTTCGAATAAAATTAATGTGATCCGCGATGTGCTCAAGAGAATGTATTTATGCTAATGTAATTCGCATTTAAGCTACGACTTAGAGGCACATATCATAGTTATTGCATACATGCATCTAAATGTACGTATTATATATTGGGGGCTGAAATTGATGGAAAAGTGCCCCCAGGAAGGCCAAGGGATAAGTCCTTGAGGTAGATGAAGAAGGACGCAAAGAAGAAGAGCATTAAAGAACTAAAGGAAGTTAAACCGGAAAGGAGGATATGGAAGGCTGAAATATCTAAATTAGGATTGCAGTATTATGAATGTATGGTATTATTTGCAATTCTTTTTTACTGTTAGCAATACACTCCCATAAATAGGAGAATTTCAGCTTATTTTGACGTTATAAACATGGTTTGGATCTAATATAGAGTCTAAAAATATAAGATGTCATAAAATAAAGACTTGGCCACACAGTAATTACCTTTTTTGTGATAAAATTATGTCTTTTTCGAATATGATAAAAAGGTGAAAGTGGCGCAAAAATACACTCAAATAGCTGGAATAACCCTTTTTTTTTTAAGTAGGTTCATTTTGTTTGAAAATAAGCTTCACATCACGTACATTAATTTTACTTTTAATCATTGGTGGACGTAAGTCATGAATGAATTACTTTTCGGATTTTAGAAATCTTCTTTAATAGTATTTCCAGAACCTCCTTGGGAAAGGTTGTAAGTATTTTAAAAGTTGAATGCACGAAGCTAGAATATATTTCTTTTGTTTTAATTGAGTAATTTGCTATCTTCTTTTTGTGTCATCTGCTACGAGGATTTTCTTAGCCATTGTTCACATCCAATTGTCTGTCGATAATTATTTTCCATAACCATCACGGCTCAAAGAACATACATTTTATTACCTTGCATCAAGATTTGAGGTACTTGTTATTTTATCCGCTTGGAATTTTCTCCCACAGAATATTATAATATGTAGGACTTGCTACTGTGTTCTGTTAGAGAGTCATCCTACAGAAGTTCTGTTCAGGTATTGGTGATGTGATCAACCCGTTGTATGTGTCAACGGGTTGAGTGTCTCGAGATAGATTAAGCGATCGTATCTGAGTCAGGTGGTACTGAATCAGTTCGTACGGCTTGTCTTGGGGATGATAGCGTTTGAATTCCCTTCGAGGGGTACAAAGGGCCATTTTAGCGCTTGGCTCGAGTAGCCAGGGTTCGAATCTCGGTGGATAACCCCCAGTTTTAGTGCACTGCATGAGAGGGTGCTTAAATAATATATTCTGACCTTAGAATGGGACATCATCCCTTGGACCCATAACACCACCTCCGCTTGAAGCATTTTGTCGAAGGCTATACCAGTAGTGTATGGGCTCCCATCCTAATACACAGGATATACGATTGAGTGGCCTGTTCATGCGATAGTACTTGAAATACACTGGTACTATCTGATCAAAAGGCTATAGCCGTTAGTAGTTCCCTTTGAACTAGGCACGCTAGCCTCCTGATCCCGGCGCACGCGTTGAAAGGAACCTCATGATAGCGCACCACTGTCGTGATGTGATTGAAACTTCTCAATATGTCATTATTTTATAAATAATGGCGAAGTGATTATAGTATTTTACAGAAAATTTGCAGGATGTGGAACCAAATACATCTTTTATTATACGTGAATTTTGGTATCCATTATCAAGGTAAGGGTAATTGATAGCTTTATTATTTCTCGAGAATATTTTGTACATTGGTGGAGTTTTTGCCGATAATTTTCTTCGAATGGCCTTTGGTTCAATCAAATGCTTTCCCTCTTATTTAGAACAGAGAAATTCAGATTCATGAATTAAATCTGCCCATCTGAAAGTATCCAAGAATGCAACCCGAATCACATAAAATCCCTCCGCTAAATTTAAGGGTTTTAATCTGTTCTACTTCAGTCCAACCCAAAATTATGTTTATCATATTTTAACCTCTATTTATTTCACAATCAGTCATAAGTTAAATAATACCAAACACGATTGTTTTGATATTAAATAGGTACCAAAAAGTAATTAATCGATTGCATGGTTCACCACTAAAAAGTAGAAGATAAAAATCATAATGGGGAACCCGGGGGGAATGGGGTGAGCGATTTTTAAGTGCGAAAAAAGCGGCAATAACCATAAATAGTCCATATTGGTGTTGCTTCACATACAAGCAACACCAATCTGGACAAAATATACTTATTGCCGCTTGCGCAGCACCTTTTTTCGCACTTAAAAAATCGCTTACCCCGTCCCGCCTCGCCAAACCGTTCTGCCCCGGGTTCCCCTAAATAAATAAACGATAAAAAATCATGTAGGAAATGCAGAAAAAATAAAAAAATAAGATTTTCATCGCTTGGAGAATCAAGCGTGGAAGTCAATCCCTATTCACCTCTCATGCTCTTCTACTCTCATCTATTTATATAAAAAATAGGTTTTCTGTTTGCTTGTCCGCTATTTGCTTCCATATGGCTGCACGGATTGCGACTTAAGGTTGTACATAGGTGCATCTTATGCTCGCAAATCCCTTAGGGCTACTTTCGGTTGCGTCCAACCCGACCTTTGCGTCGTTAACCTGTTTGTTGCGTCACGTAATACAACTTCTGCGGTTGGGAATCCTGGCGGGTAGGCACACCTCTTTACACGATCAAAGAAGGTAAATTATAATCCTGTATGATCATGAAATTCAAATTCAAGTTACAAGTTTCTCACTTCTCTGGTTTCTATCCTTCCCAAGAAACACCGGGTTGCCTGCTAGTTCGAAATAAAATCAGAGCCTTATTCTAAGAGTGATGGGAAATGTATTATTTACTTTTTTGTGCATTTTATGCTGTTTTTGAAAAAAAAACGCATTTTATTTTAACCTTACTCAATTTTATTGTTCAACGACATGTCGGTGACAAGATCGATATGAAGGAAAAATTTCGATAGCGCTTGGCTCCGAAGGAAAAATTTCGAAAACGCTTGGTTCTGAAGCGTACTGTACTGTAGCCGTGGTTTACTCAGCAGCAGACGTTGACAGTGTTTGGTACCTTTCGCATCACGCTGTCATTTTCCGAGATAATATTCGATCGCAGCAAAAAGGGTTATGGCGTGATTGATGGATTGTCTGACTGTCCGTTGGGATCTTCTTCCGCGCCACCCGTCACTCATTTTTCGAGCGCAGCCACCGTTGCTATCGGCTTGTCAAACGCTTTCGCTGAGTCGACGTATGTAGCGGGAACCAAACTTCGGTAATTTAGTGTGCGGGTTGTTTGTCGCCGGAGAGGAGACGAGACGAAGAGAGGATAGATACAGCGTGGTAATGGAAGGAGACGAGGATTTATGGCGAAAGGGAAACGGATTGAAGAATGAGCGTCCCGCTGCAAGCAAGGCACAAAGTGGCCCCCAGAACTGTCACTGGCCAAAAATATCGCTTCATATCGCAAAGTCACTAGCAATTTCAGTTCAGTAGAGTTACGAGCTGGGCAATTAATCGGTATTGCATACCACTTTGTTTACACATTCCACACAAATACCATGGTTTGGACAACACTATGTTTTCATCAAGGTACAAAATAACTGAAGTCAATAACTTAAAAACTCTTAAATTATATCTGTGAGTACTGCGTATGAAGTATAAACGTGGAAATTTTCAAAATGAATTTTCGTTTCTTTTTTCGTTGTACAACTAAGTATAGTCGCGTAATTAGTGGTTGGATATTAAGATTTTAACCTTATATTGTTAGGGTGTAAATTTTTCGTGCATTTTTTGTATAGTTAGGTATGCATTTAATGTTGCGAAATGTTTCATTTCTTAGGTTTCTAGCATGTTTGCTAAGGTTTGATTATTCTTATTTAGAATGGAAGACCCACTTTTATTCGTAAAATTGCGTATTCACGCGAAATTTGGATCATAATCCAAAGCATTATATAGATATTACCCAGCTAGTGATTTTATAATGGTTTAGAAGTATAGGTTATTTAAGCAATTTGACCAAAATGTGCGATCGTAACATCTAATTTTATATCATCAATGGCGTATATTCTTCTGGTGCACAACATACTTTCCAGATTCTGAAGGAAGAAGTGTTGAATATAATTTTTGTACGTAAATAAAAAGAAAAGTTCACTTTGGTAGGGGGATAAGCGAGAGTGATTTTTCCTTTATGTAAAATTTACTTTCCCTGAGGAATATTTTTGTTGCAATCATGATAGCCATGAAATCGTGTGAGATACTTTGTAGTGATAAAATAATTCCTACATCGTTTATTTTCATTTTTTTCTACATATTTTTTCATAAAAATTTTAACGACATTTTGTTGCAACTATTGACGGTATCAGTGAATGGCTGCATTCCTCATGGATTTTGTCATAAATTGTATGCAGAGCACTCATAAAATTAAGCATTATTGCTAACTGTTTTGGAGCAGAGATTGAGAACCAATCACGCGCTATTATGTTCCTCTGTGGCAGTGAGCCCTATTTGAACCCTTTGTAATCCAGAGCTGCTTCCGGGAGATATCAAATTTAAAGATTTTTCATTTTGAAAACTTGAAAATTTTGCACTCAATAATAATTATCGTGGCAGCTAAATAATGGCGATAAATATGTATAAGATATATCCTAAATAGAGCAGAAAATATGTAAATTTTTGATGTTGCTTAGAAGCAACATTGGGTTATAATGGGTTAAGGGACATTTTGCTGCAGCAAGTAGACGGTATCTGCGAAGGGCTGCACCCCCACTGGTATTTTTTTCATTATTGTAGGCAGATTATTCGTATCATTCGGAGTGTTGCTTAGTGTTTGAGCAAACAGATATTCAGAACCAATCACGCGCTATTCTTTTCCTCAATGGTATAGTGTGATCTCTTCATCCGTTCACTCTCATCTCTCTTTCCCCACATCTGCCGACTCCTGCCTGGCACCCTTTTAATCCTCTTCCGGCTGCTCATCCTAACGTCAACTCTTCCTCACATTTGCTCCTTCTTCGAGCAATGATTAAAAAGAACCGACTCCGCAGTCCCTCATCACACTCACCATTTCATTAAATCTCCCTCACGGTCTTTGCCACCTCGTTCTCCGACTACGTTGCAGTCACTTCCGCCGAGCTGCAGCACACATCACACCCCCTAACCCTCCTTCGTCCTCACACGTTTCCCATACAGGAAGCGCATGCCTTACTCTATCCAAGGGGAGGAGACTGCATGTCTTCATCCCGCTCTTCCTACTCCGTAAAATCACTGCTTCCGGAGTCGACGAAAATAAAGTCGCTCCCGCAAGCTCACTGCGGAAGCTTATAGGATGAAAAATCTAGTGAAGGTTTTATTTTTTCAATCATTTTTATACTTCGCTCGATATATGCAGGATATTCCTGCATCCTCCTTTATCTCGTGAGGTGCTTGTCTAGCAGTTTGTACGCTTGAATTTTTACCCCGGCTGTGAATTATTTTTATTATTTTTAAACGAATCGCGTCGCAGGACCTTTCAATGAAGATATTACTCTCTACTTCATGATATTTTTGTTATGACCGATTTTAACGATAGTGCCTTCTTTCTTGTAAGAAATTGGTCGATGTTTTATGAGGTAATAGTTCAATATTTTTTAGGCAAACTTTTCATTATTTACTAAAATATTTTGTGGTAGTGAATTACTACGACATTTGGAATTAGTAATGATTATTGCTCCCCCTTCTCTGATCAATTTAATGATTAAATACTGTGCTCAAAATTTTTACCACGTTCTATATGTCTAGGGTTGTTATTTATTAATTTTTCGCAGTGAAATCGATGGTTTTTTATCAGATGTTTATGTATTGATTCTACAAGGTGTGAACAAAAAAAACCGACTGATTTTATAAATTGTTTATTTTGACGGACACAGCTTAATCGAACTTATCATCCTCAAAGTACATGCCTTGGCTCACGATACGCCTTTGTCAACGTTTCTTCCAGCCCACGAACCCTGCTTGGTATGCCGCCTTAGGGATCCTATTCACGTACGCCGTACAATTAGTTTAAATGTCCGTAATATACTTGAATTGATGCCCTTTCAAGATTGATTTTAATTATGGAAACAAAAAGAAGTCTAATGGAGCCACATTTGGAGAGTAGAGTGGCTACGGGATCACGGATGTTCTGGTTATGGCGAAAAACTCTGTCACGATCAGCGTGTGAGTCGGCGCGTTATTGTGGTGGAGACGCCATTATGAGGGACAAATTTTTGATTTAATACGCGTCATGCCCAAAATTGCTATTAAAATTGTCGGACAGTATCCAAAACTAATTTTCACTTCTTTGCCTATCTCTCCAACATTTAAACACCGATTTTCTCACACCAAATCGTTCACCAATTTTAAATGGTTGGTATCTGTCGATGTGGAAGGCCACCCCGTTCGCGAATCTTCTACTGTCTAGGTTTTGTCTGATTTAAAACAACTGAACCTCTCAAAGCACTTGCTGCGAGTCATAGCTTCATTAAAAAGTCTTAATGAATCAGTCCAAACGTCCCGGTAGCACTTTTTCCGAGTTTGAAAAAATATTTCACGCACACACGCTGTTCCTTCATTGCTGCCGTTGCACGCGGCGATGGGCAGTTTAAGACACGTACCGCTGTTGCTAAGTGACGACTTGGCGTAAACAAACTCAACACCTCTCGTTTTAGTCGGCAGATGTGTCGCAAGATGTGTCACTTTGTTTCGCTTCGATCTGTTGAACGGTTTGCGCAGAATAAAATCAGTCCGGTCTTTTTTTGCCAAATATGGTATATATAAATAAAACATCAAAGCTCTTATCTCTCCCGGCTGTTAAACATGCTTTCACATTTATAGTTATGCTTTATGTGTATTTTGTAGACATTTTTCGGAGGGGGGGGGGGGGTTGGGTGTTCTTATCTGTACTTATTCCGTTCATCGCGTTGTTATAGGCCATAATGATGGTTCCAATGACATAAATATTGGTCTCAAATATATATTCTGTTATTTTTTTATATATTCTACCGATCAAGGTAGGTTTACGTGAAGTATTTTGCCGATCACTCCGGCTCACCTAACCTCTAAACTTGGGGCTCCCTCTTCAATTCACAATATGGCCATCCCATGTCTAAAAATCCAATTCCATTCAATCCAATACCACGCTTACCCAGCATTATTCCCTCGAACAATGTTTTGAGCATCCCCTACCTGCTCAAAACTCGCTCCATCCAAGGCTTCTCTCTCCTCTGTATCTCATCGAGAAGCATCTTCTCTTCGCCCACCCTGTCCAGCACTTCGTCGTTCGTCTTCCTTTCCGTTCATTTTACTTTCTCCATCCTTCTCCGCACCCACACCTCTGAGGCTTCCATTATTTTCCCGTCCTACCTCCTGAGTGCTTATGTTTTCGCACCGTAAAGCGCTACACACCTAATCACACTCTTCTCTAGTCTCTTATTTAAACTTTAACATGACGATCCTCTCATAAGCTCCGTCCTGTTCATGAACACCTCCTTTGCTAACGCATTAATCCGTTTTTCCTTTGGTGTGCTACCCAAAAACTTGATTTGATCTACCTGCTCAAGTTGTTCCACACCTACTTTTACCTTGAATCTCACTTTACTCGCTCGCGATGCTTTACAGCACCGCATTACCTTGTTCTTATGGTGATTAATCCTCATGCCATACTCCTTGCAACGCTTGTCTAACGCACCCACTAGAGCCTGAACCCTTCTCGCTTATTGGCCAATCAATGCCCGGTCATCCGCGAACTTCGCTGATTTAAAATGAGTAAATTTAATTATGAATGAAAAAATAACGTCCAACTTCGGAGATGAAGGAAGATATGTTGACGTTCCCCGTGATTTTGTGTCGATTATTGCATCTATATAAATGTTTTTCATGTCGTACATTGCTCTATGGTCTCCATCCTTCAGCGATTACTATTGCAGTTCCTCCAGAATTGCATGAACGCTGTTTTCAATAAATTATGTGTCTTGAAAAGTAGGAGGACACTATTTATGCATACCAAGGATGATGTTCGCCATGAAAACATCATTTGGCTTGGCCGAGATTCGAACGCGGGTCTCTCAATTGACGGCCAGTTATGGTGCTAGATAAACTATCACGCCATCTTCTGCCGAGGTGTATCTCAGACTGGAAGACGATGGCATGGGGGCGAAACTGGTTGCATACCTGGCCGGCGATCGGGAGATCCGGGATCGAAATGAATTTTTCATGGCAACTTTTAGTTTTGGTGTATAGTATTTTGCACCTGCGCACATGACTGCGTACATTGTCATTTTTTTCATGCAGTGCTTTGGATATTATTTACTGAATTCCCATGTGATTGAAAATAAATTGATTTTATTAATGAAGTGTATCATTAACAATCCATCCTATGACCCATCCGGGTTCGGTAATTACTCACCTCACCGAGAGATCAGCCGGTGAATTTCATTCAATCAACGTTCTCTTTTTGAGTCGATCCGATATTTTATTTAAATATCTAAAAACCTCAATTAATTGCTGTGCTTGTATACAAGTCTCCTTTTTAATGCTAGGGCTGATCATGACGGATTATTCGGTGAAAATGGAGCCAAATCGTCACAAAAGTTGATGGAGCTACCAATTAATTAATTTTTTACATCTTTGTGATCCCTAATTAAAGTGAATATGATTAATTGTTTCGCGTTTTTCAAGTGGCTGCTTAAAATGATGAGTCATAGTATTTATGTAGAAATTAGACCTAGGGGTTTGAAAATTGGTAAATGTGCATCATTTTTACAGTCTTTATATCAACTCACCAACCTGTCTGTTTGTTTGTCTGTTTGTTTGTCTGGTACAAATCTTGTAACTCAAATTTGACTCACTTCCTGTGAAGCAAAAACGCTGAAATTTTGCACACTTCTTCATTTCCGATGACAATACATGAAAATATAACTTTTTCTCTCCAACCCCCCTTTAACCACCCCCCAGTCAACCCCCCCCCAAAACATGTTTTTGATCTAAGAAGTTCCAAATGGTCAATTTTCGTGTTTCGTGGCATTTTTAACATAGGGGTAGGCATTTAAAAGCATAGGGGTGGCATTTTGAAACATAGGGGGCTTACCATTCACTGAAAATTTAATAAATATAGTGACTTTTTTAATACGTCACTTTTGGTTTTTCGGGGTCACTGAGTTTTTTTGCTTTGTGTCATATATAAACGTTGCTCATCCCCTGTAATCTAAATATAAAGGCTGGTTTTTAAAAAAATTTTTTTTATAAGAGCTTATTTGTTGTCCAAAGTTCTATAAATTTTTAACAGTTACGTTGGAAACCATTACCTGACCACCGAAATTGACCAAAAATCGAATTAGGGATTGAATACGCAAAGGAAAGACTTACCTTGTTACCGTAATGCTACAAAGAAACGCGGGCTGAAAAGGGGGAACACGTGGACAATGAGCATCATGTTGATGATTTTTTACCTTCGTGGAAAATTAGCTCACGATCATAACCTGACCTTTCCTGTTACTATAGTACTGCCAACGAGTTAGATCATCTGGGGATTTAAAACCTACAACCAAAAGGGAACTCCTGTACATGAGACACTCAGGATGAGGCAGAGTACTTTCTTAGGCCCATTAGGTACTCACCACCCAATCTCACCCCATTTATTCAACCAAAATATTAGGTTTTCGCCGATTGGCTGTTTTCTTTTTTTTAATAGCCATATGATCTAATTCCCTGACAGCCCTAAGGGGGCAGTTCAGACGGTTGATCAGTTTGGAGCTACTCCTCGGTATCATTTCGCGTCGCCTTAGGTTAATCTCGTGCCTTCTCCGTTCTTGCAACTCAATCGCTTATCTTCCACCTCTCCTCATTTCCATGCACTTTTTCTGATGCGGAAAATTCCACAATTTAAGTGGGAAATACGTCCTGATTACTTGCGACGTTAAATAAAGAACTCAAAACAACCAGCTTTCTGCGATCTCTAAAAGTTGATTTCTGTCTTGATTGGAAAACTAATTACACGAGCCTCACAAATGGCATTGGATGTTTTTTTTTAAATAAATAAACCGAAATATATATGTACCTATTTTTGTCATGACAAATGATGATCAACTAATTGGTGACTCCCAGTGATTTATAGCCATTGAGTGACTTATTTTACGCTCAGAATAACGTAGGTTTATTTTCCTCACACAATGGTAGAATGTTAGCATGTAAATGCTTATGTTTTATAATAAATATTCAATTAGTATTCTATCTTTCAAATGTGGGAAAGACCTGAGGAAATCATGAGTCAAGGCTGGACGTTTTCAATCTAATGGCTGTTATTATTTCACACGGTTAGAAGTTGATTTAATGTTGATTGTCCAATGCGTAAAGTTAGCTTATGGGTTAGGTTTAATTCAGTAATAACATTGCCTCTTGCCGGGCTGCTTAAAAAAATGTAGATTCGATATCTATTTCCACCGCACTCATCGAACTCCGTCTATGCCTCATGGGTTTTGAGCTTAAGTCGTAATTTTTTTGTTCCGTTAATAGCGCATGACTGTGTATAGTTTATCCCTACTAATTCAGTCATCCATCAAGTTGGGCTGCTCGACGAAATGTTCCCTCTATGCAAGCGTAATATGATATTGGCATGTGTGCATTTAAGTTATCGGCTTCCAGAAAATTTTCAAACATGTGCCAAGGCATGATGGATCATCTGCAGGAGAGTAAGGGGTTTGCGCCACCACGGCGATAGCAGCGTAACGTCATAGAGCGGGTTAAGTATTGTATGCATCGGTTGGGTGCCTGGCAAACTATGACCCTGCTTAAAAATACAATAATAATGTTCGTCTTACATTTAAAATTTTATCCCTATTCATGCTCCAGAATTATTTTTAGTCCACGGTGTTGTTGATAATTTCAAAACGTATGTAGTTCGAGAAGGTATTTCAAAATTTTCTATGTCGTAATTTTCAATTATTTTTCTTAAATTCTGATTGCAAAAAATTTAAAGCTAGCACATTTAGTTTAACTTCAATTATAAAATAATCCCAGCTTCAATGAACTGCCCATTATTATTTCATGCTTGCAAATTCATTTTAAATACATATTTTGGCCTTAACGTAAATAAATATGACTGTAGAAAGCGTTCGATTCCGATTTATCCTCACAACGAATGGAATGAGTTATTGAATTGAAAAAGAGAAGTGAAATGAGTCGTTTGATTGAAAGTATAATTTCCCTTCTAAATACATTTTATCCGTGTGGGAGCTCTGTATTCCCTTGCATTCTTCCAGCTGTGCACTATTTCCATTTCTTTCTCTGCCCTCATCGGCGTGGACCGGAACTCCGTATCACACTCTCGCCAGGGGTTCCCCCCGAACGTCAACAGCCTCGCTCAACTTGTCTTCCACGCGTTCATGCTCTCTTTCCCTCGCTCTCCTCGCCTTCTGACCTTGTCTTTCCCTCTCCCTCTGTTTATTTTATCTTTTATTTCTCTTTGGTCTCAGTGACATTGAGGTCGTTTAACTTGTCTGTTAACTCTTCGGTGGCGGGTTCGATTCACGCTTGCAAGTAAGCATCATTTCTGCTCGGTATATTTTTGATCTTTCTTCTGAGAGAAATCTGAGAAAGGAATTAACGTCGCTCTCATCTCGTTTATTCGATATTTATTAATTAATTTCCCCACGTACATAAGATTTTAAGGGGATTATTCTTTTCCTATTTATATATTAATCTTTTGTAATTTTCCATGGTAAAATTCGTTATTTATTAACTATTTAGCAACTCATGTAAGCGACTGGTTTAGGTTTTATGCTGGCTTATACGCATTTGAGGCTTGCGGAATAAATTCATATAGCACCTGTGTAAAATTTCATGAGTAAACGATCCAGAGCCAACCCATCTTAGGGAAATTATCTAGTGGATGTACACATTTATTTTTTTATACTATATGAAGCGCGATATGGTGGAAGTTATTAATATAAATTAAATAAATATTGCTTTGCCTTAATTAATAATATACTTTTTTATATTTACTTAATGGTAATAGGTAATTCCTTATCAAAAGGTTATGATAAGGAATGGGGGTGGAAAATAAACCTTGCATTCTACATTCTGCAAGTTTTCTCCATTATAACTGACCATAGTTCAACGGATGAATGCCATTACATGGCAAATGAAAATTTAATGTATTGACATTGATTATGTTTAGAAATATCCGTATATTAAAACCTGGGTGGATAAAAATGAAATGTAAAGTGTAAAGATTCTTTTCCAGTATCGTGGTTGATGATTATAGAGCCTAAGACGAACTTTTCAATAAATAAATGGATTGATTAACGTATTTTAAGAGTAGCCGAATCTTGAAAATGATCCTCTGTAGCTCATTGTTGTTCGCTATAAGTCTCTACCGTTGAGGAACACGCTATGGTTATCCTATGGTAACATCGAAACTTTCTTTCCCTCCCGCGAAACAGTTTTCTTGAATCGAAAAACTTTCTAGTACACGGATTCCAGTGCAGCTTGCAGCAAAAATTGAAGTTCTGCGCGCATATTTGGAAACTATCCCATAAATTATTTCTACCAGTATGCTTCTCCGATCCAGAGTTGAAGGTTGGGAAGAAGCCTCTTGAGTAATACCTGAAGCATTTTCTTGAACTTGGTTCGCTGTTGCCATTATATTACGTAAAGCAGTCGAAGAGTTGGAGAAAATATCATGTTTCGTGAGTTTATGCTGCTTGAGTGATCTAATTTGCGTTATTTATGAAATTATTATTGGGTTAAAAAGGGGAATGCTAAAATTGGAAGAGGTTTTCAGGCAGCTTTCTCGGAGTTGTAGAGGAATTGCATTTATGATGAGGTACCTACTTGAATTTCACGGAGCGTTGAGTAATTTACAAAATTACCTAGCACTCGAATGAATTTTTAAACGCGCAAGTAAAGCAAAGGCTTGGATGGCACCGGTGTGAAATTGGAAATTCAATCTGACATCGACTTAGTTAAGGGGCAGAAAAATGAAATTTAAGATGGAAACACGAGTTTCAACTCCATTAAGGAAGGAGACCTTTAGCATGAAAGCCGTACACGAAGTAAATTTTACGCCGGAGACTTCATTGAGAAATTCCGACGAGATGCTCCTCTCGACTACATCTGAGCTGGCTCAAGAGAGCCTTTTCAAAGAGCCGGAGGTAAAAACCTTCATTAACTAGCTGTCTACACATCTTATCAGGGTCGCGCTGCATCGAGGGAATTTCTTTCATTGCGGGTAAAAGAGGATTCATAGAATAAACATTAAGTCGAAACTTTTCGTGTTGGCGCGTCCTTCAGAGTAGCAGTGAAGCTATTCGCGCATGAGACGTTTTTTTTCCTATGGCGCGACTGTTTCGAATTTCTGTTTAGTGATACCGAGGTTTGGGTGAAAAACTAAGTTGTAACTCAGCTATACAAGATAGATTTAGATCAATATTCCTCGTAGAGAAGGGATAACATCATGGAAAAACATGAATATTTGTAGGGTTCTTAATGGGATATAATTTTGTTGGAAGTATTAGATACCTATTTGAAATATCACTGTTCGGTCACCATTTCACCACGCGAGCGTTATTACGCTATACGCGATAATATAAGGGCAATTGGGAGAAGAGTCGTGAAGGTGCAATGAATTGAGGGGATATCAAGATATCTTTCAGTCATTGCAATAGGGTGTTGTTTTCTATGTAATGTTTCGTCATTAGTTAATGATGTAGGCATCTCAAGGTGAAAGATAACGGACTATTTTATTATATATTACGTCAAATGAAAGTATTTTTAGAACTCAAAATCAGTACGCATTAGTTGTCATGTATAGTGTTATCGCATGCTTCGCGTATTAAATATTTCAGTGACTTTAAGGTAAGGAAAAGAAAGGAAAAGATCATGGAACTGTGATGAAGGATTTCATTACAGTGCCTAAAAATTAGCCTACAGTACAATCATTGCTGCTCTGTTCAAATAATGGTCACACTCCCATAAAAATGTTCTTATACAAACAGGAATTTGACAAATACCACCGTATCTTTTAGCTCTAATTTTACGTGTTAAGTAGCGGACCGTGAATTTGACTCGCACCTATGAATCGTATGTCATACTATAATCGAGTAAATCTCGCGGAGCATAATTTTCTCTAAGTTATTTGAAACAAACCAAAGAATTTAGGTATTTCTAAAAAATAAATGAAAAAAAAACGTTGAACACTCGCTTTGATATTTACGACAAGGACGTCTAATCTCTGCACATTCAAATGGATGCGCGTATAGATTCCATCTATAATGATAAACACGACGAGGGAAGACTTCTCTTGTGAAGCAAAAAATGCAGCGTCAGTTTTACGACCGCATGGGTCGTTAAATATTTTTATCTCTCCGGAGGACACGGAGCCCTTTAAGGGTATCGCATCTCGAGGAGTGATGCGATGTATCAGCACATATATTGTGGTTTGGAAAATGTACACACGCTCTCCTCTCCACGAGACATTTCCTTTATTCTCTCTTTCAGAGCCCAAAAAATGCATGAAGCGCAGGGTGGGTGGGAGGAACTCCTTCGAGGAGTTTACCCAGCTGTTCTCCTGTGGAGTAATAACCTGCGGGTGATGGAATTAGATTTCTACTACGCTGGAGGGAGGAGGACGGGTGAGAAGAGTGGGGTGTGGGAGGGAGGAATAGAGGCCAAGAGATGAGTTGGGAGTATGGACCAGGAATAGACTCGCGGCAGGAAGCGCGAGTGTTATTTCGTTTGCGGATTAGTTGCCCTGGTTGGCGTAGGATGGCTGAGCAATCAAATTAATAACAATAATATATGAATTGATTTCATTCATTTAGATGATTCATTGAATTTAATAAGCATCAACTTTGAAAGAATGAAATTAGGCACCCAATATTAGCACTCTTTTGGTGGCGTTGCATTCCGATACGTGTGACAGCACAGACAAAAAATATATAAGCATCAAGGTAGGGCCGTAGCCTGGATTATTAGCCAGGAAGGACTGACAGATTGTCTGGTCGGAAAACAAGTATACGTTACTGGGGAGGGGGGTTTATTGAATATAATTGTAAAATTCTTGCAGTTCAAGTTGTCCAGGTCAAGACCAGGCGCAAGATCATGCCTCCTCTAGCGGCCCTGCATCAAGGCATCAAGGCAAGTTTATCATTACCTTTTAACTGGAAGTTCACCAACTAGGAAAATCGTAAAAGATTGGAATATCCAGGGAATATCGGTCTTCTCGAAAAACTCGTAAAATTCGGCGAGTGTCCTGTCCTGGTTTTTGACGCATACAGCTTTGTACTATGTAAATACTTTGAATTCTCATGTTAGACCCGAAGAAAAGCAAAAAATGGAATATATCATTGGAATTTCGTTCAATTTTTCCCAGGAATCTTAATCCCTTAAATGAAAGTTCCCCTTCCAATAACGGGTGATTAAAAGCATTATTTGATGGATTTGTTACTTGCTTGATATTCTTCACTAATTCGCATTCGTTCAGCTTTTTCTTTAAAAACGAGTTATCACAATAATTTGGCTACAAGAATACAGTTCTAGGTCATTGAAGTTCCTATTTTTGGTTAATCGTGGTGTAAAATGAGCTCTTTTGTTTATGGTGAATTATGGTTCATCTGGAGGATAGAGTGATATGTCCTCCGCAGTATTTGTAAAAATCGAGACAATACGATAACTCCCTCTGATGTTTTTCCTGATGTGTAAATATGTGTGAGTGAAGTATCAAGGGAGTTACGATAACTTCGAAACTATCGTGGGGAACAGGTATAAGAAATATTTTTGGCAGAGTTCTGAAGACGCTAGGGTTCGTCAAACGTAATGTGGGAAGATTTTCGTACGAAATAGTAAAAGAGAGGTGCTATTTTGCACTCATCTGTTCACACATGGAATATTCAACGAGTCAAACAGGTATGGGACTTACTTTTTCCCCCGCACGATAAAAGAAATTAATTAAATCTAGCGTAATTTCGTTAGAGCATTACCTTTTTATATTTAAACGGCCGGAGTCCTAACACCCCCTGCTTACGGCTATTGAGGCGACTTGCGGAGTAGTATGTAGATGCAGATGTGAGCTGCAGTTCGATAGAAGAAGTAGAAGGTATTTGAATTTCATCTCACTAGGGTTACTTGCATGTGTAGATGAGTATCTATTATCTTAAGGTGTTACACGCATTATTGAAATCAATGGACAACTAGTCCAGAGGTCACTGATTTATATCCCATTCACAATGTTTTTCCAAAACTGCTTATTTTTCTGACTGGATAGCACCGTGGAAAACAGAGCAATTCCCATCGAAAACATGGAAATCTCATGGTACTTTAAAATTCCGCACAGAGGATGCCCTGATTTGATCGATGAGGGCTGAGGAACTGCCGCAATATTAGTGTCCATGTTTAGTGAAAAGTACGAATTTAAATGCCGCATCCTGGACGCATAGGGGGCATCATTTTAGTTGCCGATTCTGTACCTTTCATCTCTTACCTTATGCCCGTTCCCGATGCTGTCGTGATATCCACCAGACCGCAAGCGGAAATCGCAATGTGCTTTCATATCCAGACAGCCGTATAACGAAGTACAAGTTAAGGGCACTTCACGTTGATTCAGCGCTGCTTGCTATGCTGGAGGTGGAATTAGTAAGATGCCAAAAGTTGAAAAAGTACTTATTTGAGACAAAGAGCCACAACAAAATAGTTTTCCAGCGTTATATATAAATGAAAATACTAGTACCTAATTACAGGATTACTGGCACCATTTTAAAACTTGCTGCTTACCGTTTCGGAGTATTCATAGACTAGAGTGATGATCGGCCTCTATGCATTCGACCAAGTTTGAAATTCCAAAATCCAAGATCAGGTAAAGGGTCTAATTGGCGGATTGATATGGCAGCGGATGCTTTCACGTTTCTTATTTCAATTGGAAATTTTATTTCCATTAAATTTAATACCCACGAAAAAAGAGAAGTAGAAGGATTTTAATCGGACCTATTGCTAATTTATCATTATCTAAATTTTATCATATTCCCGAATTTTTTTAGTGTTTAAGATCTGGAGGGTTTTTAGCAGGAGAGAGTAAGCTTGGTGAATTTTCATGATTTACGTAAAACATTTTTTTCATTTATTGCTTCAAAACCGAGGAGGTTTTTAAATAGGTTACTGCAACTTTTTGCCGTCCCCGGCTCTTGCTACTGCTCGGAAACTCCAGGCTTAGTAAGAAGTAGAGGACGCGTCCAATCAGGCCTCGTCTGTTTCAGAGAGAATAGGGAGGAAATCCGATGAGAGAGCGCTGATGTTTTTATTGCTCGGGATCGGTGCGGTTCGCGCCCGCATGTGCTCGTGTGGCAGTTTTCGGAAAGAGCTGTGGAGGGGGCGTGCGTGAGGCACGCCAGGCGGTGCGTGAAAAGGAGGAAGGGAGGTCAGAAGCGTGAAGGCAAGCCGCTGAGAAGGGAAGAGAGGGGAAGAGGGAGACACCAGAACACACGCTCGCTTGATATCTCCAGCCAGCGGGAAATTAATGCCTCGGCGTTCGAGAAGGACGTCTTCGCTTCGGTCGACGGAGGCTGGTGACATCCTCGAGGCCTGTAATAACATCTCCTTTTTTATTCCCTCTTCTCCCACGTTTTAAATCTATTGCGGTCGATGATGCCATATCACGGATGCGTAGATCTCATAAATGTATGGCAATATAAAAAAAATCCCACTGCATTGCGTCACGAGGGGAAAAATCATTTCCACTAGTCCTTGCAAGAAATATTTTTTCAAGCAAGGTCATTATCTACATGATAAATGTTATTCCTATCCAAGCCATCTCTGGAGAGAGGAAAGTTTTTTTTCACGAATGCATTTAACCCTTCGGTTCCTCTCATAATACCTAACCCTGAAGTCCCAAATACTCGAATCTCATGTTTTCAAACTTTGAAGGATTTATCGAATTTGTTTCTTTGAATATAAAAACATGACTATGTTAATAATGCAGGGAAAAAGATACTCAGTCAAGTCATGTTATCAATGAAGTTGATGTTAAACGATATAAATTAAAACGGTTATAATTTCCCTATGTTCTTACTTCTGCATATGAATCATTACTAATTTTTAATATTCTTGTACTTGCCACATTGACTTTCGAGTATGCGATCCATAAATGGAAAAATTGTCGGCCTAAATGAATAAAATAATAAATTGACGGATCGGCCACACCTTTTCCCCCGATGAACAAATCACTGAAGGGCGTGTCTATGATGGATATTATTAGCTAGTGAGCCGTAGGAAAGAGAAAACATAATTCTTCATTGCACCCTTCGGAAGCATTTCATTTTTAGCCCAATTCTGGGTTGCCGAGAATCCGATCTCACGAAGTTGAAAAAAATGCAGCCCATCACGAAATGAATAAGAAAATCAATCCGAACCCGCTCACATATAAAAAAGCGTACTCTTCTGTCATTTCTTTCCATGCTTGTTTTTACTCCACACCCTTCTTTCATGTTATATATCTCCCATTCTTATATCGCCGATATATGGTTCCACTGCAGTATGTTTTTTTTCTTGCAGCAGTACGAGAAAGGGTTAAGATCGGTAATAAAAGAAATGGAAGATGATCGGAGAACTTACAGCCTAGTGAAGACGATAGTGTAGAAAACGGATATTTGCTTGGGAGTATGTAAATTTTCTGCCTGAAATATAAATAATCGGTATTCAATTGAATGAAATTCATAAAAGAATAGAACTAAAACCGGTTATAGGTAAAAAAAATGACTGGTAATGGTGGGCTCCGTCAAAATAGTGGTGTGAAAGGAAAGTGATGAGTATCAGCTAAACCTAAATAAAAGACAGAGAGGGAATCATAGCTCCCATAGGTCCCAAGGGAAAGTGGTGCTGTGACTATACAATTGTTTTGTAATCATCCCAGTAGAGGTCGAATAATCTCAGTAGAAGCCATTAGAGGAACATGATACAACCCTTGAAAATTTTTAAAATGCATTTCAATGTATTAAATTCAGGGAAAAAAGACACGTTTTTACAACAAGATTTAATTTCTTTTAATTTAACTCTTTGGCAGTTGGGTGAAATAAATGCTGTTGAGATGCTATTACTACGCGAATATTACAGATTTAAGATTTTGGTCGTTAAATGATTCTCTAGGCCCTGAATATTTGATTTTCAAAAGAGACACTTTAAGTTTTATTTACATGATATAGATTCAATTTAGCTCTTACCTCTTTTCGTTTCAGTTTTGATGCGACCCACTTTAACGAAAAGTCTAAGTACTGCAGCAGTAAATAAGCCGATGATAATTTTCTTCAAACAAAAAAATATCCAAGTCCTGAAAAAAGTTGCTTACCACTCAGATTTTGGCCTCACTTATGGTGGGGTACGTCCAAATATCAGGCAAAGCAAAAAAGTGAAACCCCTCTCATGGCGAACTGCTTTATACAATATCAAGTGTGTCCATTACTAAGACAGCTTTTTCTGAACTTAGCCTTTTTTCTCTTTCTCTCCGTCATATCCCTGCCCCATCATCTCCCAAAGGAAAGAAAAAAAACCCTCCCTTCTCCATCCGCCCACCCGATACCAAACTCTCCCTCTTCTCACCGTCCGGATGTGTCGAGGAGTGCTGGAACGTTGGTAAAAAAATCATGGTGTGTCTCCCTTTCTCTTTGTTTTGCTGTCCCACCCACCCGTTACGTTTTTAGAGCGTTGCGTGCCTGCGGTTGTGGCTGCGTCTGCAAAGGAAAGGGAGGGAAGTTTGGGAGGGGGGTGGTTATGGAGGGGTGGTTTTCGGAGCGTAAGAGAGGGTAGGGGAAGAGTTGCCCACTCAACGTGCGCGGGACATTTTTGGTAGATTTATTAAATTATTGTTAACTTATTAGATGATTTATTGCTTTGTTTGGTTTTTATTTGGGACGCATATAAACTAAATTGAAAAATGTAAAGAGTTGATGGATGTAATGAATCTAAATCTTGAACTAAAATCGTGAATTTTTTCCCTGATTTGAAATTTAGAATACTGAAATATAGTTTAAAAATTTACAAGCGCGATTTCATGGTGTTCAAAAACAGTATAAGTACAGACACACCGTATAATACCACATCTAGTACCTTGAGCCTCGGTACGATTGCCATGGGAATACAAGAACGTGCATAGCGTCTGCGCATTGGCCCGGAAAGCCAGAAGTCCGTTATTTGATTCCCGGTCCAGTGGAAGTTTTTCTTACGTCAATTCGTGTGTATCTAATAAGTAAGTGAAATCTAGTATCACATAAGGGCCACGAGATGTCGAAATCAAACGTTATAGCGTGGCATGAGATGTGTTATGGGGAAAGAGCATGATGGAAAGAGGGGGAGAAGGTCGAGGTGTGGTGGCGAGGAATATATGGAGAAGCAATACCGCTGTGCGAGGAGGAGCGGTGACGAAAAGTGAGGAGTAGTTGCGAGGGAAAGGGGGAGGGGGTGAGAAGCGGGGAGTTGCCCACTCAACGTTTGTGTGGGGAATTGTGTGCGCGTGTGCAGAGAGAGGGAGAGAAGCGAGTGTTTTTGTCTGCGAGAAAGAGAGAGAGCGCAATTTGGTGAGTGTGAAAAGAAAAGCGAAAATGTTTTTCGGGGGGTTGGGATGGTGGTGGTAGTGAAAGAAAAAGAGGGAGGAAAAGAAAAAAAATGTATGCATAGAGGATAGGGCGGTAGCGTCGCTGCGTGTTGATGACAGCGGTGGCGGCGGCTTCGGGTGTGACAGTGGAGGGGGAGGATGGGGAAGTTGTGGAAGGAGGAGGAGGGGGCGGAAAGATGGTGGTTGGGGAGGTGGAGGGAGTCTAATTTACGGGAGAGAAAGAAAACAGAGTAAATATAGCCGAAAATATATGATAACGATGTTCGGTAGCGGCTCAAAAATGCACCGGTATATTACCACCGCGTATTAGAAAGTAATACCTTATAGTATGGGTGGCGCCAGCGAGCTGGTACACCGTTATATGCGTAGCAGATTTGGTTGGCTTCCAAAACAGAGGGCCAGGTTGCGTATTTCGGCGGTAGAGGAGATTTTTTTAGGGAAAGGCCGAGAAAAGGGAGAAGAAGGGCTTAAATACATAAATTAGGTTAATAATTACATAAAATCACAAAATTTTATCATAGATGTGCACTTTTATTTCCTTTACTTATAGAACGGTAGTTTCGTATTCAGGATGACGCAAGAACGCTTGAGTGAAATTATAAAAAGAGTATATCAACGATCATTTGTTACATTTTCCTGTAATTATCTGCCAACACGTTCCACAAAATCTCGCCATATACCATGGAATTTATCTAATAAGTCAGTGCGGTACTAAAAAAAGTACCGTTATGTAATCAACTTTTATTAGGAAGCAAATAAAAGGCCCGGCTTAGATGGTAGCTACGGTAAATATACTTGTTTTTCGATACGTACATAGCTGATTGGCATGTTACAATTGTGGCCTTGATTATTGCTATGTTTCATCATAGATGATGGATGAGCATGGCTTTTAATCCCAGTGGTGGTGAAGCTTGATTATGTGGAAGTCCGATCCCTCATTGGTTGCTGTTTAGAGGGTACTTGAAAGAGATCAGTCGGTCTGTCGAATTAGTTGAAAATCCTTAGTGCCCTAAGCATATTTATTCAAAAGTAGAATTGACCACCACCAAATACTTTATCGATTGTATAGGTATTTTGGTTTTTCGTACATCTGCTTCGAATATTTTAAAGATTTCCTATACTCCAAAATGATAAGCAATTTTTAGTTTTCTCAAAATTTTACCGAAAGTAAATGATAAATATTCTCTTTAAAAACATGTAAAGTAAAAGATAAAAATTTTAAATGGACCATTTGCATAGCTTTATAGCGTTTCATAGGAATTAATCATAGAAAGTGTTATACCATGACGCTTCGAAGCAGAATTAGTTAATGGAGCGTGGGATCACTTGAAGGTATCAGAATCAAACATTCCATTGTGGCACGACATGCGTTATAGGAAAGGGTAGATCGGGAGGAGAGGGAAGGCATATGTGGTGGCGAAGAACATGTTCATGGAGGGGTAGATGGCGGCTTTTGTATGGAGAAGCGGTGACGAAAAGAACGGGGTGGAAAGCAGAAAGTAGGATAATAAATGCTCAAGAGAGAGGAAAAAGTGTTGAAAAGAGGAAGTGCTCGTCAGTGGAACAGCTCAAAAGTTCATCGTCCCAATCCAAAGAGAGAGATTCCTTTTTATTTTCATTCATTTTTTTAAATAAGCGGACTCGTTTCCATCGAATCAGGCCTTGGAAGGAGTGAATGTATCATTTTTTCCATTTCCCTTTGTCGCTTATGCAGTTTCACTGTGTTGCTGTTGCTACCAGTTGCTACCAAGAAAGTTGCTAGCAGGTCATTGGTTTGTCATAGCTATTTGGATTGAAATATGCGAAATATAGGGAGCTGTGACGCAAACAAGAGAACATTTGCTCGTGGGAAACAAGCGAAAATTTCGCCAAGTTGGTTGTCGGAGGTTGACGATAGTTTCGCCTCGTGGAATCCCGGTGAAACTGTCATCAACCTCAGACAACCAACGTAACGTGGCGAAAACCCGGAAGATGGTGGGATCCACGAATCCAGAGCATAGCGGGAGACTACGAGCCATAAAGAGAAAATAGGTATGATTGAAGATGCTAATTAAGTATTGTGTAGCGGCTGCCCTAAAATTCAGGCAATAAAAGTCTATTCTCAGTTTAAGTCACATTTAGAAGGAAATATTGAAGTACCGATTATGGCTATCATCGGTAGTTGCCGGCATAATACATTTGCCGTCTCGTAAATATTGTTCCGATGGAGGAACAATAAAGAATGGAGCTTCTTTGCCCGATTTTTTTCCTGATGCTCCTCTCGTTTATTATTTAGTTTTATAGTTTTTCTTGAACATTATTTTTCTGTAGCAGATACGATAGAAGGTTCTCCTCGGGCGAAATGACGCATCTTCCTATCGATAGCGACAGCCGATGGTCAGACTGGCGTCGTCGTCGGCTCGGCACTGCTCCACGTGTCGCGGAAGTATCCGTAAACCATATATTGATTCATTTAATAGGCCTCAGCCGTATCCCCCCCCCCCTCAGACCTTATTCATTGCCTCGTGGACGAGGAGCCATGAAATCGTTCTACGGGGAAAACGGGCAAAAATGTTTTCGGAGACCCATCCGGCGATAAAGTACGTGGGATGGCGTGTGTGGTGAGTGCAAGGTTTTTTGGCTTGGCGGGAATGGAGACGTGGGAAGGATATTGGGTGGGACTGTTTGGGGACTTTGGGAGGGGGCGTGGCATAAAAGGCGCGAAAGTGCATTGTAAGGATGCGGCGACGTAAAAAGGCGGTGGAAAAGTTCGGAGGAGGGAAACAGAATTGAGGGAGTGAGGCGATAGGAGGGGATGGAGACACGTGTAGGGTCCGGAACCATTGATTCAAGGAGATATGCTTGTTTGTATAAATCCACTAGTGCTTAATTTTGGGGAAAATTGGGTCTTGCCTGAAAATTTCATAGTTTTTTTAATATCTGGTAAAACATTCTCATATTAACTTTTATTACATACAAGCTTTAAAAATTTGGAAGTTTGAGAGGGGCTCATATTTGAAGATTGAGTGGATTAAAATTTATAAGAATGCGTTCTGTTGCCTAAAATTTTATAAATTAAGCACTGTAACCCACCCTTTACCAGATGAATATTATAACGAGAGAAATATCAGGCGTATAGTGAAAAGAGTTCACCCTGGGGCGAAGGGACATTTGGGATATAATGGGATGGTTCACAAAATGCCCATTGTAATCAAATCTGAACGGATAGAAAGCCTTCAAAAATATTGTGGAGGAAATTAAGCATTATTAATCACAGAAATGTCAATTTTATACCGGAAACACATTCAACGTGACTGGGTCTCCTTGCACTGCATTATCATGGGGTTCTTATCATTCTCTCTCTACAGTTATTCTCCAAGTAATTCATGGTGTACATTTTAGCCTTGTCTCTCGTTTTATTTTTCGTTTAGGACCTTTCATGTGGAAAGAACTATGCCTTACAAATCCGTAATCATGTATGCATTGATTCATGTAATTACTCCGTCATATTCTCCAAACCTCATTCATGGACTCGTAGACCAGAAGTAATGAAATGTTTCTTAGGGAAAAAGGGCAACGATATTACTTATAGATTCAGCTTGTATGTCACTTTTAGGTGTTCAGCTATTTTCACGTGCTTAATTTACGTCTTGTACATGAATTTCAGATAATGGGTTTTGTTATTTATTATCTCCGCATTAGAGGTGGTGTGATAATTTTAAGGAAGTCTCGTCCTCAGTGTGCTCTCTGCTTGGGGAATAAGCGCAGCCAGAATGGATTTGACGTGGTGCAGTTTTTTGGTGCAGGCCACTGGAGTTTGCTCTAAATTTCCAGCTCGCAGCATTCGTAACATGGAGGATTATATATGGCATGCAATATATTAAGCTAATTTTCGCTCATTTAAGGAACTTATAGTACCTTCTCGTAGCATTAAATGGCACACAGCCTAATTTAATATTTTTTAACGTCTTTTATTCTTGTAACTGAATCACCTCTTATTATGGAAGGCTCTGTCTGTAATTTCTTTAGCTTTTTCTTACGTAAATACATTGCATGCCATTCGCCAGTGATTAAAATAGCGTAATTTTGCATAAAATTTGCTAAAATTGGTCGAGTTTTTATTGCATCTAAAAGGATTCCGGAAGCTCCGTTTTTGGTCTATTCAGGCCTTAAATTCTTTGCAGCCGCTTCGAATCGGAGCTCTTATTTTTTCCCCTGAGGAACCAGAACTATTGAATTTTCTATTAAGCCCTCCGACATACGCTTGACGTTTTATATCTGCTTGAATTGCGTGATGTTGAAGCTAATGAATTGATGCTCAATTAAGGAGGTGATGTTTTTGCGACTGTTGTTGAGAAAATGTGCACGAATTTGCTTTGTATTAGAGAAATTGATTCGCGTTTTAGGGACTTATTATCCCTTGTAGTTCCAATGATGGAACTTTCAACCTGCATCTATTTTTTCCTTATAAGTTTGGATTTTGTTAAATAAAAAATACCTTAAACGACTATTTTTCATGAAAAAGTTTATAAGAGGTAATTTTGGAGCACAAGTTAGACTTGCACTATATTTTCTTTTACAATCAGGTAAACGTAGTGGTAATGTAGAACTTTGTGAAAAATCTGTAAATCTTTTCCTTATTTTGTTTTAGTCATCTGTGTATTTTCCCTATTAATACCTTATAATTTTAAATATTAAAAAAAGGGAATGCAAGTTAAAGGAAAGTTGACCTTTTATAAAAAAGATATCATCATTTATTAGTAGCCTAGATATTTTACTTTTATTTGAAAACACAAATACCTTTCAGAAAACTTTTATCTCCTAAGTGATGTATTCATTTTCTAAGCGGGAAAGTTTCTTGATGAATTATCTTTAGAAATTTTTCGGTGGGAGTGAAAAGTATTTTGTTTGAGTTACGATCATCTAAGAATTCCATCAGGCTCGATATTTTTCTTCATTTGGCTAAATACTGTCGATATTTTTGAGGGCTCAAAAAGAATTTCCGTATATATCAGTCTTACATGAAAAAGTTAACGAAATATCGGCAAACTAAATTTGGACGTAGCAATATAATATCGCTTCGAGAACAGTTTTAAGGAGAAACTACTTGGTTAAGCTGAACAGCAAATTAGTATTTTCACCAAGCAGCAATTATCTATGCACGTTATTACCCTCTGGAGATGGTTTTAAGGGTAATTATAGTATTCACTGCGCCATTCTGAAACTCGTTTCACCTGAGCTAAGAATGTACTCCTGGATCATTCGAGAATTTTTCTTTCTATGCCTCAGCTAGCACTTATCTCCCTCTGTCCTCCCAAACAGTTATCCTTTTAGTTTTTCGCAGAGTAATAATTTTTTGGTCAAATTAGTCATGAGACATGGGAATGTAGTGTATAATAAGACAGAAATACGATGGGCGTATTGGACGGAAGATTTTTGAGAGCTTTAGGAAAGTTTCTTGAATTATTGGTAAGTTTGTTTCAACAATGGAATTTGACTTCTTGAGCGTCATTTCCTGAAGCAATTTCGAGCTTAATATTTACTTGTAATTATGATTCTGTTGTTTAGTAAAAGTAATGGTTTGACGGATTCGTCCGACTGATTTCGTAAATTTATACTTGGGAGTAGTAAATACAGTTGGTGCCTTGATTTAGATAAGTATTAATTTACGACCTTAACGTAGGTTATTTTCTGAAATTCACGAACAAGATTAATGCTGGTGACTTTAGCCGAAAGAGATGCGCCTTTATATGAAATCAAGTGCTACTCTTAAGTGAAAATTAACTGTTGCCATCAGTATTCTGTGATAGAACTTATTTTGGAATGATTATTTGAGGCAAACATCTTTCAGTGCAAATGGTGAGTCTTGAATAATCTTGTGTCATAGTTGAGGGGAAAACGCTTGCAAACAGTCAGCTGGGAATGAAGGACAAGAGTTTCGTGATCTCTTCTCGGGATTTCCACCAGTTTAATTCGTCTTTTACCACCAAAGTTTCAATAAACACCTCGATCATCGTCATCAGGGTGAAAAAAAGTTTTTTACCGAACAAAAAACGTTGAAATGTAACAGTAAAAGTTGTAAGGCCGGAAGTTTTTCGTAAATTCGGATAAAAGGGAGAATTCTATAATTTTTTAATTTTTTGAAGATGGGATTACACGCATTGCTAAGGTAATATGTGTCTCTGTGTCTCGATTAAAAGTATATTTATTAGGCCTATCTCAATGACTTCCTTAGCAAGCCTGTCTCGGCATATTATTTATTTAAGTAACTGGTCACACGCAGAAAGTTGTTGGAACGGCAGATGAATATGGCGCTGTCCCATTTTGTGGTCCCTTTTGGTGCTATATCTAGCCAAAGCCGACTTACTGGGCTTTCAAAGCCTGGTAATTGGTAAATAGTAATTGCCAAAAAATCTTAATTCCGTCTTCTATTAAACTATTATTATAATCTTCTTTAGAAGTTATAAGGGGGAGAATGGATAAAGTAAGAGAAGAGGGAAGGAAACTGGATGAAATGAATAAAGCAATAGGAGAGAGAGAAGGAGAGGGATAGGAGAAGGGGAATGACAGAGAGGGCTGTAGGGTGGCGAGACAGTTTGAGGTTAGAGGTGGAGGGCTGTAACGTTGTGGGCAAGCGATAAAGGGAGAGGACAGTTGAGCGGGGAGAGGAAGGAAGGATGCTAGGGGAAGAAGGAGGAGGGGGAGGAGTGTGTATGGCAGGGGGTGAGTGTGAGGAACGGAGCATTAAAATAGTTCTTGGGAGGAGGGTTGTGGACGCGTGGAGACCTTTGTCGGACGGGGGAGGTGTCCATTGGGAACTGGCGGCTGGGGTCGGGATGTGGAGGGGAGGGGAAGAGAGTGGTTTGAGGTTTAGTGTGAGTATGTATCTCCATGGGGAGACCGTAGAAGACTTGGAGAAGGGAATGGATATTTGAGGGAGGAAAACGAGACCTTTCGGAAAAGTGCATAGGGATGAGGGTGGAGTGTAGAGAATAGTTGCAGAGCGTGGAGGGAGATATTAAAGAGAAGTCCATCCATCTGGGAGCGGAAGAAGAGTAAGCCGTGGAAATTTTATTCCAAGACTACGTGGATGGGGTTGTGAAATAGTATGGGATTCTGAGTCTCCGTGGTAGAATAATTAGGAGAACGTAGTGCATGTTTAGTTGTATGTGATGAGGCACCAATTTAATTACTTTCAGTGTTTGATTTAATTTTTAATCGCACTTGAACTCTCCCTTCCTCGCCTTCCAGAAGATGCTGAAATCAAAAGGGGAAGCCAAAGAAATGGTAGTCATAGAAATGCTTCCATTATTAGTGATTCAACCCGCAGGCTAGTTTGGATTGGTTAGGAAAGAGCTCAATGCGGACTAAACCATGAGCGTGTAATATTCACACATTCAGGGTAGGAAGTAGTTCTTTTTTTCGGAGTAACGTCACCTTTCGAGGATTTTTATTTCATGTTCTTCGAAGGAGGAGGATAATCTAGAAAGATTTCGCTGTGGGGGAGGGCATTAGGATCTAGACTTCTAGGCGTAGAATTCTATCTAAGACTAGTAATGAAATCAGTTGTTGATAATGATTTGGTAATAATGTACGGCATTTTAGTGCCGTTAAGTATCCTTTCCTTCTGAATGCTGTATAAATTAAGCTTCTGATGATATGATATACCAGAGCAAGATCTATATTTTCAAACCCGTGTCTGTTAGTAGGTTTTCCTGAATCTGATTGGTGTCATTATTTTGTTAATGGCGCGACTGGATTTAAATCCGATTAAATATCGGTAATTTCAGCTGTAATGAGTTAGAGGAACTGTAGTGCATACATTTGAGCTTCAGAAAAATTAGAGATAGATTTATGTAGTGTTTTCAAAATTACAATCATGCTTATCGTTGAAGTTATCCCAATGGGACTGCAAAATTATTTGAGATACTTTATTTAGAATCAAAATTCGGCGACTTTGAAATATCAACACTCATGGTCCATGGGAAAAAATTGAGAAATCAGATAATGACAGACATAGCATAATGGGAAAGTTTTATTTACGTATTCGTAAGGGAATAGTAAGCTTTTTAGATGTCTTTCTGATGCAGGTGATGAATCATTTTTAGGCAAATCACGCGTAACGGAGGCGGTGAAGGAGGGACCGATATAAAATTCTTGACGAACCCTCGGCGTTGGCTGATGGATCGGCGTACAGTCGTCGACTTTGCGGCGGAACGCTGGCAGGAGTAACCCATATCCATTCTTCTGCACCTTGTGAATAATGGAGAACCATTTTCGTCTTTCGAAGCGAACAATATAAGTAGTTTTTTTTGGAAGGTTGACGGGATAAACCCATGGGTGATACCCATTTATGATTCCAGTTGGCAATAAAACATTTCGGATGAAAATTGGAGCATAAAAAAATGATGACATTGGAACGAGAGGGTGAGGGAATGGAATTGGGTTTCGAGAAAGATGCAGTTACATCTGGGAGCTGCGGAACGGAGTAGCTTGGCTATTGGTACGGTTAAGTGACAGTGAGTCAGCGTATTTCGAATATATTGTCATAGAGGGCACACACTACGAGCAGGTTTGACACTGAGCGACAATCCCCTGTTGGAGGTTTTTCCTTAGTCATAGCGGCATACCCTAGCGTAGGATTAGTCACTACAAGTGTTTGTTAAGTCTCCATCGTAGTTGAAGCAATTTTCATAATTATTTTCCCAATTGGTCAGGGCTCGTTTTTATGGTGCTATATGCGTACATACCATGTGCAGTAGTCAATGTGCCAATCATTCCGTATGAGAGATGGGATAACTGTCTTTATATCTGATAGTAAAAAAACGGAAGTTTTTTTTACGACTTTTACGTATTAATAATTGTAGGAAATAAAATCTTCCGGTTTGGTGATAATAATAAACATGGTAATCTATGGAAAATGGACTTAGAAAATGATTCCGTCTCTACCTTCTTGGAGATCGAGTTTTCTAATACAATTATTTTTCGGCAGAAAAAATTTTGAAGCTTAAAATATTTTTTTTCAACATTAAATTTAAGAGTTAATTTTTATTTTAATGCAATCAAGAGCTTTCTAATCGAGACTAAACAGCATATGATAAATCGCAAATTGGGATCAAATACTCACTGCAAATTATTTGATAATTTCATAAACTGTATGTATCGGTTTTTTCTCCCTAATCCGATTTTCTACGTCAATTGTACCATTGCAGTGCAAAATATATTCATCAAAGTGTCTCAATCACTCTTTCCGTTATTTGCAGAAAGTTAAAATATTTTTAGTTTAATCCTTTGATAGAAATTTCTTGATAATTACTAAAACAATAAGAATTAATTTAGAAATCAGTTGTAAATCATTCACCCCCAGATAAAAATTATTGTCAAACTGAAAATGGCCTCTATATAAAGTTTGCAGTCTTGTAGTTCTGTTATTAGAAGCTGAAAAGTTCAACGTATACAGCGTTTGCAAATAGCTTTCAAAATATAATATAACATAAAGCAAACTCACAAAGTTTGTTTTCCATCAGATAATGCAAGTCGTAATCTCTGCTGCTTAGTGATTTCAATTGTTAATTATCACTACATCATTGTATGCTCCTTTAATAATCGGGTGGGTGCTATTATTTGATTATTTACCCCTTAAAGATAGGAAATAAGGTCATTTTCCCAAGGTGACAAATTTTTCCAGTGAAACAACGTCCCTGCGTTAGATATTTAACGAAGTAAGTTCGTCCTGAAGTTAAAATGTGAACTTTGCGTCTTAAAAATTCTTGATTTTGCTTGAGTTGCTTTTTCCACTTTCCTGTCGTCATTATGCAATGCCTGGCTACAAAACATTTTTTGATATAACACCCTCTGACCTCACATTTTTTGATATAACACCCTTGATAACACCCTCTGATCAGTCTCCAGTTTTTGACTATGTATTTGAGTATCAAATAACTTTCGCCTAATTGACACTATTTAGAAGAGCTTTGATACATTTTCTCGTGGTTCGGATAAGTTGGAGCAGCGACGCCCGTATTTTGAAAGTTGATTATCGTAACCTAAATGGGGGAGCACGTGGAGCTACTTCGCAAGGTTCATTGGAACCATGACACGGGGGACATACGAGCATTCGAGAAGGCAATGGAAGACACGAGCACATGCCTGAAGCACTCCTCGTAAAAAAGGTACCATCCTCCACATCTCCCACACTTTTCTCCGGTAAAAAAAGGAATGTCCCGAGAGAGGGAAGCCGACAGTCGGAAACGAGTGGGGTAAAAAGAAACGCATTAAAATCCAGGAGACCAAGGGTTGGGCTGTATGGGGGGTGGGGAGGGAAAAAAATATGTGCTGCAGTGAGACAAAAAAAAAACACATACGGTTACGCGCTATCATCATGGCATGAGCTTCGTCGGCGCTTCGAGAAGGGAAGAATGGGTCGCATGAGAAAGGTGGCGAAGATGAACGGGACAGCTATGGAATGACCCTTGGGCATTGGCTCTCGTAGACTTAAACGACGTTGAAGAGGGGAGGTGGGAGCATGGGAATAAATAGATAAATGGAGATATAATTTATTTGTACTAAGTCATTGAATCTCAAATTCATGAAAAAAAGAAAGGTGAAGTTTTATTACCGATTAACAGTAATAGAGTTTACAAAGCATAATTATATAAAAACAATACATATTAAAAATAGTAACTCAGAATTTGAGGAGAATATTAGATGAGCAATTGGAGGAAATAATAGAATAGGATTTATAAATAAAATGAGAGGTTTAATCTGGGCAGACTGTGCTAAACTGCAAAACGCTCCATGTACACTAAGCGTAATTGGTGGAATACTTTAATTTACTTAATACTTTAACAACAACAGCCTATTGCTAAAATAAGTATTAACTCGCAAAAGTTTATTTGAAAGCTATCTGAAATCGTGCAGAGAAATATAAATGATAACTTTTTTGCGATAGCACTTCCTTTGCGCAATTTTTCTAATGGAAGTTTATGCATGCGGTTATAATATTTTCCAAGTGACTTCACGACGGGTTAAATGAAGACGGGGAGGAAATGGAGAAATGAGATTTTATAACCCTTTAAGATAAGAGCGTATTTTCGGCGCTATGCATGCAGCCACGAATAAAATGGAAAAAACAAAAATTAGCAATTCCATACTCTCACTCTTGAACACTACGCTTTCAGATAGCAGGTTCCGTCGATACAATTGTTTTCCTTGTTGCGGAGTTTTATTACGTGATTATAGATTGAAAATTTTATTTGAATCAACTTTTGCAGAAAATGGTCGCAAGACATTAGCATTTGAATGATATCTATTTTGAAGGCTTTAATTAACTAATTATTTTATTTTCTCATAAAAATAATATTTTCTCATACACCTGGCCTCAATGTTCCCTAAATCCGGCCCGAAGGACCAAAAATTATGTTGAGAAATAAGTTGTGGTGGATCTAATCCAGTTTTTGTGCGATTTCTGCCTTCATTACGCGCAATAATGTGAACTTTCTTATTTTTCTGCTCTTAATGTACTTCTATTTAAGGTGGGAAATTTCTGGAAGCCACGTGGTCGGACATGTTTCAAGCTTTTACAAGAAACAAGCTTTTGTGTTGACTATCGCCACCTTGAGCTCCCTGTTTTTACTCACTCAAGGGCTTTTAAGGGGAAGAATGGTTCGTGGGAGAAGGGTGCCCAAGATGAACGGGACGGTTACGGGATGACCTTTGGACATTGGCTCCCGAGACGGGAGCAATGGAGAGAGGGAGGAGGATACATATGGGTAGGGGTAGTGGGAGTCGGGGTAAGAAATGGAGAGATAAGAGGGTACGACTACACCCGTATCCATCCCGAAAACCATTACTCCGCGAAAGGGGTTTGGGCGCGTGTGTGATGTTTTAAGGGGTTTTGGTTAAAGGGTGGGAACGGAATGGTTGGGCGAAATGGCGGAAAAGGTGGGATGCGCAGGAAATGTACGGGAGTTTTTGATCGGGAGGGAGGGAGCGAGGGTGAGTTGGGGGCTGTGGGATGAAAGGAGAGGGTGAAGGGGTTGAGTGTGGGGGTCGGAATGGTCCTCCTTATGGGACGGGGTCGGAAGGTCTAGGGTGGGAATGTGCAAAGCGGAGGCATAAAAGGCATAGGAGCCACTGAATATGGCGACAGCTGCGAACTCTGCTAACCTCGTGTCCCTACAAGTTATCTCCTTTCTCTCGTTCGTTCTTCCACCCTCCAGCCATTACCCTTGCCTTCTGCTCTTCCTGATTCCTCTCTGCTCCGTAACCATCCCCACACTCTTTTTGTACAGCTCAGAATCCATTCGCCCCATCGACTTTTCACCCTATCTTCTCGAGGCATGGGAAAAAATACCGCTATTCAGATGAACGATACATGGTTTTATCTAGTTGTATATTACCTATTATTTGAAATCTCTGATGCAGTAGACACTGGATGTATTATTGAATATCTACACAGAGGCAGGTCCCAAAAATGGAAATAAAAGAGGGAAAAAATATGTGCCAAAGGGAGGAAATGTGACATGTGAGAGAAAGTTGAAGGTAAAACAGAAATCTAACGTTACCCAAATCTTCATCCTTTCTCTGAGATTAATATTCACCAGTCAACTAGTGAGTAATTTTTTGTAAACTCATGTTCATGTAATGGACATTTCACATTCACCCTACACGTATACGCGGGGGCTTGGGATCGAATACCATTACTTCAACAAGATTAGAAACAATGATAAAAATAAACGAGAGTAGAGACTTTTGATATGTGGATGGAAGGAGTGCTGTTTATACCACTATTAAACGCCAACTACTCAAATTTCAATGTCTGCGGGGTTGTGTCATTGTTTATTAATTCTTGGGCTTCTGGTTCGAGTTCCGTTGAGGTAAGTAGGCTAAGGATGGGTCGACGACCCATTGGGTCGTATTTCACCACTCAGGGCATGGGCTTATGTTAGCATCAGTTTGTTCACCACCTGGAAAACCTTAACACTGTCTTTTAGCATTATCAGGGAAAGCGGGCCAACAGAACCGTCCAAGGAGAAAAAAATGTAATTTAGGTGTTACGAAATAAAAAAATGCTATCTTTACAGTGCCACTACGAGGAACTATCGCTGGATATTTTATTCGATATTAGAATTTTAAGCGTATCATTTATAGTTCTTAATATTTATCATAAGTGCTGAAGATTTACAATCCTGCCATAAAAAAGGATACCTTATTGAGTTCGCTGTATTATTCTATTATCGGCAACCCTCTATTCATGGTAGTTTTAACTTGATGAGGATGTGCGCTCGCAGACAGTAAATTTTCCCATCTTATTTTTGTTTATCTCCACTGAGATCGTGTACTTTGCATTACAAAGACTGAACGGCTCACTCTCTCGTTTGATGTGATAATGTTTATCCCGTTCGTAATGACCACCATTGTGTATCAGTTGCAGCATTATGAATTTTATACAAAGGTTGCCTGGAATCTCTTGAACAGAGTAAATTAAATTCATGGAGCCTGATCTGGGTTATGGACTCGTTCTCTTTTCTAATTTTCATGAATGTCAAATTGTTGATTCTTCATTGATGTTCGAAATCAATTACTGTTCAGGCACGGCGCTGTCATTAGCTCTCAAAGGATAAATATCTTTTCTCCTTTAAAGCAGGTTATAGAGCTGGCCACTCGCATAGATTCATAGATTATTTACATCTCTAAAGCTGGGCATTTCCATCTAATCACCAAGAGTATTGAGAAATTTTAAAGAGGAAACAAGTGTTGATAATAGTGTAGCATTCGGTACTGAGCTCTTAGTTAGCAGCAATCTGAGGACCTGCACTATTAAAAGATGGCTGGAGAGTATCATATTAGGTGATTTACTCTGTATAAGGTGAAGATTTTTATCTGTAAAAATTTCCTCTGCTGTTCCAATTTGAACTTTGACCCGTTGGAATGGTTATCCAAAATTCTAGCTAGAAGTTTGAACGATGTCTTTGATCCGTGGTGATCAATCATAATAAATGGATCTGCTTCAATGCTGCCAAATATCCTGTAAGGATTAAAAATTGTTGACACCTTTCCATAAATATTGTTGCACAAGGGTACCGTAGTCTCCTCTTAAGTGTACATTAAAACGTTTATATCCTCCTTACAAATGTACTCATGTCCTTGATTTCATCCCAGATCTTCATCCCTTCTCTGCTTCTCTGGCACTAGCTTCCCCCCTCTCCCTCATCTGTGATAGCCCACTAATGTTCCTTTCATATGCCTTATCCTAGAACGTAACCTTCTAACTTTTTCATATGATGCGTTTCATGCAGTCGAAATCCCTCAAGACGTCACATGCTTCATTTTAACCTCTTAATGGATCTTTTATCGGAAGAGGTTTCCTTTTTATTGAAATGGCTATATCCACAATAAAAAGCCTATTAAGTGGAATGCAGGTTTATTTATTGCTTCCAAAATGGAGAAATTACTCAAAATTCTCCTTGAAAGCTCCTATTGCACTCGTAACAAGCGTCTTCCTTATTTCAGGGATGTCCAATGTAATGAGGTGATCGTAAATTCGTAGGTTTTAACTTGACATTACATCCTCCACTGACGGGGTAAATGATAGTCATGAGCTCTCCGTGCTGGACTCTAGTGTACTTCAGGTTTGCATGTAGAAGCTAGGCGTATGTTATTAATTACGCGCAGTCTACCACCACACATCTCACATCGTATCTGAAGGAAGAATGTCCTGAATAAATAGTCGCGAGACCGAAAGAAATTGCTGCGACGAGAAAATATTTCTGCACAGTAAAAACCTCTTCCTTACTTATTTTGGTCAGTTTGAGGGAATTAAATCCTACGTAAACTTGAGCCTTACAGTCTTAAGCGACGTTAACATTCAAAATATAGTTTTTATGACGACTTCAATCCATCTTATGTGCTTTAATTATTCCTTTTATTAGTTCCGAGTTGTGCATACTTCTGACATATAATCTTATTTAGACTAGATATAGGTAAGTTTTTATGATAGTGTGGTAACAGTGTCTAAATGCCTCTCTATCTTTATCCGATGTAGGTACTTAGGTGATGTACGGGACACAAATTTCGCACTCGATGAAAAACGGCTGCAAAGCCGTGCATCAATACCCCCTTATAGGATGGAGTCTCTCTCTATATCCTGGTGTATGGCCATCCGTATACACGGATTGAGGCGGAAATCAGCCGGTGACAATGGAAGGTCTTCACAGTCACGGTCGTTATATTCGGTCCTTTTGCAATGGGGAGGATATCACGCCGCTGCGCGTGTTCAAATCCTCACGTGTAGCCCCCGGGATTCCGGCCGGTGTCACCTCCGCAAATGCCAGTTTATGCGCTTGATCCGACCGAACTCGTAATCCGGGGATGGAAACTCCCGAGGAGAGGCCAAAGGAACAGCCCACACATCACTGCCGAATCCACCGCGGAATTAGCGTCGCATCCCAGGGTTCACTCGAGCGGGCGGCGATCTACCCATTGGGCTTTTGACGCCGAAAGACCTGCCGATTCTAACGACATCCGTTTAGGCTTTGCTTGCATATTCCAGGGGGTGTCAAACACCGTTCGCAAGGGCCGTTCAAAGAGGTACATGCAGTCAGCATTTTTTTATGGTCTGTAATAATAAAGCTGTTTTTATTTCTGCGCCGACAAATCGTATTGCATTATTAAAAGAATGGGAAATCATTATAAAAAACGTTTGTGAAGCTAGGTGATGGGAATGCTTTTCTAAAACATGTTGCAATGGCGATATGCGCTTGCTTGCAAGGCCAGAGAAGGATTTGGTTTACGCTTTAATTCAATGAAGTTATTAAAAATTATAATGTGGGAGTAACAAAAGAGAATTTACTTGGAAATAGTGATGATTTATTTAAAAAATAAATGCCTATCATAAAGGCTGGTTAGCAGTAAAATTAGATAAAAAGGAGAAAATTGAAATCGACCAATCAGGAGCGACCCCAGTGGAAACTGAGAGTTTTGTATCCAGGCAATGCCCTGCGGCGGTTATTCTGTCAACGCATGCTATCCACGTACTTTACTATGTTGAGCTGAAAACTCATAATAGGCAAAAAAAAGGGATGAAAAATTATTGAACTTTCGAATTGTGCTTACGGAAGACAAACCGAAGGAAGGCTTTGTTTACCAATCTACAAAGACTTAAGTTGAGGATATGTGCTTTGTGCCTTCATGGAGATCGTAATTGTCCCAGATCCAGGTCACAGAACCTTTTATAAACATTTAAAATGTTCACTCAATTGAAACTTGATTTTAATTTTTTTCATAAATCTACCTATCGAACTAATTTGAATGTCAAAGCGATGAGTTAATGAGTGAGAGAGGCAGTAAATTAAGGAAATTGTACAAAAAGACTACTTGCTTAACATTTGACTGCATTTCATCTAAAATTGAGCAGCTGCAAGCCTAATGCTGGTAATAAAAATTGGAGAGAGGGTATTTTTTAAGACATTGACTGTCGAGAAAGGAAAATTCACTTTAATCCTGAAGAATTACTATAATTATTATATGACGGGCCGAGGAAGTTTTCTTGAAATGATTCTTTCACTTAAATTTTAGCCGTTTGCTTGAAATGGTTTTACGTTTCATTCGCATTACGTTTACTTTGCAACCGAATCCACCTCTACCAGTCGCACTGCCTCCAAATTTATCAGCCTTGATTGATGCCGCGAGGGAAGCTCAAAGTCATAGGATTACCTGTTTCTAAATTTAAATGCAAACCGCTTGGGGAAACATAAATGTTATATTAGTTATCTGCCCACGGTAATTGCACTCGTGAGCACAAAAAAAATATTTTTCCTCCAAGGAGTAGAATTTCATGGTATAAAGTTTTTAACGAGAGACGATACGAGGAACATCTCATTTTGTTCTTATTTTCTTTCACACCATGTTTTATCCCCAATGACGACGGTTGCTTTTGCTGCTAAAAAGTTTTCCTTGATGTTACAAAGTGATCGCATTTTCCATGTTTTTCAAAACTAGCGAAGTATCATGGCTTTGAGGAGCCATTTTACTGGCTACAAGTACGTGATCTTCACGATAATATTGAATATTGGCATTAAATATGGAGGTAATCATTTTGTATAAACATATCCAATCTATAGACTCTGATACAGACTGTTGTCCCTGTTTTTTTACAGCTGATAGGTGATTATGTTTCTAGTGACTGGTTATAATGGTATTCATTACTGGTGACCCCTGGTGAGTCTTATTAAATTCGAGTGTGTTGGAATAAACGGAGCGTAAGTGAATGACCAAACCGGTTTGCACGCTTGCGCGAGACAGGTATGCATGCCTAGGGTTTTTGAACTCCTATGGTTGATGCCTGCGACTCGGGTCCGACGAAGATCCCCAGAGTCCGGCGGAAATAGAGCAAGGGATAGCTCAAGGCTCCACTCCGGTTGTCTCTCGTGTGATCGCACATCTTCCTCAAACTCCCGTCACCCTCACGAGATGAAAGACAGACAGAGGAGGAGGGCTGAAAAGATGAGACCGGCCCGGGGCAAATTTGTCGATTCTGATCGTACTGGATCCCTTTCCCGTGTCAGCAACGGAGGTGTCTGGCGCATACGCCCGTGTCAAACCACGTTTATCTTTAATTCTACCCCCCGAGGGGGAGGGAGTCTCAAAAGTCCTTCCATTTCGGCCGATGTTCAATTTCTGACCCCCCTCCCCCCTTTACTCCCTATCCTCACTGTTCTCATCCCCGATTCTGGATCGGTCTGTAACATCGTCGGTGTTATCGGTGGTTCTGGAGCTGCCAACAGCTTCCACCCACACCCCGGCTCTCCGTTCCGGGGGTGTCGGGGGAGGGGTTAGAGGGTTTTAGGGTTCGCTCCCTCCCTTTAAGCCTCGGGGCCATCTTCTTTCGCCCTACGGCTGCCAAATGACCCTTCTCCCATTCCATCCTCTAGTGCCCGCGTGGGATAACTGCATTGGGCTGAAATTCGGCTCGGGGATTTGCAGTGAGTAAGGCAAGCGTACCGAATTGAGTCACACTTCGTGGTTATTCCACCGTGAAAAGAGTTAAAAGGAATTTTACGTATATAATGGATGGCGAAATGACTAAATAAAAGAGTGTAAATGGGCGGTCGTGAAATAAGTCGTACATAGGCACGTCATTTATACGGAAACATTAAAATAAACAATTTAGTAATGTAGAATACGTGAAACGGACCTGGGCTTAGGGTAGATAAATCTCATTTTGTCACCGTATCCTTAACTAATGCAGCTGGAGGTTCACCATTAATGTAATAAATGAAGCATTTTCCTAAGTTTCATTAAAAATATGACACGCCACAACCCTATCATCATATGATGCAAGACCACTGATGCATCTTTTGATTTCAAACGCATAGTTTGTTTAATCATAGTTGAGGAAATGAGTTCAAATCATTTCATGCAAATAAAATGAAAGTGAAAACAATATAATGTCAGCAGATCCTATACATTGCGCCATGCATTAATTTTTAAAATTGGTATATTAATGATTTATTTAATAGAAATTATTGAGATAGCTTTATGTTTCAATTTAAGTATTCCCCGGGATAAAACATTATTTGCCTTTGTAGATGTGCAATAACGCCTCCATCATTGAAGCAAATTCATAATTTTCCTAGTCATCGAATGGTTATCATATCTAAGCTCTTCACGCTAGGTTTTGCTCCGGTAGAAATTAGGAAAGGGCAATTATTGTTCTACACTAGCATTTTCTCCTGTCTACTCATAAAAAAAACCATCTCAAAAGTTCCTTTGTACAAATTGGAGACCTAGAGGATAGGGTTATTGGAAAAAAAAGTTTCGAAGCTCCCTCTTTTTCACCCAAGTTCGCTGGAGGCGATTACAACTAAAAAAATACATACTTTTTATGGCTCTAGATCATCCTCTTGTTAACTGGAATTGGTGCCATTGTTTCAGTTTTTTGAGGGACCTTGTCGGAGGCAGGATGGAACGGGAATTATCCGTGTAAAATTTTCATTTTTTTCTGGGCTCGATCCATGTCTCCCTTGGGCTTCATAACTCATGTTAGTATTTTGTAGGTGACGATGTATTGGCTAATCACCTAAAATTTTCACAACGTCACTGATGTTAACATGTCTGCTTTCATTACAGGTTGGTCGCTGTATTCCTCTCAAATTATTACGAAAGAGATTGATTTTAAAACATGCTATATATGAGTGCACGGCTGATTGTGTTAAAGGTACGTTCTGTTTTATATATTTTTTGTGGAAACAAATTTCTATTCAACCATGGGCTCAAGGCATTACAGTCACTCAATTGAATTTTCATCAAAGTTGGGAAGCTGATGAATTTATTCCCTTTTTAAGTTTTGAAAGAGACTTTGAAATACTTATATGCAAATATGTGGTGTATGGAAAATACTCTTCAATCATTAAAGTGCGGTCGATTGGAGATCAAGTTATCGTATAGTGATCATCACCAGTTTCGCGCGGAGAATAACAAATCACTCTTTTGTGTGTGGATAGTGGTGCCGACTCCACGGGGCCTGAGGGGGCCCGATCCCCCTCAAAAATTCGTTACGGCTGTGAGGAAAAAATGTGTCAGGCTTTTCAATTCTCCCCGGAGTGTCCAGATATCGAGATTCGAGTTATCAGGGTTCTAATGTTGATCATATTACTCTTCTAAAATGTTTAAAAAACTTAAAACTCACTACTTATAAAATTTCCCGGGGTATGATCCTCGGTTTGGTCCCCCCCAATATTAATTTTAAGTCGGCATCTCTAAGTGTGGACGTCATTAAGGCCAACTCCTTAACTTTTTTAATCACAGGGCTTAAAATGAGCAGAATGCGAGACAGAATTGCTGCCTCTGAGTAATATAAACAAGAATTTAATTATTTTTTATTTTGTCTCATATGAGGGAAGAAAATACATGCTGCCATAATTGCTGCAACATGGTCTGTTCCATTTACTTATCATGTCTATAAAGACTAATTTCACAATATGAAATGGATTATTTCGCGCGATAATCTAATCTATAACCCTATTTTGAAGGTCAAAAGTCTTTTAAAATGTTCGCGCAATCCGGCCCGTGGTGGCTCAGAAGATGTGCGCGCGGGGACGTGTGCCCCGGGTTATGATAAAATGAAGGGCGAGGACACCTTCGATTGAATTCGGTTTATTTCGCGCGCGACTTACAGGGAAGCGCACGCCGAAACTTCGCGTCCACAGGCTCCCGGCTTTCGTGAAACACTTCCTGACACCCACGCCGTCAAGGGCATAGATGCTAGGGTCTGAGGGTTACTAACCCTCGAGTAACGGCACTGCCCTCACTCCAAAAGGGTGTGAGTCGAGTCCCCTTGGCGGAGACCATGAGAAAGGGGCCGAATGGGACTCGGCTGGTCCTTGGAAAAACCATAGGGTGACGACACTCGCCGAAGGGGAGAGGGGGAATACCCTACATTTTTCCAAGAAAGTTGAAGGTACATAAATTTACCTTAATATGTCGGTAATTAATATAACTCTCTCTCTAACATTTTGGATCCAGAGGTTAGATACTCTACGTGTACTTCGTGTGAGCTCAGTATGCCACTGAACTTGGCCCCTCTGATTTGTTCCAAATATGGAATTAATAATTCGTAACCCTTGTAAGTAATGAAAATAAATTATTTTCAGGATTTTACCTCGGTTATTAAGAGCCGTAGTGGACATCAAAGTCGGAAAATTTTGTCAAACTTGAGCATGTATGCCAATGAATACGCTCCCTTAAATATTTTTGTAGACTAGAGGTATCACTTAAGTATAATTTTTGATTAGAAAATAATAAATACGACCTTGAACTAACAAGAAGTATAGCTTGTTTGAGAGAGCTTCTGAACTAAAGGTCATTTAACTTACTTTATATAAGACTTAAAATTTTAGCCTTGGGTCACTCAGAACATTCCTTCCCAATTTTGATGAGAAACATTTTAATACTGTAGTAAATTCCCAACCTCTGGAAATAACTGAGGGGCAAAATAGTATCATCGGTTTGATTTCAGTTTGAAATGGTTATTCTTTTTATTTGGATTATGTGAAGTGACCTGCATGTAAATGGTAAAGAGATACCTCCACTACGTGTCCGATTAGATTTCTGCTGAGCATTCGATTCGCGACCTTAATCTTTGCTTTCCCCTTAAGCAGAAGTGAAGTTTCTCTTTGTGCTACTTCCCCGACCTTCGTACCCACTGCCTCCGGCCCTCTCCCATACATTTATTCCCCCACTGCCGGTCTTCCTCTTCTCTCTCTATCTCCATTCCGCCTCTTCGTCCAATGCACGAGTCCCGAGGTAATCTCCTTCAAGAGCCCCCAGTCGAGAAGACGATCCGACCGGCTTCCACTCCTCCGCCTTGCCACCGCCCTCCAGCCTCTCTCTATCAATCTCTTATACTTCCCCGCTCATCTAACCTTCTCCTTCTCCTCCTCCTCTCCCCTTATCCCTCCAGTGCTAAGTGTGGGAGGCCTGGACCTCCTTTTTGCAGTCTCTCTCAACTCTCCACGTGCCATTTTTTCTCTCTATTTCGAGTGGAAACGGGCTGAGAGGGAGAAAAAAATCGCGAAGTTAAGGTCTTTCTCTTCCTCTCAATGCTCCCGGCTAAAATACTACCTGGATCTATAGCGTGACCTTTTCTGGCCTCGTTTTAGATTTTTTTCAAATAAAAAGTTTTATCAAGAGCCAATAATTCCATCAATCGCCTCTTGAGTGCTACCCAAGTAAAATGATCAAATAAACTTATATGCTAAGCATGCTATTTTTTTAACAAAAGAATTCAGCTCCAATGAAATTATTTTTATTTCTCTTGCATTCTTGGGTGCTTTTGGCTTGGTGCTGGGATATTGGGCTTTGAAAACATCGCTGAGTATTTAAATTAGGGCTGATTAAGTTCGTCGATAAGTCTTACTTATCTAATTAGAGAATTTAAGTGAGCAGAGGAAATAGCAGAAAACCTATCGGCATAGTTACTTAACAAATTGAGATAGTGTCTAAAAAATACTTTCTGCTTTGAAATAAATGAACTCAAAAGTATTTCATCCACTCTGATATTCAGCACTTGATAAAAAATTCCTTCGTAATAAATTATGGGAAATAGCAACGATTTTTGATCAGCCTTTCTTAATTGATTCTCAAATAATACTTGCGTTATCTTCCAGGGAATGTAGAAAATTGTAGCATCTGATTTATATAAAAACCATTAAGAATGAAATAGCATATTTTTATAGTTATATCATTCCCTATAGATATATGTGTTATACAAACAAATTCTAACTTAATAAAAAATTAGCTAACGTTGTGATAGTGAATTTAAATAAATTGAATATACTTATACTCTTTCACTCTCTTTTACGAAATAGTCTCCATAATTTAGTGATTAATAGCCGTGGAAGGCTCTGCAGTGCGGGACAGAAATGTCCGAAGCATTGCTTTCAACGATTAAACCCCAATACGAGGAGTATGTAGAAGATACAACGAGGAAGAAAAAAAGTGAGAATCCTTTGCACTCGTTAAGAGGCTCTTTATTCCTCTTCAAACAGAGTATAACTCGGCCACGGAGACTGCATACCTTGAGGAGTCCACGGCTTTTCACGATACCGTGTGACTTCCCCGAAAACAATGTAGCGGTGGGAGAGCGCCAGTTCTTGAGGACTTTATGGAGAGAGAAGGGTATTTGGCTGCGGGAGATCATATAGGGGGTTGAGAATGGAGAGGAAATAAAAGGTTAGTTGTTGAGGAGGAACGAGCTTGGAAGATTCACACATTTTCTTTTTTTGAGCAATTCAATTTTCTCGTTCCGGCAGAGACTCCGCCACATGATCCATTGAGATAATTTAACCCATTAAGAAATATAGTGATAGAAATATTTGTGTGTCTTACTTCCGAAAGAAAACGCCTAAGCACTGTATTTGATATAGTTACAGAATTTCAGTCTATACTTTTGAAAAGGGAATTCTATTGAGCTTCTTCTTTTCGTGCATCGGCCTGGGGAATGAATGTAGCTACATATCCTCTTGCAACATGGCTTTTTAGCGCAAGTATTCAAGCCAAAGAATCCACTTAAATGATATAGTGGTAGAAATATTTGCGTGTATGACTTTTGAAAAAAGCCTAAGCACTGTATTTGATGTGAATACAGAATTTGAGCTTACATTTTCGAAAAAAAGAACAATCTGAGCTTCATATTCTCGTGCAACATGGCCTAATGGCGTGTATATTCAAGCCAAAGATAAATGAGTTTACATTTTCATTTGACTATCGCAAATGGTTGTTATTCATTTTTTATTGAAAAATTATATATTTTCCCTAGTATATAACTATACTCCCGCTGGGTTACCTCCAGTTCTTGATGGTATTAACGGAAAGACTGGATACTTGGCGGAGGGAGAGAATAGAGCGTTGGATGTACAGAGAAAGAAAGGGTAGTGGTTGTGGAGGATGCGTAATCTTTTGTGGTAGAGCAAGTTAAGTTTCATCTTACGGGTAAGACTGCTTCATAGTATTCCTTAAGATAATTTCAAAAGACATAGCGATGGAACCCCTCCTCCGTCCCTCCCCAAGCCAGTTAACATCCAAGATGGCCATCCTTCCATCAGTATGTGCTTGGCTCGCGCAGTTAAGAAAAGTTTCCGAGGGCAGGATGGCGCTGCGCGATATAACACCAGATGTCGTCGGTCGGTCGTGCAAGCCGTTTTGCCGAGCACTTTTGCTGGGTCTTTTGAAGACTTGCTTCGCCTCAAGTTGAGGGATTCATGGGCAGTCAGGATGGCAAGTTTCAGAGAAAAATTATAGAACATTACTTTTTGGTTATTCTACGGTCTGGAGCGTTGAAATGACGCTCTCTCGAGAAAGAACATCAACTTCAGCACATGTCGTTCTTTTCGAGAATAATAGGTTCTATTTTTTGTTTTCATTTGCCTGGATTTGGTGTCTCTAAGAATCTGAATGTGCTAGACTTTCTGTATGGAGTACTCATATTAGTAAATTCGATGTCGAGGTACCTGTTACGCGCTGTCGAGGTATTCTTGTTATCCTTATTCTCCGTTGAAGAACCAAAATATTAAATAGATATATAACACACCAACCGCAGTCCCAAATTATGGGTACAAGAGGTGCGCTGACTGACTTATATTGCCCCGCCCATAGAAACACCAAGTGTCTTCACTCTTCCCTGGTCAAATCTAACAGAATATGGAATTCCCTCCCAATTGGACTTAAGGATATTTTAAATACACGGATAATCAAAACAATTTTTTCTTGCCTCCTACATAAAAGGATAATTAAGTATTTCACTATACATAAAGGATGGGCCTGTGACACAGTTTTTCGTTGTTGTTTTATAGTAAAATTTGTGGTCTTAGGGGTTTTGTACCCAGACTTAATAAATACCATTAGAATTCCGGTGATTGGTATTCTATAGCAAATAATTTTTTCTTTGTTCTCTTTTCCCATACAAATCTCAATTGATAATACTCCTAATGCTTGTAAACGTTAAATGAGAACGCTTCGATGATGAATCATAGTATTTTTTACGTTTTCGAGCTTAATACTGATAATAAGTATTTTAATTGAAATTACACTGAGGTGTCATATTAACTGATTAAATTCAATTTTATGTTAAAACAGTGATATAATCACCTTAAATTCGTAGGATTGGAAATACAAAAATAGAAAAATATATTTCACTTTCAATTCTTTACTAAAATACTTTACAGCTGGTGATACCGTTTTTAAAGGTTGTACCTCATAGCATTTTATATTTTCAAATAAAGGGTCTTACAGCTGTAAGGATCTTTCACAAGGATTATTGATGAAAAAAATTTTTTCTAAAGTTACTTATTTAATCAGTAAATCTTTTGATAACTCTTAAGTAGTAAAGATACAAGTTATGCTGGTATTGCTGTTTGAATTTTAGCTGAAACACTGTCTACTTTAGCCGAATTAAAATTAATTTTTGGAATGCCGTTACTAAAAATTTGGAAAAATGTGTCTTGAAAGAGAAAATAGTTACAAGTGAATGAATTATATTTATTCCTGCCAAATATTTTCGACTATTATATTTTTGTAATGCCTCCATTGCCAGTGTACCTCTTTCAAGACATCTATTCGTCTTCAACAAAGTTACTTGTTAATTTAAAGGCAATTTTGGAATCGCAACTACCTGTTTATATCTTACCTCTCACACGTTGGCATATTGCCTCCTTGCCATTGATCGTTACTTTATCTATTAAAATATTTAACCGTCGAGATAAGTTAAAATGGAGCTTTTTACAGATTGACCATGCCTCATATGCCCTTTTTCCATTTCAATTTACAATGCCTACCCCCTTTCATTTTATCTATAAATCCTATTCTTTCCGTTTAACTCCTTCGCTTACCTAACATTCTTGTCTCTCATACTGTTTATAGCAACTCCCAACCGCTCAAAACACACTCGATCCAAACCTTCTATCTCTTATATATCCCATCTATAAGCTTCCCATCCTCACCCACCACGTCCAGTACTTCGTTTTTCTTCCTTCTATTCTCCACCTTCTCCATGCCCACATCTTGAACGGCGGGATTAGTCAGTAAAATCCCGGTTTTGGGAAATTGTATTTCACATTTAATTGGGATTTAGATACTCATTTCAAAAATTCAATTCAATTGAAATAATGGCCCGTGTACTATTAAATCGTACTAACCAATTAAGTGGTACTTTAGCCCACAGATTGATTTAGAACTTTCCAACGTAACTACATGCGGAAGGATTATTTCGGGGCGTATTATCTCTATAAGGCTCTCTGAATGTCCTGCGGAGAGGGGTCATAGAATCCCTACGCTCCACCTTCTTATCCACGTGACCCCAATCGGGGAGAGCGCTTAAGGGATCAGGGTCGCCTGAGACCCTGGCAGAGAGAGAGAAAGGAAGAGAGGTAGATTGAGCTGGATTCATGCTGGTTAGTGACTGAGTGGATCTTAGGAGGAGGAGGAGGAGAAGTGAGTCGGGTTTCGGGAAAATTAGAGGGAATGAAAGAATCCGTGTAAGACCTCGAGATCTTGTGGTGATAGCAGGCGGATGAACCTATTTCGCATATCGCGTTAATTTTGGTCGAACAAGAATTTTATCAATTACAGTGATAGCAGTTAGGATAATTGGATCTTCGAGTCCTGTGTAATTTACTGAATAGAAAATTCCATTCAAAGTTAAAGTGCGGTATAGAATACAGAAAGCATCCACGAATAATTGAGTGAAAAATCTCATTGCATGTAATATTCTAGTCAATGATAAAAACGACAAATCGGAATTTCGAGACTTTAATGTAAAACTCCACCAGCGGCCATGGTTTCGACATTAACACCTTGCAAATTACATAATATGTTGAAACTATGGTCGGTAGTGGAGTTTTGCATTGAAGTGTGGAAATGATCATTTGTCGTTTTTAGCATTATTATCTCGCATTTCCACCAAGTCAAGCTTGAAACGAATTTACATGTGATATTCTTGTGCCAAATTTTCTTCCCCAGGTCGAGTAGTGGGCACTTATAGAGAGAAATATCTCTATTATATTTCATCAGAGCTCTCTATGGGTTGCTTAACACGAACACAAGTGACAAGTTTTCAAATGGATTTGCCGTTTTTATGGCTTAGAATTGTAAATTTTCTCTGATGGCATTTATAGCTATTAAATGATATTTTACTGTTTTTAGTTTTATTTGTAACACAGTATTTGTATTTTATGGCCAGAAATTTCGATAGAACGAGCTACGGACTTCTGTGGTGGTAGGCGAAAACTCCTGCGGAGCTATGTAGAACTTTTACTTGGGAAGCCGGCTGATTGTAGCGTGTAAATTCTAGGGAAACATGTAGAATTTCTTGAAAAAGTAATTTACTGCTTTAAAGAACTTTACAGAAACTTTGCAGTGAAATTTGAAGGAATATTTTATTTTGAAATCGTAACGGAATACTCCATCTGAGATTATAAGCAATTATTATTTTAGCGTATTGAAATATTTTTGTCTGATTGACTTTAGTAAGGTATTAGTTCATTACTCAGCTTATAATGCTAATTTTAATAAAAATTAATAAATAATGAATGTCTCCCTTGTTATTCAGCTCTTTGGACCAATCCTCTTTTATACTACCCAATCACCAAGTAATTGCAACTTGATTCAGATCCTTTAGTATTTTTTTCACACATTTTATCGGTAATGTGAGGTAATGGATACCAATTCATCCTGAAGCCCCTTAAAAGTAGTCATCAAAATGACGTCGGGGAATTATTCCTGGAAAACACGCCAAATCATTCGGGAAATATGAGTGGTATCGATTTTAGATCAGAGTGATTGGCAGTTTTTTCCCTGGCCGGTAGAGATTCGACTGCGAAAGAACTTGATGTGAGTGATTCATCAGACGCAATTAATATACCGCTAATGGCAATGCCCATTTTCTTAATGGAATTTTACTTACGCATTTTCTTCATGGGGGTAAAATCGTAAAAATATTCGTCTAAAGAACACGCAATAGTGTAATATCAAGCGCGAGTAATTATCACGTTTTCGCTTGTACTAAACAATAGATATATCGAATAAGTGCGCCCCTTTAGAAATTATATCAATTTAATGGACACAAATGCACCTTACGACTAATCCATTTAACACGCAATATGCTACGGCCATGGTAACATAATTACATGTAGTAAATTTAAACTCATTATTACTATGAAATTATTACTTTTTTACAGCTGGAGAAGTGGTGGTAGTCATATGTTTTTAATGTCTAAAATTACTGATTTTTATATTAGGTCGGCACAAAATCCAAAAATATTAGGTATATAAAGAAGATAATTACACTGTATTCTTAGACTTCCCTCAACCTACGTTTCCTCGTGAAATATCCTTTTGAACGCTCTTGTCCCTTTCAAATGATCGCGTCATTCAGTGAGATTTGTTGGTGTGATTTACGATTGAAATTTAATTATGTTGCGGTATGAACCTTGCGAGCGAACTCATGCCCAGTAATTTGAGACGAGAAAAGTCTTCTCCTCCTTTTCCACCACTCTATTGGCGAGATGACCGGTCTATGCCTCCACTGGCAAGATGATCCCCTTTCGGAGATTCATCGGGGGAGGAATTCCCCGCTATGAGCAGCGTGACTCAATGGGAAGGAGCAAGCAGGCATGGATGGCTTAAGGGATGGGGGGTGGGTTGGAAAGGGTACAGAATCGAGTGTCATTTGATGGGATTAAAGGGTGAACATTGGTGAATGGAGAGAGAGAGAAGGGATCTCTTTCCCGCTCTTATTTCGCTGTATCTCGTGCAAGTTTCGGGTTTCGCCAGCAGCGAAGAGATAGGATAGGCCTGTTATTTTTGAGTAGACGGGAGTCACTCAACCTCCAAGTTTCACCTCTTTCATCACGTCTAGCATCATCCTTATCTCTCTCTCAGTAAACCTTCCTCTTCTTCGTCTTCTCCTTTCCTCTCAACTCTTTGCCTCTCTTCCATGGAGGAAACTTTTCGAATACAAGTCGTGGGCCGTCTTCCATGAATGGTGTGACGTGAAGCCGTTACTTGCTTATGTGTTGGTTTGTTCATCATCGCCTCAAGAACTTCTACTCAGTTGCCAGCATCTTGGCGGCAGAATTTCCCTTCTAGAAATTAAGGTTTATAATGAACTTTCTTCATCTTACTAATAAGTTGATGGCTAGAAGTTTTGATGTAATTCCGTGGTAATTATTCAATCTATTTTTACAGTAAAAATTTAAGCAATTAGTAATTTTTTGGATAAAAGATTATTTAGCACAAAAATATTTGCAAAGCTTCGCGAAAATATTGGAATGTATCCCGTCTCAACGGCTTTTAATTATTTAGTTCATTTCGTGGTCTAGCTTCTTGTAAACTGTCGTATTCGTTGAAACAGACTAGCATTTTGGTAAGTCGTTCATTTTCATATTAAACTAAGGAGTGTATTTGAATGCAAATGACTGTAAACTTTCACATTAATGGGAAACTCAAAAAGAACACTTCCTCAAATGAGGGGTAAGTTATTTATTTATTTAAATAAATTTTCACGCACAGCAGTTTGAGTGATTTAAAGTGAAAATTTAATGTAAAATATGAAATGAGAAAAAATACAATAGTAGTATAAAAAAATAACAATGAGCGAACCAGAGGAGAGAGTAAAATATTCAGTTAGCCGACTGGTAGGACCTAGCTTATACTGTGGCATTGTTGCGTGATAATTGTGTGCGTGATTGTGCCGCGATAAGTGAATTAAGAAGGGAGGAGAGGCGATAAAAAAGATAAGGCCCAAACACTGCTCTGAGGAGCGTCAGATGTCACGGGAGGCCAAGAAGTAGAGACAATGGCGAGCATTACACGCTGGGTTCTGTGGGAGAGAAAGCTAGACCGAAAACTGGGAAGCATACTACGGATGCCCACTGTTAGCTTAGTTTATGAAGGAGTTGTCGATAAAGTGTCGAAAGCCTTGGAGTTTTTAAGATAGGTGGCAGATCATCCTGAATATGAAGATTGACTTCGTGGTTTTTGATGGAGTGTAATAAACAACTTTTGTGCAGCTTTCCGTTAAAATTATTCAAAGAGAATTTTTTTTCATTTGACGACATAGATGAAAAATAACCGGTGGATTTAGTAGATAGGTATGGATGGGAACTTGTATTAGAATATTACGGGGCCAATAAGCGTTCAAATTTTAGAATCAAGCTCATATTGTCGTGTATTATAGTGCATTCTGTACTTGCCTTGGTAAATAACCTTATAAATCGTGAGTATACATTTTTAATATCCAGGTATTTAGTATTGGTAGCACCCAGTGTCACTTATGGGCCAAAAGCATCTTCCGGAAAGTAGGAAAAAAAAGCTATACCGAAAAGTGCTATCCTTAATTCTTGACTTAGCAGTATGATGGTAATGACGCGTAAATGGCCATGTTTAATTTTCGCTGTTTTCATCAAATGCTACCTGTTTTTCCATGTTCGACAAATTCTAAAGGTGACAAGTCCGTGTCTAGCGGAGATGGAGTTAAAGAGGTTCAAAATCACCAGAAGTCTTTGGCAGATACAGTCTTAGGTATACCCTCTCTAAATAACTCCTCATAGCCACACATTCTTCTATTTAAGTAACTTCCCACTGAACAATTTTTCCGCCCACGGCCTTGCGACTCGAATACTGTTCTGGAGGAGAGACCGCACCTCTCCGTCCACTGCGATGAATCATCTTGGCCTAACCGTCCGAGTCCAAGAGGACAACATAGATGAAAAGGGAGTCTGACCGATGGAATCGGATAAGGCATCCAGCAGGAATGAGTGCTGTTGTGGTGGTGGGGATGAATAAGAAGGCGTGCTCTTGGACATTGGTTGCCCGGAGTGAGTGCCTCAGAGGGATGGGGAAACCAAGAACCCCGTCTCCCCTGTTTTCGAACTTCTCCGAAAGGAATACCGTGTACACCGATGGGGAGGGTGTGGGGAAGGGTAAGACGAGGACGAATCAGAGAAAATGGGATGTGGCAGGCGGTGCAGTTCATTTTGTTTATGGGGATATTATAAGCGGGACGGGGATTGGTTGGTTTGATGCATTTCGTCAAGTTATCAACCTTGACGAAACACCTTTCTTCGACGCTGAGAACATGTTGAGATAAAAAATGGAGCAAAATATAAAAAAATGCCAAGATATGTATTTCATCCTCGAAATTCTGAGTAGGGAAGGAATCTTTTGTATTCGCCAGTATAAGGTTCCTTAATTGTATCATCTTACTTTAGGATAGTTTTCGTTGGGTAGTCTGTGTATGCTGCCCAAAGGTACGATTTTAATGTTTAGTCACTGTGAAAGTGATTGGATCGTTATCTTGAGAACAAAAAAAGTTTTGTGTGCATTTCAAATCCTAGATTTAACAGCTCGTTCTCAGCATAAAAGCGTTCTCTTTCACTTTTTCTTCACTTCCCTCCATTAACTACTATTTGAAAGCTCTCATGCTCCCTTTGTTACGCTATTCATTTTTGGATAATTATGTCCGCTAAATTCGGCGTAATTTTTCAACCAAAAATAGTTATCATTTACCCTTAAAGTTTTTTTGTTGATGGATTGCAAGGTTTTGATAGAATCTGCCTCTCGTCTTGATATTTTCCTGGTCATTTAGTAATTTTTTTCTGAAGAAGCAGGAAGCAAAAGACGCCTTCTGGAAGGAAGGGAGCAGAGGTTCAATATACTCCATTATTTTACATTTTATCCTTACTTAGGGCTGGTATTCAAGGTAGTCAAGAAATGATAACCCAAAAATATGCCATCGCTGAACGTCAATTATAGATCAAACATTAGATGCGTATCACTATGCTCCAAACGAAATGTAGCTTATTTTTAAATGTAATGAATAGAAATGTGCACATGGCACACTTTACTTCATTTCCTTAAAATGATCATTAGTTATATCCGGTCAAATAAAAAAAAATACCCACCCATTTTAGTAATTTTCAGCCCGTGGTTATTCACCTTAGCAAGCCAATGACTTGAGTTGCTATCAACATAAAATGCATCATTGGGAGGAAACGTCCGTAAATGGCAAAGGGCGTGTATGAGAGGCTTTTCAGGATGAGGTGAGAGAACGTCAGATGGGTTGGGCTGAGGGACGGGGGGCGGGTATTTTTTTCTTGGGAGGGTGGGTGGATCTCGGATCGAACCGAAATGATGTGTGAGACAGGGGAGGGATTGGGGATTTTTGTGGGGAGGGGTTCTTTTGGGCTAATGGAGTTCACTTCCTACCGCTCCCCCCAACGTCCGTCAGTCCGCCTGTCAATCTCAACCACTGCGACCGCCCTACGTCGTACGACCCTCCCAACCTCAACCCGGTTCGTTCCCTACCCTAAGCCCTTCCTTCGCCCCATTTTTCCTTTATACATTTATCTCTTCCACCCCTTCAGATTTTCTTTTCATATCCACGTCCGTCTCTTTGCTTCTCTCCGCTCTCCTGCCGCTGAGGGCTTCCGGATCAAAATGAGTCGGCTGATATGAAGTATTTGATTCTGAGTCTTCCACAAAGATAACACATTCGGATGACGGATTACTGGTAGTTTACTGAAAAAATGTACTGAACTTGATGTAGAAGTGGATTAGGGAGCTTTTGGCTCATTGTCTCTCGAGTATTTAATTTTCATAACCTTAGGCTTCTTTATTACCTAATCGTAACTTGAACATAGCATACTCATGAAAGTGCATAATAATTATGAATTTCTCGCGTTAAAATTTCTATTTCTGCCAAAAGCTCTTGCTGATAAGGAGTTATTTTTACTTTTCAAAAATATCATTTGTTTAATATCCCTTAGTTATTCATTTGACACCAAGGCATTACTAGCTGTGCAAGTGTTTTTGGAAAAATTGATGATTTTTACACCAAAAATTAAAAATAAATTTTATTGTAAGTGTATCGCATCACTTATTTCTCGTCAGGGATGTTAGCTGCATTTATTAAAATTTCCTGGCATAAAATATTTCAAATTTTTAGCCATCAAATTTCTTATCCGGTAAAATACTCTAACTCAAACCAACATAATAATTTAAAAAGTGCCAGGCCGAGGAACATTATTTCCGGTTAAAACATAACTCTTGTAGCTATATTTGCGGCATATAAAAATTCAGGAATCGAAGATTCAAATGTAGAACTCATTTATCAAGTAATAAGTCACGTGAACACCTCTGCCTGTGAGTGAAACACTTTTTAGAATGAAGCAATAAACAGAAAAGGGATTAAATAATCAAACTCTTGATTTCAAATAAAGTAACTGAATAGTTGCGGCTATGTTGTAGTATTGATTAAAAAGAGGGTACGTCGATATAGGAGGCTTGGAAAAAATCCGCTTATGAATTGAAGAAATAGTTTTAAAATTCACATGTAGTATTTTATTTGCATGTAGAAATGTCATTTCATACGAATTAATTCTTAGTTCTTTTGAGGACATATAAAACTTCTGCTTTCTAGTTAGAATTTACATGCCATACCCGAAAAAGGCCATGGGTATTTGAAAGTGGATCTCAGGATATTTCTCTTCTCTACGAAAAAAAACAATTTAATTTGGTATGAATAATTTACTTCGATAACATTTTAAGCTTGTCCCTGTATTTGTTTTCTCATTGCAATATTGCATAATTTAAATGCATGTATATCATTGTATTATATCTTTTCTCAGAACTTGAATACTTACTTAGAAAATATTTCTACTCTCTTTCTTTAAGTCTTCGGCATTCTAGAGTTCATTGACCCGAAATAATTGTTTCACGAATCGGTGAGCCGCAAGATTAATATTGGGTAATAAAAACATGCTAACCCTCGGTGAAACAAAACAAAAAGGTCGTCGTGTGAGAAGTGGATTCCCAAGGTTGGTTTCGGGGAACAGCTGAATTACTTACAAACGCCTTTGTGTACTCCGTTAACGAAATCTCTGTCGTCCATCCCTCCCTGCCTTGTTTCTTCCTCGTTTCGTGGCCATTTATCGTGTTTCACTCGCCATCCTCTTACTCTACCTTCTAACCTTTAAGCATCTTCCCTCACTGCTCCATCTCTTCTTCCTCTTTTTCTCTCTCTCTCTCTTCAGCCTTTTCCTTCCTCTTTCGCTGTCGATAACACTCTCCTCCACGACCCCTATCTCGTTCGCCTTCGCTCTTTCCTTAGCCCTGCGGGCGTCGTCCGACATCGTCGAAGCGATCGATTTCTTACGTCATTAGCTCCCTAACCTCTTCAATCACCCCTCTCACCTCACCCCACCTCCATCCCTCTTTTCATTTCTCCCTCTCTCTCTTTCCGTATTGGTACATTGTGCTCCCCGTTCTGCCTCTCAGTCCTCCGCTTCTTTTTAGTGCCATCGCGAGAGCTATACGAAAGTGGCCAATTTTACAGATGCCTTTTTGTATATTTACACTTCGTTATTTTCACTCACTTTATGCGTGCTTGTTAAAAAAGTAACACCTTTCACTTAGCTCACAAGGATCACGATAACACATTCAAATTTAATTATGTTTTTACATGCCAATTTAACGGTTTTGCAGCTTTGTAGTAAAATTATAATGCTTATTCCTTACAAAGGGACAAAGACGCATATTGTGTAGAGTTGTATGGAGATCTATGGTGTATTATTATGTATTTCATATTTTAAATTTTAATTCTTGGTAAGATTAGGAAATTTAACAAGATACTTATGATTTGTGAGATTGAAACGAATGCTAATTATTATCACTTTTAAAATCTTTAAGCAGCAAACGAATCAAATAAGTAACCATATATTCTAAATTATCGCAAGGTATGAGTATAGTTTTTCAGTGTTTAAAATAAGGCGTTATCAAGTAATATGAATTTTCTGCGGAAATCCGTGGATGACGAAAAATAGTATTAGTCACACATTAAAACGAATGATGTATATTGGCGAGAAATTTAAGTTCTTAGAACGGCATTAAAGTGCTACGATAATAACTCCAATTATATCTTTAGAGCACACAGACTCTGTGTTCAAAAAAAGGTAATTCTTTCTTTTTTCGAAGCTCTACTTAGACAACGCGAACTTTTCATGGCGCTTAATTTAATTTGTTTCATGCTCAGACTTGCGTTGTCATTTCCTGGTAATGGGAGGAAAACTTGTAATTTCCTGTAGTACCATTTCTAGATTTTTTACGTTTAACCCCGTTTGCTGTTGAATTATGCTCTCCACTACATGTGCTAGTCCGGGTTACTGTTCATTTTATTTTATTATCTCCATTATTTTTTACTTTTCCTGGAGTGATTTTCTCTTTTTGCGTCATTATTTCCAACTTAGCTGTTATTTTGTGTGTCGCAAACCTTGGAAAGTTTCTGAATCCTGTTTATGTCATCGTTTCCTTGGATTCCGAAGTTTTTACGGGATGATTATACTTTTTATTTGAATACCATTTTTTCCAACATTATGACGACTATCATTCATCTACATCTACATCTACATAATACCCCGCAAGCCGCCTAAAGGCGTGTGGCAGGGGGTGTTAGGACACCAGCCGTTTACAGCTAAAAAATTTAAGTGCTCAAACGAAGTTGGGACTACCGTTTATTAAAGTCCTTTATGGTTCGGGGGGAAAACGAATTCGCATATCTATCCGTTCGGCAAAACATCTCTCTTAATTTATCACTTCTATCGGACCTGGAAATATAAAGTGGCTCTAGTATTATGTTCTCTGTATCGCTCTTAAAGATATCCATTCTCAATTGTTCAAGCAATCTAAGCCTAGCGCGCAGCCTCCGAGTCTCCAACGGCTCCCAGCCTAATTCTCTTAACATCTGGGTAACACTGTCTGTACGCCCGTAGCAGTTTTTGACGAAACGCGCAGCCTTTATTTGAATTTTATTCAGTTCGCGGATTAAGTCTTTCTGCACCGGATCCCATATGCTCGCTGCATATTCAAGGTGCGGTCGGACGAGAGCGTAATAGCACCTTTCTTTTACTTTCTCATCCGAAAATCTTCCCACAATACGCTTGACGAATCCTAATTTCTTCAGGGCTATGCCGCAAATATTCTTTATATGTGTTCCCCACGTGAGGTTCGAGGTTATCGTAACTCCCAGGTACTTCACTTCGTCTGTTGCCTTTATGTTAATGCCATCCACTGCATAAACATGGTTAGAGTTGGACGAATTCCGCAAGAAATGTAACGCCATGCATTTGCTCAGATTAAGTTCGAGTCCCCACTCTTGGCTCCACAAATGAACGTTGTTTAAGTCAGATGATAGAATTTCATAGTCAGAGTGATCACTAATTTCGCGATAGATGACAGCGTCGTCAGCAAATAAACGTATTTTACTGCTAATGCTGGAGCAGAGATCATTAATGTATATAATGAACAACAGGGGGCCGATTACGCTTCCTTGTGGAACACCTGATGTAACGTTTACAACATCGGAGCTAATTCCGTCAAGAACAACTTTTTGTTTACGATCTCTGAGAAAGTCGCGTATCCAGTTTACAACTGTTTCATTTAATCTGCATGACTGTAATTTGTATAAAAGTTTGTGGTGAGGTACAATGTCGAAAGCTTTCTTAAAATCTAGAAATAGTGCGTCAACTTGTCTTTTCGATTCACCAGATTTTATAACGTCGGGAAGAAAGAGCGCGAGCTGTGTTTCGCATGATATACCCTTTCGGAATCCGTGCTGACAGTCATGGAGGAAGTTACGTCTGTCCAAGAAAGTCATGATATTGCTAACGACGATATGCTCAAGTATCTTGCCTATAATCGATGTTAATGAAATCGGACGGTAGTTGCCTGGGTCATGTCTGTTTCCCTTTTTGAATATGGGTGTAACGCTTGCAATTTTCCAGTCTGGCGGTGACTTCCCTTCGGAGAGTGACTTCTTGAAAATGATCTCTAAGTAAGGTGCGATCTGTGGAGCTAACTCTTTGAGAACACGCGCGGGTATTCCCTCCGGACCTGGAGATTTACTATTCTTAATCGATAGCAGTTGTTTAGTTATGCCATCACGTTGTATAGATATCTCTTCCATCGATTCCTTAGTAAATGTAATGTCTAAATTGAACTGAGTATCATCAGTAGTGTATACACTTTCGAAGTGGGAATTTAAAGTGTTAGCTTTGTCAATATTTTCGGTGACAAGTTTACCATCTTTATCATTATGAGTAGATTGTTTCAATTTTTTATGGCCAAACTTGTAATCCTGTAAAAATATGTATCAGTTGAAGCAAACTTAATTTTCATAATAATCTCATAATAAGTGGTTACGGAATATTATAAAATTCTTTGGTAATTCATGTTTACTCAGATAATTAATTGTAATACTTATAGAACTCAACATCGAATTATATTATGTAGAAAAGTTTCATTCAAGTCATGTTGCGATACGTTACCATCCCTTTCGGTGTACTTAATTGATGAAGTTCAACAAGTTTCCTCGTACTCTGAATTTTGAAAATGAGAGAAATTTAGCCCATAGCCAGGCCAAAATTAAAATGCTCCTGCAATTATGAAAACGTTTACTTATAGCAGTCGCATGTAAATGTACATATCCTTTTAATATGTGTGAGCATTGAGGAACACACAGGAGAAGTTTTTTTACTCAATCTTACCAATATTTTAGCAACCTTGCAAAGATTAGTAAAGAAATAAATTAAGTTAATATAATTTAATTTCCAAAAATATAATATGGCATAAAAAAATTACTTATTTACATGTTGGAAACTTAGTGTCCGAAACTAATGACAATAATTAAAACATTATCGTGGAAATCGTGATTAATCCCATCCATATTTGCGTGATCTTTTTCGACAGTTTTCTGTTGATAATTTACACAATTTTCAACTCCATTACTTCCAGCATACCCACGATCTAGTCTTCTTACGGTGTATTTTCATAAACCGAACCAAAATTATTTTTTCATTAATATAATAAAACTGTTAACATCGACTGTCATATTCATCCATTTCTCTTTAAAACTCTTCATTCATACCAGGAAATTGCATTCATTCAAGCAATTAGTCATGGATTATTGAATACACCGTAATTTTAAATCAACTTGGGCTACATTTTCATGAATTTTACCCAAATATATGGCAAAGCGTTTTACATATTTATTCTATTTAGGTCATATTTGAATCATGTACTCGACCGGGATGGTATTAAGCATGAGAGAAGGAGGTAAAGATAAATGCAAGGGCGGAGACATTTTATACTGGACCAGTTTCAGTAAAAAAACTTTTAAAAACTGCCATTTCCCTTAACAAATTTATATTTCACCCGCTGCATGGTTTGAACATGCGACGTCGATAAAATTTTCAATCGTGTCACTCTTTGCAACCCACCCCTTCCCTTTTTCCGAGTTATCGGACACTAACCCCAAGAGGACGAAGCTCCATTAACCACTCTACCTCGCTTGAACATAAGAGGGAGATAATTTCTCCTTGGCATTTTAAGTTTGCGGAGAGGGTGAACTCCTACTCCCTACCGAGGGTGAACTCCTACTCCCTAATCACTCCTACCGTGAGTATGATAGAGTCGATATTGACAGGTTAAGATTGGCATGGACTGCTGATAAATATATGAAAGATAACTTGTCCATCTGACATAGTTTTTTGCTTCCTCTAAAAGTGCTTAATTCTTTTGAAGAGGAGTTTTATTTTACGAAGGGTAAAAATCGATTGTGTGGCTGATGGACGGAGAATCTTATGCCATCTACAAATATACCACCTGTTTAAATTCTGTCTTTCTATCATGCCAATATAGGTTGTAATATTAACTAGATTTTATCATCTGCTCCAAGACTCTTACCCGACTCTGGGATTAACTAAATTTGTTGAAGTGCCACAAACTTGCAGGAAACCTAAAATTATAATTAAAGGGTTGGGACGTAACGTTACTTTACTTACCGCCTAGTGTGTGGATGATTGCTCAGGAACTTATCAGGTATATTATAACTTATGGCCAAGCGGGGCACGCTATCTGTATTGTGACTTTGGCTATTGTGAGTGCGCAAGATATCTCATCAGGTTCAATTAGCAAGGCCGTTGTTTGCGCATGAACGCCATTTTATTTCACCGGGAATGCCCCGTGGTAAGTATGCGTCACGCAAACCAAATGTGTATACACGGTGCGTATATCTCGCAGGATGTGCAAATTCATTATTTCATAGGTAAATAAAAAAAATTGTATAACGCACTTTCTCACGCACTTTTTCACGCCATTGTCTTATAATTTTAAATGATTGTAATTATGGAAAAGATAGTATTGTTAATATTCAATCGAGTGAAATCGCACCCCGGAATTATTGGGATGGTTGAATGCAGTGTGGTTCGTCTTTAGTTTTATACTCGTAGAGGTTTATTTTAGCTTTTTCTATTTCTTAATGATGGATACCAACTGGTTCAAAAATAGGTTATTTATCTAGGCGTAACGGACTGCCTTGAGTCTAAAACTATTTCTGTATCCAGCGTTTCAAAAAATTACATTTTATTACAACTTATCCATGGCACTCCATAGATATGTAATTTTGTTCTTTTCATCCACGTCGTTTTCTCATTTTTTCTAACCGAGAAAATAGAGGTAAAGATTTGTCGCAAATCTGGGATGAACTTCATAGAAGATGATAACCGATAGAGCCAATGGAATCGAGAATCCAATTCACCGTAAAATGAATTCTCCTGTGGTAAATCCACGCTCCAATTCTTGCTCTAGGGTTGAATAAGTTTTTTGAGAAGGGATGAAGTCGCTGAAACAGACCTTTGGGTACCAAAGAGGATCCATTATTATCGGAATCACTGGGGAATACTAAAAGGTACTAAAGTGGTGGAAAAGCAGGAGGATAAGGAGAAAGAATCAGTATCATGCTAGGGAAGAATGAGAAAAAGTTTGAAATCCATATGCTAAGTAGGCACATATTTTTTTTCTTATCGGAGGTTGAGAGGGATGCAACTTAGAATTCTAAATGGAGGCCACGCATTGTGTTCTGACAGATTACTAATGCAGCAATACCTTTAAGAATGTCTCATTTCTAAGTATTTTTAAGTTTTTCATGTTTGATATTGCAGCCAGCCTGAGAAATATCGGTGTTGACCTCAATGCTAAGATGTCAAGATTAAGGCACCAGTCATGCCAATGCCAATATTCTCGGACGTAATGTTATCGGAAACAACTTAACAAGATCTTCCTTGGGTTAACACGAAATGTGCTGGTTGCATGAAAAAAATATGCAAATATTTACGCTCTCTAGTGATAGCAAAGGAGTGGAAGTAAAGTGTAGAGTCTAATAATGAGACCCCAAGATTTTAAATAAGTTATTTCTAGAAACAATATGTTTTTTTTTAATTTTTGATTCTATGACACTACTTAGCAGAAATTTAGCGACTGAATGTGAGTTTTGCCTTTTTATCCTATCTCACTAATCCGATTAGTAGAGATTCGAAACCTCAATTTAGCGCTCAAGAACTGACATCAATAATTGAATATAAAGCAGCTTTAAGGTTACTTATCTATTATTGATTAAAATCCTATACCTTTACTTTGAAATTGTATTAATGGCGAGGTATTATCAGTGAGAGAGGTACCAATACAGTTTGAAAGCGCAAGTTCGGGTGGAAGTATTTTTCGCCTGATGAGCAAGTATCAAGGGCAACAGATTCCAGTGAGTAAAATGTAAAACGAATTTTGAATCAAATGGTCGCATACGAGAAAAAGGTATGATCGAAATTAAATGTGGAACATTTTTAATCATTTCGAACTAAAGCTTTATAAAATTTCAATAGCGGAGGAGAGTTTGTTAATCTGAGGATTAACTTGTTTCCAATCTCTTATTGTGCTTTGGTATCCTTCAAAATCTTTCGTATTTCCCGAATCCAACGTTTAAGGCTCAAAGATAAGTGAATGTGAAGAAGTTACTGTATTATATATATTAACCTATTTTTGAGCCATATAAAAATAATATCCATAAAAATACTTTAACTGCAAAAATAAGTTTTATTATTTCTGAAGTGAGTTTGTAAATCATGGATGATTGTAAGATATAGGAACTGGTAAAATATAAAAGAGATTTAGTTTGAAACGTAATCCATTTTTCAATATAATTTAAAACGATATTTGTTTTGAATATTATTTGTCCAGTGAGTGCTATCAGATGCCGTTGAGTCAGCAAAGTAATTGAAAAGAAAGCAAGTGGAAGTCGAAAAAACATGAAGCTGCACATTCGTACATCTTACGCAATGAGCTTTTTCATTATTTAAGGCTATTTTATTTTTGCGCAGATGCTGTAAAAATATTTATTTCTTCTTGTAACTTCTGTACTTTACAATACATGTAAGAGATCAAGGCATTTAGTTGAAAATTAGTGTAGAAAATGTCTTTGGTTTGACCTGAAATATTACATTTTATTAGTGAACCCTATTTTGCTGTAGGTTTTCTTAGTATTGACTTGGATCCGATATCTTAATGCAGTCCTTCAAAACCTGATCTCCTGAGGTAAGTTTGTTAATCTGAGAATTGACTTGGATACCACACCTTATTGTGCCTTGGGTACCTTCAAATTCTCGCGCATTCCCCGTATCCAGTGTTTAGGGCACAAACACGGCCATCAACAAGTGGATGCGGATGAACGGGAGTTATGTCGGAACCTCTGCGGCTCTAGCTCGTTCCGTCGTTGGAGGTCTTTTGCCTCGGCGGGGCTGGGACCCGCATAACCGCTGTTCACGTCTCCTCTCCACCTCGGGGTGATTTATTGGAGGAAAGCGGTGATCTACCGCCCCTTAACCAACGGGTCAGCTCCCACTTGGCCCCCCCAGTGGCGAAGACCAGCAGAGCGATGTGCACCTCAACGTTGCACCACTACAAATCACCTCGGAAGTATGCTATTTCCTCTGCATTCCCTGCACAAATCGTGAGGCCTTGCACAAGGATTTAGGCGAAGGCGGAAGCCCATTATGGTCAGATGCAGAATAGGAAAAGAGGAGACTTGGAAGTCGGGAAACCATAAAGCTGCTTCCTCGCACGTCTGCAATGAGTTTTATTTTCACCCTTTTTTGTGGCTATTTTATTTTGCGTAGATGCAGTAAAATATTTCTTTCATCTTGCAGCCTCTGTACCTGGCAATATCACATTTTATTCGTTTTTACAACAGAAATTAGGATTTCTTAGAGAGTTTTATGGTCGTAGTTCCAGGTTGTTTATTGAACTTTAGAAATCTATACTTTTTTAACCATACAATTAAATCTGCTTTTTAATGAAATCGTTTTTCATTAGGAATAACGATGATTGTGTAGCCGGCATCACATTCCATTATACACATATCTCGATGCCTGTGTCATGGTCCTTATCGAAGGACTATGGCCTGTGTTTTCATTGGTGGCTCTAGATTTTGACGAAGTGCTATTTTTACGAAGTTTCTGCGGGCTGGTATTTTGTGCGGCATGAAGGAATTCAGAAGGAAAACATAGTTTATCATGTATCTGTAAAATGGTAAGAGGAGCTGGCTCCACTACCGTTCTCATCTGTTCAACACTTGCTATCAAGGCTTGCTCATGTTCCTCGACCAATCAAATCCTTTAATCTTACTGTAGTAAATTAAAAGCCTTATATATATAAGTTCTGACCTTCCGATCCTCACCCTCATTTTACAGCACACAATGCAGCCAGACTTTTCAGGCTAACTTTTCACCCAAGCGGCGGAAATGGTAAAGGAAAGAAAGCAGGCGGAATGAAGAAAAAGAAACAAATATTTAAGAACGGGTTTCTTGGATCAAGAAAGAGGCACCATAGATTGTAAACTCAATTTTCGGGAGTTTATTATTGAAGCATACTTTTTCGATGCCTTGAAAGACGTTATTGATGAAAATTTGAAAATGACATAAATTTTGTTTTCTGGCGATAACGACGATTTTTATACGCATTAGTTTTATTCGAGTGCTATTTATTGCATGAATTATGTGATAATATACTTTTGCTAGAGAAAATAAAGCTTGGCAAATATTGTCAACAGATTTTCAGAAAACCGCTCTATTTGTATCACGTAGTTGAAAATCCTGGCTTATGTTCCAAATCAATGACTACTCAAATCCCGGCTGGTGGTCCATGCTTATCAAAAAAATAATCTTATGCTTTTTGACTCATCTTGTAATTTACTTCAACCCGTCTTTCTCTCATAATTTAACAATCCCTGGAAGTCAACCTCATGGCAATAACGGCTTTCAAATCCGTAATGCTCTGTCATAAAAAGGTTTCATTAAATATATGATGAATGTTTCAATGTAAACCACCTGTAAAAATCAGCCATAGGGAAAAATTTAATTTCTCTTAAACAATATGTACATGAAATGACGAATGAATGTTAACTCAAGGAGCATGATATTCTATTTTAGACGCGGAATAATTGATATTAATAATAAAGAAATTAATATAATTTTCTTATTTTGGCGTGTATTTTACCCCAAACTTTCAAGCTCTAATTATTTTTAGGCTTTAAAGAATGCTATGCTTGTTTTGAAAATTGCAGTCCAATATGAGGTAGGAAGTTAGAATAAAAGTACTCTTAGCTTTGCACGCTTTACAATTAAACAAGGGCGATTGAAATCAGTTCATAAATAACTTATAAACTTGATAGAAAGTCTCCAGGCCCGGGATCAACGTATAGTTTAAATCGGGGAAACAAATCACTTGAAATGGAATATTTAAGGCCATGTATTGGCGAACTCAATTTTCCTCTAAATGTTACACTAAACTGGGGATTTACTTGGATCCAATGCCGTTGTTGGCTTTTGTATCCGTTAGCACTTATCCGGTAATAGCCATAAAATTCAAGCGTATCCTATTTCCACAGCTTTCTTTGAGGGTTTGCCAAGTGCTCAATTCCTGGTAATGGGGACGGTAGTAAACCTCTACCATAGAAGTTGTTGTACAAGCTTCTCTTGCGTTTTCCTCGTGACTTTGAAACCATTTCCTTCTCAAGCCGCATGTCCAGTCGCTAGAACGATGAAAATAGCTCTCTTTGTTTGTATGTGTAAAGTGTGCATCGTGGATTCTCGTCAACTCCTTTTTGGCATTGCTTCAGAGAAGCAACACTCAAAATATCCTCCTTTACCAAATAGCCATTTTCATCATGCCGTTTCCATAAAACCTCTCGTCGCAAAATTTACGCTAACTCAGTGTCAGATTGAAGTTACATTAAATGGGCCCTCATATTAATTAAATCGTCCAAAATTCTATGTCTAATGCTCTCAAGTATTCCAATTTATTACACCGTCACATCAAGAGGTCTTCTAGATTGTGAGTCTCTTTTTAATGGACACGTCCAGAATAAATTGTCGTAAGGAAATTTCCTGGTATGATTCCGCGTAATTTTTTCTCATACACTATAAGTTTTAACTTACAAATAGTGTGATTTAACTGTCTTCTCTCAACATTGTGTGTCTAGCATTATTTGGCTGCTGTTATGAATGCTTTTTGGTGATATATGGTATGCTGTTTCTGGGCGGAGATAAAGATATTGGCAACCAAGGAACTCTTTTCTTAATTTTTGCCCGGTAGATATAGTAGTACTAATCTCTGAAACCTTACGTATTTGATATTTAGGTCCTCATATTTATTTGGAGTGAGAATGGTGGCCAAGTGGATAGGGCGTTGGGCTGCTTACAAGATGTTCTTGACTTCATGTCCCAGGTGAGCCGTCATAAAAAACACTTAGGACATCTCCTAACAAAATCCTCGAAGCACTAGGTGGCCTATGGAGATTAAATATATTTTATGGTTGGAAGGAAATTTCTTAGAAAGGCCTCAACAATTCAGTGCATTAAATATATTATTATTATCATCATCAATTGGTCCCCCTGCCGTGAATGTGTGGAATACACGAGAGGTGAGTAATTTTGGGGTGAGATAAAACCTCACAGAGCTAAATAATCCTTCGGGATATTTTTATACGAATCAATGAATGAGTGAAATTCATGCATAGCGTTTTGAATTTATGAACTTTCTCCCGTTGAAATCGATGCTCAGAATCAAATTGGGAATAAACAAACTCATGAATTTCATTTCTATTCGCAATAAATCTTCGCTCGTAAAATGATAAAAAGTGAAAACGTTCCCGAACCCACGCACCCCTACAGCAAGTCATATCCCAGAGCTTGTGAGTAAATCCGCACGTGATTCCGAAATGGATCTGGACTTTTTCGCGGCGCCGGAAAAAGCCGCCTTTGATTCCCGGCGATAAAAGATGTTTTTTTTCTTCCTGGGATCACATCATTCCGCGTGATATATGCTTCCGGTTCTTTGCCGTCGTAAAAATCCTTTCGGGTCATAAAAGAGAGATTTTGCTGAGGGAGCGCGAGGCTGGCGTTTGCGAAAGTGAGTGTTTTTTTTCTAAATTCGAACCCGGGTCTTTCGCAACTCGGACCGATGGCGTCTCCTCCGTTACGCGGACATTAAATGGGTACGGTAAAACCTTCTATTTTTCTCCTCCGCTACCTTCTCTCCCGCGACTCTTTCGTTCCAGTCTTCGGCCCTTCTAACTTCCCCTCCGTCCAGTCGGCCGGTGTAAAACTATCCTTCTTGGGGAAACCCTTCTGCCCTATTCCCAGGCCTTATTTTTTATTGAAATCCCTAAAAACCGTCTCATTTGAAGCCCTTAGCCTACCCACTTGGGAGGTTTAGACCTCTCCATCTTTTTCTATCCTTCACCCGCACCGCCTTTCCTTAACCCTACTGCACCCTCGTATATCACTTTTCTCCCACGCTCACCTCCTACCCCAGTCCCGCCGGCTTCTTGCCCTCGGTCATGGGGATAGGCGTTCATGATACCTCCAATTTCCATCTCCTTTCATCTTTTCTCTTCTGTTCTTAGACCCTTCTTTTCTTGTCTACAAACGTTGCCAAATCTGAAAATAGTCGTAAAAGGCTATTTCTGCTTAAAAAAATTGGCGATGAATAAGAGTATTTGATCCCATATAAACATTTGTTTTTGCTTATTTTTTATCTATGGCTTACTTTGACCATTTATTTCTTTTTAATGCTTTTCGCCGCTTTAGTATTTTATCCCATATAGATATTTGTTTTTATTTTTGCTATTTAATGCTAAACCTGAAGAGAGTTGTGTAAGCCTATTTCTGCTTTGAAAAAAATACCGAAGAATTAGCGTATGTGATCCTACATAGGAGTGTTCTTTATTTTTGCGTATTTTTTGCCTCTATGACTTACTTTTATTATTTGTTTATTCTTATTATTTCTCGCTACTACCACATGTTATCCAATATTAGGTGAGATGCATATTTACAGTGAATGACTCCTTGTATTACGGTTGAAGACTACTGCTATTATTAGAGCATGGCATGGCGAACTTTCGTTTCAAGGTTTTGAGAATTTGTTTTTATTAATCTCCGAATATTAAACTTTTCTTTGCATTGAAATGTTCTAAGTATTGTTGCAATTTAATATTTATCTTGGCTGGAAAGGCTTGAAGCTTGTTTCTATGAAATATTCTGATCCATGTTCAGCCCACTTTCACTTTTATCGATAAGCAATTTGTGTTTAACTTAATTTTATGGATCACTGGGTACATAGGGTCGTACTGATTTCTGCCCGAGGCATTGAAAGCTCTTAAAATTATTATCATTAATAATTCTTGTTAGTTGTTTTAACGCCTGATAACAGTGTCTGTGTGACCCCTGGTGATGAAATTGGAAGCTTTCCGCTAAGCAAATAATGTTTTTTAAACCCATTGCTTAAATAGTATGTTCATAATAATTTTTTTCTGATATCAGAACTTATATGTTTGACATAGAATGGGATTAATTAAGCTTAGGTTTTTTTGGCCTTGGGATATGTATCGGATGTTGACGTGTCCCACCACCATTAGCGTTAATTACATTTCGTTTATTTATCAACTTTATGCGTGAAATGGGAATTATTTTTCCAAATTTTCTCTTTGTCTCCCTATGTGCCGGTTTTATTTCACGTTCGCCAACGTTGAGCCATCTCAATTTTCTCTTTGAAGCGTTGGAATCGCCAAAATATGGGAATTTATTTGTTTTCCTTTCCAGTGGACGCTTTGTTTTTGCTACCAATTTCATCTCTATGACCGGTGTTGAAAGGAAGATTAATGAAGTTACAATAATGCTCAAAGGGAAAGCCTTTCTGCTCTCGCAGCCGAAACTAAAATCGTTTAATCGTTATAAATGCTCTTCCAAAGTGCCCTGGCGGCGTTTTCCTCTCAAAGCCTCTACTAGTCCTTTATTTGCCAAACTCCGCCGCCAACATTTCGTTATAGAAGCGAGGTGAAGGTATATTTCTCTCCGTGACAGCGAATGGAACGAACTTTCGTTTCAAGGGCTTTGAGAATTTATTTTTTATTTTGAATGCTCGAATTTTTCACTTTTCTTAGTATTTGAATGCCTGTAGTATTGTTTCAATTCGATATTTTTCTTGGCTGGAAGCGCCTGGAGCTTTTCTCTAAAATATTCTCATTCACGCTAAGCCCTTCAACTGAACATTTCATCGGGGAGTCGATTTTTGTTTAACTTTAATTTATGGATGGCAATACGATTTCAGAACTAGAACTGTGATTAGTTTGAATAGCTTTTGTCGTCGGAGCCTTTTACATTTTCTTTAACACTTACAGTACATGTTCCTGTAAAAAAAACTCTATTGTGCTGGAGAATATCTATCGCTCCTAAGTATTTGTCACGCAAGCGGCGTAATATTTCGAAATTATGCTAAATCAGCCTTTTCATCTATAATTATTCAATGCATTTTACAAATGTTTTGAGAACAAAAATGACTTTTATTTCTTTTGCGCATCCCCGCTCAACAAACTCAAGGTATTGTAGAGAGTTGAAATGCTATAAGTTCCTTTTTAACCTTTCACAAAACAAATTTACTTCTATTTATAAATATGGGTGTGCTTTTACATGCAAGATTATTATACCCTATTTTATGGCCTTGACCGATGTGTTGTTTTCATTCACTTGACTTCCACATTGTCCCAATTCATTGCCGTACAACATTATATGCAGTTGGCTTGTAGTGACAGGATATCTGCATATTATATTCCTGTTCATTGCGTGAGAAAAATCGTCGTTACAATATGCTGCGTCATGTATTCCTATTAATCGAGAACTCAGTCCAACCATCCGTAAAGAGAGAAATCCTCCCTGTCGACATGTTTGGTCTGCCCTCACATTTTATTTTGAGATTTTTCCATAGACTCGTGTTTTTGTATCAGTTGACCTAGAACCTCTTTGCCACATGTCCTTGTCAGCCCCGGCTTGCAATTGCTCAGTGTTGATGCATCCTCTACAGCAGCGTCTGCTCAGTGACCCAAATGAGACGTGCCTTCCTGCATAAATTTTTATATGCACGGAGTTACATCATGTCTCTTCACTCATTCAAGCTCAACACAAAAGTGGTTCTGAACGATGAGCTGCTGCCTCCGCCGTCGCCACGCTCATGTGACGGTTTTCTCTCTCTTATTATGCATTCCTGGCATGGAAAATGTATTTTATAATCTGCGGCTGGATGAGTGATATTGTTAATGTATTAATATGTTCAGAGAGTTTTGCGACAAACGTACTTTTCCTGTGGAATTATATGGAACTGTTGTGTTTCGGAAGTCAATGAAGAGTTTCAACGTTGATTTCAACCTAGCTCGCCATTGGTATCGAGGGCCCCAGATTGATAAAATAAAATAGTGCTTAAATTTATGTGCCGTAACGCCGCGCCGTGATATTTCATTTTAAACGCGGTAAAAGTACACCTAACTGTGATAATCGAAATGCTATTCTGATCACCCAAAAAAACCTTGCTTATTTTCCGGCCTCGGTGGCGGTGGGGTAAAGATTTTGCCCTGCGTAATTGAAGGTCGTGGGTCCGAATCCCGCTTGGTCAATTGGACCCTTTCCGGGCTATGAATGATTTTGACCGTCCATTGTTCTCTCTGTGCTATTTTAGGAAATGATGGAGAGAGATAAATTAAAAAAAAAATTGATTTGTATCAGGATTTGAGGGACAAGACAATCAGAAAGACCTGAATCTTACCCTGTTGAGTGAGAGAATGAGATTTCCAATTCTTGAATATCATTGGTCTATGTTGTAACCGTGAATTGGAAAAGCTACTCACTCACAATCATACTACAAAAACTTATAATTAATATTTAATTCATTCTTCACTGTTTAATTTCCACTATTTCTCGGTAGGGTTAAATATTTTTGGTGACTTTTAATATTTGCTAAGACTTCAGTGTGATTCAGTAGTGATTCTGTCATTGCATTTTCTGAAACAAATTTCTCTTGAATGGTGCAAGCCTAATGTTTTTATAGCTATTCATTGTATAATATTTTACTTTTGGATTTTGGAAATGCAGACTACATCGTAGTTTGACATCTAAACACGTGCAAATATTTTAAATTCAACCTGTAAATGTCATTACAGTCTCCCTGAGTCGATTCTATAAATCAAAGTTCTCCTTAATCCAAGGTTGTAAAATGTTATAAGGCGCGTCGTTCATTAGCATTACCTTACGTAATACGCATTGGTGTGAAGGAATGGTAGGCACACATGACGTGTTGAATGTGAGACGCCATGTACAAATATTTAAGTACAAAAAAGTACACGAATATTTAATTAATCGCAGTTAAATAATAATAAATGTAATAATTTTCATTTTCATAATAAAAAAAATAGTTTAATAATTTTCTTTCCTTTTTCGCTCTTTATTAAAATCTATTTTAATAGCACTTGAATAACCGTGTGATAATTATGTATTAATTTACTCGTTTGCGGTCCTCTTAGACAGCTTATTAAGCAATTTTTATCAAAATTAAGTTTGGTCATATAACTTTAATCGTTAATTTTTCTTTTACATTAATTGCTGTGCTAATAAATTGCAATAATACGCTTCCATATTTTCGACGTTAATTTTTGTTTCCACGATTATCAGATTTTCGCCTGATCGATTATGAAATTTGGAACTGGCTCATTTTGCTTTCTCGATGATCATTTTCTGCCATAGACAGCCAATGAAACTTTTGCGTGCAACTTGCAGTCTGTTCGGAACATTTTTCGCTCTTGCTACGTTTCCGATGCAGCGGTGTTTTTTTTTGTCTTGAATTATCTTCAATATAGAGCTACCACACTGCTGTGAGTATTTTTTCAAATTCAATAGCCACTGGTTATGGAGGTGAGTTTTTCCTGGCTCTTATCTCTTTCACTTATTTGAGGTGCAATGTAACCTTCACCCGGATTTTTTTTCGCGGTATAAAAATTGCTGTAATTTTATTCAGAATGCTCTTCGGCATCTTATCCTTATTTTAAGTTAGTTCCTTGTCTCTTAAAAACTCTCCCTACCACATTCACCAGCCTTTTCATATAAGAACTTAAAAAAACACTCCTTGGAGATATAGAGGCTAGGATTAGCCCTCAAGATAGAAGTATGAATTTGAATTGGCTGGAGTATCGCATCCCACGTATCCCCGAACGTTCTTGCTAGCGTTGTCCTTCACCCGATTTTGCTGAAAAGAGTCACCTGAGGATGAAATATGGAGAGTACCCAGGCCTTCGATGTATCGGAAATTGGAGTTGAAACTCATCATAGCCTCCTAAAATAGACCTCTGCCCTATGGCTCATATAGCATAAACAATATATTTTCATGATTTTTTTTGCCCTCCATCACCCTCATGAAGTGTTGAAAAAATATATATTCTGTTCATAATTATTTGCTGTCGGCTCGGCATAGGATTGACCTCATTCCAAGTCCTACAAAGCGGCAGTATAGGCATCATAAAAACCTGGCGTGCAGCTGTGTATTTTTCCCTCAAGCACGCCATGTCCCTGAAAAAGCGTGAGCTTCAAATTAATTCTGTATTCCCTAGCAAGAGATCCACCACTTCGGACAATGCTAAAGTATATATATGAGTGGTTAAAAACCTGAGAGGCATGATGATCTCATAACACCTCTTGCCGTGCAGTGGCAGTGCCTACTTGTGGAATACGTTCGGCTTTGCGTCAGATTCCATTATGGAGGGTTTCGCGATTTTTTTTCCTCGCGAGAACCTTCCATTGCAACTAGGCTGCTGCTGTTGCTGCCAAGCGCAAATCCGACTCGGTTGCACATTTCGAGGATTCGGATTGCAGGTGTGCGTGTGGGTTGTGCATGCTGGATGCGCTTTTTCATCGCGAGTTAACCAAAGCGTCATATAAGCGTGCTACGGGAATGTATTGGGCAATAAAGGGAAACGCGTAGTTGGGGATGATGAGGTGCAATGCATCGATGTAGCAGAGCAGTCGAACGCCGGTTATGTTTTACTCTGAAAGGAAACATTTGCCACTGACCCTGATGCAGCTTCATTATTGCCACCGAGCAAACACTAGCCGCTTGAAATCGGAAAGCCAAAAACATTTATCTAATTTTTTTTATTCCGAAATTTGACAAGTGCTTGATGTTGAATGTATTTATCATTTAATCTTATAATTTATTTTGTATATACCTATTAGGCTAATGTGACTGATGGTTTTGCCATTAAGTAGTATTACTTATTTTAATCTTGAAAGAGAAAAAAACTAAAAGATTTCTCCTGAAGAATTCACAAAAGAACATTATAAAATTATTTCCCATGGAAAAGTTGTGCGCTTTCGAATAGCAAAACTTATGGCAGTAAACTTTTTCCAAAAAAACCTGTTTCGAAGCTCACCTACTAAATCTTGGAGTTTTAACTTCATTTGTTAGAGTTTTTTTACAAAAATTATTATTGCAATGGAAAAAAACCACGGTGAAAAAGCTATTTATTATTTTATTTACAACTAATTATAAATAATTAATTGATATTCTCAGTAATAAATAAGTAGATATATTTTTACATTTTGTTGTGTAAAAACACCATATTACATTCCGTATCATACGTCACGGAATTTCCAATGAAAGAAAATATTTAGTATAATATTTGCAAATTTTGACAAAAGTATGCATTTTTTAATGCTGTTTGGTGTCAATAATTGCAGTTTACTTGCTGGAACTTGGAATAACGTTTTCCTATTTTGCCGCAAAAAATTTCATTAGTTGAGTAAATATATTTTATATAAGTATTCGTGGTACCTACTAACGCACTTTGCGGCTAGAGCATTTTGTAATGTTTTTATACTCGCAAGATGAAGTTTTCGCTCTTTTTTGTGGAAGAGTAGTTTTTTTCACTGACACGATTTTAGTCAATTTCATTTTGCGCATGATGACGTCATATATTCTTCATATATGCTGTTGGATCTGTATCTCAAGCAGGAAGTTTGCCTTACTCATAGATTTGAAGGGATGGGGCTAAGTCAGCAAATATCTGTTTACCAGTTACTGCTCACTCATGCCGAAGGATACAGCGAACTTTCTCCGCTGTATAAGGCTGTATATATGTGAGGAAGAAGTGGAAGTAGAAGGGGCGGAGGTGAAGAGAGGGGAAGGTTGGGATGTATGTTGCTGGGTGGTTGCTCGTGCAATCAATGAGATTGCTCGGAGCTGAAAGTGTGCATTCATTAAAGGGGATTTTCACGGTGGAGTTCGGAATCTTTCCCTTTAAAACGCGCCTCGAAGGCATCATCTCGAGTGCACCCACCGTGCGGGGAAACTGGCAGCAGCAGGAATGAATAAGAATACCTTGAGAAGAAAATTGGAGGGACCGGGTGGGTAGGTGGGAATATCCTCGGAATTCTAGATCTAAACCAACGCCTCTCTGCTTTTTCTCTTGCTGAAGCATGTCCTTTTTCTGTTATTAAAAAAGCTGCTGCTGGTAACAAGGGTATGTGAAAGTAAAATATTTTCACTTGTTTCATTCGCGAAAAAACTTATCTACAACATAACATCAACTATGACTATCTTGTATGATTAATATCGATTAAGATTTGATGGAAGTTCTTACAATTAGTTACATGATATATTCCAATATTTTCACAGTATTAAGATATAGATAAGTATTAAGATATAAGAGATATTGCAATGTTTATTTTAACTAATATCAAGAAAGACCTTTCCTAACGCTGATATTATTAATTTATCTGACTTATTTGCCCCTGAGCTGATGACTTGTTTCTTAAAACAGTCTGTTTTGGCATCTCCTCAAAGTTTTGTTCTTTTCAGTCATTTAACGGTTACTATGAGTGAAAATATTTACCGTACGCGTTAAGTGAATGGTGGCGTAATGCTTAGATATTTCAGTAACTTGTATATGGTTTTAGGTACCTAACCGTGAGGAGCCGTGAGTCAGCCACGAGTCACGAATTTATTTTTTGCGGGAGACTAAGAGAATAAGATGCAGCCCCGTGAATAGGGAGAAATCGGCATTCGGTATTCTTCCTTATTGTATCTATGACTTTCAAATTGAGCATGCAGGAATCAGTGACGGAATGTTAGCTCCTCCAATAACTCAATCATGTTGAGGAAGGCGATAACGGAAAAAATACAGCTTTAAAAAATTATTCCATTTTTTATTTATGAAACTCTTCAAATTTGCTTGTACATAAGTACAATTATGTGCTGATATTATACATCAATAAAAAATCAATTACTATTTTTAAAATTGCGATAAACTTCTAACTATTTAGATAGGAAATGAAACATTTCCCTCATTTTCAAAAACTATAATCGCAACAATAAATATGTATTAATTAGACTGTTTTTGAAAAATGAATCGAGATGATCTGTTAGTTTTCATATTTCCCGATAGTGAAATATTTGAGTGTTATACAAATCTGACAGACTTAATGACCCAGAATTTCTTTTCAATAGTTATAAGTACTTGAACGTTTAAATCTAATTTATTAGTAAAACCTCAGATTTCCCACCAAGCAGCGTTTATTATAAATCCTTATGCGATGTAAAACCCGAGGAAGCGTTAGTATAAATTAACATGAGAAATTAGCTCATTTGAGAGATTCGCCGTTATGTGAACTTTCACTTCATATAAATTTTGGTAAAATAATAAATCATGTCTCTAAGATCAAGGCGTTATTGAATAGAAGGTTGACATCGCAATAAACGGCAAAGGAATACAGGGCAAAAGTGAATAAATTATAAGAAGTGATTCCTGGGGCATAACGTTTTCTAATAAGTGTAAGAAGCGACCAATGGGTTATAAGTGTCGGTCCCAAGGTTCCTATGGCCATGATTGATAAATTTCAACACTATTTCCGTATTTCCAGTGTGTCTCATTCAGGGTTTGCCCATACATTGGTTTTAAGTTATCATGTAATAGAAAACTAGAAATAAACAAACGCGGTAGGAAGCCAATACTTATTTAGTGATGTGAAAGTATAGCAAAAATCTTTCTTTGGCAGAACCTTTTCAAAAAAAGAATGGAATATGGTGCACTCCTGATGTATCTCCTCTCTCCTAAACGCAATAGCTAAATATCATGTTCGGAACCTTCCTCGTCGGTCACTCGAAGATGCATTACCCCAGGGCCTCCTTCAACCACCTCCACCTTTCCAGTAAAACATTCCCAGGCGCCGTTCCTTCAAAAAGCGCCCTCAACTCTGAGAATCTCCGCTGCCTTTAAGCGGTTGGCCGAAGCATACATATTTCATTCCGCGGAGAGGCGCTAGGGTGTTGTGGAGACGGGCATGCACCTCCCTCTTCTCCGGAAGGTGTAGCGGCTAAATGGAATGTGAAGCAATGTGAACTGAGAAATAATTAGCATACGACTTTCTCAAGTAATGCTGGATTGATATGCTAAGAATCAAATAAACTTTGTGAGCACTGCTCGACGAGAATTACTTTTTTTATGTAGCATCGCTCACTCAACTGTTAAAACGCTCAACCACCGCTCACCGTATCAAATCCGCTTATTTAGGAGCCCGAAAATACGAATCCACTCAGCTGGCAGTAGTAGGAATATTTCCAAAGCTTGGAGAATGGGAGGTGAGCGTTTATGCTCCGGGCACTGCCAGCTGAGCGAATTCTTATTGTTGAGGTACTAGCTGAGCGAATTTGATTTGGTGGGCGATTGGTGAGCGTTTGTGCAATAGATGTATCGATAAAAGTAATTTATTTTTTCATATGCACGTTTTGTTGCAATTTGGATCCAAAACTGATGGTGAGAAAGTTCGTTCTGTTTTCCATTTGCCGAGAACCACTTACTTATGATAGAAATGGGGATAATGAACCTTTTAGATATGTATTGAGTTATTATTTTTACTACCCCGGTTTTAAATTCCTTATATTAGCATTAAGTTTCCATTTTTAACAATCTTTGAAAAAAATTATATGAAATTAGTAAAATACAACACCAAATTTTCATTTGGGAAACGCATAGTGAATTGGGAAATTTTTCTTCTGGACCGCAACAGTAAGAGTTATTTCCTTTGCTCAATTGTGTGATAGTGTTATTGTGAATATCTTGATCGTGTCATGAACAATGACTGCATGAGCGCTTTGAATCACGCTGGGGTATTTTGTGCAAGGTTGTGTGAGTAATTCTTACGATTGGAAACTTTTTAAAAATATTTTTTTGTTAGGGGACGAAGGTGTCATACGAGCAAAATTGTGGGGTGTGCTATTAATTCACTATTACTCATATTAGAAACACGTTAGGAGTTCAATGATACACTAGCTGGATTAAAAAATTGGTTTCTTTTCGTAGATTTATGGTTTTTTGGGAATATTCCGCGTCAGGCTATTAAAATGGCCGACGTTTCTTCTCCTATGCCGGAGACCTCATCAGGGCGAATGACCGTGTTGTCTTTATTTCGCATCAATTATTCAAATGTTTTCCCATATCATAACAGAGTGACGCCTTTCATCAAAGCGTTATATTCTTACTCTGATATTTTATTTTTCTGTCTCTCTGATTCCTTCATTCAATGCTAGACGTGTATTTTTCTCTTTACCTTATCCTACTATTGGGATGAGAATTCTCAGTAAACATCTACCTTACGGTAGTTCTTCATTTTGAGGACGCAGATCGAGGAATGAAGAGAAACTGCCAATGGCTGCCTCGAGTGCGAGCGATTGATGGCTTCCATTCGCGGCAAAGGAGATCGTCTCGCGTTCGGCGGGAGCGGAATGAATTCCCACGGGACTTCATGAAGGGGCATTGTAGAGGGTTTTCTGCGCTTGACTCCATCGCGTTAAATTTTTTCTTTGCCTTTCCGGTGGAGATGAATGCCATCCGGAAGTGGATGTGATATAAGAGGAAATAAAAGTGGACAAAAAAGTGCGTTATTACATTTTAGCGTGGGGCGATATCTTGCAGAAGCTACACACATCGTAGCGTTTATGGAGAGCATCCTAGGCTCCCGCTGGGCCCGTTTTGTTATTACCTACGAGCACGCTCCTGTTTATTTCTTTGCTCTTTTGTGCATTAAAATTTAAGCGCGGGCGTACTGCATTGTGGCTGCGCGAATTGAATTCCACGAATTGTTTTCAACCTCCTTTGACTGCGTCCTTTCGTTGTTTGTGAGTTTTTAAGGCCAAAACTCTGCCATAGAGTTATGACTACTCCCGTACCATGCACTATCCTTTATTATTTCACCATTGCGTCCGGTGGTTTCCATGCATATTTTAGAATTATGAGCTAAAAAATTAAATTGTTTTACTGGATAATTGTTCCGCCTTGATTAATGCTCATTAAGATCCAAAAACCTTATATATATATAATTTCCTTTAATTACCCGAAGTAAAATGAACTCAACAAAAATTTGAAATTAAGTGGCATTATAATTTTTTACTCATGTTTTCTAAAATTTGTTGGCATTAAAAACTCATTATGTGATGAACTTTCAACTTTGAAATATTTTAGGCAATAAATACTCGGAATATCATTTCTGTTTTTAGAAATTTGGTTATGATTTGACAGATTAAATATAACCTATTAGCATATTATTTTCTCCTAAAATAACCCGAAATTAAATGAGAGCAGCTGCTATTTGTAACTACGTGGGCTTTTAATACAATCCCATGTTTTCGAAAATATGTCGGCATTCAAATCTCTTTATGTGATGAACTCTCAACTATAAAATATTTTAGAAAATATGGCCTAAGAATTCTATCATTTTTTTGCTTTCGGAAATTTTTTTATGATTTGGCAGATTTAATATAACCTATTAGCACATTATTTCCTACTGATTTCAATTCCACCACCATGACAACACCTTTTTTCAACAAGAACTACCTAAAAGTAGACTTTACGTATCGGAATTGAAGTTGGCGCATAAAAATATCTGGGACATAATTTCGGCCCTTGCTATTTGTTGTGCGTTCGAGTGGGGCCAATGGATCACCTTTACGGTCCTCAAAGGGTTAAAACGCTCCATAAACATCACTGCAGTGACGTGAGCAAACCCTCTATAACTAACTTTCCGACGCCCTGACAAAATATGGCCGCTCGAAATTTGTTATCTCGCGGGTGAATAGATCGTTGCCGTTCCGCGCGTGAGTGCGCTTTAAGTAACGAAATGGCGGACCTTTCCCTAATTTGATCCACGACGATGAGCCGCCCAAAACGAAAACAATACCCGTGCTTTTATGGCTATTCCCTTTTGCTGGCGTTGGGACGATAAAACGGGACACGCCTGTCTCTCGGTATGAAAGACGAGGGAAGTAGTCGAAGCCGGCAGACAAGGCGGCGGGCGCGTGTGTACTTGCCCGGCGATTTACTGCACGCAAGCGATTAGTGTCGCTGGGAGTGGCAGCGGGAGATTGGACAGGCCTCCTCCTCTTCTCCCTCTCTCCACTCTGATCCTCTCCGTTCATATCCCTCCCGCGTAGTTTATACTACATATCCCGCACAAATACGAGCACGTATACATATATCGCCCGGTGGCCACGCCGGCCGCGGTATTAATGCCTTAAAGCGCTGACGTATACCTACCGCTTGAACAATGCGTCGCGTTGGCTCGCCCGTTGTCGTGGACGCGGAGGAAGGAAAGCGATTAGGTCAGGGGAGGGAAGCGGGGTTTGAAGGATTTCTGCCCATATCCTGGCGCCGTCGATGGGAGGAGTGGTCATAGAGGCTTCGGGGTGGTTATGTGCAGGATTGTTCCCGGGGCAAGATGCGCACCCATGCACACGTCATTGTCTCGTTACTAGGGAAGGATTGGACCGAAGGCTTGGGTGTATCAGATAATTGAAACTTTGGCGCGCAGGAGCGAAGACAACGCTGGGATGGATCTTGTTCTTGCTGGGACACAGATGTAAATTAAATGAAAATAAACTGAACTATATTAAAATTAATGTGTTTGATACTAGGATATATATGTTCACTGATAGATATCGCAAGAGGAAGTTCACCGAGAGAAAGGCGGGTACCTGAGCATTATAATTGAGTGAAGGAATTATGATAACGTCAAGTAGAGGCAGACTACAACTTTAATAGGCACCTTTCATGAACCTTCAGTCCTACACATGATTGCCCTATTTATCTGTATACATCCAATGTCCATATAATTAATATACCAGTGTCGTTAATAGGTATGTAGGCTTTTAGTATGGAGGCTTATTTAATGCATTTAAGGTCCAGAAGTAGAGATATTATTATTTAATATGCTAGGAAATGACTTTATATTGAAGAAATTCCTCAAAATTGAAAACATGAATTACGAAACGACACAGTCTCAGTTGGCTGGGATTTCAGATCAGGGGTTCATACATATACTTTTGGGCTACTATATCTATTGCTTTGTTTTTTTCTTCCATGAACGGATATAAAATATTTGAGTATTATATTTGTTCATAGGGAATAGTGAAAGTGACGGCTTTGGTAATTTAAATACGCTTAGAAAAAGTAGTCTTTCTCGAAAAATTTCCTAATTCATCTCTGTTTTGGAATACACTTATTCAATTCTGTTCCCAAATAGGGCCTCCTAACTTAAAAACACTTCATCAAGGGCGTAAAAAATTGGTCATCCGCGCTAAAAACTTGGTCTGTAATAAATTTAGTTGGGATTAATGTAATGGACCCTTTGTGAAAATAAATGTCTTTATTTAAAAATATTACTGATGATTTTTTTAACGGATTTTTATTGAAAACGAGGGGATTTAGCGCTTTGTTCGAAAGCTGAAGATGCAATATGAGAAAATCATTGTAAAGAAAACGATTGTGTGTGTAAAAGTAACACCAAGAATCGAGGAAAATGCTTAAAGTTTTTAAAATAAAATGCCCTCTATTTTATTATTATTTTTTTTTCCTTTTCTTGACCTTATTTAATATATAATATGGTATTTCCTGGAGTATAGGTCATTTAAACAAAAGTTAGCAGCCAACGTTTCGATTTATTTTCTTAAATCATCTTCAGGGCTATGTTAGAAAAAGTGTGAAACAATATAAAATACAGAGAATAAGACGATACACAATATTTATACATAAAGAAGGAACAATTGGTTTTTTTATATAATACAATATAATTTAAAGAAATATGTATATATAAACATGTATATAAGAACAGAATGTAATATACAAAAAATTTTGACATACCTCTAAACTTTGAACATATTTTTTTATGTTTTGTTTCTAAGGTATTGCCACAACCTAGGTTACCATTAATTTTGATGTATTAAATAAATGTGAATGTAAAGTGAAGTAAAGACTGCTATATGCTTGATTTCTTTAGCAACCGGTACGGAGTTAGTGTAATTAATTCTACCTTTATTTTGACATAGATATGAAGTTGCACAATGAGACGCCGAAATACGTAAAATTTATGTAATAATCACCGATTAAACAAAGAATATAGGTATTCTTTGCTGTACCTACCTTTGGAAAATTTTGGCGTCATTCATTCATTCAAGAATTTGTATAACATCTCTGTGTTGCGGCAACGCCAAAAAGGTTAAAAACGTGGTATTAATATATTGTGTGTAAAAATAAAGCTCCTGGCAGTTATTTAAGTTGTAGTTTTGAGGAAAATGTTCACAAGTCGAACCACAAATAAGTCTCAAAATAATCTGTTTATCCTCGAATAAAACGTGCCATCTCTCTTGTGTTATTGATACTTCCTGCTTAATTCAATTTTTAGCTTTAAATTAACTCATATCGTTTGATCAATTTATTTTACCACCCGGAGATTCAAAGGAATGAATCATCTCATTCTTCTCATAAATCCTGAAAAAAGATAAGCGTTTTTCTGAAAGTCAGAAAAAATGGCTTAAATCTATTTATCCAATTTACATTTAGCGGCGAAGACATAAAAATAAGAGATCAAGACGTAACCTTGCCATCTTAAAGAGAAGTACTTAGAAATTCTCAACCTTTTATAAGTCAGCTCCTAAAAAAATCAATGAGTAAGGAATAATGCTGATTTTCACCACATGGTAGAGGTTAAAATATACGCCCTAACGAGGCCAAGTGGCCATAAATAAATTGCTGAGAGTTAGCGTACGTTCATATGATTAGATTACTACCTCTAAAATAAGCACGACTATTAGGATCTTAAGGGAAATTAGCCTCTAAAAATTATGTTCCGAATTAATTACGTAAAAAAATGCTCACCGTACCGGTTGCTAAAGAAATCAAGCATATAGCAGTCTTTACTTCACTTTCCTTAAAATAAACAGATATTTCAGCTGCCAGTAGAAAATAGCCATTTGAAACTACGGTGAAAGAGTGGGAGAGGGTGGAAATATACCTGATGGTCGCCTCAGTATCCTCTTGTTGCGTTTCCGTACCAGCGGCTGAGCGAATTGCTGCAGTCTCCCCTCCAATCACTTCCACCCCATTTAGAGGACAATGAGCGAAAAAATGCGCCTCAAGCGTGGGAATTAAAGAGGTGGGATGGAAGGATTACAAATGCAGAAAGAATGGATGTGTGCGAAAAGAGGATTGAGATAGCTTAATGAGCGAAGAAAGGCGTAGACAGACGAGGTGAGACGGAGGAACATAAGGGTTGGTTTGGTACTTGGAGAGAAAGCCCATTATTGTTCGCCACGGACGCGGATAAAAGTAGGGAGTTGGGAGGGAGTGGGTCTGGAAGTAGGGTTTCGGAGGCGCCCGAGCAGAGGAGAGGGGGTGGTAGGGTAAAGAGGGGGGCCTCTTCCCGTGATGAAAACGTTAACAATAGCCGCAGACAAAGGAATGACCTACATCGAAATGAGTGAAGGATCCTCAGGTCGCAAGGACACCTTCGCCGGCTGGTCTCCCTCACCGCAGCGAGCAGGCCTTTTTTTCATCTCCATCTACTGCACACTCTGTTCCCTATCTTTACTTTCCTTCAACCCCTCTCCTATGCAGCTCAAGTTCCTCTGTTCTTCCCCACCACGAGCATCATTCCTCTCCCCCTTGCGCAACCCCTCCTTCCCTCACCCCCATCCCCATACCACCCGGTCCTCTTCAAACAAACCACTACTTCCCTGGCTACACGGTCGCTTGGTGGAGATCATGCAGGGCTCCATGTGTGTATCCCCCATACCCCTATCTCTTTTCTCCGTGAACCTCCCAACCCATCATCTTTCCACCGCATACTTCCTCTCCCATGACCTCCGGAAACTCTGCAGACCACTGTTGGTGCTAGTTATACTGGTTCCTCCGTGAAAATAACTGCGGCTTTGGAGAGGTTAGGTCGGGGAGAGAGGAATGCTTTAGGGTCTAATGATTTTATTCCCCCCTGGGATAACTTTGGTGCAGGTTATGGGAGAGGGGAGGGAATGAATATTAGGTGTGAAGCCATTGTTGGGCTCGCTAATAAAGGCCCCGGTCTGTTGTTTCCGGACTTGCAGAATAGCCTCTTGACGACCCAGAGGAACTCAAAGGACTATTTTAGCCAGGAGTCTGCCTCCCGCCCACTCAAATCCTTTCCCATCATTTGAGAGCAACCGCGACTGAGAGATTTGTTCGTGAAATATCTGACATTTTTTGAGGACTTGAGAACCTGTATTCTTGTGGCTGTTAACCTTGGGACGCTTGGATCCTTTAAAAAAGTAATTCCTACCAATGGCGTGTACAGAGTTTTCACAGTAAAAAGAGTGGAGAATATAAATTTTAAAGTAAAAATGTATTGTGCGAAGGTTGAGACATGCGGTATATTCTTCTGTAATGCAGGTTTCATCCGTTGATAGTTAGCAGTGGTGAGATTAAATCTCAATTATATTAACTTAATACCTCCTATTACCCATATATAGGTTTGTGTTACACTTAACAATAAATTTATTTGTTAAATACTTGTTATTTAAAAGTAATGGATCCAGTTTTTCTTCTGCCCGTAATCATTAGGAAGGTTTACATTTGGAAGTAAACGGCTCAGATAAATGGTCTTTGAAGGCAAAATTGTTAGTACATGTAAATACTATCGAAATTTTGGTTCATTAATCCAACAGTGCTACTTTGTCACCACTAATTTTCAAGTTTTAGTCCTATTTCTTAGTACGTATTTGTATGGAAATTTCTTAACATGAATCAGCCTCTTATTACTAATTTTTTTCCTGTAATAAATGATCAAACGAGTATTCATTTTGTATCTTAAAAGCATTTTGAATGATAAATATGAAACATTTGAAAAAATTCCACTATTCATAAAGTATTTATTATTCTAACTTCTCACGTTGAAGTTTAAATTGATACTGTTTCAAAAACCTCAGTCAGAAACTTGGAAACCTATCCAGAATGCTTATTACATTTCAAATTTTTAACAAATTTGAAGTTTATTTCCATGCATAAAAAAATATTTTTCATTAGTTTTCATATTTCCGTAAATGTAATTATAGTGTTATAGCGTAAGACTCGCTTTTCCACATCCCATAATTTACGACCTTTTGAGGGTGGTTATCTACAGTATTTTCTTTTAAATCCCAAATAAATTTCGGCATCTAAAAGCAGTCATTTTATTGAACTTTATTTCTTTTGAATCTATTTTCCTTTATTTAATGCGTAACAAAAAATATATTCGTGTTATCATCTGAGGTGGAATATCACCACTCACGAGAGATTTAAACGTAATTCAGCTCTCGATAATGTATTTTAGCCAGAATGTGAGTAGAAAAACAACTTTTTTGCCCAGGCTTTCTGCATAAATTAATAGAGGTGAAAATAAAAGTTCACCGGTTTCTCCGGACGTTGAGCTCTATTATTTTGGCTTCGTTGTTTCATTTCAGTCTCCTTTTTCATTAGTTATACATTTCCTTCAATTTAACCTATTCCAAACCTCCTGAAAAAATATAGTCGGTTACGACCAAATCAAAAAGTAATTTTTTTCGCTTCAGTTTGAAAGATATTTTAGCAAAAATGCGGTGGGGTTTTGTGTGATGGCAAGCGAATGAATACAAAGAACAAATAGAAATATCGTAGAATTCTGACAATACGCGCTTATGGAAGCACGACTTACTTTAGATCACAAAAAGTGTCATCCATTGAGAAATTAAGCCAGTTAGTTATTTAATGCTTTAAATGCATTTCTCTCAAAGTTTTACCAGACTATTTTTTAAAATGTCAATGTAAAAAATATAGTCAGTTACGACCTAATAAAAAAGTCAAGTTTTTTTCGCTTCAGTTTGAAAGCTAAATAATTCAGCTATTTTATCATATATTTTACTTATTTTTTCTGCTCTTGGTGCTTTTATAGCGATAACCAGAGTATTTTATCACACGAGGTTTATAAGCTAAAATTCTATTATTTTCGGTGCATAATACTATGATCTTTAAGTCTAGTCTCACCAATTTGATGTGAATGGCTAAAAAGTTTCAAATAATCCTAATTCGTGATAGAAGTTTTATATGGGAGAGAGAGGAACGTAAAATTTGCAGCGCCTTTAATAGCCTATTAGGTGCCATAATTTTTTTCTCGTTTTTTGTGGTATTTTTAGTAATAGTTTTAGTCTAACAAATCTTTCCACATTGCTGAGAGTGCGTGTTGAAGGAGAGAGAAATGGATGACCTGGGACAAAGAGACCGATCGTCGAGAAGTGGTAGCATAGCTTCGGTTCATGCCCACGAGGACTAATGGCCTTCCGGAACTAGGGGAGGCTATGGTAACGAGATGTCGATTCGCGCGCACGAAGCAATGCCGTCCACTCGCTGCTGAATTGGCGACAAGTGAGATGGAGGACGTTCGCAATAGGACGAAAGGCTTGGTCATCATTTGTGAGGAAGAGAGGGTGGTAGGACCCCGTGTCGTTTCTGCCCTTCCTTTTCAGCAGAGCGGGAATCTGCCCTGGGCGTCCTATCCCTCCCGCTTTCTCTTTGCACTCATCATGTCCAGGGAGGAAAAGCGGCGAATTGTTCAGAGGAGAGGTACTGAAAGGAAAGGCTTCTAAGGGATCGCGCCTGCGGGCCGGAATAGAGGGAACTGCAGGAAAGTAAAAGACGGTGAAGGCATAATCATCACCGCTGCATGGGAGCTATTAAGAGCGCATTGTTCAATAAAACTGGACGAAATATAATGAAGAACACCGGGATAGGAATTTACATACCTATCTCTAATATAAAGGTAGGTACAACTCTAGGATTGATTTACTTTTGCCCTCTGATTTTTACTATCCCATTCTAATTCCTTACCTTTCGTGCAGTTCTTCTTCCCATACTCATCTTTACTAGCCCTAAGTACTTGTCTCTGTCATTTTCGGGTGGCTTTTATTTCAACTCATCCGCCCATTTTGAAATTAATGCCTTTCATAACATTGCCATTCCCGCGCATTATGTGGTGTTCTTCAGATCACGGTCTTCTTTATACGTCCTCCATCCTCGCTTCATCCATCTATTTGATCTTCATAAAGGAGGATTTGTTTGCGGCATACTAGCTAATTGATACTGATTAAAATTATCCTTGAGCGGTGGTGACGAGCCTTTGGCCGGCGTATTCTAATTGGCTCATGCATAAAATATTTTTGAATATGGAGGTGGAAAGAGAAAATTAAAAATTTCGCGAGGACCTTACTATAAGATAAGAATAAATGCGATGTGATTGATGTAATAGTAAATGAAATGCGCTATTTTGCTTAGGCTTGACCTTTTACTTGCGCCAAATTTATCATTCAGCTTTAATTATTTTCTTTAAGTATGGAGTTAGGGTTCATATCCAAAGAATTAGGAATTACATTCGAGATAGCAGAATCAATAGTAAACTTTGATTGTAGTACCAACTCGCGGCGGTATCAGGGTAGTTTACATTATTTTCCAAGCGTACCCCAAAGACAGTCTTTTATAAAAAGATACCCAGGTAAAGTATCAGTTATCTCTTTGGATATTCGATCGAGAACATTTTAATAAATACTTTTCATTTGTACAAATCTCCACAGATAGCTATAATTACCGACAAGTTCCGATTATTCTCCTCATTTCATATCACCTTAGCTGGTGTCGTTTGTCGATCTAAATTATGTTGAAAATACGTGATTAAATGACGCATTAGGTGGATCTTAAAGGATTTTGATTGCGGTTAAATATGCGACTATGAGATAGGATGTAATAGAGCTAGTTGTGAGTACTTAAGCTAATAGGGCGCCAAAAGTATTCCGTTCCGTTTGCCTTAAAATTCCGTTTGCCTTAAAATTGCGTTTGCCTTAAATTTCTGTAATAGGAGAATACATTGATCAGAAAGGTTATTCTTTTAAATTTTATCAAATTTATTCTTTGAACGAGAGATACGAGTATTACCTTGATGAACATAGCTTTCATTTGAGCGTCAGAAAATTAGGGGCCGTTGAGATGATGTATATATATTATATGCTTATACGACCATCACAATGAACGCTGAGAGCATTTTAAATTTTTATTGCCCCTCATTGTTTTAAATCATTTCAAAAGATTGCTTTTTCATTCTTTTCATTTCATTTTTTTCATTCCTGCCGTGTTATAACTTTCATCACACTTCTAAGTTTTAGCCCTTCATTATATGTGACCACACGCCTAAATTAATGAGGTTTACAAACTTTAGTTAGCAGTTCTAGCACCGACCTTATATGAGTATCTTTTTCATATCGGTAGTCATGAATTCACCTACGGGATTGAATTTCAGTCTAGCGACCGTGAAAAATAGATGCGTTTTACCCATTTTAATGTACGAGTGTAAATTCTATCATCTCTAGAATGAAATCACTCCATCTCCCTTTTATGAACGCTAGCCTTTACAATGAATGCCCGGCATTCCTCTTCGCTTCTATTGTTGCAAGATCCAATATCCCTTGTGTTTAATTATTGGTAATCCAGTTGCAAAGCAGAACTCTAGATCTAGATCAGTAATAGCATGAATAATGAGCACGGGTGGAATACCTTTTCAGCACCATTATTTTTCTCAATTTATCTTTCGTATTGGTATTGGTATTGTGCATTGGTGTTCATCATTTATTGCTTAGCGGTCAGTTATTCTAACTGGAATTGCGATTTAGTATTCCATTGGCAAATTGCTCATATTGATGTTCTTCGCGAAGAGTGAATTTCATGCTCCAATTACTCCCAATAGAAATTGCTACTGTATGCATGAAAAACCCCCTCATGACCGATGAACCACGCGCTAGTAAGAAAACATTTGAATTGAGTGATGATAGTTACATGATGCAGAATTACTTGGGCAAACGGGCTTAGGACTTGACTCCACTATCCAGAAAATTTAAGAAATCTTTCCCATGTAGAAATAAAAAACAAGGAAAAATTTATTTTGATAGTATACGTTTCAGTAATTGTTTTTTTCCATCATCAGCTAATTAAATTCCATTATTTGTTTACGTCCAGGAGTAGATGTGAGAATTTCCTGAATATATCATATATTGATAAGTATACGCTTTGCTTTTCGTATTTCCGTAAATTTATGGGCCAGGAATAAGGCCTAATTTTTTCATTATAAAAAGTTTATGTATGTTATCCACATTCATTGGTAGCAACGTGTTCACTTTTTACACGAGTGCTTAGAAATGGTAAAATATAGATAAGTTTATTCCACCTTAATTCAACAAGCATTAATTAAGCAGAGTAAATTTTACGCGCATTTTAATGTTTTTGTGGCAAATGCATAATTAATATCTTACTTAACCAATGTAGCACGAGTAAACTTAAAAATCAAATCATATTACCTCCTTGACTGTTCCAAATCTTCAGTAAAGTTCGTCATAAGCATATTGTAAATAGTTTAAATTAGTAAAAATAGGGGCGTAGATAGTTATAATTGAAGTTATGCGTCATATGGATATGGTTTGGAGCAGTTATCACCTCCACACACCTAAATTACAAGGCTACGGCATGTATTTCCAATAGAGGTGCCGGAACGCCGCGCGGAAGATCTGTATAACAGCTTTAATAATGAGAAGACTTTTCACTTCACTTGCGGGGGGAGAAAAAATTCATCAAAACATCCTTATTAGGTAGGAAGGAAATAATGAATCATAACGATTGTGCAGCTGCGAGAATAGATTATTTGAATATTTGTAGATGTTGAAACATTTTTTATGATACCAAATTTTATTTTAAGTATGCTCTTTAATAGCATAATTCCGAGCTTTTAAGAATTTTTCATCAAGATCAAACTTCCCCGAAAGTTTCAGAATTTGTGAAGGCTGTCTTGGACTGATAGTCATTTTTTTAGTAATAGTTATATTTTGTGGCCCTTCAATCCTCACCTCAAAATTGTTCGGGTCAGGTTTAGACAAAATTCGCAGATGGATCTAAAGGGCCTGGGAATCGAAATGAAACATGAAGTGTAATCAGTAGAATATAAGCAGCCACGGTGGTGGGTTGATGAAGAATGATAAGGAGATGAAGATGGGATTGAATGGGGGATGGAAGAAGTGGTGGTGATGGAAAGAGGTCACGGGTGAAATGCTTTGAATGGGACACACAGGTGGATGGCATCTCAACCACGAGGGAGGAACACTGAATATCGCGATAGGTCCAACTTCAGCTCCCGTAGTCTTGGAGCGTGCTGCTTCTTTCTCGCTCCATTGTGGGGATGAAAGAAATCTATAGAGTGTTAAGGACGTATCTCTTTTAGCACCACTTTAGATTTTTTTATTGTGGTAAAATTTGAGCCCAAAAATTCGCTTTGGAACGTTCGTTAATGATGAACTTGAACTTTATCATTGACCTGTTGGGAATGCAAAATTCTCTCTTTAAGCTGTTAAAGAAAGCAACGTTATTCATTCCCCAGATAATACGTATTTAGCGCTACTTTATTCCCTATTTCGCATGTCGGCATTTTTAATGATCTTTTTTGTCTCTTGAACCAATATTTTACCAAGTTCAAAATGGTAGTTACGTAGATAGATTGATTAATAGCTTTCATTTTGAGATTGAGGGACGTAAATCTCGTAAATTCTTAATGAATTGCTAAAAAAATGACAGATTTTCACGAGTTTTTTAATCACTAATCCTGATTTCTATATAGTGAGAAATTATTATTAAAATTATTTGCATTTTTTGCTCTTCAAGAGTAAACGGTGCCTGAAGCCACCTTATTCGAATTCTACGCCGCTTGCAATCAATGAAATTGTGGAAATTTGATATGAGACATATTCCTAACAAACGGTCTTTATCTTTGCAAGTCACTATCCGAAGAAAGTTTTGGAAAGGTCTAAAATTGAACCATAAAGTCACATTTCAATAAATAGAATGCGAAGCAACCCAAAATAATTTAAGACTTTGGCCAACGTCGACTTTTACCCAATACAATCGCGTGTGAAAAATTAATGATTTTTTATCCAGCACAATGCGTCAAAATTGAGTGCAAGGATGGTTATTTGAACTTTAAAGGGTGAAAAAGACTCCTTGTCTCGCATAAAGCTTCATTTTGATTATCAATCGGTAGAAACTGGTCTTTAGTGTGGATTTGAAGATCTAAAGGATAGCAGAATTAATGACGTTAGAGAAAGAAATAGTATGAAGGGTATCCCTAGCCCTACAGGATTCTATTGAATCTAGAAACGGAACAGGGAAAATGGTCGAACTGAAGTATATCGCAGTATGGCCTAATGGCCTTTTCCAATTAGAAAGAGAGATGTAGAGGAGGAGGGTTATAAAGACTCGAGCGATAATTGCTGCAAAAGCGGGATTACAGCCATTGTGAGGCAGAAAAGAAGTAATCATAGCGTTTCATCTCAATGGCACTAAAGGAAATATAATGCGCGTGTTAAAGGCAGTAACTGGAAGGAAATTGAACGCGTGAGTTTGCTGAAAGAGTCGTAACGTGGAACAAATGCGAGTAGTGGGGAAGAAAAAAGCGATATTTGTAACATGAAGGGCTAGAACCCACGCGAGACTCCAATTGTCGATCTCTTCATAGAAATTATTCCACAAAACTAGGCGTAAGGTACAACTATTACTTGGCGAGCAATTAAAGGTAGACCCAATCCAAAGTATAGTTTTATCTCAAATGACCTTTTGTATCCCGAATTACAGGTTATTTTCGTGTCTTACGGGTATTATGATAAAAACACAAAATTTCATAAGATACAACATAAAATTCATTTAAAAAATTCATTTAAAAAATTCAGAAGATACGCTCCGAATTTTTAAAAAATGCTAGGAATAAATTTTTTTAAATTCGGAGCGTATCTTATAGATTTTTCAGTAACTGATAAGGTATTTTAATTTTTAGGACCAGCTAACAATGCCACCTGTAGATATACTGAGGCTTATAATAAATTACTAATTAAAAGAAACAAAATTGTATTACTTCCGAGAGAAAATAAAATAATTTTCGTTGAAAGACACGTAAAAGCTTATCTCATAAATTTTAATAAGTTTTCTTGTTCAATGAGTACGAGCAATTAAGGGTCAAATTTGGGACTTTAATCAAATTGATAATTTAAAACGTGCTATAAAATTGAAAGAAGGATTAAATGTTCATTCTGGATGTAAGTTATGCCTTTCTGCTGAGGAGTATTAGATACCAGAGAATGAAAGTGTATATTGAAATATCTATGAGTGGATAAATGATGCTTACTCTTTGAAATGCATTCCTACCAGTATAAGTTCATTGTTGGTTTGCCACTGTCGCCAATTTTCTACTGGACTTATTTAATTTCATGAAAAAGTTTTCAAACGGCTTCAAAATATTTTTGATTTTTTATATCGTTGACTGACTAAAACGGAGCCTGGTTATAGGTTTTATACAGATTTTTTCCCTGCTAGGAATAAATTTTTAGTAAAAAAAACATTCCATTACTTTTGAGAATAGGGTGGTTTCCTATTATTTTTTTATTGCCTAAATCGAAAGATTATTACTCCTGGAGTACGTATTTCGCGCTTTTAGATTTTTAAATGACAATATCTATTTTTCGCGATTAAATGAAAAGTGAAAAATTTCAAGCGCGCAAAAACGCGACGCGTAAGTAGGAAAGTCCGTGCGACGCATTTCTGGTTCCCCCTCTCTCCTTGTGAAGTGACCTTGATCGATACTCTGAGCGCTGATAGGACGCAGGATGCTAGCGGATAGCTGAGTACCTTGCTGAATGGTAGCGCTTGGCTTAAAAAAGGTTTATTAATACCTTATCAAACGAAGAAAACTTTCCGACCTTAGCCAGTTTTAATAGGTGATTATTAAGACATGTTTCCCTGAGCTCTGTGCCTCATGCATGCATTGGTAACCTCAGACGATGTATAACTCCTATCCTCTCGTGTAGAAACTAGGTCCCTGTGACGTCACGCGGAGTGGAATCGCATGGGCGCCAGTCTGGCCTTTTTCAAATGAGGATAAAATTTGACCCTTGCCATTCGTCTAAACCGGTATTTCAAAAACCAAATAATTTGTGTATTATGAATACACTGATGGTGGGTAACGAATCGCAATCAATGCCTTTCGTTTTCTTTGATGAAGGAAACTACCCTATTACCTCGATGATAAATATTCTTCAATGCAGATTTTTGTTTAGGACGATTGCTGACAAGTGACATGGAAAGAGATCGATGGCTTTACTTATCATTGAGATGGAAGAGAACAAATGGGCGTGCTGGCGTCAGATAATGGAAGGAAATGGAGCGAATTTAATCGCTAGAAAAGTAGTGACGAAGAGTATGACCAGCCGGAGGGGGATAGAAAAAGCGATATGCAACATAAAAAACGAGAATCTACTTCCAAGTGCGATTCCCAACCTGCTCATTTTATTTTGCTCCATAAAACAATGCGGGTGAAATTAATGCATGGTGAGTGACTAGAGAAAGAAATTTCTCGTATTGTGTGCAGGGATATTATCTCTCAATCTTTATGCACATTTTATCTCCTACGCCCTTTTTACATCTAGAACACAGCTTTGTTCTAGTGCCGCTGGTAACTTTCAAAAGGCGTTAAGGTTCATTTAAATCCGCTTAGCACGCAACGTGACGTGCTTTTTTATGTGAGGACTCAAAAGGGCATCTACTGGTTCACAATAGAGCAGTTTATATCGGCTAATCATGTATATTAGTTGAGAAAAAGCTTCTTTTCTCCTTAAAAAAAACTTCATTGTAACTGCAGAAGGACCGCTATGATCGTTTAAGACGATATTGGTTAGGGTCTTACTAAGTAGATTCACGCTAAATAAGGTTCTGTCTATGGGGCTTTAGTTTCTGTGGCATTTGGTGCATCGAATATGATAATCGATAGGAAACGATCTGTGGTGGATATATTCTATACGAAGGTTTAAGGAGCTCTACTCGACTAAGAAGCGCTATGATTTCACATCTCTGCAATCAAAAATGATACTTACCTATGCAAATAATTCATATGCAGTATTCGATGGACTGAAATAAAGATGTTATAGGGTTTTACTCATCTATGATATTGAAGGAAATGTATTAAGTTAAACAATGAAATGTGCAGATGAGCTGGGTGATTGATACTGTACGTGTAAAAATATGAATACATGGGCAAAGAAAGTTTAATACTTAGTTTAGAGTGACAACCCTCTCGAGTGTCCGACTTTATTGAACTGGTATTGTTATCAATTCCTAAAAATGCGTATGTAATAAAATAAAAGGTGACCCTATTTCTCTAAAATCGGCGCCGAGATCGCGGGAAGTGGTGGGGAGAAAGCGTTTATTTTCATCAGCTCTAATGTAATTCCGTGTGTTTGAAGTAATAGTTTTATTTCAACCCTTTTTTACCTCAAGTATGCATTTCATTCTAATATATCCTTTTATTATGAAAGAAATGCAGTATTACGTTAATGTATGCACGTTACGTTCAGAATAATATTAAATGCCTTTTGAAAATGTTTAAAATATTAGTGGCGGAAGTTTACTTTTTGAAAAGCTTTAACTGTAGGCACGGTATTTATATGATGTGTTTAGCATATGCTAAATTCATGTTGATGGTAATAAGGTTTTCAATGCTGTATGTATTAATTATGCTCAGAATTTTTTTTCAAGATGCTCATAAAATGGACGATAGTGGAAATAAAATAAAACATCAATTGGTTTAAAGGATAATTAATATCTAATCTGTGCGTGTTCATATTTTCGCAAAAAACGAATATTTTCCTCTCAGCCATAAAAAAATATGCAAATCAATCTCACCCGAGTGTCAGATGGCAGTCTGGATGTGTTGCCCATGGCTACGAAACCTCTACGTCTGGCGCTACCTCTACATATATTCAGCAATGCTCTCTCCATCGCTCACAGGGAAATAAGGCTGTCTCATGGTGCGATGAGGTCAAGGATCGTCTAGCAATAGTACCCCAGCAATCTTCACCCTTAGATTGGAAGCTCTCTTGCATTCTCGCTTTTCTCTCGGGGTTGTGAATAGACTGCCAGTGTAAGATTACACCCATTTGCTCCAAGCACTAGCGTTGTTTTCTCAAAGAATAAGTCTGGGACTTGTGTCCTTGTTGCATGATTACTATTGGAAATTATTTTTTTTATTTTCTCCCAATTTCCTTTTTACTAACGGAGTTACTTTAGATTTTAGGTAATTTTTCAAATAATGTGAAGCTGTTTGTGTTTATAAAATATTGCCTATTTTGCCAAATAGAACCTAATATTTGATCAGGTCAGAGTTTCATTACCACGTTTATTTTGATTATAAGTTTTATTGAGGGTACCTTGCCTCTTAATGTTTAGGTTATCTTCCCGACTTGAAATAACTTATAAATTTCTTAATATTTTCATGAAATGTTGTTATCACGCCTCGAATGCATGAAATAGTAACGGAGTGGTTAAAAATTTATTGTCAGCAGTGTAAGTATAAAAAAATTTACGGCTTTCTTCTGAAAGTATTTCAACATGGCTGATCGCATTAACGAAGTATATTTGTGAATTGGTAAACACATGAAATATCTCTCATTACGATAGGACTTTAGGAAAACAATAATCGAAAATGCTGTAATGAATGAAGTGTGTCAAAGACTTACCAATGTGTGTCAATGAAAGAAAGGATTAACATGACCATAATTACCATACCACTTAACGAGACATACTTCTAGCATTGAAAAAGAAGTTGTAAAATGGGCGGTGGTTGTGTCTTCAAAGGTAATAAAAAATAATTTGAGTAAAAGAGGTTGTAACAAAAAAAGCCGTAGGCACCGGTGAGATTCGAACTCACGATCTCCTGTTTACTAGACAGGCACTTTAACCAACTAAGCCACGGCGCCGTATATAGTGAAGCTTCGAAAATCTATAGAAGGTTCATGAGGCTAGCAAAGTATCCAAAGAAATTCCACATAAAATAGCCAGTACTTGAGTTATTTTTAAATTAGGTGTAGGTGACTTACACACCCATAAACCCGTTACGGGTGAAATAGAGAGGGGGGTATAAAATCAGCAGCATCGCCAAAATTTGTTGATTAATTACTGTTGAATCTGTGTTTTTATCCTATGTAGCTAATGTTTTCATTGTATTTGGTTTTACTCAATTAGTGTTTTTATTAATCGTTTATCTATATTTGAATATTATGTAATACTCTACCATTTAACCAATTTTCGACACCAGCAACGCAGATTGACGATCGCTCTGAAGAACGGAGCTCTGCATTATTAGAAGGAAATATAATAATTCCTCTCTGTACGACACAGAAATAGTGGTTTCGATTCCACTTAAAAATATCTGCAGCTAAGATTTGATCCTGTGCGCTCGAGATGAATAGATTGAAATCAAGTTAGCTCACCCTGTTGCTTCGTTAAAAGCCATTGCTCGAAGAAATTTTGCACAAGCGCGGTAATCAAATTCTACTTAACTTCTAGAGAGCAACGAATGAGATGCAATTCCTTCATTCCCTAGAAAGTGTTCATGTGAAATGTGTGTGAAGTGACATGCATGAATCTAAAATCCACAATTAAGGCAGGGGTGTGCTTAGGGACACTCCACTAAATTCTTATGCGCCGCATCGTCGGTTACCCCTTCGATAGCCTAAGGCACTAGCATAGAGTGATATGCATTATCTTCCTGAACTAATTGAGATTACATCAGTGAAAAACACGGAAAAAGTTCAGATTTCTCCCTTTAATTTTCGTCACCATGAATAAACTTAGGAAAAAATTGGATCGGAATTGAAACTTTAAAGCTAAACTGACAAGTAAACCCTGTAGGGTAGTCATGGAATGAGACATTTTTATAAAACGCCTTAGAAGCTATGGAGTATTAATCATAGTCTAATTAAACAGAGATTCAACCTACAGGGTTATCACTAATCAGAGAAATTTTAGAAGTAACCGTGAAACTGCAAGGGAAAATTGGAATACGAGGCAGGTCAATGAATTGGTCTTTGGCCGTGACACCCCATGTAAGGGCCGCTATACACGGCGAATGATAATGCGAATTATCATGCTGAATGATCACGTGATCATTAACAGGATCATGCAAGCAAAATAGAACATGTTCTAATTTTGTATGTATGACCAAGAAACGAGCATTAAGTCGGTTCTGTGTGGGTGAAGCGAAAGTCAACTGAGGCTGGGGGTGGGTTAAAGGAAACATCACCGGAGGCCTTCAATGTCGGTTCGCTTTCCATTGGCTAAGGCCCACGGGCAGAGGAACGTGAGGAGTAGCTTTCGAAGGAGGAGTTGCCTGACTGGAGATAGGGGTTCAGTCAGCGGTCGGGAATAGTTTGCATGCTGTGTTGGGGGTGAATTTTGATCGTGGCGGTCGTGCTTAGCCGCTCGTGTGTGTGGAGACGGTGCGTGGGTGCAGGGTGGAGATGCTTCGCTCCTCGGGCCCCGGAGCGCAAATTCCGCGGGTGCGGAGGGCGGAAGGGATCAAGGGGCGTGGCGGGAATCCAAACAGAGCAATCGGCCATTCATCCATTGCCCCCCACCATCCCGCACCCTCCCAGGATCGGTTAATCGCACGGCAGGGCAAACCCAGACGGATGAGGCGTGTGCTGCGCTTAACTGCATGCGAAATGCACAGCTTCTGGTCGCGGCCGGAGAAATTAGCCGCGCGCGTCTTCAGTGATTTGGCTATGCTAATATGATGTGTGCGTATGTTTGCGAGCTCAATGTTCTCACATTAGAGATGATTACGAATAATTCTTAAAATTTTCTGACGTAAAATAAGTTCTTAAATGTTTGAGATAATTCTAAATTAAAGGGAGTTATCTCGAACATCATTTAGCCCTCAAATCTTGAATTATCACGCATCATTTTCTATGTTTATATAAGTACCTTTATCTTTATTTTCTGTACTTAAAAGAAAGTGAGCATTTTAATCCAGAAATATCTCCAAAATTGTTGACAATAAATTTCAATTATATCGTAGGGTTTCGTTTAGACGCTCATAATTACCATCTGAATTGCCTTAGGGATCGGTCAATGGTGGTTTATATGGTACAACTGATAAAAGTGTCATGCCATTTTCCTTTCCTTTTTCTTTTCATTCTGGTCAAGAAGGTTTTTGTTTCCGATTTTTTATCTGCTGTGGTAGTTACAGGAGATAGTAGCAGACTTTTATATTTTTTGTGCTCTTAATAATTCTTAGGGGCAAAGGTAAGGGCTTCTATTATCATTGATCTTCATAGAGATATATTCTTCTCTACAATCTATTTAAATCGCAATACATGACTACTGTTTAAACTCAATTCTCAAAAACTAATACTTTTTCAGTGCTGCAAATAAACATGTTCAATTGATTTTTCTTTAAATGAGTAATACCTGTTAATACAGTAATATTCGTATCATCGGCATGATACTTTGATATATGTTTTTTTAAATACCGCTATAAAGAAACTAAACTAATCCTGATGAATTTTTCTGTTACTATCTCCATCCCCTATTTATTTTTTTGTTAAAGTAGGTACTCCACGATAGAGATGAAAAATCATTTGAAGAAAAATCTTTGCCAAAATCATTTGAAGAACATTTATGAAGGGATTTAAATTAAACAGATAATTACAAGTACAATTTTTTCAAATTCTACAATTTATATTTTATTTTTTTGATTGCTTTTACAACGTTAAATCAGGGTAAACCTATCGATTTGATATCCATGAACATATTTTTGATGGAATAGTTATCAGAGAAAAATTTTGGGATTTATTATATTTGTCACGCAATGAGAAAAAATCAAGGATTTTTATTGCTGCTTACAAATTTAATATTTTTTAAGCTAAATTTGGGTCCTTATTTTCGTGCTCTGGTGCTGGATACCCAATCAGAGTCGATGAAAACATCTTTTTAAGCAAATTTTGTTGTTCGCGAATTAAAGGTATTCTGAATGAATTATTCATATTTTTAACGCTAAATGTTAATAATGTTAAACGCTTATATTATGCCGGGTCAAATTGGAAAAGCATTATAAAGCACCTGGTACCTTGACTGTGTGCTAGGCTTAAGTTATCTCCAATGGACATTTTATTTAATGACTTGTTCAATGTTGCCGGAAAATGAACTCTTATTAATTCTTTATTACTTCTCATGTGAGCTGAAGCTATTGAAATTTTTTTCTGTTGTTCCACTGTTATCGCTTCATTTTTCATGCATTATGGTGATTCATGGATAACGAAGGCGGAAAATGACTTTATTTTCTTCCTTGCATGGAGTGCAACCTTCAGTTCATAATTAAATTATTCTTTGTGTATGATAGATTATTTTTTTCCGCCACATCATTTCCATTTGATACCTGTGCCCTTTAATTCAAATTCGGCCATTACTCTTGCATGGTGGTGATTAAGGCAGAATTTACTCTTAAATAATTAATATCGCCATTATTTCGAATATCATTTTGCTTGGAATTGATGTAACACTCTTGGAGTTACGTTGCGGCGGCAGAGTAATGATGTTTTATGGCATACAGGCCTCATTAAAGTTTATATGCTCCTTAGAAAAAGGGAAGTTGTGAGTGGGAAACATTATTTTGATGAATAAATTAGGAGTCCCATGGTTTTTGATGAGAAAAACGAGTAAGTCTGATTTATGGCTACTGTTAACAAGGTTAATATATTCAGAGAAGGCATCACTGGCTTAATCATGAACTTAAGTATGAGATATGTTTTAAACTCTACTAAACTTCTAAATTATTCTTGAGTGATTTTACACATGTGAAAAATATTTGAAAAAAAATCTCTCAATAGGATTTAATTGAATTTTTTCTTTCTTCCTGAAGGTAAGACGACTTATTTACCACGAGTGGGAACAATATGGCCTTCATTACAGAAAGGAATGTTCGCCCTCTCCTGTGAATGAATTCAGGTCAGTTTATAATTCGTATCGTAAATTTAATTTCTTTATCGCCTTTTTTATGCGCTAAGATTTTTTCTATGTAAATTTAGATCTATGACAATTATAATAACGTATTATACACATTTTGTATCAATTAAGAGTAAGTAAAAATATAAAAAAACTATCGCTTTGTTCGGAAAAGGGTGGATCTCCATAATCCTTACTTCCTTGAAATTCGATCTCATCTCCTTAAAGATGTTACTTTTTCCTACACATACCTGATTTTTTTCATTTTTTATGCCATCCAAGTGAACTACAATTAGCTTCCTGAGATGTAACATGAAAAATCTATCGAAAAAGTTTGATGAATATGCTTATATGGTTAGACAGGTAAATCAAGATCAAACGGGGGAAAGTTTTTTCTTCCGCCCCTGAAACTGACTGTGACTGAGATAAAGGAGGGGTCGGTCCTGGTCGATTTCCAACCAATCTTATGAAGAGGGAGGAAAAAACCTTCTGGTGGGACCTGGCTTGTGGATGGAGAATAGTTAGAGAGAGAGAGAGAGGGGGGATTTCCTAGGGGGATATTCTGTCGGAGAAGCAAACAAGTAGCGACGGGATTTAGCAGAGGAAGGACCGAAATGTTGGAGAGGAGAGATGTGGAGGAGAAAGAGAGGTAGAGAGAGAGGAGTAACGTATGGGTTCAGATGCAGAAGGAAGGTGGGATAAAGGGACTTTCGGGTTTCGTTCCATGGTGGGGGGGTTTAGAGGGACGAGGAACGAGGGAGAGTTAGAAAGATGCGGAGGGGAAAGGCGGATTAGTCTGAATCCAATCCTCCTGCCCATTCCCCCTCCCTATGCACTCCGGGCGACCTGAGTCGTGCGGATGGTCTGAATCCGCCGACTCGTCGACGGTCCAATAACGGGGGTCGACCGCAGTCGGTATGGGTCCCGGTGGAAGGCGGTACTTTTTGGCAGGGTTGGAGCGTGGAAACGGAAGGCTCTAGGGTTGTGGAGAGAGATGGGGGTGTTTAGGAGGGTATATGGATTGATAGGGGGTGTAGCTGCCTGTTTGTGACGCTGGCATCTTTAAGGAAGAGAGGTAGTTAAATGAATGGGGAAGATAAGAAAGGCAAGTTTTATATGTCCCCATAATTATAACCTTTGCATGGGGCCCCCTGTTGAGCTATATTAGTAGTAAAATATCTGATTTTCTGAAGCGATGCGACGGTTCAATTATTTTCCATAATGAGGATCGTTTTATTTAATCTTTAAATAGCCAAATTACTCCTTGGATACTGATTAAATTGGTGAGTTTTAATGACGCTAAACATATTCTTAGGTACCCAATGCTTGAAATCGAATACGGTTGGGAGAGCTGACAGCAGATCCAAACCCAGAGGGAGCTATAATTAAGATAATTTTCCCTCAGTCACGGTAAGGGGCTGGTCCTTTTCTTGGGCCACCTCCGAAAGCTTCACCGAGATTTGAATCCCGAAAATTTTGAATAGAAGCCGAGCACTCTACCAGCAGGGCCAACACCCGTGAAAGTCAAAGATAGATACAAAGCGTGGCATTAGGATAGGGAGGGGGGTTCAATCATACAATACATCTGAATGATAGTATGAATTTTATATGTTACCTTTAATCGGTAGCGCGTAGGCCTCCTTTAAGATGTAAATAGTATAATAAGTAAATAATATAATAATAAAGTAAGTATAGGAAAACTGGTTGGCTTGATGTCATGGTGTGAAGGAATCAATAGATTTGTCAGGTGTTCCCATATTTACGCAAATGCTTCATTATCAAGGCTGCCATGAGGGAAATAGTTACTGAGGAAAAATGGAAAATAACTTTTATTCATTAATTATTTGGATCTAATGTTTCTATCTATCGTATATGAGAGATGTGTTCTGAATTGAGTGGTTATAAAGTCTAATGCATCGTACCAGCACTTAAGTGCAATAAAAATTTGATTGCTCAATCGATCAAGTATAATATGCACTATTTTCGTATTCTTCCAGGGTATTTAATTGACTTGCATTGCGAATTCTCTGTTTAAGTAGGAATCGGCAAAAGTCTTAAAATGATGGTGCGATGCTACCATCCTTGGGATTATGCCTGAACTTACAACTTTTCATCAATTTGCTGGCGCGTGATAATTCGCTTCACTTGATTTTTAGATAAGTACCATGGCAACCAAAAATTAAACTTCATTTTCATATTTGCGTCAGTGTTTAGTTTTATCCATGCTAGTTAATAGTACATAATATGCAATTGCACTCTATCATTGAATTTTTTCTATCTTGGTGCTCCACATCAAATTCTTCATTCAATTTTCGGCATCATTTGTTCTGCCGCTATACGATCAACTTTTGGCGCAATAAATTTCTGCATCAGAATCTAATTTCATTTCCTGTATCTGTATCCACGTGGCATCTAGGCTGAATTCATGAATATCTACCCAACCTCCAATAAGATTCATGTGGGCTCCTTTCACTTTTGTTTCGAAAATGTAATTATTGATTCTCCGTTTGGATGTGAAGCGGATTAGTTTTCCAGGAAAAGGAACTGGCGATGGATACTCTCGAGGCGTACTTGGAGCCTTGTGGGTTAGGCATATCCCTCGAAAGTCTCATCTACGCAGTTTCTTCTATTCATTTCTTGTACTTATCACGTCCATTCGTCGTATTGGCAAGTCTCAACGAAGGGAGAACAACGAGGTTGACCACGTAGCAACGAGTCTTCTCATCTAAATCCATATATTTTGGATACTCGGAGTTTACGCTACGTTGCTCCGTTTTCCTCGAAATTTCTTCAAGTTCCGCCTAAGAATAATGTGGTTTGAGAGATTGGAACCTATCCTTTGTGTTAATCTCATTTTTTTTTTGGAATGCAGCTTGTAAAATCGATTTCATGTGACAAATTTGTATAACAAAGAGGTTGCTCGCATGGTAAAAGAACACGAACTTACAGGCGAGAGTGCGTTCAGTGAAAAAGTTTGGATGGAACTCTTTACGGGTGTTTTACTGCATGCATGAACTCAGTTTCCTTTGCGGAAAATGTGTGCGTATCCACCCTAATTTTATTCAATAAATACTCATGTCATCTTTTTTCTGTAATTTTTGTTATACATTTGTATGTAAATTTGTGTAAAATTGTTGAGCGACTTAATTTTCTTGATATAGTGTTATCCTTATCGATGAAATTTCAAATATTACTACACTATTCGACCCAATGTCCTTTTAAAATCACCTTAATAATTTTTCATAGTTCGACCACCATTTAATATAATAATATAATAAATATAATTAAATCTTGCGGGGTAAGATTAAAACGAATTTCTCTTTTCCAAAAATGGTTAATAAATGTAAATTTAAAGTTCATTTTAAGTTTACCGTCCGGGTTCAGTACTGACTTTATGGAATCGTCAGTTCAATTCTTATCCGATTCGAGTGGACTCATTGGTTGTTATTCCTTCCTCAAATGATTGCCACCTATCTCTCTATACTTCTTTATTTTCGCTACTCTTCTCGTTTTCTCTCGACATCGATCTCTTCATACTCACTTCTTGCGCTCCTTACTTGTATCTCCTTCTCACGCGTGCCTTGGAAAAAGGGTCCTATTTTCCCCCAATTTCTACGGGCCTCCAAAGTCTTCGCAGCCATTTCTTTCGTCCTTACTCTGCTATCCCACCCTCCTTCCCCAGTGATACGTGATTCTGCGCATATCGCGTTTCCGAGACCGGAATGACAAACCCTCGAACTCCCAACGGGTAGACTGTGTGTGAGTGTCTCAGCGAGAGATCTGTAGGATGGCATTTTGGCGGAATGGAATATACGAACGGGAAGACTTTCTCCATGCATCCCATTTGACGCTTGTGAAGACAAGGAGTTTTATTATGCACTTCACACTCCGAAGAAAAAAAAACGGTTTATTTTTACTAATGGTGTGGGTTTTATGTATTCCTCATTTATTGGCTGAAATGATGATGTGTCAAGCATAAAATAATTTTTATTCCTCCGTAGTTTTGGCCTCGAAGTTGTAAAAATGTTGTCACTCACCCATATATTTTAACTGTCGAGTTTCATGGAGTTTGAATGTGGCTAAAGTTTAAAAGGGCGAATTTCACCGAAATCAGGGTCGAAAACCTAAAATGGTCCTTATGTCCTAAAATTAAGTGCAAGTTCAAAGAACTGATAAAATTTTATCTGAAAGAATCACCATGCATAAAAATACTAACTATAAGTTTATAAATAAATATAAATAAAGTATATGTTGTTACGGGGTTGATTCTAACCATTTCGTGAAAAACAACTTTTTTTTGGGAAGCAATGGTTTAATAATCATACAGTCATATAAGAGCATTATCTCAGGAAAATTGTGAAAAAATAGCCCGTCGCGTCGCCCCTTTCTCCAGCCATTCGCCTCGAAAACTCGATGACCTTAGCCATTTCACAGCTAAAGGCCGCTATACACGGTGAGTGATCATGCGAATGATCATGCTGTGTGATCACGTGATCATTCTCTGAATCATGCGAGCAAAATATAACACGTTATAATTTTCACTGAATGATCATGCGCATGACGGTTCAATCATGTTTAGCTTAGTAATTACTTTCTTCTTGGCAATTATCATTAGAGATTCAGCCTGAGGTCCCAATTATCGAATTTCTGGATTGAGTCTTCTGAGTTATTGTTAGAGAAAGGCTATTCATCACCAGAATTTTATGAGTAACTCAATGGGTCGTTCAAAATATAATTGAGGACAAAAAAACTATCTTCCGAAAAATGTAAGTAATATATTCAAGGATGCGATAGTTTCTGGATTGAGTGAGAAGTATATTGAACCACCAGCTAGCATCGTTAGGATATTATAAGCAAAAAATGTCCAGGAATTTTGTTTTTTTTATCGGCCCTCTCAAGAGAGGATTACGTTATCTTTCACTTGGACTCCTCTTCTTGGTTGGCATTAAAGTAAGTAATGGCTCTAGTTGAATTTTTAGCTTATGAATAAAAAATGAATCCAGGGCATAAGTATCTTAATATTGGCAAGATACATTTGGCCACAATTCAAATGGAATGTGCCCATTTCAGGCTCTGCCACAAGCTGCTAGCAATAACCATAAATCTCATGCGTATTTATGAGCATGGAAGTTTTTATCCTTATTTTAATGCGTGAAGGGGTAAAATAATCAGTCTTTGCCTGCGATTCCCAGTTTCAAAGTGCATAAGAAAAAGAAATATTATGAGCACAAATGACGGAAATGAATAATTAATTTCGCTTTAACAAAACAAATCTTTCTACGATTGTGCCTCGGAAGAAATTTCACCGATTCAATAGCATTAAAAAATCTTCATAATTAAAGTTTGCCGAATAGAGTCGTTTTTGTTCACCCAAATACCATTATCCAGTTCAATTTTTAGTCGTGAAACTTTTAATAGGAACTCAATTTAAGCCAAGCCATATTACTTTTCTTTTTCTCTTCAATAAGTGGGTGTACTTCAGCAATTATTTTTTATGCAATAAAATACCATAAAAAGTATTTTTATCGCTTTATAACAAGGTTTTCATATGCATTCAGCTATTTTTTAGATTGATCTGATTTTAGATTTCACCCGTAGTCTAGTAAGTTATTTTCCCGTCAGTCATAATTTACTTTATGAGATTTCTCCATGCTTACTCCATTCTCTCAAGCTTTGATAGTACCCAACTCCTTGAAATATTAAAAGGCTAGCCAGATAGATTACCATATAGATAAAGGAATGTGAGCATCCGTAGTATTTCATGTCTTGATAATTTAAAGGCATTAAATCATTCTTAATTTGTCAAAAAAATGTGAGAAATGAAATAAGTAGTTTATTTTTAATCCTCTGTTAAAATAAATAAAAACATCTACGCACAGTTTATGCTAAAATAGTTTTTAATTTCTATGCATTCTTCTGTAATTAAAGTTTTAGCTTCGTAGCATGGACAGTACCTCTTTTTATCTTTTTTATAGGATTTGTACTAATAAACAAAGAGCCTAGGAATACACCTTAGCTAAAAAAAATTTATATCACGTATCTCTCTACGAGTCTTCTAAAGCATCGGTAGGTCACATCAACTTAAATGAACAGCAAGGGAAGTCAGGCTCATTAGTCTCTCTTCTATATGGGTCTGCTTTTTCTCCTTTCTCTCTTCTCCATCCATCGCCTTTAAGCCGGCGCTGGTCAACTTTGTGAAAACTTAGCGCAAGCCTTCGCTGCCTGATTGTCCACGTCAGCTTCTCCACCCCCGACTACCCCGACTCTTTAAGCATTCCCTTCGTCACACTCACCCTATCCTCCTTCCACCTCCCTCCCTCTCTCTCCATGATCCAATTATTCCGCGAGTAATTTGCTCCCGATTTGAGTGAATTCCCACTTCCTGAGCAACACCCAAACGTTTACCTCCGAAGGGAAAGGACTCCGAGAGCGTAAAAAAACATCGAGGAGTAGTCGCAGGAGGAGGTCGGGAAGGAGGAAGTTCCGATTTCTCAGACGAGCGGAGGAGATAGGACTTCGCTTCCTTCATTGAAGAGAGAGAGAGACTTTGGGCGGTGTAGCTGTGGCGCCACGTCGGTCTTTTTTTTTCGTTACAGCACACTACGGTCCTTTAGAGGGCTTTCAGTGTTTGGAGCGAGGAGAGAGAGAGAGAGAGAGAGAGAGAGTTTTTGGTGGAAAGGGTGAGGCGCTGCTGGACGGATTCCCCGAGGGGGTTGAAGAAGGAGGATGGGTTGCAGACGTGCGTCGACGCGGTGGGAGTGGGGTCATCCTAGGTTGCGAGGACGGAGAAGATGATGGTGAAGGAGGGAGGAGAGGATTAAGGCTCTGAGAGTTTCTGGCGAGTCAGGGAAGAGGAAAGTAGGAAAAAAAGGGTCTGGTGAGGATGGGATTAGGTTTTGGATGGGGTGTATGGAGGGTGGTATGGCACGGAGGGTCTGGCGTCCTTGTAAGGAAAGGGCAGTCGGGTCTACGGTACGTGGTGGTGGTGGTGGTAAGGCCCTCCCCCGTGCATGGGTGGGTGGGCTTTAAGGGTTGGTCCTACGTAGGGCACAGTGGTCGGGTTCGTCGTTGAGTTGGGAAGGAATAGGGTGGGATTGGAGAAGGGCTTCCGCCCTCGCCCTCTGACCTCCATTTCTTCGGCCTCTCCCAGGCGATTTTCCGGCCTAGCCCTCCCCCCTAGTCCTTCCTCCACCCCTTTATACTTTCGCTTAGAAGGCCTGCTTCAAGCTTGCCTTCTCGATAATCTAGAAACGTGAAACATACTTTCCGTTGTGGAGCCAGGATTTTCCTTTCATGCATTTGTCGAAAGAAAAAGGGTGTGTGCTCTCTAATTTTTTATTGCTTGGACCATTGGCATTTTTATATGTCTCTTGTTGAAAAAATACCGTATATATCCGGATTTGTCTGCTTTTTTGAGGAAAAAACGACCTCATGTTTAAGGATTATTTGTACACTGGTTTACTCACTCCACCCCCCATGAGAAAGATTGATAAAAGATCCATTTGAAAAAAACGCAAGCGCAACTTCTGGGTTTTATTGAGTTTCCTCCTCTTCCTGGTTCATTTTCATGAATTTCTTTCGATGTTATCTACGTGATTACGGGCAAAGGTATTTTTTGTGCCTCACATTGCTAATATTATTTCAGTTCTCTCAGATTAGTTCCCTCCTAATTTTATCAATAAGTTTTGAGATATTATAAATTCTCATTCGATCCTCACTCATATTGCTCCTCTAAATTTTAGCCGGTGCACAATTGCTTATTTTTATTCGTCATCAAGGGAATGTTGAAATTTGTCATTTGACTCACGCAGTCACGATGAAACCCCACTTGGATGAGAAGGCGTCTCCAGAATGGGTTAAGGAATGGAAATTTGCCCTGTGTCTGAAGAGGGGTCTAATCAAACTTGTTCAGTATGTGACTTGAATTGGTAATGTTCGTTTGCAGTTTTACTTCCATTGTTATGTAGAGGAGGATTACACCGTCATAAACACGTTTTCTGAGTTGCCACTTGATATATCGTGTACTTTTCAGCCAGGGTTTAATTTAAATTAACGAGATCGAATAAGTGGCTATTCAAGGTATTAAGATGCATCAAATTGCACTTCCGGATGCACTATCATCATGATAAATAAATTACCATGAATTCATGCATTTTGTGCGTACGCTTTTAAAGCCAGTTGAATTTCTCTTCTAGAGATTTGACTTTCATTATTTTTCTCTGAGAAAAATTACCTTTCCTGGCATAATCAATTCCATCTGTATATCATACTAATCTAGTGAACAAATTTCTCTGCGGCACTTGGTGCATAGGGAATTTTCGGTAAGAGAAGAACTTTTGACTTTTCTTTCATTATATGAAGACTCATACCTGCATAAGCCTGGAAAAATTATAAATTCGCATTGAAAAATTAATATTGGTGGAGTCGTCCATGCTCGCATACCCACCATTACCAATATTGTCCTGAGACCACCTCTTCATGTCGTTTAGGGAATTAGTTAAAACATATGTAAAACATGGATGAAGATTTAGAGAATTATAAAGTTCGTAAAATTAATAATATATTATACCAAACGATTATAATTTTTTTGCAATTGTGGTGATGAAATATTTTTACGGACTGAGATTTCTCTCATTAAATTCCCAATGCTATTATTTTACCGAGATAAGTTTTCTTTCAGGGAGGCCTCTGCGGCTTTTGCTTTTTTTTGAGGAAGTATCTTCGCTTCATTTTTTCTCGTAGGTTGTAAAGAATTCTCGGTAAATGTGATGCTAAATAAAACGGTGATTTATAATTAAAAACGAATTAGAACAGAAGGATTTACTATCTGCTAAGACTGTCATGCTAATTTTCTTTATGGGCTTTATTAGAAATGAGATTTCTATTTCATATTTCATTTTATTTTTTGATCAGTCGAACATGCAAGTATTGTATTAATATTGCCAGGATCATACTGTCAAATATTTTACAACAAAATTTTGAGTTAAAATTTTTGACTTATAATTTTATCATTCTAACGCCTCTCAAGCATTTTATTGAATCAATTGAATTTTTCTTCGAAATTAGTGAATTCAGTGGAATTAATATGAAATTTGGGCATGCCATCATCTTGCCATGTAAAGAAATATTAATGAATGGCCATGTTCATTTATGGGCATATCATATAAATACATTATAAATAAAAATCGCGTAAATGAATTGCATTATAAATATTTTTATTTAAAGATACATTTTTATTTTCCCAACATATATTAACTCATAATCATGATGAATGGTATAATTTTGCATACCATCATTTGCATCATCAGAACACGCCATCAGCTGCCTTGAAAGTGAACAAATTGAAAAATATATAATAATAAAATACAACGCTACTTTCGCCTACTTACGCCGGGGCAAATGTTGAAAAATGGTACATAAAGATTTTTGAAATTCTCATTGAAATGAAAGGGTGTATCGTTCTCTACTTCACTCTGCTACTCTCTCTTCAACTTATTTTTCGCAATTTTATTCGTCCAAGTTCGAATTTTAAGACGAGAAAAAATAAAAATATTTGCCTGTTGTTTTTCTTTGTGGTAAGAAGGTATTTTCCAGGATGATTAGTGGTAGACCGAAATAACTCTCTTGCAAAATCCCTAGGTTTTCATTTTTCAAGGTTCATTTTTCTTTCAAAGCCTCGAGACAGCTCTTTTCTTTAAAAGAATACTTTTCTCTATTCTTGTGGTAATAGAAAGCCTCTCAGACTTTCCATCTTCACGCTTATAGAATGCTCTTTGCGCAAATTTGAAATGGAAATGAATTTGCCCTTTATCCATTACAATACTCAATTTTTTCAGCTCTTAGTACTCAATCTCTTATTAAGATGAATAATACAAGTAGTATAAGAATCATGTTGATTATGTGATGAATGCATAAATGACTATCATATTAGTATTTTGTGTCTAATAATTTTGTTTGTGAATATTTTGTGTTGGAGTTCACTTCACTGATTTGAGTTTTCTCTTACCGAAAATCCGCCTTGCTCTTGCATCCGGCGCTTGCTCGCGAAAATGCACTTCTATAAAATTCACATCAATAATCCTATAAAGAAAAATTTATTCTAATGAAAAGGCTCAGAAATTATTTTATGTGCTTCAAATCCGCATGTGGAAGAATATTATTTAGAAAACTATTAAGAAAAATTTGACATTCTTCAAATTATGAATAAAAAGGAAAAGAAAATTTTTACCATAAAGAAAGCTGTATACTAGCGTAATCAGATTTCCTCTTGGTGTTCACAATTACGGAGGTTATATTAGAGACGGGATATGCGGTCTGAGGCGTAGATGAGAGGAAATGAGATCGGAATGAAGCTCATTAAAGCGTTTCACGAGCTGAAAATAGACTTATTATCAGGGTACCTAGAGCCCAACCATTTTAACTAGATGTTATATCACTAATACGATATAAATTTAACTACAAGTAGCGAATTTCAATTCGCAAAAAGTTAGTATCAATGGAAGTTTCATAACGAAAACCAATAATGCTTCTAGATTATTTCAGATTTAAGAATTAAAATTGACTGCTTCTGTTTACTAAAGATTATTATACATAATCTGCCATACGCATAGTGGTATTTTTATATTATGTTGCTGTCCATTAGAGACTGTATTATATAATGTCATGTGCGTATAATGTTTTGTACAATTTTTTATCTGGGTAACGCATGTTTCTGGTTTTGAAGGTAGCCTTACCTCAGAAATAACCTTAAAACTGCCTAAATCTTTCATATTCGATGTTTATGAAGTTGTGTACATTATTTGATTGAAGAATAAACAATTGTTATTATTAGAAAATGCAGGGCTTTATTAGTTTTTCTCATTTCAGTGAGCAAGCTCTTAACGCGTTTTTGGATAAGTTATAACATTTGCTTGCTGCTTCTGCACAAGAAGAGAATTAAATCTGACTGAAAAAATTCAAATTTTACAATCTTTATATTTGAATCATTTAAAAAACGTGCTTGGAAGTTATTATAACTGAATTTGTAAGTTTTAACGCACGGATTTCCAAATTTACGTTTTTATTTACGCAATTTAAGTGAAACTGATGTGGTTACATATGAATTCACCTTGCTATGCATTTTTTAAATTTTAATGCCATTTTAGGTGTGACAGAAATCGTAAAAATACAGTACTTTGAATTTATTCATATCTTTTAAACCAACTAAATCATACTTTTTAAATTTGATAACTTGGACTTAATAGAAAAAGATGATGAGGGGTGTGAGGGGTTTGGATTTATATTTAAAAAATAATATGCTTTCCCATCCCTTCAATAATTAGAGAAGATTTTTTATTCCTTCCTCGAGAACCCTTTTGAATTTCGCTAAGCTCATAAAGATTTCATTTTCGCTTTGGGTCTTCTCGTAAAAATAATATTGCTTGAAAAAATTGTCTCCAGTTGACGACAAAAAAAGGTCTCCCACTTGCCAGCTAATCCTGCTTAGGGAAGAGAGGATTTTCTCCATGGGATGAAGTCGGGCCTTATGAGAACGGACACAATGGTGGAAAAGGTTTGCGGATAATGTGAAAGTGGCTTCTTTTAAAAAAGAAAACTCATTAAGGCGATCGACGGCCGTGACGCGTACCGTACTGCGGGAACGGAAGGAAGACTGTGGGGCTTGAGGTGACGGGAGGAAAATATGACAAACCATTCCCTTTGCTTTACTAGCCCTTTACTATTGCTAATCAGCAGTTATTCTATCTTGTTTTTCAGTTTGCTAATCATGGTGGATTGGTTTATATGCATAAAAATATATTATTAAATTTCATGGTCTGTTCATCTGTAACCACATCACTTTCACCTGCGTGAATCTGCAAACTCTGCGTGTTAAAATAAATATGCGAAACCAAATCAATTAAAATAACTTAAATGCACGTTTTTTCTTATGCCTCAGATTGTATGAAATATTGTGAAATTATCATATATTCATTCGGATTTGGTTCCCTTTATTCACAGCAACAGAGATTAAATGTTAAACTTTATCAAAAAGGCGTTAACGGTTAGCTTATTCCTGCAAATTAACCCTGAAAAATGTATGTCCATTTGGTTTAAACTTATATCTACTGTCCAAACAATTTGAATGGATAACTATGTCAAACAGAATGGTCATGTTCGTATTTTTGCCTCTCTTCACCACTTGTTTTTACTTCACCACCGTGACATTTCGTACCAGCATTAATCCGGATCACTGGTTTAATGTACTCGCACTCGACTTCGCACTCGTCCAGTCACACCTTGAATACTCAGCGAACATATAGCATCTACGGTCGGCAGACTTAATAAAATATAAAAGAAAGCTACCCGATTCGTCCAAAACTGCTACGGGCGTACATAAAGCGCTACACAGATGTTAAACGAATTAGGCTGCAATCCTCTAGATACTCGCCGGCTACACTCTAGACTTAAATTGTTTGAGCAATCGAGGAAATGTATCTTAGTGACATGGAGAACTCCACTATATTTCCAGGTCCAACAAAAGCAATAAAATAAGAGAGACATTTTTCCAAATGCTCAGGTATGAGAATAAATTTATCCTCAGAACAACAAAGGACGTTAATAAATGCTTAGCGAAATGCAGTTTGAGCATATCCTTTTTATGTGTAAACGGCTGGTGTCCTAACACCCCCCGCCACACGCCCGTTGAGGTGGCTTGCGGAGTGGCATGTGGATGTAGATCGAGGGTTACAGTTTATCAGCCTTTAGAATGGAGTACTATGAATGAATGCGCGAATATGGAATTAATTTTTAATAAACTGTCTTAACATTCGGATATGTGAAATTAGCTGCTATAGAGAGGTCTCTCACACTCCCGATGCAATCCGTTCTTCTTCATCCTCTCAAATTCCTTTCCTCATCCTTCAATGTCTTTGGTCGATTCTTTCCCAGCGGGACTCGTCTACTTATCTTGCCGTCGACGAAAAAGCGGAGCCGACGACTTATTCTTCCCCGTTCCTTTCCTATTCCTCCGCACTCCCTCTATCTCTTTCCTTCTGCCCTCTTCTCGTATTACTCTTCCCACCTCCCGCTTATTCCCTACTCATCCTTTTTCCCCCGGGCGCTTATCTTCCTCCCCCTTTCTCCTGTTGTCGTCATTATCAGCTTCCCACGGCCCAGATCTCTCCGTTTCCTCCTCTTTGTTCTCCTTCTCTCTTTACTTCCTCACGTGCTTGCTGTTTAATGTATCGCTCTTTAACCCTCTTGCCGACGCGGCTCTTAAACTCCCTTTGCTATCCGCATGGCAACGTTCCTACCGCATGCATCATACTTTTACTCATGATGACTTTTTCCACTATTACCAAATACATTTTTATATGGAGTAGGTGACGTGTTTATGCATTGAAAGCATAATCAGTGGCCAATAATCCTAAGATTGGTTTGGTTTGATCGGGTCTCGGTCGATCCTTTTGCTCCTCATCATTCTTCTGTTGCAATACATTTCGAAAGCCTCTACCCTTGATTTCCCCGCAGCTATCATTGTCCATTCCTCTTTTCCGTGGAGGAGCTACTTCTAAAATCCTCCACTCTCCTAATACTCCAAATACACCTAATATAAGTTCTGATAAATTGTCTCCTTACATCTATGCTTAGATTTCCCTCTGTACGTATATATTTATTTCGTTAGAACGCTCTCTCCACCTTGGTTATTCTGCTGATAATTTATTTCCTGATTCTTCCATAGCTTGTTATTCTGTTTCCCAAATAACAGAATTCATTCACCTCTTCCAGTTTTGTTTCCTTATTTTTTTTGCTAGTCTTGACCTCTTCTCTTCTGCTAAATTTTAGTATCTTGGTTTTACATTAAAATGCATATTTAAATATCACCATTACCACAGAGAGCGTGTAACTCCAGAGGGTTAAGCCTTTCGATGCTTATCTACGAGTTCCGGTGCAAATCCTTTTTGAATCCTTCGGACTCCCCAAATCTAAATACTTAAACTAGCCTAAAGGTAGCTTAGAGAAAGTAACTGCCCCTCCTACCTTAAATGAGTGAATTCATATACATTTAGCTGAGTTCTGTGCGACTTCAGCCTTCACCTATCTGAGCCAACTCTTGGATTTTATCGTTAAGTAAGAGTAATATTATCATCCCAGCTCATCTATTAAACCGCTCCTTTGCTTGGAATGGAAGACACGTACTTAGCGGTTCACGTAAAAGTAATCACTGTGAGCCTGAATTAAATTTATGTTCAAACTATACGAATTACTTACTAAACGAAGAGTACATCACCGGCACACGCGACATTGAAACACTAAAAGATACGGTTGATGAGTCAAAAATTATTTCCAGAAACAAGGACATTTCCATTTCCAAGGACAGTAACATTCTTAACTCTACAGGTTTAATTTCCCTTTCTCACATGTTGTGTCCCATTATCAGTAAAATTCTCCTTAATTTTCTAAAAAAGAAATTCTCATCAGGGATGGAATTCTCTTACATTATCTATTCAAGAAAATAGTAGCAGATCGGGTATTTAATGTTTCCTTAAGTTTCCTAATCTAAAGTCAATTTGACCGAAGAAAAAAGGAGGTAAATTGGGAAGTAGCGATAACTTCCTAATTAGAGGCATCGATACCTGACTCTCCCTTTCGGACTCATAAAAATTTTATCTTTCAACTCATCCCACCGCTTTTGCAACTTGATCTTTCCTTAATGCCTTTCGTAACTTTATCTCTGGATTTTTTTATTTTGATAAAGGTAGTAATTAAAATGGCTCATGTGATTAATTTCTGTCAATTTCGATTGAAATAAATGTTACTTAAGGTTTTACTCACTGTCTTTCTCAATTGTGTCTCCAACTCGTTTTATTTATCTCTCCGTGTTTAGCACTGACTTTAGTCATTTTCAGACCAATGACGCTCTTCGCTTTTATCCTGCCTTATTTTTATCTCTTTTCCCTCATATCTTTCCCTTATTTTGTTCCAGCACACACTCCTCACCTGCACACAGGGACTCTTTTCTCTCACTTGAAAACCCCATTTCCATTGTCTCCGGGCCAATTTCCTCCTCTTCCCCCCTGTCGACTCGCTCTTCCGAAACTGCTATCGTTGCTATTTTCCCCTGTCCTTGTCTCTTCCTTTCTCTCTGTCTCTGTGTCATCTTATCTCTACATTTATCTCACATCCTCCCGCTGAGATCTTCACCCCTTTTCTCCTGATTCTCTCGTTCTCTCATGGTGTCACATCTCAGAGGTGTCCTCTTTCTCGCAAGCCTTTCTCTCCCTTTTGACCACTGTTTTCTTCAATACAAGGTTCTAGATATTATCTTTTTCAAAATTGATCTTATCGTTCAGATGTTAATGCAAATTGTGACACCTCTCACTGCAATTCATATTATTGATTGATTGTTCATTGGTGAAAATTGTGACATATTGGAAACTCACGCTCTCTGTATTTCTCCCGCTGTACATAAGAATGACAACTGTGCACGATGAGTGTGCACCTTTATCAGGTGTACACGAAGAGCACACCAGAATAAGGGAGTACACAATTGAAATACAAATGGTATGTAAGGGAACGGTTTAGGAAGTTTGTACTAAACATATAACACCCCATTTTAAGCGCATACGTATAGCAACTCTGGAAGGAAACGTACTCGTGCGTGAAAGAAAGGTTCGTTAGCGTGTCGTCCTTTGCATAAAACCTGGAGTTTACGCTTTGTGTACTCTTGCCTAAAGGTTGTAAAGCTACTGAGCTTATCTGAGCTTATCTGAACTCTATCTGCACATCAGGAGAAGAAGATAATACATGCTTTTCTGTACGTTGCCGTTTTCGGCTGGATCGCAAAGCCCGCCTTGCTTTTGTCATTGCTTCTATTCCTTTATTTAATTCACCTACATATGCCGCTTGCTCTTATTAGAACTCGATGATTGCTTCTTTCCTGAAATAAAGGGACAAGTCATAAATCAACGTTGGCAGTACAAAAAAATCGAATCGTGGAAATGTTTGTTGCCGAAAGATTTCATCTAATTTCTTAATTACCATAACCCCTGAGCGTAAAAATATTAATAACGTATAACATGCTTATTTTTTGGAATAAATATTAGCCAGAAGATAAAATTTTTACTTTTTTAGGTAAGGTTTCTCATAACTGTGCAAATATATTAAATAAAAACTGAGTAAGTTTTACATGGCCTCCTCACACACAATTTCCAATGTCAGTTATACAGTACGAATAGATAAAAGTTAACACGGTGTTTATTTTAGATTTCTTTTCTTTTCTATTATTATTACCAGTGTTCCGGCAAAAACACATTTAAGAATTCTAATTAGCAAATTATTGAGTCAGTAACCATTATTAAAATATGTTTCAAAATTTATTCAGTACCATTTGCAATTATGTTAGACTATTTTGAAAAGCGTAAAATGCTTTATTGCATGACTAAATTAATAGAATTAATTCTAAAAATAACTTCATTATGCTTAAGTATCATTAACAATGCTATTTAAAGATTAGTTATAATTTAATCTAACTCTCAAGTCAAACCTCGTGACGTTTTCATTAATTAAAATTAACGGAACGAAAATTTTAAATTCCATTTTGACTATAATGAGGGAGTTCTTCTGCAAACCTTATCGTATTCAATTTTATATTTAAAATTAAGTCTAAATGAGGCGTGCAGTATTTAATTATTAATAAATTTTGGAGACATGGGAAATATTTGCACCAAGCTGTGAGTGTATTGTTTGATAGCCAAATTGCCATATTCAACAAAATTGGTGGTAACATTTCTTCCTCTCTCAGGAAAATGGTTTGCTTGCAACATTTGACACTCGCTCATTTAATTTTTGCATTTACGGAATAAGTATTACTAGGCTAATAATTCTACAAAATCTAAGATTAGGGTGAAATATGATTAGCTGCATCAGGATTCTCTATCATCAATGAGAGTGAAAATAATATCTTCTCTTCCCAGTTTCGTCAGGAAAATGTTACTCCAACTTATTTTATCGTTCATCATCATTTTCTACCCTGGCTGTATTCTAGAAAAATATTCGAATAGGAGTGACGTTGCATAATTATAGGAAGCCTCTGAGTCCCTCGTTTCTTCAGAAACATGAAAATTATCATTTGAGAAGGTCGATATGCATTAGCGGTTGGTTCTGCTTTCATTATGAACTCAGATGGATGAGGGAAATGAATGGTTTTTCTGGAAGGTGGAAGCTAGTGTCAAAGAGAGGGGTTGAAAGCGAGGGTCAAAGAAAGAAGAAGGCAGGCTGGAGAGGCGGAATAAGGAATAGGAAAAGGTGGAGAGTGACGTGGCGAGAGGACTCGCCGCCAATGAGCGGATAGCGTGTAGGGTGAGTGCAGATGAGAGAGTGGATTGGGTTTGATGGACAGCGGGGGGGCCTGTGGCTCCCTCTGCGTCGTCCTCACCATGGAATCAGGGCCACGTAGTCACCGTCTTGAATTTTGTATGCATCCGCTGGAATTGAATTATGCTCTGCATGAATCGATTTGGAAGGAGTGTGGGAGGGAAAGAGAGCGGAGACCGTGAAGGCGAGTGGGATGACCGGCGTTCAGTGTGGTGGTCGGTAGAATAGTTGTTTCCGGATGCATGGCTATTGAGGGAAGTGATGTTTTTATCTCAAAACATTTGTTAAGGCTTTATTTCACGTATATAGTAACCATAAAAGGCGCCATGTGGTTGGATTTTCTTGCATTTATGCTGCTACATGGTCTATTCCGCAACTTTTAACATCCATGCTGAAAATTTCTCATTTGACCGATGTTGTACGTTTGTAAAAATATAAGCGTGAATGCATTTAGCTAAATTGCTATATATTTATTCGGATTTGTATTGTTATGATTAAATAAATAAAAAATGGAATTATATGAGATAAATAATTCAATTGTTTATTCTTCATAGAAAAATACCCTTTCATCTGTAATTATTTTAGTTGTCAATCACAAAAATTGACCCAAATTGCTATTTTAAATAGCCATGTAAAACTACATTTTGTTTATTATTTCTCGAATCACTTATCAAAAAGCAGCCTTTTCAAAAGTTACATCCTACCTTATCCCTAATGGTGGTCTTCTTACTAATTTTTTTGAAATCTTTTTAGTCTTGGGACCATCTGCTTGATATTTATATATTGCTATTATTACCCTTACTGAACCACTTTTAAGCTAAACTCTGTTGGACCACTTTACCTCATATTTTACGTCATCTAACTTCATTCTCAGCTATTCGTTTTACATTTTGCTTCAGTTTTTTGAGTCAGAATTATTCCCTGTCTCTGACATCTTCTCGTTCCAAACTGAAAATGCATTCTACGAATGTCGCTTAAAAAACTTAATTCCATATTTTTTTGAGACAAGATACAAAAGAACTCACAGTAGAAACTTCTGAGGTTAAACACAATGAAAGTACTTGTCGACACATGTTCCGCACATAATGCCATTTTCATTGTGCCATTTTCAATAAATATTTCTGAACTTAACTCTGTTATCATGTGATAAAATTGAGCTGCCAATGATCCGGTTGCCATGAATGGGTTGGTAACCAACAGACGGACTACACTGTATTGCCCTTTGGGGTGGAACTTTCACCCCATGCCATCCACATTTTTTTTCCGCTGCACCCCTCCCGTTACGAAATTGCTCCCATTGGTCACATTCTCATCCTCCTCATGACTCCCGATCATACTCTCCCGACAGCTCGTCTCAAGAAATGAATCTCACTTGCCGCCAGCATTCCCTCGTGGACTCGGATTGGAGGACATGTGACGCACTCAATTTCCTTATCTAGCTAAGTGCTCGGCCGTGAAAAGTGAAAACTTCTGGACGGTTCTATCCCGAAAGTTATTGCGTCATGGCAATCGGGAAAACACGTACTACCGCTGCACTCTTAAGGGGGCGAAGCGAAGGAGCGGATCCAGAGAGCGGGAAGGGAAACCAATTACATTAATTAAGGATTTCCCTCTGAGTCGGCATCCCACTCCATTATAATTTAGTGACGAGGGAGCACTTTGATTTCTTGTGGGTATAAGCAGTTTCGAGATTATTCTCTCTCTCTCTTTTTTACAACAGTGAATATTATCTTCGTCCTCCCCATATCTCCTTTACCCAAACAACGCCTAAACGCACTCATAAGCCGTAGGCGTCTCCTTTATTATTCGCTGCTGCAAAACTAGCACTCTCTCCCCTTTCCTGGTCGGCGACGCTACCTGTGGGGAGCTAAGAGATTCGACGAGAGTTAATTTTCGCTTGTAACATGGGTTCAAGGTCTCCGGTCAGTAATTTTCATATTGTTTCGTTAAAATACCATTGTTTATTTATGTCTCTCCATTGAAAGCCATCCGAGTATCATGTTCTAATGTACCTATATCCATTTATTGGACGTTATTTTTTTGTTACAATTTCTCCAATTAAAGCGCTTTTGATAAATGTTATTACGCGTTAATGTTGAAATAAATACGTTCTGTTGTAACGAAAGTAAAAAATATTATGTGTTTCGTAAGGGACGCAATGATTACATGTAATTTCTGCTCTAATGCATGATTATACGAAATAAATAAATCTGGAAATTTAAGTAAATTTATTGATGTTTTTTTAATTTTTTTTTAAATTTATACTAAATCCATTCTATTTCAGTGCGACGTAGTCAATTTCCGCCTTAGAATAGCTTATCTCATTTTCGAGTCAAATGTTGGAATTTTTCGTTTGACTTTCTTTTCCATCATTTTGATTGCCACATCGGCATGTCTCGCTTCACAAACTCTAGATCGCGTCCGTCCCTTGAAGAGGACTTACAGTCTGCATATCCTATCTACTTTTTTTTATCGAGATTGCTCTCTACAATTGTTACTGGGAAATATTTTTCAGAAGTCGCCTCACACGGCTGCCATTAAAAATAAATTAGTTTTATTATGTGATTACTTCTCAAAGAAATTGAAGCGGGCGGATGTGCTGTATTTCAATTGACAATTACGTAATCTACGCTGGCGGCTAATGCGCAGTAATTGTTGCATTGCATGTATATTCCATTCATGGAGACGGTATGTTTAGTCTCTAATATCTAAAGTGCAGTGCATAATGCACTTTAGATTACAAATGGCCTTGAAAGGGCGATCCCTTTTTCTTAGCTTGACCGATGGGAATTGGCTGGGAACTCAATGTTACTGAAGAAAATTATAGATTCAGGAACCACACATACTTCCAACTCCGTCATCGGAAACTGTTTTTGGAACGATAGTGATGACGTATGAATGACGTCTATCGTTGTGGCCATAAGCCAAAGTGCTTGTGTGATGGATAAATTACGAGCGTGGTAAGCGGGGTTAAATGGGGGGCTAAAACCTTCTAGATATATATGGGAGGTTCCGTATCCGTATATATATTCCCCCCCTTCAAACCGCAGAGTAACCACTTAACATATACTTCCTCACAGAAAAAACTCAGAAATTTATTTTCTGGTTTTGAACCTGTTTTAATGAAGTGTTTATACTGATTGACAATTTTGTATTGAGTTCAAGTGAGTTCTATTTATATCGCTTCCCTCTACTTATGAGTTAGGCTTCAATATCTATTTTACTAAGAGAAAAATTTAATATTCGCTTTAAAATATTTTCTTATATTCCTCGATTCAATGTTGAAAGTCAGTCGTACCAAGGGAATATGCTCAGCATGGTATTTTCCGCCTTCTACTACTGGGAGGGAATGAGATTTTTTGGGAAACTAGGGGAAAGATAAAATCTCTTCGTCCGGAATTTTCTGTTGCGAGGGGAGAGCTGGTCGCTATTTAGTTTCACAGCCAATCTCCGACCTCTCACTCCGCCCCTCTAATTCGGTTCTCCTCGGCCTATTCCCCCGCTCAACTCTCAGGTTTCTTGCTTTCCCTCGCGCTAATTCCTCGTCCCCCACTTGGACGCAAACGCACCACACTCTCCTCCTCTTCTTTTCTGTTTTTTCTCCCCTTAACCATCTGGTCTTCCAATGAGTTTACAGCACGACTTGGCTAGCATGAGGGAAAAAAAAGTTTCAGCCGCTCTGGAAATTTCACGCAAAATCCGTTAACCAGATTAAAGGTGAAAACTATTTTCCATGGAGCGCGAGTGGTCAATAATTTCCATTTCTTATCACGTAGGTGACATGAAAACTTCTTTTGAGCTTTTGGGGAAGAAAAATTATCAACTTTCACGGCAGTACTTGTAGTATAGGGTCCCCTGATACCTTTCGCCTGGTAATCCTTGGATACGTGCTTGAATCCCGTTTGGGTGAATTTTTCTTTATCTAGGGTAAGACAATATATTTGTGAGCATATGTTTGTATTTTGATGAGTTTTGCTAGTTTATACCGCATTGATGTCGATAGAAGGCCATGTCTATTGGCTAATCAGAACTTATTTCATTAACTGCAACACGATGATGCAGTGTGGATTACGTTTTTGTTCAAGAAGAAATTCTTCTACCTGGTCAAATTTATTTTCTTTTGCAGAAACATATCAAAGTAGTTCTATCAGGTGCAAATCCTTACTCCATCGTTCTGATATGAGATTAACTATACCATAATAAAACATGCAGAAATTTATTAGATGTGTTATTTGAAATTGAAATTACTCTAGGATAACGGATAACTATTAGAAAAGTATTCCATCTTTTAATGATTAATTTGGTGGGTAAAAAATTCTCTCTAAAATTTAACGGACTGCTAATTTTGATGGAGTTGAGAGATATCTTATTTCAAACACTCCTCCATTTATCGTGCCTATTTCGCCAACTTAGCTTGCTAAAATCCATAAAATTACTCTCTTCAAATATTGCTCGTGGCAACTTTGAAACTTCTTCGCAAAATTGTGTAAATTTGACGGAAGAAATATAATTTCCATTGACTTAAATTCGAGCCTACATCTCAAAAATTTACTTGATGAATTGATTTTCCCGCTATTTAAATTTTCTTTGCGAAATTTTCGCTCACTATGTGTGCTAGCGAGTGACAGACAAAGATGCGCTGCTGGTTTGAGGCTATTTTGTTTTTAAGTTTTGCAAAAGATTAGGTGCATTCTATGCTTCGTAAACCGGACAGAGAAACCATAAGCTTCCAATAAAGGAGACTTTCCAACGAGTGCTTATATTTCTTACATGTTAAGTGACAACATTGGGTCTCTTCCGATATCTCATTCCCGAATTATCTTGTGCAGGCACTCCTCAACCTCTACTCCATTTCCTCCTTTCCCTCCTTCATCCTGTGTCCTCCTCCTTTTCCACGCCATGAAACTAACCCAAGACTAACCATCCTCCGAGCCCACTTCTTTTCCGCCTTATTTACTCCCTGCGGTGTCACATTCTTCATCCACCTTGTCCACCACTCGGCACTTGCCTCCCAGCAACCACTCAGCCTCCCCCGCCTTCTTCATCATAATCTCCCACACTCTCTCTCTACCTTCTGCTCCCTCTCTCAGCATGAACACCATCTTACCCTCCCCCTCAGCGTCTAAATGGCTTCGCTTTCCATCTTATTCCGCTCCCCATACAGTCTTCATGTTCATAACATCTCTCCTCCCTTATGCCAAATCCTCTCCTCACCCTTACCAGCACCCTAGTCTTCCCCTTTTAAAATTGCACCTCCCCTTTTGCCCTCGGGATATTATATCCTGTCTCTCCCACCCTTTTGCAGTCTTTAGACCTACCTCGTTCTTAATTCCCTTCCCCGGTATTTCTTATTTTTTTCATCCCCCACTTCACCCCTGCCCTCTCACGGTTTTCTCGCGTATTAAATCCGGCGGCATCCCCTCTGTAAGTCTCCTCCAATCCCGTCTCAGCTTCCCGCATATTTTCCGCTCGCATTAATTATCTTTTCTCTCGCCTCACCCCCACTAACCTTATACTCAGCTCTTCCCCCTTGTGCACAGGACCCACCACTTCCTCCTCACCACACGCCTGTGTTCAGTCTCTACTTCTCGTCGACCGAATGCAAAGCCTGGCCGTTTCATTCGTATTGCATTTAGATGCCTTATTTTTCCATTTATCAAGCATTGGACTATCTCAGCTTTTTATGTAAGACTTAAAAATGAGAGGCCGCTGAGGAAATGCTCGTGTAAGAAAAATTCTTAACTGTTCATGTGAGGAAGTCTTTATTTCAAATTGCCACCGAGAAAGACTTTGCTTCACTTTGCAGGTGCGTAATCATATTCACTGAGGTCATGCACCCAATGATTTCTTTTGCCTAGAAATTGTACAGAAACGGCGTATTTGCTGGGGCAGTACTTTGGCTAAATACCCCCTTTGCTTTTTTGGGGATGATTGCCTACACTTGGACTGAAGCATATGAAAGGATTTAAAGGGCAGATTTATTACAATCGCCAGTCTAATTTTGACCCTGAAATTCGAAACAGGTTTTCAATTCTGGAAGCCCAAAATAATTTAAAGATATCCCACTGCGGTAGTCCGGAAGGGAACCGAATGTGCTCGGTCCTTAAAGTGGTTGTCTCTTGAAGTTTCTCAGTTTGCTTCGCTGGGATGCACCGAGTTATTTTTTTCGATGGTTTGGATATCTTTAAAGTTTTATTCAAAGATCTCTGCATTTCTCCAGGGTTTTCTTCCGCGTCAGATTGTTGGTTGACAACAGTTTCGCTGGCTATCCTGCCAGCGTCTTCAGGTCGAAGGTGTCGGCTGTTGGTTTCTGCCTCGCTTATATACTGTAGGCTGGATGGGAGCTGCACTGTGATTGGCTGTCTGACTGGGTGCTTCTCTCTGGTTGGCTCTCTCTTTGATCACTCTTTTCCAGGCGCTGTGAAGGAAGTATCCATCTTCTCTATTGAAATTCAAAGGTGTTTTTTGAATTTCTATTGCTTCCCTGATTTGTCTAGGGAAGTATCGGCACTCCTTAACTAATAGTTTCTTCTCGTCAAATTTAATGTCATGGCCGGGTTCCGACCATGCATGTTCGGCGATGGCAGAGAGTTGAAACTGATTGTTCTTGGTCGCCCTCTGATGTTCTTTAATCCTCACATGCATGGAGCGGCAAGTTTCCCCTATGTAGGATTTTCCGCAGGAGCAGGGCACCTTGTATACCCCCTCATGCAGTTCTTGAGGAATGATATCCTTGGGCCCGGGGAGGAAGTCTCTTATCTTGGTCACACAGTTATATCTGGTGACCACGTCGTGCTTCCTTCACAGCGCCTGGAAAAGAGTGATCAAAGAGAGAGCCAACCAGAGAGAAGCACCCAGTCAGACAGCCAATCACAGTGCAGCTCCCATCCAGCCTACAGTATATAAGCGAGGCAGAAACCAACAGCCGACACCTTCGACCTGAAGACGCTGGCAGGATAGCCAGCGAAACTGTTGTCAACCAACAATCTGACGCGGAAGAAAACCCTGGAGAAATGCAGAGATCAAACCATCGCCGCGGAAACCTACGCTCTAACATTTTATTCAAAGAATTAAATATTTTCTTCGCAGAAAAAGAAATCCGAGTGGGGGAAATTTTCTGAAGATTAAAGAAAAATGAGACATCTTCGCGAATCAGATTATTTTAGGCTGAAATACACCCATGCGCACGTTAGAGCACTTACTCATCTTAAAAAAATATATGGTTATATTTTTGGTGCAATTCAGTTTCTTGGGCTCATACTGATTAATTTTAAATCAAATCACTTTCACTGAAAGAAAATACCCGCAGTGTGGATATTCTCCAATAAAATTTTAAAAATAAGTGATGATTTAAGTCTACGAAAGCTCCTTAGGAAATAGAAATTTCCATCTATACTTATTGATAGACAAGCTCTTTGACTTCTTAATATAATATTGCATTAAAACATTGACTGTAACACTACTTAATCATCTAAAAGGCTGCTCAAATCAAGATTATAATAAGTGAGAAATGGTAATTGATGGCATGACCGTGTAAATCCTTGAATGAAGGCGAGTAACAACTTACCTTGTTTTTTAACTATTTGTGGAAAAAATAAAAGCTACCACTAATACCAAGGTGAGTATATCCCTTGCAAATCACTTTGATTAAAATTGGCGTTTGGATAGGACTCAGGTCTGTCTTTTGGCGTATCCATTCCCGGTTTAAGGGTATCACACCCTCTTCCCTTGCATAAGCACTCTCACAATCCCTTTGCACTCGGTCTCACGACATGACCAAGAAACTTACCTACTTCCCCTAATGTTACATTCTCAGCAATGGGGTCTGCTCCATCTAGCACCACTCTCTCTCTCTCTCTTTACTGAGCCTGGAATTATTTTCTCGTGGAAAAAAATCTGTGCACTCGGAGGTGACAGGGTCGTTAACCCGGCCCCTCAGCAAAAATGAAACTACTCTAACTTGAGGGGAGCGGATGATTGTGTTCCTGGGGATGTGTCTCTCTATGTCAAGGGTTGGGCGTGAATGCATGCTTCATCAGATGGAGGTGCTCCCGCCGCTGTTGATTGCAGCATGCAACCTGCAGTTTTTAATGGTTAATTAAATAGCATAAGATCAAGTCGCATTGAGTACGATTTAAGTTGACTGTATTTTTAAAATTGAACTGAAATTGATTGTAACTATCTACGTAACATTTGTTACACATCAATGATTATAAACAAGTCAACAGAGATGATACATTGCTAGGAACGCCATGAATTAGAGCTAAAGGGGCAGTATGTTTGCGTCATTCTAACTTTTATTCCCTTTATGGCGTCTCTAATGTATAGTTTGTGTTGTTGAATGGTTTTCATTCATTGATATTTCAATTCTTGTTGACTAAACACGAAAATGGCTGAGTGAATATAAAGAGATAATTATATTATAAAAAGCTGTCCAAATTATTCGTCCTTGTAACAACAAGAACAGGACGAGTTGAGAAGCATTAGTAGAGGTTTTCTGTTGAGTATAGAAGGGCACGCTTTCTCTGTGGATCTCATTACATCCAACTTTATCTCGTTGTCTGAATTATTCTTTCCATAAAAATCATCTTATACAGCAAGCCCTCCTTTTTCGAACTATTTGGTTCTATTTTCTATCCAGTTTTTCATGTCTCAGGCATAGAAACCCCTTGCGTCGTACCAAACATACCGCTTTCCGGCTTGTAATTCAGCAACGAATCCTTTTACTTGTCATTGCTTGCCTTTGACAGCTTTCATTAAAGCATTAGTTTACTTGTAAATCGCGAGTAATGCGTATGAAATTTTGCCGTTCATACATTGCACATTTGTTCCCATTTTATTTCCTCACATTTTTTATTTTTAGCCAATATTTTTCTACTTTTTTATTTTCCTTGTTTTAAGGTTTTGTATAGGAATTGGTATACTTTTTGGTGTTCCAATGTTGCTGTTGCAAATTTATGAAATCTTGTGTTAATGCTCATGCAACTACCTACATTTACTCTTGATCAAAAAGCGATGGCTTCATAAATGTTCTTATTCCTTTACTCACGTAAAATTAAAGCCAAAACGGTACTTTGTTCTTTCGAAGTATGTCTGGCATAGATAATAGTTAAATCGTCGTGTTGAGCCCGATAAAAATTTAAGAAATTAGACTTCATAAACTAGCGTTATGCTACTGATTTGATGGCATCAAATCGTATGATCTGAATTCATATGCTAATATAATACGTAGTAAAATCGAGTTCCATATAATGTAATGTGTCAGGAAAGTATCTCATGATTCAAAAGCAAAGATTTTCTATCCCTATTCGTGCATTCTTCAACATGTGTCCACATAAAAAAAATAAACTCTTTGCGGTGTTTATATTGCTCCAATTTTATAGGATTAGAAAATTAATCTTTTCGGCCTGATTTTTCCCTACAAATATTGTACATCATTATCCCATTTCAAGAAATACGTTTATTTGATGATTTATTGTGGTTTGTATTAGAATTAAAATTCCTGATTAAAATCCTGTTCGAAACAATGGCAGCTATTCGTTATCATAGGGCTAAGAAAGTATTTTGCCTGATGGTGGGCTGGGTTATAATTACATGACAAGTTTAATTCTGGATACTGCTTGACGACTTCGGAAGTACCCTCGATCATCGTCAAGCTCACGCATATTTGGCAGCCCCAACTGCAAATTGCTGTTCCGAAATGTAAGCGTAAAGGCTTTGAGATACTTGGCTGTTTCGATCGAGAGTTTGGGGCTAATGAAAAAAGTTTTGAGAAAATGGTCTCGTGCTCTCGGCACTTTTGTAGTTAATCCGGGCTTTATGAGTGGCGCCTATTGGACCGAAGGCTTGCTTTTAATTTTGCCTTGGTTTGTGACGGAATCTCGATTTTATAAGCGGTAAAAACCTCAGCCCTCGCTGCCCGAAGTTAGAAGGAACCGCAGTTATCTGGCCGTCCGCGTCAGCCGTCGAGATTTGGAGTTGCGATGGTGGTTAACCGTCGAAGAAAATTGTTCAGAATAGGCAAAAGAAAACATTGAGATAGTATAATTTCTTCACGCCCGTCAGTAATTACAGTGTGATATTGTCACGCTCAGTTTTCCATGAGGAAACTTGGCTCAAGTTGAGACTATAACATTCGCTTACATCTATGCAACAAATGATACCTAACTGTCCCTAGCAAAGACCTTCTCTATATTTATTTTAGTGTAAATATTCAATAATGAGAAGCTGTTTTTGAATTTATGAATCCCTAATGGTAACAATATGCTTCACATTCACTTTCATTACTTTCAGACAATATGCCCTATATCAATAGGTTTAAGGACGTACTTTTCCGGTAAAAATGGGTATTTGCATTAACCTTGCGCGGATATTTGCTGGCTATTTTATCTTAACTTCCATAAATACTTTTCTTCAGTGCTTCATTCAAAATTGAAATACCTATTTTTTTACATGGATGATTCGTGATGACTACTTCAACGTAATTTCGAGATGGAGCGAAACAATTCAGCCTCAGAATTAAAAATTATACTACCAAGCTTTTTTGGAGGCATTAGGTTACACCAATTTCGTCTTTGAGCGTGGTAACAATAATGATACCATCAGAGCTAATTTAACTGTCTGGTTACTCTAGTGCATTCCCTTAGGTTTTTTTAATATATCGAAAGTATAATTTTATCAGTAATATTTTGCGATTCGTGGTACGGTAATGCCAATAGCATGCAAAGTAATCGAAATAAATGAATAGCGTCAGCGTTACGGCTCTTGTCGCAAGGGGGAGAGTGATCTACTATTATACAGATAGTTTCATGTAAAGGTCCTTTACACGGACAGCTTAAGTAGGTACTTATATCGATAACATCTTCGCTACCGCCGATGTTTGAACCCTTGATTTCAGAATGATGAAAAACATGACCTAGGTTCATTCCTAAGTTATTTCATGCGGTTATGGACTTATGAAGCTAGCTTTATCAACCAAAGATTTTCCTTTTTATATGCGGTACCCATGTTGAAATTGCTGTCAAAGCCTCTAGACATGTAACTGAATGCTATTACATGCAGTATTACCCTTCGTATACATATCTACAGTAAAAGAGCAGAGCCGCCTTGACCGCATGGCCCTAGTAATTCTCTCTCCACATCGCGCGAGTTTGATGGCGTCATAAGGAAGACAATATTAAAGGTATCCGAGCCATAAAAATTTCGTCCGAGAGAAGAGGTCTGGGGAGGGAGATCGAATGAGCGGTGGAAAATTTTCATTTTACTTGCGAGAGGACGAAGGGATATTAACGTGGAGATAAGCTCAGAAGAATGTTAGCGGTGGTGAGTGTATAGCGATGAAGTAGGTGATGCAAACTTTGATGAACAAATTAAAGTAAAATAGATTCACAAAAAATGAGGCCATTTCCTCTCATTCTATAATTTTATTTCGTCGTTTCAGAGGAGGTTCACCACGTTGATGGGAATGAGACTCGCTCAAAACAGGCAAAATTGGCAAAGAATAGAGGGCATGAACATAAAAAAGTTGTAGATAGGCTGTGGTAAGAGAAGAGGAAAGAGTAGAAGTTTGAATGAAATATTTTCGTGAATATATCGGTAATAATAGTTATATAAATTCTTTCTGATCTTAACTACTTCAGAGCCATAAATGGTGGCATGGGAAAATATTTTTACAGTGAAGGGCAACTAATCAAAATTCTGAAACTGTAGTGATAAAAAAACTTATGATTCCCTCAGCTAAGTTTTTCGGTGGAAATGGTATAAAGCGACTGTAAGTACTACCTTTTGGCATGTAGTGGTAAAAAATTAGTTTCTCGGATAAAGTTTCGAAAATATATAGTTAAATTAAAGAAAAAAACATTTTTGAGCCTTTCACATTTACAGGCTTAAGTTACTTTTTTCTCTCAGTTGATCTTCTGATTCTATGGTCCTGATATAACCTCACAATTTAGGTTGTAGTATAACTGTATGTTTTTTCGCAGTCGTTATAGTTTATATTCTATTATATATAGAATATATACTTTGTCGCCATATTATTAGAATTATATTACCTATTTCATTGTTTGCACTTTTTAAGTTCTCATTTTGATGGTTGGAATCTTGTAATTGAATCTTTCATATGGCCTTAGCAAGCCGCACTCTAAGCTTATCTCACGGAACACTTAGTCGCTATCTTCCCCAGCCATGCAGTGAGGCTAAAGATGGCTCTCCACAAAAGCGCTTACCAGTCAACGCATTTTCTCATATATCTATCCACTGTGGCAATAGGTGATGATCGTATCGAAATACTTGTATAAAAACATCGAGTGCAACTAGGAATTTGTATTATCATTCCATTGTATTAAATTATTTTTGCAATTTTTCAACAGGAAATGTATTTATTGCCAGCAAAATACCTCGTTTGAAGTCTTTGGCCTTGCAAGGCAAGGTAATTAGTGATGATGTTGACCTTATCAAAGTCGTTAACCAAATTCTTTCCGTCGCTGCGAAATAGATTCTCCTCTCAAATTGTGCTTTTGAATCCGAAACTCTTCAAAAACATGATTTTTTGAATTACTGGGCTTTCAACTATTTCACTGTTGTATACATGTGTGTAAAATTTCATGTTTTGAGTAACTGCTTGCGTTCAGCATGTTCAGTAGATTTCTGGAAGTAGCGAGCCACAATTTTTTAAAGCTATGCCTCATATTATGGCAATACATTTTTAATGTGTCAAAAAGAACTAGGACTTACATCATTTATGCGTTCTGAAGAAATCCTTAGATGAATGTACAGTACTTAGTCAATCAAACGTTCCTCTTTGGCTTTTAAGGCTGGCAGTTTTCCAACCAGGCAACTCCGGTGTAATGTCTCTCAATTTATTTTTTTGACTAAAAAATTATAAAGAATCATGGCCAATTTCCAATGACAGTGTCTGATTTAGACTGGCAACTGAAATAAATCTGACCTCGGAGGACATTTGATTTCCATGGTGAAGAGAGTGACGACTGTTGCCATGGTGATGGTCTTGTGAGAGAGAGAAGTTGGGAGTATTGATGGTGTTGGGACGTGTGCATATTTCAGCTTCAATGGAAGCCCCGTCGTCGGGGTCCATTTTTTCATGATTACAATGACAGTGACATTCGGCTCCGCCGCGGATTGATGAACCGGTCACGCGTGCCGCCGAAAGAGCCCCACTAAATGGCTTCATTACGACATGGAATCTCGTCCCCATGTTGTCCTTTCATTTTATATGTTTACGAGCGCACTCTGGTTTGAGGATAACGGAGAATCCCGTTCAGTGCAGTGCACCATCAGTAATTGAAGTTCATGACGTGTTTTCAGGAGGATCGGTCCCTCAGTGTAACGCAAGCTTTCCAATTGCTGCTTTATACATCTTGCAAAATCGCTTTTCCGGAGGGAAAACAAAACGAGTTCGCGTCCATGAGTATTTTTCGGAATAACGGAAAGGTAGAATTCTACCAAGTAATCATCTGGAAATAGTTTTTCTCAGATAAAGGATAGCATGAACGTGAGCACCAACGATATCTGGCTTCCGTTGATGTGTAATGATTGTATTTGAAAACCAAAAAAATAATGTCTAAATGTTTTAGATTTTGGTTGCTATGCAGTTGATAAGCGAGAATTTTGATGCTAAAATTGCAAAATAAAAAACTGAAGAAAGTTAATAACGATTGGCTATCTAAGGTAGTATTGATGGTAACTTACGTTGCAGACGGAAAAATGTAATGCTTAAATAATTTGTACTTTGAATATTTGCTTTTTGCACGCTACACTCAATAACTTTGTGATAAAAATGTTTCATGCAATCAAGTTTATTGTTATATTAAACGAGGTGTTTTCGGTAAAAATTTGTTGAAAAAGTTCATATAGAAGGAAAATAGTCAACTAGCATTATTGAAGTCAATGTTGGATCGGGAGTTTGGACGCTCTTTTTCAGTAAGCTCTAAGGTAACCGTAAATCGACATAGGGAAATAAGGCGAAAAATTAGATGCATTTTTATAATCACTATAAATTTAAAGCCTGCCAAATAGTATTACACATATTTGAGATATGTATGGTAAATAAGATTCTGTATCTCTTATCGACATGTTCCTGTCCAATCTACAAAGTTATGATAACGTTGTGTACATAGCTGCGAAAGTTACACCCTTGACAAGAAATCTAAAAGTTCAAATACGCATGCTATAGCTTCTTCATAAATGTGTTCTTGATTCACGGTCATTAATAGCATCGCTAATTGCTAAATTTACTGTTTTTAAAAAGAAAAATGTCGTATAGTATCCAAGAGATTTAATTCAAGTACGACTAGCTTACTTAACCATGTCTCAGGATGTACAAATGAATAGTTTCAGCACAGACCCGTGCTGAATCTTTTCTTAGGGCAGTGGACGGCCATGGCCAGAGGACGCCAGCAATATGCAGGGGACATAATAAATCATTTTGAAATTTCAATCTCTAAATACGCATTTTAAAGAATTTGATAGCTACAAATCCACTTCTTCTGCATTCAAATATTTAATCTTTTTACTCATTTTAAGCTTTTGGAAACAAAACAATTATTTTAATAATAAAAGTTAATTAATAAATGACTATCCTATATTTTGCGGTGGCCAGTCAAGATTGCTAAATCACACTGCAAGTACTTCCTCCTCTCATTCCTAACTTTTTTTTTTAGAGCTGTTAATCACACATGTCGCTGGGTTCAATATAATTTGCTGGTAGCTGGTCCCGGTACGAACGGACTATCACACTTACATCGCACCGGTATTTTTCAAGCAAAATGACCATTTATTGTTTGTTAATTCTAATGTCCCTTTGATCAATTTCAATTATTTGTCCGAGAGAAAAAAAGACAAAGCAGTAGTTATGATTTTGTTGATTCAAGACGGAGTTATTCATACAGTTGAATAAAATATCATTGAAATCAAGATGACAAATCAATATTGGTATTCCGGCGGTAAAATTTGTCAGTTTTGGAACAGGAGGGCGCCAAAAGATATCCAAGCTGGAGGGCGCACGGGCTTTCTTCATACTTCCCAGTGTCCTCACGGCGGCCCACCACGGGCCCGGTTGAGTACAATACCGTTTTTGGAAAAATATTCGTAATAAATTTAACTTAATAATCATCACAGGTAAGCTGGTATTATCTCAGCTCTCTCATCAGCTAGCTTTTCCATATTTGCATATGAATTCTCTTTTACTTCTTAACAAAAAAGAGAACTTTTGAAATAAATCTTATTTTATGAGCGTAATTTTGAAACAAAAGCTATTCACTGGTGAAATCATTATTTAAAAATTAGCAGAAAAGCCAAAGTATTTCCTTTTTTGATCATAATTGACTGAATATTGAATAAACGAATGGAGCTCTCAAAACAAAATAGCTCTCATCAAAGGCATTAAAATTTTATTCTGGGCTGTATTTGTTTGGATACATTATCACCTATTACAAATTTGCATATTCATAAATAAAAAGCGAGTTGAAATAACAGAATTTGCATTGTGTGCTCTGATAAGAGAGCCAAAGCCATAATTAATTGTCGGATTTGAAAAAATGTAAATTCGCAAACAATGCGAAGCAATTTGAATCGCATGCATAAAAGAACGGACAGCGAACAATTCGTGGAGCACATTAACGACAATGGCAGGGTGGGCACAAAGTGCACTAATCACTTTATAGCTCAGCCTTTGTTGACCGAAGCTTTTATTAGACGGCTTCGTTACCCTATCCTTTCAGGAAAATGTCCCGCCAACCCTGGTTTTTGGAGCCTACCACCCACGCCGCAATAACCGTCAATCACGTTTCGAATGCAAATTCACGGACAGGACCGAATTTGATGCCAAATGCTTGTAAAAAATATATTGTATGGAAAGGTTTCTCTGATTTGTTCCTTTGACTTCTGACGACCTCTAGGCTTCGTTTACCCTCACAGGCAGTGGGTGAAAGGTCTAGATCGTCCCCAAATTACTTTACCCATTAATTACGAAATATGGTTGCAATCCTTCAGAATATTCGTGATTTTGTGTTGCGCATCAATTGATTCGATACTTTCCAGTAGGATTTTGTTATAATAAATAAAATTTAAAAATTCAATATTATTATACAAATGCGTACTACTGTTTTTTGCGGGTTCATTCTTAAAGTCTTGCATATTTTTTTTACGTAACCGGGGAATTCTTCTTTATTTTTAATAGTAAAATCTTTCTTCTTTCTTTTAAAAAGGTAGTGAAAAAATTTGTTAAAAAACCTCGTTCATTTCAGGCAAAATTAAATTTCTACCGTCAGAGTTATTCAAAATGCGGGAAAAAACGTAACAATAACTAGAAAAGAGCATCTAATTTTCACCAAATACCAGTTTCAGAAAAATTCTTATGTTCTTCGTCATTTTTATGGAATATTTGTTTCGAAAGCCTTTCTTGCTCTTTCTGCATGTAACTTTATCTATAGCTTCTACTTAAAAGATGACTCCGACCTTGTAATAGGTCATCTCGGGGAAGGAGGAGGAAAGGAATGCTGAGTGCTGTTTGTGTCGGAAAAATAAAAAGTGAAAACAAGTCTGTTCTTTCGCATGCTCATAATATGAGAAAACCTTTTATCATTGCAGCAGCATCGTATGATGGATAATATAACGCATATTGTTCAGAGTTTGTTCTGAGGAGAGTGGTGGAGAAGTGTTCAAGGACTTACAGGTTTGTTGGAAAACACTCTCTGTAAAATATTTGAGAGAGCTTGATATATAGTGTGCGAAGGTTGGAGAAATTCCTCTTTTGCAGAGTTTAAGGCCGAATCATTTTGTGCTTCGATTTCCTTTCGCTGGCGTGTCTTCAAAGCGACGACAGAATAATCATAAATAACTCCATGGCGACACTCTTCCCTTCGATTTGTCAAATTGCCTCTCCTTTCATAAAAGTTTTCACCGAGCACCCTCCCTTTCCCCGACATCATTCTTCTTTCTTTCCTCTTTGAATACTCCGAGTCTCAGTCGACCCTTTTTTTCACGTTGATGCGTCAAACTTCCACCCAGCTCTCCCAAATTCTTCTAAAACTTCCCTCCGTTACTTTATTTTTCAGGTACAATTGCGCTCCCTTTGTTTCCCTATTTTTGTTTCCTTGTATTCTGATTCTTTTCTTTTTAACTTTTTTTCACCATGAAGTTCCACTATGCTCCTTTTGATATCAGTGGACCTATTGTCTTGTGATGCTTTCTCACATCTTTTGTAATGTTCTTCACCGTCTTCTGTTCTTCTTTCTTTATCTTTCAGTCTGCTTCTATATTCGGGTCATTTAGTTTCCCCTTAGAGCCCTGTTTTAGTAAATTAAAATTATATCTGCACATGTATTTTCACCCAAGAGCCGTTTATTGCAACTCAATTCGATGGAGTGATCATCACCTCTTATTACTATATGCTGCGATTTCTAATCGCGTGTGTATAGTTTAAAACAACCTTAGAGATGTTATAATAGTTTTTCATACTTATGGTTGCAGTTGAAAATTGGCACACAAAATATTCAACAAAGCGAATGAATCTTAATTGAAGATATATTCACGCCATTTAGCTCCGTGGTGCCATGTTTCTTATAATGATTCAATTATGTTTTATATTTTCTGTAGATATGTCCTCTGCATAATTTAATTTTCCTTTCTGTGGGTTTTACATCGAACTATTGTATCTTATGTAGTATCGTGTACTAGTTTTTAAACATGAAATTACACCTATGAAAATATAAACTGAATATGGATTAGTATGTTTTTACTACATAATTTTGTTTACAATGAAAATTTAGTGATTTTCCAAAAATGTAAAACGTGATGATAAGTTCAGCTTTCCCATAGGGCTCTCCTTCTCTTCGATTTTTAACTTCTCACGGCCCATTTATTACCGCTGTTCTCATTACGTCTATGTTAGTGATATTTATTTCTTTTCCAGAGTGCAACCCTTATCCAAGGAATTCTTTTGTAGTCCTCTTTTTGTCACAAATTTACCCCTACACTATTCCAACGCTCGGCGTTTATATCCTCTTTGTCCGTAACGTTTCCTTTCTTCTTCCATCCCTCCTCCCACAAGACCATTCAATCAGCTAATTCTCCAATTACTCATCCCCTTGCCGCTTCCCAACCAATTCCATTCTACGTTTCCTCTTGATGATGGATAGTCTCCGTGGTGATTTCCTCATCCGAAAATGAGTTACGACACCTTTAACAGTGAAATCATCATCATTCCGTTCAGCTCTCTCCGTTTTTATGATGCCTCAGTTTTCATTTTATGCCTATGTTCCTTTTACATACTCTTCTTCCATTTCATGTAGATTTCTCCCCGTTTTTTCCATTCCTCGGACTTCCAGTTTTCATTTAATATAAATTTATTATCCTATTTATATATGCTTCTTTTTTGCCACCATCAAACTCAGCCTAAGTTTTTAGTGTCAGTTTTTAATGCTGTCTAAATTTTCAGCCGATATTTCTCTGTTTCTTTTTTGTTCACCTCCTCTTTACGCCATTAAAGTGAATTTCTCGCCCATTTTACTTTTTGAGTAGAAGTTAATCTCCATTGCTCTGAATATATTTTATAAGTGGAATTATATCGAATTATGTAAATATTTCTGATAATATTTTTAAAATCTAATGCAGCTGTTTGTTTTATAAATGACATTAATATACTCTTCATTGGTTATTATATGTATATAAAAGTGATAGAAAAAAGAACCGTGCATGAAATAACCCAAGAAGAAGTGTATTACATTAAGTTATAATGAGGCTACAATTAAGACTCTTTTGGGGAGTTGTAGTTGAGTTTTTGCATGGAAATATTTTTTTGATGAACCACTGAAAATTTGTGAACCACTGTGTGATGTGCGTCAACCTAAGTAGAGTAGCGTTGCATAACGTTAATGAAAAAACCATAAAGCTTATATATATATGCTGTATGATTTTCATTTTTGGCTGATAAGCGTAGGTCATTGTCGACATCATTTATTATTTCATTACCTTGATGTTGGTACGAACTTCCTCAATGCCCTCCATAGGATGTCTTACTATCATACCCCATACATACTTTTTAAGTGGAGGTAGTATAAAGGGGTCATCGAAATAAAATACATATATTCGAATTCAAGTAAATTAAAGATATCTCGGGGGAAAAATATGAAAAAAATAAGTCAGTACTCACTGCAGTGAGTGGCATAAAGCGCATTTCCTCTGGTATAGATCAGGTTTTTAATGTGATTAGTACATTAACTGTGATTAGTATATCAAACTGCGATTAGTATATCAAAAAACGATTAGTTTATTACTCTTATATGAGTATAATGCTAAATTTACCGAAAAAAGCGGATTGTGAAGAAAATTCGAATTCCGGTTTTTTATAGCATTCAGTGCATTGTTCTGCTGATAGTAAAGAAAACTAGAAATAATATTTTTCAAAAGCTTTATTCAAAGGAATCAGTTTTTACAATACTCTAAATTGATGAAATGTTTACAACACAAATATTTATATCTAATCTTAATAAAAGATAAAAGAAATCGTGATTTTTCTTAAGATTATTGTTTATTTATATCTTCTTTTTTTAAATAAACGTTTAAGCTCACTTAATTTCTAACATTAAATTGATCCTATCAATAAAAAATTGACCTTAGGTGACCTTGAGTCAAGATCAAGACTTACAACCTCTTCTAAAAACTTATACCTAGCATCACAATCAAAAATATTGAAGTTTTTTCCCAAAAGTCGTGAAAATAGCAAAAATTCCATCATGTCTAATCAAACAAAGCCTTAGACTAAGGTTGTGGGTTAAAGACGTGGGCATCATCGTATTTTTTGGAAATGGCATTCCATACCGGACCTAGAACCACCATCAAAATTATGGCGCCTTTCCCCATGTATGAAAAAATGCACAAAAAATATGCATCAGAAAGCCCAGAAAAAGCTAAAATTCATCAATCATGTTGTGGTAATGTCCTTAGATGAGAAAACTTCACAGAATTTCTACTTTAGGTCTTTCAGTTCGCAACGGCAACATGTAAGAAGCATTTGGAATTCGACGCAGAAATATTTAAACCGTGAGCTAAATATACAAGGGAAAGCGATGGGATTCGTGAAAAACTGCTACGCTCAAATAGAATGCGTAGCCCAGCTATTGCATGGACTATCTTTGGGAGCAAATAGTGGAACAATGACCATATGCTAGGCTTCGATTGATTGTGAATATATATTATAACTAGAACACTATTGGAACCGCACTATATTCCCAGGTTTGGCATACACAATTATATGAGAAAGAGTGATACTTCTCCGAACGTATGAGTCAACGAAATTGGTTTTATCTCTAAAAATAAAATACGTCATCAATGCTAGGTTGAACGCAGACTTTCAAATGTCTTTCAATACCCACCTTAATGTTATGAAATTCTAATCCAGTATAGCGGCCGTTATAATAACACCTCCCACCTCCCCTTTCTAAGGCCGCTGGTGGGAATGCATGCAGAGTTTGATCTCCGTGTTTGGTATTCTTTGAGCCAGGGGCAGAGAATTAGTATTTTACGTAACTTTGTCTGAATGGGTATATAGCTAATATATTTACTGAAACAGGTTTCTGAAACATACTTGAAACATGTTATTGGAGTTTCAAAGATTTTAGGATACTCATTGGCCTTAAACTAGGGTAATTTATTTAAATTTCCCTAGTTTAAGGCGTATGCGCATATGTGCAATCACGGTATTTTTTTATGAATTTTATATTCCCCTGCATTATATAGTTGAGAATCTATTTTATAATACCTTTTTCTCGAATGTGATATGTGCGCATCGTGCCCTGTTGGACATGCTACTACGCTTACAGATATATAAGTTGGGTTGCATATACAGAAGGAAAAAATGTTGAATTGCGTTGCATAACTAGTAAGGATGAAAATGCGCTATCTTCACCGCGAGTTTTCAATTTGAGATATAACGAATTGAGTTTATGTGGTGGTTAGAAGACTGGCTTCATACCCTGTGTATGGGGGTTCAAATCTATCCTATGGTGTAGAATTTCCTAAGACTACTGGAGAGCTTTGCGGAGGGCACTTCAATTTACAGGTCTCGGTCCGTTGTATTGGACGTTAAAAGGTGCTCCTTAAGGTGCCTTTCGTCAGGAGAAGAGATTTGCCGGCAGCAGATTTATTTCCATCCATTACATCCCTTCTCTTCGCTTATGTTGAACATGATGTCAACTGTTGGGTGCCTTCTCCAAATATCATATTATAAAAATTTCTTATGTCAGCCCTACCTGAAAAGTAGTGACCTGATGTTTAATCCCCGTCCCCATCCAAGCTCACGTTTAGTATTCCTCGAACTTGGGGCAGAAAATCGGGCTTTTGCGTTTGACTTAACTCTCAAGAAAGCCTTTCGTGACCATCGGGCGTTACTCCTCGCCGCACGGGCACCTCTCGAGGGAGAACAGAGTGTGTACGAGGAGCGAATGAAAAGTTTTGGTTTCTCAGGGAGTGTGTCTGAGTGTAAGTGAAGGGGAAGGAGGATGAAGAGAGAAGGGCTTAGAAGAAGAGAGCGTTCCGGTAGCGCTGGGAAGGGGAGGGGAGGAGAATCACGGGGTTTGCGTGATTTATCCGAGCGCTTTCCTCCCGGGAGAGGCACTCATCTTCTCGTGGAGAGATAGTGGCGTGACAAAAACGCCGCTTTATTCCCGTCGGCGTCAGGAGGAGAAATCGGGTGTGGTCGGCGTCTGCACACCAATCGCATAAGGCATCTGCCGCGCCATTGTGCTCTCCGAAAAATGCTCGTTTTCTAAGAGAAAAAAATGGCTGCACGGATAATTCGGATTAATGAGCTGAGAGCACGCAATTTGGTGGTAAGAATATTGGAGTCGTGGTGATGAGATGAACAGGAAATAGGGTCATAATTTAATGTGTTTCTTTCGTGAAGGCTGTTGTCATCTTCAGTGATCCATAAATAAATAATTTTATTAAATGTATTATTAATTAGTTAAAATATTTTGAGTTGTATTTGAAAAGTTTGCTTTTTTATATTTTTGACTTTGGATTACGAGTAATTTGATATCATTAAATATAAAGGGCTTGTTTGCGTAACAAATTATGTTGATGCTTATTCTTTTTTAAAAGTCATTTAGTTTGATTCAAGAGAATATTGTTTTAACTTCTGGACTCAGTTCATTTTCCCATCAGCAATAGCCTTATCTGACACCAGAGGTGGATATAGGCATTACTACATTCTCTGTGTTCTTCGAAAGTTCATTCTCTCTAATTTAGTGAAACGTAGATCTTTTCGTGGCGTAGAACTTTCCACGCTTATTCAGACGATAGAGCTATGATTCATTTTAGTGATACGTACCTGGTATATTCCCATTAAAAAGATGAGTGCCAGCAATTATATTCCACATCATCTAGTTCCTTCATTCCTGGACCGCTGTAATTAAAAGCACATGTTTTTCAAATTTATTGCTGTTTACCCTAAGAAGGTCATTAGCTTAAAGTGCGTGTATTTAATTGCCTGGAGGATTTTTTTCTTTATTTATACAGCCGATATCAATCACTGGCATCGAAATGAGTAATTGAGGGAGATTAATTTCACCATTTCTTCTGCCGAGTGGAAGAAGTGGCATTTACCAGATTGCTTCCCAGACAAAATCGAATTAACCCCTAGGCGACGCAATCTCTTTCCGGGACCTAGCGACTTTTTTCCTGCATAGCTCTACGCATTTCGATGCTTCCTTTTTTTGTGCAAAGGACAGCGAAGTGGTGAGGCTGGCCGCGTACGGGGTGAGCATTCGGGTGGTTACACTAAAAGGAAAAAGGAAATGCGTGTGACCGTGGTAACGGCACCTCCGAGGAAAGAGAAAACAGGGTTTGGAGGAAAGAAGATGTAAAGAAAGCAGGAAGGAGGAGAGGAGGGCGATGAGAGTGAAAGTGGACGTGAGAGCTCCGCGCCGCGGGTGTTTTAAGAAATAACGGCGCCACTGTCGGGAGTTGGTGGTCCTTAAAGTGGGGTGGTCCTTAACCACAAGAGAGAGTGGTGCGGCGGATACGTAGAGGAAATTGAGTGTAAGGGAGGAGTTTACGATGGGAAAGTAGAAAAAAGAGCTGGCCATCAGGAGCGGGAGTAATTAAAGAACAGGAGCCATATCACACTGCCCTGTCAAGGTGACGTGGTTATTAAGAAGGGCTAATATTATTAGAAGTATTCACAATCAGTTTTCAAGTATTTTAATGGCAAGAAGTTTGTGAAATTTCTACCTCTGTCAACTATTTACGTTTTATATCTCATTTATCTCCCCGTAGCGAGAAACTCCGATAATCGTGGTATAAAAGTATCGATCGAGCTCGGAATCATTGTTAAAAAATTTGGCTGGCAAAATATTGTGCATAGCTATGATCTGTAGATGTAATATTACTAACCCAATTGTTTTTACTCAAGTAGTCTGATCCAAATTAAGTTTTAGGAAAAGAAGGTATAACTGACCAGATTGATATGTTACCTTTTAAATTTTCTAATTCTATTGTGCAAAGTAAAACTCCACTGGTTGAAATATTATGCATTGTGTGAAATATCATGAATTATTGTCCCATTGTAATTGCAGTTCCTTGAGAGGTCGAGCTCAGCTGGACGTTAGACCTGATGCTAGCTCTAGGTCGAGCCGGCCTCGACGTTGGACCGCAAAAAATTAAAGCTTATTGTGATTATAAATTAGCCCCTGGGAAGCGTTGTAAATCAGTTGGTCGAGAGTTGAGCGTTTCGGATTCTAATTCTGAGTGAGGCCTTCTGACAACTCCAACAAAAATCCCAAATAAGTGTGAGGTAGCGAAGGGAAAGATTCTGACTCCACGGCCTTAAATGTGTGACATTTAACCTATTGATTAATCTGGCGTAAAAAATACAAGGCAGCCTTTAAGTTCAATCCTTAAGTGATTATAATTATTGTGATACCTTTGTGTAACGTCTCTGCATCGGAAATCAAGTCTCAAGTGAAAAGAGAGCATGTTAACTTGAATTATTGAAAGGGGAGTGCTATGGAGTACTTGAAGATGACTATTTAGGTTGGGAAATTAATTTACGAAAGAAGTTACATTATAATTAAAAATAAATCAAGAAAATGGAATAATTATTATGAGAAGGTAAGTAACAAAACATATACAGACTTTTAAAACGGTCTAAAAAAGAGCACATGTAAAATAAAGCTCAGTTTCCATACTTTAGGCTGTTACTCGTAATAGTCAAGAAAGAACCTACCTCTCGATATGACTGCTGATTTTTACCTGGGTGCGCATTGAAATTATCATATAATGAAATTTTTCATCATCCTACATGAAGGTTGTCAGTTATGGCTGCGTGAGATATTTTTTTGCTTTTATCTCTTTTTGTATTCAATTATTTCACAAACTTAAATAATTATGTATATTGTATTTATATTTACGGTTTGAATATTACATCACTCAATCAACTTACATGATTGTAGAATTTGCATCCTATTTAAATAGGAGAAGGATCAAATCATAGGTTGGGCGTTTCAAGAATGATTGCCTTTTGTTGAATTTCTTGTGTGTATCAGTAACAGGGAAATCAATTGATCTGCACAACTAGAAAACTTATGATAAAAAAATTTACTGCGAGCCTTCAACGAAGATTATGATCAATCGAATACCTCATGAAATTTCGCAAACAATGTTATGGCTGTGAGGAACAACCAAGTGCGAGAAAAATTAGCAGAGGAATTGGCTGTGAATGGCGAGAGCAAAGAAAGGCGAAAATTTGGCGGTAGAGGAAGAAAGAACACAGCAGTAAAATGCTTGAGCCGAGTTATTGCTTGCCGAACGACCCACTCTTTTATGTTTTTCTTTCTACCTCCCCAACATCACCTTGGCGCATGACGTTTTCCTCCGTCCCTCCTTCCACCGCCTTTTCTTTAAACAAAGAGAGAGAGAGTCGTTTCCAGGGATATCTTAGTCTGCCCCTGAAAATTGTAAGGGCGAGAAATTAATGTCTCTCTTTTCACAAAAAAGGATCTCCCACGTCGGGACGGTTGATGAAAAATGGTTTCTGTTTTTATTCTGCTCAATCAAATGATGTCTTTTAATTTCTCCGCTATTATTCAGCTAACTCCATTTTTTATAATTTGTTGTGATTCATTCATATTTTTTATTTAGCCTCGAGCGCTGGTAACCTCAATTCAAGTTGAAGACCAGAAATAACTCGAACTTTTCTTAGCTCACAGCTATAAGCTTTATTTGAAAAAATAGGTGCGCATGAAATTCGTAAATAATTTTAATTAGTTTTTAATATTGCTTTTGTGATAGTGATGATAAAATTTTCTTATAAAAACTGAGGCAAATTTGTGGTTGATTCTCTGACATTAGGCATTAACTTAAGTGTGTAAACTGTATGTAGATTGTTGTTCCATGCTCTTTATCTTTTAATAAAGAACCCTGGGTTGCCCTTGTGAGGGCCTACCCTCCCTTTAATTTTATGCTATCAGTATTATTGTGCGATTTATTATCGTCAACTTTGTGGATTCAACATTACTTAAGTTAATTTTTTTTCGTGTTCAGCTTGATTTTATTCGTATCGCCTATAAGTTTACAATATGCAGTCGAGAAGCTTCCGCTAAAGCTTCCTAAAGTGTGGGACCTTATAACTATAGAAAATTTGCATTAACTTTGAAATAGATACGTTTAATTTTTATTGATTTTTTTATTAATTTTATATTTTTAAAAGGTCATTTTTATAGTTAAAAATAATCTTAAAATAAAGTGATATGTATTATTAGCTCAGGGGTTAAAATAGATTCCTTAGTTACAGCTTCTCAGTCTCATTGAATGGTTGCATGCCTCCCCTTTTCTTTTATTCTTGCGCCAGCATCAGAAAACTTAAATCAAAAGTTTATCCGGCGCTATTATTAAAATCTTATCGGGGAAAATCGTTTCTCAAGAACATTTGTATCGTCACTATTGGTCCGTGATAAATTCGGTTTTCGTTATGAAATAAAATTATTTTTTGAGCAAAATTCAAGCAAGGTAGGTTCACAAACGTCGTATCCTTGTCTTCTTATCAACGTACAAGCCGAAAACTTGTGCACACAAAGTTTGCTGTCCCCAAAAGGGATTCGTGCTGATTCCTGCATGATTTATTATGCGTTAAACCTTGGACCTCGCTTGAATGTAAGAAAATGTGCTGGGTATGACGAAAGAGAAGAAGATGAGGAAAAACGTGGGGAATAACGGGCACGAGACTAAGATAGATCATTAGAAAATCATCAAATGAAAATTATCTCATGCTCTCACATTACGGAACTTGCGGCGAAAATATGAAAAATATACAATGTGTTTGAATCCCCCCACAGAACTTTGGCCCAATGATAACTAACCATGAGAAAGAAAACAGAATTTATCCCTGAACGACAGTGGAGATTTTGATGGAAATACTTTTATCCCCAATGGTGCGTACGTGACATGCAAAATTTCATGAATTAAAGGATACCTCATGTCCTTTTTTTCTAGGAAGGAGTAGTTAACGCATTGAGATTACTGTCTCTTCCTCCGAGCAGATAAATAAGAACCCCCGCGCCCTTGAACCTCGTGGGTAAAACTCCACATCCTCCCCATATCCTCCGCCTTCCCTCTTGAACCCTGGGCGTTCACTAAAGTCGATATCCCCACCACCATGTTCCTTCTGTTCTCATCCTCCCAATCCGTCCTCCCATTCCTCCCGGTTGCATGTCTTCCCATGTTATCCCCCTCACCTTCGTTCCGAGTTCCTAACGCGAGCGTAGCTCAGCAGACCGAAGTGTCACTCGACTCCCGCACCGGAGCCACCGACCTATCGGGCGTAAAAGGAGAGATTAGCAATTTATGAAAAGGGTTTTACGGCGCAGGGCGAGAGGGGTGAGGGAGAAGGGAAGGGGGTAGGGTTTACCTTTTAAGGCTGACAGCGTACGATCGGGCGTCCGTCCGTCTTCAGCTGGAGTGCATCTTGGAATTTCGGCTGCTTCAATTCGGGGGAAACAATCGTCAGCTTTCGGTAGCTCTCATCTACATTGAATTGGTTGTGCATATTTATTGTAAATTGTGATTTATACTGTAAAATGTATTGGGAAATTCCGCTCAATCGGTTATTTTTATTTTTATTTTATTCTCAAACCACCGGATACAGCTCTTATTGGCCATTTTACACCGGGGTGTTCAACAAATGTAACAAGTAAACGTACACAAACAACCATGCCCTGGACCGGGGAAACCTACCCAGGCGGGACTCGAAGCCGTGACCTCTTATTTGGCTGGCGAGAACGTTACCCCGCCGCCACCGAGGCCGGCAAATTATATACAGTTATATAATCACCTATGGCTTAGAAGTGGGTGCTAGATTATAAAAAAACTATTTCGAAGAAAAGTTTTTGAAAACAGTGTATAGCAATCATTTTTGTGACAGCTCATCAAATAATCGTTAATATCCTTCTTTACGCCCGAAATTATCCGTATATTTATACTATTCAGGCGAGTAACCGGTCCAGCAATTGAATGTTAACTAGAGATCAGCTTAAATTTATTAAAAAGTCACTAGAAATTTATCGAGTATTTTATTGATTTTTCTTTTAAAAATTCACTTCCCTGGTGGATTGTAGTTTGAAACGGGATTAAAGTCTCTTCAACTCCAAATCCTTTGGTCCGAAATAGCACTGATGAGCATGCATTGTATCTTGATTCACAATCATCCCTTAAAATTCTCGTCCTGCATTCTGGAATGATTAACTTCTCCTTTTTTCGGATAATTTTATACTTCTTGTGGTTCTTGGCATTATAATAATATTTTTGGGAAAGGCGGTAATTTTCCATTTTAATGTTTTTTGTTTGTGTGTGGGATTCCAGATTTTGTATGCTCAACAATGCCGTGTTACTCAGAGGGATAATATGTCAAGAGAAAAACCGGATATCAACTAGGATAGGATATCAACTAAATTCTGGGGAATAAAAGCTTAAAAAATATGGAATAAGGAAGAAAAGATTTAGTTTCGATCGAATTCTTACACCTATTAAGTAAGGTATCACGCAAACTATAATCAAACGTTTTTGTTACCGTTCATGGAATTCACGGAAATTTGAGGGGATACATAATGGGCCAGGAAAAAGTCAGAGATACTCTTTCATAGAATCAGAAAAATATGTTTGATGATGCGCGGACCAAAGGAACTACTACGCGGTCAGTTCAATGAGATTTTGAATCTTTTACTCAGAAGAAAATTTGCCTAGTCCAACAAAAGATGTAAAAACATTTTGATTCTTCATTTAGAAAAATCAAGGTTTGGATAACATTGCAATGGTGATAATTTTTTGTCAATCGTCAAATATTTATTTGGCCTCCTCAAAAAATTGTAGTTACGCATTCCTCTGATCAGGGCTCATCCACGCCACGGTTGTCTCGAAGAAAATTTTATCGTCATCGAGCTACTCCGATCAACCCCCTCTGCTTGATGTGTCCATGTTAATGTTACACTGTATTTGGAATTTAATTTTCCGCAGTTTTTTTGTAACATGATATTCATTTCTATGTAGCTATTTTTACTAAAAAACTATTAACGTATTTATGTATTATTTAGAAATAGTTTTGTATTTTACTCACCCCTTTTCTTTAATGATGTTAATTATTGGAAGGTGAGAAGGCAAAATGTACGGAAAATGAAGATTTATATCAAAGAAAATCAGGGAAACATGAATGGAATTTGAGTTTTTGAATATTGTAATAATCCTCCGAAGAGATATTAAAAATTTAGTGCATTATGTTGCATGTTAAAATCATACGTTTCCCTCCTTGCATTTTGAAACAGATTGTTTCTGCACGTGTACCCAGGATGGTGTGCGGTAAGTCCGCACCTAAATAGACCAAGGCCATCAGCCGTGCGCGTATTTTCAGCTCAAAATGTAGCCTCATTCCCCCTCCTTCCTCCCGCAAGAAGGAAAACGCATCCGCCCAGGAGAAGAAAGAAAACATTTGCTGACTTGGGCCCTAGAGAGAGAGAGAGAGAGAGAGAGGAAGAAACGCTAATGCGCCTCCTTCCTCCTCGCTCTACCCAGAAAACGCCCTTTCCAACTCCTTCCCTTCTCCCCATTTCCTTACTCTTGCGTCTTAAATCTCTTCCCAGAGACTTTCTGTCCTCCTTATCCATTTCTCTCTCTCTTTCCCATTGCTACCCAAACCCCTCCCTCCCCTCCCACCCTACCTACTTAACCGAGTTTCCGACGCAAAGTGCCCACCCAGGCCAAGACTCCGCTGTATTTTCTCTCCTTATTTTCTCCCCAATCTCGAAAACCTTACCCCTTCCTTTTTTCTTTTACCCTACCGTACCATACCCATACGCCCCCCCATTGCGCGCGTCCAAGTAGTCAGGATAAAAAAAAGAACTCAGTTCTCCTCATAAAGAGAGCAGAGTCTCTCCCTACTGTTTCTTTGGTCCGTCCTCTCCTTCTCTTACCCTCTCTCAGCCCTTGTGTTTCTTTCTAACGTCCTCTCCCTGCAGGACTATTTATCCCCTCCTCCGCCCACCTCGCTAGGTACATCACCCTCCCATTATCTCCTCCCTCGCGTTCCCGGAGGACTTAATCGCCAGACAACTTCCTACCCCTCTGCCTCCCCATTCTCTCCCTGCCTTTCTGTTGTCCACCCTCTTCTTACGGTAATTAGGGGAGAGCGAGGGAGGCCTTCCACCCCCTGCTTTTTCCTGGCCATTAACATTTCAAACCTTTTTCGTTCCCCTCCTCTTCCCACCTCCTCCCATCTCAGCCCACCTTTTAAGGGTAAGGGGCGTGTCTCGCTGCTGGCCGACTGCGGTCCGAGTCAACTCCGCATGCGTATATATGTTACCGTCTTTGATTGTGCACTATACCTTTTATTTCCCATTTTCCTCGTGCACACGCTCAAATGGTTGAGTCGTATTAGTTTTTAATTTTTTTAATATCATGTTTTCGTATGTCCGGCAGGTCAATAAGTAATGCTCTGTTGTTTTGATGTTTTATTCTTACTGGAATTGTAATCATTCAAAATTTGGTGGTCGAATTGAATTCATGAAATCAAGATTTTTATCTAATCGTCTTGTATTTAAGGTTGGAGAAGTTAATAGTAAAAGATTTAACGTGCAAAAAATGAACAGAATTTGTTGTTCCATCCGTTATGCATCCTTGTTGCAGTCACTTATCTTGGTATTGCTTGTAAATTTATAAACTTATGTATTCCAAACCTTTGAATTGATTGGTAGAATGTAAATGCCTTATCAAATTGAGTTTACACGAACGCGGTATGGAGTGATGGGTTTCGTTTTTGAGTAGAACGATGGTTTCCCATTTTAAAGGCATAGGATTATCTCGTATATTTTTGGACGGAGCACAATCCTCAATACTGTGCTTCATGTAGTATCTGTGTGGAATTCAGCAAGAACGATACTTTCCGTCGGTTATAAGTTTATCAAGTCCTTGTCTTTAGGGTATCTTTTAATAGGAGCAGGCAACGGATATTGAAGCCTTCATTCCATTCCCATAATTTTCCTTATGAGCATATTTATCAGTCATCTCCTCCACATGCTATTGGAGTTTGTGATATCCGTCTAAAAATAATAATTTTTACTTCATTCCAGGAGGTGTTGGCGCGAGGAGGAAAATATGCTTTGCATCCTAACGTAAGTACCTGAAACTCATTTATTTCAAACGAATGGAAGAGGATACTTCACTTCTCACCAGTCCTTTTTCGTCTTTTTCCCGTGCCTTATAGCTTGTTACCACTTTAAAATTTTATGGGTTCATGATTTAAACCACGATATTCATTTTACTGTATTTCAACTACAAAAAACTTATTTTCGAGAGAGCTGGGAAGTAAAATTTCATTTTGGTGGTACAGGTAGACAGGTGGTAGATGGATTTACTCCAACTATTCTGAATTTCAAGGGGATTGATCAATTTTTTATATTCCATTCGCCGCAAAAGCTATGGATCTGACGGAAGTGTGTCTTATTAACAATTTCCTCGCCATTAGATTGATTTAGATTTTCAAAAACTGGCTAAAATATTCACTAATTATAAAGTCAATTCACATATTTCCATTCATAGAAAGTTTATTTCTGTTGTTGAAAATCATCCTTACCGTGTTTGCTTTTGGTTGGCAATTTTCGTCATTGCCAACGACAATGCAGGGCATAGATGTGTTGTCTCATAGTTCACGTATTCATGACGGAGCTAAAATAGGTGGACTAGGTGAAGCGTGGTGTAGGGCCGTCTTTGGCCTTCATGTGTGCGCATCATGGTATGAGTGTATTGGGAGAGTTCGGACCACACCCTAGCGTATCCAATGTTTACGAGTTGTGGGATATTACTTGGTCACGCATTATTTACTGCTTGAGTCACCCTATAAGCTCATATCTGCGTGTCACTTGGCTGTTTATATTTTGAATTTTCCTTCCCTCTGCGTTTGCCAAAGGACGAGTTCGAAGTTGCTTCTCTTGCGTCTCTCAAATTGTTCTCTCCTCTGTCAAGACGTTCCATCTCACAGTAACGATGTCTTTGGAGGAGTGCTATGCGATGAAAAATGCGTTCCCTGTATAATTTAGTACCACTCCGTTTTAAGCAATCAAATCTTTCAATTGAACCCGTAGAATTGATAAGCGTATTCTGGTGTTAAAAGAATGCAACGAATATCAACTATTATTTGAAATCTAATATTAAAGTTAGAGTTCTTATCTCATAATCGATTTTGAATAACAAGCTATAAATTATGATGATTTGCATCTCTATTAGTGCCTTTGAAATTACTTTTTTTTTTAATCTTAAAATGGTACTGATATGCGTCTCTCAAATTGTCTCGTATCTCAAAATCGTGGTCTTCAGACACATATTTACCGCAAATATTTCTGTGAATATTGTTTTCAGAGCCTATCCAACCGTAGCGTACCAAATGTATGCTTTGAGTGGAAAATTTAATAATTACGTAAGGAATCCTGGTGACGGAAATAGTTTGTCCTATTTTCGGTTACTTTTAAAATTACATATTCATATTCCACCCTACTATTGGGACACTTTTCATTTCCTTGTGGAAGTTGATCTTGCCGAATTTTTTTTTTTTTTGCCATTAGCATGTGTGAATGCTAAAGTGGTGAAGATCATACGATTAGAGTTTCTGCGATATCCAAACGGATAACACGTACCTTTATCAAATATGTTAAAAGTTTTTTCATTACTACCTTGGAATTTACTTCAGTGTCTTCCGTAAGCCTTTTGAGCGTTATAAGAATCGACGATATTTGGGGGTGACTGGGTTCTTATATCTGACAAAGATGAGTTTCATATTCGTGAATTACTTCCCGGACCTTCCCTTGTCTGCGCCAGACACATCGGCCTTTTAACTCCCTCGAGCGTCTCTTCTAACTGCCCCAAGAACTTTGCTGAACACGCATGTGTCAACTCTTCACCACTCACAAACACGCCTTGCCCATTTCTATCTGCTTTAGTAGCTGTAAGCGAAAGGTACGAGGGTAAGCGAAGAGATAGTGGCAAAGGACGTGGGGCCAGGGGACATGGCATAGGCATTTCAGCTGTATAAACCATGGCTTGGAGTGGGAAATACTCTGGAGAATAGTACATACAAGGGAGAAAGGATTAGACCTCGTAGCCGAGATGCAGCTCCTCCTGCTTTTGCCCCCGCTTGGGAGAGAGAAAAGGTTTAAAACGACTTCATAGGCAGACAGGACTGCTTACGCCTTAAAATATGAAAAAATAAGGGTTCAAATGCCTGCATGAGAGTAATTTTGGTTAAGTGATCTCAGATTATAGAATAAATTATTCAATGCAAACACGTAAAATGTATTGCTTTAAACTCATTTTTGGTATTATTATAAATCCGTTTTAACGGTTGATGGTGATGAAGGATGATTTCAAGCTTAATTTATAGCATTCAGTGAGCTCCGATAGAAAAAATGGGATTTTTCCCTTAATTTAAACTGGAAAAATATTTTACGGGTTATTGGAAATGATATACCTAAATATCTTATTTTGCCTACATCATATATCTCATTTACGCAAAACCAATTTTGAATATGACGCTGAAATTGTAATGATACATATTTTAAAATAACATACTACTATAGAGCTTATATATAATAGCGGCTGCGATCACGTTCAAGTAAACTAATGCAAAATTTTGACACATCTAATTTTATCACAGTTAACGGAGAGAAAAAAGCTAACATATGTTGCAGAGCCATAAAATTTAGATTTAACCCAAGTAACGTTGCTCGTACAACTACACACCAAGCATATAATCTCATTCAGCATATTAAATTTTCTTGATAAGAAGCTATTTCTGAATCTTGGTTATGGGGCCATAAAAATCTGGGTTGTTCAAGCATAAATTTATTTATTCGTTTGTTACGCATCTTAAAGCTGCCAATGAGAAACTTTTTTAATCAAACTAGAGGAAGAAGGATATAAATATCTCAGTGACCCCTATAAAAACTATGTACGTATCTCTTCGAATTTCGGTGAAATAGAATGTACCAAAACCATGCATTCCCTTTCGATGTTATATCAGAGTAAGAAAATCATGGTTTTGCATGGCTTAAATCGCCAAAAAGTTGTGCTAATTGAAATTCTAACTCTAAAAACCGTCAGAGAAAGCTGTTTCAAGAGATAATCGCATCCAATTGTAGATATCTGAGTAAGAGTATACACCATGAACGAGCCTCCCCAAAAGACAGCAAACCCGGTCGTGGTGGGCGTGGTACACCGTTGCCACCGTGAGTTTGGTCAGGTGAATTAACAATGGTGGGGTCGGACCATCGGGGAAAAAACAAACAAAAGTGACGGAGAAGAGGAAATGGAAGAGAAGTCGTTGGGATCGTGAACAAAGCTGAGCAAAGGGGTTTCGGCGGCTTGTCGGGACATCGTAAAAGGGTTGAGGGACACGGATGGTGTTGAATTAAATGTGGAGCGGTGGGATTGAGGTCTAAGGGGGGCTTGTGTGTGTGTGCGTTTGTGCGGATCGATGTTCCATTAGCTCCGCCGAGGAGGAAGTAGAGGCGTTTGGTAGTGGTGCTTGCGGGGCGCCGAAGGAAATAGGTAGCGTGGGACGGTGGTGTGAAGGTAAGGGGGCTGGGGAAGGGGGTTGGCCGGAAGGAATTTCGGAGGAGAGACTGCAGGAACGTCGGCTAACCGCCGATCGTTCCTCGTTTGTCACCGCAAACTCGATAGTTGCCCCAACTCCTCTAACCTATTCCTCCTTTTAGCCTCTCCCTCCCCAAACAACGTCTCCGCCTAGGAGGCAGCCGGTACGCGGTGGTTATTTTTTCCCGGCGTGCCAATAGAAGTGCTTCGCCGTGCATGTTTCCAACGGGAGAGTTGCATTTTCCCACACCCTCTCGTCCTAATGCCGCAGAGTCGGTGGTGGTAAGCTGGAGGTGGGAGGCAGTACCGGGACGCCTCGGAGGCACGAGGAAGGTGGCTTGCGCTACGTGAACATTTGTCTTCCTACCCTAAGTTCCCTGCCGATTCAATGCGGCGTCTGTAAACTCCCAATCCTTTTTATTGGGAGGTCTAATCGGCCGCAAGTTTCTCTCATCTTACGTCCACAATTGTGGGGTATCCATCTTGCCTATCAAATGATTAGATATTTACCAGGATTTTGTGATCATGGAACTCGTATGTGTAGTTTTTTCTGACCCTTGAGAAGACCGTTTTATACGAGGCTCTTGTATTGGTATATACAATCTCTTCCATGGAAGAGTGCGCGTTTTTCTTAGTTTTAAAATGGGATGGTGTACTTATCTTGAATTATATGTTTACATTTGTTATGAAAACAATCTTATTTTTCTGTGAAAAAGTCTGGTCACATTTTCAAATTTATTTAGGCAAGTAAAAAAATATAATTTTCATGGAAAAAATTATTCAAGAGAAGTTTTCGAGACTTGAATGAGTGCTGTTACACAAGCAACGATTCAACGCTATTTCCTCGTCTATAGCCATAATTTCTCTGTGCGTTTTGGCAGCATTTAACGCGACGATCATATTAGCTTGGGTATTATACGCTTGATGTCTTTCGTGATGTCATTGATTATAAACTATGGATTTTTTGCTTTTAAAATATGGGATAAAATATCAATGAATTCATTTTCTCAAGTATCTACATCAGAGTTTAGCAACCTCAGTTACTCCACCGATTGAAGATTTTATTTCATTCACGCATAATTTATGGTTGAGAAATATACCGGTAATGATGGCTAATTTTTTGCGCGCATATGGACGGATATTTTTTTCTAAAATTGTTTTCAAGGAAGCTGAAAAGGATGAAAATAAGGTATCATAATCTAAAAATTCTCGACAGTCGTTCGAGAGAAATACTTAGCTTATGATTGGCTTTGTGGTGCAGAAATGACGCTTATCACTCCATGTAAAATTGAAATGTTACTTTTGATGGAACAAGGGGGATTGGTATCAAAGTGATTGTAAGGTGTGTGATTATGCGATTCTTAGCTTTCGCCCCACTTTCAAAATGTGCTCGCTACATTTGCGAAGAGAGCATGGAGGATCCGGGAGCTGTTGATGTACTCTGTTGATGAATGATCGATTGCACAAGCTGCGAGAGCGGAATGCATCATTCATTGGTGCAGCCTAAGACTTTTATCACCGACAGACACTCGTCCCAAAACCATGTTGGGTCACGAGGACTCGGAAAAGCATTTACGTTTTCCAATGAATCATGGTGGTACCATCTAGTTTCATTCCCGCTCTGCTATTCTCGGAAACATCCGTTATATCTCTCATAAATTCTCTGGCGTTTCTGGTTTGGAACCTATTGACCCAAATTGAATTCACGCTCATGAATGAAATCCGCCTTGCATAAATTATGTGGAGGAGGAAGTTTCTATGCATCATTATTGGTGAATATTCCATAGTTTTGGGAAGAAATACCTCGATATTGTAGTCGTTCTCTAGCCTATCGTAGTACTAAGAATTCATGCTATTTTGAGATAGCAGTCCCGTCATTGTGATCTTAATGAAATCTGAAGATATTCGCATAAGCACATTTTCAAATGTACTTGTTAGCATATAATGAGTACCTTTTAAATCACGTTTTTTTTTTCAATTTCATGACCACGACTGCAAACGATGAAAAATATTTGTTCGTTTAAAGCCTACTGAACTCGCCTAGAACATGATAGAATGATTCTTCACTCTTTTTTGAATTGGTACTACTTTTACCTGGAGTATCACTGGCTTCATCAGAAAAAAATGAAAATCCTATTCAATCGTTTTAAACCCATTAATTACTATAAGGAACGACAACTTTTGAATTTATTAGAGAACTAATGATAAACTTAAATTCGAAGTAGGTCATGAAGAAAAACATAATGGTATTTATTACAATCGATTGATAATTTTCCGTTAAATAATTTTGCATTCTCCTTATTTTACTGGGTGAAGGAAAGCAGAGCAAGTTTATCAATTACTGTCTACTTAAAGTGTACCCAAGATCTTTAGCACAGTTTTGGGCCAGGGTTTCACTTTTTTCCTTATTTTTTTTAATCGACGTCAATAAGAAAACTGTGCCTTTGGTTATTTGACCTGATTAAAGAGGTGTTTGTCTTGCAGTATATTTTTCTTGGAAAGTAACCCCGACAGCCTCTTGTGGAAACGTATAGATTTCCTCTGACCGAACGAACTGAACACGCAAGTGATTTCAACCTAAGTCGGTAGAATTTGGTAATGCTCCAATGAGAGATGGCCAGTGAACTTTACTCAAGAGTTTTGAGGTCAAACTTTCCCCAAACTCGATTCATTAGAGCTTGGGAGGTATCGGTGAGGGAAATCTATTCTCACCCGAATCGCGAGGTGGCTGGCTAGATGCATGAGGGAACGTCGGGGAAAGCACGAACCGAGCTAGTAATTTGATTGGTGGGCCTACAAACTCTCCCGCTATCCTTATTATTTGACTCCACACCCTGTTGGGAAACAGTTCGGTCATCGCCTGCCTATAACTCCTCCTGCTTGCCGAATAAATATAATGGATTTACTCTACATAACTGGGCAAAATAAAATTTAGATTATTTTTAAACCTATTCTCAGATATTTCTTCTAACTATCGTTATTTACACATCTCCTCATCCGTCATCTTGATTTTTCCTTGAGCTGGAATGATATTTCCACGCCTAAGTTAGTAACTTGAAGTCTCAATTTTAATGTAATTATGTAACTAGCAAGATTGCGTCTTATTTTTTTATGAAAATATTTAGGAGTAAATATATTCCGAGACAATATGCAGATACACCCATGGCCCACAACTTTCGAATAAGTGCTAAGCTTCATAATTTTTGAAAGGCTATATTGGAATAATTCTTTCAATATGTTATATCGAAATGTTCTCAGTATGACGCTAAGGCTATATATATCACCACTCAGAGAAGAAGATTCATTACTCCCCACAATTTCAACGACGAAGGTCATCTCCTGAACTACTTAAGCTAATCCTACCTCCAAGGCTTTATTTTGGAGAAGTTAATTAAGAATTTAAAGAAAAAATTTAAAATGCCAATTAGTTCGAATAGGGAAACGAAAAAAAGTAAATGTTAACTTTAAGTCAATTCCGTAGTCAACACGGACAAATGTTGGCTTTTCCTTAGCTTTTACCAAATTGCGTGTTACGATGTTTCAAAACAATAATTTCTTGACCAATATACAGTGTTCAGGAAAGAGAGCTTAACCTTCCTGCGATGTGACAGTGGTGGCGAGATTCCAGGGCGGGCTCACGGGGTTGGGTCTGTATACTCTCGCTTTTCACCTCTGCACCACGGAAGGGGGAGGACATGGAAGGAGAAAGGAAGGAGGCGCCGTCGGGATAGGAGCCCGACGACGCCTTCAAGGAGTGGTTAGGAGTGGAGTGGAAGGGATGAGGAATCCCGCACCATCACAGAGGCGGGCGGGTCCAACTACTAGTGAAACCATGATTTAATGTTTCTAGAGAAAAGAAAAAATTCCCTATGAGAAGGAAATTTCTACAATTTTCCGTAGATAAGAAGATTGCAACGTGACAGTAAGATAGCCATAAAATAAAACTTATACTTTAACATTTACACTTTTCTGTTTGTCACTTGCGGAGAGAAATAAAATGTTTGTGGCCGTACAAAGTGTTCATTCTTGATGAAAACATACTTCATCCTGCTTTTTAAAGGAATATGACCTTGATAGATATCAGCAACGGTGCATCGCAGTGAAAGGTACACTCATAACAAACCTATCTCTTTTTAATTAACGAAAATATGGGTCGAAATGATATTAAATCGTGATCCTGAGGTAGCACGACCCTGACTTACTTTTTTTTAAATCGATTTCCGCTAGTTCTATTTTAATATTTTGATTTTATCCATGCTCCTATCTTCCCAGCGTAGCTTTATTAATTTCTGTATTCAGCGTCATTCGCTATGCTTGGTGAATAAATTGCAATGGCAAATTATTGGTAATTCAAGCGCACGGTGCGGCGGGGCGCTTTAATTAAAAGCATCATTTCAGTTTCCATGGATATTTCCCTTTGAAAAACATTCCGAGATTTACTGGATATCTATTCACGCAAGCACGATGAATTCCCAGATAAGCTTTTTTTAACTTAACTTTTAAATTGTGCATCCGGATTATAATTATGAATCGCTGCTCCATCTAAGAGCGTATTCGTAAGGCCATTGAAAATGGAATCTATTTTTCATCTTCCAGTGGGTAGTCAGTGGTAATGGTCAGTATAGAGCATAGGAGGTTTTATAAGGTTAAATTGGAATAAGGGGACTTCATCAAATGTAAGCCAGACATAAGACTCATAATTACTTTATAAATCACAATCAATATTAGCAGGGAGACTAACATCCTTCAGAAATCTGGAGAATATTCTGCTATATCGGCGACGACAGATTTTTTCTTCGGTTGAATTGTCAATCATCTATTAATGCTTTTTCATCGTAGTTAGAAAAAGAAAACTTAAATTATGTATGGTTTACTAATTCCATTGTAAATTTTCTTGTTTTTAGTGGTCATTATCTTTTTCATTTCTCAAAATTCGAAGTGCCATATCCGGCTTTTTCGTTACTATCATATCTCATATAGATTTAGGCTGCATTCACTGCACTTCAGCGCTTTTCTTCTTTACCCTCAGTCACATATTTTTAAGTTCAGCTTCCTATGAATCTTGAATTTTCTTTAGTAGAATTCTTCTTCAGCCAGGATTCAGTTTTGTGTCACTTCCAAGGAAACAAAATTGTTATTACTATGTAGCAATTTATATTTTAAACATTGAAACCAGATGTACCCTATGTGGATAAATTGGATAAGATTCTATGTGGAAAGGAAAATTTAACCAAAGCTTCCTGTGAAAATTTTAGTAGTCCTTCATCGTTGATAGGTATATATCCATTCATCCACCGTTTCCATTGATTTATCATCTACCTTTTAATTTATCCTCAATGAGGCATGTGATGTCTACTGAAGGTCGTCCCCGTTACTAAATAGGACAACCAATCTTATCACGCCATCCTGTCATGTCAAGTATTGTATTTTCTTTGATTGTAAAGGCTTTTCACAGCAGAAAATTTGAATAGGAATTATAATTCGATGTATGGATTCGATTTTGACACTCGCTGGTAAATAAGAAAATCATAAAAAATTTTAGACCCCTGTAAAAGACACCAGCTTGATCGAAAATTCGGTACAGTAGTTAATATTCTTGCAGATTTTCGAGGGGAGGAGGCCACTGTCCAAAAATCATAACATTTAACGGAAACAATTAGTGATAAGTTGTCGAGAACATTCGGCTCTGATTGCCTTGAAGGGGTTTATAACCTTGTTTTTACTTACCGTTCGTGACGCAAAAAGTTGGTAACAAGTGCTTTGCTCAAAACTGTGGTATCTTTATACTTCAAAATCCGTTTAAATCAGAAATAAAAACGTCTTTGGTGAGCAACCCTTTTTAGTTGTGTGTGTCAATTATAATTCCACTCAAGGGAACTTCTCCATCTCGAAAAAGTTCATCTTTTCTTAAAATATTAAGTAATTTAACTTTAACTTCTGAATGAATAATTATTTTGTCGTAAATACAGCTACAACACTTTGATTTAGTGAGTAAATAGCTATGAATTAAGTATACGAGTATGTGTTAAGTATATGTTAAATGTCGTACCTATCACTCTTTGAGTATATAGGCAGGTTTTCAAAAGGCGCGTTTGGTTCGAGGTCGCTCATTGTATTTCGTCATGGATTTCCCGCGTGATGACGCATTTACCAACCATAGTTTACCGCGCGGAAGCATGGTTCTCTCGATGGGACAGCGATGAATAATTAATGCCCTCCTCGAAGCCGGTCGCCATATGCTGTTAATTAACATCCAGCCCCCCATTTTCATCCTGTTCCATCGAGAATGATATGAAGGGAGGGAGGAGCTTTGAGGGAGACGGGAGAGAGGGAGAGAGAGGTTCCTTCGGACACGTGTGAGGGAGCCTTTCAGGAGCAAACACTCACTCCCGTTCCGCGAACGACTACCCTCCCTCGTCCGCATTAAACAGTGGCATTCGTTAAAGCGTAAGAGACCTCTTAATTGAAGTGATTTTAATATTGTACCCTTCCTGCAAGAGAGCAGGCGAGAGCGCGCGTGGCAGTTGAATATTTTAAAAGAGCCGGCGCTTAATATTTGAGCGATTGTCCTCGCGTGTGTTTGTACTGCTTCTCTCCTCCCCCCTAATTCCCTTTGCTTCCTCCTTTCGTTTTCCCATTCCCTCCCTCGCACACCGTTTCCTGGGTCACGGCCAACGACGTTACGCACCCTGTCGCAAACACGCACCATGCCTTTCTTCCCCATTTAACCCTCCAACCTTTGCATTTCTTTCGTTGCTCTCAAGTCTTCACACCTCGTCGAGGAGTTCACGAATGCAATCCCAACGAGGTCTTGAAAGCAAAGTGCGGAGGAAGGCCGTGCCCTCAGTCAACACTTATTTGACAGCTTAATTGCGTTCTGCCCGTCAATTAATGTAGAATTGCTCCCATCTCGTAATCTTGCTCATTTCTGATGTACTTCATAAAATAAAAATTCTTTTTCTCTTCCACACTTTATTTTAAATAGTACGACCCGGGTTTCTGCATATCATGATATCATCAGGTACAATTCGGTGGGTGGCTCGCACTTAAATAGGTAACCGTGGGTGGAGGGAGGGTATGGAAAAAGAGGGGTGGGAAGGAACATTGATGACGGGTAAAAGTGTTTTTCAAGAAAGGGGGTGGGGGAAGGCCTTGGTCTGGATTGCATAGGCGAAACGGCAAAGGAAGAAAGGTAAAAGGAAAAAAGGGGGGGGGGTTCTCAAAACTTTTAAAAAACATGAGGAAATCAAGATTGAGGGTCGTAGGGGGATGGCAGTGTGACAGAAAGTAATGGTGACTGGTAGGGGAACATATGGTCATCACAAAATTCACAATCTCAAACTGTTCTAAGAAGTCCATTTGCGCAATTTAACTATTTATTTTTCCCGATTAATATGCCTCATCGAATTATTTCTCCTGTATACGGTACATGTCATCTTCCAGTACCTTTCTGTGGAGTTTTAAGAACCTCCCTCTTGATAAAAACAATAGAATAAGATTTTATTTGATGGATTTATTCAATCATGATAGTGGCGCAAACTTAAATAATATTCTACACTTTCGCGTGTGCGTGTTTGTGAATTCTTCATTATGGTACATGTTCCTTATAATTTTCTAAATCTATTCTAATTATTCAAAATGATTATTAGGGAAGAATTATTGCTTATGTTGCAATGAATTTTAAGCTTCTCAATACATTTTTGCTATGCGTAGCTTATTCAATGCTTAGTGCTTTCTTAAACTAGTTCATTATTTATTTATTTATTGTTACATTTTTATTACCCATTATTAAAACTGTGAGTTAGTGTTTCTATCAGATTATTTGGCAAGAGAAAAATATTGAAATACGAGGCCAACATATCAGTTGTAATTTTTATGAATATGATGGCAGTTATGTATATAATTGGAAATCGTTTTAGAAGTAGAGGGAATATTTTGATAAAATACTTAGATTAATTTCTTGAAAAACGTAATTAATATTTATTTTCGGGAGTATGTTCTTCTTTCATGGACAAATTTTATGCAGATATGAACAATTCCTCCATTGCTTACTGAAGGTATATATATTGCCGTACTTTTGATAAGATTTAAAATACAATGGCTTCTAAAATAATATGCCGTTAGTCGACAACTTTGATAACAAAATAATGAGAAAGCAATAAACGCCAAGCCTAACCCCGTGAATCAGGAAGTATTTTACTTCGTAGCATTTATCATGATAAAAACCTTATACTGGAAGGTCTAAGGCTGAACACATTAGTTTTTTGGATGAGCAAATTTGATGACCCTTTTTCTCTGATGTGCTTTGCGTGGAGTTGGTAACTTTGCGTTGGAAGGAATGCTATGGGAGTGTCGCCGCCTGTACGGTACCGTTGCTAGCAGAAAAAAGTAAATATTTTTTTTATGCGAAAATAAATCTACGTTTGTTTCCCCGCAGTAAAAAAAAAGTGGTCGGTATTGTGTGCAATAAGCGTTTTTGTGTCGGCAGGGGAAACACACCGGTCGTTTTTACGTTCAAACGCTTTTGTTTACTCTCGTTATCACCACAAAAGGTGAATTTTTTTCCCAGGAGCGCGAGGGGGTAATTCGGGAGCAATAAAAATAAAAATATACCGAGAAATAAGCGGCCGCAGGCATTGTATGGGGCCTCGCGCGTGTAGAATTCAATTTCCATTAATTACGCTTTGTTTCAGCGTGTCTGTTTTGAGGACTTTTTTGTGCATTGTTGCTCGTTTGTTTCATCTCTTCCGCACGGTTTTCGTGAGTAACTGATGCGTTTGCAAACGAGCAATTTTTGAATTTTTTTCCACGAGATAAGCAGATTATAGAAGACTTTTGAAGAGTCATTTTAGCGGGCACATTTTGGGATGATTATGATGCCGAAGCACGCAGCCATTTCACATGGTTTCCGCGCTCGAAAGATTATTGCAATGAAAGCATTCCAGCTGGTTTGGGGTTGCAATATAATCCAAGGGCTCTCACTCCGAAATTTACTCGGATATTAATTTTCATACCCATAAATTTGATTTTCATAATTTCTGAAACGAATCGTAATTGGATATGGCAATAATGTCTTGTGTTTCACGTACAGTTAAATATTTCCCATTTGATTGAATCATTATTTCTCATAAAAATACTTAACGAACACAATACTTTGTTAATTGCGTGCCGCGAAATTATTAGATTATATCGCAGTTGTTTTTGTTAATGTGCAACGAAAGTGGTACTGAAATTTAGTGATTTTTAGTGACGCACATCCGTTCCGTAAATGCACTGTAATTTTTGGGAATTCACGAATCTAAAAAGTGTTTTTTATTGAATTTACAGAATTGACTACAGGTATTTCTGGGACGGTAATTTAATCGGCCTATTCAAAATTATTGCCCTCAGAATAGCATTGTAATTTTTTACTAGTTTTCAGTCCTTTAAAAATCCAAAAATTTGAGTTATTTACCTTGTTATTTTATTACCACTTCAATCTATTTACTTCATTGCGTTACATGCCTCGTAAGCTAAAATCGGAAGATTTCTTCCTGCCAGCGAACGTTTCTTTACCTCATTATATTAGTAAACTGCTCTAATCGGAAGAGTAATCATATTTACGCCCAGCACCCAACACAATGTCAATGAAAATGGAACTACTTATCTAAAGCCTGAATCACACGATCATTTTTTTTCGACGCGAAAGTGATCACTATGGCGATCACTGCGCAAAATGATCGTCGCCGGCAATTGTTTTTCGCGATCGCGATGAGGATTCCCATCGCTATTTTTCATCACTCGTCCGGTCGCTTTTTCCGTCGCTAAAACCGTCACTAAAACCCCATATCAGCAAATCGGAACGCATTCCCCTATGGAGCGATTGCAGCGCACCGTTTGACAATTGTGGGTACGACATAAATAAACAAACACGCAATATAATCTCGTGATGTGGGTCCTATGACAACGAGCTGTGTTATTGGTAATGATGCGAAAAGCGACGGCGGGAGTGACCGTGTGATTCAGAAAAATGATCACAAGAGCGATTGCTTTTCGCGACGGGAAAAGTGATCTCGATAGTGATCACTTTCACGACGAAAAAAAATGATCGTGTGATTCAGGCTTAAGTGTCGGTGCCACAATTTTTTATCATGCCTATTATCTCTAGTTTTCAAACCTGAGTTGATTTCTGTTCTCAGGGCTGTTGTCAGGTGCGTGTGATCGAGAGTTATTTATACCCAATATTATTCGTCAATTTTTGGTCGGTCTGATTGGAGACCATATGACTTTTGCATGGGAAAATCGTATTGTTTTTAGTGTAGATTTCCAGGCGTGGATGAGCATGTTTTCCGCATTGTGATTGAAGTTCTTTTCCTCCTATCAAGTGAGTATAGATAAAGCGCAATCTCACAGACCTGACATCATCTCCTTGGATGGAAACCGACTCATTTACCGAAACGTCGACGGCAAAGTGATTATTGACCCGGTGGAAAACCCTACTAGCCTTTTACAGAGATAGTATTTCCCTTAAGTTTCACTTGTCCCTCTTTTTCCCATGCGTTTGTCACCTTCCCTCTTTTTTGGGCCTTGTCATTTTTTTTTACGAACAACATTTCCTCTCTGCGTTTTGACCTGCTTTTTCTTCCATCTACTTCTTTCGGTCACATGTCGTCCCTTCACCCTGGAGGCATCAGAAACATTACCTTGTGTCCCTCGGACAACAAGGCCTCTGCGGGCAGTTTGATTAAAAACAAATGTATCGATCTGCCAGTACCCGGAAAAACGGATCAGGGGTGAACGGGTAAAAAATGTGGGTTTCTGGGGAAAAAATGGGATGAGTGAGAAACGGAGCTGAGTAATAGGAAGAGATGGGAAGAGCGAAGAGCTAAATTTCCCTCGGTGTCTGTGAAAACCCGGTAAAAGAGAACGGTTGAATCAACCGCAATTGAATGATTTTCTCGTGCTGAGCACTTTGATTTTTTGAATTCGTCGGTGGAAAAGTCTAGTGCTGGGAAATGTTGTACGTACATGCGGTAGAAATTTGTTTACATCGATATAAGATGTTAATTTTTGTCGAAGAATGTTGGGGTAAACTGAGTTTTATTAATACCCGAGCTATGATAAATATATTCGCCTCATTCACTCGCCGATGTTTCATTTTGATATATCATACAGTTCTCCTCTTTGTATTTGGCCAAAAAAGAGGTTAAGATTTCTTGACTAAACAATTTTTCATAACATTCTTTTCCTTGATTTTAAATCTTCGTAAAATGAGAATAGTGACAATGCCCTTTCAACTTGGTCCTTAGCTATGTAATCTTGTAACTATAGCTTTAAATAATGTTTGTTTACTGATCTGCAAGATTGAAATAATAGGACACTTCACTTGCTCTCGATGAGATATTTTTTCTTGATGGTTTTCCCGTTTGACAATTTATACATATTATCTTTCTTGATAGAAAGAGTATACTCCTGTCAAAAGTTTTTGATTATTTTCTCCACTTTGGAAATTTTACTCAGACTTTCCGCATTGTTATTTCAATCGTTAATTCTCTAATTAGACAAGAAGCGTCCCGTTGAGCAAAGAAATACGTTCTCTGAAAGGTATCCATATGATATTCTTTTTTCCGTGGATCTATCGCCGAGAACTGTGGTAAAAATTAACGAATACGCTAAACGATCGAAAATCGGCGTAATTGTGAGCGAGAAACGCGTCGATTAACTTTGCGTGAGACAAAAAGATAGATCATGGAGGTGGTTTTGCGTTGCGGAGACGAGGAGGAGGTTGAACTGCGAGTGGAAATTATGGGAACGAGGGAGAGGAAGGGTAAAGTATACAGTCAGAGAAACGGAGAGAACGAAGCCTTTAGTACGGGTATGTGTTTGAGTGAAAAAATAGTAGGAGAGGGTGGGAAGAGAGGTAGCCTTTACAGTGAAACCGGGAAATGAAAAATATGCCTCATCACTCATTCGTCCTTTTTTCTCCCTCGCAGACTTTTTTATTCCTCGACTCTCGCCCACCGTTTTGCGGACTGTTCGATGGTGTTCCCGGGATGAGGGAGGTAGCGCATGGTCACGGGGAGGAGAAAGAGAGAAGTTTCTCTGAAGGGACGAGAAATATATATCAAACGCGTGCGCGTGAGATTGTGCATAATGGCGCGGTTGTATTTTTCAATTTTTCCCCGCTCACTTTCCTTCTCCCTTCTCGCCTCTCCCCTGAATTCTTCACGTGAATGTGTATTTTTTCTTGTTCCCTTACTTTTCCTCTTTTCTGTCCGAAATGCACAAAAAATATATATGCCTGCGTTGATGTTTTTTTGGCACGTTCCTGGTCACGCTCTCTGTTTTTGCGGGACCTCTTGTGGAATAGAAAATCACGCATCCAATTTCACGGGCCATATATAGAATGACGTGCTTGTCTGAGGAAAAAGTCAGTGACTGAATGACTGACGTCTTGTGGAACTGGGAAAGAATCGAGGTGGCTCCTTCTTTTTGCTGGGTCAGGATCATTCTCGACACCGTTTCTGGTTCTGTGCAGAAGGCATGATCTGATCTTGGTATTGCCTCTAATCTTTAGTGGGAAAGGTGGCAAAATAATGTATTACATCAAAGGGATGGATGAAATTCTCTCTTCCAAAATCACTCATTCTCCATTTTGGGATTGATAAATGTCTTTATTGGAGCGAGATCAACGCCCCAATAATTTCTCTTCCTCCATATTAATAGTCCCTTCTTCCATAAATTTTCCGTATAATGCAGCTATGACTGATTATAAAATATGCTTTAAATATGGCACTACTTTTCACGTAAATTGTGTGGGAATTTATTGCTGGGCTCAATTTTCTATTTCGATCTAGTATTTGCGTTTTGATTCAAGAATCATTATCCCTGTCGTCTAAAAGCTGATCCTTGTCACTTCTATTCTCATCTCTCTTTTGCTTTTGTCCTCAACTCAGCGCATGTATTATATTCCATACTACTGCTTACATTACCAAAACCTTCCCACTTGTCAATTCACCTTGTACTTGTTTTCCTCATCCTAGTCCGCATCTCCGTGTATTCCAACCCCAGTTTTTACATCTTCCCCAGTGTACATATTTTACATCCATGAAATAGATGCCTTCATATTGATGCTTTTGTAGATGATTTAAAGGTATTTTTGTTTCTACTTTCATGTGGGTATTTTTGCAGAGTGCAACTTATTCGTGAGCGTGGGCCAACATTCCTGAGTTTCGTGAGCGAACTATTTTAATATGACTGGTTTGCAAAGGATTTTTGTATCCGCTGGTGCATCTGTTTACCTTATATTAGAATGGTGGTATTATTTATAGCATTTTGTGTCCCTCGTTTTAGTTTTCTATCTCCATTATATCGACATGAATGGTGCGCGAATCAATCCTTCAAAAAGTTTTATTTTTTTCATTATGTAATTGAGTAACACATGAAAATGTTCCAGTGTTCATGATAGTTTCTTTTTCTGTTATAGTGATATGAAAACCATGCATATCTTTGTCCATCCGCAGCTTAGTATTAAATATTTGTATTAGATTTACATAATTTCTATTCAGAAAAAAGTAAGGAGATGCATGGACATTTTCTTGATATGCTGATGATTTTTGGGTTCTATGGGAGGCTCTATACGTATATAATAACGTATATGTGCTAAAACATTTAAGAACTAATATTTTAGTGATTGTTTATAATTTTTAAAATGTGTTGAAATATTGTCTTCAGCTACGACGTCATACAAAAAGTGCGAAAATATCTCTTCAAAACGCATGTACTATTTTCATCTGAAGTTGCACACTAGGATATCGATTCGAAGGAATGATGAATGAAAGTTTGTAGTCATGGTGTAAGTGCTCCATGTGAAGGGAAAAACAGAAAGTGACGGTGTTTTAAAGGGTGCGATGGTAAGGTTCCTCCTTTGCGATGGCCTGTTAGGCCTTTCGTGGGGATTCGGAATGCCTAAGGCTGCGACAAAAGTGCGAGTGGGAGAGAAAATGGACGAGATGATGTGGTGACTGGGAGGGAATGAGAACGCTATAAGGGAGAGTGGGCCCCACACTCTGGGGGTGGAGATGACTCGAAATAAGGATGCCGCATCGGCTAAAAATTATCGAATCGACGATTTCCCGATGTTCATATCAGCATTTAATACCTACTCGCGTAAAATGGATGACTTAAAAAACAGCATTTTTATTTTTTTCCCTCCCTCTAACTACATTCGTCATTGGCGCTACGAAATGGTGCATTTATCGGTAGAAATAATTATCAGAATAATGGTGAGCTTTTCGAATCGGTATGCGATCGATTTTTTGCCCCTCCCTCTCTGATAAGTGCTATGGAAAGACGATATTCTATTTCTTACAGAAGCGATGGATTCACTTATCATATCATAAATCACAAAACTAAGAAAAAATTTTCTCGCTAGGAATGTGCGACTACTTGAAAATTTGAGTCGAGAGTAGTAGTTAGTACTCGACGCGAGTACTTCGAGTAATATGACGAATGTCGAGTCGAGTAGTTTTTGGTTACAGAGCTGTCGATGCCAGTGCGATCAGAAATCGAATGACAGGAGGCAATATCGTGAAACTCATATATAATATCGTTTTTAAAGTCAATAAGTCGTTTTAATTCCTTGGCCTGGTAATTTCAGCTTGCTGTCTACGTAGCAGTCCACCGCTTTAGTATTCGACTTGGGCGCTGAATATCTTGTAGTCAGCCGCGGCGGCCGACTGTCTTCCGACCTGGCGGCGTAATTGGAGTGGATCGCTGCATCGCGCATACCTTTTTATGCGATACTTTTAAACCCTACCATACTTTATTGGCGCAAACGGCGAGTGAATACGTTATAATTATTAGGATTTCTATGGACAAATGCAACGTTTAGGTTTTAGCGGACAATGCTGTTTTTTCCCGGAATTTGTCGTCACAGGTACTGGCAACCTTTAGCCTTTTTGAGTACTACTTACGTCCGTCGTTAATTTTCGTTTATTCCTTGTTACGATCAGTTTCAATCTTGAAATAACAAATAAACTATTGCTATGGCTAATTAAATGATGCCAGAAATTGAAGAAAAGAGAAGCTGCATTGCCAAGTTCAGAAATTGCCATACTCGACTCGACATTAAAAAGTACTACTCGCCCATCCATATTTCTCGCCTTACATGTAGCGAAGTTAGTTGCATGCGAATTATCAAATGCGGGAATTCTTTATGACACCTCAAAAACTACAACAGCCTTTGAATTCGAATTTTGCTATTTTTTTCCGTATTGCGCACCACACTATGCCGCAATTTTCCCAGTCTGGCTTTAAGAGATCTCATATCCGCCCTTAAGAATTCCATCGTATTTAGTTCCTTTTCTGCTCGATGCTTTCTAGGTATCGAGCAATCGGATGCATCAATGCTGAGGCAGTATCCTAGTCAGGGATGAAAGTGTGAGTGAGGGTGCTGATAGGAGGAAGACCGGACCCCCTTCATCGCACCTCCCCACAGGCCTTCCATTCCAATCCCACCCCTCCGACCTCTCTCTCCATAGCAACCCCCTTCGGCTGCCGCTCCGGCCGAAAAACCCTTGATGCGGTCTCGAGTGGCGGTTTGCCGAAAGTAGTTTCGTCTGCTGCTTCGTCTGCCTGACCGACGGCTGCCCACGATGCTCTAAGCATTCCCACCCACACTACACCAGCCTACGCATCGGGTGTGTGTGTGACCCCATCCCCCAACATGTATGTATGTACTTATATAGAAATCCTCACCATCGTATGGGATATCGCGGGGAATGGGGAAACGGGGCATGGTGGATGGAACTTCCGAACCGAATGCGAGCGGTAGGCGTGCGGTTACGATGAGCAAATGTAAGGAACTTTTTGAACGGGCCCATAGTATTCTCGTCTGCTGCCTCGACGTCCTTTTCCATGTGCTTATATCGCTTGCAGCTGGTTCGAAAAGGAAAGTGAATTTTTTTCTCTGAGGGAAAAATAAATAAAGCTAATGCTTTTTTATTATTTAACCCTCAGATATGAGGTAAAAAACTGACGTTTTTTCATCAGTACACCCCAGATTATCATACGTGAATAACTAAGCTTTTTTTATAGCTTTATTCTTGTCAATCCTTTGCTTAGTGATCATTGATGCATATATTTTTACATTTATTGAAAACGCTATGTAGATTCGGTGTAGTTTTTTATACTTATTATTATAACTTTTCTATTCATCTGATTGCAACATATATTTTACCAGATTCCTCGAGGCGTTAGGAACTAGGTTAAACTTTAGGAATTTTGCCTGTATGTTTCCGTTTAAGTATCATAAATTCTTCTAATCAATATGTATTAATATATTACGGCATATTTATATCTCAGTTGAACAATGGCTATGCTTTTCAAAACGCCAAAAGCTAAAAATATAGCCTCACCAAATGTTAAAATTTTCATATCCATGCCTAAAGATTTGCTGTATTTACAGAATTGGTGTGTGATATGCTTTGTGATTATATTTTAAGGACAATGTTGTGTAACAACATATTCCCACTTAAAATAGTATTATATTTTATATTTAAACGCTTCCGTGGAAATCTGAGTGTGATTTAATCGAATAAAGGCAGGTTATGTCGTGTTGTTATTGGCCTTCGAATATTCGTCGAAACGCACACGGTGGAGTACTTACTGTCAAAGATTAAACATTTTCATCAAGATTTATTGCGGTAAACTTCATGGAAATATGGCCATCAGGCAATAATATAACTTGTGTTTTTTTTGGTGGAGGTTTTCTCATAAAATTAAATTAGTTATTCTTATCTTCTTCTCATTTCTAACTCACGATCACTTCCATTCCTCTTATGATTATGATCTGTGCCAGCTCTTCTCATGAACTATGAACGGATTTGAGTTGTGGACAGTTTCGTCATATATTTATATTCTGTAAAAAACATAGAGAGCCTAATGTTAGCAAGGTCATTCCTTAGTAAAAGACAATATCCATTGAAACATCAGGCATAAACGTATGTCCTGTTTCGCTATAATTTATGTTATAATAACTCGATGGTTGTGTTGTACATGGAAACTTTATTTTTGACGCGGCTTCATTGTGTGCTTACTATTAATAATCGATCGTAATAAGCATCTTATGTGAGGGTATATATATTTTGAAAAACAAACGTATGAATAAGCCTCTCCAGCATTTTTTTCACTCACCTCGGATACATTCGTTGCATTTGCTTTTCACTTGCATGATTTTATCTCATAATTTTATTTATTTTATGTTTTCACGCACGGATATTGAAGAATTATTTTCCTAATGCTTGTTTCATAATATTTCCCTTTTCTATAACATTTCGGTGGAGAAGTTTTGATATCCTTTGATTTCGATATGGAACGACACCCGACCCCGATGAAGCAAGAATCACGTCCGTCGTGGTGAGGGCGGATCCGAGCATCACGCATCGTGTCCGAGGAGCGAATATCAGTCCGTCGGGACGAAATTACCCTCGGCATCCGGCCAGGTAACGACTGATTGCCTTTCCGTCGTCGTGGGGTGAAAATGAAATTGGAAAGGAAGGAAGGGATACATCCCTTGTGGAATACCAATCTGTCCACCCCAGCCTTCATCCTCCCTCCTTGCGAAAGGGATTCCACTTTCTCTTTTACCACGTCCCTTACCCCAATGAACCCCGGCACACGGAACTGGAGATGTCGACTTATTGCAGAGGTTTTACTGCGTGTATTGTAGCAAATAAATACTTTGAATATCTGCCCACCCTGGATGAACTGAGTGAAATCGTTTTTTCTGGAGAATTTCCATTTACTTGTCAAGTATATTTGAGAAGCATTTGCCACCAGATGATTAGCATTATTTTTATTTCCTTTGTAATTTTTTCTTTACTCTCTATTTACTCCGACACATCTATAAACGATTCGCGATCAGAGTAGTGATGAGAAGTAAAATTTTTACATGCATTACACAAGAATAAATTCTGAGTAGTGGGCAATTCAAATTATCAATCTAAAAATCCTCCTGTTGAAAATTCACCTTCATGTCATTCAAGGCTGCACTTTTAATGTCTAATGTGCATTTCTTCCAAAGATAACCTTCGGTGATTTTGAGTGAAACACAGCGTCTGCCTTTAATTCATTCTAATTCATCCCTAAATAAACGTTCATTATTAGCTCTTTAGGAACTAGTTTTGGGAATTAATGTACCGCAATTTTAACATCCCTTAGTTTCTGAGAGCACAAAATAGGCTAAGGGAAGGTATAGGTGAATTCTCTCGAATGTTTCTCATCCTGATAACAGAATTTTTATTCCTATATGTTTACGGTCAATTCACGCTTGCTTGCGTACCTTGGCTTCATTCAGTTTCTCCTAGGAATGTATTTATGCCGTGTAGTTCATCTAGCCATTCGACATTAGAGAGTATGACTTCGGTGATTTCAGTTCGTAAGATGATGTCATCGCGTGACCGATTACACTGGAAAGGACTTGGCAGCAACGTTTAGGATTTCAATTTCCATCGCATGATATGGAGGGAGAAAAAATGAAGTTACTCCAATTCATCCCCCCCATTCATTTTCCTGCGGACAAGGAGTAATGGAATCTCCAAGGGAATATACAGCGCATTACATATATCCCATTCGGTCTACCCCTCCCCTCTGCGGTCAACACCCTTATCCAAGAGGAGGGTTGTGAGCCACCCACGCCTTTTTTGATTCAGGCCTTGGCTGCGCAAGTCGGGCGTGGTCCTCGTGATATCCCCTGAGCTTCCACCGCACCCTGAATGATATGACGGAGAGGCGTCTTCGATTGCCTCTCTTTCTCGTCGCCCTTCCCCCGACCGCAAATAGCCTCCGAGGCACATCCATCTCTTTCCTCCGCCCTTCCGATATGTATGCGTCCTATCCCATCTCACCCACCCTCCATCAGCCCTCATATCACCACCACCGACCATCCCCCGGCGTGGTTTAGTCATTTAGGTGAGAGGCATTGGAGAGAATTCATCTTTGTTTTAATCTATTTTTATCTAAGAAACTAACTGATGATAAAATTTCGGTATAAGTACAATTATTCCTAAAATTTGGTGTTGAATAGTTAATCATCAATGTTTTTAAGTAATTAATGAGAATTAAGTAATGACTGACGCTGTGTTACACTGAAAATCACCAAAGAATATCTTTGAAAGAAAACATACTTTAGGCATAATAAATGTCCTCTTGAGAAACATGCTAGAGGAGCAGTGTCAGCGATCCACGTTTTTCAAAATTATTTCATGAGGCCAGCAAAAATATTGAATATTAATTATTCTAGCATTTTTTCAGAGAAATTGCTTGCTCTACGACTAGTTTATTCAATTTAGGACAATATTTAATGTCCATCTATTTCTCTGCCTTCCAATATTGATAAGCCTTATCCTATATCACCAACTCATCTCTCCACGCCCACAAATCACCGTGGCCATCCCCCTATGTGATTAACCATCCTCGCCGCGTTACTCCGAAGAGGCAAGGATGGATATCAGCTTTTTTCATCCGCCATTCCCTTTTACCTTTACGGGAGCGAAACCAAGCGAAATAAGATTCGAAAGTAAGCTCCTCATATCATAGAGGATCGGATTTTATTACCAAGAAAGCGTTCTCTGGCCAATAAAAATTCCATCGACTCAATCATAATCAGAATTTGTTCATATAATCACGTTAGCATAAATTATAAGTCTGTAAATCATATCCCATCTCATTTTTGTCAGATGTACTAAGTTATCGACTCGTTCATCAATATTTTTTTATTGTCTATTGTAATCAGAGGTGGCGCTAAGTATTTGCCCACCCCCGCGAAAACTTTTGTGGGGCCCCTATATAAGCTATGATTGTAGAGATGGAAATGAATTAAAGGCTTCCTTTTCCATATTAAAACCTTCGCATGATTTTAGGATTAATAAAGTGTAATTAATAGCATTATTTACTGGCTATTATTTTTTCCCTACTCGCGACGGAGACCCCTTGGGCCGACCTACTTGGGCGCTGTAGGATCTGCTGGGCCCTTATCGCTGCCAATGATTGTAATAGAATTTAAGAAATCGAGGGTCACATCACGAAATAAAACCGAACGATAATGACTAAGATTCTCGCCATAACGCGGTGAAGATGGTGAATTTAAAGCGGTGGTGGAAAAGATGTGAGGGCGATGGTGGGTGAATTTGGATTGGGTGTTTATATACATATCGGGAGAGGGAGGAATAAATGAATAGTAAATATTTTGCTAAGGTGAAATAATCCATTCTAATATCATGCGATTTCACCACAAGTAGCGCTAAAATAAGTAACAGCGAATATTTCCTGGTAGACATTTTTCTTATTGCGACCACTCGTACTCTACCATTTTTCACGTCTAACATAACGTAACGTAGTCTAACGTATTTAGACAATATAAAGAAAAAACTCTCACAGGGAATGGAAAAACGACTTTTATTTTTCACGGTTTCATCCACTGTATTACTTCAATGTGCGTTTCCTCAGCTGTTTGTTTTCCATCTTCTTCCTCTACAGTTTTATGATTACTTGATTACCTCCCAAATTAAAAAAAATTGCAGAATTAAGGTAATAAATTTACACGTGATAGAAATGCCTTTTTAAAAATTATTCATTCATCGATTCATTCATTGGCGAATCGTATTCTATGCATGACTCTGAACTTACGAAGAGCGAAGATTATAATTATTTTCTTTTGATGGTCTATGGATGGAATGGAAACTCAACCGACGTTCAATTTCATGTAATATCTCTCTTTTGCTGTGGAATAAGAACTTTACTTAGTTGGAAAAATATGATTTTATACTGTACCATTAACTATTCTTAGTAATGGTGGAAAAAGCTATTTTTAATCAATACCGAGTCTAATTTATGGATTGAGCCACTAGTGACCTTTAGAGCCTCCTTTAAATTCGCGGATGATGTGCATTGGTGGAAAAGAAGAACGGTAGAAATAAGATAGAAAGAGAGAGAGGAAGTGAGAGAGAGAGAGAGAGAGAGCTAGAGAGAAATTGGAATGACCGAGTTGGGAAAGAGGCGAAGAATAGGAGAACCTCCTCTCTTTCTCCCCTTTCTCTTCGGGACTGTATTCATATTTACATTGATCTATAGAATTCGCAAATATTGGAGGAAAGTGGATTGGTGTGGGTATTCCCGGCGAACGAGGCCATATTAAAGGGCCCTGTTAGGAATGAATAAAACATTGGTTTACATATTTCTCTGCATGGCTGCTGCTCTGCTCTGCTGATGGCGAGAGCATCCCATACTGCCTTGGTAATCCCGGGGGTTTTAAGGGTGTAGGGCCCAAAGAAATGGAGAAAAGAGGGAAGTGTGTCTAATAGATTCGAAATTTAAAACGTTTACTGCCATACTGAATACTTATCATGCCTAATATTGGGAATACTTAGTAAATATTTGATTAAAGTTTTGTTTTTGTACCACACACCTGCTGCCTAATTGTTAAATCAAATAGTAGAAGCCTAGATTTTTTGAAAATTCATAATTGATATAAGAAAAATAAGCTTTGCAAAAATTCCCAAATGAATTATGCTTATTTAAGAGTGGATATGTTTTGCTGCACTACAGCATCAACACGACTGCCGTGAAGGTTAACTTTTACATATCATTTTATATCATTCATAATCAGGTGAAGAGCTTAGGAGGCGGGGTGATAGAATTTTGTGAATTTTCGCTAGGAATCCCTGGGAAAATCCTGGGTTCCAAACGAGGGAAGGTTGGCAGTGAGGAGGGGTTGGATATGACTATCCGGATAATAAGCTTATGTGCTGATATATTTAATATAATAAGTAATTTTAAAGAGACATTTCCTTCTCGCACCGAATTCAATCGCAGTATATCCCATTGCTCATATGTTTTTTATAATTTTTTCTCACTTATCATTAATTTATTTTGGTAACTATACAGTGACGGTATTAATAAAGATATTTTTGTTTTAGTGATGTGTAAAAATGTATATCGACATAAAATACTGAATTTCAGTTGATTTACTTGGTAAAAGTATTCTTCAGTTTAAAAATAAATTCCTAGATGGCCGTCCGTGTTATTTCTTGCGAGGTTGATTTATGCTTTTTGCCATTATCTATTAAAATGGCCCTGGACAAGCTTACAAACTTGAGAATTAGGAATAAATTTTGAAAATTAACTTGTATGGCATTCTGAACACCTCATTGCATTAGCTTGGAAAGCACAAAATATATGAATTTTGCCCAGCTCGAGTATTTTCGTTTTCAGCCCACTGCGCGACAGTACTATCTAATGATTTGATCGTTGGATTATTCTTCCTCATAGGATAATCCTCCAAATTGGTTAGAATAGCAATGGCGATGCCTGGTTTCGCTGGTGGTAGGACCCGCCCGCCTTTGTGACGGTGCGGGATTCCTCGTCCCATCCCTTCCTTCCCTATCCCGTCCCAGGAGGCGTCGTCGGGCTCCTATCGCGGCGGCGCCTCCTTCCTTTCTCCTTCCTGTCCTCCCCCTTCTGCGGTGCAGAGGTAAAAAGCTTATAGGCCCTGCCCCAGGAGTTTATCCTTGCGAGCTCGCCCTGGAGTCTCGTTCCATTTGCGCGACAGTGCTATCCATATCTTCTAATTATTGAGATACTTCGTATGTATGACAAAAATGGGATGGGAGATGAGATCACAGAGTTATAATTTGTGTTAACGTGATTTTATGAACGAATTTTGATTATGAAAGCTGATTGCTACGGTTAATTTAATTTTAATTTTTGGAATGCTACTGCCTGGCTAGTAATGGAAGTGAACGCTTAAAATGTTGTAGAAACAACAGCAGAATACAAAAAGAGAGGCGAACGAACATGGATGCTTGTATTCAGTGAAAAACAGAAAGGAATGTTAACAGGAGAGGGAGAGAGCGAAGATGGAATCCTTCATCCAACCGCCGTTTTTAAATTCCTTTCTTTCTCTCTCTCCAGCTCCATCGTATCTCATGTTTTTTATCGCTTTGGACTTGGCCGGAAATCCCTCCGTAGAAATGGGCGGAATTCGGCAAGAACACGGCATACATATATGTATAGGAATTGTGGAATCGAATGACTCTTTCCGTGATGGAAGAGAGATATTTTAGGCGATGTATATCGATTCCGGGTGAGCTCAGAGCCTAAAGTGATGTTTGGTTCCCGCTTTTGTTTTGATCCGACATGACGTGCTGCGCCGTCTCTGCTGAGATGTCTCTTTCCCTATCTCCCTTCCTCTTCTCTTGAGCAATGTCACTTTACGTTGGGCAGAGAGAGAGAGAGAGAGAGAGAGAGAGAGAGAGAGAGAGAGAGAGAGAATGAGAGAGAAAGAAAGATATTTGCGCCCGTCTAGTTTCTCTTTTTTTCCGCCATCCCGGGAGAAGGCTTTGGCCCCATTTTGTTTCCATCCGATGCGACGTGCGTGTCAATGCTGGGATGAGGGGGACGCGCTGTCACGCTTTGCGGAAACCCTGTTGCTTCCGTGACGTATTTCTACCCATGATGTACTCTTTCCAGTGACGTTTCCTTCGAACAGTGATGGTTATATTGAGCGAAAATGTTTTACCGCCCTAGAGTTGAAAATATTAAATCGAAAAAACGTATATCAAGCCAAATATCGAGTTTCTCGGAATTATAGGAAGAAATAATGAATGTTGATTCAGTGCAGGAAGGGAGATTGCAGTAGTTGTGGTAGAAATTTCATTCTTACCGAGAAATTAAGTAATGGGAAAAGTTTAGTTAGAAGCATTGAAGGATTAAGGAATTTAAACTTACGCTTGAAAAATCGTGTGATTAGTGCAAATTTGTCTCTGAGAATGCTAGTATAAATAGAATATATAACATTTCACACAAATTAAAAAAAAATGATGTAGTTGTAATTATATTGTTTGTTATTTATTATGTAGAGGTAATTAAGATTTTTGTAACTTTTATGGATATCCTCTTGATCGTCAAGAAGAAATAGGTGTAATATGGTGCTCGCGGGCCACCTTTTTGACACAGTCGTGAATGTAAATCCTTTGCAAGTACCCAATAGTTCCACCATATTCCTGTTTTGGGGTAGATTAAATTTAATATTTTAAAATTTATACGCGATATTATCAATAGTATTTCATGTATGCTTATCGATCAGTTTTGATTTCTGGCCTTCTTTTTAATTCAAGTGTCTTGCCATTTATTTTTTAATGTAATAATACCATTTCAGCCTCGCAATCATTGCTTGAAGTGGTCCTGCAGTTGAAAAAAATGCTTTGATTATTTTAAGTTGCTGTTTCAAGTTTGAATTGAGAATTTTAAGCTATCCTCTACTATAGTAATGCAATTACTAATTTAGCACATGCTTCGCAACTGTTAAATCCTCAAGGACCGAGAGAGATGCAACTCTGACAGAACCAGAAAAATTGTAAGATTATGATTGTGATACACCATAAAAAGACACGGACATGTTTGGGTCGTCATAATTTGAACTCAATACAATTCCAGCTCAGTCGTTTGTTCACGATTTTTTTCTGCTCTCATAAAAGCGACTCGTTCGGCAGCCCGTTATTGTTCTCATTTGTCGTCGACATCCGCCTCTGGGGAGTTGCTTTACGTGTGTGACACATCATGGTTAGGAAGGGTGTTACGTCGGCGCATCGTGAAATAACTGCTTCGTGAAGCGGAGTGTTTTGACTGAATGAGCATAAGCATTCGTTAAGACGAGATAGGCGTTGACGTGATGCGTTGGCCGTAGCAGTCGCGATATATTGCCTCCGCAAACCACCTTCCATCACCACCATCCCGCAGGCAATAAACTCGAGGGGTTCTACACCCCCTGCCATACCCCTGGGCGCCCTACATAAGGCACCAAGTCCCGTTATGACGCGATTCCGTGGGCGCGGATGACAGCTCGGGGCCGTGTTAGTCGCTGCTCGTGGCTTCGATTAATTTGACGCTTCGGCGAGAGAGTCGGTGGCAGGGATGAGTGAGCAGGGAAACCTATTTTAATCCGCCCCCTCTTCCTCCACCCCTATTGCGGAAGAGGGAAACATGATGGGAGAATTTCGCGCCTACGAGATTTGAAAATAATGTGTCCAGATCGGTAGCGGGAGTTCCTTTTCCAGTTCCAGTTGGAAAAAGTTGCAATTCTCATCTTAATATCCCTCATCGCCCGGCATTCTGCGAACTTTTACGGAGTGCGATTCCTTATCTAGGGGAGCCTTCAAGTACTACGTTGGCCATAGGCGGATTTAGGGTGGGAGGGCAAGCGGGTACGTGACCCCCGCCCAAAGATAGACGAGATTTTTAATGCAACTATTTATAAATTTTATATTTTAATATGAAAGTTATAAATATTTCCACATTAATAACTTTTATAATAAAGTTAAAAGTACATTTCCTAGCTAAATTGTTACTTGTAATTTTAATCCCAAATATGAGTAGACCGTTTGCCTGCCAGACCATGGTGCCCCCGTAGAAAAACACCTAGATCCGCCCTTGACGTTGGCTCATTTTTGGTAATTTTTGACCCCTCCGTGCAAGCAAAGATAGGCATTGGCCGAACCCCAAAAATAAGGCAACTCGGTAACTCCTGCCTCCCTTAGGAGTTCTTATCTGGCGACTTCAACATTCCCTAGCCATAACCATAGTTATCAATCTTACTCCCTTTCCTTCAGTTATTTTTTCAATACTTAATTGAGATAATTTGATTTTTCATGATTTTTATTGTAAATATTTCATAGATTGGTGATGCGTTCTCTCTGCTTACATGCCTATTCTTATGATTAGCACTGGTGGAGAAAAAAACCAGTTATTTGCGGAGTATATTTATACATGCACTATGAAAAAACCTCTCACTCAAAGTTATTTTTTTCCAAATATAATTCTGTAGCAAAATCGGCAGAGTCAGTAGCAACTGCAAGTTAGATGTTTTGATGTTTTATTCGGAGTTAGTACCTTGATTACGGGTCAACCATGTGAAAAACTTTTAAACCGTATTTATGAGCCGGTGAACTCTTTTAAATGGAATAATAGAAGAAATCGATTGAATTTATTTTACCGCCATCCTTGCTATACCATCCCTCAAACGCAGATTTTTGTTAGTGATATTGTTCATAAATTGATGATGCTGCCGTGTTAGGACCTACTATGGATATTTGTTTTGAATTAGTACTATATTCTTTGTTTAGAATGTGATCGAAAGAAACCTCAGAGCGTTTGTTAAAGTCTCCGGCGGTTTGTATGCACCTGAAAGGGTATTATTTATATTCAGAGCCAAAGTAACATTGGCCACTCACGAATATTGCTACTGTTTTTGGAAATGTTTTCTCCAGAGTGCTTGATTGATAATTTTCTCAAGATTTGGTGAATGATGTATTTGAATTGTGTCTATTTTGACTGAATCAGTTCCTTTTTTCAGTGCGCAATCTCGATCATTGCTTACGACTCCATGTATTTTTTTCCATTTCGGAGACGTGGGATTATATCGTAAACATTTCCATTTGAGGGAGGCGACAAATTAACATTGATGGGACTTTTCCCCGCTCTGTGTACAGCATCCACTATCCAATCACTCAATTAGAGTGGGTAATAGTCATTATTATTGGATGAATTATGATGCACTCATGAAATTACTGCACCAAGAGCTGAATCGCAGTCCGGGATTTGACGTAATAACTTGACGTTGAATTTTTAGCTGTCATTATTTGACGCATAAAATACGGCTTTGTCCAAATATTTGACTTTTCAAACAGCCGAAAGTATAAAAATCTACCGTAAAAAGCATAGAAAAATCCGCAATTTCATAAAAAGAACGATATCTTTAGAATTTAAGAATAAAAGATAAAAGCCAAAGGTCCGGGGGTCGACCCCCGGTCTCATGGCGGTTCTTGTCATTTTAGATGACATTGATTGTTAATGTATGCTTGCGCTATAGTAGCGCAGTGTGCATTTTCCAATTCACTGGGGGCGAAATTTTATAGTACTTTTTCCCTTGCTTCAGTTTCCTGGAATGTACCACTTTTACTTGAAGGAATCATGATCTTGCCGAAGTTGCAGAAAGTTTTTCTTTTTAAGATGAAATTTATTCAAAAATTGTTCTTGATAATGATCTAACGGTTGAAACGCGTCGCACTTTAAATAAGCCTGTGGAAAGTGCCATCTCTATTTTCTTTAAACACTCAAAAATACCTAGGTTTTTGGACTTCTGTTCGTTGAATCACATCTATCATAGGGCTTATATATAGCTAAGATGCCAACCCTATTTGTTAGCCTTTTGTTTCATTACCCATTCTATGAGGATTTGTATCCCCATGTATCGCTTTTTATCGGATAAGGTTATTTGCAGTATGCAGGTAATTTAGCAAAAGCTTTTGAACTTCGATCGGTATTAGTTGGCATTACAATATCAAGTTTCAAATGGTCTCAATCGTAAATCTTATATCTAATGTTTACAACTTTAGCGAGATTTAATAATTTTTCTGGTAATCATTCAGTTGTGTATACATTTCAAAGGAAATAACATGAATTAAAAAAAATAAAATGCTAAAAATTGTATGAGTTAGCACTTTCAAATGAAATTCAAATATTTAATACCTACCAATAGCAATTAAAATAATTTCTTGAAATAAGATAAACCCCTTATACCACAGAAGTTGAAGGAAATTACTCGAGCTATATGCAACCCCGGCTGTCCTCGAACTATCAGCGCTACAATTACACCTACCTAATCTCAGAAATGCCTCGTTAGCCACCCGTCAGCCATCATGCTCCACATACCACGAACAGAAGCTCAAGTGCCGAGAGGCGGAGTCATCCCTTTGACGCCCAGCACTTTTACTACAAGACATCTTGCCATAATCTCCTCAACGCCGCCTCAACGTCAACCATCCGAACTTTCGCGCAAGGCGCTACACCTTGTCTTTCTTCTCTCTGCACTAACCGGAGAAGGCGCAGACGTCACGTCAGTGCTGCCAATAGAGATGCTACTGCTACCTTTAAGGAACGGTACGGGATTAGACGAGAAAAGAGGGGGCGCATGGCGTAATGCTTCTTGAGAGGTAGCATGGCTCCGAGGGATTATAGCCATTGGACCATCAATCAGGAGATAACGCGTCGAGCCGTCAATTATTTCCGGCTTTATCTCACACACGCACACTCTCTGCACCCGAATACCTCTCGCCTTTCCTCTTGCTCCTCCACATTCTCCCTTTTCCTCACCAGTGAGCGAGGTGCAAAGGCGGAGCTGCGTATGCCAACTACGTTTTCAGGGTACATATATGTATATATGTATGGTATCAGGGCATCCGGAGTAGTCATGTGAGCACGTCGTGAAACTGAGCTCCTCTCAAGTAATATATTGAAGCGTTCATATCGCTTTGGGGATGTTAGAGAATGGAATTCTGCGCGCACGGCTTTGGTACTTGCAGGCAAAATGGAATACCTCCTCGGTAATATTCGGAATGAGGCCCTCCTAATATGTTCGTCAGCCGAGCAGAATACCTTCCCTAGAGGAAGTTCAGGTTTGCGATTAACCTTCACACTACCTCGGGAGTTAAGGAGAATAGTTTGAGTGTAACAATTGACGCCATGCGTTCCAAAATGGCACAAATTCACTTGGCATAAAGAAATTAACTATTGTGCATCACTCAAATTCAGTTATTTAATTTACTCATTTGAATTCAAGCGGATTTCGTGTTTAAGCCTTTCCAAAAAATGAGGGGATACAAATGATCATGTGTCAAATGTCTAAGTATTACGAATTTAGAAGTTGCGTAAGTTTAGCCATGATTCTTTAACCTTTATTTCCTACAACTTTTACATCCGTATGGCAGCACTAGTATCCATTTAATCACATATTTTGACCAATTAATGCAATGCTTATCAGTGATACATTGTGTGTATCGGAATAAAATTAATGCTGATGTTTTCATTTTTTATTATGCGTATTGTAGTAAGTAGGGAAATGAGAACGAAGGTTTTTACCGTTAAGGAGTAATTAGGGAGAATGGCTAAGGTTTTATAGTAGTTTCGGATAGAATATTTCAAAGCCAATTCCCTCAGTCATTAAAAAAGTAGAATATAGACTTCATGAATTTGAATGGGTAGATACGTGCATATTTTCAGAGAAATTTCATTCGTTTTCTATCCAAATACGATCTTACGAATATTTCGTAACCGGGACACGAGCAACGTACGAAAAATCTTCCTGGCAGAAAAACTTTCTTGCATTTTAAGTTTGAACGAAAGTTATGTAATGAGACGGAGGAAAGCATAAAAAAATGCGGTAAGTTCTTCCACTTGTCGTGAACGCCACCACCGCCGTATTTTCATTACCATTCTTTCGTCGCCCTTCAAAACTCTTCCCGCCTCGCCTCCCTTTGAAGTTGTAAGACTTCGTGTTCCACGAAAGTCTTCTTTAACTTTTGAAGGTCTCCCGCAACGGAGTTTGTCCACTTTGCAGGGTCCGAAGGTAGGAATGTACTCTACCAACAGTTGAGTTGAGGAAACGAGCAAAAAAGATGACGGGATTTCTCAATTCAGTGTAAATACCTGGGCGCAGGAAACGAAAGGGAACTAATAGGTTTGGTAGAAGAGTAAGAGGTGTGCCGATGTGACGAAAAGGAGTTGATAGTCGAGATAAAAATTTAAGCATAATTAGGATTTTTCGTGGAAGGAGAGCGAAAATACGACTTTCTTATGATTAGAGATGCGTGAAAATCGCAAATGCGTTAAATGCGATATAGATGCGATGTGCACAACTAAATGCGACATAGATGCGATGACTGGACTTTATGACATTTTTACGCAAATTTACCTTTTCGACGGCAAAATTCGTACATTTTGTGCCGATCGCAGTTTAAATGCACCGCCGACACTCACCGCTCAAAGCATGTGAGTGACTGGCCAGCTGCTGGTTGGCTGGGACTCTACGTGGCCGCGAACTACCAGCGGGCGCGGGCAAGCTACACCTCAGCCACTATACGTCTTATTCCTTAATTTATTATTGTTCTACGACGTAATTATTTAAAATATTCTGTATTTTCTCATACAACTGTGTTTCACTACATTTTATCGTCATCTACATCATTATAAAACTAAAAAAATAGACGCCACAAAAATGAGACAAACTGTTATTAAAAGTGCGATAAAATAAAAATGAAAGTGCGATATTCACGTATCTCTACTTATGATACATCAGCTTCGGCACGAATAAAAAATATTTCCTTGGGAAGTAACCTATATTACCTTCATGAAACGAAACTAAGCTTTTTACTAATTTATAGATTGATGTTTTAATTGCATCAAACTAGAGTAAACATTGGCAGTATTCAACATAAAATAACATATTCACAGTTTCTGATTTTACTTTGTTTTTACTTGAGTTTTCTTTTATCACAGATTCGTCGAGCAATCATGTAAAACTCAATAAATATTTTCTTCAGTACGTCTATATTATGTAAGTATGCTCACAATATTTATTAAGATGTCATTTAAATCTTTTTATAATTTATTTAATCAATTCTACGATTTATCTCTTAAACACATAAGGAACCATTTTATCTCAGTTACAAGCAATAAAAAGTTCACAAATGTTCTTTATCCCGCGAAAAATTCATCCTCTTTAATATATTTAGAGCCACCCTAATATTAAAATGATGGGCATGCATTTATGGAAATTGAGGTTTCTTTTCCCCGCAGAAGCGTATTTTCCTGACATTTTTCATTACGATTCTGAGCGTTATCCCGAGACGATGATATTTCGCTCCGATATGTGTCTAGGTGGACCAATATACACTTTGAATAAACTTATGGGATTATTCTGCTTAAAATTCTGTTCCTTTTGGAGTGGTAGATTATTTTCAAGTAGAATAAGCCCATGGGATTATGCTGCTTAGTATTGTGCTCCTTGCGGAGTGATGGATCATTTTCAAACTCGTCAAGCTTTCAGTTCATCGTAAGATTCCGTACACTTTTCTTCTGGAATATGGACTCTTAGTCAGTGTCCAAGCATATTACTCATTCTTAGCACTTTCTTTTAGGTATATTTGAAAATACTCTAACGCTCATGATGAAAATAACTTGGTTTCAACTCATGCTAGTTGCAATTGTTTACTCCGGTTCCAAAATCTATGTACCATCACCAATTTGATTTATAAAATTTTTAGAAATGGAAACCAAGATACTTTCTAAATCTAATATCTATCTTCAACCAAGTCACTCCGGAGACAATTACTTAGGAGTGCGTGGAGGGCAGAAAGCTTTTCCGGCAGGTAAGGCTGAAGGATTTCAATGGGTATGAGTTCTGAGATATGTTGGAGGAGTAGGTAAATGGGGATAAGTTTCAAGTGCACACGAAGTCAAGAGTATTGAAGGGAAAGGGGATCATGGTTTTCTAGGCAAGGGAGTTGGTGTGCCGAGATGAAGTGGGCAAGAGGATGAAGTTTAAAGAGTCTCAGAGACGAATCTCATTCGGAATCGGAATAAAAAAAAGGGAAGGTAGGTTGAGAAGGGAGACAAGAGGTGGGTTTTTCAAGCACCGCACATGTGGAGGGATCGTGAGGTGAAAGGAGATGGGGAAATGAGCGGAGAGGATGGTTTTCAAGGTTTCGGAGGACGAGATGGTAATGCACGTGGGGAAGTCGGATTCAGTGGATTTTAAGACGCAGGGAGCGTTTAAGAAGGCACGACTACATACGAGAATCATATATCTGCATTAGAGAAGTCTAACCTCAGCGGCTGCAACAGATAAAGTAAGCAATGAACAAAGCTGAAAATTTTATTATAATTCACGGGCACATGTACCAACATAATTAAATAAAAATTTGGCAATACGACTTTCTAAATGCGCGTAATTTAAAAATTCCCGTTTTTTCTGAACCTTTATTGTACTATTCCGAGAGCCTCCTATGCCTTATGGGTGTTTGGGAAGGAGTGCTGGCTTAATATCAAAGAGAACGGAAGAAAGTGAACTGCGAGTCTAAAATGGAATTATTGATATCAGTCAACAGTCAATTGTCTGACTGTTGAGTAAGCATTAGTTGTATCGCACGCTGAAAGTGATAATGGCGTAGGGTACTCCAACAACTGCTAACTTATTCCCTCTGTCTTCTCTCATTACTTTTTGAAACGAAATACCATTTTTTTATACAAATTTAATTTTTTATGGACTGAAACATTCTTTCAAGTCTCCCAAAACCTCTACAAGCTTAAGTTGCTCTCCAGCTACTGTTGAAAAGGGTTTATTCAATTCTCCATACATTTAACTTCATGCCGACGTAAAATAATTTTAATTTCATAGTAAATTTCTGAAATTGTGGAAACGTTGAGGGTGGTTGTCTACCGAAAGAATAGACTTGAGTTAAAATCACGGGTGGAGCCTTTCGACTCCCCCAATGATAATTATTGCTATGCGAGTTGGTCCAGCGGAGCGTCACACACCTGTCGTCTAGTCCGGGGTGAGCTCTACCATCACCGTCAGAAATCAAGCATCGGTATGAAGCGCTGAGTGATTGAGTTGAGCGTTGAAGGTGTGTTTGTGAGTCTTACGAAAGAGTATTGGTTTTACTTTGACAAGGGAATAGCGTGGGGGCAGTGTTTTTGGTGCCGGAGGTTGATTTCTGCGGGTGGCAAAGGGGATTTGTACACCTCTCCGGAAAGCGAAAGGGGGAGAGGAAATTGCTGCATGAGATTTCACGTGAAGAACGAGTGCGGAGGTTGGTACGTATATACCATTCCCTTCCCCTTTGAAATCACACGTAGCCTCACCGCGCAGCCCCCAAAAGGCGCACTATATTTGCATATGCCGCCCTTAGATGTCTCCCCTGCTCCACCCCATCCATCCTCACCACCCCTGGTTACTCTTGGCAACCGCCCGTGGCGTCAGGAAAGAGTGTTAGGAATGGAAATGCCTTACCTATCTTGCCTCTTTTGGATCAGGGGAGACGGGCCGAAACTCACCTAACACACCAACCTTCCCCCATTTTTTCACAAACACCCTTGCTTTCCATCCATCTCTCTCTCTCTCTCTCTCTCTCTCTCTCTCTTACGCTATTCCCCTTTAAGCTATTGCCGCCCGTTGCGATCCACGAAAAGGCTCTGGCCCCGGGGCGGTTATGTGCGAGTCAAACATCCGGGGAGGGGAGTGCGCGACGAGGTGATGTTTCATGTCGGTTTCTCACTCGTTTTTAGGGAGACGAAAGGATTCGTTTTCTCCCGGTAATGGTCGGATTTTTCAGCGCCCATTCCGTATTCGACTCCTCCATTGTTGCGTAAGACGTTTAGGGGACGCATCGCCAATGAGAGACGCGTTGCAGAGCTCCGTGAAAGCAATAAAAATGAGCGATGATAATGGTTTTAGTGCGGGTTACATACCCAATAGCGCTTTAATTGTGTGATGAAATATAGGAGTGGCAAAAAATTTATAATCGCAAAGATAATTTTTCCATTATATCTATAGAATGGTTGTGCTTAAAACTTAGGGAGGCTATTGGAAATCCAAAGAAAAAAGTGATGTTCCCTGCCGTTTAGTACCATCATCCCTGTCGCTCAGTCGCATTTTATTTTTCTTTTCGCGACGAGTTACGATGAATGAGCGTTCTTGAGTTAATTCAATCTAACGGTATGCATAGTATTAATTTTATTTTCTAATTTTAGCTTTTTTGATAATACCTTGCCCCTAAGACTTATTATACAATCTTATTTTGGATATAACCATTGATTACGTCACGAGGATTCGAATCTTTATCTACAAAGTTCCTAGCACGAACTTCTTTAACGAATTAATCAATTTCATTCATGTATTTCCTGCAGGCAGAGGTGTCCATATTTTCAGGATGTGTGTTGGTATGAAAGTGGAGGGCAGGGAAGTGGGTCTGACGCTAATATTACCCCTGTGCTAGATTTAAAAAAAATGTTGCAAAATAGTTCTTGGCTTAACCTTTCTCGTTAAAGGACATTACTGAAGTATACTATTGATTGTGAAATATAAATAGCCTAAGCAGGGTCCTAATAATTGATCGGAAACTTTTATACGGCTACCAGAAATTAAACCCATGCCTGCCTTAAAAATAATTCTATGCACCTGAACACCATTGTTTGCGTATGAAGATGGATTGTTAGAACAACTCCACTTTTATCGATATCATTTATTATAAATTTAATGCAATGCCTCTAACAATCTCATTCCATGACTAATTGCATAAAAATAAACAAATCAGCAAGGCCTCCTTTGAAACAATAATAAAAGACGGCATCATTTACGGTCGTCACATGCATGTGGCTTATAATCCGCACCGGTATTTCAAAACGCGGAAAACATGTGCGTGGCTGAATAACCAACCACGCGAGAGCGCATCTCTTATGGCACAGTTTAGTATTTCTCTCCCTTTCCCTTTTCCATGATCGTTCTTGGAGAGGAGAGAGGCCAGGGGAAAAAAAGGCAGTGGTGGTGGCCACGGGGTCGTGAATCGTTCTTTTTTCCATTCGCCTCTGAGGCTGAGGATTCTTCCCTTCGGCACGCACGCGCAATCTGCTCGAGGGAAAGGCAGTCAGCCGGGCGGACTCAAATATTTACGCATCCGAGAGGCGAAGAGGAGGAGGAAGGAGAATCCGAGTGTAATTCATCCGCGGAAGAAGCGACGAGTGAATCGCCGCGGAAAACCCTTTTCCCTCCGTCATTCATCATTTCTCCTCCCTCCCAACCCCTATCCTCCTCCTCTCCTCCTCCTTCCTGACTTTCTTCCCTTTTCTCCGTCTTTTTATCTTTCTCTGTCCATGTCCCTCTTTCATCATTTTCCTGTCGCCACCTTTTACGTTCTCTCCCGGTAATGGTTGTATTTTTCAGCGCCTATTCCGGATTCGCCTCCTCCATTTTTTCGCAAGACTTAAAGGGGACGCATCGCCATTGATTCAACGCAGAGCTCCGCAAAGGCAATAAAAATAAGTGATGATGAAGGTTTTTGTGCGGGTTACATACCCAAAAACGCCTTAATTGTGTGATCCAGTTTCGGATCGGCAGGAAATTTAACATTCGCAAAGATTATTTTTCCATTTCCATGAAGTGAAACACGAAAGAATGTCTTCATTTTTATTCGAGAAAAATACAAGCATGAAACAGAATTGCTCATTTAGCATATGGGCTATTTTGATAAATACGAGATCTGTTGGAAAATGGGCAATTTTGGGAATTCTATTTCTCCGTCACTGTGCCTTTCTCTCTCCCCTTCATTCACCGTCACCACCGTTCATTTTCCCATAGAGTTAGATAGAGAACAGAAAAAAATATGGTCATCATTTTAAAACGAGAAAAATACAGGCAAGAAACACTATTGACCATTTAACATATTGGTTATTTGGACCATCTTTGGGAAATTGTCAATCCCGGGTATTCTAGTATAAAAATGCACGTTTGCGTTGTTTGATTTATAACCTTTGTCGGTTCGAGCTTTTTTTCTTAGCCTTATAGTGTCTCGTCAGTCTCTCTCTTATCCTACTTGAATGTCACTATATGCTTTCTCTTACATCCATTTTCCATGCTCCGAGCACCTCGATTCCATGTATTTTTTTCCGCAGATTAGGTATGTCTCACAAGAAACGGCCTCTGGAATTCCGCGCCCTATATCATTGAAAGTGCTCTCCTTCTACGCTTAGCTTGGTAAAAAGGCCTGATCAAAGCTAACGCATGAGTATAAGCATAAAAACGTAATTTTAAAAACAAGCATGAAACATTAATTGACGATGCAAATTTCTTTTTACTTTTCAGGATATGTCAGTAACGCAAAATCTCCCTAAAATTGTTCTCAGTTTTACTTTATTTCAGTCTCATTACTCCCTTCTCCCCTCATACTATTTCCACTTTTGGCGCATTGATCAGTCTCTCTTATAGCCCTGTCAAATTGCCACAAAAATGTTTTTTTTTGACGTTTTTGCCAAACGGCCAAAAATGTTCAGAGAGCGCAACAATTTAGTCATGCATATTACGGATAACAGAGCGCCAGCTAACATTCGAATGGCCTTTTCTCAGAAATGATAAATCTTAGAGAAAAAAGGGAAGTGACAATTTTGTAAATAATTACCTGGTATACTATTTTGTTTAGCAATTTTTATCGTGTAACTAGCCGTTTGGCCAAAAATCCCATTTTTATGACCGTTGACCTTGAATATAAAAGTTTTTGCGCACACGGGATCGATGGGGAATTTTCAGGGTTTCATTAGAATGATATTTAAAACGTTCCTGTAAATTTACAGCTTGTTGGGAATTAATGCAATGGCCAATGTCTATTTTTACCGGGCCATTGTCTTTCTCTTGCTGACTTCATTATTTCATTCGCTAACATTTCAATTGTAAATTGCTAAAGACTTTGTACTCATCGGCTTTGAATGATTTTTCTTCATCCTACATTTACATTATATCCTTTTACTCATGCGGTCGCCCTCTACTCTGCTGTCGTTGCTTATCATCATTTTCAACACCAAAATGCCAATTTGCAATTACTATTCGAAGGTTGCCTTATGTTATGTCGATTTTCTCGGGCATTGTACGATAATTTGTGTGACCAGTGGCAGGTAGTTTGAATTTAGCTGAAAAAACTTAATTTTTTTCTATACGAAAATTTTTACTTAATCTTAAATTCTTAAAGAGGTGAGTGAACAGTGGATATTTGTTAATTACTTATACTTTTCCCGTTCTGGCCTGGAATGCTGCTGACATTCTTCGCATTCATTTTTTGCATTTCTCCTTTTCTCAACTCAAAGTCTTTTTTATAGGGGCCAGTATCTCACATTTTAATCTTATGTTGCTTAAATGATCGATTTAGGCTGGAAAATGAGATGTGACGATAGGAGCGGGAAGATGGAAATAACCCTACTGTCAACATCAGCTTCCTCCATCATAGAAAATGGCATTAGGTCTACGGCTTGGCGTCATATCGGGCATAACGAGACAGTGCCTATTCTATAATCTCATAGAAAAAACTATCTAAGAGCCCGATCACCATAAAAAATTACTATATTCGCCTGACTTTGAACCTTGGCCTCGACCGTTAATAGGTTACCCAGCAAGAAACTTTGATTCTTTTTCGGAAAGAAATCAGATTTTTTTGCTCTAATCATCCGATCATTTTCCTTGTTCACTTAAAGATGGTTATTTTGTCTAGACGACCGATAGCTGTGGTCAAAATAAACTGTGTTGAGTTTACGAGACAGTTCTATTAGGAAAAAAATATTAGGCTCCAGAGTTAAATGGATAAGTTTATAGATTGAAGTGGAAGAGTTTGTTTTACGTGGAATCGCGTCTCATGAGATGAGAACACTTAAAAAAGCCACGAACGTCGCCCAGTAATGGAATTTGAGAGGGAAACTTAAACTTCGTCTTCTATTTTCCGGATTATGATGGAATCCCTGGAGCGTTATTATTTAAGGACAAGGCATGCCATCAGATTTATTTAGGGAAAACAATTTCTGTATAAAATTCATTAATGAAGTAAGTATATGGGGGTTTCATATGGCTATGGTATTTTCATTATCCTGTTGAGAAATAAAGGTGACTTTATTATAGAAATATATGCAAGGTATTTTATGGAAAGTTTTTTTTTTTGGTTAAGAGATATTAAATTGTTAAGAATGGCATGGCAATTTAAGGAGGAAAAAGGAAGTTTGGATGAAGTGGAAAGGAAGGTTTGGAAAAAGGAAGATGAAGAAGATGAAGCTTGGGGGTCTGTCTGTCCTCACAATTTTTTATTCGCAGAAGTTAGGAATTCAAATGCCATGGAATATTCTCTTTCAGTTTTAGACTATATTATTGGAATAGCTGCTTTTATTATTACTTCAAAATTTAGGCCATAAGTATTTTGAATTTTGAAAATACTCTCGCAGTTAGTGATCTATTTCGCCCTTGCTGACTGAAGATAAATCTTACCTGGAGGACCTGGGGGAGTGCCTTAAAAATATATCATTGAACTGAGAATAATTATTTTTTCTAAATATGTCTAAAAAATCTCTTTCCCAGCAAATATTTCATTCACGTACAAAACTCATCTCGTATTTTTTCATAATTATTATAGGAAGACTGCTACGTACTCGATAAAAGCTCCTGAGATTTTTGAACATATCCTGCTCTTGCAATATACCTCTAGTATTCTTTTTATTTAATTTCATCTTTTATTTAATTTACCTATTTCATTACATGCTTTCATAATGAATTCAAACTTATGTTTTCCTGAATTACGGAATTGTTTCTTCGGATTCGTCAGTAGAATGCTAGTGAGAGACTCGGACGAAATAGTATTCCATTACGCTTGGAGTGGTATATTTATTTAAATGCAGCCAAAATAAAGCATTGTTTTGTTCTGGAGACTATTACCGGTTCATTTTCTCCATTATTGTCCATTAGGCGTTTTATATAAATGATCTGTGTCTTCAAATTAAATTGAATGCCCCACAGCTTCCGTAAACATAATCATAAAATCATTTTTTGTGTGTATGTGTAAGCGTTTAATTGCTTTTAGGGTTTCTTAAAAACTAGAATGAAGTACGAGGTGCATTCATAAAATAATGGGCACCAAATTATTTCGAATTGTCATTATTTTTGCTTATGCTGGTATACCTACATGCCCCTGGAGTTGGATCAAAATCCAGCTGTATTCGTTGTTTAATTTGTCTGTGGTAGCCGCTAAAGTTAGACTTGTTTTCATGAGCTCGGCGATTTACGGCTCACGCTTAGTTCCTTGCTCGTGAATTTTTGGGCAAAATGAATACTGTAACGATGCTTCAGCCTCCGTATTTGCCAGACATGTCTCCGTATGACTTTCTCTCCTCCCAAAATAAAGAGAACCTTATAGGGCTATCGTTTTACAAGCATATATGACATATAAAGATATAGTTACAGAGCTACATGATAAAAAAATCGAGTTTTGGAAGTGTTTTGAGGATTGGAAGAAACGCTAGCACAAGTGTATTATACCTAATGGCAACCTATTTTGAAGGCGACAATATTAATGCCAACGGATAATTAAACATTTAAAAACTAAAATTCCCCTTATATCTGAACATACGTTGTATTTAAATTTTACCACTTCAGGGGGTTACCCTCGAGAGGTCGCGCCTACAGTTCATGGAGTTTTTTCCTTAACTACCTCAGAGGGGTTTTAGTTGCCAGGAATTACAGAAAAACGGCATCACCGAAATCATGAGTCCTGCGACGTCCCAGGGTTTGTAGAGGATCGGAGGGAATAGGAAATGAAGAATGTGACTCCGCTTTCAAGGTGACACTAGGGAAAACTGGCTAAACCTACTAAACTGGCTTCTAATAGAAAGGGAATACAACCCTATGGAGGAGATGGTCTACAGATTTTTCTCTAAATGTTGGACTTAGGCTGCCAAATATATATCTTCACAGGCACATAAATCTCTTAGTAATCTCGTATTAGTTAAAGCTGGTTTACTAGCACCTATCGCCACACGCCAATTAAAGGTCCTTGCGGAGTAGTGGTTAATATAGGTGAAATTTACGCACATAATTGTCAATAATTGCTTTACTTCTCTTTCCTTCTTCATGGAAACTAATTGAATTAACGGTTGGTTTACTCATACCTTTCGCCACAGGCTTATTGAGTTGGCCTGCGGGGTAGTACGTTAATGTAAGTAAAATGCACGCACATACTTGTCAACTATTTCTTTCCCTCTCCTTCCTTCTCCGTAACTTCTGGAGGGGCGATCTATCCTCTCCCTCGTCCTCTATATTCACTTTAAAAGCCTGCTCGGTGGGGGGAGTTGAGTTGGCCTATCTTTTCCGCATCCATCCTCGAAACTCTTGAAGTCCTCTCCGTCATCTCGTTCCACCCTCCCTCGTGACCCTCCCATTTCAGCAACCCTTTCTCGAGTCAGCGGAGCATTAACAGAAGGGGGTGGTTTTTCCAAGAGGAGATGGGGGAGTTGCTGTACCGTCGTCGTTTTGTTGTCTGCTTGAAGAGTGTGTTTTTGGGTTTTTGGGGTCGGGAGAGACCGAGCGAGCAGTAGTGGGAGGGGCGAGAGAATTTGGCGTGCTGTGGGAAGTGGGATAGTTCCCTGGACCCACATGAGGATCGCGTGGGTGCGTCCTTGCTTCGGAAAGGCGGAATGCGTCTTTGACGGGCTTTATCACGGCGAAATGCTCCCGGTTAAATTCAAAAGCAGCGTTTCCCGATGCCTTTCGCCTTTCTCCTCCTCCCCGCCCCTCAACCGACCACCACCACCATCAGTATTCCCCGTACATACCTTTCTCCTCTCGGCTACCAGTTCGCAACAAAGGCAGACCTGAAATTCTCTCCTCCTGTCGTAATTTTCCTAGTTATTTCCGCATAAATACGTTTTGCGAATCCTCTAGAAGGGAAGGGGCCCTAGGGCGTGGGCTTCAAGAGTTTCCTTCAAAATTGTTTGATCCCTAATCGTGTGTTGAATCCCAGATTTTGTTCAGAGATGCTGCGGAGTCTATTTGATGAATCCAAATTCAGTGATCACTGGTGTCAATTTATTGAGTTAATAATGATTGTTTCAGTAAAGAACTCACTAGGCATGAAATTGTGGCATTAAAAGGGTAGGTAATATGGATGCGTATATCTAAGCGGATAGTAATAAAGAGGCACAATATTTACAAAGTTGTTTTTTGCCAATCTTGTTTATGATTGTGATTTTTAGGCATTTTTTTGCATGCAGACATATTTTGTTTAAAGCATGATACGCATTTCTCTGCGGTTAAATTTGTTAATTTTTCCCACAATGAGATTTTATGTGGAGATTATTACATACATGTAATAATCATTTCATATTGGTCTCATTGAACAAAGAAAATTTCAAAAATTTTGGAAGGAAACATATCCATTTAAAGAAATGAGGTAAAAAAGATATTCTTTTAATTGTAAGCCATTTTTATTCTGTCGGTAGTGAATTTTAATTTTGGCCTATCAAGTACACTTTTTAATCAGGATTCAATACAAGATACTCTAAATAGATATGCGATTATAACGAATTTTTTCAAGCAATCATTCCCTGTCTCTTGTTTCCTTCTCCTTAGCTAACATTTTTATCCATTTTTTATTTATAGAATTTTCGTTTCTATCCAGCCACTTCAGTGGCGCTGAATTGGAGGCATTTACGATATTTTTGATAGCGTCTTTCGACAGAACGCCATTTGGAAGTATTAATCAGCCAAGATAGAGCTCTTTTAGTTCATCTAGATGAAGCTGTTTTTTTTTCTTTTTTGTTATTTAGTTGCATGACTATTTACAGTATTGGGATCTATTCTGCAAACAAGTTTTTACCTCTATTTGCACCTTGTTGCTAGACTGATAGCATTTACTCTTACCCTCAGCATGTCCTCATTGTTTTTTTAATACCGATAGATATTGGCACATAGTATTTCTGTAAAGGCCATATTAACTAAGTCATCTTATAACCTTTGTTATCCCGCAAGTACATTGAATTTTTACATTTAGTGACACGTTTTCACGTTATTCAGCTGTATTTTGATATGCTATGCAAAAGGTGAGCCGATTGAATTTAAGCGTTCTTCATGTAGCTGCGCTATAATAGAATATGCACTCGGGCAGGTTTTTAAAAGCAGTATTAAGTGCACCGCATTATCTGGAGGACAATGACTCATAAAATATACTTCTTAATGACGCACCGTTATATGCGCTTCAGGATAATTCTCGATAGATTTCCTAGTTCCCTTTCGTCTTCCCCTTGCCTCAGCGTATAGCCTGTCGCTCTCCTTAATCCTTCCAAGCTTTCCTTCCACTTCCCTTCTCTCCGGAGTCTTCGCAACCCTTCTTAGTCCCTCCCCCTACACTCCACCGCATGTTATCCCCCACTGAAGTCTCACCCTGCATCTCCCATCTCCTCTACCCCTTCTATATTTTCTCCACAACTCCGGGCACTGAGCTCCGAACGGATATAATCGCTCACTCGACCGGAAGTTGAATGGAAAACCTCTTTATACATTTTTTTCCGGTCGTCGAAAAAAAAAGCGTGACTGCTTGTTTTTTTTTTTTTTTTTTTTTTTTGGAGGGGAGGCTGGAATCTGGCACGCGTATGTGAGGTGAACTCAGTGGAGTAAAAGGGATTTCATCTCATTTTTGCGCATCGATCTTTTTGAACTGCACGGGAAAAGTATGGCTCCGCTCGTTGAAGAGGTGATTGCGCCGTATCTATTTAATATTTCGTCTCCCACCGAGACGAAAAAGCTACTATTACATTAAAAAAATAAAATAAAAAAGAATCGGAGCGTCATAATGTAAAGAATTTCCTCTTTTTTAATTTCACTTGGATGGGCTTTTTGATTTTGTATCCGCATTTTTATTCAAAAATTCCAACTACGTTCAAAATTTTCACTTCTTCCGGCCAATTTACTCGTTCGAGGAAGCAATGGGAATGGAGTGAGGGAGAGATCATGGAAGTTCATTATCCTGAATAAACATCAACGTGAAATTCTCATTACGCTAATGAAAAATAAAATTCAGCCGTAAACAGAAAGAGAATTAATTTCACTCCGCTTGCGACATTATGTGAGAATAGCAAGAAAACAACTACTGATTCGTAATTTGACATTTTTGGAGAGTCTTCTATCATGCCATGTGTAAGGTTAACTGGTGAAATAGTTTGTGATTAACTAACGTCATTTCAAGTATCTAGGCTCTCAGCATTGAGGTGAAACAAAATGAGGGTGCCCTACATATTTTCTATCTAGAGGGATTATTAAGTACCCGCCTCGGTCTAGCATGGAAATATGGATAATTAAATATTAACTGTCTTTCAAGTATTATGATCTTACTGAGAGATCATATTATGATTGTTTTTGGTCTTTGACCCTTGCCATGACCGTGTGGCGGGGGGTGGGGGGTGATAGGAATCCAGTCGATAGCAAACAAAAAGTGCATTATATTTTTCCCTCAACCTATTCATTGTTCCAATGTTAGCCATAATACTGTCGTATTTTGGCTTTTTATAGGTCTGTATCAAAGTTCTTAATTATTCACAATTTTGCGATATATTATGGATGATCATACTTTCCATATAAAATGGCCATTTTTGTATGTGTTATGAGAATGATAGAGAAATGTTTCACAGAATTCCACGGTGCACACTCAGAGCATTGATAAAAACTAATAGAAACAGGTGTGCTAATGCGTGAATAAAGGGTTATTTTGGCACCACGGTACTACTATTTCTAGCCATTAATCAAGTACTTTAGGCTCACGGCAAAATAAAGGCTATATAATGATTCGCATCCGAATGACATCAACATTGTACTTGCGTAGATTTAACGATATTAATGTTTTTAAATTTTCCGGCGCGTTCGCGAAAAAACAAATTACGCACAAAATATTTTGCATCCGAACCCAGTTTACATCTATTGCTTCCTCTTTTCCGCCGCTGAATCCATTTTTTTCGTTCCTTTTAACTTACAACCGGAGTCGATCGAAGTCCACGCAGAATAAAACCGGTTTTACATCGGTTATCCCCGCGAACCTATGTGCACTTTTCTTTTCCTCCCCTTTTATAATCCATATTCCCCACCCTCGTTCCCATGAGGGAACATGATTCTATAAATTCCCCCTCGTCCACTCCCCCCTGCCCCAGGAGGGTGAGTTCTTAGGGGTGAGGGGTGACGTGAGGACGCGGTGCTGCCATATTGTGGGGTGGTGTGGGTGGGAACCACTATCGTTTTGGCACCGACACGGTCTCTTCACCCCACCCTCTTTTATTCTTTTTTTTCCTCTCCCTTTTCAGTCCACCCCCTTCCTCCCCATGAATTCCGTTCCGTCGATGGAATCCTATTCATGGCGACTGGTATTCCGATGTTCCGGCCGCTTGTGTTTCGGCGCGATATTGGCAACTTCAATAAATGGGACCCCGTGGAACAGCCATGTTGTCTCATTCCCCCGTCGCCGAATATACATCCGCTCCCAGGGGAAGAACAACGCGCGCTTTCAAGATGCAATATTTTCAGCGCGCGAATTGCCTCGGTCGTTTAGTTGGTCTTCAATGTTTCGGCGATATTTTTTCAGTGCCACTCCTTGTCCCGTTGACTAGGTAACTGTTAAGCTTAAGGAACGTTTTCCCTCTTCGCATACTACAAGATTTTTCGGTTGATATAATAAAAGCCTTGAGATGGGATAAGAAATTGAAAAAAGAAATTTCTCTTAAGAATTAATCTTACCTGACAGGAGAATTGTTCGTTGACACTTATGTCGCGTGAGATTTCGTTTTTATGTGAATCTAGGTGGCAGGAATTCTCTACAAGGATGAGCATTGTATCTCATCTTATAATAAAAAATATGAATATGAGTGCGATCTTACGATTAGCGCAATTTTCTGGGGAAAGTTCACCCATTTCTTTAATACTCTCAGTATCCATTGTACCTACGTATGTACGTATCAACATACATACGTACGTACGTACATCAACCAAAGATTCACGAGAAATGGCCCCATTTATGAACACTGTGGAAAATACTCTAGCGGAGATAATTATTATAAACTACTATCTCAAGTTATAACTTCAGTTTCTGTAAATTAATACTTGCTCCGGAAACAATATCTAAAATTAGCTCGTCGTACTGAGGGTGCCATGCTGATACTGAGGTTATCACTTCTGTGTCGATTCAATCGTCTCCATCATTGTTGATTTAGATATTTCTGTGATTTTCATGTTCTCTTCGCTTCTGAGTTTAAAAAAAATCCTTCGGTTCAAGCCTTCCATTCAAGCCTTCAGTCTCGAGTGGTGCGAGTATTTTTTGTAAAAGCTGATATTAAAGGCAAGCATTTTTTCCCTCAGTGGCTACCTACATGGACTGATGCTGTTCTTCTTATCATAGAGATAGCCTAAGAATATGAAAATATTTCCTTTTCTACAAATTCCTCTGTATAATTATCTGACTTTCTGATTTTTAAAAGTTTTCTGTTGTCTTGGCATCAACTTATCAAAATGATTATGTTTCATATTGATAGAAACCAACTAAAGAGAAAAAATTCGGTTGTCAGGGATTATGTTTTATAATAATAATCTGTCATGCTTACTTTTTTGTACTTTATGAGTTTATTTGTGGAATTTTTATCCATTCCTTCATGATAACAAGGTATCAAATATCTATTTTGCTCACCGACCAGCTATATGTGCTATTCACCTGTCCTTGGTGTATATCATAGGGCTTGCTTTTAAAGAATTATTTATATTACCAGAAATCGACTTTGCTTTCTTACTGTCTTTAATATCTCATAGTAAAATAGATAATTAAAAATCCTCTCTCCAATTTTTACCATCATATTGAAATAAATTGCATTCTTTTGATTAAATGTGTTAGCATTTCGATTATTTTCATTATATCTGAAGTTTTAACTGTAATTTTTTACAGACTGAAGTGATCCTTTCATGGCATCAAAACATTAGTCTGTGAACCTCCTGGGATCATACACCCATTTGCCACTGGGAGCCGCTAGTCAGAAGGATTTGCAGAGTACAGCCATAGGCTTTTGCTATCCTACCATTAGGAGACGGTGCGCTATATTTTAGGCAGTACACATATCATTCGACTCATTCCGAGTCGCGATGGAAAAAAAGAGAGGCGAGTTGGCTTTGAAAAGGGTGGATCACGTGTATTGTCTTAATTTTTTACCCTGATACCTCATCTGAGAGTGGATGTTGACAGGGTTTACGAATAGTATTTGTGTTTGTATACGTGTATGCTTGTTTGCCGGTGGTCGAAAACATCTCGTTATTCCGGGATAAATGATGGGTGGCTTTCAAAAACTGTCGAAAGAGAGGGTGAGGGAATCCACCATGTTATCCCAGGGCTTAGCGCCAGCATCAGAGCCAGCGTCGACGGTAATCTCTCTCTCTCTCCCGCCGGATGCTGCCTCATCCTCCGCAAACGCTGTCACACTCCGCGGGTCACCCTACCTCGCCCCTCGCCCCAGCGGGGAAAAGCGCGAGGATTCTACTCCCAATATTGCACAAAATGCAGGTTTCCCGTTTTATAGGTATCGCATCCTCCCAGAAGATAATAAAATTTATGGATATGTTGACTCTTCCAAGCATGCATGGCATTTTGTTTTAGTGTGACATGTTTTTACATCTTAAATGACCAGCAAGTAAATTTTATTTATATTACGCTACAATAATATTGCATGAAAACCGCATTATTGCTCAATAAATTCAATAATATGAAGCGAAATATTGTGGAATATTAGTGCACAAACTATTGAACGGTTATCAAACATATTAATTTTAATGAGCTTAACTGCGAAACTAGTTTCGACGCTTATGGTATGTATTGACATAGAATTCGACACAATGCTTTTGCATTATAACTGACCAAATATTCTTATTTTTTTGACTAATAGTTACAGTTCGTTCGTATTATATCCGATCCCATTCTAATCCAATCTGATTAATATAATATTCATCTAATCTTATATAATAGATCTATTAATAATGTTCTAGTCGCGTAAGTTGGTACCGGGTTTTGATGCACACCTCAAGATTTAGCGTGATAAATTACCAAAAATTGCACATTTTTTTCATAAAACCACGTAATATCGGATTTAGTTCAGTAATTTTAGTTCCTCAATTAAATAAAGCGTCGCATAAATCAGGATTTCCTTTTTATAAGAAAATGGGAACCCTGTTCATACCGAATTATCTGCATTGCTTTACTTACTAGGTTTTACGCACCTTCCTCATCTGAGAGTGTACGTTGAAATTCGAATGAGCATCTCATAATATTGCATCGTTCACATGGAGAGAGGTCTGTTAATGTAAGCTTGAAAAATGATAGTTGGTATTAAATTTAATTGCAGTATTTAAGCCATGCAATATCATGCTGTTGAGTGTAAAGTTTCTTAAGAAATCGAATTAATCGGATTTCTCTTACCATTTGTTGAAAGGTAAAACAGTTACAATGATCGCCTTTTCTCAGAAAAATTATACGTCATGGATATTGAAGTAAAACCAAAAATTTTACTCACAAGACATTTTATCAGTCGAGCTTGATGATGCTGTGCTATCGCGAAACCCTAGTCGAGCATTCAGCATATTTTGTTTGGCATTGCAGTGGTTTTATTTCTTTTTTTGAAAAGGTAAGACCTTAATACCCATTGCGTTTATCTCATGTGAAGATAAAACTATTTTTAAATGGACAGAGAAAATTATTTTATTTGGAAATTTAATTGAAAAATAATGTAATTTTCATAATTTTTCACAAATTCACACGAAAAATTTAATATACCTTAAGTTACCCAGTCTTCTATATTCTGCATGTAATTGCATGTCAGGATTTCATACCACCATGCCAAAAATCAAGTTTATCATACGAGTTTCCACGTTAATATGCATCTCAAGGTACCAAATTTATTCATTTTCAAACCTAAATGCCCATTTGTCACCTTTCGAATAGCTGAATCATCCCAAAGCGATGCCTTCGTTTTACGATCATAAGTCTCAGTCAATGCAACATCAACATGCGAGCATACTTGCATAGAACACCAAACTGCCTGTGAGAATACAGTCGGTTGGGTACTATTTGCTGCAGGATTCAAGTTATTCGCTCCATTCACATTTGCTATCCTTCCTTCATTCCTTGTTGTTACTTTTTTTTTAACTCTCCCTCCGCCCGGTTGGTAACATTCCCGCGCGCACCTCGTCGTCAGCGGGCAGCGGGGGCGGCTGACTTGTTTTCGGATTCCATCGTGTCTAATGGCACCCGTGAGGGCCTGCAAGCGGGATTAACGAAGCAGTTGAAGAGGTGGGCCCATCCGCTGGAAAGGTTTTGCAAATTTCGTCGGACTGACGCGCCGCTGAGCGCCTCGCTGCACAATTCATGCAAGGAGGACATCGACTGCTGCTGCTGTAAAATCCAAAATGGGTGAATTATCGCGCTAGCACTGTGTTGGGTGATCGTACCACGATCTATCCAATCCTTAAGCGTTCGTTCGACACATTGGTCTGAGTAAATCACAAATCTCGATATGATCGATTCTCTTGCACCTCATTTATCGGCATTGCAAGCTTATTTAGGAGAAAATCTTACATGTAGCATGCCTAATATTTTCAATTGAGATTTTACGAATTAATAGTATATTCACGTAGTTGTAAACGTGTATTTAAATCTTAAAAATACCCTTTCTGAAGTGAAGTAGTTTCTTTCTGATGAAGTAATGTGAGAAAAATATAGCACTTGTAAAATCTACTATGTGTAAATATATTTCATTAGACATTACAAAGGACAAATGCCGAAAATAGACAAAGTAGTGGTAAATACTTCAAATTAAAATCAAATTAGCTGAGGTAGTCATTGCAAAACATCATGCATGATTTAAATTTAATAATTACGTATTGTAATGAAAACAGAAGATCAACTGCTATGGTTCTCATGTGAATAATTCGATAATTATTCGCACATGGAAGTTGCTCATAAAATTTAATGTCCATTTTGCTTAATTTTAGAATTTACGGGACCTGACAAAAAATTCTTGTCGCAGTCACCTAAAATTTCACTAAAATACATTCATCGTTGCCAATACTAAGAAAAATGTCTGAACGTACTTATATCTAAGAGTTTCTTTTGGCTGTTTTGCAACCTGGATTTTTTATTTCAGTCCTTGAGATGTAAAATCAATTTTCCTTCCTTTTTGCCGACTCAATTTATTCTATTTATAAACATAAGAACAATAATACTTTATATATTTCTTTTCATCTATTTCATGATCAGTTTTATTAATAATGAATGCAACAGTCATATATTACATATATATTGAGAAAACTCCGCTTTACGGACGATAATTTTTCACGAGTACTTAGTATATATATCCTTTCGCTCTTGTTTAACATTAAGTTCTCAGGCAATAATGTATTAATAATATTGATTCCGAGTGAATAAGCAATGCCTTTTCAAAATTTATATTTTATTTCAAAATATTTTCAAAAATTTTTAATTTTCAATATTACATTGAGAATGCTAATTTAATGTGCAGAAATTCTTCAACTTCTATTGTTATTTAACCTCTGTTGACCGGTATTTCGGCAACGGTGATATTTTAGTGTGCAAAATTTCCATAAACACACAAAGTATCCAACGAACCGTATGATAATTAGTGATAAATATTTTGTCTCATTAATTTATTTCCTCCTCCCATATCGCTTTTCAATTCAGCATTTTCTGAATTCCGGGTGTGTTCATGTCTCCAATGCAAATGATACAGATAAATAAATTATTGAAGAAATTACGCAGTTGCCAAATCACTTGCTCAATTATTAACCTCCAAAATAATTGTCTACTACCATCATCTGAAGTCCGAGCATCCGAGGGAGTCCGAAGAATATCTTCCTTCAGTTTTGGGTACATTATTTACTTCTTATAATTTATACCATACGCGATAGACAACTATAATTCGCTGACCTAGGCTGAATTAGTATTTTGTCTTTAAAACCCTTTAGTTAAGACAGCATGTGTTGTTCGAAGCATGAAACTGATTTCAAAGAAATTAGTATATTCCTGTCAACGGTTCAAAGGGAGAGGGTGGTATTCTGGAGAGTCGACCGCTTGGCTGTCGATCGAAGGATACTAGATACATACCCTGGTTGGAACTTTAGGATACCTCAATAACAAATCCTTGAATGTGATGCAGGGGAAATAACCAGCCACGCTACTCTGAATATGGGAATTTTTCACACTTGCGTTTCAAGTCTGGGGTGAGCTCTACCCTCACCTATCCAAGCCGGAGTGAATCGATGAGTGAGACTATTATTTTCTTAAACAATTGGAAAATGCGAGATTAGTGATTCTCGAGGGGCAAAATTTAATTGACTATCCCTTCACATAAACTCGCCACCCTTGCCACTCTTCTGAGTCTGAGACTGGACTTTGCTACATTTTCTCTAACAGAAGGTTTTCTTGCCATAAGGAATTTAAAAAAAACAACGAGCAGTCTACATTTGTAAAATAAGTTGGATAGAAATCAATGATAATTCTCACTGCAAGAGGTCAAATGCTTACGATTGAAATGAGTAAATGAAGATTTGGAGAGAGCTTTCTTCTCTTACTATATTAGTATTATTTTTTCTATATATGGCAAGTTGTTGATTTTTTTGTCAATAGAAAAACGCCCTTGACGCGTGCGTATGAATATATTTGGTAAGTTCTATCTTAAGTGAATTATAAATCGGAGACGTTTAGGTTGATTCGAAATACATTAAAAATCTCTGAAATTCGGGAAAAATGGAATTTCACATGCTTAAATTAGTTGACGCAAAGAGGAAGTCATTTCCTATTAATAGGGTATGTGTTAGAATTTCAGTAAATTGAGGCAATGCTAGGGAATACAATGCCAGCGTTGATAAAAGAAAAAGGGAGAGGATAATTTTATAATTTGATTTCCACCTGATGAAATACGCAGCTTTGACCTTTCCAATGCAATAAAATTGGCTGTAAATAAGTGCCTTTTCGAAATTTCCCTCTTCACGTGTCGCGGAAATCCTTTGAAATATTCCGTTGCCTTTTTTTCTTTATCTGACAAATATTTAATATAGGTACTTGATTAAAATATATTTTAATCCAATAATAACATATCTCAGCTTCCAGGGAAAATGATAATGTAAAAGCAAATATTACCCTGTATGTTTGCCTTGGGAAAAGTTATATAATGATGATTACTCGCGGCAGAGGGACAAATATATTATGTTGGGGCACAATTTTAATTTCATCAGCCCTCCTTGCTTATTTTCTTTATTTGAAAGGGAAAAAAGAAGAGGAAGTCATTCCCTTTGATTTGGAATTCGTCCAATTGGAGCGCAGCCCCTTCGGGGTATTTCTTTGATTTGATTCCGGAGTTTTCCATGTCCTCGCCGGCTTTGATTTTGAACATAACTAGCCACTATTCCCTCTCCTTATCAGCAAAACTCCTACCCTCCCGCTCCTTCAAGAAACTCCTTCTTCCTCCTATGTACCCAGTTTTTTTTCTTTTTTTTCCTGCGAGTTCCGATTTGTAGAAATTTTAAGGAAAAGATTTTGGGCCTGAGGGGGGATGGGTGTGACTTTTGCCGGAGATAAGAGGAGGGAAGTGGGGAGGGTTGGTTTGTTGGGAGGGTCGAATCTCGGGGAGCTTGAGGAGAAAGGAAAGACGAACGGCTAATGGGGTGCGATGATTCCTTCAGTTTTTCCCCGTCCTACCAATATTGACTCCTCTTACATCGTCCTTCTCCTGAAGTTTATTTTGTCCGAAAATCTTATCTTGTTAAAGGAACTGGGATTATCAGCGTAGGGAGGGAGGCAGTGTGCATCAAAATGGCAAGAGACTCATTATTGTCGAAGGAGGAAGGGAAATTCATCCCGTCCTTATATTCGAGATGGACAGATCCATCTTCCGTGGGGGAAGCCCATCTTTTTTATTTTCCTCGAAGGCATTAATCTGCGTCATTGTGCGAAAAATCCACAGAGAAAAAATCATTCGCCTTGACCGGGATTCGAACCCGGATCCCTCGATTTCCGGCCGAGTGCTTTAGCCAGTTAAGCTACCGAGGCGTCATTCTCCCCTGTGGAAATTTGTGGACTATACCGGACAAGGTGGTATGGACTGCTGAGCATATTATGCGACGAGCAGTCCAAATCGTGTGCATGGCGCCACAGCCGGAGAGTAAAGTATTATTATAGAAAGTAAGCATTTCCCCCCGTTTTTTTTGCATTTTTTATCCCCGAATTGTGTGAATTCTGCCAAGAAAAATGGTTTACAGGCGTACAAAGTTGATTGATTATGTTAAACATCGATCACCAATTGATTCCATGGAGCAAAAACTATTCATGCATTGTTGCGATCGAGCCAAAGGGAATTTTCCAGGATTTTCGTCACACTCAGAAATATTCCCGACAACAATTTAGTCATAGCTGTTGAAATTGATACATTTTTGCTATTGATATCAGCTGACCTTTTGATTGTTTTAAAATTTTGTGCCAGTTACGTGATCAAATCGATAAATTGCGCTACATGAAGGCTAATTTTTAAAAGCAAATGGCTTCGATTAAAGTTGCGAGATAAAATTGTATAGATCATATCATCCTTTATTAAATTAAAATATTTTTTTCTATTATTTGTATGGCTAGCATCTCCTTTAGAGATATTTGAAGATTTAAAGATATTTGGGACACAAATTATAAAGTATTATGTTTCACATGATCTAATTATTTTAGTTGCAGGTTATATTTTGGTGTCAATAAATAGGTTCTTTTAGAGGCGCGACGTGGTGCAGTATATGAGAATGCAGTGGTCTTATTTCGTGAAGTTTCTCTCATGAACCATATTTTTATCATATTTCTTACACTCTACTACATTAAAGTTTCACAAGAATATTTTGAGTGTCAGCTTTTGGTTTGATGCTTAAGTGTGCATGCATACGGGAAAAATTATTTTTTTCTAAACCAGCAGCTCGCCATTCCTACACTGAAATTTCATAGTTAAAAAACTCTAAAATGGAGCATGAGTGGTGTATCTTCATGGAAAATACCACTACTCAGTGAACAGCTGTATGGCGAAAGAATTGTTGCTGGAAAATTTGTGAGACATCTTTGCAATGACCAAAATTCTTCGATACTTTCCTTCATACTTTACTGCTTATGTACTTCACATAATTCGCTTAGTACTTTTCTCTTCCGTCTCACAATATAATACTCGTCGTCGCTGGTAATCATGATGTTCTGTATTCTGAAATCATGAAATGAAAGTTGCTCCTTATTAAAACTGCAGACATGAAAATCATCGTTGCTATAAATGACGAGAGTCCTATTGCCTTTTCATATCTTCATTCTAAAACGGAATCGGCGAACACTCAATATCCAACCTCTATCCCCTTCCCTGCCGATAAGAGGAGGACGCTGCACGTGTATGTATAAATATACGGCTGCTCCATCATTACTCTCGGTGGCCATGGCCCAGCGTCTCGTTGATATGCAAATCAGGATATGTATGCAGATGAAGCAATAGGCATAGTATTTGTGGGCTAAGGGGTAAGAGCGGGTTTTGAACCAGGGGGACCATGACGTGGTGCTGGGGTAAGAAAAGTCATACGGGCGAGCTACCGGTTATCTGGTTCGACGCACATATCGTCAGTGTTAGCACGGAGTATAACACTTAACGCAGCCATCAAACCGTGGCGTGGGTGAGATAGGTTTTAAAACCACGTGGTTCTTCTCCAAATCTCATCTTTGCTCACTTAATCCCAATTCCTTGAATATTCACGCGCAGCAATCTATTTGGCAAGAATTCAGTCGACTATATAGGCACCATTGTGGGTTCAGAACTACCCTTTCTACCATTCCTTCCGCCTTTTCCCTCAAAAGCGAATCTTTCTCTCCCCCAACCCCTGTTTTATTTCCGGGTTGCTGTCGGGGTCTGTTCCAACCCACACCCAACTTTTATTTTCCCTTTTTTCGCTCGACCCTTTCCCTATGTCCTGATACCCCCACCAATTTACTTTGGGGACCCTTTTTCTCACTCCTACATTGCCTAAAAACCCCTCTTCCCTACCATGCTACATTCCTTTTCGTATGCCTTTTCTATTCCACCCCATTAGATGTCTGGGTGAATAAAATAAGAACTTATTTTGTATGACTGCCAGTTTAGCTCGATCTCTGTGTTTTTAAGATCAAACATTGAACATTGTATGGCTATTAACAGGTTAACATTTCAATTAACACCTGTTAATAGTTAACATACAAAAAGCGTGTCTTTTAAGTATCTCGAAATACTCTTTACTTAAGAGGAAGAGTATAATTTTATTCTTTTAATGGTGGATACTGCCAAGAAAAAGGGTTTTAAAAGATAAGCTAGTTTAAATTTGTGAATAATGCAAAAGAAGAGATGTATTTTGGGAGGAGGACGAGGGATTAAATTAGAAAATAAAACAAATAGCTCTAGAGAATTTGGTAAGTACTTGGAATTTGAAAAAAGACGAAAAATATCTTAATGAGGGGGAAGAATGAGGAGGAGTAAGATAGGCGAAAATATGTCATGAAAGAGTCAAAAATATATTATCGAGAAATTCGTGAAATTCTTAATTGCTCAGTGTACATGGAGCAAATAGGCATTTACAAATGTGTGAACTACAATAACTTCCAGAATATGAACTACGGCTTTGGAAACCCTGAAGGGTACTGGTGGCAAATGAAGAATAAAGGGCCTTTTGGGGTCCCGTACGGAATGCGGCATGTAATGAAACGCTTCTACCTTCTCCACTAACACTGGAAAGCCCAGTATTCCAGAATAAGCTTTAATTCGAATGTGGATGGAATGAACCTTTTTTTAATCCACTTCTCCGCTGCATATCTCCTGTTTTAAACGACTGTGCGCATCTATTCTTACATTTTTTTACTCTCTCGCCAGCTTCCTCCCACTCTCATGAATGCACTCCTGTATAACCTGCTCCCTCTCCTATTTTCTCCTTTATGTATCTTTTCCGGGTCCTTCCTTCCCTCTCCCTTCCGGATCGCTCCTGTCCCCTACCCCACCCATATCTCTCCATCCCTTCCTTCTCTCCCCCCTTCCCCTGCCCTCTGGGCTTTCAACCCTTGGCACCCCCAAATGAGAATCGGTCCCTGCCCTTTGAAATATGCACGAGGGGCTTATGGGGAAGGCGAGATATCCGCCACCCCTGCCCGTTGGTTGGCTCCTGTGCGATACCTCGACGCGGACAGTGTAGTAGCACAAGGGTTCAAACCCCCACAAAGTGAGCCCCTCCTTCAGTTGACTCCCCGCTACCGTCCCTTCCATGGTTTGCTGCTTAGGACCTCTGCTGGCCAGAGTCGCCTCTTTTCATTTCAATCTCTTGCTCACTTGTCAGCCTGCTGGACATAATATTCCTTCATCAGGAAAGGTATTATTGACGCATATCAAAAATTGAAAGGAGGGAATTATTCAAATAAGCTGTGACATGCAGTTCCGAAAGATTGATGTTATCCACGTTCACAGAAAAAGGGTTTACGGAGGATCAGTATCGAAGATGAAAGCGAGGATGATCTCTGATGAAAGTCAATACGAAGCTTTTTTTTGCCATTATCGCGTTCAGTATTTAACATTTATGAAAATTTCTTTTCTTATCATATTTTTTGTGCTATTTTCTCATCATATTACTGTTGTATCTACTGTGCTATAATCCAAACGTGAGCAAATTTCAAGCGCTTCATAATTTATCAAACGATGCGTTTTTTTTTCAATATCCATCGCAATGATTACATTATATTTAATGGAGAGTTATGTTTAAAATAAAAAAATTAAGGAATGTGTATGAAAATGTTTAAAATTTCATTCTTGCTGATAATATGCTTGATAATTCAATGCCCTCGTATTTTTTAAGTCTTGACACGTACGTATATTTTTAAGATGTCTGTTATCCTTGTTAACGTAACATAGCAGTGTGTATCTATCGGAAATAATATAAAAATTAATGCTCAGAGGAAATGATTTTCCCGATACAAATGTAATGCAATAAAGAAAAAAATGTGAAATGACGCATAAATATGAATGATTTTTTTTAATTTGATGTTTCAAAACGTCCGACAAAAACACGCTTTTTTCCATTACTGCTCCCACTTAAGCTCCTAAGGCATTAGCCATTCGGGTCCGATTTCCTTGGTCTCTCGCTTCCGCATTGCATAAGTTGATGACACAAATGTTTCACAATAATAGTGTTATCACTATTCAATAGCTATCGATGGTAAAATGGCAATTTTATGCAATTATTTCTTTCTTTTACCTTCTTGTACACCCTCCCCGATTTCTCGCTATTAGTCATGAGGTTCTTGCTCTATTTTATCTAGTTTCTACACCTTCATAGTCTCATAGTTTATTGCATCCATAACTTTCTCCCCTGTATTTTGTTCTTGAATATGGGAAAATATTATTTACAACGAAATAATCAGTACCCCTTGCGTAGCATGCAGCAAATTTTCCAATAAAAAGCCAGTTAAGCGAAACATCAATAAGACAATTTAATTGATCACAAAAAGTACGGAACAATTTCTTTGCGCACGCATTTTTTCTAAATATTTATTGATCTTTGGATTGATCCTCACTGTATCACCCGGTAGTTTTCGTGCCGGAATTAAGAACGAAAGAAAATAGCGCATCGAAAATACATCGCATTTTTAGAATGAAGTAAAATTTTGAGAATACCTTACTTTCACTTCCTGTTGTTAAAATTTAACTTTCCCATGTAGGAATAAATTAATATTTGGAGAAGGAAAGAATCATTTAGGCAGGAAAACATCCCTTACAGCTGGATGAAGGATAAAATTGGTGTTAATTCAAATATTTGAGATATTTTCTTTATTTTTTCCATAATATTAAATGTAGGCCCTTATGAATAGAGTGAATAAGGGTTGCTTTACGGAAGATACATACCTTGTAGCATGCCCCCCTCTTTTCGAAGAAAGGCTTCCAAACCATACGGAAGCATTTCCGCCACACACCTTTATATGGGGTCCAAGTCGCACACCCGGTACCATGACATTCGAGTGAAATCATCCTTCGCACAACTGACGGCATGGCAACAGGCGATCTCTGTGGATAAGAGGGAATTTGGAGCACAGTTTGCACAACCATGCCGAGTATCATTTCATATTGAGGTTATAAGGGAGCCAAAGCTTTTATTTTTCACTACACGTTTCAGCAGTATAGTACGCCGGTTCTTTCGATAAGTCTTGTGCACTGAACTTTTTTGGGGCCCGTCAAATGATTTTTCACGGCCGATATCCAAGGACTAATTTACCATGTTCTCGTGCAAGTGGCTGCGTCATTTCTATTCTACTCTATGCAGTTCACTATTTACGATTCTGTATTTATTCATGGATATCGTCAGGGACTGATTGTTAATTTTATGTAACAGTGTGTAACACCAGTGGGGAGAAATCGATGTTACCGCAAGAAACGCCAATAGTTTATTTACCACGATCAAATATCCAGAAAATAGGAATATGTAGCGACTTAAATTCTAATGCCATGAGAGCAACGATTATAATCCCGGATACGTCACTATCATGCGTCGACTTCGTTTTGGTCTCCGCGAGAGGAGGACGAACAAAAGTTAGCTAGCTCTTTTCCATCCTGGTTCCTTTCACTGCTCCCGAGGCAAATATTAAATTGCCTCCACGGACAAAGATGAGTTTTCTGAAAAAAAATTGAACGCGTTCTTCCGGGCTGCTCTCCTTTTCTTATTTCATTTTTCCCTTTTCCAGTTATCCGCGCCAATCCACGCACATATTAATTCACCGAATAGGATATGCTCGACCGTATTCTCTAACGACGACGACGAGAAAGTCACTTATCGAGGGTGAAGGGAGCTTGTACCAATAATGAGAGCGCACACGCAACGAATGGGAGAGCCGTGTGAATTGCTCCGATAATACCTCGGTTCTCCATATATATATATCTCCCCCTCTCCGTATCCACTTGAATTTCCCACTTTCTTCCCAGTTTCCAGTATCTGTTCCACCAGCCAACCGCTTTGCTTCGATCAACTCCCTTTTAGCGTCTTTGAATCCATGTCTCGTTTCTTTATTAGTCACGGCTACAGCGTCGTAGCATCTGAATGCTATAGCACCGTCAGCGAACGTCGAAAATGGACGCATCGAAGAAAAAATCATGTAATCGCATTTTTTTGCACAAAGCATGTAACAAATTCGTGCCGAGTACTCTAATCAACATGCATCAGCTGTTTTCATATAATTAAAATGTATTTTCTGCATTAGAACCACCAAAATAAAATTTTTCAAAAATTGCCAAGTTTATATCCTGTCTAACTCGCAAACTACGCTCGCACAGAAAAAATGATAAAAATCCTTATTTCTATAAATTTTATTTTAACATGTAGATAGTTTACGTGAAGAAGGAAGGCCAGGGACAGGAAGTTCTGGAAAATTAGAAATTGTGCAAGAAAGGGGCAGCTCTCTAATAAAAAAGCAAATGTTCACGAGTCAAAGCCCAGTCCTTGCTATCCCCGTTCCCAAGCGCGCCTTCCATTAGCCAATCAGCCTGCTCCCCAATCTTCCCTCGTCTCAGCCTGCTCCTCAATCTCCGCTCGTATGTCTCATTGTCTTCAGACAGCCACCTACCCCACATAATTTAGGTCTATCCTAATCTCTATTATTACTAAAATATTTCTAAAACTTTTCAATCCTTCATCATTCACGAAAAGCGTAAAAATTCGTATATTTTGGGGGCCGCTAATAATTTTAAGCGTATTGTAGTCCATAAAAACATGTAAACTAAACTATATGAGTTTAATGGATCCATATTTCATGAATCTCCCTTGTTTCCCAGAAGTCTTCTCCAAATACTTTTAAGGCTCATTATTGTACATTTTACCCATGATCCTTGTTTACATCCTTCTCCTTCCTCACTTACTACCTTTTCACTTCCATCCTTCCCTCTATCATGATTTTCAACTTCCTCTAGGCTCTTTGCACGTCCTAATCACACCCTCTGTCTCCTTCAATCTATTTAAATCGAAATGTTACCTCAAGACCTGCCTTATATGTACTTAAGGATTCCCTGACACGACCCAGCCACCTTATGTTTGGAGAAAATGTTTGGACATGAAAAAAAAATAGGGTTGTGGAAAAACCAATTCAATGCTGGTAGTGGTGTGAGTGCATTGCATTTTTACTATGGTGATTTGACTTCGGTAAAAATATATTTCTAAAACTTTTCAATCCTTCTTCTGCTATTTCGGCGATAGATTTAAAAGAGGAGCGACAAAATGACATTTTTATGCGTTACAGTTAAGCAGTAGCTCTGAAAATTTCAAGTGAATTACACGCAGTGGTAGCATGCAATCTTCAGATGTGAGTTGTTTGTATGAAAAATACAGAATTTTTTTTCTCTTATCTGTAGAGCAGGTTGTGGAAGTAGCTGAGTGAGTGGTAATGAGATTGAGTTGACATTTGTGTTCACTCACGTCGGATATCTTTATCTCAATCACATAATTTTGATTATCCAGTATTGCAGAATATTCCAAGTTGTCTATTTCGCCCGTATGTCTCATTGTCCTCAGCCACCTACCCCATATAATTTAGGTCTATCCTAATCTATATTATTACTAAAATCAGTATAACAGAGACAGCGATATTCTCACGGGGAATAAAACTCTCGTATACGCCGTGGCTTTTCATATGTTCCAGCTAAGCAATGCGTTTCAAATACACTCCACTGGCTATTCCCCAAACTTTATCCTTCTGGGTCAGGTTTCGGCTTTAATGTTGTTATTTTGAAGATCTAGTCTTTGAATTTAAGTTGAAACCTTTATCGGGAAGCTTAAAATTTGTTAGATAATAGTGATATAAATTCAGAGTTCCAAAATGTTTCATCTACTGCCATTAAGCCTATTTAAATACTTATTTTCCGCACAGTTTCATCCATGATATGTCACAAAGCATTCAAATGTCATGATGGTGTATTCCATTCTTACGGATATTATTGACGAAAAAAGTATATCCATACATTATTCATGACAATTCTTCGCAGGCGAATTTCATTGGTTAATGTGATTACTAAATCGTACTTTTTTTTGATGGTTTTTCAGAATATATTGCAAATATTTTATGTGAAAACGTAAGCACGACCTTTTTACGTCTGCCAATTATTTTTTACCGTGGTGGCATGAATTTTAGTCATGTGAATTGAAGGTCATGCGTAAGGTTTTCCTTCACTTTGCGATTAATTTTCCTTGAGTGACAGGGCTTATTCCGAGTTCCAATGTTTTCATGAAACTTTGAAGAGTTCCGCCTAGGGAAAATGTTAGTACTCGACGAGTAGCGAGTTTTTTAAAATTTTGTACCTTTTCGCCATCTTTTGTTCCTAGGGAAGGCTAGGCAAGTCCTGGAAGACGGTATTGTTCTCTTCGCATGAACTATAAAGGAGTCATCTCCTTGCATATTTCCCTCCTTTGCCGAAAATCTATTGAGAGATCGTTTTTCATGAAAGCCTTGAGGGAGTTTCTGACGTCATAATGGCATTTTTTCAACTTTTTTACCCTCTCATGCTTCATGGCAACGCCTCACTTCCGCTGAATATACGATGCAAATTTTTTCAAGGCATAACTTATAGTCTACGCCATGCTTGGAGTAAGAAAGGGGTCCGGTGATTTCAGGGGTAAAGAAAAGAAATGGAAGGGTTGATGTGTCTTTATTACTTGGTGCGATGCAGGCTAAAGTAGATGGACCACTTTCATCAGCGTCCCGTCGACGTCAGTCAAGTCTCCCGCCTCTCTTCCCTTCTGTGCTCAACCTCTGTCCCTCGTTTTTCTCATAGGTAATAAACTCGCCGGGGTCTCCCATTCAAAAGCCGCCAAACTCTTTCCTCCTTTATCCACTCCACGTTACACCCATGCCACATCACTCGCCAGTTCGTCACTTGTCGCTCCTCTCTCTTTTCAGGCTAAAAAGCCTCTTCCCTATTGAATTCCTCTCCGCTTTGAAGATGAAGAGGCATGAAAAAAAGTATAGAGAGAGATGCTTGGGGGAAGTTATCCCCTCGGCTTGCGAGCTTCAAAATTTTCTACTGCCATGTTCATTATTTTTCACAAAGGTTGCGATATTACGTATAGAATTTAATATTTTTCGGGATACTGGGTATCACGAGATAGCGTGTTTACCAATCGGAAGTAATTGGAATGAAAAGATCACCCTTTACCTCCCGTGTTGCCATCAAATCACTTTTACATGGTTTATAGGTTCAAAGTATTCAAGCTATTATATTTATAGGTGATCCCGTCTCCATACAAATTCTTAATGGTCCAGCATAGTGATTGTGCTTAAGGGTTTTGTCGTTTCATTGAGTTGTGTGAATAGTAAATATAGCAAAGAATTTTTTCTCCTAATAACCAAGACACTTTACCCGCCAATTTATTATCATCATGGAATTCACAATACTATTCAAAGAATTCAGTCACGAAGGATATCAGGATTTCTCAGCAAATTGTTAGTAGGAAGAGTTATCACATTTTCCACCGAGTCCAAGCTTTGATTTCTTCCGACGTTTTGAGGGCATCTTCTGTCATCGTCTTCCTACTGATTGCGGTGTTAAGAGTTGTCGGATTTTAATCAGTCGTCTTTTTCACTGGAGTATTGTACCAGATTCAAGTTTATTTTGTTCACCACTGGAGGTAATTTAATGAGCATAAACCATTCATTATCAAAATCTAAGCATATATTTCAATGCAAAATTTTTATTTTCACCCATTTTCACCGAACATCATTACGAGGTAGAGATAAAAGTTATCGCAAAATTTGTCATTTACAGTAGTAAAGAAGAATCACTCATTTGACTAATAACTTAGTACTTCCAATAATTTTCTCATAATACTCCATGGATTTGGATTTCGATATGCAGCGAACAAAGAAATATCAACGGTAATTCATTTTAGGTGGGGGAGAATGATCAGTTGCCCACGTGTTGTTGGTGATTTTTCATGGAGGGGTCAGGAAGGAATTTCAATGTGAAGGGGAAAGCGGTCCAGTCTCACTCCCTGCCCCGTGGTGGTCGTTCCCTCTTTTTCATTTAACTACCGAGACGGTGAATCATCATTCCAGGAAGCCACCGAAGCGGTCATCATCTGCCATTTAAGGCCTATATTGTCCCCCTTTCAAATTTATGTACGGTGACCCTACCGGGGCAATGGATGGAAATTCCTCCCCATGCATAGTATCACACAGTTTAAAATGCTGGGTAGCTTCTTCATGAGATTCAGGGCGTTATGATGATTTTGGAGCCGATGCCATCTTATCCTACCATATGTGTAATCTATAAGCAGTAAAACATTTTACCTTACATTTTAGTTGTCCCTTAGCTACGATCCAGTTGATTTCTCTTCTTGAAATAATAATGCGGTAAAGGAAGTTTTTTGATGTAAATGAACGGAGTAAAAACTGTCATCGGTGATATGGCGATTACTCGCAGATCAAGTAAGGTGTACCAACGACATTAAAATGTGTAAACCATGGAAACTCTTCTTAAGCTCTCAAGTTTTCATAGCTTATTTAAGCGAGACTAGCGGCATCTGCTCCGCTTAATAAAGCAGAACAACTATTGTAAACTGGTCAAAATGCTGCTTTTAATAGCATTATCAAATTCTAATTCTCTTTATCGGCATATTTACCCAAATATCGTATTTTGAATCAATGAAAAAATATTTAAAAATTCGTCATTAATTTCGACTTCCTTCTCTCTGTTAATAATATATAACTTCAATAAACCTTCTTGATGTTCTTTAGAGGTATTTTCGTCGTTAGGTCCGTAATGGTATAGATAATGGAGGAGACGAATGACATACATAATCATTGTCTCCTAGGTTCAAGAAGTTGAGGAGGAGTGGTGAGAAATCTATTGTCGAGGTTTTTCTGGTCTTAACAAAAGGTACCGAGGGGATTACAGCTTCTCGTTCCAACCAGCGGATGGATTGCTGCACTTAAAATGCTCTCCGCACGTCTCCCAACGCAGATTGACTAAACTAAATATTGGCGTGAATTTTACAACTACTCGGAAAATCCCCGCAAACCGCTGGCATTTGAACCTAGGCCCTTGGGAAGCCAACACTCCAGCTACCACACCACCCCATCTCCGGCTTGATCTCCATTCTCTCTAGTGCTAGCGACACTGCCCAGTAAAAAGTAAAACTCTGCATTTGATGAGGAAAGGATGACATTTGGTACGGTTTCATCTTGAACTAATCTAAGGTGTACCTTAAAAAAGTCTTGGCCGCCATTTTGATTAAAAAGATTATTCTTTTTTCAAAACTCACTCTCCCTCAAGATCGCTGACTTGAGAAGGTGGCGCAGTTAAGCTTTTTTTGCAGCAGTTTAGAAGTAAACGGACTCAGCAGTCCGAGACCAGGATGAGACACACGTTAGATAAGGAGGCGCTCCTTAAAATATGAAAAAGCTGAAGATAGGATCGTTATGTACGAGTTTTCAGGAAAATAAAGGGGCCTGATTTGGAGTGTGACGCTCTGTGATGCGGACAAGTGGACGCTAAGGATGGAGGACAAGGAAAGACTGGACGCGGTCCACTCGTGATTAATGAGGAGAGCGGAGAAGGCTAAGTAGGTATCTCGGACAGTTTACTTTACATATACCACTTCTTATTTACATAATGTGACCCGGTTTTCAATGAATAATCATCACCACTAACGGTGTATGTAAAATAGTAGTGATATAAGTGAAACTGAACATTCAAGAAACCTTATAATGGAATACCACGCCGTTAATAATGAGTTAGTGAAGACTAAGTTGGCCAAAAGGGAGAGTTGTAAAGTGCCGGAATTGTTGTGCGAATGGAGGAAAATTCAAAATAACATACGGTGGAGAGGGAGGGTTTGGATGGAGTTTCGTACGAAGCGGAGAAGGCATGTTACAGCCCTTGCTAAAGGTAGGAATGTGAAACTAGCGGGAAAGAGGTGAAGAGAAATAGCACCATGGATAGTATAAAAACAAATGAGATTTATTGTGAATTGTAAAGGTAATTATAATTTAGGAGGGGAAGCAGGTATAGGTACTTCGAAAATTGGTCCGGGTAAACCTGGCTTAACTGGTGGAACACTTGAGTTATAATAATTTATCCCCTCCGCCTATTTTTTCATCCCCCACCTCCACTTATGGGGCAGGGATGATAGCGCTTCGAACAGAATCGTTTAGAGTGGTGCTAAGAGCTTCTTCTAATTTCATAAAATCAATTGTTAGAGGCGTGACTTTATGAAATTGCTTAATGTTAAAATGAAAGAAAATATTAAGTTGATGTGTAAATTTTTAACCTGTAGTTTAAATATAAAATAATTACATATAATGCTTGTTATAGTATAAGCAATTTATTAAAATTACACATGTTAAATTTACAAAATTTGTTTTCTTCAATGCCTAACTTCTCGCTTGCCTCATCAAATTCGTCGTTTTAGTACAGAACGACGCGATAGAATAGGCGAGGAATGGAAATAAATATCAGTGGATGGGATTGTGGAAGAGTGCATGAAGGGAGGGTGGAAGCGGGGGTGTTTGTGAGGGGTTGTGGAGGCCCGCGAGTACTTCTCCTCGCTGGCCTCGGAGAGGGCGGCGGAACAAGAGATGAATTGCGCGATGCTCCGACTGTGACGGGAGACAAATGAATATCCTCCGCTTCGCCCTTCCCTTAAACTCACTCCCTCTCTCTCTCTCTATCTCTCTCTGCCGTGGAGCGATTTTCATATATCATTGCGATTTCAAATTGGATCACGTTGGAGTAGAGAGAGCAAAATCGATGCATGGTTTGCTGCCGCGATCAAACGGGTTTTCATTAATGCCCGTCCTCTCGACTCGGGAATGGAATTGCATAGTAAATACGTAGGGGTGGCGGTAGCGTGGCGCAGCGGCGCGCGACGCGACGTGGCGTAGGGTTTGGTCTCGAGCTAGAAAGTCGACCGGTTAAACGAGATGGAATCGGGGGGTTGAGAACGCGAAACACAAATCGCGAGAAATCGGGCTCGGAATCAAATTTTATTTCCCATTGTTTGTCTCTCTCTATTATATTACCTGGGCCTAAGGGCATAAAATTCATATAAATAATATTTCCGCAAAAAATTTTGTAAATTTATTTTACTATAATTGTTATTTTGCAAGCTATGTTAAACGTCTATGAATCTCCTTGAGTCCTATGAGATCTTTAGTAGCCCATTTATGTATTTAGTTTGTGAAGTTACGATATATAGATTGGTTATTCTCAGGAGTTTCAGGGAAAGGCTCTAAAACGCTGCCTCATTGAGTAAATAATGGTATTTGGTCTTTATTACATCAAATTAACAAGGAGTCTTTTATTATGGGATTAATATAAAGATGATTACTTGGAAATTTAAAGCTGAAAAATCAAAACATTAATTTTAAGATAGAATTTAAAATATTAATATTTGCCATTTGTCTTACTTTTCTCGAGCCCAAAACTGGGACCAATACTTACTCTTGAGAAACGTTTCAGAAAAAATAACTCAAAGAGTAATAGAAGCTCTATTAAGGCGGTTAAGTAACGGAATGAGATTTTCCAATATGGAAGCAAAGTTATGTTCTCGATGCTCAAGAATTCAAGGACTAAGCTTGAGAGGAATGGGCAGGTCAAATATGTATTCTCTATGTTTTCATTCTCCTTCTTTTGCGTTTTTATTGGTTCGTGCATCAGTGGCGTAACTATGGAGGAGTAATCGGATAGATCATCCCCCAAAGCCTCATAGAAATAAAAAAAATTATTTAAAACTATTGTCTAGTTTTGACATTCATAATATCTGCATCTGTTTAAAGATAAATTTTTAGTGCCAAAATAATGTAATATATAGGTGTTTTCAGGCATCTTATTTTTCAAAAACTTTCTCGGACCCCGTTGCCTGGGAGGGTGGGCGCCACCATGGGTCATCTCACCCTCCCCCCCCCCCTCAAAGCATATTCATAGTTACGCCACTTTCGTGTATTATTATCCTTTACCGATTTTAACTAACGGCTTTCGATGTAGGCTTCTAATTTAGGCTTCATTATTTGAAAATATAACCACGATCTTGTTTATACATAAATGAAAGCTTGTTAATGGGTTTGATTGATGAACTGTCTGCCAGAACAAGGTGAATATTAATTCACTGGCGGAGATGGCCCACGCAGCCATCGCTATTTCCAACGATTCCGTCGTTTTTCCTGCCCAATCGAGGCCTCGTTACGATAATCGAGCAGATCACTCTCCGTGATGACTCTGCCATCGCTCGGTCGCATCGCGAGCACGTGCTAATCCGCATCCCTGATCCCCCAAATCCTTTCCCAATCCACCCACTTCACTCCCTGCTATCACCATTTCCCTTCCTTCCATTTTCCTTCGCTCTCCATGCTTTGTCTCACAGTTTTCCGCCTGTCATGTACCTACTCAAATTAATGTTTAGCAATCAGCTAATTCTTTCATTGTTATTATTTTCCCAAATCCTTACATATATCGATTATAATGCACTGTTTAATCAGTCTCATCAGTAATTCATTCATTTTCCTTTTCATTATGATTATATATATATTTATATATATTTTCCGCTGATACAATTGGGCCCCACCTTCATTTTCAACGTTTAAAGTCGTACACGTATGATTTGTGCATTTACTTAAGTGGTACTTAAGGAATTTAAATTCAGAATAGGCTTTGTTATATTGCACTTCAATTTATTGATAAAATCAGTAAATAGGTTGATAGTAATTGTTTGAAGCCTTCTGAATATACCTTTTTCGAAAATAAAACTTAAAATCTTGAGTCAAAAGAGCCAAAATCTATAATTTAGTGTTCTACTGGAACTTAATATATTTATAGGCATCTATTATTTCCCTTACTGCTGCTTTAAACCCCGCTTGCATATAATGTGGTGTCCCTTGGAAAATAAATGGTCCTGCTTTGAGTTTGGGTATGTAGGTATTGCTTCTTTTCCACTCTTTTGGCATTTATTTTCCGTTAGGTTTATTTTAGCCGCCGCTTACTTACCGTCTCTTTTCAACCATCCCTCCCTCTCCCCCTGCCTACTCTTCCAATCTATCTCTCGCACACCGTTCTTTTCCCAGCATCCCCCCCAGCGCTCCGTTCAATTCAGTCTCCCTTCCCTCCCCATCTGCTCCTCTCCTTCCCCCGCACACCTACAACACCGCCCTCCCACTTCAGCCACCCTTTGTGCCGGCTTGGCCTCCCGGCGGCGGTGGAGTTTCCCGTCCTCTCTGCCGTGCAAATATGGGAACTGAATAAAAAAATAATGCGAGGGGGGGTGAAGGGGTGTGTGGGCACGGTTGATTTGCCTCTTTCCCTCCAGCGAACCGCCTCCCTCACCCAATATCTCTCCCCCTTAGATGCAAAGGGAAAGGAGATTGTCCTTACAGCGGACGTCCGATATTCGCGAAATCACTAAGTTGGTATCTACTCCAAGATTGAAATTCGCCATCAAGAAATCATTTGGCTCAGTTGCAATACGAACTCGGGTCTCTCAATTTCCGGTTACGTATGCTCACAGGCACGTAACAGTTAGAAAGTATGAATTTGGGTGATATTTTTCTCTCCATTAGGCATACAATTGAAAATGATCATTAAAGGAACTTGGTTCTGGGACTCTTGTAGATTGTCTTTCTTCCCCTTTCATCATATCCCTACCGATTTCTCCCTTATTTTAGGGATAAAAGAGGGAGTGGATGTAGGTAATTGATCTGATGCGTTGACTAGAGCACTCGTTTCACTTCCAGAGGGCTCGGATTCAAATCTCGGCGGTGATAGAGACTTTTCAAAGACTTCCCTCTCCCTTACCAGTGCTTTGTGAAGGGCACTTCACGAATAGCGCGTCGTCCCTCGGATGGGACGTTCGGCCGCGTTCCTCTTGGTGCCTTCCGTTGAGAGCAGGAAAATTCCAACACCAGGTTTCTCTCCTCCCTTCCTTCCCTTCTCTTCCCTAGGACGGAAACGACCGTAGCTGCCAGCCGCCTTAAACTAATTCCATTCATAGGAGGTGGATGTTCTAAGGTAGCATGAAGACCAATGGGGAAAGGTGGTCCCGGAAGCCGCACTCTACCGTTTGCTTCCCTCGATGGTTTTCCATGCGACTTCCGTAAAAGCGTCGCGAACGAGTGATGCGTTATCAGGCGAACCGGAAGCTCCGCTCCGAATTTCCATGTCGCAGCGCCGCCGCCACGTTTTTCCGCTGTCTGTCCTCCTCCACGTGGGGAGTTCCGCATCCCTAGAGCCAACCACAATATCTGCTTCAATTTTTCACAGACATGAATGTATCACATCGATGAGTACGCTTTGTAAAATCTGAGATCCAAACGTCCTTCACAAGGATTCACTAGGACTCCTGTTTTTTACATGCTGGCCATGTGTTTTTGTTGCTGGGTCTTTCTATGAATATAGGAGCTTAATAAAAATATTTTTTCAAGTAAGAGTATTATTTTTTGTATAAAACATAGCTTAAGTTTAAAGCAGTAAAAATAATCGGGGATTCTTTTAGTGGAACATAAGGTCTTTGAAGATTTTTTCATTTGAAATTAAGTATTTGATGAATAACTATATAACTATATCATAAATAACTATATAACTTCTCTCCTGCTTAGAATGAAATTAAATTTTTTTGCTTTTAATGCCATTTCTGATGATGAATTATCGTTCAGAAATGGTATTCTGTAAAATATACCAGAAAGTGGTATTACAACCAAAGGCGGATCCACTATTTTTTCTGAGGGGGGCACAAGGGTCTGACAGGAAAATGGTACTCTCATATTTGAGAATAAAAACAACATACAACAATTACTGTACGAAATTATCCCTTTATTTTAATATGGAATCAATGAAAAGAATAATTCTTAAAGATATATTAATTTATACGTAAAGGAATTATTTATTATTATTACTTAGTAATTAAAATTAAAACATTATTTGATGATGAAAATACTTTTTTCTAGAACTTGAACGACATCCAACCGCTGAAATGGACCCAACGCTCCATTTAGGGCTCCAAATATGGGTTTAATTTCCTTTTAATCTTTCGTTGTTTCTTTATAGAAAATGCTTGATTTCATGGAACGTACTTTCTTTATTTGGAATGCCCAATCCCAAGCTTTGTTGACTTCGTTTATCTCAAACGGGTACTATTTCACATCATCATAAATTACTGAGTTGTCATTATTTTTATTGGTTATTCCATGAAACTCCCAACTCCTCCTTTAGTTGTTAGCGGAATAATATTTTTTTGCATGGCAATAGACCCACTTTCATATCATCAGACTCAACGTTACATCGCCTAGAATTTATACGCCAAAAGTAGATTTCAAGCGCAAACCTTGTGAAATGTTAGAGTATAATAACCTTTTGTATAAAGTGAGTTTAGCGAAGCTACCAAATCTTCGATCCTTTGAAAAATATTATCATCTGAATATTGTGCACTTCATATTATCTACGAACATTTAGGGATAATTGCTTTCATGGAAGAGAAAATTTGTATTATTTAAGAAATCGTCTTCTTCTGCCCCTTATTGATGCATCTTGGTCGTTATTCTGTCTTGTGATTAGTTCTTCATTCTTTTTCACGAAATTATATAGATCCTTCGACTCTTGTCTCTCATTTTTTTATGTTTTTTTTTGGCGTTATGTCCATTAGTCCATTTAATTTTTCACTTTTTTCTTTCAGGGTTCATCCCCACTTCTGCTGATTCCCTGCAACAAACAATATCATTACAGCTGTTGGCATAGATTTCATCCATCATTTGACCCTGGCCTAGAATCTCCTCAAGGTAGGTTTTACATTTTTAATATTTATTTTATCTTTCGCTTCTTCATTCGATTTCGGACCCATTTCCAGTACAGGAAATAAAATTCTCATTCAAGAGGCTTTCACCAAGATGAAATAATTTTCGACTGGTAATGATATGTGTAAATATATGAGGAATATGAATGGAAGAAATTCATTACTATCTGCAGTTTAAAGTTTAAATATTACTCCAAATGTCTCTTACTTGTTGGAAAACTGAGAAGTGCTCTTTAGGATTTAAAGGAGGGACATTTGATTGATAGAAGCTGTGCTTATACACTCAGTGGCCTTCGTACTTCATTAACGTTGACGGCTTTGACGGTTTAATTCATTTACTGAAATGTAAATAGTTGCAAACACAAGTGCAGATATTACATGAACTTCATACAGCTCAGCTTTGATTTCCTACGACGTTAGCCATCTTAAAAACAAGTGTTTGATAACCGCACTAAACTCACTTTTATCCAATTTTATAAACAAATGAAAGTTATTCACTACAATCGGCAACAGCAATGAAACTGTGGCGTGGATACAACTGAAACACTAACAGCTGACTAGTGAAGAGTGCTGTTTTCAGAGAAAAAATTAATTTTTTATATTAACACTGTAATCTCTCGGAAATTCTAAGGACTTATTGAATGACCCTCCTAATTTCAAGTTTTCACGAATATCACGTCATTAGGAGAGGATTAGAGCTAGTGTGGAAGAAAGAAATTACTGAGAGTTACGAGTGGGGAAGGGAATTGGATCATCATTTGTGCTAAATCGAGTCCCATGACAGGGTCACGCAATTTCACGAGCTTTGTTGCGTAGACTGTGTTTGCCCAGGTAACAATGATGGCGTCATCGGATGGTACTTGAAAACAAATAAAATGGATTGTACACTTTGCATTAATTCGAGATAGTATTAGTCTCGTATTAGGTCGGATAAAAGGTCTACAAAGGAAAGTGACTGCTTCCGTTAATACGTTTCTACTCCCATTTCACATCAATGAGTAAGCTGTGGGCATAATTTGATGATATTATTTGTATGCAAAACAGAATGGAATAATGAAGAACTCCCCAGGGGATTTGTTTATTTCAAACGCGCAAATTAAAATAATGCCGTAATACAATTTACCTTAACTTCAGTGCGAAACTTACGTAATCTCAGCGTAATAACAGTGACATTATTATGCATCACTTGAAACTTAACAATCATCCTTTTTTACTGGGCATTAATAACAGTAATATATGTTTTAGCTTACCCAAAGTAGCGTGAAAATGCTCCACGACAGCGCTCGCAGCCAATTACTCCATTGCATCGGAACACGGTTAGGTTATTTTTGAAGGCACCAAAATTTCGTGAATCACCATTTGCTATAATCCATTTGTACTATTTTCTTTTACATAATTGTATTTCTAAATGTGTTTTAGTAAATTTTTTACATAGTCTGTAGGTATTATTTCAGCCTCGTTACACTCATGAACATTAACACCGCCGAACATAGCTGTATACTTTCTGGAGGGTTTCGAAAATTCAGAGCCTCTGGTAGCGAGACATTGGAGCGTAACCATTTCCTTTAGGAGATCCATGTTGAAATTGTAACTTTGAATTTTGGGCTTGGTCGGCGTTTTTTTACCGTTGAATTGCTTTTTGCAGTTATGAGGAGATGGCTACATAAGACTTCATGCAGAATTGAACTCAATGCACTTCTTTTCATCGTATGGAGCTCAGGCCAATGGGTCACCGCGCCTCGTATTATCAGTATAACCTTGCGAAGCCATTTGACTTCAAATGAGTTGCAAAACGCGTTAAATGAAGCCAGTTGTCCCAGACAACATTTTGAATCGTAACTGAACGGTTGAAGCCTGAATAAAGTGACAGAACGAATTTATACGGTATTGGAATCGATATAACCGCCTCCACACCAATTCCATCTCCTCCCACTCGCGATATCCAGTCTGCATAGGGATTCCGAGGGAGAACCCAAGAAGAAGAGAAGGATAAGAGGGTGAAAGACGAGACGTTGAAAAGTAGCGGGCGAGATAATGGGGGTAGCGTGGGAGGAACGGATAAATAATACTCCTCACTCACGGGACGAAATTGAGAGCATTCGCATCCCGTCTTGCATTTCAGCGAGGAAAGGAGTGGAGACAAGGAATAGAGGGTGGGATTACGTGCGTTTGTGGGATGGAGAAGGGTTTTGGAGGAGTGGAGAGGGTAAATCTGCCCCTAAGGGGTATAGGCAGAGGGAAGGAACAGAGTAGGCGGTGGTTGTTCCAGAGTTTGGGGGAATGCAACACTGCACTAGCGCCACTCCACCACTCTTTCCACCCCTTATTTCTTCTTCCTCCCCCAAGTACACTCTCGCACCACTGCATGTACACCGCCACTCTAGACTCCCTACCCTTCACTCTCCCCCTCTTCAACAGCAAAGTCCTATTTTCCTCCCATACCCCCTCAAAGCAACCATTCCCCGCTATTCCCTACCCTCCCCCCTCCCCCCAGCACTCACGGTAGAAACCAACCCTCCCCCGCGAAATTTCTTTCCACTGCCCCCAAAACATTGGGCGTGCTCTTGGAGATTTTTATCCCCCTAACTCTCACTCCCTCGGAGCTCAAACCTCCCCTGCCCCTCTGTTGCGCAAATGCAATAGGTGAGGGTTCTGTGCGGTAATGTGCGCGCGTAGACCCCAGCGATGGCATCTGTATAACGATGGTGATCTCGAGCTTTACTTCGTGGGCTTCCATGATTTCAGGGACGGAAAAATTAACGCTGAAATTCCACTTGATGAAAGATTTATGATAAAGACGTGAAGGGTGTGGCATCTTCGGATACCTGATCGTAATCATCCGCTATAAAAACCAGCATTATTAGTCTTAGGCAGTCTTAGAAACTGTTTCATGATGCTTGGTTAGAGTCGGAAGGTTATCCAACCGTAATCTTGTTATAGGAATATTTATAACTCAGATTAAAGCGTGGTAGTTCAGAATAAATTTGAGTTTAGCTAGTAAATTGAAGAATTCGTTGACTCCGATTTTTATGTCCCGAAATATTTTAACTATAAATTGTTGAAACGGGCCTTAATAAATCTCGTATCATATGGAATTGCTCTAAATATTCTCACAGCTACAGTTTATAGGTTTGATGAAAAGAACTCCTGGCGACCCTCTGTGAGTGTTTGAATCCGTGATTGGAGATGACGAAGTACTTGTTTCCATACCATAGCAAGGGCTACGAATTTTTAAGAAGACGATTGAGATCTTATAAGAAGCCAATCTCTACTGATTCACTCGGGAACCTATCAAAATGCAGGATTTATTTAATCAAATTTAGATAAGCAGCATGGAATATCTGCTCACTATTTCCATTTCAGTCATTTTTGGTGACATCTCATAGGAATTATTTGCCAAAACGTTCTTAAGAATATTTGCCAGTCAACATGATCACATCTCAAACGGTTTTTACTTTTCCATTAGTTCTTTGACTGATTTCAAATCCTTAGAAACATCTCATGAAAATACGGTCGGAAAGGAGTGTACAATGTACACTGTACATTTATCTATGACAAATAAAAACAGCGTCAATGGTTGTCCAATAATTTCACTCAATGCCTCTAAATAGCCTAGTTGGAGCCCTGTTTTTGAAGGCATGCCCTTAGCGTAAACTTTGAGAGAGAGAAGGCAGTGGGGGTGTCTCCGATATTTTGGAGTGAATTTTTCTTAGCTGAGTCGACTTGGGTGCAGCCGCCCGAGCGAAAGGAGATGAGAGGCTTCTGTTTTGGGGGAGGGGGATCCATCTCCCTGAGAAACGCACGTCATGTTTCTTCTGATGCGCCCTCTCCGTATCCCCCACTCCCTCCCTTCCCCAAAACCGCCGACGGGCGGCGTCCGCAATCATGCGTGGTCGTCCAAGCCGCATCCCCGAAGTCAACTAAGCGTGCTTTGCGATAGATTCAAAGGGTCTTGCGATCCATCAAAGTTTGTACCGATTTCCGAGCGATACCAACCCTACCATCTTGAACTTAGACGTGTTTTCTGAGATGAGGCTTCGGGTATCACACCGGTTTTAAATTCTCCAAGTTTTCCGATGTTTCAATGAACTTTTATTAAGAAATGGCTAGTGGCGAAAAAAATCTTTTCAGGCTTGACTTGATGGAAATGCGATACATCCATGATAAAAAATACAAATGGTTATCTCCACCCTTTAATATAAAACTCCACAAACGACCATTGTTTCGACAAAAATTTATATCATTTTTAAGGCCATACTGCTGGTGATCTAACCCCCTAAATGCCTATTTAGGCGTCTTGATGGGTAGCACGTAAAATAGTTTCTAGATGCAGATTCATTTCTCCGGTAGAGCAAATGACCTCTCTCTCTCACTTCTTGTACAATCCATACAAATAAGTTGCATAAAACCCGTTGTCCATTCGTGCCCTTCTCCATTCATTTCGCGACTCCTTTCCCCGCTAATTATGAAATAAATTGTTGAAAATATTTTTCACCCCAAACCCCCTGGACAGCAGATTACATTGTAGTGAAAATCCCGGCTACAATCTGGTGGCGAAAGCGGAAGTAGCGTACAGTACGAATGGTTGGCGACCACGTGGGAAAAGAGAGGGAGATAGTGAAGGCGTGAAAAAGGAGGCGTGCGTAGAGAGATTCGGCTGGGGGTCGTGTGAGGAGAGGTGCCCGGGGGTGTATTTCCGGGAGGATATTGCGGCGAGGCTTGCAGGGTTGGTGGGCACGTGATATCTTTCTTCCCTCTTTCGCCGCCTCCAACCCTCTGCAAACCCTCGTCGTGTGTGTGCAGGCTCTCCTTTCTCACCCAAGTGTTTTTGATGTTTGTTTGGTATATTCGTACTATAGGGGTATGTGACTGCCAGCCGAGTCTGTCAGGAAGGCATCCATTTACCTATTTTCACGTGACAGTTCAGCCAAATAGTAGTTTCGGCCTGGGTATAAATACTGTGAGAGTGCTGGTTGTATCACCTTGAAAATGACAAAATGTGTTGAAACCATGGTCGGTTGTTGAGTTTTAAATTAAAAGTGTGGAAATTAGCATTCGTCTTCTTTTATCATGGATATTAGATTTGAGTTACATTTCATCCAGACTGTATATTTTTTTATCCAGTTTGCCACGTGCAACGCTTATGTGTTTTTGTGGGTTGCTTACTTCTCTACTTCTACACATGAATGGTATCTGTCGTCTTTCTTTTCGTTCTTAGCCCATAAAAAGCTAGAATACAATTTCACTGCAGCAAAAGAAAACTGTTATGGAATTTAGTTGAATTAAGATTCCGTCCTTTCTATATATTCCATATGATTTCTGGTCTAAGATACCTAAAACCGGCTTTAAGCTACTGCTAAATGTACATTTCTCATGATGTGTCTTCTTTATTCCGAGCTTAGTTTTTAAGGTTTATTTTTCGTTTTTACAATGTTTTTGTATGATTAAATGGTTATCCATTATCTATAGAAATAAATAAGGAGATGAGGAAACATTCATTAATACAACTTTCCAATTTCCTAATTCTTTCGGAGGGATGGAAAATTGTTTTTGCAATTATGGTTACTAGACTCGTGAAGAATACCTTGATCCAAAACATCTATTTTGGTGAATATGTTGCCTCTCTAAGCTCATTTACGAGGGTGTAAAACGGATCTATTTTACCTATTTTTATTTTCATGTATTTCGGGATAGAATTCGTTAATAATTCCTTGATGGTGTAACGGTTAGCATTGGTGAAAAGTTCTTGGGATATCCTTTTAAGTGTTGAACTTAGAGAAAATATATATTTTCACGCTTGCAAGTGATTGTGTGCACAACAATCCAATGTCTTGACCATTGTCCTTACGACTTCCAAAATTAATGAGGGAATTTCTTAACAACTTGCTAATTAATGGTCCGTGAAATAGTGGGCTTGTAATCAAGATAATGACGTTCGTGCTTCTCTCTCTTCCTTCGGCTCATCACTTTCAGCGCGGGTGAAATGGCCACAAAGGAAATCACGCATCCCCTTGTCAAAAACCCCTTGTCTAAGGGTTGTATGGGGTGGAGGGTTGTAGACGGGAAGGAAGAAGGTTGGGATGTGGGATTAGTTGGAGGAGGGTGTGCGTGGATCTTTTGTAGCGCTCTTCGTTTGTTTCGGGTGTGCGTCCGTTGCGGACAGCGTCGCTCCATTATCGGCGACGTCGTGTCCGAGCAGGGGGAGGAAGGAGATAATGGGCGAGGAATGTAGAGAGGGTGGGGCTGTAGGACTAGGTGGGAGGGGACGTAGGGGAGATAAAAACGCCCTGGGAGGGAGGGAGACTTAAGGGGAGGGTTGGGGCCAAAACGAGGTACATACATTTTGCGCAACCCCCAAAGGAAAGGATAAGTCTCATTGAGCAACCCGCAAGAATATAGAAGGAGAAAGGAGCCACATCGTGCGGAGTTGCTCCTTTTTTGGCCTCTTCCAACCCTGCTACTTTTGCTCATCCAATATCATTCAACGAGCACTGTTGTTGAATTGTTCGGGAGCTTGGGAAGGGTGGATGGTGATATTTGGTGGAACTGTGTATCAGGAAACATAGTCACAGACTGATAAAGTCTTCTTGGTAAATCAGCCGGGTCTGGAAGGACATTACTGTCAACGTTTCGAGGGCCTTCTCTGCCATCGTCATCAGGGCGAATGATGGGCCTGGTTTGGTGGTGGTATATACAAATTTGGGGCGATCAAGTTTTCTGATTGTGATTGGTGATTGTGATTGTGATGGTGAAAAGTGATTGGTCCGTTTTTGGTGTCCTTCTTCCTCTTAGCTTACTCGTTTGATGATGGGATTCGATGATTTGCTCAGGTTGAAACCCGCGTCTCTAATACAATGACTAGTGATTTATCAGCAAGATTCGTTGGAAAAGCACCAAATCCTTCACAGTCACAGACACAGGCGGATTTAGGCGGGGAGGCACGTGCCCCCTTAAGACGCTAAAAATATAGACAAGATTGCATCCAGTATTCCTTCCGAATAAATTGATATAAGGGTCTTGCCACCTTATTGCCATCCTCTCCTTTATGTGACATAAATATTGCCTGGCTGGGATGCCAGGGACTGGATTTACCTCATTGTGGACTTGAAGGCGTGGCGACATCATTGGTCCCATTCCCTTCCGAAGGAAAGTGACCAGAGAACCCTCATAACGAGGTGGGAGGAGTGAACCATGCTATATTGAATCCGTCCTACTGTACATCTTACTTAACGTTCGTCCTGCGATGAATTATTATTTCTCTGATTCTGGCAATATCCTCTCATATTGCTCGCAGGCGTATAATATATCCTGATTCCTATCTTTCCCATCAAATTATGCCGTAACAGCTGCGTCAACTTATACATAAAAACACACCACACTAGAATATGCGGATCAGTTGGCGTTTCATCAATTCTTAATGATAGCAATGTCTTTAAATTTAGGTTGGAAAGATGGCATATGAGAAATATTATTTCTTTACTTGATTTTGAAATCATAATACTTATCTGATATATATGAGAAACTATATATCTTCTAAAATATTTAAGGTTAAATTGAATTCAGTTAAAATTTGTCGAATTATCATCATCAGTCAGCGATCCAAAGATACGATTGACAAAAGTCTCCGCTCAGTTAACCTATCAGCTAATCTTCCTCAACTTAAGTTGCGATTCTTTTTCACAACCTTTCTCACTTTGACCATTTGTTTCATTTAAGGCCTTCCTTTCACCGTTTGATGATTTCCCTCTTCAAGCCATGTCTCATGCAGAGGCCAATTTTATCAGTTCAATCTTCTACTTAGAGGTTTCGATTTAGCCATCTGTCATGGTATTATTTATTTTACTTTGACTCTAAATGATTAAAATTTTTATGACCTTCGTGAAATTTATTTATTATTCAAATAGTTTTTAAATCAATATTGTATCATATCCATACTTTTACTTTGAATACGGTCACTAGTTGCCTAATTGGCCAGTGGTGATAGAAAAAAATGAAAAAAATTAGAAAAGTTACTAACTACCAGCCTTATTCTATAAACATTCCTTAAAACACTTACATTTTTGGCAAGGGGTCAAATGTTTTACTGGTAATTCGTTCTTGTATTTTCAAGAACGATCATTTTTTTGTGGATGGCACTCCATCTTGAATTGATAATCAATTTTTCGCACTAAATTTGGTTATCTGAGTTCGATGGAAACGATACTACCATAAAGTTGGGTTCCTTGGACGCATTACGCTGACTTTCGCCAATTATGTGAAAATTTGATTATGCTGCTCGTTTGATGGAAATGAATTTCTCCATTCGTTATCACATGATTTTGTGATGAATAAAAGCTCCGTCTTTAAGTTGCTGACGCACGCAAATGACATAATCCATTTTTGAAGGTTGGCTTAAAGCCTGAATCACATGATCATTTTTTCCATCCCTCGGGAAGGATAGCTCCAGCGATCATTTTCCCCGATTGCTTCTCTCGATGGGATTTCCATCCCTTTTTCCGTCGTTGAAATCATAGTTTCCACCGCTTTCCAGGCAATTAGAACGCAAGGCCGATAACAGAGATTGTAATGCCACGCAACGTAATTGACTGACAGTTTTAAATCATGAATGTGAGGGAATATACCATGGAAAAATGGAGGGTGGGAGTGAACGTGAGACTCAGAAAGTGAAGAGTCGAGCAATCATGTGTTTCGTCCCTGAAAAGCTATCGCTGAAGCTCTCTCTCAGTAAGGTGACGCTAATGCTCGTGTGATTTCAGTTTAAGTTAGCCATGCTGGTGGAAGTAACCCAGCCTTACCGTAACATCTTTCTCACACGTCCATCTTGTCAGTGGCGCAATTTTTCCTCCTAGGCTACGCTGTCCTCCAGAGCTCATTTTTACTGTATTCATTACGCTTTTCGTGTTATTTTTAAAAGAATAACTAACTTACCTTAAATTCTATATATTTATTAGCAGGTATTAACTTATATTTCCGTAGATGTAAGTCTATAAACCCACCTCGAAACATCTCTACAGCCGGAAAGGTGGTGATTCCCATGCCTAGCGAAGGGAAGCGAGAGGCTCCGGTCATGCTGTAAATAATGAATTTCATATCTCTATTTGTTAATGATCTACACCTCAAGAAAGGTGTATGTTAATTAAATATTTTGGGGTAATAGGAACTGTCTCTGACGTAACTTCGTCTAAACCCTATGTTGATGTAAAAATTAAGGTGAAACTATGGTTCTCCGCTAAATCACAAGTTTACCAGCCGAGTTTTCGTCACTTTTTTCCCATATCGATGTTTTTATTATGAAATATCAGTCACTGACATTCTCTACTTTAATGTTTCCCTCCTCAATTGGATGCTCGTCAGGCGATTAAACCAAGCAATCTTTGAATAAATTTGCTTCATCATCATTGCCATTGTTCTTACGGACTTGCTGAGCTCGGAAGGCGGAGAGTGATGATCGTTGGGCGGAGAAGCATGCAGGTCAAATGGGGCAGAAATTGGAGTACCTCTCGCCGTGTAATTGTTCATTTTGGGATACCTCTTGGGCGAGATGAGGACCCTGCGTTAAATGGCCATTGTCCTCCGAAGCTATTATCGTTCGGGTCGTTTGCTGGCGGTGGAGGCAGTTTAGGGGTGGTGGGGTGGGGAGGGGGTATGGGTGGTCGTATAAGAGGGTGGGGGCACTTTGCCCCCTTTTCTTCAAGGGTTGTCATCCCTCATTCCTCCCTCCAAAGTGTACCCCTTCGAAGTGACACTGGCTTAGGCGAGGGGCCATAACATAAATTATTTCCCTCGCCTTGCAACGAAACATCCGTACATCCGGAAAGCGGGTCTGTTGGCGATTCCCATGACTAGCGAAGGGAAGTGAGGGATTCTCTATCGAATGAAATGCATTATTCCAAAGTGTGCCCGAACAAATGGAAGAGTGGATATTTATATAGTGCAGGATCGTTTCAAGAAATACTTCTAAAATATTACGCACCTCGTCATACGATCTTAATTGTCGTCGTACATCATTATTATTTATGTTCGTAGGAATATCTCGATTTTTTAACTTTAAAATTTTTCGTAAGAAATTGCTAGAGTTTTACATTTTGAGAGTTTACATTTTGAGATTACATTTTGAGAGTTAATTATATCATAACTATAAATCCTCGTCACACGATCTTCATTGTCGTCGTACAACGTCATCATTGATGTTAGTGGGAATATCTTGATTTTTTAGCTTTATAATTGTACGTAATGAATTTATAGGCTACATTTTTAGAGTTATTTGTATCATAACTATTAATCCGTTCATGCCAAATCATCATTCAGTTCCGTTTATTCTACATTTTCTGCGTTTTCCATGAATGACTGATGAGTGAATTCCGATCGAATTTCCAACTGGGCTAGGATCTGCATTATGGGTACCGACGTATCATGTCGTAGACTCCCGAAGAATTCATCGTTCAGATCCTAACCCGGTTGGAACACCTAGAAGATTTCGCCTAAAGCATTCATCGGGAGAGTCTTGTATTCTTAATAGCTGATGGAGTGAGAGCTAGTACTTAGGTACATTTTCTTGCCATATTGAATTAATTCATGGAATTTTTAAAGAAACTCAGTGTCATCACATAAATGAATTGACGCTTTTGAACACATCTCATTTTTTGCTTGGGTAGCTCAGTTATGTGATATTTTTTATAGTTATTCCTCCTAATATTTAGTAGGTATGTCAATGTAACTTTTGGGACAACCCGCGTAAATTTTTTTTAATGGCAACAAAAGTGATATGCACCTCTAGTGGGAAATATTAACGGTCAGTTCATTAACTGGACGCGGATTACCCCAAAAGCCATTAATATTCATCTACATCTACATAATATCCCGCAAGCCGCCTAAAAGGCGTGTGGCAGGGGATGTTAGGACACCAGACGTTTACAGATAAAAAAAATGAAGTGCTCTAACGAAGTTGGGACTATCGTTTATTAAAGTCCTTTATGGTTCGAGGGAAAAACGAATTCCCAAATCTATCCGTTTGGCAAAACATCTCTCTTAATTTATCGCTTCTATCGGACCTGGAAATATGGTGTGGCTCTAATATTATGTTCTCTGTGTCGCTCTTAAAGATATCAATTCTCAATTGTTCAAGCAATCTAAGCCTAACGCGCAGCCTCCGAGTCTCCAGCGGCTCCCAGCCTAATTCGCTTAACATCTGGGTAACGTTGTCTGTACGCCCGTAGCAGTTTTGACGAATAGAGACGAAATATTGACGAATAGAGACCGTGAAAGCTTAAGCAATATTGCAAGTATGCTTCTATTTTTACATCTGGTATTTCACATAACAAGGAGTCCATCTGGGTGAATTATTCACGATTTTTCAACCGGGTTAGAGCCTTAATGATGGATCCCGAAGTGTCATAATGATCATCAGCCTTACGACAAGTCTTACGACGAAACATCGGCATTCATCGTGTAGGCCCAACCCAGTTGTAAATTCCGAGATCAATCCACCCAAAAATGATATTACACATTCATCATTCACCGGGAAAGCCTTAGATCCTTCGAAAGTTAATCACTTTTTCCATTAACTACGTCAATAATTGGAAATGGTAAAAAAAAGTTTTTGGTAGCTTTAAAGTAACGAGCAGTACGTAGCGACATATGTATAGGGGAAGAATATGAGCTTTAGTACTATTCTGTTCATTAAGATGAGTATGCTTTGCACGCATTAATTCAATCAGGCTAAAAATGACCAGATATGGTTCTGTAGTGACACCCTCCGTTGGATGTTTGCTTCTGAGACAACTTAGTAATAACATCTATTTACAAAGTTTTCTCTTTGGCGCTTTTTTCTCATATCTTTTTAAATCACCTCGATTCATATTTTATTTTACATTTTCCTTAATGAAAGCGTAATGCGCCGGGCGAGTCGAGGAATGAGGATAACAATAATATTTTTTACCATGCGTGCAGCGTGTACCGCTCTCGCAGTTGGGCATTTTCAAAGACCCGTCACCGCAGTTACTCTGGTGAGTCAAGCAGGAGGAGATGGAGAAGGGTGGATGCTAACAAAGAAGGGCTGATTCCGGCAAGGGAAAGATAGCAGTCAGCTCTTCCTCCCTCGCCCCTCTTTGGAATTGCGTGTGACGGCTTTCGGCTGGGGGACTTGGGGATATGCAGCTCTGGTGGGTTTCTTGTTCGGGCCGTTTGTTCAACAGAGTAACAATGGTATGCGCTGTGGACGTATCAGCGGAAGTACGCCACCTTCGAAATGGCCGCGTCCAAATGGGTGTATGGACCGGAGTCTTATTTTTTCCTGCGATTTGAGCAGAACAGATAAGAAAGTCGGAAGTACGGCATGGGTGTGGTCCGAGGATAAGTATTGAGAGGGTGAAGATGGTGTATTGGTTGACTGCTTAGATAGCTGGTGATGAGGGTGAGGAATGGGCGGAAGTTGAAGGCGACGAGAAAGACGATAACCGAGGGATGAAGATTGGATGTTAGGTTTAGGAGTTATCCTCGGTCTGGATAATCCGCATCCATTTGAACGTTATATGCGATAGCTAAGATCAGCCCCATGTGCGACTAATCCGAGAGGCTCCGGTCATGCTACAAAGAATGAATTTCATTTCTTTATTTGTTAATGACCTACACCTCAGGAAAGGCATATGTTAATTAAATATTATGGGGTAATAGAATGGGCTAATGAACTAATCTAACACAGAGATTCGTTTAGTCTACATCATCATCATCACTGGTCAACAATCCTAGGATTGGTTTGACGCAGCTCTCCACTCAGTTCTCCTATCAGCTAAATAGGTATTATGTATTCCGTTTGTCATAAACCGGTTGTCATTCTGATCCGATGAACAAAATTGAACACTAAACTCTTACATGCTTTCACTTTACTACAGACAATGTATTTATTTTAGGGACGCTTTGTCCTCTCTCCTTCCTACATTCATGGTTTTTATCCCGTTTTTAAATATTTTTTGAGCTTTTAAAAGTTAAATAATATGATTATCATCTTTCGCTCGAGCCGTAGATTGCCGACCCTTACCCTAGGCGAATTTCTGAAAAGGCCCTTAGTTTGATGCATGTATTAACATACTGAATATTAAAAATTAGTATATAATGGCCGTATTTTTACTGACTGTGGGACGCACATTTTTAGAATAAAATTATAAGAATATTTCATCCATATTAGGGTTAAGTAATTTATGCAAATTATGATGATCGATTGGCTATGAAAGAAAAAAAACAAGAGTTTTGGATATGTGATCTATGTAGGACTCCTATGCGGATAAGTAAGATAAGTGGAAAGGCATATTTTTGGTCGGGCCCTCAAGTAAACTATGGCCCCGAGGTCATATTATCCTATCCGATGGGTGAATCCCTCTTTACATACTTCTCGTGTTTAATTGTATTTATAACTTTTAATATGATATACCTTGAGTTGTTTTTTGTCACAGTATCATCCAAATACAGTTATAATATTAATTTGTGGTAATCATTGGTGTATCTTATTTTTGTGATTTTTCATGTAAATGACATCAATTACTTTGTTAATTACAAACAAACTTCATTTAAACAAACCGGGTTTCAAAGCAACATTTCATCATCACGTAGTAACCGGCATCATCTTCTATATTGCAAAAGATTAATTTATGCAAATTATGATGATCGCTTACACATGAAAGAAAATAAGCAAGGATATAGGCTACCTGAGCTATATTAGGCTAGTTTGTGGATACCCTGGTCGTTTACATAAGGTTTCTTTTTGTGTGGAACTATGAAGTCAGTATTATCATTTGTATGATGAATCGGTTACATGAGGCTTAGTCAGAGACCATCGATTATATTTTGATTTTTATTGAGCGTCCTTGGGGTCCATCTGAGTTAACTCTACAAGTTTGAAAAATTCTACAAGTAGAGTTTCGGTGAAAATTGAGAAGATATGTGAGAAATCCTGTGCGGTTGTGACACTTTGAAAGGGATGACAGGTGTTGCGTCATATGATGCAACGGGTGGCGTCCATCATTTGGGAAGATTGAATGGCCACAGGCATGCCCTTATGCATTTGACACCTGTTCCATCCTTTCCTGGGCAGTTCCCACACTTTAGTAGCCCTGCATAATGGTCACCACTTCGATTTCGTCCTCACTGAGCTCGCATCTGTAGCAAATTGACTTGAGTGGGTGCATTGTGGTATGAATTTATATGAGTAACGAGGTGAGTCAAATAAACATATCATTTTTCAAAGCGAAATAAGAGAGAGAGAGAAAGTATTAGCTCTTAATCAATGCTTACGGTATATTGTTTTGTACCGTTCACTCTACAATTTCACACTTGCTCTGACAGAGTGATTTTTGTTGAATAGGTAGGTACTATTCTGAACTAAATAGCATTATCATGTGTGTATTCTATACATGGCAAAATGGTATAATTACTTAAACCTAGTACTCAAATGATGATGAGAAATTTATATATTTATGCTAATTTGTAGGTTGCAATTCGAGATTTAAAAAAATAAATTTCAGAATTATAGTAAGCTGTGCTTATTGCTCCGGCAAATTCCTTGAAAATTCAGTCTTTTACACATTTACCCCTCAGCACTCGCGTTCAAAGTAAGTAAAACTAATGGGTTTCTCGCGCAAATGGAATAGAAAATCCCAAAGCATCTTCTTCAAAAATAATATTGAGCTGAGAAATGAAATACCTCCGAAATTGTAAAGGCACCTGCCTGGGGGCTGTCAAGAAATCCGATTCTCTTTCAAACCGTGCGGTACGAGTACATCATCGCGGGAGCATTGAAAAGTGTCGTCCCCCGGACTGCGACCGACGAGGGCATCCGAGGAACCCCTATAAGTGGGAATTCCAGCCCCCAAAAGAAAAGGAATTGGAGAACAAAAGGCTCGTCTTCGGAACCAAACGCGGGAGCTTCGGCGAGGGACGTATGGGAAGCGATGAGTTTCCCGGAGGGGTGTGAGTTTTCCTTGCGTAAGATGTCTTTGGGAGGAGGGTGAGGGCTTGAGAAATATGAGAGAGTTGCCCGAAATCGGAGAGTCGGCGTAATTGGGGTTGTGTATTGGGAGAAGAGGAGGCTGGGGAGAGGATTTCTGGGGATGGTGTGAGGGAGATGGATGCAGGGCTGGAGATAGAAGGATGGAATGTCTCGGCATTTCCTCGAGAAGAAAAATATAGAGGGGAGAGCCTTGAGATTCCCCAAAGGCGGATTCCCTGTGTGCTGTCCGGAAGTATTTATCTCAAGAATGCCATCCGTAAGGTTCAGTCCGCAAATTAACTCCTCCTTGTTCTTTACTTTTGTTGGAAGGAGATTCCATGGTGCAGAGGTTCCACATTTTTTCATCAGGGCGTGCAGTTATTTCATGAGCGACGGTGACTGCGGAAATTATTTCCCGGAGAGGGAGCGATTGAAATCACTCTGGTTGTTGCGATGGGAGAGAAAAATTCTTTTAAATCGACCAGAAGGGATGGAAAACGGATTGATGTCAAATTGATTGATGAAATAATCCTTGAAAAGTATGTAGTGTCTAAACCATGGTTGGTAGTGAAGTTATATATTTAAGTGTGGAAATTATTATTGGTGTTTATATTTTATTGTGGATGAAATGCATTTCCACCAACTCAAGCCTGAAAGTTCATGTATCGTTGATAAGTTTTCCAATGAGAGAATTCCAGACTTAAACGTCGATAGCGTTCATACGCACCGGAAACTGAGGAATCTTTTGACTAAGAGGCTGCGCGCTATGCTTACATTGCTAGAGAAATTGAGAATATATATCTTTAAGAGCGACACGGAGATAATCATATTAGAGCCCCAATATATTTCCAGGTCCGACGGAAGCGATAAATTAAGAGAGACGTTTTGCCCAACGGATATATATGCGAATTCTTTTTTCCCCCAAACCATAAGGATCTTGTTTGAGCATTTGCTTTTCATGTGCAAACGGCTGAAGTCCTAACACCTCCTGCCACACCCCTTTTTAACCGGCTTGCGGGGTAGTATGTAGATTTAGATGAAACTATGACTGGAAATGTCTATTGGGGATATGGGACGAATGTAAACGTGTCTTTCTCCGTAGGGCGTAGCGTCCATGGTGGAGGAAGTAGAGGGGACTGAGCGATTGGGTTATCGGTGGCTAAGAAAAGGGGATCGGAGCATGGACCCCCTCTTGCGTTGGGCGGCAGAAATATGGGAACGGTGAGGATGAGTCAAGAGAGTCTTCAGCCGGAAAGCGAAGGAGGCATTTAAGGGAGGTGGGGAGGGTTCGTCCTTGCAAGTGTGCTTGTCGGCGATAGGGTTGAGAGGATTGATGTGGCGCGCGCAAGAGAGGTCGGGGTGGAAAAAATGGTACTTGTATGTATCCGAGCGTGCTGTGGTCGAGAGGGGGAATGGGTAGGGGATGCAGTCGGTGTGTGGTGCGGGGAGATAGCTGCATGGGCTGCCAGAGAGGGGAGATTGAAAAATGAAATGTGGGGACACAGGAGGAAATGAGTGGGGGGATACACTGAATTGGTATTTGATGATGTCAAAGTATTTTTGGCTGCAATGAATGATGGAAAATTATGAAAATTTAGCGTGCAGCCGGAGGCTTTTGGGTTTAACTTCGTTATGCCCATTATTTTAGAAACTCACTCCCAATCACTGTTTCGACCCGAAGTTTTGCATGGATAAACGAGGATAAATCTCAAGCACCAGAAACTGAGGAAACTTTTGACTCTAGGCTGCGCGCTAGGCTTAGATTGCTTGAGCAATTGAAAATATATATCGTTAAGAGAGACGCGGAGAGCATCATATTAGAGCCCCAATATATTTCCAGGCCCGACGGTAGCGATAAATTAAACGAGATGTTTTGCCGAACGGATATATATGCGAATTCGTTTTTCCCCCAAACCATAAGGATCTTGTTTGAGCATTTGCATTTTATGTGTAAACGGCTGGAGACCTAACACCTCCTGCCACATTACTTCAACCCGGGGTTTTGCATGGATAAACGAGGATAAATCTCACTCCAGTCTAAGGTATAGGTGAGTTAATTCTACATATGATAAATCTCAGTACAGTCTAAGGTAGAGATAAATCTCACACCAGGTGAGGGTAAATATCACTCCAGGCTAAGGTACAGGTGACCAAATTATTCACATCCAAGGCGGGATTTCAGCTATTTTCCTTGGCCCGTCTTGCTAAGACAGGGTTTTTGATGGGCGTGTCTGACATTTTCTCCAGAGTTTTGAATTCGTAACCCCACGGTCAGTTTCCAAACGCTTTAATGTGCTCCAAGCCTTACCCAACGTGAGAAAAATTAAAGATTTAAAAACCGATTGGGGTATTTTTTAATCCTAAAATAGAGAAAAGCCAAGAGGATAAAACTCATAGCTGCTCACCATAGGGTAGGGATTTGACCCGCTTCCCATAAGTTTCCAGGTTCAAATCTCGGGGGAAGCCTAAACAAAAAAAAATATTTGCTGAGAGAGGTGGCCCGCGTGAAACAAATTGGTCCCTGAGTGAATGAATTTCACACGCCTGGTACTAATTCTGGGGTGAAGTCAATCATCATCTATCCAAACCATTCTTCGTGTTGATGAACTGATTTAGTGATGATTTAATAAGTATGAATGCCATGACAGACATGAACCATGGACTTTGAACAGTATTGCGGCTCAAGAAATCAAGCTAAAATTAGAGTTAATTAAATTTATTATAACTACTATTTTATTGTCGGGAATAATAATAAAAGCATACTCTCCCAAAATAATAGGCCCAGGAAAGTTTTTACGAAAAAGTACACGTAAGAGTTTTTAAAAGGCTCGAGGCAAAGAGGATATTAGGTGCACCACGGCGGTAGTAATCTGAACGACGAGAGCATCTTATAATTCTAGGTGTGATATGAATCGTCGAGGCATAATTGAAAAGCTCTTAATTTGAGAAATGAAATAAGAATAATCACATAAAATGTTTTTTCTGGAATAGATTACGAGTATAATGTCCTGTGTGATTTATAATACTAGTCGAATATGATTGTGAATATGTTGACTTGTATTACGTGTACTTGTAGTTACGTAGTGTTATTTAGCGGGTGGTATGTTGCATGTTTTCAAGTGTTGAAGTACTATTATCTGGAGTGCAATGACGCGGTTAGTCGTTGAAACATGGTGAATCGTAAACCTAACGAGGTTTAGTTATGTTACCTTCATAAAATATGGCCTGAGAGCAGTGATAGGTGCACCACGGCGTTTATTCATAATAAAAAGATGGGAGTGTTGACACTGAAAATTCAGAGCAGAATTTAAATTTGAATAGCGTTTGTACTTGCAAGCATTTTAGCCCGAGCAAAATATTAAGTTTTTCGATGCGAGTGTTGTTCAGGGCAAGGACCGCGATATTGCGTGTATCCCTTTGCTCATTAAAGAGGCGGAACTGAAGTGGCCAATCTCGCGCAGCAGGGAGGGGAGGAGGATGCATTCCATTTCAAGGGCAGTCTGAATGCACCAGAAAGTGCACCCATGGAGTGGAGGCTTATGGCCCATATACTCGAGCGAGGAGAGGGAGCCCACAAGGGCTCTGGGGAAATCTACACTCAGAGGAGGGACGGTTGAAGCACAAATCCAAGTGGCATTTTTTAGCTTATTCGGATGTAAACCTCAGGCATGTGGTAAATTAGTTCACGTTGGTATGAAGTATCAATTACGTTGGTACAAAGGGAGGGATTTAAACAAAATAGAACCACCACGCATTGGATTCTTTTTGTATTCCCCTTGATTGGCGTAAGGTTGTCATACAAATTTTATTTAGAAAGAAGTCATGTGGATACATGTGCAGCTTTTGTAACAGAAACAGTGGATCCTTCAATTCGTTTACAAATAAGAATGATGAGGACTGAGGATTTCCATCGCATAAGTTTACGACATTTAGAAAAAGTTAAACTATTAGGTACCGATTGTAGTGTGGTAATTTAATACGAGCCAGAAAAAGGGTTTAATCAGCAATGGAATTGGTCGAGTTTGTAGAGTAGGACTCTGCCAAACATGTTTTTAAAAGAAGAATGTAAGCGTAAAATGGAAATTGGCATAGTGACCGGAAAACAAATAATTAGGTTTAAATGTTGACTGGTGAAAAAGCGGGCTTCGTCAAGTGTAACAATGGTGTATTTCTTTAATTTTGAGAATTTTATTTTACGTTAGAAGTTCAGAAAAGGTAATGAATAATTGGACTTCGTTAGAATTTGAAGTAACTTGAGATAGAGTGACAAAGAAAAGTGGTGGAGTGACGGTACCACGTATCCCATGGCGCTAAGCAAAAACCCTAGATTAATTGGCAAACATTTTCCGGGATTCTCTTTCAATTTATCCTATTTCCTCAATATTTAGAGAATTTAATTTTCTAGTTCATCTTACTGCGGAAAGAATTTGGTATTGGGTAGGATTATGCTTTGACGTGTAGCGTTTGAAAACTAGCCACGAAAGTTTCCATCCTTTTACACACAGAGTTGAGTAAATTAAATCTCAGGAGAAATTTATTTTTATAAAAAGTACTGCATTGATCCCCAAGGCTTTATTTTTTATGCCCTAATTTAGTAGATATGACTAATTTCAAGGTAATAAAGCCTATTTTTTTATTTTTTATTTAGATTATACCTCTCTGTTGTCTCCATCAATTAATGTTAAACCTTTTAGCGTCATCGGAATGAAAATAAATTTACGTTTAAATAAGTGGCATAAAAATACTATGTGAAACGCTGAATTTTACCTTTCTCCTTCTGAAGGGTTTGAAGTAATCGTGCTTAATGCGTAGATAAGGAAAGAGGATGGTCGTTTGTGCTTTGTCTGCATGACTGTGAGGGGCGGCATTGGTCCTTTTTTTTCGAGAAGTGTCAAGCATCTCCCTTAGAGAATCTCATCCAGCACGCAGCGCTTTCGAGGTCTGGAGGTCCTAGGGATAGTCGGCAGGAGACCAATTGGGTGACTGGATGCTGGGGAAAAGGGGAAGAAAGAAGAACCGCATGCTTGCATCTGCTCCCGCGTCGGTTCAAAGGGTTATTCCATGAGGGAGAGAGAAAGATAAGGAAGGGGATGGCGGCTCCTGGCTTCGAGTGACGGAGTCCCCCTTGCGGCAAATGCAAAAGGTGAGAGGGCCTGGAAAGGATTTTTTCCCACCCACCTTCTTTTTCCAGGAAGGGATTCTGTGTGGCTCGTGGATGAAAAGGATTTGGCTTGGCCGTGCCATCATGGTTAGGCTGTGTGGTGGCAGCGTGGGTGTGTTGGATCGTGGTATATTTTTTTCCAAACCGACAGGCATAGTAAGGGTGCGGTGGTTGAAAGGTAGGTATGTGGAGGAGGTCGCGAACCCCCCCAGGCTAAAGAGTTTTTTAGGTTCCCTAGCATGAAAAAGACCCATGCGGTGGCACTGCTGGCGAATAGGAGGGAAATAGGGGTCGCCAATGGAGAAAAATTACAGGGTGAAAGCCTTGGGAAAAGGGTTTTTTAGGGATTCGTGTCGAATAAAAAAATAATCCCCCAGTGTGACACCGACAGTGAGGCACACAAGAAAAAAATATGAGAACTTTCGTGTGATCAAAACCGCTGATTTCCGGATGTGATTAAAAAAGGCCATATCTCCCCTTCTTTTTCATTCCTCCCCACGTGCCAAATGCAGAATTAGGAGCAAAAGAGCGGGGAGATAAAAATTTTGTGTAAAATACACGGTATATTCGCGATTAAATCCACCATCTCATTGGCCGCGTGTGAGGTTTCGCGAATGCAAGCGAGGGATTTCCCGTTAAAAGAGGTATCAAAAGGGCTTTCACTCTTTCAAGCGAATACAGCTTTTTGTGGAATCACAATTTCCGTCGTCCTTTTCATTCGGTTCCCTCAATGGTTTCTTTCGTAATTATTTAGTTTGGTTAAACTGTGTGCGCCGACCTTCCTATGAAGCCACCGCACGCCGCTGTCGGTGAGGTTTATGTATAGCGACGCAATTTCCATGGATGTGTATGGCTGTAATTACTCTTAGTGGCTGGTTCATTCCTGAATGGTCTGGAATTAGTCGGGATTTGCGTAGATATAATGAGCGTTTTCGAGGCGCACCATTTTTTTTACTGCAATATAAGAAATACATTTATTCCGAGAAACATGAAAATTTACGTTAAAATGGTCACGAAAAAGAGTAACTTCTTTATTTTTACAATTACTACAGCCCTAATTATTGTATTCTAAAACCCCCTATTATTTATATCTCACAATTTTTCCTTTCATTATCTATCGCCTTATTTGCTATATTATTTTTAAATTTTCTCAATTGTCTTTTTGTATTGCTTTTTGATCCTCTCATATTTTGATTATCTTGAAATATTTCTTTTTGATGATAATCAAAACATGAGAAGTTCTCATAATTATGCATAATTTTCTACCTTTCCCCTGATGAATCTTCTAATCATAATTTTATTTTATCGCTAAGAGCTTAAATTGTGTTCAATAAACCGATTTGCAGTAAATCACATACTATCGTATTATGTAAATGTATAAGTAATATTTTATTCAAAAGACTCTTAATGAGTTTTTATCCTCTGCTTAAGCAAAGTATGAAATACGTTAGCTTCTATTCAGTAAATTGGAGGATTAAATGAAGAATATTAAAGTCTGAAGTGGTGAGTAATGGCAAGCCGATTAGTTAAACGGAAAGAGAAGAGCAGTCTTATGATGATGTTAAATAGTGTGTGGGACACAAAATATTTGAACTGAAAAAGTAAATGATCGCGGTTGTAGCAAAAAATTACCTCAGATGTGAAGTTTCCTACTTCTCCTGTATTAGAGAGTCATAATCGTGAAAAGACGGAGCACAATGTCCCTAATGGTTAGGGGCAGGTAGAAAATACATGCATTATTGCTATGTAACGGTGATGAATAGTTGACTGTCCGTAGGGGTATATTTTGTTATATCTTATGCCAAGAGTGGTGGTTTGGGTGCTGGCTTCACACACAGTAGGCACGGGTTCAGATCCCAGCAGTGGCTGAGATTATTTGCAGGCTGCCTGATCCTTTCTTGAGTGTTGTGTTAAGGACATTTCATGTTCAAAACTGGACGTTATGCGGTGATCTCTTGGCGCCTTTCGTTGAGAGCAAGCTCATGGTGACGCAGGGTTTTCCTTCACCCTTCCTGCTTTCTACCCTACACTTATTCTGCAAAAGACTTTGGTGCAGATCGCCTACTCGGAATACCATACCACATTTGATGCGAAATTCATGTGACCTGTCGTTTCCTATTGAGGTCCTGGTTGATTCGGCGGCAACAGCCATGGAACAGGATCTGGACCATCATTACCTCTTCCGTTTTCAATGAAGGTGAAATGAATGCATATGAACTTGGCGTCCCCATGACGACTCCCATGCACCGCAAAAGCCCAACTCGTATGCTCACCTATTGTTATGCAGGGGACGGCCAAAAGGACCCTGATCCTCCTCCTACGTTCTCCCAGGATGCAATATGGATTTTCAGTGGCGCGGAGAATTTTATGCGTCCACGCACCGTCTCACATATGGGGAGGATAAAGTGAAATGAAATTCTAGGCACGGTACGCGGTATTGCAGTGCAAGCGGCGACAAGGGCGTGGTGGAAAAGGATCAGATGTTTAGAAATAGTGGAGGGGGAGGGTTGAGAAAGGGAAGGGAGGGATTGACTATCGTGTCGAGGGGAACTAAGATGCAGGACCCTGAAGTTATACGATGAGTAAGAGAATTCATATGCTCCAAGACCCTGGTGAACAAGAACTCTAGGTGTCTGACCCTGGAATTTTATCATAAATTTGTATGCTTCCTGAAGTGAACATTTTCAAGATAGACATGTTTCAGAGAAAGATTAAATTTGAAGCATCTTTACATCTCCAAGTCTTTCCCGGAAAATGTATGTATAGCTGCACTGAAAACAATTTTTGGCCTTATTAACCATTTATCGGAGAAAAAATCCTTTGACTTGTTTGTCATTTCAACTAAAATTACCCGGTTTGAGCACAGTTATACTGCCAGATACGCCACCAACCAATCCATCAGTCATTGATTTGAATTTTAGTAGGGCTCGACCGAACAATGTGTCAGTGGTCGTGCTTGATAGTCCAAGGTTAAAGGCGATGAAGGTCCTGCGGGTATTTTCCGCATTATTTTTTTGCACCAATGACTTAGTTCCCAGACGTGCGATTTGATGAAAAGATATATCTGCGCAAATACGCGTGACAAAGTGAAAGTTTTTCCAAAAAAAAAGTAATTTGCTGAACTGGAACTTTTAATCTAAATCTATTCAAGTAATTACTTGCGTAATATATTTGGTTAATGTCATGACACCTTTGTGCGTGACTCTAGAAAAGGTCATCTGTTCTTTGGAAAGCGATGAGAAATTGCTTCTAATGACTGAATTAATGGTTTGAGGCGTAACTTTGTGAAATCGATTCATTTTTCGTGTCTAATTACCTTTATGAGTCTTCTTTAGAAGCAGTAATGATATATGTAGTTTAGAACTTTAGCGTCGTAGGTACATAATATAATTTGGGAGAAATATATTTCTTTAAGAATATTTTTTGCGGAAATAATTCCGTGAATTCTAATCCTTCCTAGTCACCCATTGGATATCAAAGTACTTCACAATAATAATTGTGTTCTAATTTTTTCACTTGTGAAATGATAATGACGCCGGTAACTAAATAACTAAAATTATTGAAGGAAAAAATCCTTGCTGCCGAAGATCTTTCGTTGAGAGTATGATTAAATAAAATGCGTAATAAATAATTTAGAAAATAAAGGTTAAGTTTCATTTTTTCCAAGACAATCAGTAACTTGGCAAGACGAAACTGTGATTAATGAAGAGATAACCATGCCATATTATCATGAATAATATTTATTTCATTTTCTTATTGAAAGAAGCCAGCTGAGCTGCATAGTAGCATAAATGTCTCGGAATTAATAACTTAGCACCATGTAAAGATTAACATTTTCAGCAAACAACCCATTTATAGTATTTGAAATCAAATACGTTTCTTAGGTTATTACCAACATTACATCTGGTCGGTATTTTAAGCCTTTATTTTTTCGGATATTTTTATACTTTGATGTGGAAAACTCTTACTTTGTCCTTGTATTATTTCAATCATTTAAAATAAAAAATCGTGCTCGAAGCACTATGCGTTATAGAAATATTTATATCTCTGATGCGTTAATTTCCCGTCTAGAGGGTACAAAGAAGTGTTCCAAAACGGAGAGAGACCGAAAGTGAGGAATTAATGGAAGATAAACTCTCTGGAACGCACCCGCACGTTGTGAAGCGAGGATTTCTGTTGAAAGCCAAGGAAATAGACCGATTGGCTTTACTCAGGGCGAAGAGACGTGATGAGGAGGGGTTTCGCGGAAGCAATAGAGCAATATGGGAGTGGGTGGAGGAAGGCTCCTTTGTCGGTCTGAGGAGGATTCTCCCATAGTTGAATGTGGGCTGCGTACAGCCGCGCCGCGCCGTCGGAGGCCGCGCGTGTTGAATGATTGTTGACTCTACATTAGCCGTGGTCCTAGAGACCGTTTAAGGGTAGCTGCTGAAGCAACGCCTTCCTCCACCGCATTCAAAGAGACGACTAGTACTAAAAGCAGCGCTGCATCTCACGAGCGCCTCCGGGGAAATTTCGCTTAACGCGAGGTAATTGCCTTGAAGTTACGCGGTAATTTGATCTGTTCCAGTGTGCAGTGTGTACTACTAGGCTTAATGATTCCAGCAGCTAAGCTTGCGAGGATGTCCGCGTCGACCAACCCGTCCATTTAAAAGATGCATGTATGTTTACGAGGATTGTAAAATAGTCTAGTTTGTATGGTACATAGGGGCGTATATTCAGTTGAAATTGTATTTCTGTGTCAAAATGTTTGTCAAAAAGTCCAGTAGGTCATTCTTAGTGGAATTTTCTCTTATTTTTTAATGCTATTTTTTTATCTTTACCAATCTTTTCCAGAATAAAGATAGCTGAAACAAGTGGCAGTATCTAAAATTAGGAGGTAATGATCGCGTCCCAATCGAACTGATTTAAAATAAAACAATGGGCATTGATGTCTTGAATTTTTGTTGAACTTTTCACTGAAATGATATCGTGGCTTCATATGTCCACAAATTCATTATGCTTCATTTGTGCAAACGCTAATATTACAATTTCTCCCATTCTCCATGCATACCTTATGATGGATGTTGCCGCACATTACAGTGACGGCTTTTTTAGATTTCCACTAGTAGAGACTTAATTGTAAATAATCTTGAATAATATTAGTTTCGCAAGATTTCAACTTTAATAAATGTTAGATTTAAGTCTAGAATAAAGCTTTATACCCCAATAAATGTATTCAAAAGAGCTTGATCTGTGATTGAACTACGTTTCCTTCAACTTAAGATTTGCGCATATGCAATAAAGTCATCATATGCGCATCTATCTCCTTTTCCATTTCAATTCCTTCCATTCTAGCTGTAATATTCGGCCGCCTATATTAAAAGTTTAGGTTCTTCGTGACTGCTTGCAACGCATTGGATCTGAGTATCGGGCGATATGGAGCGCACGTTAGGGAACGGGTGGATGGCATCAAAATGACACTCCCAAAGTTTCATCAAAAATATTTTATTTTTATTTTACTCCTCAAAAAAGCCACCCCCATTGGCGGCGGGGTGTCTTCTATAAGGCCTTGCCGGGTCCAAAGAGGGTGTTCTCCGTACGTGTCAGTGGGCGAGGGGACCTCTTGCCCCCACTAGAAGGGGGCGTTGTCGCCCATCCACTCGCTTTTGGTACTCTGCTCACGTCGGCCGTAATGGTCCGTTCGCACTATGGGAAGGGGAGAGGAAGGTATTCACGACGGCACATGTACCACTGCGTCTCCTCCTCTTATGCTTGTCCAATACGAGGAGGGCGCTCCTTATCTTCTACTCCTCTCGGGAGACCTCAAGGTGGGAGAAGTAGCGTGGACCACCGCCACGAGCATCTGGGTGGAGGGGAGAGAAGGCCCATTGGTCGAAGGAATGCACGCCGGCACAGATGGAATGGGTGCTGGAATGCCCTCATCATCTCGCTCGGAGATGATCTCTCGCTATTAGGTACTCTCCCCCGACCGAGCATTCCTCCGATCCAATTTAAATTTAATTCACGTGCATTTTTAACATGGTCCTTGTAGTACACGCGGAGGGTGTCTAATTATGTACGATTCGTCATCCATTGATTTATCAATATGCCTCTTTGTTTGCAGAAACACTTATTGTAAGCAATCAAGAACTAAATTAGCATCTTCATACTACCCCGCAAGTCACCTCAATAGGGTGTTACAGCATCAGCCGTTCGCAAATAGTAGAGGAAATGTTCCAAATAAATTACGCCTAGCATTTATTAAAGTCTTTTATTGTGCGGGGGGAAAACGAACTCCTAAACCGATCCGTTCGGTAAAACATCTATCTTAATTTATCGTTTTTTTCGCAACCGGAAATATTGTGGGGTTCTAAAATGTAGTTCTCCGTGTCGCTCTTAAAAATTTCTATTCTCAATTGCCTAAAAAATCAAAGCTTATTACGCAGCCTCAGAGTCTCGAGCGGCGCTCAGTCTAATTCGTTAAACATCTGTGCAATGCTTTCTTTTGACCTGCCACGATCTACCAGCATTTATATATATTGGTGGATGGAGAATTTATTTACTTTTTTAGTGGAAGAGCCATCTAATACTACCCTATCCTTTATCTCGAACAATGCCGTTCCCCTCTTTATTATGAAAAAACTTTTCGCTACCTCACTGACCCAGAAAGTTTTTTCAAGACTTGAAATTAAGCATTTCCTCACTGTACTCCATTAACATCTCACATTTTTTCCCTTTATCCGTTAGCTTTTCCAGCAGTTTCATCCTCTCTCTTACCTCAGTGAGGTAACTTTTTCGATCACTTTACTCCTTTAGCAGTTATCTCTGTTCAAAAAAGATACTCAAATTCGACTGAAAAAACTCTCATCATACCCAGCCTTCACTAATACGAAAGCATGTAAAAATTATTTGTTTATTTTCTATGCATTTTACATTTCTTTGCATTGGAAATATACTTAATTTTAAGACCTAAGATTTTTCATTCCCTGCTTAATTTTGAATTAAAATTCGTAGGGCCATAATGGGTGGTTTAGTAGTACCAAAGTAAATAACCTGTAATTATAATCAAAGTGGATCGAAATAATATTTAAAATGGAAAAAGTAAGGGTAATTTTAAATTGAAACCGAAAATATTTTGTCATGAGAATTAATAAATAACGTATTCAGGCCAATACGGCGTAATTTCAATGAAAATAGGTTGGGATTAGTTATGGAAGGCAACCCTTATTCATTGCTTTTCTTCCTTCAAAGCAGTTTTTAAATCTCAAGGTTTGAAGTAAAAATGTTATTGTCCTTCCGTTCTAACTATTCACTCAGCACACGCAGTCTAAAGTCCAGGTCTTCGTTCCTAGGCTATATTTCCTTAGCGCACGCGGGTTTTGGTCGCTCCGATAATAGCTTAAAAAAGTTTCTAGGAGAATGGGGGTGAAAAAAAACTTGGGCCGAGGGTGAACCAAGCTGTCTCGGAGCAGAACTTTGCATGATGTCCGCCTGCTCCTCGGACAGACCCTAAATGCCCTCTGGACGTGATCAAAATAGGGAAGCGTTTAGCCAGAGGTAAAAATTTCCATCTCTGACTCACGCTCGGGTCGTCGACTAATAGTGAGGTGATGAAAGATCTTCTCTCAGCAAACCCAGAGGAAAAGAAGGCTTCCTTTCTCTCATTCAAGATTTCCATTCGGAATTGAATTAATTCTCTCTTTTTTCGAAACTTCCGAAGCAAATCGCCTATGGTTCGAGCCCTAAGTAGCAGAACCTGAGGACCTCAATGTTGCGATATGGAAACAGTTGATTTGATAGACAAACAAAATTGACAACATATTCTGAGGTTTCTTCAATAAATATCTTTAGGATCCTACTATTTACAGAAGCAATATGATTGTGAGGTTAAGAAAGTGTTATGATGTGTGTTGTTACGAGACCAAAATTTAAATTTTGTATTTATCGAATATAATAAGTACCTACTGATACAATTTTAGTGACATGTTCCCATGTCAGCATTATTTGACGTTACAGAAATTTGGTGATAATCACGAGAACTTGAGATGTTAAGTACTTTTTTCTTCACGATTTTCTAATTTCAATACCAAAGGCACTTGCAGAGATTGCATTCTTTAGTTTCTATTTCAAGTACAGAGCGAAAACGAGCTGATAAAAAAATATGGAAATAATATTTTTTTCATGTGGGTATTTCTTTTTTCCAGTTGTAAATATTTCCCAATCGATCACCGTATTTAGGGGACATTTTAGTCTTAATTCCAAGCTGAAGGAATTACGTTATTTCGAAATTTGATGAAGTTGGGTAAAGTTTGGTAGTCGATCATTATCAGGCCTCCTTACTTGATTGATGAATTCCATCGCCAGAAAATCCAGAAATGGATAAAAAAATACGTGACAGACTATAATTCTCTATTTTGTGTTCGGAGTATTATGCACATTTTATTTATGATAAAAATCAAATAGATTTTCTCACACTTTTTCTTGTGTCTTTCATCAGATCTTTCCATAATTCTCATTCCCTAAGACCCACTAGATTTGAGGATGTTTAAAAGTGAAGGTGCAGCCTCAGACGAGGGAAATGCTGGCGAGTAGCGTTTGAGAGTTCCAAGTTTCTAATTGGATGACGAAACTTTAGCAGTTTAACAGGCTATTAGATATTCTCACCATCTTCATTTGAGCAAGGCAGTCGTCTTGTTATATTTTATAGATGTCCTACGATAAAATGCGCTTTAAATATACTTCGAAAAGTATGACGAGTGATGATGTCCGTTTTATCTCGGTAATCCCATGATTAGTTTTCTTTGTGCCCCTCAATGGGGACACATTAATGAGCAGTCTCTGTGTGTATTTTCATTTTAGGATGTTATTTAGTTATTATTATAGCATGCACTACAGAATTTTAGCATTTAGTATTAGGAAGCTTTAATGGATATCTTCAAATTACCTTCACATTTTGAGTGAGTAATACACTCTTCCTTCGAGTTTCATCTTCATAACGCATATAGTATATCTGTTAGAGAAAAATCCAGGACGCTCATGTATTTTTCAGGATATGTACTCCGTATGATGACCTCATCTATTGGGTATGAATGTTTCAAACTGATATTTCGCATTGTCTTGAATATATCCTTCCGTGGCATATGCAATACGCATAATTTCTTTCTATAGCAAGTATTTTTTCCTCGTAATTTTATACTTTGTTCCCATGGCTACTCGGAAGCCGAATCGCCCTGAGTATTTTCTTTTACCACTAGCCTCACGGTTTTCATAAGCTCTCCCCGATCGTAAATAAGCGCTATTTTTTATACGGCTCGCTTTCGCCGCTCCGAATATTATCCACGAGTGTCAGGCCTCCCGGTCATATACCGTACGCATTCACCAGGGGTTGGTATGTTGTTGGTTGCATCCACCTCACCCTCCAGCTGTATCCCTCCGCCCTAACATGTATTTCCCTCCCCCATGCAGCTTCCCCTCCCCTTTCTAGTCTATAGCCCTCGACGTTGGAAGCATGGCGTTCTCCCTTTACTTTAAAATCTCCCCTTCTCTTCGCGGCCACGTAAGGGGTGGAAGCGTGGCTTTTTAGAGTGCGAGCGAGAGATAAGGGAGGACAACCCAAGTCATACGCTCCTCTCTTTCTCCTCCCCCATTTCTCTGTTTCCGTATTAATCTCTTATTCTCCATTTATTCCTATCTCCTATCGTTATACAAGGTGTGCTCGGAAAATATCGAGAATTTTAAATTTCTCGGGTTTTTAATAGGAGAGTCCAAGTGTCCATTTTTATTATGATGGTGTACATCCCCCGAAGTATGATAAAATTTTCAGATCTATTCATCGTTTACTTTGTCTGGTGCTAAACACGAGTTATTATGGTATTTAGTGTTGTATAAAAGCTATTTATAGTGCAAACGTTTCTTTGCTTTTAGAGTTGTTTTATTCGCTGTGCTAGAATGAAGTACGATGTGTGTGAAAATGACAGGAACAAAATTTTTAAATTTCTCGCGTATTTGGAGAGTCCGATTATATTTTGTTTTATAATGTTGGTATACATACTCGTAAAGTGTTATAAAAATTTCAGTTTTATTCATTGTTCACCTTGTTTGTGACGTGTTTTATGAGCTTGGCGGTTTTCGGCTCGCACTTCATTATTTGTTCGTGAATTCTTTGCCGAAAACAATGAGTACTGTAACAAATCCCCAGCCTCTTTATTCGCCAGACATGGCTCCGTGTGACTTCTTCCTATTTCCAAAAAGAAAGAACCTTAAATGGCCGTCGTTTTATTGATGGCATTGAGAGAAATCGCTTGCAGTGTTAAAGACTACCCCAAAAATCGAGTTTGAGAAGAGTTTTAAGGATTGGACGCAGCGCCGAAACTAATATGGACTATTTTGAAGGCAGCAACAGTAATGGAAACGAATAAATAATTTTTAAAATAATAACTCCCGTTATTTTTCATACAGACCTCGTATTTATCTCTGATTTCTGTACTTTAAGTGCCTTTCTTGCGCATATGGATGCGTCAAAACGTGAGTTTGTGAAGAAATTGAGCAGTGAAGTGTCGCTTTGATACACTGAATGAGGAGAGAAGGTTTGGGAATTTGGTTTCACGGGTGAACTTTTTGAAATTTTATTCGAGACAATGCAAAACTCGATGCAACACTACCGTATGACTACACTCGAATGGGAAAAAAGATTTGAACATCATGGTTCTTTGATAGTAGATACCTACTCCGCGGGAGGCTGATCTAGAAAAACAAAAAATTAAAAATCAATAAAAATAGTATGGTAATAATTTCCATGACTGTTGTGTTTGAAGTATGGGTTGTTTAAAATTCATCATTCCGGGTTTTGCTCGCATTGGTAACAGCTGATGGAATTAAAATATTCCCACCTATATATTCCTCTAAAGATAAAAAAAGATATAACCTCGTGACCTGGTGCACCGAGCCTTTAGAAGAGGAGAGCCATTAACGTTCGAAGTATGAACTTAGTTTTCAGTAACCGTATCTTCCCCATGTAAAACAATCAATCTAACATATTTAACGAGTAACTACTATTCCAATCAAAATTCATGCTATATTATTGTACAGCTTACATATTTTTTGTGATCCATGCACTTTAATACGTGCGGAAAATACATTTTTTTTAAAAGAGAATAACTTACCAAAATACGCGAGGCAATTGCTCTCCTTGCAAGTAAATTGGTTGGATAGTGCAAAGTAAGTATTACCATTGAATTTGTATTTTCTGCTGCGTATTATCCTATTCCTTTCATATTTGTTATTTCCGCAGTTATGCTTCAGTATATGTAAACATCCTAGCAGAAAGCATAAGCAAGGCCTTGGAGCAAGTACAGAAAGTATACACGAGACCGATTTTCTTAAAACTTAATAATAAGTAGTTTTTAAATTTTGTTCATTTTCCACCGCTTAATAATCAAAATTACTGTTTATCTGATAACCTCGGGCTTAACGGTGTAAAACATTTCCATTATTGAAAATAAAAGAATAAAACTCTTTCAGGTTACCCGCATATTTAAATAGGCACCATCCCGATTGCATAACAAGTTACGTCAAGATATAACTATATCATGAGGCCACTGACGCTCCTATTTGAATATAGTAGTGATCCTAATTAATTTTCATGCTTATATTTTCCACAATTACTGTGTCTTTTTCATTTAGCCTTCGTCTTTTGAGAGATGAGAATGGAAGGATTGCATCGCAGGGTATTGCCCTTTTCCTCGCCCCTTTGAGCCTGCATTTCCTCCACTTTCCATCTCCCCTCACATCTCATCCCTCCCACTCCCCTCCCTCCATCCCTCTGTAATTGAACGTTGTCCTTAGTGTCGGTCGTCGTCGCATTGCTGCGTCTCCCTCTTTCCCCTCCCCCCCAGAAACCTCGTTGGGTTTCAATTTCGGTCGACCAAATGAGCACTGAAGGCAAAAGAGCTCTCGCAGCTCGTTTGAGCGAATGCGTGTCGAAAATAATAAAAAAACAGGGAATATATCCTCCGTCGACATCCTTCTTTCGCCAGACATGGACGTTTTGACGCTGTGAAGGCACACGGGATGCCGAATGGGATCCATCTCATTTTAATCCACCGGGTCCACGAAAGAATGAGTTTCTTTGCTTCGCGGGAAAATTGTTTTGGTAATGGGTTATTGTCGTCTTCCGTTTTTGACGCTGACATTTTTTTTGGAAGGATTGTGCTCGAGGGAAATTCCGAGGGGAAAATAATTTTCGGCGAAATAGTTTATCTCGTGTTTTTGCTTCCTATGAAATGACACCGCTGTTGTGGCTTTAAATTAGCCTAAGGTTTTAAGAAGCATGATTCTGACGGCGGTATTTTTGTAACTTTATTATTTTTCCTCTTTCATTTTGAATGAAACATGGCTTTTAACTTCAGTTATTAGTGTTATTACCTTTGCAGGAAAATTTCGTGCCGTTTTTAATATAGGGCGTGGGTTGGGATAAAATGACATGGTGATAGGGAGAAAGTGTAATTAAAAAATACATTTGGATACAAACCCTCTTAAATTAATTAAATACGCAGTTTTAGGCGTTTTACTATGTAAATGTTATGTATTATCATGCATTTATATCAGAAAATATTCATAAAATAACTTTGCTGTGCCTCTTGATTGCTTTATTAGTAATGCAGGTGATGAGTATTTTTTAGTAAAACTTGTGCAAAGTTAAACGGCATTTTTAATTGAAAGTTTAAGCATAAGAAAAATAGCATGTAACTTCCGTAGGATTTTTTCCCATAGTATCACCAATTCCTTTATCTCCTTTTTATCCCTTATAACCTTGTAATCTTTTCCTTATAACCTTATAATCCTTATATGATCTGCGTGAATACCATGAAATTCACTCTAACTTTCAATTGATTTTAACCATATACTAATTCCATATGAATAGAATTAAACCAAAATTCTCTCCGTCGTGAAAGTGGTAAAAGGGCTCAACCAACTGTCTCCTTTTCCTCTATTTTGATAGCTCTTGCAGTGACTTGAAATGACGCACTTATCCGTCTGACTTGAGCCACTTTGGTCGAACACAATAGAACTTCATCACGAATGTATATGTGTTCCGTCTGAAAACTTTTCCAAGACCCTCAGCTCATGGAATGAGAGGGAAGGTGAAAAAAGGTACCATGTGTGTGTGTCTTGGGAGAGAGCGGAGGGGGTCAAGGGTTTACGCTACGTGCGTGAGTAAGAGCGTCTGGGAGTGCTTAATGGTCCATCACCGACACCAGCGCCTCTACGCGGAGGCATCGCTTACCCTCAAGACCTCTCCACCAATTCGTTTCCCCCACCCTCCCCTCTCTTCAACCCCAACTTCCCAACCCCGAGCATTCTCACTTGTCGCACCCTTTGCCACCTTTAAGTACGCCTTCCTCCAATCTCACCTACCTTGCAGTGTTCAACACTTCCGTCTCTTTCTTCAACGCGTATTTGCATCCTCTTTCACCGTCTTCTTCTTTTCCATTGTGTTAACTTCCGTGAAGGTTTTAATACCTGCGAACTTTTTTAATCTCTCACACTCCAGAATGTATAACTTTTACTTAAATTGTTAAGTGTTTTTCGTATGGACACCGAAAACTTTAGGACATGACTAGTTTTTAATGCTATGAACGGAGAGTCATTGAGCTGGATGTGCTGACTGCATCCATAGTTTTGCTTTTTTCCCATTGTATCGGTGTATTTTGAAGATTATTTTCCAGAATCATTTCTTTATTTACTAGTAACAGAGGTGATGATATGAGATAATTATTCTCATTTCTCGGTAAAATATTACCCCGTCGATATTTACTGCAGGTTCTCGTGACCTCTGCATTAACGAACGTAGGTTAATCGGCTATTTCTAGCTATCTCTACTCTATAAATTAGTTTTGGCTAAGTATACAAGGTCAAATATGATCACGATCTTTATAGCATAGAAAGTGACGGGAGCTAATTATAAACCTGAACTACCAAAACGCACTGTGCTGAGAGGAGGATCATTAAACCTGCAGGTTACACTAATTTCTATTCACTATTTCTTCCCCTTAAAATTAATGATCGTCCGTAAAAGTCTTATTCAGTGGACTATGTAAATGTAGCTATAATACTTTTTATGTAGTATATTGTCATTTTTATTTATTCTCTAAGTGAGCATTTTCATCAATTATCGATTTAATTATTATTTTACGATATTGACTACATATATAATTATATTGTTAAACTTACGTGCAATGGTATCTTCTCAATTTAATTCCAATTATTTATATCGGAATTCACAAAAGGATTGTATAATGCAGGAAATCATTCATATCCATTGCATTTTATTACTGAGTGTTACTCTTTGCTGACACGAAGCTTACTATGGAATGAATTTGAAATTGATAATTATGCCGCTAGCAGCCAACGAAAAATACATCTTGAAATATTTAGTGGGACCTTGAGTTATTGCAAATTCTGATATTTTCTACCCACCATCTCTCCTCCTTATGCCTTCATACCTTCCCTTATACACCACAATGCACTCATAGTTTTGGGTGCCACACCCCACTCTTGTTGGATAATATTTCTTCTCCCTCCCTCGCGCCTATCTCTCCACCCACCTTTTGCGTATTCATGCTTCCATTATAAATGATCTCCCGCATACCTATCCTTCCCCTTTTGGCTTCTGCTACTGCTCCTCGAATTCTTCCATCCCCCTCTCGCCGCACTGCGTTGCCTTTAAACCCCATCTCGGTCCATCCCTTCCACCCTGCACACTCCCTTTCTCGCCTTTCCATTCTCTAATTATATTTCGGCTCGTCTTACCACCTACCCTCTCCCCTCTCTGCGTCTTTTGCATGAGTCACATCTTCCAAGCCATTCCATCTTCTTGATCTCTCAAAACAACAACAGAAAATAATGCACCCAACATGAATACCGAATGCGGAGGTTTGCGTGCCGCCGACTAACAAAAATCTTGTCCACGCGCCGCGGTTCCGAGTCAGTTGAGAATAACATCGCGAATCACCCAGAATAAACTCAGTTGTGGGATGAATAGTTGATATTTCATGTAGAATTTGCCTTATCTTATTGTTGGAACTCGATTTTTAAACTTTAGAGATCAATTCGCACTGTAGAGGTCAACAACGTGGACACTGAACCGCACGGCGCTAAAAATACCTACGACTGGACTCCGACCCGCCGAATAATTGACCTCTTAATCAGCATGATGGAAATACTATATAAGTACGTTTAAAATCGGAAGATAGTACCCCTGTTCCGCCATATCCGCGCGCTTGCTCAATGAGTCCATTATTTATTCATGTTTCATTCATTTAACGAAAAACACTCTCCGTCTCGTAATGGACTCAAAAACAAATCGTAATCAGCTTCTTCCATCTTAGTAGCTACCTCATAACCATTGGGACAACGTGCGAGATAGTATGTTTATTTAGGTTACGTAATTTTTTAATGTACAAGCGAATCAAACATCGGCTATATCAGCGTAGTAACATGAGGAAATAGTGATACTCGAAAGAATATTTTCAAACCACTCGAGTTCGAAGAATTTGTCAGATGCGAACAAACTTTATTAATGGGGTGCGACGAAAAATGTCAGCATCGAGGATGATTTTAAAGGGTAAATGCGGAAGGAGATGAATGTTTTCACAGTCAAAACAGCGGAGGATGAAATTGAAATTCCTTAATTAGAGTTCCAGAGCAATTAAAGTCGGATGTCTTTTTTTATGGCTCACTCTATGGAACCGAGAATAATTCTGGGATGAAGACGCCCTCAACTATCATACTTCCTTCCTACTCGCGCACAGAGAAGGGAGCGCCGTTACTAATCCATTTTACAAGGCCTTCCCCACTGTATCGGCGCCCGTCTCAATTAAAGCTGAGCTGCCAATTAGGATGCAAACAACCTTAGTCGTAATGCCCGACCCATTTCCTCTCCGAAGCATATCTTCCGTCAGTTACGCCCCTAGTTCAATCCCCCACGTCTCTTTGCAAACTATTCCCTATCTCCCCCCCCCCCCCCCATCCTCTTCATTATCCCTTGAAATATCCCTTACGGGCGCCGCCTCCCGTCGCCTCAGACGAAATACTTGGGATGCCTCCAATGTGCGCCGGGAGTTAACGGGGTTCCCCCCGAGGGAGATGTGACTGGAGTTTAAGCATAATGGGTCGTGAGCCAAAGGGCATCTTATTACCTGGAACTCAACATGCGTGCACAGGTGCGGCATGAATTCTATAGTCTGCCGAATCGCAGAATCGCAGGCCATAGAATGTATGTGTGCACAACAAAATATTAGTTATGAGTTACAGGTCAGCCACAGTTGGTTTGTTTGCCTAATTCACAAAAAAAAATATTTGGCAGATTAAAAATATTTATTTGTTGATTAGTTAACACCGTTTTTGCATTCTTTTCTTAGTGAAATGCCTAATTATCATGTTAGCCTGTGGAGTAAATATTTTAATTGCTGGATTGGAGTCGACTCACCAATTTGAGTTTCAAGTTGACTTGCAAGCTTCTGTAACATGCAGTAGTCGAGGAGAATGTATAGATATAAAATAGTTAGTATCTGGAAAAAGAACTAGGGATAATTTTATTGAAATTTTTTATTCCTTAAATAGAGTTTAGTGCTAGTTAATGTTAATGAAGTTAATAAAGGTTGTAAAGATCTCAATTGAGCGTTCATTTTGCTGTTTGTGACTACCCTAATGAAGAACTAGGTTAGAGGTTTAATATCACTACTATGCAGCCAGGAACAAAGTTATGAAGGGCAGTTATTGGACTTACGATATCTTTTTATGAATTTTGCATCAATCGAGTCACTTTGGATGTACACTTGTATGTTTCAAAAAGACTTACTAACTAAATAACCACATAGTAAGTTGCGATAAAATGCACGTAGCATATGCTTTATACGCTGTGAAAATTTTAAATCACGTGAATAATGCGTGGATTGCCTTATTTGAGAATTAATCCTTCATTAGGAAGGTTATCCTATACCGGTCCCCATTACGTTTGAATTGGTGTGCGCGACTTATCCCATCCGTCACTTAAACTGCTTCCACAGTCATTACTTCCCTGCGCACTGATGGGATTTATGCTCGGGTAATATTCATTTCAAATATGTATATCCCTCTCTGGCTCTACATTAGATAAAGCACGTAATCCATCGCCGTTGATGTGGCACCAGCGTTTCATATCTCTCCTCCCTCTACCCCCTACCAAATCTCGCCATTTTCAAACGTTTCCTACTTGTTATTCCCTTCCGCCCCAAATCCCGACAGAAACACTCGTTCCTTCCTTTCCACCCCCTCCCTTTAATCAACCCTCTTCCCCTCACCGAATTGTATCCACTCCCTTCTCCATGGCCACCCGCCGGTTTTTATGTCTTCGCCCCTTCCCCTCCAGGCCCCCGCCAATTTGCCACTCGTGTCGAATCCAAAAACACTGTCCGGTTTAATATCGAGCTTGGCTGATGCCGGTTATATCCATCCCCACTGTCATGGCACTCAAATTATGTTAGCCACCGTTTCCGACACTATGCCTTGTTCTCGCTTTCCTTGGAGCTCGTAGGTGGTACGTGTACTGAAGAGGGTGGAAAAACGAAGAGTATTGCTCAGTTTTATTTTAAAATAAGTATGTTTCAAAATTTCAGTACTCCAATTCTACTTTTTGACCAAGATGGATATTTTGTATGATGACAAAATAGTATTTTTATGTTACGTGAAAAATTATTTGACTTGAATAGCATAGTCACGATTCAACATAATTAATGGGAGCCGCAAATTTTATCAATGTCACTTGCATACTAAGATTGCTAGCCACTCCATGACTGAAATTGAGACATTGGTTAAAGCTGTAAAACTCATGAATGAGTTCTAATGTATCATGTGTTCCACAGTATGGCACATTATTAGTGGTGTCATGTTGTCGGAACGCTCCGGAACGCCGTTCCAGCACTGGTTAACAGAAGACTAGTAATAGTCAAATAACGCTTTTTTAATTTTGTTGCCTCAAAATTTATAAAAATAAATACAAATATTTGTAAACGAAAAAAATTGTAATAAGATGTAAATAATAACTTGTAATAAAAAAAGCAGAGTAATATTTCGCTTCTAAAAAAAGTTAAGTAAAGTGCGTTCCACCACTACTAATTACGTCATGACGTCACTGCACATTATGTACTTAAATTTTTTCGAAGCATTTTTTTTTTATTGTATTTGAGCTTGTGTTCCAATTTTCTTACATTAGTAAACTGATGAATATTTTTCTTGTAGCCAGTTTCTCTCGAAGGATTCAAAGCCGTGTCCATCTTTAATTATATTTGGCCCTGCAAAATTCTCTCTCCTCCTTCGATCATCTCCGTGGCTCGTATTTTCTCCACTGTTATTCCGTCCTCCAATTCCTGCCAATCTTCCTCTCCTTGACACCCTCGCATGCCTTCTCAATCCCCTCATCTTTTCAATCCCTCTCGTCTCGTCTCTTCCAGTCTCGAAAGCTTAATACGCTGGCGCACCGTGCGACCTCGTCTTTAATCTTTCATGTCTGGCAAATACGTACAAAATATTTTATTTCCAATTTTACATTAATGCTAAAAAAAATGGGGAAATCCTTGTAACTTAGTATAGGAATATCGAGTCTGAACTGAGCAAAATGATTCTTTCTTAATGAAGTCCGCGTTGGCCGTGAATCATGATTGGCGAGCTCAGAGCTTGTGCTGAGATTAATTTTCTCAAAAATAGCGTCTTCATCATATTTTTTTTAAATTTTCTCTCACAACTCAGGAAATTTGGTGCCTAATTTTGAACTGCTACAATTTTGATACTGGGTATACCCACGCGGATATCCTATTGAGTTGGGAGGTACAATCATTTTTCCAACAGCACTATCTTACAAGAGATTTTTTGATAAAATTTCTCCGATGTTGGTGATTTTTCCATGTAAATTATATGCTCATTCTCAGGCAGAGTTAACTTTCCAAAAATAACGATTCTTGAGAAACTGTATTTAAACAAGCAACCTCATACTTGCAGTAGTTGCGAAATTTCTAAAATTAATCATCTGCCTGACCTTGCTAACAAATTGCGTGCCAAAAGAGCATACCAATTAACTTTACTAATGGGTCTAATCCTCGGTGTTCACAAGTTCTGGAAATTTCCTTGATTTCTATTGGGTCGCTTATGTGCTTTAGGAAACGTAAAGTTATTATATCATTAAATTACTGTTTATAACCTCTATGATTGAGTATGAATGATACTTAGTAGTGCGGAGTTATAGCGCGTCATCAAATAAATGTTTGAAGCCCTCGATTTGTTGGAATTAATCCTGAAATTCCATGCAACTCCATCACGCAAATCGTTAGTAACTGTATCCTACATCAAGCCTCAGCGTGAATCGAACTACAGATCTCAATTCTCTTTGGGTTTAAGAAAACTCTATTTTTATACATTTATAGGGATCATGCAGTGAATTTGCCGTTCTTTTTTCGTAAATTGAAGACAAAAAGCTATTTTATGGCATTTACGAAGGTTTGCACTGTAAGTATTTATTCATCCTTCATCAATTTAATTTTACTTTGACCATCTGCTTTATTTTACCCTAATCCAAAAATCTCCTTCCTCGCCGGATTTTATTAGCCCGACAATTTTTCGTTTACTCTCGTTGTTTTTTTTCTCCGAGCTGCTTTATCTTCAGCTTGGATACCCAGGATTCACTCCCAGCGGTCTACAGCCCCTTATTTCCCTCACCCGTTCGGCTCCCCTTCCTTCCCAACTAGTCCCAACTAGTTCCAATTTCCTGAAGTGGCGATGTTCGGAGTGGACTTGAGATCCTAGCGACAAGTTTTCGCGTTTTGTTCTCTCCCTCTATCTCTCCACTTTCGCAACTTCGAGGGGACATGCCGCATACACACTCGTGTGAGGGAAGGCGAACGAGAGAAAAGTTTCAGAGGCACGAATTCGGGGGACTTCGGACACATCTCGAATCTCCACCGTCGCTACGAGTAAAACACCTTAACCAATACATGTAACTGGTTACAATCCTTGCGCCCGATGTATGCGTGTGTGCCGTATCATTCTTTCCCGCATCCACCTTTGCGAAGTCTCCTGGTTGCCACGATGCATATCCGCGGCCTCTGCGCTTGTAAGAAGGCTCCTTAAGTCACGTTTTACGGACCACTTCCCAAATGTATATTTTTTTGAGTTCTCTAAAGAGTTTTCTTTCCAAGCAAATTTGTGTACGCATAAGATTTAGAAGAGAACCTATACGCAGAAGTACTGAACGGACAGGATTGATCTTTTTGGTGTATCGTTACTTGCCTTCTCTAAATTATTTTGTTTTCAACTATACTGATTCGAGACGACACTTCACTTTTAAAAAATATTGAAATTTTATGATTTTTCATAATTTATTTTAGAATCAGCCACAAGTTCCGTCTTGGATGCCATTAAGTTTGAGTCGTTTCGGTTTCTACAAATTGAAAAGCCGTATTAATGAGTACAGAGAATTTGCTAAACTTTGCACAATTATAAATAAAATATTTTGTGGAAATTATTTACGCATTACACTTCATTTTTAGGCTGAAAATCATCACCAAATATAGGTAGAAGAAGGGGGTGGTTGAGTTCAAGGTAAAAACTGGCAAAGGTGGAGTAGTAGGCAAAGAGAGGGGTCTGTTGCTGAAATTTTGTGGGAGCTTGTCGAAGGGATCATTTTGGTGAGGGAGAGAGGAACTGACTCATGGGATGGGATCTTGTCCTGTCTATCCCTGATTGTGTTGAAGATTTGAAGGAGGATGTCATTTTCACGTACCTTGTTGAAAACCAGGTTGTTTTTCCAAAGTTTAAATCTTAAGGATTCAGCAATTGATTTATAAAAACATTTGTGAACCCGTTCTCTCATGCCTTAGAATAGGTCACTGTTTTCAAATTAAAATATGTTGCACCTTTCTGTTTCACCCTTACTGGGGTGTTATTTCAGTTTTTCAGCATATATTACTTAAGTCCTGGTTACATGGTACATTTTTACTCGTACAATTTAATGTACGTTTACGTGAATGATTTTGGTGGACCGGAACGGAACATGTATGAATGCATGAACCAAATTAGAACAGGTTTTATTTTCTGTGCATGCATTCGCACAAGTTGGGTGGTTACACGGTGCATTTTGGCGTTCATTCTCACTGTCATACATTTAGACATTAACCCGTATGTGTTAATGTATCGTGTAACCAGGCCTTAACATTCTCTCATAGCAACGGTAGCTAGAAAAATTGAATTTAATTATTAAGGGGTGCGATTACTAGTGCCACGAATTCTCAGGATTAATTTCAAATGAAGTATCTTGGTGTAGTTGCTTCCGTTTTATCTTATTATAATTGAGAAAATAACTTTCTGATCTCAGCCCGAAAATGTAACCAGTTTTCTTTCCTGCAATATGAGGGTCGAGTCCACCTCCTGAATCTTTCTTATTTAATCAAGATGGCGAGCCGAGAGACTTGTAAGTTCAATTAGTCCATCTGCCAACAGTGTTATTATCCATTCCTCCTCCTTCCTTCGCTCCCTCTTATCTCTTTCCTCCCGTCCCTCACTCCACTCCTTTCTTCTTAATGCCTTCCTGCCCTTTTTCTACCTCCCTCCTCCCTTCCCCTTCTCCGTTTTCTTCCCCCGTTTTCTCGCATTTCAACCCCATTTGTCCCGATGCAAATTGCTTCCGTCTTTAACTCTCATCCCACGCTTCATTTACCACGTGATTTTTTCTCCTCCCTCCCTCCCTCCCTCTTCCTCTTGCTGTTCTCTGTCTTCCCTCCCCTTCCTCGCGATCTCTCGCTTAGCAATTCCCCCTCCTACCGCCTTCCTTCCGCACTAATGTAAGCTCCATGAGGATTAAGATGGACTACCGACTCTCCGCGGGGCTGCGTCCGCGGTAAGCCTCCTCATGAGCTGAAAAAAAAATAAAAAGAAAAACTAGTTTTTGTTGCTGGGCGTGCGTGATTACATGACATAGGAGCTATGAGGCTCAATCCATTCCTGAAACCAGTCTTTGTTATTCCTGAACCAAGATTCCCCAACCCTACGCTAAGAATGCAGTTTTTTTTATTCTTTAATTTCCCGCTCCACGTTTCTTCCCTTCCAGCCAACCCTCCACACTATTTGGGATAATGCCCGCTTAACCTGATTCCATTCTCCTCGCCGTCGTTGCTGCAGTGGGAGAAGATGAGGGAGAAGTATGAAAGGGTGACTCTTTGTTTTATTTCCTTCGCGAGTGGATCGAATCTGCCGCGATATTATTTTTTTGTGTGCGCCTCGTGTTATGCATCGTGTTATCCAAGTCTCGTCCACATCCTGGACTGGCGCCAGCTGATCGCATCGACAGCAACGATTATTGGAACTTTTTTCCCTCATATTCCGGTATAATTGGAGTGCATCGCGATGGAGTGGAATACTCAGGGTGCCCTAGTAAGGTCATGGGGGAGATGAAGTCACTTTCAACATTTCATCATCGATCTCTCATATTGCTCATACGATTTTTCCGTGTGATAGATTGATCATTTTAGGCTTTCGTGACATTTCTTTGCCCCCATTTTTTATCCTTAAATTACTTGAATTTTACAAAGTGGAGTCCAATTTGGACTTTTCACTCACTTTGGTGTTCAGCAAACGGCAGTCAGGATAGCCATCTTACCCAGTGGCGTAGACAGGATTTTGAAATTGGGAGGGTTTTCCAGAGATTTCAGCGCACTTTTAGGGTCTATGGAAAACACCCCAGGGCAAGGGGGGTCCGGGAAAATTTTTGCTGTTGAAAACGTGACTTTTAGGGCTCAAAAACAGTAATTTTGTACTTGAATTTATTAAAATAAAGTGTATAATTTATTTATGAAATAAAGTATAAAGGGAGGTTGTAACCCGGAAACCCCCCACCCCCGTGGCTACGCCGCTGATCCAATCATTCCGGCGCAGAGGCTCCACCTGAAACATAATTACATGCTTTATTCCGCAATCTGCGAAATACTGTATCCTTCTACGTGTTATCTTTAGAGGTATTGGTGCGCTTAACAATTATCACTTTTTTACTTATTGTCTCAAGGTTATACGGACATATACGAGGGAGGACCCAAAAATAACCGGACACAATTTAAAAAAAGTTCAAAATTCAATTTTTGTCTTACAAACGTTAGTCACCTTCGAAGTACTCTCCAGTTACACTGATATATTGGTTAAAAAGTTTTTTTTTCCAATTCGCGAAACACCTTTTGTACTTCTTTCTGATGCCTTGCAGCGCCGCCTTCGATTTTCTTTTAACCACCGTAGTATGACCAAAATATTTCCTTTTCATCACCATTTTCATCCGGTGGAACAAAAGGAACTCAAAAGGTGCTCTGAGATTTGGTGAGTAGGGTGGGTGAGGAAGCAGTATCATGCAATTTTTTTAAACCAAAAACTCAAGTCGCGGCAATCAGCAACACGTGCCTCTTTTGATCAGGAGGCAAGAAGTGGGGGATGAATTTCGCCGAAATTCGTCTCGATTGCTAATCTTCCGCTAAAATTCGCTGTAATGAACTCCGGAAAAGATCAGACTCTTAAGCGAGTCCGTCAATATTACGCCTCTAAATCTCGTACGCAAGGTTAAGAGTTTTATTTTTCCACATTTTCATCAGTTCTGGACCTGGAAAGCCGGTCCGGGCGTTGAATGTCTTCGATCTGCAAGTTGCCACGTTTGAATCGCGAACATAAATCATGTACTTGAGTTATTTTTAATGCGAGTTCCTTATTAGCCGTAGATATCTTATTAACCGTGTCCGACTCAATTTTACTGAGCAGAGAGCAAAATTTCAACGATGCACGATGTTTTCAAATATCAGCCATTTCAAAAATCGAAGACGTAAAAAAAACAACTCTTCGAATGTAAACTGTCATAGGGGCTTGCTACAACCGTCAATATCCACGCCGTTTCGCATACTGACCCAGACGTGATGAAATAACACACATCTAGTGGGAGTTGCCCAAAATATAAGAGCGACGCGCGCAGCGATATCCGTCCACTTATTTTTGGGACCCCCCTTATATCTATTTGGATTCAATAGTTTCGTATTTGTCGTATGAAAGTAATTTCCATTGATACATCACAGCTATCCATACCGTAGAAGCACAAACTGAGAGAAAGATATTCATTACTAAAATATCTATTAATAATGCCATCTTTATTAAAACAAACAAATACTTCATTAATTAACTGACCTCAAGTACATTGAATTTCATTATTTTTTCCAACGATTGATGAATATTCTCTTCTCCCTTCAATGATAGAATAACACAGCATTTGCATCGTCACATAATTTTTATGATTTATGTGATTAATACCCTTTCTCTCTTTTGTTATTTAAGAGAATTATTTTCGTATGATTCAATATCCCGCTTCTTTATCTTTCAGTCAATATATTTTTCTTTAATATCATATTATAACAGAGAAATTGATGTTTCCGTTCAATATTTTTCCTATAAACGATCATTTAAGCAAGGTATATTTACATGATCATGCTTTATTTCGTAGCTTTACCTTTGTTTGAGAGCCCCAGGGATGCTTATTCTCCCAGTTCAATCTTCCTTGCCCTTCCCTAGGCTCTTTTTTGCCATATCTCGGGGTTCGCCCAGTTTTCCTTTGAGGAGTTTTCAAATATGATTTGCCTAGGTTTCAAAGCGCCCTTCACTTTCTATTAGCGAACTCCTCCGGGAGACGCAGCAGAGTTTTACAAGATAAAAGCGATGCTGTCGATATTCAATAGCGCAGGGAAAGAGAGAAAAGGCTCTCGGAGAGTAAAGCTAGGCGGCGGCGACTTCTGCTGCGCTCGCAAGACGGGTCGGGTCCATCTCCACCCCGTTAATCATTCAGGAAAAATTGAAAAGCTAGAGCGATAACGCCGTCACGTGCGCAAAGACCGCCTTGTTTTTTTATATTATTTCTGAAGAAAAGGAGGATTGGAAAAAGATGGAGAGCTACAGGAAGATCGGGGTACGCTCTCTCCCCCTTGGAATGGACGGGTGGATGACGCTGTATAGAATACGGAGGGAAGAGTGGTAGCAGGGCGGAGGGTGGTGGATAGCTGCTGTTTGCTTGGAGAAGTGGAAGGAAAGGCATAAATCATCCGAAATAAAGAACACTTGGGGCACCGACGCCGCCGCTGTTACAGTCTCGAAGGAGCTAACGCCACGCCGCCAGTCCGTGAGGCTTGGATATATCCGATTGTTGTGATCCTTAATCCCTTCGATAGGATTCCTGGCCTTGCGGCTCGGATATCGCGGTGAATGGGAAGGAAAAATATGGGAGGGATGAGGACAGAAGAAGAAGAAGGATCGAAAAAACGTGCTAAGGGAAGGGAGAGGTAAGAACGTAGACGGAAGTTGAAGAAGAAAGGATGATGGGTGAAAAAATGGAAATATTTTTTCTCTCTCAGGTGTGAAGTATTTGTGGGGGTGATATGGGTTGGAATCTGAAGGATGTAATATCGGAGATAGGTTGGGAGACGCATTGAACCTTGGGAATTGTGGAGGGAAAATTCTATTCCGTAGTAGATGTTTGGGAGGGGTTAAAGCCGATAAGAATCAGCGGGGGCTTTTCTGGCGATCTCTTTAAGCTGGAGACAATACACGTTCTCGGATCTTACGCTATAAAGTCAACTTACATAAATACCTGTATCAGAGGGTTTCCTGGTGCAAGATAAAAAAGGAGCAAGAGACAGAAATATCTTTACATTTTTCTGAGAACTCTTTTGGTTGCTTAGCTTAGGGTCCTACGATTATTACTATTCTCGATGTTTGATATTGGTGATTATTGATGGTTTATACACTCGGTTTGGAATAAACTAAAGGAATCGAGTCTTGTTAAACATATTTGTCAATTAGGGTAAAATTGCCTCGATATCATTTTTCTTTATAACCTTATCATATACATGTCTATTTTCTCGATAAAATTTGTCTCCCAGAAGAGAAATAGTACAAAATAACATTCTATAGCCATTTTAAAACATCCACTATGACCCCTAATATTAATATTCTACAGCTGGAAAAATGCTGCACAAATGTATTTAATTGATGCAGGCATTGGAAAAATCCCCCGTCCAAGTATCGATTCCCATTAAATTCCAGATTGTTCACATTTTCTATGGAGTTCCAAGATGAGGAGTTTGCGGATTGGGAAATCAGAGTATCTGATCTTCGCACTATTTTTTTGTGATTATTATTCTAAGTTTACTTCTATGCTAAATTTATGACGACGGGATCTGAGAGGGAATTTGTAGGCCCTAAAAGAGTTTTATGAATAATATTTTCCACTAGTATTCTTGTCGTGAGCTAATGAAGTATTCGAGTAATGCCTACTCCATGGATATGTATTGCTAGTAGCTGAGATTAAGATAATCGAGGTAAGATTAAGACAATCTTCTGCCGGCTACTTATTATCTTTGTGCCGATATGCTTATTGCTTTCTCTGAGAAATGGTTTGTCGCAGCAATTTAAAAATTTCTTTGAGGTACGACAATCTTGAGGTATCATACTTGGGTTGGATACTTGACTGTAGTAATTTTCCTGTTCCATAAGGCCATTACTATATTTTGAAGTGTAGACAACTGGCAAAAATACTATCTTCCTCTTCTTCAGAATTCTTCCCTCTACTCCTTAATGGTCATACAGTTAGGTATGGCGACTGTTAATTCATTCTTCAATTTAGTGCATTTATTTTGATCACCCTCTCTCACTTTAACAATACTATTCTATCAACAGTTGAGAAATAGTAGCGGTCTTATAGTCTTCCATATAATAAACTAGAACTATACCAATTACAATCATGCGTCAAACAAAATAATGAATTCAATATTTCATCGGATGCGAGAACAGATTTAATTATATTATCATACCTCCCTCTTTCCAATAGTTAGTCAGCAAAGGAATTAAATGGGTGATCATCGACCATATTTTGCAGCAACGTCCTTGGGTGAAAACGTTTCCCATTGCAGGTCTCAAGGGCTTGTGTAACGACATGAAGAGTGTTTTATTGAGCTGGAGAAGAATCAAGTGGAATATGCTGGACAAGCCTTTTATAAGTGAAATGAATGGGGAGGAATACGTCTGAGTATCTTGCACCGCCCTTTCGGTAACCCTTCGAATAAAAACTTGCCCGCATGTATTTTGGGGTGTGTTTTTGATTGGGAGAAGGCGTTCATCGTTTGAAGGGCTTAGTGGTTAGGATAATGCCACGTAGTTTTCTGAGAAAGGGGAGGTAAGGCTCTTTTTTCACAGCTTGCGGTCACACTGGAGAAGGGTGGGTAGGAAAATTTGAATGAAGCAACGCGCCTTGTAGGCTTTGTTTTGCGCGGAAAACGTAAAGATTTATCTTCTTACCCTCTTCCCCCTTTAGTTTTATCTTTTGGTCCTACGTAAGGGAGTGGAAATAATTGCACATCAAAGGAAAAACGCCACCGTGACGAGTGAGTGCTTCACGTTTCAGAGGACACCCGTCTATAACGCGGGGAAGAAGTGAGCAAGTCGCCCTCGGTAGCGCAGGGGAGGAACTTCGATTGGAAAGTGTGTCGCTCGTCAAAGACCTCTCTCGTCCCCTTGTCAGTAATCCCTGCGCCCCCCCCCCCCCAAGTTCCTTTGATCAACCCTTCCAGCGTCCTTTGCAGACGTGCTTTGAAGGGGAGTGAGGTCGGCTTCACCCCTTCCGAAGCTTCCATTATTTTTTGGCATAACCGATGGGGGTTGAAGGAAGACAGGCGCTGACCCCAAAAATGTGTCACATCCGTAGGAAGCCGCAATATGTTTGTGTGTGTATTACTCACATTGATGCGGTAGTTCAGATCCACATTAGCATTTGGGTAAATATATATACTTTTTCTAGGCCTGTGCCAAAAGTAAGAACTCGTTGTTGCACGAGTACCCGAAATATTGCTTTGACAATGTTGAAGTGGAGGAATTGGATTTTTTTGGATGCGTCGACAGCTAAGGCCAGTGACTGATCATTATTCCTAGGGGTATAATTATTGTATTGTAAATAAAAAAGTACGCTGCCATTTTAATGCATTTTGCTTGTAATTTATTTTCAAGGACATTAAGTTTTAACGAAGATATGTCTTGGCAAATGCGATCAGGATTGTCGTTCAAAAAATATGATCTAATGATAATTGAGTACTGCAGCGGTTATTTGAGTAAGTGCTCACTTCATTTCTCAAATTACTAATGGAGTGCTAAAATTAAAACATTGAATGCCAACGCAAATATAAAATATCAATCAATATCGATCAATTTTGTGTGATGGTAATCAAATTCAATAGAATTTATGGTGCAAGAGGCTATAATATGTTTACTAGCCTATCTCTGAATATTCTGACTGTATTCTTTCAAAAGAGCGTTATTGTTTTGTACTAAACAGAGCGCATCAATACTAAAGAATATTAATAGGGACGCTGTAGATGTGGGGAGAGAGGTATTGATTTGTTGAAGCTTAAAGTCTTTGAGTTTTGGTATCTCAGAAGGGCCAAAAACATACAACAAGCTTCGGTTCGAAATATTTTTATCATTAGGATTGACTGCGTAAATCACGAATTTTTGCCTGAACTTGGTCTTATTCTTTAATGTCATACAATTTTCTGCGAGGAATTCAAAATTTTTTATTTCCTACAAAAGGATTTGATCCAGAATCAGCGACTATTCTTGCGATCGTCCCCGAGCAAATCATTAAAATATCACGCAAACATGATGGTTGAGTGTGCTATTTGTGTGACAGTATTGAATGCAGAGAACTCAAATTTTATCCGGGAATTTTTTCACATAGATGCAGCGTTCGTTAAAACCTGAGATGATTTTTCGTATGAGTACCATCCTAAGGAACGAAAGACTTTTGGAGGTGCTGTTGAAATCTTTATGCTTTACTTCGTGCCAAATGTCAACTAGTAGTGAGTAAATTTTTTTTAAACATCATGACCGGAGAAGCGATGGGTTGATGAAGTTAGCAGTGTAAATGAGAAAAATGCCAGATTATCTATTTTAGAAGTAAAAGTTGAGCGTTATGCTTAAATTTTTCTTGCTTTTTTAGGTGGGAAAAAATAGTGAAGTTACACTAAAAATTGCTTTTTTAGAATTTTTGTCCAATGATTGACTAAATGATTTTTAAACAATTAATTTAAGTCCGATTACAAGAGATATGATTAAGACCTTTATATGGGCATGCCTAAAATCACTGTAATAAGTATTTGGCGTACATCTAATATGGAGCACTATAGGTTTGAAATGCCATGGAAGGAAAACTCGTGATACGTGTGAATTTTTTTTGCTTCGAAATAATTTATATCGATTGCGGCTGTCAATACTCCGACAGAGGCTAAAAAACCTTATAAATATAAATAGAATATCTTAGCTTTCAAGATCCATTTATCTCCACCCTTTCCCTCCTACTGCCTCAAACAAAGTCTAAGCCGTTCAAAGAAAACTCGGGAGCGGAAGTATTTTCTCACTGTTCGGACTGTGTCACTTTTTCACACCTTTTACTGAGTTTTCTTTGGGATGCGGGTATTTTCCGCTGTTCATATCCTTAGCGCGTGTTCAGGATGTGATCAGTCTCACTGGCAGACACTGAACTATTGCCTATGTCACGGGTTTATATGTGACGCGTTAAGGATAAACATTTTCGTGGTCACCATAGTGAAGGGCGAGATAAACGTTTTATTTACCCCTATTTTCCTTTGCAAAAATTTGACGTGCACCATAATTGCAAATAGCTCACTGTAATTAGATGTTGATACAATTGAAAATAAGACCATCGACTTGACGTTATTCCTTTGAAGACTAAAAACGTAGAATTGTAGGATAAAATTCCTTGAGGCCAAGACGTGAATAACTCTACGGATATATGTCTTAAGTAATGGTTAGCTATGCCATTCATATAAATCTAATTGAATTTCTACTGAAAAAACTTTATACATAGTAAATCGCATAAAGTTTTTCCATTCATTACCAAAAAGATAGAATGAGGACTTCACACAAACAGGCTTGATGAACGGTATTCCTCAACTATGGAGCACTATGGGCTTGAGATACCCTCGAAGGAAAAACCATGATATGTGTGAGTTTTTATTAATATCGAAATAATCGATACCGTTTTATGATGTGGATAACAGCACTCTGAAAGGGCTTATAAAATATAAAAAAATAAAAATAAGGGTTCCGTTATAGCAAGAAGAAATCCAATGTCAAATTTTTTTAAAGCTGCGAGTTGTGTAGAGAGGAATGCATTTGAGAGAAGAGGTTGCGTTCGGGAATTTGAAAGGAGAAACGATTGGGCGTCGTGTAAGAAGTCGAGGACGAAGAAGAAGAAACAGGAAGTTCCCAGGGGAGGCACGATCGAAGGGAATGACGGGAACGTATGAGAGGAGGGAGCGAGTTAGTATGGGTGGGGGGTGCGAGGAGGTGAGGGAGAGTGAGCGAGTTGATATTTATGGACCGCTCCCCCCTTTGGACGCAGTCGGATTAATTAATGAGAATCGGAGTGCGATTTCCGAACGGTTGTGTGCGGGAGGGTTTACGGGGGAAGAGGGTGGGGGAATGTAATTTCTCATCGGGACCGCGTCTCTTCCTCCAACCACTTTTCCTTCGCTCTGTCCCCAGGGGAAGGGGCGGAAAACCTTCTTTAAGAAATAGGTCCCTCCCTTGAGGAGGTTTCTCCTTGGGTAAAAGAGTGAACCAAATATTTTTTTATCCTATTCTAGTAACTCCTGAAAAAGAAACATATCTACATATGGCATGTATTAGTTAAGTGACTCACAAAATGTCATGGTCAAAGAATCGATGAGTTTAGGACGCTAGCAAAGTAAATGAGAAAAATGGAGAGAAATTCCAGTGCACCTATTTTGGAAGTGATAGGCGTGAGGCATCTAAAATTATTATTGCTTTTTTATTTAGGAAAAAATTAGCAAAGTGGCACTAAAAAATTTCTTAATTTGAATTTTTCTCAAACGATTGACTGAATGATTATAAAACAATTTAATGGAGGGGAATTCCTTCAGTCTGAGAACAAGAGATAAGTTATTAAGGTCATACTTTGATCATGGATTTATGTCTTAAGTCACTATAATAAGTATAAGCCATTCCTAAATTATGGAACTCTATGGGCTTGAGATACCCTGGGAGGAAAAACCACGATATCTATGAGTTTTTAATTTCGAAATAATTGATGCCGTTTTATGATGTGACTAGCGGCACTCTGAAAGAGTTTCCAAAACAACCTTATGTAAGGATGGAACATATTAGCTTTCAGGATCCATTTACCTCCACCCTTTCTCTTCTAATATCTCAGACAAACTCTGTATGAATCATGTCAAAGCAGAGGATATTGTAGCAATAGGCTTCGGATAGGTGTATCTCTGCCAAAACATCTCCTGCTTTTCGCAGCATTTGGTGGTGTCCTGACCAGTCGTGTCATTCAAAGGTCTTCGATAATGACCTTATTAAACCAACAGTAAGTAGCATTTTTTGAACACCTGCTACGAGGAAAATGAGACCATTACTCATTGTCAGCTTTTATTCGAATGAGGTTTGAATTGGGAGCTGCTAGAGGTTCCGAGGCGAATAAATGTGAAAAAGCTCTCGTCATCGGATAGTTCAAAATGAAAATGTATGTTTATTTACTTGAAAATATAATTGTAATTAATTTATTGTAATACCATATATAATTAATTTTGTAAAATTGTATTATCACTTTTTCTGTTGTTTTTCACTGCCGACACTAATTGTGTATAATGTGCTATGTTCCATAGGACAAGATCCAAGGACAATAAAATTTATTTTTATTATTATTACTATCATAGAACCGATAAATATGTATTTACAGGTTCGACAGAAATGTAAGTTAATAGAAAAAAGGAGATATACGTTTCCGAGCAGATATGGATCGGAAATCATTTTTCGCCGAACACAGTAGACTTAAATAAACCAAACCATATGAGGCAATCTTGGCAGTCAAATCACGAGTACCAAATATTTTTCAAGTGTCTTCCCACAGCAACTGCTTATGTTTTTACAACTCCTAACCCTTGCTTATTGATGCAGCTTGTGGATTGTATGCAGATATAGATGTCTGTACTGCCTCTATCTCATAAATCCCCTTTCCCAAACTCTTACCGATCTCTCTTCCTAACCTTAAGGTCAACCCTTTTATTCCGATTTCAACCAGCTTCCTCCTTGTTCCGGAAGTTCTCATGTTACTGTCGCCACTAACTTTATTCATTACGTCCAAAGTGTCCGTTCTTTTGCAGCCGGGGGAGAAATCTAAAGCAAATAAAAGCACCGTGCATCTTTCCGAATTGCCAAACCCCACAGGAAAAGGAGTGGATTGCGGGAGGAGTGTCAGTGAGCGTCGCCTTATAAGAAAAAAAAATCGTAGATAGCCAGCAGCCGTTTTCTGGATTTTTTTGTGGCTTGAAAAAAATGAATGGTATCATTTTAATTAATCATTTAAAATTAGAAAGTTGACTGGTAGATGAATGCTTCCGTATTGAGTGGCGTATTTTGTCATCAATAATGCTCCTTAGGGTTGCTCTAGTGACCAATTCCCTTTTTCAACGCATAATTCTTGGTACTCCATTGAATTATTATTCACCATAGGAAATTATTTATAGCGGAAAATGATAAACCCCTCAAATATCCAATTTTGAGAAGGCATGTTAATGACCAATGTATACGCAAGTCATGCGATTCACTTTAAAATATAGTTCTATACTTTACTTACGCAACAAAAAAATAAAAGTATTCACAGATCCGCAATGTAATTTTCATTATCTTTTAAAACTAATGTTTTCTAGTTTTTCCAAGTGAATGTTTCTGTACAAAATTTTTTTGATATAACTACTTCGGTTTTTAAATCAGGTTACACTATTAGTTTTTGCTTTTAGTTGCTGAATACCCTCTATAGCAACCATGCTGTATCAAGAACTGCACTGTTTTTGTAACGCCTTTTAGGCCATGATCAGTAATAAGAAGATACTCTCTATCTACGATCCTGGAAGTGACATTGATGGATAACCTATAATCAATTAATAATGTGAGAATTAGAGAGTTTTGAAGCTGTGAGAACGTAAAAATCACGTTCATATTTTACTGAAACGAATACTCTCAGAATATCTACCTCGAACATCCAAGTTTTTTCAGGCAATTGAAATATTAAATCTGCCGTATTTAATAGCTCTGCACCATTGATCCTCACAAATGACGCTTATTGCTATTCATACTGTTTTGATAAAGACTTCTTACTCGCCCTAAAATCGAAATTTTGCATGAAAAGTGAATAGTTACGAAAAGGAGATCACGCATTAGCTAATACTTATTTTAAATGTGCCATTCGTTCAAGTGGGCCAAATTCAACGGTAGTTCACGCAAGTTGAAGCAATTCTGGAGGCGTCTGAATCGAGAGAACTGGACGCTAACACCATAAGCCCGTAAAACTTTGACGCATACAGGCTATTGGAGAACCGGGGTTTTAGTATGGCTTATCATTAGTACTTGTGTAGTGAGTTTAAGACAACATATGTAATCGAATGCAAAATAAACAGCTACGGAAATGCGAACCATTTTTTAAACTTTTATTGAATCTATGTTTTTGGTTGTCCTTATATTGTTTTTTTTTCTCATGCACTTTTTATTCAATTATATAACGTAGCCCTGTAAATTTCGAGAAATATTTATCTCTAAGCAGTAATTATTTCTTTCAAGTGGACCTTGGAACGCTTGACCTACCTAAATATCTCCTAAAAATCGATAGCACTTCATTACCACGCTTTGTTAGTGTTTTTCTTCTGAAACTCATTAGAATTTCAATTATTGAGCCATTAAATTTTTATCGGAGCTATTTACAACCTTCAAAAATTGTAAGGGAATTATTTCTGCTAAGATACTTCTGGGTAGCACTTAGCTACCAATTTATTATCAGTTTTCATTATTTTCTGTCATATAAAGGCGTAATCTATGGCGAAAAATTATCAGGTTACCCATTTTCCATAATAATTGTATGTTTTGTGAAATTTAAAAGTGAAAATTTTGTTTGGGAAATCATCTCTTCATTTTCGGTGGCATTGAAGCTAGTGCTATTTGGGATAAAACGACGACGGGCAAAGTTATGTGTCCATCTTCGCGTTGTCTTTGGGAAGATAGTTTTCCATTCGTTTAACTTGAGAGTGATTAATTTGTTTGCGAACTTCGGATAGAACACGGTTTGGATTTGGGAAACGAATAAACTTGGGGATTCAGCCCTTTGGGAGACTTCTTCATTACCCTGAGACCAAAATGGACTGACAAGAGAGGAGTTCATGGGATGGATTCGGATGGGGCTTGAATTTGAGCACACAATTAGTTCATTCCCCTGGAACTCAAAATCACTCGAAACCTCTGACCTCAATGGAAGACCCTATCTTTCCAAAGTCTCTAAACCAACGGAGCCTCTATTAGAATGTGGGTGCTGGAGAAAAGTGCAATCATACTATTAATACGTACTGCTTAAACCAGAAGTTGTAACTGTGATGGAATATATTTCCATTGCTTCACTTTTGATTCCTATGCATCTTCATGCATCCATTTCCATGTTCCTCTTCTGGACTTTTAAACATACTCAAATTTTGCTAAAAACGGCTATAAGACGAGGCTTCTTAGCTGCGGAGAGAGGACCTTCTTTTTACAAAATTATAGCAAAATTTGAGCCACGTCTTTACTTCCCGGGACAGTGCTGAGATAGCTCGGAGAATAATGTGAACATTATGGCTGAAGTTTTTGCTAATAAAGTTATTTTATTTATTATTTACTAATAATTTGATTCTATAATTATCAATCAGGCCCATTTCAAATTTTATAGGCTGCTAACAAAAATTAGATTTAACGGTCGGCAATTAATATGCTTTTATCGAAAAACTATAATACTATATGTTTTAATGACGCCTTTTCAGGGAGAGCATTACTTGAATGGTGAATATTTATTGCCATGAATTACGATCAAGCATTTTTCTTTTATTCACAGGAAGAAATGGAGTCATTCGCATCACCCTGCATGACTTAGACGCGGAGCTCGTGGAGGGTGTCTTTATGGTGAGCTATGTTATTAATTCTCAATTGTCGGCATAGTCTTCTGTTTTTTTGATGCGAGGAATATCATTGATCCATTAATTGATCGCGTTAACGCATCGAGAAAAATTATACCTACGTCTTCACGTAAGTAAGAATACCGTAATAATGTACTGTACGGTTATAATTTAACCTTATCTTGGGAACATGATCAATTCCTCAAAAAATACAAGTTCCACCGAATCAAAATAAATTACTTAAGTTTTACTAGGTAAAAATTGTTTTTACGATCCAAACTGTGGAGAGAAAGTAACTGTGGTATATCAGTCTAATGGATTACTTTTAATGGAGTCATTTACCCAAAAACAGGCTGGAAGAAAAAAGTTTCCTTCCTCACTAAGAAGGATGTAAGTAAACTATTAGGATGTCTAACCCGTTTGCGTTCATTACTGGGATAACTGCATGCCCATTTATCAAAGCAAATGTCTATTTGATCACCGAGGAGTGAATGTAAATCCGTCCCCTCGTGATGAGAGAACGAAAATAGTATATCCATTTGTAATTCATCATCGTTCGACCACAGAATGGCGAAGCGGCGCAAATGACAGCTCCGCCGCAAGAAAATGGGACCGAACTCGAAACGAGGACAGCAATAATGGGCGAGTGTGTGTGTGTGTGAATGTGAATAGAGCTCCGGAATCAGCAGGAAGAGACCAAAATGCGCGCCCGTAATTTCCCACTCTCTATACGTGTGCATTCGGGGAGTTGTGGTAGTCCTGGAGTCATTGGACTCCCGAGTATTCCCCGGCGGAATCTCCTCTCTCGCTTCCCCGCCAGCCTCCGTAGCTTCCTATACACATAGCTTCCTACCTTCCCATCCATCCATCCGTCCCGTCGCGCGAAAAGAGCATTCAACTGTCGAATACCAACGTCGTCGTCGGTTCTTCAACATTCTCCTCCACTCCTTTCTTCCCTCCTCGATTTCTCCACAAAGCGGCGTCGTATTATTAAATCCTCATAACGCCATAGAGAGCGGCGGGGGGAGGGAGGAGGTGCGTATGGTTTTATTTTTCCGCCTTCCTCTCCATTACACCGCGCTACCTTCGCAATCTATCTCGCTTCCATGGAAACGGGAGTCTTTATAAAGCACTTTGTACTGGCACACTTCTCCATATCATCGGCGAAGTCGGAGCGCGCGTATACATCCTATCTCCCTACCCTTCCTTTCTCCCCGTCTCTATCTTCATCGTGTTTCCATGCTGCTTCTTTTCATTCTATCGCCTCATACCATTGATTCTCATTTATTCTACTTTCCTATATTCCACGTTCTTTAATAATCTATTTTTCACGCGCCATTCCTCCATTAATTTCTTTATCCTTTTTTCTGCCAAAATACTTCTTGTCTCATCTACTATTGTAATGCACTATTTTCATTTATTTTATCACTTTTATCTTACTGTTATACTCGGAATTATTTTTCGGTATAGTTTATTTAAGTCCTAACCGTATAACTATCTCTTCTTTTTTTCGTTCCTGAATCAGTGTGCCCCATTTATCTCATTACTGCCATTTTTTGTCCTCTCTAGGTTGAAGGAAAAGCCTCGCCACATCTGACCCAGAAGAGAACAAATTTAGTCTATCTAATCTTATTTCTTATGTGTATCTATTTATTGTTTTTTCTTTCCCTCCACAAGTTTTTATAAAATATTTTTTGTAGACTATTTCCTTTTCCGTTGGTGGAAGAGAGGGTGATACCAGATAAGGATATTACGTAACATCAAGTTTTTGCTATTATGAATCAAGCAATCGTGGATCATTTTTAAAAATTACTCTTGTAATTTTTAGACAAAATTACAGTGAAATGGGATAGGAAAATGCTGTTCATCCTTGAGTGCTAAAAAATGTAGTTTGACTGAGGTAAAATAGTTACAGCGATTCAAAATATGGCTATATTTCCCGCGTGTTTCCATTCCCACATTGACTTTACTTCTTCAGTTCACATAAGGCGTATTAATATTCATTCTTTCCTCATATCTGTTCCTTTCCTGTCCATTTTTCTCTCACCCAGCAAGTTTCACTCTTACCTATCTCGGTATTCAGGATTACTTCTCACCTTCGATCACACTCCACCCAAACTCAACCATTATTTATCCCTTTCTTACCTCCACTTGAAGCTTTCTCTTTTCACCTACTGTGTTTAGCTTTTCCTCCTTCCTATTTCTCCTTTTCCTTTATTACCTCCCCCAGTTCTTCTCCATACCTACGATTAAACGTTTGTAACCTAATATAATCATTATTACTATGCGTCTACTCACTTAACGAGTACAGTTTGCGATATTACTCAGAGAACCTCTCATCAACTTTTTCCTAATAACAAATACCACTTTTGCAAGCGATTTTCATGTAAAAAAATGCTTGGGTGCGGCCGATCTAAGCCTACCTTCTGCTCAAATGCCGTCACTTAACCTAACATCTCTTTCTTTCGCCTATTTTTCAAATCATCCCCTATGATTGCTAGCCTTAGGTATTTTTTGAAACGGGAATATGACATGGGCAAGCTCAATTAAAATTGTACTGTGTGTATAAAAATAATAACAGCATGAGAATATATTTTTGCAGATATCCCGTAGTAAAACTGCGCTTCTTTCCAGCGGCAGGTATAACGAGTGGCATACTTAAGGTGTTTATGAATCAGTCACTTTTCCCTTAAGTTTTTCCCGATCCATCCTTGTACAGATGGGTATTAAGAAATAATACTCTAGGCTTCGGCGGGATTCATGTTGTCACAATACTGTTTAATAGTGTTTTGTTGTCGCTTACCCGAATCTTCTCTCTTCATTGCTGTCGCTTAGCCTAATCTAACATCTCTTTCCTTCGCCTCTTTTTTTACAGACCATCCCTTCTGATTTCCAGCCTTGGACTTTTTTGAAAGCAAAAATATGACGGCCAGCAGTTTTCTTTCCATGGTGTAATCAACAATTTGGCTTCATTTGATTTCAAAAAGTTGAAAAATTGCGGTCCACTGAAACTTAAAATTATACTCTATGTATAAATCTATAGCAGCATTAGAATATATTTTTTGCCTATATCCCGCAAAAAATTGCGCTTCCTGCTAGAGGCAAGTAAAAAAATCTTCCTTTATGTTTCGGTCCCTTTTCCCTCAAACTTTTTTCCCGATCCATCACCGATAGAGATGGGTATTAGCCCTTAAACCGTGACCAACGGATTTTTATTACTTTCTTGCATATCCTATTTATTCTAAAACTAATTAAGAGATATAATGAAAGAAAATCTGAACAAAAATTTTTAAACGCGGTTTCAATCATGTTCCCAAATAGGAACACACCACAAAATTTTGTTGTTACTTGAAAAATAAATGCACACTTGGCTAAAAAACTGAGTTTAACAACGTAATATATATTGATCTTTTGAATAAACGAGCATGTGTTACTGGAGAGCAAGTGTTGAGTAAATATCAAAAAAACACCATACCCACGACAGAGGTGATGAAAATAATCAATTTTGAAAATGCATAATTAACGACCAATGTATACACGAGTTATGGGATTCACTTAAAAAAATACTTCCATATTTATCTGCATGATAAAAGCTATAAAAGTAATCACAGATACGAAATTTCATTTTCGTGAATTTTTATAAATTTGTTCCGAAATGGGAGCACTGGATAGTAAACGCTAAAGAAAGAATTCTACTTCAAGGCCTCTGCGGGATTCATACACCATTGCCACCTGGGCGTACCCAGCGGTAGGCAGGGGGCAGCTGTCCCCCCCCCCTAGAAGCGAAAGTAAATGTAGTTCAAAAACAAAGTTTTGAAAAAAAATTTCTTTAAATTCAAGAAAAGCCATATTAGTATGAAACGTGTAATTAAAATAATTTTTTTGAGCAAATATTTTAAAAAACTAATAAAGCGATATCATAATTTTCTTGAAATTCTAGTCTCCTTAACTTGTTACAACTTGGACAACCACTGCCTGCCCTTCTCTAATTTTGATCCTGGGTACGCCCTTGCACTGTCAGTCTTGTGTTGTCGCTCAATCGAATCTTCTCCCCTCTTCCTCCTTCAACCTTCCTCCGAAGTCCCCTCCCTATCCCACGCATAAACTTCGATTCTTCCCTCAAAGCACTCTCCCTAGACCCCTCCCCACTCATCAACGAAAAGGGTCTGCCTCATTCATCGCCACCCACCAATTCCTGTACATCACTCACCTCCGACGATCCTCACACAATCCCCAATTCCCTCGCATTCATTTTCACATTCCTCCCCATTCCTCTCCCCCATTCTCTGCTTCATTCTTTGCCTTCCCCTCCCACCCTCTTCACTCTCCGCGCCAAAATTCTGCCTCCGAGTTTGGAGTGAATCGAAATTAGAGGATAGGGAAGAGGTGGTTGACGCTTTTGATTTTCGCTTTTATGTACGGGGGGGGGGGGAGGGCTGGGGTTGAATGGGAAATACATGGATGGCTTGTTTTCTGAGAGGGCACAAGGAAGCGACAGGAAAAACATCAGGAAGGGAAGGGCAAGATTGAAGTGTGAGTTTTGCCGCTCTGAGTTGTGCTCTGGGAAAGACTCGAGAGCACCTGTTTCACAAGAGATTTTTCTGCGGAGACGGTTGAGTTTTCTACGTCATCCCGAATGGTACGGGAGTATTTGTGCTGAAATTCTCTCGAGCGCTCAATGAAAGGGTCCTTTCTATTTATCCATTTAATGCATGACGTTACTCTTAAGAGCTGTGTTAAAACGTCTCGAGATAGTGAAAAAGAACAAAAATAGCACTAAGGCGAGAGAGGGCCGGTCCTAAGCACACCACAGTATTTCGCAAATGGGATGACACCATCAACACACCTAAACTCAACAAGTTAATGCTGCGAGAAGCAGAGTCAATGCGAAATTAGCCGTCTTTTGTCGGCTGTAAAAACTCGACCTGCGCCAAGCTCGGATCGGCAATAGGGTAGTTTCCTAGTTTCCTTCTTCAAAGAAAACGAAAGGCATTGATTGCCATTCGTTACCCAACATTAGTGTATTCATAATATGCAAATTATATGGTTATATAAATCCCAGTTTAGACGACTTTTAATGGTCAATTTTAACCTCAGTTGAAAAAGGCCAGATTGGCGCCCATACGATGCCACTCCACGTGACGTCACAGGGGCCTAAACACTTTACGAGAAGTCAGGAGTTTTACATCGTATGAGATTACCAATGCATGCATGAGGCACAGAGCTCAGGGAAACATTTTGAAATTTTGAAAATTGCTTGTAAATTTTCAATTTTCATGTAATCGCGAAAAATAGATATCGACATTAAAAATCTTAAAGCGTGAAATACGTACTCCAGGAGTAATAATATTTCGATTTAGACAATAAAAAAATAGGAAATTACCCTATTGGCTTCCACGTTATACGTAATTTTCAGCATATTATCTTTTCCTGAGTTGTTTGGTTTCATAAGTGGTTCAGTGTAACCCCTAGAATATCGTCTATCGAGTTAAAATCAACAGGATTTAATGCAATAATACAGAATGGAAAATCATGAAGTGAAACCTTCTTTAATATTAAAAATAGATAGTTCATTTGAAAGAATAGCTTTAAGGACAAAACTTAAAGGCTACTTATGGAACTTTGGATATATCATTTTAAATGGTTAGATATTTGCATCGGCATGTAAATATTCTCAGAATCTCTTTACAGATTCTAGAACATTTTGACCTCGCAAAGTCCGAAAATCGATAATGATCATTATGATACATGGGTTAATGCACTATGTGGCTCATCGTGGCTGTCACTGCTCACCACATTTTCAAGCTCACAAGGTGGTAACTACAAAGCGCTTGCACAGCCCTATGAATGAACGAAGAACGAAACTCATCTGACAATGAGTAATAAGTACAAGAAGGTCTATTCACATAAGTTTGTGGAAAGTTCGGAAAGTTTATTCTAATCAGGACAATATTTGCTACTCGCAAAGTTCCATATTATTAGCGAGGCGGATTTTCTATACAGAAGAGTTCTCACTGCTTCATGCACTACGTGGTCCATATCTTCAATTGCTATCATTTATTTTGAACACATTCCTGCGTCTTTTTGAATTTGCCAATTTCGAGCACAGCGGTGAAGATTTTCCTTTTTTTTTGGCAATCATGTGTGCACTTTTCTATGCGAATAGCTGAAATTAAACTCTCATTTAAGATAGAATACTTCCAAAAAGTTTTGATTCCTTTTCAATACGCTTTGCTCAGAATTTATCATCTAAATGACCTTTTGAATAGGGACCTATTAGGCGAGTTGCCGTTCAGTTGGTTAAACCTTTATTTTTCGGTGAATATAGTCAGGAAGAGTTGAAAAACGTTTCTATATAATCCCATCATTGTCGCCCTTGAAATATTCCCTTTACCCAGAGGCGAGAAGATGGGCAAGTATGGGGATTGGAAGGAGGGGGTGATATTGGAGCTGGGTCCTCAGATAGCTTGCCTATTAATTTTCGCAATTAGGGAGACCACGGTGGCATCAGATTATCGACGACCGGGCCAAGGGAGAGATGATAACCTCTGGCCACGCCTACGGCCAGACGGCGAAGCCATGCCCTTTATCTAAGTCCCTCTTCACCGCCACCACCTTAACGTCTTTCCATTCCTTTTCCATCCTCGTATCTATCTCTCTCTACATTGGTTTCCACAGATGAGCGAGTGCGGCTCGCGATAATTGCCACATTCCTCCGCCATAATCCTCCCTCCTTTTTTATCGCTTGTAATTGAGCTTATTGGTGGAGAATAATCCTCCATTGATATCTTTCATCAATACAAATCTTCTTTCTGCTTTATTTGCATTCAGTTCATTTTCATACATCTTCCGTGTATCAAAATTTATGACATTAACACGTCACCCTAAATGACCTAATTTCAATATTTTTAATGTTTTGTTTTAAAAACTTTGCTGTAATAATGTTATACCTAGTTACATTTAAAACGTAGAAGTTAAATATAAAATTCGAGGAATGAAGCGAGATGGAGTGGAATTGGTTCATAATGAAAGATGATTTGCAATTTCCCACAAAAATAAATTTAATCCGACCCGAGTTTCGAGGTTACTACATCATTTTCAAGGTGAAAAGTACCTCGAAAATGATGTAGTAACATCGTAACTGGGGTCGGATTAAATTTATTTTTGTGGAAAATTGCAAATCATCTTTCATTACGTAGAAGTTATTTTTGTTTCCAATGATAAGTTATAGATGGTTGTTGTATAGTCCTACGAATGCGGAGAATCCTGTATGCTCATCTATATACTACGAAACCCACTTCCGACTAATCACAGCCTAACTCACTCGTACGAATGTTTGAGGTGAACGAGACGAGATGCGACAAAATGTCATAGAATCTAACCCGTCTAAAATCTTATGAAACTTTAAGAAAAGTTATCGCAGCACAAAATTTTCTTTTAGTTTTGACAACTCCCTCTATGCCTCTAATTTTTGGGGTTACTTGAGTGTCAAAAAAGAAAGATTTTTCGAAAATGCAGTTTTTTCGAATGTAAACCACGTGATACGTCGATGAAACCAATTTCTAGACCGATCGGAACACTTTTAACGATGGTGAGATCGTGCAATTACACTATTTCGTGAATTACTATCTAAACAACAAAGGCAGATACGGTTTTGCGTCATAGGGACTGACAGCAGGTATAGTATTTAATTTCGTCTCACAGCGAAAGTTTCCCCGTTTACTGCTCTCATACGCACATCCTCCTCTTTACTTATACGTATTTGCTCTAGTTGGTTTGCTTGCTTGTGGTATACGGTTGAGTATACAATTCAACCATGCATATTTCATTTATACCTTTTATAATTCGGTCATTGCTGAGGTAGTTCCGTATTCATATCTTATCGTTAGAAGAGGGAGTACCGATTCTCAAGTGATCCAATCTGAATTGCAATTCAATTAGTACTTGCATTTTAATGTGTTCATGGAGCATGATATTTTTTCGCCTCGATTCAGTACACCGAATCACATCCTCCAGCCTTGAAACTTTTGTTTTAATTTCTCCGTTAATAACTCTCCACTCATATGACGCTCAGTTTTATCCAGCGGTCGAAATGGAAGCGTAAAATGAGTCAACGCTTGGCAGCATTTTCCCCGTCGTGTGATTGTTTGGATGTTTTTTTTTATTATGTGAGATGGGTGCTTGGAATTTTCCGCGTAACAGCCTTGTTCGAGTGACAAAAATGAAATCCTCTGTTGAATCTGAGTCAATCGACCGCATTCAATTTTTTTGTGTAATTTCTGGGTGGAAAATTTCCCATTTTAACGTGTACGATTTTCAGGTAGCACATCGCAGTTATGAATGCGTTACGAATTGCAAACTGAAAATTTATTTAAAAATTTAATCAAAGGAATATCAATAAGTATGATACAATGCAACTTCATGTTCATCAGATTTCACCGTCAAATTTAAATTCCGCTAATTGCATTTTAAAGTTTTCGAAACTCCAAAAAAATAATCAAGAAACCCAAATTATTTAGCTCAGCCCAGACTTTGAAAATCCATCATGTCATAAAACAAATGAGAATGATCGTCATTGATATATTTTCCATTTTTTTTAAATTATGCAAAGCGTAGGTAGTGCATTAAGATTTTACATGCAAGCAAGCGGAACGCCTTATAATTGGTATCTAAAATATCATCTTAAAAGGCGCTGTGGCAAATGTGACTAGGTCGATTATCAGAAATAACCTAACCCACGGGTAACCGGACTAAAAAACGGAAGGTAGTTTTGAGAGGAAATATATATTCGGTGCGAGTTTTCATCCGTTAATAAAACAGTAAAGTTGTTGAAGTATCTAAATTTTGATGGGGATTGGACTTTTTGTTAACAAATCAACACGCACAATGGTAAATGACTATTGTATAAAGAGGAGCACTCAAGAGAATCAACACGTCACTAAAATGTAAATCCCCTTTCTCTGCAGCACTCCCTTTCCGAGTACTAAGTATGAGTATGAGCATTAACCTCTTTTAAGCACAAAATACTCTTTGCAAAATGTCCCGATAACGTTGCTTTTACAAAATAAAAACTGTTGTGTGCCTTCAGTAAAACATTAATAAGTACCGAGTTTTTCATAGTTTTCACACTTGGTTTCCGTGTTTCACGGCATTTAATCAATCAACTTCATATTTAATTTTTTCTTCACTCCTTGCGGAAATCGTTTATTTTTCGATCAATTTCCACCCTTCCTACGATATTCACCCCTCATCCTCCGAAACGTGGTGACACGGTCCGTCGCCAATAAATTCGTCTGCCTCGCCCTCTCTGTGTTTTGTGCACAGTCGGGGTCATTCCGTCTGGCTGGATTCCCTTCTCTGCAGGACAGTGCAGTTGACCGCTGAACCTGGTCGCGTCGTCGTGTGTGTCTTTACTATGTGGCCCCGGGTAGACATACTTCCGCACGGAAACAGCGTACGTCGAATCACGTATAATAGGACAAAAATTTTTTCAGGCTTCTGTTTTATCTTACCAGCTATGACAAAGTTTGCCACAAGTGTGGTTTTTTGGTGCTGAATGCAAAACAAAGGAAAATTTTACCTTGGATCCTATTAAAAATAACCTTGGATCACCCCTTCGCACAAAAAAAGATAGACAAAGTTTAAGCTTATCATACAGTTTTAATGGAAATAAGTGCTGTGTTCTAATGCACTGATAAAATAGGTAAAATTCATAAGCATGTAATTTCTTTATTTGATAAAGCATCACTAAATATATGTACTACTGTATTTTTGATGAATGAGTGGGAGTACCACAGCATTGAATTTTGGTGGCTTAAAAATATTTATTTAGAAGAATTAACTTTTCTTGCAGTAATACAGGCCTATTGTAAAAAGGAACGTAAGAATTTATTTCCATTTTGTGAAAGTAATTAACCTTGATTCGTGAAAGCATAAAATGAAAACTAAATATGTATGTTGCTTACTGAGGAATATATTAGGTTAAGAACCTATTTTCATAAAATACCTCGTTTAGGAGAAAACTTTGTGAATTCCCAGTTCTGCTGCGGGAAATCTGCCATTGGTAACACGGGGGACAAAAATGGGGAGAATTTTAGTGGTTAAATGCGGAAGGGGTGAAAGTTGTTCATTTTCGGTGGGGAATGGTGGTTTGGACGGTAGTGATAAGGAATGCACGAAGGTTTTCCCTGAATTAATCGTGAAAATCACATGCAGTTGATATACGGCTGATATAGAAAGGTTGTGACCCTCTTGGTTCCCCTGAGGCATTTGATTATTTGGTTCAAATCGGTTTTACGCTATCACATACCTGCTATAAATATTACACATACAAAATGAGAGAGATACGTTGGTGTTCCGTAGTGCGTTTAGAGGAAATAAAGTTCCTCCCAATATCATTATTGAACCATTTTTTTAAAACCCATAATCCTTGTTTTGTCAAAAATATCCCTTTAGAGTATCATAATATCCCCTCGTTTGTAATTTAAATTCATTTCAGTAATTGTGCTGAAAAATAAATTATTTAGCAAACACATTTAAACGAAATTGATTCCCCTTTTAATGGAATTCTGTGAATAAGTATTCATTGTTATACTTTTGAAAATTATTTATGATGCCTACTTGTTTGCTTCTAAAATTGGCTCACTAAATTTTTGCTGATAACCAAGGGTACCATTATAATGTGATTAAGCAGAGCATGCGCTCTATGCTTTTGCGCACTTTTCGTTTTATTGCGAATTAGGAGGGTCATTAATATAAACTATGCGTGTAGTATCCTATCATCGTCGAATCTCATTTTAACTTGACAAAAATGATTCCGTCAGAGAAATTAGTTTTTAATGGCTTTTATTTGTTCTTCCATATTTCATTTCTTTATTACTTTGTACATACGTGCTCCCTGTAGCCTTATGTAACAGTCTGTCACATATATGTTAGCAATCTCGTATTATTGGCTGTTAAGTATTTCCAAGGACACTGTTGTTTTCCGACAAAGTTTTTGGTGCCAGAGACGACTCGTCGCCGCATGCAGGTGAAAATAGTCCCATTTCATCTTTCCTTTTCATTTATCTTGAATATTAATAGGATTTATGAAAATATATTAACTAAATTGTTGAGGTTTGGATTAATGGCTATTTAAAAAAAATGGAAAAACACATTGTCAGAGAGGCTTCAAATATCCCCCAAAAATACGTACATTTAACAAGCTAACCCCGGCTCATGTTCATAATATAAACGCAGTTACTTTTCATATGAGATATGAAATGTCTTATTATAGTCACTAATTGTAAATTGAGACTCCAGTTTGAAAAACAGTTCATACATTCCAGAGAAATGCAATATCCGATACTTCATCTGATATTTACGATGCATTGATTCTGCCGTGGTATTCAAATTAAATTCATTACCGGGGTTTGCGAGCATTTTTCATTATCATTCTTATACTCGAGTATCTTTCTCCAGTAAACCACGGCATAGGATGATAGATTTTTTTTAAATAAGGACAAAACCTACAAAGTATGATTCAATTAGATTTAATATTATCATAATGCAAAAATTCATAAATTGTGAAAAAAATTAACCATCGAATTGCGACCTCAATTGACTTATAATGTTATAGGCGGTGAAATAAATCTATATAAATTTATTTTACCATGATGGCTGGATTTTTATAAAAAAAACTATTCGTATCTCTCGAATTTAAATCAAATCTAGACCTTTCAAATGCCTCTAGGTTGCCAAGATGCCTGAAATATCCTATTCAAGTACATCCTCTGTCGAATCATAGATTGTTTTCATTGCTTTTTTAACAGCCAATAGGAATAGCATCATTGCGAGCGGTAATTTCAAGTTTTTCGCATAATTCAATTATTATAAATTTCTTCAGGGATTTAAATAATATATGGTGTTAAGGCATCCTCCTTTGTGAAAAACCTTTTCATCTATTTTATTCCTATCACCCTCTGTACCACTACTCTGCCATGATTCCAAGTAATTGTTTAAATCTGCACCTTTAATTGGATATGAAATATATATTTTCAATAAAAGATGGGAGCTACAAGTCCGTGATTTTTCTAATCTGTCATGACGCTGTCGTGATCATGCCATACATTTCCTGACCCTGAACAACTTTGAAGAAAGATCTGAGGTTTTCCCGGCGTATGATGTTGTTGAAGTTATTTCGGGTTTCAGTTGAAGTTATTTCGGGTTTGGGAAACCCGAAATAACTTCAACTGAACAACTTTATTTAGGTAAATGGAACGACGCGTCGTTGTCGCGACGAGACGGAGCTCTTCAATCCAAGCCCCGCGGAAAGCTAAAAAAAGAAACCAGTGTCGTTTGGCGGGCGATATCAAATTTAAAAAAGCAGGAGAAAGACTAGTAGAAGTAATTTGCGCCAGATATATCACCCCATGTTCCCTTCCTTCGGCCACGCTTCCAATCATTGGTGCCCCTGTTCGCCTGCCTCCCGCACAACTCCTCAAATCAGTTCGGTCGTCCACAGGGCCGACTTGTTTACGCGTAGCCTTGCATGCGAAGCGCGCTGTGTTCGCTTGTCGCCGACATTTCACTGGCCCACCCCCGCGTCGAGGAGTGGTTGATTGCCAGACGCTTCGTCTCTCCTGTCGAGAGAGTGCTGGAGTGGATTCGAACCAACTCTAGATGTGATGATGACGGGGGCCCCATTGGATTATGGGGTTGTTGTAGGATTGGTTAGTGAGGGAACTGCCGAATGCTAAGAACACCATTGAGTGGGAGGATTCTAAGCTCTCTAGCGGTGATGTTGGACCCACGTTAATACGTTGCATAGCGGTAGATGCTTGGCAAAAGAAAGGGAACTTGGCTGGCAATATATTTAGGTATATTTCTCGCAGCGAATTATAACAGTCTTTCCAGCGGTTTTAATTAACTCGAATTAAATCAGTCATTCTTACGGAGGTGGACGAGTCGTCTGTAGAAACGTAGGAGACATATACTAATCTATAGGTACCGTCGGAAATCCCGGGAAGACTCCACCAAAATACTTATATTTAAAATTGTTTGTTTTGTGGTGATTTCAATGTTACTATTTCACAATAGATACATACATATCATCATTGTACCGTGCTATAAAATGGTCAATTAATTACACCGTTCCATGAATTACAATATAGTGCTGGGCTGACTAATATTTTCATTAGCTTTCACTACCTCGGTGATCAACGTGATGTACGAAACGGAGCGGGTCCGTATCACGAATCTCGTGTCCATTTATCGCTTTTTAAGGAACGCTCCATTTATTGAAAAAAATATTTATTTTTTGCGATTTGTATTTCGCACTTTGGATATCAAAAATATCCCATTTTAGGTACATAATCTCATTTATCCCATTGGGAATGTGTGGTTTAATATTTTCATGCACATGTGACTACTTAGAGGCATAATTGGCGTAAATGCATAAAGTTTTTGTATGAATGATGAGGCGATAAGAATCTCGAACTTCTGATGTGAGGAGGTTGAAAAAATTCAAATTTATGACAATCGCAAAACCTAAATGTAATCTTAGAATTATTTAAATCCCTTCTCACAACAAAATGTGTTTCCTGGCAGAATTCCGAAATCTCTTGGAATACTATATTTATAGCTCCTGACTTGGTTTTCTGACCAAAAACGTTCTTAATATTTAATATAGCCTTGAAATGTGTGGGCAATTTTAAATATTTTTCCGGCCTCGGTGGCGGTGGGGTAAAGTCCTCACCTTCTAAACCGTAGGTCGTGGGTTCGAATCCCACCTGGATAGGTGGTCCCTATCCAGGGAATGGGTGTTTGTGTTGAGTATTGTTTATCCTCCGTTGTAAAGGCCTTAAAGTGCTGTAGGAGGCAAGCGTAGAGATTTGGGAGCGAAGATGTGCCTATTAGGGAGAGGGTGATATAGGCCTGTATGAGTGTGTGTGGGCGAATGCACTAGGTGGTCCAGGGTGGAATGGCTAAGGGATCGAGTGGTGATGCGCCGATGATGACGAGTGGCTGCTGCCTGCCCCCTTTGTTCTCCTGGAAACGGAGTGCTTCCGTGGGCGAGGGTGGAGGCATTATGTACTTGCCCCGAATGCGCCGGCTAAATTCGGTTCCAATTCTCTTGCTACCCCGCCATCTTGCTGGGGCTTCCCAAATAATCGCGCTCACGAAGGTTAAGCCTGAATCACACAATCATTTTTTTCATCCCTTTGGAGGGTAAGCGATCGCTCCAGCGACGGCGGAAATATATACCTTTTTCTATTGCTCGTTAAAGCCTGAATCACACGATCATTTTCTTTCGTCGCGAAAAGTAATCACTCGAGCAATCGCTTTTCGCGACCTAAAAAGTGATCGTTCTATTGATCATTTTTCTCAATCACACGGTCCCTCCCGCCGTCGCCTTTCGCATCACTTCCGATATCACAGCTCGTTGCCATAGGACCCGCATCACGAATATATATAAAGCGTGTCTGTTTATCTATGTCGTTCCCACGATTGTCAAACGTTGCGCTGCAATCGCTCCATACGGGCATGCGTTCTGATTGACTGATGAGGGGTTTTAGTGACGGTTTCGGCGACGGAAAAAGCGAACAGACGAGTAATGAAAACATTGTTGGGAATATTCCTCATTAGAGTGATCACTCTAGTGCGATTAGAGCGAAAAACAATTGCCGGCGACGATTATTTGCGAGTGATCGCTGTAGTGATCACTCGGAAATGACGGATAAAATTGTCGTGTGATTCAGGCTTAAGATCCTTTCCCTGTCGCTGAAATCACAGTTTGCACTCTCCTTCAGTCAATCAGAACGCAAAGCCACAGGCAGTAATTGTAGCGCCAAGCCTGGCTCTTAAAGGAATGCCTCTAATTGTTGTTAATACGGAAAGTGAGGGAAAAACGATGGAAAAAAAGATGGTGGGAATGAACGTATGATTCCGAAAAGGGTGGGGTGAGCGATCATTTCTTTTGTCCCTGTAAAGCTATCGCTAGAGCTATTCCCGAGTGGGACGGAATGAATAATCATGTGTTTCAGTCTTTATATTGCGGTTACGATGCACTTCTTGAATACATGGTTTCTAACCCTCCATTTAATATCGCTCTGCCATTTTTTTCAGAAGATTTCATTTTTATTTCTTCCTTTCATATACGTTATAAACAAGGCCGCTTAAAAATTATGGGTTAGTACCACTTAAAGGATTTGCATTAACTCATTATTTCAAGAATAACCCTCTCTTTAGAAAGCATTCTTGGTTAAATATCACAAATAATTCTCACAATCACAAACTCTTAAATTTTTGCAGAACCCCATTTTATCAAAACTAATGACACGAGAAACAAATTGATAATATATGTTGTCGTATCGTAAATTAATATTGATGATTATATCCCGATTGTTGCGGATCTATATTGCGGTATTTGTTTTATTATAATAAACAAACAAACCCTCACTGAATTTCACCTCAGAACCTCACGAAAGCACCTCACGGGGATGGAGATGAACTTATTGGCTCGTCACGTATTCGATCCATTTCCATACTCTACCGTGTCTAATATTTGCAGGAATATCCTCAGTCAAGAAAGTAAATGTCATCGCCCACTGCCCCTCGGAATAGCTTGCTTTTTGAACGATGACGCCAATCTGTTGTGGTTTGTCCCACTTTGGACGAACAAATTTGCGATATCCCCGTTCCTTACCGTTCTCATCAATGTCCGCAGGCGAAAGCCGTTCCACCGCATCTCTGGATCAACAAGGCCAGGTAGCGGGCACTTTGCATCCCCACAAACGTCGCCGGACGGTTCGAAAAGAACATCAACACCTGCTCTTTGCAGTACCTCTTGCATAGCCGCGTTCCACTTGGGACTTGGGGCCCTTTGTTGCCCTGGGCGACCCACAGCATCCAAGAGGACAATTGTTCCACCATCCGTCACCCAAACCCCTGCTTTTTCTCGCTCGCTCCACTTTGAGTCACAAGCGCGACCATACGACCCAGACCGTGCTAAATTTTCTCTCCGAAAGAAGATTCTTCTTTCCTTTTTTTTTTTTTTTTGAAGTGCCAACCATTCATCATCCCTTCACTGTCTCCCACTCTCCGTTTATGAAAATCACATTTCTCTCTTTTGTCGCCTTTAATCCTTTTCGCCTTTCACTCCAGTTCTGTCCATTTCAGTAGAAACTGAGACCTTACTTTTCTCTTCACCCCACTTCGATTTTTTCTTAGTGAAGGTGTCCAATGGCTGGTTTTCGTTCTGTGGGGTACATGACCCGTGGTGAGGTCATTAACTACACTTATTGAGTAAGGATACGTCGGTCTATAGGTCAGTGAAGGGCTGCATCAGGTTTTTCGAGGCAAGATGGGAGAAAACCCGATGTTGTTATGTGCCTTCCTTTATTTTTTCTCTCTAATTTTTCTGATAGCACTGCGATCGTAGGATTTTAATGTCATAGCCTTTCATTACTTCCTGTTCCAAAGTAGTCTTTTCGCTCCCTTTATTCGTTCCCTTATTCATCTTTCCCAAGTTCTTCTCCATCGATCTTCTTCGTGGGAGTTGTCCTTCAAAATTTTCCGCCATTAAAACTATCTCGTATTTATTTCCAGTATTGTTACTTCACCAATCCAACATCTACTTCAGTAAAAGAGTGCCCTTTTCTTTCCTATTCTTCTGCACTACACCTCAACGTTTCACACCACCTTCAGCACCAAGTCTCGAAGGTATTTCTTGTACGCTAAGATTTTCCAATGTTTCCGATCCGTGGAGTGCTACCTGCGAGTAAAGGTCTATCAAATTAATGACCCAAAGAAAAGTTTCTCAAAATATTAATACAATAGGTGCGTGTTTGCTATTTTCTCCTAAAGGAAATTGTTTACTGGACTGTTTGACTGGAAGTGTCTGTATGTATTTCTTGTATTTTTACATGACCTATCCAACATCTTCTTCAATAAAAGAGTACCCTTTTCTTTCCCATTCTTTTATACATTATGTAGTCTATTTTCGTGTATATTTTCGATCTTTCTCAGAATTGTATTGTTATAATCGACTATTGCTCAATACCTCGAATGTACGCGAGGAATAGTCTTCGTTGAGTTATAAATTTTCTCCTTAACCTGCAATGAACGAGGCCCTTTGGGCTGAGAGGTTATTACTTCTAGGCACCTTGCCAACTCTTATCTGCAAGTTGACCGGCATATGCGTTCGCTTTTCTAGAAGTTCAAAAAAGAGGTGAGGGTGGAGATGTGTAACCCCTGGGTTCTTTTATGCCCTTCAGAATGATCTAGCCCGCTGCCTTGTCCTCTGGCTTTCTTTTTTTCTCTTTCATTCTTCTTCGGTATCGATGAATGTTCGGCACAAGGTCTGCCGTTTCTGTTTCCTCCTTCCTTCCTCAACTAACCTTCCCTTTTTTGTGCGAAAATCCAGAGCATCGAAGTTGAATGACGTCATAACCGATGGATCGAACTTCGTTGTTTACCTGTAATATGGATTTTGGTCCTTCCCCTTCTCTCCAGGCCAAACTTTCTCATTCTTCGTCTAACCTTCACGTTGGATTCGTGCGGACCTTCGTATGTGTGCCGTTGTTAGAGGAAAACTTTTCCCTGAAGCCTGTTTACCTTTAACTCACAATCAATTTCATATTTTTTTCCTTGTATATTTATTATCTTGAGATTCTTTAGGCTGTTTATCGGGAAAACTATCTGTAAATCCCGATGAATATAAAAGGAGAGGTGAACGTATGTAATGTAGGGTAGTTTTGCTTGCTCAGAATAAATTGGGATGTTGTGAAAATGCAGCTAAATATTTTTTCCCGGTTTAGGATTCGTAAACTCGTTTACCATAGCTACTCACCCAACTAGTTATCCCTTCCATTGCTATTAAATTTCAACTGGAATTTAATCACAAGCACTCTTACTTTTTTTTTCTACCAATTTTTCATCATTTGTCCGTACCACAAATTATGATTACTGAACTTGGTGTTGATTATCAAAATAGTTATTGCCGATTTAAAATCTCTTTTTTATTAAAATAATCCTTTAAATTTTACATCTTTTTACCGTCAAATGCATGCTAAAAATTCTGTAGATCTTCCTATTGAAAAATTTAGCGGATTTTGAACTTGAACCCATTGTGCGAAAAATCCACAGAGAAAAAATCATCACCGGGGTTTAATGATTTTAAAACTCTGTGGATTTTTCGCACAATTAGTGCATTGCGGGTGACTCCCGTAAAGTTATCATCGTGGCTAGTCCCAGTATACTTAAATTGGAACCCATCATCATCCTTGTCATTCTCTTCACTCTCGAATAAGACTGAGAGATAAGACTCCAGGAATGGCAATGCAGCCCCAGGGATTTCCCCAGTATCTTTAGATGAACTCCGATGTAAGAGATCCTATATATTAGAGTAAGCAATTACAAAGCTCTACGAATCTCGTTGGATTAACTCACTTATCGATGAGGTTCATTTAAGCTTGATACCATAGTCCAATTCCCCCAATTGTAAAATCAGCGCGGAACTCTTCGCGCATAAATGATAATCATTTGATGATTATGTGTGCATCAGGCTACATAATATTTTCTTTTAAATCAATTCCGTCAGATTTTTATTGAAGTTTATTTTTTCAAAGTAGGTACTCTAGTACGAATGTTACAGTTAATATATCCTGGATATTTTTTCTTTTATACCTTTTTAAGACTTTTTGAGGAAATCGAACTAGTTATATCGACAAAATTTCTTCGAAAGGCCAATAACATTGAGTTAAGGTTTCATCATTTTATGTCTTTTCGAGGATTGGTTTGACGCAGCTATCCACTCCACTCTCCTGTCTGCTAACCTTTCCATGTTTTTTTATTTCTTCTCTTTTACTCCCTCATCATCCTCTCGATGTGACCGATTTTGTTTTCCGTTCTTCTTCTGGGATTAATAGGAGACTTCTCTTTTCCCAAAACTGCTTAGCACCACCTCTTTATTTACTGAGCCGATTCATTTTATCTTTATCATTCTTCGGCAACACACTACCACATTGCAAATGCTTCCACTCTTGACATCAACGTCCATACCTCGCTCCCACGAAGATAAATGTTCCATTTATAGCGTCTGATGCATTTTTTTCTCGCTTTTATAGCTGCATTCCGAGCTGTAGGAGGATTCTTCTTGACCAAGAAATACCGAAAATTATGTTCGATATAGCTTCTTTGAACAGAGTTGGTGTTTTGTTGATTTTGTTGGTTTTGTCGTTGATGTGTATCGTTTAATCTTTATATGTTCGCAAACTCTCCTATCCGATATAAAATTCATCCAGCATTCTTGGTTTCGACGCGTATCATGGTTATTCTATGTCGCCATTTTATTCAAAAGCAATCATACCCCAGCGAGGAAATTGTAAAATAAGGCTTCTAAGCCATCATGGAAATCTTTACTCATTCCCGGATGCCCTTCAGTCTCCCCTTTGCAAATCTCATTTCTTCCCTTAGCTATCGATTCGATTATTTGTTCCAACTTTCTTAATAATTTCCTGAACTCTCTTTGATTTTCTCTTCCAATTCATCCCATTCCTTTTATTCCCCATATATTTTCCTCTTCCTGAATTTGAGCCCACATCAAACTGTCTGATTCTGCCCAGAGCCTTTCCCTTCTGCAAAGAACGCCATTACATTACCTGAAATACGTTGAAATGTCACAAATTCTGGTTATTGGTAAAAGATAAGATAAAATGGTAACGAGTTTTGGCTATCATAAGCTAGGAATTCAGCTAGGTTGACCTAGTGCTCGTAGTAAAATGAATAATTTGGTGTAATGAACGTTAAAACCTCTTCCATAAATGTGTGGGGAAGATGGGCCGAAATTTACCGTTTTGTTTCATAGAGGAGTATTATTTAAGCATCTAATTTTTAATGATAAATCTGAATAATACCAATATAGTTTCGAACTTATTCATGTGCTTGACAAATGTCTGTGTTGAACATAATGTTTTTATGTCCCCCGACTGAACACTTATATGGTAATGGCGCCTAGAGGTAAGTTTTAAAAATTTTGACACCACACCGATGGTCTCTAAGGTTCGAGTTGGTACTCGTTAAATTTTGGGATATTCACGATTTATTTCAGCGGACTGTTCATGCGGCGACTAAGAGTTAATAATTATCAATATCACGACATGTCTAAAGAAGGATGGTGCTCAGTCTCAATACATCCCAATAGCGCTTGACTGTACCGAAAACAGCCTTTTAAAAATAGAATTTCAAAAATCTGCGCATTATGTTCATCCTTGAGGTTGAGAACATCAGCCTCGAGTGGAAATCGCGCCGAAAATAAGTACCTTTACCATGGTATTTTAGCTTCATCCCTCGCCTCGTAGCACCTTTGGTAGGGTCTTCGCTCATCGTCGCCCCCCCCCCCCCCGTATTGAGTCTCATGATCCCCACTCGTCCCGTTTTGAACGCCCCTAAGATCTCTCTCTTCTGCTTCGATGGTCACGAGCATGGAGTCTCTTCCCGCTCCATTGTGCCGGCTCCACGTTTTAAAGAGGACCAAATGGAAGGGGAGGAGTGGTTCAGGAAAGCTTACATTTGAGGAAGTAAACCTTTTTTTCTTTTTGAAGAGGGATTTGTGAGGAAAACGTATACGAATATGAATTTCTTCGAGGGCCGAGGATAATTGAGGGGATATTTTTTTGCCGAAACCACTCGACGGGTCCCCGGAAATGATTATTTTCGCTCCCGCGAATTGACTGCGTGGTCCCTAAAATCCCTTTCGCTGTTCCTGTTCTGAGTAATTGTGCGGCGGACGGTGCGTGACAAACGTCCAGTTTTGGAAATGAGGCAGTCACCTACTGTGCGCGTGCCCCCTCTCGGAGCCGCTTGAATATTCATTGTCGGCGCGTTCATGCATGCGTACACCTTAACGGCTTCCAATAGCATACATCAATTCAGAATTGCGTACCTTAGATAGGATGTCTATCGGAAGTCAGCGCCCATCACTCGTAGGGAAAGGGATAGGAAGACTTGAAAACGTCGTGAAGTCATAGGAAAAGCGTACGCCACAGCATAGCAAACGTTTTTGGGATTAAAAAAATTTATATCGGTTTTCTAAAAGTAGGGTATTGCGAGTATGGGACACCGGTAGGTAAGCCAACTTTGAAATTCATAATGTGCTGTCGATTGCATTGAATGTCTCGGGCTATTCACCGTTATAGGTTCCTACCTTCCTCTATCTACATATCTACACCCGCTAGCCGCCTCGATAGGCGTATGGCGGGGGTGTTAGGCAGTGACGTCATGGTAAAATTTGCAGTGCCGGAACGCACTCCCCTGTACTTTTTTTGGAAGTGAAATTGCGCTCTGTGTGTTCCTTTATTACAAGTTATTATTTAAATTTTATTGCAATTTTTTTGTTTTGGTTTCAAATGCATATATTAGACATTTTGAGGCAAAAAAATTGATAACAGTGTTATTTGACTATTACGTCTTTTGTTGACCAGTGCCAGAACGCTGTTCCGGAACCATGACACCCCTGGTGTTAGGAAACCAGCAGCTTATAAAAAAACAAACTGCGGTACGCATGTGATTGATTTAAATTAGTCACTCATCATATATTAAATTGCTTCCTTTATCAAAGTGCTAGATTAGAGTTAGGCTTAATAAAGGGGAAGGCCGCTTGCCCCAAGATGAGTTGAATCGTGCGACACGGCACGGAATTTCATTTTTACGCTGATTGCGAGACTCTACGTTCGTCTTTCTGTCAGTTATATACTCACTTTTTCCTCCTTTCCTTTCCCTCAATCGTCCCACCCGTATCACTTCCCATATTTCGCCCATCGATAATTCCGATACGGCGATTCTTGCGGAATTTTATGACCCGTGAATAAACACTTGGTAGGTTTCCATTCATTGAATTATTCGCCCAACTTGTTTCAGCACATGCCCGCCTCCGATAATGTCACACGTTTTGAAACTGATTGAGTTGTAAAAAAGGTTGTGGAATATTAGTAAAATTAGTATATTCATGTGGCATTGAAAAGGGAATACGACGAGCAATCGAAATAATCGTTTGTTTATACGCACAAATCCAGAAAAGAAATAAGTGGCATCTGCAGTTTATTTTTTCCGTCACCTGCCTGCAAAATTTCACCTATTCGAGGCCTGTATTTTTCTTAAATGAGATGGCAGGAAGTAATAACATCTCATATGTCTAAAATGGGTTTCTATCTCTGCGAAAATATTTTTTGTCTCGACGAAGTAATGGACAATGAAATCAATCCCTTGCACTCTCCCGAAAATGGGAGATGCCACTTTTATACATCATACTGTTTGTTCAAATAGAGTTTTGATGCCAAGTTAGATGGACGCAATGTCAATTATGTAACAAGAAGTAAAATGTAAAAATAAAAATAATTACTTTTTACTATTTATATTGATTTTATTATAGCGATTTTGTTTATTTACCTGATTTTATAAAAATTTCAAACTGTAACTGGGATAGTGTTTTCCATAACAAGCAAACTTTGCCAATATTTATTTTTCTCTTTTTTAGCGATCGTCCACTCATATTTTACATAAAAATTTCTTTTTACCCTTGCTTTTTTGTATGCTTATTCATAATGAACATTGGTTCATTCTTCCAAAGAGATAGATGTGACATAAAGCATTGCCCTAGAAATAGTGCCGCTCTGCATCTCTTTATGTGCACGAGCACACTCGATGACCGGTACACAATTTTAGCCGGTATCTTATTAATTGACTCAATTGTTTCCCACGTTACGTTGGACGTTGTGTGTCTTCTTTTGGCTTTGATTAATTGCCTTAGTGGCTCGCCGTAGGTCACGATATTGACGCCATCCTGGAGTTCACTGAGGAGATCCCGACATAGGATAAGCGGAAATTATCCGAAGGTTGATTTAGGGTTAACACCGTTCCATATTCAGATTCAGTTTATAACCGTTTCAAACTCATTTATACGAGCTCTAAAATTAGAACGGCAATAATTTATCACGTGAGCCGTCTACAAAATAAGTTATGGCCTCATTGTTAAAAATCAGTTAATCAGTCCCCTCCATGCTTTCCAAGATTAACGAGAATGGCTATTAAAACGGACGTTAGAGCGATAAATCTCATCAATTCGATCGGCCAGTAATGAGGTGTGGTGAATTATTGGGAATTAGTGATATGCTCATTGGATGGCGCCACTTGATGAAACTTGATAACCTGTAACGTTGTTTCGTATTCCATAGGAGGAGGCTTTGAAACAATATAAATCGACATTTATTTATATCATCACTAATAAATAAAACGTAATATTTGTCTTGGTATTATTGCATCCGTGGCTCCGTAGTATAGTGTATAGTTATATCAGCGGGAAAAAAATTAACGCAAAGCTCATTGGTGTCTGAACGCGGGCATCACATAAACTTAAAAATATTTGGCGCATGATCGAATTTCATAGTTTTTAAAATTCCCGGCTGTATGAGTACATTACGAGGACAAATATTGCTAGACGCCTTTACATAGCTCATGAGCTGGCTGTATTTAGACACCCATGAGCTTTGCTTTAATTTTTTCCACCACTGTACCTGAGTACTCACCTAGAATAAAATTTAATTTGCAATTGGAGCATTTAAAAAATGATCGTAAACTCGCTCTTTCTCCAATCCTGATTGCACTTAGAATAATTCATGTTCATTTGACTTTCGTGTGACTATCAAAGATATGGTTAATAAAGTATAACTCCTTATTTTCAATTTTTACTCTGGGCTCACCAATAGTTGCACGTCGCCATATACAAGATTAATGGCATCAGATTTCTACATCTTTTATCTTTCCAATCGAAATAAGCTAGGTAATTTTAATATTCTACCATTACAAGCTGGAATAAAATACTCCCATTAGGTAACAATAAATGGTGTCTTTGCTTGGATGACTTAATTTTAGAAAGCCATCGCTGATTTGACTTTAATCCTTTGTAATGGACTTTGAAATACATATATCCAAAGTGGTACTTAAGCTTACGGTGCGCATGCATCTGACTAATATACCAAATTGTCATATATAAAAACTTAGCTGCAAATTAAAAGTAAATATTAATATTTTTTAAGCATGGAAATCTGGAATCATATCATTTTTCAACACTTTTAATTTTATTGGAGGACTCCATATCCATTAAAGTTTTATAGTCATTAAAGTCCTCATGACGCGAAGTAGGTCCTTTACTTAGCCGTATGTGCTGAGTATTTGAATAATAAAGAGTAAACTTTTGGCGCCCATAATTCGCTGTAATAAATATATAAACCTTTAGATTTCGATATTTTTGCTATTAAAGACTCGCTGTAGGTTGTAAGAACTTACTGTTTCAACTGTGTATCTCCGATCCGTTCTCCCAGCCATAAGCCATGAATATTTTACTTTGTTAAGTACCTATTACTACTGCAAATATTTCTCAGCTGGAGAATTAAAAATTATGGTGGGAACGTGACTAATGTTTTGGAATGTAACCTGTTGTAATGGTTTCAAAAATACAAGGCGTAAGGGAACGCCTGTCTGGGTTCATTTGTTCAAGACCTGACACGAATTTGGTGGTTCTGGATTCGAATAGCTGTCTTAAAAATGGCCATCTCTCTCGTGCTAAACTAGAAAATTCGCTTCTTTTCGCTTTCTCGCGAAAAATATTTCTTTCCGCTTTTCCCTCAATTCGTCCTAGAGTGCTGTATGAATAGTCCCTTTGCATCCTTCATAGGGGAAGTGCTAAATATCCTGCGGACAAAGCATTGAAATACATTCTCCCTCCACGGATATTTCTTTGAGGGCATCCATTCAACCCCTCTTTCCCTGCTTATCCGCTCCGTCTGCTTTTGTGGCCTAACTCAATCCTACCTCTTATACTCTTTCTCGCTTCCTTTTTCCTCTTCCTCTAAAGTAGGTACTTCACTCCGTAGTGAGCTGAGTGTGAGATCCTTGGAAAGGGATTCTTTACAGCGCATGACGCTGGCCCTCCTGGAAGATCAAGGGGCTTATTCAGAGGAGGATGCCTAGAATCCAAGGTACTAAAGGCGCTCCACGTGTTTCCCCCTGGCCATCTTGTTTTACCATTGCTTTCAAGTGGAAACATAAAAGTACTCTCTTGGCGCCAATCGCTCTCTTATGTGACTCGTTTCGCAGTTCACATGAAAGTGGCATTAAAATGAGATTTTTATTTGATAGTACTATATTGAACTTAATCTAAAGAATTAAAGAGTTCAAATGCTTGCAAATTCCTCAACTTCTAAAAATTAATTTGCTGGATAGTATTCGTAAAAAGATTCTTCCTTGCTATATTGTTTGAAGGTTCGTAGTCCTTCGAAGGATTGTATTTGCTGAGGTAGTAAATGTCGAACGATTGAAGAAGGTATTTTGCCTGGCATGACATGGAATATTGAAATAATTTTCAGCTATACACAAGTCCATAAGTAAAGTTTTTAAAATAAACGTCCACGCAAAAATTTTTTTGCACTCAAAAGCAATCAAATTTCTATCGATATGTACTTTCTAAATTGATATCTGTTGATTATATAGATCTTAAAACAGTTTCTTTTATTTATATCCCCATGATTAATATGAACTCTACTGAGGAAGTATAAACTATACCATTTGCGATGCTATACTTCATGTAAGTTTTGAGCAACAGCATCTAAACTGTTTGAAAATTTACCTGTGGATCTGACGGATAAAGAATTTTTTAGATCCATTGTTCGCTTGGAAGAAAACTGCTCGTTGACAAGCTTTCGGCTAAGGGTCATTCCCTACCCTTATTATTTATTTATCCTTTTCAAAGGTCGAGTCATACCATTCCATTTATCTTCGCCCAAGTCAAAATTTCCCCGGACGGGAACAATGGTCATTTCGAGTTCGATTCGACAGACGTCAGCGGAAGAAGAGTCGTAACTGATGTGCCTTCTCTCCGCCCTTGTCACGATTATTGACTCATACATGCGCGCATTCCGAAAGAGACGACGTGTACCTACTCTCCAATTCCTGTCGCACTTTTCAGCCCCGCCCTCGCTCCGCGGCGATGAATCGTCAGCGCGTGTATACACAGACCAACTCCCAAAGTGCCACCTGCACCCATCGCATCCCCATCCCCACCATCCTACGTTTTCCATCTCTGCGTCCCACCCACGCCTGTCCCACACTCGACCCCACTGGGAGATTGAATGCAGGCGAAGGACGGGACGTGTGTCATGACTCCTCTCGGGACACGGGTTCTTCGGGCCGGATCAGCAGGGGGGCCGCAGCTGGGCGGACAGGACGTTATTGACAGGGGGAAAAAGACGAGGGTTTCTTTGGGGGTACTCTCAATGGTTTGGAGGTAGAGTTTCCTCACGGAAGACCGTGGGGAAGAGGGTATTTGCAGTCTCAAGGTATCTTCTGATCGCCCCCTGCTGACGAAATGTAAAAATTCTTACGTATTTGACGGTGTCATGCTTATTTTATTTGTTTGATTTTGAAGAAAAAAAGAATTTATGACGAGATAGGGGCCGTGCGGAAATATTGCATGAATTTGCACATTTATTTATTTATTAAAAAACAGCCGCTACGGCCTTAATAATGAAAAGAAAAAATTTAATTTCATTCTTTCGTGAATATAATCTATAAAAAAACATAAAAATTATCAAATAAAGATGCAGGAGAAAATGGCTTTTCGAAGCTGCTTATGGAATGACTCGAAGATCAAATATTCAGTCAGTCGTATAAATCGTGAGGGTATGACGTTGAACGTTGTTGATAACTTATTGCCCGTCGATGCATTCTTTGGAAGAGCAGAGCTATGATACTCTGGTTTAATTTCTGCGACAAAACAGAGACAGTCTCGGGTGAATTTGGAAAGCTAAACAGGACAGAAAATTACTGGTAATTGACGAATTCGTTTGGAAAATATTGTCAAGCTAAGTAATAATTAAATTAAGTACATTCCGTTTTCGTTTCAATTCATTAATGGATGCGTAGAATCAAACATAGGAGGACAATGGCTTCACGATAGAAATTATATTTTCTAATTCAACCTACATCTAAACGCCACATCACTTCGATTCAGATTTATTTTGAAATTAAGCGTTTCTCCACAGTGGGTACTTCCGGGTTCAGAGAATTTGCACGTCAATGTCAATTTAATCTAACGAAGGCATGTCTCGGGATGCAATTTCTCAAATTTATGCTCGGCATATTTGAAACAAATGCTCGATAAGAGTGCACTCAATAGTCACCTAAACTCCGTATCGATGCTTAATTTTGCTACAATACGCAAAAAATTTCATTTCCTCTGTTCATTGAATAAGGATCCCCTTAGGATCTCGGTTCACTTCCATCTTCTCATGCCGTTGAAAATGTTGCAGCACTTTTATTGTTTACAGTTTACCTTCTGATTAGTTGCAACGTTAAATTCTCCTGAAGTAGATTTTGATTTTTACTGGACGAATTTTAAAAGCCTGTGCAAATATTAATTCCATATATTTACCATTTGTACAAGGTTCTTCGATTTTGACCTAGCATATGGAAAATATGCTATTTACTCTTATAGTTTATGTAAGAATATTTCAAAATCATTGAAAACATTGTATTTTATTGTATCGTGGAGCTATATTATGCCTTAAACCCTTCATTGCAGCATGTATCAAGGAAATGGAATACAATGGCGTTAGCACTGGCCGATTTTACTAACGTTACATTAGTTTTTTTTCTTGAGGACGAAATGTACAAGTATGTCCGATGCTTTCCCAAAAATCATTAAATTTTACTACTATTATTTAAATATCAAATAGTAATAATAATAATAATATTGATATTAATTTATTTCACACATAAATAATTACAGTAGATATACCCTTTGCAAAAGCAGTGGAATATCTAGGTAACCCATATGAACCTACTTCCCCTATGAAGCCCTGTAGGACTACTATCGTACATTGTTCCAACAGAGTTGGTGCCATCAACATATGATGCGAATTTATTTAAATTAAATTCTGTTATTATTTTTATTTTCTTGTAGTTGGTGCGTTCAATGTTGTTGCGTCGTGTGGGTTAATGCGTAGTGTTCAATGTTCAATGTTAGCTTACTTTTTTCCTGTGGAGGTGTCGTTCTCTACATCATGAGTTTACTCTGACACTATATCTTAATCCATTAAAATAATTGAAGGGAAATATGACTTTCAAAGAAAACAATCTTCCTCATTCATTCATTATCTGTTGAATTAAAAAGACAATATAAAAAATAGGATTTCGGTCTCTCCCGGCGAACTAATGAAATGAATTCTTCTCGTTTTTCCACCGGGTCAGGTTTTCCACTGTCGACATTGATGACGATGGCGGAATTAGCCATTGAACGAAATTGAAAATTAAAAATTGAAGATGGAAAGCCCGAGAATAATTCATATCTATAGAAAAATAACTTTCCCCGTTCCTCGTAAAATCCCCGTTCACTTTTCTTTAGTTAACGACCTTATTAGAGTTCAAGTCAATTAATTCGTTTTTTTAGAACCACTCGTTGAGGAAAGGAGTCGCTAACAATCGCTAACCGCGGAGTTGAGGGAGGGCTGCTGAGAAGTGGCGAGCCTCTTGTCATGATATCGTGACGTCATCAACTTATTTGCGAAAGGTTTTATCACGTCGGGTTTTCACCGCTCGAGTAGGAGGCAACAGATCGAAAAAATGAAATATAGAAGTTTATTTATTTTTTAACCTCTATCACAGTAGAAATATAATTGAATAGCATGCTTAATACCTGCCACATGCTCCCAGCTTATCCTATCTCTTCTCCAAAACAAATTCGAAAAATGTCTCTACTTGATGAATAAACTTATTTTTTAAGTAAACTCTGCATTGGTTCCGTTAAAAATAACAAACTGAGTTAGTTAACTGGATCACATCATAAACTTGTAACCGCAGTTATACCGGCGGAACGGCAAGAATAATTTAAACCAGAATAGGAGAAAAAAGCAGGCTATTAGATTAAGATATGTTGATATCTCCGTCATTACTGAACATGCGCTGCTGAAGGACATCAATTTGGCATGAAGAACGCAAGTTTTTGCTCGAGAAAAAATTTTAAAACCTTTATTGTCAAAGAGGCAATTGAAATCCAAAAGATACCGGTATAATTGAAACCGACATCAGGGTCTGGTGCTCAACGGAACATGGATACTCTTAATTCTGTAAACCCCCACCAGAACAAATGGACAACCGCCTCCGGCACTAGAGGGGAAGGATAAAAAATACGCGGAATTGGTCCAAAAAATAAGTGCATTTGTTATCAATGGCCCACGTAAGTTTCAATCATTTAATTTCCGTTGCTACTTGTTTGCTCTAAGTTTTAAACTTAATATAGCTTTTACATGTCACCTTTTGAAACTTGGAAAATGTTGACTTTCGTTCACGCGTTGTTAGTCTTTGCATTAGGCGCGACGCATTAACAGAGACCGAATTCAAAGCCATTTCGGGCTCTGTGTGTGCTCCACAAATTGATTTCCCAGGGTATCCCCCCTCCCCCCCGCCCCATCCCTCTGTCACTGATTACGTCGAAGCGGTCTTCATCGCATGAAATCGACGCCCTCCAAAGTGATTGACCTTTCGAGCCACCGCCGCCGAAACAAAAAAAAACAAACGCAGAGCGATGTGCGGGAGCCGATAACATGGTGCGTATACCAATGTCGTCGCTCGCGTCGGAAACAGCGTCCAGTCCAATGAGCATGAAGGTTCCATTCTCATCCGCCATCGCGATGTAGATCCTGGCGCTGCGAGAACCTTTTTTCGGAGTCGGGATGTGAGAGTAGACGTAGGAAGGTTTGCAGATGAAGGGCGTGAGACTGAAAATGAGTTCGCATGTCCACGCATGGGAGTCCACTATCTATCGCGAGCATACCCCTCAATTCATGAGCTCGATTCATATCGCCTTTCCTAATTTGGCGGATTGAAAGTTTGCCAGACGCATTTAACGCGTTTGGACATTGCTGTTTCCGATGTATTTAGAAAAAAATTCCGCAAAATAATATTATAAATTTTAAAAATTGACTCATAAAAGTGGTTGTCTCAGGCATAATTTTTTGGAACCATTCCAACATTAATGAATGAGATTTTCCAGGTTCCGCTCAATAAATTTATTCCCTACACCTCACGACGCCTTTAAATGCTTTCATATTATTAAGTCCGTTCAAGATCTTTTCTTTAATAGAAACGCGTCGTGTAGTTCAGTTAATAAAGTTTTCCAGAGGAACCTGTAAAATTTATTTAATGTGTATTGGATCCATTTAATTTCGTTGCTGAAAAAATCTTTTGCTCTCTTATAATTTCGTTTCTCAATGTCTTTTTTCAGTAAGACATCATTTTGTATGAAATATATAGCATGATTCGATCGGATTCATATCGGTAAATTATCATTTTAACTGATGATTAAAAAATAGCTGGAATTGACGAATGTTATCTCTGCAAAATCGAATGTAATGGAATGTGTAGCTAAAATGAAACGAATTTCGTACTTAAATGTTGGCAGCTTTACAATGGGATTCACATCGATTCTCTCATGCTAAGGAAAGATAAAATATGTGAAAACTTTTATTTTAGATAAGCATTTTAACTGATCATCAATTAAGTCTTATAGAAACAAACTTATGAAATTTGTAGTGAATAATTAATTTTCATGACCAGAATGATGGCATTGACGGTATTTTTAATGTGGGAACTTCTACCTGTGGTACATTACATTAGAATCTGGGCACGAGATTACTAAATAATTAATCTGTTCATAAAATGTGGTGTTTATAAAATTCGATGGGGTTCCATTTTTTACATGCATTTTTTAAATATGGTAGCCAAAGTGTTTTTAGTTTATTTTACCATATTTTATTATATAGCATTTTTAAAAGTATTTTTCGTAATTTATGTCATGGCCACGCCTCAATTCCCGATATTTTCCAGGTTCTTCTATGTGTCAAATGATGTAGGGTTAATGAAAAGATGTGTCATTTGATATGAAGTGTACTACTTTTTTTCAAATATTTGATTCCCGTTTTAATTCATCAACATTCTTCTCCGTTGCCTCGGTATCCATTGATAGGATTTTAACGTATAGATTTATGCTGAGAGAAGCTTTTATGTACCACAAAGCCCGCTCAGTAATCCTTTCATATCCAGCAACAGGCGGCTTGCATTTTTTTTTTTTTTTTTTTTTACCCCTCAGCGAAAATAAAAGAATTTATGTAGAGGTAGAGCTGTACGCTGGCAACAAAGAGTCAAAAAAATAATGAGAAACTGATGAGCGCAAATTCGGTGGATTTAATATAGAAATACAGGTCCAAAAATTCTGGATAGGGGAAGGGGAACTCTTGAAATTCTTTGTAATGGGATGATGTTGTGTAACATCCTCGCATATACAACGAGATGGGAACCGAAAAAGCAATGACACGTTTAAAATAGGTACCTAAATACCGTATACTATCGATAGAAATAGATTTTGTCACATGTGAGTGTTAAAAATTAAGCATTAAGAACATTTTACTTGAGTCACGAAATCGCACAGTCTGATGCACCTACGAACGTGCATTTCAAAATGGATCATATAAACCCATGAATTTCAATAATGCATTGCTAAATACGTTCACATGGTGTTGCAGAACAGACACTTTTCTAAGTCTAACTTGGTGCATGCTCGATCGAGAAAAAAATGTAGATAGAATATTTTCAATTTTATACCTCGCAAAGAGCCTAATAATCACCCTTTTATGTGGTATAGTGATACATCTTAGCTCTTTTGGAATGCTTTTCCCACTTGTATGGAAACTTATGTTTTTTTGTTAATGTTAGGAGTCTAAGTGACCCAGGTTTACCGACGCCTAATTGACAATCGGAGGAAAGGTCTTCGCCGCCGGTATCGAAAATTAGTCCACGTCGCGGCGCCAAAACCGAGCTCACGGGGAACACGATCGTGGATCGTGAATATGCTAATTTCTATGGTGCTCAATCGCAATTTTGTACTTCCTTAATCTTGGAACTGAATTTTTTATCGTTAACGACCATTCCAGGTCATAGAAAACTTCGGCAAGGACGCCATAAATAATACCCCCGAATTTTGTGTGAACAAATGAACTTTCGTGACGGTAATGATTATATTTTACTTTTTATAAAAACTATAATAATTTAAGAAAATTCTTTTCCTTTTTCGTGCCATTCAAGTATACTTTCAGAAAGAGGTGAAGCGCAGCAAAATATTTTTTTTTCAACCACGTATTATTTGTGAGGATCATACTATAGCAATCGGTCTCTACTCCAGCAGTTCTCGTTTCCGATTCCGGAGGTGGTAGAGTAAATTAAAAAGTGATATTAAATGAATAAATTGAATTTTCACTGCCAGTGCTCATGTCAGCCTCAAAGTTACGTGGAGAGAATCCTGTGTCGAGGGACGTTCAGGGTATAGGGGGATGCGTTGACAAGCCCGAGAATGCAATTGAGAGTCGCTGTCTAGAAGGATGAGGTGTCGAAGTGATAGCGTCCGAGGTGGGGAGGCGTGAATGTGGGGTTCGTTTATTTGCTCTTTGTGCACCGTCATCTCCTCCGCATTCCTTTCTCGCTTTTGTTCTCCTCCCCTGTTTCCTCCGTCTCTTTTCGTTTACCTTCGACACCTCTGCCGCTACTCCTAAACCTCTCGAAGTGCATGACTACACATCTCTCTCATTCCCCGAGCCTATTCATTCATTACGCTAGGTTTCATTTTCTCATCTCCTGCTCATCCTTGGTGAAACAAAATATGTGTGTGTGTGGTACGTTATAGCCTTGTTCATACTCATGTTATGAGGTAAAATGTGCAACAAACCCTACTTCTGCATTATACACTGTGGGCCACCTCAAGGGTATTTGGCCGGGGGTGACCAACCACCAGCATATATCATGCAATGACGCATGCACGCAACCTTGTCATAAAAATAAATGGTAAAAAATATAACGCATTAAAATTTCTGTTGGTGGTGTAAGCTCCCATTAAGCGTGTAATGTTCTATGCAACCCGAGACTGTAATACAAAGACATGGGCATCATTTATAGAAAGTTTAACATTTTTAACGGTTAGTAAATAATATAAGTATACCCATGCAACGTTAAAATGGTTCTTTGCGAAGGAATAAAGATAAAAAATACTAAATAATGAGTAGATGCAGAAAAAAATTCAGTAAGATCAGATTAAATTATGAATTTGTCTCGGTGGCGACAGGGTAAAATCCTCGCCTGCTAAATGGAAGATTCGTAATGAGGGTTCGAGTCACGCCAGGGTAGGTTTCAGCCCACCCATTCCAATAGGCAGTAGGGCATTGGTGTTTGCGATCGTCATATGTTGTTTTTCGGTTAGATAAACTCGCTGTAAAGACCTTCTAGGCGCTGTTTTCGGGGTGGTGAATGTTATAAATAATAAAAAACGCAATACACTTGTACATACTTAGTTTCCTCCACTGGAAGCTTTAAGATTCCTATTTGAAAGTACTTATTCCCTAAGAAATATATGACATCTCCCGTAGTCCTTTTATATTGCAGTTCTAAAGCAATGACGAAGTGGCAATCCACCCCTGCATATTCACAAACACTTAACACCGCTGTAATTTTTTAGGAGAAAATCTAATAATTTAAGAAGAGTATTTTCGTTTTTTTGCCTTTCAAGTATACTTGCGACGAGAGGTGAAGTGTAGCAAAATATTTTTTAATCGCATATATTTTGTGAGGATCATATAGCAATCAGTCCCTACTCCAGCATTAATCATTTCGGTTTCCGGCGGCGGCAAATGAATACTACTAACTTCTCTGAAAATGGCTCTTTTTTGTAGACAGTGTTAAATTTCAACATATAAATTTGTTTTGAATACTTTACAGCAAATTGAAAGCGATATTAATCATATATTTTGTGCTGATTAGTTCGCTTTACTTGATATAATAAATTTTTTTCACCTTCAATGCCAATAGACGGTATGTTTAGCGGAAAAGTGTCTCCTTGGTCCATCCGTACCCTAGGTCTTCCGAAAGATCCCGTCTGCCCTGTGTTCATAATCTCGTCTGTTCCCACGCAAATCGCCGTTGCATCCCACCCTCTCCCCATCTGTCTTCGTGCCCGGCGGAAGTCACCCCCTTCGCCCAAAGCCACCCTCCTCCCCTGCAGCTCTCATTAACGACTTCAGTCCGGCCCACCATAACGCCCCTTTTCCCCCCTCCCCATTTCCTCAACGCCCCGTGACGGACCCTTCTTCCTTGCGTGGACCCCCAGCATCCCGAGACATCGTCGCACAATCGCTACATGAGCTTCCCCACGGCGATTTTGCCGCATGCTTGTTCGTTGCTTTGATTATTCAGAGTCGTTATTTATATAATACGTCGAAGCCGTTCGTGGCATCGACTTTGTCGTTATTTTAAGAAATGGCGAATCCAATTTCATGGCCGATATAAACGACGCATTATTTGTGATAGTAATCACCGACATCATTTATGATTGATTGTATTTCAGTCAATGGCAGTTGAAATCATCTACATATACATATCACTCCGCCAGCCGCTGCAACAAGCCTGTTTCCGGGGTTGCATCCACAGATATATACAATAGATTGGCAATGGGAGTGGGGGGGGTGAAGCCATGCCTTTCTGCTGGCGGCCATGTTGCTTTCACCGACCTATGCGTTTGTGTAAGTAGGGAACTGGAGGAAAATTACATTGTGAAAGATAATGGCGCATTGATTAAGGCTATGAACTATAGAAAACGTTGTCATTTTCGTTTAAGATGTATCCAATTAAAAAGAAAGGGACCGATCTTGACACTTACGTGGTAAATTAACCCATCTTTGAGCGGAACATAACCGTGACGAAGTTATGAAATTGGTAATATAAGCTGAGCTAAGATTAATACTAATTCGGTTCCTGCTCAATATTATGGAATTGGAATCCATATGCATGAGTTATCTCGAAAAAAAAATATTGTGTCCCAAATGTAGAAGGGGCGTAGCAGATGGGGAAAATGGTTAACTACGTCGTCTGCTAGTGTAGGAAGGTAGCCTACAATCGTGAATACATGGTATTGTTCACCCTTAGATTTACCAGCGACATTGTCACACTATTCAAACAAAATAATTCGAAAATTCCAAAGGTTTGATGCTTCCACTTACTGTATTTTTGTTGTCAAAGAGTTGTTGCTCAGTTAGAGTTGTCAATTAGACGAAAAACGTAGAAGCAATGCTACCTAACCTTTCACTGCCATAAGTAATCGGGCCAAAAATATTACGTAATTAAATTTGATTCAACCTATTTAAACCCATTATGATCTAACTTTCTGAGCAAGGCATGCTGCTTGGTGCTGTAAAATGCTTTTCTGAGGTCGTAAAGAGTCAATGCGATTGAATTCCTATCCTTAAGCATCAGAAATATAATTTACATTATTTTATATAGGCAGTGTTTTGGATTTCCCCTCACGATCACCCAATTGCGAACTTGAAAAGAAGTTATTGGCTTAAAAAACTCAACGATTTGATCCATGATCATCAATAATCAGTTTCATGTTGTTATAATATTCGAAGGGGAAGCAGACTATAATATAAATCTTACATCATGAGGGGGTACGTTTTTAATTAGAATTTCTATCTTACCGGGATAAGTGATTATAACAGACACCATGTTCTATATAGAAGCCACAAAATGATCAAATACCTGATAAGTGCTACATGGAAAGGTTGAATTATAATGAATGTGACCGCGTCATTTCACCGCGAGCACATGCAAACCATTATTTAAGCGATCAGTTTCTCGGAATTTCACTCAATAGATATTAACAAAGTCAAAACTTATGCTTTTGAAAGATATTCGTTAAGTTTCCAGATAGAGTTAAAGGTGCATAATACACGCTCTACATATCTAAATAAATAATAATACTACAACGGAAATAAAATTCCGATACAATGTAATAATGCAACAGCGGAAAGTATATGACATAATGGAAACTGGAGAAAGTCTTTTCTTGGTAAACACAGAAAACACAACTTAAAACATCATGATGATTCCGTCATCAAAACACAGACACCGAGACAGAGAATGCACATGTTATTAACCCCTCAACGCCGTCATGCGTACCCAGTACGCTTCCTGACCTACTGTATATAATTTTTTTTTCTCCGCCAGATATTGTATTTTAGATTAAAACAAATTGCTCTATCTTTTGAAGAAATGCTTTCCCTCTCCAATAAAATATTCATAACGACTTTAGGCCTTCAGAAATTTTTAAAATGATTCGATGAAATTCCGTTTTAAACCAGCACATTGACGACTTCGGTCGAAAAACTCAACGCCTATATTTATTCAAATCGCTTGAAAAATTATTATATAGTAGCGCACTACATTATGCAAGTTTACAAAAAAATTTTAATGATAATGATCGTATATTATGAACGATATAAATTATTTAATGATAGTATGCCAATAAGGTGAAGTCTTCTTAATCTCATCCGGCCGCTGGGATGGTATTTAAATAAATGCCCGCCGCGCTTGAGGGGTTAATTACCGATCCTAGAGATATGAAGCTACTGCATTTGAAATGATATCGCTTTCAGAAACTCCGGTAAATATCCGCTTCCGTCACACACCTTTAGAATTTGTTTTCGAGAGCAATTTGCATTTCAGCAAAAATAACGTGTCACAGTTTCATGATGCTATTTCTACAACTATGTGAATTTTGTCAACAATAAATTTAAAAAGGTAGAGCATAACCTGCACTTCACGTGATATAAATTTCGTGGCGATACGTACAAAAAAAAGGCTTTGGAAAATATTTTCATGCTCTGTGAGATGGAAGCGGAGACATTACTGAACGCAAACCATGCTTTCCTTATATCTATTATTTACGCGTGTAGAGACACATTTTCGCCCCCAGGAAAATTTCCCCTCGTAGTATACTTAAATGTGCACCCCCACATAACGCAGTGGTTCACCATTCTTCTTTTAAAAAGCTCCAAAAGCAGGAAAAGTAGCCTCTCAAATACACGTATGTTAATGGCACATGAGCAACGGTCGGTGAAAGCAAGATGGCTAGTTGCGCAAAATTCTTCTGCCGGCCGGCTTCAGCGCCACCGTGAGGAAAACATAGGCACTGCCAATCTATTGTATATATCTGTGGTTGCATCCATGCCAGAGAAATAAATGCACATCTACAACTACATCTGCGCCGCATGCATGATACCCCACGTCATGTGGCGGGGAGTGTTAGAACATCAGCCGTTTACAATACAAAAGTAAATGCGCGTAGTAAATTTCGCCTAGTATTTAACAGTCTTTTATTGCTTTAAAAGTAGTTTCTGGAAATGCATATTAGTCTTTATGTAAATTTTCAAGCATAACAAATTAACCAAAAGAGCCCTGGCATTCTTCAGCATGCCGCGAAAAATAGGCTGGCACTAAATAGGGTTAATTTCTCGTTAATTTCAGACCTAAAAAATATGGTAAGGTTCTGAGAGTATGTTCTCTGTGTCACCTTGAAAGATATATATCTATTAATAATTGCTCATGCAATCAAGTGATAGCCTACAAGTCTCTAGTGGTTCCCAGCCTAAAATTTGCATAATGTACGTTCGTCGCAGTTTTTTCGAATCGCCCAGCTTTCCTGTATATGTATTCAATCTCACGGATTGAGTCTTTGTGCGCTGGATCCTATATGTGCTTTCTGCGTATTCAAGATGTGGCTGTACGGGAACGAAAGAGCACTTCTTTTTTACTATTTCTCTGGAAAACCTTCACACATCACGCTTGATGAATCCTACCGTCTTCAGGGCTTAACCAAAAATATTTCTTGTCCCCACTTATAAAAAATAATAAAATTTTATGACTTACAACTCATATACTTTATCTGTCAACACTTCTCTCGAATCACTTGACGAAGGCTTTCCTTGATGAGTTCCAATGATGTTTTTCACCATCATCGCCTACATTTATCAGTTTATATCGATATTCCAGTTGAGAGTCACTGTGTTAGGACTGGCAAAAATATTGGAGATCATCGGCCAATATTTGCAATCAAAACCATTGGTCGTCATTCTTATAGCTTCAAAATTCATAACGCCAATGAAACAAATAGATTAATAAATGTACTTCTGCTCGCGTATTGTAGAGCTGGTGGGTAGATTTGAATTTTAATCTACAAATACATCAACTCAACAATTTTTTGCTCATTAATTAAGTAAAAAAATCAATAATTCTAAGTAATCCATCCCTGATTAAGCGCAGCCTCAAATGCTCCGGGGTAAATAATTAAAAACTACCGTAACACACGTCATTAGTTCAAATTTTTTTTTTCAGAAGAATTTTCATTTCACTGAATATATTTTCACTAAATCTATTGAAATGGACAGATTTATTGATGCTTTCTTCCTCTTTTGGATAGATTTTCGATCATTCGGAGCATGAAAAGTCGGTTATTCCACTTCTGCACTTAACGTAGGTTACTCAGATAAAATAAAAACGATAGTGCTGATGCTTCTGATAGTAATTTACCTGATCAGAATTGGTTGATTGATTGAAGTCGATGACAGTTGAAGCCATGTGTCTCATGCTGCCTCAGTTGTTAACGCTTCTCCCGATGCACTTGGTGATGGCTTTCCTTGATGAGTTCCAATGACTTTCTTAACCATCACCGCCTCCACTTGACTCATTTTCACCGAAGGCGACCCTCCTCTCTCCTTCAAATGCCCGAGGAAAGGGTCAGAGTAGACGTAGCAGGAGGGACTTTTCAGCCCCTAACCAATTGTCTCAGCTGCCCGGGGTTCCCCCCTCACCCCCAACACAACTGCCGCCTCCTCCCTAGGGGTGCTACGGCCTCATGCAGCATCGAAGGAATTCGTGAGACAAATCGTCTGGCGAGCGCTTCTGCTGATTCACTCCTTACGTGCTGTGCTTTTCATCCTCCGCCGTTCTTCCCACTCAAGAATGCCTCTCACGTTGCTATCCCAAATGCGAAAAAAGGGGAAACGATTTCATTTTTTAATAATTTTGTTTTGGCAAATTTCCCTCTCACAATAAAATTCCGCTTACTTATCTTGTTTTTTTTAAGTTCCCCAGATTCTTGAATGAGGATTCGACGTGAAAGAACTGTTTTCCCATTTTATTTTGTGCCAAGCATAGTTTTTTCAGCCCCCTTTGCATAGACTCTATAGGATTGGACTGTGCTTATTTTTTTAGGTTTTTATTCCGTAGAATCAAATTCAAAATGATTACTATAACATTGAAATGAAAACTTTAGTGACTGCATAATAATATGCCAATAATTATGGTTGCAAAAAAGACAAAGACAAAGTAATTACGTTTAAATTCAAACTCATGGTGAATTTTCCAATGACATTATCGATTTACAGATATGTTTCATTTTTATCATATCTTCTTGCTTAGTTTAAAATTTTATGCCAACATATATTTATTCACGTATTACGATAGTGTGAAAGCGATTTCTTAAAATTATTTTACTTGTTAAATATTTATCGTGCAAAACTTCATGAATTTTGATTAAGCAATATTTTCTAAGTTGATAATGTTCTATTGCTGCAGGTATTCTTACTTCGCCAATATGTATCTTAATCTTTTTCAAAGTTTAGAATATTTGCTGTTACAAACTAGTGTGGTAAAAATTATGGATCTATTTTTCTTTTGGATCTCATGTAATTTATCAATATTTTGAAGGATTCTATATTCTAAGGGTTGAAAATTTAAATCCGGAATGGATTTTTGAATGGAAAAATACAGTCAAATTTTTTCATATAACACGACAGCACACGTGGCAGGGAAAAGACCTACGTATGATATGCAGCTAATTTAACATTATAACATTAAAAATCAACGCAGCGGTCATGTACTCGTATTTGATGCTTTTGAAAAACTCATTATTTTATAAACATAAAAACTGATGTTTCAGTATAAATTATGAGGTAATGAAAATTTGACAATTTTCCGCGTTGAATTTTTTATGACTCAGTCATCCACATTTTGGCAACATGAAATTCAATACAATCCACTAATCTCAACGCATATTTTTCGCTCCTTGGCGTTATAAATATACTTGATAAATATTTTACTAGCTTTCCAGATGGACTGTCAATACAAAAATCCATGGGGAGGAGGACTTGTTTATCGCCGCTCTCAGAGATTCGTATCTATTAAATTGCTGTCACGTAATGACAGACATCTCGTATTTCGCAGTATCTTCTTTCACATTATACAATATCTGACCAATTTTCTCTATGCACAGAGAAGCTCTATCCACGACAAAATCTAGGACGTTTATAAGAGTAAACTTTGAGAATATCAATGACATTGACTTCGCCAAAGTCCAATAAGGTTAACAAAAATTAGCGGCCAATGGCAAGATATGCGTTAGAGGCAGATAGTGGGCAGTAGACGATATGGAGGATTTACATTTTCTTTCGTGAAGTTGTAATACCACTCTGAAATTACTCTTTTGCGGCGTAAAAACAGCTACCAAAGTGACCGAATTTTTATCCTTTTTTTTCGAAAATGAATTCGTGGTCTGAGTGGTATACAGGTATTTTGCATACCTCATTGTCATTCTCGATCAAATCCAAACATTGCCTTTCACTCTATTTTGGTATTTGTTGTCTTCCAGTCTTACTACTCTCTCGAAATGTATACTTATGTTTCAACTCTATAACTAAGAAAGATAAGACCAAGCTGTAGCCAGCCTAATAATACTCTCGTAGAGAAATCATTCAATGCTAAGCGGCGAGGTACAACTAGTGTAGAAAGCAAAAAATCTAAAATCGATCTGCTGAAATCGATTTTTATCCATTTTTTTATCTAAAAGTTGACTTCGATTAAATCGAAAATCGGAATGAGATCATCTACTTTCGATTAAAATCAACATCAATTTTACAATCTCTACTTTGGTCTCTAATCATTTTTAATCCACGAATGAGGTAAAGAGGCTAAGTGAAGTATAATTTTTACTGAGTATAATTTTACCATTCCATTCTCGTGTGTTATTAACTACAGTGTCCATGTATGCATTTTTTCTCAACAAGTGGCCGGTATTTCTATATTACCAACTTTTGTTCTGAACACCATCTATAGTCCCAAATCGAGGAATATTCAAGCCTGAGAACTTAATGTACCTGTTATAATCACTTAGGATGCAATATTTCGTGGGGAGAAACTTAAGTTTTCAATCATGCCGATCATGAAAGCCATCAAAACGTTCTTAATTGCAATACTTATCTACTTATCTATGCACCACTACATTTTTAAAGTTTATTTCGATAGGCATACTGTATGTTCTCCAATTATTTACATAAAAAGTTTGTGTTGAATAAAGCCCGAACGAGAAATATGATTATTTTTCCATTCAATCCCGTCTAGTCATGCACCTTGCTGTCGTTTATGAATATAAATGAATTTAGTGATGTGTTCAGGACAATTTTTATCCTACTGTGAAAATTTAGGAACCTATTCAGTCACTCTGGGGTATTTTTTTTTTTAACTAAACGAACTTAAAACTCACTTTCACCAACTTTCGCACCAGCTGACAGAGAGCGTGAGAGTGCTTCCGCAATTGAGTTAATGGACAGGATAGGAAGCGTGGGAGAGGGGGGGGGGAGAATGAAAGAAAAAAGAGGATGATCATCTTGCTCTCGGGGGGTAGAGGAGCGCTTTCACGGTCCCATCGCCTCGCTTCTCCCGATTAGTCGAGAGCCGTGAAAAAAAACCCTTCGCTGAGAGCGACAGCACCGGCCAATCTACATGACCCCTCCTCACGCCTCCACTCTGCACGTAAGGAGTCACGACACGGCCTTTCAACAGCAACGGTATGGATGGAGGGTAGGCGGGCGAGTAAGTGGGGTTGTAATCAACGTTCGAGACTAGAAGAAGGTGAATAAGGTGTGCCAAAGGTTATGGAGGAAAAATCGTTGAGTGGTAGGTAATGACGGAGAGAAATAAACAATGTTTTTCATGCGTGTATTTACTTATTTGCCTCATGAAAACCTTGATAAGAAGACAGAACAACCTTACAGGCCACATCTTGAGACATGATGGCCTGATGAAGACAATCGTCGAAGGGCAAGTGGAAGGCAAGAATGGAAAAGGAAGACCTCGGACAAAATATATGGAACAAGTAAAGAGAGATGTGAAAGAGAAGAATTACGTAGGTGTGAAAAGATTAGCTGATAGGAGAACTGAGTGGAGAGCTGCGTCAAACCAATCCTAGGATTGTTGACCAGTGATGATGATTTACTTATTTATTAATTATTTTCAATAACATCGTGAACAGCACATTTACGGTCTTTAAAATGGGAGTCAGCAATAAAAGACATTCACAAACGGCTATGTCCTGGATAAGGGCAACTTACCCCGGCGGGTCTCGAATCCGTGACCTTCGGTTTGGGAGGTGAGGACTTTATTCCGCCATCACCGAGATCGGATATTGTAGAATTTAACGCTTTTTTGATGTTCCACTCTTGATTATACCAAATTTCAACTTAGAAAGTACTTAAATAGGTAACTTCATCGTTCAAATGGATTAAAAATAGGGAACATAACTGCCGTAGGCAAGGTGAAATCAGATTCTAAATGTGAGGTTAATGTGCATTTAATTTTCTATCATCCCCGATTACGACTCACCCTTGTCTTCACAATCGTAGTTTTATCTCATAACCGAAGTAAACTGAAATCATACCCAGAAGCAGACTGTAGCCCAGAGCGGAGCCTTTTCAGTGAACCTAGCGATATTTTGTGGAAACATTGACATCATCATAAACAAGACACATTTTTCCTGCGCTCTAAAACAAATTCAATTGGTATCAGGTGAAACACGATGGTACTCTTTCAGGATAGTGCAGGAAGGAAAGGCAATTGCAGGTTCAACAATTATTAATTGATGTTACCGGTTTCGATATAAGGTATCATCATCAGGCACTTATTATATTCATCATTACCATATGTACATGTACTAAAACTCGGAAGGGGTGTTTTGATGGTATGAAAGGGACGAGTGACGAGAATTGGTTGCCAGCGTCAAGTCAGAGATCTAGTGGGGGTTTAAGAGGAGGTGGGAGAGGGAGGATGAAGTGATGGGGGTTATAAGGGACACTTAGGAGGGAAGTTGTAATGTTTGGGTGACGGTGGCTTGGTGAGAAGGTCGTGAGGTGAGTGATGGGGAAACACATAAGAATAATTGTTCGTTGTCTAATGTGACTCCCTAAGAAGAATGGGAAGAGTTTCCAACGAGAAGAATTTCCAACTGTTCTATAACGTCGAGTCTGGGACCGTTTCTCGTCTTGTGAAGAATTTTTGGTTGGAAATTACTCACGTGTCCACGTTCTACAAGATGTCTGGCAAAGCTCGAGGATTGATTATTAATGATGACACATGAGCGGTGTCCTTTGTTCCTAGTGTCACTGTATCTCCAAGTTGTACCAATATAGGCCTTTTCAATCACTAAACACCAGTTGTAACACTGCGCTACACTTCATTCAACTGATTCTATCTTTGTTGTTGAACAACAAGCTGCCTAATATTCTCAAGTGGTAAAACTCTGGCTTCATGTCGGTCCTCGGAAATAATTTTGTTAATTTCGATGATGTTCCTACAAGCAATGGGATTCGGAACCACTTCACTTTGTCTTCTTACCATTTAGATTTGTATTTTTGGTTTATAGCGAGATGTTTCACTTTTTCTCAGAACATTCTCAGTAACAGTTTTTCCAGCTATCCTTTGGTCGTAGCAATTATTTCGATGGTGTTCAACTGTCTCTTCACATTTGTGTTCGACCATAAGTACTCTATCGAGTATGGAGTGAAAGGTAGACATTTTGTGGGAGAAATGGTGTCTTGACGTTAGTGGATGCATTTCAGTGTATCCACAGAAATAATTGCTACAATATTTTTATTGGCAGTATTCCATAAGGAGGTACCATTTAAATGTATCGTATCTTTGTGAAGGACAAAATAAGTTGTTTTCATTCGGACTCACAAGAAATCAGCGTTTACAGTCATCATTCGGTGATGTTCTTCAAAGAATAATACTAGTTGATCGCCATACGGAAATAAAGTGCTTTAAATGTTTTAAGATGACCTTATTGTAGTTTTCTAGATTTCTATTTTGTATTTTTCACTTAGAATAACTTAAATATATATATTCATTTTAAATTTGGATACTTATATGAATTTCCTTAGCGCCACGCCTAGCGCTACTGCTATTTTTTTGGTTTGAAGGTCTAAAACATTTTTTGTATCCATCCCTCGAGTTGATCAGCGTAACCAAGGGAGAGGCACTCGTCGTCCCTCTGACCGACGCATCAAGAGCCCTTCTGTATATGAATAAAAAAATATTTCACCCACATTAACCTGTTTATACGGGATAAGGGGTGGAGGGGCCGTGGTATCCCTCCATGGTCACAAAAAAAGGTGTCTCGGCCGCCACCTCCAATTAACTCACCTCTCGGCCGAAAAAAAACCACCCTACCATCACTCCCACCTTTCCCATTACTCTTCCTCCTCCTTATTCCCCCTCTCTTCCTTCCTTCCACTCTTCCCAAAAATCCCATTCCTCTCTCTCCATCCTAATTCCTGCCGTTCCTTTCCCACTCCCTTTCTTTATTCTCCATCTTAGGTAATATATACCTCGGTTCAAAAAAAAAAACAGGTTTGTCCCAAGTTCATCCCACTGTTACGCTCTCTTCCTGTTTATGCTGCAAAGGCACAAAAAACATTTAAATTCGCTCCCTCTTCTCGATATCTGACGAGTGTGGGTGCGATGACTGCTTTATATGTGTATAGTATAGTCACCATGAATCACGAAAGGTATTATTGAACGGTTTTATCATTGGTTTACATTCCTCGTATTGTTCTGAAGCAGCCCTTTGATTAGTTACATACTGCCCTTTTAACAGCAACTTCATTTCACGTGATTTTTTGAAGCATAAGAATTGGCATTTTGGGAAGTACATCTGCTATTTACTTTGAATTTCTGTGACGTAACTCAGATTCACATGAGAAATCAGAGTATACTCTATTATTTTCTGTATTTAGAGAGAGCATCTGGGCATTAGTTTTTCCAAAGGTGAGCGAAAGTTCTACAAAACTCTTTTCATAAGTGACACATGCTCTCAGACATGGTTTGTGGAATGTTCAACTTAAAGTCTAGCTCTTAAAGCAACAGCTTACGTATCGTTAATTACTTGTGAGAGAGGCTTTATTTCGTTTGATGTTATCTTTGGGAGATATCCTTCACTGAGCCACCTGCAGGTGTACACAAGTAGGTTTATGGGAGGAATCCTGGCTTAGGCAAATGCTTTTCCCCTGTAAATTCAAAAATTACTGTTCCTGTTGGGTGCAATAATTTAAAAAATGTGAAACCAATCCATTTTACCAATAGTTATTGTTTTTATTGGTATGCTTTCATAAAAGTTAAGAGAATTTAAGAATATTGTGTATCCAGCCTAATCTGCTTGTTTTTTTGTTTTTGTTGAATGGGTGCGTGGAATTTTTTTTTGCTCTTTCGTGATCTTAAAAGTAAAAAAAAAACTGGTTTTCTATGTAAATATTTTCCTCAAGAATATAAAATAATGAACAGCGGTAAAACATTCCCACAAATTATTATGCTATTAATGCCGATGCTCATAATGATTACGAAGTCATCACTTCAAGAGTTTCTCCTCAAACTGTGTAATGATTTGCCAGCATGGGTCGAAAATAGGAATTTTACAACTTAGAAGTGATGAGTAAGTTGTCTAGGAGATACAGGTGATACTTGATAAGTTAGGCGAAATTCTGAAAGATTTCGATATCTTCCCTTTGAGCCTTACGTCATCCCCATTATCTTTCCCTAACAAGATCCTTCATTCTTGGTGTCTATAAATTTTGAGTGTTCTTCTGATTAATTTTGAAACTCGCTTGGTTCATATTCTACACTAAAAGTACAGGGTTCATTAGATGGCATGATAGTATTGCGTTTTTACCGCACTATATTCAACGTCAGTAACAGCCCCACCGTCTATCGCAGTACTATAATTATCAGCGCAGCACTATTTTGTTTATTCTTCCTTTATCCTGACGTATCTTATCCTTTGCACATCTTATATTTCACTACTCACTTGTTCTGGCATATTCGTATTACAGCGGTAGTACTTCCTTCTGTAGAACGGGAAGGAGTTGCGTACTACCGAATGAGAATTTTAGATTTAGCCCCCTGGCCAGCTTTCAAGAAAATATATTCTTTTTACCACGAACAACCCGAAAATTAGGGGTTCTTTTTTATTCAAAAGTTGTGTTTCATCCTCGTGGAAAGAATAGAAAAGAGTTCTTTGGTTCGTGAGTGGCTCTTTGTTGGACTAATTAAAACCGTGGGAGCAGTGAGTCAAGTTCTCATGCACCTTGCCCAACAAAGTGTTGATAGGGACGTGGCAAAAACCTGTCGTTGACGGATACAAATGAAATGGTTTCCATCCAGGCGATTGTCCTTGCACTCGCTTTTTTTTCAGACCAATCCTTCCTTTTTTGTGCACTTACTCTCTCTCTCTCTCTCCCTCTCTCTCTCCCAGACTAACCCTATCATTTACCCTCGCATTCTTTATGTATTTTTTCACGTGTTTTTCCATTCTCCCGTAAACACACCACGCCTCTACCCTCGAGGTATTTTTTCCGCCCACATCCCAACCCATCCAGCAGTGTTGGCTCTCGTTTCATTGCTCTCGAATCGGTTGAGGCACGAGGAGGCTATTTTAGGCAACAGAAAATTTCCACTCCATCCCATCAACCCGCCCCAAAGTGTCGCTTACAAAGCCGGGGGCCACATTCAAATTGCCACGAGGCAAAAATATTTCCAGTAGAAATTTAACCTTTGATGGGAGGCTAGTGAGTAGAGTGCTTGACTTCAAATCGGAAAGTGTCGGGTTTAAATCACGTTTGAAGTCAGCGTATCATACCGTTCGAAGTGGCCCACGGACAAGAACTACTCACTACTACCCCTAATCTAAGTGTGTGAAAATTCAGAAGACTGTGCCTTAATCAAGTGAGAGCATCAACTATCACAAACAGCGGGGAGAGAATTTTATTGAAATTGATGAAGGAGGTGAAAAATTAGGGCAGCTTGCAAAGAAAAGGATGAGAATGAAATGATTAGCTGGTAGGAGAATTGACCTGCGCCAAATCGATCTTAGTATTTTTGTATGCTGATGATGAGATTAATCTCTGATTCCTTGCTTTAACGACTCAAGATTATAGTTGATGCATACATTAATCATTAAGTAGACCTCCATCCTTGGTCACCGTGCCATCTATTTATGATGTCCGAATGGTTATCGGCAGTTGATTCTTTTTCTCTCATACACTTGACCTTTCATTCTTATCGCAATATTCATCATCTCGATTTGAGGCACCAAGTAGTCGGATATGTACTTATTACTTATTTACTATATTTACAAAACAAACTACTTAATGACCAAGAAGAAATGTTTTTACTTAATTTTCTGGCATAAGTTTCTATAAATCCTCTTACTCAAAATAATTTTTTACATTTATCGACTCATACATTCACATATAAAATATATCTATAATATTTTAGACTCCTGAATAAATTCTCGTATAATAACTCCATCAATGCAAGGTCATGGCTGTCACCATGACTGTTATGCTTTATGCAATAGCTTCAACGCTCGGTTGGATTTTTCGACACCTCCCCAATTGAGAGAGGTTTGGAGTGAATGAATAGAAAAAATCCTATCAAAGTCAAACATAGCATCTGATGCATCCCAGTATGTTGCTGCAAATTTAAGAATATGTTAGGAGGGATTTTAGGAAGCAGAGAAAACTGTACAACATGTTCAAAAAGTCTACCGTGTTAGATGAAAAATCGAAGGAACTTGAAGCAAAAGAAATGTACGCTGGGCAACGCTTAAAATCTAAGAAATCAACACGCACTGCACTGCGAAATTTATAGTACAAAATAATCGATGAATTAGTCGAAGTAAATTCGAAATATTTTTGGACATATGCAATGGCCGATCCAGAGAGGGGGACCGGAGGGTAAGAGGTACCCAATTTACACTTGATGAATGGTAATTTTTTTTGGACCCCACCACTGGTGATAGGTAACCCCACAGCCCCCCACCAAGCCCTCCCCCCCTTTGTCCCTCTCCTGGATCCGCCACTGACCATATGGGAGTGGACTTCATGGAGAATCTTCGACCATAGTTTCGTTATTGGATATAAATTCCCCTGATATTGAGGAAGTTGACATGTGAAAACCCCACTTCGAAATTATATATACTCGATACTAGAGGATACTCGGTGCAATGTAGACTTTTCATGCTTTGAGTAACCGAAGAAAGAAATCATCATTTAAACCGATGGAATAACTAAGAGCTACAATCTATACATATCATTTATTCTCCTAGTCCGTAGGAAATACCCTCGCGAGTTCTCAAGGAGCTAGTGCCTCAGATCGCACCGTCCTTATAATTCAAAATCAATAATCGATGTATTGAATGATGATTGGTTGATTTGAGATTAATGTGACATGACTGTTGATGAATAACGAATTGCGCACCTTAAATATCGTAAATTTAATCAATCCAAGCTTCCAAACTTTAAGCATTTTCCGGACGTGACCGCACGTTGAAACTTAATCAAATATTAGACTTGTTGATTCGCAGTTTTCCGCTGCGTTGTCTAGATGATGTCTCCATGTTTCTGGGTTTCATCGCGTGGATTTTCTTTGTGACGACAGTTTCTCCGGTATTCCAACCGGCGTCTTCAGGCCGATGTCACCCGATGTGACCCGACCTGGGCAATAACATCGACCTGAAGACGCCGGTTGGAATACCGGAGAAACTGTCGTCACAAAGAAAATCCACGCGGTGAAACCCAGAAACATGGAGACATCAAATATTAGACTTATTTAAAAAATTAAGGTTTCCAGAATGCGAAAATTATTTTATTCCTGTTGTATAAAACTTTATCAACGTTTGATCAATCGACCAAATTAGCTAAATTGCGACTTCTCTTCCTCCCTGGTATATCAAATTAGTTTTATTTCGTAAATATCTGTCGCAACAACTATGGTTATTTCTGGATTTTGCCAAAGCCATCGCATCCATCCCTCTCGTATGCCTGAGGACGCGGAATGAGTATTTTTATTCCCCAATTCCCTGGGTGGGTGAATGCATGAGAGACGGAGAAATTCAGGATCTCATGCGATAGTCCCTCTTCCGTCCTTCCTTTTTTTCTCCCATTCGGTCCCTCAATCTCCCAATCATCTTGTCACTCTGCCGTCTCACCCTCCGTGGCCCTAAAAACCCACGCACAACCCCTCCCCATCTCACCCTCCCCCCACGCCCCCTTTCGCACTTATCCCTCGCTCCCTGAGAAGCCCTCATCTTCTTCCCCCGCCCCGCCGATCCCAATTAGCCCCAAGACCTCTCTCTCTCTCCCTTCCCATACCACCCCAAACTCCTATGCATCCCCTCCCCCTAACCTCAACCGCCCGGCCCGACGCAAAGCAGCCAATCGGATAGTTCGATTTTCCTCCTTCCCGATACATCGCTCCGTATACACGCCACCCAATTAACAGGAATCTACGCACACACGAAAGTTGTTAGTTTAATTTTTTTGTTTATTTTTTTATCTCTAGTGCCTCGGGCCTCGAGGTGGTGAGGATGGGGTGGGGTGTGAACTCCGAAAATGGCCACGACCACGCTAGACGAAAAGTTAGGTGGGATGAAATTGGGTTGGTGGGTAGTGCAGTTTGATTGCTTCCCAAGTCGAGGGCCCGGGTTCCGATTGCGGTGGTGGTGGAGATTCTTCAGGGGTACCTCTAGTGAAGGTAAAAAACGGGTAACATGTAATAATCATAATTATAAATTGTACAGTATTATGGTGATAATTTTGGATTTAAATCGCGCTCCACAAGGTATGTGTATACAGTTTAAAGCGTAGACAAAGCAGTTTATTTTTTCTTAAGTGAGATCACCGTATATCGCTTGTTTAGCAAAAATGACGATTACTTTCCAAACATTCCATCAAATATCTGTTCACGGGCCACAACATTTGCTGCATCCATCATTGGTCAGAGTTAAGTGCCGTGCAAAAATTAACCTTCTCTTAAGGCCGTGAATATGGGTCATGGTCATCGCTACGTTGGCGTCTATTACGAACATTTTGAACAATTATTTTCGAATATCCGATAAAAGTGTGCGTTTACTACCATTCTCATGCTCGCATTCCGTTTTTATCGCACGATGAAGCCTATCGAAGTACTTTTGAAATGGACTCCCTTATATACTAGTAAATTAGTCATTTCAATAATTCCACTGGGTTTTATTTGAACAGAACGCGTTTCGTTGAAACAAATAACATTATCATGTGCCTATACAATGTAGTTTGTAACAACGAAACGCGTTGTGTTAAAATGAAACCAAGTGGTATTATTGTAATGACTAATTTTACTAGTATTAAGAACTTCCACCACATCGTGCCCCACATCATACAAGGACTCCTTTTTGATGATATGAAGTGTTTTCCTCAAAACCTTTATAATTGGTAAGGGTCGAATATACCTGAGTATATTTTGTTGCAAGTGAGATCACCGATGCTTCCCGTGTGTAGCTTAGAGGCCAGGGAACGCGGTATATTAATGGCAATGGTTGATAATTAAAAGCTTGAACGGTTTTTTTGGACTGCAACGGAACATGTACAAATACATGAACCTAATTAAAACAGGCTCAATTTTTTGTTCATATATTTGCACAATTTGGGTGGTCACACGATGCATTTTGGCATTCATTCCCACATGCATTCGTGTTATTGTGTCACGTAACCAGATGTCGCTTAGTGTTTCTCTTACGGGTGGGTTTCTCATTGTTATCAACTGGCGAACTGACCAATGGGATGAAAGATAAGCAAAATGTCTCTCCTGTTTCATCATTCTTCCTAACTTAAGAAATTCCTCATGAGAGAGTGGTATAGTGAGACATTTTCAAAGAAGAGGAAGAGGCAGTATCGTGAAAGGGAGAGAGGGTGATGGAGATGAAATAAAGGAAGAGAGATGAAAAAATTTCGTGGAGCCTTCGAAATGGAATCCGATTGAGGAAAGTGAGGATTTGGCCTCCTTGAAAAGGCGGTTTTGGAGCGAGTTGTGTGAGCAGAATGGGACTGATAAGGAAGTAGAGAAGACTCTCATCGAAACCACGTTAACACCATTCCCATCCTCCAAATTTTCTGGCGTTTTCCGATCAGGAGTTCTTTGGGTACGCGCTTACTTATTTTTTTGGAGCATGAAAATAAACAAGGATGCTCGCCCGAGGGTAAAATTAAAAATCTAGAGGAAGTCAAGTCTTTTTTAACCGACTTTCCTCATCCGCTGTTTTTCCATGGCAAATTTTTCTTAGCTTAATCAACGCTCTAAAGGAACCTCCGTGGTAACCAAAACTTTTTATTTCCATCCTTTTTTTTTAATGATAACATCGCAATTGAGCAAACTGCCTAATCTTCCAGATCCGCCTCAAAGCGTGAAATGCGATCTACACCGCTCATGTTCGTCATTGGGTGTAATTTTTAAAGTGAGGATGGACCATAATTCTAGCCTTAGACTTTGCATATTGATGCTGTATCATGATCGTTAAATGCGGCCGGTATTGAAACGGATTAATGCAGTGCATGGATATGAAGCGCGTGTAAGTTCCCATTGAAGGTTTTCTAGGTGAATTTGATTCCCAAGGGTACTGAAGGATTTCGATGCCGAGACATTCAGTCTTCTCCGAGTTTAGAGGTAAATTTTGACCCAATACGCATCATTTTACAATTTAACACCTTAAAACGCATAGTTTTTTTTGTTAATAGATACTTCCTTACTTTCCGTTTTTCTTATAAACCTCGTGGGAACCTTATTGGAATCTCTAAGCTTAGGGAAAATGAAAACTTTTCAAGTTCCCTTTGTTACCTTGATATACTTTGAGTTTTCTCCTTGTTTGGTGGCTCAATGGGTACCGGATATTCGGCAACAGAGCCATGGATTTTAAGGCGGTAATTAGTACTATGATCCTCATTATACTGGATTGAATTATAATTACACAATTTTTTAGATCAAAATCTTAACTTCGAGTCCACTGCTTACTTCGATACTTTCATTCCATTTTATTTTGACATTATCGGCAATGCTTGCGGTGGACTTGCTTAGCTCGTTATTTACAATACAATCAAAGCAATGGTTTATACAGATTTGGAGGCAGGAATCAAGAGATATAGTGCAGTACTTTTAAATTCGGATAACATATGTTATTCTATATTCAGAAGTAGTGTAAAAACGTCCAACTACAGAGTATCATTGCATATTGCGACCAGCCCCTCGCGCATAATCCTGAAAATATATTTAGAATACGGTATTTGATTATTTTCCTCGTTCTGAGGGGGAATGTGTTGGGCAAACTTATTTAAATCCTCCAAAAAGCAAGGGGTGAATTTTGTTTTCTCTTGGCCAGAAGTTTTCTCAAGCCGTCCTTAGTTTGGCATTTGCGGCAATAACAATTTCGTCCTCAGGAAAAAGTGTTTTAATCGAGCTAATGATATTTAATTTTGTGAAGGATGGATTTTTCACCTTTATGCCCATAAAAATTTGTTAATTTTTATATATACATTAAAATGTTGGAGTGAGTCTCGAGAACTAAAGAATTCTTGGTTTATATCCCTCTGTTTGGTGTTCCAATTTTCTGAAGTTTTATCATCATAAATTGGAATAGAATAAGGGCAATAATGACTCAACTCGAGATAATTTTATTTTTCATGTTAAATGATTACCTGAATGCCTCCTCGTTAGTTTTATTACGCAACCTGATAATTGGATGCCGTTAGGGGACGTCGAGTTTTATGATTGATCAGTGGAAAGACGTCACTAATGTATTATTATATTAATATAGCTTTTATATTTTATTTTAAATAAGGGCTTGGTGTATAAAATGTTTCTATTGAATATTTCTTCGCATTGTTAATGGGAATTCAAAAATATAGTCGTATTTAGAAAATTGTTTCACTATGAGTGCTCCTTTATATTTAAAGGTAAAGTAATTACGGTGGAAGAATTTTGCACTCCATGTTTTTGGAGCTTTCAGACGTATTCATAAATTTTGTAATCATATATGATTTGTAACTTGTAGGAACTAGCCGCTTCATTTGGAAAATTGAATAATGAAGTAAAGATGTTATTTTAATATCTCATACCGGACTTTCAGAGGGTAATGGCTGGAATTATTGTATTTAAGGGGTTATACTTCTTTGAATTGATGAATAGATATGATCCTAAATATTTTTCATCAGTGAAACAAGCCACAGGCATAAAATTTGTAACTAGAAAAGGTAGCTTTTGGTTGAATATTATTAAAATACTAGCCGACCCGGCAAACGTTATTTTGCCATATAAATTATTTATAGTACATATATGTTGGTAGTCAAATGAAAAATAACTAACTTGTTGTAAGTGTATGGAGATGTGGTATATGACTGAAAGAGGAAAGGCGCACTGTGAACCATGACGACCAATAAAAATAATAAAACACCAAACATTCATTGTTTGAATTCATGCCATTATCTAATATTATTATCTTGATCGATAAATTTTTAATTAAATCTCTAACACAAACTATGACAATAAAAAAAGAAATACTGTCTCCTAGTGCAATGGAGAGCACGATATTTTTATTTGGTCCATCAGTAGCCCACAAAATCAAAGTGGATGGTTTACCCACGCGAGAGACTTATGATTTTCCGTATGAAAATCGCGGTTCGTCTAAATCTAAGCCACATACAATCAACATTTGCCCTTGAAAGATGTCAAACAACATTAACAATACTGACGATCATCAAGGGGACAGGAAGCCAAAAACGCTAAAATTTCTGCATTTTCATGAATGTTTTTTTTAATTTACCTTAAATCACGTGAAAAACGAAATTCGAATGCAAGAATAAAAATAAGTTTTTATTTTTCTTTCTAATAGTATATGTTTTAACCATCTGTAAACATTATCACGTATTGAAATATGCAAAAGAATAAAGGTCTGCAGGAATTAATAACGAATTTACATGTATTTCTAATGGAAATGATTCAGGGCCCATTCCAGGTCTGCATGGGCCCGGCGAATGAATGAAAAATAAATTGCGTCCTATTCTCAGGCCTACTGAATATACACACAAAATTTTATAGGAATCGGTTTGGAGGCGTTAGGCAACAAAAACTGCGACACGGGAATTTTATATATTAGAAGATTAGGTTAAAAGAAATATTAGGAGATACCTCAACTACTACAGGCAATACAATGAAAAATATTAATATCTCCTGAGGTCTGGAAAATAGTAAAGTTATTTGCGTGTTGCATGTATCTGAGAAATACACCACAAGTGATGTGCAACGAACTTTGTAAGTACTCGCTCGTGAGTTGCCATGACAAACATGACTTAAGTGAAAAGTTCTCGGGATCGCCTGACCCGGTGGCGATCCCGAGAACTTTTCACTCAATCCATTCGCCGGGAAAGCACGAAATCTTTCTTCAAACATGACTTACTCTTGCCTTTTTTTCTCTGGTTCTTGCCCATCCTTCCAGAAAGGCGTAAAGACTGGAGGAGTGATATGGATCAGAAAAACTTTGGGACACATCGTCTGAACTGTATCCCCTCTAAGTGAACAACTTCCCCAAAATAATGCAACCCTTCTTCAGTCGTACTCCCTTGATAAAAAATAAAAATGTTTTTTCTTCAATTAAGCATCATGATGAATTAGTTTTAATGTCTCTTTATGTTTGCACTCCAAATTTTTGCTTGGAGTTTTACAATCAATCGTTCAAAGGATTTAGGAAATAATGTTTAACAACATAAAGAAACAGGCATCCGGCTTCGAATGAATTAATAGCCTCATTTCCTCTCGCAGCCGTCACTGAAATGGACGGACTGGGGTGTTATATCTCATGTCGGCGTCGTTAAGATTATCGTAACTCCGTTTTGACACGATGCTTCGAAACGTGGGTTATTTCTCTGGAGCATCTGTTTGGGGCGTTGCGTTGGTCGATAAATCAGCCCTGCTCCTCCGTAACACTTTTCGACTCCCGCAACACACCCCGACAGCACAAATCACTTAAGAGAAATTAAGAGGGGATGGCCGAGCGAGGGGTGGAGGGAGGGAAGGGAAAAAGGAATAGACGGAACAAACGATCGGCCGTTGGAGAGGAATGCGAGATCAGAGGGAGGGAAAAGAGTTCACTCAAGGAGATAAAGGAGAAAAGGCTTTCGGGAAGGAATATGAGGTGAAAAAAAATTAGAGGAGACATTCCGAAGTCGTCATAGAAAAGAAGCATGGAGGGCTAGCCCAGGTGGATAATTATGGCATATTGGCGATACGTATTACTGTTTTAGTATTGATATTACTTAATATTTTTATTATGAGTTTTCCTGTAGTTAACTATATCTATTTAAGCAAGCATCTCCTGGCAAGCGATATGGCTCAGGAGAACTTATATATTTAACACATATAATTTACAATCTCAATGCGCTCAAATTGCATAAGTTACCTTATTTGTTCCAAATAAAATTTGCATCAAAGTTTTGTGTAAAGAGTTTTGTGTAAAGAGTTTTGTGATATTGTTATGGTTTTTTGTGCAATTTCATAATAAATATTTTTTTCATTAAAAAATCTATTCGGATATTCTGAAATAATGTATGAAATCTTTTGACTGAAGGTTTTCGCAGCTTCTTTTATCTATGTAGTAAGGCCCTTTCGGGAAATGCTGCGTTAGTAGCATGCTGGAAGTGTCATTCCTCCCACTGGGAGCGTTTTCAAGAGAATTAGACACTTCATTCCCTTGAAAACGCTCCCAGTAGGAGGAATGAAACTTCGACCAGAAAATGTTACCAACGCAGTATTACCCGAGAGGAACTTACCACAATGTATGAAATCGTTTCAGGCTTAACGTAGTGGGCATGCGATGTATCCATGATACACGATATAAGTAATTACCATTTTATGTTTATGTTTTATGATGGATACTACTGCAACAAGGTCGGTATGGTGGATTAAGCACGTAATTCACTCAGCGATTCTTAGGATCGAATGCCCTGAAAGTTTTAATTGATTGAGAGAATTGCGAGAGAAAGATATTTTGATGAATATATGTATGCCATTTTAACCTATATTCTTCATATTTATGAAGGGAGGTAAACTGTGGGAAAGAATTAAAGGAGAAAACATGAAATGAGACGCGCCAAAGTCGGTATGGAAAAAACATCTATAAGAAAATATGTTTACATTACGTTAAAATTCGTGTTCTCCAAAAATTAGTTCTTTATTCTTCTGAGAGGAGCAAGAGTATGGGATTGAATCGTAAAATCTGGCATCGGATGGCAAACCCTAAATAAAACAATGCCACGAAGAAGTTATTCAAAATTTATGAGCTTAGGACCCTCTCAATGTTTTATAGGGATGGACCTTTGGTTTAAGGATCTTTTGATAGCTCAAGAAGTAGGCGGGTGCACTTTTTATATGGTCAAGAGCGAATTCTCGTCCCCATAACGGTGGTGTTAAAATGCGATGAAGGAAAAGCTAAGGAGTATTCGAGGAACGTAATAAGCGATGAAAGAACGAAGAAATTCGTCGGCAGTCAACGATGTTTCGACTCGGATGTTGCTAACACGTGGGGGTGGTCGTCCAATGTCCATTTCCTAATTGATGAATGGACTGCGGTTTGGGAAAAAGGGTAAAGTCCTCGAAGGAAGTCAAGCTCTAGGGTTATTTACGGCGGAAGCATGTCCACGTCACCGACCACCCCTATCGGTCCCTGTTCCTCCCATCCTGTTTTTAGTGTGAAACTTGAGAAGTCACCAAATTGGATGAGATAACGGTTTTAATAGCTTTGGGATCCCCAGGTTACGTGTCTTACGGTTGTTTAAGGGTGAAAATAAAGTTACTTTTTCTGATATCTGGTCCGTCTTCATTCTGTCCACCGTACTCATTTCACGTTAGGTTTCGAGACATTTGCAGCGATATTTCGTTATCTACATTTGATTATCACGTTTGATTTATCGGATCAGTCTACCTCCTGAATGGACATAGCCGTGTTTATTTCTTTTGCGTAGTACTGTAGTTAGTTTAGTATTTTTGTAGAACTTTTTGCATTTAAAATGAGGTCAAAATGTGATCAATTGCATCAGATCATAAATGAAGTCGGTGAGATTTTTGTTATAGTCGAGTTTTTAGCGCATTTTACCTTTAAAAGAGGATAATTCAATGGTTTAAGACATATTTCCTATAAATACGGTGTCAAATTTTTATTTTATCTTCTAAAGCCTAAAACAAAGAAGCATATCCTCAGCCTTTAGCAACGATAAGTATATCCTTTTAAACTAAAAGAGAATACGAGAATTATGCAGGCAACTACAAGATCAAAGGAAGTGATAATGCTAAACCCAAAAGATAATGATTGAACTAAATTTCTATGCTCTAATCAAAACTTTTTTATATCTTGCGCCGGGAATTTTCCCTCGTACAGATATAGTGATGCAATTTCCATGCAAGGGTCCCATCGGTGGCGGGTCAGGAAGTTTTTGAAGGTTTTTTTGATTGTTTTATTTTTTATATCAAGAAAATTTTGCACCCTGAACTTTGATTTTTATTCCACAGAAATAATCTGGTCAAAATCTCAAAATCCTGAATATTCAAAATGGAACACGTCCATATCGCATGTATCTCATGTTAATCAGGATCTCCGTTGTGAAACACGTTTCTTTAGATTTTGCTGTGTTTCTATTTAAAAATGAGTCATATATTTATTTCCCTTGAGCAAAAACCTCGGGCAGAATATCTGGCGTCATGTAGGTTAAGCAAAAAGGCAATTTTTCACATGGTTCATATCTATGCTTTCAAATGCACGACATTAAACATTTTCTCGTCCGAATCTTCCACTGATACGCTCAATATACCACGTACATTGACAATTTGAGATAGTTTTGGCTGAGAACGAAAGGTATGGCCGGTTTTGCCCACAAGGTCTTTTCCCAGCGGCCGCTTTTTCATCAACATCTTGCGCCAGTGCCCATTTGCAACGCTTCATTATGCTGCGGATCGTGTTATGCTCTCTTGAATTTGCCGACCTCTCTGCTCCTGCCCTCCCCTTTTCATCTGGTGAAGACGACGCGAGGCTGAGAGTGAAAGGGGCCGAAAGACATCCCTATCCGAAAAAGATTGCCTCTTTCCAGTCAGCGGAGCGCGGCGGAAGTATATGGCCTGGGTCGCCAAAGAAGATGGGAAAGGGCACTCCCAAAACCTCAATCCTGGACTCATAACCAGGAAAATTTTCTCCACACCATTTTGAATGGGCGCAGATGGGAAAATATCAGTTCGGTGTACTAGTCAGAGGATTTCCGCATTGAAAAATCGGGGCTAGGGGAGACTCGGTACGTTTGTGACAATTTTCATTTGATCGTCCTCTCGTTGCTCCCCTCCCCTCCCAAACTCCCCTCGCTGCGTCCCTGCTTCGCTTCGCTATTTTTATTTACCTTCATTCGCTTTATCTTGCGCCTGATGACAAAACAAAAACTGTTGTTTATCAGAAGGCGCTTGACGCAAGACATTAAACCCGAATGTGTAGGGCACACCGTGGTGCGTTTACGCATGCAGCACGTTTACGCAGTGCATTTTTTCCAAACAGAGATACTATAACTGGCGCGCCTAAAGTCATTTGATACGAATGCTTCTTCATAGGGGCTTTTCTTACACTATTTTGAGCATCAGTCAAGCGTCGGTCTAGCGTTGCGTTAACCTGCTCCGTGAACGGGCCAAGTTTACGCAACAGACTTAGACCTAAAAACATTTTTTTATGGGTAATAACACAAATAGCCAACAACTGAATGCGTGTAATTTTTATTTCATTAATATTTTCTCATTTAATTTATAATAAATCAAATATGATTAAAACGATACAGCCGCTCTTGATTAATAAATGGTGTAACTTAACTGTAAGTTCATTGATTGTTAGGTGGTACGAAGTTCACCGGGTCAGCTAGTACTCCATAGTTAAAACATCAGTCTTCATAAACAATTAGTATAGAAGTTGAGTAAACATTTCTAGTTATGCTTTTATGGAATTCTATTGAAATATAAAGTCCATAAGGAGATCCAAAATAAATGTCCGCGCTAAGTGTTAAGTATTTTGATAGCTGCTGCTGTTGTTCTGCCGAAAGGCGAAAACACTTTGTTGCGAGCAACATACCCAAAGCCGAAAATGCTTTTATTTTCACCTGCACCAGGGCAATCGCGTTTAGGAACATATCTTAGCAAAGACATGCGATTAACTCTGCGCATTGCCGCAGCTCTTCGTAAAGAAGTCTCTCGTTTCACTTCTTTGTGACCGTATTCAAAATACAATATGCCAAACTGTCCTCTTATAGTCTTTCTCACGCATAGTCTGGGCATCCAAAACACAACCGTACCTAGGAAAGTGTCACAACCGTTCCCATAGCACTCTTTCGCAAAAAAAAAAACGCCATGTCGATACCAAATGACTTCCTAACAAAGTAACCGCAGCTATTGAACTAATAATGTTTATCTTATATCGACGTAAAATACTCAACTTTCTATCTATGTTCATGCCACAAAAGCATCAATATAAATTGAACAAAAATATTTAGTTTTGACTATTGAAAACCTATATGGGCCCCGACTAGCGTTCACGGCGCGCGATAGCTGACGTAATTCCCAATAATTTTGCTAACAAGACGACTGTCACTACCGTCCCCAGTCTACCCTAATACCCATTTTTACGCAAAGTATCTTAATTTAGTACTTAATTTCGGCTCATTATAGAACACATAGTTACTCTAGCCAATGGACGTTTTTGACCGTAAACTCTTTGTAGCACATCGGAGGGGTGCGGGAGGAAATAAATGCTGGGAATCACTGAAGTAGACAAAAGCCAATGCCTTGTGTGTCCCTACCTGAAAATTTGATGCTTAACCGTTCTTTGCCTAACGCAATGGAGATATTGTGGGTACTTTTATATTAATTTAGAATTAGTCAGCAAATTTCTGCATATCTGATGGTGCATTTACAATTACAGAGACTTTGACTTTGACTCACGTTGACTTCGGTTTGCATTCAAATCAGGAGTAAACATCAGTCATCTACAGCTGAAAGATAATGCCCAGAAAGCCATCGTTGAGTCACGTTTACGCTACATGCATGTATTTTCATCAATATTTACCGCATCACTCGGGGCGTCGAACTTCCGCCAGGCACAGAATAATCGGGCCAAACGATATAATGTCATGGATTTAATTGACTTGCAACTCAGAATAAGGAATGGGTGAATGATTTTGAAATCACAGTGGGCGTCAAAACCCAATGAAAACCACATAAATTTTCAATAAATGTATATTTGTTTCTCACCGCCTTTGCTAGTTACATTTACTTATCAATTCCATCGATCTGCGGTGTAAAATGTTGACGTCCCTAAACGTGTTTCAAGTCAGTTATCTTGACTGGCCTCCTTATTAGTATACTTCAAATTAAGTCTGTCAATTAATAAGTAATTTATTTATCTAACTTTAAATGTAATTTTTATCGAACGATTGAGCGTTTTAAACTACATCATATGTTTTTAGAGGTAGAAACTTAGTCTATTTACTACATAGTTCGATTCCCTCGATTTTCACATCCGAATCACCTGGACGATATTTGCACTTATCAGCAATAAGCAAAGGAATATTTTATTTACCTTTAATTTTCATCAGCAATGAGTTGTATGCTTGCGTAATTGGGTGCGTACTTAGTATCAAAATAAGATGTATCTAAACTTTGGAACATGACCAATGGAAGTTGTTTTCATGGCTATACATTACCTAAACAAGCAACCTATACAACGGAAATAAGGCATGAACGGAATAATAATTTATGACTTCTGTTTCTCTCTTGCCGTTCTCCTCCCATTTTGTCCTCAGACTGTCTCACTCCAGACAATAGAGTCCGTCTCAGAACACAATTGGGTGACATGCATACTGGCTATTCTCCTTGCAATGGTTGGAGCTGCTTTGTGTTCGGTGGATTCACCTTTCCGTCATTCAAAGGGATTCTTCAGCATTTGTGACTTCCCAAATATCCAACCATCTGTACTCGAAGTTTAAAGTTGTCAGTATTACAGGCTGTCTCTTTGAAAGGGTCACTCCTTTCCTGTCATCTCTTCACCCTTCAGTTTTAAGAGTTAGAGTCGAATCGGACACACTTATTTTTTCCAATAATAACTTTTCTCTCATCACTTTTTAATGAGAAATTTTAATTCTGTTTAGATGCACCTGATAAATAAATAGCTGTCGCTCCCATGCAACAAACCGAAAAATATTTTTGACTCGTAGTTTTGTTATTAAATGGACTAAGGAGCAAAAGAAGAATAATAAGTTCGTAATAGGGATGATTTTAAACTTTACACTGCCAACTTACTAAAAACCGAGTAGAACACTTATCTTCAAAATGTATTCTCACTGAACGAATTTCAACTGCTAGGCCGCATTTAGCTATCGTTAATACAGCGAACATTCCTTGATTGCGCAGCGGATGAAGTACGATTACACTTTAGTAAGACTTTTAAAAAAGTGTTATATTTTTTATGTGACTATGACGAATTTTCTTCACGCCATGGAAGTATCAAGCTTCCTCGGCAAAATTAGGTAGGCGTGAATAAATCACTTTCATGGATAGTCTTTTATAACCACATAGTTCCTGCTTGACCAAAACTATAGTTAACCACCATAGTTAACTACCCCATTTCGTTTAACGGGGAACGAATCTCGGTGTTTTCATCATTACAGCCAAGTCGTCTGACATTGCCGTCTGGGCTAACAGAAATTCACGTCACACTCGTTGCGTGCTTTTCATTTTACGACTATCTGGCTGCCTAACTTTATCTCGTCTATGTGTACTCTTAACGGAGGCGAAGCCCCTAAAAATTAAGTATCCGTTTATGCCCCAGGGGTGTTTTGAACCCTCTTTTTCCCTCCTACTCTTTCCTCCACCCTTCCTCCACTCTTCCAGACACCTCTCCTCCTCCACGAGAGACCCTCCTCCAGCAGAACCCTCACAATCTTCACACACAACACGCCGGCCACTCCTGCACTCATCCCGTTTCAACTTTGACACGCCCATTCTCACCCACCCACCCACCCACTCCGTACTACCCTACCCTCCAGACCAGAACCCACTCGGATTTTTAACCCTCTTCATCCCTTGCCAGAAGCACATACACACGGAGAAAGAAAAAAAAAATAAAATGGGACTGAAGGGGAGACTGCTGGAAACCCATCCCTCCTTCTGAGGGGTGTACTGCCGACCGCTCTTCAAACAGGCGAAGCCCAGTTGTGGCATCTCCCGCTATAACCCCTCGACGGCTGCAGTTACTCAAGAGCCCAACCGCCCCTTCCCCCCTCCACTTGCCCCATACTCCCCCGCCTGCCTGTTCGAAGCGGGGTGTCTCTCTTTCTCTCTCTCCTGCTTGGGACACTAAACGCTTGTCCCACCCATGTGAGCCCCTTCTCTCGTCCTCGGTTGTGCGAAATCAAGGGTTCGGTCTCGGAAAGGAATTACGACCCCTTAAATGACATGTACTCATGTGTTTGGAGAGTCCATCTCGGTGTGTGCTTGTTGTGAAGTTTGGTATGAGAACAAGGGACGTCTGAAGTGTAAATAAATCTGGCCGGCCGTAAACATTTTTTTTCTTGCCCAAAAACCTGAGGAAGCGAAAGGTAATTATCGTATTGAACACTACCTGGAAACTTCAGGGTTACTATTGTGCCCTCTCCTGCAATATATGTTTTCATTTTAATGATAGACCTCTTTTAGTTCTTATTTTAATTCGCCAATCGTCGTCAAGTAGTCATGGAAAAGCGCAGGAAACTGTAATTTTTTCAGTTCATCAACTAATAAGTGTTTTATACTGCAGACGTTTCTGAAGAGGTTATCGAAAGGAAAATGTTGGGGATTGCTTGTATTATAATTTACATTGATTGCCTTTTTCAAATTTCATGAAAGATCTAGTGGTCTTACTGGTATTGTGCATCGGCCATGGAAGAAATATAAGAAATATACTAACACTCCGGCTGCAGAAATAATTGTTATATATGCGTTTCAAAGAGGATATAAAAAACGTCACCTTGCTACGCAGGCTTTGGCGCATAAAAAATAACACATTTTTTTCCAAATACATTCATAAAAATTTCAAATGCCTTCTTTTTTAAATTTGTCTGCTTCTGCGTCGTGGTCCTCTGCAGATGAGCTCAGGATAGCACGTAGGAGCCCAAGAGTTCCGTCCACGTATGTCTCCTCATCAGGATGAATTTGTTCCACTCTTCGAACTGGAACACCAGCTCATTTGAAGTTCAATCGTTATTTATACTTTATCTCTGTAAATTACCAGAAACTTACGATTATCACAGTAATCTGAAGTTGGTGAGGAGGCTGGAGAAAACCTAGATGTGGCTGTGGCTCTAAATAGCAATAACTGCAGTCCATATTAGCTTAGCATACCTTTACCCAAAATTATATGATGTATATTTTTGTATATAATATACATCATATATTTTTGGGTAAAGCTAAGCCGACGATCGAAAGAAAATCTGGAAATTCAATTTATTTGACAGCCTAGATTTAAATAATGAACGCTACTACATACTTATCAGAATAAAAATCTAAAGTGTGTTTCCTTGTATCACTTAGCTTCAAAATGAATGCGTATTTAATTATTGATTGGTAATACTGTTTTATTTGAGATTGATTCCACTTCTTTATTCTTTTTGAGGTTTACTTTCTTATAATCCAACAACCGAATGTCCTTCCTCAATCCGTCCTGGGGCAACCGATCAACTCACGAACACCAATTGAAAAGGTTACTTGAAGAGATAGGAACGAGAATCATCAAATTCTTTCAGGGGCCGTGGTTTGCTATCGAACTCCTATGAATTCGCTCCAACCCTCAAGTTTGCGGTCCCGAGGCCTCTTGTGGAAATGAAATTGTGGGTGGGCGAAAGAAAAAACTTACGCACCCGACCGCCACCTGGATAGGATGCTGAGACCCGAAGCTTAAGAAAGCGGGAGGAGCAACAACAAAAAATAAAATGCCCTCTCTTCTTCCTTGGGTGAGTTATTGGAAAAGGCGCTCTATTCACGAGCACCCTCCTCCTCCACCATCACAAAAGCATCCTAAAAATTGAGGAAGTATGCCGCACGTCTTGGAGCGCGGCGTTGCCAAACCTAAGCGGCCTTCGCCTACTATCTCTTCGCCTAGGCTCGTTTTTTTTCTCTCCTCTCCCTCTCATTGGACCGGCCGGCTCCTCAACAAGATCAGCTGGGCAGCTGTGGTCCCCCATCCCACCATCCCCTGCCAAGTTCCTTCAACCCCCACCTCCTCCCAACTACTCTCTCTCTCTCTCTTTCCCTCCTCCCACTTCTCCGTCCTCTCATTCTCCATGCGTGTGTGTGTGTTTGGAAGAGCCTGCGTTCCATTGTTCACGCATCGAACGTTTCGAGGCTTTTTTCAGTCGTAGTCCGTCGGCCACGTGAAAGGGCCCCGGCCTCTCTAGACCTCGCTCTCCCCCGCGTGCCCTCACTCTCCTACTTCTGGGAACCCCTGGCAGAAAAGGTTATTCGGGAGCGTGGAGAGGCGATCGGTGTAGTTTTTGGTTATTGCCGTTTCTCTCTCTCTCTCTCTGGAAGGCGGCGGAGAGGAGTAGGAAGGAGGTGGGGGAGTTGATCGGTTCCCCCGGGACGGATCGGAGGAAGGACATTCGGTCGTTGGAATTTCCTCACGAGAGGTGCGCCGCTACCGGGAGAGCTAGCTTAGGTTGCTTAGCTTAGTTCGCCGGTGGACCGAGAGTGATGGGTGTGGGAGATCTCTCGACCGGCGACCGCCTCTTGCTGGAGGACTTCCAGCCTCGAAGGACCTATGATATTTCGTGCCGAGTCGTCTTTGCATTTGCTTGTATATGAACGTGATCGTGTGTTTTGTTCACTTGCCTGATTGCTTGGATACCAAATAATTTAAACAAGTTAAACATTTGAAGTTAAAGCGATATCGTGATCCCTGCGGGAGATGAATAATTTGTGCTCATAGTGAATGTAGGAGTTACGTTGAAAATCTATTACACTCGCCTTACACCGTGAAGTGAGATTAAAAAGTGTCAGTTTGTAAAAGGAGGAGTAGTATATTTATCTGTGATCGCAGCGGTGGTATATCGGAGGATTAGCCGTGTCATCGTGGTGGATATTTGGTTGTGCGCGTGAGTTGTGTTTGGTTGGGAAAAGTTATCCAGTTATTCCCCCATTCCGGATCATACCTATGTCGCTCTCTGCTTTTTATGATGCGGCGTGTTTGTTTTGCAATGGATACTCCACGTGACAAGGTAAGAGGGAAGCGCGGGAAACTCGGATCGCGCGATTTTTCGCATTGGATGTTCATTACAATTAAATCGAAACTTGAAGCTTTTAAGTGGTGGAAGGGCTCCATATTATCAATAACAGGCACTTTGTTACTTCCACAAAATATTTATGAAAAGTTCTATTTTATTTTGATCATAAAACAGCCGAAACCGGTCATAAAATAGAAATTTTTACTAACATTTTGTGGAAGTTAAAAAGTGTCTGTTATTTATAATATTTTCATTACAAATTTCAGGCGTATCGAATCGTTTTGAAGGCTTTGCATACGAGAATGAATTGAAAAATGATCTGCAGTCGCTCTTATTCTACATGATAAGCGGTATTTCAGTGGCGTTTGTTTTTCTAAGCTGTCGCTTGATCGTCTAACCTCGTAAAAGTAAAAGCTAACCTTTCCAGGTTATCAGAGCAATGGAAACGCAACATCCTGTATTAATAAAGCTTTTAGTGATAGTTTTCTAAGTTCCCTATATCACCACAAAGAGACAATTTTGCTGTAGTAAAACGAAGCAATACAATTCAGAAGCTATGCATTTGAAGAAAAATTTCTTTCGTGGACTAGAAGGGGTACGTCTGCCATAATTTTATCACGCTGACTTCTCGTGACACGCTGAAGTCTCATGACAAATGTCGATATCTTTTTCAAAATTTACACGTTTGCTTTGAAATTGACTTCAGATGGTATGATGAATTATTGACATGAATAAATGTTACATTTTTCCATTCTTTCTTCAAGTTTATCGGCCACATATCGTGACGTACGCAGATGCGAATTACTATCGAGAGCTCATGTTTAACGAATCTGTTAGAGATGCTTTTTTATGAAGCAAACGCTTGAACGACATTTTTAACAGAATATATTTCGGTTTAATGTATTTAAGCATGTCTTATTTATCTAGTCACATTCTCTTCAAATGTAGTATCGTCGGATTCTGCTCCAATAATTGTGATAAATTGCAACGAATAAAACAGTCGGTATGGCGAACCCATACAGATGGCAATGGTGGAATGGAATGAAGGGGATAAGAAGTAATGGAACTATAACTATCAAATTTTCAAATAACCAGGAATAAATAAGCTTTCTTTTTATCACTTCCCATTGCTCGTACCGGAAGAAGCTTGCAGTTGCTATAAGATGTTCTCAATTTTATTTTAAATCTATGCACGAAATAATGAGGTAACATAACTTTAAAATAATACGCTACAGTCTCGGTGGAAACACGCCATTTAATAGTCTATGAACCGTCTATAGAAAGGAGTAAATTGAGAAGAAGGGCGATCTTGACCGCATGAAATGTAAATTTTTAAGCCATAGCCAAAGTGATGCGAGAAATAGTGAGCTGTAATTGGTTGCCTCGCATATATAAAATCCCTTAAATTCGGTGGAATTATCCACTTCTGGCCCAGAGAAATCTTAGAATATCGAATTCAAATCTATAAAGCGAGAAAAGTTTTGAGTGATTCTCGGTGCTCAATTGCGTTCGTGTCCTACAAGTCATATCCTCATTTAAGATAACGAGGAATTCCAAATATGAGGACCCCACTTCAGGTTTTTTTAATGTGTTTGGACGAGGGATATCACTTCTCACGTCACCATTCAAATGTTTGGGAGGGTATCATCTGCAATTTGGGAAAAAGAAAGGCTTTTCAACAAAAGATGTTGACATTTACCTGTTTGTATAATTTTTATGTCCCTATGATAACCCTGCCCTAAAATCCGGCAGGAGGTGTGAGATGGAAGGCTATAAACCATCGTCGTTTTACCTAAGGTTCTCTTCGTGTTCAAGGTCAGCACATGACAATCCATTAATTCTCAAGAACCATTATTGGGAATAATGGTGTTTTATATCTCCCATTAAAATTTAGAAGGTACAACTCTCATCTTTAATTCATGACCCTACCTTGGCGTTCGATTTTAGAGGTGCCCCTAAGCATCATTTTGAAAAACACCTAAAATATGTTATTATGTATATTTTTAGCTTTCTTTTTATTTGCAACTTTATAATAGGTGTCATATTTTTTATATTCTAAAATAGTTCATATCTTGGATCATCTTTGAACACAATGATATGTCTGTTCCCATAATTCTCGTACGTTATATTTTTTATTTCAACTCATCAAATATCTGGATTTATTGCTGTCTTATTTTGGGCAATCGTCGTTTCTTCGACAGGAAGGAAAATCATGTGAATTAATCCGTTAATCAATGGCTATTTGCATAACAGGAAATGGCATAAAAGATTTTACGATTTTGCCTAAAGAATATCGAATACAGTTTATGTAAATTAATTGCTGCTTTGATGACTAATTTGGTGTCATATATCTCTTTGAGTAAGTGCATTCAAGTACCCAACCCCTCTAATAGAGTGAGTCATTACTCATAAATATCATATTTTATTGGTGTTTTGTATGTTCAATGAACATTTTTCTGGTCCTAGTTAGGAAGATGGAAGAATTTTTTGCGGTACATCATATTCCCCGGGAAGTTCCAAACCATTTCGTGCTTTTGTAAGAAAAAACATTGAAAAATATTTTCCCTCGGTTAGCTGAAGTTTTGAGGAATTTTCGATAATGTTTTTTAATCAAGCTCAATGGTCTAAAGGGTAATGCATTTTCATTACCAATCGTTATTGTCGCTATCATTCAAATTAGAGAACCATTAATAAACGTTAGTTTTGTAATTGATTTAATAATGGTTACTTTAAGAGTCGGAAGTTTTATCTAAAATTGTGTTTCAATAATAAAAATCAAACGCCAGGTAAACGCTCAGCATATTTTATCAATTTTATTAGTAGGTAAAGCCAGTGAAATTATATTTGCATGTAAAACAGCATTTTCTTTTTCGCGCATGTGGATATTTTTTCCACGATCACGAAAAATTCCATTGGACTCTTTAATGTTCTCAACAATATACCGAAGAACCATGCGATTACTCAGGTCAGAGTTTTTCCGGTAAATGGCCAGGAATTTTAAAAATTTCTGATTTAAGTTTCATATCAATGGTGATTGACCATCTTAAATTCTAGCGCCTAGGACATCACAATAAGAGGTTTTAGAAATAGAGTATCCTGGGTATTCATTTTGGCTGGTCTATGTGTTATCAATGTAAATCAAATTGGTAAAAATCTCGAGCAGATCAACTCAATGATGCCCTTTAAAATATTTAACGTTTATATTCTTTATAAAAGTCATTTTAGTAAATTGCAAAGATTTGCTTATATTTACCGTCTTCATGGCAATACTTCAAATACTTCAAATGGTCAAACGAATGATAGCATTACATTAAATTGCACTGATTAATACTAGTTAGGTTAAATTAAGGTCAGTTTTTACAACTTTTTCTCATATTAATACTGCTAATGACCTTTAATTATGTAATTCATGAATCAGAACATCTTTAGCACAATTTAACGTTCTCCTTATTCCACTTTCATTGCAGAAATGACCAGGAATCCCTGAGTAGCGGAAATGGCCAGTGGTCCCTCTCGCATTTCCACCGTCGGCCTTCTCCCGCAAGAGGGCGAGGACGACGAGGAGGATGCCGCCGAGACCCTGGGTGAACTCGGCGCAAGTGCGGCCGCCGGAACGTCAAGACAGGAGCCCGAACCCGGGGTGGCAGGCAGCTCCAATGCAGGTTTCGAACCTGGATCTGTCGTTTTGGGGGAAAGCAGTGCGAATCAAGAGAAACGGTTGGATGTGATGTCGGAGGAGTGCCCCGTGAAGGGAGAGAAACAGTCGAATGAGTCAGCAGCGGCCGATAAAACTTCGGAGAGGGAACGCGACTCGCGTAAAGGAGAAAAGGAAGATAGTGCTAGTGGGGGCGGGAGATCAGAAAGGGTATGCGAGGAGAAGGCGAGGAAACACCGGGAAGAAAAAAGCCAGGAGATCGAACCTCGCTCGTGTGCGAGTGGGGAGTGTTCCGTCAGGATATGCGCCGCTGAGGGATCGGAGTGCAAGGCCAAGGAGCCGCGACAGGGTAGCACGGGGCGACCCGTTGACGGAGGAGGTCGGGGTGTATCCTCAGGAGTCGTCCTCTCCGTGTCCAACATTGCAGGAGCCTCTGGGGCGCGGGCGTTGGAGTCTCCGCGGAGACGCGCGTTGGAGTCTCCACACCGGCGGCGGGTGACCGGAGGGACATCGACTGCCTTGAGGCGGCGCCGTGTCGAGGACTCGCGGGGCGCCGCTTCCAACGCCGTAAGCGCCTGGGGATCGGACGGTGTCCAACCGGATGGCACCGTGGTTCCAGCAGTTGCGACAACATCCGCGCCTCAAGCGACAGGCGCGGCTTCCGGACCAAGGGTGCCTTCGAATTCCGCCCCGGGCCCATCCCGGCCACCGCGTCGCTCCTCCGGGCCCCGGTGCCAGGAGGCCCTCTCGTCCATCCTGTGGGAGCCTTACGACTGTCGCCGTCGGAGACCCTCGCTGCTGGCGGCCGATGGGTTCCGGATGCAGGCATTGCCCCCCACGTCCACTTTTTACTACCACACCACCTTCTCCCACCCTCTGGAGGACTATGCCTTTTGGCTACCACCGCCACCCTACGAGGCCGCCACTGCTTTGCCCCTGGATGGACCGCCACCGAACCTCCCGGACTTCTTCCCGATAGCCTTCTCATCTTGTTCCTCCGCCTCGTCCTCTGCGGCCTCTTCCTTGTCCACATCTCCATCCTCGTCGTCCTCCTTTCTCTGCTGCTCCTCGGCCAACGCCAACAACGCCAACCGCCTCAGCCTCGACGTGGCAACGGCGCGGAGGGCCGTCGAGAAGGCCGAGCGGGCCGCAGAAGAAGCCAGCGAGGCTGCGCTTCGACGGGCGAGGAGCTTCCAGTGCCTGCCGCCGGAGGGCGGTTGTGCCGCCGAAGCGGACCCGAGCCGACTCCCTCTCGCGGCGACCGGCGAAAGTGGGCCGAGGAGGGCCACAGATCAGGCGGCGGGGGCGGCATCAGCGAGGGGCGGAGGGGAGGCGGCGGGCGGCAGAAAGAGCGGCGCTTTGGTCGCTGACCTCGGAGGGGGAGAAGAGAGCTGGTGTCCCTACTGCCTACACCGGCCGCCGCAAGAGGCGCTGGGATCGCGCACGACGGGCCACCGGGGGCGGTGCCGGTGCAAGGCAGCAGTGGAGTGCGTGTCTTCGTCGCGGTGGGTAGGCTCGGCTAGGAAGGAGGAGTGCTCGAAGCGGAAGTCGTGTGCGCATTCGCGGTGCGAGGGACGCGGGTGTCCGAGGAGGTCGCGGGCTGGAAGGACGCCAGCCGCCGCCGAAATGGTGAGCGTCGCGGTGGAAGGTGTCCGGGCGGAGGTGCCGAGCGCGGCGACGGCCTCCAGACCACCGCCCCCGGACGAAGAGGCGCCGCGCGGGGGCGCAGGTGCCGTGCAAGCGAGTGTTGGATCGGGGAGTGAGACGGCCGCGGAGGGCGGCGACGCGAGTGGTGCAGTGGTCGGTGGTGTGGTGAAGGTTGTGAGCTGCAGGGCCGCCGCACCGGACACGCTCCGGGTGCCGGTGCCGGGAGCGGCACACCGTGCGGTGTCCAACGTGAGAATATCTTCGGACGCGGCAAGAGGATCGGGTGGCGGCGGGGAAGCGGGCCGCACCTTCACATCCACCGAGGCGCAGACGGACGAGACGGGGGGCGTGGAGAACAGGCCGCCGGGGGCGGGCGAAGGGCCCCAACTGCAGGAGGGCCGGGAGCAGAGGAGGCGCGAAAGGAGGGAAAGAAGGCAGCACAGGCGAAGCGCAGTGGGTGCGGGCGTGCAGCCACTCCCACCCCCGCCTCCGCCACAGGCGCCGCCGCAGTTGTTGCACCCGGCCGACTGGCAGACGCGCCTCGATGCCATCCCGTGTGGCGTGGGCGCCATGGGTGCAGGGGAGCGGCTTTTGCCTGATCTGCTCAACTCGCACCTCCCGCCCCCTTATTCGACGCTGCCCATGCCCCCGGCGCCGCCCCCGCGGCTCATCCCCATGGTCGGCGGACCGCCACCGCCGCCTCCCAACGGCCCCCCAATGATGCCTCCCCCGCCTCCTCCGCCCCCGGGATCCCCTCCTCAAATGGGAGCAGGAATGCGGTTCCCGTTTCCCACTCCTCCTGGAAGAAGGTTGGTGGCCCTTTTTTGTTGTTCTCATTGTCTTTATTGTAAATGGCCGTTTCTCGTATGCCTTTCGTTGGTTGCCTTGTGGCACTATATTCTTTGTATTTTAAAAATATATCCCTCCCTTGAAAGACAGGAATCATAATATCGTATTTGTAGAATTGCAATTGGTTGCTGTTTATGCTTTAAAGGATGCATTTAAATTTCATAGCAGTGAAAATGCGTCATAAAGTAGCCCATCTAATCGCTAACAAAATCATCACAAATTGAATTTATATTTGTTCCTTAGCCTCTTGAGAGTAACAACAGCGATTTACATGTTGCACTTCCATCAATACGATAGCTATCAAAATTTCTCTCAACGCCATCATGTCGAATACTGAATTCTTGCGGAGTGATTCTGACATCATGAAAAGAAATAAGGGAAAGCCAATTTTTTAACTATCGCAATCTTTTTTATCACAGACAGTGAAAATATAATTTTGAGAAGTTGGTTTCGCTAGGATCTTTTTTTTTCATCACACCACAAGAACTTTGATACTATTAAATATTGATTATATCCAACTTCGTAGGCTCTTGTGCTGGAATTACTCACTTAGTATTCCTTCGAGCTATGAATTGGGGCTACAGGAGCTTTGGAGCCATTTAGTCTTTTATTTATTATTTTTGGTGGTGGGTTCATTCCCAATTATTTATTTTTTGCTTTTCTCTTCCTATTTGATTCAAGGCTACGATTTTAGCATGCCTCTATTATTGCGCCAGCGTTCGAACCACCTTGATATTAGAATCTTGGATGTTATTGTATTTTGGCCGAGAACAGGTGTAAATAACATCCTTTTCAAGCCGATCTCATCATCATTTTATGGCGCAATTACTATTGTCAAGCATTGGTATTTTATTGCTCTATTCATTTCTCACCGATTCCAAAGTTGAAATGTCTCGATTTCTTTCACACTGAGCACAGTCTCCTGAATATTTATTACGGGCTTTTTTCTGTTAGATTTGTTGCAAGTAAATAGATTTTATTCGACGATGTTGTTTATATCCATATACTTATGAGTTTCCCATTTTATCCCTATGCTCAGAAGATCAGTGCATACTAATATTTTTAAGGATTTTATTCGCAAATCTTTATTTCAAAAGCATCTTATGTCGACCGTATTAAATAAATACGTCCTACAAGCTTTTAATCGAAAATTTTTTTTCAAGTGGAAATTTCCGGAAAAAAATAATGCATTAACCCTAGCGTTAAGCGTCAAATATCAATATGCTACCCTGGCGCATTTCTTTGGCATTTGCGGGTGGAATAATGCCTTATCTCATCGACGCGCTTAGAACTAATCGAAGACCGGAATGGAACTATCTTATCACATACCGATGCCGGTAATGCCCTCCTGGTCGGCATAAATATTCGCTTGACCAGCAAGAATGATGGATACAATGCTTCGCAGAGGCAACAATTTCATTATTCATGGTCATTGTACGATTATATTTAGATGTTTACGTAAAGCTATGGTATAGTGCAGTGAAGTTTAAATTTCGAGCGCGCTGTTGCAGAAATACCTGCGTAAGCCTCGAGCATGAAACGACTGTTAATATTTCGACTATCTCGAGGGCCGAAATCACATGTCATTCAGAATTATTTTTTTCATTAAGGGGACTTTAACAGCTACCGTGCGAAGAGATATTTCGTTTTCGAATTTAAAGTCCGGGGGCTTTAAGTTCTCCCTTTGTTTACTCTGGCGTGGAACGGAGCCAAGTGGCGAAACCTCTTGTAAGTGACGCGCCAGCTGCTTTCCGCTGTCTCAGTGTTTTGAAAATGTCATGGTGGCCGTCAATCCATGATGCCCATCGGCACTCCTCTCTGATATGTTCATTCAGGAAACTGCATCTAGTTTTCGTTTTTGCCATTCACGTTAGACTCGAAAAGTATTTTCTTCAATCTGTTAATGGTCTAGATGGAGATGGTAATGTTACAGACCGTAGAGTTGTGGTCTATTTGTTTACCCATTTCTGAACTTTAGTTTACTTTTCCTGTTTTTGGTTTCGTTATTTAACTGTTTGCTGCCAGTAAAGTCGTCTATTGATAGCCTTAAACGCGTACTATGTAAACGCCATTAATGATTTCCAAATCATAATCATATTCGAATATTTTTTCTTTTTACGGTTCTCTTCCATAGGGGCTTGGATTGTGTGGTTTTTAATACGCATATATTTGAAATTCTCTGTTAATTAGATGTAAATTTTTTTTGTTCTCTTTTTTGATGGATTCCTTCTCCTACCTCTCTCGTCATCTTCGTCGAGTTGTCTTCATTTCCTATTTTCTTTGAGTAATTATAAATGATGAATTGTCTCAATATTTTATTATTCAATTTATGCCAGACATCCAAGAGATGGTTAAATCTTTCTTGGTTTTCAAACCGTTAAAGATTATTAATTTGCCTTTGAGATTCTCAAAAGTTAGTTTATCTTTCTTCCAATAAACCGCACCACTCGTTCTCGTTGTTTCTCTGAAACTTAATTCCCTCATCTGGAATTTCTCTTCTCAGAATCATAACGGCAAGGCATTTCTCCAAAACGAGGTGATTGAGTATACATTATCCAGACTTGGATGCCCACTTTTCCTTTCCAGACATTTTGTGAGATTTCCACGGAGAGTTCCCCCTTCCCCCGGAGGTGATATCTCGCAATGCCCCAAGCGTGACCCTCGGGCCGTGACGACTGTTTCAGCCATTCAGAAGTTTCGCTCCCTTGCAACTTGCTCCCATGGAATAAGAATAAAGTGATAACCATCTCTCAAAAACGGGAGTGCACGACGGTGCATGGTGTTTGACTGGTGTCTTGGTATTTGCATTCGTCGTTGAGGCAAGCAGTGCGATTGGGAAGATTGCGAACTCCGTTCCCTCGGTCTCCTTCTGGCTGTCCCATCGCCTCAATCTTAACTCTGCCCTCCTGACCCACTCGCTAGCTGATTGAATGAAGTCCTCGCGTTGTTTGTGGTGAACTGGCTATTATGAGATTCCCTTCAGGGAAGTTTGTTAGCTCTGCAATCGGGCATAGCCTTTCTTTAAATGTAAACCTGGCCATCGATTCATGGTGTAGCACAAACGAAATAAATCAATTGTTGACGAGTTAATTTTGTGGAAATTAATCGATAGTAATGATAGTAATAATAGTGTGGAAAATTACTACAGCTGTTTGTATCATTACCACGAAAGAAAACTCGTAGGCAAGGTCGCTAGATACCGGGGTATCTAATGCGGATCCTACTAGCTTGGTATGTTAGAATGACTTGGTAATATTATCAGCTCAGTAGTGGCAGCCAATCATCCCATTTGAGGTCAAACTGTTATCACACAAGCTTATGCTAGGGAATATGGAAATCTAACGTGAGACTTTTCGATAACGTTGTCAAAACAAAGATCTGAGCATTCGCCACGTTCTTTTTTCATCTTCTCTAGGGATGTTGCTAATAAGCGAAGAGTCTTATTGCTTACCATGTACGTAGTTGGATTATTTTGGCTATATTCCCAATCCATCCTAGGATGGTGAGTATTTTAGAGTCCTTGGGCTGAATGTTAAAGTACAAAGAATAACACCTCAGCTAGGTTTTATTCAGTTAATAAAAGGGATTTAGATTTTTCTTCCAGTGGTAGGCTCGCCTAATATTGAGACGTTGAGCGAATGTTTGTACGTCAAAATTGCATTATAATCGCGTTAAAAGGGGTGCCTTCGTTTTATTTCCTCCTCGGCTGCGCACTTGGTGAGAACCTCTTATTCCATGAGCGCCGAAGCTTTGTGCCCTAAGCAAGTCAATCCTTTCATATTATCGGACATGAGTGAATTTCTTTATGAATCTGTGAAATGGATGATATCATTTTGTTAGCCACTTCCAATTCACCCTATGGCTTGCCGGTTGACCATGTAAGTCAAATTGCTTTCAGAACGTCTATAATGATTACAAAAATGCAATTTTTGCGTATTTTAGCTAATTTTAGTATAATTATTCCAGATAATAAAAATATTTCTGCTAAAATTTTGGATTCTATTCATAATTAAGTTTTTTTTTCTAATTTTAATGGAACATGATTTTCTTCTCAATGAATTACCCACGGAAAATTTTGTTATAATATTAATATCATAATGTGAAACCATTGTCATACCTTTTTTAAGGGCGATTTTTTCCGAAAAGGTAGATAACTGAGTAAAGTTTCAAGGGATTGACCGAATCAGCCTTGGCAAGGAAGGAATGACATCTTTTTTGTGTTAATTGAGCATGGCACAACGATGCTCGCTTTATTCTCATGCCTCATTGCGAGAAATTCGTAACTTTTCGATTGCTCTTGGTAAACACTGTGCGGGAAAACTTTTGCGGTCTAAATAAGAGGATACATAAGGCAAGCTCGAATTAATCTGTATTCTCCTCCTTCCGTATCGATTTCATTTAATTGGTAGTTGTGTCACTACTTCCGTTCCTCCCGAAGGAAGACATATTTCTTTATATAAGCATGCGTAATGCGATAGTCGTGTTAATCCAACACCGAATATTCTCTTAGCACCTGCGAGTTTTGAATTTTTAATGCTGGCATTGGCCTGGAGGTAATAAAACTCCTCGCATAATGACCCGGATAATAACCCACCATTTCTCTCCGCGGATATTGGGCCGTCATTATTGGCGCGGCTTTTGCTCGAATTCGGGTCGAAGCGGTTCGTTCTTAAATTGAGGAAATGAACGGTCCCGGTAGTCTCCAAGTCCCACTCGTATCCTATAATCCAGGACCTCCACGGAAAACCTCTTCCCAACTATATTACACCCCTATCCCCCCCGAAGTCCTTCCTTCCGCGAAATTTTCGGTGCCTTAGGCTGCTCTTATGTGGCTCTCCTCGCTGTTCGTCCAGAAGTGGAATTAGCGTGGAGGTCGGCACGCATTCAACTCTCCATCGCATAATTTGAGAACATGTTTTTAGTTCGAATTATCGCTCGTTTCTCATGAACTGCTAGTGAGAATCCACTATACTATTAGTTGCCGTTGATGTTGAATCTTTCATTAGGTCCTATTTCCAAGAACAGCACTGTTTTAGCTCCAGGAGAACCATTTGAAAAAAAAATGTTTCGAGAATTTTATTTTTTTGGTAAAAAGTATATAGCTGATCTCTATGGTCGCGAGAAAGCATACATAATGATGACTCTGATTTCAAATTCCACTTGACTCTCTCCTTACCTAGGAATGGGCCCATATGAATGTTTTGACTGTTATAATAGATGATTCTTGATAGTTATAATAAATGGTTCTTAATTTACCTATCCGTACACATTGGCGAAATTGATTAATTTTTGCACATCTATTTTCAATAATTGCCTCTTTAGCAAATTTTAAAGGCATTTTTGCATATGCACATACCCAGAAAGGATTAAATCCAAGAACTTGATTATTTTTGTAAAACGCCAACTTGGCGAAATAACTAGAGGAAGTGGGCGTTTAATTATATTCTCAAGACATATGCAAGGCTTTAGTCTTGGTATGAAATTCCTACGTCAAAATTTACGTTTCATTTCAGTATCAGTCTTATGTACTTCAATGTGGTGGCGCGTGTGTAGAAAAGGGAGATCCAACTCCGATTCAATAGTGTAGAAAACGCGTAGTTAACTTGCCACATTGACGGCATACTTCGAAATTTTGCGTATTTTTAGACGACTGCTCCACTGAAGCTTTTTCCTCCGCATCGCGATTTCCACTTCGTTTTTTTATCATTATTTTCGTAGCTATATTTTTTTATGGCGGAGAAGGAGACGCCTTACTGTCGGCTTGTCTTCCGGATGGTGCAAGTGGGTCGACCACTCGCTGGTTAGACGCGAGAGGGAAAGAGAGGCCGCGGCTCGGAGAAGGATGCTGCAGGGGCTTATCCGCCGACTTAGCCAAAAAAAAAAGACACAAGGATGGAGCGAGGCGCCAATTAACCGCCTTTTTTTGAACGATTCGTGTGTTGTTTTTTTTCATCATTGCTCATTTTCCGCCAGGCATTTCAGTGTGGCAGGCTGACGTTATCATACTGTTAGGTGATATCCGAGGCTATGAGTCGTGAATTCTTTAGGTGATCTACATAGCATCCATCGTAGTTACGACAACAAGTCGCGTGATCATAGCAGGGAGAGATCAATGCGTGAAGAAGAATTTGGGTTGGCATTCATCAATTATAATTGGCTTTCATTGCGGATAATATTGTCATATCAGTAACTTACCGTGAAATACATAGCGTAACTGGCCGTAACAGGCTCTTTCAACCAAGGTGCTTAAACGAAATACCTTTGGAGACAAAAAGAAGCAAGCCTGGTGTATCTACCACGACTGTTGCCAGAGGCCTAGAATGAAAGTCATGGAGACCTGGCGCTGCAGTCTGCATATGTTAGAACAGGGTATTAGGGGCACTCAATGAGTTGAAAAGCCGGGGACGCAGGATCGAAAAAAACTATGATCGTAACATTGCCGACAGTCGTGTCGCCTTGTGTTTCTAACAACGTCACTTCAAACATTTTTGGTGTCAAGGAATCGCGAATTTGAAGGCATGCGTTAATTTGGAAGGAATTTTTTCTGCCGTCTGCTTGTTTCGCGGTTGCTCACTAACTTAAACTCTCTATATTCTGTTATGTAACCTTATGCATCTAATTGAATCATTCGTTGTGTACTAAATTCAATTAAAACTGAATTTTTCTCTTGAAAATTATATAATTATTATAGGATAAAAATATTATGTCAAAATTTTTAATGTGTGTGTTACACTTTCCATCAAATACCTACTATATAGTCCTTAGATATGTATGTATATTCAACCATGCGTATTCTATGATCCTATCTTAAATAGAGTTACTAAATTAATACTGGGGGAGTTAGCACTTTTTATGGTGATGTATACTATTATAATCGTTAAAAAAGTTACATGAAACCATCACGCTAAAAAGGGTATAGTTCTCGGATCGATTTGCATGTGATACTCTACCATCATTTGTGAAAGACGTTTACAAAGTAGTGTGTGTAATGTAATAGTAGCCTCTTTTGAATGAGTGAAAATTTAACCCTTTGCGTTCGTTGAACCAAAATTGTTCATCTTTATATATTGCCGTCGAGAAAACTCTGGAAGTTGGAATGAGACTGAAGAATCTTATCCTCCAATATGTCGTAGTTGCCAAATTTCTAAGGCACTCTGCGGTAATATTTTATCATCGGACTCAAAGGAGTGAAGGGTGTTCGACCGGATGTTTGCGAGTAGTAGTTCTTCAAGTGGGAGGGTCCGTTGTCCGAATTCCGAGTCCTCTCCCCTCTCCCTCCTGACGTAATAATGAGGCCATGGTAATGAGTTTGCTTTGGTGCTTCTGGTCGGCGGCAGGAAAAGTTTCTCATCCACGTTACGAAGTCGGCAGCTGTTCTCTGCTTAAACTCTCGACGGCTGTGATGCGAATCACTCTTTTGGCAATGACTTTGCGTTTCTCGAGTGGGCAAACAGTGGAATTTTTAATGATAGAGGTAAAGTTGCAAATTTATGATTCTTCGACGCGTGTTTCCGAAATTTCCGATATTTTTATCTAAAAAAATAGTTCATTGTGTCATTGATAGCAACATTACTGTCTTTGGCACGTCAAATGGGCGCACACTTAATGGTTGAGAAACTATCGGCGCATTGTCCATGCATTTTCTTTTCGTGAGGCGATAAAAATGTGTAGAAAGATGACTTTTTGAAAATGGTTCATTAATAATCATACCAACCACTTAGGTGTTTTATTTAACCATTTTCGAATGTGTGATTCGTGATGAATTACTTTATATGGCTCATAATGAATGTAAGGGTGACGTAAGAGTATGATCATTGAATTTTATAGCTGTTCGTATAATTTATTCGTAAAATAAATTGTTATTGGTGGCACTTAAATGTTGGTGCTGACGATAACAACAAAACCCACATAACTTAGCGTAAATATTTGGAGTCGAACTTGAAGTAGAGATTCACAAGTAGTCCGGAAAATTTCCGGATCTGTGCATGACTTTCATTATTAACGTTCACTCGTTCTAGAACCTAATTTAAAATAGGCATAGAGATGCTTATCCCTTGGATTGTTTCCGAACCAAACTGATATAGGTTAATGGCGTAAAATTTTAAAATGTTGCCTTATTTAACACAATCCCGGACTCATTAGAAAACATACCTACTTTCAACTTGGGCACCCGTGTCGATAATTTGGAGTTTAAAATATGCCTCTGCATTGTTAAAGACTAGTGAAGGGCCTTTGGCTTCGGCTGGCAGAAATTAAATGCCTTGAACATTGTTCTTGTATGACTATGCCCGTAAACAAGAAATGTTCCTACTCTTAGCTTTTCGGCGAAGGAAATTCTATTCCAATACTCCCACCATTGTTTCTGAAGGTATATTGCTTGGCATTTGGCTGACAGCTCTAGTGTATCTAGAGCAACTTATCGTAGCAAGGAAAATATCCGGCGTCAGTCTTATTTGCGCTAATGCTGCTTAAGCAGTTCTCTGTTCGAAGTAATTTCTGGCTTCTCGAGGAGTCATTGAGGGGACTAATGACGTTTGCGTTGTTGCGTAAGGCGTATTCCTTATGGAACCGGATGAAGTGGTCTGGGAGGGGTACCGATTACCCTTACCCACGCAGAATGGCGACGCAATATGGCGCAGAAAAATATTTGCCCGGGCATTGTTCCTTTTGGGATTAATGTGAGAAAATATTTGTGACGTTGCGGCATGCCATGAAAAAGAGCGACGGAGTCGACCAGCAGTGCCTCATAAATTCTGTCTCATAGATTGCAACAGGAACTCTGTCAGCCGAGACAATAAATCACGTCTCGCGTTCTCTTTGGATGCAGTTAATGCTCGGAAGATTTTGGCCGTAGGCAAATCGAATCTATAGTACGTACCAGTCGTCAGACTTGGCCAATTAGTAGCTACGCTCTAAGCCGGGTAAACGTCAATTTTTCATGCTTTACTTTTTTCTTTACGTCAAACGTCAAGTTTTCCTCCTGTGGTGAATGTTTTAATGAACGTTTCCATTCCATAATACGTGAGACAGAATGGATGTTCCAGAACTCGTCTTCTCTTTGAGTAATTACATTAGTTAAGTGGCTCTCAGGCGCTAGTATGTTTTGAAAACGTTGGTGTTAGACTTCATCATCATTCTGTATTAAAATACATTTTTTTATATAACTTAGGTATATGACATTCCTCATCGAAGTGCATTTAGCGATTCCTAGGAAAGAATTTCAACATAAGTATCTGTCCATTCATATGTTTGCGAAACGCTTTGGGAAAAGACTTCATTTCAGTATTTTCGGAAAACGTTAAGATTCGATTCGTCTTCATCATAGTAGAATTGCTTAAATTATCTAATATTTATTGGTCCTGCATGATAACTGTGGTAATATCAGTGAATGAAGTTTTTTCTAATTTTCAATCAAATAATATAATTTTGCAAGTGTAAAATTTCCCACATAATGACATGATTTATTCCACAAGCTAAACCATTTTAGTGCCCTCTGACACAATGGGTCGCTGATTAGCATTCGATTCACGGTGAGTGACTTAGATATGTGGTCCGAAGCCAGAGAATACCGTTTAAAGAACTAAACAGAATATGTGTCTGGAAAACTGGCGTGACTTAACAAAAGATTTGCGAACTTGATACTGACATTTCCTTCTTTTTCGAAACTTTGAAATTCATCGTTCCGTTTAGCTGCCTCTTTCGACGTCCCAGTTTCCCTTAGCTTTTCTAAATGGCCTGCCTCGAGAGACATTAATATCAAACTCCAGTATATGAGCAGGTGTCGGCATGTTTCTTGAGGAAGTCCGGCGAATACTGCTGTCGACGTTATTTCATTTCAAGGAACTTAAGCCAGTGAATGGAATTTGCATGCTCTATTTTTTTCTTGGCGAGGACGTATCATTGCAAGTTACGGTTAGAAGGAGAAACTCTTTTGCGAATAATGCTTCAGATGGCTAAGAAATTTTTCAGTAATTTTAAGGATGTAACCTCCTACGCTTTGCGTTCTTGTAAACCATTCACCGCATTTTATAAGACGCCTATTTTCCTTTCTGAGTCGTGGAACACAGGGTGTTTGGTGAATTGATTTGGCTCTTAGCTGTCATGTGTTAACATTTTTCGACTCCTTAGCAATGGATGACTTTGGGAATGATTTTTGTATCCTCAGATCTATTAATTTATCATTTTACTTAATTTATTTAATCTTTTTGGGTACAGCGCTCTCAAAACTCCTGCACATTGCGTTGAAACATTGAGAAATCTTGTATTACTTGTGGCCTCAATCTTGATTGAAACTTGATTGCTCGCGTACCGTTTTCCATGTACTCCTTTGGCCATTAATATAGCTATTTTCACCACATTTCATGCATCAGCTTATTTTCCGTCACCAACAACGCTGTAGCTCTTTTTCAGCAATGAATTCTATCCGCTTGTGCTCGTTCCTTCTCTCTCCTGTGTTGATTCTATCTTTATCGCCTTGGCCAGTTCGGAGTCGCCCTACAATCGCCTTCCGGGTCTCCCCCAACAAGAGGTTTCCGAACCCGCGTTCGGATGCAGGTCATTGAATGGGTTAGAGAGAAAAAGAAAATCGCGGTAAGATATCCGCGATATCCAAAGCCACGACGGGATCGTGGTGGGGTTTATTGAGGAAAGAGAAAGTGCTTGCCGACGACTTCGAGAAGACTTCATTGCCCACCGCCGTTCTGCACCGTTTCAGTTCGTGTTTGCAGTCATCTCGACCGAGCCGTGATAAAAATGGGGATTAAACCGCCCCATGGAGAAGTAAAACGGAATCTGACGTGAAGGAGAGCTTCGCGGCAAAGAGTTGAGTAGGTAGCTATTCAGCTGAATTATTGACCGAAGTGGCCGTACTAGGAAATTCATAGTCATGGCTAAAAGGTCGCTTTTATCATAGTTTATTGTTGCTGGCCACTTGTTCCGCTATAAGTGGAATCTATTGATGTTTATATTGCAAGCGTTTTCTTTCTGATGTACTATTATTTATAGTGTTTCAAGATTACTTAATTTATAACCTCTGGCTATTGCTTCGTAAATTCAAATCGAAGTGAGTTTTATGTCACCTCAAGCGCATATTTATCCTTCTGTGTGAAACACCTTTCTCAAATCTGCATGTCTGTTTCATATCAGGTATTTTCGTAGAATTTACTTAATTTCAACCGATTACAAATATGCTCCCGTTGCTTTCTTGCCCAAAGCACCAAAGACATCGCTTCTTTCCCCGTCATCTTTACCAAATGAAATGTCTTATTTTAAAGCAAATATTTCAAAGAAATGGTAGATGATCCACGAAACGGCTTAATATGACGCAGTTCTTGCATAATAAACGTATATTTTTTTCCCATTTTGCTGTCAATCCTGTCAATCTGACGCTTTGAAATTGCAACGTGTTCTACGGCTGATAGCTGAGTAGTAGGTGATGTATTTAATGATTCATTAGTTGTATGATATTAGCTAGCAATTTACTACGTAATGATGTATCAACGTTTATCAGAATTTACAGGCTCAAATATAATTAACATTTCGTGATTGGAACTATAGCTGCTCACAATAATAGTTATAATTAGACTTATGGTTACGCACGTAGACGGCGTTTTGTGACACAACTGGAGGTCACTTATTCATAGGAAATTATAATAATAGATATCATTTAACTTAGGGCCTGATCTCCTGGATAATTGGTAACAGTTTATTATTATCATTTGTCACCGTAACCAAGCGTTCAGAGCTCCAAGTGTTGAAATCATAAATCTTGCTTGAGTGAATGCATATTATTATGCCGATAGAATTTTTCAGGAGGACTCCATAAATCAATCAATGCTTTCGAAGGGTTGGATATGAGTGAAGCATTGTGACTGAGAGGGACAGGAAGGAGTTATTGGGGGGGGGGGGCGTGGATGGCGAAACGGTGACTGGGATTTGTAACGACCAGCCTGAGACACGAGATGGGTAAGTGAGTGGGATGTACGTATGCGTGGCCTATCTCTCTCTCTCATTCCACGTCTCTCTGTGTCCCATGGAGGAGAGAGAGATGATGGAGCAGCCAGCAGAGACAAGCGTACGTGATGTAACCTATTGATTCACTTGGAAGGGAAAGACCTCTTCTCTTTGCGATTGCATTTCTGGGTTTTCTCCTCTCCTTTGCTTCCTTCCTTTCCGGATAGAGCATTTCCATTTGCAGCGAGAGAGAGAGAGAGAGAGAGATGCTCGTCCGGTTCGATTCGACGTGATCTGCTTCGCCCTTTTACACGAGTTCCCATCGCCATTTTAAGTGCGCCGCTTCCTTCCCTCCTTGACCACGGTCACTATGTGCCCGTGTGTGTCTTATCCTCCTCCTCTTCCACTTCCTTAGCTGCTTATACCTATTCTCGTCTCCGATTGTCCATCTCAATGCTCGGCTCAAGCTAAGAGAACACGACTTAGCTCCCATACTGCGCCGTCCTGAGGATACGCATCGCTCCCTCTCAACCGGTCATAATGTGTCTTTTTTTGTACGACAAATTCCTCGTTCATTACTTACGCTATCATCTTGAAATTTTAAGGTAGTGCATTGGAAGTAGACCTTAGAAAATATTTGCCTATATCTTAAATGCAAAAATCACTGATTGCGATGAAATACTGCAGCTAAATTTCCAAATTTGAGATACATACATGCAAATGTTGACTAATGTCCGATCTAATTACCATGACAGCAGAGACCCTCTCATCGGATGAGCGGGAATTAAGTGCCCTGTTCAGCTTGTTACCGTACTCGTATACTTTATATTTTTTCCTTTTGTGAGCGCCTCCGACTGCTCATTTTCCTGAAGTGAACGTTGCCAAAGAATGTGATTTCGGGCAAAGCAAACTATGATCTAATTAAAATATCTACAAAATTTGTCTTTTATGTGCCTGCATTGAGATCAAGTCATTCACATGGGCATTCTTGCCATAAAAATGATACATTGAGGTTAATTCGGGTTGTGAAGGAAATATTTTGCGAGTATCCTGCAAGGATTAAAAAAAACATGCCTGAAAACGCAAACCGGATTGCTGTATCAAAGGTTCTTCAGTGAAAAACGAGTTTCATCTGAAATTGGGATCATAATTGGACAATATAGAAGCCAATATTCCTGTCCAAGCAATAGAAAAAGGCTTGACTTCCACTAAGCTACTTTAGAAATGGAAGCACTTGTCTTCTCCGTCTGCCCTTCCACTTCAAATTCAGTATTCTTTTTGCTTAATGGGAACCAGACGCGATTAAGAATCGTCTCTCTATTTCTTTACGTCCGTCTCTATCGTGCCTTACGGCTGAATTTGCAATGCACCTGCTTTCGGTGGATTGAGGGAAATTTCTTTTGCGGTTGCGAATGAAGGATTGGATGCATCTTGCGTAAAACCCCGTGGAACCGTTTGGTTAGCCTCAAAGTGGCGCGTTATCTCCCGTAGGAAATGGCTGGACTGAGAGAATGCTTGAGCTTCCTCGTCTTCATTTAATCTCTTTCAGCTCCGTGGCCGTGCGCGTATTCTTCGTCTATCCATCGTGAGGTAAAAACCACGGTTCTCTTAAGTCCACTTGCCTCTCTATCTCTCCGCTCCCCTCTCTATCATGGCAAACCCCGAGTAAGGCTAAGTCTTCCTCATTCTTTTTTTCTCCTCCTCCTCCTGGGACTGTTTTCGCATCGAAATCTTTATCCTGGACGCAGAGCGCGTTTTCTTCCGGCGGAGGCGGATAGAATACCGAAGGGGCTTTTAATGGGATTCCCTCAAATGGTAGAAAATCCCATCAGAACTCCCGCTTGGGCTTCGCTTTGATCTCTCGGTCCATTGCCTTCGACTCCTGCATCAGACGTACTTAGTGTCATCGATCATTTACGGCTCAGCTGTGAATGCTCTTTCCTTTAAGTTTTTAGACACCAGGATGAATAAACTTCACGTCTGCGCCTATGAATAATTATCGCAGTTTGATGGAGTTTTCAATGTGTGTTTGTGTCATGGTATCATTGGGTTTATACCTCGTATATACTAGTCACCTAGTCATCATTTTGTGTAGTTTTTAGGTTTTTGTGAGCCAGGAGGAATAAACTCAATCTGTGCCTATCAATATTTACAGCAGTTTGATGAAAAGTTTCAATATGTGGTTGTGTCCTTGGATTATTGCCGATATTAGTTACCTCGCTATCATTTTGTCGTCTAGACGCATTTTTTTTCTTTTCGAATAACGTTTTCCGTGAGTTTACTATTTTCCTGTGTTCCTTCTCCATCCATTTCAGTGGTTTTACAGAATGTTCAAGATATTCCTGCTGGATTGATGGAAGTGCCAAGATGAGCATGAGACAGGAAATACCGCGCCTGCCGTGTCCCCGAGCTTACGAGCCCCAAAACTTCCGGGCCGCTGGGCGTATCACTCGTGCTACATCATTCACGCTCGTTGCCTCGAGGCGTTCTTACGTTCGGCCTTGTGATCTCTCGCCATGACCACCAGCAAACTAAGCGTTTACGTCACGAATTTGCGACCAGTGTTTTTTCCATCCGTTCTGAATGGGACCACTAAATTAATTTTCTTGTATAAATCATATTTATTTAAAAAATGTAATACATCCGCTGCGTTTATCAGTGATTTTTTAATTTTGGTGTTTGGCAGTTCGGTGGCAACTGACTTTTCTTCTTTTTCCTTTCTATTGACCGAGTAATTGAGTCGGTCATCAATGATTTCGGTTTAAGGCGATGCAATGCCTCTGACTATCAATATCGGTGGTATTATTCTCAACACTTAAGTCCGACTACGTCAAGTCACTCGGACTATTTAAAGGTTGGACTCGGACTCACCTCGGACTATTTATTGTTTGTTGAAAATTTGTTTTGTTGAACAGCCTGTAGAATTGAAACGATAGTCGATTGCTTAGGCTGGACCCGAAGGCGTGGCTACTCCTGATATCTTTGGAAGGTATACGGTATTGCCTCCTATTTTTCGAGGTCCCATCATAAATCATTACAATTTATCGCCAGTAACCAAAATTCACTAATAAAAACGGCGTCATTCTATTAGCATTGAATATCATTGGCAGAAAAAAATCTAGAACTATGACTACTCAGAAAAGTTAACGATCATGAATTATGAATGACCATCAACAACCAAAAATCAATCGATGATTCCCACAAATGACGATGCCATGTACTACTGCTGCTTGTACAAAGTATTTGCAGTTAACGTAAAGTTTAATGGAGATTTAAAAAAGGCAAACTATGTGAGTGATCCTTTTTCTTAAGTAGTATTAAACTTTGCTCTCACCCTGTTGATGTATCTCCCGGCAGCCCTTTCACTCTCTCTCTCCTCCCTTACTACCGGCCCTCCGCCGGTCTTCGTCGCTTGGCTGCCTGCTCACGATCACGGGGCGTGACCCTAGTGGGCCGCCTACACGTGTTTACCGCGCATGAGGAGCGAGTTCCTCCGAAGGGGGTATAGCGAGCGAGGGGCTTCGCATCCGTGTGGTAAAGCTTATATGTGCACTACGTGACTCTTCTCCTTGAAGGGGAGAGAGAGAGAGAGAGAGCGCCTTGCTTCTTCCCTTGACGCGTCGGTGTTGTTGCTCCCATCCTTACCCCCGCTGAAAACGTGCACGATGCAACCGCAGCCGAGCGATCCCAGTAGCTCGACAGTGCATGTAGTACGTACTGCGTATCTGTTGGGTAAGATGAGAGTGTGCGATACCCGCGTTCTGAAACCAAAGCAAAAATAAGGCAAAATAGGAAATGCCCATGGTATTTCATCTTAATGTTGTAAGTATCAGCATTATTGAAATTGCTTGGCACACAACTGTCAGAATAAGTTTAAATTGAGCCATTCGTAATAAAGTTAGCCGAGCGTAGTCTGAGTTAGTCCCTTATCTATTCACAACATTAATATATCATTTATCTGTTAAAACTAACGAATATTTATTAGCCTTTTTCTATCATCATACATTCAAGATGCTGAAACAAATATTATGGGAACGCAAGCCGCTCTTCTTCAAGGAACAGTATTTTGGGGAAAAAGTACAGGGTATATCTTGAGAAAAAAAATCAAGTTCAAATGAAAAAATAGTAAGAGGTCAGAAATTTTTTATTACAAGCACTCAATGCAGAAGTGAAAATTATTTCGCAAGAATTTGACTGTATTCAGATTTGCTTCATAATTTGTACACAAGAGCGTCTCAAACTCGTACTTCTTGCTTTTTTATGATGACGATTGGTGCAAGTAGCTTCGCAGACACTGGGTCTGCCCTCTTTTTCACCCCTCTACAACGTTCTCACTCTCCCAGGGTGCTCCGAATCTCTTCACGTGCAACTCTCACCTGCGCGCAACTCCTTCTCCTGCTCTGCATTGCTTTGTCGCCGTGCGTTCTCCCCAGCAAACCGCCCCTCCGTAAGACTGAGGGAAGACTTAATGCCACCGTTTGAAGGGTGGGGGTTGACTTGAGGTTGTCTTTTTATGCGTGCGGTCTTCGTGCGTGCAACCTCTCCCTCCCTGTTCCCTTTCTGTGCCCCGTCGCCATTATTATTCACCGCCTATCCAGTGTCGCGGTGACACACAGACACTAGATGTTGACAAATTTTACGGTGTCGATTTCAGTCTTGTGTCGATAGATAGAAAGAAACTAGGTGTATCTCTGAATCAATGGATGGGTGTTGTGCTAAGCTGAAAGATGTCAGTCAATTCGGACCGTCTACATTGTCTTAGGAAAACGCATCGGTCCTGCTCGACCTATCTTTTGTCGAACCGATTAGTCGTTTCAAATTAAAGTTATGATTTTGAATCTTTCATGATTTCTGTAGTAGAACAACATTTTCCTGTAAATCGAACTTGAAAATATCTATGTAAGATGTAAAATTTATATGCAAGAGATTCAGATAGATGTAGGTGAAGGTCTTCAGTGAACCCTGAGAATTTCAATATAATTGCGAAAGTTTTCAACAAGTGATGCGTCAAGAAAAATGCCAAGTATGACCGATTGGGCGGATATAATGTGTGTTCTTTACAAAATATTCAGTAAATCACATCATTAAAAGAGGAACTTCATAATTCCTTAGTAAAAATAATTGCATCAGAGCGTGTGCTCCAGAATTCTGAATTATTTTCCGTAAGTAAGTTGTAATAGTCCGTAGGAATACATCATTCACTCTCTCATGACTTGTTAAAAGAAGGTAGGTTACTATTGTATTATCTCTGTGCGTTGAGGGCTGGGTGAGGGTGTGTGTCGTTAATTGCTGCAGAACTTCGGTACGCCAATGAGTCAGTAGCCTAATGATCTCATAACAACTAAAATAAATTTTCATTTTCCTTTCAATGCCATTATATTAATCATTGCGTACATTCACTGATTGCCCCCTAAGTTTCTAGTTGCCATTTCGAAATTAAATTCCATTTTTTTCTCTACTTAAAATAAATATATGATGAATTTTTATGTCCTTCAATTCACAGGTAGATGATTATTTGTGATAATTTTGAGGGTCCAATTCTTTTACAATTTCGCCTGGAAATATAACTAGGGAAAGGTATTATGCCGTCGGCCTTCATTCAAAAGTTAATGACACATGACCTTTCTATCTTCCCATCGGGTTTCCTTTTTTATTTGTCATTATTAGTGGCCTTCTCAGTATTTTGATTGATCCATAATTTTTGAATTGGTTTTCAGCGTATTAAATATTACGCAAAGAAAACATTGGGCCTTTCACGGTATTTAATTTAGATATTTTCAGGTAAGTCTACAAATTTGCATTGACAAGTTACTTTGTGCTTGTTTGCTCATTTAATTATTCCCAATATCTTATCAATAGCGATGAATATTTAGGAGAAAATGAATGCGAAAAAACCTTTCACCTCGACCAATGAACTTATTTTGTCCGAAGCTGTTTATCTAAGCATCTTAACTTTATAGTATTTTTTATATTTGCTAATGTTATTCCGTTTATTTGTTATTCATTTTTCGATGCCGAACCATGCGTTCAACTTCGAAAGGAATAAATTATTTATGTATTTCATGTATTATTTATCCATATGTTATGATATTAATACTTGGACCAAATATTCTGAGTAGTTTAGAATTTTCCAAAGCTTCGTCGGTCACGATCCAAGATCACGAAGGTGTGCAATCACATTCTTGATGAGAGTGAAACGTAAGAATACAAGTTAAGTTTTAAAATCACTACTTGTTAGTTTTTAATTTTCCGTCTGAATTTTGAGTAATGGATCTTTTATTAAACTGTATTGGGTTATTTGTTGCGTCGTGCCATAAATGTTTTTGAATAGAAGTTTGACTGAAATTGTTGCTCCTATATTTAAGATGAATTTTCTTCTTCCTATTCATTCTTTTTTTAAATAATTTTGCGCAGTTGTGTTTCTGTGCATTGATGACATTCATGTTAATAATGTCGAAACTCCCCTACTTAATGGGCTCGGTTCCGCTTGAAAGAAGACCTCTCTTTGAGCATATTTCATTCGTTAGGAAAAAATCCTTAATCACATCAAATCAAATTCGCCAAACTTGCGTTCCAGTGATTACCAGCGTCGGAAACACGTTGTTTTTTTCAGTCATCATTATACCCTCTGCTTACAACCTTGACACATTTGAGAATTAATTTCACGCTTTGTGTGAGATTATTTCATATTAGCGTGGGTGTGTGAGTGTGTGTATATATCTGTGAGAGATAAGGGATATCCTGACGAAGGCAACTTTCCATTCTTTGGAAACGGGCGCGAGCTCTCTCGATTGCACGGGCCAGATAAGCCCCTAACCCCCTCCTCATACCCCACCCTGTCCCTTCCTCCACCTCCATAGCCTGAATGATCATCCAAATGTGCTTTTATAAAGGAGCTCCACAAAGGAGAGGGCCTCTTAGGGATTTGCTGGTTTCTCCCACCTACGGGCACACGGATAGTAATTAGCCACGGTCTCGTCGCTTGGGCGTGCTTCTGTTTTATTCATCATTGGCTAGGTTGCATCGTTTTGCCACTCTATTTCTAGGTGGGCGTTTTAATAGGTGGAGAAAACATACCTGAACCGATATTACTGATGCGTTTCCATCCAACGTGATTTATATACTTTTTCAGTATGTTTACTTCATAGTAAATCGGTTACGATTTTATTGCTTTGATTAAAATTCATCTTCCAATATTTCGTTCAAAATCGAAATAATTTATTTATTTCAATCATGTTGAGCATATTTTAGGTGGGTGATATACATTGCAACTCAAATGGCTTCAATCAAAATGCATGTTTTATTTAACATTTCCATTATAAAGAATACCTTAAGACGTAAAATTATGATGAAAACTTGGACATAAACTTCATTGTTCCTCCCTCTATCTTTGGCTTCATGTAAGAGGTTGAATGAAAAATATCTCGCTAAAAATTTTCGATTCTGGAATTCTTTCTACTTAGTTTACTGCATAATTCAGGTCGGGGAAGCCTGCACCTTTCTCTTGGACTTCCTATATAACTCCTGCAATATACCTTTTTCGAAGGAGTTAGGTTGGGAGTTACAAGATTAAGTACCCGTTTTGATTAACCCTTAGGAGCCTCCGATTAATTATTTGATATTTTATCTTTAAGGCCTCCGTACTATACTAATTATAAGTATAGCAATCATTTTCTTAGGTCACTTTAATATCTAGATAATTTACGATTCGGACCGATAGATAAAATAGTTTGTATTGCAGAATAAGTTAATAGATAACGGGTAAAAGGGCACAGAGTGTCTCAAACTTATCTCTGAAACGCCCTTTTGAACGTTCCGTCATTTGTGGTGGAATGGGCGAGTAAGTAAGCTGAAATCATGGAGAAAAAGAAACAAGTGCTATCGGTCGTATCGGGATGAGTATGATAGGGGGCATTTCCACGCCGACAACATGAGCGGACTCGTGTGGGCAGTGGGCAATTAGCTCCGGTCTCTGGCTTCGTGTGCTGCCCTACTCCTCTGTATCCCCTCAAATAGCCACCCCCCTTTACTCTCCCCTTCCCCTCTCCGCATCCCTTTCACCCAACCACCCCCACCCCTCTCATCTTCCTCATAATCTCATCTCCACATCGCTGCATTCATTCCGTCACAGCACTTTCCGTGGTTTCATTAATCTCGGCGTAATAACATTTCCTCGGTGTTTGTATGTGTGTGTTACCGAGAGAGAGGCGCTGGATATATATAGGAGAGCTGCCTCCAGGCGAGGTATTTTTTTTGTTCGTCCTCGCTAAAAAAAACATCGAGTTGAATAACGCCCGCACGTACCAAACCTCATCTTCATCCTCCTGCGGGGTTTACTCTGGGAGTAAACTATGTTAGGTTTGCCGAGTTCATTGGATAGCCTTGTGAAAGTGATTGCCGTCATCCCGACATGGATGCATTCATTATATCTCCGCCAGATTCCCCCTCCGATTACTGAATCTACTTCCTTTTCGTCGCTAAAGATATTTCAGGTAGTTGACCGATCTATCACTTTGCTATTTAAAGTGCCAGTGGCGCTTTTACTTTTGTCAATACACTGATGTAAAAACCCCTCAATGAGAAATTTCCATCGGTGGGTGAGTGAATCAACACAGATTCTCAATTATACAACTCCAACATTATTCAAATTCATTTAGTTTCCTTAATGGAATGATGATATGATGTACAATGATTATTTTAGTGTCATTAGTTATAAGCAATTAATATTCCAGCAAGCAATCTTCTAGACAGAATTACCGATTAAAATCACACTATCTGAAAAATACTTTGCATTGAATAAAATGCCTGCAGCCTATTTATAATATCATTTACTCCACAGGTTAATTAATAATGGCTGAGTAGTCGTTCTGTGGTCGTATAGTTTCCACGTACGACGTAAGTATGTGAATTTCCTTCGTATTGAAGTCCTACTGAAATACAGTGCCATAAAATACAAAATTTCGATTTTAAAAAAAATATAGTAGTTGTAGTGCCTCATTTGATTTTCTTTCCACATTCAATGGAATCATTCTCCTGTAGTATTCGCATGTAAAAGGGAAATGAAACTTCTATCGTTCCGTATTGTGACTTCCCAAATCGTCGAATTCCATCCGAAGGTCTCGACGTTTTCTTTTAATTTCAGTCGTTTCCCAAGGTTTTATTCTTGGGAAGCACACGGCTGAACGGACGGACAACTTTCATTCAGTTTGATGGATAGATAGATATTTTCGAAAAGTAACGCCGTACCATCCGACGCCAATGTTGCGTGAGAAGCCATAAGCCGCTGGACTTTCTAAAGTGACATTAGCTCGATATTTAGTCTCGCTAGAGGTGACATTGAGGTGATTATCGTTTCATTCTTTTTATTCTTTTGAGAACGCCTCTCCTTGGTACTTAGTGCTTATTGACTTCATTGGTCTGTTACGGTTGGTACCCACGAAAAAAATCTCGAAAAACCGGTGAAAAAGGTCTCTTCTTGAGGTAAAGTTCGAGTTTGCGCCTACTTTGAAGTACAGTCACTGGGGAACATTTTGGGACGTCGCAACCCAAAAGTATTGTAATATCACGAGTAAGACTTCATACTTGGGTAGTTAAAATTATGATGAGAATTCATAATTACGACAAGATTTTGAGCAGTTTGAAATTATTATTTTTATTTTTTTAAGATATCTACATTCCTGGTAAACATTGGCGGATCCAAAATAGTGACAAAGGGGGTTTGGGGGTTAATCTACCAGCAGTAGTGGGGGTCCGAAAAAAAGTACAATTCTATCTAGTGTAAATTGGATACCCAAGGGCCCCCTTAGCCCTCCCCCCCCCCCCATAGTTCCACCACTGCTGGTAAATCTGGATCTTATTTTTACTACCTATCATCTGCGCAAAATAATTCGCTTTTTCAGGAAAAAAACATGTATGTGAACGTTTTTCATGCATGAAATTAATCCTACTCTCTGCGCTTAAAGTGGCTCCAATCTCTTTGGGGGTATTGAAAGCGTAGTAATGCCTCGTTTTCCTGAAATTTGGGTCTCTCTCACCCAGAATGCTGCCTATCCTATTTTTAATTCATCACTCAAGTATTTTATTCATCTATGGTCAGCGACCGCCGTGAAGTGCTTTCGGTGAGCGAGAGGAGAGCGTAACAACTAAATGGTATCAAAATCCCTCGCGTAAACGGATGTTTGCTCGATTCAAGTACCTCCGCGCTATGGTTTTCCCGGAGCTCGTTGGGGCAATTTCCGACGTAGGTGCCGAGTTAGTGGGACGATGATACACATTCGCAAACTCGTTAACGCTATGTCCGCCTCTTCATGATCTCATTGCATGATTGCAGTTTACCCTTGATGAGAGTGGCAGTTAATGCTGTTCTTTGAAGGTGGCCTTTTAATGCTTCGTGTTATCGTCCTGTCTAAACTCGGATACCGGAGGAAAAGTTCGTTTCGTAGGTTTACGTGAAAAAAAAGCTTACACTGCCACGTTTTCATGTGGTAAACAGTAAATGCGCTTTTCTTTTTATTTTCATGCCCACAGTGAAAACGCAACCTTTGAGAGCTTCAAATTTGTCCTTCTTTTACACTATTCTCACCATAACTGTCTGTTTTCATTTTAGTTTTTTGGCCACCTATGTCGATTTAAAATTACTAGTCAGAAGCAGTGTTCTTGACCTATCATAATAATACTGTGTTAGGTTCATTAGAAGTTGATATTCAGTTGAGGATTTCCAGCCCGTCTTTTTCAATGTGAACATTCGTCACCAGCAGTAAGTAATTCAAAGATTGTTGTGACGCAGCTTTTCAGTCAGTTCTTCGCTTCCTCTTTCGATAAATGTCTTCATCAGAGCATCGTGTCTCGTGATGGAGCCAATTAAGACGTCTCCTCTTTTTATCGAAGTTTTCAAAATACTTTTCTCGTTATTTTCTCACGACTTCCTCATTACTCGCACCATAGGCGGATCCAGGGGGCACGGGGGCACGTGCCCCCCCCCCCCAGACCCTTAAAAATATGCTAGATTTTTAATACGGTCCCATTATCATTTCGTTCGTTTTGTATGACGAAGTATCCTTGTGCCCCCCCCTCAACAAAATCCTGGATACGGCCTTGCTTGTGCCCCTCCCAGAAAGAAATCCTGGATCCATCCATTCGATCGTCATCATCATTCATCTGCAAATCTTCATGATGAACTATTTCAACCTTCACATCTCTCTCATACTGTCACCATCCATGCCTCCGGAATTCCGTGAATAAGCATGAGTTTAATATTACTCACCTTCGGAAATACTTGATTCGATTGAGAAAAAGGAAGATCTGCTGAAGGATAGATGAGTATATAGTTAATCAATGCAGCCCAAAAAAACAGCACAAGGCCTGTAACGAAGGACAAAGAAAACAACAGATAGTGTGAAAAATGTTAATAACAAAGACAAAAATATAACAGTAATGTCAAATAAGAAACAAAGAATGGTAGTATTCACACGTTGGTGCGAGGACCAGGGAGAAAATTACCATTGATATAGTAAAAGAGATGAGGAATGAAAGAAAGGATAAAACATGGAACACATTTTGAATAGGAGGTAATGGAAGAAATTATTCTGAATAGAGGAGAACGTTAATAGACTGAAAGGTGAAACAATTAAATAGGTCAATTGAAATTATCAATTTAAAATGTTTTTTTTTCATCACCGTCTCTATGGTGACAGTTTGTATACCTGTGAAAGTTCAGGGAAACTTTTACCGCTTCCTCGCTCTTCTCTGACCCAAAACAGCGCGATGTCAACATTGGGAGACCAACAAAAGTTTTCTTAACTTCTTCCTACGTGACAATATTCTCTTTCTCCTTCCGTCTTCCTCCCACCAAGTCCACCCTCTTTCTCAACGGGCGAGGCAAGCCTAATCTCGCTCACTCTCCAGCTATCGCTATATAGTAATGTGGGGTAATCGCAGTTCCACCTGGCGTGTGTACAAAGGGTGTTGCCGTTGCTATGTGACCGGCTCTGGATGTTTAGCTCCTCTCAGTTCCTGCCTAATTCATCGCTAACCACGGTAAACACAAGCCTCGCAATGGAACGGATGCGATAACGAAACGACCTCGGGGTAATTTGCTGGATGCGTCACCATAATCGTCGTCGCAAGCTGACGGAAATTGGGACCCGCACATGAGCGATGATTTTATCTTTCGTATTATAAAAGGAAATGAGCCCGGCTAGAGTCTTTTTCTGAGAAAAAAAACTTTCAGTTAACATCGCACTCACGCATTTTCTTAAACTTTTTCACTATCTACAAGCCGTGATTTCTATCTTCCTAGTATTCTAATGTGGACTTCTTTTAATCCTTAAGATAAATAATACTAAAGTGGCCATTGATTCTTATTAGATGTTAAGCAATGTCGTTGAGCTCCTGTTGCAAGCTGATATGCAATGATATTGCTCTATGGTAGTCAATAGAATGTCTTTACTTCAGCATGTAGATATTTCACATGATGGTAATGATACTCAGGGTGTAGATCATGAGTTTTCAACGTGGTTTATTGACAAAATCATGCTTCGCAAAAGCTAAACGTGGAAACATTAGGATTGTGGGTGGAATGAGCAGACTATTCGCTGAAAGAATTTTTTTGATTGACTACTTTGGAGTGTGCTTGAGTGAAGGAGCTAGGATCAGCTCTAAATAGAAGGTGATTAAATGTTATCGAAGAAATTGTTTCTTGGGCCGCTTTTTAAATACCTTTTTTTTTTTTTTTGAAGAAACGTCATTTTGATTGTTGAACATTTGATTTTTGTTAAACTCACTAATATAAAGCTGTGCCTTTTAAGAAGTGATAACCCTGGTCTCAAATAAAATCCGGACCCTTGAGGTTGAATTGAAATTTCATCTTAGTAACTTTTCGTTCCTTTTCATTAACCTTACTTACTTATGAGCGACTTCGTTACCTAAATTTTCTTCTGTAGAATCATTTTGTTGTTGTTTGAGAACGAAACTAGAAATGTTTTATATAACTGATGATTTCAGGCTTCACTGTGTGAAACCTGTCCATTATGGAAAATGAAAAAAATAAACTTTGTTAGGTTCACTAATACAATTGAAACAGAACGACCTGGTTTTCATAACGTAGTTTCATCACTATATAATATATATATATATATATATATATTATATATATATATATATAATATGTGTTGTGAAACCTGGGTCGTGCCTTTCAAATATATCAGAGAACCAAACAAAATTTATTCTTTCATTTTCCAGAATAATTTTATTTTTGAAAGATTTCGCGTGCATACCCAAGTGCCCAAATGCTTAGCTTTTCTCTCTTCTGCTGGCGTTGTGTCGACTGCGCCGCGGAAGACGGGAAGATAGGGTGGGGCCGGACCCAGAAGCCGTTTATGGGTGTGGGTGTCCGCGCGTGTTACTATGCATGCAGGTTGATTGCTTCGGGTGAGAGTTGGTCCCTGCACGACTTTCGTCTGTGTCGGACGGGAAGCGGGCGTTGGTCAAGCTCTCCTCCTCCAGACTACTATGTAGGTACTAGGAAACTCGGCCTTCGCGAGCTTTCTCCCCCTTTTGTCCACGTAACTTACCCCGGGCCACTATAAGAGCACTGCACGTCTCCACCCTAAAAAAGAACCAATGAAGATCTCACTCATGAATAGAAATGCGGCACTTAAAGAAAGGCGTGTCCTTAATGAGCACGCTCTTTTTATGGAGGCGTAATTGCGGAAAATGGCCGAGGCGTGTTTGTTTGTGGGATAGGGAGTCAGTTGTGTTTCTTTTTGTATATCAGACGATCGCACGTGAGTTAGGTGGTAATCCCTATGTCTCCCTGGTGAAGCAATGTACGAAATGCCATTCGTCATCAAAGGAATGGATTAAAATGTCCTCTATAAACACAGTGTCGCCTACACTTTTAGATGGAGGCTCCCTTTCTTTTATTTTAATTTGTTATGGCCCCGTTTCCACTGTGTACGAAACTGGCGTCGCGGTCATTAAGTGTGGTAATAAAATTTTTGGGACGCGTGGACGTAACTGACTCAGAATGAGAACGAGACGATTACGCAAAGGTAAACGTTGTGTGCTGAGAGAATATGGTAATACGATTGTGACAGATCATTTCGAGAGAGTTAACTTCATTCTTCTGAACCTTGGTGGAGTAAACAGTCAGAGAAAACTATTTCAAGGGCGTGTTTCTCACTTTTTCACGGTTTTCACTAAAAGGTAGAATTTAGCTTTGTGTTAAATCAAATGTTGTTTGTTAATTTTTTGTAGCACTTCTTTTACAAATTGTTAGCTGAGGATGAGTCACTCGATTTAATGTAATAATCTTTTGTGGTATAATTAAGTAAATAGTCCTTCGTGTCTCCATGATCACCTACACGTTAATATATGGCACCTAATTTGAAATTTATATCTTGAACGATACCCTCGAAAAACCATATTTTCATTCAATTTTTCCATAATAGCCGAAACTTAATCTTTGCTGACTTGTTACCAGTATTTTATACTTTTCCCGTTGGATTCAAATGATTATTTTTGAGCGAGTCTGTAAGCCTGGTTTAACGCAAAATGAATATTACTTACATTGATTAATAACCTTGCTTTGATTGGGTATTGATTAATTGAATCCTTGACTATTGATTTCCCTGTGATCGGAAGCTAATGAGGAAATTCCTTTTTCCATTTTTCATTATGACAGTTTTCAAAGTCTAGTGAAAAACTTAGGGAAGATAATAATTACTGTTTAGATTAACTGAATTTTGCGGGTCATTCAGAAAATGTTTGTCTATCATGTTCACCACTCTTGTGTGCCTTAAACTTTGACTCAACTTAATCTCACATGGATAAGTCTTTTGCCTTCTTTCGTGCTCATTCCGTTATATTGCCTGGAGAATTCCACCCGCAAAGAAGCCAAAAGTTTGCTGAAATTATTCCAAATTTAGCCTTCTTATAGGATAGTCGAAACCAGTCCAAACATCATCGCTTGCAACAATACCCGCGAAGGATAAAATCATCGTGAAGATTGTGGACTAAAAGACGAATATTCGCGCATCAAACATATGTTGCCCAACCAATTGACGCTCTTCAAAGTTTAGAAGCATGAATAAAGCGATGAAAATAAGAACTGCGGAATTCGCCACAGTTTGATGATAAATGGACCTCTCTTGCCTTTTATACTCGCCTGCTTCCTTCCGAAGCGGTGTTTGTCCGCTTCTCCCTTCCTTGTTCCTTGATTGGACCACCTTCCCTCGAGGGCCCGGCGCAACTGGTTTTAGTCGACCCCGATATCGAAGGCAGCGCGGGGTGCCAAAGCCTCGGCGTCAGCATCGCGTTTTAAACGAGAGACCTTAATCTTTGTGCGAAGATGAGTTGTTTTTCTTCCACCCTTTTTTTTTATTCGACCCGTCTTCCCTCCTCCAAGTCGGTTGCCACCTCTCTTAAAGCTCCTTCGATGAAAGATTGTTGCCATCCACTATTAGTGGCCGAAATCTTGCTATGCACTCATATTTCGAAAATGAGAATCAATTGGTCGACCATAGAATGGAGGGTGGTCGATTTGGTCATCGATTGTTTTACTGATTTTTGTAATGTAATCCTAGGGCAGGTATTGTAAGTTGCTCCCTGTTTGAAACTCGATCATTGGATGACATTCTACTGCATTCGACCTGCAACCCTTCCATCGAGCGAAAGATTCGACTCAGTAAGTGACTGTGTAAGCCTTCATTAATCAATGAAAATCAGATTTGTACGATTTCGACAACAAAAATACCCGATACCTACCGTCGCGTCGTTAAAATCACTGCGTATGATACTGCTTAGATCCACCATTTTAGGGTGCAAAGATGGACGTCGATGAACCCAAATTTTCGATGACGGTTTCGATCAATCGAATCAATTTCATCACTGAGGATGTAATTATTGAGTTTATTTACCTTCCCTTCTGATTGCTCTAAGTAATCGACAAAGCTTTTTCTTCTGCTTCAAAGCTGGAATAGTCGAGCTCGAAGTCTGTTATGTACAACTGGACGTCGATGACCCAAAAATTCGATGATGTCTTCGATTAATCGAATCAATTTCATCATGAAGGATGTAATTATTGGGTTTATTCGCCTTCCCTCTGATAGCTCTCCTCCGGGGTTTGAGTGTCCCTCTTCCTGCATCGGAAGACCCCTCTGGCCATCTACCGACATACATACCGCTCTCCTGCGCCCCCCCCTTCCTCTCGCCACCGTCCCGAAAAAGGTGAAGCAGGTCTGTGTGCCCACATGCCACGCACTTACACGCACGCACATTGCGCACACCGTTCACTTCTCTCCATCATTAATTTCCTCACTGTGTCATTCTCGTCCACTTCTCCATGGTCCGCATTCATAGTAGTTGCCAAAGGATTATCCAGCCCACAGTGGGAGCTTTGGACCGATGTTAAAGAGGCATTCAAGTCGCCATAATACCCCTTAGCGTCCCTATAAATTTCCTCTTGGCATTAATAAAATCTTCTCGGGATTACATCGGACAAGGTACCTCATATTTACCATCATTTCGAATCCTAAAGTTGCCTCTCGAAACGTTGCTAAACATGGAAAGCCTCAACCGGTGCAAACACCAAGATGATTTTCCCTGCGAATGGAAGTACGAGATGTTTCTTTTTCCATGTGACATCTGAGAAAAAAAAATATATATGGAGGAAAAAAATTCGTAAGATTCAGATTTCGGATTTATTCAGACTTTTAAACCCTGTCTGTTCGGCATTTATGTGTATAAAATGACTTCTTTTACTCGTTCTACGTTTACGCCATCTTTTTTACTTCCATAGATGCGCGGATAACTCTCTTGAGATATATCAATCGTGAGTTTTTGCTTTAGTTTTCATTTATATGCCAGCAATTACCTTTGAGGAAACCCGTATCAGTAAGACATGTCACTTTTCCAATAGCATTCTGATCATACGTTTAAATCTAATCCAATGTAGCACATGTTTGTACGTAAAAACCGAGTCACCTTCAGAGTATAAAAAGGGATTTTGATTTTATTTATTTCTTTTACCCAGCCCAGATGAGGCCTTAATCCAGCAACCTCTTCCTCTGGGCCAGGGCTCTATTTACTAGGTTATCAATACTGAAATAGAGGAACACAGGCATCAGTAAAAAATTAATATAATGGTAGCTAAATTTATATTATAGTGTTGTTAGGTCACGTTTTATTTTTTTGCCAGCATGAAGAGAGGGTAGTTCGCGTGGAGAAAATTATTCACTGTTGCTAGTAAAAGGCTTTTTTCCGAAGAGATATTAGCATTTTACTGCGTTAACTATTTTTATTGCCCTCCTCACCATCTATACATTTTTGCATTCAAACTTATATAGTTTTAGACCGATGGCACAAGTTCTAATTATGGCATTTATAGCATTTGGAGTCACGTTTTTGTGATCAGTTTTGTATTCTAGTCGCTCTCTTAGATGTCATTTGAGAATGTACGTTTCATCATCATCTCCAATCATACGAATACACGTAATTGCAGATCTTTTTAACAATGGTTTTCGTTCAGTAAAAGACTGATACATAATTTATATGTTGCTTCAGTAGCCGCGACTCATTTGATTAATTATTATGCTTGTTTTGATTTTTAATGGATGTTATTCATAATTAAGTCCTTCGTACCCTATACTATAATGCGCATCGTACTGCTTTATCAATTAGCGTTTATTTGGCTCGAATTTCAATTAAAGCCGGCAAAAAATCCCATCCACCGGACTCCGGTTTTCGTTATTTTGCGTTGGGGTTTAATTGATTTGCATTCCCAAAATCAATCAATTTTCTTTTTCATTTTTACTCCGCGGTGAGTGGGTGGCCTTTTATCAAAACGTGTTCAAATCCAAAATATCGCTCTCCTGGTGAGCAATATGGCATAACCTTTATTTTTCGCGTCACGGTGGCATATCCCCTTCAAGAGCGTCCACGGACCCTTAAAAACCTTGGAATTCAAAAATTACTTATATTCACTTTAATTTTCAGAATAGGTGAATCAACCCGTGAATCAACTCGTGAATATCTTGTTGCAGTCGTTTATTATCAAAATTATAATTTCAGGGGGTACTCTCATCTGTAGTTGAAGTGAACTGTGTAGGCAACGGTGCATGAAATATAGTGAGGACTTGATTGTCATGCTATCAGAAAAATGAAAGTATACCTCTTGCCCAGTTTTTTTATATGACTTCAGTATGAAATTTATATTGCCAATAAAACTTCGCTTTTGTAGCTTAGTATCGCAACTTCTTTCCATTATAATAGCTTCAAATTACTTAACTACGCTATGCTCATAAAACAGCAACGAATATTGCTAGGTTGTACGTACATATATTAGTATTAACTAACAATGAAAATATATCATAATTTACTTATTAAACATTTAAACCATCTCATTTATTAGCTTAATAATCGCGAAAATATGACCTGAAACATTTTTCATACACTAGCCTTGAAAACCTGATAATACGTTGGAATATTATTTTGTTAAATGTTTATTTTTGAGCATCACAGACTCACTGAGCCTTCGGGGGTTGCCGTTTCACCGCTTGTGGTTTGTCAACCACTGATGAAAATCCGTAGGGTTAGCCATCGTGGATCGTGTGTGCAAAATCTCTCGATAGAACGTTATGTGGAGTCCGGGACAAGGTGGGAGATGTGGAATTCCTTTCCGCCGGCCCGTGCTCTGGTTACCTCGTGGGCGTGTTTCATTATTTTCCACGCATCACGTCCCAGGCGAGTCATCGCGAGAAGTGTGCCGACGAACGCACGGCAGATGGAATACAAGCGACTCGTAACCTCGAACATAAACTCATTGTCTGCTCTCCCTTCGACCGACGCCCACAGTAGGCATTCATTTAAGGCGAACGACTGAAGTATCTCTCCAGAGAGTCATTCCGTCATTGTGATGATATTTTAATTATTTATTTTCTTATTTTTTACGTTTACAAAACCGAGCAGCGTTTCTGGCCTTAACATTGAAGCTGAAAAAGTAATGTATATAAAAAACATTAGGTTGTTGCCCCGTTAAAAAATTTAACGCTCACCGAAACTAATTGCTTTTTATGATTTAAATTTGGAAGAATCCCCCATTCTTCTTACTGACTTCTCCTGACTTCCATAATTTCTTATTCACCAGGCAAAGTTTCATTAATTTGGAGGTTCTGTAAAATGATAATTCACCTTACCTCCGTTATTCAGGTGAAATATTGTTAAATATGTACTCCGTCATCTTCTTTAATGCAGAGTATTTTGAAGTGCGCCTCTCCATGAAAAAGGTTGCTATCGCCATTGGCAGTCGTAAGGTATATAATTGACTTCAAATCCTCGTTTTTATATCGTCCGGATAACATCTTATATTTTATTGCTTAAGTTACTCTAAATTAGGGCAGTTTACTTTTATGTCGAGAGGAGACACCTTCTGCCATTACTTATTCTATCAATAAGTTCTATCTAGTTTCTTTCGCTATGTTTCCTAGGTTGCTGCCCTTAATCTCCTCTTCATTTCATACGGTTTAAACCTTGTCAGCATTAAACAGTATATCCGCCGATGTTCTTCCCTGTTGGCTCTTCCTCTCCTCCTCCACATCTCTAGTTTCTTTTGATCTCTTTTTTTTCGCTGCACTTTCTCCATCCGTGTTCACAGCTACATCTCAAGCGTCACAAACGCCCCCTTTACGTTTCCATGAAGTTATAATGTGATTAATTCGTTTAGCTCTGAATCACTTGGGAGAAACATTTTTTCTTGAATGCTTGGATATAAATTTAAACTTTGTTTTGCGGCTGTTACGTTTTACTTTTCGTTTCTTTTTTCATGCATGTCACTATTAGGAAATACTGTATTGATATTAACCGAAAAAGGATATGTTATTATTAGCTCATCTGTACACAAATTCTTATTTTAGAAAGAAAATTTACCTCTCTTTTGGTTCAAGTTTGCTGATAAAATTTCGATTTAGGAGTGTGTGGATAGAATTTTACATTGACGAGGATCTATTAGAGATACTTTTACTGGCCTTCAAAAACACATGCCACGCTCAAATAAGAGGCCCAACAACTTAATGTTAATTTATGACAATTTGAGCATACTTTGCATACCCTGCATATTCCTTTAGGAAAAATGATTCGCTGGTAAAATTGCGGGAACATAGATGCTGAGCCGAAAAATTCAAGTAACGGAGTTGCTTTGCGTACATAAGACCTTATTAACTCACATACATCCGGTAAGGTTCCTCTGTCGTTATGTAGTGGATCAAGTTCATCAAGAAAGCGAATTGATATGGTAAATAATTTGCTCGTACTTTCTACCAATGATTGCTGATCGTCTTATCTTACAAAAAGTATCTCCTCAAGGACAACACTCGATGATTAATATTAAATTTTCTTACCCGATTTCGCTTTCGACTCTCAATGGCCTTTTCCTGTAATTGAAACGAATGCTCTCTCATTAACTGAGACCTTACTACGCTGGCAGATTTAGGAAAATGTCTTCAATTATCGCTGTCAGTGAAGGCTACTCCTTCGAACGGTAATTGGTTGGCGACTGTCTAACTGTAAGTTCTTCATTTAAGAATCAAAATAGACCATCATTTTTGCTTGGAAATCCAAAAGTCTCATTTTTAAAAATTGTATTAATGGTGAACATTTAGGGTATAGTTTAAGTTCTCCACGCATAAAAAAAGGGAATCTGTCGTAAAGGTATTTAAAATTACAAAGTCACAGAGTAATAAGGTATTTAAATATAAAAAAATTATAGCATCTCTTTTTTTATGTTATATTTGTCTTATTTTCTATGGATTAGTTTTTACATCTATTATAGTGCTTAAATATACCAGAATGCACTTTTAAATGTCCCCATTCATTTAAACTTAAATCAGACTAATTAATAGATATTAGGTGCTACGCCTCACCTCTTTGCTTGTGGGGCAGCTGAGAGCTGAGGTTTCCGACGCTGTAATGCTTTGAAATGCCCAATTGCACAATTCGCGTGTCTTTGCTGAGCGTGGGTATTCTTCGGCAGTTATGAAAATGGCCTTGAGCGTTTTTCCTCTTCTTCCACCCGCTAATTAAAGAGAGAGATAAAATTTGAGGCGAGACGGGGCTTTTTCCTTTGGAAATCCTTCACTACCTCCTCGCACTACGCTAAAAAAATACCATTCTCTTTTGGCGTCCTGAAATATTCCACGGGCTGTCTGCTGCTGTAGTTCAGGTTCTCCGTCATTTTGTTCTGAGTTGCACAACGCAGAGAACTGCGTCTGCACGCAACTAGTTGTCCGTTCTCAGCCTCAATTGCCTCTCCCATTGTTCTTTGCTTCTAAATGTTTTATTTCTTCTTTTCGGCGTTCCCCATCATAAATTAATAAACTTCTCGCCAAAGCAAGTGCATTCCTCTCGGTGACCACTTCAATCAATATTAATTTCAACAGAATTAATGATTAAATTTTCTAATCTATTGTCAAAATTTATCAGTTAATGACTTGATCTTATATTTAGCTTGGAAGAAAGCTATCTTTAACGTTTCCCCTGGAGAAGTTTAGTTACTTCACAGTATTCGCCCTCTTTCTTCTGATTCCAATGACGATTTTTGTATTCAACTTGCGATGGCTTAGATTGGTAAGTTGACTACAATTTCGATGAAATTCTTCGAAAAAATTACTGTAGAATAGATGGTCATCGATTTTCAGTACCCTTTGTTTGACATAGAACTTACGTATCTCGAGAACCTTCAATTTTCGAGTACTTTCTACTTCCGTCCATTAACCTCGATTGAAGGTTAACCCAATTGATGGTCTGGACAGAAGGCGTACTCAGGAAGGATATTTGATTGAAAAGCCATGGGAAAGCGTGGGTTCATATTCATCTTTAGTTGTTCAGATGGAGAAATCTGTCATCTTTGTCATCTTCAAATAACAAGCAAGATTTTCTTCCCTGACAGGATTCAAGATCAAAATTACTAATCCATTGTCTATTTTTTTCAGTTGATCACTTGATCCAATGTTTCTGCTCGGATGAAAATCACCTTGAACGTTTCCGAACAGAGAAGTTTAGTTACTGCATAGTATTCGCTCTATTCCTACTCCGATTAGAATGAGATGTTGTATCAGTAAATTGATTGGAATTATTAATTCAAATTAAGAAAAGAGACAATACCAATGAGGGTTGCCATGGGAGTGAAATATTTTTGCTAGAGATTGAAAGACTCTCAATTAAAAGATTTATCAAATTCATCATCACATTTAAAAGTGATCGTCTACGTACCTACCAATTAAACTATGTAATGGTCATGAGTAGAGTTGTCAAGAAATAAAACTTAATAAAAGAAGGTATGATTCAGTCTACAGGGGAAGAATAACTGGTGAGTGGATGATTTTGTCCACGGGAGGGAAAGCGGCCATCATCTTCAAGTCGATCTGGACGTTGGTGGTGGGCGGTTTCGACATTTGAATAGGAGGGATCAGGGGAGGGGAGTGGAGCGTTGCATTCTGGGGAAACAATGGAATCGTTTCTGAGGTAGAGACTTGGGATGAGGTGAGGGGGGTGAGGTAGTATTCTCTCGTGGAAGGCGGTCGCCGAAGAAGCAGCGGCAGCAATGCTATGTTCAAGCGCAATTTACGTAATTGAGGTGCGAGAGATGGAAAGCATGGGTCATTCGATATCAGTTACGGGAAGCGAAAGTTTAAAGAATATTCGTCGTGTTTCGGCACAAATGTGTATTCTTATTTCATTACGTGTGTGAATATTCGGTCTCAATAAAAGCTATAGAATATACTCAGTCACCAATTTTATTTTATTTTATTTAGTGGGTAATTATACTTTCTGGATGAAAGCTTTGTTGATTGTATTAACTCTAAGGATAATTTCGTATGAAAAGAATGGGGAACGATGGAAACAGAACAGAATCGATAGCTTCTATACAGCTAAACATTTTACTTCCTTAGAGGAGAAGGGAAAATATGTTGAACCAGGTTGCTACCTGAAAGCCTAGATTATCCGTTCAATTGAGTTGAATACCTGTAAAATCGGTGAATGCCTCGATTCTTTAATAAATTAAAATCATATGACTGTAGATATATGCGGAGGTAACTGCTGTTTTCAAATTTATTTTTCAATGCCTCACTTTTATTATAATGATTTATATTAATTTTCCATTGCAATAGAATTATCCTACTTCCATGATGATTAATTTTTAGATTAGTCGATGAAGTAATTTGTTACTGTGGAGGCGGTGATTAAATTTTGTAGTGACGGATAGATAGTCGAAACAGATGTTGAATAAGGGCGGTCTGACACAAGGTGGTCTCGAACCTCGTCATCATTAGTTCTTCCCTTAAAATCAATGAGGAGTGGTCAATTTTCGAAGTGCTCTTGTTCCTTTTCGAAAAATCTCTTTTTTTTTAATCCGAGAGAGAAATGAATCATTTCGAGTTTGAGTGATTAATGTTGTCGGGCAATTACTGAAATTCAATTTCGTCCTCTCTCACGTCCTGATAACTCCCATTGTTAACTGGAACGGGGATTTGAAAGAGTTATTAAAGTTCCTTTCTCGTCTCTCTCTCTTTTGTCATAATCAAGTCGATGAATGATTAGCATTCTTTTTTTACCAAAAAATTGATTTTAGATGCATTTTAGAATTTTCTTTCAGCCTTAATCGAAATTCGTAGTACCTGAGGTGTTATTATAGAGAAAAAGTCGGGTGTAACTCTGTTAGATATTTTTTGCTCGTATGGATTCGTCAAAATTGGCATAAAGAATCCGAGGTTTAAATATGCATGCATGTTAATTTTCTGCTTTGTGGGAAGCTCACTCCATTGTGTTATTATATCCTTTCCTTGCTAACTCCAATTAAGAAGATTGTAGATAGTAATAGTCCTATTTTCGGTTTATTCCTCTTGTAACAATTTTATACTGGCGATAAGCAGCATGCGTTTCCTTTTGATCTCTAATCACCCTTCGCGGGTCTTGGCCATTCTTTCTTAATCAAATTCATGCTGCATTGTCAATTATAATCTTACGGAAATGATGTTTCTTTATAAATTGATCTTATCTGCTCAAAAATGACTACTACCACAAACAAACAAAAGAGTTCCGGGTTCAATATCTTTTCTATGTAACTAATAGCCATAATCTGAGAAAATCAACATGCCTACTAAAAATGTATTTTTTAGGTGCTGACAATTTTACCTAATGGTTTATCTATGAAATTCAAGTAGTAGACTTTGAAATAGAATTATCTTTGTTTTCAGCCAGTGATGACTATCGAAAATCTCCGAGAGCTTTAAAACTTAGCTTTCCTCACTCTGAGCAACTTCAAATTTGTATTTTTTCGTATTTATTTCATTCCTTTTAATTTATCATTGAGTTTTTACGGTTACATTTTTTATGGGTAAATCTCGAAATAAGAGGAGGTGAAGTTATTTTTCGAATTTAATCGGGGATCTTTATTTAATCCTGTGAATTTAGACATCAAAAACACTTTGAATTGTTTTTTCAGAGTGTTTTTGAGGAGTTTGAGATAGCAAGAGCTTGAATAGGCTTGTATTTTCCTTGCGTTTCGTGGCTGTTTCTGGTCCATTTCTAAGGGAGGATTTTTTTTTAGCTGTACAGGTGTTTATATTTGGTCACGAAGGAAAAGGGATTGAATGGGAAGAGATAGTAAGCGTTTTAATTTTATTTAACTTCAGAGCAGGATCTTATGTACGGCTCATCTTGAGGTGACAGAAGTTAAATAAATGGGAACTTCTTCTATTCCTCCCCACCTCCCATCCGATATAAATATCCTCCACCCAACAGTTACCTCATTGCTCCATAAAATGCGACCAGCGATGACCACGAAACAACCAGCAATGTACAGAAAAAGTACGAAGGCTGCAACCAAAAACTACAGCTGTAGTTTTAATGAAATAAATTATTGCTATCCTCCTCAAATAGCCGGATCCCACGGCTGTTTTTAACAGATTTTGTAGTACCATTTACTACTGGTCTGATACAATATGTATTTAAACCGATCATGAATTTAAACCAATTGTGGAATATGGCAGTGTATGTTAAGTATTAACATTTCAATTAAACGTGAGAATCCCTCGAGATTAAACCTGGAAACACTCCCAATACAGCTTAAATGAACTTAATGGTACAACCAGATTGTTTCCCTGATAACCCAGTTTAAGATCACTTTTGTGAGTTGAATTCTATGGAAAGGTTACCCCCCCCCCTCGAGGCCCCTCGAGGCCACGCATCCTCTTATAAGACATTGTTTTGTCCCAAGAGCATCACACGATTTTCCAGCGCTAAAGCATTCGAGTCTGTAAGGCCGACCTCCAGATAGCTCGATGCATGTTTTCGAAACCGTTCCTTTTCCTCGTTTTCTTCCTCCCGCACCTTTGAGAGCGAGAGAGTGTAAAGGGAAAGAGGAGAAAGGAAGGTACAGGGGCAGGTTGGTGGGTGGCTGTGTTGGGGGTGGGTGCCTGTCCCACGCGCATGCGCCGTGGGAATAGCAAAGGTATTCATTCTTTCTTCTCTCTCTCTCTCTCTCGCAAGACATCCTTGAAATGCTTCTCCGAGAGAGTCGGCCATTACCAAAAACGACCTCGTTCGCCTTAACAAAAAAAGAGGAAAATAAAGAATACAAGCTCCCATTTGCATCTCTAATGTCCCACTCTGCTTCCTTTCCGATGTTAACGCCTATTTCGTCACTGGAAAGTGTTTCCAAATGGTGGCGGAGGTTCGTCCGTTAATTGGCTCCTCTTCCCCTTTTGCAGGTATATAAGGAATTACTATTTGCTGCTTCTACTCAAGGAAGGCAAAGTACAGTAAAGTGGGTGTATGTGTGTCGGAGTTCAAAGAGATAACATTGTCATTTAGGAGCATTAAAAATTACCTTAGTCGTTGAAGTGCGTTCCTGGGAGAACCTGGGAGAAAAAAGCAAGCCAATGTATATTTTTGCATTAGATTTGACTAACCGTAGGCTCTAAATTTTTACGTATGTGGAGATCAAAAGTATCGACAGATGAGTCTAGTCTGACACGACTATTTCTACGTAACTTATTTTTTGGTCCATAACTCGCCCTTAGAATGGCGGTCCGTTGAAAATTGAAGTAAAAATGGTTTTATTTAAATGCAAATGAAAATATCGCGGGAAATTTTTTTTATCCCAATGGATAGAGAGGGCATGGTGGCAAATAATCCTATTGGGAATCTATGATGAAAATTTTATTGATAATGTCCTGCGTGAAATGGACCTAGTGGTAAGTGGATAATGTATGCGAGTTGATATGTCCATTCGGAATAGGTAATATGCTGAGAGAGCTCTTCTCTAGCATTTTAAATTTCTTTGATACTTTTGAAATAGTTTACTGTTTCGAAATTTGAGTCCAAACCCTTTGTATATAATGTCAATGATTTGAAGCTCCAGTGGTGTATTTTTACACGGGTTTGTAAATTCCAAATAACGCACCAATGTCCTACCCTTATTCTGGCTAGTGTTGCTTTTAAAGCTGCTGGAGTGAAACTCCTTTTGGCATGGGGGTACCCAGAGAGGGGCAGGATGGGGCAGCTGCCCCCCAGAAGCAAAAATCGCAAATGTCTTTAAGGAAAATGATATTTTTCAGGCAAATGATTTTAAAAACTAATAAAGAGCTGTTAAAGTTACTTTAAAATGTTGATTACATTTACCTATTCCATGCTCAAATCTTACCTACAACTTGAACAACCATGGCCCTGCCCCACGCCCTAGTTTTGATCCTGGATACGCCCTTGCCTTTAGGATGAAATAATATATTTTTTGATAAAACAGGGAAAAATGATCAAGCGCGCTACGAGAACTGTAGTGTAATATATTGTCGTTTTGAGATTGAAATCGAGTTTTAATGCAGTTCGTTCGGTTTGACGATGAAATTTAATCAAATCATATACATGTTTCCTTAAATATTTTGATTTATCATGCACACACATCGAGACGAATTTTTTTTCATATGCCATGATGAAGATAACTACATTGCGTGCAACAAGTACTGTCCACTGTACTATAAGTACTGATGCTGTCCACTATTTCTGTGAGGTTTAGAACTCACCGTCTCAAGATCATCCTCAATTTAAAAAGCTGTTCTCTTATTGTGATAGTGGACTGCGCAATATCTTAGTTTAAATGCGTTTTTATTTCGCCAATCGCTCACAATAATCACTTTTCATAATTCTTTTGCCATGGTAACCGCTGATTCCCTCATATTCTTGGTATCTTAAGCTCTACTCGAGTGTTTTCCTCTTCTGCGTGTGTGAGACTCCCTTTTGTTCCATTCGATACTGAGCACTGCTGGACCATCCTTGACTTTGGTTCTCCGGGAAGGTCGACTCAAGGTCATGGGGGAAGGGGTTAAGGGAAGGAAGAGGGTGGGTTAGGGGGTGGGGGGATGGACTGGCCGCAGAAGAACTACCCCCCCCCCATTCCTGGACCCAGCATCCCCTTGTCCACCTTCGGTCTGCACACCACCTTTGTACCAGGCTTGTTTATCTTTCGCATTTCCTGTCGGACCATTTATAAGGGTACGCGCAGACCTGGCTTACAACTAACCTGCTTTGCGTGCGAGCATGAATGCGTGATTCGTTACGTGCGTTTCAAAGCTTATAAATCATGTATATTATTATTGTTTAGTTCTGCGTAAATGGTGGACAGTATGTCACTTCTGATCACTATAGGGTGAATTTTCTCCTCTGTTTATGGCAACACGATCATTTGTTAGATATTCTTAATGCTTTGCTGAGCAATGCAGGTAAGAGAAAAGGAGGGAGTTTCATACATGTAACAGATTAAACCGAAAAATTAAACAAACATGGTTTGTCGTTGTATCGTATTGGGAGGAAAGACGGTAGCATAAGGTTTTAATGCAGGAACATGGAGGAGTCCACCTAGAGACTTCAATCCATCATCGCTATTTTAACACTATTCTGCTCCTTCGGTATGTTCTACCATTGATGCGTTTTACTTGTGGTATGGGTCAAAAATGGCCTAGGTCTAACATTCTGTACATTTCCTACAAATTACAACAAAGGCTTCCCGAAATGATCAGGCTAAATTCCATGCAAAATGCCTACATTTGTATGCTTACTTTTATTCTTCTAGAACAATCCTCTCGAAATATTATTAAAATATATTTTATTGAACGAATTCACTAATCATAGATAAATATCTGAGTGATAGTTTGAACGATATTGAAAAATGACAGTAAAAATTAGAGTGGGAGTAAATAAAGTTTGTTGAGAAATCCCGTAGGTAGCAATTGTAAAGGCAGCAACGCGTTGATACACCTTTCCTTCAGTATCAACCTTCAGTGGAGCTTATATAAACATTTCCAACTTTAACCTGAGTCGGAAGTCGTTAATATTTTTTTATTCAATCTATGAGTTGCCTCGCGATAAAGGTAATTTAAAATTTACATCGAAGAATGTGTGGATTCTTATTTCCTTCGGTAAAGATACGATAAATTAGGGCTAGCGTATGATTCCTTTTTATTTTGAATGATAAATAATCAGACCGTGGCAAATGATGAGTATTGTTGTTTTCGAAAGTTGCTTAGAGTCTAAGGAATCCGGGTCGATGAAAGGAATGGAAATGAAAAGCGAAAGAAGAACTAGCGGGAGGCAAATATATGGATCTCCAGCGGGAGGACGGAGGAGGGTCACAGTTCGCTGGCCATGCCTATGCCCTGAGTGACCGCTCGCTCGGGCGATGCGATTCTTCCCAGCCACCCACGCTCCCATGATTCTGCTGCCTTCACGATGCAATTCCACGATACTCCTTGGGCGACCTTGCTCGGAGGGAGTGACGTGAATCTAGGACAGTGATTTGCTGAGGCTCCAACACATTATGTATGTTCACGTAAAAATTTACATTTTATATTGGCGTTTCCCTCTACGCATTCTCTACATTATTATGAAGATTTTAGATCTACCCGAGCAGCCTCCTGAAATATCTCTGAGCATTTAGCAGGGGGATCGAGTTGGTGTGGTGGCTAGTGTGTTGGCTTCCCACCCGGAGGGCTCAGGTTCAAATCCCGGCGATGGCAGAGAATTTTCAGAGACTGCCCGATCCCTGATTGAATGTTGTGTGGAGGACATTTCAAGCGCAGCACTTTTAAGCATTACTGCTGTTACATTTGTCCCTTGGCGCCTTTCGTTAAGAGCAGGCTAATGCCGACGCCGGGTTTCTCTCCACTCTTCCTTACCTGCCCTTCCTTCATGGCGCAAATGACCTCAGCTGTCGGTCGCCTCCTCCAATGCCATACCAAAGCATTTAGCAGAATATTTGATGTGAGAAATATTTAGGTTCACAGTATGAAACTGAGATGAACGGCAATTAGCATATTATTTGGTATAATAGCTGAGAAAAACATGACACATTTATTTCTTTAATATTATATTAGATACCATTGATAACGGCAGTCATGAATTGAATTCTTGTGGAAAAATATTTAAGAATGCTCTATGTTTACGAATTTCCTAGCAGTGTAAACAGCAAATTATCAATGATAGCGTTGTGGGAAATGTTATTAGAGTTCATTTATCTAGTAGATGTGAAAAATGATCGTTTATTACAGGTAGAGCACATTTTTTTTCCTTCAAAACCTTTTATGGAATTCAGAGTGTCCAAAGATACAAAAGCTATAGTTATAGCTCAGTGCTTTCATTTATACTCGTGTGGTAGACGTTATTAAGTGAAAGCATTTTTAATAAAATACGCGTCATCGTCTTTTTACGTCACCTTTTGGATGTCTTTAGCATTGCCCCTAAAACATATACCAAAGGTTATCCCTTCATCGTACAATACTTAGGGAAAAATATTAAAACAACGTGTTAGAGGACAAAGCTAACTAAATTTTCACGAGCTTACTCCGTAGCTCTGTCTCTGTAGTAGTCTCTTAAGGCCGTCCCTCAGCGCGATGGGCGAGAACACTTCCGCCAACCCGCATGTGAGTGTCACCACCATCTCCTCCCTGGCTACGTGATGGATTGAGAAATAATACGATCTTCATTCGTGGTTTATTTTGAAAGATGTATTAATGAGAATAATGCTAGACGAGGAAACACTAGGATCGCACATCATTGGCCTGAAATTTACATATTGTATCATATGCAGTAATATTTATCGTGTGTTATAAAATTTTATGTTTCCTTAGTATCATGAAAATTTATGGGTAAGAGAATTGAATGTCGCAATAAAATGTTTCAACTGCCGTTATATTTTCAACTTAAAATTTGAACGCGTAATGTATCTGTGCACATACGTGGTTTTTCAGTGTCGATCTTCGTATAAATATCCTCTGTTGGAGCTTATAAAAATATACTTCCAGTATTATTTCTAGCCGGAAGTTGAAGTCTTACATTTTTTATTTTATCTTTTGAGTTTTCAAGGGATTTATTTGAAAATCTACATGAAAGAATGTCGCAATATTTACTTCCGTAAGTAAATATTCGTATTCAATGCCATCCTGACATAATTCTCGCGGAGGACAGAGAGTTAACTCTATGTTTAGTTTCCCACAGTTAATGTGGACGTTACGTTTACGATATTTTACTACAGTTATGATTTGTGTGTATTTTTCTAATTTAATGGAACATCGTTTAATTAGAAATGGAGTGGGAGGGGCTGAGGATACAAGGGATACAGGTGATTTTTCTTCTAAATAGAGTTAGGTACAGAAATTGATAGAAGAAATATACTAAAACTTGGTGACCAAGGGATACGAGTGAGTCTCTGTTCTGAGCTGACATCAAGTGGAAAATCAAAGGCACCATTAAACATCTAGTTGAACTCGTTTGTATTATTTACTTAAACTCTGTTTAGAAAAGTTTATCACTGGAACCCCTTGGCTTCTCGCTCCGTCAATCGTATTCATTTCGCATATATAGTAATAAAGGGATGAGCCGCTTCATCCTTAAAGAATGAAAATATGACGAATGTGTTGAGGAGGAGTGAGGGGAGGTAATGAGGCGGAGGGGGTGGGGAGAGGAGGGGAGGCGAGGGTGGCTGCTAAGAGAAAGAGGCCGCTGCTCGCTCCGAGCGGCTGGCCTGCTAACCTGCTTCCGAAAAAATAGCCGGGTTCACTTGCATCCATCCACTCCTACTAGCATAAGATCCCTTCGATGTGAGCTGCTGGGGCCGCCACGCCACTGGAAAGGTGAGACATGAGGTTGAGCGATCGGATGGATATTCATCGGAGGCAGGACGACGTCAAAATATTGTCAAGCCGCTTTTTTAAAATTCCCCGCAAACGCAGTTTCTTCGCGAAACAACCTGTCATCGATTGAGATCATTTAGAATATTGCATTTCACGTTTTAAAATGTTAATATTACCTGTTCTTTGAAGTTAGCGATAAAATTAGCCGAACGCCTAATTTAAGGCTAGCCAATGAGTGATATGTGTAACCTCGCTGATGTAAATATATAGAATCACACCCGTATTATTTGCTATCAGCCACAATTTGCTAGCTTATGTACTGAAGCTGCACTACACTCCGCTTATTGTATGCCAATGGCAAATACGTTCGGAATAACGATTATTAACTTTTTTAAGAAAAACATTTAGTGGTTATGTGGCTGTTGCAAAAATTGTTATTTTAGAAAAGTAAGATTCTTTTCCATTTTGCTTGTATCACATTATTTTGCATATAATTTAAAACATAAAGTAATGCTTTTTTGTAAATAATATTAACTTGAATTTTGAGAATGATATAGACGGTCCCATAGAAGCTCTCTCTAAATACAGTAGCGCCATCTCTTCGTTGTATTGTAGTCATTGGCACTTTTAAAGGAAGTATTGAATCATACCGCTAGCTGCAATCCATACCTTACAATTCGCATGCAATGGTCTTTGAGAAGCACTTCAAAAATATGAGCCTGGAAGAATAACTACCAAACCTTAACTTTAAGAGCCTGAATGTCTGTCGTCTCAAGGCTGATTTCCTTGTTACAAGGAGGAATTCTCCATGTTAGTGCACGATGGTGAAGTAAGTTGCTCTCTTTCATTTCTGGTGAATTGAATACTTTTTGTACTCCAAGATGCATCATATTAATATTTAATACTATTTTCCTCCTTGTAATCATTCCAATGCAGTTTCCAACTGCAAAATATTAAATTTTTTTTAAAGCTGAAAACTGCCATTTCGTAGACATTTTCATAGTCCTGTTTGGGTGCTTGTACCCTGAATACGGCGGGTTTAGATGGTGATCGGCATCCTATTCATTGTTTCCAACCATTGTGTAGTATTTTTCCCAACTTATTACCATGAATGTTGACACGTTGTTCGCCAATCAATAATTTCAGCCCACTGTGCGTCAGTGGCGATTTCCAATGCTTTCGACTCCTTACACATCCACTACTTCACCATTTTTCGTTTTATTTCGTACTCTCGGGTGCAACTCCGTCCGCAGTAGCGGCGTCAGCGAAATATAAGGAAGAAACGAGCACGCTTACGTATGAACGAATGTTCTCGGAAACGGGGTCGAGGGGAGGCGCGGGCGGCATCACTGCCCCCCCCTCCTCTCCTCGACGTCCCCTTCCCCCCACTTCTCACGCCAAAGACGCTCACGTTCGTCTTCTCTTTCCACTTCCACCCACTGGAGCGCGAGTACTCATCCTTGCCGACTTCCGTCGCGCCTTTACTCCTAAATTTTCCATGAAACGAAGGATGCACCGAATGCATCTCATGCGTTTGGGTTGTAGTGTGTGCAGGTGGAATCGAACGCAGCAAAGTCTTCACAGAGCATACAAAAAAAGGAGCGAAGGGAATGTAATTCAATTGTGTGCAAAGGAAAAGTCAATATGACAAATTGAAAATTAAGTGAGGAGTATTTTCCATCCAATGTTACTCCCGTGTTTGTTCCCGGGACTATCTTCTCCCTTTTTAGAGAAATAAGATAAGATTTAAAATGTATAGCTCAATTTTTTACTTTGAAGATATATGATAAATTAAGAACATAAAGTATATAATCTACAATTTGTTGCTATTCTAGTTTCCTTACTCATTTTCATTGATTTATACTCTGCTTATAAGAAGCTAATTACATAATTTCTTTGATTTGGTGGAAAAACTTAGAAATATTTTTCGCGTATAAATTTCTAACAGGTTATGAATAGAATAACTTTTCCCGTGCCCAGAGGAGTTTTGACTATTTCATGCAATATAAAGTGAGCACTCATAAATTAATGCTATGAAAACATTTATAATGTAGTTCCGAGTATTTTTTCCTACTGCGTCATCTTTCCTGTATTTTTGTTCTCTTTCCTCTTCTGTTTATCAAAGCGGCATCCTGACTTTGCCTCCTATTTTCCTCGCCCGGAAGTTGCTCCGTGGATATATAATTTACAAATTGCTGAGTAAATAAAATTTTCAAAATGAAAGAGGTTGTTCTTCTTATTCCCAGAGACCAGCTTTTACGATTTTTCTTCATCCCGGGGCTAATCAGGGAATCTTCTGATACAGGGCAACGCTCTTAAAGTGCGTCTCTCGCCCGCACGGTCATTCACAGTGACTACATAATTCATTCCACCAGGGTTTTTAAAATTTTCTTTCTTTGCCCACACCATCGCCTGGACGTCGGTTCTTTTTTCATCTCCATCTCGCCCTTGCATCAAGGGGGAGTGTGTGAGAGAGACGGCGTTGCGTACATACATCTTGCCGTCCACCGCGAGCACTTGTGTGTAGATACAGGGCAGCACGACGACGCCCGGCGCGCATGCATACATTCGGGTGCACTTCACCTTTTCACGAATGCGCATTGCATTACGAAGAGTCCCTCCTCCCCCGTTACGTCCAGCGTTTCTGAGTTCTGAGCCGAGTGGGGTGAGGTGATGTAGCAGAGGGTTAGTAGGGGGAGGCGTGGTAGCGTAGTTGGTTGAGGGCTAAGCCACTGATCCATTAGTCTCAGGTTACAAAAATAAGATGAGGTGAAGAGATGAATCTTATGTATAATGCTAATTCAATAAATGGTTGTTTGTGGTCGCCCTGTGTTATTTGTTGTAACCCCGATGTAAATGCCAAATATTGCTGTTTTCAGTGTGAATAAATATTAAATAAATTTAAATAAAATTAAAATAAATATGATAATAAATTAATTATTCCGTCATGCCTTCGAAAATAACAATTTTCTGAGTCAGAGGTATAGCGGGATACGATTTGTCTTAGCGGGAAATGTCTTCTTTTCATACAACCTCAGCCATATAGAATATCCTTTTTAAGTGAGAGATTGAGTTTTAGAAACTTAATCGAATCCAATTCTCGAGTTTACTCTCACTGCGATGACGGCATCGGACATCGCCCAGTAATTTTTTTGGAAAAAAATGCAAGGTAGTCCAGGGAGAGGCCTCGAAAGCTTCAGGCTGATTTGGATAGGTTAGGGTAGAGCCGTATCGTTCGAGGGTAGGGTCACCTGATGATTCAGTGGAGGACAGAGGCAAACCAATGAGTGGTAGTACAATTGTGCACATCTACGTCGTTGACTAATATTCTTCCACCTCCGAGTCTCGAGTTCGAAACTGGGCAGATATGGTACGAGTTTAATGGGAATGGGAATAATGCCACAAATATCTTTCTGGTGCAAGATATATCAGTGAAATTAAGACTGTGAATTTGTATAAGTGAGAATGTGAATGCGAAAAAATTCAATATTTACTGTGTTGTATGCTATCATTTAATTCAATTCAATTGTATTGTTGGTGTCGAAAATGTGCATTCTTCTAATAAGGTGCATTTCACTAAAAGGTTGGCGGTACCTCATGAAGTCTGGTAATTTATTTAAAATCCTAGTTTTAAATTTTTAATTTAATTTTAAGTGAAATTTTGGCGCTCAGTTGAAAATTTATTTCCAAATCATAGTGAGGGTCCTATTTCTCTATATCCCAACCAGAGCTGTTCAGCACGATGCATTTTCGTCTTTCATGGCATTATAGCCTCATAGATCCAAGTAATATAAAAACTTGATTGGAGTTCTGTCCCATCTTCAGGTCACATCATACCTTTTTGTGTCCTGGATCTCTCACCATCAACGCTCACTTTATGGCACTCAGTACACTTCTACATCATAGTTATTATCAGTAGCATTTTCCTAAATGTAACCTTGCCTCTTTTATTTTAGGTTACGATTTTATTTTACGTTCATCTCGGTCAAAAATGGACGGAATGGCTTAGGCTTGGTATAGAATTCGCCAAAGATATAAAACTGGACCGATTCATCAGGAGAATGGAAACTCCTTAGTGTCTCTCATCTTCTGCGGTCCAGGATCAGCTCTCTCGCGGAGATTAGGGTGCAAGGGAGACTCCCAAATGGCACCGGGATGCCGCTTCCGAATGCTGCTTTTTAGCCGGCGAGAATAAAACGAAACGGGAATGAAAAGATGCCGCCACAAAAGAATTCCCATGATGTGCCGGCACCGTCCCGCGTGGCGCAGCCTTGCGCTCCGTAATCTGCGGAATTCCCCCGTTCCCTTTAACGGCGTGTAATCCTCCGCTCTGCGCTCTCTTCATACCTGCAGGATTTGCCGAATATACGGTGCCGGATTATGGAGCTCGTTCCGCGTACCCCGAGTCGCGAGCTGGGCACATAAATTTAAACCACGCTCTTGACTTTTTTTCGTTCTCTCTTTTAATTCTGACGGTATTTCCACGCACAGAGCGGATTATCTCCGCCAAAAGCCTAAGTAAGAGAGATTCTCGAGGAAGCGGAGATTTTCCGCGGCCATCTCTTTATATTAACTTTTTTCAGGACCCTACCGGATGTGATTTCGCGTTTCGTGAACTTGCGATACCCGAATTCGATAGCTTCTCAATAAATATTGGGGGTAATAAGCCATGTAGACCATGAGTGTTAGGTGATTTTTTGAAAAATTATGGTATAAATTGTGCCACTACCGTAAAATTGTCGATTTAAGATTTTTTGAACGATAGAACGTGTCCGATATTTAGTGTTTAACAGTATAAACTGAAAATCGGAAGAAAAATGTAGTGAAAAATGGTAAAATAGCAAATTTCATTGCTATCTAAAATGTAACACCTACATATATTGAAGTTCAGCATGGAAATGATGTCTATGAAGGTTAAAATGTTATTCAAAGACTCTCTTGGGCTTAATCCACTAAAGCTTTTTCACGCCACCAACAAAATTCTTGCGATACGAGTCTTGGCTCGAGAGAATTGTTTGCTAAATTCCAAATGGTAGAGAAAAGGGATCTATTGTGTTGTATAAATTGCGTGATGTGCACTCACCCACTGCTTAATCTTATCTTTACCCTCGGCTGCATGAACCAAATCTGTATTCCTGAATGTGTGAAAATAATTGCATTCGTAGATTTAATCATTGTCCTGATCCGTGACAGATTTTTTTGCACAGTTATTGATTTCCTCTTTTGTTGAACCAATTGAGACCGCAGATGTCGAGAAAAAAAGTTTCCTGTCCCCAGTCTTACTCCCAACGCATCCCTTCAACTTATTCACTTTTTCTTCGAGGGAAAACTGCTCGGGGAATCCGCTATTTGAGCGGAAAAATAAATAGCGGTAAACTTCAACGCTTCATTGGCTTTCCTTTACCCATTCCGGTGGCGTTTCACATTTTTGTTGTGCTCTCTCTCTCTCTCTCTTCGCCATTCAATGAATATCGTCTAGACATCTTCGCGGTTTCTCGACAGGAAACGACAGCGAGTGAAGTCGCTGGGAACCAGATGCGGTTCGTCGCACCGTAGGATCTTCCCCGCGGCAGATCACACCCTCCAGTATTGACCTCCAAAATCCTTTCCGTTGACTTTTGCTTTGTTTTGCATCCGATGGGCTCGAAAAGAAAGATCGAGGGCGCGCACGGGGAGGGGAATGTGTTTTCTCTTGCCCGCCGCCGACAGGAAAATCGCTTTAATGTGGGTTAGCTGCATTTAGTTGCATGGTTTTTTTTTCTTTGCTTTCCCTACCTACATTCCACCGCAATGAGTGATGGCAAGTCTTGAAGAGAAGTTGGAGAGAGGTGTATTTAATTTGGAAAGCGACCAAATTTGGCCCCTTTCACGTTGGCGTGATATTTCAAGAGACTCGACGAACGGGAAATTATCCTTCGGTAACGAAATGTCCTTTTTAAATTTTTCTATTACAGGTTGACTTATTTTAATTGTATTTTGTGTTTGAAAATACGACGGTTTGGTTTTCGGAGTCAAGCCAAAGTATCCAATGGCCTTTCGCGAGGAACAACTTGCGGTTAGCCATCACTAGACAGTGAAATAACCTTATTTAAACTTTTCCACTGTGCAAAGACGATTTGTAGAAATTAATTCGCTATTGATAAAGCGGATTTAATTAATGAGCCATTCTTTATAGCATTTATCAGAGTCCCGAAGATCATAGCGTCGAATCGAGTGACGCGTATGAACACGCCCAACCAAATGTCCTCTCGGTGCAATTTTATGATGTCAATAAAAATCGCAAAAATCCCTGGCACTGGGACTTGGCTTTCTATATCTGTATGAAATATACGAGTAGATGTAAAAGATATATCTTTACATTTGAATGAAACCTTTAGTTTTGAATCAGCGCTGAAGTACCTCTGTCGGAAGAGGGTCAAGTTGATTCGTGACCAGAGAGTTGATTATCCATCGCAAGGGTCTAGGCTCAAGTTGCGTCCATGTCAGAAGTATTATATTTCAGTTCTTTCTTTGGTGCTCTGTGAGCGCGTCTTTAGTATTTCATCTTGTAGGATTGGGCGATAACCCCTTAGCAACCTACTTCGAGGCAGAATAGACATTCGCCGTCGCTGAGTTTCTCTCAACTATTTCTTCCCATCCCCACACTCAATGCGGATGCCTTGAATTCAAGGCATCCCGCGCTAGCCTAGGACGCGGATGCCTTGAATACAAGGCATCGGTCTCGTTAGGTTTCTCGGCCCGCCATCTGCCTCCGCGTCTTCTACTAGACCCTGCAATTGTGCCCAGCGTCTCAGTGTGTCTTCTCCTGTGACTGGATACATGTCGTTTGCTTGCAGCAGATTTTTTGCATTCTTTTTATTATACTATATTTATTATAATTTTATTATAATATTTAATATTTTCTTTATTAATAGTAAAAATTTTAATGATTTTCAACTATGTATGATTGTATACGATTAAGGAAGACACAATATCTGATATTATTGCAAAATATTTTTTCCGCGTGGCGGTATGTTATGATAAATTTTCTCAGCATTGAGTGTGTTAAACGCGGAAATGCCCTCAGCTGTCCGTCAATAACCAACTGACAAAAGGATGCTCAATTGGTAATTTTAAATGTCGTTCTCTGCCGGTGGAAATCTAATATTTCTGTCCGTCATCGCTTCGAACAGTCATATTTAAAGATACATCGCTCTTTTTCCATGATTTTTTTTTTCATTTTTATCTGCCGAAATCGTATGAGTAAGAATTAGCCAATGGAGAGCTCACTTGCTCCCTCCACTAACTGAATATTCGCTGTAAAAGCCTCGAGGTCAAATTAACGGAGCGTTTGGGTTGACAGCGTGTCAAGCTTTTGCCCTCAAAAAGCTGTCAGTTGGCGTTTACCCTCTGGGAGTCCCGAAGTGGATGGATGAAATATAGATAGGTTTGGACAGGCGGACGTTTTGCGAGCACTGAAGTTCGCGGTCAGCACCGCAAATAGAGCCCGAGGTTTTTATCAATTAGGTCCACCTGAGATATCAAAGAGAGATTTAATGCCTAATCGGTGGTTTTCAGCAGGAGGATGAGGAAAGACGAAACTGGCTTTTTTCATTTGAAATTCAAGATTCCGGAATATTTAACGATATGGTGGAATTGATAGGGTAGGCGTTGAAGGGAATTGAAATAATATTTTCACAATTACTAAATTGAATTATCTCTGTTTTACCACACTCTATTCTGAAAAGGTAATTAAAATTTAGCATGCAAGGCAACTAGAATAGGTAATGGCATCGTTGTCAAGAGAAAAATGTCTAGAAATAAAAACCGGCCTTGAAAATTCGATTGAGAAGAGGAATAAATTGAGATAAAAGATATAAATAAGTCCAGAACCAAATCAGCACTGATTTTATGAAGTTTTTTTTCATCCCGATTAGGCGCTTGACTATTTATCAAGCAATACAAGCCTTTGCTCCAATCGTGGCATAATTAATAATTTTATCTCTCTTCTAATATTTTGTTTTATTTTAAGAAAGTATTACTAGCGGCAGTTTTTTTAAATTGATTGTACAAATTAAACTACTTATATCGTTTTAGGTACGATTAATTCAAAGGTGGATGTTTTCTGTCGCTCATGACTACCTCGGAAGCATTCACTTTCATCACCCGAAATGCAATTCCTTCTATTATTATTACAGTATTCTACCGATTAAGGTAAGTTTTCATGTAGTACTAAAGAAGTGATTTGGGGCTCCTCCCTTTCCTTCCAGCGCTGCCTTATTCAATTCACTGTAAGGCCTACTCCCTTTCAGTCTATCTAAAAATCCTATTCTTTTCCTTCCCCTCCCTCGTTTCCCTAACATTCTACCCTCTAACTCCATTTTCAACATCCCCTGCCCACCAAGTACTCGATCCATCCATACATTCTGTCTCCTCCGTGCCTCATCTAAAAGCTGCCTCTCCTCGCCAAACATATCCTGCACTTCGTCGTTCCTTTTCCTCTCCGTCCATTTCACCTTCTTCATTCTTCTCCGTACCCATTCTGCGATTCCTTTAAATAACATTATTTATGCTCTAACACGAACGTGGAGTTGATGTGCGCATGAAGATTGTGGTATTCACTCCTCGTTGAAATTTACAAAAAAAAATTAAAAAATCTCTATCAAACGATTGATGGCGCATACATTTGGGAAAAAAGTAGCCTTTCCTCTGTCGCACCAACCTGTGCTCTTGACCAGGGTGTTGCAAAACTGTGCGCGAGGAAAAATGTCCCCCGAAATATTGCCGAGCCGCTGTCAATCAAGGGATGGGGAAAAATGTGGAAAATGTGGAAGTGCGCCACTTATTTCGCAACTTGTTCGGAGGCGGGACGCATTACCTGCTTTGACAGGTCTGTCGCTGCGTGCGGAGGACGGAGGCATTGAGAGGAGGGGATGGGGGGATAGAAGTGGGGTTTTGTGACGGGAGGTCGTCCACCTGAAAGTGACGCGGGTGCGCGTGTATATATTTTCGTGTCCGAGGGAGAGGTTTTCCTTTTTTTCCTTTTCTTCGAAGTTTAAAGCGGAGATTTGTGTGTTGTTCTGGGATAATGGAGGCGGAGACGTGGTAAAGTCATCGGGTGCGTCGCCCTTTTGCGGTAAATGAGGCGAACGCCCTTCGCCTCATTGAAGCGCGCTGGTCCTGCTAATGATTATTTTAGTTTTTTTTTCGTCCATCCATCCTTATTTTTGGCTCTTTTGAAAGGAGAAATTGCATCACTTTTTTGTCTCCGAAAGTTTTGAAAGATGGTTCTTTTCAGTTCAAAATACCTCATTTCGGTTTATTTTTTTCCTCTAGCGGAAGACGAACAACGTCAGCATTCAATCCTTCTGAGGCGCTATAAGAAGCCACTTTCCACTTCTCGATTTTCCGTGGATAATGTTTTTATTCATTTTTTTGCCGTATTTTAATTTATCTCTAACCCGCTGATAATAATAGGCATCTTTGTGTATAATCCAACCCTGTGTGTTACTGTGATTGCGAAGTTGAATTATTTTCGTTCTAGCGCTAATTGCTATCATTTTTTACGCCCTGCGCAAGTGGTTGGCATGTATCTATTTCTGTATATTTGTTTTATTGCGATAGATGATGGTTTTTCTAAAACTGTTGTCATGTTTTACGTACCGGATCAGGTATTTCAGATCAATCCATCAATTTTCGCCTATAATTTCTGATCCTACTGCACTGGTACCCTCCTGACATGTCAAAAACTATGTGTACGAGCGCGCTCGAAATATCTTGAACGGAGGGTGTTGCATCTTCTCCTTTCCAATTATTGGTTAGTTATTATTTCTTGTTTTAAAGTATTGTAAAATTCTTCCTTCTAGAAAACTGCTACACTAGGGCATTACCCATGTTGGTAATGATGAAGCTAAAGCTTTCATTGACAACTTTTGTCTCGAATCATTTATGGATATACTGCAGTGAAACACTTTTAGTTGTGTATCAAATTTCAAATTTCCAGAGAGTGAAATTTAAACTGCGATAAGAAGTATGAATGGCTGAATTTTGATTCTGATCTTTGGTGGCTGCTTTTGAATCAATATATTTTACGTCCTCCTGGCTCATTATGGTCTACATTCCCTGCAGTTTAATGCAGGTCTCGTTCAGTAATGTAAACGCTTTTGTACTTCTTATTCAAAAGCTGATATTCCTTTTTCAGAAGTGACTATACGAGCTTTCGTGGTGGTCCGCAAACGTCGAACGCAATTTTTAGATTTCAACAATGATGTGACGAAAATTACCCGCTATGGAGATTCCTAACAAGGAATCTACTTGTAAGAGTGGAGAGAGAAAAAAAACAGTTCGAGAGCAGCAGTAAAGTGGATCATACAAGGCATTGGGAATTGCCTTTACACACACGCACACAAACACTATCTACACATCTGGCGTGGCATTCCGTTTCCATTTATTCTCGGAGAGAGGATTTATCGTCTGAGACTTATCCGCCCGTCTTCCCCTAATGAAAGAGTGGGAGGGATGGAGATGAGGGAGGTAGATAGGCCAGTGGGAGGAATTGAGAGGAAATCCGGATGGAGATATTCGTGGGCAGCAGTGGCGGAGGGAGGGAGGGAGGAAGGGCGCCCCGCAATCTTATCTGCCTCCCACTCCCCCCTGGCGCACTAAACAAGCGGTAAACGCCCGCGAGAAATAGCCCTTAAGTGCACCCGCCCTCCACCTCCTTTCCCAAGGCGCCGATAATTTACTTTGCGACCGTCCCCACTCCTCCTTCCTATCTCTCCATCCCTGACGCCGACTTTCCCTCATTTGTTTTTTCTCGTTTCTTCATCCTCCTCTCGTCTCTTCTTCCCTCCCGTCCCTCTTCCTTCCCTGTCGTCTCTCATCTTGAGCAATCTCTCGGTGTCTTGAATTTATTTCAAGCTTGGCGAACGATCGACCACATCTCAAGTATTTTTCGTCAATTGTTCCTGCTGCTCTAATATTAATATTGGTTCTGAATTTCAAAATGACTTATCTCGAGGAAGGCGTAATCTTGATTCATGCGGCAGTTCCTCAAGTTTGAAACAGTTTACTTTCTCGAAGATATTTGAGCAAGTGTTTCCGCTTCTGTCTATTCCAAGGCCCCTATATCTCGACACAACTGAAGCTTGACTAGCGATCAACCTCATACAGACGTATTTTGTTTATGTTGCTCTATCCATTGTTACTTTGGGTCTGATTTTTACGATTGCTTGAGAAAAAAAAGTCATCCCTTGATTCATACTTTACATCAACTCTATAAAAGTTAAGTCTTTCAAAAATATTTAAACAAATTTGTCAGCTTCTGTTTGCTATTCAGTTGCAGTATTAACTCTGTTTTCTCATATCATGCCTATTTTTCTGATATTGCATGGATAAAAAGCTTTTATTTTTTCTGCTCATTCAGTTGCATGTTAATCCACACGATAACAACACCTTCCTTAGCAACTCTATTTTCACTTGTAAGTAATTAGAGAAAAATAAATCCCTTTCTTCATTTCTTGGTTAGCAAGGTATCAAATGGATCTGTCTGTGTCCATGAACCATTCAACGGAACTAAAATTTGCACACGGATATTTTGACTAAATATGCCTGTCATAGCGACAAAAGGTATTAGCTTACCAACCAATTTTTCTCCTATTACTTTTACGCTAATACTTATGGACATTTTTCAATCTAATTTTCCCGTGTTATTTACCATACACGCGCATTTTTCATTTATTTATTTCGTGTCCTGTTTCGTCATGCAATTACTGAACGACTGGTAAAATTGTATTTCGGTTCATCTCTGTAGCCATAAGTTAAAAAATTTCAGAACAAAGTTGAATTTTTCCCTTTTGATTTTTCATGATTCCCATAGTTGCGTTTGCTCTCACCTTTGCCCTTAATCTGCTATCCCAATTTCAACTTTCTACCGGGATCTTATGCTCCTGATTTCCCTCGATTGATGGACTTTTACTCGGGCGAATTATTCCTGCATCGTGCTTATCCACTCCCCCATTAATTACCCTTTCTCCGTTAAAATTGCACGAACAGAATAGATGCCTCTTCAACTTTTGTAACTTCTTTTAATAGATGTGGAATTCAAGCATTTATGAGCATACTTCGCTGTATAGAGAACCTACATTCTTGGACAAGAATATAAAATATAAGTGGTTATAATGTGAAACAGGGATAAGGAAACTGAAAATTTGTTTTCGTGTTGGCTAGGAAAGAAGACTATCAATCCCCGAGTGTCTACTTGATTTTGGACTCCCAGAAGTTATTTGAAAAAAACGTAGTATCAGTTTTTCTGTCCCTTCTTTCTCCTGTCCTGGTTTTTGTCTCATTTTGTTTCATTTATTGAGACGTATTTACTTCGTTTGAAAATTAATTTTCTGTTATGCCAAATTGATTTTTCATGATGCCATAATAAACCCTTATTAATTGACCTTGAGTTGAGTTTTTTAAGGATTCTTTGAAAAATAATTGAAGTGTAATCAAAGGTGCTTCACTCCATACCAGAAACAATGGCAGTCAACATGCAGATCCTTATATAGGCTCCTGGTGTATTCCCACAGGAGAGGAGTGAGATTGGCGACCACGATAGACAAGTTCGTGAAAGACCTTTCTCTCGACTGGACCCGAAAAAACTTTTCGATACCATTCTCTCCCTCTTCGTGAGGGCATTCGGCATTTATTTTTTTACCTCCACAATCTTCCTCGTTCCTTCTCGAGAATGCCTGTTTCCTTCTATTTCGATCTGTGCTATCTTGGAGGAGGCGTAGAGGAGTCGCCGCAAGTCGTTTTACTAGAGGTTAAACGGAGGGAAAGGTGGTCGGACACGTTTTATCTACGTTTCCTCTTACAATATCACCCGGACTCACTTTCCGATTTCCCCGCTGCCCGCCTGCTTCCTCGTCGCACCCAAGAGTGCGGGAGTGGAGAGTTGGGGAGCGCCCAGAACTCCTTATTTGTCGCCGGACACGAACAAAAGCATTTCCTATTGCGTGGACACTTTCACCCTCTGCCGACCGACCCAGAAGGGACGTGTCTGAACGCGCGGGCCGACCAACCGCGTTCCTTTGTCTCGCTCTTACTCTACCCCTCTTGAGAACTATCCTGAACTCTTCTGTGGACGATTTTTGCCCCGCATTTCTTATGGGGAAATCTCAATTATCGATGGACCAATACACCGTTGAGATATGTCGACTAATTGAGTCGCTGAACCTAATATAATGCAATATTAATGGCTGTATGCCGCGTATTGGATTAGCTGGCACACGACACGGAGCTCCCAATTAGGCCGACGAGAACTGTTTCAAATGGGAAATGCGCAAAATTGGAATGCAATATGTAGTCACTTTTTTGTTTGCTTAAACTTTAGTATTAAATAAAAGTGGCTTATTGGGCAAATAGAAATTCAAAATAAGTGTTTGAGCTGGTAAAAAGTTATCGAAGTTGCAAGCGTGTTTTATTATCATTGGTGGACTTTAAAAAATATATTTTTTTAAGTTTTGTATCAATATGTCAAAATATGAGGTGATGCATTCACGTGAAATAATGGTTTGCATGAATTTTATGCACTACCTTATAAGCGCACATGAATTCAAGTATCGCGATTGTTCAAGAACGAAGGCAGTTTTTCGTACCTCTATTTAGAATTTCAAATATTTCATCTCCGAACTATTCACTTTTATCTTCCACTCCACCCAAGCGATTTTTTCTCTATTAGTACGATAAACTAACCTTCAGCTTACGTGAAAACATATTTCTTTTAATGTTATGTGAAATTATAGTATAAACGCATATAATAATTAATAATAGCTTTACCTTTACTTCAAACACCCTTAGGTTCCTATTGCACCGGAGAGACGAACAATTTTAGGAAGAATACATTGTGGAGGAGACGAAAGAGCATCAAAATATATGACTATTACCTTCAAAAAGCTTTTCAACCTCTCTCGTGTGTATTGTAATGTTTGCTTCCTGCGTGAGGACGTTGATGAATGTCTCCATTGAAAACTTGGGCTTAAAAAACGAGCATGAATTCTTCGGTAAAAGTGAAGAAAGGCGACACACGCTCGGAAAAAAACGCATCGCCTTGAGCACTCAGGGCATCCTCCTTCCCAATCGGAGAAGATTTACGGCGCGACTCTTTGTCCCCGAAATGTAATATCACTTCCTTCGGAGAGCGCCGCAACAGCTAGCGTGAGCAGAGGTCTAAGGAAAGAAGTCGCCTCTCTTTCTAACTTTTTCCCTCTTGGCTATCTCAGTAAAATCATGAGGGAAGTATTCCTATACGTATGCATGCAAATGCTTTGAACATGTCTCAATTTTTTTTCAAGCACATATGAATGGTTTGGAAGCCAAGGGGTACAAGTGATTTTTTTCTCAACAGATTTAGGTAACGTTAATTGTTAGAATAAATACACAAAAACCTGGTTGCCAAGGGGAACGAGTGAGTCTCTGTTCTGTGCTGACATCCAGTGGAAAATTAAATGCACTACTAAGTATCTAATTGATTTCTTTTGTTTTCTATACCTAATTTCTGTACCTAACTCTGTGTGGAAAAAAGAAATAACTTGTACTCCTTGGCTTCCAACCCATTCAAATGTTTTCTTTATTTAACGTGTTCTATGTGCACGGATTCTAAACGAACATTCTTGAATAAATCGAAATCAGAAAGCATCTAGCAGACCCGAGCGCATCCCTGTGCAATTTGCTATTTACTTGAGCTCTTTCTTACGATTTCCGAGTTTCTACGTTTAATCAAACCAAAACTTTAATCCTTATTCCTGTCTGGGTCGTCCAACAACCACAATCCCGTTCTCTTTTTTAGTAAAATGATTTTAATTACCTCGATTACTAACTTTGTATTCACCTGTTCAGTTTATTTTCATTTTAAAATTCTCGGAATGTTTTATTCCATAATCAACATCTCTTGTCAAAACAATGACCAACTGCTTAACACTAAAACTGTTTCGAATAACATTTTGCCGCAGAGCGGCGAAGTGTTATTCGATAGCAGTGAGAGTCATTTAAAAAGTTGCGGGAAGATACTGAGTCATTGTGAAGAATGCAAAATACTTACTTGACGTTTCTACGTTTCCCACACGCGTTGCGTTGCGTTATGTCATCCTCCTGCGCAAAACCAGAGCAACCTTGTGTTCAAGGTGGCAAAATGCGAGCAAGAGAACCTAAACTCTCCCCCTCGCACTTGGCCAAGTGACTCCCCTTATCCTTCCTTGCTTGCGGGAGAAAGGACGCCCGCTACACAATGGGTTTCCCTCCGCAAATATGGAGCGTCGTCGCCGCTTTTTCGAGGACGGATGGGCGTCGTCAAATGTTTGCTCTTCTCCTCCCGAAGACTACGGCTTGCTCTTGGACTGTGCTCGTGGTCGAGAGGGTGAGGTTTTTCTCCGCGTCAACGTTTTGTCCCGGCTTATCCGCGTCTCCTCCTCGTCCGAGAAAGCATCCTATCGCTCACCTGACTGACGTGTTTGCACAACGCTGTTTGACGCGACTTGTCCTTTTGTGTCGCGCCCCTTTGATGCCCCGCACAATTTTCCGGCGTGAAAGCTTTATGAGCGTTTTGCGCACGTATAACCATTGATCTTCCCGCGATGGGATGACTCCCGATTTCCACTTCCTTACGCAAATCGCGTTTCCTGCTCCCATTTTTCAATTACAGCCCGGTGACAAAACAGGATGATGCAACTTGTAGAAAGCGTGAGGAAGTTTTGAGGTCTAGAAACGATAACTTTTTAATGCATGGATGATAGGATAATAGTAGATGTTTGTTCTCCAGTAAAGGTTGTTTTGATTTGGTTTTGCTTAGTAAATTGCTATTAAAGCGGGATTTTCCAAGAAACTAGTAATTGGATATGCTTTGTAGAATAATAATCACACAGGTGGAGCGATAATGTAGAGAAATGAAGAACCTTTTATAGAAACAATTATTCTAATGAAAGGACCTAAAATTACCTATATGTTTACCCATGGTAAATATTTGTTCTAGAATGTGACCCTATAGATGTATGAAATGATTTGATGAATTTACTTGTGGAAATTTTGGGTGTTACTTCACCGTACACATGAGTAACAACCTGGATATTTGTATTTCATTTCAGTATATTTTCGCATGCTTGTGAGATGTATTACAATAGCATATACCTGCAGAGTGCCTGCTGCTCTTTGCTCCTTTGTGTCAGTTAACCCACATGCGCGTGTAATAGCTTGATGGACGCCTGTTTAGATATAATCTTCTGGGTAAAACTGTTGCTCTACATTTGCTTCAATATTAAAATGTATCGCTATATGACATTTGATTTTATACTTAAATTCTCAAAGACTGCGGCCATATTCTTGCCGCCATGAAATCCAACGAGTTCGTATTCAAAATTGATTTTGCAACAGGTGACGCAAGCTGTTGAGTGCTCAATGTGTTTTCTCTGGAAATATCTGCTGCTGCCAATTTCTTTAAATATAAAAATGAATTTAAGAGAGAATAACTGGAGTAAAAAAAACTAGCCTGTTGAAAGCGGAATCCCTTCTGCAGCTAGCGAGGCAAGGATGGCGTCACTAACAGCTATGTCGCCACATAAGGACCTCATGGAGACAAGTCGAAAGAAGCCGTTTAGAGCGCTACAAGTGAATACTTTCTTGAGTTAATGACGAGGAAAAGTCTTGAGAATAAATTTAATAGTATGTGGAGTCTTTCTTAGTTCCAGATAATATTTTGGCTTACGCTTTGGAGAAATATGATGATATTGAGTTAACATTCTTTGTAACATTTGCGAACAAGTAATAACGAAGTCAGTTATGTTGCTATGTCGGGGTCCCACTAATTAATGGTCCAAATTATTGTAGAGAGCCTTCTATTTCTCCTTAATGAGCGCCACCAGCGAAATAACCACCAATGCGATGCTCAATTTTGTCTATTATGTGAGAATTATTTTTATTTCGTGTGAGTGCAATTCTTTTGCATTTGTCTGTGGCCGTTACAATTCACACAATTAATTCCTCAGTTGTCTGCTAAAGGTATTTTCGTGGCTTGCTAATTGTTGTAACAAGTCGCTGATAAAGGGAAAGGTGGTATTTTATCAAGATAAATCATTTAGAAGATGACTATGAGAACAATGCTAAGTTTTCGGCAGATATTTCTGTTACCTTTTTCGGTTCGACAGCGGTGTAAGTGTGGGAATCGGATGCTTACTATTGTATTTAGGTGGCACTACTCGACAATACCAACTTCCTCCCCTCGTCCGTAAAGCAACGGTCTGCAATGGTCAACATATCGGCAACTAGAGAGAGAGAGAGAGCGTTTATTTCCTTTTTTCCCAATTTCTCTTTTATGTCCACAAGCCATGGCAGATGGCGTTTTCGGGCCGTAAGATGTCTCGGCCACTCACTCTCCTTTACATGCCCCAGAGTCAATCCGGACGGGGCAAGTTTCATGCTTGGGCGAGATTTCCACCCCCTCCCGCTGAACCAACCTCACTCCCATTTACTTTCACCATTCCCGCCTCCACCACCCCCGCGCCAAATCTTTTATTCCATCATCCACTCTCGAGTCCCACCCCATCCAGCTACCCTCTCCGCCATGTCATAAGTACCGACCCTTTCACTCTCCTACCTCTTTGTCCCTCCCTTATTATATCCCTCCATCCCTGTTCAGCCACCGAAGATAGTGGAAGCAGGGATAAAAAATGAAATAATATCGAAAGGCTTCCTATTGATGTACATTTTTTTCCATTCACTCTCCGGAGAGAGAAATTGGGCAAGTGCTCTTTTATTGAAAGGGAGGGAGAGATTTTTTCGGGAGGAAATATCGGTTGTAGAAGAGAGGGTTGGAAAAAAAGGGAGATGTTTCGTGGAGGTTGGTGGAAAGAAGGTAAGGAAAAATAAATCGAGAGATGTTAGAATGCAGGGAGAGGAAAGGAATGGAGGACGGAAAATGGCCAGAAATTCGGGTAAGAAAAGTGATCAAAATGTGACGAGTGAGGGTAATCTGGTGGGACCAAAAGAGTCTATTATTTCTCTATTGTTTGATGCAATGATAAATGTGTAAACTCATCTCTAAATTGGTATAATTCTCTCAGATGTCAGGCAGAAGATATTTTGACGATGTGAATATATCATATATGTGTCCTATCTTTACATTTTCTGGCACAGGCGTTCAAAAATTTTGCATAAAGTAAACCAAAAAAGCAAAATACCTTTTCGCGTCTTCCATGATAAACCGAAAAATTTGTTATTGCGTTGCCATAATGATATGTATTCATGGCACCGTTGGTCTAAGGAGAGGCAGCTTGCTCTACTAAGTGTACCTATACTTTAGAGGGATTATTATTTCGAATGAATTACTTTTTGAGGGAAACAAATAATCTGGAAAAAATGTGAAAGACAAGAGCGGTGAAAATATCATTGAAATTATTTTCTTCTCGATTCGCAGTTAAGTTGGCAGCATTGTTTCCAGCGAAGAAAACTATTGTCCAACGATTGGTCGCCAAAGGGATCGAAAATGTGTGCTTTGAGCGACATGCATCACGGTGGACCAAAGGAGCAAGAAAGGGGTGCCTTATGAAATAAAAATATTATTGACAGGGGTGGAAGAACGAAAGAAAAAGAAGTAAAAATGGATTGGACTGCTTCTGCGAGGGGCGGGTCCCGGGGGTGTTATTTCGGAGCCAGGCGGTGGGTGTGGCGGTGCGGGAAGAAATGGGGGTAGGAAGGGCAAATTTCATTTCCTGCAAATTGTAGTCACCACCCATCCCTTGATACCCACCATTCCATTCTTTCATCCCTCCCCCTCACATCCACACCAGAGAGCTTTCGGAGAGAAAAAGTCTCTTTATTATTTTTCCCACCCTCTTTTTCCTTCCCTCCTTTTTTTCTCCGGGTTCCCTCCTGTTCGGTAAAAATCTGTGATTTATTGGTCCGGCTGCTGTGCGGTTTGGATTTACAATGGAAGCTATGGAGTCGAACGTGTAAACATTGGCCCTTGGTTACTGAGCCGAATATATTGAATCTCCCTCGCCTTTTTTTTCCGTCGTCCCAGCGGGGTTTTCCGTTCGGCAGCCTGGCCTCATGTCGTCGGCCTAGGGGTAGCGCGACCAATTGCTGATAGCCACCAACAATTGAAACCTAGGATTCGTTTATTCAGCTGAGTTTTGTGAATAATCCTGCTTTCCATTCATACATTCAGCTTCTGTCCCTCACGAATGCTATCTGTATCTTCAGTCCTTTTATTTTCTTGCGTAGCACCTACCAGTGGCATACGTACAGTTTCATTGATAAAGTTTTTTCGTTTTCAATCCGTATATTTTTTTGCAAAATTGAACAGATGCCACCTTTGAATTACCTTTTATTGAGCTAGAAATTTTGCCTTAGCCTAATGATGAACTAAAAGGCATCATAAGCACCCATTATGAAAAATTATTGTAGGTATTCGAGAATATGTATTTTTCCGTTATAATGGATAATTTAACTAATTTCGTATTTTTTAGAGTTTTTTTTGCTGAAATAAGTTTCGGCCATCTAAGCCAGTCTTGATTTTCTGTGGTCTTTTTTTACCTGAATCATTTATATTGTACGTAATAAGCCACCCGAGAGTGATATAAAATGATGATCGCTTATGATCCTACAAACGAGTTAGATCATCTGAGGAATTAAAGGAATTGGACCTATAGGACAAGTTGGATCATGAGACCCTATCTTTATAAAATGAAGCTGAAATTCCTTTATAAAATTAAATAACTTTAAATTACAAACTCATTGAAATTTTCTTGAATATGATGCATCTATTAGCTCATGTTTAATATCAATCTAAACCGTCTCTGCGAAGCACTATTTCCTTTTCTTTAAATATATTTCGTGTGTTTTGTCGCACTGCTTGCAAAATAAAGCCAAGTACGTATTGAAAGAATGGATTTTTTACATTCAAAATCGTACAACGTCAACGAAAATCATTAAATATGTAGCATTAACCTTTGAGAGTACTTTTGATGATGTCTATTCGATCGGAAGTGAGTAAAATTACGAATATATTAAGATGAAAATCCGTGTAAAGTGATGTTCGCGATGGACGAATATGAATTTTATTTTAAAAAAGGGACCGTACATGATAAAGTGAAAAGGAATTTTATACAACAGAAAAAGTTGATAGAAATCTAATTCTTAAGGTCGGTGCCTACATTTGCTGCTTATCATAATGTAAAAGCAGTCGCGTAAAGGTAGTAAAAGTACTGTTCTTAGTTTATTTCCTCTGCAATTTAATGAATTTATCGTCAAAATATTGACGAAAACTCCCCACATTCTCAATTAACTATTAAATGTAATCAATGTTCACCTAATTTCCTCATGTAAAAAAATTGTTTCGTTAGAGGTTCTTTGATATCTTACCCCATTTTATCCAACCGGCATCTAAGGTCTTTTCCAATTGGCTAACTTTTTAACGGCCAAATGATCTAACTGCTTGGTGCTACTATAGTGGGTGTAAATATGCTATGATTATTTATATTTGCATGTAAAATTATTTGATGCATTAGCAAATCGCAACTGCTGTCTGTATAGGTATACTGCTTACAGATAAAACCTTTATTGGTTGAATATCTCATTAATTAGTGAATATCGAATTTTCAAAATGAGCCTAAATTATTGAATCATGTCATTATAATGATTATGATTGAACTGGTTTTATCTCGTGTCTCTTTAATAAACATTGAGATAGTATTGTGTGTTTTAAAAATACTTGGTTAGCACAGCTAGCAATACTGGGAGACAATTTACGGGAAGAGGTCTATGATTAGTCCAAATACGTATATTTTATTTCACAATCACCGCACTCTGTACGGAGTTTCTACGCGAAAAATACGATAAGACATAAAAAGATGAGGTTAAATGTGAGCATTTAATTCGTTTGGTACAAAATGAACTCTGAATGGAATATAAAGTGCACGGTTTTAAAAGCAATTAAGGATATGAGGTGATTTTATCCCAATTAAAAAAAACTCCACTGAATGCGCCACTGGTGGTGCATAGGTAATTCACGATTCCCTACAAATTTAGTGCTCCTTTTACGGTCCCTAGATTTATTTTGCGAATCGCGCTTAAGTTTTTATTTCGTGAATTACGCTTGAGCTAGTGATTAGAGAAAAACTTTAGACCCAGTCAAGAGATCGTCGATGCTCAGGGCTGGTCGAATGCATGGCTGAATCTAGAATTAGAAAAAAAAATAAATAAAAATACGATAGCGCGGAGAAAAGAAACTTTTGCTTCCTTTTGTCTTGTTAAAATCTATGATTTTTATTCCTCATTCAACGCTTGACCTGGCGGTGCTATTGAACCCTTGCGTTCTCAATTATTTTCCGTGAAAAAGGTCGATCTTTTCGGTCTCCTCCAATTTTCTTTATTGGATACCCCGCCCCTTTGCGCTCACTATATACCAGATCTAGTCCGACCTCGGCCAGTATATCACTTCCCCTGACTACTCCGCCTCGTATTCCTCCCCCCCCCCCCCTTCGGCAGCCCAATGTTTCTCCTTATCTTTCGTCTTTCGTGGCCCCCATCCCTCTCTCCTCTCCTCACGCCCTTCCGAATTTATTCCCTCGCCGAAATCGTCTGTCGATTTTTTCCTGCTTCTTTCAGCCATATGCTGGTGGAAAAGCCATTCATCTTCGCTAATACGTTCCTCGACCAATTCGGGTGAAAAAAATAAGTCCAATTGCACCCTTTGAGCAGTTGGTTCTCGATATCGTTCTGTTCTGTTGTTTTTTTCCCTCTCTCTCTCTCTTCCTATGAATGGTAATTATTGAAAACCATTGGTCTGAGTTAGATAAAAAAATTACTACACTAATGGGTCGTATTTATATTTACCTTACTGATTTTGATGCATGTTTAGCCATATTTAATGTCCACTGATGCTTAACCCGTACCTACTATGTAATCGGCTTGAATGCGGGAGAATTGATCTAAAAACGAAAGTAATCATTATTTATTTGATGAAAAAACAATAATATACATTCGCAGATCAGACTCTTTAACCTGTTTGGCTTTTGAGTAATTTTGTGTACAATTTGGATTTTCAATTTCTTATATTAATCATTTGATGGTTTTACTTAATGAGCGTATTTCAAATTTGGCATTTCCTGTAAGTATAGATAATTTAACTCCAACGTTCTAAAATAGTGTTATCAATATAAAGATAAAGACGTTCTGGTTTACTATGTCGGGAAATAATCCCGAATTTTGTCATACACAATAGTTTTACGTTATCATATTACACAGAGAACCAGGGGAAAACTATAGCATATGCAGTTATTAAATTTCGAGCACGAACGTAGTTTTTCATAAACAAGTGTATATTCAATCATATTCAATAACTTTAAATGAAAATAAAATCTTTATCTCTGTGCTAGAAATTAAAATATCCCTCATGATTGAAACATGTCGAGAAAATTTCCTTTGCTCACCTCATGGAAGTAGGGCTATTGTATTATTGCGAGTTACATAGAAAAATATTGTGCTGAAAAAAGTTAATAGAAATCATGGATACAACTATCATTAATTACTCGGCGTCCCGAAGATAAGAATTTTATTTGGGAATGGAATTAAATGTAGGCATTTAGTGAAACTGTAGTGATACGCTACAGTGTTACTAATAACTCACGCTTGTTTCCTTTCCCTCATAGTATTGAACAAAGATTATCAAATACCAAATTTAGGCGGAGTACTTTTTATTTCGATACAAATGTAATGCGCTGTATTTTACCGCATGTAATGCATGGTCGTGATACGTTTTTGGGTATATTCCTTTTTTAATTCAAATACCACCGAAAACAGCACATAATGGCCTAATCCATCGGTTTTTATTCAATAGTTCAGCAATAACACATGCACTAACAACCATACTCAGGATAGTGACGACGTACCAAGGCGAGACTCGAACCCGCGACTCCTTGTTTGGCAGGCGAGTTTTCTACCCCGCCGCCACCGAGGTCGGCGATATATTTTTTTAATGGATGATTTTTCTGTTTTTAATCCCCTTCCTCCTTCGCAGGTTCCCGTAAGTATAGGGAAGTTGATAAATTTGGCACCTTCGTCATCGCCACCATTGTCTTTTGAATTTGCTTGAACTTCCTACCTCAATCTCAAGGCCGCTCTCCTCAAGCTGCGTTCTTTGCGTGGAGATCGCGAGGACGTAACGGTGTATTATGTTCGCGGAGATCACACCCTGGGAGAGTTTTCGATGGAAATCCTAAGTGCATTCACTCGGAATTCCAAGCAACATGTCATGACGTCTTTTTTTTTTATTCGAGCGCCCTAACGGCTTTCTTTGCCGTGCTGAGAAAATTTTGCTCACGCAAGTCTACCTTGGATAGTGAGTTTTGAGGGGTTTATTTCTTCACGTTCGCATTTACAGCTCTTCCTCTTGTCTACCACTTTTTCTAGAATTTTTGCGAATTTATTTTACAAAATTTTCTATAACTTTGTGTTATTTTTTTTAGCACGAAATGACGCACGCAAGAAAACGTCCAATATCGTTTCAGGCATAACGCGGTGGAAATGCGATGTATCCATAAAAAATATAAACAACAAATGGTAACTTCCACACTTTAAAATATAACTTCAGTACTGAACATGGTTTTGACAATCTATGTCATTTTGTATGAATTCTCTTCAACACTTTATTTTTTTAATTTTTTTCCATTACCCCATAAACAACACATTTACGGCCTTTGCAATGCGGAATAAACAATTAATAATGAAGGACATTCACACTGCCCTGGACCTGCCCTGGAAGGACATTCACACACACGCCCATGCCCACAAGGGTAACTTACCCAGGCGGGACTCGAACCCGCGACCTTCGATTTGGCGGTCGAGGACTTGACCCCACCACCGCAGAGGCCGGCAAAAATGACAAACTTTTGAAAATGACAAAGAGTGTCGAAACCATGGTCGGTCGGAAGTTATAGACTAAACTGTGTAAATTGCCATTTGTTGCATATTTATTATGGATACGCCAGAAAAGCGTATATCCTTGAGAGTAAAATTTTTAAACGAGTAGGTTTATAAGAAGGGGAAATTGCTGTGATATTTTTTTTTTTATTTCTCCATCAGCTTAAAAAGTGCGAACGGATTTTAGCTCTTATTATTTTTAATATGTACTTACAAAAGCGTTGGTAACTACCATTTCCTTCAGGGTCAAACACCATCACTTCGTTCTTAAATCCATGTTTAATGGGAATGAACACCGTTAGATGACGCATAACCTACATGAGAGCAAACTAGCTTTATAATTTCCGCCTTGCGTTCGTGCACTCGTGAAGTGAACGATGGGTTTATGTATATTTTCTGAGCGAGTATTACCGCGAACGTTCGCTAACAAAGCTTCTTTCATCTTAAATTCTTGCTCTTGAACCGTTCTCTTTTACGGGGATTTTCATATGCCATACCTCTGTGAGCTGTTGCCGAGAGGTCCTTGCCAAATGGTGGGTGGCTGACCTCACGAGGAATGAATGGAAGCCGAAGTTACTCTTCCTTGTCTCACTATGGGGTTCTAGAAACATAAAATGTGAATTAACAACGGTGTGAAAGTTCTTTGAAGTACGATTCTGAGCTTTTAAGCTGTTTAAATTATACACTTAATATTCTCGCGTAGTAATGGATAATTGGAACGCCAGCTCCCCCGTCTTTACATTCATGAATGAATAAAATACAAAAAGCTTTAAAGTTGTGAAGCAGCAAAGTTTTTTCCTGGTTCCCTTCTCATCCTTTATTTATGCATAGGTACGTTGATCTGGATGGGTGATAACTGTTTAATGAGCATTTTACCCTGCCTTAGTCCTCTCTATTCTAATACTTATTTGTCATCTCCCGTGTCAATGATTTTTCCCGTCCTTTTGTCATTCCCTAGTATCTTCTGTTTGTCTGTCCGATTTGTCATTATTCAGTTTTTGTTACAGTGAATATGGTAGCGACTGCGTGATTTTTAAAAGGGTTTACTCCATCGATAGCGTTGTGTTTGAATGAAGAATGAATATATTCTGAGGCATACATACAATTTAAAACATTCTTGAGTGGAAAACTTATCCAATTTTGTTGAAACGACTTGTTAATTTTATCAGGTGAAGTTCTAGTGCGGTATGAAACAATCTAATAGTGCTCCCATTGATTGAGGAAATCCATGAAAATTCTATCACATTAGAAGCTGTAAAATATTTCCATACCATTTCCCGCAGTCACCTTATTCATGTCGACCTTTATTCGGATAGCGAAGCGAAAGGCGGAAGGTTATGCTATCATACGCCAGAGGGAGGAGTAAGAACAATTATGTGGGTGTTCTCCTAACACAGGTTGTTGACCCCGTGTCGATTCGCCCCCACTCGTTAGGCACTTAATATTATGCAGTATTTTAGATTCACGTAACCCAAGCTGGTGTCATTTTGGTCAAGTTCCAACCACGTTCGTGAGCCATACATTTCTCTTGTTGCCATCTGGTTTGTGCGAGTTCTATTCTTGGGAGGCATCACTGCGGCCTCTACTTCACTGAACAAGTGAAAGGGTCACAGGCTCGTACCTCTGCCAGCACAGACGGATCGGCGCGGCGCGGGCAATGGAGTTAATGAACCGTTTCTTTTTCGCTGACCTTTTCCGAGTCTCACGATGCTCAAACAACGGTTACGGGCTGCAAGGACAACTGGATTGCAAGGATATTTCGCTTTTTATTCGTGTCAAATTTTAATGCGCAGTGAAACGGGCCGCAATGGATTTATGTGTAGAAATATGGTATTAATGCACAATTATATTAGGGCTCTATTAACCATAAAAAAAGGTTCTTTTTCCAGGCAAGCATCCGATGGATCTTGATTTTTTTCAATTTTTGGCCAATCCTTGACACCTTGACCTCTGACAGTTTAAAGATGCATTTTGATCACGGATATAAGTCTTCAAGTTCTACTTTGAATGCACTATCGTAATGTGAAAGAATAAATTCCAAGCAATATAAAACAAGATTTTTGCTTATGTTCTAATTCTTTAGGCCAACCTTTCATTTACTTTTTTTGAGTTTCTGCTGAAAGATACCCAACTTTCCACAACTACGCTCTTGCTTTTCCTTTTTTTCCATTATTTTGACGCCCATCCAACTTCGTTCCTCCGCATCCGCGTTAGCATATCAAAAGCCCTTTGAAATATAGTTCGGCTAGGGCATCACGTCTATTTTTTTCTCCCTCTTTCTCCCTTGATGATTTGCATCTCCTTAACGCTTTCCGACAACATGATTGCACGGCACCGTGCTCAAAGTGACTTTCGTGGCATGGAAAAAGTAAACGGAGCCGTTCTTTCATGTTAATATATTCCCGCCGTGGATAAAATCGAGCCCCCGGGGCGAGGCTCATGGTCTCCTTGCGCCATGCAAAAGCCTTCATAAAAGCGTCTCTCGCGTGCTGCGGAAATCCCAAACCAAGAGCTCTCTATATCCGCGGTGTGGATATCTCTCCTCTCTCACGCCGCACACTTCCCCACTATGCGAGACATTTCCTCGAGTTGCGAATTAGCTACGGAATTACTTCTCTCAAGAGTGGACGGAGTCGAGTAATCGCCTTAAGAGAGGTTTCGACGAACTTTCGCCGGGCTTAATAAAGATAGCAATCTCGGCAATAGTGGTGAGGTGGGTACCGCAGGTCAACCCACTTGCTCCCTATCTCTCTCTTGAAGAATTATCGGGACTAAACAGTTCTGAAGGAGAATGAAGCGTTGTTTTAGTTTCAATGAGGTGGGTTTTTTTTAGTGACCGGTGGAAAAAAATTCGATGACATTTGTTTGTTTAGTAATACCCGTTCAGCAGTTTGAAAAAAACTATGACTACTTTCACACTTTTATTTTGTTTTCTAGATTATATGGAATTTTTGCCGGAAGCAAATTTAATAAGATGGATCTCAAACTCAAAAGTGGATATAATAATTTTATCTGATTCAATGATAGAGTGTAGTAGGATATGAAATTTACGTCGTTTCTCGTTGTGGTATGTGCTAACGTTTTAATTTTATTTTCTTAAGTTTTTAGTCTACTCTTTTTTTAATTTCAACTTTGGTGTCCTCACTAAATCCATTTCATTTGATTGTCCAAATCAAAATACCTCTATCGGCTTCATCAGGGCATTTTTAGCTATTTATACCGTTCAGCAGAAAAAAATAGATTTAATTTGCATACCGAATTTGCATACATATCTGCTTGGCGCGGCCCAGCTTTAACTTTCCTTTATCTCACGATCGCGTGGGTGTGTGCAATATGCATTGTTCGCGAGGGCAAGGGAAAACAGGCTGACGACTCGGTTGAATGGCAAAGGGCAGGCGCGCAGCCTGTCCCCGAGCGGCCCTGTTGTGTTATGCCTCGCACCGGGGCAGGTGGGTCTCCTTCCCTAGCGTAGAGGCCTCTCACAAGCGGGCACTCGGCTACCGCCCAGTGCTCCGTCCACGTATAACGGTCGCGCAGACAGGCAGACGGCCGATCCCGAGGGAGGGGGGGGGGGGAGTGTGTGGGGGAGGGCGCGAGAGGAACATTACCCCGTCGGCGAATTTCTCGAATGCGGTCGTTGCTGGATGAACATGCATGGGCGTTTGCATTCGCATAATTCGGAACTTGAACGCCAGTGAACGAGAGGAGGCGAGAAAGGCTGTTTGTTACGTGGAGAAATATAAACCAGCATTTACACTATTACCCGTAAGCGATTGCTTTAGCTCTCACATTGATATATTCGGGGTATGTTTATGCAGTGGATTACTATCAGCACCTTTTAGCATTTTTAATGTGTGACTTTTGCATTAGAGAAAATGCTGAGGTACTCACAATTTTCATATTCCTGATACAGGCAAATTTTGAAAAGAGCATACCATAATCTGTGTATCATTAAAAAGTTAAAACGTAGGTAAGTTTTAAACTAGTCACTTTTCGCGAAAGGAGACCGGTCAAGCGGGGATGATGCAACTAATTAGGCTAGGTGACTTATACTAATGTTCCTTCAAAGACTCGTTCACACTTGGTAAGGTCCTCGGCAGTCTCAAAAAATTCCAAGGTTAGTCTCTAGAGTTTCATGCCTCCCTAAAAACATTCTTAGGAAACCATCTAATTAATAGTGCTTATGAAAATCTGAATCGGTAATTATAGTAAGAAATCAGCTAATTACAATTGCCGCACATGAGTATTTTTACGCATTAGCTACCAAGCTACTTGTCTCGTAGTCTTTGGAGCTACCACCGATAATGTTATACCCAAATATCGTCATGGCTACCTGATTAACTTATGCACACTTACGGCTACTACCAAGTATAGCCTATCCGTCCTGCTGCAGCAGACCCGAAATTTTATACAACGAGATCATTAAAGAAAAATACCGCCTCTGTGATACTGGACGCATTACTCGGTACATAGTAGGTCAGCGTGGAGTCACCAAAGTGGCTAAACCGCACAAGGGCGTACCCAGGATCAAAACTAGGGGGGGGGGCAAGTCATGGTTGTTCAAGTTGTAATTAAGATTTAAGCATGGAAAAGGTGAATGAAATCAACATTTTAAGGAAACTGTAACAGGTCTTTATTAGTTTTTAAAATTATTTGCTTAAAAAATATTAATTTCCTTAAAAAACATAAGAAATTTTTGTTTCTAAGGGGGCAGCTGCCCCCTCCTGCCCCTCGCTGGGTAGGCCCATGACACCGCATGTCGAAATACTAGGTTTTCAAATCGCAAGGAAAGAAGGAAGAGGGTTGTAGTGGAAGGGCGTGGGGGAGTGGAACAGAACGGGTTGCCAACGGAAGGAGTCAAGAAAAGAAGGCTTTTCTCGCACGTGAGAGTTTTTAAATATGCTAACGAAGGCCAATCGTATAACGGACGCGCAATTACGCGTTCGTTCGGATGTCGAACTGTTTTCTTTTTTCCCTCTTATCCTCGCTCCTCCTTCTTCCTTCCACACTCGAGGCATTCGAAAGTGAAGAGATGCATAAATTTCAAATCGGTCTGCCGGAGTGAGATTCCGGGCACGCAACGCGGAAATGTACAGCGGAATCGTAAGCGCGTTCGCTCACGGGGCATATGGTATTACTCCATTATGCCTAATGATACCCTCCTCGGTCTCTCCTGACTTAAACCGCTGTTCGTAGCGATAACCGAGCGGGTTTGAATGCGAACGAACTCGGAGAAGAAAAACCTAATTCCTCGTTCAGATTACGATTGTGCCAGCAATCGTTGGAACTATCGTGCATTCACAACACGATGATTAAAACCCGTGCTGCCCTCTAGAACTCACATATAAAGTGAACGAGAAATTGACGGTTAGCAATTATGTTGAGGTAGGTACGCAGAGTCAAGATAATACTGTGTTCGTAGCGTATTTAACGATTAATTTTTCTTCCGCCCATATTATTCCTTGGTTGCTTCCATGGAAAAGAATAGAGCGAAGGGAGCTTCACGAACTTTTCGTCTTTCTCTTGTCGCTTCCTCTTCCGGTCTCCCAGCGCCTAACCATCGTAAAGTGTCAACGTTCGGAACTACGTGAAATATTGTCAGGACATGCATTTACATTGCTAGTTCGGCCAACTATCGTTAGGACGATCGCTCGGAATATCCTAATCTGAACGAGGCATAACTTCCTAAGGAAGGTTGCGTATTTATGTACTCACCGAACGCTACTGTTGCGCCTTGGTGAACTTCAGTGAGCTCCGCGCGGAGGCTGCAAGAAGCTGCCTTCTGCTCCGAGATAAGATAACGGTCGAATGCACCTGCACTTCTTCCCGGCTGCTATTTTTTTACCATTATTCTGCTCCACAAGTGCTTTCTTTCATACCATTGTTTACTGGAGAGATTGGAGAGAGCCGCGTAATTTTACAGTTTCTTCATATTTTTTACCACACTTCTTTGCCACGCAAGAGCTATCCTCCTTAGAATCTTATAGCATGAAGTTTTTTTGCATCGTTTAAATTTAAAGTTTTAAATCTTTTTTAGCTCTAAAATAACTGTCCAAAATATTTCTAGTGAAATTCATTTTTAGGAACTCCTTTGTTTCTATACGATCGTATAATTCAACTATAGGTTTTTCAATCATGCTGATGTCAATATCTTACGCTATCTTTTAGCAAAATAACTGTACATGAATTTTCTATGAATTAGTTTTCGAATAAGTATAGCAGCATTTACAGGTCAAGTGTGAAACTTTAAAGTGGATCTACCTACGAATGTTGGGTGTCATCTTTAATCGTGTCATGGTCTCGCCATTTTTTACCAAGTTCTCGAAGCAATTTGCTCTCCAATTATTTTCAATTGTTATCTTTACGAATGAAAAAATGCAAATTGTTACAGTTTTAATCTTGGCTTGAACTTTGTAATGTAGTCCTTATTTCAACCGGAAATTAATACCATTATGAGTCCTAGCATATTCAAAATTTTATTTTAATCCAGCTTAACGTCCAAAGGATAAAGTAGAACTCAGCGTAGCGTGTGTAAAATCGAGATGCTTAGATGCGTTGGGCTTATCACGCACACATTTCCCTCCGCTTCTGGGATTTGTATAAAGATACAGCTTACATTTAGTTTCTGTACGTCTCGCTGCCTTCGGGCGTTCTTGAGCGGTCGTATTGGATGTCACGCTCGCTTCCTAAGGGTCAAATAGAAAAACCCATGTGCGCTGCTATGGTTACGAATTACACGGCATCGCTTTCAATGATGCCGGAAGGGTGTCGGTCTCAGGTAATTTATCCCTGGGTCCTTGAACCCGTGCCTGGGTGCCATAAAAATTAGCTAGTTCCGCCCCCCCCCTTTTGGCTCGTTCTAATGGCTGCGGTCACCTGGTCATTCATCGGAGCACTCCCACCTCTCTCCTTTGGATGTTTAAGGGCAGATGCCCGCGTTGCATGGGGTGAAATGAAGTCAAGTGAGGGGGAATTTTAACGCCCGCGTTGCCTGACCAGATGGCGAGACTGAGTGTGGTGGCTGTTGGGTTAATTTGGTGGATTTTCTCCAGAGATAAACGCCAGAATTTTTTTCCACCGAGCAGCCACGTAGGTAGGCATCCATATTTCGTGTTATCCTGCAAGCTGTTCCAAGGGCGTGGAACCATAAGTGGCTCTGCGCCAGAATTTATTGTGCTAAAATCATACTAACTGTAAAAACGGCCCTGCCACTGTTTTATAGAATGAAATAGTAAAGAAAAATAGCATTGAAATGCTTTATTTTTATATACAACATCATCATTTTATTCATTTAGGTATAACTTCGGGCTCATAAGATTTTCCACATAGCATGAAAAAGGTATTAGCACTTTCAATGTGAGTAAAGCAACGATAAGTGTAGCTAGCTATCGCAACGGTTAAACCCAAATCATTTTCCTGAGAGAAATTGTCGAATCTTGTCTGCAGTTAGGAAACTCCGTTAATAATATTCGCTGAATAATTCACGGATAGTACTTGATACATAAAATGACTGTGAGATAGAAGGTATGGATGTAGCGAGTACTTAGCGGGGTGGGGATGCTGAAAAGAGTAATTATTAGAGGGTAGAATGTTGGGTAAACGAGGGAGAGGAAGGAGGAGAATAGGATATCTAGATAGATTGAAAGGGAGTAGGTCTAATTGTGAATTTAAGAGGGAAGTACAAGAAGGAAGGGAAGGCTGCCAAAATGCTTCTTAAGTTCTCCATGGAAACCTACCTCAATCGGTGGAATACTTTAAAAAATAAATATAGTGCCGACTATCATACACTTCGCATTACTTTTTAGAGCAGCCAAAAACCATAGTCTCAAACGGGCATTCGAGAAGATTCAGGGGGAACCAAAATCACGCTACCATCTCCTCGCTCCAAACACATTCTCAAAATCTCCCCGCCCTGCGATTACGTTTCTATTGTTCTCCTGGAGACCGGAACGAGTCCAATGTGAGCGATGTAGGCGTCGGCGTCAGTGTGGTGTGGCATGACCGGTGGCGGGCGCATGCTCTCTGGAGGTTGGGTGAAGGGCGAGTTTGGACTCCGTGGCTGAGGAGCGCCAAGGCGAGCACGGAAGGGAGGGGCTGCTGTTGAGGGAAATGCTGCTGGCGGTTTGGCTGGCGGCACAGAACGCGGAAGAGGGGCGGGTGCAGATGTTCCCCTGGGGGCGTGGGATGGGCGAGGGTGAGAAAAAGACAGGATTCACGGTTCCCCTGTGTGGGGGCCGGGTGTCGCCTCCTCCGCAACAATTGCGTGCCCCACGCACGCGTGAAAAGAATCACGTCACACTCGATATCATTCGGGAAAATCCTTTCGATTCCAAGGGAAGGAAGCGGAATTAGCGTCCAGCTCTTGTTTTTTTTTTTCAACTCAAGGCTGTGAGATTTTGGGTAAATATGCGAGTTTATGCTACTCTGTTGCTGGTTCACTTTCGAGAGAAAACGCTCCCAGTAGGAGGAGTGAACCGTCGAGCAGATAATGTAACGTACGCAGCATTTCCCAAAAGCAACCACCAAAATTGATAAAAGAAGCTGTGAAAATCTTCATACAAAAATTTATGCTACCCTGGTACAGATAATTTGTACATAAACTGGGGTATCGACTTTTTTGTGGGATACCTTCGTCAGGATTGTTTGCAGAGGATGAAAACCATGATTCGCAGCATTTTCTCTCGCATATAACTTTTACTACTTGAAAAGGTCATGCCCATGTGTCAGAATATTCAATTTGGTCAGAACAAGTAGCCCACTGCGACAATATTTTCTACTTCAGTGCTTTATTTCGTCCTTCAATAATTCCGTTTTATTATTTGCATGAAGAATATTTCATCTAGAGAGTCGGTTTCTTATTATTTTTACTGTGATTATATAGCCATTTACATGAAGAATTAATTACACTTGTCGATGAGCAAAATTTTTTTTACGAATTTCCCAAGTGTAATATTCATTGAGTCCGCGGAATTCATAGATTTTCTGATCGCGCAGAAATAAGAGTCACGAAAATTGTTCCGGAGAAAAGAAACCATTAGGATTCAGGAAGAAGGTTTTTCTATTCATCCTCACCAATGTGCCCATGAAGACGACTTTAAGTTCTGAACGATCATTTCTTATTTTGTGCTTATTTAGTCGTATCCGCGTGGAACAGCAAAGCCTTAGGAGATGGTGGACTTCATGTTTACTTATGCCAGTATTGCCAACTTATACGATGTTAACGGCCCAGTATTTTAAGCCAAGTTTTACTTGGGTACAACTTCTTGCGACCAGAATATTGTAGAAATACAAATTAAGTACAGCCTGGTGTGTCGACCTTGTGGGAAGGACGGAAGTCCGTCCGTCTGGGGCATTCATGCCTTCGAAGCAGACAGAATGGAGGCTCGGCTGGTCACATCCGCCGTGGGGAACGCAGCGGCTGCGTGGATTCAACGGAGGGAGGAGGTCTATGACTGCCACCCCCACGGGGGATTACCGAGCTGAGTGTAACCTCGGCCGTGGTCCTGGCTCCCGCCCAATCTCCCTCACCTTCCTCCGTGACGGGGTGAAGCGTCGCTGCAAGTGTATGTACACACCTGGACTATCAGCCCTCAAAACCTCAATTTCACCGCATGATAGACCACGACCCAATGCAGACGTGAAAATCATTTAGGTGTGAATCAAATGATATTTTTCTCTAGAAAACCCAAGGTTTCGTCAGCCAACTAAAGTTCACTTTGACGATCACTTTGAAAGCGCCAATCTTATTTGATATACCCCAGAAACCATGCCATGATAAAGGTGTTATCATGCGAGTAACTGCAGCCAATTTTCGGTCAAATATAAGTGAAAGGACCTGGCTCATAGCCAAGAGACTTTAAATTTCTTACGGGTTAGATATCGGGAGGGAATTCATTATTCATAATGAATAAACATTCAACTTTTTTCTATGCGCCCTCGTAAGCATAACACTCCTTCATGTGAAACTATTCGATCATATTTAAGTAGATGGGAAGTCGGGCATATATATCAGCAAACTACGCATCGAATCCGTTTAGGATTTCAGTTGGTGACAAAATTATGTGAACATAAATGGGAATAATGGGGTCTTCGTACTGGAGGATGAAGCAAGTGATTCAATATGTTTGAATAAAACAACGAAAGAGGTGCCAAAAAAGAGTTCATATCTCGCTATATATTTCTCAATCAAAGCAAATGTATCGAATGAGAAGACTTCATGGATTTACCACACTTGAAAGAGGTGGACTACCATTTTCACCGCGAGGAGTCACCAACATAAATTTTAAAAGCCGTTTGTCAATTCTCGCATTTATTCATTCATTTGTCGCATCGCCGAGGCCGCAAATCCCCATTGCGCTCGCCACTTAAAGCGGGCGTGAACTCGCGGGAGATTAAGCGCTCCTGCATTCATGAGCTTCTCCCGACTGATTTTATGCGTCCGCGCACGCCGCCAGTCAATCTGTACTTGGTTTTCAGCATCGTCCTCGCCCAGCCGCTAAACAGCGTTCGCAGGATCATTGCGTCTGGCGGATTTATTCCCCCAAGATAAGTCCCTTTCGGTTGGCTTAAGTGCTACGCAGCGATTTGTCTCCACTATCACGTTTGCCCCAAAATTTGCACACATCCTCACATTAATGATACCAATGGACAATGGTAAAGAAAACTGGACCCTCACTTTTTCTTAGACGCTCCGATGGCAATTGTTATTATTCAAGGAAGTAGCCGCGGACAAGCCAGCGATTCAACTTGACGGAGACACCCGCAAGTTCAAGGGAAATGATTTTTCCTCCGTGGAATGCTTTCTTTATTCACTAATGTTACCTGACCGTATAGAGCTTGTGATTTTTGTTTGAATAGGACTAATTAGGAATACACTGATTATTTTCTAAAAGAGAAAATAATAATTAAAGAAGTCTACAACTAACGGCTGCTAAGGTGCTTAGCAGTTTTAAGAGAATCAAGAAAACTTATCATCACAAAATTTCCTTCTGTATACGTTATACATAATTATTTGTGATTTCCTCGTAGCTATAATTAATCAAGGTTCAGAAGTTTTTTTTTGTATACATTCCGTATTTTTTTAATAATTATTATTAAAAAAGCAAGAAATTTTTTCTCCTGATGATAACGTTTTATTACGAAATTAATAAAGCGCAAGGTATTTTTCCGTGGCATACTTACCTATTTTACAGTAAAAATTATTACCACAGTTTTTTCCATCGACACTGAAGGTACACTTTGCTTTCGGAAAAATGTGGGCTAGGAAGGGAGTGACCTCTTAGCATTGCCCGAAGGGGGTTAACATATATATTTTTCTACCTGTAAATGATTGCCAAGTCTTTCTAAAACCATCTCGCTTCAGAGATTTATTGTTTCATACAGCTATAATTGGCATTCGGGTTTTCCTGCAGTCTAATTTTTTTTGGAAGGCCGTGAATTTGGGCACTGCCAAATATCGTGGACTAATTGCAAAAAATCAGGCGAACGAGAGCAATGCGGCTGTGGAGAATTTCAATCGCAAGTTCGTCGCTACTCAAAAACCCAACCTTGTTTTCCCAACCAACGACCGACACGCGTGAGGGAATGTGATCGACCAATGCTTGCCCCCCCGACGTCCTTTGTGTTCATAATACCGTTCTCTTGTCCTCTCATCTCATTCCCGCTGCTCCTCCGCCCGTCCCAATGCTGCTGCTCCATCCATACTGGTCCTGCAGTAGGTCTGCCAGCTGTCAGGGAAAAGACCGTTCCTCTCCTCTCCTCTTGCTGTTCTTCTCCGTTCAGAGGGCGACAGATGTCGACGGTGCGTCCATCTCTCCCTTCTTTACGCTTCCTCCTTTCACCAATTCTCTTTTTCAAGCTTCCCGCCACCCTCCCCGCTGGGTGGCAGTAAGCAGAGAGACACTCTTTTGTGGAAAAGGACAACCTCAGAGAGCGTAAAAGCGTGCGCGCATTCGAAATCAAGCGAATGAAAGGTGGCCGCCAGAGGTATTTGTCCTCGCCTTCGATTCTCACACCGTATTCCGTAAACGTGCTCGACTGCCTCCGGTCGGGATATATATATTCACTTTTCAGAACTTACTGCATAGTAGTGCTTGGTATATGTGAGAAGAACTTAAATTTATGGGGATTTAAGCAGTGTGGCTAATAAATACTGCTTTATACAAAGAGTCATGCTCTTCATATCCCTAAAGATGTGAAAAACGTAGAAGAAAGATATGAGGAATCTTGAATTTTGTGGAACCTGAGGGTTCTTCGACCAAACTTAAAAAAGAATTACTACGTTGCAACTACTCCGCTGTGCTTTCAATTCCGTCATGCTCTTACCGGTGCATTGGAAAATTAAATATTTTCCAAAAATTTCACATTTACGAATTTTGCAGATTTGGGGTCGCGTAGAAAATCATCTTGCAGGTATGATGTTTTGAAATATTTCTGTTCTTATCGCTCTTAAACAAGTGGGAAAGTTATTAGAATTGCAGTAACGGGGCGAGTCTTTCGATTGACGAAATTTATACCAGGTTTACTTTCTTAGGTTTCTTAGGTTTCTTAGGTTTACTTTCTAGTTTGACCCGCTGTTATCAGTGACAGAGTCTGCAAGGATAGCTCCATATTGTTCCTTGGCACAGAACTCACCTACTGACTAATGAATGGCTGTATCTGGTAAGATACGTTCGTCTGCCTTTATGCATTGAAATATCGCGCAGTTATACCTCCCGAGGAAGATTGCGTGGAGGCACCCACGAATTATTACGCAAGGCAGACCTGTCGAAAGATGACGCAACGTTTCCCCTGCGCCCGTGTGATCAAATAAAGGCCGCGGAAGATCTTGTTCAGCGATGCCCTTTTTCTACCATTATTCATAATGCGACCTTATCTCCTTGTCAGTCTGGGAGTAAAAAAAAACTTCCGATTGAAAAAGTGGAGATTGGTAACATTATTCATTCTTTCAAAAAAATTTGCAGAATCATTATGGGAAGCCAAAATGAAGCAGTGACTCAGTAATGGTTTTGGCGAATCATGGCTTAGCTGCTGCCATATGCATGCCGCTCTAAGAACGATAGACACTAAGTTTTCCCTTGATGAGGCTGAAGTGGTCTGAAGACACCTGCATTGAAGAAAAAACTCTGGTTTCCAAATCATAAATCCATGGCAACTCGCGGAGAAATTTCGGAAAATATCCTATGAAATCCATGGGTTGTACTAGTTATGTCTATAAGAGGTTAGAATGTGATTTTAATTCAATATCCTTACATTAAGATGGAGAATCGCGGAATTTATATTAATAAAAATTAAATTAAAAACTCAGGATGACCAAGAAATGTGGTTGATTTTATTCGGAGAAAATTGCCATCGATCAATTGATTGAAGTAATGACGTCTTGTATCGATAACCTACGAATTTATGTCTTTATCTTAACTTCCTTTACAGGTGTTTAAACCAAAAAAATCAGCACCAACATAACCTTGAGTTTTTAATGCCTTCTTCCATTCAATGTATTTCGTCGAACGCTATAGGAAAAAGTTCGATTGGAAACGCCTCCGATATATATTTTTTCATAAATCTCTGATTCAATTCATAGCGTTTCAGGGAAGCGTTTACATATTCCATCGGAGGCAATGCGGCCGGGAGCAGCCGTGTGAATAAATTGAGCACTCTTTTGTTCGACCGAATAAAATATTCATAAAGGCGATCGAGTGACTTTGCATCCGGCTAGGGGCGGAAGTGTGGCGTGATCCCGTTTTTTTATACCTCTTCCTTCCTGTCTTTTGTGGCCCTCTTTTGGTGACAAAACGATTTAATCAATCTCTCAGGCGTCGAGAATAGGACATAATAGTGGCTTAATATGATGTAAATAGTTTTATTTTGTGATTCAATTGGCTGGATTTTTATTTATTCGAAATTTCACATAAATGTCGATAAATGATGATTCTTCGTCATCGTTTTGTGGGCCTCTTTTGGCGACAAAAATATTCAATCAATCTCGCAGGCGTCGTGAATAGGAAATAATAGTGGAATGCTATGATATAGTTTTATTTTTGTATCGTTTTGCTGGATTTTTATTGCTTTGTAGTTTCACGTAAATGTCCATAAATCTGTGCTGATACCAATCGCAGTGTTTTTTTTAGCTTCCTTTCTAGTAGACTTTAAAAAAAGGACGCGTGGAGTTAGACTACAAAGTAACGAGTTTTATTCCTTGTACTACAATTTAAGTCCATCTTTCGTTAACGTAGATATTTTTCTAATTTTTACCGGGGAAGTTTTAGTGTTTTCTCTTAAATTTCAAATTTATTAAATTAGCCGACTTAAGGTAATTAAGAAATGCATTATCAACGATTGGAATAGGTTACAATTCTGATAATAACGCTCATATACGGAGTAAGTATATACCTACATTAATTAGAAATAATTACTACTTTATATTGGTTTCGGTGTATCATTTTAAATTATGTCAACGTTGCAGGAGAAAATGTAAATTCAGCGATAAATTATACCACCATATCTTTGTATATTGCACTGTAATGTTGTTCTGTAATGATGCACTATTCTAACTAAGATTTTCAAAAACATTGAAATAAATCGCCTCTATCATTCAAAATCTTATATGGATGCAACTTTTTTCCCTCTTAATAAGTTCCTATATCGATGTAATTTTAGAACATTTGCAAATCATGCTCTCTTAGCAGATGAAATTTTTTTTACGAGTATATACTACAGAATCATATCAAATCAGAATCATTGCTTCCAAAGCAATCCGAGCAATTCATTTGATTTAAGAGTCGGTTTTGAAGTCTAAATTCGAACAATCAAATGCGTTCAGCATCAGTCAGTCCACCATGAATGTGACCGGAAGTTTCGCATCTCGTACCTGGTCATTTGTCCTAGTCGGTGATATGTTATTGACGTCCTGCTGTTTGCATTGTTTTTTTTTGCGGGAAAACACGTCCATGCGAATTTACCCGGCGGTCTACCCGCTCGCTGCCTCGGTCGGTCGGTGGTGGTTCGGGTGATGTTTGGTTTCAGATGAGAAGATCGCTGTTTTTTATTCATGGCGGATGGTCCGTTGCACGACGCCCTCCCGTTGTGGTCACTCGAACGTTTTTATTGGTTCTGGGCGCCGCTGCTCATCTCTTCGCACAGATGTTCGTCCGCCCCAATGATACCCTTCCCTTCGCCTTGGGTGAGTTCTGTTCGGAGAGCTTCACTCCTCGAGCGCTTGCTTGTGAAAAGAGCCTCACTCGGCTCTAAATGTTCATACGAGCATCAATAGAAATTTTCGTTTAACAAGCATTTTTCGTGGTACTTACAGTTATGTGATTCAGAAAGCTTAATGATTCCCCCATCGTGTTATTATTTTCTCTTGAAGTTTGGACAAACACCCTTCTTTTTCCGCGTTTCTTTTGTAACCTTCCTGTTTTTTATTTCATCCTTCGTCCCAATTTTATGCATTTCCACCAGGGAGCAAAGAAAATGAAGTTTGATAGTAAAATGCCTTCAAAAAGGAATATAATAATTTGCGTAATTAACAAAAAATTAAATATATTTTACTACCACATGTATCGTTAAAATTGTTTTCAAATATTTTGATTCTATTTTCTTCTACCTTAGAATTTATTTAAATATTACCTACATTTCATATCCTAATAATGATAATCTCAAGAGGTTATTCTACTGTTACACTTTTAAAAGTGATATTTCGCATGGTCTATGCGCGTTTTGTAACAATTTACCGCAAGGTAATCTCTCACAATCGGTAGGTACGTACTAATGACTTTCGTATTCATTATACCACAGAGATATGGTTCTTCATCGGGGATATAGCTGTTTCACTCAGAGATGACGAGAGGTTAGAATTGGGCAATTTATTATGGCCGCAAAAAATACTGTGTTGAGATTATTTTTACTTTTTAAACTTTTTCAGGCATAGTTATTTAATGGTGGCTAGATGAGAGAGTCCCATTAAAACATGGTATGGATAATCGTCATACCTGTGATAACTGAAGTCCGTAACTATATGTCTGCGTGCCCTTGGTGTGATCTTAAAATACCTCCGGCGAAAGAATTTTAAATACATTTCACAGCGTGCAAGAATTAACCTTGAAGCGTTTTGGCATTCTAGGACCTTGAAATCGGCAAATCCGTGTTAAGAACTTCGCTAACCTCTCATAACACGCAGCCAGACTTCCACTTAGGCGAGCCGCGACATCATCGGCTAACTTCTGCGGAGACGCAGCTGGTTGGCGGCGAATCGCGAATTACTTTTATCCACATAGACTGTGCAAAGGTGTCTCTGAGAATGGTAGATTGGGGAGGGAGAAAAAGAAGATTGGGTTTCTGTTCGCTTAAAGAAGAGGTTCGCTCCCAAGAACGACAAATATTTCATTTTCGCGAAAAATTTTATATATGCTATTGTAAACGATCGTTACCGGCTAGCAATGAAATATTTTTGGCTTTCTATGATATATTTTCTGTAGGTTGCATACATGAATTAAAAGTTTTGTATTTCCTGTCTCCAAATAGGAGAAATATTGGTAGGAAGTATAATGAAAATGTCATTCCGATAAAGCACTGATAGAAAGTTTGCTGTTAACCAATAACCACAGATATTATAGTCATTTAATAGTCGTTAGAGAAAAATGACGCTAACGTTGAATGCTAAAGCATTCAAAAGCGTTATTTAAAAAAGTATACACTCTATGATTCTACTCATATTTTTTGACATTTTACTCTTTAAAAGTGACCTTCTCATCTGGAAATTTTCAGATAGTATGGACTAAACCCTCTGAATCATATCTTCATCTCACGAATGAAATATATTCCTCCGAGAAAATACTGAGGTCAAGTTTCCATATTTGAAATTTGTTGTTTGTTGATAAGATGCTATCGCCTGGAAATGAAAAAAGGATAGTAGGTTTTAAATAATGGATACAACACGATAGAAGACTGGTCGATCAGGGGAGACGCGTGCTCTCAAGTTCGAAATGTGGAGAAGGGCGTGGCGGCCACGTGTCTCTGGAGCTGTGGGGAGGAGGGCCTGTCTTGTCAATGGCGTGCTTCTCCAATTGTCCAAATCACCCCGCCCCTTTTGGCCGTACATTTCTGTAACTGGGAAGAGGAATGCAGATGCCGTCGATTTTTTTTGCAACGCCCCCGTAATTATCGACTCTAGAGTAGTGTGAGGGTAGTAATGAGGTAAGGGTTTTTTATGTGAATGTAGGCTGAAGTGACAGGCAAATTTCGGCACATCATACCTGAAAGAGAAATATATGGGAGAATGAAGACCGGTAAGAGAGATGGACGTGACCAAATAGGGTGGAAAAAGGCAATACCTCTCAAGTAAGGGATGAGAAGATTTACACTGTATTTAATTTGCGATTTAATGCGTCAAACGATCATTGGAATTAATAAAAAATCTTGGAATAGCTAAGGAAATTGTTTCATTCAAAAATTTAATTGCCCAATCGCGACGAGGCATAGAAGCTAAACATTTTAAGTAGTTGATGATATGCCATTCTTGGAGGCATCGTGGTTAATTCCGTAAAGTGAAATTCCTTCGTTCTTAAATCCTAGCTCTTCTCTTCGTTTCCTTCATGGTTTTCTATGCAATATATTTCATAACCATAGAATATCTTAAACGGGTTTGTATCCTATCGTTGGCTGTGTATGGCCTATAAGTGGAGGGATGTGGCGAATGTTAAAGGAATATACGGAGAGAGATAGAGAGAGAAAGAATGATTAAAGAGGGAAGGAGAATGGACGAAGAATTGAAGGAGGATAAAATTTGCTGGGATGCCAAACGCGTAGCCAACTCCGAAAAAAGTTCGATTCTCCCTTCTCCCTTTCCTTCCTTTTTTCCTCGTCCTACTTTGCGAACCCAAGCCCTCATCTTTTTTTGCTCCCCGTAACACTTTTTTGTTGGGGCATGATAGGAAAGAAAGGAGGGCCAACTCCTGTGTTCAATTTTTAACGTTTTTCTTCTTTCCATCGGTTGTTCATGCGTACTCTTTTGCCTTTAACTTTGTCCTCTAAATAATTATGAATGGCCCTGGGGTAATTAAGCATTTTGTATTTCATTTTGCAAAAATAGCGATCCCTAATATTTTCCTCCCAGTTATGGAGACGACAAAAAAGATGTCCTACAAGACTGTTGATTTTCAGTCTTATTTCTTTTAGGTATAAAGTGATAGTTATAATAAATCAATACATCTAGGCACTCTTTTCGACTTCATTTTACTTTTAACCTTCCCCTGATCTTCCTTGTTGAACTTTTCCTCGTATAACCTCTCCCTGTGGTTGTTGTCTGTAAAAACCACTGACTGCTGTCACTACTACCGGAAACTCGCGTGAAAAGAAGATATCGACAGAAGTGTAAATACAAATATTTTCCGATCGACTAGCGCACGTTTCTTATTTCATGCACCATGCATAATTCAGTTTCTGGTTTTAGACTTCAGAATTTATGAAGTGTTTTCAATATGTACCTACATTTTTTAGTATGAAAACCCTAAGTCGTCTCTCATTTTATAATTTTGGTATTGGCGCCTAATGAAATGGAACGACTTTGCTAGATTATTTCGTTGCTTTCAGATAAAAATGGTTGAATCGTATAAAATTGAGCTTGCTGAGAAATGGATCGGTGGCTTTCTGCACGAATGCCTTCATCGGTGAAATGACATCTTCGCTATAAGTAGTGATTCTTTTCCCCGTGTCGTGAGACCTTGAAGGCCTTCGATTGGCAAGATATCTTACTTGCGATAAAACGTGTCGAACGATCATTGAAATTCATTGGAAAACATAGGATTGCCAAGGAAATATGTTAAAGCTGCTTCTTAAATTGTTCTAAGCACGACGAAGCATGGCAGCCAAAATTTTTAGAAGTTAATGAGATGCTGTTCCCGAAGGCAGCGTGGTTAATTCCGCATGGCAAAATTCCGCCGCTCTTAATTCCAAGCTCTTCTCTTTGTTGCCTTCATGGTTTTCCATTTAATCTATTTCTTAATCGCTTTGGACTGAGATGGCTTAGATGTGAGTTTGCCGTGGTGGAGTGCGTCTCAGTTTTGTCCTTAATTTTCCAGTTTTCTTGTCCCATTTTTTTCTTTGAACCTCCACTTTTTTCACCTTCTTTCTTTTTTGTTTTATTTTTTTTTTAACTTTCCTTTTCCTCCTCTCTGCGAATTCCTCGGCTTTCCTCTTCGTTCATCCTCCATTTTATCCTTATCCTTCCAACCGTAAGCACGAAACATATTTGCTCAGTTCCTCCCTCACCTCGTTCTCTTATTATCCCTGCTTCTCTTCTTATCTCTTCTCCCTCACCCTTCGCATATTGTCGAGGGAAAAAAATACACCGCAGTCACCCTCTTTAGCCCTTCTCTCTCTTATCGGTGGCTGCGCTTTTTTCCTTCTCAGGATCGTGGAGTTGAATCCCTTTTGCGGTCTTCTTTAATATGCGTTTGAAGCATTTTTTATGCTTTCGTGCGCGATAATGGTATCAAGCATAATTTCATTACTTGTGCTTTAATCCCTGTGTGGCTATGAACAGGCACGCAGAATTTGACAACCCAATGTACCGTCGCAGGTGTACCTGTGTGAGGGAATTAGCTTCTTTTGTTAATCCTTTAATAATTTTAGAGTTTGTTGTACGACAACGAATTCTGCCGAAATTATACTCTTTAGTGGCATTATTTAATCTGAATGAGGTATGTTTACAAATTGCAAGTGGCTATGATCTCACGAACCTGAAATTGGTAGGAAAGTTCTATTTTCGAATGATCGAGTATTTTTTCTATTAGGGCACCCAGTTGATGCATGCCTAATCAAACCAGCATTTCAACTCTCAATGATACCTCTGTAGATGCTACTAAATTGCATAAATTAAATATATATTTTAAGTTTGGGTGGGCATACTCTAATAACTAACGGAAAAAGGTAATATTTTGGCCTTCCCAGTCATATAATTTTTTACACCGTGGAAACTATTATAACTCATCAAAGAACGTATTTTTAACGAATAAATGATAAATAATATTTTTCTCAATAAAATGCTATGATATCAAATTTCACTTGCGGTCTCGATAAATAAGAGTTAATAACAAATAAATTAAGAGTTTCGTATACGACCAGGAATTCAGCCGAAATTATTCTCTTAAGCTACATGATTTGATCGAAATGAGATATTTAAACAAATTATCAATTTCGTGCAAGTAGCTGCAGTATGATCTTAGGAGCCTGATTCTCAAAAACCTCCTTATACTCACGTTCAAAGGCTCTTAAAATTCTGCCCCTGGTATTACCGTCTCGCCTCTTCATTCGCAGCACTTTTTAATGAATGCTTCGATGAGGTGTAGTCGCGGTATCTTGGTCCGAGGAGCCTATCGTTTGTCAATCTGTTTGCGTGTCCTTGTCACCTCCTCTCCGTATCATCCCTCTCCGCACTTATTCCTTTTTTCCCTTACGACCTTTGCTTTCGAAACCCTTCAGCTCTGCCATCCCTTATCTTTTTCCTCTTTTTTTTTGACCACCTCTTTCTTTTCCTCCACTCCTCCTTTCTATCTTCCTCCGCCATCTCCTCCTCCATGCCTCTCTTCTCTCCATTTCAACCTTTCCCCCTCTCTCCACAATACCTCTCCTGCCTTCAGGCCGTCCGTCCTCTCTCATCCACCTCGGAGCGGCGAGAAGTTTTTTGCGCGAGCCAAGGGTAAGGACGGCATCTCTTTTGTTATCCCAACTCCTTTTCAGGATCACTCAGTGGTTAGAACTCCTCTTAATTCTAGCTCTCTCTTTCTCTTACCCTCCCTTGATTGACTTAGCAAAACAAACTAACCCTGGCCGCCCTCAGTGCAAACTACAAAAAAAGATAACGAAAGCGTCACGGAGCTTGATATACATACTACGCTTGTATCTCTTTAAAAAAGTTTTGTGAGCGTGCCGAGGCACATATTTGTGAGTAAAAGCTTCCACCAGAAGTACTCTATTTCATCGTGACCTCATATTTGTTTTTTTTTATCTGGACAGTGTAAATCTAGATCCTTGCCCTGAAATTTTAACAACTTTTTTGCCTACAAAACCAATCTCAGTGTTCAGTATGCATGCTTCTTGTATATTTGTGACCTAGAAATTATATAAATACATGTGTACCTGTTGGAATTCCTGCAGCGTAAGGTATTCTGTTGGCTACCATCTGCTGCTCTAAATTTTAAATTAAAGCTTGTGAGAACGTTGTTCTGTAATAAAGTATTAACCCTCTTTTTGGTCATACCAGCAACTTTTATTCATTCAGCCATTATTCCACCCGGATGATGAAAGCTACCAAATATATGGCTATCGAATTGTAATCGGAACGTGTATCGTGGGAATATTTTCTTTGTCCATAATTTTTCTTCAAGAACGAACGGTATAGCTATGTGCAAGTAGGTACGATGTAAGTTGGTGTTCAAACGATCATATTTGTTTATTTAAGATAAAAATACTTAGTCTTGTGTGGAAGAGGGGAGTCCATAAAAGTAGGGGAGACCTCCAGAATATTTCTTAAAAACTCAATACAAACCTACCTTAATAAGTAGAATTCTTGAATAATAATTGTCTTGTGTGAGCAGTGTGAGCAATGTAATTTCTCTCTGAGGTTTTGAAGAATCATTTTTTCTCGAGTGCTGTGAGTGAGAGGCAAACTCAAAATAATCCAGTGCGGATAAGCAGGTCAGCTCGGTACCGAGAAAGGGATTTCTGCTGGACTCCCTTGCAGAGTCAGGTCAACTGGTGCACGGGAGGTAGAGGCCAGGCAATGCGCCCATGAAAGGGAAGCGGCGTAGGAAGTGGACTCTACAGTTAACTCCCTCGCTCTCTCATCCCATTTCGTCGTCCCGCGTACGACTTTTCCTGTTGGCAAAGCACCTGTTAGCCCTTGATCATGACATAAAACGACCGTGCGCCAGGTATGCATAACAAGCTCCCACTTTGGCCGGCCTGCCCATGCCCTTTGGATCTGTAATAGGTAAACTACCATGCAGCGATGAAGGAATTTAACTGGTTTTGAGCAATTAAAAGTCTTGAAACCTCACCATTTGTGAAATTAATTCAGTCGCCTTGGATAGTTATGGGATAAATTATGGTTTTTCCCACTGTGTTGCTTATTCTTTGTAAAGTGGCGCTATTACTTTGGTGTTGAGCAATCGTTCTTAAACTCATAAAATTGAATTGGAATGCTAGTTTTACTAATGTTTTTGTTTCATTTCTGTGCTACCATTGCAATTCCATTTGAAAATATTTCCGTGAAGCCGCTAAATTAAAATTATTTGAAAAATCAGAAGAATATACGTTATTGCTTATCAAAATTTATGCTCAAGTTGAGCAACAATTAAAATATATTTTTTGTTCATTTTTGTCGGAATTTTCAACTCTACCTGGCGATGTAGTTAAGTCTTCACCTCATTAACCGAAGGTCGCGGGATCGAGTCCGATCTGGTTAGGTGATATTTTCAAATTTGAGATTCAGGAAGATTTTTCAAGGATGTGCGCTATATGCCCTGAGAATGTGAAGAAAGGGCTTTAATTTCAAACACGTAAATACGTCATGTTAAAAATACTGGTCAAACGGTTTTGTCACGTTCTTTTCAAGCCACAATGAGGGCTCGAGGAAGAATATACTTTTCAGTGTACTTATATTGGGACAACGGCAAATGATGAAAAAGTGACCATAAGTTTTGTAAAGTGGTAATAATTCCAATCATGTTGGAGCTCAATAACCCCTGCCTCCATTGTGAGTTTTCATCCACACGTTTCTCCTCAGTTCATGGCAACTGTGCACCTGGTTATCTGCGCCAAAAGTACCATTGCACCTTGCCGCATGATTGGGTCTAATGAATCGATTTCCGACACACAGGATGGGTGTGTGTTTGCACGTAAGTGTATATAAATGGGAAATTAGAAGTGTGTGATGATTGGATGCCATATGGCGCTACCGTTAGGATGCTTTAGAAAGCCGGAAGCCCACAGCCTCTCCTCATCGGAACGAACGAGGAGAGGGTCGTTTGCGATAATAACGTCGATGACTCAAAAGTATGTAGCATTGGTAATGACGGCCTCATCGAGAAAATGGAAACCGTAGGTATCCAGAGTCGAGACTTCGTGATTCTCTCGTGCAGCCAGCCCCGTTCTCTTCGGGACCATCCTCTCGTTTCTTTTTCATCCCCCCCTCCTGTTCTCTCATCTCCGAGGTGTACCGTTAATTCCGGGTGTCCTGCAACCCACCTGCTAACCCCCCCTCCCACCCCTCCCCCTCAATCCGTGTACACCTCCGCCGCCTCGCGCTTTTCGATCGGGAAATTCGCACCGAGGTAGGTCATTCGTTTTTGGCGCGCGCGGATGGAAAAAGAAATAACCAGACTAACTTAACTGGTCAAATATGCTACCCTTCTTTCCGAGTTAGCGTGAGTGAGTCAGTTTTGTATTTATTCTAACAATAATACTGAAGTGGATGCATCTCTCTCTCGCTCAGCTTGTGGTACTAAGTCTTTTCCCGTGATGAATCGCTCATTTCAAACTTACGAAATCGTCTCAATATTTTCTGGATATGTAATACGTACCTTTTTCGATATTTTCCTTTTTCTCAAGCAAACACCGCCGAGATAACACTGACATTTTTTTCCTCTAATGCACAGGCAAATATTGACAAGCGTTTTATACGCATACGTCCCGATCTAGTGCTTTAATTCGGATTAGATTGGCCATTTCAATGCGCTCAGAACATTGTGCAAGGGATTAAAAGGTTCCGGTTTAGTTTCCTCGATTAGGTTTAATACTGATGCATTAGTTTGCAATGTAATTTAAGTATTGTAATTGTCGTATAGTTCTCATTGCTAGTTATAACTTGTATGCACAATGATTTCAGTCTTAGTTTCAGATTCTATAAAACGCATTCTCTTAGAATGTAAAGGAATGATGAAAAGTTTTTAACAGGTAACGGGTAACGCTGTATGCTATAATAACATGACATTTCATGCACGCATATGATAATAACTGATAATGCAGAAAAAATTAATATGATAATATGCATTCGTTGGGTCAAGTCTGTACTTTGTGAACACCATAGAGATTGGTAGATTTATATTACGTAGACGAAGGCAGGGAAGGATGGGTAAAATAGTTAATAAAAATGCGCGTAAATTATAACACAGAGGTCTGTGGTACTTGTGGATGTAATTTACCACTTGAATTCGTCCCAATTATACTGGGTGTTTCGGGAGAAATCTGAAATACATCAGAGTAGCGGTAGGGGAGTCAATATTAAGCATTTTTCGTCCGTAAACATGGGTCGCAACTCCATAGTAGTTAAGGCATGGTAACGCAAACATTTTGTTATGTATTATTTTCTTGAGCACTGATTCATCGAAAAGTTGTTTTCGTGGGTGTATTTTATAGAGCGCAGTCGGAAATGTTCATCTTCCCTCATCTCTCGCGTGAAGGTGTTTGGGTGGGGAGGGGAGGTGGCTAAAATTTATAAGTCTCGCGATGGCACGCTCCTCCGCACGAGGCGCTAGGGCTGTTGAACCCTTCTCGGGGTCGTGAAAACGTGAAGGCGGGGAGCAAAGCGATTCACGCCCTTTTATTGGGGCCTTCTCAATCATTCGGTGGATATCCTGGACCGCCGAGCTCATTTTTACAGCAAATTGCTGGTTAACTCGCGAAGTGAAATATAAAGTTTGGCGAAGCTGTTAATTTTATGATCTCTGGAAAGTGTTATTGAAAAAGGTGCTCCTATTATTGCAGGAGCGCGTTCTTTTTCGCGTGACTTGGATTTAGCTGAATCCCAAAATCTTTATTAAAGGGAAATAACGGGTTTTAAATGTGCCTCTCTAAAATTTATGGCAGATTTTGAGGCATGAAAATAATCAAAGAGATGTATGGGCGATTTCATGGGCTACATCTATTTTTATGCAGGAATTGCCTGAGTGTCTGTTGTCCAAGGAAAATATTGAAATTTTCTATCTAGCATAGCTATAAATAAACTTTTTTCAGAATTTATACCCTTATCAATTGTCCAATTTAAGTTCTATTCGTAAGGAATTAACAACCTACTGCTCTTAATATCGCTCCATTTTTATGCTCAGGACTTGAGATTTCCAACCGCTATAGGAGTAATATATTCCAGCGAGACTACATTCACTGATTTCAAAAGGTAAATATATCTCTGCAAAGTAACATATACTCATCTCCTTTTATCGTGTCAAAGAATAATATAAAAAATTACACGATTCTGGCAAATTAAAGTTAATTAGTGCTTGGGGTACATATATTTTTCCCGTAGGTGATATAAAATTTGTCTAACATTTTATGTTCCTTATTTGCCAAGAGGAATACTCAACACACTCTTCATCAGGTTGATTTTAGTTGCGGAAGGTGAATAAAAATGTATGCAATTCATCAAAGTTTTCAACGTAAAGGTATCTCTTTGGCTGATAGTTATTTTTAATTATACGATAGCAAAGGGTGTAATAAGATAATTCCCTAAGTCCTAATTTTACTTACGGTATTTTAGCCTGAGTATACTTTTTAGATTCATTTATTTTTATCTTTTACGTCACAGGAACTTTTCCTATTTTTTTCTCAGCAAAATACCCTTCATATTTTCACATCGGTGTACTTCAGTGAGGATTCCTCTTGCACTTCCCCCAATCTAACATCGCTGGTTGAGTCTTTTGCTTTCATGATCTCCTCCCCTCTTCCTCTCCCGTCCCCAAATATAATCTTCCTATCCCGCAATCTTCCACCTCATTACTCTCTCTCCCGTTTTCGCATGCCAAAAGTCGTGCTCATCGCAAATTCCACCGCAACTTCCGCTCCGCAAATCGATTACCCACCTCCGCCCCTCACCAATGGTTTATTTGCGGTCAGCTCGGTTGAAGCGAGGCCTTATTAGGAGCAGAGTATTTGATTTTTCCTCTGTTCTTCATCCATTGGGGGCTTGTTTTTTTGTACGTCTAATTTGTAAAATTACACTCATGAACGTATTCCATTCGTACGAGAGATATTGTCGGTGGTTACAGGAAGCACAGGATGATGTAATCATCAGGATGGATTTAAACCAGCGATGTTTTGTGCAAGTGAATTTTATACGGGCTCGCCAAAAGTTTGAGTTAGTTGAAAATTTGTCCTTAGTCATTAATCTTCCGAATGTTTCACTAACAACGACACTCTATCACTATTTTCCTGAAAATCATGTCATTTAACGTTGGAAGACGATTGAAGGTAGCTTGCATGCTTGCATGAAAGTTTGCCGTGAAAAAGTATCATTTTGATCACTAAAGCCATTGTAAATAATTGGGTGTTCTAACACCTGGGCTCCATTTTTCAAATGTATGTTTTTTCGTATGAATTTCAGCGCGGCAACAATCGTTTTTTCAATTTTATTAGGAATCTGATGCGACATAGGATGCATATCAATACGATTTTGCAGTCAAGTATCTTCATATTTTTGCTTTTTTGCCAAAATTGAAAGACAGAAATATTTAGCAATCAATCAGTCATTACTATTTTCGCATTTATGCTTTGTAAGCATGCTGCTAATCCGCTTGTGTGTCTATGATTTAGCTAAAGTTGGGCGTGATGGGAATGACTGACCAAAACTTTGCCTGGTGAATTAATTACGGAGGAAAGAATTTAATTCTGAAGCTTAATTGAATTCGGTGTTAAGTTATAATACTTTTTAATAAGTTCATAAAAATATCTTAGAAAGTAGAGGGTGATGTTTCTCGTATTCCCTAATCATCTTCATTCATACGTTTAAGAAATGATTATGAAGCGGGGAAGTAGTGGAATTACTTAAATCATTTAAACAAGGAAAAGTTTTTAGATGATCATTACACCGCGTAGGAGGTCAATTGAGACGCCTATTGGTTCCGGAATGATAGTTGGAATTCTTCGGAGCCGGAAAATCGGACACGAGCTGTAAGGCGCTTGATTCTCCTCACGAATTCTTTCAGCACGATCTGAAATAATCGTAAATAACGCTCGTGCTGACCTCAAAAATAGAGCTGGAACTGTATAAGAATAAGGAAAATCCAATCGGTCATTGTCTTTAAAAACGAAATAACTCATTTATGATCTAAAATTACTTAGGAATAGAAAGCTGAACATTTTGAGGTCTGGGATCAAAGACCGCATGTCTCGATTCTCATATGCCTATGTTGGATGGATGCGTTTCTATGGCAATAATTGGATATAATAAAAAGTTTGCGGATCAAAATAAGTGGGATCAAATAATATGCTATCAGGTCAGCCTGATATATTGAATATCAAATATTTAACTGCGCTGCTGTAAGTTTCAACTTCTGTGAGGTCACTGTGTTGTTTTTACGAGGTTTTAACTGACTTTATGGGCGATGATGGCATTATTTTTTAACAATCCCATTTTAAGTGAAATACATATCATAATCTGACTCTCCCTACTTTTTGATGGAAGCAGTAGTACTTGTAATCCAATATTATAAAATCTTTACTCTATTCGATTGTGTGATAAATTTCATAGGTTTTATAGTCGCACCAGGCAATCAGATAATTTGGCCATCAAAAATTCAGCCAATCGGTGAACACCTTAGTTGTCGGTAGGATAAAGTGCAGAACAAATATGGCAACTTTTGTTTCCATCAGGTGATTTGGTAAACATTAATAAGTTTTCATTGATTTACTGAGAATGCGGGAAGATTTCATTTATTCTTTTAAGCATTCAATGAATTGAAAATTAAATAAACTCTGCCTACTGTTTTTCCTTTAAGTGACTGCTTTTACATTCTATTAATATCTATCGTAGTCACTGACTTTTAGAATGAGATTTCTATTCGATTTTAGGGTTATACATATAACGTAATTTTTTCGCTATGTCCAGTGTGATTGCCCATTTATTATTATAATTCATCCATCAATAGTAATTTTTTCTGATGAAATGGTATTCATACTTGGTGTTTTACGAAAGATAAATCAATTAATTTCACGCATTTCATTCAAATATGCTGTAATCTTGATTACGGTTTACATTCAATTAGTAAAAATATATAGATTCAGAAATAGATATAGGACAAGGATGACCTTCTGTAACACACGGAAATTGAAAGAATTATTTTTCAGTACAATTTGGAGAAAACTCCATAAATTTTACGTCGCAATTCACGCACATCCTTTTGATGAGAAGATAAACCAAAACACGGCTCCAGAGTTTGGGATATCCGTGAATGAAACGAAAATTAAAATGTCCCCTTATCATCTCTTTTCATCGGGTCACGGGGCGAAGAAGACTGCACGACGGCGGCAGTTTACGCGCGTGATTTCGACTCAATTCGCACGTATAAGCGTGGGAACGGCACGACAGGTAGCTGGCACGCTTGGATTTTCTTCGCACTCCTCCGTGCCGTGGGTCCCTCCGCGTACGAAAAATTTAATCGGGATTATTCATTCGTTCCCCGTAAGTCACGTCGCTCAGGCGGTCCTTTTGACCCGTGGCTCCAAACTCCCGTCCTTCCCCCTTCGAGAGGCACGAACTGCATGTGATGATGGAGAGGGAATCCGGGGCGCGGACGCCGACGAAGGACCGTTAAGGCCTCCGCTATCGCTCCAGGGGCGTACGCTTTTCGCCTTCGCAGATCCAATGCATAAACCTACGCGGAGAATGTTAGTCTCCGTAGAGGTCGCAGCAAGTTTGCCAGCCTCGGTGGCGGCAGGGTAAAGTCCTCGCCTGCTTCTTCAGAGGTCGCGGTTTCGAGTCCCGCCTGGGTAATTTACCACTATCCACGGCACGGTTGTTCGTGCTTTTACAGTAGCTAATTGTTGCGATCCTCGATGTTATGTTCATTGCGAGCTGTTTTCGGGATATTTTTAAACAGTAAAAAAAAGTCGCCGGGGAGGAAAACCTTGTATGTGCCCCAGGTAATAGGATAAAAAAGTTTACTCGTCGCATCTCAGGTTTTCCCGCTGATGTCCAAGAAGCACCTGTGTGTATAACAGGACGGTATACATAATAGAGTTATTGAAATTGTTATTACCTTATAAATTAACTAAGTGTCTGTTTAATATTGTAAGGACTCACTTATTACTTCACTTGTCACTAACTTTGGATATTTCTTTTATTCACAGGTATGTTGAGTCATAATTCTACCCACTATGATGGTGGCATTTGTTATAAGCAGTAAGTGCTCATCTTAATTAGATTTAACATTTAGTTATTCTTATTAGTAATTTTAAATATTTGAGCATACATTTAACACAGTAGTAATCATTTACTTATTTATCTATGTTCATTTCAGCCCAAGCTTAAGTGCTATTGTAAATGTGAATATGATTTTTCTGCCTCGACCAATCGATATAAGAATCGAAAACTTCCAAACCTATGTCTTTGAAATATGACTATGTTCCCCAAATAATAAAATCTGGTTTCCTGGCCGCAATTTCTGTCTCTTTTACGAATGGGTTGTAACTCCTCGAAAGTTTGCATGCGTGAATCTCATTTCCTATTTCCAAAGTTTTTTCACGGTCAGTATTTGGGTGTTTTGATATTTTTTCTATATATATCAATATCTAGCGACGCTCGTGGACCTGTTCTACAGCTATTTCATGATATTGAAATGAGAAGAAGATTTTTACACTCCTAACTAGTTAAAATGTTTTATCTTCTGCTACTTGGCATCAATTCTTTAACTCCCTTGTTTTTATTTCAACACGTTTATGATAACATTTTATTTAGCCTGTTTGGAATCGATTATTCAAGGGTATCAGACAGTTAAAAATTTAAAACCTCAGCATTTTCATCATATCATGCATAACCTCAGCATTTATTTCATAAAGGTGAAACCCAGTTACTCTTTGGTTATCTGAACCTAAGCCAACGAAAAAAAACCTATGCTGGGTTTAAATAGTTTCTTAATATTGTGTGGTCTGAACGGAAACGATAATTGTTGATATTTTTCGGTTGGAGTGCGTTTGGCTCTCAAATTTTTAGGCAATATGAATACATGTGAAACTTTATAAATTGTGCATAAATTTCAAGATTGAGATATTTCAATAATCAGAAATTTGGTGATGAGTGGTGAAAATTTTTAGCCCACAATTCTCAAACATTGGTATCTAACCCACGGATTGGAACGGAGTTTGTGATTTTTTTAAACTTTTTAAATGAATCATTGGCTTCCAAGCTAACCTCTGGAATGACTAGTGAAAACAGACTTTGTTGACTGCGTGCAATATCATAATGCGATGGTGTGGTAGCCAGCTGCAATTGTGTGATCGAAGATTTTTTTAATATCTAACTTCTGTAGTTGCTGTGACTGTATCTGTTTTATATGATGACTACGCAGGCGGAAGTGAAGAAATTCGACCAAACCGGCTGTTTTCCCTTCAATAAAATTCTTCTCTGAAAAAAACATCGTTTTGTTTCCCAAGCCTTCCACGGTTTGTTTGCTCGCTCGGAATTCCGTAAAATGTCAACCTTTCGATTCGTCTGCCCGTACCTGCCCCCTCGCTCTGCTGTTGTCAAAACAAAAGGCGGACTCCCTCACGGGTGGCAATCAACGAAGCAAACGCTTATTTGTCTAAATATTCCCTGTCCTTCTCTTCCTTCCCCAATTCTTTCACCTCACCATCGCGAACCGCAATTGAGTGATGCATATTTTGTTTTTGCTTTGACTCGCAATTGTGTTATTCTCTACGTTTGGGTTCGATGTGACGAAGGTAGAAAAAACAAAACATATTCTGCTTTCCTTAATTTTTTTGTTATTATACTATCTCAGAATTGTGGCGAAAGGAAGTAATGTTTCAACTTACCTTTGCATTGGGAGATCAATGTGGTGGAACCGTTTCATAGTAAACGTTCAGAGTAATAGCAGGGCAGCTTTCTGGAGGATTATTTTATTTTAATAGGTAATTTATGCAAATTTGTTATTTTTGAGACATAAAACACGTAGTTTCTCCATTGGAACAAAATATTTGGGCAAGTAATGTTTGCATATTTAAGTAAGTAGCAACGTGATGCACCTTTTAGCGGCTTCTCGCATCTCGCAGTTGTTACTAAAGCATGTATCCGATCCACTATCACACATTTATAATCCGTTTTCTTCTTCGGTCTAATTTTCTTATTCGCTCGTAACTATGTTTTTATTTTCAAGTTATGGGCGATTGCTGTTATTCACGAGGTGATTTATAGTGAAGAATTATTTATGCCTCGAGCTATGAGAAATTTTATGCACACTGCGCTGGAATAAAATTAGTTCGATATAATCCGGAGCGTTAAAGCAAGCTGTATCTGATAGAATTGAGAGATGAAAGGTAAAAAAATTGGTTATGTAATTTTAAGCCATTAATTTTTATGTATCCATACCTGAAACCATTGAACTTATGAATACTTACAGGGTAAGTAAAACTACCGTGCATCATTATAGAATAGAGAGGAAGTTAACGAGAATAGATCCGTTTTCTCGACCAATTGCTCATATAAATCATATAGTATATCACCATTTTAAAGAATTTCCACATGGTGGCACGGAAGGTGGAGAAAGCTGATTAGAGGCGGTGCAAAAAAATTGAGAAGTGAACGTAAATATATGCAAACGTTAAACAGGTGTAATTTCCAGCTCCGCACTCAAACTCAAGAGGAGTGAGTACCTGGCAAACATTTGTTCACCGTTAGAAGACCGATGGAATCCCTATGAAGATGGAATCGCATCACTTTCCTTCACTTGTTTTTTTTACTACTGTGAACCCACACTACATGCCCTGTCTTGGTTCTTTTTATCCCTAAGGAAAGCGCCATCAAATAGCTAATTTACGGAGAGGTCTCAGTTAATGGGAGAGTCATTGACGCGGTTAAGTACTACTTTCACGGTTCGGTTCCCGCCGCCTTCTCCCGCCCCTCTCTTTGCGAGTGGGGTTGGGCTTTGTTTGAGGGGGCGCGGTGGTTGAAGTGTGTGCGTAGCTGGAAGAATTCCGAGGTGGAGACGATGGAGCTTTGTGGAAAGAGAATGAGAATTTAAAAGGAGATGATACGTAGGTAGGTATATGAAGGAGGTGACTGAAAAATCTGTTCATTTGCGCTATAGGATAGGAAGGGCGAAGGAAAACCCGGCGTCGGACTTAGCCTGTACTGACATATCACTCCCTCTAGAACGGTCCAAGTCCGTTTTTTTCTGCGACGTAATAATTGTTAAAAACGTACGTTGCCGTTTAAAAATGCTATACTATGTATATAGCAAAAGGACTATCATTTCAATGCTGATAGTCTATAGTTGCCTATACCTCAATTATATGGCGTTCCTACCTCAGATAATACTGAGGTGAAATTATAAAAAACTTGATTTATAGGAAAATGTTAACAAGAGTTCACTCTAATAACCTAAATTTCATGCTGATAGCGTAAGTGATGCTCGTGGCGATGGGATAGACGAAGTATTCGTTAAAAAATTTCGTTTTCCTATGAAAATTTTATGATATATTTGTAACAAGTAGACCTTGTCAAAATTTACCCATATCTCATGTTACAAAAAAATTCCATCCTAGAAGAAAGTGATTAAAAAAAAAGAAAATTCGATGCATAGGAAAATGTTGATAAGGGTTCACTCTAATAACCTAAAGATTTCATGCTGGTAGCATAAGTTTTAAAGGAGTAATATCGATTGTATAAGAAAACCATGGCTTAGCGTCCCATCTGTTGGATGGATTTCTGTAGTTGAAGTGCCCTTCGCATAGCATTCAAGCAGATATCAGGCAATGTTGGTTAATTCTCCGCCGCCGTCTGGATTTGAACCCGAGCCGACGGGATACGGCATTAAGTCTATTTTTGCGATTGATTGTTCAATTCGATGGAAATATCTGTTGAATCGGAAGGAATAGCTGATGCCCAATATCCTTTTATTGACTGGGCAGTTTCGCTTGGTTGAGGACCTAATGAGTTTTACGCAATTTCCTTCTTTTCTTATACTCATATGAATTATTTTGATTGGTATCAATCGAAAAACTCCCATGTGATGGTTAATCTGAGGGATGAAACTCACACTGTAGGGAAGATTCCAATCGCGTATTGCAACCCCTATTTTAAAAATTTTCCCCTTTTTCTATCAATCTCGATGAAAGAAAACGATGCTTATTCATGACTGTGGTGCAACAACTCAATTTTCATGGAGCCCGTGCGATGCAATGCGGTTTCCACAAAGGTTCACGCCTTGAGTTTCGAACGTAACTCCATCGCCTGTGCACGAAGATTGAACGCGAACTTCCGACGTTTCCACCTGTTTGAATTACAAGCCGCTGGCTGGCGGAATCGCCGCGCGTGGTTGCTTCTCAATGTTTTTTCATTCGCCTCGCTGTTTTTTCCCCATTCCACTCCACTCTCGAGAGGTGGTGCTGCGGTTTCCTCGGGGTCGTAAACCCAGTAGATGTCGAACATGAGTCTTCGGAAGACGCGGTTAGGATGGGATGGGCAAGGATGAGATGAGATGGACGGGTGAAGGAAGAAAGGCCTTCTCTCACACCCCTTGTGTTCCCGCCGGCGTGTAGGAATTTAGGAATCACGCTTCCTTGGGCGCTAATTCTCCAACATTCGGCCGTAACTGCGCTCGCTGCTCTCCCGCACCGCGATGCTCCTTTGTCTTCTACCCCCTCGACCTCCCACGCGAAATTCGATGCTCGGACGAAAAACATGGCCCTCTTGTACAAATTTGAAGTGTTGTCTCACGATATTCACGCATTTCTCCCTCCCGTGGCTAAAAGTAGGGAAGAAAAATATCCAGATTGTTGAATGTGCTATTCAAATATGTAGGCTGTTGCAATTGGCATCGAAGCAATTGATTAAGGGACTTTATTTAAGGCGTATATCATATTACATTAAGTTATGATAAAATTGTGACTGTTGGATACAAAATATGATATTGTAAACAAAGTGAGTTTTGCTCAGTCTGCGTGAGACTACGTCTCTCAAGGTATTTATCGTCAATTTGGTTGATAAACTTATCTTATCGTCGAGATTTACACTATTGCGATGAGATGTTATTTTTTTGTATCACAGGGGATTCGGTCTGAAGAATAATAACACCTCAATCTTCGCAACACCAAAAAACTTTATTTCATGCCATAAATTACTCGAAAAAAATCTTCTCAGCCATGTCGATTCAGCAACTGTCTTAGTTACCATGGCAACTTCGTGACATTGAGGGCTTTTAATCAAATGGGAACGCGTTTGAATATTGTAGGATTAAGGAAATAATATTGATTACTACGAATTAATTACAAAATAATACAGATAAATAATGCTCCTGTTTACCTTGGGAGGTAATGCGTCAATCTTGAATAGATAACTGCTTCAGCACTCAATGATCTTCAATTTATCACCCACCCTACTCAAATTCTTGCCAGTTATTACCGTCTATGAAAGGAAAATCCAATTGGAAACATCTGCGATACCGTATTTACGATTTAGATCGTTCAGCTCGCAGGAAAATGATGTTTTATTGCGGAGAGAAATTTGAAGCTTTGAAATTAAGTGTTATTGAACGTGGTACCGTAATCGTACTCGATATGAAAGTTCGTGTGCCAATGTTGTTCAGTAAACTTTAGCGGCATCAGATGCGTTGGAGAAGAGTTGTAGATGGAGTGTCATTCAGCTTAATGACCCGGGAAACTACTTTGCACAGGAGAAAGCTGACAACTGAGAATGCGCTCGAAATTTTTTTACTCTTCATTCATTTGCTGATTTTTTTCACGGATATACTCTTTCTTTCTCGCTATAGGTTTCGGACGATTCGTTCTGCTCGAGAAATACATGAGTCACACAGTAATGGTTTTAGAAAGTGCTTCATATGCATTATCTCTCTGAAATGTTATAATTGACCCCCTTAATGACCTTGAAAATAGTAATTGCTCAAGGAGAAAGCTAATCACCCTTTAAACTTCCATTTTCGTTCCCTCTGGCGTGTGCTTTAGCTCTTTGCGTGCTGCCTGTTAAATTTTTTGTTCCCGGCAGTAAGATGCCCGTCAAATGTCGTCTTACGCCGAGGCGGCATTCCCACCGGTGTTGAGTCGAGGTGGGAAAGTTCTGAGGGAAAGGGGAGAGAAAAAAATAAAAGATTTAAAATAATAAAAACTTTCCTCCTTTTTACCTGGCTACTCAGGCAGTCCCCTCCCTTTAACCGCCTTATTACTCCATCAACCTTTCCAATCTTCCACTCCACCCTCACATATACCTACCTTCTCTATCGGTTTCCTCACGTCACTTTTTTTTCCGTCCTCCTGTCAGGAATTCCACCTACCGATTCGATGGGAAACCCAAGCGGAACATGCAAATTCCTTCCTCTCTATCTCTCCTCCAGGGTCGCCGGCTGTCGCTCCATCCACGCAAGGTTCTGAGCGGCATAGTCTGCTGGGGGGGGGCCTTAAAGGTGGTCCTCCTTTGCCAGCCATATCCTTCTTCTTCTCCCGCCTCATTGGTCCTCGTGATATATATTTTTTGTGGGGTACTGCGCATTCATGCGAAAGGATCTCTACCCTTTCCTCTGGATCGATCATCTGGCTCATAACAATTCGTCCACGCACTCCTCTCTCTCTCGCAATGAAAAACAAGCGTGAGAAATTTACGAAATCTCTCCTCATGTGAAGATTTTCGAGCCTGATCTACTTTTTCCTTAACGCGAAGTAGGGAAATGATGTCAATCATGATGCGGTTTTTAAAATTCGTCTACATCTATCTACAGGATCGCGAGACGCCTCAGTAGGCATCATGAGGCGGCAGGTTTTAGTGTGCCTGCCGAATGGCTGTAAAAGGAAATCGTTTATGAGGTCCTCGCTGTGAGAGACTGGGATGAGGTCGCTCTAGCATTTAATAAAGGCATTTTTAGTTCGTGAGAAATAAGAATCCTAATGCCCATCCGTTCGCCCAAATATCTCTTATTCTATCGTTTCTGTTGGAGAAATTTTAGCATTGAACCTGGCCAGTTAAATGAAATGCGTGCAATATGATCCAGTGTGCCTTAAAGATGCCATACAATCAATGAGCCTTTCATTATGTTCACTACCGAGCTTGGGTATTTCTTATTTCACCCATATAATATGAAATTGAACATTATCAATGTAGATGGCAACATGTGGTTGGTAAACGGGATTTCACGGTATTTTGATAACTAGTTATATCCAACTATATACCACGGCAATTCATTGTCATGGATTAATCTACATATCGACAGTTTTAATGCCAATGAAAGTTTATTCCACCAAAAATGGCGTGAAGAAAAATAGCAAACCCCCGTTCATTTCATTCAGTAGTGACTGCAGGTGCATTAGACGTCATTTATGGTGGCGAACTCACCCGATGCAAAATGTTGTTGAAATACATAGTTATATGAGCGTATTTTGCTTAAATTGGTAAACTTTTCTTTTCTCCGTGCCAAAAAATTAACCAATAGTTACTTAACATACAAAATAGGTTGGTTAAACGACTAAGGATTCGGTACCTATTACCACTATCAAGGTAATCATTAGCTTGATAATGACATTATGTGCCGATAGCCTTGGTGGATGATGTAAGAGCATTTGAACGGAAAGTAAATATTTGTTTTAATTTAGACCATTTGAATATCTTGTTCTAATCTAAATCGCTGATGTATTAGGCGGGGAACTAGACGTCCTCTATTCAATTATGTATTTTTTTCCATCATAGATGTGACTATTTTTTTACTACCAGGAAAAGCAAAGAAATGTGATCAATACTTCAAAGAAATATCTCGCGTGAACCGCCTATTATTTGTATTCCTTTGCTGATCTTCCCCGACCCCGACGTCTCTTCTGCGTGACCAATGTGGCCTTGTTAGCCGTATTGCCCACTTTAAGGGCAGGCCCATCCTTTTCCCCGTCCATTGTTTTCATAAGCGAAATCAAAAGAGAAACACAGAAATCGTGCATCACGCGTGGAAAACAATTTCCCGAAAAGGGAACGGACAGTAAATAGTAACGGTTAGGTAAACTAATGCCTAGTTCAAATCCTGCGTGGCTTGTTATTTGTTTTTGCCGCACTCAATTCTATTCCTGCTCGTGGAATTGTCTCTCGGAACAGAGAAACTAATTTGAATCCATTGCGCGATTGAAGCAAATGCAAAATTTTGCTCATCCTACTGCTGGATGTGTATTTGTGTTGTGTCCTCATTTTTGGCGTTACGCGGATCAGAATGTGTGTCCTCTTTTCTGTGTCTCAGCAGTGAACGATATAAAAAATGTATTTTATTAGGCTGTGTTATCCCTCTATTCTCGTTATCAACCATGCAATGTGAAAGCAGAATTAATGGCGATGTTTCGATTTTAGAGAATTTAATCGTATTGAGATTTTCTTAACCTCTCGTTGAGATTAAGCTCGAAATCTGGATGTACAATCTCAGAAAACTGTTGCATTTGGTACATCCCTGCTTTCAGGGTATCTAAACGTAAAACATGAAAATTAAAAATATTCGATGCACATGTGATCTGAAGTGTTTATTAAATATTATCGTAGCATCATTCGTTATCCAGAATAAGCATACTTAGCTCGTCGATATGATTAATTTCAAGTTAATATTTGGTTATAAAGTAAATTGTGGCTTTCCACTTAAAGGAACAGCTGAGTGAATTTGATTTTTTTATAAGATATTACTACTTCAAATTAAGGTGTAATTTTTTATGTAATCATATGGACGTTTATATGTGGTTATTTTATATCCTCCTATTTTTTTTTCGAGCCTACCATGTAAATATTCATGCCATGTTGTATAGTATGTCTTTCTTTTTGGCATCGGATTCAAGATCTCATCTCCTCAATCCTTCAGGTTAATATATCTTTGAGGGTTACTTTGTGCTTAGCTGCAGTATCACGATCTTAACCCCAGCTGATATAATCCGACCTCTTGTGGGGTTTGATGCTGGAAGAAAATCCTTGAGAATGTCATAACATCCGGCTTAAGGAAAGATTTTAACAATCCCCAAAATTACCATGGTGCTGTCTCCATTTGTAACATATAGTCATGGAAAACATTTCAATGCTATAAGTCGAAATAACCTGGCGTTTATTTTGCAGTCCTTAATCCATTAAATGATTCAAACGTTGCGTCGTGTTTCCCCAGGTATGTATCTGCTCTTAACTGCAAGCTGACGATGAAGCCGAAGTTCACTCCATTATCGCCTTACCTCCATAATTCGCACAAATTACGTTAGGTATATGTTGTTTACTCGTGGCACTGCTTCTAAAAATCTAGTCATTGAAGCATCTTCTAGTGCTAATAAGTGAATATATGTCGATATCGTCCTGATGAAAGTGAAAATTCGTTTGATTCAACTCAATTTTTGTCTACAAAACATTCAGGCTCTTCCCCTCTAAACATCTAAAACTGTTTCATTAAGAACAGCCCCCTTCAACCCCTATTTTAAGTTACCTAGAAATTTACAAGATACTCCAATGCCTGGGATCTTGGCATACAGTCAAACTACGATTAAGCATTAACTTTGAGATTAAATTACTTGTTAGGGAATTTTCTTACGAGTGGGATTCTTGGGTTTATGCAATATTACTTGATGAACTTCAACACCAACGAATTCATTTACAACAGTGCGTCCTTAAAGCCATGAAATACTATTTTGTCACACCTCTACTGATCGCAGAGCGTCCTGACTGTTTGGGTTAGATGGAAGGTAACCGTAGCGGCACATTACATTGAAAGTCATTGTGCTTAATGATGGAGTCAGGATCGCAGATTCGTCCACGAACTTGTCATTAGGCCACGCGTCGACAAACAATGGGAGATACATGTTGACAGCGTTTTCAGACTTATTTCTGCATAAAACTCTGCGTGAAGGATCTTATGCTCCTAGATGGATTTCTCCTCGATTTTCAGTCGGATTTGCTCTTCTAGGATTTCCGACGTTTCGGAGACCGATTTGTTCCTCTTTTGTTCAGAGCGATGTATTATTCGTGGTGAAAACGGCACAATTAGAGAGGATAGCGGTTGGGTGGTTAAACATTATGAAGCTTACTATCTAGTTATTACTTCGTCTTGTCAAAGTTTAGTTCCAATCAGTAGAGCCGAATAATGTTGAATTTATAGGACGAAACGAGTCCGAATACCCGAAGTTGCTATTATAGGTTATCCCTCAAGACTAGGAATGACTAGGATCTCAGAAAATAGGAAACAATGTAACAACTCATCTGTCTGAAAACCCGTAGGAAATTCCTCCAAATCTCTGCACGTTGCGTGAGAAATATATTGGTGCCTGTGAGGCCGCGACTCCTCCACATCCGTCTCTCACCCGAAGCTGGTCCTCCCCCGCAACTCGGCCGACCCACCTTAGCCCACGCTCCCTATCTTCCCCATTACAACTCCTCCTCTTCCGTCGTCCTCGACCTCACTGCTGCCCTTTCCCCCCTCCTCCCCTCCCACCCCAATCGGAACGCCGGGACGTGAATCTCCTCGCCTCCATTCTTCACCCTCACACACTCCGACACTCCCATATTCTCAAAATCTCTCTCTCTCCCCCCCCCCTCTTTCCTCTTTTTTCCACTCAGACGTACCTACTGCGGGGTCCGGCCTCCCCACCCACCCACGCCTCCCTCCCACTGTCATGTTTGCCTCAACGAGGTTGATTCGTCCTCCTTTCTCGATGCCTTAACATCATCCTCTTCACATCTTCTTCGAGATTTTCGTCTTCTTCACCTCTCGTCTACCTCCAGAGGTGATGAGAGAGCTAAGAGTACTACATATTGTGTTGCTAGCGAACGAATAAACGAACTGCAATTTCAATTGTTGAATTAGATTAACGTGGAATCTGAATGTTTTTGATGCCCCGGATCGTTCTTCTTTTACTTCGTCTTGACAAAGTTCAGTTCCAATAAATAGATCTGAATACTATTGAATTTTTAGGATTAGATGAGTCCTTTTTTCTGCCTCCTGAGGCGGTGAAGACTAAGCTACTTACGAAGTTTTTTGCAGTACCAAATTTTGCAAAAATTAGATCAAAAATAGCTTTGCCTGATATCCTATGTTTGGAGTACAATATTTAGTTAATTTTGCTATCTTAGAGCCAGAATATTTCATACAAATGACGGTTTTGGACGTATTGATAATTGATTAAAAGTGAGCCATGAGCACCAAAATATCGCAAGTTCATATGGTAACGTTTAGAGACGATCCATTGCTCACCATTCATTAGAAAGGTGGTTATGTGCTTAAAGAACGCGCAAATCCATAATCACATGTACGACTTTTCTCATTAAGCGTATAAAATAACTTCTTGACGACAAAATAGCTGCAAATAATGTTTACCCGCATATTAAATGAGACTTAATTTTGTAAGTAAAGCGTTTACATTGAGCCGCGTTCGTTATTAATTTTTTTTCTCCCTGAAATATCTTCACGAAACCCACTTACAAGAGATTGGAGAATTGGCACCGAGATTACATCTGTTAAGAAGTTTTGCCTAGAAAGAACGAAATGACTGCCTACCCATTCGAATCCATTATGAACTGCCTTATTTATCGAGAAAAATGAGGGAGACGAAGAGTTGAAATGGCAGTTAACTTCAAATGAGATCCTGAACGCAGTACCTATCTCGTCAGTTTGACTAAGTGAGGGTCGCCGGCTTTGTGATGGATCTTAGGAAGCGCAGATAACTTGCTAAACATTGAACGAGCGCATGAAACACCGTAGTTTGGATTTTTGTTATTCACCTCATAAAGTGTTGGCTATCTATACAAATATTGAATTACATTCCGGTCTCGTAGACTAATGCACTCCGAATATCCAAAGTTTGGGATCCGATGAGACTGTGGCTTTATCAACCGAGTGCATTAACAAGCGCAACAGCAACCCGCGAGTCAGAATCTACGTGTGTGTCGGTGAGTAATGTGGTTGTTATCTAGCGTTGCTTGTTTACTTATGCATGAAAAGATGTTTCCAGATAGATGTGGAAAAGCGTCACGACACGTTTTAATTTACATCACTAAGGTACAGGAGGCACTCGGCCATGCTCCGTGTGCAAGGCCACTTACCTAATGCCTTAGAGCTCACACTATCCTCTACTTTCGCCGACTGTGTGTATGTTTCCTTCGTCTCTCTTCCATGCTCTCATTGCCGGCGGCGCTTTTGAGGAAATAATTTAGTAACTACGCAGTCTAAAACAAACAGTTTATACGCCAATGCTGTAAAAAATTTGCTTTATTGAGGATATCCGACAAGGTTTAGAAGCAAAATAAAGGCACAGTGAATGAGGATGATTAAATACTTGTATTTTAAGAAATCACTTTTCTCATCAATTGAAGAAGACCGTAGTGTTATTTTTATGTTGCCAAAGGAAATGGACTTTTATTCCGGAATTAATTGGGCAATAAATGAACAATTTCTCTGGTGACTTAAAATTTTTTCAATCATTGGCATCATGTTTCAACGAACATTATATCAGTTTTTGTCACAATTGCGTGCATATATTTTTAGTGGTTTAGCGGTTTACTCAGTACATCTTTAAGCCTGTAAATATTTTATTTTTACATAAATTGCTCAGGAATTCATTTTAAATTAGTCCATATCATTGATTCGGAAAGTTTATTACTTTATTTTAGCATAACACATGTCTGGAATCGTTAATCATTAATTACGGTCCACGTGTGTTAGTATTTGAAGCACTTGAAAGGAATTTGTGGAAAGATTGCGTTATACTTTGGAGTCAAAACGTTTTTTAATGTTATGATTCCAACCTTCTCAGTGGGGCCATTTTAACTATGGTGTCTGCCATCGCCTTCACATCAGAAGTGTAAACCTCCCATACTTTTTTTTCCTTCATCGCGAAATACCAAATATATTCTCCAAACTTCTGACCATGACTTCCCAGAACTTTTCGCAGTGAAATAAGATTATCGTCAGTGTTTTTCGTTCTCCTTTGTTTTCGTAGTCCGTATGAGGACGACTGTTGCGCTATCATGCTCTGGAAGTGCCCCGCTACTCGAAATTTTCTCCCGGAATCTTTATACTTCTTCTAAAGTCCCCCCTCTCTCGACCCTCCCCTCTTCTCGTGACCATGACAATCTCTTCCTTTCTTAAACCTATACTTATCCTCTCCAACATCCACCTTCCCCCCCCCCCCCCCAGCGGTCCCCTTTCTAAATCTTCCCTCCCACCCTTCCTTCGATTCTGACTGCCCTACCTCCTTGTCGTTTTCTTTCGTCCACGGATGTATGTAATACACCACCGACTTGTTTCGGCATGTCGCGCCCAACATTCTTGCGCCCATAACTAGAATATGAAACCCTAGCTCGGAGCAAGATTTTTGTATGATGCAATTATTTTTTTCAGCTGTGATTTCTTATCCCATTTTAGGGATTACAGAGTGAAGCAGTTTAATGATTATACGACTCATTGTATTTATTCTCTCAAGGCTAATTCAATAATAAATTCTAATTATGACGCAAAAGATTATACTGTATCCAAGTTCGTAAGACGAGAACGTGGCCTATAGAAAGAGCAAACTTTTATTGATAGATGAAATATTTACCAATTAAATTGGCAATCGGCCATAGTTAATTTACGATGTTCATCCTCATCACTAAGAATAATTAGAAAGGCGGTGTTGTATTTCGCAAGAAAAAGTGTGAAATAAGTTTTATTGGATATTGATGAAATTCTTAGTTTGAAAAGGAAACCACTCAATGAAGAAGAGGAAAAAATAAGTTGCTTTTGAGATGTACAAAAAAATTCTTATTTACACAATATTATTACCCTCTTCGACGAATAGAGCTTGTATAAAATTAGCGAAAATGTTTAAAATAACCGTGCATGCTAAAGCTGAAAATGGTCTTCACAGAATCCTGTTGGAATTGACGAGTGCGAAAAAAATTGCGGTACAAGTTATCACACTTAGTGTCTTTTGAAGATTCCTTTTTTTCATTCGCAAGTTTGCAATTTGGGCTCGCTTAACATTTTCGCGCCGTCGCAGCGCGTTGGTGTGAAATATCCACGCTGGCTCCTCCATATTCCCGGTCACCTGACTACCAATACTGTTTTAACTCTTCGCAAGTAAACACGAAAAGTGTTGTTCCCTGAACGGCAAGATAGGAACGTCCTGTTAGTGAGCTCGGGGCCCTTCGTTCGTCCTTCGCCGGCCTCCACTATTATGTTCTTCTCCCTCCTGCTCTTCGCCCGGTCCCCCTTGTGCGCGATAGCAACTCCCCCGTCGGGTTGGAGCTAAGTGTGGGGGTCTATGCTGCGGGTCATAAAATGGGCGTAGGGATGCTCCTCCCCTACAACGCCACCACCCCCTTCCCCTCGGCATTTCCCCTCTGTACCCTTTCTCCCATTATAATTATCGCCGTCATCTCCCAGCAGCGCCCAACTCCCTTGCCTCACCTTCTCTTTCTTCTTTCCTTTTCACATCTCCTCCTACAATCCCTCCCGTACAAAACTCTACTTCTTCCCCTCTTCCACTTCTTGTACGCGCAGTAAGAGAGAATCCTCACTCTTCCGTAGCACCTCGGAATAATAGTCGCACTTCTCGAGTTCTCTTTCTTCTTTCTCTTATCTGTTCCTATTCATAGGTCTTCCCTATCTACTTTTCCTCCCTCTCAAAGTAGTATAAGCTCAGGCTTTTCATGTCGAAGCCTTCCGTTTGAATTCCAACTGTTGTGGCGATAATACGCCAGAGTGCCTCTCCCTATTTGGGTGAACTGACGATTACCCTGATGTTAGAATTCTTTTTCATTGAATGATACGCGAATCCGATAACAATTTGGCGCAGTTAAAAATAGTTAGCACCGATACCTGAATTATACTCTGCATCGGTGCAAACGATAATTATTGTCGCTTTTGGTATTCTAATGACCAACTCCAGATAATAATTCACTATAAAATGAAATAAACTCATTCTTATCTGTGTGGTATTCCATATAAGGTTTCTTGTTTCGATAGCTCTTACTTATACCAATACTTTACAAATTAAGAGTTAACTATCCAAGAAACCTTACAATTATAGATCGCCTTCCTCAATTTCTCCTTCACTCAGTCATTCGATTTCTCTTCCAAATTTTGTCCGTGCAGAATGTAGAATCCTGCCAAGATTACAGCCCCCCTTCTCGTTCTATCTCGTGTTCCTCTTATCTTCATATTTTTAATCCATAGACCCTAGAGTAACCTAAGAGGATACATACCTCCAGCTTGACCAGTGTGTTTTCGTAAAGTATTACTCGTTTGTAACTTTATCACCGCTTTGGAAAAGTTCAGAGAATATAAAATTACACCCTTGTCATAGGTTTTCTGTGTCTAAAATTTGAAAATTTTACCTAATTATTTTTACTTATGTAATGTTTTTGTATTTGAGATTCAGAAGAAAGGTGATCTCCAAATACTCTGAACATTTTGAGATGATTAAGTAAATATTAATACAATGATAAATTTGGAAAATATGCAGAAAGGAGCTGCAGGGAGGTAGTGAAGCGCCCTCGTAAGAGCACGCTTTTCATCTCGAAGACTTCCGTAAGAATTGCGACAGTCTTGGATATACAGCGCTGGAATTTCAGTCCGTACTTGGATACCATGTGGATTACGCTTGCGTTAGAACTCTTCCGTTGAATGGGAGACGTATAATTGATGAGATTTAAACGCCTTTCGTTAAGAAAAGACAGCGCTGATTTCTAAATTCTTCTCTCCATAGCCTAGTTGTGGATGGATTCCTTTTAATAACGAACTACACATCTTCTTTCACAATCCCTCCCTACCACAGCCTCTCAGCTTTAAAGTCTCTTTCGGTCGACCCCCTCTCATCCTTGTAGCCGTAGCGTCTTAAGAATGTCTCTACGAGAATCATGAATCGTGCTTTTTTTGTGGATAAAGTATAGCCTTTCATATTTGGCCTGAATTTTTACATCAGGACAGTTGTGGAAATAATTCAGAGTAATCCGTTCCATACTTGGTCACTCTGAGGATTACGCTTGTGTGAACTCTTCCTGATTACATCCGGCAGTAGAATGAGTCGTTCAGACGTTAGTGCCATCGCCGCCTTTCGTTAAGGCCGTACTACACTAATTCAAAGATTCCTCCTCTCAGTTATGAAAATGATGTTTCGATCGTCTCTCTATGATAACCAACATCAGGACTTTCTCAGCCTAGCCTTATTTAATTTGTTATGTGTATTAATAAGTGCGTTCTTTATCATATTTTTCCTTGATTCTCCTATCTCGTTATATTTCTTCTCCAATTCTTCACTTTTCATCTCCCCTACCGAAGTTTCTTCTGTGCGTCTAATTAATAGGATGCATCCCTCCCGCTCCCTTATTTCGCGGTGACTCTCTTGTTAAGAAGGGACGCTTTTATCTTCAAAATTTCAGGCTGCATAGAGTAACATTTTTTCTAAATTTGGCTATTTAAAAAAATTGAAAACCTCGCTATTTTTTAAGAAGTGTAATTTTTATATTTGAGATACCGGAAAGTGTTGAAAATGTTTTCATCCTTACGGCCTGGGCATTTAAGGATGGTTACGGAATGTATATTTGAAGAATGCGCAAATAAAAAAGGCGACCGGTCGTACTGAGGTCTTGCGTCTCCTTAACGCTGGAGTTTGGTTTCTATTGCGAGAATAGTGCAGTCTTTCTTTCCCGAAATCTCACGTTTAAATCGCTTCTGTTGCGGAGGTAATTCACGCGAATACCGATCCTTACACGTTGCTCTGTTATTGCGCTTATGTTAGCTTTCCTTCCGCTTGATGGGACGTATAGCAGTGGCGCCTTTTCCTAGGAGTAGACATCGCCGATACCGATAATTCCCTCTCCTCAACGGTGCAAACGTCGCTCGATTCCTCGTAATAACTAACTGCATCTTTCTCTCCAATCTCTTTCTCGCTCCGCGTTTTATCTCCTCCCTCTTTTGGCATGTGGCGAAAAGAGCCGTTGCTCTCATCATTATAGTCTTACCATAGCCTCATCCGTTCGCCTGCTCGCATCACGGGAATAGAAAGGAGTAGTGGTTTTAGTGATGGCTTTTTTATTTCACCACCTAGCTTTCAAATCCCGGTGATGGTGGCAGTCGTTTGCTTCCCCGAATATGGCAGATGCGGCAAATCTAACTTAAGCACCATCTCCTCGATACATATGCAAATTTAAGCTACAATCCGTGGCAGCCCCAAAATTTTGTGTCATGTGTGGTGCTTAAAAGCTATTTTTGAGTAGATCTCCTGTACAATAGGACTTGAATTCACTTCGGCGTTGTTTTCACCTGAATTAAATGAGTTGTTTCGTTCATTTTTCGTTCAAATACATTAAAATTAAAAATTTCAGGGGAAAAATTAGCTTAAAATGTGAGAGTTTTCATTTTCGTTGTCAGTTACGAACCACTACCTACCTATAGTTGGCCCAGGGTTGAAGGAATATTGCGTTTCACTTTTGTTTTTTCACTACCTCTGCATTCCTCCACTTCTCTCTATCCTCCAGTCCTCTCCTTCATCTTCTTCTGATCTCCTTCCATCTTACCTGCCTCCACTCCCCCCTCCCCCTCCTCATCCTCTCTCCTTCTCCTACGTTTACCCTTGTCTCCCGCAGCGTCTAACCCAAACCCATTCTTCTCCATCTCGCTCTAACCCGTTTTCTCGTCCTCCCTAGATACCCTCCCCATGCCATATCTCCATCTCGCCTCAACCTCCTCCTCTACCTCTTCCTCCAACTCCTACTCCTCCTCCACCTTCCCTGTATTTCATATGAGAAAGAGTGCTAGAGCGCAGAGGGCGGATTATCATGGGGGAGGAGAAATGGAAATAAGGGGAGAAAATGGAAGGGAGGAGATGGAAGAGAATGCCTCGGGAGCAGCGAGAGATGTTCCCTGGATTTATGGAGAGGAGGCCTGTCTCACACGGAACCGGTTTGCTGGGAGCGGGAGATGAAGGCGAGGAAAAGCTGGGAGGACGGGAAGGGAGGGGCGGGTGAGGAGGCGGAGGGAGTGGGGGGAGAGGATTGTTGCGGGGGAGGAGGAAATAGGTGAGGGGAGGGGGGTATGGAGGAGAAGGAGGAGGAAGAGGGGAGGAGGATGGGATAGAATGTGACTCTGGGATGGGAAATCTCCTTCAGCAGCGGGGGATGGTGGAGGGACCGGAGGGAGTTTGGTGTAGGAAGGAGGCCTCTCTCCTCTTTCACTCGGCCAGCGAAGAGGTGTAGCTGAGTTGAGAAGGGCGGAGGAGGAGAGGGAAATGTGTGGGATAGGACAGGACGTGGAAGGATGGATGGATGGATGGATCCTCTTTATCCCTTGAAGGAGCAGTCCTTTTTGGCGAGCGGTCGGCCAGTTTCTGCCTCTCTCGAGAGGAAAAGAATTAAAGGTGGAGAGAGAGAGAGAGAGAGAGAGAGGGGGGGGCAGCGAAAAGAAAATGGGGAGGAGGGGAAGTAAAGCTTTTAATTTGTGTCCTCTATCCTTTGGTGTGCCTTCATGCCTCATGGGAAAAAAAACATTTCTCGTGCTATGCGCTCCCTTTAATCAGCGAAAACAAAATGGTGAAGTTTTTTGGTGAGTTTTAATCCTTAGCAAATTTTTTGTGCTAAAATTTGAGAAATACTTCGATGTGTATAAGTTTTGGAATATTTTAGATGACTTTTGTCTATCTTACGTTATAAATCAACTTCTAGTACCTCTTCTAGACCATTTACGTCAAACTTTAATGAATTGCCGAAGCCTAATTAAGCTTTTTAAAACTGCTATCGCCAGGAAAATCTTTTACTGTTTATTTTATCACACTGGAAGGCTTGTATCAAAATTCCCAGAAATATTACGCCGAAGACTTTCTAAGACTACGTTGAAGAAAAATAATTCTGCAGCGGTTTCCCCGAGGCAAATTTTATTTATAACTTGCTATATCAGCATCGGCATTACGATTTTTCATATTTCGGGGGAGAGTGCGTGCTAAATATTTTAAGGCTGTTTCGAGGAATTAGGTTGATAGAAGGTTTTGAGTGGAGTAGAGAGATTACTTTTTCCCATTTCTATCTCCTTGCTAAAACATCTTTGAATGGTAAAGATATGGAAGTGTCGCAAGTGTTTCCACGAATCTTTAATTATTTACAATTAGCCACACCCTGAAGGCATTATGTATTTAGGTAGGAAGGTGAGTGTGGTTTGGTTCACCATGAATTCAATTACTATATCCTTATGACTTATGCCGCGAGTGTGGCGATGTTTAGAGTTTTCTATTCAAATGGGACTTCTTTAGCAAGTGAAACATTTGTATGCGCCCCCTGCTTGGTAATTCATGGATGCTATTCCTTTCGCCTAGCACGAAGAGCGTTTTCTCAGGAAACGAGTTCCTTTTAGCTCCTCCTTGCGATTTTAAACCGCGGCTCCTAGCAAGCTCTCAGTTAATTTTTTTTCGGCCATCAGCGAGACAAACTCATTTCCTATTTTAATGAGGAAATGAGAGAAATAAGTCCCATCCTTAGCAGTCCTCCTTCCCCCGAGGAAGAAGGTCGGGATGCTCCTTTATAAAGTTTAACTCGCCTGTCTGGTTTCTTCTCTCCTTTGCCTTTTTGTCTTTCTCTCGGACTCTACAATCTTGCGTCGCCTTTTGCTCTTTTAAAGGATTTGCTTGCGCGATTAAAATCTGCGTGGGCGGAGACAGCGTTTGTTGAGGATATTCATTGCTTTGTTTGTTCCCTTTTCAACTTATTTTGTCGTCACTACTGCTCGCATGGTCCCGCGGGCGAGAGGTCTGCTGCATTTCCTCCTTCTCTTGCGTCGTCCTTACATCTCCGCCTTTTTTTTCGGCATTCTCTTTTTAGTCTACGTCCCCTTAAACAGAAGCTCCTCCTTCCACGAGGCAGGAGAGAGCTGGGCGCGACGACTCTTCGTGTAGCAAATGAGGCGCATCTCTTCGGAGAGTGCTCTTGGCTACTGGCCCCCACATTCTCTCTTTCTCCTGAAGGCGAACCTTTTTCGCTAGTATTCTACTTTGCCACATGTTTGTTTACCCACGGAATGTTGTGCTTTGGTATGCTTTCTAAATGTCTGTCATTGTTCAACCCTTGCATTTGGTAATAAATTATACTAGAAAGCAGAGCTCAGCCATCGGGGGATGGAACAGGGCTTCACAAACAATTTTTCATTTTATCTCTGCGCTGTATTAACAGTTGAGATGATTGGAATTATTTTTTGAGAGTTTATCGCTCAAAGTTTTCACGTTAATTACTTATTTTTTTATTTTAAGAATATCTCTTAACCCTTTCACTGCGGTTCGATCTCCGAAAACCTACTCCTCACATGCGGCAAAAAGGTTGAAATGCGTTTCATGGGCCCATGGAGCAGGTACTTTTAGGATTGGTGTGGTTCACCCTCCGAGGGGTCGCTAATCCGCGACCCTATCCTCAACGAGCTCACCCACGCAGGACCGTCTCCTCGACCCTGCCAGCGGGGGGCCTACCTCCCGAAAAGTGGGCGCTCTGACTTCATTTTGAAAACCTATCAATCAATCCGATCTTCAAAAAATGATTGTTTTCATCGCACTCCTGCCAATCAAACAATCAAGTATGTCTTTGAACCGTGTTTCTGCGATGAAAAATAACGATTTAGTTAAGTTTGCTAAAAGAAGTGGCTACGGACAACCGCAAAATGGCCAATTTAGCAAAGTTAACCAAATCGTTATTTTTCATCACAGAAACACGGTTCAAAGACATACTTGATTCCCTATTTGGCTGGAGTGCAATGCAAGTAATTATTTTTTGATGATCGGATTGATTGATTTATTTTCAAATTGCAGTCAGAGCGGTTACTTTTTGGGAGGATGGCCCCCCCGCTGGTAGGGTCGATGAGACGGTCCTGCATGGGTGAGTTGGTCGAGGATTCCGAGTCCCGGATTAGCAACCTTTCGGAGTGCTTCGGCAAAAGTGTTGACCGCATGGCAGGGACGACGAAAAAGTACGTCCACAGCAGTCTGTCGTGCGGACGTACTAGGTACGTCCACAGCAGTGAAAGGGTTAAAGATAAGTGTATTTTCGTTGTGCATATTATTACGACCCTTGTAAAGAAAAGTTTAGAGAACCATGATTTTATTTACTTCAATACCCAATCAATTCATTAATCACTCCCACATTGTTGTATCGCAACCTGATATAGCACATGTGAAGTTAGTCCTAAAATTGTTCTTAGCTATCTGTGTGTGTATCTGTTCTTAGCTTCTGTGTGAATATTACGCGTTCTGGCCACGGGAGCCTGTTGATTACCCTAGGTCACTTGTCATTATGAATACTGTCATGAAATTGGACCGCGAGGATTTTTAGAGGGGAAATGCAATCAGCGGCTTAATCCAGACGACGAACAGACAATCGCAGCACTCTATCCACTTAGTCACCTTTGTGAAGAGCATAAAACGGAAACATTAGTTATTTGTTTTTGCTATAAAATTTGGTTTTGTTTTTCATGCAAAAATGGATTAATGGCAAATTATTCTCCGCTATAACATCAAACTATTGTATGAAAAGGCCATTTGAATAAATCCTTACCATTTGGCAAAACACCTAGGGCGGTTACCGAACTGACCTTTATTTGAAAATTTAAGAGCTCTCGGCACAAAAATGCATATTGATGATCAAGCTGTCGTCGTTATGTGTCATCTATTGCATATTCTATGAGATGAGAGACATATTTCGAAATTTTTTGCAAAAAGAGATGACTTTATGGCATATTATTCTGTGATGTTGTTGAAATTGCTACACCGAATAGTAATTAACGAAAATATATCTACCATTTTCCTAGTGGTTAATCTACTTTGCGCTTCAACGTAACGCAAAATCATTATCAGTCGGAGTATGAAAGTAATGTAGAAAATTAGGATATTTTTCTGCATTGAATTGTGGACATTTCTCCTTATTTAAAAGAATATAATATTTATTATGAATTTAACATGAAACAATTATATTTCGAGACCTCTGAAATATGATAGAATGCGGATCGACGGCTGAGGCTTTTTGGGACCGCAAACGGATTAATGAATCTGAAGATGGAGAGTAGCAAGTGCATATGCGAGTGGTAAAGGCGGTGTAGCTCTTGTTAAAAGGGAATAGCGGACGGCCAAGGAATCTCATTCGCTCGCTCATCCATGCTCTTTGAGTCGGTTTTCTCGTGGACCTATCTTGGTTACTTCCTCACTTATTTTATCGGAGGTTGAAATATAAAAATTACATATTTCCGGTGACGATTTTAGTATAAACTCTAACGTGCCTACTCTGATGAAAAGCATGTCAAATAACACGGAGAAAGACTCGGGAATAGTCGCAGAATTTTATAATCAGGGAAGCTTTATTCGAGTAGGAGTTACATTAGGATGGATCGATGAAGGTGTAATGTTGCAAATCGTTTCCCGAGGGGTACCATTTCTAATATTTTTCCTGGTATGCAAAATATGCTTTCCCTTGTTTGAGGATTTCCTCTCTAGCCTGAAGATAAAAATCATTTATTACGCAAATTTTTAGGAATTCTTGATTTTGTATGTATTTTCTTCCATTTCAGGTTAAATAAAGTTGTTTTAATTTTTCTTCTCCATGGTTAGGTAAAAACTATTCAATAAATAGGTTTTACTTCATATTTATCGGGTTATAGCTATATACACTTATTTCGGTATTATTCAAGTAGATTTTTCATTCATTGTTTAGCATTTTGAAAAATTTTTCGAAAAATTTTCTAAATTGAAAATAACCTCTTATGTTAGTGTAATTAAAATAAATAAATTTGGGGAAAAGCGTAAATAGAAAATGCGAGTCTAATTTTTGTGCTTGATCAAAAATCATCACTCGCTTTTTAAAATGTCAAAATATTAATGATAAATCTATAATCAGAATGAAGGTAATATCTTGAGTCAATATATAGCATGTTCATGAGTCCTGTAAAACCTGAAATTGAATGTAGCCGATTACGATGGAGATTGACTATTCTGCTTTCTAAACAGATCTTGGGCTACAGTAGTTTCTGCCATTTAGTGGCGTTTTTTCTTGATATGAAGAGTCTTGTTAAAAATATTATCGCCAACTAATCGAAGATTACTTCGGCCATAGGTGTATCAATAATGAAAATGATCTAGATGAATAAAGTAAAATGAATGTTGAGTTATTAATAACATTAATGCAGTTAGTCTTGATGTAACCTCCTCAACTCCTTTAAATATCAATTCAAGTCTATCGAAAAATGCATTTCGATAGTTATTTTCAATTTGTGCTTGGGCAAACGGAGTAATGACGCTTTGCTATGTCGAGTCCAAATAATATCCACGCATGAGGGCTGATTGATCATGGAGGGAGGTGGAATGAAGAAAGCCCATTTATGATTTTTATTGGCGCTGGAGTCGTGCTGGAGTGAAAGACTGTGTGTGTGCGTGTGTGTGCTGTGCGTAAGCTATGGAGAGCACTCACTCAACACTCGCTCTCCACTCAACTCACACCTACCTCCCTCTCTCATTCCTCACGAGTTAAACCCTTTTGTAAAAAAAGTGGAAGCCCTTCTCTCTCTCCCTCTCTCTGAACCCCGTATTAATACCGTACCGGTTTGGTTCGCTTGGCGTTTTAATGCACTGCGGAGCGCGTCGACGGGTGACATACGCTTGCAGGCTTTAAGAGTTAAAGCAAGGACCCATTCCTTTGACGAGGCTCCGCTGCCTCCGTGGGGACCGAGTGGTATGCGCGAGTGTTCACCCTCGCGCAAGAATACTTTGAGGTAGGTACTTAATTTACATCCTTATGATTTGCATTAGCTAAATGAGTTATAAGAGTTGAGATTAGCGCACTCGTCGAATAATATATTTTTTATACAGCAACTTTTGATATATTTACATGTAAAACGTAGTGATCAAATAGATTCAATCAATCATACGTTTTAGTATGACTGAATTTTTACTGTGTATTCAGTTTTATCGATATTCATTGACAACTTTACTTTTTACCATGGTTTACCTACCTGTACTGTTCCATTAATTTTTAGTGTCAGTGAGAGAATTAAATTTTTCAAACAAACAAAAAAATGTGTAAACAGTATGGCTATCGTAAGAAGTAGTGAGAAACAGTCGTGGGAATTAAAAATTCAGCGATCCAGAATTGGGGAAGGAATCCGAAAAACGAGTAGTTTTCTAATCTACGGCTATGGTAAATATTTTATGACTTACCATCATCAGCAAAAACAGCCTTTTGTGTTACAGGCCAATAGCTGTAAAGGTTGGTTTCACGTTAAATAAATTACCACAGTACAATCAAATTTTACCTTTTTATCCCCTTGACACGTATGGTAGAATGTATATTTAGATCTCAAGTGAGCACTAAAACTAGTATGTTAATTTATGCCTGACATAGGTTATAGAATATTAAATCATATTCAAAACACTGCCTTCATGGCAGACCTAGCTAAAATAAATTTTCGTCCTAGCTAAAAGAAAGTGTTCCATATGATGAGGAAAGCATGAAATTTGGCATCCCTTCGACAGATCTTATTGATTATAACTTTTACTCGATAGGAGCTGGATGGGGTTTTGATTTAAAAAAAAACAGATTTTAAGCCCAGACTCGTGTAAGCTGTCGTTATCATATAATTAATTCGTGGTGAAAACGGTGTCGAGATTTTAATGTCATAATAAATGTGCGAATATGGCCAGCGCTTGATTTATTGTTTATATTGTGATGTTGTTCGAAATATTTTCGGCAATAATACGTACACAAGCATTATGGAGTTGGAACTAGGGTAGATACATAGAGCGAGATCCCTCAGAATTGTCGAAGATAAAGCTTAATCGAATCTCATACTTTTCTCATCAATGAATATTTGAATGATAATATTTGCCGTGGTTTTTGGAATGTTTCGCTAGTACCACGTTACTGAACCACCTTATTTCGATTTGCCTCGCATTGCGAATAAGCGGTCCCCTTCGCCTTCCCCTCTCACGGCAACCAACGCATTCCCAATATACTAGGCTACGTAATGGTCTTATAGCCTTTTCCCCTTTCATTTTCGCCTGCACCTTTCCTACCCTCACGCACGAGAGAACGTTCTTTTCATCCCCATCACGCTCTCCAGATCTCTCGATTTACTTTTATTTCTCTTATCTCTGTGCCTTACGCCTTGATTTTTTTACACCCCCAATTTCTTCCTCTTCCACTGTCTGTCCTTTCTTTCCCGCGCTATATCCGGCCAAGTGGCAAACGACTTTTTAACGGTTCGCAGATCCCAGACCTGGCGAGACGGTTGTGTCCCATCTTGCCTCCTTTTTGCCAAAGGCCATATTATTCGCGTTTATGCTATACTATTTATTTTTAATTTTGTTTTCCGTCCTCTTTATACCTCTCCACATGGTTGGAGGAGAGGGAAGAAGAAGAAGAGAAGGCTTACGCGTGCGAACTTCATGCGATTTTCTCTTTCGAACCAGAAAGGAGTTAATTGAAAGCTCGTATGCCTCTCAGCTTACGCATTGGTTATTATCGGTATGCGTGCTCTGAAGCTTAAGCGCAGGTTTTTTTTATCGAGACCTCTGTCCTTTTGTTTTTAATCTCCGTCACTGAACTCCATTTCCGTTTCCGTGTTTCAAAGAAAGCACCATGACGAGAATTTAATGCTAAGTCAATGCCTTATGCCTCATCTATCTCTCTCACCTTCTAATAGAGCATTCGTCGTCCATCGCAGCGACACCATTTGGGTAGCCTATGAGTAAATAATACTTTAAAAACTTCTAATGGATGAAAGTATACCTTAGCGTTGATCGTTGATACAATTTTTTAATCAGGCATTTACTTTTTTTATCCTAAGATTGTTCACCTATTTTGGAGTAAAATTATCTTTATAAAGCGTCAATATTTCGGTCTCCGCAAGTCAAGTGAGCGTGGAGTTATACTTTATCTCATTGTTCCTCACCATAAAAATAAAGATCATTCATTCAATAACTTTAAACCTTGGATTTGATTATCAAAATGCGTATGACTCTTGATTTTTTTCATTTTTTATAGTAAAAAGTTTTTCCCCTGTTTTCGTCTTGAAACGATGTTTAAAAAATTTGTACGCACGCTTTCCGGATTCGGTTTGCGTTTTAAGATGGAAATAACCTCTTATCTGCCGCATTCCATGCCAGTTTAATCTGCTCCACGAGTGAGAGGTGGAAAAAAATATTTCCTCGCGCCCTCTTCGCTTCACAGCTTCCGGTTATTTCCTCTCTCCTTGTATTTGGATGAATAAACGGCGGGGATATTAGTCGGAAGTCGTCGTGAATTTCGCTGGCAGGAACACGACTCACGGTCAAAGGAAATACGCTTACGGTGCGTATGGCGTTTTAAAACCCATGAGTGCCATAAGGGTTTCAAAATATGCTTGTCGGTTTTTAGCGCTGCAATGGGCACATTCGCGGTCACTCAAATACTCGGAGAAAAGTGCAAGTACTCGAGTGATTTACTAGCGATGCTTAATCTTCAGGTACCACCTTTATCAAGCACTCTCAATCCGCTCTTTTATGAATTTGCCATTTACCTTTTCCTCATTTTATTACTTACGTCACAAGACTTTAACCCCTTTTTGTGTACATACTTTGTAAAATTTTGAGCTGAATTAATGCGTATATTAAGTATATAAATTGTTTGCTATTATTTTCGAAAAAAATCGAAATAATAAGGTTATAAATCAAGTCTCTAAGTATTTTTGTATTTTGACAAAACTATGTATCAGTATTGAAGTCTCCTTACGTAAAGTTAGTTGGATAAAATTATTATGACAGTACCTGCCGAGCTTGTACACTGCGGTCGGCCAGTAGGGTGTTTATTGACTGTCATTGACAATAAATATGGTGTTGAGTCGGAAAGTGTTGGAACGGTGTTCACCCTCTGGTTTTTCGAAATACACTTTTTTTTAATGTACAGCTATTGTTTGGTATTAATTTTAATCTCAATAATGTGGGTTGCAACTTCCGAAGCCTTTGCCTACCGTAGGAAGTCGTTGAAGCACATCAAAAATAAGGTGTGCCTTTCTTACATCAAGAACAAATTTTGGAATTGGAAAATTTACCGAGAGATTGATTACCTAAGCTGAATTTGTACCTGGCAATATTTTGTGGCAGTTAACTTCTGCACGCCACCTCCGAAACTAATTTCGGGAATTTTCATGGTTCCTGCGACATGCTTAAGTTTACATTTTATTGATAACAAATAGCGGTCGTTTACATCTAACGTTGCAATTATTTTCCGGCATTTAAAGTTCTACCGCAAGCTATGGCAGACGAAAATTGTACCAAGGAAAATTTCGTGGGTAAAACCTGCTTATGACCATGTACACGAGTGATTTGGGTGGATACGTGCATATATGACATCGAATGGTGGTTTCTGGCGGCACTGTCTTTAGCGTTACCAAACAACCACCCTCCTTCCTTGGTCATCCCCCCTCCCTTCTTCACTTCACCCGATCCACATTTCCATTGCCTAAAACGCACTCCCCCTTCCACTCTCTGCTGCATCGCCCATCTCCGTTATATTTCCGTCAACCTCCACCTCTCCCCACAAGTCTCTTCATCTATTTAACGGTATTCTTGCCTATGCATCTTATACGCATATGTGTGTGCGAAAAATGTTTCGTGTGTTTTCGGCCATTTTCACGCCACCCGCCCGTGTCAGCGTCTCATGTGTTTGGGTTCCTATCTCTTTATTTCATCTTCTATTTTTTTGTACACGTGCCCTTTTTCTTCATCTTCAACAGCCTCATCGTCCAATGCTGAACTCTTCTCAATTATGTCTTACTTTCCACGTTTTAGCGTTTAGCTCATACTGCTGGACCTTTGTTAATAGAGAATCAGATAAAACAGGTGTGCTCCAAAATTAAGTTTTCTCTTCGTTTTTTTAACAAAGGTTTACTGCGGTATAGATATCTTGCTCTGCAACCTATTATGGACTTTAATTAGGTAGTTACCGGTCTGTATGCGTGAAATATAAACACGAGCTCTCTTTAATGGGAATTCGCAGTTTATAGTTACGAATAAGGAAAATATGGATGAAAAAATGTAGTTGAAATTAAATTAACCAGCCTTGATATGCTCTGCTTCATGATTTGATAAAAAATTTCTTATATATTTTGGTTTATGGTATGGTCACACCATGTTACCTACCTTACACTTCTATGCACGGAGATGAGTCGGGAAAAAGTTTGCGTAAATCTTCAAAATATTCAATGGAAAGGGGAAGAATGCTAACCCCTGGTGAAATACAGTCCAAACAATATCGTTTGTGTGACAAGCGTCACTCCTAGCGAAAGGGGACCATCCGAGTGCAGGACAGAAAGGTCTTTTCGCAAAATGAAGATAGGATTATCGCAAGCGTAGTGGTAATATAAATAACGTGAAATAATTACGAAATTAAATCTTCCCATTTTATTTTATATTCTTCGCCGTTATAATTATATTACTCTATTTCATGGTCTGCAGAGAAGTGCCCTTTCAATGATCTCTCCTTTGAAATATGCTAAAGAAATATATAACTCTATTTATGTGATGTAACTTGGTTTTAGTGCCGCAGCATCGGATATTCTGAACTTCTAGAGGATCGCCGTTAGTTTTTTATCATCGCCTCACCTATCCTTTCTCGTCCATTCCCCTGCTCTTCATGTGTCTTAGAAATGGAAATAAACCTTTAATTGCACGCATCACGTGCTCGTGTGGATTATTTTATTCCTGGGATTTCATTGAGTGACATTTCCCATTCACCGGCATGAGCGGACGTGATGACATCATCGCAGTGTGCTAACGCGAGGCGATGCTCCGTTGTTGCATGGAGGCGGTGTGCATTGCATCTCATGCGACATGACCTTTCAGATGATGACGAGATCGTGTTATGGACGATCAGTAAGGGTTAAGCATCCTGTAACTTTCATTTTCAATCCCTTCGCGTGTCGAAAGACTTAATGTGGCATCGATTTTCACCATTCTCTTCGTCCAACTTCAAGAATTGGACTCTGTCATTTGCAAATATTGGCGCATAAAAACTTTTTATAACGAATACGTTTTTCGAAAGATGTCAGAAGACTTTATATTTAGCGGGGAATTTTCTACGTATCTTATGTTTTCTTGAAATTGATGGCATCGGAGATGGGTGACTAATGCTTTTATTATTATTATTTTTCGCGCATCATAAGACCGCTTCTGCAATATAACCATCTGTCTAAGAAATGATGCTCGCAGCAGTTATCAGCCTAGGATCACTTCTATGAATTTTACGCTAAGAAGTATTTACAGTTGTTACCAAAAACAACCTGATCTACATTTGGTACCCTTTAATCGGGCGGGTTACCTTCAAAATGCAATATACTCTCTTTAATAATTTTTAGACATAGGAAAGCTAAGTTCATCGACGCTTGGGTTTCGGGTTTTGTTTTATTCTCTAAAAGGACTTTTGAGAAACAGAGGTTGTGTTCATTAAGCAACAACAATCATAAAGCATTACCATGTTAATTATCAAGCCAGCACTCTTGGTTGAGAAAAAGGAATTGTGGATTCAATAGTTTTGTCATCATAAATGAAATAACGCTAGGTTATTAATTATTATGATTTTTACAGTGTTATTGGTAGTTGGCGCAGAAATATGAAATTTATACCTCTCAAAAGACGTAACCATTTTACTACGCCAATTATGACACTAATATTAGTTATCATCATTGTATCTACTGTAGTAAGTTGCATCTGTTAAAAGTGATGACGGTGCGCTATTACTCCTAATGTTTCCCGAAGGAGTTTTTAATTATCATCAATGCTTTCTATACGTCTCTACCTTTTGGTTCTATGTTCGAATTTAATTTCCTATTGTCCTCTCCAACTTTAGTACATCGGGCACGCTATAGGTCATTCATCCAAGGCCGTAGAAAGGTCAACTCGTCAAAACTTCGCGTGTAACTATCATGGCCATAAGTTGGTGGAATCATAGCGGATGTGCCGTGAGCAGTTGATGATCCCCTCGATTTAACAGCGCAGTTGTTCGGAGTCGTGAGCTTAATCTTGCGTGACTCGTAAAACACATTGTATTCTTTGGTGTCGGCCGTTCAGGCCTCAATGCTTCGTAGGAATAGCAGTCCAACCTGTTCTTATTCTACGAGGGTCCTTGACTATTCATTTGAATTGATGCTTCAATTTCGAGTCTTTCTCTCCTTATTGGAGTACAGCTTACTGAGTTATTAGGTGCCGAGTACACTCCCACGTGCGTAGCTTGGAAATGCATCATTGTATTTTTTTAATTCTCCATACGATCCCATTGCCCTTAAAATAGCTTAAACTAGTCAGGATAGTGCTTATCTGGCCATCTCGGTCATTATTCTCAGTCAACTTCGATAGTTAAAATCTTAAGATTCAGCGCGTGCTCACTTTTCGAGATCGAGATACGGTGCTGCCTCGTGGCGGCGAGAAGTGAAATGAAGTCTTGTATGTTTTCGAGGGCGGACTAGAGGAATGTGTGCCTCATGGGTCGACGGACGTCTATGGAGCCAACAGCCTCCGTAGTCGGGCGACAAAGCCGTCGTGGTTTTTACAGTTATTCCATGTCACTCCCACGATAAACTATGCTGCAGCCACCCACGCGCCCGGGAGGCAGCCAGCATCACTGCCTTATTGACGCTATCCCTGTCTTCTCAACTATACGGGTTGGCGGGTGTATCCTGCATTTTTGTTTGGGTGCCCCAAAAAGGAAGAACTGACCTAATTGAGCTATTTTTGAAAAATATTTATATCCATAACAGAAAATTACATGGTTGGTTGAAGTGAGAAATGAGGAAGCCCTTTACTCAGGGTGGAAACCTACTAAGAACCCTACTCCGAAATATGTAAATAAGCATATGCATTTAAAATTCGCAGTGGATTACCATTTCATGGTAGCATTAAGTAGGTTCTCATTTAAGGCTACCTAAAATTACTCTACATCTGCAATTTATATGTAATTTGTCGTATGGAGTAAAAAAATTGTTATACTTAAATATTAAAAAATAAATCAAAATTCGAGGCATTTGTGGTTTAACCGTAGGCATTTTAATTTTGTCAGGTTATGTCACAATTACTCTATGCTACCTTTACTGCTTTTAAATTCTTGAATTTCTATGAAGTGCGGGCACATAGCCTAACATATCTAACTGAAATCGATAGATGGATGTGATTTTTTAGAATGATATTGTGTTTATTCCAGAATGCGTAGATGTGCAGCATAATTAGTATTTCCAGTAAATGCTTTGCAGGCATAATAAATTCGCTGTATACAGTAGTGTGCATTTTTTTATTATTTTCGTAAATTCAGTTTAAGGTAATAAAAGGAGCATGTATCAAGCAGTATATATTTCAGATGTTCATCAGTGGGTAACGCAAACACTATCAATTCGAAATTTCCTCTCATTTCTTGCTTCTCAATGGATAGATGTATATGTAGATTTTGGTAAATCAGAAAATTATGTTCCACTAGTGCATACTGCCTTTCATTGGTGAAACTGTGGCTATGTATTTTTTTTAATTCATTCACATCGATTTGATGCGATATAATTTGACTTGAATTGCCTTATCCACCAAAAAATTGTGACTTATCGAAAATTATATAAATAATTTGGATACTTATAAGTAAAATATATCTTAGCATAAATGTGGATAAAGAAATATTATTCTTTCTACTTTAGTTAGTTGATCGTGATGTTTGTGTGTCACGGGTATCTTGTGGTTTTTGAAGCCCTTTTTTATATGACCGACCATAAAGAGCATAAAAGTGATGTTGCGTGCACATGCCTATTTCTGGTGCTTAATCAACGGTTTGGCCTAGATTCAGTCAGCATTCTTTTCACTGTGGATTGGTACAAGTTGTTTTCGCTCTCCCAATAAACAAGTGGCCAGGCTGTCCATTTTGTCTAGTCACACCAATTATTGCACAATCATTTCTGGCTGCTATATGGGCATACCTGGGTCAACTGATTCCTTTTCTTAGGCCATTGGCTTATATTTCGAAAATTATCCGAAAAATGGAATATGAGTGGTAGGCATTCGTCAAATGAAACGACCTTTTATAATCAGCGAGTGTTCTTTCAGAGCGGTTTTTTATACATACATATTAGGGATGTTATTAGTATTGACGGTGATGTAATATTAACGTACTAAATACCCTGTTTTTGTTATGATAACATTTAATGCGTAAAATTATTCCATTTAGTTCAATGTTTGCGGATTTGGCCAAGTTTATATCCACATTAGATCATTTATAATGATAAATGAAGTGTACTTTTTTTCAAAATCTATCATATTTTCGACTTATCTCATAAGTAGTTTACGTCTTATGCGATGCTTTCGAAAACTGATAGCGTGGATATAATCAGGTTTTAGTGGGCACATGTTAAAACTAGACGATGTAAAATTTACCTCCTGTTAAAATAGTCATGGCATCACTAGCATACATTTTTTCCTGCGGTTTAATGGGATTGAAACGAGTTTTGTAATGAAGCCCTTTTGATACTTTTAAACTTTACATGAATTAATCGTAATTATTTCCAACCATGAATTCATTGATTTACTGAGAGAATTGATTAATTGAGTGAGGATACTATGAAGACTTGGAATTGAAATTGTATTTTTAATAGTAGTAGTTCGGTTACAGCTTGTAATAGATTGTGCCGAACGCATAAGGAGATGAATATCAAAGACACTTGTCAAAGTTTATTAAGCCTTTTAGGCGTTGCTACAGGTAATTTAAATAACTGCATATGGGGATATAAATCTTTCAAATTCACGCAACGCTTCGAATAATTTTTTTAAAATTGTTCTACGCGCGATAAAATCAGCTCTCACATGAAAGCGACCATTAAAAGGAATATTTAACCAATTAATCTTCAAGAAACAGATTGTATTTCGACTCTGGAATGCACTCGTTTCGCTAAGGTAAGAAACAGGTATAGTGTATTCTGTGTTTCAGCTGTGCACTACCCTTCGACCGCCTCCACCTACGCCGACAACCTCTGAAATCGATCTCTGCGAGTTTGAGTGATTACTTTATATCCCTGGAATGTCTTAAAGCGGTTTGAGAGTTCCAACTTGTGCAATACCGCTACGCCCATGTCTTTCATCCGGGTGAACGTCCAAATCTGCATCGGCAACGGTTTTTTTTCCTATCAGCGCACCGGCGGCGAGGGCTTGGCAGAATTGGCAACCGCCCCAAGAGCTGTCCTTCACCCCATCCGCTTCCCCCTTTGCACGCGATCCACCCTTTCTAGCCAACTCCTTGGCCTTTCGAAAAATACCTCCCTTCTCACCCTTTCACCTCACCCCATATATTTGCCGCTTTCTTGCTTTCATCCTCGTCACATTCCCCCTCATTTTTCCTCCCGAATACTAATTTATTTCTTGTGAAGGATAAAAGTAAGATACATGTGAATACACCTCCGAATAAGTGTTGAATGAATGAGTGTCAAAAGAAACTTTGCTAGTAATTTCGGGCTTTGCTCTATGCCATAGTTAAATAACGTAAAATAAATGCATTTAATAATTGTAACCTAGATACGCGTAATATTTTTGTTTTCCTCTATCAATTGAAAATTTTAGCCCCAGCTCAGGAGTACCCCAATTGTTTAAAATAATATTTTTAACATTTAAGATAAGTAAGCATTTGGTAATCATAGATAATTGATAATACAAAGCAGTACGTGAGCTGACCTTTCACCAGTTATTACGTAAGACCATATCCATTTTTTCAGCAGTTTTGGTGAACCATTTACAGATAACATTGTTTGGGGTCGTCCAAAATCCCCTTGGGGCAGGAAAGGTGACGGTATAGGTTTATTAATGCATAAAAAGATAATTGCTCGTTATCCTCGGGTGTAGGTGAATTTTAATATTGGCAGAAATATCTGCCATTGCAACAAGAACAATTCATCCAACAGGCTTTCCAAATTCTTTTCGAAAGTGAAATCATGATATTTTTTTACTTTCTTGTTCTTTTTAGTGCCTGGTCTCAATGTAGTTACTTTATTTAATTTGCTTAAAGACGTACTTGGTGTGTTTTCATTCAGCTATATCACATTTCTGAAAAATCCCCCTTCCAAAAATGAAGCCGTAATATTCCTAATCTTTCTCATGCCAGCATTATATCTAATCCTTTCGTAATAGTTATTTTTTGGGTTTTTGTTAATGTCATAGCACCATGTAACCCCATCATCATGTATATCGTGCTTCTGTCAAAACGTTGAACATCTGCATAATTGAGGCCATGAACGGATAAGGTATTCGTTAAAAATGCATTTTCTCCAAATTTCTAGCTTGTCGTATAAATTATTGTACCTGAAACTGGTGAAATTAGCCCAAAGAAGGTGATTTTGAAACTCAGCCAATAGGAACGATGGAATCGTACATTTGGTATGCCTCCAAAAGTTACGGTCTTACGCATGTACAGGTTCTTTTCTCAGGGAACCGCACGTGCGTCGCCTGTCGCGAGCAAGATTCTTCCCGTCCTCTGGGAAGCGAGTGGTATTACCGTTGATCTCGGTGGCAGTTCGCCCTGCGCCGCCTGTCCCGGTCACCGGCCTCCTCATCCTCCCTCTTCCCCTGCTTCTTGCATCGCACCGATCGGCCGTGCGGCCGATGTCTTTTTTCCGTGGAATCCTCGGGAAAGCGTGACGAGGGCGATCGGCGATTGTTTTTGTGACCGCGAGTTCTCTTATATACTTCATCCTCAGGAAACAGGGCAGTTCCCGTTTGGGCTCTCAATTCCTCTCCGAGGACATCGTTCCTGGTCGTATCTGTTCTTTTTTGGGTTTCAAGAAATGAAAGGTCCTGCTTAAATTTTCACGTTATGAAGAATTGGACAAACTGGCTCTCATATTGATTTTTCAGTTTCTAAAGTGGTATAGAGTTAAAACCCCCTATATATTTTATAAATACATAGGGAAAACATTTTTATCTTTCCTAAAAAAATGTGGAATAGCTAGATTAAGATAGCTTTGATATAAAGAGTCTAGTGTACTTATTATTTAATTTAGCCGTAAGAATTTAACAGTCTACTATGTTCCGAAGTGATGCAGAGCTCCTGATAGAAGATATTTTTTAGGCCTTCATAGAACCCCTTGGATGCAATTTTATCCAGCGGCCTCATCAAGTATAGATAAGAATAAAAGTACCCCTTATCTTCTTTAAACAAAACGCTTTAAAATTCTTAGTCACCAGCGTGCATGATTTTTCGTGAGTTAATTCTAGGAAGAAGCAAATCATTTTCAATTTTGACAGGTATTAGCAATATCGCAGACGAAATATCTCATTGCTTTGCAAGCTTTGGGTAAATTTTCCCATTAAAGTTTACCTCATTCCTAGGCATTTGTACGAACTCTGCGTTGTTTTAACACAAACTCCATTAATGAATATACCTACTCATATTCTACTCTCTATTTTAACAATTCGGCGCTACCTAATTTTTAACATGATAAATTATGATATCAATTTATTTAGCCACCGATTCCACGGGTTTTCTTTTTGTTTCCACTTGTTTTCTTGTCCGTGAAATTCCTTCGGATGCCTTTAAATGAGATTCACCTAAAATATTCGAATTTTAACGGAAATTTTTAATTTAAGAATAAGTGAGTACAATATGTGCTTAAATATTTGCGTTTTGCTGCATTTGATACGTTATACTTTCCGCCATAAAAGCCTTACATTACCAACTCTATAATTTGGCTCAATTAAAATGAAAAAAATATATCCATATTTCCATCTAAATCACTGCATAGTCTCGATCCGGATGCGACGCGTTGATTTTAAAGCTTCGGGAAGTGGCCCACTATGTGTTAATGTTCTCTACCGTTAGCCATTGTGTTCCTTGGGTCGCGTTTCTATTCAGCGACGACTGCTTTTACTGTATAAAGGGCAAGGTTGGTGATTTTTTGGGGAAGATGCATGCGACTAACGCACGAGTTAAGTTGTCCGCAACCGTCGTCGTTACTAGGCGACTAAAAACGCGAAGGTAACAAAAATCGTCGTCCAAGGTGTCGCGTCGGGGCTGTGGTCGTACTGTCGCGGTAATCAACGCTCCAACTCTGTTAATGTACCGTGCAAACTCTCCTTCTGCATATACAACTTCTCTTCTGCGGTTTCACCATGAAGGAATTCCATTTTGACCCTCGTCCTTACATTACGGTTAGTTTCATGTGTTCCTGTGCTTCTCAGGATGCAAGTAACCAAAATTGGTAGCTCTCTAATCAGTCTTCTCTCCATGTGTGAGTGTAAAACAACCTTGATGTGCATTAATCCATGAAATGGGCCTTAAATTTCTCCGCGGAAGGGATTTAATACCAACGATTTCGTTGTGCGTTTTTCGCTCATATTTTAATTGTTTCAATGAATCGTAAAATTAAGAATATTGTTCTTTACATTTAGCGGCGATTTAAAAAAAATACAATCGGGCATAATCGTTCAAGTAGACGATAAAGCGATAGGTACCCGTTCAAAAATGTCGATTCATGGCTATGAAGTTTCAACAATTAGGCTGTTATTTATATTGATTGGTATAACATTATAAAAGTTATTATATCGCATTTGAAATTTAAAGAAGGTGGCGAGTGATCGAAGAAGAAAGTGCTTTTCTCAATGATCGAGCTCCAAATCTTGTCTATCCTCTCTCCTATATTTTACATTTGGTTATCAATATAATAATTTTGTTAAAAGTTTTCTTTGCCATATAATTCAGCTACTCAGGTTATAAACTCTGTAATACTTTATTAAGCTATTCAAGAATATTTCTAAATTTATTTTGTAGGCTTCTCATTCCGGAAATTCATTGCAGGGGTCATCTTGGTGTTTGCTTTTGATCACTTATCATCAAAGATCAAGGAAACCGTAAACTTAGCCAAAAATTCTATGTGGCTATGATGAATGCATAGTAAAAAACAGCTGTGAAGGATCTAAGGTTTTCCCGGCGAATAGATTGGAGGAAGAGTTCTCGGGTTTCCAGCCGGGTCCAAGGGTTTTTCTGCACCGGCGCGGCGTTTCGAAGGCTAAGTCTGCCATCGTCTTCAGGGTGAATGAATCTTCTTCATCGTCTTCAGATTCACCCTGAAGACAATGGCAGACTTAGCCTTCGAATCGTCGGTGCAGAAAAACCCTTGGACCCGGCTAGAAACCCGGGAACTCTTCCTCCAAAAAAACAGTTGCCATAGAAAATTGCGTACTTTTAGGTACTCTCTTCGAATGTGCGAGTCATGCCGCGGGTCGTGATCGAGTCCATTTTTATGGCTGTCTATTATATCAATTTTGCTTAAAACTATTTAATAGTTATGAAATGACCTCAATTTTGGAGTAAGATGCGAGAAAGAATCCATAATATCCAAGTTCGAACACTACTCATACGTGCTACCCACCCACTCCTAACAGCGCTACCGTTTCCACACATCAGATTTTTTTCTTATTTATTCATTCCTTTTCTCCTTATGTATTCGTTTTCATTCCCTCTGTTCCCCTCCTCCTCCACTATCTAGATAACAACCATCAATTCCATCGCTTTTAATTCCTTGATATTCGACGGAGAAAGTCGTTGAAATCATTATTTGACTGGGGTAGGTGACAGCCGGGGATGGCGTCTTAATGCGGACTTGGAACTGGCTTGGGGTGGGCTTGGGTGTTTTCGACCTGGAATGGTAGGGATGGCTGGTAGATAGAAGTTTGGAGCGGAGTTGGGATGTCCAATAGCGGCAGACCCGATCACATCCAAAGGCGCATCTCTTTCTCTCCGATGAAAACAGCATTCCATTCTTCCTTTCCCCTCCCTCTACCCACCTCCCTCTCCTCCAAAGCTCAATTCTCATAGTCCTACTTCGCCTTCCCCACTCGCCACTGACGTTTTTATCTACGCATTTCATTTCCCTTTTTTTCTAACACTCCTGTGCTTTCTTTTTTCGATCTGGAGGCCTTCTCCCACCCTTTCCACGGTCTCCCCTCAGCCCACGCTTTATTTCAACTGTCACCTATTTTCTGCCACTGCCTTCTAATTTTCCTCTGGAACGCTCACCGCCCGTAGCGCTTTGGGTATCTTGTAAGATAGATATTTTTTTACATCGGATCGGTCCAGCGTCTAATCTGTTAAACCTGTTTTGTGGTTTTTCACTTTCTTCGCGTCTTGTCAAATGTCATGGTTTTCCTAAAGTTAATTCACATGCTGACTGACACTCATTTATTCATTCTTATTTTGGATAATGGGTTTACCCTTTCATCACTAACCGCATTGTCTTTTACTCCCAGACGTCAAGTCCAGTTGTTTTCACCAAAAATTAGCCAGATGTGCGTTACCTCGGTATTTTCACTTTCGCTAAGTTTAAGAAAAGTGCCCCTTTAATAGAAGACATCCTCCTCTACAAATGATTATTTCATAGCGGCGTTTCCCCTCCTCTTATATCAAATGCATTTATATGGTCGATTTACGCAAGTGGAATATATTGATACATATCGATGGCTAAGTTCCAACAACACCTATCTCAAATTCGGCCGGTTTGAGACAGATATTTTAAACAAATTGTAATAACATTAAAAAATACAATACAAGCAAATTACAGCTCTTTGTTCGCAAATGAATGCTTCTTTATCAGTTTTATGAACTTTTGGTTTTTAATTTCAGTGAATAATTAAAAATATGAACCGTTTCTTTTGCTCTCCTGAAAAGTTGCTGTTATTGAGATGCGTGTTGTTAGAACTTAACCATCGTTATGGACCTTTGATGTGGTGCCAATTAATCTGAAATATGTTATGGAATTAGTTTTCCTGTACAGTATAATTTAGCTTTAAACTGAAACGTATTCTGTGAAGCTATTCAGCAGTATAGGCGCCTGATGATGTGGGATGCCAATGTCACATTCGCAAACTTGGGAATATCTCGAATTGATCTAGCGATAAAATTGCTTTCCCTGGAAACGCGCCTGGGAGGAGCCGGCGTAAAATTGTCCTTACGCATCGGGAATCGATTTCTTCTGCGATTGAAGGGAGCGGACGCGTTTGAAATGAAGATAGTTTGGGGAAATTTCCTACAGACAGTGATTGCGAGTCGCTCTTACCTCTCTTATCATCGATATTAATTCTCGAGTGTTTCGTGAGGATGAACGAAGAGTAGGATGCGTCTTGAGGAAGCAGGGTAAGGTCGGATTCTAGAGTGAAACCGTCGGAGGTGAATAGAACGAGGATTCGAAGCTAATCAAATTTCCGCATGGATTGAAGCCAGATTGAAGCCAGCTTGCGCTACTGTGGAAAAGTGTGAGGCAAAAGGGAATGGCAAGATTGGACTACGAATGGGATAAAGTGGTCGGGGGAATCGGTTCGTAGAGGATGGATGAATGCCGAAGATTAAAGACGAATAATTTCTAACGACTGAGGGAGGTGATCAAGGGTGGTGGGACTGGAATCTGCTGGAATAATAATTGAAGGGAATCGAGGAAAAACTTCGGCCGTCCTATCCTTTACTTCCAAGAAGTTGGATGTTCCCCGAAATATTGGAGATCCTCGATAAAAACTGTTGGGTCGAATTGAATATTTGGCCTGAAACCCAACCACAAGTTCTAGGCTTAATCATTTGATCTCAATTACTGATTTTGCGTGCTTCATTTCCTCTGGTCGAACTTCTAGTGTGGGATTCCGTGATAGGAATTGATGAATCTGGTAATAGGAAATTTTGCTTGAGGACTCTTACCGAAAAAAAACGATCCCTCGCTGTTACAGGCGTATTTTCTACTTATAACTCATTAGGCTGCTTTATATTTTTGGCCTCAATAATCGACTTCTGTACTTAATAATTTTTATCAGTAATTACTTGATTTACTTTCCCTCCTTGAACTTGTTACTAGGTGAGCTTCGAATTTTTTTCGTTATTTTAAATGTTAAGTTCCCTAACCAATACACTTATATAATAGAACTGTATTGCCAAAATTGCATTATCTTTGGCATTATCATAAATTTTCGTATTAAAGTTCCCCCTGCTTAATGAAGATCAGAGTAGGAATAAAGTTGAAAAACCATTATTTAATTTTTACAATATTTTCTTTACATTATTTGTAATATTCATCTTGTTATGATTCTCTCAACTTTATTCTAATGAGTCCTATTTTTTGGTACCATGGCAATCTTATGGCGCAATTTATTTTCACAGGCCAAAGTGAGAGCGTTTTGAAATGCCCTTGTGAGTCTACTTTGGTGGATACGGTAGCGACGTCATCAGCATTGCAATGAGCATAAATTGAGATATATATCGCTGTAAAGCCGACAGGATGTCTCCGCCTGAGAGAGAGTTACAGGGATAAAAAGAAAAAATAGAGACCAAGTAAAATAAATTTGGCCGTAAGTGAACCGGATGAACGGCCTTTGGCACCCTTTCCCCCTTTGAAACGTTGTCATAGCTGTCGAAAATATCCGGCCCGCAATTTGGCGCGCTTTCCGTCGCACTAAAAGTTAATGGAGCTCGAGGAATCAAGATGCAGAGTTCACAAGTGGTGGTGCATTTGCATTCGGCTCTGGGGGATAGTTGCATCGGGAAGGGAAGAGATGGGGTGGGGGAGGGGAAGGAATAGGATTTTGTGGGAGGAGTAGAGTGTAAGCAGGGGGAGGGATATCCTCTTTCCTTTCGTCATATTCCTCCATCCTGATTCAGGCACGCTGGAAACTCGTTGTCGGACACTTCACTTGGCACACTTCCTATCAAAATAAAACTCCTTGGTCATGTATTTATGCCAGTGGTTTTAGGAGAGCGGAGGAATTTCCATCAGCATTAAATTGCATGTGGTAAGGGGGAACAGGAAAGTAGATAAAGCCTCATCCTATAACAAAAACAAGTGTCATCCTAAATGAAATACCGCGATTGAAATCACAAGGAAAATAAATCAATTTCTCCATAAATTTTATCCGACTAATTTGATAAAATGTTGGTTGATGATGGAAAAAAGTTTACCTCCGTTTTCCTGAATCCCCTTCCTTGCTTGCTCAAAATCTTTCACTTCGCCACAGATTTCGGCCTCCTTTCGCTCTTTATCCAGCTTACTTGAACAACTAGTCTGTTGTGTACCTCAAGAGTAGTACAGGTTACATAAGTACAGCTCATTAGTAGATGTAGCTGTGGATGTAAGTGTACCTGAACGCATTAACCCTTTCTAACCCAAAGCTACTTCTAGGAAATATTTAATGTCAAAACTTCGCATTTTAAAGGTGTGAAAATTTTCTGATCAATCATGATTATAGTGGCAGCTACATATATCGCCATTAAACTTTACAGCACAAAAGAGTACGTAGTTTAAATCTTTCCTGATTAGAACAGAAAATGTATAAATTTTTGATGTTACTTAGAAGCAGCATTGGGTTACAATAGGTTAATGCGACAAAATACGTTGACGGTATGATACGGTGATGTTATCAAAGGGTACATGCAAGAATGGTTTTTGGTATCATTTTTTATCGTATTGTTCTAAAAATTCTCGCCTCTTACCGTCGATTTCATCTACCACGTTGCTTATCCACCTAACTCGAGTAAAATCTTCCCATAAGGTCAATGGGTAGAACTATATTAGACTGACCCCGTAGATTCACGTCAACTTCTCCGCGCCTCTCGGAGGGCTAATACCACTCGTCCGAGATGCAAGCAGGAAGATGCGCGGTGACCCAGTCCGCCTCTTCGCGGGGACTCCTCCCTTCGCCTCATCGCGGCGTCGTCGTCATCACACCCCTTGTGTCCCTCTGCCTCGCTGACCCGGTTTCCTTTCCATCGCGTTATATTGCTCACAAAACCTGTCCCGGGGAGGGAGAGAGGGTGGCTTCGAAACGAGGTGGGCCGTCGCTGTGGAATCCATCGGATGAGTGGTGGAGGGGGGTGAGGGAGCGAGTGGTTACTTGGAAGGGGGCCAAGTGGAGGCTGCGACGACGCGGGGATGACGACCGCCATGTTATCTCCGGCCGAGCGCGCGGTCCATCCATCCCAGTGACCCAGCGGCGACGACGAGCCAAGGCCGGCTACCAACGTCAACTAATCCGACGGACGTTGAGGTCTCCTCCACGGGTCGTCATACCACGGAAACTAACGACTCCGCCAATTGTGCCATGAGCACATTGTCTCCTCTAAATTTTGAAAATTTGCATATCTCTATGATTAAACACTTTTCGGGAGAATAATATTTGTTATTTTTTCTCGGGTTCGCCCTCAGATTAAAAAATTATAATTACCCGGCGATTCGGGGTCCAACTAGTCACCCATTTTAAAGTTTACTTATATTGTGGCACTTATTTACATGGAAATACTATAGTAACCTTACGACTATAAGTAGCCTTGAGGTAACTCTGGCCCGAAACTTCGAGTGATTTCAATGCATTAACTTTTCACGAGTTACCCCTTACGTTTGATCGTTAATCTCTGCCTGTTTATTGATGGAGAAGATCGTCACCAAGTTTCATTTATTTTATTTAAATTTCGAATAAAATTTTGCCAAGAAAGCGTTTAAGTATTTCCATGCACTCTCAGGAGGGTATCATGTATCTAAAATTTTTGGGAAAGAGCTCTAAATGGCCGAAGTTTATGATAATTATGCTATTGAAAAATGAGATGATTTCTCTGTATAGTATAGGCCTCGATTTTTAAAATTCGGTGCATTTGTATGCATGAATAGAAAATTTTAAGACTTCTAAATGATTCATTGACTGAACTTAGTAAATACTCGAACAGGAAGTACTATAGCGTGGAGAAAACTTAAATATCTTTTTTTTTACTCTTGATGATTATGTAAACAGCCCACTTTGTTTTTCTCTATCTATTTTGGTTCAGCTGTGTCGTTAGTTAAATCTAATATTTATCGGTTAGTAAGTAATTTATCGATAATTATAAATTCAACCGGTATCATCGTTTTGGAATATTCAACAGACAACCCTTTTGTAGCCTTTCACGTTCTACTTATTTCTCGTCCACGTAATATCTAATCGTTAATTGTTTACTTTTTTTAATGGCCATAAAGGGCACTACGGGAGGCAATTTTTTTATTTGTGTAGGTCTTTCCGTTTATTGAATTCTGGATGTGTGCCTTGCCATTAATGACGCCGTTATATAGTTTACTCATTTTCTGTATGAAAATTCCCCTACAAAATGGTTTACAAAAATTCAGGAACGCTATTTATCCAGCACTTAAATAGTTTATGACAGCGTTAATGAGATCAGTGAGCATATTTGGTCCTTTACTTCGCTGTTCTCTCCCTCATAACACGGCATGACGTGCTTTTATCCCCTGGTCATTACTTTCCCATTAAGAAAATAAAAACCGACTTCCCGGACGGCGCGGTCCGGCGGATGTAACCCCTCGGCTCTAGATAATTTTGGACGGTCCAGCAGCAAGTGCGAGTGCGCTGAATATTAACCGCTTGACTCTGGTGAACTAGTTTTTAGTCGGGTGGGGAAGATGGGGTTTGGGTGAAGGCCGAAATAAAGGGTGCTAATGGGGTCAGTGCAGGGAATTGGAGACGACGTTAGCTCGGGGGGAAAATAAGAGGGTTGAGTCAACATTGTACGAATATACATACACCCGCATAGTCTCAAACACCACACCTTCACGTCGTTTCCCCATAAATCTTAATTGCTTATCGTAGCCTTTGAGTTTTTGGTCTAGCGAGGCACCGTTGCATAGCGTGTAACACTCTATTATGTGATATGGAGACCGTTGCGGGGGAAGGAATGGGAGGTCTAAAATCCTACTTCGTTACTCCCTGCTACGTTGATGAACTTCATTTGGAGCACCTGAATTAAATATTCCACTCGTGTCGATTTAACTATCCCCGTCCCTGGGTCCTGCTCTCCCTCGACGCCGTGACGGAAGTGACTGCCGCTATGGCTGTTGAAATTTTGATGGCTTTTAAAGCTTTGCGGTTCCGTGGGTCGGATGTCATGGATCCGGGAGTCTCGCATAAAATAATTCAGTTGTCTCTCTCACTTGAAGCGCAAGGCTGAGATCTCAAGACGTGATTTTTAGCGGAGGAAAAAACATATGTGCTTCGTGATTACATTTTGCCTAGATATATAAATTTACCCATGGAAATGTTTAGCATCTTCATTATCATTATTGTTTCTTGAATCCTGAGTATTTTGCTTGTAGAAACTTAGTTTTTTCTAGGTTTAAAGCTATTAATGTTTTCCGATGGAGAATGGGATTCACTCATTATTCGTAAGGTTTCATTTTGCTATCATAGAAACAGCATTTATACCGTGGGTTAATTTCTTATTTGATAGAGTGTGAATTGTAGTGATAGTCTACATTAATTCGATGAGCAATAAATATTTTATTTCATTTTCATAGGTCATGTATCTAATCAATTAATGTATTTTAGCTGCTTAGTTTATTTTTTACGCGTATTATTTCTTTTCCATGATCCCTTTAATATGTATCGAGTTTAGACATCAGATTTCTGATTCTTAGTTCTGATGTGGTGATTTTAATAGAGGCTGAGTTCCATTTTGTGCTTACAGTGTAGTGCTCGCTTACCTTCTATGTCTACTAACGTCAGGAATAGCGGCTTCCTATTGGCTATGCCATCGTTTAGCATAAGGTTCCATTGGAGCTTTATGAAAGAGCAGACTGATAATGACTCAGTGTTTCTACGCATCTACCTTTCCTGCATTCCCTAAGTACTGTTTCCTTTACCTTACTACTCCAATTCCCTGCACGGCGCAAATTAGGTGTCTTCACCGACTGTTGCCTCGCCTGCTTAAGCGGAAAATACACTGAATTGTCTCAGGTTTACTCTATCTCAAATTCGCAGTGAATATTCCATTTGGGCTGACAAGAGTTTTAAAAAATCATCGTCGGTTGATATGATGTGGTATTAAAAATATGTTGCCTTGTCTCTGAGTGTATAATTGTGTTTTTGTATGACAATAATGGAAATATTTCTTTTCTCTCCTCAGGTATGTTTGCCGTAAAATTTTACAGCTATATAAATATGACAGAGAAACTGTGAGTTATGACCTGGAGTATAATTAATTTTGGAGGGGAAGTCTTAGTCATAGAATGTTTTAATGAATAGCATATATTTTAACTTGGTTTTGACCTAGTATATGGACCAAATGATCATCTATTTAAGGAATTGCGATTGCTGATTGCCTTTTCCATGATTACTTCCAGTGTCTTTTCGACTCAACCACGCTTCTTAAAATAATTAATGGCATTGTCTTGTAATAGTCCTGTGCATTGCCTTAGTAATTTTATATGCTGACTGAGGTTCTAACGACTAAGTTCCATCATGATTTGAATTCAGTATTACGCTGATAGTGGGGCCCAAGTGTTGAAACTTCAAGTGGTGCGATAAAATTAGCTTGAAGTTAGAAAAGTGGCTTCTGTGCTAATGCTAGCCTTACCTTTCTAACTATTTCCGTCTGATACTTGAAAACCTTTTCAGTATTCATATTTGACTTTATAAGTTAAGTACGTAGTTAGGTGCTTGAAAAGGCAATGAAAATTATTTTAACCTGCAAAAGTTTTGAATTTGAGAAAATGATTTGATAATCACGAAATATTCAATTTTTAAAATTTTTGTTTCTTCAGTTTAATAATTTGCGAGTCCATCTCTTAGTCTTTGTGTGATCTCATTTCATCATCGATCTTGGCTGTAGAGTGAAGTTGTTTTTGATTAAACCAATCCGATTCAATTTCATGATAGTTCTCAACGAGGCTAAATATAGAAATGAAATAAAATCAAGTGATGCCATCGATGCGGTATTATTCATATCAGCAAGAGGTAATCAACTCTTCGGTTATTCCTTGGAAGTTTCGCGGAAGATGATGCGTGTTCTCCCGATCGCTTCTTTTGCGACCAACCCCTCAATTTTCTTCAACCCCCAGCGGCAGCCGTCCTTCTGATTGAAATCCGAGCTACGAGTAGGAATTCACAGCGATGCCAATCGTCGGCGTGTCCTTTGAATTCGGATGGGATTGCCTCTTCCATTGTCGGTTGATCGGCGCGGCGGCTGCGTGGGGTGTATGGTCGTCACGCGGCACGTCCGTATTCCGACTTCCTCCTTGAAGGTAGCACGCGTGAGGGAAACGATGGGAGCGAATGCGTTTGAATTGAATGGAATGAACTGAAGTAACCCTCTCTGACCATCTCATCATCACAGGAGTGGAATGAAATTGGCTGGAACGCCTCGAATCGACAGTTTTCTCATTATCGCGGCCCTTTCTTCTCAAGTAGGATCCGTCCACATTGCTTACGCTGGAATCACGCGATCATTTTTTCCTGTCCCTCAGAATGATAGCTCCAATGATAGTTTTTCAGGGACCGAAAGAGTGACGCTCGACCCATCATTTTCTGAATCACGCGGTCATTCCCACCGTCCCTTTCTCCATCGCTTATTCCGTCACTTTCCATATTTACAACTGCCATTCAATTAAAATGCAAGCGTGGAGGCCGTGCGGTTGCAAGATGGTACCAGCCGCGGCGTTGGTTTCAGTGATGTACGAATGGAAGTGCCGAGTCAGTGGCGCATCCAGGATAGAGAGGGGCTAAGTGGGGTCAGAAAAAAATTACCATTCTATATAGTGTAAGTTTGATACCCAAGGGGGAGGGGGGCAAAATACGGCCTTAGAGACGGTAGGAATGACCGCGTGATTCCGAAAATGATGTGTCGAGCGATCACTCTTTCGGTCCCTGAAAACCTATCATGGGAGATATCATTCTGTGGGACAGAAAATATGATCGTGTGATTCTAGCTTAAGCTAAAGCCCCCCTTAAGCCCCGTTGATCCGCCACTGTTCCGAGTGATGGATGGGATATCCATCCATGGAGCCATCGCGGAAAATGATTCCGCCAAACGTTCATTTTTCCGTCATCATTGGGGCAATCACACGTAAAAGGACGGAAAAAATGATCGTGTGATTCAGGCTTTTAGAACCTATGTCCTTTGAGTTGATCATACCGTTTTTACGTGTTATTTTGTAGTCAAATGAATTTGACGCTGAATAGATAGATCAAAACTCTTGGATTTAGGACGGGTTTACCCGTACTACAAACAACACCGTTGCATCGGTTTTTGTTTTGTTTTGATATGTGAAACCAGAGTTCAAATCGGTCAAAGCCGCTAGCATGTGTAAATGCGTTTTTTTTTAGTTTTTTTGTGCATACTAAGTACCCCATAGAAACATGCTGTAATCGGTAGAATACTATAATAATATGGAAAATGTTGAAAATTATCTAGTAGTCCATTCTGTAGAATGTTATTGTAAAATATATTCGTTTTAGTAGACGGAGCTTTTATGAAATCGTGATTGCACCGTTAAATATGAAATTGATGAAAAGAATTGATTTAACTCCTTATTGAAAACTCTTTGCATTTTTTCTCTGAAAAAAAATCAGGTTTTTGGACTCTCCTGATTTCAAAATTACAAGAGAATTTTAGAATTTCTCTAGTTGTATGCTAAGTTTTACAGTAATTGCTATATCCTTCCAGCCATAGGAAATGAAGTGAGGAAACGATAGAGAGAACAAAATTGGATTCGTTGACTTTACGCTGTATTGTGCTCGGGGGATTTGAGCTGAGAGGCCGAGTTTTGATGAATTTTCCTCTGGTCATCTCCTCCGTTTCTGCCACCTAAGTTTCACCCCCTCCTCACTGTCTCCTTCCCTCTGTCTCTCTCTATCACCCTCTTATGCATTCTCTTCGTTTGCGCACGTTATTACAGCTGTCTTAAACCTTCTGCTGTCTGTCTTCTGCTGAACTCGTACGTCCATCTTCTCTCCGATGGTGAGAAATAATCAGCCTAAAAATCAAATCAATCAATGTTTGTAGAGTAAAAATAGTTGAATGTATACATTACACCGATATTAAATGTAGTAAGTTAACTTATTTGAATATTTTCATCTAGGTATACTCAAATAAATTGGACTGAACCGAGCTCTACCATTTCTAGCTACTGTGAGAAATTGAATGAGTGTCTAAATTATACAGTGATGGGAGTTAGGAAATGGTAATAGACAAGTTGAACATAGTGAGAAATGACTTACTGAGGTCAATATAGGGGAAAAGGTGGGGAAATACTTTGATCTTGAAAAAGCAACCGGGGATGACAAGAAGTTCCATAGCAAATAGGTCTTTGAAGGTCATCTAGGTCATCTTGCAATTATAATTACTTTTTTGAATAAACCTGAATAAAATTTTTAGTTCGTGGTCAAAGTGAAGATAACCTTGTGTCTAGCCTGAGATATTTTAAATGGTGCCAAGTTAAAATAACGTCTCCCTTAAAATGCCTTCAACTTTCATATTGTGTCTCCTCCCCCGTAAAGTGAACTTTTCTCCAACGCCTCCGCATTCTTTCTCCCTTCTCTCCGCTTATGTTTCGCACTCTCGCCACAACGGGATAAATAATTAGATCACCGACAGCATCTCCCACTACTCCCAGAACCAGTTTGCTTCCTCTCCCATCTGCTTTAACTTTTCACGTGGCAGTGATGAAATTGCATGTGCTAAATATAGGGATATGAATCCTATTATATACACCATCTGATTACCCATTCTTCGTGCGTTCTGTCCAAATCTAGTGTACAGGAAGAAATATAACTTACTCTGACATCAAACCTGGAATTTTGCTATAATTACTGTACATCGATAGCTTAATTGTATTAGAATCAGTGCATTACCGAGTCTGAGATAAATTTTTATGACCTCTCAGTATAACTCCACTCTATACAACGAGATCTGCATTGAAAAATATTTATGAATTACATCGTCATCGAGCCGCATCTTCAGTTTGATTCAGTGCCAGATATGCAAAGATATTTGTGCGGCGACGAACCGAACGAGCATTACTAATTTAGTTCTCTCACAGAGATTGTATCAATCCGAATAATTTTCTTCACCCACTAATTTGGTTAAAAAAAATTCGATTGTTTTATTGTCCAAAATGTAACTGTTTGTACTCTCAAAATGTAACTGCTCCGCCTGCTTGAACTCTTGAAACAAAATAATTTTCTATTTTAATCATTCATTTATTTCTATTTAAGTCCCTTATTGATCTGAAAATCGTTACTGATGGACAACCATCAGTAACGCTTTTCCAGCCAAAACAATCGTGGACCTTCTTTCTATCGAGACGGTTATTTCCCTCTTTATGTAATTCATGGCACATACCTGTATGGTACTAACGTGGGCCATAAAATACTATTATCAATACCTTGTTAAAAATGTAAATAAATCCACGGTGCTTAATTACAGTAAAATATTTTCTTTAAAAAAAGGAATGGTATAATATTTATTCAGCTCTAAAAATAGCCGTTTTAAATGAAATAATCACCAGATAGTTTACAAGGCTCAAATTCTTAAGTTGCACGCGGAATTTTGTAGCATATATTAACATGAAGAGAAAGTCGCTTATATTCTCATCTCATTCTGAACTTCACGGAGGCGTCGGGAAACGTTTCCATGGGTGCGCACTGGAATGGATGCCAAGGTCGTTAACACCCACTTCTCGCTAAATTCCTGAAACTCCTTCTGCGAGTGCTATTGCAGAGTGGGCTACCCGCGGTGGGAATGGAAATAATTTTCCTCCGCGGGGAGAGAGAAAAAAATGAAAACACATCCAGGAAGTTCGGCCCATCCAATTGAATCCAGGATGGGATGGTACCCCTGTATTTCTAAACGTTACGTCACCTCAATTTGAGCAATCCGACTAATATGGAGGAACTCCTTAAATGCTGCTCAGTTCCGTGAGAAGATAATGTTCACGTGTGCTCCCTCAATTGCTGGTCTCATTCGTGCGAAGTCCTGCGTTATCAACACCAACCTTGAAGCATTTTTTCTTCGAATGCTTTTTCCTCGCGTTCCGAAAATGCAACACCCTATCTCTTTTTCTCCCTAGATATTCATCCTATTTTTTGTCCCTTGAATTGTGTCATCCATTTTCTTGCGGGAACGCATTCCATTTCACATTATTTAAGCACATGCGTAAACAATCGTTTTTGTTTCCTGTAATTGTTATCACCGAAACAATCTTCTGTAACGTTGTTCTGAGTTTTGACACGGACGAAATAATGAAAAACAATTATTCGTATTTCGCAGAAAACCATCTCCAAGGGGTCATGTATTTTGTTGGCGATATAAAAGGTACGTATATAAAACTTAATAGAAAGAAATAAAGAAGAAGATAAGAAAGATATAAAAGAAAATAGAAAATTTAAGTGGCACGAGGAAAATTGCTTGTAAAGCCTTGGAAACACATAACTACCAGGCGTATTATTAAGCTGCGTCCTCTCTTATTCCAAGATAAACTGAGATATGTGCTGCACTGCTATAACTTGATATTTTAAGTTAAAGCTAGTTTTATTGTAATAAGGTTGTGAAAATGTTTCATATTTATCGCCCATGGTCGTTAACATTCAATATAATAATTTTGATACGTATTTCGGCCCGCAAAGCCAAATATCAGCTCATTTTATTTTCATCTAATAGACTTTATTTTGTAGGAAATCTGTGTCAATGTTCAATTTTTTAGCTTTCACATACTATTTTAGTAGTTGACCAAATCCATAGGCCAGGCAAATTAATTTTTTAAATCTCATTCGTATTGTATCGGGATGGGTGTATCGGGGTGATGGTTGGAGTGAGAATTATAAATGTAGACAATAGGCGGCGTTTTAATCAGAGGGAAGGCAAGGTTGCCGGGCGGCGCGTGTTCGAGTGGTCGCTTCCTCCTCCGACAGCCCATCCTCACTTTAGCCATTGTCGTCGGAGGTAGTATATATATAAGCCATGCTTTTCAGAATTTAAGTGGAAGGGTAATTGGAAGGAAAGAGCGGTATCGGGAACTTCAGAGGAATCGCATCCTTTCGTTCAGCCCATGAGGGAGGTGAAGATCAACTGGTGGTGCGCCAATTACAAAGACGAGGTGGATGTAGGGTTTATTCCAGCGAGGCATCCCTCTCTCCTTTCTCTTACCCTCGATGGATTGTGATAGAAAGAAAAAGGGTGGACTGAGAGAGGTATTGCAGTGCTCACTGCCGTCTTAAAGGTAAATTCAGTGCCTTCCATTACTCAGCATACTGACCTAATATCCAACACCGCTGAAAAGTATCACCTTACCATACGAAATCCAATAAAGTGAGTAATAATAGTGCTATAGCGAAGTATTTCTTGAATTAAGGATAATCAACTGGCGAAATGGGTTATTTATATATTATGGTAGTCGTAAGATTTCTATTATGCACAAAATATTTTGTGCCTGAATGCATTCATATTCTTAATACAGGGGGTGGAAGATATAAGAGGATCGATATTCATTAGCAAACTGTGAATTTTTATTAAACCTTAGCTGAGGGAAAGCAGTGACATTTGAGTCTTGTGAGAACATAAACGAAATAAGCTTGCAGTTGAGCCATGGAATATTGTAATGAAATGGTGACTGAAAACGCGTAATAGGTCCTTAAATTTTACCCATCGCTAAAGGCTAATAGGAATAGCTCTTATATTGCATTTGCATTTTTCTTCTACCCAACAAACTTCCTATTGATCCTTCGTGGAGGTTTTATGGTGATTTAGTCTCATGAAAATGACTGATTAGCAATCGATAATGGTTTACAAATCTAGTGATCTGGTATAAATAAACCGTCCCTTCAATGCAAATATTTCATCGAAAATTCAATGATATATTCGTTAGATTCAAACCTAAGCCTGATAATTTCTTCCATATTCAAATGTAAAATGAGAATTATAAAAGTAAATTTTAGTGATATTGGTGTTTGGTGTCCACATGGATACTAATGAATAATCTATATACAAAAATATTTTAGAGATTTTGATTCCATGCTATACATTCAATATAATTTAATATACTTTTACTTTTTCGTAGTATTATTACCTATAAAATTTAAAAAATGAGGTACATTATATGATTTGTTCACAATGCTATTTGGGAAATGTACGTTCAGTAGCGATATTTTCATTAGGTCAGGGTGGAAGTGAATTTTATTCGAACTGGCTTGAACGGTAACGTATTCATTTCCTCAAATTTTCTCACGCCCTCCGATTACGAATCGCAGAAAGAAAATGATAGTCTCTTTGCAGTTGATCATGCTCTGGAACATTGCCACGGCATCAAAGAGAAGTTTAGGGGGGCTTCAGGATTCGTTAGCAATGTGAATCTCATTCAGTTCGAATGAAAGCGCGTCTCTTCGAGCAAGCTTTTTGATCGGAATGCTGTCCCTTTTTTACTCAGCGGTATGAATAGCTCGTAATACGTTCATATATACACAGATAATCGTTTTTGGTGAAGGTTTGGATCAAAGATGATTTCTTTGAATGATAGAAGCATCCCCTCCCTCCAACTCTCTTTGTGAAGGTACTGTCTCTGTGGCGGCGTATATTCACATACGTTAACGTTTTCCTGTAGGCAGGCAAATTCGTCTCGGCGCGGCGCCTCTGTTGAACGAGGATTAATCCTTTTCATCGTACGAATTCCATAGGCTTTGACGAAAAGTACTTGCTGAATAGTGCGCTATAATGATCGTATGAAGCTGTAGCTTCTTTTCCTCATTGGTTGTAGTTCTTCGCACAATTATGAGATACTTCTCCGTATTGTAAATATCTCTGAAGCTCACTCTTGCCTACTCATTATCGCAGTGTTTTACGTAGATGTATTGATTACCGCTATTCCACTTCATATTATTGGGTACATTAGTTTCATAAAGAATTCGAGGAAATAAGCATGGGGTTTATGCCTTGGTTGATACATTTTAAGTAAAAATAACGATGATTGTGGAATCTATTTGAAAATTCATTCCGGTGACCTTGAACTTCCCGACTTTTTAAGTACAGATCAGGATGATACGCTTAGGCCATCTGCTGACAATTACGGTAGAATAAGAGCGAAATATTTCAGATATGTGTTGGAGGTTGGTCGGAAGTCGGATTCGTTAGCACAATGGCCCCTTTTTCCCTAATAAGCCAGAGATTTGGTCATTTCCGTCATTTATTTTTAAATACATTGCTTGGATTGTAAGAAATTTTCGGGGACATTACAGCTAAGTCTTCTTTGAGGACCATAAGAGGAAAAATGATCTCGCCTGATATCACATTAGATGATGCAACTTTTGAGGACAGGGACTAATTCTAATAAATTTAGTCTGTTGACAGGAATGGAAATAATATACGTCAGTGGATTATATTTATAGCTTAGTAGAATAATTTTATGGTGACGTCAGCTTTTTTTATAACTTAGTTTTATTTGTGTTTTTTATGGCTATGTGTTGATGTACGTTTTAAATGTATCCAATTATACCGCTTCGCTGTGAAATATATTGCACTTAATATTAATATTTATTGGAAAATTAAAAATGTACTATTATGAATATTTTACTAATTGTAAGCTAAAGGAAAAAGCTGTCATGTTAGAAAATTGCTCGCTTTGCCAAACTGTCGAATTGTTAAAGATACGTTTTGTCACATTATTTAGAATATGCAGGGAAAATAGTGCCTAAGAGATCAATCAAAATTCTAAACATATTCATACAGTATATTACTTGCGTTTTTTGACCTCTTTAGTTTATATTGGATAACACAAATTCTTGAAGTTCTTGCTTTAAAAATTATTTTCGCATTAAAAATTGAAAGAACGCATGAATCCCGCTTAGTCGGTCTATATTGAGTCGATCGTATTATTTAAATGTGAGCAATTACCTTCAAATATTCAGAGTCTACCTAGAAGGGAAACCTAATCAACATTTGACCGAATCTAAAATTTAGAAATTATCACTCGCTATTTTCTCAGGTGTACTATTTGCATTTATCAAATATAGGCGTATGTTAACGAACCTCTACTATAAATATCCTGAAATTTTCTTGGTGATAAGGTCGGTTTTAGACAAGTAGTTTGTTGTTAATGGAGACAATATACGATCGGTCGAGAGGGAGTCCACACTAATGCTGGTGAGAACTGTTCTTTCTCATCTCAACCCTACCCTTCCTCAAGGAGTCGACTTCCATTGGCTTCACAATGATGCCGTTCCACCACCATTTTCATATCCCCATTCTTAAAAAAGGCTTCTCTTTCCCACCTGTAAGCACTCCTACGTCCCGACCACCGTGCATACCTTCGCCCTCAATCTCATGCAGTGGTTCTTTTTAAATGGAGCTGTGGCAAGTGCACCTCCCAATATCATTTCCTTCCTCCCTTACCTAATTCAATCCTTTTCGATGTTAGTCATGTCATGTCATTTGAGGGTCGCTTCCCTCACATCCATCATCATCACATCATCAAATCAAAGGGTGTTTACATGGAAAGGCATAGGGGCTGAAAGGGGTTTTCATTCTTCGATAACTGCGCCCCTCGTCATTCTGCGAACCCTTTTCTTCTTGCACCCTACATCCCTTCAATGATCGGCTAAAATCTTAGGTCCATATACTTACTAACTTTCGTCCTCTTGTCCGCTATTTATCTGGTGCAATCTTGCTTTATGTGCGCGTTTAAATATCACAACCTCCTGGTCACTTTTAAGGACTCATTGCTGTAAATTATGTACTGTATTTGTAGTTTTTCAGCGCCAATGATAACATGTAAGTGGTAGGGAGTGGAACCTATACACCATTTTATACTTTACTAACTAGGGATTTGGATTTTTAAACATGAATTTTTCAGAAAACTGTGCATCATGTATCAAAACTGCAAAAAAGCATATGTAGCTATAGATGCCACTTGATGAGAGTTTAAAACTTTTTAGTGCTAAGGCAAGGCAATTTTCGCCATTGAACACAGAGGTAAATACGTAAGATGGCATTTCTGAGAGGAATTAAATATCTAGCAGTGTGCTATTTGAATTCTTCAAGAAGGGCACAAACAAGCATGCGTAGTCAACTCTGGTATAATTAAATATTATGGCTTACATTTTCTAAAACGTAGTACTTGAAATTTCATTCTTGCTGCTTTTGAATAGTCACAAGAAAATTACATACCTGGAGACAAAAGACCACCATTTGCTATTTATTATAAAAATTTTCAGCTCCAATAACTATTCATGTGGAAATTTTTCAGCGTAGCTGTCATTACGTTCGCATTTCTAGCAGAATGTAATTGAAGAAATGTTGTTCTTTTAGGATAAGTTTTAAATTTATTTAAATAGTTGACATGAAAATTATAATACACATTGGATATAGGTACATTTGCACAACGCACAAAAAAGATCAGTTTGATAGAAATCCTTGGAACACTTAGGAAAATAAACGTTTGCCCTCACTCCGTTTTGCGCATCCAGGTCGAAACTCATTGAAAGGAATTGGCATCCATATTAGGATGATTCTTTTGATGGTAAATTTACACCGTAAACCATAAAGAAAAGTATAATTTTACAGGATTTTATAGCACTTTTAAATCTGAAACTTTTGATGAAACTTGACAAACACTATCACACCTGAACTTTATCACCTTATTGACCCGTGCACTGAGCCTGCAGTGGGTCCGGATACTTGTCGCACTCGAAAATGCTCGGCCACTCAAACTCAAACCTTTCCATCACTACGTCGCAGCTAGACTTGATCCGCTCGCACATTGATCGACACGGGATTAGCTGCTCTCCTCCACCGACGTTCTCGGAGCACTTGGGGGCGTACAAAGCGCAAAGGAAGAACCGCATGTCCGAGGAACAGTTCGTTCTAACTAGCGGGCCGAACGGCGTAAGTTCAATACTAGCTATATTCTGCGACTCGTGATTGAGCAGGTTTGGCATTGAGGTCGAGTCGTACCCCATACCTTGGCACATATCGATCGTCAACTGTTCGCAGCGGCGACCGAATGCTGTTATTTCGGTGGCGTTCGTTTCGGTCACCGCCGTATCTTCTCCGCTCTCAGGCGAAGCGTTGCCGAATCTCCACCTGAAAATGCTCCTAGTGCCGGATACCATTGTTTTCCACGAAGAGGACCAGCCACCAATCGAAAACCAACCTCCGGCCGAGAAACCGCTGCTTTCTCCGTCAGGAACGTCCTGATTCTCGCCCGAAGACAGGCCATTAGTATCCTCGATAGGCTGTGCGTTGTTGCTTCCCAGCGTGAAGCACAGGAGGGTGAAGAATAGGATCCATGCTGCCCGACCACCGATCATTCTGTACGCTCTCTAAAAACTTACAGTCAGGAGGCACTAGAAGCTTCACGCTCAACGCACGGAGCCAAACTGAGGAATGAACTCGAGAACTTTGATTCGTAATTTATTTATTGGGTGATACATGGAAAATGAGAAGTTTTTATTGACGAGACCTTTGGCTCTAATGGACGTGTATCCGCCTCAGCGCTATCTCGTGTTTTGGTATATCGTTTCTCGTGTCTGATAATCTTCGACCTTCGCGTGGGAAGATGGGGGGGGGGATAAAATGTCGCTGTTGCAGCTCTGTCCACTTTAAAGGCGAAAGATCATCGAGATGTATGAATACAGACATAAAATAACTGCTAAGGAAATGGGGCACCATTTTTCACTTTATATCCAGCACTTAAGAAGTACTTTTCTTACCACTTCACTATAGTCTGCGTTCCCAGACATAAGTTGCTAATATCTGCATTGATTAAATATTTACACCGCTGAAGCGTCTATTCTATACGCCCTCTATCGTTCAGTAATTGCGTATTATCCTGTGCTATAATCATTTTAATTTATAATTCATTAAATTAACGTAAACAAACTTACTATATATGTGTCCGTAATGAACCGTGTAAAGAGTTTTTTTTCTTTGGGTATTAAAGTTTTACTTTTAACCACTATGTATCCTTGGACATTGGGTTCTCTCGCAATTGCTACGCCATTTTTTCCTTTCAAATTCGGATCACGTTTGGGAAAATTATGTAAGAGTTAAAATAAAGGTTAGCTAGATAAAATAATAGAGTTAAGGAAGTTGTGTTGGAAGTTATAAAAAAAATCCTATCGATTGATAATTGCATTTCATTTTCACTTACATTATCGCATGAAGTGGAAATATACAAATTATAAATTCTTGATACATAGTTGTTTCTTTATTGCTATTGCCTCAGTTAGTAACGTATGCATGGTCTGACGGATTCTTTTTCACCGCAAAGTCATTATCGCACTTGGTTTAAATCTAGGTGGCAGGAAAAACGGACTTTTTGTTACTTTAATACTTTGTGATTTGAATAGAAAGTGATAGAATCATTGATCGACCACATCCTCATGAGTGAATATGAATAGCAGTAACGTTATCTTAAATATGTAATTATTACTTCCAGACATTATCAATCGCTTAGCTGTTACTTCTCCTTGTTGTACTTGGACTTACCCTTGAATACGCGAGTATTGATCCGTGAGAGTAGATAGGAAATGTGGGAATAATTTACTGATACACTGCTGATATTGGAATCAACGTTAAATTTAAGTTGGAACTTCTGCTAATCTCATCGTATGCATGCATCATCCGTGTCGTTGGGCTTTGTTTTGATGGCACTCACCGGTATATACAAGTTCACCCGCAAGCCAGGTTGTCATAGCACCGGAGAGTACACATCTCACCTACCTACTCTGACACCTTCTCTCTCTACACAGAACCCGAGGGAGTCCCTTTCAAGCTACACGTCCCTACCTCCCCCTTAACACTCTCCCTCATCTCTCTCCCATGCACACCACCTCGTAATTCACCCCTTTAAATCCTCCCCCATCTATCTCCCTCCGGCTTCTCATCCCGCGCCTTTTTGACCCGTCTTGAAAGGCATAAAAAGCGTGCATTATCGGCCCTGACATAATATATTATGTTTTACGTTTAATAAAATTTATTTTTTACTTTACGCGAGCTATCTCATAATTACGAACTTTCACGAGGAAAGGGAACTCAGGTAAAGACCACCATTCACTACGTAATAGAAAAATTTCCAGCTCAACTTTCTAAACTTAAGCATATCTATTAGTCTATAGTTCAAAAATATGGTTCCTTAAGGTTTATTTTAAAATTAATTTGGGGTTTAAGGTTGAAATTTATGATTCCATTTATATTAAATGATTGGTGGAGACTGATACTTTGAGGAAACTCTTTGTAGTACATGAAGTAAAGTACTTTGCACTTTTCCAAATAAATATTATTTTAAAAAGGAGTCAACATGTTTCACTGCTCTTCGGCATCATTAGGGCAAACATAGAAGTTAATTAAGCTACAATAAATAGTTACGTAAAGAGGGTGGGGGTGGAAATAAAAACCTTATCTTTCTGGCATTTATTCCGGCTTAATTAACTTCCATATTAGTCCTGATGATGCTGCAGTGCAGTGACACATGTTGACCCCTTTTTAAATAAATATTTATTTGGAAAAGTGCAAAGTATTTCATTTCCTATTCTATTCCATTTATTACTAACTGTCCCCTTAGTAATGGTTTAAAGATATTATTCGAACGGATATCCTGAAAATGATGTGGATACATTTTTGCCATCAATCTTCCCTTTTCTATTCCTTCTTCCTCTGACGCCAACGTCATATTTCATTCCAGCTTGATTCATATTCATCCTAGGAATATGCACCTGAGTGGGATGTGAGAGGACATTTTATTCCCTGTCCCGTTGCCCTCTCAGCTTCAATGAATTAAATACTTAAATATTTAATACTTAAATACTTGTCCTATATATTTGCATATTAATTATATTATTAATAGAATATATCTAATTTTTTCCCAGTAATTTTCTTACCGGTTATTGGTACTCATATATTTTCCTTTCAACCCTTTCCAACCTCCCCCACCTCCTCCCTCCTTCCCCCTCCTCCTCGTATTCCCCATCCACACCACCACCCGCTTCCCTCTCGAGCGAAGCCTTTAACACATGTAAAACACCTTTTCCTCACCTCTGAACCCCGTATCCGGTCGACCTCTCCTCTTCACTCTCCCTCCTTCCAGCCTTCACGCTATCCCGCCTCGCCTTTCTCCCGCCTTTCACCTACTCCAAGTCCTCGGGCGCCGTCCCATCCCTCCACTCCTTCTTCTTCCTGTTGGGAAGACTTGTTTAGGTTATGTGGAGGCTTGTTTGTATTTGCATTTGAGCATCGCCGATCCGACGGAACCAAATTCACCCACTCACCTGAGTCTCTTGCGTCCTTTCCCTTCCTGATGTGTTTGCCTACGTACTCTTGGAAGTTCTACATCTTGGAATCGTAAGGTCGGACCAAGTTTTGACGAAACGAGAGGATGGAAATTCCTTCGTGGAGACCGCAGGGCTCGGAGGAAGACGTAGGGGTGTCCCAAGGGGTCTGGTTGGATGTTTGGTGAGGACTGGCAGAGAGTTCTAATGAAAGTGATTCCATTTTCCTTAACTTTCGAGGGTGACTAACTAATTTGCTCTTATATTTTGCTAGGTGGTGACAGTGAGGCAATTCATTAATGGGCATGCATTTACAAGCACGATGCCTTGAATAGAATTTTAAGGGAAATCTTGTTAATGCTAAGCATACCACCAAGGACCAAAAAATTACGAAGTTAAAACCATTTTTCATGAATGCAATTGTTTAATTGCTCCGGAATGAATATCTTAAAAATTCAATAGTTTAACTTAGAAATAGAAAGAAGAGTTTTATTGTATTTGACTACGTGATCAGTAATGTTCATCGATAAAGTTTATTTTTGCTAAAGATTAAACCGGCATTTATCGCCTAATTGAAGTGGGGTGGCAGTGTGGTGATCATGTGTAACTTCATGCAAATGCGAAAAAAATAGAATTATTCATCTGTATTATAGCTTTTGATCGGAAAATTAGTTTTTTTAGTCAGATCATGCATCCATGAATAAAAAATGTGTAATAATTTGTGCAGTAAGGTCACTGGTTAAGAGTGAATTTGAATTGAACTGAAGGATTCAATATGTATTCCTCCATCTCTTTTATCATTCCTTTACTGCTAAATTTCCTCGCAGTTTGAATGTTTCGTAAAATTTTCTCTTTTCAACTTGTTACCTCGCTGTGCACATCAGCGGAAAATCCCTACTACAATAAACGGAATGGAATAACACGATGAAATCTTTAAAAAAATTGGTACGCATTAATGAGGCTCTAAATTCGTAATTTATCCCATAAGCATATTTGGGCATCTTCCGCCCCTTTGATATCATTCTTTCCCTCCACCTTGCAAGTTGGAGGTGTATTCTAACCGTCGCAAAACTCTTCAGAAGTCGTGGGACCATTGTTCTTCCCGACGATGCTGGATACGTTCCTTCCTTCTCGTATTTCAGATGCGGCACCACTGGAATGGAAAAAATAATAAATCAAGCATTGTTTTCCCTCCGAAATGACGCGCGGATTCCCCTTCAGTTGTTTTTCTTTTCCTTTCTTTCTCCTTTCCATTCGGCCCGACGACCCGAAAGAGGGCAGCAGAGAGCCCCAGGGCGCCATATTTTCTGCTCCCGCGGTAGTTTCATTCCAACAAGCCAAAACCGCTCCCTTCTTAATTTCCATTGTGATTCTCTCCTACTCGTTTTGTTTCCCTGTGTTATTTTTTTCTTTTAGTTTTGCTTTCACTGCGGTAAGAAGTGTTCACTAATTCGAAACGTTCATTCATCTTATATTAAATGGCGATTGAAACTTTAATGATTTCCCCCTTGCTGTGGGAAAGTCTTGTATTCACCCTCCCCAGCTATTTTATGCTTCAATAAATCTTCATTTCCCTTTTTCTCTGCTACCATCACTTTATTTCTTTGTCTTGAAGCGTTTTCCGGGGAGGATAAAATTTTGTTTTTATTTTTTCCATAAGCATTTGTTCAATTTCCTACGGTGTTCATTTAGAAAATTTTCCTCTCACAATCTTTATTATAATTTAACGTTTCACTCAAATAAACTTTCATGCATTTGTTTTTTAATTTTCATGCATGCTTTGCCGATGAACAAAAAATTAGATATGTCGTCACAACCGCGTTCATTGAAGAAGGGGTATCATTGGAAACTAAACGTCTCGGTTATAACAGTCTGCATTATAATGCAGTCGTAGTGAATGTAAATGTTCAAGTGTCGATTATATAGTGTTATGGTAATCATTTCATAATGGAAACTGGTGTGGATTGAAGGGCATTCAATTCACTATTAGAAATTAATGATGAAATAAAGACTTATATCAGAAAATAGAAGTCAAAATATTTGGCACGCATTGGAAAAGTTAGTGATTTAACTATTTTTTTAAGGAAGATAGCAACGCAGGAAAGAATATCTGTAAGCTATTCCGAAAAAAATGACGCTGCATATTTTTAAAATGAAATGTAGGTAAGGGTAGGAAATTTAATGCCTCGGTTTCATGGAATAGGTTTTGCTCGTAATGATGACGGTGACATTCCTAGCGTTTACAATTACTATCCCATTAAATTTTTACCCGCACTTGTCTTCAGTCTTAAATGCTATGCCATTCACCATGCTTCAAGTGTCTTATACCTCCCGGTAAGATTTTCAAGAGCATCCAGGCACTATCCATCCCAGAGGGAAAAATTGAACTTTGGGATTATATCGCAATATTTTTTTCGCCCCGTGCTTTCTCTTGTAAGTATAAGATGAATTTACTAACATCCTGAAATACTGTGTCCCCGGTGGTATGTTGAGAATCACTTGCTGCTGCAGTCGTGGATCAGCACTTTCCGCAAGATGACACTAACGTCATAATTCATTCAAGCTTGCTTCACATTCATCCAGGAATTATGCACATGATTGGGATGTGAGGGATCTTTTTACTCCCTGTCCCGTTGGCCCCTCAGCTTCCATTGAAGACTTAAATACTTGTCCTATTTATTTGCATATTAATAATATTCTAAATAGAATACATCTAATTTTTCACAGTAATTTACTTATCGGTTATTGGTACTCATATATTTTCCTGTTTTTAGGCTGATAATCAATGAAAGTTTTAAAAAATTACGAGACAATATGTTGTAAATATACCGAAAATCATCTTGTATATTCGTGGATGATCCATTTTGAGGCTTGAGGTATTTTTTCCGTCTTTTGGTGTTATAGGTAACCGTGAAAGTTTTATGATGGAAATATTCAATTGAAAGCTTCAAACCTCGATGCCAAAAAATTAGATCATGCGGCATCCTTATTGTTCAGTATTTAGCAAGGGGACCGCGTAAGTCATTCTTGCTCACCTACCTCTTATTGTTCACGGCGGGTGTGGTCGGTGATTGTTCGCGTGAATGGAGAAATTTCGAACCATTCTTACAACGCTGGCTTTGTTGTAAAACGTCCCTTTCTAGAGAGATTTGTTCTTTGAAACAATTGGAGCGTGATTGAGCACATCAAATTCGGAATTCGTCCCATTCTTTTGCATTGAATTTAGCCTTCCCTTCTACTTTCTAGTCGCGTGAAAATTGATTAGGATATATTTAGTCAGGGAGAAAGTTTCTTCCTAATTGGAAATGCTTTTTTTATTTCCACGGTAACAATAATATAATATTAGTTTTATTACAATAATTTAATTATATAATTATTCACAATTGAGGATACTACATCGTTTTTAAATTCGCTTTAGAAGGGAGGGGCAACATGAAAATATTTTATAGTGTTTCTTCTTGTAAATTCCACCTACGCTGGCTTTTTTTGGCTCGTGTCATAATTAAGTCTGATTGAATTTTGAGCCATGTATGCGATTTGGCAGCCCTGAGAATTTGTTTCCCTAAGGCTCCAATTTATAATTTTTATGAAAGTCTACCTCTCCGGGGAAAGGATGACCTTATAATTTTTTTCGTGGACTTGGTTCTCAATTCGAGTGCTTTGTATTGTACAAAAATTTTCTTCTATTGACATTTTACTCTTTGAATGAAGCTGTTCACTAACTGGCTGCTGATTCATCTCTCAGAGCACCAGTATCATCTTGATTAGGACAAATCAGTAAAATGATACTTTCATTCTAATAAACGTGAAGGGTAGTCAAAGGAATTGCTGTCACGATACTACCTTTACTGATAATTAATTCTTGTTATGGAGAAGTAGGGAAAATTTACATATTTTCTGATTGGAAAACGTTTTTTTTTTTTTTTTTGGGTGAAATAATAATTTGAACTCTTCAGAGGTGGGAGTTGGAGTCTTTTATAGAGGAAGTGGTAGAAGGACTGGTTTGAAATGAGCTACTCTGAAAGTGTGATATGACGTTAAAATTTACTCTTGATAATTCTAAGCTCTTCATGTAGCGCCTAATTATCCATTGCATATATTCCCAGAAAGCTTCCTACTCTTCCATTTCCAATGTAAATCCTCCCGAAATTCCTCTTCCTCCCCCGTCCCTAAATTACAAAAAGAGCGGATGAGTCGGTCATTTTAGTGAAATAATACGAAATAATTGAATTTATTTATGTGTGTGTTTTTTGTGGTTGTTTCTCTGTTGAACTTCATCATTTTACCTTTCGTTTTTAAATACAACGCAAAAGGTCTCCTCGAATGTTGAATTTGATACAAATAAATAAAATATACGCCCGGATCCGTCCCATGAACCATAGAGTTCAAGGCATAATAATGATCCCCCCTTCCCTCGGAGGTTTTAGCGTGATGGAGCTAGTAGCCCTGGGCCAATCTTCCTAATGTGTGCTGATGCACGAAGCTCTTCCTTTCTCTATGCGTGATAATAGTCTACCTTCCGTTGAGTGGTTCGTGGGGAAAATTGTTGAAAGTGGATGACTGGTCCAAAAGGAGCCGGAAGTGCGGGACGATGGACGAGGAATCTCTGCCCGTCACTATGGGAACGGAGAAGACTCTGTTTCAACCCTTTCCCATGCTCTTCACTCTGTAGGGCCTTATGCCTCTTCTTCCATCTTAAGTTTCGGACCCTTACACTCTTTTGTTTTTTTGTCGATACCGCATCACCAAACTACTTTGTTTTCGTCACATTCCATGTCTCATCGTCCTTGAATCTTTCAACCCCTTTTCCCTCTTGGAACCATCCAAGTTTACACCGGGTGGTTGATGTAATTCTTGAAAGGAATAGTTCTCTAAGACTCCTTTTCAGGTCATCTCAAGGATGCTTTGTTGGAGGTGAATTTCCACACAAGCGCTACAGAGTTTTGCTTGGCCACTTTAACAACACGAATTTCAGTGATCCAAAAATAAATGTTATCCTATTCTAACATAATTCATTTTGATTTGTGGTAAGTTATAAATACAAACTTCTTATCTTCGCTCTTTTTTCTCCTCATGGCTGGGTTTCCCCGGAAATATAATAACCTTATTTTGTACTTAAGATATTGTTACCGTTGTAAGATGTTAACTTTAGATCTATCATATTTAGATGTCAACATTCCTCTCTTTTTCTCGTCTCATTAACCGTTTCTTATCGACATTTTCTCTATGCCATTTTTTATCTGTATTCATATTGACGAAACACCTCGAGATCAGTACATTCGTGTTTTCGGTCTCCTCACATCATCTTCACGCCATTTTCACGAAGTTCTCCGAGAGAGGATGGGGGCGAGAGATTGAGCGTCTTGATGGCCGGGTGCGTTTTTGTTGTTGGGGGAGGGGAAGGAGGGCCAATTTCGGAGGAGGCGTATACATCGAGGAGAGTGCCTCGTCACGGCCGAACCGGTCCTCTTCTTCAGTGGCCGTCCGAAAGCGAGGGAGGGATGTGGCCCGAGAAGGAGGAGGAAGAACTGCTCCGTGAGTGAGGGCGAGTACTCGTGGAAGAGCACGACGACGAGATTAAATGGTCGTCCATTCGAAAAGAGGTCTGTGGCGATCGGGGGTTGATAATAACAACGGACGGATTCTGCCCTTCCGTGACTATTATGATACGTTCGTGGCACGTGTAAATGCTGCCCTGAATGAGTGTTGCAATCCTCTTTCTTCTACGGGAAGCACTCACTGTTTTCTGGGTGAGCAAGGAGGGCTAAGTATTTTATGGTCTTTCAATGGGTAAATTTTTCGGCTTCATCCTATGTTCGTTGCCTGAATCTGTGATATTCCTCAGGTCGTTCACTTTGAAGAACCATCGACACGTCGACTTTGGATGCACCGTTTATATTTTTGAATACCTGTAAAAATAGCTAAGAAGCCTGTATTTTGATTTTTTCCCATCTTATTCACTGGTTCTTAATTACTTTTTATGGACATTTTCCCTTTAATAATACTTGCTTCATTGTTTATCTTTATTCATATGCACAGTACATCTCGAGATCATTCTTAAGAGCACTCAGTAATGTGCACCCTTACAGAGGTATTATGTATCTACACAATTTAATAGATTTTTTGCAAAGAATTGATAATACAACGCCTATTGCATGCAGCTTGGGTGATTACTAAATTAGAAATTGTGATTGTCGTAGAATTGACCGCGATTTAAAATTTAATCCAGTGTTTCTATTTTTCCTGGTAGTTTAATGAAAGTATTTCCTGTAAATTTTCCTTTTTTCCTTTTATTTTATTTTTCTCGAGTAATTCTACGACAGTGTAACCAAAGGTGGGAGTCATTTTAAAGTAGTCTATGGGTCAAAATATAATGCAACGATTTAAAATTGATTTCTATGCATAGTTTTCATTCCGCTTATTGTTTTATTTCATAGAGTGCATGGGAATTTTTGATACAAATGCACTATAAATTGGCGTTAATTCTGTGTGTAAAAAAGTAAAATTGTGGGCTTCAATATTCCTCAAATCACATTAATTTGAATGGAAGCACTGTTTTGACGTCTACATCCCAGCCATTATTCAAATATTTTTATACTGTGAATATGTAATTATAATATTTTTTGAGTTTTCAGGCCGTAGTATATTTTTTTGTAGCTGGTGCATGCACCCGCTGGGTATTTTGAGAAACTTTATGAAACGCGCCGTTCTTAATCAGCGCATTATTTGATTCTGCCGTCTGTTACTGTAGCCTATCGTAAAACTTAACCAGAAGTTGCGTACCGTTCATAGAGGTACTGAAGTTGGTGCGTAAATTTTAGCTCATCAATGCGGAAGTTCCTTCGTTGCTGCCGGTTCCTTTAACGGAAGATTCCGTTAATTAGGAATTATGGGAGCAAGTATTCTGCGCTGCTTCATCCGCCTCTGATGAGAGGGAGTTGTAACTCCGTGAGCGCTATCATACCCGCAGGGGAGGGGGAGAGGGAGAATTTCCTCAGCAGATGAAGCACCTGCAATGTTATCTATGCAGCCTTGTCGCCTTCGCTGCCAAAGAGTACGTGACCCAGAAAGAATTTGACTAGACAAGAGGCGAGAAGACATTTGGTAAAACTCATGCCAACTGCTTCATAGGAATGGGTTGGACGCCCGTCTTGAGTTCTGTCTCGTGACGGAAGGCGGCAAAACTCTAGCCATGATTTTTCCTTACAAAAGACTGCCGCCAAGTTTATTCCACCTGCCAGAAAGATGCCAAATTTCACATCTATCTCAGACTTGAAGGAGTTTCGATCGTTATTGCATTTCATGGGTTTGTTCTATATCTACCATCTTGTATCATGAAAGTCAGTGGCGTAACTATAGGGAGGGATGAGGGGATAGATCCCCCCCCCCAAAGCCTCAGAGAAATTTAAAAAAATATTGAAAACTATTGTCTAGATTTGATGTATAATAACTGAAAATGATTAAAGTTAAAATTTAAGTGCCAAAATGATGAAAAATAATTTCCAGCCATGTCATTTTTTTTTACTTTTCCCGGACTTCCCGGTGTCTCCTCCCCAGGCCTCCGTATCCCCTCCAAAAGCATGTTTCTAGTTACGCCACTGATGAAAGTTATATTTTTTTAGAATACATATTTTTTAATGAATTTCATTATATCAGCATGGAAATAGAGGCGGTGAAAGAACGCGTTTGAAGATCTTTAAATCTAGCTGAGTTAAAATCCTCACATGTGGACTGTAAAAGTCTAGGAAAATGTGTCCCTAAGTTAGTGGTTTCTTGTAGAATATATCATTTTCTCTGCTCATAATTATTCCCTATGTCAGCTTCCATTCCCAAAGCATAGGCGAAAGGGCAGATCCATTGGGATTCTGACGAGATCAACTCTCAAAAATATATAGCTGAATAATTTAACAAAAAAAAATTTGCCTGTTTTATCCTGTTACTCAGCATTGCAAGGAAAATTATCTTTATCGCCCCAGTATCATTTGTATTCAATGCTATTTAATATTAACTGGATGGTAAAATTAATGGTAGCACTTGTTAAGGAACATGCATGAAATATATTCAGCATGAAGGTGTATATATTATGTGAATTTTTTCACAATTAATTTCCCCACTTTTCACCGTTCCATTGAAATTTATGGTAAATCGTTAATTTCGAGTCTCCTGAATCGTTAACCCCTAAACGTTCTAACCGGCCTATGGTTTAATACCACGGCACTCTCGTCACTGACATTTTTTATCAACGGAAATATCTTAATTGCAGCACTCACAAAGTTCCGTTACCGGCTAAGATGCTGTAAAGCAAATTTGGTGGGTTGTTTTATCAACGCTCATAAATCCATTCGTTCATTATACGAGGCCATCGGGGAAATTGACGTCAGCTATCGCTTAATCGCGGGATTTTGTATATTTGGGTCACCGATACTCTTATGCATTTCCAGTGCCACATTAGGCTCTTATCGAATTTGGGTACTTCTATTATTCTCGTGCATTACTCCCAAATATGTTTTACTATTCATGGGACTCGTGAGCATAGGTGATCCAGAAAGATGGTCTATGATCAGTAATAAATTTAGAAAAAAATTAACCAAGGCCTGCGTATTTTGAAAAAATGAGCGCAGTTTGTGCATTTGATAAAAGATGTATTTCAGGTATTTTAATATTTTTAAGGTTCAATGAAAACTCCTTGTAACGATTCATTGTGCTGGAATCCAAACAGGATCAGCTCATTTTGATAGAAAATGAAAAATTACAAAATTCATCTAGGATTTATTATTATGTATAACGGAGATCATCCTCTCGTGTAGCGTTATTTGAACGTACGATGGTAAATAATTTATCCCCCGTGATAATTTTACTTTATTTTTGTGTTCTATAAAATCAAAAAGGACAAATCGCTGATATATATATATACTGTATTTAACTTCTCGTAATCAAAATTTTATCATCTTTTAAGTTATGGATAAAATGGTAACTTAGTTGTTTTCCACGGATTTATTTTCTTGTTTTTCGATATTTCAATAAACTCTTCGATTTCATCCTTAAATAGAATAAATTAATGACATGCGATGGGGAGAATATTAATCCGTGGAAAAAACAAAGTTACGATTTCATTTGTGAAATTCAATTTTCACATGGTCGAGTCCGTTACCCTCGAGCATATCAGTGAAAATGAATATTGAAATGTAACAAAATAAGAAAAATACCCTGTGAAACTTTTTCCGGGAAATTGTAGTCATTTAGACTTTTTCAGCCTTCTTTCACCTTCTCCTTCGCTTAGCCACTCACCCGGAGGGATAAATGGATGAGGGGGATTGAATGCGAATTTTTCTCCACCTTTCCTACAACATAAATGCATGCCTCCCGAGGCTTCTTCCTTCGTGAAGGAAGGACTTGTAAGGAAAAGAGCCTCAAAGGAAGGTGAAGGAGTAGACGCTGAGCTGCGAGGCAACAATCGCGAAGCTAGGGCGGATATGGTTCTATGGAGATTACAGTGATGGAAAGAAAGGCCTGCCCACATCATGTGTTATTCTTCTCCGCCTTCGTCTCACACATCTACGGGATGCGCGACTTTGGCGCTTTGACTTGATCCCTTACCTCCCCTGAGGCGAATAAAAATAGAGAAAAAAGGACAATAAAAAATGAATTTTCTACCTTCACGGTGGGGTTAGTGAGGAAGGAATGGAAGGATGTGAGGATATAAGTAGAAACAGTGAGCGAAAGAGGTGGAAAAAAAGGGGCTTAAGTGCAATGCAACCTTTTTGCGATTTTTTTCTCTCCTCGCATAAGCGAATCTACGGGACGAAGCGTCTGGGGAGAAAGAGGTCGAAGTCATAATGCCGTGCGTTGTGTTTTCAGGGAGACGCCTCAGGAATCTACAAGTCTAGCCGAAAATTATGTGTGCCGTGCTCGTTTCATTTTTTTCTATTTTCTGGCCGCTTCTCTCATCTTTCTACCCAAGTAGTACCAGGATTCCTGCAGGTTTTTCGAGAAATTTCTTTTGTTTTTTCCCCTATATCTTTATTCTTCCGTGTTTTATCGCCTATTTATGCATTTGAAAACGTTCTCTCTTCTCCAAGGGCCTTTGATCCAAGTCGCTGGCGATCCTTTTGGTCTCCTAGTTCGAACGCGTTTTACTGTTCCGGACAACTTTCCGGTTCGCATCGCATCCACCATCGGATTCTCTCGGAGCGGTGAACATTCTCCGTTGCCAATATCCGCGGACAAATCGCTTTTCACCGTAATGCCAAACTCGCTGGTATTCTGCCGGACTTCTGTCCTCCAATCGGTGGGTCAGACCGCTCGAATTTTTTCAGCGAATAGAGGATATCTCAGTCCTTTGTCACCCGCCTCCGCACCGCAGGGGGAGCTGCTCCTTCGCAAAATGTCTTCCCATTTGCCGGCAGGAGACTGGGTGTTGCCATTTTTAAGATAAAGATTTTTACTGCATATTCATCTCAATGTGTTGCGCTACGAGCAATAAAGGTTTGTAAATACTCCACAAATATATAAACGATTTAATCATATCCAGGATCTGTTCGTGACCACATATCTCTAAAAATAGATAGTAGTTTTAATTCAATATTGGAAATATCTTTTCCGCTCTGTGTAAAATAGTGGTATTTGTAAAATAATATGATCTTCTCAGTTTTCAATGAAGCTATTGTTAAAATCTTCTCCCTATTTATCAGCCAAATGTTAAACTAATCCTTTGAAATGACGAAAATGACCGTAATAATTTTGTAACTTCTTCCTTTTGTGGGACTGTCAACTTGGATTTTAGAACTATTTAATCAAAAATATTGAAATAATTTATCTATTTTCTGCAATCTGCAATTATTAAGAACGAATGGTATTAAGAATAAGTGAAATAATGTATAGATACTTATATCGAATATGTTAATTTTAATGAAAGCTTCCGTAATATTGCAGAACCCATGGTTTACTAGTCGCGCATCTAGAAACCTTGGTTTGAGCTTGAAGATTCTCAAACGGAAAACCGACTTGTGGAACAAAATAATTGTTGGGCGAGCTAATGGAAAGCTGGACCAAGGTGCACCGAAATGAAATGTTCGAAAATGCTTTTAATAAACGGAAATAGAATTTAGAGAGAGAAAAATATTCGTACACTCAAATAGAATATTAGTAGTGCTCAAGACATAACCAGGTCATGCTCTTCACTAGGCTAAAGCTCGAACAAATTATTTAGGCATCCGAGCGGGCCGCGAGATCCTGTCGTATGCCCATCGGCTTCGTCAAATTATTTCGCTACATCCCCATAACTCCTCCTTTCACGGCAAAGCTGGGTCAAAATTCAATTCTGATGGTGACGGCAGATGTGATAAAAGTGTCGTTGCATAATGGCAAGATACGCCGTACACCCGTTTTCGTGTTGGCACTATCAGAATTTTTCTCTCCTCTCTCCAATCCGCGGATCTATCTGGCTTATCCACCCAAATCAAGATCAAAGCTATGTGTATATTTTTCCCTTTGCGTTATAAGCCCGTGTATATTTTCATAATCAAGGAGAAAAACATCCACCTATAGATGGAATAAAATTTTACAACGCCCGGTTCATCTATCAACTTGTCCACCCTCGCAAGCTTTCGTTGATATTTTGAAATATTAAAACCCAGCCGAGACGCACTGACAGCGAATCCATATTTCAAAAGTCTCGACGGTCTGACGAGAATTCCTTCCCCTCGTATTCACTTATTCAGCGCGTAAATAGAGATGAAAAATTCATCCCGTGTGATTTTTCGGACGTGATGCTTAGACCGGCGGATGACGCTAGTGGAAAGGATATCGACCGATGCCAATTAAAAAAAAAACGAATCTATTGTGTGTTACAGTCACGGTCAGACAAGTTGTCACGCATGCGACGGACAAGCGTTTCTCACTTTTTTCCATTTAAGGAACGATGACAATTTCATCCATATATTTCTGAAGCAAATGCGAGAGCCGCAGGAGTCCATGTAAATATATTTTTGGTGCGAAATAGCATAAAATATTTGATCCCTTCTCCTTTGAATCTGTACGAAAATTATGTTTCAAGTATTAATTTTTTACGAGTTTCTTTCACGTTCAGTTGATCAGGGGACTAAAAATATGGCAATGCTTTTTATTGGTTTACATGCTTATACATTTCGTTGTGTTTTTTAATCCATAAAAATGATAAGATCTGACCTAAACGACTTTATTTATCACGGTTCCCGGTGTGTTGGCTGAACAGATTCCCTTATAACTTTACTTTTTACCTATCTCTACATTTTTTCGAATGTGAAGTAGGTACTTACTAAATGTTGGAAAAAGTTAACGGCTGACAAATATAAAATTAACTGTCTAAATATACTAGACCCAATGAATAAATTTCTTATGAGCCACTTAGATTCCTAAAAGCAGTGTAGCTGAGAAATTACAGCAAAATAATAAAAATGAAGAATAATATATTACGATTCGTAATATGTGCGAGAAGCGTTAATATCTCCATAAATATAGTTTAATTCAAATAAATCGCCTGTGTGTATAGCATATTTATAGAGATAATTTTTTTGGCTCACTCAATAAGTTTCTCTCTTCCATTTTCCAATTTGCCAATTTCCAACTACTCTCCGTTTCTAGCCTCAAAAATGCCATACAGCGTGAGATATAACGGTTACGGGAGTCGAGGTGTGTCTTGAGGGATGAAAAGATTTTTAAGGGTGACCTCGCCTCGAGACAAAGCGTCTCACTTTTCCATCCGCCTCATCGGTTGAGCGGTCCCAGTTCGGCACCCGAGCGTGATAGTCGCTTTCCGAAGCCAATGGACTGGATCGCCCCGGGGATTTCACGGATGATGCGGGGCTTTAGGTAACCAAAAAAAAAAGAGAAGAGCGATGGAAAAAATGCCCAAGATTCAAATCCCCCTTTCCTTCCATTTAACCCCTTTCCCAAGGCATCATCCTCGACTGCTGCAGCTCCCCTTTTTTTACACGGCGCCGATGCTCAGATTTCTGCTTTCCTTCCCGGCGGGCAATGCGTTTGCCAGCGTGAAATCTCGCCACACACCCCGTCCCCCTCATTATTCCCCCCCTTCCCTCCCACATTGGCTCTTTTACTCTTACTTATCTTCAGTGGCGTAGCCTGGCAGGGGGTCTGAATAAATAGACTGGACCCCCCCCCCCGAAATATAAAAACGCAATTATTTTTCTCCATAAAAGATAACAAAATATTGAAAAATCATGAATTTGCAAAATATTTGTTTAACAAATGAATTTTTTTCGATTGTGAAGAGTGTTAAAATTGGTTAAAAGCCTCTACTTTGTACCCTGTTTTTAAAAAATTCCCCCCCCCCCTGATTTTGGACCCCACCCCCCGAACGAAATTCTTGGCTACGCCACTGGTTATCTTCCTCTATGCATTCCCTCTCTCCCCTCCTCTTAATAAGCCACCTCGTCGCTCACGCGGTCCGATAATTCTCCCGCATATTCCACGCTTATTAGTAGGAAGGCCTGGTAGGAAAGTTGGTAAATATTTGTATAGAATATTGGTCCCGATATACCTGCTTCCTTTGCATTTTGCTTCCTTGCTTTTTATCAGCTTTTCTAGAGATTTTCTCTCTTTCTTAATTGGAATATTTTGAGTCTAACCAAAATATTCCTATAATTCATAATGACGTGTAAGTACGATTTTCATAGCATGTTTTTCTTCTCCAGTAAAGTGGTCATGGACGAGTAATATGACCATGATAACGAAAAGTAATATGAAATAGTTAAATTATAAAATTAGGGATCAATATGATTCTAGTAAAAATATATGCTGCTTCAAAAATATGTGCATCTAAACGACATGTCCCCATGAATAGGCAATATCCTGTAGATTAGATGGATTGTAGTGTGTTATTGCATGATGTGTTTTTTTATTACACATTAATGCTCTAGGGACGCTAAATTTTTTTATAAGCCATAAATCAAAAACCAATTAATCTCATTAACCGCTCTGTCTCGTGTAAACACTGTTTCTTGCGCAACTTGGGTCATACCGTTAAATCTAATTTCTAAGATCATTACGGTGCTGAATGTTAGTTACGTGAGGAATTTTATATGTTCTATTTTTTCGGTAAAATAAATAACTTAGCGCATCCAAAATGCCACTTCGTTATACCATGGCTCTTTGGTCATTCGGATTTCTCTTGGTCAGCGTCGATCGTAGGTCGGTCTCTTTCGGATTCCTTCCATTGTAAAGATTTCGGTTTTGACGCTACCTGGCTTTGGCAGGTATATATACGACCAAGATCTCCACAGTGCCTCATAGAAACTGAAAATGGAAAAAATACAGTCTCGTGGAAAATCGGGAGGGATGAAACCTTTTGGAGTCGCCCTGTAAATCTCCTAGCAACACAGTTCGGCTATGGTTACGTTGGTGAGGGTATCCGTCCATTTCTCGGTTTACTGTGCGAGGAACATTTCCGATGGCTTTTTAACCGCAGTCGACTGAAAAAGTGGGCACTAGACCAAAAGATTGTTTTTTTTCAGCAGGAAATAACCTAAAGCATGAGTTCACTTGGTGGATAAATCTACACAGATAAATAGCTCTAGTTTGCTTCATCACTGGCCTCGTCAGTATTTTGTTTAGAATTTTGATGAAAATGTTTTTAAATATTGCATTTCCATCCTGGAGCAATGTGCACCGTGCATTCTAGGGCTACAGAGCATGTTCTGAAATAATATAGAAAATACACTTGTCATTGTTTGTTAATTGTGAGAGTATTTTATCTGGTATTGCCTTATTGAAAGATGGTAAAAATACCATGCTACTGAGATTTTTCCGTTCGTAAAAAAATCCTTGTCCCACCTCAAACGTCATGGAATTGGAAAGATTTTCACAAATCACCACTTTTCGTGTAGTGAATTACTCATATTAAGCACATATTGCAATATATATGTGATGGTATTGAATTGGCTTAATTTTTTTACATTTCATCAGGCCTCTCTTTAATCTTTATATCCTCTAGTTTATTTTTATATAGCGTCTTTTCTAACTTGCGTTTGCAGTTAAGGAAATTTTTCGCGACTCTTTTGAAGAGAAGGTTATCTATCATTTTCAGCGTATCCGCATCTCTTGGCTGTCTAAGGTACCTTCAAATAAAAAACGCTTTATGTAGACGTAACTTTCTCAGATGGAGATATATTGGATGGAGAGGTGTATATTTTTTCCTGCGAATTTCTTCTTCTTTGATCCCGGCAGCTTTGATGGCCACCCCTCCCCCCTCTAGCCCATTCCTCCCCCCATTCCTCTCCGCATCTACTCACTCTATCCCTTTCCCCTCCACTAGTCATCACCGAGCGACCATGATGGACTGTATACTCTTCTTCCATCATTCTTCGATACGCTGGCAGTAGCTCTTCCTCTCAAAAGATCCCCCTCTCCCTATCCTCCTAAATCCCCTTCCCCCTGTCGCACCCTCCACGCAACAATGCACCGCACGAAATACCCACATAATCCACTTTCCATCCGCTCTCTCATGTACTTATCCCAGGCTAGCAAACATGCAAGCATCTCCGAGTCTGCGTGACGTTGCACATTTTATGTGGATTTTTACCGTTCTGCGGTGGGATGGAAAGTGTATCGGGAAGGGAGTGATTTTCCACGATCTCATTTTGTTTGGATGGAACGAGTTTCTTTAACCATTTTTAAAATTTTTATTCCGAAATATATTCTTCGTGCCTTATTTTTGGTACAAATGAGTAAACAACTGCATGAATTACAATTGCAACCTCAAACAATCATCATGATTTTTATTGTTTATGTGCATCTATACATATTTATGATTGCTATGACATTCTTTGGGGCATGGCTATTTTATTACCCCAAATTACATCTTCTCGAATTTCATTCATTGATGTGCATTTATTACGATGCACAAATTGCACGATGTAAAAATCTTCGATGCCACATAAATGAAACATTTTAATGCACCCATAAATGTCAGTAATGGGGCTGAATTAACTTCGGATGGAGAAAAGGAGTGTAGAGTTTTTGGACCTAAACCTGAAAAATATACGTATTTTATGTCTAGCGTCGCCGATGAAAATCAAATATTTTGGGTATATTGAAGAATATTAATGCCAATAGAGATTCTGAGTTACTAACACCATAATTTTTCTCCCTGAAGGCATTCCGAATTAAATTTCTGTCATTAATAAACTTGCTATCGTAAAATAGAGCTACCATAGTGGAAAAAATGTTCAAAACTAATAAATTTAGTTTAAATATGACATTATAAATTTCAATATTGAATAAATTGATCGCATATAAGGAACAGCAGCAAAGGGCGGTAAAATTTTCGGGAATAAAATGATGCAATAATATGACTTTTAACACATTTCGGTCACTTTTATGGGATATTACTGGTATTTGCACTCCGAGTCCACGTCAAGCAATAGGCTCAGAAAGCGAGTGTGTGCGGTATTGATTTGCTATTCAGTTAGTGATTGCCTTGACGAAAGGAGAGCTGAGGATGAAATGTTATAGGCGCACATCACATCGTCTTTATTGAAGAGTGGGAATGCTGAGAAGATTCGAGATCGGGCGATCTCCATCGAGTGACCCACCCCAATTTCTCTTCCCATAATCCCACGGGGCGCACCTCAGATTGCCCACCCACGTCAAATCCTCTCCCCTCTCGTACCTACTCACACACTCCCACCTTCATCACCTCATATCCTCTTCTCCAGACTCGTCCATCATCCCCGGTTTTTTTCGTGATGCAGCATCGTCTCAAAGGCGTATGGACCGTCTCCTCTTTCCAGCTGTCCCTTCCACTCCTTCCCAGAGATTACCCACACCCCCTTTGCTCCCTTATCCGTCTTCTCATGTTCGAGTCACTTTCAACTTTCTCTTCATCCGCTTCGCGGTCATTCAGAGCGCAGAGGAACGTCCATCATGTCGTGTGGAGTGATCGACTCTCAACGTTCTCACGTCTTCTCCTCTTCCTAAGTCTAATGTACTCACACGTTTGAAGAGTATAGATCGATGTCGAATTCGCTATTTTATCGCTTCGTTTAGGGGGGAAAACACGGAAAGACGAGACTGCTCCGATCATCAAAATTATTGTCAATTATTTCACCAGAATGGAATTTCCGTGACGAGAAACACTAAGTTTAAAGCCATCTCTGATCATAAGTATTGCATAAGATGAGAGAGGAGCTTATGAGGCAGACAAAGAATATCATGTTAATGCTCTTGGCTATCCAATTAACATCCCTATTCACCATATCAATTGTTTTCTTCATCCCATACCGAAAACTATTTATCTGCGTTTTTGCTATACCCACGAAGTATCCTATCTTCTCTCACTTTTCATTTTATCGGTAAATACTCTGCTCAGGCGTTCAGTTCGTGAATCTTTCATGTATTTTAACTCATCATTTCATCATTCCATAACCATTTCCTGCCTATTCCACGCCCCCTATTTCAAAATATATTTTTTCCTTTCCTAAATTTGAGTTATTTATGTTTCTAGGTTCATCCTCATAATTTATTTTGTTGTTTGTCTCATATTAATATATAAATAAAAATTAAAATTTTTATAAAATAATTATAGCTTGGTTTTAATTTTGAATCATTGTCATTAGTGTTATATATGAAATATTCTGCCATGAAAGTGAGTTCATTTTCTATTTTCTTGGCATTAAGAAGATGACTGTTATTTAAAAAAGGAATTAGTTTCTATCATCCTAGGAAAAAATTAGAATTTATCACGAAATCAAATTTCGTCGAGGAAATTGTTTGTGTTCAAGAGAGAGGAGGAAAATCTGTCGCGGAGGCATTAATTTCTGAGCTTGAACGACAGGAAGGAATTCCACCAAAGCAGCGAATTTATTAGCGCGCGGAATCCAATTGTGAATTCATGAATCCATGAGTGCCCTCCCAACAGGAAAAAATCGTCGAAAAGCGGAGTGAATGCGGGATAGAATTTATATTATATATATAAGGAGGGTGGGGAAGGAGACGATTGGGAGGGTGGGAAGAGGGTGAGTTAGGTCAGGCTGGAGTCGTCGACGTCGTGATTGGCCGGTTTTCGGTCCTCCCAGATTGCCCGCCTTCCGGCTTGACATCGGCGTGGCGGACTCCTCGTCCCCCTTTCCCCCCCATCGCTTCCGGCCGAGTGACTGTGAGCGTTCGAACCAATTCCTTTATATCCTCCTCTCCTTAAGACTCCAGCCACCCACCACAATTCACCCTTGTCGCCGCTGCTTTTCTGTGTCATCCCGCCCACCCGATTCCTTTTTCCACGGAACATGATTTGGAGCAGTTCCAGATAGCGAGACCCTTTCGCGTCGTAGCTCCGTAGACCCCTCCCCTAACCAACTTGTCTCATTTTTCCGGGCAATTCCCTGCCATGCTCTTCATATCCTACTCCGCCTCGCTAAAGTTCGTGGTCCTATTCCCTTTTCTCTCCTCTCGTGTTCATTCCTTTTCCTTTCCTTTTCATGGGCAACATTTGTTTCTGTTTTCCTTGGCCATCTGTTTCATTATTAGTATAATGGATAAGAATGGTTAATTGTAAAAAAAACTTTTAATTTCACAAATAAATTTATTAATAAACGACCTAGGTTTTGACGTAGCTCGACATCGTCAGTTTTTTTCACATTTCACTATGTTAGAATCATTTTTTATTCACCAAGACCACGAATTGTAGAGAAAAAATTGTTCTCATAGTATCTTAGCTTGGCAGTAAAATATTTAACACTTGGATGGTCAAGAGAAAAACCGAATCATTCGAGAATGCAATCTGTCGTGCGAGGATTTTAACCAACTGATGTTGCTGTTGAATGTTCTAAAACCACTTCTTAAAATTAATAAATATGAAAATTTTAAAAATGTATCTTATCAGGATAGTAACGGAATTTTTATTGCAATTCAACTGGCATAAATTCAAATTGAAATGTCAATCTTCTCTTGTTTGAATTCGACACCAGTGTCGATTCTTCGCGTCACTTTATAAGAAAAATGGAAGCATTTGGCAGGTTAATTCCTAAGAAAAAGAGGAAATCACTTGCGAGCTTATTTTGATGAATATAAAGGTGTACCAGGAATTTTACTCATCCCGGTGTAATTCTTTTCACTGTAGCGCTAATTTATCGGTTTTCTTCAATACTCCTCAACGCATTCGGAATTCAATTTTTTCAATATTAATGGAAATCATTGGGGAATTAAATTTATTGCAGGCGATTTCATTTATTTTTTGTTGATTTTTCTATCGATTCTCTTCTATATTCTGGATTCTTCCACCATTCTGGATTTCTTGAAAGTAATACTTGCTTTGCATACAAAGTTGAAAATGGTGTTAAAATATCAGTTTCTAAAGTTATTACGTCCGTTGATTATAATTTTAAGGGGATCGGGTTGGTGTGGTGGCTAGAGTGTTGGCATCCCACCCGGCGGGCTCGGGTTCAAATCCCGGCAGTGGCAGAGAATTTTCAGAGACTGCCCGATCCCTGCTTGAGTGTTTTGTGGAGGACATTTCAAGCGCATCACTCCGTCCGTCGGATGGGACGTTAAGCCGTGGTCCCCTTGGCGCCTTTCGTTAAGTGCAGGCTAATGCCGACGCCGGGTTTCTCTCCACCCTTCCTTCCTTACCCTACCCTCATGGCGCAAAAGACCTCAGCTGTCGGTCGCCTCCTCCAAATACCATACCATACCTTATAATTTTCAGTATCGACCATGCTATGGACAAAAAGGTCATTGAAAGCATGAAAATCCCTGCTATGCAAGAATAGGAGCATGAAATCATGGCTTCCGGGTCGAATAGGGGAGTGCCCGACTTTTAAAAGCTAGAAATTACAGGCATGACGGGGCCTTAAAGTCTAGCGAGCTAACCATGGGGTTGTGGAAAAACTTTCTTCGAACTCTCCCGCAGTTTGTTCCACTGGTTTTTTTAATGGCTTTTCTTTCTTTCAAAACTCTCATCACCTCTCCCTGCATTCGCAAACCTCCATAAAAGAAGAAAAAAAAAATCACTTCCAATTCCCGCGCATATCACACCGCCGTCAACGCCTTCGTGCCAGCCTGCCCCCGGGGTCTGCTCCTCGTATCTAAAAAAAAAACCTAAATTCGTCCATCGTCCGTCTCTTCCAAACCATTTAACAGCATAGGCGCCGGCCGTGCTTCGTTTTCTGGGTGCCCATACCGTCGACCTTTCCCACTGAATAGGGAAATGGGCATCGGGATCGTTTTCCGATTTAAAAATCCCTATCGTGAGATCAGCCAGCCACGAGGAAGAAAAGAAAATGCGAGAACTCTAAGAGAAGGAGAGCCTGCGAGGAAGAAAACAGAAGCGATCCGGCAGAGGTGTTCCATTCTAGTCCGAAAAACTCATTCTCCTTCTTATCTACCTCAGACTAAACGTACGCAAGAACGCACGAAGTGGTTGATCAGTGACTAAAAGCTGTGGTCAGCATTTGAATTCGCCACTTCAGTAATATTTTTTTTAAAGGAAACCTTTGGTTAATGATGTGCTTATACAAATATGTTTAATAAAAACTTTAGGTTTATCTCGCCGGATCAATTTCTGGGTGGCCCCAACGTTTCTCGGCAAATGCTGGTGGCTTTCTCAAGGGAATCTAAATAATATTGAGACCACCCAAAATTTGACTCTGCAACATAGCCAAAAAGTTTTTATTTAACATGACAAGTTCCCGCGAAAGTTTTAACGCAGAATTACTTATAAGTATATTTTATAATATTTCTTCCGGTAGAGGTTCTCCATTCTAGTAAAATACGTTCATTTCCCTTCTCATCTTCCTCAGACCAAATATACGCAAGAACGCCGAAGTCGGCTACTTAGTAGCCAAAAGCTGTGGTCCGAATGAAATTCCCAACATCAGTTTAGTTATTTTAATGGAAATCTTTAGTTAATGTCATACTTATAAATATATATTATTATATTTCTTTCAGCAGAGCTTTTACATTATTGTACAAGACGCTCATTCTACTTCTTATCTACCTCAGACCAATTAAACGCAAGAACGAACAAGGTGGCTGCTCATGAACCAAAACCCAGTACCGAATACAGAAAAAACTCAAGGGGGGCGCAAAAGATAAATTGAGTTACCTTTACTTGGATCGTAATAAAATATAATCAAGTCGAAAGCAAAGTTTAAGAAGTATTTTAATAAAAGTGATTATGTAAAAATACAAGACAATGCCATCTTATGATATAAAAAAGTTACAATTGTGGTTCTGCAATGTTTGGAAATACGGGCGGCCCCACAAGGGGCGCCCCCTGCGCCCCCATCTGTATCCGCCACTGCCAAAACCTATGGTCAGCATTTAAATTTACAACTTCAGTATTATCCTTTGAATTGGGAACCACTGGTTAATTAAATACTTATAAATAGATCTTGTTCTAGCTCTGATACTTCTCTTTCTCCTAGAGTTTTAAATTGGAAATAAAAAATGTAGATTCTCCAAATCAGGATTCTTTGCTGTCACAGAAAGATGAAGGGTTTAAGTTTTAGGTGTTTAATATTGGTCGTAAGTGCGAAAACCGTAATCTCTCTTTTATCCCTAAACTGTCACACTACTTAAGATTCTATCGCTTTTAGGTCGAATCAGAAGCCGCTCGTTTTTTGTCTTTTTCAGGCTGGGAAAATCCACCGTAAAATCACCTTTTTTTCGCTAAATATATACTTTGCCCCGTGAATGGGATTTTTTTTTGATTGAAGGCTTCCGAATAGATCGTAGGCGTGGTTTATCATTTGCTACGGCAGGAAGTTAGCATCCATGTGATATCCGCTGAGAGAGAGAAAAGAAAATGTCGTCATGCCATGAAAATGAAATATAGGAATAAATTCTATTTTTGCCATTCAATCCGTATTTAACTATAATGAGCATAATAAAAATATTCTATTCTATTCTATAACTATGTAGTACTTATTCACGAATGCAGTATAATCATGAAAAGCAACCTTATAGCGTTCAATATGCGAGCTGATGATGGGACCCAAGCCCACGACTTTGAAGGATACGTGAGGACGTATCTATTACGCACACGATAGAATCAATGCTCCCAGGCTTCCTCCGCATTATCCTACTGGCGAGAGCGCAGTAACCAAGACGCTCATCTTTTTCTCTCGCTTTCGCGTTACTATGCCTGCGGTTTGCCCTCCTATAGTCCCGCCTCCTCCCACCATTTAGCCCCGAAAAGGTCTCGCACCAGAAGAACACGGCACTCGTGACTCGGTATATTTTCCGGGTCAACCGTCACAGCGTTCACTCCTCCTGCCCGAGTAAAAAAGAGCAAAAGCAATGTGGGGATTCTCTTCTCTGTTCTCAAACAGGGAGAGCTCACCTTTGCCGCGGAAAATGGCCAGAAATGTGTTCGTTCCCGTCTTCTTCTCCGGGGGGATACAGAATTTCTCGCTCAGGTGGAGAGAAGGACCTCGAATGAGAGAGAGAGAGGTTTCCACGCCAACTTTACATTTCCATAACTTGCTCGCTTTGTCAGACATCGCCCTCGCCTCTCGGACGGGTATCGTGAAGTCATTTCGATCGTGCTCGGCGAAAGTACACCCAAGTCGTACTTGATTTGTTCCCGTTCCGTGAATTTTCATGTTTATCCTGATAATTTTGGTGCACGGCGGCATTGTGCTGATTTTTCAAATGCTCGTTCGTTTATATTTGTTTCTGGGGATATTTTTATCATTTTTTTTAACCAAATGTCTAGCTATTTTACATTTTTCTAACGATTAAAATAGCATTTCAAGTACCGAGAGGTGAGAATAATTATTTAGTGGAGAGAATTCGTATCCCCTTTGCTGAATGCATGGAGATAAATGGTACTCGTTCTAGTCTTCTTTGGATCATTATGAAAAATATCTTGCTCTGGTGAAGAGAAGTTACGTCATAGGAGAGTTCAGTGGTGCAGCGAGCGACGGGGGGGGGATGGAGGTTTGGGGGTTAATCCCCCACCCCCCCAGAGCTCAGAGAAACTTTTAAGTTTAATCCATTTTACTTCTTTTGATTAATGTACTTATAGAAGACTGTAAGGATTAATAAAATATTCCTCAGAAAACCATAAAACTCACCATTTTGAACCATTTATCTTAAAAATTTACTGGGGGAGGGCCCCCGCACTTCCGGCTTATCCTGGCGGATATACCACACCCTAGGTCTAGTTGCGCCTAAAACCTCCTGGCCTTAATTCCTAGCTGCGCCCCTGGGAGAGAGGTTCTCACACGGGATTTTGAGCTCCATAACTTGCTTGCTCAGCCAGAAACGCCTTTCTCGGGTGTCGCGAATTCCGAAAGGATTTTATCTTCATCTACGAAGTATCGTGCTAGCCACCACAATGGTGTGTGGCACGGGGTGATTCCACACCAGGCAAACAGCATTCATCCTAGCCTTAATCAGATACGCACTCGCCTGTCGGACACAGGCCGAGTAAACTGGACAGCGAGATGCGGTCAGACTAGAAACAAGGAGAGTACTATGGACGCGAACATGCGACCATGCAAATAAAGGTATTCATTAGCAAAGTATGACGAAAAATTAGCGATTTCCTTGTGCTGAAGTGCACTGTAATCACACCTCATTTGTTCCCTCAGCATGAATATGCGTTTTTATATGAGTAGTTATGAAGAAGAAATGATTTTTTTAAATTTTTATTTGTGGATTGATTTTATATTGGCTAATGAGAATATTTTTTTGAAATTCTAATATGTTTCATTCTAAAGTATTATTGACACCAAAATAGTATCCAAAAGATCGAGGGGCGCAAATTATGAGAGAATTATACTCTCAGATAAAAAGTGTTTGCTCTTGTCATTTATACGGAGAATACCAATTCTCTCTCTCTCTCTCTCAGGTAAAGAGAACGATATCGAAAGAGGACCATCGAATGAAAGGTTTTCGCATTCACCTTTCAGCTCTGTAACTGGCTGGCTTAGCCAGAAATCGTATTCATATTTCGTTCGGCTCATGTGAAGTGATTTCCCTAAATTTCCATCGGCTAAGAATCTCCACAATTAAATTTGTTTCGTCGCACGACTCGTGCAACATCTTCAAGGCTGAGTTCGTTTCTTTCTTTCAAATTTCGTTTTCATCACGTTTTTTGTTTTGAATATAACGCCTCTTAATATTTTGTGACCTGGTTATTGACTATCACAGGGGTTTACCCTTCATATTTCCCATTGGTTTTCGATATCCCAATTGTAAAATATTTATTTTATTTATTTCTTTAATTACTGCATTCAGATAAACGAGTGAAGAGCATAAATAAGCGATGGAGAGAATCCTAATATATAGCTGCTTTAAGTTGAGTAGAGGAGGAAGCTAAGGCTTGAGTCCATGGAAAAGAGGGTGAGTCGGGAGGAAAGCTTATATTTTACCAAAAAAATGAGCAGTGGTTAGTTTGGCTACGATAGTTTTCGAAACATTATTTTTATGGGGAACCATTATTTTTATTAGAAGTAAATAGGCAATAAATACTGTGTAACCATGCAAAACTCGTCAGATAAACGGAGCAAAGGTAATGTATGGAGAAAAAGTGGTAATTTTGAAAATAAATAACGCTTCTTTTCAATCCAACGGAACTAGGAAGAATTTTGAGGAACATTGCACTATGAAATTACACAAAAGGTATCATATTATTTCCATTTTGATTGATGTAGCATAATGCTTACTGCTTGGAATGTAGTGTAAAATTAATTCAATTTAAGAGGACATGCACGATGACTTTTGTATAATTTAAAAAATTTCATCCTTTCTTCATTTTTAATTCAATTGCGACGTTACCATAGGTATATGTCATATTATACTCAAAGTTAAAGTAAGAGGAATCTTTTGTGTAGCCTTGAACTGCCGTAAACCAAAGCACCCCATCTTCGGGATTATACCAGATCAACAAAACTATCCAAAAGTTGAGGATCCTCATAAATGTCTGCGAGGGAAGGGAAGGACGTCTCGGGCGTCCTTAATTGAATGCTCACCCTCGCTGTGAGCACTGGTGGGCTCGCGTCCTTTTATCCGGCACGGGATTACGGCCGGCAAATCCTACCAGCCCCTTCCTCCCCCGCATGAAAAACAGGGATGAAGGCGAGGACCATCCCCCTCGGTTTTTATGACCGGGGGACCGATCCAGACGCAAGGCTGCGGAAAAAAAATAAGTCTCAGCTTGGCCGGCACGGGGAAGATTTCTTTTTCGTTCGGGCAAACTGCCGCAAGGAAACTTTGAAAACTATTTTCTGGCCTCGCAAGGAAGGGTAAAAACCGTGTTTTTCCGTTTTCCAAATTTTTCCTCTCTCCCCCCTTCCCCTTCACCCCCCCCCCTATTCTTCTTTTTCAAAGTGACTGCTATCAGAATTTTACCATGACTCAAGTTCAGCAGCAAGAAGGCTCTAAAGTGTGCCGTTATTATTCTATCATGTGAAGAGTAATTCACCGCCGGGTAGTTGGCAGCTTTGGCGTACTACCCGTCCATAAAATTGCAAACACAATAGGTATGTAAACAAGTTACTCGGTGTAGCTAAGCAATTAATTTCGTTAATTTTCTCGGAAGGCTTTGTTATCAAATCATGTGTTTCCTTGTTACAACAATATAGGTACAACAAGCACTTGATAATGTTGTGACAACCAAACTCGTATTTCCTGTGGCATGTTGCAATGTTTCATTTAACTAACATGCATTTTTTGCTTTCACTTTGATACATTAGGAAATTACACTTGCCTTTTTTTATAAAATCCACTCCTTCATTTATTATTATTAAATTCACTCGAAAAAGGTTCCATCCACCTTAACGCAGCTTCGCCCCGTCCAATGTCCTCCTGTGGAGGATTTTGTGCGCCTGGCGTCGCAGCGGAAGTGGCTTTGCTCCGCCTAGCCCGCTGAAAAGGTCGGGAAGGATCATCAAGGAAGGAGAGGAGGGTCCCGGGTTTCCGGAAGTGGGTGGCAAAGGGGTGGAGAGAATGAGGAGGGTGAACGAAGTATGGGGTTGTGAGATTGGGGCTAGCTTCTATGAGTCCTCTCGTTCTCTGTGAGGACGTCGTGGAGTTAAAGCGCTAGTTTGGGCCGAGATTTGGGGACCAACGATGCCAAACTTCAGCTTAAGATGAGCAAAGAGCTTAATTGATATTCTTACTGGGAGTGGATAGGCCTCAACTCTATACATTATCCTGTTTTACCTCCCGAGCGATTATTTACCAAGCTTAACACTTCTTGGTCCGATGCCCTTTGCATTTGACTAGCCCCGGAGGCCGACTATTTTTAAAAAATTTACCCATATGCTACAAGTATACCATTAAACTCACACAACTCGAGAAGTTACGCATTTTTTGGCATAAATATATACACGTTATTCTAACGAACATATATTTTTAATGCACATGTTTTTGTTTATACTATGAAAGAACAATAACTTGGTCAAACAGTGCAAAATAAATCTGTAGAGGGGAGTGACAAATCATAATACAAAAACACGTGAAAATACGTGACCGGACCACTACCGCTGGATGAGGAATCACGTATTCTTATGTGAACGGACCACGATGTGTTAAAATAAGAAGCCACCCCAGCAATTTTGTTTATGTTTAAAATGAGGTTTTTATTCATTGTCCGCTTTAGGCGAGCAAAGATTTCCATTGATATTCTCCGTGAATCATCTCTCTCGTACTTTTATAGAGCAGATACCTTTTCTATTACTATGCAAATATAATTTTGTTTCGTACACTTATAATTTTTTTTATACGAAGAGATCTCTAGCAAAATTTTCAATTCTCAACTGTATACCAGTGAACTTTTTATTTAATGGAATTATGGTAAGCCACAAAGTTTCCTCATTTACCCGAGCAAATAAACGAACGAGGAGGGACCTTTATTTATCATATTTCTATTTAGTCTTTGAATGCTCTTTGAGGCTACGAAACAGAGTCGTTTAATTTTTCCGTATCTATTTCATAGGAGTTTACTTTTATCGCGTGCGCTACTCAATTTTCTGCTCTTCTTGTACAAATTTCCCGAAACGCCGTCTTTTAAACGTGTCTTACGCGTGGGACCGAATGAGAAGGATCTCAAATGCATTTTTCCCATTACGAGAAACGCATTATGAGGACGCTGTACCACCCTTACGAACGAATAATGTGTGTACAAAAAAATAAATAAATACCATCCCAAGGGGATTCAAAGAGAATCCACAAAGAAGGTTTCGTATTTCTTGGTTAAACGCAGAAATGTTTCCACTTAAATGCTGGTGGGGAAAAGTTTTTGTACGTTTCTTTTATTATTTCCTCCGTGCTGTATTTTTCCCTTTGAGCGATCGATGCGTTTTTTTTTTCTCTCTGTTTTCATTTTCCTCCTCCTTTCATTTTCTTCGCCAGCTTTACCGAAAAATCCTGTTTCTTTTTTCTTTCCCTCCCTCTTCCCCTATTCGTTTACTTCGTCTCACCCGTCTTTCTTTCCAGCAGTTAAGCCGTGTGTTTTCTTTTCTTCTTACGCTTACACGAGTTTGGGTGCGCTTATGACCGTGGAACAAGCGGAAGGAGGAGGAAGGGACTGTGGGTGGGGAGAAATAAATAAACGAAAGACGGCTGTGTGTGTGCTTTTGTTTTCTCTTCTATCTCTCTTGTTCTCTTTTACTCACACACCCTCTCTCTCCACCCTTTTCCGTTATTCGTTTGGTTGACCACTGGGGAACCTCGTCATTCTTTTTTTCTGCTATGTTCTTATATGTTTTTTCTCTCTCCCTCCCCCGAGGGTAAAAATCTCCGCAGATAACGTCGGGAGGCGCTCGCTTTCCTGACTGATGCAGCCAAAATCACCTCTTTCCCTCCACACCCATCTTTCGTTTCGCTCTCGTTTCGCCGAAAGTCTCTTATATTCTTTAAAACTCTTGCAGAATGAGAGATCGCTTCTTATTTTCAAGAGGAACGCGATTACTTGCTTGCTCATTGATTTAGTTGTCTTTAAAATGTTATGGGTCAGGGTAAATTTTATCAAAAATATCTTCGTTATGAAATGCGAAAAAGTTTGCAATTCAACGTCGGAATCTAGGCCATGCAGTGTTGAAATTATGTTGAATTGCAAAGTTTTTTTTACATTTCATTATGTGAATTAGATTTCATGATGCCACGCACGAGATTGTCTTCATTGTGATTCAAATAGTGTGTCACTTAATTTTGTTTTAGAATTCAACTCATGAAGACGAGGTTCATATCATGTTTTATGAAGAATTCATTTAGTAGCTTATACAAATTCGACAAAATTGGGGCTAATAGAATACTCTGGTCTGATTTACCCTACACATTCCTGCCATCTTCACTTTTCAATAGTTAACTTATTCCCTCTTGGGCTCAGCGTCAACCCTAGTTTGTGATTCAAGGTTTAATGTTTAGCCCATGTTTCGAGGAAGTTGGGTGGATATGTCGTCTCGTTAAGTGTTTTCAATTATTAGTAATTATTGTGTCCTGTATAACCGAGAGGATAATATTATTACTGACCGCTAAATAAGCTTCCTTCAAAAAATACCTCATGTGCCAATTCACTTTACTGGCAGGCAATATTATTCTTTTCAATATGTGAGTTTTCAAAAGTGAAGTTGCCGATATTGCGAACATAAACATCAAACTTCAGCGAATCAAATGCATTAATGAACGGTTTGGTTGTATCACCAAGTGCGTACCCGAAGTAGGGTGTTGGCTCTGAATCAACTCTACTCGAAGAATAGTGACCGAATGGATAATCTTCGAATTGCCTCAGGAAAAAAATATGGAAAAATCCATTAACCGGCGATGAAAACATTGAATTTTCTGTCTTCTTTATGGCGCATAACATCTTTCGATATGATGGGAACCATTGAATACTGCTGCATGAAACTTGTTCTTGGGAAATTATAGCCTAGGATTTATTAACACAGATTTACGACGATCCTGCGAATAGCAATTGAAATGCTTTGAACAGAAGTGGCCCAAAAGCTTTAGTTCTCTTATGCCCTGCCAATCGGGGGGATAAATGGTACTATGCATAAATCCAAATTGTCACGCGCATATTCTACGAAATCATCTCATTATTCGAGTGTGCCGAAGAAAAAACTTGAATAATGAATGACAATTTGAACTAAATTTTGCGGATGACAGACCCATTTTTTCCAGTTCAGATCTTATATTGGAAACCTGGAGCGTGGCAGCGCAAGAAATTGTATCATTGAACTGCATCCACTGATATGTGAGATATCTCAATTTGAATTAGGGAAGTCATTTTTGTAGCATGGAATAGTATAACCCTTGAAATAAATGTATAATTTAATATTAAAGTATCTAATAGAATAATCCGTTTTTAGAAACATGTTTTTTAAAAGCATGGAAATGGGTAATTGGCGAAGGCACCAAAACTATCTGTAAAAATGATTGATCGCAATTATGATTTTCCTTGTAAACTATTGCTTCACTGATAACCATCGTTATCGGACCTTAATTTTCATAAATTGGTTGAATTTATTGGTGAAAATAATATTAATGGATATTTTATATAAATGTAGTACACAAAGCAATGATTTATTACTATTCATGGGATACTTCCTTACATCCATTAAATATTTTATATGAATTTGGCTGATATCAGACGTTCCTCGTATTTTCCTAAAATTTTCTAAAAGACGCTTTTTTCGATTCTTTCTTGTCCTTTTCTCGCCTCCTCCCTTCCTGCACCTCATTGGTTATTCAAGAAGAAAGAGAGGAAAATGGAGTTGAAGGTCCTTTTGATGCTCGTCCTCCACTTGCCTTTGTAATCCACTGAGGGACTAGGGTTACGCTTCCAATCTTCACGGGGCCGCGCCGGCCCTAATGTTGCCTCGGAATTTTGGATGAAAATGCAATTTGGATGGCAGATGGACCTTCGGGCGGTGGAGGATTTTTCACCTTGAAGGACTCGGGAGCGCTTCTTATCGCCCTCTTCCCTTCTTCGCTACGTAAATCTTGAATGACCCATTTTCTCTTTCTCTGGATCCTCTACTTGCTCGTTCGATTCTTGGTCATCGCTGGTGAAAAAATGTTCATTTGACAAAAATTAATGGAGTCCTTTTTTTCTAAGGATTGCCGATAAAAATTTTGGAGTACGTTATTGTACAGTCTTTTTTCTGTCTGCGGTGATTTTGGTGATTTCTTTAGTTTTTGTATCCTTTGGGGCCATTGAATAAATTTGTGGAAAGAGTAATTTTTTAATGAAAATTTATTAATCGAAATATATATGGAAAAGACCTTTTTATTCTTCCTTCGTAATTATACTGCACAAATATTCAGAGCTAAATAATTGTATATCTTCTTCGATTTATCTAAAATGTCAATCATAAAAATAAGGATGTTTTTCACTCGATGGTTGTGGTATGCTTTTTTGAAGGCCTAAACTATCCCTTATATCATTTGCTGCTTCGACATTAGTCGATGTACGAAATATCTGGGAAATATATGTCTGAGTTTAAATTATATCGGTGATGCATTCGTTCGCTAATGAAAGTTTTCCTTTTTTTTTATAGGTACGTTCGAGTATCATATGTTTTGCAGAGGCAATGAGATGATGGTTCCCAATTCAGTGAGTACTTAAATTGCAGATGTTTTAATTTACCTCCGCTTCTTATCTGGGGGTACGTCGTGGCCTAGTGTGTAGAGCACTTGAAAGCTGATCTATGGGTTCAAATCTCGGGTTAAAAGCCTGGATGAAGTCGTCGAGCACCCTTAAAAATCGTCGTAAAAAATCGTAAAAAGTGCGAAGTGGCACAGGGAAAAAAACCTTGAATGTTCGAAATTCACTCGCCTGTATCTTAGTTCGGGGTGAGGTCTACTCACCTATCCAATCGACCTTCGGGTGTAATACTTGAGGGAATGTGCGGCGGTTTAACTTATTACTTTGATTCGATTTTTATATTTCTTTTTTCTTCTTCCGTAAATTTTCTTCGTCCGAAATGCGTATGTATTTTGCTGTATCACAAAATTTAAGTTTTTGAGTGGTTTCTAAGTTCGCTCTCACCCCGTGATCAGAGAGGCGAGTGAGAGCCCACAGGGAGAGTGATCATCACGGTGAAGAAATTGCTTCCCCCGGTGCTGTGGCGACACCTACCTCCCTACGTCTGTTTCCCACCTCGTGTACTATATACTGTAATGGTGTACTATAAAAGATTAGTAAATTTTTCTTTGACTTTCATTTTACTATGCTCATTTGTTTTTATTGATTGCCAAGTTCAAATTTAAATTTCGTGAATAATATACCCTATTCCTTTCCAATGATGCATAGAGCTAGGTTTTATCTATGACTCTGTTCCCATTTAATTTAACGTTAGGAATCGAATTCTCCATCGTATAATGTTACTCAAGGGTTGATAACCGAGCTAGAAGTATCATTGTGTTATTCGGTCTGATATATCATGCAATTCCTTTGAATTCTTCCCGACCTCATGGCACCAAACCTCAACGTCGAATCGGCCTTTAAAGGTTATACACTTGTATTTCTTGTTTCCCATTCGAATTCTCTCCGATCCCAGCATTCCCTTCTTCCCAATTCCACCCTTTCCACCACCAGAAGAAAAAAACGAACAAAACTTCGAGGCACGCCGCTCTCACCCCGTGATCAGAGAGGCGAGTGAGAGCCCACAGGGAGAGTGATCATCACGGTGAAGAAATTGCTTCCCCCGGTGCTGTGGCGACACCTACCTCCCTAAGTCTGTTTCCCACCTCGTGTACTTGCACCGATCCGCCCGCTGAACCCGATCAACTCTCTCCTCGCCCTCATCCCCACTCAGACACCCGTTCGTTGTATTCAACCCCTAGTTTCCTCCACCGCGCACCCTCATCCCCAGCGACCGTTCTCTCGTTTACCCACCCTTCTCTCAGCGAATACATGACGTAGGCTAATTGCAGGATAGGTTAATCTCTGTTTTTTTCTTATGTTGTCTTCCGCGTCGGTTGGCTTGTGTACAACAGTTTCGCAGTGTCATATGGTGCCCGCGTCATCAGGTCGTATGTGAATACTTACTGCAATAAATCTGTATGGTTGCACATAAGGGTAGATTGAAAAAATATTCTACGGCAGGATTGGGGATAGAAATTCCCTTCGACCTAAAGACGCTGGCAGGATATCCAGCGAAGCTGTTGCCCACGAGCCAACTGACGCGGAAGAAAACCCGAGAAAAATAATGAAGAGATCAAACCATCTCCTCGGAAACCTTCGTTCTAACATTAGGGTTATAAGTTGAACATATTTGGAGACACGATGCAACAACATAATCTTATTCTTGGCGGCATTGCTTATCGCAGCGATCGTATGCACTCCACCGGCCTTCTTGGAAAACTTTGACGTTCACTTTTCTAGAAGTATGGATACTCAAGACCTTTTTTTGCAAAAATTACCTTGCAACCAATTCATATTTACCGTAATCCATAGTCTAAGATGCAAGATGATGTTAGTTTTCGGGATGTCGTGTATACTAACTCCCTCCTCCAACGAGAGTTCCCAACGTGGCTCAGTGTATGCGAAACCAGAGGCCTACATTGGAGCCCCGTCATTTGCTGAAAATTTCGGTGGGTGAAATTGTATTAAATATTGTTGGTTTTAGTCTTAAGAATAGGTTTTTGTTGAATATTTGATGCTTTTGTTGTAAAGCGAGTCTTAAATTTAAGTGAACTGAGTTTTCGCAAGAAATTAACTGAACAGACGCATCTTTTCAACTCAGGGATTGTTGTTGGTGGTTTCATTTAAGCCTGTGTAATGAAATGGTTGAGGTTTGAGATAGAAACTTCACATCTGAGAAAACACTAATGTTTGTAAAATTTGACAGAAATATATTGAAAAGGATGTACTTTGTACACCCTCAAAAATTCAATACTAAATCTAAGTTTTAAACGAGGAAATTTTCCCCAAAAGTAATAAGTTGAGGAGAAGTACTCGTCTAAAATTAAAATACATTATCGTTGTAAGCGAAGAATTGATCCACGGTCGAGAGTTTTTGGGGCTTAAGCGCATTTTCATCCCGTCTAAGCCACAAGAGAAATTTAGCCGCATTAGCACAAACCAGTAATCATCCTCCCTATCCATCCTAGGCGCCATTGTCACCCCAAAACACTTTTCCACCCCGTTCCCTCCCCCGTGCATCCTCAACCTACCTCCGTGACCATTCTCACCAACCCTCCCATCCGATCCGATCAGCATTCACTGCTCATGCCCCCCACTCCTCCATTCCCCCCCTATGTCTCGGCCTAACTTTCCCCTTGGGGACGATTCTGGTGACCTCCCGCTAAACATTCTCCACCTCCTGCCTAACTCTCCAATCCCCCTCCATCAACCCTCCCCACCTCTTCGATATGAAGGGGTAAGAAGTCAAGGGGAAGAAGTGATTTTTTTTCTAAACAGAGTTTGGTACATAAATTAGGTAAAGAGTGCAAACGAGATCAACTAGATATTTAGTAGTGCATTAGGTTTTCCTTACGATGTCAGCATAGATAAGAAATTCACTCTTATCCCTTGGTCACCAGGATTTGTACATTTCTTCTATCATTAGTACATCATCATGTGGTAGGGCGCTGAGTTTTGCCGTCTTTTTAGGAAAGAGGGAGGAGGTCCCTCGATCAATCGCTTACTTACGGTATCGAAGGGTATATCGCTCACACTCGATTATCCTCACCCATTTATGTGATTACAGTGTGCCGCAGACGTTTTAGCCAGGTTCCATCAACTCTCCTCTGAACCATCATCTCTTCGAAAAGGTCCCCACAAACTAGCGGTTCTCGTCAGCGTAAGTGCGTCGGAAATAGGCCGTCATCATGTTAAATACCATGCATGATTTGGTGAATGCACAAATTTAAATGCTTGTTCATTCTCTCCATTAGAAAGTATCCTCTAAAAAAGCCATTTACCTCAAACAATAGATTTTGCGATGCAGGCCTGTGTTGTGATGTTTTTAGCCTTGACTTTGTGTTATAGTCCTTACGCGAATCAATTTATTGCTTTAAACGATAAAAGTGTAATGTAGCTTACTTTCAGAGGTCGTGTAACTCTCCCTCGGCTTACTATTTTTTGAGAAAATTTGCTTGTTTAAAACTTACATATAATCTTGAGTTTTTGATGGTATAAAAAGTTCATCCTTTTAAATATATTTCTGTCAAATTTTACAAACATACCGGAGGATTTTCTCAGGTGTAAAGTTTCTATGTCTAAAAAAATATAATAAAAAAATATTTTGGCTAGAGTCTGATCCATTTGCACTTAAAATTACTAAATGTGTTGGCTGAAGTTTTTAACAAAATAAATACGTTGAATTAAATGATAAAATTTGCCCTTTCAAATGAGAGTGTTTTTTCACCTATCCAATGCATGAATTATATTTTATTACATGCAATTTTATGATTTATAAGAAGTATTTTATATTTTAATCAAATAACCCAATTCGTTATACCTCCAACAGACATAACTGAACCTCTTTCGCGCTTTGGAAGTTGCAATTCACGCCTCACGACCACCTCTCTCTGAGGCATGGTATTTAAAGAGCAAACCGGCAACGGCAGCAATCCCACAATTCCTTCTCTCCCTCTCTCTCTCTCACTCCCTCTCTCTCTCTCTCCTTGCAGTTCATTCCATACCCTCCACTCCCCTCTCTTGTTCAGCCTGCGAAATGGACCCGGGTCATCCAATTCCTCAGGGTGTGTGTTCGGGGGTGATGGGGAAGTTTTCATCCCGCCCCTCTCTGGCGCCGCTTACTCCGTTAACAGTCCGATCCAATCCCTCGGAACCTCCGGCGGGCAAACGTCCGCGACTTTCATCGCATCGGCCTCCCTACAGCCCCTTAGGGGAAGAAGGTGAAGGGAGTATAGTCCCGGAATCCCAATCCTTCTCCAACGCCCTGGCAATCTTCCTCCAAAACCTTTTTTCTTTTGGCATCGATTTCTCAACATTCTCCCTCTTTAGCCATTCTCTCCCTCTCCTTATATCGCTATCCTTTCCTCCATGTGTGCCCTATCAAGTCAGGAAGAGCCAACGTGGTTGAATGCAGGTGATAATATTTTCGCACGTTCTTAGTCACCATTCTGGGCCATAGGATTTCCCAGTGCTGATCTAAATGAAATTACATGTCGTAATACTATTAAATATTTTATTTTACCATTTTTGATACAAATAGAAATAGGTATGTTGAGTTTTAAAAAGATAATGCCCGCTGTGAATGTACTCCCGTCCCAATCGATTTAATATCTAACTAAGCATACTTTACGAATATACTTAGTCATAAAAATTATTAAGGCCACACAACCAATAATTAATACATTTGCGTGCATGCGTTGGATATTATCATCACTGACACGTGCTGCTTAACTTAAGCAGTAAAAATAGTATAAATGTTTGAGTGGATATAGCTCAACGCACGTCGGACCTCTGTAGGGCCTTTAAACCCGGAAGCGTAGTTGAGATACTTCAAGTGAACTTTCATGCCTCGTGAAATATCACCTTTAATATTTCTCCCTCTGAAACGAAGCAAGTTCCGAAGCAGAGAGGTAACTTTATATCCTGCGCTTATCTTTTATCTTATCCTTCATCACGTCCGGAGCATCTACGCCAGCTTTCTTTTTTGAAAGTTATTTTTTTCGTAAGGTCGTTTTATTCATTCCTATACATATATACTCGAAGGCTTTCCTGAAATTGAGGTGATGGCCTTGCCTCTTCCTGGTATCCATCGTCCGTACAACACCTTAACGACTCTTCGGCACTGCACGGACGGCCCCTCGGACCCACGTCCAAGCCGTCTATTCGTAGTCACGCCCATTTCGTTTCTTCGTAAACCCCTTTTTTTCCTATCGCCATGAGTGTTATTACTCATCCTTTTATTTCCTCAGCACCCCTATATCTTAGACAACTTATCATTTCAGAACCTCCCAGCTGTGCCTTTACTCCGTGAGGGCTCTTTGACTAGCCTCTTCGATGTAGGACTTCTTCCGACTGAAATTAATGTCCTCTGCGTATCTACTCGGGGTGAATTTTTTCCTTTCACGAAATATTAACTCTGTCAAAGTTTCACCGAGGCATTGAAATTTTGGATGAATGCTGAAACAGCTGTAAGTCTATTATTGCATTCGAGGATCCAATTTCATTTACCGTCATTTTGTAACTTAAGCGGGTTTATCGTTGAAATATAAGCTAAAAAAATACATGTTTAGATAGCATGTTACGCAATGAAATGTTGTAACAATTCATGTTTATTTGACGCATTAATGTATTTGTGATATTGAAGATAGGTATAAGTATGAAATGCTTGAAAACAAAAATGATAAGAGGGGTGAAAAACCGATCGCCATCTTTAGGTAACCGAGCCCTCTCTCGAAGCTGCTTTTAGTTGGTGCTTGAATATGGAGTTTAATACTTTTTTCACTTCTATTTCCCTGGGACTTAAATTGCTACCATGGAGTTTAGGCGCACGAAACCCTTCCTTCGTCTTCTATCTTCAGTACACAGCCAGCATTTAGCTTCTTCGGCCCTCTCGCTCGCTTTCCAACTACGATACACTTCTCCTAGTGCCGTTCGCATCGAACGGTGCCAATTTGTCGCGCTCCAAATCAACCGATGTGTGGGACTGTTTCCTCGACTAGGTTCTCTTCCACTCTTTCTTGGCAAGATTCAGCTGAGATACTCCTCGATCTAGGAGCTACTTTTCTATACGTTGAGATGTGAGTTTTTCTGCTCACTGTAAGGTGGTTTGATTTTTCTCGTGTTTCACACTCCCGAGGGAAGAAATGGTGCAGAGAACGTGAGCGGATCGTGGAGGGGTCGAAAATTGGATAAGGGTGAGGTGAAGTCGTAGTGGAAGGTCGTTGACTGGTAGACCAAATATTCCTGTTAAGGAACGTGTAAGGAGACTTAGGCCCTTAAATTTAAATGACTAAATTTCCCAAAATTTTTATCACTGCTCTAAGTCTTCACATTTCACAGTCTATCTTTAGTGTGTCCAGTCTTTCTTAGTCTCTACTGAAAAGTGATTAAAGTGCGAGTTATTCTTTTAACATGCCAGCGTTGAAGTTTTTCTACATTTCTTTCCAATTTCCTTTATTCTAGCTGAAAAATTGACAAATTTAATTTGCTGGACGTGCGTTTTGCGTTTTATAGACAATTCAAGTCAAAAATTTGGGATACTTTATGGACTATTATATCGGGAACGTCTTTTTTGGAGCCTACTTTTGTGCACCGGGCTCTTTTTTCTCAGGAATTTTAGTTTTCTTGGAAAAATGACATAATTCGATGAATCCTTGCGACCGCGCTATTTTTAAACCTATGAGAGGCAAGAATAATTTCACAACTCGCGCATTTTCAACACATAAAATGGCTCACAAGTCGTTCGTTGCATTGTACTTGCATGTATTTGTTGAAAATTATTTTATTGACTAGTAACGCTGTATTCAGTCGGCTTTATACTTAACGGGTCATTGAGGCATATGCTTTAATTTTCAAGTATTGAAATACCTATGGGTTGTACTCATTTCTTGTCATTTTTTTTATCCTGAATCCATTTTATCCTTTAAACTCCTATCTACATTCTCCTTCAATCCTATTAGCTCACTTAAGTCCTAGAGCCACCTGTGTTGAACCCATTAATATAATTTCTTACCATTAAAGTTGTGATTTACCCTTCGACCTTCTGTATAATCAGCAGTGTCTTCTTACGTTAATACCAAGACTAAAAAACAGCAATCAAGCACTTTTTCATTCATGTTACTATATGTATAGGAAGAGCTAGTGGTTTTCGTTTCATGTGCAGTTTGTGGGTGTAATGATCACTAGATGATCCCCTCCTCCGGGTATCTGGTTTCTGCATCCTGAAACCTCTTCCACGATAACCCTTTAAGTTGGGCTGAAGCTCGAGACATGAAAGGCAGTTGGGGTTGAGAAAAAGGAGAGACCACTCCCCTCCGCACACTTTGATTCAACCGCCATCTCTAAAGACATCGCCCCTGCATTCCCGTCTTCTTATCCCGATGCGTCAACTTCCTCATCGTTGAAAACTCAATCTTTGCAGCGATTACCGGCGGCCCCTTCTTTCTTGTCATTCATACCTTGACTTCAAGCATCTTCTCTCGCAAACATCCTTCGTTATTTCTCCAAGAGTATTGGTCCGCACAAGTATGCAATAACTTCCGTGTTTTTTCATCCTTCCTTGAAGATTCAATAATGAGAACTTTAAGGATAATGGCCTCAACTTAAGGCAAGGATTTAAAGTTTTGTGGCCTATAACTGAACGTATGGTCCATTTATCGAGCATATCAATCTCCAAGCTAGAGTTTGGATCAAAATCATACGTATAAATGTTTTATGCTGAGTTTCCAAATTAAGTACAATAGTATTAAGGAAAAGATTTATATTGCGCTTAAGGATATAATTTGGCTCGGATATTGTTTTATAATTATTCATTATTTAATTTTCTTATACTCAGATTATTTCTTGTTCTTTTGATTTTTGAAAATGTTATCATTTGATGTTTAAAAAATTCCATTTGAGCAGTAACTAATCACTGCATCGATTAATGTGGGTCACCTTCATTACGTATTTTGCCTGGCCAGTTCATAATTTCAATCGGAAATGAAAATGAAACAAATAAACTGAAAATTAAAATTTCAGAATACACCATGGAAATTGACGAAACAAAATTTAATTAGTTTGTTTTTATTTGAACGGTTTTTTTTTGATAACCCTGAGACCATATATTTCTAAGAAATCAATAGTCGTTCGAATTGCAGAGAATTTGCGTCCGTATTCTGCTTAAAAAAGACGTTGTAAACTCTCTGTAAGTTTTAATTTCATCTACCTTCTAACTTTAATCAACAATTTGAACATCGAGGGTCTCTGTCTGCGCTCTCGTCTGTCACCGAAGATTAAACTTTGTTTGGTGACACGGGGACGGTCTCCGAATTTAATTCAAAGTCTAACCACCAGCAACGATGGACTATCTCCCATTTCCCTCCGGTTCTCATAACTCGGGGGATGTGGTTGGTTGGAGTTTCCTTCGCGGAAAACTGGCGAAGGGGGAGGCTAATGCACCAATCCGATTAAGTTAGTTCGGCATTAAGCCAGCCCAACAAAATCCATCGAGTCCCAGGCAGAGCGGGGTCAGAGATTTCATATGAGGGGGGGTTACACCAAGGCCGAACCATCACTGCTGCAGCGACTCCCGCGCAGTAAAAAAAAAAAGAAGAGAGAGTCTGACAATGGAGGATCGCCACCCGTCTCCCTCCACCTCCCACCGTGATAGAGAGAGAGAACCAGGTCCAAAATTTAATCCTCGTAAATCTTACTATAGGAGATATTTCCCACATGGCGCGATTGCCACGTCCGAGTTCGCGAAAGCCGAATTGCATTTTGGCGGGAGAGTTGGGGTGGTATGGGAAGGTTTTCAGAGGATATGGGGGAAAGGGGGGAGAAAGAAAGGCCAAATAGGGGCCGGGCAGGAATTGAACGCGAATGTAAATAAAGTTACCGTTAAATGGCATAATAACCCCATTGAGCGCCGTACGAATGGGTAATCCTATTCGGCCAGCGATCACAGTCTGGTGATTTTGCGCGCATTGACGTTTTTGTCGGAATCAAATGGCCATGTTACAGAAGTTTTCCAATGGCCCCTTTTTCCGTGTTTAGTTTCACCCCCTCCCCCTCGTTCCAGATTTTATCGTTGCGTGCAGATTTAAGCCGGGCGACCGACCGTTGGAAACTTTTTGGCTGATAGCGATATAAACGCGAAAAGTATGCGGACTGTAATTTTGGCTCAGCTATAATTCGGATTTGGCCTTTATTTTTTTGAGGTCGGAGAGGAATGCCGGAGGCATTGGTGAGTTTGTAATCCCGTGCCGTATTATGCGAGTCCCCCGTACTGGTGGCAATGCCAATAAACCCTCTGACCGCGGATAATGCAATTAGTATGTTATTCTTATTTGCTTAGAATCAAAGAGGCAGATAGTATATCGGTCAATGAGTGTAATAGGGAGATAGGTGGGCAGCAATTCAACTAATTTATCCAATAAACAGACCCAAGGTTCAATCTCGACGCAGATGATTATTTTTTTTGTCAAACTTTTATTTCTTTCATCACCCTATATTTTGCTGGCTTTAAATTATTGTTCTCCCTAGCTTTTTTTGCGGCAAGGTGAAATCTAGCCACCATTTTCATTATTTATCTGATAATGACGGTCAACTTCAAATACAGTGACTGAGACCTGCGGTCTAAATAAGGAAATGCTCTTATTGCGTTATAAATTATTATCCATCCACCAAGGAATTTCTGAAGCAAACGTCAAGGCATTCTCCCTTTCAAATTGTTCTACAAATTTACAATTTTATATCGTTGCAAGCTTGCCCTGAATAGATTATTTGCTTCATGATATAGATAGATATGAATCGCATTTGTGTCTGATATTATTTTTGGGCGATTTTTGCACCGTAACTTTGTAGCATGCGTCCAGCGTGGTAAATGGATGTAAATGTTGATTTTCGGTAGTTAAAGGTGAGAATGGCATGCTCTGTGTTGTAAATGCAAGAAGATACTATATTCTTGTATTTTTGGCGGTGGGTATTGGACAAATGTTCTTGCATCATATTTAGAATTTGCTTCCATTCACGCTGCCATAAACGCAGTTCGTAATCAGAGCGTTCCAAATTATGTGGAAGCCGGGTGTACCTGTGATTATAGTCTACTTTCTACTGCCTTTCTCCTTTCATTAGAACCTTTAGTGAATCAAAAGAAGGAGTATCGATATATTGAAAAGAAATTCATTGAAATAATAAAGAAGCTGGGAAAAAATTGGGTTACATATAATCTGCTGATTCCAATATTCGATATCTCTTTTTGTTCAACTAATGCCTAGAATTCAGATTTTAGCTTGAGTTTTCAACCATGCACTTACCCTATGTACGCCATTTGATATAGTTGCTCCGAATTAACACCTTCCATTGCAGTGACGCAAACATGAATATAAAAATTAAGGGTTCTCCATTAGGTCACTTTATTTGTTGCCATTCACCGCGAATTTAAATGAACTCATTAAAGCCGCCATTCGCGTCGCTGATGGCAGAGCGATCTGAAATTCACTCCTAAATAAGCTATAATTAGGGGTGTTAAATGCATTTTATATTTCGGATGATATAATCTACAGAATTCATAACTACCCCATGCGATTGCAAGTGCTTCGTAGTAAATAATACTCCTCCTTTAATATATAGAGAATAAATACATAAATCTGCTCTTCTAAATCGCCGCTCTGAGGACATTTTTGGAAACCAATGTAAAGGTCGCTTTTTTACGTTCAGAAAAATGGTGCTATGTGACAACATAAATCAAGCTTCTATGGGAAAATGTAGGGGCCTCCGGTAAGTATTCCCGATAGATGCCACCTTGGTAATACTTTGAAAGGTCACGTAGGGTTTTATCTTGTTTCTTCGGTCGGGTGTGCGAGGGATGTGTTTGTTGGGAATCTCTTCCTTTTCTCTCTACGTCTTCACTTTACTTTCCCTCACTTCCACCTCTTCAACTTGTGTCATCGTAGCCGAGGATCGTTCGGACCTCGTCTTTGGAACCGGAGTGCGGGTGGCTGCGCAAAAATTGGTTGCCATGGAAATGGCCCTTCTGCGCGTGAAAGAATTTGATGGCGAGCCTGGAAGGAAGAGTGGACGAGAAGGGGAGGACGAGGGGAGGGGGTCTTGAAGTGACGTGGATGGGAAGTGAGAGAGAGGGGAGGGAAGATAGGGGGTGAGGGGTGGATTATTTTATACCACAGTTCTGAGAGGGAAGGGAAGGGACTTTATACGGGCCGAGATGGGGTTAGTTTAGGGCTCTCGCATGAAGGACCATTGGACCTCCCACATTTGCGTCGACAGGTGGTGGCTTTACGTCGTTTTCGCGAGGGTTGCTGGTGGTGCTGTACTCTACGACCGAGCTTGTAAATGGACCGGGGGAGAAGCGTTACGGTGTGCTCCGTTCGTGCCGAAATGGGCCGACCACTCTCCTCCTCCAACATTTAATTAATTATCTTTTTTGCATGGAAAAAGTGTCCATTTAGCGACGAAGCTTTGACATTTTCCTGTCGACATTGTTCCCAACTCATATTACAATTTCTAATTTTGCCTATTACAAAGGAAATGGATATTGCTTCCCCTATGAGGAGAAAATTTGTACTCCTATTTGTCGGATATTTCTAGGGATAAAACCGAGAGATGGATCTGGGTGATGAAAATAAAATGACTTCTCTCGTTGATAAAATTTTAAATTTCTTAATTATTGATCAAATATTAACGGTTTGTTCTTGGCTTTGTGAAAGTGTGAACATTGACGGCTTTTGATGTTTGCCTTTATTAAGTTATTTTGTCACTCGCTGGATTCCCAATACTTTACCGGAAAAACTATTGTATAATAAATGGAGATTATTTAAATTAATTCGTAAAATTTTATTCTTATCGTAAATTGTCAAATGTTTCACCACCATTTTAAGTGCTTTATCTCCTCTGGCGCTTTTCAACTAAAAGCGTGCTTGACGTATTTCATCACATCTCTCCCGTTTGTTATTCGTAATTTTCACGATAGTCGTCAGCAGGGCAGAAGTTCCTTTTGTTTCGTTTCACTGATAGTTTAATATCTTTATTATGTGACTTACCTTCATTTAATTACACATTGCAGGTTACATCGCGGGTTATTTTTCGTCTCACGAAGTATTGGAGTTACCCGTATCACCACGCTTTATTAACTTAATATAATATAGCTTAATAGCTCTTGGCTCTATTGGTGAATTCGATTCGTGGTGTTATTGCTACTTCGTACACAAATATGAGGATATCATTGAATGAGGAATCAGTTGTGAATTGCTACAGTACCTGTGTGCTGAATTAAGTTAAAACTCGATGATAAGTAATGCATTCCGACTTTCTTATGTGTTTCTGCGCAGTACACTTCTTGGCCCTGTACTCATTCTTCGACCATGTCGCTGGGGAGTTGAAGAAGGTCATTGCCTGCAGTAACCACCAACCGCGTCGGCCACACTTAAATGCATTAAAGCGTTAGGGTTAGTAGACCTTGCATGTCCTGTGAGGTAACTGACTCACCTACACATCATCTTACTACCCTTTAATGAGACACACCGTATGAATTCCTTGAATCCCATTTTCCCCGACCCCTTTTGTTTTCACTTCCAGTGCCACGAACTCTCACTCGCCCCTCACACTCTCCTATCCTATCGTATCTCCTCGGACATTCCATTTCCTCCTCAACCCATCCTCTCTCGACTCCTCCACAATCAAAACGCCCTGCTCTACCCCACCCCCTTCACGCATTCCAAACACCAGAGGTCCCCACACCCTTCCGTCCCATCCCACCTTCTCCCCCCCCACTCCACGCCGCATAGCGCTCACTTGTTTACACCGCATTCCTGCTCGCTTCCGCTTCGCTGCACCTTCAACCCAAACCACTCACTCGCTCCTTCCGTTCCTTCTGGCCTCCACCTCAACGTGTCCAGGCAACCTTTAACCTTGCTTCCTGAGAAGGTAGAGCATCAAAATGGTTTTAAATGTCATTAAATTCTAATATTTTTCAAACAAAAAAACTTCCATTTGGGAATGAAAAATGAAGAACTTTTTCATCCCTTTTCAATGCTTTTCCTCTCTGTGCGCTGACCTTAGCATTGCATTCTTTAGTGAGTTTGAAGTTTCCTAACAGGTAACTTTTCATGTGGCAGATTTGTACACGATATCTCTTGCTTTTAAAATGGCCCGATATATTGCGAAAAAATGAGATTATTATCGTTAAATGAATTACATTTATTCCATAATTTGAGCAATATAAGCTAATACAGAAGGGAACGCTAAAAGAATGGAGCAAAAAGTATTGGTAAGAGAAAATTAACTAAACAAAATTTGTCGTCTTAGTTTGTGTTACCATTAAATGTTACAATCTATCTATTATCAATCCCAACATTACGTTATTAAAATATTTCTGAGTTAGGGAAGAGTACATACGTAAAAGAAGCATGGATACCTGCAGTCTGATGCGAATACAGTGGAACTTGGTTATAACGTCATCAAAGGGACCAGAAGATTTTTAACGTTATATCCGAGTGACGTTATAAAAAAAGCAGCCTTAAATTTGAGTGAAAGGACAAAGTAAAAACGCAAATGTTCTGCTATATACAGCACTGTTTACTGTGATAAGAATACAATACAGTGTGCCTGTGTCAGTGACCTTGTAGAATGTACGGATGGGAAGGGATAAGAGGGAATAGGAATAAGAGGGAAGGGATAAGGGAAGGGAAGATAAGGGATATATGACCCAGGTATGCGGGACAGTCCCCGCTCCCTCCAGACACCAATTAAACAAAAGAGTTGCATCCCGTCACCAGCTCAACGTCCAGCTTGTGACCTGTTTTTGCTTTTGATGTTTCTACACATGGTTTCTATGAACTTTGGGACATAATACAATCACACTACCACTTTTGCAATCTAAGAATCGCAAACTTTTTGACGCTTTACCCGAGCGTAACAATATTTGTTGACGATATGAACGGGTTTTCGTGCAACATAAAATGTTCAATTTTGGCTGGGCTGTATAAAATGTGACGTTAAATCCGAGTTGACGTTACAGCCGATGCCGTTATAACCAAGTTCCACTGTATACTCTTTGTAACATCCTATTATCCAAATTCCTAGGGTTACAATATATGGCGTTTGAAAGGCATCAAAAATAATAGAATTAAGAGCTAAAAATAAGCATTATTTTCACACAGCTAGCGTAAATATTATGTGAGGCCGATATACCTGGGATATTTGGCAATAACAAAGAAGAATCAGCAAATACTCTGAGTCAGATCACCCACTTATTTAGTCACCCCCTCAAATGCGTGAGCAGAATAATTAAAAACATTTTTGCTCCTGTTTGGCCTTTATTTAAACTAAATATCAATATTATAACGATTTATTTATTTGATTGAAAAATTATTTTGGAACACATTTTTTTGCGTTATGTAACAGTGTTATTTTCGTGAGGAATTAATCACTCGTTTGTTTCCGACGCATTTATTCGCGATGGGAGCAGCTTCTTAAAGTCTTCTTTGTGTCTGCCTTCATCATTTTACCCATACTAATTCCATCACGGAAAAACTGCCTTCCCCACCTCCTCATGTTCTTTTCTTTGTTTCCGTCTTTACTCCTCCACCACCTGCTTCCCCATTCCCTCCCTCCCACGCCTTAAAGTCCGTCTCTCTCCCGGCGCTATTACAAAAGAGGAAGCATCGGCGCGTGGGTTAATTTCTTTGAAGCCGTGGAATTCCTCCATTAAGGGTTCAAGAGCCACAATCAGGGCGTCATTATCACCTCCAGCAATGCGATTTTCGCTGGGTTTCCTCGATTTTTTCCCGGAAGTGAAGGAGCAGAAAGAATAAAGTGAGGAAAATGAAAGAATTGGTGCATTGCTCATAAATATATACTTCCGACTTGATCCTTTAAACTGATATATTGTCGGTAACGTGACGGACTTCTTTCCAGTAATAATATTTACTCAATGTAGAGAACGAATCGAATGAATTATATGATTACTCAAAATGTATATGTAGGCAGTGATAATCTGCGTATGAGGCGATTTTCTGTGCATTTCCGCTCACATTAAAAAATTTATTGATGGAAGGATCCCAAACTCTACTTGTGCCCTTTTGGAATAATTCAAAGCAATGGGCCATGGGCCTTATCTGCGTCGATACATGAAAAATTTAAATTAGAAATGATATCCTGCCTATTTTTTGAGAAAACATTCTCGTTTCATTTAAGTATTTTATGCATCGACTTTCATTCAGGTATTCTCATTGCATTTTTAAAATATAAGTGTTGAAATTGTAAGCTTTTAATGTCTTTTTTATTGAGTAAATAAGTCACTTTTATATTTAGTAGTAGTCCTGGTATCTTTAGTAGTGATGCATGCCATCTTTTTTGCAGTATTACTCTTAAAATAATCTTCTTTTAATTTATAAATTTAATTGCAATAATTCAAAGCAATATATGTCCTTGGGCCTTATCTACGTAGATATAAGAAATTTATAATCTAGTAATAATGTCCAACCTATTTATTGAGAAAAAATTCTCGTCGCATTCAGGTATTTCATTTATCAACCAAAATTGATTCTGAGTACTGTAGGAGCCAACTACTTCTAATCACTTTAAAGTCTGTATCAAAAATTTCATTGGTTTAAAATGGTTATCTCTCTCTGTAAATCTCTTCCTTCCATGGGCTTGTGTTGATGCCGTCATTATTCTCCCATTTAATTGTCCCCTTTCGACCTCCGATCGACCTTCACGCTGTTCAGCTCTGTGTTCTGTCTCTCCTCCCTCCACGTCGCACGAAATACATCGCCATGTACTGGTGGAAGGGAGGATGTCGTTCATCTTCTACGGAACCTAAGTAGATTCGACGGTTTTTCATTTCACATCCATCCCCGTCCCAATCTCAAAGGGGGAGGGGAGTGTAGCGCGTAGGTCAAGAAAATTAATTCCCGCGTCGGCTACAATTCGATTCAGGCCAGAACGGCGTCACCGAGCTATTTATCACCCGCCTGATCCGTGGGATTTTTTTGTCCCTTCCAATTTTCCTCAGCACAAAAAAAAATCATTCCAATAACCACAACGTGTGTGTAATATAACTGATCGTATTAATTAATTACACAGAGAATGTTTTGGACAGCGTGTCGTACTTTGTTGGAAGAGCATGATAGGAAAAAGGGAAATAAATAAATCACGTCAAATAAAATATTTGTAGGAGTAAATATTGATATTAATTGATGAACGGTTTGTGGCGCTCCCTGCAGAGAGTGATGGCAAATTACTTAAAAGTTTTTATACTTGGTGTGTGGTCGGGCTAGTGATGGGTGCTTGCATTTTTTTGGAACTTTATTTTAACATCAAAGTCATCAATGATGTAAAATTCATTAGCGTTCACCAATAGAATTTAATTGTTCTAAATGGCTCATAAATGCTGTTTTGGTCACAATTTGTTGTTATTTTGATATATTTGCACGCTTAATTCTTTCACAAGCCCTACAAAGTGATCGATATTGAGTTATACCTTTTATTTCATAAAATTATGATATGCCTTTGTCGGGTAGTAAGTGTTAAGTATTGATTCTTACCTATTATTACTGATATATTTAATTTAGATAAAGATACGACATTGTAACATTGTTATTTCGTAATAGCCTTTCAATGGATTTTAAACGTTATTGGAGCGATTAGTCGGGGTTCATAACTTCGAAACGATTACATGTTATTTCCATTCACTATCATGCACAATCACCGTTTAAGTGCATCTCGTATGACTACTTATTTACTAACACAGGCGTAAGTGCGACCCGACTCGATTCAAGACAATGGCTCAATATCATAGACATATAGTTCACATTGCCTTTTGATACGCTAACTATTGTACAATCATCGTAAATATTGATCTAAAACCCGTGTTTATTATTCTTTGAGCAGTTTCCGGGCATTTCCCTGGTTTGTTGTCTACCATTTTATAGAGGGATGGGAGGCAATCAAAGTGGCCCTGGAATAATTCTTTCTGTAAGGAGGTAGTCTAAAAAGCATTCCCGGTATATTGTTTATCCGTTCTATATTCTTCGCACGATAGCCCATTCTGAGTTCAGCGATACCATTTTATAAGGCAGACTCTTCACTTAAAATTACATCAATGCCCGAACCCCTCAACGCTTCGGAAGACCCGTTGAGGCTCCATTATTCATTGCGCTCACAATGTTCAAATAGGTTTCCGTACTCTGTCAGAGTAATACACACACACATTAGCTTTCTGAGTCGTTAAAGTCACCTCATGTAGAAGTCTTAAGCTTGTTGATCAGGGGTAGAACAATGTGCTGGGAGGAAGTCGGCGAGTTTTATGCAGAACAATGAGCGAAGCAAAAGTCTTTCCACTCCGAAGTCCGTCCGTGCGTTCTACCGTTGCTGAGACCTGCTCGCGACATTCCTGGAAAAAGTGGCGGGGGAAGTATTGTGGAAAGAATGCCATAGCCGAGTGTGTTTTCGAAGAATCACTCGCGACCGTCTGTTCTTCCGAAGTGGACGAGCCACTGACCGCGCGAGAGACTGCTGTATTGAGGGATATCGTTTACGTGGGCTTTGAGGGCTTCAGACTAACTCCCCAAATATTTTTCTTTAAAGCGACTGCCCGCCATACATACCCTTAGGAGACAATTAAATCAGGGGCGCTTATCCTCTAACTTTCATGCTATTAAAAGTTGTGGGCTTAGTAGAGGACCTCAGGTCCAAAATGTTCTCAAAATCAGATTACAAAAAAAATTCTACTATCAGCCCCCAAAAGTTTATATTTTTTTTCGAAAATCAGGCTGCTTTTGGGAACCTATGGAGACCAAGCTGTAATAACTATGGCTGTTTCGGTAAAAAAAACAGCCACGACTGTAAACACGCTTATGTCTTTTATTGCGTGCGAGCACGTAAAAGGAGATAGGTCCTGATGTGAAAATGGCCAGCCTTAACGACTGAATAGCCTTCGGTAGGAACGCTGCCCTTAGTAACCTAAGTTAAAAACCAAGAGAATTGAAAATGTCTCTTTAAAAACGTTTTATTCCTCTTTGTCTGCTCTCTCTACGGTACTACAGTAGCCATTGGAATTATCCATCTTTGTATAGCACATTTCTCTCAGCCTTTACAACCTCTCTTAAAGGCTTACGAAGGTATTCCGTAGTGGATGGATAGTTTCGAACTCTGACCGGCGATACTAAAATATTACCGATGAGATACTACCGCGGAGAAAGGACGTGATGTCAGTAATGGTCAAGCGGGAATTTGTGACTTAGTCCTTTATTTTGCCCATTACGAAAGGTTAGACCTTCTGCGCAGCTATCCTAACTATAAATAGAATTATTGAAATTCCAAAGCTGTTCTTTGGAATTTAATTTTTTTCATTTGGTGGTTCCGAGTTCTGAGCAGTAACATGTTTAACCTTTGCTATGGGTGATATATCTTTACACAAAAGTTTTTTGGTATCAGTGGTAGCTGTTTCATATTCAGCCATTATAGGCTTTAAAATGTAAGAAATTAAAGGCTTACTTAGTACTACAAGCAAGGAACCATCTAATAATTATTAACAGTGTAAATGCATAAAAATGTACATTGAATAGTTTTTAGGCACTAAAAACTGTTGGAAAGTTAAAGTTTATCGATAATGATTGTTATATGTGAACATTTTATTTAAGGCTAACCTAAATCTTGCCGTATTGAAGGATTGCTGCTGCCATGAGATGGAAGTGGAGATCTCTGGTATTCCCGGTATCCCGTAATTTGGTTCAAATCAACTGTGAAGCACGCATTCCATGAGGCGACATGAGTATCCAGCATATTTCGACAATCACTGTATATTTTGAGGGTTACGAACCCATGCACCAAATTTATTACGCAACGCAAGTCATCCGATAGCTATCTTCTCGAAGCGTTGTTAATGACGAAATTCAAATCGCCATCATTAATTTTCGCGTCACGGACAAATAGCGATCGAAGATGCGAGGAGATAAGGAGAGAGGATTCATTAGCCTAAGAGAGGAGATTATCTCCATCCGAAAAATAACTCCCTCTTTTCTCATCTAATTGCTGTTGGAACGGTTGGAGTCGATAAATCCCTATAGCGGGCGGAATGACTTGGCGGGACTCGCGGACCTCTTGAAGAGCCTTCCCGAGACCCCTGCTGAGTCCATTAATGACCGCCAGATCGCGTTTTCCCTTCCGATATCTCGTCCCGGAACTAACTCTTGCTACGCTCTTTTCGAGCGGTGGAGAGAAATTCTATTCTTATTTTATTTCGACTGCGTGTATTGTTACCGATTGTAATTGTCCTCCCTCTCAATGCTGCCAATAGGATCGACTCATCTCCGAGCCGTCCTGTTTTGTTGTTTCTCTTCTTTTGTTCCTCAATGCGCACTCTGTTCCTTTGTTATCCAAGGCCTGGTTTGCGTTCTACGACGTTCCGTTTCGCCTCGCGGAGCAGTCAAGGGCGGGGTCGCTGATTGACGTTACGGAGGTCAAGCGAAACTTTTTCGTTATTGTTTAGTAATCATTACTTTTTCCTCTGTAACTTTTTAGCACCTTTATTAAAACAGAGTTAGAAAATGATCATCAAAACTTATGTGCTTAATATTTTTCAGATCATAAAATAAAAACAGCTGTATAAAATACCCTTCGAATTGTGTCATGGATTTACTCTAATTTTTGTGAATAATTGCTAATTGCTAATGCCTAAGAAATTATCCGGTAAATATGTCTTTGCGAAAAATTGTGAATTTTGAGCAAGATATTTTTGTGTTAGGTTTCACAGTTTATTCAAAGCAATAGCACGCATGATCAGTGGACCCGTAGCCTAGCCTAACGTACCCGTGGTAGATCAATGGACCCGTTCACTGAGCTTGATAATCTTTCATTCATTCCTGATAAAATTTCCTTCGACTGTTAAAAGAATGCATTCTTATTTACCCTAACCAGTAAAATTTCGTATTGAAAATCCTTGATTATTAATTGTATAAAGCTTATAGTATCATCAGAAAATTTTTAGAGGGTACAAATAATCTTTGACTCTTTTCAATAGGTTCTGGGATGATATTGTCGTATTTTTGACCCAGATCATTATTATGCCAAGCAGAAATGCATTCCCTGGAAATTTCAGGATCATAGCTAAAAGTTTTAAATATGTAATTATCTTTTCAGGAAATTCAAACCAAGTTATACCTATTGAACGGATCTGATGTACCCCATGATTTCCACCTCGTTATTGTTTGTTTGACTGAAGACCATAGGAGGAATAGTGAAAAACGTCCTCCTTCAAACACGGATGTTATTTCATTTTTTAAGAGCCATCGTATTTACTCCCTTTGCTGCATTTAGGTGCGCTCAGCATGACGTCTACGACAAGAATTACCGAATCAAGGGAAAATAAAATTGTTCTACCATCTGAAGGGGTGACTAACATTTCGGGACGTAATCCCAACCAAGCTCCTGTGCGTCGCATTATTTTTTATGCTCCGTGCTGGCGAATGAAACCTCGTGCCATCTGCCGCAGCAGTTCATAATTTCATCAGTCCCAGTAATTAAAATTACCGCAGTGTCGTCGTCGTCGTCGGATTGGTTCGTGTTCCAAGCTTTAAGTCGCTAATTTGAGTTTAGTGCTCAACATTGAATGGAACCCCCCCTCCACCATGCGGAAAAGAGGTTTGTGAGAGGGATAAATAAGGTGAAGATAAAACGGAAAACAGTGTATCCCCATTAATATGAGTTTTGGAACCGAGCCCAAAGCTATTTTTCGAGTTATAGCTAATATGATTTTAGGGCGAGCCGTAAATATGGGAAGAAAATGGAATGAGAACTAGAAAGACGATATGGGTCACCAGAGTGTGAGAGGAGTGAAGTTCATATCGTGGGAATTACTGCGGAAACCGTGTTGAATTGAGGATGAGGTAGGACTTTTTCGCTTGTAAAGCTAATGCCTGAGAAGTAGATTGTTATTACATTCCCCTTGAATGGTAAAAAAATAAACGCACTAATAGATACTGAGATGATTACAAGCCATCGTGAACGAAAATTTAGAATGTTTTCCCACAGATATTTCACGTTTATATTTTCAGAGCTGCGTTCGTTTTGGCCTGAATAGCTGGACGCTCAGAAATATGGAGTATTCCGTTAAGTGGAGAAAAATAATAGAACTTTCGTCGTCTTTCTTAGTTCATTTTTAAATTTGCGTATGAACAACACAAGAAATTACCTTAGGAACGTATTTTTTCATTTGTGAAACGGTTCATTTGGTCTTTTCCTTTGACTTAATTTTATTGGTAGTGTGGAAATGTATATATTTACTGCTGTATAAAGAATTGATAGCATAAGAAATATATTTTTAAAGCTATGGTACGTAGTTTTGCCATTAATTGATAATATCCGCATATAACAAGAGAACTCCGTTTTAATTTGTGGATATTCTAGCTTATAAGGGGATAAAATTTTTTGTGGTATCTTGTTTTTGGAGAAGTGGAAAAATTGCCTACTTTCCCTTCGGGTCAACCTTTTAAAGCTTAGGGCTCTTCTCAACTTACCTAGCGTAGAAACAGTGAAAAATCAGTAGGCTTCAAGTCATTATATCGGATCTATGGTGTAAATTTTATAATCCTCCTGGTGTGGTAAACGTTTTATCATAGTGAAGACGTAAGCAACATAAGATCAGCCTTCATCCCTGATGGCACAATACATCTTATAGCAGTTTTGAGACATGCTAACATACGGGTGAACTTCGCTTGTAATGCAGTATGCAAGCGAACTCTGGAATTTCAAATCGCCTCGGTGGTAATGTGTATATAAATTCAGGATGGAAGGCAGTTTGGAGTGTCGTGAGCCCAAGAATCAATGGAAAGGAGACGGATGAAATCCGCGGTGTTGTCTCGGGCAAAGGATTGAATTGAATCAATAACACTCTCGTGGGTCGGTAAAGCAATTGTTAATGGTGAACCACTAAGCGGTATGTCCGTAGAAGAAATACGGAAAAGGTTTATGGCTGGGAAGGATTAGTGTCATAACTACTGTGGCTCTGAAGCCTCACGCCTAAGAGGTCTATGAAGTAGTCTTCAGTCTTGTGGCATATAAGTGGAAAGAATGGTAGTTATTAATGAACCGGTGCATCATCGTAATCGCAAATCTTCAGTCCGTATGGAAAAACGATCGATATGGATTACTATGTGTTAACCAGTAATACCTGTCGACCCCATCTACTTGAATTCCATTTGAGTCATATTATTTATGAGAAAAGAGAATCCGAAATTAAAAGTTAGGCCCCAAAATTAACAATTTGCTGTATTGAAAACGGTGTGCTTGTTACGAAACATTTCGTGAAGTCCATAAAAAATAAACTGCTGCCAGCATTGAGTTAGTTAGAATTCTTCGCCGCGTAATTGTATAAAATAGTGCGCGGACGCGTCATATTCTACTCTTGTAACCTATGGCACACTTTTAAAAGTTTTTTCAAAGCATATTTTTCTTTAATACGCTTAATTCAAGTTCCCACAAGGATGAAATGTAATAGTACTTTGAAAGCAGTTATTAATCTGCGGGTTACTATGGAGATGACACCAAATAGAAGAGTCTGTGAAAATTAAACCCTGATTTAAAGTATTTTACCTTCCAAATTTCAACTTATTTCATTTTAATACTGCTGGCGGTGTTTTAATTTAATTCTCGACGCGTATTATTTACGAATTTTAAAATTTTAGTTGCCAAAAATATTTAAATCACCCCTGCATTCGATCATGTTTTGATTTCCGTCCGTGTGAAGAAATAAATAGATAGTGGCTCTGGTCAAGAGCCGAGGTTTGTTACTCTCTGTGCGGTGCGAAGTTATTGCTGTTTCTTTTCCCACCTAACGTTATGTAGTCCCACGGAATCGCGCCGGGTGGGTGATTGAAGTGGAGGAAAGTGGATTTGATGTTGGGGAGAGATGAACGGACGGACAGAGGATGAAAGTGATTGGATCGCCTCGGAACTTCACCTTCCCCGTCCCGCTTCGCACGCACCCTTGCCCACCGAGAAGGGTTAATTTTGGAGCAATCTCTCCCTTCCTTCCCCTTCCCTCCCCTTTTGGTTTAGCTGAATCAACATTGGGCTCATATCGCACCATCCTTCCACTTTCCAATCTCATACCCACCACTCTCGCGACCATTTGTGAATTATGAACTTATGCAGTGGCGGGAGTAAATGCGTTTTCATCTTCTCGTTGCAGTTCCGCCCACCTGCATACTGGAAGTTTTTTCGCTGAAAAAAATGTCAATATTGATGCGATTCGTGTATCAATAAATATTTCATTTGTTATCAGTACCAGTGTTTCATAAAGAAATTTTCCAATCATTGTATTTTTCATAAAAAATTTATAAAAATTTAATATGCTATCATGTAGATCGACCTGAAGATTCAAAACTCGTATGGAGTCATTGTAGTTTTTAAAATATATTGTCTACAAGTTGTCTTTTGAGAGGTATCCTTTTAACATACCTATTTGTATATTTTCCTACTCATTTTGCAGTTTTCCTGTATTTTAATATAGTACGTAGATTCATTTTACCTAATGAGCGACAGCGATACCAATTTATATTGCTTAGCAAAATATAAGGAATCTTCATTTTGTGGGATAAAATTTCTTCCCGAATCGATTAAAAATAGAAAGATATGCCATATCTAGTGCAGCCACCTGGAGATGCATCTAAGCAAACCCCTATTAATTCGCCTTCCATTTATGCGGATCTTCGCAGGCTGAAAAACCAAAGGATACTTCAAAGAGTTTTTATATTGCTCCCATAGCCTTGGATGTGAGTAAAGTTAATTGAGGATACTTGAAGCTTCTCTCCCTACCCATATCATGACTCTCTCCCATGCTGCGAGCTCAGGTCGTAGAAGGAGGAATAGGAAAAGGTTATCTCAAGCGCCGAGCTCCTCCGATTAGTTTATCGCCTCACAGGTCTCCGCGGGATAGGGCGAGATCAAAGTTGAATGAAGTCGGAGGAAGGGTTGCTTTCTCAGGCCATCGCGGAGGAGTCTCGCTACTGCGGCCCGATTGATGTGTGCGGAGTTGGAAGGGACGTGAAACACTCTTCATCTTCAACTCTCTCGCTGCTTATCTCCACTCCTGAAAGGGAGAAGAAGACGCTTAAGGAGCTGTAGCGGTGATGTTGATGTCTATTAGAGTGAATATTCACATAGCTACTGCCATAAAATACTATGTCATAATTCTAGGGATAGGTTTATGATTCACTTAAGGTCATAGTATTTATCATACCGTTTAAACGATAGAGATACAGATTATGATGGTTTGAACTCGCCTACCTCACAGCAATCAAATCTATGGAAAATCTGCATTGTATATATTAAATTTTATTAATTTTTCTCCGTAATTTTTAAATCTCATCGTTGGTATTTTTTGTTTCTTACAAGAAGACGTTTTTTGTCCATAGTCGAACTGTACAGTATTATATATTTTACTATCCAAAAGACTGCATGCTGATATAGTTCTGAAAAGAATATCCGTAAAATTAGCTGATGGAATTTTAATTTTTCTCATGTAACATGACATATTGCCTCGAAAATAAAAGACGTGTGCGATGTTACACGCATATTCGAACGCGTTGAATAAAATCGCTCTCGCTTGTTGAAGAGGATGGATCAGACAGTCCCTTTTGCCGTTGAGAAATCCTTTCCCCTCCTCGGAGGCTCCCTTAGATGGTATGCTATTTGGAGGAGACGGCCGACAGCTGAAGTCAAATGCGCCATGAGGGAAGGATAAGTAAGGAAGGGTGGAGAGAAACCCGGCGTCGGCATTAGCCTGCTCTAAACGAAAGGCGCCAAGGGGACCATGGCTTAACGTCCCATCCGACGGACGGAGTGTTGCGCTTGAAATGTTCTCCACACAACACTCGAGTAGGAATCGGGGAGTCTCTGAAAATTCTCTGCCACCACCGGGATTTGAATCCGAACCCACCGGGTGGGAAGCCAACACTCTAACCACCACACCAACCCGATCCCCGGCTTCCTAAAAGGGCCTAGAGTAGGGGTGATTGAGATGCTGGTGAGAAGAAGGGCCCTTTGCATGCAGAAGAACGTATTAAGGAGAGGTAAAGCGCTGGTCTTCCCTTATCTCCACATTTTTGATCTAGGGCGTGACACGTGGGGTGATAGGGTTTCTTTTAGAACTCTTCATTTCCTCCGCTTCTTTCCATTTTTAAGGTAGTCATTTTTTCCAATATTTAAAGTATAGAATATTAGTTCAGCTTGGAAGAGAGAACGACTCCAACCCTAAATTTGCTCAGGATAACAGTTAGTTTAACAGGTCACCTCAAGTGGAAAGAAGTGTTATCTCTGGTATTTATGCTCCGATAAAACTTAACTTGACCTCATAAAACCAACCGTATTTGTGATGATTATAACATTTTTCTCCTAACAGCACCATGCATTTCCCTGAATCATACTAAAATCACCATATTGTTTGGTTTAGCCCCTTGCCTTTCGACTTTGAGACAGGGAGTGGGAAACGTTTCATTCATAGAATTGCAATCTTAAGATTTTAGTACTGTAGTTTTCCATTTCTCCCTTTCACTAGCTATTTCTCTGACATTCTTCTTCCTTTTGCCCATATTTATCTTCCTCAAATAATTTTCTCTACGAGTATAGTCTTTAGGCCTGCCTTGTGGGAAATTTTCCTCTAATTTTTCCCCTGATTGTATTCGAGTCTCTGAAATTAATGAGATCAAAAAGAAGAGTAGTTATTCGGTTCGTAGATGCAAAAAAGCTGAATGTTCTTCCCTTGAAACATCGTGGAGGAGTGCTATTATCAGGTTTTTCTTTGTTTTGCGTTTTTGTCGCAAGGAAATTTGAGATGGGACACATTTTGGAACTTCTTAGAAGTGTGACTGCAGCGGATGAGGTTTCAACCCTACATATTTTACGTATACGGGATCCTATTGGAGAAGGCGGGGGAGAATGAGACGAGAGATCTTTAAATCAATCGTTCCTTACCGTATGGGTTGCGTTCTTCGGCTGGGTGAACGAAGTTTACATCCAAGTGACGCCGAAACGCGGGGACTGTATGAAGACTTTAGCGATCCCATCTGTTTCCCATCATGGAAGCGATCTGTCGAGTTTCCTCGTTGTTCGAAAGGGGGATCTTATAAAAAAAATTGACTCCCAAGGGCGCGGTATTGGATGTGACACGCAAGTGCTTCCTTCCAGTCGGGCGAAGCGGCCTCTTCACCGTCATTTGCTCATTCCATCGACCCTTTCCGCTCCCGTCGAATGAACTGAGACAAAGTTGGCCGCGGAAACTTTGCTGCAAAAGAAGATTTACTTTTACAATTCAACCCCTTCCTTATTTATGGCTCGTATCTTTCGAATTGGCGAAATCTCTCTGATGGGTTGCGAATAATGTCGCTACCCTCTTGGAAAATAAATCAAATCAGAGCTGTATAGATGCTTCGCAAAACATAATAAACAGAATCATAGTATATTGCAAAGTTGATTTGTAAAATATACCACCTAGCCAAGAGAACGGATGATCATATATTCAAAGTGTGCACTTAGAGGTGCACCTAGGTATAAGAAAAGGCGTGGGTGCGTTGATCCCACACTTGCCGAAGAAGACAGTGAAAACTTGTTCACACATTGAAGCATTCGTATCTAATCGAAATGATGAAAATAAAATCTTTGTACTATTTCCTTTTAGTGGTTAATTTTAATGATTTTCTACGCATCTCGATGCATAAAAAAACATTATATACTTCGATTCATCATGTTTTTCATCATATCTCTCCTGATACAGTTAAGCTAATTCATTGGTTTTTCTTCCTTCTCATCTGCATTTGTAGTGTTACCGAAGAATTTGGCGTTAAGAATACTTTTTCTTCCTTTTCTATAAACTTGCCAGTTTCAAGTCGAATTACTTCCTGAATTCTTTTTCATTACTTCCGTAACCATAGCGGTAGTGAACCAGACCTTTATTTTGAATTCCGATTTTTGCTAAATATATTTTATGTATTTAACGCAAACCTTAGAAAGATGATGAAAGAAAGATGATAAGCCCAATTTTAATACATAGCCGTGTTCTACCTGCCATTGCTTCAAATTTTGAGCGTCGCAACACCATTCACTGATGTCTTGTTTTTATTCCAGTTAAGCTATCATAGGTCGCAAATTTTCGAACTAACGTTTTTATGTTTTTTTTCGATATTGGAATTTTGGGTAATAGGTACATTGATTCGTGTTTATTCCATAATTTCATATAGAGCTTTCACGAGGGTTTGCCTCAAGAGACTTGATAAAAGTATGAGAAAATTCAATTTCGGGGGTAACAACAAACCTCGAGTGTGCTGAATAAAACTGCTGAGTATGTCCCTCTCATATTCCAGCTTCGGCACAGAATTTCTCCTTAGCACATCCCTAATTCCCAGATCACCTTTGCTCTAAATTCCACCGTCACCCACACGGCTCCCCCCTCCATTTTGGGTATCGCCAAAATTTTTACGCCCAGGTCAGGAGGATGTGACCCATTAGGTTACGGGGGAAGGAGTGAGGGAGGCTCTTTCGCTGGCGAATGCGGGAGGGTTTTGAGTGGATGGGGGCGGAGAAGGAGCTGTGAAAACGTTTTATTACCTCCCCCTTCCCTCACTCTCTTTCACCATCGGGGTAGATACAAGAGGAGACGGGAGGATGGGGTTTAACGTGGAAGGAGAGCTGTTTTTTCCCACGGGAGGATGGAAGATGGGGGAGAGAGAGAGAGGTAGACGAGGTTGGAAAGAAATCAATGGTGGCCAGGTGTGCGTATGGCGAGGTGGTAAGGGGAGGCCACTCTGCCAGTCCCATCCATAGATCCAGGGACATGGGAAGAGGTATTCAGGATTTTGAGGCTATCATTTTAATATGACACACTCAATCCTCCCGCATAAAATAGGGAGAGCAATTTCAGTGGAGAATTAATGGATAGATTTTCAATGCTGGAGAGATCTATGACGAGGATGCCTTTACTTTAAGCAAAATTACGAATGAAAGAATAGATAATTTAAGAAAATATATTTATAGTGTTAATTAAAGAGATCTTACTGCTTCCACCCCAACATTTTTATTGATACCTTGCTGCTTTAATCCAAAATGGCCCAAAGTTCCAAAAAATCCAAAGTTCTAATTCATCTATCCTGAAACAAACAATTTAATTTCATATATTACACATATTAAATAAAATATTCCATAAAGTATGCCATTAGGAAAATCTAAAACTTCACTTATATTACTCAACGGACTCAATTTCGGAATGCTAGCTGTTATTTAGATTAAGTAGTTGTCCTATCATCTAATGTTAACAAATGTGTACAAGAAATTGCCATTCAATTCATTGAAGTGTATTGTGACTGGTATCCTTGTATAGAAGACGTCTGATTCCCGTTCACCTTTGCATATCCATATTTTTTCCGCGGGCGGGTGTATTTAAAGCACTTTGCATGGAAGGAAGTTGACGACGCAGGGTTGAGGGAGGGCGAAGGAGCTTGAGGAGCGGAAGGGGATAGAGGAAGTCGAGGGAAGGGATACGGATCGAATTTCCTCGGAGAGAGATGAATGGAGAGTTGGGGGATGAGGAAGAGGGGTCGGGGAGGAGAGGAGTGTGGATGTCTGTGGGGGTTTGGATCGGAGGGTTGGGGTAAATTGGGATGGGGAGAGAGAGGAGTGGGAGGGTTGAGTTACTTTTTGTGTGTGTGAGACGTTTGGCGAAATGGAAGAGGCGGAGAGGGAGAGAGAGGGCGTCTCGAGTATAATTCTCTTTTTGTCGAGAGGGAGAGACACGTATGTAAATCCAAAAGCTTCGAGTTTCTTATCTTGAAGACCGATAACTTTATCATTTGTTTTTCGGCGGGTCATTGTTGACTTTTGCTCATATCATGAGCGCGCATCTCTTCTTGGTTTTTATGCATATTTTTTGCAAGCCAAGTTTGGTTTCGAGGCTGTGATCGTGTTTTTTGTGGCTCTCACCTTTGAAGGATCTCTCTCTTTCCTATCTAGGTTCGAGTTTACGATAGAGTTCAAACCTTTTATAGGTAGTTATTAGATGACCAGGTGCTTGGATGCAGATGGTTGTAGTGTTAAAACCTATTTATTTTCAGTAGCCTTTAGTAATGCTGAATTTTGTAAGGCTTTGTTTATCCTTACTTAGAGAGGTGTCTCCTGTTTCCTCCTACTAGTGAGGACTAGACTTCAAAATAAGGATATAAAATAGCAATTTACTGGTATCTTCGCGTATGGTCTGCATTGAAATACCGGAATGTACGTAGATATTACACTCTGTAGTGGTCCACTAAGCCTAAAAACCTAGGTCGAGAAAAATTAACCCATACCGTATGCTATGCTCATCTTACGCTGGTTAGCGCATACCTGGGTAATGTTTTGTCGGTGGAACGGCAACTAGATTTTTGATCGTCGTTGTAAACACAGTTGGCTTACGCGGGTTAAAACAATAGAGTGAACGCTACTTAGCATAGAATTAAGGAATATCACTTCCCCTTGATTCCCAAAAGAGGAAAAGTGAAACGTGTAGGAGTGGTTACAGAAGGGAACGAAAGGGAAATTGAGAACAGAGCAGACACAATGACCAGCTTTGTGTCTGCTCTGTTCTCGGAAGGGACGAAACGGAACTATGACTCCCATAGCCTACTCTGACCAGCTTTCCCTTTTACTCCACCTTTGGCAACCGGGGGAAAATCTTAAGCATAACTCATCGATGATATTTATCTACCCACAATAATGATTTTGTATAATATACTTTCTTCCAGTCCCACCATCATCGATTTCACAACGCTATAAGCTTCCTCAGGGACTGTGGTGAGATTGGTGGTGCGAATGGGCGGCGGAAGAATCCATCCTGGAGTCGGTGGGGGGGGGGGAGGATGAACCGGGGTGGGAATCGAACGCGAAAAATAAAAGAGAGAATGGACAAGAAGAAGGCGGAGAGAATTGTGCTGCGTTGGCCGAGACGACATTCGCTCCTTCCCCTCCTTACTCCTCGGAATGGCGGTTTGGGTTGTGACGAAGGGCCTTCATTGTCGTGACTTGTTTGGGAGGATCTTGCTGTATAGTGTCTCGGTTATTTTCTTCCTCCCTTACTCTCTCCACTCTTCCATTTCTCTTCTTACTCCTTCGTGGGGTTTGCACTTTGCAACCATCAATCTGTTTATTTATTTTTTTCCTGTACCACCGAAAACATCACCATTGACCTTTTATATAGTTTTCTTTAAATTAACAATTAAACGTACACGAACATCCATACCCTGGATATGTGAAACCTTCCTAGACGGGACTCGAACTCGCGACCACTTGGGTGGCTTATTAATATTGAGATATGGACTATTATGAATTCCGATGTTCTTAACCATTCAGTAACATACTTTTTATCTAAGTGCATTATAAATTATAATTCTACGCATTTTATATTTATTATGGTCTCCCGGATAAAAAATATCAAAATATTCGAGATTCGTTCGCTCAGTAAATATTTTAATCGATTTTAGTTATAATTGGCAAATTTACCCGATGGGCAGTAAGTTGGCGTTAGCGATCGTGTTCGTTACAATTCCCAAAATGTCTGACAATGAGAGGGCGGAACTTGCTTTTTTAGTTCAGTTTAGCCAGCTCAGTACCTCAATAGCATTGCCATGAGAAACTTGCTTAAAAAATTTCGTTTTTATTTATCGCGTCTAGTACCTATGAAAAATTACCATGGAAGACCAGATTACCACGAGACACGAAGGATGAAAAATCTGATGAAGTTAGGCTTTATTAAGTGAAGATTACATATGGAATATAATTCTTTGAATCTTTCCCTCCCAAATTTATATTCATTAATTTCAGAATTTATTTAACTCACCAGATGTTTTTAAGCTTGTACCTTATCTCGTCCATCTGAATGTCGATTGTGAACTAAAAAGGTTACCTCGAAGACATTTTACCATTATTTTTTTACCATTTTCAAAATACTGTTGAATTTACATATATTGTCTAATCGGCTATTTATGGTCTCTATTTCATGCAGTTTCATGACCAGCAAGATTATTTCCACGTGAGTAATAAAAATGCTATATTTTTATGTAGTTTTGTTCACCTCTATTTATCTTCGTATTTCGCTAGTATTCAGAGAGTAGAGTCTTAAAGAAAATATGTGAGTGGAAAGCACTCTCACGACTGCAGTGTTAAAGAATTTCCATGATGGCGCCTTTTAAAGAAGAAATAATGAGTTATCTGGCAATGATGTCAGACATAAACGCTTTGGTGGGCTATGAAAAGGCAATGTTGTGGTATCATGATTGTAAAATTTATTGAATGAGCGACAACTCGCGCGAGAGTTTCGAGGAAACGGGAGATGAAAATATTTCACCCTGTCCCCTCTTCCTCTCTTTCTGAAAGCTATCTTTGTGGCTTCGTACTACTGCCATCAAATGCCTCAACTCCTTTAGAAAATTCCGCTCATTGGAGGAACTGGTATTAAAGGACTTAACAATAGTTAATATGTCTTTATCTAGATAAAACTATCTTCCTTGTCACTAATTATTTCAAGAAATTTTTGAGATTTCCCACACTGACATCTACTCTTACTCTCCATTGAGGTTGTTTATAACCGAAAGAATCTCTAAATCTGTCGGTAAAATATGAGCAGAAACGTCGATACAGATGGACCTTCCTTTTGAGTTTTTAACTCCCAGCTGACACTAAGTTATGTCGTTGTATACAAGGCTTAAAGATGTATGCTTTGCATTGTATCGAATTATTTAGGCTTCATTTAGTGAATTGTAACCATACACAATTGAAATTATTGATCACTTTTTCACAAATTTATCTTATGCCCAAATTGTGTGTTAAATTTGTGGGAGAGTGCAGCAGTATTTCAAGCTTTGAATTATTATATTCTGAAGCCATCATATGCCGCCATAAACTAAAATTTATTTTACAGAAACAAGCGAAGGCTTGTGATGATGCATATGTTTTGAAGGGTGAAATATTCAACTCTTCTCTTTACTTCTTACTACCCTCTCATCCTTCGCCAAATCCCAGCATTCCCAGCCATCGTTCTCACCCTGTCCTTTCTCCCATCTTTTCGCATGTTCATCCCTTTATCTCATTCCTCCCCCGTTCGTCCCCATTTCAACGTGACCGTGAGAATTCATTCGAGCGAACGACGACGAGATACCGATTGTATGCATGTGTGTGCGCGCTATCGGCGTTGACATTAAACACGGCTTAATTGGCGCGCTCGACATTTCCCCCGCCCCCTTTATGCGTGTGTCTGTCAGTATGTGTGTGACCGGCATTTATCGGGGGGGAAAATAAGTCACGGATTGTGAAAAGGGATTCAGTGGACGCGGACGTTCTTTGTATTCTCGACGAGTTCGCATCCGATGATTAATGCGCCCGATAAACACATGCAGCGCGCAGTCGTTTCCAGGTTGAACTCGGTTGACATTCGCCAATCGCTTGTCTCCCTAATTGTCGTCAAAGTTTGGCTGGCTGAAAGAAACGTTACTGCAATGATGGGTATTTGGGTATGGGTAAGCATTAGGAAAGAAATGGATATCGCATTCGCTAAATATTCGCCACGCTGTCATAAGGAAGAATTGATTATTTGTCTCCGTGGAGAGAGTTGATGAGGATAATTTTTGGATTGAGGCATTCCATGTATTTTTTTCCTCTGATGGCGCCGTATATAGGCTAATCCCCAGTGGTTCGGTAGGAAAATGAGTGAAATCGCTTTTGTGTGAATCGGCACCAATTAAGCGGCAATAAAACGATTCCTGAGTCATGCATGTTCATTTTTAATTAACTAGAACCAAAGCGGGGTGTGGAGATCAAAGTTTTTTATGATTATTTCGATTGAAATACTTAAGAAGAACCGGCTTCTTTTATTTTGAGGTATTTGTCTTCAGGAGATTCTCAATGGAAAAAAATTACAATGATGTGGTAGGTAGACAAGAGATATTCACTTCATGAAGAGAATGACAAAAATATTTCCATAGAGAATATTGAGGGACTTCATGAAGCGAATACCATCTTATAATCATGTTGCTAGTGAAACATTTAACCCTATATTCTCTAACCAGTGAGTCCATTATTCTATTGTCCATTTTTTGCTGGTTATTAAAATATTTAGCCTCCAGGGTATCTTTTTCAATTTCCTGCTATTTCTTTGCATGTTTTTTTTCGAGGGCCTCTTCCCCTCTGATAAAAGGTAGAAATATTTTTGCTTGACAATAATTATTGAGTGTTGAACATGTTAAGAAGCATTCGGAGTTTTGTCAGATATTTTTATCAAATACGATAAATTGATGCTCTTGGCAGATAATGAAAGAAAGGCTCGAATATATTCTTTCCCTGAACCTTATCTTCCCTTACAAAAGACGCAATTATTTTTGCGTGGTTATTATTATTTAGTGAAGAACACTGAAGAAGATGTAGTCAACAAGTAGAAGTACTCGGAGTTTTGTCTGATACCTGTTTAAATTGATGGCTAATTAAATAGACTACCTGTATCCTACTCTTGTTCTTGGCATCTCGGAAAGCGTTGCGAATATATTCCCCTTCCAAACAATATATTCAAAAACCTTTCAGAAGGGCTTTTCGCTCGTCGCAATGAGCCTCGGGTGACCGCGGATGTGTCACCGACTGGCCTGTCCGCTTGTCTGCGGCCAACGAGAGCACAATTCCAGCACTCTTCTCCCTCTGTTTACCACCCTTCATTCCTCGCTGTCCGAGCCACAGCACGTCCTTGGATACGAGACGCGACCTCGTTCGTCGGGGAGCGGAAGTAGGCTGTGATCTGCAGAGATCTAGGAGGAGTGTGTGCTACTTTGGTCATTCTGTAAATATATTGCAGAGCCAATTAAGAGAACACTTCCATTTTCCCTTAATCTCTGTTTCTAGTCAATTAAATTCACTCTCTCAGTGGCGTAATTAGGAATATGGTGGGGATAGGGGTTGGGGTCAACTTCAAATTTTTGAAAAATGACATGCACGGAAATACATTTTACATCATTTCGGCACTAAATATTTAACTTAAAGCAGATGCAGTTATTACATGTCAAAACTGGACAATATATTTAAATATTTTTTTTCATTTCTCTGAGGATTTGGGGGGGATCTGTCCCCTTATTCCCCCCCCCCCCCTATCGTGACGCCATTGCACCCTCTGTTTTCGTTCGATCAGGATCTTTACAGAGTAGGCTTGCAAAGAAATTGTAGGACTAAAAAAATGATCGAAGTTAAAAATTTTTTGAACTTAGAAATAAAATGGAAAGTCAGAAACACTGGATCGATATGATTGATTTATTTTCTTTTGCGTCATTATTTGATGAATACCACCTTTTGAATTTAATAGTAAACTTATGTTTCTGTGATTCTTCTCTATATACACATCAGCTCCTAAAATTCCTTTCATAGAATTGAATTAGTCTCGCGTCTATCTCATGTTTCCTTACGTTTAGTCGTTTAAAATACTAATTACACCCTTAAACTTTAAGTGAAGCTACTTCATGATAAGCAAATGAAAAAATCTTGGATTGAAGTTCACCTTAAATTTAAATCCAACGTACCGGGTAACGGCATGGTATGTCATAATCTGACACAGCCCACCATATTATACCTGATCAGGTGATTCTGAAAACTAGATCTAATCTACGTAATCTGTGTGCCCACATCTACACACTACCCTGCAAGCCGCCTCATCGAATGGTTATGGGGTGTAAGGATACCTGCCGCTTACAAAAAAAAGGTACGCGTTGGATTAATTTGACTACTTACTTATTTCTATGGACCATTTTAAGTTCCCTAACATTTGGGATAGAAAAAATTTCCTAATCCTATCCGCTAAGCGTTATATGTTTTTAATTTTATCGTTTCTGTCAGACCTGGAAAAAGAGGGCGGAACGAATTTGATGAAGTATTTAAATTTGCATTAAGTATTGGAGTATATCGGCGTAATTTCAATTTTTTAACATGTAAAAATAATTAATATAAAGCTCGCGTAGGGAGTGATCATTGGTGTGTTCTTTTTGTTTTTTTTCCTGAGAACGCCTGCATTCTTCTCTTTTTAAACCATCAGCATACGTGCGTGGGTGACGGCGTGGTGGCTATTAATACATGATCGCAAGGGGTCTGGGGATTGTTCCGAATAAATAGTCGGCGAGGTAATTCGATAACGGGGAAAGGCGATACCGGCTGCGGCGGCGTGCATGCCTTTGTGTTCCCCATGTGACCGCAGTCGTAAAAAAGAATGGATGGGGGTGCCGAGGGGTAGGGTCGGATGAGGGGCTAAAGGGTTTGGGAGGTAAAGAAGAAGGGGGAGGAAGGGGTGAACCATTTTGGAGGGGGTGGGAGGGGTAGGGGACGATACACAAATCAATGCAAGGGGAGCAGGAGGGAGGTGAAAGGTGGGCCGCAGGGGAAACGATGTGAAGAATGGAATTTTATGCACGAATAGTGCGGTATAGGTATCCTTAACGCCGGAATATGGACAAAATAGGGGAATCTGGCACTCTTATTTCATACATACTTGCAGAGTAATGGGAATTTAGCACTCTTGGATGAATTTTCATTTTTTTAAACGCTGATACCGGTTACCGTAGTGTAAAAAAATAAAATGGCAGAGAAACTGGGGTTTTTACATTATTCATACATATTCACTGCAGAACGAAGCGAATTTATTGCTATTGGATAAATTTTAAACATTTTCCGACTTTTAAAACGGGTAGGTACCCACTGGAGCTTAGAGTGGTCATCGACTAATTGGAACTAAAACGGTTTTATAAATATGGAGTTTGTGTTAAAATTGCCTTCGATTAAACCTTTAGATGCAGAGTTCTTTTGAAGTGAGAGATGTAACGGATGGGATAAATTTGTTAGTCAATTTCGGTAGAAGAACAACAGAAATTTTTGGGGATAAATAGATTACCTTTTATCAGCACTCATTTGTCATTAATGTGTTTATTTCTCTTTCGATCGATTTGAACTATTTTCACCATCTGCAAAATTGCTTTGGTTTTCTAATTGAATATCATATAGTGTATTTTATTAAAAATTTAATTTAAATGTAGAATTTGCGGTAAAACAGTTTTAAAGCTTTTGAAAATGGAACTTGAATATATTAGACGTAATTTTCCCTCGTTCATTTCTTCTTACTGGTTTGTACAGCCCAATGCATTTTACGTCAAATATTTTGTAGAAAAAAATACTTACTGCGGAAAGGAATTTATGTTATAGACGGGTTTGATGGCAAAATCTAGATGATGATTATTTGTATCAAAACCTGTCAAATCAGTAGATAATTGTGGAAAGTGCCATTGCCTTTCCTTTCCGCACTATCAGGAAGGAGTTTCATCATGTTTCGCCAGGCACTATTGAATTTATCAAAAAATACCTATCTTTAAAAGGATATGTTGGTCTAAGTCTCTCCTCTATCTCAGCTACTTAGCGGAAAACATTGTTTGAGGGCCGAATTTTAGGTAGACGAGGGAGAGGAAGGAAGAGAATAGGATTTTTAGATAGAATATAAGGTAGTAGGCCTGTGAATTGAGGAGAGAAGTATGTGAAGGAAGGGGACACTGCCAGAATGCTTCTCCAGTCCCCTATGGAAACCTACCTTCGTCGGTAGAACACTTTAATAAGTTTATTATGAAGAGAAATGTCGAACATTTTAAGAGAAAAGTTCATATTTCAGCTGTGTCGGAAAAAATTGAGTATAGATGTAAACTGAATCGTCGCGTCTGCCGTGGGTTTTAGTAAGTGAGACTTGGCGAGGTCCGTGTTGCAGACATCCAATTTTCTGGGCGGGTTGCGAGGTGGGTCATTTGCAACCACCGCGCGGACTGGACAAGGGTTGGAGGGGGGATACGTTAGGGTTGGTCGGCGAGTGAGATGATATGTTGCGAGGGAAAGGGCAGGAAAAAAGAGAGGCTTTTCTTTTTGGATGGTGAAAATTGGTGAAAAACACCGCTGTCGTCCGCCTCCACGCTCCGAAAAATAAAACTGCGAGCCATTTCGGACGGCAGACTGCTTTTTTTTACGACCTTTGCCTCGCGTTGTCCGAAATATTTGCGCGGAACACGGTGGACACGAACCCTGCTCTTATCTCCCACGCCCCCTTACATCCCTTACCCCACCCCATTCCTCCTCCTTGCCCATCAACTCTCACGAACCTTACCCTAGGTTTGTAATACCCTTTCTCCGTAAAACAAAACCGGGAGAATGAAAATATATATCGATCTAATTCAAATTTATCTCAGTCAAAGTTTCGATTTAAATTAGATCATTCGATACTTTGATCATTTGATCATTCGATACTTTGAGTAACTATTTTCGCTATCGACAATAATATTACGATATAAATAGTGTGAAATGCAGCTGTCACTAAATGGCCAAGCATAGAAGTTCGATTATTTGTAATGATCAATTACGCTCCAATATTTTTTACATGGGCATTAGATTGACAATACGTTGGCAATGATCGGTTTATTTTTAACGATTTAGTCATTTAATTAAACTTTAGCCAAACCCTGTCAGGGTCCTTTCAGCTGAGCTGAGAAGAACAGCTTTGGAATTGAACCTCCACCCGATCCGATCTTAAACGATCGATGAACTTTCGTACAACTACCGTCGAAATCATTGCATATCGACTCAATTAATTCAGTCTTCAAGTTCGTAATGACATCGGCTACGAGTTCAATGTTTTTTATCATTGTCTGGTATTTTATCACTGGTTCCGGTAAAAGTAAATGTTATTGCTATTATGTTAAAACTATGCGCAATACCTAAAGTATGAGTGACTGCTTAAGACTGAACTTTTTAGAAGATGCTTACATTAATCATAAGAATTAACTTAGATATAAATCCACCCTATTAATTAAAAAAACGCAATTATAACACACTTGTTATGCAACTCAAACTTAATTACGCCGAAACTGTGTTGAAACCTGGTCGGTTAATTGGAAAAGAAGTGTAGATAAAAAAAAATCATTTGGTCAAAAATAAATTAATAAAAATTATAGGATTACTTTGTGAAGGCTGATCAAAAAGTTCTAAGTCAGTGGCCCACTGTGTAATGTTTTCCAGTTCCTCGGGAACCCGTCTCCTGGATTAGATAGATGGAATAGGGTAAGTTTGATGCTTAAATCAATGGCAAAAGAATAAAACCTAGTCTTGTGAAAATATCTATACTCACTGTGAAATTTACGTGAGGTTTATTTCTTGCAAATTGGTTCCGATTTCATACGTTTACCTCAATTTACCTGTCTTCTCATTCAATTTATTTTTTTCCTTCGTAGGAGCGATGCTCTTAACTTCGAAGGGAAAGTGTCATTGGCTTAGCATTGCTCTTCCTCCCTCATCTATTCCCGTCACGTCGACTTGAAAAATCGACGATCCTTTTCGCTGCAACTTCGGACGTGATTTCCTTGCGACTTCTCAACTAATCGCGCTGCTGCGTTCGTCTACGGGTGGTTGCCTTGTCCCTCTGAATGTTGCAAAATTATTCTAAATGGCAAATACTTGCACCAAAACTTCTCTTCTATATCATTGTTTGTATTTCGTGATAAGCTTCATTAATGGCATAAGCTTTCATTCTGCGTGTTTAATTATTGGCAAGTATTTGTCTCCCTTCTGTCCTTCGTTTTTCCGTGAATAATTAGAGTTAACTTTTTTATATTTCCTCTGTAGTTATAGCATAAGAAATTTTAATGTTTTAAATTTAGGAATCAGAAATTTGATCTAGAGCCATATAAGTTTCCATTTCCGTCAGATTTATATCACTTACCATAGGCATTATTCGCGAACATTCAAATAAAAACTAAACCTTTTATTATATTTAATAGTAACTATCTCTCAGAGCTAAAAGTACCTCTAAAAGTTAATCAATGTTTCGCATCTCTTGATCCTTGTTCTTCCAGATGTTGCAAGGATAAAAGTCATTATCCCGTTTCGCTCCAGTAAATGACGGACACTTTTGATGAAGAAAGTGAAAAAAAATTATAAAAATTTTTCTTTGAGGCCATAATTTATTTATTGAACTAGTACTACTACATTCAACGCATTTGCGACGCCTTTAGTTACTGGTCGCACTGGTTATGAAAATAAAGAGAGACAAGACGGATACCGTAGATTCCCATTCAAAAAATGCACATCTGTGATAATTCTTAATTAATTAATAATTATTTGTCTTTATATTTCGCAACATATCGCTAAATACCGTGGATTGATTGTTATAATTAAATTAACATGTGGCCTGCCTGTGGTGAACAAATTTTTAGTGTAATATGGTTACAACAGAAGATGAGGTAACTATATTTCGCCAGTGAGAACTCTTTAAAACGCACGCCATGACGCTAAGAGCTCGTGCCTGGCCGTGCTACAGTCACGACAGTCACGCACGTGCGTCGTAGTCACACTTCTACTCCCTGTTCCTATGGCTGCATTACTCGTGCCAAGAGTCTGACCTCAACAGAAAAAAAGTTATCACCAATGCAGTCCTCAGCATCCGTCGACTGTATGGCATATGCGTAGGCATCTCCTTTCGCTTTTATTGCTCAGGATATGCCTTCATCGTTTTTGGGCGTCGTCCCTACGTCCATTGTTATCGATATGCTCTCTGTTATTTTAAGCCTCATCTTTAGATATGCCGGTTACAACTTCCATGTTCGCTGAATGACCATTCTCAAATACCTCCGCTCAAGAATTCAGCTTGGTGAGGATCAGCGTTTTCCCTATAGACTTGTAAAATATCGCACGAATTTATTACAAGTTTTTCTCCTTATATAATCAGGATGCGGGGGTTGCATGGGAGATAACCTTAGCAATCATACCCTCTGGAATCTCCCTGGTGGCTTAAGGAATTGCCCTCCATTTTAAAATCACGAGCCATGAGTGCGATATCAGCTCTCCGCGCTTTCGTTACAAGTCACCATCAGCCGCTGACCTCTTGCATTCCCTTCAGAGACGTGAAACTCACCCGAATCATCCCCCACAATATTTCCAATGGAGTAGCTTAGAGCCACCCTCCTAAACTCCCCCCCCTCTTTCCCACCCCAATCTCCAAAGCAGAGCTCACTCAATGCTTGAAGTATTTTCAGCTGAAGTAGCAGCAACGGAAGAGAGCATTAACTTGATTGTTTGCAAGAGAGAGAGAGGCATACAGACAGGCAGGAAGGAGATGGAATCGAATGCTTTCGGTGCAATCTTTTGTGCTACCTTGTTCTACTCCCTCCACAGGGATTCATGTACCCTAGCAGGACTCACTGTTCCCTAATTCCTTTTCTTTTACTCTGTCGCCATTATCTCGCTTACCAGCTCTCTTAAGGCTTGAAGCCTCCCGGTGAAAAGCAAGTTGTAATCGTCCCTTGAGAGTGCATAAGGCAATCACATATACTCTTTGCTGTTCATTTTTTTAATGATTCCTATCTCGATCACTCTTTCTCTCGTTGACATTCCTATAAACCAAAAGTAAAAAATATGTGACATATCGCAAATAACTAATCATTTCTCGATTAGTCAATACACACATTATGCTCTGTTTATCGCGCATAGCAGACAATTAAATGCTTACAATTGATACTAATAAAACATCGGTTGTACGCTATAGTGAGGTGTATGGAGGCCATATAAATCTGGAGGAAAGTATTAAATTTTCTCTTGATATGCTCTACTAATTGAACTTTATTTCAACAAATAATAATTTTCGAACCTTAAAAAAATAATAAATTTAGCAAATTGCGTGAAATATAAAATTGTTATAATGTAGGCATAAGCTCTTTCCTAGTAATTTTGGTGATAGAACGAGGACATGATCGATGACTGCAAACTTAAACCCTCCTCCAATCACTCGTCAATTGTTTATTTTTTGTTGTCCCCCTCTTATCGAGTGTTTGTGCAATTCGATCAAAGAGTATTTGCTTCATCGTCTCCTCTACCCTATTGGTTCCCTTTACGCCACTTAAAACAATTGCAACGCCGTCCGCGCACAACCTAATCGCGAAGAGGGCTCTTCAAGTGGTCACGGAGGGAGGTGGATCCCCACTCCTGACATGTGCATACCTCATCTCTGAGTCCCTCCATTGTGTGCACATGAGCCTTGCGTTTCATTGTCCCCTCTTTACATGCTCCTTCTCTTCCCCGTCTGAATTATCTTCTTCCCTCGACTCATTGACTGTTGTTATTTGACTGTTGTTTGGCCCATCCTTTGAGTCGCCGACACGTTTTCATCTTCTTCCGCCATTTTCCAAGTCGGCGATCAGTAGAGAGTGAGTAAGTTCCTTCATAGGACGCCGCGCCGTGTAAACGAACGTGGGACGATAATGATAATTAATTTGGCACGAAGAATGTTTACTTTGACTGTGTTTTATTTATTGAATTGTTTATGACAGCATCCGAATAAAAACCTGAGCACATATTTATATCTGACAGCAGGTCGAACGTTTGTAAAATATATAGCTGTCTTTACGATAAATAGGGTAGAGGCAGTGCAGATACTCGCAATTGATACATGTGATAGCTAAAAACATCATACATTGCCCATATTAAATGCTATTTAAGATTTTAGATTAGGTATTATTTTTATTGTTTTAGCGTAGTTAGGCTTGGACCTTATTTTCACGTTGGAGTCTTAAATACAAAATTTAAACGCAGAACAGCTTGGGCAGCCGATGTAGTTTTGGCTAGTAGCAAATGGCACCCCACCATAGGGTCAGAAAATTATATTTTAATGTTTTTGCGATGATAATTTTTATTTCGATGGTGATTGATACATGCTGATAACGGTATTTTCTCCCTTAGGACTCAATGAATTTGACTTTGGTTCAGTTTCCAAATATTTAAGCGTTGATTTTCTTCAATACTTCATTTCGCGTCAAAGAAAGGATAGGGCATGGGTTTAACTGTATCAAATTTGAACCCCCTTTTGGCCAGTGTACGGGGGAGACATGGTGTACGGTGGTAGACTCGGCACCTGATATCCCGGATTTGGCGGGTGGGCTCCTCCCCTGGCAACGCGACGGTGCTGCTCCCGTGGATCCGATGCGAAAGTATTGTCTAGAAGTTCTCCCCTGATAACTCCTGCCTCACTGTCGCAGATCATTCCGATGACGAGGAAGACCACCAAAAAGCAAGCCAAAATCTTTCTCTGCATCCTGGAAATTTTTTAATTTCAGTTGAAAACATATTGTGAACTAAATTTACATATACTATTTCATAATATTCAAGGTGTTCGTTTAATTTTTCCAACACTTCTTATATGTTACATGAATTAATAAGACAGGCAGCGATGGCTTACGTTTCATTCTGACGGGTGCAATCTCTGACGGGTGCAAATGTAATTTTCACCATAATTTTATCGTATACATTACTATAGAATAAAAATTATTTTATTTGAGGTAATTAATTATGCATTCTACTGCTTTTACGATTTTGTAAAATTTAATGTGTTAATAACATATTATGCTAAAGCAATTTTAATCCTCGTAATCAGCAATGAGTAGCACATATTGTTCACCGTTGACTAAGTTATACCTTTCAATTATAATGGTTACTAAAGAATTTTGGGTGGATGATATGTTAATGGTTTCAATAATCTTAGACGACAAAAGAATATTTTCTACATCGTTACGGTCAATCAAAGGAATATTAGTCTTATTAATTTCATTCACTCCAGATTTAGAAGCTGGTATAAGTATGATTACCCATATACACCACGTACCTTATAATATGAAAATAAGTATCTCCGAGTAAAATCATCAATAGCTGTAGTTGTTAAATGTCAAATTGTAAACATATAGTGTGTCAGTTATCTTACCTTAACTTTTATGCTTAATCGTCTTGCAGTAACACTACGTGGGCACTTCTCTGCCGGCGTAGATGTGAATGCTGTGAAAATCTATCTCTCCGCATTATATATACAAATTTAGTGGAGCAATGAGAGATAAGGGCATCCTCTGAGGATAACGTCTAAAGAAAATGAAAGAATATACGATCAATTTTCCCAGAATCTGATCATTTCGATCTTCTCAATCGTAATCATTAAGGAAAGTCGCTCTTATTCGTTGAATTCCAATTAATAGCTTTGTCGAGGCAACTTCTCTGACCTTAATGTTTCTCAGATTCGACCAGGTCAAATTAGCTGAACTTAGAAACATTTCCAGTGGTTTTGCAATCGATAGCAATTTCGTGAAATTAGTGCACTTGATGCTCTTTCCTTAAAGTCATCCACTTAATGGCTTTTGTGAATGGCCTTATCAGTCATAGTTAACGTTTGATGTATATCCTGATGCCACCCATAGTTTTCCTCTAGCTCTTTCAATGTAACATTAAATAAAATACTTCGTCAATTTCCCATCGTGACTTATTTGGTGATCTGTTCTCAGTGTTTTTACCTTCCCTTCGAAATTGACACCACCACTATTTCGTTTTATCCATTCTTCCTTGTGTGTCGAATTACTTTATTGTTGCTACCTGTAATTTCTGGGATCCACCCTCAATAATTTTATTCATCCTTATTCAGTTGCCACAATTTTTTGTCCCTTTAAAGGTCGCATTAGCAAATCAAATCATACTATTTCTTTTAAGCCTTTTCTCATACAGGCCAAATGGTAATTATATTTCTTGAGCGATAAAATTGTCCGCAGATACCTAGTCCTAATTATGATTCATTTACGAAATTTTTTAGAAATTTTTAGAAATTTTACGAAACTCCTTTAGCAATTTCCCCAGCGATGTAAACTTTATTTATTGTGATTATGCGTTTTAACCCTAATCACCATTGATAATTACGAATATTTTAATAGCTCTGGTTCCTCCACTCATTTAAATTTTGTGATTTTCAATTTATCATGTAAAATAAATTTTATGACATGCATTAATAGGTAACGCATTGTATTTTCTATTTTCAGGTATGCTAGATATTGTTCTGTCCAGTGTGATTGTGTCCTTAATGCCGTGAGTAAAAATATCATTAGTGGTTCTTTTAAGTGTCTAAGTGTATTTGCATCAGAAATTATCGAACCCTTATTTTTCAATACAATTTTACCAGTGGCTAGTTTTTAATTAATTATTTTGTTTGTAAGAATAAGGAATTATTTCCACTGTTAATGCAGTTGATGCGAATTTTTTTTCGGTTTTCCCTCAATGGCTTAACCACTTTGAATTGAGTTATTAATAGAGACTTACCGTATTTTGACCGGCAAATTCGTATCAGGGAATATTGATACGATTCTTAGTGATTAAATGAAAAAGGGTTTACAACTCCCGCTGAACGATGCTTTGGGCATTGGTCCATGCGTTGACCTGATGATTGCATGATTGACTGAACTCTTTGTCGATAGGACAGAGAAGTTGAAAAGAGATACCACTTTTACACCGCCAATACCCACAATTTTCTCAGAGGTAATAACTCTTCAGGGTCATGGAACTCGTTCGGACATATCATTTTTTCTGAAGGCGTATCAGTTTTTATTCTCATATGTATGTGCTTTTATGATCAAGATGAATTGTTGAAATGGCCATTTTTTTCTCATTTCCACTAACTGACAATAAAGATCTTGGAAAATTAAAATACCCTTTTTATTCTTCTCTTTCGTCGGGACATTTCGAGTAAGTATTTTACTAATTTTGAGTTGGACAGTGGCTTCGTGAGAAATTGAATCGTTATTTTTCCTTTTCTGATTTCTAAATTTATTGTTGTAAATGCATCTGGTCGGTCTCAATCGATCCAATACGATAATTCTTCTCCATGCCTCCATATTCTTCACGAAATATCTTCCTCTGCCATCACACTTTAGATGAATTTATGACAACATAATACAGCTGATAACAGTTATTGCACTGGAAATATTAGAATTTGGCTTTTTAAGTACCATTAAAGACGTTCTGTTGTATATGCTATGACAAACTGGTAAAATGATAATTACCATAAATATGCACATGATGAAGAAGCATTGGCATTAAACAAAAATATTATTTAATAGATCAGTGCCAATTCATTAAGTTGAAAGCCTTTAAAATATATTAGGAGTCGTTAAATGTTTCAAGTAAAATTCTATATTTTTAGTGAATCATGGTATATGAATGACGAGATTAATACGAAGAATAATAATCCCTGCACGCTTGACATGTTTTTCCCTCCAGGAACTATTCTTCTGTGCTGAAGCTTTGTCTCGCACATAGAACCTCATAATAAGTAAGCCTTTGCCTGAGGGGATCGCTATTGCTAAAATTTCATTCATCGAAAGGCGAAGCATAGTAGTCAGGCATCCCACATAACCACGATTACAAGGGCATTTCAAAGTAAATAATACGAAATATTATTATATATACTATTCCGAAAGAGGGTCTATTCCCTGTTTTCATTGTTTGTATCACTTATGGAGGCGATTCAATGTTTATATTTCTGCCTGCCAGTCTTACCTTGATTACCTATCATTTTTTATCACTATGCGGTGAGAAACTCTTGATGAAATGCTGTATATGATAAAAAAAAACATTTACCAGAGCAGCTAATCATGATATTGATTTAAATAAAATTATTTCACTTTCCATGTTTTTGTTCTTTCTGGTTAAAAAAAAATTATGAACAGGATTGCGAAGGACGCGATATAGTGTTAGGGAGAGACAGAAAGCAGTTTTAAATATTTTGCTTCACGTTTCTATTCCAACGTTAGTTCATATAGATAAAACAATGCATATTTCTAATTTTAAGTAATTATTTGATAACTTCATGTTTTTAACTCTTTATGGTAATGCAAAATTTGTTTTTGGATGGATGATGTTGTTTAGTATTTTATCATTGTTTTCCTTCTTTTTTATTTTTTTAAACTTATTTTTGTAATATTATTACATTTTATGTATCAAAAATTAGTAAAATGTAGAGAATACAGAAGCTGCTGAATACTTGCAAGAGAACAGGGATGCTAAAAGTCATTCCTTTAGTTTCTGCCTTACCAGTGCCTCTTTACCTATAATATCTGTCGTTTTGGTCGCTATATGCTTAGCAATTTTGATTGAAACAATGTTTATGTTTTAATAAACTTATTTGAGCAGCTAATACTGTTATTTAAGTAAAAGTAGTTCGCAATTAAATTTTGGTAACCTTGTTTAATAATGGACGTGATTGTTCAAGTCCGAAAGACGCAATATAGGGTCAGGAACAGAGAGAAAGAACATTCTCATATATTTTGCTTCAAATTTTTATTTCCATGGTGCTACATTTTAAGTAAAATTATGCACATTTCTATTTTCAAGTAAAGTTCATTTGTTCATAATTTTATCCCTCAATAGTGCTGGATATTCGGTACAAATTTTGCCCGTGGGTGGACAATATCGTTCGGAAGTTCATAATGGTGTACCCTCTTGACCCTTGTAAGGACGAGAAGTAGTGGCAGGAGAAGGATCACAGTCTGGGTTATTCGGATGTCCTAGATACACGTTTCCACCCCTGGCAACGCGACGATGCTGCTCTTGTGGATCCGCTTCGAAACTCTTATCCAGAAATTCCTCGTGGACCACTCCCGTCTCACTGCCGGCAATCATTCCGATGATAAGAATGACTACCAAACTGCAGAGTAAAATCTGTTTCTGCATCCTGAAAATAGATTTAATTTAAAGTCTCGAGGTGAATCAAATGGACGATCCTATAGATATGCACCAACAATAACCCAGGTTCTTGCTTTAATTACTGAAACATCAATATCTATTTAGTTCTTTAAACCTTCATGAAATACACCCAGGTAGCATTTGTTGCGACCATCAGCGATGACTCTAATTTCTTACTTGCTCGAGCCCATGAGAGGGGAATAGCATTTTATAATAACTTTTGACGCAATTATATCCTAATGTAATTCTCGCTGAGCCATTCGTTAATGGTTTTAATGATATTGGCTTGCAAAGATTCAAGTAGATTTGTTTTATTCATCAAGATCAATCGTCGCAAATATGATGATATTAATTCCACTAAAATTGTGAAGGCTATCTGAGCCTAGGTTGTATAGTTGAATACCAATCTGAATTCATAATCCTCGTACAAATTTCCCACTCGATGAACTTTTTTCAAAGTTTTGCCATTAAATTCTCCGTATCTAAGTATCAATATTTTTAGTACTTTTAAGTATTCAATAATGAAGACACTATGGTTTAGTGATCTTATAAAATCTGCTGCTTTATGTGTATATATGGACTTGCCACAGTGATAACTTTAGGAAGTTACCCGCAAAGCACAAATTGTGTGAAAAATCCACAGAGAAAAAAATCAAGTCAAGAGTGAACACTCTTATGTGTTCAAAGTTTGGGCTTTTCTCCCCGGCAGTGGCACTGTTCGCTCAATTTGGACTGCTTGTCTCATCATAAGCTCAGCAGTCCATACCACCTTGTCCGCTATAGTCCGAAAATGTCCACAGATGAGAATGACGCCTCAGTAGCTTAACTGGCTAAAGCACTCGACCGGATATTGGAAGATTTGGGTTCCGGTCAAGGCAAAAGATTTTTTCTCCGTGGATTTTTCGCGCAATGATAAATAATGTTTCCTCTTTGGAATTTCTGAAATGATGATATCTTACCTTAACTCTTTTGCCTTTACTTCTTGCCTTACGGTGTGGACACTTCTCAGCCGAGGGAGATGTGAATGAAGTGAAAACCAATCCTTCCTCTTTATATATATGGGGCAGTGAGAGATAAAATCATAAAACATCTTTAACGATGATCTGTCACATGAAAAACATCTTTCAAGATAAAATCGTCTTTAACGCGTAAGGAAAAATGAAGGAAAATTGTATCCATCTTGTCAGAATCTGGACATTTCAGTCTCCGACGCAATTAGGGAAGAAAGACGCTCCCTTGATTTCCCTTGATTCCCTTGATTTCGATGACGCATCCGAAGTATCTCTTCGCTCTCTGACTTTAATGCTTCTCAGAGTCGACTGGGTATGATATGAGATGGACTCTTCAATAATCTAAGTTTTTTTATAGCTTTTTGATAAATTCGTTTTCTTGATGCATTTTCCTGGGAGGCAATCGCTGGCCTTTCAGATTAACTTGATTCAGTTATATCCTAAAATTTTATGTTAATTCCGATGCCACACATCGTTCCTTTTTTGGCCATTCTACGTGGCGTTAGTCATTTAAATCATCAACATGTCATCTTGTCGTGTTTTTTCATTGTTTAATCAATTTTTATACCTTCTATAAAAACATTACCTATTTCGAAACATATGGAGTATTGTTCTTGAAGGAAGTGAGACATGGACAATGATTGCAGCGGAGATATCAAGGGTAAGGTCGTTTGAAACATTGCACTATGTATAAAAATTACTAACTATAAAATAAATACGAATTATCAATTTGGCTTGTTTTCTCACTCCGTGCATCTAATGTAATGCTGTTGAGTCAATCAGCTAAAGGATATTATCCGAAATACATAAAATATAGTATTCCCTATTTCCTGGTATGCTAAGTATTGTCCTGTGCTGTGTAATTTGTTCTAAAGGCCGCGAGTATAAATGTAATACGAGTACTTGGCTTTCTTGGCATCAGGGTTATCATCGTCTTAAAAAATTGTGTGTATTCATAATTTTTCAATGTATTTAATAGGAACAAGGCGTTACCGTTTTTTAAGATCAGGACATTATATCCCATTGTTATAGTATAGGTGAGGATCATTTCTTTGGATTTCCCGTACCTACTTCAATTCCAGTATTAAATGACATATTTTTACATTTTAAACTACATTTTGGAAACTAGTACTACTTATAAAATAATATTTTTTCATAGATCTTACTAAAAAAATGTTCGTTCATGAATCTGTTGACGCGATCCGCCAGATGTAATCGGTCATACTTTGAAAGGGAGAGTGATAAAGAAAAATACACTGCCTTACAGAATTCGGGCGTCAGAGACCATAGGGGGAGGAGGGAATGGAGGAAAGGAGGGTTAAAAGACCGCTTTACACGGGGCACGGAATTGCGCAGGTTAGAGCTGCATTAATTTCTAAAATGGCGTGGAATTGCGCGAACGCATGAGCGAAATTAGAACAGAGGCTATTTTGCCGTCTTGCATGTGTTTTAGCAATTCAAAAAAACTTCTTCACCATCCTGCGAACACAATGGATATTGGTTTAAATTACTCGTCTGAGTAGAAGTCGGATATTCTTAACGCTATCCTTATGCTTGTCCATCTCGGTGTGTATTTTTACTTGTGCGATAGAAAGATGTATGCATGCGAACTATGCTGTTATTTAATAGAGTTTCCAGATATATTAAATATTACCGGAGTTTATATTTGCTGAGAATTCAATTAAGTGATACAGTGTTTATGAGTCTATAATGGGCTAAGAATTGACCAGACTGCTTGATTACTTTAGTTCCTCGCAATGGGAGAGTTGCAGCGTAATTAAATTCCACAGTGAAAGTGATTCGCAGAAAAATACTTCATACATTATAAAATGTTGAACCCTTCAATTTTTAGGAAGTGTAATATTCACATTTGGAAAAAGGAAATTTTTAAATGGAGCGTGTTTCTTTTCTACAATATCAACCCTTTTGCCCGTCCAACTTGGAACAAGTCTGATGGTAATGAATGTAGAAAAAAATTATTAAATGTGGCGGAACATATAAACAATCTATAAAATAAGTCTCTTTATGCAATATTTTTTCCGATAACATTGTCGTGGAATCTATATATCATAATTACCAGAAATTTTCCACATATAGTTTTGTCTCCTGATTGGGTTTAATATATTTTCAATTATCTCCTCACCTATAAATACAAAATTTATTGAAACCCGTGGGAAAATATTTGAATCAATCGCTTCTAAGTTAGCAGTAATTTTAATTGATTGATGTGTTAACATTTTTGAGGCCAAACTGGAAGTTATTCTCCGTTATGGTAATGGAATTTCGTTACAAAATAAGTGTCACACAAATAAGGAATTAATATAATGAATAGTTTCGGGCGTTACTTGGTGGAAATCCTTTAACGTAGAACCTGAGGGAATAAAAACATGGATTTTTTGACATGGTGATTAATTATGACCAACAGAGGTACAGTTTTTAAGACAAGAATTACGTAAAACTTTAAGATAGAGTAACTGTGTAACATTTTATTAAAATTTTATGCATATTACACAAATTCAATTGATCTTCACTTTGATGTTACGCTCTAACGAAACTATGGTCGGTCATAATAAAATATTTAGGGGTTCGGCAGGTTAGACTCCGTTAGATTCCCAAATTTCCCATCAAAGCAGAATAATGAGATAGAGGAAATTTGTTGAAAAGTGTATTGAAGAGGAATGATTTCGGATGTGGGGCTCCTGAAGAAGGTGGCCGCTTTGATTGGCGTGTGACTCCTGAGCGGGTGTGGTAAACTGAAATAGGGGCGTGCAGACGGCATGTGATCCTATTAGGCATCTGGTAAATAATCTTCCCATACTTACCACGATCCTCGTCCTTAAGTCTATGCTCATATTTCAAATAACCTTGTTTAACCGGCCAAAGTTGTGTTTTCTTTCGTCATTTCCAATATCTCGTGAAAATTTACATCTTCTTCAACAGCATAATAGATTTCCATTATTCCATCGATTTCAACTTATATTGACAGCAAAAAATATTCTACCACATGAATAATATTTTAACAGTTATACTTTCTGAAGGTGCCTACAAATGCCGAGAGATATTAAATTTTGATGAATTTTGTCAAAAGAAATTCTCTTGGTAGTAGTGGGTTGTCGGCCAATGAGCTGAAGGGAGACCATATTTCCTCCTGCATTCGTAGAAATGAAATATAGAGATATTTAACACTGGGAATGGACGGATATGAGATGTTCTCACAAGCCTCTCTAAGCATCATTCTCAGAACTCAACGGTTATCTCAAGATAGTCAGTCCAAAATTAGTATTTAAAGCCAAATGAGATCTTAAGTTTTCATTCACAGCCACAGAGAGGGAGGAATAGCATCAATTTCATCTCACACAACAGCTGAACTAAACGAGGGAAAAGTGAGTACCTACTTCAGTAACTTTCTTATTTATTAGGAGTTGAAGGAATAAAAACTTGTCTTTTTCTACGTAGTGATTTGTTCTGACCGACTACAGTTTCGTTAGATCGTAACATTATCAAAATGAATTTTAATTTCATTTCATTGTATAATTATAAATTTTTGACAATGTTACAGTGCAACTATGCCATGGCCGATCAGAATTAAACACCATGTGAAAAGAGCCAAGTTTTTATTTCTTCAGATCCTACGATAAAGGATTTCCACCAAGTTACGCCCGCCACTATACATTATATTCACTTCTAATTTATGTCATATTTATTTTGGAATATATTTAATTACCGTAACAGAGTATTTTCTGGTTTGGTCTCTAGGAATTTTTTATTACAATAATTTAAAATTAATGGTAATTTTCCAGTTATGGGTCAAAAAATTTCAAATCCCGACTGGTTTCAATATATTTTGTGTTAACAAATCTAGTGATAATAGAAAATGTATTGAAACCAATCAAGAGATTAAACAAGATGTAAAAAATCGCCGGTAATTATGATTTATAGATTCCACAACCGTGTTATCTGAAAATATTAGATAAAATGCATATAATGAAATATCATATATAATTACATGCTCATTTCAAAATATTTACCAGATTTTTTACCATCAGAACGCTACCTGTTCAAATTTGGAATGGCAAAAGGGTTAATAGTGAAGAATATAAATACGCTATCTTTCAAAATTTGCCTTTACAAAATGTAAAAATTTCTCTGCCTAGAATTTAAAGGGGCAACACTTAACAATACATACGACATATTTTTCTGCTTATTACCTTCACTCCTTCACTGTAAAATGTGATTACAATGCACCTCTCCCACTGCGGGGACCTAAAGTAATGAAGCAATGTGGTCAATTCTTAGCCCATTGCAGACTCATTTATATAGTATCACTTATTTGAATTCTCAACAAATAAAAGTCTCAGGTATTATTTAATATAGCTAATAAATCTATTATATATAAGTCTATTTCGCACGGATTAAATCATTTTAGCGAAATAGTAAAAACACACACCGAGAGTGACAAGCATAAGGATAGCGTTAAGAATATCCGGCATCTACTCCGACGAGTAATTAAAACCAAAATCCATTGTGTTCGCAGGATGGTGAAGAAGGTTTTGTTATGTTGCTTGGCGTTCGCCCTTTTCATCGGAATTATTGGACGTGTTGAGGCTGGAGTGATGGCGAGGGAAGACGTGTTTGACGATACTTTCGCAGCGGAGCCACTGGAGCAGCATCGTCGCGTGGCTAGGGGAGGTTGGGGATATAAAGGAGATCAACCGCCGACCCCAGGTCCTTATACTTCTCCTCCGGTTTATACTCCTGCTCCTCCCGTCTACTCTGGCCAAAAAGGAACACCTTTATGAACCACTCATCCAAAGAGGCAAAATATTGTGATGCAGTTGTATCATGAAGAAGTGCTAAATAATATGAAGATGGCAGAAATATTTAAAAATAAACTACACATGGTTTTATCAACGTGTATCACCGTTGAAATAAAAATTTGACGAAAAATTAAAATTTTCTTTCTCCCTTCGTGACTGTATGTCGTATCCATCGGTACTTAATAATCCTGATCATCATAATTGAAACCAGAAACGAAAATATAAATAATTTTATTGAAACCGCTTTATTATTTCTTTTAAGTCAAAGTTTATAAATAAATACATTATTTAATTGAAAATATTTTACCACAAAGCGATTAAAAATGACTGTTATTGGAGGTAAGATGATATAGACAAGCTGAAATATTAATATTTAATTGCAAAATTCCTATTCTTCTAACAATAACAACAACAATCAGCGGATCCACGTATCTCCATATTGCAATGATCGTTGTACCATAAAATTAGATAAAGGAAACAGACCCTCTCTCTCTCTCTCTCTGATTTATTTTTCGTTTGTGTTGAACTTTTTTTTAACCCTAAAAACGAATTTTGATAATTTTTGTTGCTGGTAATTGAAGAAAAAAGTATCTCATCACAAAGTAGTCAATGATTCCAGTGTATTCTGAAGAACACCCGATTATAACCCCTTCTTTGAGCAAGCGCATCAGGTGTAGAAATCCAAGAGGAAATGACTGTCAATTGGGTTTTACGATTCATTGAAGTCCACATTTCATTCGTGGCATTGAATAATGCGATAGCCGGCTATTAATCGACGCAGAACTCTCTCACAAAGGAACTTAGCTCTTCTCAAAACTGCTTATTTTCATCATCTCTGTAGTGTTTGCGGTTTCCTCGATATTTTAACCTGCTCTCACTCACCGGTGGAAAATGCTCATTTATGCAAATGATCAGTATAAATTACTTTATTTAACTTAGTTTTTTCGACAGGTGAGTATTGTTAGAATTTTTGGGAACTTTTGAGAGAGAGAGAGAATTAAGAACATCGTCCAATATATTTACAATGGATTGCGAGTATCTGGGCCCATAACCTGTTAGAATTTATGGGAACTTTTGAGAGAGAGAGAGAATTAAGAACATACGTAGTTCGACCGATAACACAGGGCACACATCTTTATTCTAGGAAGACTCAAAGAACAGTAAGTATATAATATCCAGGCACTACAATACAGTAAACAGATTACTACATAACAACACAGTAAACAGATTACATAACAACAAGTATTTATTTTTCAGGCAATAGAAATATTTTTGGCTGATTCCCATTCGGGAACGTGCTTGAAAACGCACTTAAAAAACATCGTTCGGGTTTTCTTTCATAATATCTCATAATTAGGCGGTAAAGAAATAGGATGTACAAAAAATAATGTTAATCAGTTGGTAAGTTATTTTGGCCTTGAAAGGATTAATGGCAGGGTAACATAGCGATCTTGCTGGAACAAGAATGGATTAGAAATCATAGAAAATAAAAATTGGTTGTGTGAGAAGCCTATTGGGGGAGAAAATAATTTTCAGAGACAAGCAAAAATTTTCACAACTAAGGTACCAATGAGCTATAGTAGGTTAATTTCTCCTCGCGTCTCGGAATTTTCTCCATAATTCCAATGCTTCTAAAAACGTACGAGTTTTTAGATGCTACTACTAGATGATTTGTGAACTTAGTATCAACGAAATCGTGACAGCTCCAGCTGATGGTTTGCATATATACCCTTTAAAACTAAACAGTTAAAAGTTCTTGTTGAATTCCATTCAGGCTCTTTACCTGGTGACCTTTGCTTTTGTTAAATTTTGAGAAGCGAGTATATATCATCATCATAATCCCCTGATATATAAAATGCTGATACAGGACATGAGAAAAAATGCTGCTTAAACCCGGTAAAGAAACCGATAGTAATTCTTAGCCATTCGTAGAAAAAGAATCTGTTGTAATTAATAATTATTCTGTTGTTCGACTAGTTAATGTTATTCCTCTCAAAATCAATGGCGCGCTAAGAGTAAGGATATCAGTAATTTTATTTCCGCTGTCTCCACGCAATATTTCTTTCTCGGTTCTGCAAACCTATAGGTTTCACTAAAGAACTGTTGGATTTATTAAGAGTACGTGTATAGTATGTACTTCAGACTAGCCATGATTTGAAAATACAAAAAAATTGTATTTACAAATCATGGGTAGTCTGAGGATGTGAACAATTATCATATTCTTTCTCTACGCATGGCTAAGATTGCGACATACACTCTATACGAAAATTCTATACGCAAGACCCGTTGCCTCTTTTGAAAGGACACGTGGTTTATATCGAGACAGCGAATCATGTAATTCTCACCAAAATTCTATAGAGCCACTTAGACCGACCATCTCCGATTAGGAGAATTCTTTACCTTTTTTTCGTTTTCTTCTACCAAGTTAGCACTATTGAAACGGGCGAGGGAAAGACGTAATTTATATGCATATTTTATCCGCGTCAATAATGAGTACAACCATGTGACGGGATGATTTCCGAATGGGAGTGCATTGTCAATTCAATGTACAAGAAGCGGGAATGAAGTGTCACTCTTTCAAGATGGCGCTAGTCGTTTTGAGGGTCCTTAGACACGTAGGTCAAAATATTTACTTTCCGCTGAAGTTACTATTTGTATGTTATTGGAAATAGAGCCTGGAAGGGACTAAAAGGATATAAAAAATATCTCACCCACGTAAATAATAAATGCCACGATGTGGAGGGGTTTGGCAGGTTTCCGTAAGACTCACAATTTCCCATCAAAGCAGCATAAGGAGAGGGAGGGAAGTTGTTGTAAAGTGTGTTGGGGAGGAGTGAGTTCGGATGTGGGGCTTTTGATGGGAGTGGCCACTTGGATTTGTGTGTGACATATGAGTGGGTGTGGGAAACTGTATGCTGGGCGTGTAGAATGAGTGTGAATGGTAATTACAAGGAGGAAGGGCGGAAGACGGCCAGGAATGACGGATAATGCAAGCTTTATCGGATTGCGTCCTTTGTTGAATTGTTTTTTTTTGTGCTAGAAGTATTGTAAAATTTCCGGTTGGCGATCCAGGCTCTCACTAAATCACGAATATTCAGTAACCTATCCAAGCTATTTTCCTTCACTTACAGCATAAATTGTAAAAATTACTTTCTGGAGTTAAAAAATTTGTTCAAACCAACGAAAAATAAACGAGAGACAAAGGGTATGTTTGCTTTTCTAATTTTATGGCACAAAAATCATTGAAATATGGTGATACGTGGATCCGCTGATTATTGTTAAGATAATAAGAATTATACAAGTCAATAGTGATATTTTTAACTGCCAGGACCAGCACTACAGGACTTCGACTCTAACGGCTGCCATTTTTAATCGCTATGTGTTAAAATATTTCAAATTAAATTATGTATGTATTTGAAAACTTTGACTAAAGACAAATAAGTAATAAAAGCGGATTCAGTAAAATTGTTTTACTTTTTATTTATTTTCGTTCCTGGTTTCCACTATGATGAACAGGATTATTAAATACCGATGGATGCGATATACACTCACGAAGAGAAAATAATTTTTTTAATTTTTCGTAAAAATTTTATTTCAACGGTGATACATGTTGGTAAAATGATGTTTATTTTATTTTCAAATATTATTTGACATCTTCATATTTTAAGCACTTCAGTATGTTACAAATGCATCACAATATTTTGTCCATTGATGAATGGTTTATGTACGAAGTTCATAATTTTGTTCCTTTTTGGCAAGAGGTCGGCCATGGGTCGGCGGCTGATATCCTTGATATTCTTTATATCCTCCCCTAGCGGCGCGGCGATGCTGCTCCTGTGGTTAACCAACTAAATTGTCGTCCAAACGTCCCATCTGCCCTTCCCTAAAAGTTTGAATAATGTGTTCCAATTGTCCGGCGTAGTTCAAAGGAGGAGGAGTATAATCAGAAGATAAAGTATAAGGAGCTGAAGGTATATTATGAGGAGCATGGGTCGACTGCTCACATGGTTGACATTTCCTAAAAGTTTGATAAATGTGTTCCATTTGTCCAGCGTAGTCCAAAGGAGGAGGAATATAATCAGAAGGTAAAGTATAAGCAGCATGGGTGGGCTGCTCACATGGTTGACATCCCCTGGCCACGCGACGGTGCTGCTCCTGTGACTCCACTGCGAAACTATCGTCCAACACTTCCTCCCTCACCATCACTTCAGCCTTACCACTTTCAATCATTCCGATGAAAAGGGCGAACGCCAGAAAGCACACCAAAACAGTCTTCACCATCCTGCAAATACAATTGACATTGTAGGTTCGAAGATTTTCGCGGCGTTGGTTAGATGATCTTTCCATATTATTCGGGTTTTTTCACCGCGTTTGTTGTATTTTAAAGACAACAGTTTCGCCGGCGTTACATTCGGCGTCTTCAGGTCGAAGGTAACATTTTTGGAAATTTTTTTCCTCCTTTTATAGGCATTTCAACAGAGATCAAGGCTACAGCTTGTATACTGCTTGGAAGAGGATTCTCCAACCACCAACAATGAGAGATGGACAACCGGCCAATGAGAGAGCAGCAACGGATCAGCAGCCGCCGCCGCCTATATAAGGCGAAAAATTTTCCAAAGGCGGAAAAAAATTTCCTAAAATTTTACCTTCGACCTGAAGACGCCGAATGTAACGCCGGCGAAACTGTTGTCTTTAAAAAACAACAAACGCGGTGAAAAAACCCGAATAGAATGGAAAGATCAACAATTGATATTGATTTAAATCACTCGTCTGAAATTAAAGTAGTAATTCTAGACTTCATCCTTACGCATGACCATCTCGGTATGTATTTTTACTGGTGCGATAGAAGGATTGTATGCATGCGAACTAGGCTGTTTTTTAATAGAGTTTCCAGCTATATTTAATGACACCGGAGTCTTTTATTTCCTGAGAATTCAATTAACTAATAGAATGTTTATGACTCTATAATGGGCTAAGAATTGACCAGACTGCTACATTACTTTAGGTCCTCGCAGTGGTAGAGATGCAGCGTAATTACATTCTACAGTGAAAGTGATTATCAGAAAAATACGTCATACATTATAAAATGTTGACCCCTTAATATTTTAGGGAGTGTAATATTCACATTTGGAAAACGCAAATTTGTAGAGAGCGCGTATTTCTTTTCTTCTATATCAACCCTTTTCCCCATCCGAAGTTGAACAAGTCTGATGGCAATGAATCTAGAAAAAAATTATTTAATGATGCAGTACATATATACGAGTTATAAGATAAGTCACTTTATGTAATATTTTTTCTGAAAACATTGTAGTGGAATCGATAAATCATAATTAACAGCAATTTCCATATCTTTTTTAATCTCTTGATTGGTTTTAATACATATTCAATTGTCTCCACACCTGTTAGTACAAAATCAATTGAAACTCGTCGGGAGATTGAAATTTTTGAATCCATCGCTTCTAAGTTAGCAGTAATTTTAATTTATTGGTAAGTTAAAATTTTTGCAGTCCAAACCGGAAGTTACTCTCTGTTATGGTAGTGAAATTTCGTTGCAAAATAAGTATAACAGAAATAAGGAATTAATATAATGAATAGTGGCGGGCGTAACTTGGTAGAAATCCTTTAATGCAGGACCTGAAGGAATAAAAACATTGCTTTTTTGACATGGTGATAAATTATGACCGTCAGTGGTACAGTTTTTAAGATAAGAATTACATAAAACTTTAAGATAAAGTAACTGTGTAACATTGTATTAAATTTTAATGTAATTCACACAAATGCCATTAATGTTCACTTTGACAATGTTACGCTCTAACGAAACTATGGTCGGTCATAATAAATCATCATGTAGAAAAAACCAACTTTTTATTCCTTCAGCTCCTAATAAATATGAAATTTATTGAAGTAGGTACTCACTTTTCCCTCGTTTAGTTCAGCTATTGAGTGAGATGAAATGGATGCTATTCCTTCCTCTCTGTGGCTGTGAATGAAAATAAAGCTCTCATTTGGCTTTAAATACTAATTTGAGAGTGACTATCTTGAGATAACCGTTGAGTTCTGAGAATGATGCTTAGAGAGACTTGTGAGAACATCTCATATCCTTCCATTCCCTGTGGAAAATATCTCTATATTTCATTTCTGCAAATGCAGGAGGAAATGTGGTCTCCCTTCAGCTCACTCGGCGACAACCCCTTACTGTCCAGAGTATGTTTTATTACAATTTTTATAGAAATTTCATATGGTCCTCTCCATAAGTATGTTCCTTCGGGAAATATGGTTTTAAAAATATTATGCAAGTGTAACAATATTTTCTTTGCTGGCAACTTGTGTGACGTATTTGCATATCACAATGACATTCAGAAATATGCGGAATATATCACGAGAGGAATAAGTTAACAAGTCAAGCATGGAAATAACCGCTCGTGTGCCCTTCACAGACTATCCCTCATAGATGCGGTTAGGTTAAATGGCAGCGTAATATGCCGATATTGCTAGACAAAGGAGACAGCAGAGAGAGTAGAAAGGAAATAATTGGTAGCGTATGACTCATATTGGGAGAGGAAAGAATTTTCTGAAACGATAAAAAATGTTGGCTACTCAGGTAGCCAATCGACATTAATGGGTTAATTTCTCTTTGCTTCTCGGAATTTTATCCATAACTCCGATGCATCTAAAATAATATTAGATGTTACTACGTAATGGTTTTTCAATTTAGCATCAGCAAATTTGTGACAGGTCTTGCTGATGGTATGGCATTTACCTTTTAAAATTAAGAAGTAAAAATATCTTTTTTTTTAATTCTTTTCGAGCTCTTCACTTGGTGATGTTCTTCAATTTGGTAAAGTTTTGAGAAACGACTCGTGTATCATAATCGTAATCTCCTAATAATTTGAAAATTCTGAGTCACAACTTAAGAAGAAATTCGGCGTGCCACCCGGTAAAGAAACCAATAATAATTCTACGCCTTACGTGGAAAAAGAATATGATCATTCTTAACATATTAACACTTGCCATGATTTATAAATACATCTCAAATTAATTTGTATGTAATGAATGTATAAATGTAATTGTATCTCAAATTAATTATTATGAGAGTAATGTAAATCTTATATTTTGTGATACTTTTGACTTTATCCCCAAAATAAAACGAATATTCTTTATGCAAGAATCTTGTGACTCTATGCCTCTTCTGACAGGACACGTGGTTTATATCGAGGCGGCGAATCATGTAATTCTCACCAAAATTCTATAGAGCCATTTAGATCGTCCATCTCCGCTAAGGAGAATGCTTTACCTTTTTTTCGTTTTTTTCTACCAAGTTAACACTATTGAAACGGGCGAGGAAAAGACATAATTTATATACATATGTTATCCACGTCAAAAGTGAGTACAACCGCGTGACGGGGTGATTTCCGAATGGGAGTATATTGTCAATTCAATGTACGAGAAGCAGGAATGAAGTCTCACTCTTTTAATAGCGCTGGTCGTTTAGATGGTCCTTATACACGTATGTCAAAATATTCAATTTCTGCTGAAGTTACTATTTGTATGTTACTGGACATGAGGTCTGGATGGGGCTAATGGGATGGATAAAAAATATCTTATCCACGTAAATTATAAAGGCAACCATATGGAGGGGTTTGGCAGGTTTCCGTTAGACTCACAATTTCCCATCAAAGCAGCATAAAGATAAGGACGGAAGTTGTTGTAAAGTGTGTGAGAGAGAATTGAATTCAGATTTGGGGCTTTCGAAGGGAGTGGCCGCTTTGATTGGCGTGTGGCATATGAGTGGGTGAGGGAAACTGTGAGCTGGGCGTGCAGAATGAGGGTGAGTTGTAATTACAAGGAGGAAGGGCGGCAGACGGCCAGAATTGACGGAACATGCATACTTTATGGGAGTGCGTCCTTTGTTGAACTAGTTTTTATTTGTTCTTGAAGTATTGTAAACTTTCCGGTTGGTGATCAAGACTCACTAATTCACGTACATTCAGTAGCCTATCCACGTCATTTAATTAACTTACTCCCAAGAAAAATAATAGGTCTATAGTAAAAAATTAGTCCAAAACAAATGAAAAATAAACGAAAGAAAGTGGGTCTGTTTCCTTTTCTAATTTTATGGATCAAAAACTATTTAGATGTGGAGATTTAAAGATCCGCTGCTCATTGTTAAAGGAATAAAAATTCTGCTAGTCAATAATAGTAATTGTGGTAAAATTTTTTACATTAAATGATATATTTATGTATTTGATGTATTTAAAAACTTTGACAAAAGTCAAATAATAAAAGTGGTTTCAGTAAAATGATGTTACTTTTAATTTTTTATCGATCCTGGTTTCAATTGTGATGAACAAGATCATTAAACACCGATGGACGCGACACACACTCACGAAGAGAAAAAGCATATTTTAATTTTTTGTCAAATTTTTATTTCAATGATTATACATTTTAATAAAATTATGCGTATATATTTTCAAATAATATTTGTCACCTTCATATTTTTTATCACTTCTTTGTGTTACATATGCATCAAAATATTATTATTGCAATATGGATGAATGCTTCATAAAGGTGTTGAATTTTGGCAAGAGTAGACGGGAAGAGAAGTAGTATAAACAGGAGGATTAGTATAAGGAGCTTGGGTCTGCGGTTGATCTCCTTTATATCCCCAACCTCCCCTGACCACGCTACGATGCTGCTCCTGTGGCTCCGCTGCGAAAGTATCGTCCAACACTTCCTCCCTAACCATCACTCCAGCCTCAACACGTCCAAATATTCCGATGAAAAGGGCGAACGCCAAACAACATAACAAAACCTTCTTCACCATCCTGCAAATACAATGGATTTAGGTTTTAATTACTCGTCTGAGTATATGCCGGACATTCTTAACGCTTTCCTTATGCTTGTCACTCTCGGTGTGTATTTTTACTATTTCGCCAAAAAGGATTTAATGCATGCGAAATAGACTATAAGTCGTACATAGTAGATTTTTATAGAGAAGCAGATAGTAGATATAGTAGATTTATTAGCTATATTAAATAATACGAAATCTTTTATTTGTTAAGAATTCAAATAAGTGATACAATATATATTATATATGTGAGTCTGTAATGGGCTAAGAATTGACCAAACTGCTTAATTACTTTAGGTCCTCGCAGTGGGAGAGGTGCAGCGTAATAAGATTCTACAGTGATAGTAATTAGCAGAAAAATATGTCGTATATATTGTAAAGTGCTGCCCCTTTAAGTTCTAGGCATACCAATTTTTACATTTTGAAAAGGCAAATTTTGAAAGAGAGCGTATTTTTATTCTTCAATATAAACCCTTTTGCTATTCTAAGTTTAAACAGGTAGCGTTCTCATCGTAACAAATCTGGTAACTGAGCCTGATAACAAACTTTGAACTGAGCCTGTAATTACATATGATATTTCATTATATGCATTTTATCTAATATTTTTCAGATAACACGGTTGTGGAATTTACAAATCATTGTTATCAATTTTTTTTATTATTATTCCACATCTTGTGTAATCCCTTGATTGGTTTCGCTACATTTTCTATTATCACTAGACCTGTTAATACAAAATGTATTGAAACCAGTCGGGATTTGAAATTTTTCAATCTATCTCTGGAAAATTGCCAGTGATAGTCATTTTTTCCTACGAAAAAATTCCCGGAGACATAGCCAAAATTTACAGTCTGTTATTGTAATGGAATTTCTTTGCAAAATTAGTGTAACGAAAATAAGGAATTTGTATGATGAAAAGTGGAGGGCGTAATTTGGTGGAAATCCTTTAACGTAGGAAATGAAGGAATAAGAACTCCGCTTTTTCCACACGGTATTCAATTATGACCGTCCACGGTTTCGCTATAGTGTTACACTATCTTGAATATTTATAGTATTCATACAAATTAAATTTTAGTTCACTTTGATAATGTTACGCTCTTAGGAAACTATGGTCGGTCGTTCATAATTAATCACCATGTAGAGAAAACCAAGTTTTTTTTCCTTCAACTCCTAATGAATAAGTAAGTTTATAAAGTAGGAACTCACTTTTCCCTCGTTTAGTTCAGCTGTTGTGTGAGATGATATCGTTGCTATTCCTCCCTCTATGTGTCTGTGAATGAAAACTTAAGCTCTCACTTGGCTTTATATACCAATTTTGGACTGACTATCTTGAGATAACCCTTGAGTTTTATGATTGATGCTTAAAGAGACTTGTGTGAACATCTCATATGTGTCCATTCCGAGTGAGAAATATCTCTGTTTCATTTCTACGAATGCAGGAGGAAATTTGGTCTCCCTCCAGCTCATTGGTCGTAAACCCATTACTGCTCAGAGGATATTTTTTGACAATTGTCTTCTAAATTTAGAATATCTCTATCCATAGGTACCTTCGGTAAATACATTTTGAATATTTATGTTAGTCGAGCATTGTGTTTCTCTTGCTGGCAATATAAGTTGCCAGTAAAAAGAAACACATTGCGTATGCGCATATTACAATCACGTTCAAAAATATGCAGGATATATCGCGAGATGCACAACTTTATAGTTCAATGCCAAGCAGGGAAATTACTGCTTGTGTACCCCTCACATACTCTCCGTCATGGATGCGGTTGGGTGCAATGGCAGGGTAATATGCCGATCTTTCTTCATAAAGGTGAAAGTAGAGTACATATAAAAAATAATTGGTAGTGTTAGGTGCAAATTGGGGGAGGAAGGCGTTTTCGTGATCTTTTACCCAGTAAGCACTTTTGAAACGGCCGAGGGTAAGGAATCATCCGCGTATATAATAGATGCAGACGTGTGACGGGATGATTTCCGAATGGGAGTGTTTCTTCATTTAATTTACTTCAACATCCAACTTCATTTAAAATGTCAACTTGTCATCTTTTTGTGTTTTTTCATTTTATAATCAATTTTTATTCCTTCTTTAAAAACATTTCCTATTTCGAAATATATTGAGTATTGTTGTTGAAGGAAGTGAGGCATGGACAATGATGGCAGCGCAGATATCAAGGGTGAGGTCGTTTGAAACATTGCGCTATGCATAAAAATTAATAACAATAAATAAATACGAATTATCAACTTGGCTTGTTTTCTCACTCCGTGCATTTATTGCAACGCTGTTGAGTCAATCAGCTAAAGGATATTATCCAAAATACATAGAATATACGTTCCCTTTTTGCTGGTAATGTTTCAATGTATTTAATAGGAGCGAGGCGTTGCCGCTTTTTAAGATCAGGGCATTATATCCCATTGTTATTGTATAGGTGAGGATTATTTCTTTGGAGATCCCGTAACTGTTTCAATTCCAGTATTAAATACCATATTTTGACATTTTTACTACGGTTTGGAAACTAATACTATTTATAAAATAATTTTGTTCATATGTGTTACTAAAAAAAATTTCGTTCATGAATTCATTGAAGCGATCCGCCAAATGTAATCGGTCTTACTTTGAAAGGGAGAGTGATAAAGAAGAATACACTGCCTTACAGAATTCGGGTGTAAGAGATAAAAGAGGGAGGAGGGATTGGAGGAAAGGAAGGTTGAAAGACCATTTTACACGGGGCACGGAATTACGCAGGTTAGAGCTGCATTAATTTCTAAAATGGCGTGGATGCATGAACGAAATTGGAACAGGGGCTATTTTGCCGTCTCGCATGTGTTCTAGCAATTCATCGCTTTGCACGACGCAATTTTGATTGCGCATTCGCACGTACGTCAGATTGTGCAATTCAGTGTACCGTGTAAAACGGCCTAAAGAAGTTGCGTGAACGATACCTCGTGAGAGCTAAGTCTTCCTCCGGAAGCAGCGTAGTTTCCCGGTAGTAGTCCTGGTCCTCCTCCTACCAGGAGTACGCATCCTAAAATCCCCGTCTCTGGGTTTCACGCTCCTTGTATATACCGCACTTCTGGGCCCACTCCGTTTGACCGGCAATATTCATGGAGGTAGCGGCGGGCCTCGCAATTTCACCTCCGCTCGGTCGGCAAGGCACATACCTATCTCCCATCTCCCTTCCACGAAAGAGAGAGAGCCTTTGGAGTCATGGGCGGATCATAGTCAGTGATATAATTGAAGTCATACTTAACCATGCTATACACAAATCATTGGTTCGTATATCATAAGCTTTGCATTTGTGTATTTTGCAGAAAATGTTTTGCAATAAATGAATGTGTCAACTTTTTGAAATGTCTTTCATTAAATACTGAAGCGACATAGGATACTGACTCTGTCCGTACCGTCACGAATATTTAATTGTTTACAACTTAACCTGGTGCCTTATAAGCTCCCATTAACTATGATCCAAATGTGTTTTCCAGCATGTGATGCTCTTGGTCTTCCGGTAATAACCTTCTCATACTTGCCACGATCCTCGTCTGTTAGATTTATTTTAATCAACCTTGGTTAACTGGCAAAAGTTGCGTTTCCTTTCATCATTTCAAATGTCTCGTGACAATTTACATCTTGCTGAAGCAGCCTCGTCGATTTCCATCTGTGAGATGCGAAGAATTATGAGAACCGAAAACATTATAGGATAGCTGAAGATATAGGAGTACGGTAACAATTTTTTCTTTAGAGTGTCTGAGTTTTCTTTGTGGGAGAGTTTTTCGACGATTAATGATAGGCCACCGCAAGAATTAATTCACATATTAAATTTGGATTTTAATGAATCGTAAAAGCCAATAGACTGTCATTTCCTCTCAAATTTCCTATCCTTATTCGCTTGCTGAAAGGAGCTGAGTTCCTTCAGAATACAGTGGAAGCATTCACTACCTCGTGAAGAGCTTTTTTTTTCTTCACATACCTACAGCAAAAAAATTAAAATTTCTTTCTGGTGTTTAACATTTGTTCAAACCAACGAAAAATGAACAAGAGACATAGGGTCTGTTTGCTTTTCTCATTTTATGGCACAAAAATCATTAAAAATGGAGATATATGTGGATCCGCTGATTATTGTAAGATTATAAGAATTATGCAAGTCATTAGTGATATTTTTACCTTCCAGGACTGCCATACCTTTAATGGCTGCCATATTATACGATATGTGTTAAAATATTTCAAATTAAATTATGTATTTATTTGAAAACTTTGACTAAAGACCAGTAATAAAAACGGTTTCAGTAAAATTGTTTTACTTTTTATTTATTTTCGTTCCTAGTTTCAATTATGATAGGCAGGAATATTAAATACCGATGGATCCGACATACACTCACGAAGAGAGAAAGCAAATATTAATTTTTCGTAAAATTTTTATTTCAACGATGATACATGCTGGTAAAATGATGTTCAGTTTATTTTAAAATATTATATGTCATCTTCATATTTTTAGCACTTCAGTATGTTACAAATGCATCACAATATTTTGTCTGTTGATGAATATGATGCCTATGGACGAATGGCTTTGTGAAGGAAGTTCATAAATATGTTCCTTTTTGGGAAGTGTAGTCGGAAGGAGGAGGAGTATAAGCCGAAGGAGAAGTATAAGAAGCATGGGTCGCCGGCTGATATCCTTGATATTCATTATATCCTCCCCTAGCGGCGCGGCGGTGCTGCTCATGTGGCTAACCTGCAAAATTGTCGTCCAAACGTCCGATCTGACCACGCCTAAAAGTTCGATACATGTGTACCATTTGTAAAGCGTAGTACAAAGCAGGAGGACTATAATCAGAAGGTAAAGTATAAGGAGCATGGATCGGCGGCAGATATGGTTGGCATTCCTCATTTCCTCCCCTGGCCATCCTGCTGCTGTGGTGCTGCTCCTGTGACTCCGCTGTGAAATTATCGTCCAACACTTCCTCCCTCACCAGCACTCCAGCCTCAACACATTCAATCTTTCCGATGAAAAGGGCGAACGCCAGACAACATAACAAAACCTTCTTCACCATCCTGCGTACGCAATTGATATTGGTGTAAATTACTCGTCTGAGTAGAAGTCGGATATTCTTTACGCTATCCTTATTTATATATATGATATGTGAAAACTGAAATGTGATAATTATCACATTTCAGTTTTTGCGGAATATGTTCGTTGATTCCTTGGCGCAGAATTTCTAAGAAACGTGTCCATGTTACATCTGTGCTTTGGTCCTTTGATGTAACAACGAATTTTTTGTAGGAGTCATTAAGCATCTCGCCAAATTTAGTGAAGTTACATTTATCGAATAGGTAAATATTGCGTTTTGGTTTTACGGCTAACACCACATCAACTTTTAACGTTGCAAAGATTACTCTGTGGTCGCTTATACCGTCAATAATATCGACTTGTTTTATCAACTTAGGATCGCTTACTGCTAAAAGGTCTAATAGCTTGTTTCCTCTCGTAGGTTTATCAACTACTTGGGCGAGAGAGTGATTTGCAAGTATGTTGAGTAATACCTCGCTGATTTCTTTATTCCTTGAATTCGGTTTTACAGTGTAAGTATCCCAGTTTATGGATGGAAGATTAAAATCTCCCCCGATTACTATTACACCTTTACTGTCTCTCTGAGTAAATGGGGATATTTGATTTTCTAGAAGGTACATAATATCGACTTCGGAGTTCGGCGGTCTATAAAAAGAGCAAACATGAATACTCCTTTTGTTTCGTTGTTTAATTGTACACCATACGCCTTCAATTTCGTTGTCAATTATTTCGTGGGCGGCGCTTTGTAAATGGGATTTAACTGCAATAAAAACTCCGCCACCTGTTCTACTGCGTCGATCGCATCTGTAAATTTTATATTCTGGAGGAAAAACTTCGCTGTCGCTTATATCTTCCGTAAGCCAGCTCTCTGTCCCCATGACCACGTCTGCGTCCTGAAAAATATGCTCGATTTCGGCGCGCTTGTTTTTTACGCTACGGCAATTAGCTACAACAAGGTTAATGTCATATTTTGTAGTTAGAGTTTCGGTTGGTTCTTTTCTAGGCTTTTGTATACTCAGCGGGAGAATTTTATTGGCAGTACTAATAATATTTGATATTTTTTCTTTCTCTGGAGCACGCGTTTTGGGAATAATGACGCTATTGTCCGGCGTTAACGCTTCTAAGCTTACTTTCTTGTATATTTCGCATTGCGGATTTATTTTTATTTTATTTATTATTTATTTTATTCTTGATGGATTAGAATTCTGCTAGTTATTACTAGTTCACTCTCCCTCTCTGTGGCTGTGAATGAAAACTTAAGCTCTCACTTGGCTTTATATACCAATTTTGGACTGACTATCTTGAGATAACCCATGAGTTTTAAGATTGATGCTTAAAGAGACTTGTGTGAACATCTCATATCTGTGCATTCCGAGTGAGAAATATCTCTGTTTCATTTCTACGAATGCAGGAGGAAATTTGGTCTCCCTTCAGCTCATTGGTCATAAACCCATTACTGCTCAGAGGATATTTTTTGACAATTGTCTTCAAAATTTAGAATATCCATAGGTACCTTCGGTCAATACATTTTGAATATATATGCTATTCGAGCATTGTGTTTCTTTTGCTGGCAACATAAGTTGCCAGTAAAAAAAAACACATTGCGTATGCGCGAGAGAGAGAGGGTCTGTTTCCCTTATCCAATTTTATGGTACAAAAATCAACGCAATATGGAGATACGTGGATCCGCTAATTATTGTTAAGATAATAGAAGTTTTTCAATTAAATATTAGTATTTCTGCTTGTATATATTAACTTACCTTCAAGAACTGTCAATTTGAATCGCTTTGTGGTAAAATAATTTAAATTAAATGTTGTATTTATTTAAAAACTTTGACTAAAAACAAATAATTAAGCGGTTTCAGTAAAATTATTTTTCTTTTAATTTTTTTTCGATCCTGGTTTCAATTGTGATGAACAAGATTATTAAACACCGATGGACGCGACATACACTCACGAAGAGAAAAAGCATATTTTAATTTTTCGTCAAATTTTTATTCCAATGATTATACATTTTAATAAAATGATACGTAGTTTATTTTCAAATAATATTTGTCATCTTCATATTGTTTAGCACTACTTTGTGTTACAAATGCATCACAATATTTTGCCTCTTTGGATGAATGGTTCATAATTTTGTTCCTTCTTGGCCAGAGTAGACGGGAGTAGCAGGAGTATAAACCGGAGGATTAGTATAAGGAGCTTGGGTCTGCGGTTGATCTCCTTTATATCCCCAACCTCCCCTGGCCACGCGACGATGCTGCTCCTGTGGCTCCGCTGCGAAAGTATCGTCCAACACGTCCTCCCTCGCCATCACTCCAGCCTCAACACGACCAATTATTCCGATGAAAAGGGCGAACGCCAAACAACATAACAAAACCTTCTTCACCATCCTGCGAACACAATGCATTTGATTTAAATTACTCGTCACAGTTGAAATAGTAATTTTTGACGTTATCCTTATGCATGTCCCTCTCGGTGTTATTGCTACTAGTGCAATTAACGGATTCTTTTCAAGTGAGCAAGGATAATATTTAATAGAGTTTTCAACCATATAAAATTATACCGGAGTACCTTACTCGTCCAGAATTCAGGTAAGTGATTCAATTCATATCAGTCTGTAATGGGCAGAGTATTGACCAGGCCGCTTGATTACTTTAGGCCCTCGCAGGGGGAGCGGTGAAGCGTAATTACATTCTACAGTGAAAGTGATTAGCAGAAAAATATGTCGCACATTTTAAAGTGTTACCCTTTGAAATTTCTAGGGAATGTAATTCACACATTTGGAAAAGGCAAATTTGGAAAGAAACCCCATTTTAATTTTTCAACATCAACCCTTTCGCCATTCCAAGTTTGAACAAGTAACGTTATGATGGTAACAAATCCCGTAAATATTTTGAAATGAGGCAGTACATTAATGTGATATTTCATTAAATGCAGTTTATCTAATATTTTTCAGATGACATGGTTGTGTAATCAATAAATCATAATTACTTGCAATTATCCAAGTATAGTTTTATCTCTTGATTGGTTTCAATACATTTTCTATTATCACTAGACTTGTTAACACAAAATGTAGTGAAACCAGTCGGGATTTGAAATTTTTCAATCTATCACTAGAAAAATGCCAGTGATATTAATGTTTTGCTGCGAAAAAATTCTCGGAGGCCAAGCCAAAATTTACAGTCTGTTATTGTAATGGAATTTCTTTGCAAAATAAGTATAACAGAAATACGGACTTTATATAATGAATTTCGGCGGGCGTAGTTTGGTGGAAATCCTTTAACGTAGAACCTGAAGGAATAAAAACTCCGCTTTTTCCACATGGTATTCAATTATGACCGTCCATGGTTTCACGATAGTGTTACACTATCTTGAATATTTATATGATTCATACAAATGAAATTTTAGTTCACTTTGATAATGTTACTCTCTGAGGAAACCATGGTCGGTCGGTCATAATAGATCACCGTGTAGAAAAAGCCAAGTTTTTATTCCTTCAACTCCTAATAAATAAGAAAGATTATATAGTAGGCACTCACTTTTCCCTCGTTTAGTTCAGCTGTTGTGTGAGATGATATCGTTACTATTCCTCCCTCTCTGTGGCTGTGAATGAAAACTTAAGCTCTCACTTGGCTTTAAATACTAATTTTGGACTGACTATCTTGAGATAACCGTTGAGTTCTGAGAATGATGCTTAAAGAGGCTTGTGAGAACATCTCATATCCGTCCATTCCCAGTGTTAAATATCTCTATATTTCATTTCTACGAATGCAGGAGGAAATTTGGTCTCCCTTCAGCTCATTGGTCATAAACCCATTACTGCTCAGAGGATATTTTTTGACAATTGTCTTCAAAATTTAGAATATCTCTATCCATAGGTACCTTCGGTCAATACATTTTGAATATATATGCTATTCGAGCATTGTGTTTCTTTTGCTGGCAACATAAGTTGCCAGTAAAAAAAACACATTGCGTATGCGCATATTACAACCACGTTCAAAAATATGCAGAATATATGGCGAGATGCACAACTTTGTAGTTCAATGTCAAGCTCGGAATTTACCGCTAGTGTACCCCTCACATACTCTCCGTCAAGGATACGGTTGGGTGCAATGGCAGGGTAATATGCCGATCTTTCTTCATAAAGGTGAAAGTAGAGTTCATTTATAAAAAATAATTGGTAGTGTTAGACGCATATTGGAGGAGGAAGGAATTTTCGTGATCTTTTATCCAGTAAGCACTTTTGAAACGGCCGAGGGTAAGGAATAATCCGCGTCAATAATAGGAGCAAACGAGTGACGGTATGATTTCCGAATGGGAGTGCATTGTCAATTCATTGCACGATGAGCAGAAATGTAGTGTCACTCTTTTAAGATAGCGCTAGTCGTTCTAAGGGCCCTTATACACGTGTGTCAAAATGTTTTCTTTCCTCTGAAGTTACTATTTGTATGTTACTGGACATAGGGAAGGGTATAATGGGATAGGTAAAAAATATCTTACCCATTTAAATTATAAAGGAAACGATATGGAGGTGTTTGGCAGGTTTCCGTAACACTCCCAATGTCCCATCAAAGCAGCATAAGGAGAGGGAGGAAAGTTGTTGTAAAGTGTGTTGAAGAGGAGTGAGTTCGGATGTGGGGCTTTTGAAGGGAGTGGCCGCTTTGATTTGTGTGTGACATATGAGTGGGTGTGGGAAACTATAAGCTGGGCGTGTGGAATGAGCATGACTGGTAATTACAAGGAGGAATTGCGGCAGACGGCCTACAGTGACGGAACATGCGCTCTTAATCGGAGTACGTCCTTTGTTAAACCTTTTTTTTTTGTGGCAGAAATATTGTAAGCTTTCCCGTTGGCGATCCAGACTCCCACCAAATCACGTATATTCAGTAAGCTATGCACGCCTAATAAGCATAGTGTGCTCATTTCGATTTCCCATTATGGTATATATTGTGTCAAGCATTTGAAACAAAATTACTAAGGTAAAACTGATCGCGTGTTAGAATATTGAGGAATTGTAGCGAGGTGTGGGATGTGAAAGTTGGCGGTGGAAACAACCAGAGATGAAAACGAAGAATCTTAGGTTACCGAAAGAACGAGGCCTGATATTCTTGTGGAAACTATCGTCGACGGAGAAATAATAGAGACGTAGGAAAATAAAAAGCCTCAAATCATTAATCCAGGGCTAGTTATAAAGGATACAGCAAGATAGACATACATTGTGTGGAGAATTGCGTTAAAACAACCCTAGAATTTTTGACAAATGATGATGTTGGTATCATATCAGGAACTCATTCAGCCATATTCAAGGCTTTGATATTGAACAGTTTAATTCGTCATGAATCAAACGAAGGAATGACACATATTTTATTTTCTTGGCGCGACCACGATGCAATCACGGCGACGGTGAAGACAGGCCGGAACGATCGTCCATCTTGGGAGGCGAGCGAGGAAATATGATGGACGCGGAGGACTTTCATTACGAAACATAGGTACGTAGTGGGAGGAACTTTTTATTGAGTGTTAAAGTTTCATTCCTCGGCGCACGGTGGCGAAAGGAGCTGTTAAGAGCGCCGCTCTCACCTCAATGCTCAGTGGAGATCCCGCCGCGATATCTATGCATCACCACACTCCACCTCTCGCAAAAATTCCAGGCGACGACAGGAATGCCCGTCTCCTGGCTAAGCTGTTAGAAGCCCCATCGGTGCTAATGGAGAAGCATTTTTGCACCACCGAGCGTGACATCTATCTCCGAAAGCCTATGGACAAGCGTGAACAATCGCCTGTTCTTGGGAAATGGGATTTTTTTTGTCGAAGCCTTACCGCCAAAATCGGATAATGCCACGATGAGACCCGTATCCAAGCTGTAACCCTTGCGATCGCGGATAAATTTAGACACATCATTGCACATAGGTAAATTTCGTGCTCAGCAAATGGGTGTGTTGTATCTTTGAAAGTGGTTAGACGGTGTGGGAAAATTGCAAGCGTTTCAAAATAGTGGTAAAAGTATTAATATCTATGACGCTGGCACGAATGGAGTTCCTTAAATGCCGTGGTGGAATTTGGACACTTAAGGCGATGTTCCAATTAATCGCTTATCGCGCATCAAAAATGACGCTCAAAAACTGGAATTTTTCTTATTTAGTTATTATGTAATGTGAATCGTCACTGCATGAGAGTTGAAGAATATGTAGTTTTGCTCGTATCCTTAGATTTTGTAGCTTTAAATAAGATTTATAATATGACGAAGTGTTTAACTATTTTGCGTTGTGGATTACTTTTCCATTACTGTCGCACAATTTTTTTGAATCGAATGCCTCATTACTTGATTTTGGCATTGGGAATTCGTATCCAAAAAGGCACCGACTGATTATTTATTTTTACTTCCACGTCCAGATCATGCCTATTGAACTCTTTTGAGGGAAACACGTTTCTTGCCTTAGGAAAACCATTGAAAGGGTCAGTAAGGTGCGTATAATATTGATATGTTCTCTGTTGCCAACTTCCTTCCTGATGAAATCTGCAAGTAAAACGTTCCCCAAATGCTCTTGACTCACTTTTTTGTTAGCTCACTTTTGGTTTCCCAGGACGCAATTAGCGTCTTTTGATCCAACCTGATCTTTTGATCCTGAGTTTTGTTCCGTGACGCACTGAAGGATATTCCCTCACCTCGAAGACAAAGTTTTATTAGTTGGCAGAGTTCGCTAAGTACTACCCCTTCTCTTCCTTCCTTCCTTTGACTAATCTTCCCTCGAGCCACTTCCACTTTTCAGTGTCACGTTTGCTGTAGGTGGCTGTCTCAAAGTTTTGCAATCACTGTATACTACGTCATATCTTTCCCGCAGCGGGAGACGATTTTTGCAATCGCCAGCTCTGTCCGTGCTGCACCTCGAGTCGATCGGATACCTCAAGCCGCTGCACCTTCAGCTGACGGTCACCGCTAACAGCTCGTTTTTTTTTATGGCAACGAAGATTATTGCTTCGATTTCTTCTCTCAAAATGTTTACCTTAGGTAATTTTGAGTCTTCGAAATGCGTTTGTTGAGATGGCAAGGGGAGAAACGGCGTAGAGGAAGAAAAATAAGTAACGGAAGTAGATATTTTAATGCTGGATCACTATACAATTATTTCTGTGAAAATCCTTTTTATTAGCATTTGCTCTCTTATTTATCAAATTCCTTTAGCTCAAAGTTGGGCAGCTTTATTTTACGCGTAAAAAACGAGTAATTTTTGAGTGAAAATTAACTACAGGAAATACTACGAAGCAAGAGATTTTTTTTAAATAAATGATCCAACGTAGAAATACATTCTCGTGTGAGTTTGCATTGAAATTGATTGCGTCATTCAGATGATAGAGCTCCTCAAACTCGGGTGTCTTGGTTTTTTTTGCAGACAGTAGATCGGGTGGTCCTCGTTTCAATAATTTTGGTTACTCAAGTTTTTTTTTTCCTGATGATCCCCCTCTTCAACACTTCTATTAACCCTAAATTTTTCTAGATAAATCTGCTCTCGTGGGCTTGCGAATTGTTTTATTTTTATCCTGAAATTTTGATTAATTATCAATTTGTATTTCAATGAAACTTAACATGTTCTTTCGTCGAAGGATTTGGATTTCATTGCATTTAATCTGATTTTAGTTTCATTCAGTAGCAATCAAAGAATGATGCAAGTTATTTGGAAATACAGTGTGCAAAATTTGTCTTTTAACTGAGCGGAAAAAAATTTCATCGTTGAAATGGAGATCATATTACACAGTGAGTTGCCTGAGTTTTCAGGAGAGAACTAGGACTTTTTCAGAGATTCATTAATAATTATTGTCCACTGTTTTCTCTCCGTTATAATGTTCATCCTCTCACAGATTGTCATCTATAGTTTGTGAACGCAGAGTCACTTTGCGTGCACGTAATAGCGACTTCAAAGTCTCGTCTTTCATTTATCCCAACAGCGAGGAAATGGATAGAAGCCAGAGGCCGATTGGCCACGGTCATCTTTTCCTCCTTCTTCAATCATTACGAGTATGGTGGAAAAAATTAGGTTTATTTGGTCGTTGAATGTGGACGACCCAGATAACATGGTCGCATGGCATCACAAGGTCGGCCGTAGGGTTATTTTTGGTTGGGGAAGAGAGGAGCATGCACGAGGCCTATTTCGTAGGATCACTGGATTCAAATCGCATTTCCTGGACGCACCGCTGTTCATTATTCAACATCCCCGGGTCCCGAGTGGACCATTCTTTCTCCTTTTTCTACTCGTGGGGTGGGGTTTATCGGGATTCCGTCGCATAATGTGGCATTGAGTTCGTTCGCTAATTGCTAATTTGGTCCACGTTCCCCTACCGTTGACGACGGGGTGTAAGGTTCCAGGAACAGGACCGGAAGGTCAGGTTGTATCTAGTGATCGATTTGGCCGCGGAGTGGATGATGATATCATTGGATGACCGTCCAGGTCTAATTGTTGGCTTCGCTGCGCTCCGTGGATGCCTGTGATAATTTCCGAAGAGCTCGGAGAGGAAAATGGACGAAAGGAGAGACTATAAAAAGAGTTTAGGCGGGACTTCAATGGAGAAGGATTAAAAAAAAACAGCAGGAGGATCCTATTCTCTCTCTCTATCTCACCAGGACCCATTCTCAATCCATTTTGCCATTTCGGCGTTTAATTTTCCAACCTCGCTGGCTTACCTACTCTCCATTTTGCCGCGGTAACGTCGTTACCCCAAATGCGACCTGCCCTCTGAATGGTAACTGAGTTTCCTCTCATGCTTGCTCAGACTTGCCTTTCTCTCTCTCTCTCTCTCTCTCTCTCTCTCTCTCTCTCTCTCTCTCTACGGCTGCTTTTGGCTTTCAAATGCCCTCATTTCATCGTGTCTTTCTTTTTCTCTTTGCACCCACATTTCATCCCCATAGCCCCCTCTCTTTCCCACGCAGCCATCCTACTCTTGTCGTTCCCGACCGCTCGGACTCTTTTCTTTATTCTCGGTAAATAACTCGCGTTCCTCCAAAAAAAATAGGACGAAAGAGGTGCTCTTTTCAACGTAGTAGTTACGTAGGTATTCCCTTATGAAGTTTATTTTTTTCAGCGCTCTTGAGTTACTTCCTGAAGTAAGACGGATTCAGGTAATTAATCCTCTTTAGGCCGGTGAATTGGAACGGTCTTCATCTTGTCGCTGGTATTTGGTATTGAAATCTACAGCTGAGTCGTAATACGAATGGGTGTCTGTATTATGGCGTACTTTTATGTATAGATTGATGATGTTCATTTTTTAAATGTATTTTTATTTTTTTAAATAGATGTTGCACGTTGTTCAGTCATCTCTCCTTCCGTGATTTTTGTTATTTGTTTTGTTATCCGCAATCAGTTTTGGATACTTTCTCCTTTTTAACTCTGACGAGCCTTTTCAATGACTTTGACTGTTGAATGAGTGCCTCGTATCTAGGGGTCCAACGAAGTAAATATTAAACTTGGATAATGCATCAGGTGACAAAATAGCCTCCTCATAAGGTGTTTTACAAGCATGAATATCAACACTTGTAAAGTATACTATAGTAATCGTGACTAGTCCGGCATAGGCAAGATACCTTAGAAGTCAATGAATAATTGGCTAGCAAATTAGGCCATATCAAAAAGGGAAGAATTATTTTGCATGATTATTATTGCAAAGTTACGCCGTAAAACTCCCAAGGGCGGATGGGGATATTGTATGTTGACTGCTGAACTTATGTACTTAGTGTATCGCTCTCAGTGGCTGATAAATAATATATGTCATATTTCTACGTTTCGTGTTTGTAAATTGTCAATTGTAATAAGAAATCATAGTCACAATATAACAATATGATGACGGAGTACAAAATATGGTGATACAAACTTGGCACATGTGCAGCAAAAATGGTTCCCAATTATCAGCAATATTTAATTATTTCTTCATCGTTATTTATATTCGTGGAATGTATAAAAGTAGATATTATTTGTTTGGAGCAAGTATCCGTGTTCTTATTTAATTTTAATTTTTCGAACAGGAATATTTGAAAATATAATTAAATACAATTATTAACATAAGGCGCCACTCTTTTCTTCCTTTCACGTGTTCAACTCTGGCGTAGGAATCAAAGTTTTTTTGATAAAGAGCTGCTTCAATTAGTTTAGATTAGTTACACAAAGGGGATGTAATATTTTAAACTATCGTCAAAAAATTTTAGATTGCTAATCTGCGTTACACAGTCTTTGGGACAAGTCTAAAATTTTTTGCTATTTTCAGCCATGTGCGCGCTTTGGTATTTAACTTCTTGGTTGAACTTCTGTAAGCCTCTGCTGGCGTCGCTTGGCGTCCACCAGACGCCAGGCCATTTTCATTGCTTTGCCCATATCGTATTTTCATAATTAGGAGACTCATATTTCTTTTGTCTTATTATTTTATGATTCTGAAATGTTCACCAATACGATAATTTTTTGTCACATCTATGGAAACAATTTTGACATTTTGTTGCTTTTGGAGTCTGGTAGACGACACGCGACAAATTGAGTTACAATACGTTACAATGGGTGATTTCCATTCATCGACATGCGTCGACACAAGTCGACTTGCGTCGCGGTTTTCGTGTTCCATTCTATTTGTGTCGCCGACTGTTGTGACACAAGTCAACAAACGATTACGCGCAGGAATTGGAGAGTTATAAAAAGTTACCGCGAGTCGACAAAAGTCGACGCGCGAGTCGCATGAATGGAAAGCGCCCAATGTCAACAGAATAATAGAACAACAGTAGAACAACAATAGCAGAACGTCGTTACATGCTAATAGCTTCGTAAGATTGTCACATTGATGTAGATGCAAGACCTTAACCGCAAACATACACTAAACAATTTTGTGGTTGCATCGAATAATAACTTTACAATCTGATAGGAGATATTTTGGTTCAAGTTCAGCTAAAAGCTCTATCAATATGAAATGTCTCCAAAATTAATTATTCCCCCTGAAGTAGTAGTAAAGTATTTGTTGGGATATTAGCAAAATTCTCTCTGTGGAACTGTAAAATATGTTTATTTATTGTCCAAATTAAACATGCTGGTGAAATTTCGATGGAAGAAAAACTTTAAGAAACGTAGAAATAAGTATTATTCAGCCTTTAATTAATACGAATATCTCCATCATTACTATGCATACATTTTTTGTCCATGCATGAAATTAAGTATTCGGTGAATGATTTATTGTAGTTTAACCAGTTATTTATATTCCCTACATTTTGTTTAACCATTCCAAAATGGTGTCTGTGAGACGCCTCGCGACAAAAAGCGTTGTAAATATGTGACGCGACGGTCGGAGGGTTAAGAGTAATAAAATTCAACAATATCATAATGTGCCACTATTTATTTAACTCATATAATTAAATGATTCATGCAAAAAACTTTTCCATGTCTTGAAGAACATAGTCCATTTATTTAGATTTTAGTAACAAAAGCATTCGATCCAATTTTTGGCATTGTCAACAGGCATTGTAGACTGGTAACATTGTCTTAAGGTCTTGCGTGGATGAATCTTAATTTGTAGGAATCAACATTTGGCCTTTGTAAGGTCTGGGAGTGCTGCTCGTGGGAGGAGCTGAGCTAGAGATTGTTTCGATCATCTCCCAAGGTTCCTGGTTATTCGACTCCACCTGCTCTGCCGTAGATTCGTACTTTGCGCTGACAAGTGTGACCATGAGACATCCCATCAAACAGAATAACAGTGTCCTCTTCTCCATTCTGAAAAACGGCCAAAAATAAAGTCGGTGCGATATGGATCAGTCTACCATCATACTTTTATAAGAAATGGTCTCTTTTAATATTTTTGGTATCTGGTGTTCGAAACTAATTTACCTTTAAGCTGAAAATGTTATTTTAGACCCTTGGTTAACTACTCTTATTTTAATATCAGACTGTATGCCTCCGTTAGGTTCGATCTCATATTCATTATCAGGGCCTCGTGATGACTTAGCGAGTGAAAACGTGTGGTAAAATATTAAAATAGTGGAAAATAATAAAATCACTCTTGGATAGTTTCCACTGTGTCGAGCCTGATTGTAATGATATTGCTTGGAGGAGTAGAATTTTCCGCAAAAGACGGACTACAAAGGTGTGTTGCATTTTTCAGGAACACGGTAGGAAGTACGACGAGCTGAATTCATCGATCACGAATAAAAATAATGGAGATGCGTTTTTCTTTATGATTGGAAAAATAAATATATTAATTTAATTGATACTAGTCTTTATTTTGATTTTAATTTTTATATTAGTTTGATACTAACTGAATGAATTAATTATATAAAGCTCAATTTAAATTAATCTATTTAAACACGATTATAATTTACTTAATGCGTGGAATAATGCAGTAGGCCTTCTTTTTGATTTAAAGAATACATTTGTGAATTTTATTCAATGAAGTTTTGAGACACAAATTTCATGCCAAAATGTCCGTGTGTGAGCCACTTTGATTTTATATGATTTTACACTCTCAATTGAAAGTTATGAGTTATCTCAATTTTCTGTGTTGCCAAGGACTGTAGTTAACGTTAATTTGAAAGCTGTCTATACTTACTTGATTTCCCAGCGATTGTTCGATTATTCTGAGCTTCTTAGCAGTTTGCTATGGTTATGTTTGAAAATTTTCATTCTTGCCATTATATACCAATGTTTTCTGCAATTACCTAAGATTTATTTGAAATCTTAGCTCCTGGAATCCATAAGGAAAGAAGTTCAGACATTAATCCTTCCGGCTTAAATAGCGTATTTTGACCTCATGATCAATTTTATTGGTGCTCTCTGCGTGACCTCAAGATTACAAATATGTGGAATGAATATATCTGCTTATTTTAAAAGTGTTTTTCGCTTCTATATTTTAAGATAACGGGTACGGAAAACTACCATTTTGTATGTTTTCTATAATTCGGCGGCCTTACTGAAGCCTATTTCATTTGGACTAGGGCCTAATCTTCTTTTGCGTTCTGGATATAGCATGCACCGCATTATATGGAGATAATTTCCCTTGTACTTTAATCATTGAGACTACACCGCGACAATTATTATTATTTTTGGAACGCGATTCACGATATCTCATCGAAAAAATCAGAAATTTTCGTCATATCGTGTCGCAAACCATTCATGGAATCTATTTACTCTTGATGCATAGGACTTATTTTCTTGCTTGAGGTTTGGCGTGGTGGCTGGAGTACAGGGAAAAAAGATCGGATGCGTTCCCGGCGTATCTCGGCGACTCAGTCACTCAGCCCTGAAGATGGAGTACGACTCGTACCCCGAAACGTCGGCAGCCATGGAGGAGATTACCCGGTGGAGAACTCGAATAGCCTTCACTACCAGCTGGAGTATAGGCTTCCCACGCAGTTTGTCCGGGTTCTAATAATGTGGGATGAATATATCTGCTTATTTTAAAAGTGTTTTTTGCTTTTATATTTTAAGATAACGGGTACAGAAAACTACCATTTTGTATGTTTTCTATAATTCGGCAGAGCTGCAGAATTTTTCAGTGTCTGCCCGGTCCCTGCTTGAATGCCTGGTGGAGGGCACTTAGTACAGCATTCCGTCCGTCGGATGGGACGTTAAGCCTTTATCACCTTGGCGCCTTTCGTGAAGGCCTCGTGACACATCAACACGTACTAATTAATGCCTGATTAAATGAATGATTTTGGTGGACCGGAACGGACCATGTACGAATTCATGAACCGTATTGAAACTGATTCTATTTCCCGTACATGCGTTCGCACAATTGGGGTTATTACACGGTGCATTTTAGCGCTCATTCTCGCATTCGTACATTTAGACATTAACTCGTACGTGTTAATGTACCGTGTGACCAAGCCGTAAGAGTTAAGGCGATGCCTACGCCAGGTTTCTCTCCAACCTTCTCCTCTTTCTCTTCCCTCATGGCGCAAATGAACTTACCAGTAGCCGTCGGTCGCCTCCTCCAAGTACCATATTTTCTTGCTTGTGCTCATAGTTTCATCTATAGTTTTGGGCGTTCTCTCTCCTCAGAGACGCTGTTTCCAAAAATGATGACATTGTTGTTGATATGAAGGGTTGAATTCAAGGAAGTGCGTTGAGCAGGGAGCGAAACGATGACTCCCTATGGCTCACTGCAATGAAGATTAATGCTCCTGCGCCTCTTTCTCCATCCCTAAAGGGTTCGTTAAGGTATTGCCGCCGCCGTGTTGTTGCACGCGTGCGGTGACCGCCGAAACGAAAATATTGTTGCCAACCACTGGCGAGGATAGGGGCGAGCAAGTTAACCCACAAGTGTGCCTTCCCGGTTCCTCTGACCCCTCGTTCATACCGCGACACAAATCATCCCCCATACCATTTTCACCCCAGTTTACGCCATACCCAACCACCCCTTATTTCTCTCCATCCCCTTTCGCCCACGAACCACCTTCCCCACTAATTGCCTCCTTTCATCCCTCTCTTCGGCCAAACTTTCTCGGGTACCTAAGGAAGGAATGAGAATGCGCAAGGAAAGCAGAAATTTGAACTGCTAAGGAAAGTTGGAGGGCGTCGGACTTCGTCACTTCCTAATCTCCTTGCAGTGAAAAACTAAAGTGGAGATGAAATTGTGCATATAAATTAAAAATTTATTTTATTTGTCGTATTTGTTGTTCGATCGTAGTAAAATTTTCTTGTTAATTATAGGTAAATTTCAAATTTCTTATCTCTTTGATCGTACGTATCTTGCGCAGAGGCAGATTTGGGGGGAGTCTCACGGGTCATGGTCCCCGCCAAATTTTATCAAAAATTTTTAATATTTATTAGTTTAATATCTTTTTAATCTCTGCACATGAGTAAACGGAGTGTAAATGTAAATGCATGGCTACAAGTCTAAAGCGTGAGAGAATTTTGAGTTGTATTTAGCATAGAGCGCAGCACTCCCTACTGTAAAAACACACTGCAAACTCCCCGAACCAAGGTCATGACCTCCCCCCCTCCCAATTTGATGCTTAATGCTCCCCTGCCTTTGTAAGAAATTGAAAAGTGTTCATATGTGAATGCGCTTATTGATTTTCAAATTAATTATAAAGCAAATTAATTTTATTACTTTTGCTTTCGAATACAACTCAAATATCAAGTAATTCAGGCATTCCCAATTGTTCAAGATTACCTCCAGGAAATCCTCCACTTGCTAGCTTCCAAGGAATTATGCTAGATCAAGTCACTTGTTATTCAAAATTTAGTAATTATTTGCTTGAAAGAAACTTTTTCGGTCGCCAGTTGGTGAAAAAAATCTTAATATTTGATTATACTAACAATTAGTATATTCCACAGAGTTTTGTTAAACACTGACTGCGGCTTCTACTACTTCGCGACATAGTCATTGTTTGCAAGCTTAAGAAACCCGTGGTTGTTTTCGAAATCATAAAACTGTGGAACATATAATTTATTATCAAATTAAACAAGCGTTCTGGCACCAAAGTGATTTCTATCGGCATTCAACAGCCTTCCCATTCCCTTATGAGAGCGAGGCCCTGAGGCGAAAGTGTTTTGCATCCATCCCTCCACCTCCTTCTTCCTTGGCCCCGAGGCAAAATGCTTTGGAACCACCACTGCGAGCGAGAGGGGATTTCAGAGCGTGGGAAATTATTTTGGTTGGATTATACGGGCCCCTCCCGCGGGAGTAAGAAGGGGGATGCTGGGTCGCTTTCCTGATCTCTCACACTCTCTTAAGAACTTGATCCAAGAAAAATACCTGGAGAGGGATCCTGTCTGGTTGAAATTCGTAAACCATCCCATTAATTAACATACGCCGGATGGCCTCATTAACCTGTTAATCTATAATTCCCGAGATCGCGAGCCTGAGGTTGAGGTATGGTAGATTCCTGAAGACCTATTGAACTGGATGAACATTGCTAATAATTACTGAGTTAACGGGCAGCGGTAACGTGGAGACGTATGTATCTTAAAAGTAGTACTGCAATTGTGAAGAATATAATCACCGTATCTTGTATACTGTGATGGCTGGCATGATGTGGTGGAAGGTCTTAGTATTAATTAATTGACACATTCCATTGGATTTTATTTTAACGCAACGCTTTTCGTTGTTACAAACAATACATTCGATAATATTTCAATGCCTCATTTAAATAATATAACCACCGTTGGAATATAAATTAATTCATGCTGGATTACTTATATGCTATTATTGACGTCGCTCTAGTCATTGAAGAAATATATGTATCACTCTAATATTTTAAACATTTGCAACAAGTAAAGATAAATATTCGAGTTTTCTCTTGAAATAGATGCACTCATCTAATTGTATCATGCCAGGAATGAGTTGGCTTGGTCATTATTTAATTCTGCATCGCAAATTGTGCATGGCCTTATGATTTCTCAGCTTCAATACCACGATTGTACTTTCACCTTATCGAAGAATTTCCCTTCATCTCCAAGTATCTCGTATTCCATCTCTCCAAGGCAAGCTGCGGTTACTGATATATTGAGAGCTATTCACGGAGAAAATCCAACGAGTATCTTTCTAACCGTAGCTTGATGGTGGGATCATATCTTTTCTTGGAATGCGGTTAGATGTAAGGGAGCAATAAATCGCCAAGCGAAATGTCGACGTGAGTTCGTCTTCTACTAGAATGCGTCAAGAAGACTTGAAAAAGCTAAGATTTCTTTATGGTGGAAGTGGTGTTGGAACTTTTCTTGTTGGAGATTATTTAAGTCTATATTTTGGCAAGCCTTATTTTCTTTCAATGCTTTTTTATTGCACGTAGAAAAGCCTTAATACCTGATCATCATTGATGAAAAAAAATAATTTCAACTCTTTATCCATTGATGATGGTTGCATTTCAATAGATAGATGAAATCATTTTTTTGTTTTACTTTTACCCCGAAATGCAATATAAATCATTCATTTCCCAGAAACTATACACGGCAAAGCTAGGAAGCTAATAAAATTTCCCTACGATTCATGATAATGGAAAAAAATTGAAAACTACACCAGCTCAAAAGTTTAACAGCAATGCCATAATTTAATTTTCATCATTATAAATATACTTCATCTCTTTTAATTAATGAGCTTTCATATCGATGTTTTTTAATGTAGGCGAGAATCAAATAAATGAATCTCTTTACATGTGACGACAGGAGGCAAACTGGGACTGTATATGAAAATTCGTTGACACAGTTGTGAAATTAAAGCGCATAAATGTCTGCCTTAAACACCTGTGTAACTCGCTTACCGTCAGTATCGCAGCAAACCATGGACGTGTTTACCAAGTCCTTGTCGCTGACAACGGTTCGCACATTACTTGCCTTGTCCATTTGCTCAGCTCGCGCATATACGCGAGGATATGTGCATTTTAGTGGGCTTATTCCGGTTAATGGAAGCCATAGAATTAATTCTTTTTTTTTAATTCTCCCGTTGTATTTTTTTACGGTCGTCCAGCATGTTTGAGTTCCAGAATTTCACTTTTGCCGCATCGGAGAGCGAAGCGGCAACTTTGCAAAGCCTTCGTGCCGCTCCCCATGGGTGCCTCAGCCTTCGCTGCACGGCGCGTTAGTTATTCCGTCAAGAAATTTCTCCTCGGTCGCCCCAACGCCGTGCATGGGAAACAGTTTTTTTTTCTTTGATTTGTGGACCGACCAAACTCACCCATGGCATTATATTTTGAAAAATAAATAATGAAAAAAAAAGGTACTCTCATAACTCAGCGGTGGAGAAACGCTTTCGTCGGGTTCTTTCCACCGCTCCCCTCATACCTTCATCCCCTTTCTGCAAACAAGCTCCCCCCCACCACCCCACACACACGGGTAACGCTGCCAAGTGGACTAAAACGCAAACACGCCGGAGAGTTAGGTATTCCGCCCGCAAAACAACTCTCCAGGAAGAGCTCGGGATAATCCCCCGCCTGGATCCGGAACTTCCAGCACTTCCCTCTCCTCCCGGTCGCTCGCTTTTCAACCCTCCGAAACTCACTTTTGAACCCTTTTCCGCCCTAGTGCCGTGGAGGGAGCTGATCCCAACCGGGTTATGAATCCCCTCATGTAGGCTCCTATCCCTTCCGGCCGGCCTGGAGAGTTCGCCAAACGCCGAATCGCCAATTCGTGATGCGTGTCGAGATTTCTGCCAAATGTGATTCTTCTAGGGCGAATATTATTTTGATTTAATCTGGATCTCGAAGGAAATCACTATATATTTTTATAAAAATCTATACTAAATATATATTTTTTGTACAATACTCACAAAATATTTACAACTGATTTGTCTCTCCTCGCCTATTGGGAAATCTACAAGTAAACTTGTTGATCCCTAACATTACTCTACTCAATATTGAAACTCCCTTTTTATACCTTTCATTGGTGGTGCTATGGAGGGATTTAGGCTGACCCGAAGCTATAAAATGTTATATACGAGGTGTGTTCAAAAAATATCGCGACTTTTGTGTTTTTTCAAAAATTATTTATTTATTCATGAATATCTATTTTGTCCCCTTCAAAGTAATCCCCATGAGATATTATACACTTGTGCCAACGGTTTTTCCAATCTTCGAAGCACTTCAAAAAATCATTTTTTTTTATCTTGTTCAGCTCCTCCTTCGATGCCGTCTTTATCTCGTCAATCGTAGCGTAACGTCGTCCTTTCATGGGTCTCTTCAGTTTAGGGAACAAGAAAAAATCACAGGGGGCCAGATCTGGGGAATACGGTGGCTGCGGCATCATTAGTGTGTTGTTTTTGGCCAAAACGTCGCGCACAAGCAACGATGTGTGAGCAGGGGCGTTATCGTGGTGCAAAAGCCAATTTTTCTTCTTCCACAAATCCGGGCGTTTCTGGCGGATTGCTTCGCGCAAATTGCGCATAACGTGCAGGTAATATTCCTTATTGACCGTTCTACCCTGTGTCAAGAACTCATAGATATTCATGAATAAATAAATAATTTTTGAAAAAACACAAAAGTCGCGATATTTTTTGAACACACCTCGTAAGACTTGGTGCTTTCCTGGAGAGTGATGTGGATGAATGCTATCTTCAGATAAATCAAATAAATTCTTTTAGAGAACGGTTCTCTCCTCTCTCTCTCTCTCTCCTCTCTCTCTCTCTCTCTCTCTCTCTCTCTCTCTCTCTCTCTCTCTCTCTCCCGACCGTTTGCTTCAGCCTTCCAAAACTCCCTTTTCAACCCTTTCCGCATTAGTTCTATGGAGGGAGATGAGGCACTACTTATACCAACCGGGTTATGAATCCGCTATTACATCCCTCGCCGACACTCTCCGGAGTTCGCCAAGTAGGCGTCGACGTCGAATAACCAATTTCAGGTGCATGTCAAGATTTCTTCCGAATATGTTTCAAAACCTCTTCTAGGAAGAAATTATTGGTTTACTCTAGGAGCAGCTGTAAAATATTGTTCGCAGATTATTTATAAACTCTATCAAAGCTCCTATAACTTATATGTATGTTCCTAATAACTAATGTCTCCAGCTGTTCGAGGGCTGGGTTTTCGGAATTTGGGGTTGATTAGGAGAACCAAACTCAACAAGCTGGCTGATCCACGCATGTTATAAATTGTTGGCGAAGAAACACTGGAGATACTCTACAATTGGGACAAATATGATGCCACTTATGAAATAAGATTCTAGCAGTTACTCTCTGCTAAAAATCTCACTCCTCTTTATTGCTTTTAGGGAAGAAATTATTTTGAATTCTTTTCAGTGGATATCCACTAATGCTACTATCTTAGTTCACTAACAAAGCCCAAAAATTTGAAGAAATGATTGTTGGTTATTTTCTGTACCGTTACACCAAATATTTTCTATATATGGCTTGTGGAATAAGTGTTATTTCGATCTTCATTTCACAGGATTCAATAAAAGAAATGTATGAATTCCACTGCGTTTATTACTTACCTCCAACAAAATAAATTATATTGGTCCGTGGGAATAGTCACACTCCGGAGGGAAACGGAAGTTTTTTTCTATTGACTTAAATAGTGTCCGTCATTCGCCATTATTTACTGTTTTGTTGTTTTTTGTGGATATCACCAGAATTTTGTTCTATTAAAAATTTCACCTTTTTCGTCTTCATATCTCATTTTAATGCATGTTTTTGTGTGGCTTTCCTTTGTTTTTTTTTATTCAAAAGAGTCAGAATGAAAAAATAATGCGTAATGTATATTGGTAAAATAATAATATTTATGAACGTGCATTAATATGAAATGTCAGCGCCGTTAATATAAATTGATTGTTTTACGTTTCCTACTTTTAATAATTTTAAATGAGGTCATGTTTATTAATCACGGCATTAGTGTTTGCAAGCCTAAGCTTTCTGTCGGCACTCATTTTAGCCTAATTTGAGCAATATCACGTAAACTGGAGAACTAACGCCACATTACATCAATTTTTTTCATGTGATGAAAAAAACTTTTAATAAAAAATTTCCCAGTAGAAGTTGCGTCAGCAGCTTTCCTATCAATTTGTGGTATATCCCGACAGAAGGTGATGGATACCGACATAGACATGACAGACAACGTCTAATTGTAGGCATAAGGGCTTACCTCATCCGATTCTTCATGCGCCTCAATTCACGTAATTTTATTTTAAATATATCTTGTTTTTATTCAATCCTAAATATATTTGAGTTTTTTTAGCCAATGAGCGGGTGTTATCCTTCGTCTATCATCGCACTTCCTCCAAACCGTGCTGAAAATGCATTATTTTACGGAGAATATATAGAATGGGTGCTTATTTATCAAATTCAAAGTTATCTTCTTCTGCCCAAGAATCATTATTAACCTTTTACTTAACTGTTAAATATCTATCGTCTATTATTTTTTTGAAGCTTCTATTTATCGCGCGTTCTCGTGTATTGTTTACGTGCATAGTTGTAGGCGTTCGCTAGTCGTTACGGGCATTTGTTAGAGAGGATTTTCTGATCTTGGTTTCTCTACAGACGTTGATGTATGAGTAGGCAATGAGAATGGGAGAAGGAGAGAAAAAGGAAGAAGGCTTCTATTTTCGCTCGGTGGGCGGAGTCGAGTCTTTCGTCACCCGGGGAACGGATGAGAAATTTCGAGCGCAGCGGAGGGATGACGGGCGACGCAAAAGGATATTAAATATTTGGGGAACAGGGTCCGGAAAACCGTGAGCGTTCGCTATCACTCACTGCAAAACTGCGGCGGCACCTTCTGGATGAGCCATCCCCGAGTTCCAAGCAACGACGGAGTGGTATTAAACGTTGGGTGCTCTGTCACACACCTGCTATGGTGAAAGGAGGACGAAATTGATCTGCTGCCTGGATGAAGAATTGCAAGTTATTACGAAACACAATGCTTATAATGTCTTCGGTATAGTCTGGCCCTCAAGTGTGATGCCAAGGCACTAAATAGAACGCGTCCTCTAGTTTTCCCATTCCCCAAAAAATAAATACTTGTGGTTTTTGGTCCGTTACCACAATTAAATTAAGGAATAATTCAAGTGCGTGCTACTTTGAGAGTCGGTTCATCTTTTTGAAAAAAAGTCTAAAATTATTGGAAAGTGATACTGGATTTCTTACCTCCATATAATCCATTTTTTATTCAAGAGGGGTGAGCAATAGGAAACATTAAACTTTAAAAAAAAAACTTATCATGTCGGTCGGTATCTGGTGTTCTTCGCCTGATAAACCCTCAGGAATCTTGTAAAAAAAATATTTTCGTTTTCATTTTCCGTAGTCACCATAATTTCAGTAACTTTTTTGAAGCATAAATAATGCTGAGTTATAATTTTTTAAAAGTATTTCTTAAATATTATTTCACCCATTCTTCATTTTGAAACATTTTGAAGCACCTCCGCAGCGAGGAATTGCAACCGAAAAAGGAATGTTTATATCAACAAATTTGATTAAATTTTATCCTCTTTGAGATGAACAGGCATGCTGTGTTCTCAAATTTACCCCTCGTCATACAATAACAGATTCTATCAATATGTGTTTCCGAGCCATCCAGGTGTTTTTTTTCACCCATTACAAAAACCGTCGTTACCTCCATGCTTATCATGATTTTAATATTTGTACACACTTTACAGCCGTAAATATGTTAACTTGAAGTTGTTCCACGCCAGTGTTTGACCTTTTCCCTCTTAAGTACCTTCCTAATTTCCGTATATGGATGCCATTATTTGAAATAATAGGCTTAATGACTGCCATAAGTGACTATTCTTGAATTCAATTCTCTCCCAAATTGGCTCTGCCTCTGATGTAAATGTATATTAAATGTATGGTATTTTTTGCAGCTTAAACCGTACCGTTAGACTTATCTACGTGCCTGTGGATTTTTTCCCGTGTTCTATCGTTATCTATTGTTCCTTTTTATATTTTCTTGGCTTGTTTCTGACTGCATGGGTTACACCTTAAGTTATAAGTTGTTCCCTTGAACAAGTTACTACAAATAGCAATTCTGAGTGAGGGCTTCTCGTCTCCTCCTTATCATTTGCGTCTTTGTACTTTGTTCGTCGTGAAATGATGTTCCATCTCTTTTTCTTGCCTTTGCTCGTCCCCCATTCATTGTACACATAACCTCTCCCAAGACGACATTTCTTCCTAACAGCTTTTCACCTTTGCTTCCACGTGTTTCCCCTGCAGCTTATCGCACTATTAAACCACGAGCACCCTTATTTTTTGCTTTCCTTCTCATACGTTTTCCGGGTCTGTCTGACGCGGCCTTTTCACCTCCTTTTGGCCCTATTGCGACATGTCTCCAAATTCTCAGGAGAAAGGAGAATCTTCAGCAGCTACGCGAGTCAAATAAAATACTTTGTGCGTATGCTGTATAATTTTTGTGCTAGGGCTGCTGCTTCGTTTGATGGCCATGTCCAGTGTTGGATTTCGAAATTAGAATGAATACCTTGGAGATTGGTCGATGAATGCGACGTTTAATTAGGATTTTGTGAGGAGTTTGAGCCGACCTTCCTGCCACTTTAATTCGTCTGACACATTTTAAACACCAGTTACGTCATTAATTTGATAGGAACTCAGGAATTATCGTCTTCAAGTGCCTAAACAGTATATTTAACGCCGTTATCTTGGTACAATATTATATTTTAAAACGTTAATATACTTATATTTTTTGCATCGACAGCGAATATCCCCAGGAACATATATGATAATGGCCTCTTCTGGGCAAGTATCCAAGAATTATAGCAACAAATTCCATACTTTTTTAATGTATTCCTTTATTGTATTTATGTACTCCTTTTACATTGGGCCTATTTTGAAATTTTCCCGGAAATGCCGTACCTTTAGTTTCTATGGAAACTGTTCCGAAGATTCCATGTCTTACAATTAAATAGGCTGTATCATCTTCACAGTCGATAATCTTACCGGAAATTTACTCCGTCGACAGGGAATTTTAATTTTTGCATGTATTTTATGTTTATGGTTATGTGATGGACCATTACTTAATACTATCGATAGAATCTATTAACCTCTATTTAATAGAATCGTCACCACGCGTCGCTGCAGTTACCCGCGATTCCCCATTCGGTAAATCATGATCTAAATCCACATAATTCCTTCGTTTCTACATCCATCCATTTTCTTTCCACCTCTCCAAGAATCTTTTTTATTTGTAGTTGCTTTATTTCATTCAAGCTCCTTCATTTCTGTAAAGTTAAAGAGTTTCAAAAATGTTGGAAACGCATTGCATACGCTGGTTTAGTCAAAGTACTAATGGTTTCAGCTGCGTGTTTAATTTTTATAATTTCCTTAAAAATCAGCTTTATTACTCATATTTATCATAAATGACAATGAAAGTGTATCATTTTCGTTAACATTGACAAACAAGGAAATATTCAAACGTTACATTTATGAAAAAAGGAATAAATTGAAATTGGTTACCTACATATTTAAATCCCTCAATTTTTTATCAGCTCAGAGAGCTTTATTTTTTACCGTGTTAAATTTGAATTATTAACTGCCATGACATTAGTAATTGATTCCCATCACTACCCTCAAATTCTCTCTCAGTTACGTTTTTCCCAGAAGGAAACCTAATGATTTGTGATGAGTTTAATGTGTATTCACGCAGAGGGGATGATATTCAAATTTCATTTATTGTAAAATAATAATTGAGTAATTGAAATATCACGTGATAAACGTAAAAAATTATTTGATGGCTATAATTTTAAATCTCATGAGAGCATTCGACTAGGTTTTTTTCATCAGAAACCACGAATTTAGTTCTTAAACCACATCATTGACGGTTTCTAAACCGTAATTCAAATTAATGGTTCGTTTAACGTTTTATTTATAGGCAGGAAATCTTTTCTTGATCTACCTGTCTGGTGATGGAACTACGAGTAGAAGAGAACTCGTAGTTTTCAATAATTTTATGTGATCCTTAAAATCTTGAAAATAAATGCCCATTCATTCGTCATCAGTATGAAAAAGCATATTAAAATGAGGAAAACGTTAGACATCTGTTCTTTTTTCATAGTCTCACAAAAACTCAACCATTTGCTATATTTTTGTCTCCTGTGAATTCGTCATTAATGAGAGGCTTTTACGGTATCTAGGCAAATTAAAAATGGAAATTAGGGCATCCTATATCCGGTATTAGGTCGGAAAGAAAACTTAAATTAAAATGTACTTTTTCCACGATTACATAAATTATTTTTGCAACATACAGTTTGCCCTCGTTCATTTTGACCCAACAAATACCATTTCCACGCGCAGTTCACAGTTACTTTCCATAAGTGATCGTATAAGATTTGTGTAATGCAACGCATTCAGCGACAGTGATTTGACCAATTGTTATATTATAATACGATAGATTAATTTTTATGTCAGCCGTGGAATTTCTGGTTAGCCATCATGCATCATCCTAAAACTCCTAATGATTATGAAAATTATTAGATGAATATCAAAACCACGCGCGTTCTTTGTGAATTAATGATAGCCATGGAAGTTCTTAATACCTCGTTTATTTTATCTTACGCATTAATTTTAATTTTATGAAAATTAAGAAACATTTTCGATAGAATTACATCCATGGAAATGAAATATATACTTGCTAGAACAATGTCGAGTACGCCTCAAATGGAACGCAGAATAAGGGCGTAAAAGAATGTAATTTTTCGTTAATTACGATGATTAGCTTGACTTTAAGTAGAATGGTGGCAGTTTTTTGTGTAGTTATTGCCCCTTTAAGCGTAACTTCCATGAAATGGCTAAGCACGCTCAGAGTATGGATGAATTCACCGAGGTAAATGTATGCATCGTATGTATGTTTTTTCACCGAAGTAATGCCTCAATGGTAGATCTTTTTAGTCAAATTTAGTGTAAGAATATAGTTGAAGGTTAAAAATTATCTTAATTTAATGAATGTAAATGAGTTTGGTAATTAGTAGTGCTTGCAACTCGTCTTGCCAAAATTTCACTATTTCCCTCCTTTTTATCAAGAAAATATATTTTAAATTCAAAACTTGAAATATTATTTATTTCTATTTCTGATTGAAATGCACTATATTTGAGATTAATGCTAACCTTCCATCAATATTCTCGTTAATACAGGAAATTCTACCAATACAGGAAAATCAAATGAAATACAAAAGACGCTTGCTAAATTCCGTCATATCTGACGTGGAATTTGTATTAATCACAAGTAGGTACTGGCGCGTTTCCATCATTAAATTATCTTTGACCTGTTTCGTGAAACATAACCTCGTTTTAGAACTTAGAGGCTTGTGAAATTTTAAAATTAATCTTTTCCTCTTGTTTTATGTTCCAAAACTTTTTTGGGGAAACAATGGAATCAACTGACGTTCAATGCGTAAAATATTCATCATCCACATCCCATAAATTTCCAAAAAAATGCTCGGCCTTCCTATTCTGCGGCTTAAAATGGATTCAAACGCGTCAACAAAATAAAAGTGGCCGTCGCGCCCCGTCGCCTGCCGTCGTCTTTATTTCTCTCCATAGGTATTTCCCCAGGCGGACAGACGCTCGGCGATCCTATCTTTTTTTTTCGGCATTCCATTTATATTTTGGCGCGAGGGAACGTCACTGCCTTCCAACGATCCGAGCGCCGCGCCGTCGTGATTTCAAAGCGGAGCCGACGGAGAGGAAGGGAAAAGTGTAGAAGACCCTGGAATGCCAAACCCTTTTTTGAGTGGCGCGGACGTGTGAAGAAGCTATTTCACCCCGTTTGCTCTTTCGCCGTTGTTTATCGCTCGCCATTAGGTGATGAAGGAATGCGTCTCTCTTTTCTTCTCTCCGCTTCGCTCCCCGTTCCATTCCGAGAAAGAATTGTGCCTACTGCACCACATTCATCGTCTCCCTGTCTTCCTTTGCCCCCTTTCATAATTCACTCGCATAAACCTCCTGTCTCCTTCCAGGTTTTGCGCGCATTCACCTGAACTCAAAACCAAGCTCCGAATCGCTTTATTCCCGAAACTTATCATCCGTCAGGCCACAGCAGTATCCTTTTATCTCTTCTGCTTTTTGCCTCCGCCTTGATCCGTCACATTGTTAGATGTCCTGGAAAGGAGTTGGATGCCTAAAGGCAATCCTAAAACTGTAGAAAGCCGTAACACTTATGACGAACAGCGGCCGTATTGTGTTTTGCCTTGACAATGCTGGTTGTGGACAATGTGCACAACTCAGTATTCCTTTCCTACCCTGTTGTTCCTACGTCTGGAGATGCTGTGAACCTTACTCCACTTTTATTGTATTTTCACATAAGGTTACTCGCTTTTACCATCTGTTTATACAGTTCACGGTCATCTGGAAGTCAATCAATACTCTAAGTAATAAACTTGTGGTGATGAAAGAAATCAAGGGATATGATGGCTAAAAACAGAAAACAGGCAATTTGAAAGAATCCTTTCTACGTGGAGGAATAAAGGAGTGGAACGAGCTACCTGAAGTTATATTTAAGGTCTTTCCCGCAAATTCCAAAATTGTTAGGTTTTCCATAAGTGTTCATCATTTCTTGATTGATGACGTACTGGTTTATTATGGAGTGTTTGAAATTGGGTTCATTGGTTAAATTTTCATTTGTTAGTTGTATTATTAGAATTCATGTATAAAGTTTTACCATAGGCGTCTTTTCTGTTTCTTACTATGTTATAAGATAGGTAGACTTAATACACATGTGTGAAATCTAATGCTGCCACCAGGCAATTGTCTACTTGCCGCTGTATGTGATAATAATAATATTTTACACTAAGAATACCTTAATTAGTTTTTTATTCCCTCTGTTTTTTGTGAACTTATGAGCCACACTTTTTTTTTCGTTTTTTTGTGTTTGTACTCTCATGTATTTTTGGCTCCCTACTTTTTTTATTGAAAACAAAAAATAATGAAGTTGATTTATCATGTAGTTTCTCTTGATTTCACTAGCTTTTTTACTAGATAAACTAGATTTTACATATCCTAATGGTGCGTCTTCAAAAATAACCTTGTATCATGCGCTCCAAATTTACGATTTTTTCGTGTACCTACTTATATTTTTTGCGAAACAGCTTATTTGGATCAACTAATCGGTGTTTGACTACTCTGAACAATCAGAAGTCTAGAAAAATGAAATTTATGGCCTTCTCTTTATGTAGGGAAGGAGTGAAAAAACTTTTTAGACATGAGTTCCGAAGCCCTCCCTCTTCGGAACCCTAAAATCTTTTCTCAGACGCGATGAAACAGCTTGGTAAAACATCACCGCCTCGTTCGCTAGAAAATACTCTCATGACATTGATATGCTATCCAAATATATTCCGAGCCGTGGCAGGCGAACAGACAGCAGAATTAAAAACGATTTTTTTTCGGCTAAACTTCAAGGACGTTGGGGATTACAGCCCCTTTTTCGATTTAATTTTACGTGAATCGCGTTTTGTGCGCCTTTCCCGCAAGGAAATTGAAAATTGTGCGAATATGTATTTGTGGCCTTGGTGTAGACCTTTTTTTCTTTTATGCTCGTTTAACCTTGAGCCTCGTTCCTATCTAAAATTTCCTCTCTTTTCTTTTTTCAGGTGAGTTTCCAGTCTATATAATATCACGGTGTGCTGGCGGTTGAAAGAAGCCGCTTCGGGTGAGTAACTGGGCCACGGTTTCGCGTTGACGCCGACGCTCAGTTTTGCTTTATGTAAGCTCTAAATTTTCTGCCGCCATTGTGTCACCACTTTGGAGGCAGGGGAAAATATTTTAAATGTATTTCAAGGATGAATGAGACTGAAGTCGCTGACCGTATAGTATATGGCACGTCCTCTTCTTCTGAGGAACTCTGTGTTGCTTCTCGCCACTCACTCTTTGCGGGTGGAATTTGCTGGATTATAGCTCTTTTGGTTGCTTTTCCCTATAATTAGATACATTTTATGAACCAGTGAAATTCATCTTTGGATTTTGTTCAAATTGTTTTCTTTAGCGGTACTATAAAATATTCTTTATCATTAGTCTGTTAAGACAATTGCCAATTCTAGCGACTTCGATTGACTCGTTGTACTAGCATGCAGCTGGTAGATGAGATCATACCTAAATGAGTGACGAATTGCCTTTTGAAAATATTCTTGAAACGATATTTAAAAAAAAAAACATAATATGAGAGTCTGGATAGCCAACAAATTGCGAGTCTCTAACGGTCGACAAATGGGAACAAATATGATTTACTTCATGCTAATGGAAGTCAGCGCGAAGTACGTTAAGTTGTTAAAAACAAATTATTCGGCCAATTTAAAAAATTACCGCGAAGGATAGTAGGTCAGTTAATCGAACAGGTTTCGTGATAATCGCGCAAAAACGCCTAACGAATTAAAAAAATAATCGAGAGAGACTCTCCCCTTCAAGAGTTACAATGAGCTTTTCGTGAGTGTCTGGTCCATTAAAACCTTTTCGGGTTATGTGAAACGAGAAAAATCATTGGCAGAGTCGTGCTTTCCCAGTAATTATACAAATGAGTATAATGCGTATAAACGAGTTTTTGAGGACGACTGGAATCCAAAAATCTCAAACGACGAGTAATTTTCATATTTTATCTATTTCAGTGGCTAATAATTCAGCTTTGAACCATCCGATTACAATTTCCAGTGGTTGGAACTTTTTTTACTCATATCACTTTTTTATTTTAGGTCTAAGGCCACCTGTAACCTCACAATGAACGAAATTTTATTCATTAACGCGAAGGTATTCTCCACAAAAGCTATTCAAATAGCCCGGCACGAAAATCCCGGCTATAAAATAATATCTCATTGATATTAACACAATGGCGGTGAAAGATTTTTACTTTTCAGTCGTATTAGCCCTCTTGCGTGAATTGGTTAGCAGGAATTAAGGTCACATTGGCTTTAAAAAAAAATTTTCTTCCTTTGGAAATCAAATGGAAATAAATACCTTCCATTATAATTTGATTGCATTTCTAGGGTACCTTAATGCATAATACCGTCGACTTCATGACAATACCCACCGATTCACCATTGAAAACATCAGTCAAACGAATTCAGCGGGCCCATTCGTGCGCAGTGATTTTAGATGTGTAGGACTTAATGCATTGTTTTAGGATTAAACTTAAAATAACATCTATTTTTACCTATAAAAGACTCGAAGGGACGCTAACTACATTGTCTGCTTGTTTTGTCAATGTTTTTTATTTGCTCCAATTTTTTAAAATTTCTCTTTGCGTAATACACACCGTTTTTATTGTTACCAGCTACATAGTTTTGGTTTGCAACTTTTAAAAAGATACTTTTTAACGTAAATGTTTCAATTCTGTTTTCGATTCGTTAGCCTCAACAATGATTGTACAAGCATTGCGACGTATTTCCTACCAAATTAAATTCCTTATTCGTTCCACACATCCAATCAGTGAATAATTTTTGCGACTAAAGAAATTTTAAAATCATTTAAATATTTTTCTTTATATTAATGACTTTTACAGCGCGAAACTTAGGGAAGGTACACGCCTTTAACAATATGGGACATATCCTTAGTTTTAATAAAGCTAAAGGTTGGACAAATATCTGCACCAGCTCTTAACTCAAAGTAAATATTTTTTTCAATCAGCATTATTTGGTGTCATATTTTTCAGTTTGCAATCAATTGCCCTAGCTTTCATCATCGACTGGGGTCGAACGAGCCTGACGAGGCTGTGCAAGTACATTGGAAATAAAAGCATTGACTTATTTGTATTGTATTTGGAGGAGGTGACCGAAAGCTCACGCCATTTGCGCTATGACGAGAGGAAATGACAGGAAAAATGGAGAGAAACTCGGAGCCTCGGGATAGTGCCGATTATTTGACAGCTGCTATTAAGGAAAGGCGCCATGGAGACCACAGCTTAACATCCCATCCGACGGACGTAGTGCGTCCGTCTCTTCATAGCTCATCAGGGATCGGGCTGGCTGAAAAGTTTTAGCCAACGCCACAAATCTCCCTCTAAGACAGGATCTCAGACTCACAGTGTGAAAAGACAACACTATAGCCACCACTATCACGTGAACCCTAACAATGGCATAATAATGTGTGTTGCGTTAAAAATTTGAAAAATCATTTCTGAAAAAAAAAGTTGGACTCATTCAGGGTCGCTTTTTGATCTTCGCTCTTCACGATGCTTTCAACTTTCCCGAATCAACGACCCTCCGAGTAAAAAAAAATATGCGGAAACAGCTTCGTCATGGCAACCCCGATCGTCGACCTAAACTTTCGGATTCCTCCACACAGATCTACACAGGCCTTTCATTGCAGAGAGGAGGAGCGTGATTCGACAAGGATAGGTTGTGAAGGGGGGGGGGAGGAGGAGGGAGGGAAGATTGCGAGAAGGGAAAGGGGGGGCGTAAAAAGAGAGAGTTTTTCGAGCAAAGTGACGTAGAGAGGAGCGGAGAAGAATTTTCCGAGGCGATCTTCCCACAGTGCAGTGCGGTCCCACGGGCCGTTTTCTTCCCCTTTATCCCTTCCATGCAACTGAATTCCCTCTCCTTAACGTTCCCCTACTGCTTTCAATAGATTTTGATTCGCTCCCTTAACTCCTCTCACGGATGCCTATCCCCATCGAAGCTTCCCCTGTCTTCCTAACGCTGGAAGTCAATGAACATATCGAACGATTATCGAGCAGTTCGATCACGAGCCCATACCTTCTGCAGTGAGCCAAAAAGAACACGTCACAATAAATTAATATCAGGATGTTCACCACGTGGTTTCCCCTTCCTTCACGGGACGGAGCATACGTTTGCGCTGTTTACGAGGGCGTAACCTGCGTGTCTTTTTAGATGAAACTTGAGTCGTCCCTCAAAGATCCGCGGGATATCCGTAAAACGGTGTCGTACAGATGAATTTTCCTACTTTCTATTAATAATTTCTGCCTTTTGTTGACTTGGTTCCTTCTGGAATTTTTGCCAAAAACGGCGTTTTGTGGTCGAAATCGTATTTGAAGCGTGACCTTTATAACTGCGTTTAGACAAAGAAACCAATTTTCTTTTAGAAACAAAGCCAATTATATTTTGTCATCATTAAAAGGACAGCAACAGCCCAAGCTCACTTTTCTGAGAACTATCTAAATTGCAGTGAGAACCTTGTCAAACCGATGAATTTTGATGGAGCGAACTGACTACCGATTAAATTTTGTCATCATGAAAAGGACAGAAAGAGTCCAAACTCACATTTCTGTGAACCATCTACGACGCAGTGAGAACCTTGTCAAACCAATGAATCCCGATGGAGCGAATTGACTGCCGTGCCCCGAACATCTCCCTGTTTTCAATAGAATTTGATTCGCACCCCCACCTCCTCGGCGTGTTACTCCATCAAAGAATCACCTCATCTCTTTGGCTCGGCTGGGAATTCTCGACCGATTCATCGGAGTGCACGCTTTCAACCGCGCCCCGCTCCCACGGTCGCCTCCTCTCCCTTCTATCTTCTCGAAGGCCGGCACATTTGGATTCTCTCCGACGATCTAGAGAGTGACCGACCGAGAGTGACTCAGTTGCAATGTGGGAGTTTTCTTTGTTCGTTTGAGGAGTTGACGAGAGGAGGGCGGCAACCTCGAGTGGTCGTTGGCCCAAGCCAACTTATTTTAAGGGATTTCCACCGAATCTTGAAGAGGAGTCATGTTTATGCTATTAAAAAACAAATATTAACCATCAGGCAGTATCAAGAGTATACAGTGTGTGCGAAGAATGCTCTAACTCCTCCATCGGAATATCTATATTAGCTGCAGCGCGTTATTTCTGAAGGTTATTGCCACGTTTCAATTTTGAGGCTCTAATACTTCTTGAAACAGCAGTTTCTTTTGTAAATTTTCCATTTTTATTTTATTTAACAATAAAATCTGTATATGTGCATTTCATGCTCTGCTTGGTAACTACTCAACTCTTCAGATATCCATTTCTATGATCGCGTGTTGAAGAATGTAACAACAAAATGTTTCCGGAAACCTTAAACTGCGACTGCGGGTAATTTTAACACATGCATTTATTTTTTACCATTGGGTGCCATTACTTAAATAGGTATTTAAATTTTTGAGCTAAGTATCGGAAAAAGCAGAGTAAATCATTATATTGCGTCTTTGCAGTGGTCTATTTTTTTCTAACTACTTTACTTAATGTTAGTTAAAAATAGTTTTGTGCCATATCGATTTCAAGACAATCTGAATCAGTTTTCTCTCGTGTCATCACCGTTTCTGGTATATTAAAGACAGATTCCTTAGCAAAATCAACCAGCATCGGCCGGAAAATGTTGGGGCCACCCGAAAATTGACGCGGCACCATAGCCCAAAAAGTTTTTTTTTTAACTAACGAGAAGACTACCCGCGAAATATTTCACGAAGAGTAAAGACAGAAATCGAAGCCAGCATGTGCCAATGAAGTCAAGAACTGCATTAGCAGTGGGATTGCGTATTGAAGATGCATTGAAATTTGTAGTGGCGATGTAGCGGGCGGGAGTTGTAGGTTGTGGAGAGGAGGAGGCGTGGGTGCGGAGGCTCTATGGGTGGCCGGTGAAAGTGGATGGCGAGGAGAGGAGGGTGGATCCGAGGGTGGGCCGTCCAGATGGCTGGCGAAGGTGTTCCCGGCGCACACATCAGAAACTCGTTATATTCCTCGTTCGATATTTTTTTATCGAAAAATAAATACACCGCAGGCCCTCCACGGCGTGGAGTTCTTTTACTTATTTTTCAGATATTTTCCGTGGCTCTTTCCTTTTTCTCTGATTGGACTGCGTCATCCACTCCCATTCGTACAGATGCTTGCGTGCTATTATCAATGGGGCCGCTCGCATGTCCATCGCCTGAGGACAGTGTATCCCATGGCATACCTTATAATAAGGAAAACGATTGTTATAGTTACATTAAAGCCACCAGCAAACTCTCCACCCTCTCTTGATAGAAAATGTATACTTTCCAATTTCTTGTTGAAATAAAAAATTTCAGTATAAATTAGTATTTATATAAACAATTCTCCGGTTTAGGGACGGAAAGGGCTGCGAGCAGGGTCGCCGACTTATAAAAAATATTGGGGGGGCCCATATCGGAGGTCTTGCCCCGGGAAGAGGTTAAAATCAAAGTGTGTCGCAGCATCGAAACACTACCATGATTCACACCACTTCATTCAGTTAATCTGCTTAATCTTACCATTGTTTGTTTCAACACTCATTGTTAAATTTATTTAAAAGGTAACTATCGTCAAACATGGGAAATAAAAATTACCAATATATTTTTGTGATTTCACAAAGCATAATATAACTTAATCATTTTCTTGAATTATTGAGGGGGCTCCGCCCCCCCAAACGAATCTTTGAGGGGGCTCGGGCCCCCTCAGGCCCCATGGAGTCGGCGCCACTGGCTGCGAGCTTTGTGGCCTGAAATTCGATAATAATGTTCATTTTTGACTGAAGTGGGCTTCTAGGGCTAGGATATGGATATAATTTGGTAAATAACTACAAGTATCAATAATTCTCTGAGGGCCAGTTTCGCGATATCTGGTTAACGTCAAACGTAACATCATACACTGAAAAATCAACTCCAGAATGTGTGAAATCGAGTGAAAAACATATTAATTGAGACTCTCGGCCAATGAAACTAGCGTAAATTGATTGAAGAATTTGTAACAATTGTTTACGCACTCTAAAATTATTTCTTCGAGTCGTTTATCGGGACGTTATTTGTATTCATTTTCAATTTCTCTCTCTTTCTCGTTTACGCTTCCTATTTTGACCACGTGTGTGTTCATTGTTGTAGGATCATACTACGGAACGCTAAGGAATCTGATCATTTTTTTCGGCCGGTCGATGGTTGTTTAGATGATGGATTGCAATGCGGCCTCCGGTTACAATCGGATATCTATTCTGCGTCGAGTCTAGAGTGGCATCCGTTGGTGTTTTGGGGAGGGGGTGGAGGGCTCTTCCGTAAGAGGCCTCGAGTGTTTTGAACTTTGAGAGTGAGAGAGAGAGTGAGGTACGTTTTGTGTTTACATCGCCTTTCCCATACCAGACACTCCGTGTGTGTGTGTTTATAATTGCTTTTCTGATCCTCTCCCGCGGCCCTTGTGTAGATTTTCCGTCCCGCCACATAGCTCAGGTAGCGTACGTATGTATTCGTGTTCCTTCCCTCTCTCTCTCCCCCTTGTCATCACCGTTTCAGGTTTCCCGAGTTCGGAGCCATTTGTAACATTTGCACAGCGCTCCATCCAAACCGATTGGGATGATCACCGGAGGCGTCCAGAGAAGTAATTCCAGAGATGGCGGTGGATGAGGGAGTAGAAAAAATACATCTCTTCCTCGTGCGTTGTTGCCCATTCTTTTCAATTTCCTGCCGCAAAGATTCAGTCCAAACTAAGGCTGAGGGAGCGTATATATATATATCTGCGGGAACAATCGTTTGAATAAATAGGCTATCATTATGGGGGGGACGCTGCGAGTGAATCTCAGTGTTTTCTTTTTTAGTGTTATTCCCTTCTGTTTAGGTTTTCGGGAATCCAAACTTGGGTAAATAAGTTCGCTATTGAATTCCTCGTTGACGGTTTTATGATTTTTGGCTTTTTTCTATTTTAGTAAAGAATGGAGTGGAATATAGCAGGGTGAAAGGAAAAAGTTTAATTTAAAGGTTAAAAGAATGTATTTTTATACAATACCAATTTTACACCTCTCATTATATTAAAATTAATGAAACGGACCTGAAGGAAAAAGGGCGAATTAAAATTTCGTATAGAAGCTGGCTGATATGACGGGTTAATTCGAAGAAAAATAGCCAATATGCTAAAATTGAAAGTCTCTATAAAATTGTATTTATTTAACAAGAATATAATGCGCTGGTATTAGTACTGAGGTATATGTGTAGTATTTAACATGTACACTCCCTGGGCATATTATGGCCCTATCTGCAATAATAAAACTTCAGCCCTCATTTACATTATCTCCGGAAGTTTAAATTACTCGGTGCTGCTAACCCAAATCCAAATGCTGAGATTGAAAATTTTAACCATGCCATTTCCACTAAACCATAGGTAACGATCCCTATTTTCTTCTTTCAAAACCCTTTCCTTAAGATAGCCTTGTTATTTCGATCAAAGAACAGGTTTCACGATGTTTTCGTGCTATTAGTCACCATCGGTAGTAATGCATGAAGAGAGATGTAGGATGTGAATAAGTGTAATGCTTTGTGTAATAGTAATGAAATCTCTTCGTTCATTCCACTGACAAATGAAAGTTGCGAGATTCGTACTGCATTCAGAACGTGCACGCAAAATATCGAGACGTGATTGGTAAATTATCGGATCAGAGTGAAAGCGAGGAAAGAATTGATTGCAGTTGAAGACCTGGAGGAAATGGGACATCTCGCGGTCGTTGCCACAAGACCTCGCGAAGTCATGCACGAGATGTACTGCCGCGGGAGAAAACCGATCATTGAACCGGCAATTAACTCAAAATCGGTCGTTAATGCTATCGCAATTTCTGTAGGCACTTGACTGCTTAGACTTGTCCGCCTAGCGAATGCTCTACGTTCGTCCTATGCAAGAGAGAACTAGAAAATAGGCTGCGAAGAACAGATTTGTTCAGCGGATGGAGATACTTAGGTATTCACAGAAAGTGAAATGCAATTTCCTCGATCATCGAGACTTCGCTTCCCACGATATCAGAATGATTTACGAATTTTTTTCTCGTATATCTTGTGTCTCACTTCACAAATAAATGCTGAAATATCAAACATAAATTCCTCTTTCATCTCTCACAAATAGGCCTTTATTCAATTCAACATCGATTTGAAATAATCTTGATCGAAATTTAACAATGCTGAAATAACATTGATGAATCTCTTCATTCAGTTTTTTCTCTATGTAATGTTTTTAAACAAAACAGCATAGTTGCTACCTTTTCTATCCTTTTATCACCCTTTATATTTATCTTACCAGATTTAAAGTTTTTCTTCAAGTTTTCATTTGTGTTTATTTTCAGCAAATGTTTAGTGTGAGGTCGTAGATCCATATTCTCCTCCCAGAGGTCTATTTACGAATTCATATGACTCTGAGTCTCATAAAAATGCAACATTAAAGTGATTTATGGGTGCATACTGTTGAGGCTGAATTTTTGTCATCATAACGTCTCCCTTATATACGTAATGAACTGCCTAGTTATTTCATCCTTCAAAATTGTTCTGATGTGTGGATAATATACTTTTGACAATGAAAATATACCAGCATTCGTCCACTTATATTGATCTCGATAGTGCTACATAACGTTCTCTCTTATCATATGTCTTTTCTTTATTCTATTAGACTTATTTTCTCGCTCATCAACCGTGAATACAGATTCCTTGTAGAAATAACTCCTACTAATAAGTCACTAACTTTGAATGTCTTACCACTTTTAATTTTTAAGTGATATTATTATGCAGGAATATTTTCTTGAATTAATGCCTTTTCTTTCCAACCAACTTTCAATAACTCCCGTAAAGAAGGAACCTAAGATGCATATCGTTTCGATGATTATGGGGGATGCAAACGATCCTCTGAGGATGAGAGAATATTTTGAGATCCAATAGTTCTCCAGGATGTTTGTTATGTTCGTTTCACTGACCCGCCTTTAAACTATCAAAAAAAATCTGAAAGTGGTCAGGGAAGTTCGCCTCACTTACCCAATATTCTGACTTCTTCTGACCCCACGCTCAATCCTCAATTTGGGATGGGCAGGCGTCCCAATTCTTCATCCGTCATATTCTTCGCCAACTACGTCTTACTTGAGGATGAATCATGAAAACCTGCTGATCATTCGAAAGGATTTCACGCATCGCTTGCCTTTGAGTGGGACGAATCCTTTTTTTTTTTATACTATTTACTACTTAGGTGCATTATCACTGGTCTAAACTATTGGAAATTTTAAGGACTGAGTATCTTAATATGTAATCTGAAGTGATGTTTTCGAATCTATTGTAAATCTCCTTATGAATATCCACGTTGCTGGAATCCCTGTTTGGAAATTTGTCCGCTAGAATCTACTATGTGTCCTTAGTATGAAATTTTCCGAATTCCAATTTGATTATTAATGTCATTTTAATTGCTAAAAATCATGAAAAATATGGCAATTGGTTTTAATTCAGCCCATGCCGGGCACTATTACACCGCAGCTTCTACCAGGAAGCTAGTATTTAAACATTTTTTTAAGATAAATACATTGTTTTTGTTTCACCGTTTAGCTAAACTTTTTTTCAGCGAAAGATTTTATTAGGACATAAATCCAAACTTTTGTTGATACTTTAGAAAAATGGATGACCAAATATGATGATGGATATCCCATCAATGCGAGGTAACTTCAAATGTTATGATTATGAGGGAATGGGACAAAGGAATTTCGAAAACTTTTTAAGTTAAAATATCACTCTGTTTTGGCATTATTTTATTGTGCGGTCAAAAAGCGAAGGAGGTGGTTAGAATGAGTTTTGACGGATAACCTATTCCATGATCATTTGTTGTTGGATCCATCCGAACAGAATTGCGTTCCTCCTCTGGATGAGTAATGTGAGAACAATCCCATCCCGTTCGAAAGATTTCACGCTTGGCCTGCCTTCGCGGTTTCCGCTATCGCCCGCTCGTTTTCACTCCCTTAAACGTCGGAGATCCAAGAGTCGAAATAAAATGGTCTCTCTTTCTCTCTCTCGCGGATGGGGAGTCGTGTGTTTGTTGTACGCACACACATTCCATCCATCAATCCACAACACACTCTCGGATCCCGTTAAAAAAGAGCGCCCGACCCACTCAGCGCCGATTGACCCGATATTCCACCGCCATCCTCACGACCCTCCCCCACCCGGCCCTTCCCTCTCAGAAGGCACGCTCGGCCGGCGATAACCCGGCCTGAACCTCAACGGTCCGAGAGCTTTCGCGTAATCGTAATGCCATTTGCATCCTCCTCTGATTCTCCCCTTCCCAGGACCGTCTCCTCCTTCTCATGATGGTGCCTTTCACTTCTTCCACGGACCAAGCGTGACGTGTAATCGCAGTCTCTTGAAGATTTCTTGTGGCGAGAGGTTTTTGTCCTCTCGAGCGTTTATATTCTGGTTTTCTACTGCGTATATCTTTTTAATGTCCCTAATTTTCCTCCTTTATACTTAGAAAACTATCGTAAGACCTTGACCGAGTTATTATCATTAGTCATTAATCCTCTGATTGGTTTGACGCAGCTCTCATTTTCTCTCTTATACACGCTAACCTTTTCATAGCAACGGTTTTCTTCTCTCTTACAACCTTTATAACCTGTCCAATGAAACCCACTCAGGGCCTTACCTTGCCCTTCTTCACTTCCACTTGTCCGTCTTCGATTGTCTTCATCAGACCATCATGCCTCATAATATGGCCAACTAATCTTTCCCGTCTTCTCCTTGAGGTTTTTAGGAGACTTCAATCCCTTGACCGAGAACCAAAGAAAAATTGATACGTCTGAGTTATATAACAACATTTGGGAGCGTGGTATTTTAGTAGATAGAGCGTTGGGCTATTGATGTAAGGGTCGCGAGTGAATCCTTCGGTCACTGCTACCAAAAATCCGCGAACTGCGTGGTGGCCCAGGGATAAGAATTGGCCCTCGTACCTGGTTACATTTGCTTTGCCAATCCAAGCAAACTTTCGGGTTGAATCACCGAGTATGTCAGAGCAGAAACATTTATTTAGTTCTTGGTAGTGAGAATGTAGAACGAGTTTTAGTGAAAGTGAACGCCGTATCAAGAGCCCTATAGCATATATTACAACTGACGTAAGCATAAGGAAATGTAAGCACAAACAATTTATTTCGCTTTTTGTGCTATTTTTGCAAACATTTTCCGTTTGTATCTTACAATTACATTGTTACTTTTTTCTTTTGTTTCATCTTCACTAATTTTTTAAATTGGGCTCCTAAGAAAATTATTTTATTATCTGTTTTTTCGCTCTATCATAGCTAAAAACTCAATTGGTTTATGTGTTGGATTAACAATTTCCTGCATTTTTCATTGATGCATCACCATCATTGCCTCTCGAAATTCGGTCTCCAATTTTGAGAAAAGTGCAACGCCCACGATAAGGCTTGAATCAACTACAATTGAGATTCCAGATTGATGCTTCTGAATTACCCGGCTACTTGCAATTAAGGGTATCGCAGAACTGTGTGGAAGGATGTGGCTCTAAATTGGCTCCCATTATTTTCACGCCGAAGTAGAACTGTGCCGAACGACGCTGATGGATGCGTTGTAACGAGCAGGTAAGAGGAACAGAGAAAATTGACGACCGGGAGAAGGATTACTGCCATGAGATCCACTCGTCCTAGTCACGATTGGTGAATGGATGAACACGCGATGATTCCCACGAGAAGAGCGCTAGCGCATTTCCTGGAAAATATCATTTACGAGCCATTTCCTTGAGTGTGTGTCAGGTGAACATGTCTGAAGAGAAGACCTCTCCGGCGAGATATCTCGTCTTTGCCTCGCAGCGCGGCTTCCTAGTCCTCAGCGCAAACAGCGAATCAATTCCTTTTCAATGGAATGGTATTGTATTCCATGCACACATAAAATTCTTTGCAAGGCTACCGCTCAACCTTCTCGCTGTCGCTTCACTTGGCATCGGTTTGGTCACGCGTATCGCTAGGAAATATTTTAATGGCTAGCGCATGTTCAACTTCCTTTTTTCTTTGGGAGTGCGTGTGCGATTCGTCTCGAGAGCAATCGGATAAAATACTCGCCTGTCATTTTTTTTCAAAGGAATTTGTTTAGATTGAATAGAATATCCTCTTAGTTGTGAGTTCTTTTTTAATTCTTTTTCAGTGGAAGAGAAGAATCGCTTGGAAAGATTTTTTTTCGTAAAATGCCTTCGGAAATGGCATTGATGAAACCACGAGACGCCCATAAATGTGCCATCAAATTTCAATGGAGATGAAATGAAACTTTAATGGGTCACGTTTTCAGTTTAGAATTGTTAAAGACAGATTTTGATCGCCACTGTGCGTCGATTGACAAGTTGTTTAGGTCACTATCTTTGCCATGCATACGCGAATTAAAAAGTGCTACTGTGCCTAAACAATAGTATTGAAGTAGAACTCTAGTTCTTCACCTGCTCCAATGTTTTTAGAACGCAGGTATTTTGTTTCTCACTAAACGTCATTTGTGATGGAAATTATTTTTTATATGCACGTAGAAATAGGATTCTTATCATGATCGTGAGTATCATAATCAAAACTTAAGTTCTTCGCATATCATAGTTTTTTCCTTGAAAAAGTAAAAGGGAAGCATCAATCTTTTGGTAAAATGAAAATTTCATAACTTATAGATTTTTGGGACCTTAAAGACTTCAATTGAAAGCATAATATTATATCATTTTACGAAAATGATGTTCTGCATGGTATTCGAAAGCATTTTTGCCCGATTATTTCAGGAATTCACTTCAAATCGGTATTTCCTTACATCAGTGAGTGGATGATTGGATGATGCTCCGCAATTTCTTTGTATAAGATTCACATATAAGTGGGAAAATTCTTAGCGGTGGTCGAAAGCAGTGTTTTGACCGATTAGGTAGATTTTGGTCGTCGTGGACGACAAGTAGTACTCTTGCCTTCAGGATAATTTCTGGGGCGTAGAAGACGAGATGATTGGAGGCCGAGACGGAAGGATAGGAAGACTGCGGAGCTGGGAAAGAAGAATTTGGAGTGGGAAGGCGGGAGAAAGCAGCATCTGACGTTCGTGAGAACGACGACTGAGTCCAATGGGAGGATACGTCCATCTCCTCCCGGGCGACAAAATTTCACTGTCGTTTCCGCCTCTCCTCTCCGATGTTCCGCACGCCTTTGCAGAAAATGGTCGCTTTGGTAGACCTAAAAGCCTACAGGAGGAAGAATATTTGTGTATTTTCCGGCAGAAACTCTATATTAGCCCCCAAGGTGTTGATTTCTATTCTTTGATAGGGAAAAATTGGCATTAGTTCACGTGTTTTGCCTAGTAGAAGCGAATCATTTAACAGCTGCAACGCCAACGAAACTATCTTCTACGAAGATGGACGCACGTGATGAATATCTCGTAAATCTCTCCGCTGAATGCTCATGGATACCCTACACTTTGTCATATCGACTCATAGAATAAAATTGACGCTACAGCTTGCCTCAAGAGCATACAAAAATGATTGTTCATCTCTAATCCCTCCAAGTTGACTCCCACCGCTTTGGAAATCTTTTCTTCATTGGGCTCGTTGGCCATTTTTTTTTTTCAATTTTCGTTTGCGATTGAAATTCGAAATAAATTGACACGTATTTTTTCGTTTTTCTTTCCTTCGCCTACTCCTCTAGCCATTTTTCATGAAAAATCCTTGTGACCTTAACCCTTACGAAGATAAGTTGATGACATCAAGAGCTGCTGGTGAGCGGTTCATCGCCTTTCAGATATTCTTCGGCCCTTTGAATGAACCTTGCGCGGCTCATTGCTGCCTATGAACCATTGTATCCCCAAGGGAACTATTCTACCTGAACGAGTAAATGAACTTCAATGACATCACTAGCTAATTTAAAGTTGGTGGAAACTTAAGCGTGTCCTTCTTTGAGTGAATGGCTGAATGGTGAGGGTTAATATTTCATCGTGCCCATTCGTTCACTTCCATTAACCGAATACTTAAAGTAATTAACGATTTCTAGGCTGACTGAACGACTTCATTGCATTCACCCATTACATTTTCACTGGCAAGCAGTTTTCACCATGGATAAATTTGATCCTTGCGTGGGAAGAATATCGTACGGTGGATGAGTTGACGCTCCGTTTTATGCAGGTTCAAAATTGATTCCGACCGAGAAGAAGTGATTGAGTAAGTGTCGACTAACATGTTCAATGGACAATCCCTATTCCAAAAATGTGAAAAGACCACTCCGAGCAAAAGAGTTTACTTACGGCAAGGGGAGGCTGTTATCTAATTATGTGATTCGGAGGCGTCACAGTTGATGTGTGAAGTGAGGAAGTGCAATATGTTCCGTCGAGGGACATCCGATCGCACTTGAAGGGTCGCCCAACGCCCCACGATTCGGATTTCCTGCGCGTGGCCCCGTGCCCCGCGGAACGGCGTGCTGTCGGTCGCCCGCATATAATGCACTCTCACCCCGCGGTGACGGTGTGAACTACCGGGGTCCTTTTACCGCTTCCTTCCACTAAATTCTCCGAAGTTCACCCTCACTTTACCAGCGTTGCCAAATTTCCTGCGGCATAGAAAGTTCGTAACATGTATCCGTGTCGCGGGGTGAATGTAAACAAGAGCGATTCTTGGTTACTGAATAACACAAGCATTGTTTTGGCATAATTCGAGTTCACGAAATGGATCTACGAGATAATAAGTAAAATACGAGGCCACAATTATAGTACCTATTTTTTCATAATGTCAATTTTCCATTGTAATTTTATTTACAAATAATTTTACACCCTATATGATCGAGAAAAATATAGTTTATTTGCTTTTGAGTTATTTCGGTTACAATACTCAATGCCGATGATAAATAAATTGACATGTATATTTATACACGAATATAAATATATGCCTACTCTTCAATGTATTATTCTGTATACTTCATCTCGATCGGAATCGATTTTGAACCTGCATAAAACGGAGAATCAACTCATTCACGTTATGATTCTTCATTCATATTCATTCTTCCCACGCGAGGATCAAATTCATCCATATGAAAACTTCTTGCTAATGAAAATGTAATGGGTGAATCCAATGTAAAAATTTTATATCCCTATTTATGTTAATGATATCAAATTAATTTCCAATAATTCCTTTATGTATCTACTGCGCATATTTTTAGGTGCCGCTTAATTAAAATTTGAATGGAAATTGCCAGCACATGAGTGTGAGTAAATACTTTGCTGGGAGAGTTTGGGAAATTTAATTTCTAGCAATGCGTGTGGCAGAAAATTATTTTTATCTTCCATGGCTTGGTAATATCAAAATACCTCCTTTGACCGTCCCAAACTCATTATCTCTTAAAATATCGAAGGGCTACAGACTTTTAACCACGCTATACTTTCCTTTCACTCTTCATCTGCTCCCCATTGCATTGCAAGTAACGTGCAAGGGGACGTTCGTTCATTTATTCGTCCCAGGGTAGTCGTCGTCGCCGGGAAGTCTACCTCGCCTCGCCGGAGTCCCTCTTTACATTTCCGGCTGCATTGCTCGTGACGGGCACTCGCGTTCCATTGTGGTCGCCGAGTCGCCCATTGTGATGTCACCTCAACGAGCTCAAACCCAACCGCACTGGGTCCCGGCGAGACGACGAAGAATCCGACGATGTAGTAGTGCGAGGGCTCGCAGGGATCGTGATTTCCATCTCCACGCGAGTGCTCCCAGGCATCGCCCACCTCATCGCACCCGCCTCATACTACGCCACAAACCCTTCCGGCCGAAAATGTGCCAGCTTCATCGCGGTGCTTCGTCCCACAAGTTTGTTTCGCGAATGGCCAAGGTTCATGATACAAGGCACCCTGATAGCATCACAAGAGTGTTGAGTTGAGAGTGCATTTCTTCTACTTGCTCTGCACTCAATAATGCAAATGAAAGCTTTTGATATGCTTATTTATGCTCGCGGCATAATTGAGAGTTGAATACAGCTCAAGATGCTTCCATCTTTTCATTATTAATGTCGCTACGCTTTGCCGTGATCTTCAGCGATCTACGACGGTTAACTCGAGGCACCTTTCATACACTATTTTATTGCTATATTTTAAAAACTAGGAGAGAATTTACGCATTAAAAATCTGTCTGAGGTCATCTTTCAGCCTACTTGCACCATTTTCTCTGGACGAAGTTTATCAATCATTCAAGTCTTGGTGCAAGTTCATCGGGCGGTTTTTGACTGGGAATAATTTTTCCTAGCATGTAATGGATACCGATTACTTCTGTTGTTTCTGACACTACTGAAATTTTAAATGCATATTAGCAGCATCAAATTAATTCTGTATGAAGAGTTGTATGGAGTCTGTATTTTTGTATCGTAGAAGTTGTTTTGTTGTTGTATTTTATATAATATGGTTTTTCCTGGAGTATAGGTCATTTATACAAAAGTTTGCAGCCAACGTTTCGATTTATTTTCTTAAATCATCTTCAGGGCTATGTTAGAAAAATTGTGAAACAATATAAAATACAGAGAATAAGACGAAACACAATATTTATACATACAAAAGGAACAATTGTTTTTTTTTAATACAATATAATTTAAAGAAATATGTATATATAAACATATAAAAGAACAAAATGGAATATGCAAAAAATTTTGACATACCTCTAAACTTTGAACAACATAACTATGGCCATAGCATAAGCAATGGCCATAGTTTTGATTTTGAAAACGCTAAAATTTTAGATCATGAAGTTATATTGAAAAAAAGACTTTTCAAGGAAATGGTTTATATTTCAAAAACAAAAAATTGTTGTAATAAAAAAACAGACATCGACAACCTCAGCAAAATTTATTTTTATTTAATACATCAAAATTAATGGTAACCTAGGTTGTGGCAATACCTTAGAAACAAAACATAAATAAATACTATGTTCAAAGTTTAGAGGTATGTCAAAATTTTTTGTATATTCCATTTTGTTCTTTTATATGTTTATATATACATATTTCTTTAAATTATATTGTATTAAAAAAAACCAATTGTTCCTTTTGTATGCATAAATATTGCGTTTCGTCTTATTCTCTGTATTTTATATTGTTTCACAATTTTTCTAGCATAGCCCTGAAGATGATTTAAGAAAATAAATCGGAACGTTGGCTGCTAACTTTTGTATAAATGACCTATACTCCAGGAAAAACCATATTATATATTAAATAAGGTCAAGAAAAAGGAAAAAAAAGTTGTATTTTATGATAAAGGTCACATCAAGTCCACAATGGCAGGTTTATTAGCTTTCAAACATGTTTAATGTTTTTGTAATGGCGACATAGAGCATCCTTTTATCCATAACAGTCTTATATTAGTGTACACTACTTTTTCGAGAAAGTTTTAGAAATTTTGACGCAGAGAAACGAATAATTCTATCATCATCATAAGTCAGCAGTCCTAAAATTTGTTCCACGAAACTCTCCATTCCACTCTCATATCTGCTAGCCTTTTAGTTGTGACATATTTCTTATAATTGCATAGTTAATAACCTATCCTATGCAACTGATACTGGGCCGTTCATTACCTTCTTCCCGTATGCATGTCCTTCGAAAAGTCTTCATAGTAATTCAATCAACTCTCGTAATGGAATACAATATCTTCACTTTTCCATCCCGCGGCTGCCACTACCAGCGGCTCTCCTTTACTTTCCACCAATCCTTCCGATAATGCTAGTGTCACACGAATCCCGCCGGAATATCGATCGGACCCCCATGATTCGTTCCACCCGCGGCACAATAAAGAAGAGCCTCGATTGGATGGAGTGGAGGATGACATCGTTTGGAAATTCGTCATCGCAGAACGTCAAGCAGTCCACACCACCGTATGTGATCTCCAACAGCCTCCATTGCTCTCATCTACCCTCGTTTAAGGATGAGGGGGGGGGGGAGAATAGTCGGGCGGTCCGCGGACGTTGTTTGTGCCGATGAGAATGGGGGGGGGAGTCGTCATCAACCCCCTCGAAAACTCGCATAATAATGTAGTGGTCTCCCGTCCGTCCAAGCCGCACCAAGAGAGGTAGAGAGAGACCCTATGGATGACCACGCCGCATTGAATTTTCGGTGGGCCCCGTTAACACGCGTTCCCCTTTTGTCGCACCACCAGCGAGCGGGTGCTCTCTTCTTCTCCCTTCAATAGAATCGGACCCCTTTTACCCTCGGAGCAGTGGGGGTTTAGGGGGACGGGTGGGTTAGATCATTAAGTGGCATTAAAGCGGCCATGGAAAGAGGGAACTCCTCTTCCCCCCCTTCCCCACCCTCCCCTGTGCACCAGCTTCTCTCTCTCTATTTGTATTCCATCCGCCGTGGCTTTCTTTCGAGTAAGCCGCCCGCCCATGCGATTTCGGAGCGATTGGTTTAAATGTGAAGGGGGTGGGGGTGGAAGTGGGGTTGTGGAGGGTGGAGGAAAGATGTTGCGTTTTAGGGCGGTGGTTGAAGAGTCCCACGACGTGTCTGGGAGGTATGGGAGAATGGAAATAAAGGGATCTCATAGACTGAAACGTCCACAGCAGGCCACATGTACTGTATCGAGGGATACGAGATAAAAGAATATTAAACTTGGCGTATCCAGAGAGCGATGCTGAAGGAGGTAGAAGAATGTTATATCAGTTCGCATTCGCTATTTTATTTTATGTTTCCCGTATGGGAATGGTAATTCATTAAATGTTACAATGGTATATTTTACATTTACAGAAAGAAACCATTGGCATTATTTGAAGCTCTCTCTCTCTTTAATTATTGAGTTTGGATTCATGCTTTAAGTTCAACTATGAATACTAAATTCTACATCTTACGCACTTCAGCATGCAAAGTTATCACACCGTTTACTAATACATAGGAGTATTAGCGTTATCTAATATCTGAGGACTAGTAGCGAGAATCTAATCTCACTCATCATCAAATTTGGCTGGAACCGGTCTCGGGTGAGCTGCGTCGCTTTTGTATGGGAAACTACGGGAGCAAACACCCGCCGCCAATAAAATGCAAATTATTTACATCCCTCGAGGTCGCGTGCGACGCTTGCGGAGGGGGCTTTGCGGGGCTGCGGGCGGCGCGGCGGCGGGTGCCGTGTTCAGGCCGGGAGAGCGGTTGGGTGCCTCGTGCGAGGATTCTGGCTCCACCCTTCATCGGCCGTCTTCTTTTCATCGCCTCTAGACGAATAAAGACGTAATTGTTAAATTGTTTGCATAAGCCTTTGTAGGGTAATCCTCTATCCCAATCCCTTTGAAATGAGATATATTTTTCTCGTGATAGAGGCGTTGGGAGAGGATAGTGTCTGATTGGATACTGATCAGATAGCTCCCGGTTTAAATCCTGGGAAAGCCTAGAAGACAACTAAAGAAAGTCCCAACAGTACCTTATACGAACTGGCCCTCATACCCTAAGCGTGTGAAACTCTCACGTTTTCGGCCTTCCCAAGAGTGAGTTTTACTCTCACTTCTCTCCAAGAACTTTCGGTTGGCAGTGCGGTAGAAGTTGAGCAAAATAAATAATGTATAATGATGCGAATTGCAGCTGTTATAGAGACAGTAGAAAGCAGTAACGACGCGCCGTTTATCCATTGTTATTGAAGTCTCGAAATCAGTCACATTCGTCTCCATCAGAGATGATCTACAATCGGAAAAATAAATGTATCGGCACCGATGGATTGTTATATCCTCGCGCACTGATGTAAACATAAGAAAAACATATTGACTCTACTCCGGTATAGGTACATTGCTTTTTTGGCGGAATATAAGTCACATATATGTGACGAGGGAAATGAAATCATGGGATGAGCAATTTCAATCCACAAAAAATCACAAACTAATGGGTCCTACATACTTATTGGGAATTGAAAGTTAACTTTTGTTACACAGGGTTTGTTGCGGAAAATTATGTAAATCCTTAATATTGTTTACATGAGGTCCTGTTTGTACGCACTGAAATTATTTATTGAATGACGAGATTTATATCTTGGAATATTAAATAATACATCGGATTGCGTTAAAGGAATTCACTGGATTAAAAAAATCTCTTCTGTAGTTAAATCTTGATCGAATACAACAGTAATAGACGGAATAGGATAGGAAAAGTAGTTTGATATTCTGTGAACCGTAGGTTGCATGACAACGGTATACCCGGCCGTTGTACTATACTTTACTATGGCCCTGCTCAGTGAAAGGTGAAGCCGTTGGAGAGATAAAAGTGGGATGGTTGTGGTATTTGGAATACGGGCGTGAGAAGCATCAAACAGTGAGATGATGCGTCGATGAGTTTGGGTTGAGAGCTTTAAGGGTTTAAATGAACAGATGTGCGCATTCGAGCGCTACTGTTTTGAGATGGATCAACAGCAGCACGCTCGAAGAGGTTAAATATGGTGAAATGGGATAAGGAATCAACTATCCCAGGGCAAGTCTGACGTTGTTAATCCGGGAAATCTCGTTGAAGCGTGGCGTCAGGATACGCCCGGACTATTGCATTTAGCAGAAGGGATAGTATAGCCTTAGTAAAATTATCTTCTTCAGGACTTTAAACATTATTTGACGAATTGTCGCAGATTTGTACAGTCATTTCGTTTCGAAAATGGTGTTGGGCCAAAGATTTACCTCCCATCTTTTCATTATCCTCTCATTTCGTGGTACAATACCGAGTTGTTTTTTATATTTATGTATAATGGTTAAAACAATGGCGGAGGGAGCTATAGGCGTGTGAAATTCATGTATCCCGAGTTGAGAGGCAGTTATTTTAACCAAGTTCACATCATCTCGCGAAGATTTCGTTTGAGATTTGAGGGCTTCATTAAATTTAATATGAACCCTGGACCCGTCTCAGAATCTAGCCGCTCTCAATAGGATGGAGAATCTATATTTTCGCATACGAAGAGTCAAAGTGGTACTCAACTATAGAAGTAGGCCTGTTCCAAATTGCACAAATTATCTACGCTTAGAATGTCGAGCTATCGACAATCCTCTCACTTTTAACTTCCACAGTCTAATCATTTGAGATTGGAGGTATTCATAAGATTGGATATGAACATAGGACTCGTCTTTCAGAACCCAGCCCCTCTCGATAATATGGAGAATCTAGATATATAAAGAAGATATGAATAGATATACGCTTGTTTCCAATTCCTCAAGCTATCCACGCATAGCATGAGGAGCTCTCTGCAATTATCTCATTCTAAGCCTTTAGAACCATATCTATGATGCATATTGTATGAATCCTCCTTGTTTTACTACTTGCTGAAAGTTTGGCTGAATCATTTTCGGATGGCTCGAAAAGCCTGCGCGAGTTCACATGTGGTTGATGAACAACAGTGACCAAGGGGATGTAAGAGCGTGTGTGATTGGGTGGACATATGGGTGATAGAGTGGTCGCGTGGGAATAGGTTGAAGCGAGTGTTTTAGGGTGGGGACGCCAGCATATTTCACGGCCATCAGCGGGTGGCCGCTTGCACTGCGACAATCGGGCACTTCCTGCCGCCACTCCACGGAGCGGCGGCGTTGGCTTCCTAAAAAGCCCGAAACCGGTCTCTTTTCTTTTTCACGTGCCATGATGCCCCCTGGGAGGATGGACGGTTGGACTGCGTGTGTCGTGGCGGACATGTCGGCAGGATATTGAGGCCTTGTTTACGGAGCACGTGCCGGTGGCTTGGTTGAAATAGATGAAACCGTAGCGCTAAGCTTCCCGCCTCATGACCGTCCTTCCAACTTAGCGGTGAGGTACAAGAATGACACGTGCTGTGGAGCGAGGAAGTTTTAATTTAAATAGCTAGAAAAAATTATTTGGGCTATTTTGAGACAGAACACCATGTTTTATGACCATCGCCAGCTTAAAGGTGGAGCATAGTATGTTCTTTTTGTCATTCAGGTTTTTTTTTATTATGTAGTTTTTAAGACTTTATTCACAATTTATGCAGAATTACACAATTTATGTATTATTAGGCTTAATTTTTTTAATCTCTTTAATTTTTTAATACTTAAGGCAATTCATCTATGTAGTCAATCTGTAGTTATTATGGTATCACTTATTTTCTTTTCACAAGTAAATTTTACGAAACATTTGCTTTGCCTTCGACTTTCTTCATTTATTCTAGATGATTTTAATGAAGTCGAACTAGGTCCAAGTATCAATCTGAAAACACAGCTGGTTAGTTGTATAAAGTTTAAAAGGCCAATTTTCTCCATCCATAGAGTGGGAGGAGAAATAATCAAGTAAAATCAACGAGCGTGACGAGAAACGCGGAAGAATTGAGTCTTGAAGAGAGATGCTTTTTTGGGAGGTGACGTTAGTTTTAATGGTTCACCAATGTAATAAGGTCTGAGTCATGTTCAAAAGAGGCTCTTTCTTTTCCGAGGTTTTCTACGTGGCTGTGATGCAATATTGGTGTTATCCCCTCACTTTTATCATTGAATTTCATTTGCATCTACTTAGTAGCTCGCGATTTTCCTCAATCGTATATGGCAGAGTGTATTAGATACCGGCCAATGAGTGGAGAAAAAAAATGACGAAGGTGGAAGTTTACGTTTTTAGTATGTATATTGGGTAGATGTCAAGTTTGGTAACGATATAGTATTTCCCGTTGAAAAAATATTGCACTAACCATCTACTCCGCAATTTGTCTACAGTTTTTAACGGTTTGTCCGGGTATAGATACATAGAGCAGCACCAATATTATATCCTTTCATACACTGCTCGTTCCAAATGTTCTAATCCTAAACACTCTAAGCTCCTGGCATATTTCCTCTCGTTTTCTCGCTGTGACTAATCATGGGTAGGATTGTACTCACGAGGATATGACATAAGTTTATCGTTACTGAAATCTGACTCAGCTTCCTAAATCTGCGTGGAATGAATAAGTAAATTTTAAGTTAGACCAGGACGATCCCTCCACGAAGTCAAGCGACTATCGCGTCTGTGAAATTCTGGTGAGTGAGATCTTTGTGTCTCACTTTCCGTTCTCTACAGCTGTTGTACGTCTTTTTCTGCAATGTCCCATCAGTCCTCGTTCTCCGTTTTGTGACGAAAATTTTAGGCTTAGCTCCAAAATTAGGGGATGATGTACACACCTCTTCCGAGTGAGAGACAATGGCTTTGGAAGAGAAAGCGTCAAAAATTTACAGCTAACGAGCGCAAGAAAGCGCATCGTCAGGGATTCCTGAGAAAAAAGTCATCTCTTTACCCGCGAAAGCGATAAAAGTTGAGAAGGTGATGGAGTTAATCCCTCTCTCTCTCTCTTTCTGGCATCACGGTGCTGACTTTGCAAAGTAATGGAACGGGGTCTATCCGAGGTGTTTGTCTCCGCCTCTTCTCTCTCGTTTTAAGCCCGGTTCAATCGACTAGAACAGGGTTATTTTTTACGTCCCTCCGAATGAGGTGAAAAGCTGCTGGAAGCTATTCTTCTCGTTCCTCTAGGAAAGAGGCGAAGCGAAGGAGGAATGGCGGGCGCCCCGGTTAGTGCAACCGACGCACGGATGTAGAGTCATCTGGCCGCGACGCGAGAAATATACAGGGCCTGTGGAAAGCTTGACGAATCGGAAGCGAGAGGAACGGATGATGCCTTTTCGTCCTAGCCATCCTAGGAGTCCGCCCATTTTCTACCGTCCCATCATCCGCCCTATCGCTTCTCCTTTTGTCCCTCCCGTTTCGGCGATCCTTTTCATAGGGTTACGTAGACCTTATCATCGAGTCTACTAAAATAGGAAACTCAAGTCACCCTGTTCATTTTGGCACAAGACTGATTAGGTGGACACGCTGACCAACCCCTTCTATATATCCCGTATGCTAAATCTCTCGACATGATCTGACCTCTTTCCCTTATCTACATCTACATAATACCCTGGGAGCTACCTCTAGGGTGTTTTGCAGGGGGTGACCAATCGCCAACATGCAAGTGGACCCCCACATGCACACCAGATCATAAAAATATTGAGCATAATAGCAAAATATACGTGCACATTCATTCGAAGGTAAAATTTGCCAGCAATTAATAATTCCTGTATGAAATCTATGCAATGTGAGAACTACGGTAAAAGATGTGCAATGAGTCCTCTTAGCGAGTGACGCCATAAATTTTATTGATCGCGACACCGTTGATACCCCTGATAGTAGGAGGAAATAATGACATTTGCTTACGTACTATCACTCACTTTTTTCTTTTACCGAAAGCAATTAAATCTCTGACTGTAGTTATTTTTAGTTAAACATGTTTTTATAAACTTGTTGGTCATTTAAGGTTTTTATAACAGCTGCTCATACGGAAGTTATTGTTTCCCCTTCCCCGGGGATAAAATCTAAGCACGGTTTTAAGAATTTAATTTTTTTATGCTCTGGTTATTTTGTACGAACATCATAAATCTTCTCCCTCTGAGATTTTGGCCAGGTACCTTCATACCTTCAATTTTTCTTCTTATACTTTACTCTGATATTCAGTTGAGGAAAACCAAAACAATAAAAGGTAATTCATTCTATTCATTTCTCGTTGCAGCTATATATCATAGCTTGAATAGTCTGTGTTATACGGAGAATAACTGAGTAAATCGTCGCTGTAAACAGCTATAGGAGCGAAATGTACAAAAAAATTGTTCATTTCTTTTCAGTAGGAAAAATATGCACTCCTTTAAAGGGCAATTATGAGTATCATGGCGTGCAATCCGTTTAAGGTCGAGCATCAACGTGATAATGTATTGTATTTTCCGCAGAATTGCGTTTGATCGTAATCAAAACCCGATTTCCTGTACGATTACGGATCTACAATATTGATTGAATAGCGAGGTCAAGGAAAAAAAAATGTTTTCAAGATATGAATCCGATGCCTACTACATAACTTACAATTTCCGCGCAAATTAGGCCATGAACGATGAGTTCGCTATCTAATCTCAAGGATTTAGTCAAAGGAGCAATCATCTTTCAAGGTCCTTGTGGCGTTCTTAAATTCAAAAATTTCACATCTCAATTACACCAAATTATTTTTCGGCCTCAAATTCACTGAATACGATGGCATTTTGATGACTCGCTAGGCACCTTACATTCCCATACTATCACAATCTTCCTTTGATATGATGGATGAATAAGCATCGTTGGTATTTTTATGTCCAGAGATTATGTTAGAAGACGTGCAGCTATCCATCTATTAGCCTTTGATTGACTCTGCCGCATGCGGCCGTGACGATTCTAGGTAAAGGTTAAAAGAATGAATATTAACTTCTTCGTTTTCTCGGGTAGATAGATGGAAAAGACATGCTTTCGTGAGGTAGAGAGGTCGTTAAGACGTGTAGATACATTTATGAGACGCTAGTAGATCCGAAGAGGGGAGCAAAGGTGTACAAATGGAGCGGATACACTTTTCTGTTTAAGGGAATTACATAGGGTTCAAAAGAGAGAAGCTTCCGATTTTAGAACGCATCATATTTCTCCTTTTTTTAGTTCTACCACTGTGAAGTTTGTAGAGTTTTAAATGCGTTTTATTAGTGTTGGCACCCTTAATGATCACTGAGTTTATTATTTTTTCTGATGTGAAGATTTTATTCACGCATGACTTGTGTCAAAAGTGGAATCATTACGATTCGGCGTGAAGGGTTTGAATGCTGTGGAGCCTTCTTTGGTGATACCTGCGACCGTTGTTCGAAGGAAATGTGTAATTACTCTCACTATGCAACAGTCATGGACGGTTTTCCAGTGCAGATATTAGTAAAAGTGCATTAGCAATTTCATAATACGCTTGTAGTCCAAAATAGGATTATTTTGCTCCCAGTTATTGTTCATTGCTTCTTGTAGAAGGCATTTCTTTTTCATCCAAGTTGAAATGCAACGAAACCGTGCAATTATTCTTAATATACTTTGACTTACGAGCTATTTCAATTTCGATTTAAAGTACGCACATAGTAGCTAGTAAAATTCATGTCAAACTGAATTTTGTATCCAGTTCGATATACTAATGGTCAAAACAGCGGCATGAGGTGAGCATCAGAGCCTTTCGTAGCAAGGCAGTCCTACTTCGTATCCCATACGAGTCTCGAGTATCGCTTCTCATTTTTATTAACTCTTCTCCTTTTCTTCCATTTAAACGGACCCTTCGTTTCCCCTTTTCCCTCCACATGTCTACTTACACGCTATGATTATCCACCAACATGGCTGGCCTCTTGCGGGAGACCATCAACAGAAATCTGCGACGCGATTAACAGCGAATTAAGCGTAATACCGTGCTCCGACGATATGGGGTGGTCCGCCGATGTTGAAAGATGGGCTCCGTGAGAACGGGGAGAGACGCCGATGACAGGCTGGAAATTGGAGGCGTAATTAGCCTGCGACGGTGTGTCTAGGTCGTTACTCGCCCCGCTCCGATATTTCGTGTCGTGGATTAAAGTGTTCTCGATGGAGTCGAGCGGCAAATTCCCCCGCCGCCTGCCCCCCGGCCATTTCGCCTCAAGTCTCTCCCGCTAATTGAATGTAGCTCCACAGTTTTCCCATCGGGAGTCATAAGCCGGTAACAAATAGCGTTCCACCGCGCGTGAACAGGAGCTCGTCTCAACTCTCACAAATCATTTAGAATTTTCCGGGTCTCATAAATTTTTAGACGACCGTTATTATTTTTTTCTTCTTGCTCTTCCAGAAGTTTTCCTTTCAAAATATACTAAGGGAGTTGAATGGAAGATGTTTTAGGAATCAATCTTTCTGGTGAAAATTTAGTGAACGTAAAAAGTATTGTGATAGAGAGTGGTCGAAAAGTCGTTGAATCTGAGAGAAATCTTATTTTCACGATAAGTTTATGCAAGTAAATCAAGCCAATTCTAGGCACAAATGAACAAAGCTACAATCGATTTTCGAGTCGATAAATTTGTATGAAGTGTATGCCGTTGTGTTGCCGAGCCTTATCGAGACAGAGATTACTTAAATATCATCAGTCTCTTAGAAGAGCTTGTAGTATGTGATTTTGATTGAACGTATCGAAGAATAACTAATTGGTATGCAAGTACTTTGAGCACTGTGCATGAGTTGTTTGGTTAATGAATCTTTTTTCTTTCTACTCGCTTTATTCTTACACTCTAAAATACGTCCATTTGTAAATACTTGAATCGTTGCGTAATCTACTTGGCGTAAAAAGTTTTACTGCCGTAGTTTTATAGCATAATTATGGCGGTTATGAGGCCTCTTAATGAAAATGTTACTACCTTCCCAGCATCCTCAACAAAGCAACCCTGAGTTTAAGATAGAAGGTCCTTGCAGAGAAAACGAACACCGCACTTCGAAGAGACATGTGCAAGCTATAAAGTGTGAAATCCGGAAAGCGTTTAATACCATTGCACTATTTCTAGGACTGTATGACCTTGCGGAAAATTACTGTTTCTTTGTTTCATTGTAAAAATTAATTCTCTAAGGACGCGATAACGTGGCCTCAGAGTATCTTAACGATATTTCTACTTTCCTCCACCTAAGCGACTCGCTGGAAAATCGCTGAACGAATGGTGTAGACTGTTCAATTAGTTTCCGTATTTCAGCAACTCTTCTAGCAGAAGCGGTGTGCACGGAATAATTAATAGGAAGCAGGTGTTAGCCTAGGGTAAAAAATAATTTGCCCTTGGAATGAAAATCTTCTACGCTGTTCTTAAACAAGAATGACAAATGGAAGGCAAACTATTTTTCTTCGATCACGCTATTTTATTTTCCTCAAATAAATCGTTTCATTGCCTTACTTGGGCATTTGGCGTATAATCGTCACGTATCGTAATCTACTCAATATTTAACCTGAAGTTAGAAAAAACCTAGCTAAAAATTTGTTATGATTCTAGATCCCTGAGCGGAATTTTCACTTGCTATTTCCATGATTTTGTCCTAAGGTTTTTTGGTAAGTGATGATAGAACTGAGCCCGTGCTTAGCCGCAAAGCTTGTTGATTGCAAAAATGTCATTATGAATATGTCTATCTGTTCATTTCTCTGATCCTCTTCGGAACACGACGGTAAGACAGATGAAAATTTTTAAAAACACCTCGGAATAGACGCAAAAAGTTAGTGTACGCGTGCATGGGTGTCTGTACTTTATTTGACTCTGCTGCGTTATTGTATTGACCATATTACTTGGGAACAGGAAGCTTCCATTACTCTCGGTTGTGATAGACAAAAATCGTTATGTGACTCTCCTGCTAGCCATGCTGGTATGGTTGCATATATAAGTATCGCTGAAATATTACCTCTAATAACTCACTTTTTCATTGAAATTATTCTGTTTTATACCATAAATTCTACAATTACTACAAACCCAATCTTAATCCCTATTTTTTCCATTTTCTAAGAAAATCAAAATTAGATGTAGGTTGCTTGAATTTCGACATATTCACCGTTGAGATGTGGGGAGTATAAGAAGAAATACCATTGGCTGAGTTTTCCGTGCACAAGCAAGGGCGTTGGGAAACAATATACGTTTATGAGATAAGAAACACGACAGTCTTTTCGGAGAAAGGGATAGCTCCATATAAGGCGGATGTTATTTACGTCCGCTTAAACTAGCCTTATCGCAATCGCATTGCATTAAATAAGGCGAGTGGAATTTATGGACGCGCTTGCTGGGATTTTATAATGCTGGTACCTCCATAGGGCATGTCATGGGGCATCGCGCATGAATACCGCCAACATTTTCCTTTGATGAAAAAAAAACAAAACAGCATGCCTGTCGTCTAGGATATTTTTTCGAGGCCACTCAGTTAAATTGTGACTTTCCTTCGCCCACGCGGGCGTCTTTATTCTGTTTACTTCATTTTCTCCTTCTCTCTCACGTTTGAAGAACACGGAATCCACCACAGAGTTTGTAAATGTAAAAAAATAAATAACTGGCAAACGTGAGTAGCAAGCAAGAATTGGGAACCTACCGTGAATCTTAGTTTTTCGGATGCATTGCATAATCTGAGGCACGGGAGGTATCTGAGGAAGGTATGAGACTTAAAGGCGTGGTCCTTGCGACGTCGTTTTTTATTTGAAATATTATTTTTTAGGCTGTAGCCAAGAAATAGTTATTTAATAGTTAATTTTTAGTATAAATATTGAATCTTTGTCGGTTAGGTGTGATGTATGCGAACACCTAATAGTTTTTTCTTAAAGTAAATATCAACAGGAGAGATAATTTGCTTCTGCGGATACGACTAAATTGAAATGGCAAAAGCCTTGCGACCTTCACTCAGTCACGCTCTTTGTTAAACCCAGTTTTTTTTTTCAAGCGAACTGGAATGAAAAAACTTTACACAGAGAGAGTAATGATGATATTTTTACCCACCATTCCTAAAGAATCATTAACTCCCGGGCCCGACGTTTTTCCCGTGAAAATTTGGTGGTGCCAAAAAGTTTTCATTGTCATCGCATGACTTCAGAGTTAATACCAACAAGAGAACTCGAGGTGGCTGAGCATTAACTAAAAACATGGGCCAGCGTTGAAGCTCTAACTTTACTGCGGGAAATAGAAAAAAAATATAAAAGGAATACTGGTACCGAGATTTTATTAAAGTCCAGTTGCCCATTCTTCTTTTTGGCTCTCAAATTGAATTGAAATAAAATTTCCACTAGAAATAAAGAACCTGTAAACAAATGTCATCTTCTAAATCAGCCAATCAGGCCCATCACATGACCTATCACGTGACATGAGATTTTTCCACCTCAATCTGGTTCCACGCGGAAAATACAAAAAAAGCTCATATAAGCTCGTTTGCATATACTCTGAGAGTCCGAAAAAACTTTCATGTTTAAATAATTCTTCTATTTATTTCCCCACCTTCCCCTTCCTTCCTACCTCCATCGCATCTCCTACGTTCCAGGAACACAGAACAGAATGAAATGGTGGTTAAAAGGCTAAAAAATAAAATAAAATACAAACGTGACTGGCAAACGTAAAAACCACCGGTAGTGTCGGATGAGTTGCGCCACTAGAGCCGTGGGAGGAAGATGGGAGGCTTGAAGTCGTGGTCCCATCGACGACGCCTTCTTCCCGAGGTTTTTTAGAATGTGACCATCTCCTGAAGGAGGGGACTCGAGGTCATCTGCGGCGGTGGAATGCTGGGACACTTCTCGAAAATAGCAGTGGAGTGGTTGCATACTGTATACTATACTACGCCTCTCCTCATTCGGTATTCTTCTCGCGGGCGTGCTAGAATAAGAGGGATATGGCATCTCGATAAGAGCGAGTCTGTGTGGGATGACGCCGTGCATCTCCGATATGTGTCGCAATCAAATCTTCCTGTGGACACGCCGCCGATCGGTTGCGTCGCCTGGCGTTGGCGTCCACAATGTCGCAATCTTGTATCGTTTGTTCCTTGGAGAAACCTAGCCTATCCCTTCGACGTTCTAGTGCGGTTGCTTTTTAGATAGTATGAGCACTGAACAATGATGCAGGACCGTTCGAAAAAAGATTATTTAATGAAATACTTATCCACCTCTTCTATTGCGTCCCCTAATATAAATTCTCGCGTTCTGTGTCGGCAACATGTGCTCTATTTTACATTCGGCATTATTCCTTCTATACTCGATAGCGAATAATTTCCGAATCTATTTCATTTATTCTTTGATTAATGTTTGGTACTCATCTAAGCATTAGTTTAGGAATAGGGAACAAAATATCCTTGCTGAATAGAAAACATTTGTGATGGGAATGGATAATATTGTATATTTTCACCCTAGATGCTCCTAAAACCCTCCCAGCCTTAATTCCTAGCTGCGCGCCTGTGCGCATTTACCAAAAAAGCCATAGGTCCATGATTCAATACCCGGTTCAGAGGAATAGTTTCTCGTGGAAATTTATGTGAGTGAAAGAAAATTTTTCAAGGCCTACAGTAATAGGTATTTGGCCTAACTACTTAGGTAGATAATTAGGTAATAATAAAGTTGAACATTTAGATGTTTTTTACGATAATATGTCAGCTTGTTAAAGTTTATAACCTCCTTTTTCTTATCAACGTAAGTATTCTCTTCCACCTTTGGAGCCAAAGAAATCTTAGGAGAAAATAATCAAACCGTCCGCACTTGATTACGAGGTCATATTATACGTAGATACATGCTTCAACTACTCGCTTAGTGGGACGGAGGGAGATTACAACGTCCACGATAGCATTAAAAAATTCCCTTTTTATGCATTAGTTTTTTTAGGGAATTTTTCTGTGAAGGTTTTCCCGAAGCCATAAGGAGGTCGGTCGCAGCATATGGGCTTACGACGCGCTATTTGAGTACGTGTCGAGGAGGGCGACGGAGGAATCTGAGCGTGACATTATTTGGCTCATGCCACCACCCACAACTATATCGTTGTAGGTATTCGTCGATTCGGAGGGAGCCGTATTAATAGCGTGCTCGTGAGTGCCGTCGCCGTCGCTTCCCAAGGACGAAACCCTGATTTTCCGTCGGTGGCATGCGAGAGTAATGCATGCGTTGCTGTTCAGGCGTCGACGGCGCACCTAGACCGCGGAAGCGAGTAATGACCGTATGAGCGGGGCTTCAATGCTGACCGCCTCAGCAAGTTTTCCTCGCTCCAATTTCCTGTCCGTCACGTAGATGTAGTGCCGCGTGCGGTGCGTCGCAGGGTACTGTCGGGTCGTGTCGTTCAATGATGCGCATTGCCTGGTGGGATAATTGTGTCGAACACGTCGACCTCTCTAGACTCGTATGTGTCATATCGCAATCCCGATCCTCATGATCTTGGAATTTTTCATTATTTCTTTGTGCGTTCTTTCTTCCTTTTAAAAGTTACCGCCTCGAGATCTCAAATCGAATTGGTGTCGGGTCTATTTTTCTTTTTTTTTACTTTTCCAATATGTTCTTCCGACGCATAAAATTGACATGTTTGATTAAATCCTATTTCGATTAATTTCAGGAAGTCCTATCAACAAATTTTTACGTCCCGCTAGCTTGTTTTCAAGATGCTGTCCAAAAAACGAAAGCTGTTCATATTCTTTTAAAGAGTTCTTCTCCACTCTTGAAGTATCACTCGAACTCTTTCACGACTGTTTTATGCTGAAAGATTGACTAAAAAACCGATACCGTCAAAATATTGGTTTTCTAAATTATCTGGGATGAGCATTGTTTTTGTTACAATATTGGAGTTAACGCCAATGAAGATGGTATGCATGAATTAATTCCCGCACGATTGAAGGGAAGTCCGAAGGCCAGTTAATAGTACTTCATCCATGCATTTGCGTATTTGTTAGTACTAAAAAATGTTAACTTTTATTTTCCCCACTATACTTAAGACAAATGATGTCATAACTTAATAAATTTTTAGTTTAATAGTTCTCAAATTACCTGCCGCGAATATCATGAGAAATTTTATCTTCTCATGGCAGGTCCAAATATTTCCAGTCGATAAAACCCATGTGCTCATTTAGATCCTCTTCGTGTCATTGTAGTTTTTTATCTGAGCACTAACTTTATTAATTTAGCATGCGAAAAATAAAAAAGCAGAATATCTTGCTGAGCGTGCAAATTATTGATGTATACATCATTCAAGAATAATTATGACCACTACCAGTTTAGCCATTCGCCCTTCTCCGCATTCATTGATTCTCTATTTTGCTTGTTGAGGCTTGCATATCAAAGACCATCTATCTACCCGTCAATTATATTAAATATAGTTTGCATTTTGCTGGGCACATTGAGTAGGTGACGCAAATCATTTTCCGAAACCTAAAATCTTTACCTTTTAGCTTGGGCCGCGAAATTGTAGTGAAGCCGGATCGCTGGATGAATGTTTGCTTGGAGAAGGTTTTTTTGATGTACATTGCTGCTCTCTCACTCATTTTTACTCAGTCATATTGTTACTCACTCTACTCGTACAATTAAAGCCGTATATACCACATTTATTATACTTGAAGGTTGAAGAATGGCAGAGGTTGGTATGAGGAGTCCTTAATTGCAGCTGTCTTTCCATTAGGTTTCTGGAAGATACTAAAGAGTAATAGAAAGACACGTGTGGTGTTGGAAAGGTCGACATCTTTGCTTTATTTTATTATGACCAATTAGGCATTTGTTTTTTTTTCAATTTACAAATCAAATGAAAAAGGGTGCTATATTTAGTTTTGCCTGTAATTTAATTTTTCCAATTAAGGCGAGCACATTCAATTTGGGCGATCGATTGCCGCGCGTTTTGGATAATAAACCTTTCGAAAGGGTAGAGATGATTCAAGACTAAATTTTAATTCGTCGTAAATGCCTCCTGAGAACAAACGTAATTAATATACTGCACCCTGTAGCAACATTATGGCTGTGTTTTTGCAGCTATTTATATTGCTGAACTTATTTTAGCTTTTGTTCAGTATTGAGTGAAATGGCATTTGCTAGTTTCCCTTTTATGGGCGCGAGGTTATCGCTGGATTAATGTACTTGATTGGGGTCGATGTTTTTGATGTCCCTCTCACACATTGTTACTTTCCGAGTCCTCTAGATTGTAGTGTTGAGAGTGCAATGTAGAGGACTCTGGCTACTCTGTCATTGTTACTCACTCTACTCGAATTATTGAAGGGATAAGTTCCATTGTAAGTGAAATATGTTTAAAATGGCTGCGACACAGAGCCCAACGTTTCACCATAATTTCCTCATTTCATCAGGTTCTACGCTATTTTTTTTCATCTACGAACTGTTGTCACCGCCATTGACGTGTGAGTACTGAAATCTTACGCAAGGCTCCTCGTTCTGGGACTTCATCGCCATATTTTTCTAAAGTGGCCTTCATGCCGCTCTTGTGGAATGAAAATGCCTTGTAACGCAAGGGACGTTCCATCTGTCGGCTTTCGGGGCGATCAACCATCCGGCAGCAGTCCTGCACTTAATAGTATTCCGGGCGGGTCTGTACATGCTTATGCATGGGAAGCACTTGAATGGGCGCCTGTGGAAGAATTTTATTCTTCGATCCTAACAGCACCTTATTCCTTGGAACCTCATAAATTACCCAAAACTCAAAGATTACGTACATACATCTCCACTTATGCGGTTGCTCTTCACTACACCATTCTTGTGTGTTATGTGTAAATTACACCCTAAAATGAATATTCATCAATAAAACTTTTTCTCCCTATCACAGCTCCACGGAAACTTGCAAAGGTTTGAAAACTCATAAGCCTGAGAACTAGACTTCCTGACAATAATTTTGAATTGACATATTCTTAATCCGGACTCAAGTGCAGAGAAACATATTAAAAGCGTCTCCTCTGCCCAAGCGACTCCGCTTTATGATCAGTAGAATTTTCCAGGCTCGTCATTAGGTTTCAATAAACTCATGACTTTTTTGGCGTTGGCATGAATTTCATGGCCCTTCAGACCAGCCGATACCCTTACTAGGCACATAACAATACCCGTTACGAATAATTGTACGTTATATTATTAAATAATAACGTTAAAAAAACCTGCTGTTGTTCAAAGAAAATTATGGCTAACTGTTGGCTAAATTTTTAAGTTGAATTATTACCATGAAGATGGCAGTAACAAAATTTCGTAAAAATAAACGTTACGCTCTAAAAAGGTCATCATTTTTAAATTCACGTTTTTAGTTTTTCTATTAAATTATAAGAAAATATATTCTGCTTCCACTTACCAGAGATTAATTTTATATAAACGTGAAAATATGTAAATGCATTTCATGCAACAATTTCATATTCTTCCATAAAAAATTTTGTGCTAAATGCTATCAATAGCATACATCTTTCCTAACCTGTATCTCTAATCTAGTATTATTTATCGCAATTTTAATTCCAATACGTGTATTTTACATTAATATGCCGCATTTGAAATGAAGCATGAAAACTAACGTCTTACGCCACGCGGTGATTATGAATCACAGGACAGGTTAAGCCCATTGCATCCGCTTCAACAATGTTTTTGGGATCCATCAGTTCGGTATCGAATTGTTTCATCCACTTCAGTGCCTTGCACGTGTTAAATACATAATGGATCCACTCAACATGGCCGATCGCGCTTTTTAATGGCAACCCCATCGTGCATAATGTCCTCTCCAAAACCGAACCGTATCGCAGCCACCATTAATACTCCTCCATAATCCACGCACAGAGATGAATAAGCACGCCGCGACGCCTCCATCTCGTTGACTTCATATCGACAGAGCGCCAGGATGAACCGTTCGCGTTTCGACGCACGATTTAAAGCTGGGGAGAGCTTCGCATTCACGTTATATGTATAGCATAGGGAACGGTTGGCAGGGGACGCGAGTTGCACCAATTTTTTTTATTCACCATAAGTTAGCGTGAGGATGATTCGAAGCAAACATTTTTCCATGCGTCCCACTCCGCCGACAATTCAATCAGAAGCATTATACGTTCGGACACGCATCCGCAGGGCAACTGACAGAGAGGGAGAGGGAAATGAAAAAAAAACCGCAGACGTTCAGAGAGGGCATTAGTAGGATGAACGGTGGCGCCGCCATGGTTTGTGGGGCGGTATGACGGACTCCTGCGCCCAGCACCCTCTATATGCGATGCTCCCACGATCGGATTTATGCCCTGAATTAACCAATTTGTGGGCGCGGCACCACGTGGCGCGTGTGTGTGTATTTATCTCGTTATACAATAGCGCTCGCGTGCTTGACTGTTTCGAGTGGACGATAAGAATATGCATGCGTGCAAACGCATTGGTATTTACGCTTGAACGACATCAGTTGGCCTGTTTGACATCGTGGTGTTCGATTTGATTGGGCGAATGGGTAATGCACTTTTTTTTTAGCTTTCCTTTCTCTCTACTCGACCAGAATTGAAATCGTTGGATCCGTCAGTGATGGATGATTGGCTTTAATCGCATATCGCAATGGACCATAATTATCTACGCATTTTCACGTTTCATTTTTCCCATAGCATCCATGGCCACCTGCCATTGGGAAGAAAAACCCGTTCAGCTACAACATTGCTTTTTCAATGCGAATCATATTATAGAGGGAATATCCCTAGTGTTAGTATATTTTCCCAGGATTGTATATATGCTTGTGTGATTAATGTAGGACGGAGTGCACCGTTGTAGTTAAAGTATGAATCATACGTGATTGTAACTGCATAATATGCTCCTTTCATTGAATATTGGCTTGATAACCTTTAACTCTCTCGCTTTTTCATTGTAAGTACTTTCGGATTCTATCATTCATTTTTTATCGAGTTTAACTCGTGCTTCTTCATCTTTGACAAATTAATGTGATTCAATAAATCTCCATCATTAGGATTCAAGTGAATAAGGGTTTTCGATTGTGGTCGTTTTCACTGCAGAAAACTTACTATTTTCATTATCATTAGATAATTGTTATGCGAGAAAAATATATTTGTAACGAAAATTCTTTTTTTGTTATGGTTTCGTCCAACTTTGGATATTCTAAAACGAATAATCAAATTTTCCCAGCTGATGCGGAAGTTAGATACTTATTCCATAATTATGAAGGAAATTTGAATCGAAATGGATAAGATTGCTGCTACAGTCGAAAAAACTCTATTGCATTTTCCTAGAGACTAAATAAGAATTTTAGTGTTCGTTAGTGTTACACAAACGTTGAAATATTTTATACAATATTTTAGGGTACCATGCTCACTTATTTAGGTCGTGGATAACAGCAGGATTCTTGAACTATGAAAGCAATTGAACGGAAATAATAAGTTGAGGAATTTCTTTTCTGAGGCGGTAATACGACTGCAAAGACTCGGATTCCTTAAACGCAGTCATGCCTAAGTATAACTATTGTGTAATACCACTGAGAAAATGACCTATTCAACGTTCCTAATTGCTAAACGCCATGTGATAACCCATTCTAGGTAAACAACAAAATAATAAGGTATATGCTCACTTTCGAATGTGCAGATAATTGGTTTTCCTTACGGGGATGAACGTTTGCCTAGCAAGCAAAATTCTCCTTTTATGGGGCTTGAGAAGGTTTTGTTGCTATCAAGGTGATCATAGTCACATGAATGGATGAGCCTTGAAAAATAAAAGCATTGCTTTGACATGATTTACAAAGCATTTTGAAAGGGATGCTTAAATTTTGACATTTTTCTGAGGTAGAAAAACCAGCATCACGTTTCATAACTACGAATAATTAATGCTCCATTGTATCATTGAAATTGTGGGATGATAATTTAATTATATGCATATCTGGAATTAGAGGTATCGTTACGAATTTGTCCCGAAGTAATGAAATTATAGGGCTCAATGAAAGTATAAAATTACACACCTATCAGTCCGCATGCATTAAAATTCTGTCCTTTTTTCTTTTAGGATATAAATTGGAACTGCAGATGTCTATGATTTTATGTATTTGCCTGATCATATTATTATCAAAAACACTGAAAAAAACTCTAATGATAAACATCATTCCTGATTGAGAAGCCTCTCAATTCATTTTGTGATGATATTCACCGACTGATTCACCCAAAATTTGACCAAAACTCTAATCACCCCTCAAAATTAATTACAAGGAGTATATATTATTGATTTTGAGTTGCTCCCTCTTCGTGAGTTTTCGGGGGGAATGTAACTAATATTCACTGCTCCTCGTCGCATGTCCAGACGTATTAACGAGAGAAGCCGTGACGGACGGAAAATTACGCCTTCCACGCGTTAATATTTGGACTCACTTGAGGCAATATACCGACATCGCACTTGACTAACGATCCAATCAGTTTTTATTGACACCGTTTTAATGAGAATTCGGTGGAGTGGATCCCGTTCTCTTGTTGTTTTACATTCCGGTCCCCAGTCTGATCCAGCACCCGAAAGTTGCCTTTCACTCCGATCGGCACGCCTCCAACCCCCCCCCCCCCCCAATACTCCCATTTGCTAACGCCGAAAGCCCTTCGCTAACTAGTTCCACCCCGACATGACCAAGGTACCAACATCCCTTGTGATCCCAGCACACTTGCCTCCTATCTGAAGAGGGGAGAGACTCCAGATGCGTGCGTAGATGAGTGTAATCCGTCTCATTAGACCGATTTTCTCCCATAATTCTCCCCAAATCTCCCGGATCGGATGCTGTTGAGCTGAACCCATTATCACCCCCTTCTTTTCCTACTTAGCGTGTTTTTCTCTTCGTCCCTCTCCTCCCTTCCCCTCTATTCTTCCTCCATCTCCTCATCTCTCCTATTCTCCCTATTCCCCGCACTCTATCGCCTTATGGCATTCCTTCGTTTTCATGCCGGTGGCGTCCCTCAAGGGGCTAGCATAAGACCCTTCCCCTTACTACACTGGTTTATCCCGCTGATTTATGAGGCCTAATCTTTCATTCCCCGATTTTCCGACTTGATCCGAGTGGCACTTTGCTTCTTGTCTCCGAGAAATTATTCAGGGGAGCCGGAGTGAGCAAGGTACCTACCTCGAGCGTGCGAAATCACCAGACGGGAAACTCCAAAGGGAGCGTGCGGGAGTTGAAGGTTTTGGTTTCATCTAGGTAGCCATGATGGGGCCCTCGTGAAGCTGTAACATAATATGCTTGTCTTGATGTTGTTTCGCTTTTATAGCAGAGCATATTTCGGGTACAATTTAGTTGAAGAATTTAAATTAATGCGCATAATTCTTTAAATGTGGAAGCGTGATGAATAGCCACCGACATATAATTATGGATAATCGTAGCAGCTTTCAACGTGTGCTTCCGAATTGGTGGCAAAAAATTATTCTAATCAATGGAATAAATGCGAGTTTCAATTTGAAGAATATGACCAAGGGTTGCTATGACAAGTTCAAAAACCAGATCCTTAGCACTTGTTGGGTGTCGTGTTGAAATGAGTGCAAGTTTTGCTCCCCGATTTACCTTTCTCTGGGTATTAAGGAGATGACGATGATGAAGCCAATTTTCTCTCCATTTTCTTGATCCTGAACAGCCCTTTCCCATGAATTGGCCCATATGTTCAAATTAGGAAAATTTACTCTCAAGTATAGCTCGCTATAGCATCGTGAAAGACGAAAAAAGTAATATTGATGCCGCCTACATGTCGAACCCATTTTTTAAATTTAGGGTTATTCTCCTAAATATTTATTACCACATAAGCTACAGCGGAGAGGGTGGGAGAGAGCATTTGACCAACCAGATTTCTCGTTTCACCAGTGGTGGTGAGAGTTAGTTCGCCTGGATGCATCCAATTGTTGTCTCTCGTGGTTCCCACGGCTCCCATCTCCTGTCATGCCGTGCTGAAGTTCTTCATCTGTCTCCCGTGTAATCCCCCTATATCATTGTCTCCTCTGATACTTCGGCGTGAGTGTGGATTACCTTCGCCCAACCCTTAACGAAACCTTAATGTCCAACCACGTTCGCGATGTAATTGGTTTCACTCTAGCCCGTGAACCCGCTTGCCCATGGCTTCCCCAACTTTCCTACCCTTCGCCCAATGCCATGCAATAATAATCCGACACGTTCCGCTTCATCCGGGACACGCTCTTTCTCTGTCCCTCACTCCCGATTCTGTGCAAACCCTCCCTCGGAAGTAAAAGTGCACCCTCGTACACCGCACCACACCCCTCTCTTGCGCTTCCCTCCCGTCCTTATTAAGGTGCGTCTCCAGAATGCAAGAGTGCACCAGCATGTGTGGGAGGAGATGGGAGTGGTGTGTGCACCACGCCGCCCCCGAATGAGGGCGAGGGGCGTGAAACGGACGGGGGAGGGTTGACATTGAGGGGGAGGGGCTGTGATTTACTCGCCCATTATCGCCTCCGTTTCTACCCTTGGGTCGGTGGATGGGGAGCATGGACCCAGCTGGATGGAGTAAACGATTTCAGTGGGGCGTTTCTTTTGATTTTTCGATTAATCGAAACTCTCCTTAGTAGTTTTGGTAAAGCTTGAATCGCACGATAATTTTCTTTAGTCGCGAAAAGTGATCATTAGAGCTATCGCTTTTCGCGACCGGAAAAGTGATCGCTCCAGTGATGATTTTTCTGAATCACACGGTCCCTCCCGCTGTCGCCTTTCGCATCACTTCCAATATCACAGCTCGTTGTCATAGGACCAGCATCACGAAAATATATTTATAGCGTGTTTGTTTATCAATGTCGTTTCCACGATTGTCAAACGTTGCGCTGCAATTGCTTCATACTGGCATGCGTTCTGATTGGCTGATATGGGGTTTTAGTGACGGTTGTAGCGACGGAAAAAGCAACCAGACGAGTGATAAAAAAAGTGATGGGAATCCTCATCGCGATCGCGAAAAACAATTGCCGGCGACGATCATTCGCGAGTGATCACTCGAGTGATTGCTGGAGTGATCACTCGGAAATGACGGATAAAATGATCGTGTGATTCAGAGTTTGGTAACGGTGAGAGTAATGTTGCTGGTGATATTCTCTGATCATTGCGGCAAGTTGGTGAGCCATTCCCATTCCAGGCCATGGATGCTGGGCACGAAAATATGTAATGTTGGCAAAATCCATAATCAATGAAGTACACAATTAGTCAAAGCTTGCTGTGCTATTGCCGAAAAAATAGTTATTCCTCATTAGATTAGTAATGTCGTCGCTTGCGTTGATTGTCCGTTCCTATTATCAATGATCGTGGATTATCAGGAATTGCCTATCATCTGTTTTTTAATGTTTCAAAATCCCTGGAAATTCTGGGTGACGGGCTATAATCTGCTCACCATTAATAAGTATATGAAAAAATGCAACTCTAATTCTTCTGTAATTGGCAGTGATCGGCTCTTGATAGCCATTGTTGAGCTTTCAGCAGTCAATGGCAATATCCAAATGACTGTTGAATTTCAGTTTCTGGAGGAGCATGAAGCGAATGAGGCTTCACAATTAAAGAATAGCTGTTTCTCCTATGTGCAATTTCCCGCATTCCAGGAATAATTTAGCTATGGCAATGTAGGCTTGTTTGTAAAACTTTTTATCAGGATAAACAAACTACGTGCCATCATAGTGAAACCAAAGTCGTAAGTGCTATGTACAAATTTTACAGAAAATTTATCCTTACTCGTATTTTATATAGCGAGAATGCTTTATTAAGCGTTCGACTTTTCAATGCACGTTATCGAAGTCGCAATCCATCGGCATATTTTTTCCATGGGAAGTCGATGGAAAACCATCCCTCGAAGAATGCTAGTAGACTCTTACTGGCCCATAAGACTGAGAGATAACACACCGGGTTCACATTGTCGGAAGACTGGAGGACTGTTTTGGAAGAAGGAGGTGCGAGGGTGAACGTAAATGGTTAGCGGACTGCTGGGCGAGGGGAGAGACAGGTGGCTCAAGATGGGACAAACAGAGTTTGGGGGCGGGGTCGGGGGTATGTGGGAGGAATATATGTATATATATAAATGGGGAGAATTCGGATGGATGTGGTGGAACAAGGTGGGAGGAGGGAGGACTGGGCTCTGTGTGGCAATGGGTGTCGAGGCATCTCTCTTTGGCGGACGGAGGCGCTGGGATCGGCCGGAGGGAGGATGCTCTGGTAACTGGGAATGCGAGTGAGCGGGGCGAAGGATTGATGGAAGGAACGTGTCTGGAAATGGAAACTCCGCCAGCCGAGAGACGGCTTAAGCAGCGAGAGCGGGGACGGGATTTGGTTTCCCTCCCCGCGATCCCCCCCCGTCCCTTCCGACGAAAAAATCCCTCTCCTCTCGGTCTTCCATTCATGTTACTCTCTTCTCCTATTCTGCTTCATCCATCTAACGTATACTTCCTCCCCATTCCTCCATCTCCTCTTCCTATGCGTCCGTCCGTCTTCTTTTGTCTCTCTTTCATTCCACCCTCTTCAGTTCATCTTTGATTCATCTCCCTCAATCTCCCTCCGGTACTTTCTTTTTTACTCTTGATCTTTTTCCCGTTGGATACAGGAAAGCCATTGCATAAAATTCGTCTTTCTGGGACTTTCTCTCCTAGTATTCATAAACCTTCTTTTTCCAGTTGATGTATTTGTTTGTGACTCGCAGTTGCATATTTTAGTGTGGGTAGTGTACGGTAAATTTTGGCCTTGCGTATTGAAGATATCCGATTATGGAGATGTTATGAGAGTCGTTGTATTTGATGACTGTTTCCAATGTTTTTTTTTATTTTAAGATTAATCTACATGTTAACATTGACTGATAGAAGGTATAAATATTTTATATCTTAAATTAATCTCATGAATTACACTCTTGCGCACAACCTTTCACATTTTGTAAATGGTTGTATTCTTTAATTACTCGTCTTCTAATACCTTGTGGAATGGCAATGTCAATATTTACGTCCCCAGTTATTATTCTCAGACGAATGGTTAATTGCAGCTGGTAATGCTTCAGATGACATTGAAAAATTGACCTGCAATTCTCCAGAGGGACATTATTAGACATTGATGTGTAAATTCTGGTATTTCTCTGCGTTGAGAAAATGGATATTTATGCGTAAAATCAGTTAGCAATTACAGCATGAACAAATATTTACTCAATTGAATGGGTTTATAACTGAAAAAAATAGGTGAAAGAAGTGTGCTTAAGCAGTTAAACAATGTATGATGTTGTGCTTTCAAGTGTGCTTTTGGGCGAATAGTATTGATGAAGTTCTCTCGGGTTTTACACTGAGTTAAACAGTGTGTAGCAGTCAAAACCCTGATTATCACTGAATGACCTAATGTGAAGCTCGAGAGAACACGTGGAAGTATGATCATACTGTAGTTTATTTTTTAGCAAAACCGGAGAATAAAACCTTCCATTTGTCATGCAGATGTAATATCGTAGAAAACTAACGTGAGGTTCGAGCTTGAGAAATACAATGCATTCTAAAAATCTTTCCTCGAGACATGCGAGCCATTATTTTCAATAAACGGCAGTGATATATGTGGGCTATACGTTATACCTTTTCCTCCGAGGTAATCTGGATATTTATCTAGCGTTCGCCGCGGTTAAAATTTTAAAACGCTTCCTGCGTATATCCGTGACAGGTGGCGTGATTGCTTCAGTTTTGGGCTCGGAAAAGCAAGGTTTTCATAAAGTAAATTCCACTTGAGTAATGGCTTAGAATTTCCAGTTTTTCAGATTTAAAGTTCAGAGCACGTATTCGAGTGTTCTGTCCTCGATTCTGACAAATCTCGTTTCATAGTTGCGGAGGCTAAAATTTCTATGCTTTTCTCGTTTCTAGTGAGTTTAAATAACAACGATTGAAAATAACCTCACGTTCTATGAGGATATTTTGCTCGAACAAAAAGGCAAAAAATATGAACCCATTGCGGCTTGTCTTTTATAAATATTTTATTTTCAACTACTAATAACTATTCAGTGGTTAGGGATTACTAAAATTGTTGAATATTAACGTTTTAATTTTACTCATTTACGGTGCAAAGTGTTATCATCACCACATTTTTTCTTGGTTTCGGTTCATAAAAACAATTAAACCTATATTTTAAAGTATTTTTCTTTGCTTCAAAAAATTTCATGACGTTTCATAAATATCAGCATACATAGGTCTATTATTTTCAGATGTAAAATTTACATTGAAGAACCTCTAATGACAATAATGAATTGACATTGGCAGATATTAAACTGTTTTACTGATCTGTTTACTGGAAAATATTATTTCTACGAAATACATAAAACTCCTTGTATAGCTTTATTAAGCGGTGACTTAAAATTAAAATCTTGTGGATTCTAAATTTTTTCAAATCACATTACATACCTTACTTAAAAGATACGGCAAAAAATGTTTAATTATGATTGAATAATAGTCATTATTCTTACTCACCGTGTGAAACTTCGGATCTCTCTGCAATAGTATATTTCCAGAATGAGTTTTTCATTCGTGAACGTTATTATTATTGGTTTAGATATTTTGCTTCTGTCTGCTCGCTACTTATCTCCTTCTGTGCTGCCTCGAATCAAAATCGTAACGCTCCCCTCATCCCAAGTCTCAGTATTTTTTTAACCCTCGTTCTTCATATTAGAATCGTCTCAATGTCTCCTGAAAACGCTGCAATGCTTCAATAAATCAGAATAATTCTGAATACATTAAACTCGGGTAGGTAATGGGGTGAACCTTACGGAATGATGAAAGCATGCAATTTTTGTAATCCAAGAATTGTGTTATTCATATTTTCGTATCTTTCTTTGGTGCTCAGTATCTTGATCCTCTGCATCCCCGTTTTCAACATTGCCTCTGTACCGTATCTTATTTATCTATTCTGACTGCCACAGAGTCAATTTTCCAATAATTTTCCTGCCTTTGTCCTAAGCGTCTTGGTTTTCGAAGCAATATTACTATGCTCCTAGCACTAAGTTTTTTTTATTATTTCAGTAGTAAGGAAGATTTTATGCAGGTAAGTTCTCATCATCATTAGGCATTTAAATCTATTCTACGGCATAAAATTTTATGACTAGCCACTGAAATTTTATTCATTGAAATTCATACACATTGGAACGCGTCAGATAACACGCATATTTCGACACTTCCTATACTTCTTGCCGACAACGTCGATTCTTGAATATCGAGTCGTGCACCTGCTCCCGATATAATCCCCTTCCCAACTGCATAGCCCTCATCCCCACCCTCCAAAACCCTCTCCTTCGTTACCTTTAGTAGGTTTTAACCCCCACGTATGCTCCGAATTTTGTCCCTTCCCCCGCCCCCTTCCACTTCTATCCCACCCCTCTCCATTATCCACCCCCGCCTGCGTCCCCACGCTCGAGAGATTCGCCCTCTGATTCATTTCGTCTCCGGAATCCAGCTCTGAAAGTATTCCATCTTCCATATCCCCTCCCCGTCCCCGTAAAAAAAAGTAATAAAAGCGCAAACGTCTCCAGTAGGTGCACATATTGCTCTTTTTTTGACATGCGCGGTAACTGAAAATGTTTCCCTCCCCTAATAATGCATATACATATTGGTATGCCAAACCCGCTAACCCTCTTCTCTTCCTCCCTCTCTCCCTGTTATTTAATTTAGAATTTCATCTTTCATTTATTGCAATGCACGAGCCATATCTTATCATTCGTTCTTTGTTGAGGAAGTTTGTATTGGTTTTTGTCGTTTACGTCATATTATGCCAAAATGTATTATGAGCTGGTGCCTCCCTTGAAGCTATCCCTCCCTTTTTCTAGAGAATGTATTAAAGATACAAATTAAGGGACGATTTCTGTTTATTGACGTGCATAAATTCGGAACTTATCCTATGAATATTTTGCCGAGTTACTTTCTGTATTATAATAACCATAATGTTGGGGAAATCACTCAAGTGATACCTAAATTAAAGATACATGGAAGCAACGTGGGAGAAGAGTGCTGTGGTAAAAAATAAGGTTTATCCTGCTCAACTGTTTATAACCACGGTTATATCATTTTAGATCGCGCTGATGTCTATAAATATGAGTGTGAGGCTATTCCATATTACTTCATCGTAGTATTTCACATTTTACAATTCCATGTATTGTTATGCACTCTGATCCATATTTGGCTGTATTACTGAAACAAAGGCCCGAGTAGTTTCTCATGCATTGTTTTTGTTTGGACGGAAAAAGCTCTGTTACTTAAGGAATCATTTCTTTCAATCTTGCTACATTTCAATTCATATTCTTAAGTGGTCAGGGTAAAACTGTTTTGTTTTCTTTAATAGACCCGAATTATTTCGTAAGAAGGCAGTCTTATTTGTAATAAATCTAGCAGATATGGTGTCAATTAGATTTTAATATTTGATTCGTTGTTAAATTCAGTATCATATGGCACGGCCAGTCGCAATAAGACTCCGCTCAATGAATGTCTTAGCCCTTTGTAAGTATTTCAACGTAGGTAAGGCTTTTTAGCCCAGTGGGAAGAGGTACCATCAATTCCATCATCCAGTAAGAAAGCTTCTTGAGTTTGGTTTAGTTTGGGGCAAGTGATAAGGTTATGCTTGCGCAATTTCAAACATTTGTTTTGTTCCAAATTCTCTTTTTTTCTTAAAGACAGTTTCTTTTTTGCCTCACTGCTTCGAGCAACATTTTTTAAATTCTTATTCCTCAATAACCCCCCTCTTCTTCCGTCAACAACTCCCTTACAACATCAGTAGTTAATATCAAACGTCACACCGCCTATGTTATAATGTGAAAAATGTCTCAGGATTGATGGATTCGTCCGGACACATTTCGAGCAAGACCGGAGTGATCGAGAAAATGGGGCGAGGAAGGCTGAGATCTTACAGTTTATTCATGATTTTTTTTGTCTGGAAATTGGATCTTCTGTGTTAGGGATTCTAATTTGCGTGGGGACAACTCTGGAGAGATGGGAAAAAGAGGGAATGGGTGGGGGCGGAGAGTTGAGATTGCTGGAATCAGACGAGCATCCCCCAGGTATCATGCTGCCCCGTGGAGAGATATCCTAAGGGGATTCCCGTTCTGCCTCTCCCTCTCTTTCCTCGCTGTTCTCCCCACCCCTATCTGTGATATATCCACCCTCGTTTCCCCTTCCCCCCTCTCCGTCGGGAATTAAAGAGGCTGCTAAGCGGGTCGTAAGTCTTCTTCCTCCCAAGTCTTCGTCTCCTCCGACTCTTAGCCCTCCCCCTCCCTTTTTTGCCCAAACTGCCTCCCTCCACTTTCCCAGTAAACTCCTACTCTCTCTCTCGTCAACTTATAAGATCCTTTCCTACCTTATCCCTTTTTACCTCACGAGTCTGGCCCAAAGCGACCTTTTTTTAACTCCTTTTCTCCTCATGGTAAAAATATTCCTTTCTACCTCATCTTTTTTTCTTCTCTCTCTATCTGGCCAATGAATGTACCGTTTTTGCTTTCTGAACCTGTCGTCTTCTGTTTTTGTACCCAATTTGAATTTTTAAGTGATATTTTAATAATTTACTTTGTCTTTCAACCTAATCACACAACCCTTTGATGGAGAAGATCGGTTTATTTTAACCATGGAGAAACAAGTGATTAAAGTCATCTTTGATTTTGCAATGAGCCTGAAAATACTCTGTAACATCAACACGGATTAAAAGTAGTGCTACGAATGATAATGCCTCGGTATAATATGCAGGAAAATTACGTTGGATATTTGTGCAATTTCTTTTTAATAAATGCTCCTTAAAGGGTATATCATAGTGATTAATGAAGTAAATTCATCCCTAAATTAACAAGTGAACAGCGTTGTAGTTAGTTTTAGTACATAATAGTGTTTTCATTAATCAGTACATAAACACCACCAACAATGGATAAAGAATCATCTTAGAAGAGCACTAGATTATCAAAGGTGAGCTTACTAGTTAGGATTCTGACCACTCTCAACGATTCGTGGTATCTATTGCTAGGAGCAATCATTCGTAAACGATAACCTTGCTCTATGGATTCAAAATTCATAGATATAGATACAATATTTGCATTAGTGCATTCATTGCTGGCTCATCCTATTTAAACGGTCGTGCAAAGTATCTACACGCCATGCAGTCCGTAATCAATCAACGGAAGGGAGTAATTGCGTCAGCATGATTGACTAATTTTACCTGTATATTGATGGAGCTGAGTTATCTCATTTTCGACGTTTGTCTAATCCGTCAAGGTCAACTTCATTAGCGGCCAAAATCACGCTCTCTGATATTTCGGACTGCCCTTTGGGGTTTGCCTTTCAAGCTTGTGTTTTATTTACAAATTTAAACCAATTTAACCCCACCTATGAACCCAAAAGGGCAAGAGAAGTGTGTGCAATCTGCCAAAAAATAGCTTCCGAACGCAAATTGAATCCTGCATTTTTTGCATTCGATGGATTCAATCGGCCATTTCACACGTATGGATCTTGCTCAAATGAGTCTGCTATGATGCAGAAAAAACGTACCGTTTAGAGTTGAGTATGAAGAGGTTATATTTTCCTGAAATTCCGTAAATAATATTATTTCAACGCGTTAAGGTCGTTATCTGTCATTTGGAAATTCGGGCACCAAATATTTTGCTTATTTTAATAATCTTACATTTCTCAGTGGCTCTTTTATTTTTACTTATATAATATGCGGGACTATTTGGTGGAATTTCTTGATATTAGTCACATAAAACATTGAAATATTTCCACGGGATTAATTTGAACACGACAACGCACTTGAAAATGTTGTTGTTACAACGAAACACGTACTGTTTGAATGAACCCTGAGGAAAGATACCAATTTTTCATTTAATGAATTAAAAAAAATATTCAGCTTTAATATTATTGAAAATTTTACTCAGTTAATCAAGGTCATTGAATTCCGTTTATTATTTATTTTTTGTTTCCAGAGCAATAGATGAGAGCGATTGTTTTAAATTAGCCCTTTTAAATGCTTCTCTTATAAACTATAGTATTTTTCATCGTGGAATTTCAATTTGTCATCTAAATTCAGAGGAGGAATTCCAGCGGAGAAGAAAGCCTATTATTTAGAATTTATTAATATGCCAATATCAGGCAGTGTTTAACTCTGCTGATACCAAAATATTTTCATAACTTGTGGCATGAATTCAATTTATATCCTTTTTATGTAGGGAGGATGTATATCCTGAGTAACCAGACTAAATCTTTCATGCCCTAGTTTATGAAAAAGTCTCGACTCTATTCCTGCCAGTGACAGCATGACAAATTCTGTGAATAGCCATCAAGCAGGCTTTCTCGAAATGCTCTTTGCAGCACGAAGCTACTTTTTTCTATCATGCTCTCGTTGCACGGTAGTGCTCCCAGAAAATAGCTCTGGAGATCGATTGCTCCCGTAAAGGAGGAAAAATACGTTGAAAACCGAGAATTCCCTGGGTAAATGAATGCGTGCTTGCATTCATGCGTACCCGAAAGGAGAGTTTGTATGGAGACATTCCGATTGAAACGTATGGATGTATCTTTGATTTGTTTTATATTTGTATCAGAAGAATTACTCACGTCATAGTCTCGTCGCAAAAATTTCATGACGCACGGGTACGGGTAGGAGGTAGTGTTTTGAATTAAGTTTAAGCTAGCCCGGAAGCGGTAGATTTGATAGGTGTTATCAATTAGACTGGGAAGATAGAGTTGACATGTTCATTAAGATAATTGGCTTTCTTAGTGAACTTGTGGAAAGAACTTATCTCGGGTTCTCCACCATATCCAATTATCGACGACCGGCGTTTCGAAGCCTATTTTAAGAGCAGAAAAGTAGGTTCATGGATAATTTTATCCGTTGGAGAACCAAAGGAGAATTCCTTCAAGATCAAACACTTTAAAACATCCCACCATTCAGTGATGAGTGAAAATGTGGACGGGAATATGCTTCGAAATCACAGAAATTTGGTAATTCTGATAAATAAAATCTCTATTTTTAGAAAATTGTAAAATGAATCTCAAATGTAATGAAGGAGCATTTTAATTTACAAAAAGGATATCATCAGCTTATTAGAGATATTCATTTTCGAGCGATTTCGGAATTCCTCAGCCAGAGGTTTTTTTATTGCGCAGTCAGAATACCGATTTTTTTCCTCTATGGAACTTTATTTTTGGGATGAAACCAATAAGCCTGGATAAATAAAATGTCTAGTCAATAACGTATAATGCACTTTATCTCCTCCGCTAATTGCTGAGTCTGGCATTTGAGATTCTTAATTTGATAAAAATTTCGTAAAAAATAATTATAACATCTAATATGCAAATTCATATCGCGCGTATTATTACAAATGTTCAACGCAAGCCAAGTTCAATGAAATAAGTTAAGACTTAGGCATGTAATGCTTATGTAATGTAATGGGGATAGGCTTGTAGGCGTGTAATAATAATACGAGAAGAATATCGTATAAGAATTAGGCATGCGCAAGTGACTTCCAATTTCTAATTTATGCTGCGATCATCTTTAATATATTTTATATTTGCATCACAAGAATTACTCACGTCATAGTTACGTAGCAAAAATTTCATGACGTGCGGGTACCCTATGTGGCGGTGCGGATGGATCATGGATTAACGAAAAGCAGCGACCCGCTTTCGTCGGAAATAACTTCCCGGACGTATCTCGCGGGAGTGTCAGAAAGGTGTGGTGAGGTGGAACCAGAATGAGGGAACATGCCGGCACTAGGTGGGCTGAATTCTTTTTGTTTATTCCTTTATTCTCCGGAGGCATTTTCTGCATTTCGCCCGAGTCGACACGTGGTGTGTGTGCTGGAAGCGCTGGGACGTTGTGTGGCGCTGGAGTGGCGCTGCAGTCGGGCGGGGGTGAGAGAATGGGCGGGAAATACTCAGCGGGGGATGTGATGCGAGGATAGAGGAGTATACATGCAGCACTCGTACATTATGTGTCGCTGAAGAATTACCGGTCGCTGTGGGGCGGAAATCGGCGAAGTTTATCGGAGGATTGTGTTTGCTTCTCTTTCTCTCGGGTCACATAATTTCAGGTGGAGCTGACCTCGAGGCGATTCTCCTTAACATGATTCCCGTGGTGCTCACCTCTTGACCTTTGTGGAAGCGAATGGGGATATGCATTTCCATTTGTTTTGCGGAGTTTAAAAAAACATTGATTTAAAAAATTGTTCACTCCCTTGCTTCTCTTCTCCGTTGTTATGTCGTTAATATTTATGTGGTGTTTTAGATAAAAATTTTAGTAAAAGTTTCTGATTGTGCTACTGAAAGGAATAAGTATTTGGCCAATGAAATTCTTATCTCTATTAAAATTTGAAGGCTATTCGGGCTTCCAGCCGGGTGGTCTCCCTCCATTCTGCCTTGATGTTTCGGAACACGAGTCGGGTTCCATCCTCAGGGCTAATGGTGAAGTGGATGAAGTCCTCAGGGCAGAATGGAGGGAGACCACCTGGCTGGAAGCCCGAATAGCCTTTTTTGAAAGTAAACATATATTTGAATGTGTTATCGTTATTTCGTTGAAAATTTATTGGATAGCTGAATAATCATTGAGTCATTTAATGTCTAGATCTCTAACATTGAATATTTTGACGTTCCAAAATTCGATGACCAGATTTGTTGGAATGGTTTATATCTTACTTAAAGCTGACGGCGTTCATTGCTACATTTTTTTCTCCATTTGGAATCTATTGCTCTTGAAGAGGCGCCATTTGTATAAACTTAGCTCCGTGAGATGAAAAATCTTTGGAAACAAACTGAGCTTAGATACTGCCCCTTGCAATGACGTTTTTACCATTTCAATTTCACTTCATGAGGGTTATCTATCATCTGTAAATGAGTGTGTCAAATTGAGGATAGACCCTTCAAAGTTCAAAGGTTAAGTGAGTTATGAAAAAGGAGTGTTTTCAAGTGCCTGGGGAGGAGAAATCGCTCTCGTAAGGATGTGCGTGAGATTTGGGGCGGGATGAGTGATATATAAGCATCACCATAGTTTCACACAGTGGGAAATTCGATTTAAAAATCACATATTGAACGTTTGCATTACATCATTACTGGAGAAAAAGCTTGTACTCTCTATACCGACCGCGAGAAAGTTAGTAATGCTCCAATAATTGTAGTTGCGATCTAGATTCCAACTTTTCCAAGTGGCAGTTATTGAATAATATTTTTATAGGCATGAATATAGTAGACCATGGAGAGAGCATAAACCTTAAAAAAGAGGTCGAACGGATCCCTCAAGTTTGAGAGTGTGGAATGAAAAGTGTGAACGTATACTATTCTCGGATTCAGGGTGTTAATTGGAGATGACACAGTAGGCTTGAACTGTAGAAGGGACTGAGGTTTTAAGTGTTTGAGAAAGGAAATATTGAGGACAAGGACGACTACCAAAAAAGGAAATAATTAAGAATCTAGCAACGAAAAAAGGCCTAGAAAACAGTCTGTTTCTCGTTGTTTCTGTAAATCGGTGGAAGAATGTTGTTTGTCTCGTAATTTGCGATATAATTGCTTTGAGGGTACAAAAAAGTAATGCCACTTTATACAAATTACGTCTAAACAACGCTAGTCTTGGCCTGGCCTTGTTTTAATCGGTTGGGGTTTTATAATCGGAAAAATTCCAAATCTGCTCTTTGGAAGGTGTTAAGTACTTACTACGTGTTGATGACAACTTTTCTGCGATAGGTAAATGAGGTTATTTGAAGCCTTATGGAAAGAAGTACTAGGATACATTAAATAAGGAGGCAAGCTTTTTTTGTCGCTTTCTGAGTATGGGTACATTTTATTTCTGCAGGGATTATTATTAAGAAGTAAATAAGGAAATAATTGTAGGAAACTAATAAATAAAACTACCTTTCGTTGCCGGGAAGCTGACATTTATTGATTTATGATGTAAATTAACTGAGTTATATTATCTTGTCGTCCATTCCACCTTTTCTAATAGTGATAAATTTACTCAAACTCTTCTATTGATAGCTCATTAGGCGAAGAGATCAGATTTACTCTCAAAACCACTCTGCTGCATATAAAATATTGTATTGACCAAGCTTTCCCTCCAACAACGCTCTTCACCATAATGGCCTTAGTAATTTATCCGATGATTACCGCATTTGCGCTGTTAATTGTCCCTAATCACATACTTTATTGTCAATGCTTTTTTTGTTTTTACATTTTGAATCATTTTACAAGAATTATTTCGTTATGTCTTCCTTTGGTACCCTCCATTTTAAACTAAATAAAGTAATTACTTTGGAATCCCGTGATATTAGTTGAAACAGGAAGTTATGCCATTAACTGTTGGGAAACCCTGTTTCTTAAGCTTTCAGACGCCCTTTTCACCACGCCTACACACCATAGACAGAAAGTAATTTATCAGTTTAGTCCTCACCTCCCTGAAATTGAGTACTTATGGAAATTTACAAAATCCCCATGCTTGTTTTTGTTAGACTTATGACGCAGAAGATAATTACACGAACTTGTTTTACGTACCTTGTAAACAGCTTTTCAAGCTATTCTTTTGATGTCTTAGTGATCAGGTATTTGATAGTTGTCAATCAAATACATGAATATACTATAGGGTATGATAACATTGCAGTATATTAATGCTCCCATATCGATGGAAATAGTTAAGAAATAATAAAATAATCGTAGTGTGACGAAGAACTTCATTTATCCGTCCCGTTTTCGAAGCGCCTTTATTCTGACGGCCTCCTTTGGTAATGAATCTTTATTGGGTGAGGTGAAGTGTATCTCAAATAAATTTGAAAGACATTTGTAGTAATATCATTTGAAATAAACGTAGACTAAGCGTGAAGAATAGCTTGAAGATTCATCGATAAAGACCCCAACTCATATCTGAGCTGAATCGTAACATCTTCAGCTTGATTCCCAATTATCAATGCTTTTAATCGTTTATTATCGCAACATTCTCGTATTACTACCAATCGTCATCATTAGTCAACAATCCTTAGATTGGTTTGACGCAGCTCTCCATTCCTCTCTCCTATCCGCTATCCTTTTCATAACGACGTATTTCTTCTCTTTTACATCCTTTATAAACTGTCCCATTCTCCACCGATTTGTCCGTCTGACCTAATCCTATCTTGCTATCCACTACCTTATCTTACTTACTTACTTACTTACTTACTTACTTACTTACCTCGTGTTATCTTTTCTAAAGACGCGTGTCCAATCTTGTACTCCTGAGCAGAGGCAAAAAAAATCGAGCTACCCATCCTCATGGTACAGATATCTCCACCCATCTTTGCTCTGTGTTTATCCAACGCTTCTAGAGATCTCGCGTCGTTCTTGGATGGGTGGGCGTGTTGTTTCTTCACACGGACCTTTGCCGGCCTTGCGTACCCCTCCTCGTCAGTTGTACCTCCCCAACATTTAGTAAAATAAACGGCGTCCTTTGAAGGAGAGAGAAAAGGAAAGATGGGACGGAGAGAGGGAGAGATCAACCGTGGAGGCAGTAAATCGCCCGGTAATTCCGACAAATGAGCGTTCCGCGGGGTGTTGGTGTGAGGCGGGAACCTCCGCTGCCATCGCCGGCCTCCCTGCGTCCTTGGGTCCGTCCACTTAGCCGCGACGCCCCGGGCATAATCGCGCTGATACTACTTATTCCCACGCCCTTCTCCATATCTCTCCCTTCCCTTCATCTCTCGGCCAACGTCAGGAGAAGCATAAGAAAAAAAGAAAGTGGAACCCCGGCCAATTTTCTCCCTCTTCCCCCCAACCCTGCCGGAATCCGCATCGCACTCTCTTATTATCCCAAGATGGGAGAGCATCCGTGGGTGTAGGAAATCTTCAAGGGTGTTGAGACCACGACGACGAGGTGGATCGACTTAATCCTCATCGTGTCTTGAATCGCCTGCGGGCATATACCATTCGAGTTACCGTCCTCCCGCGCTCAAACGATATACGCACTTATATAGACGGCGTTTTTAACATCACACGTCCTCCTCTATCTCTCTTTCTCTTACCTCTTTTGGGCACGGGAAAGTGGCAGCGAGATGAAATCCTTCAGCCAGTCAACGCCCCCAAAAGTAATAATATCCGCATGGGAGTGTGGAGTGTGAGCTTTTTTTTGTACTGTGGTCAATATGAAGGCGGAACGTAATCGCAGTCGTGCTTTTATGCCCTGAGATTGAGTGCTAGTCTACTAATTGCTGCAGTTTTTTGAGGTCCATTAAAAAATCATCTTCCTCTTTACTATTTTTTAGTAATTTTTTGGCGTTCGTCGTCAGTAATACGTTATTTTTTGTAGGAGATAAGCTGATCTCTCGATTAGGCAGATGTCGTAAAATATATATTCCATTATGCACGAAAGTCTTGCCTGGTCAACTTGCAGGTTATCTATTGCGGGATGTTTTAGCTGCAGTTTCGAAGGCTAATAAGAAATATTTAATGCATAACATTCTTTTGCAATAAATTACCTTTTTCTTCGGCGCCCTATACGATCTAATAAAAAAGCACATGCCTTGGTTTTGAGAGCGTGCACGTCTTGGATGTAACCATTTTTTATGCGCAAATAACTAACCCTTGAGAAGTTTACTGAACAATAAAGAGTAATAATAGGAATTCCATTATCAAATTCCTGTAGTTCTTTTGGCTGATTGTGATTTCAGCTTTTGAATGTGAAGCATGGGTGACGTGAATATTATTCAAGTAGGTATATAGAAAGAAGTTAGATATCCATGTGCACATTAAGTATTACGATTGTCGGATCATCCATGTCACTATTCACTTTACTTTCGTCACATGTAAATTCTTCCTCACTGAAGTAAATCTCGCTCCGAAATGTAATTCATTTTTGTCATCCCAACGCCTTCGGTGGATTAATTAGTCACCGGAGCTGCATTTCGCCGGATTAAATGAAATCACAACGTCAACTCGGAACTTACGCGCGCGCGTTGCATAATGCAGTTCTCAGTGTGAGCCACGTATTGAGAGCTTTAGTAATTGTGCAAGCATGCATTACGACCAGCGTTAACAATAAGCGCACCTTTCCCCATATGGTATTTCCTCCTCGTTATTCGCGTGTGAATGATGTTTCATGCAGTTACTCGAGCTTACCAGTGGAGTACAGTGACAAAATTAGTAATGGTCTTTGATTATGAAGGCATATATATATCTCGAAAGTCCTCCTAAGCCTTGCTAGAATAAAGGCACCTCGGCGTCAACAATATTATTTGAATGTAAATGCAGCATGTGTGTTGGTTAGAATTATGTCTTTTGTCTTTGATAAAGCACATTCTACGTTCTCTCTACGTATATTAAAGTGGCGGAAGTGGTAATACTGGATCATTTCGAGACATTTTAAACATTTTTAATCTGCCTGATTGTGATTCTGAAAGATGCCAGAAATACTGATTTTTTGGCGGAAATTCTCGTTTTGACAGATATTATTTTAGTACTAACCTGTTAATTTTATTTTCCTGAATTATTACGATTTGGGTTTGTAAATGATTGAGTCCACAGTTGCAATGTTACTATGAAAACTTTAATTAAATTGTGGCTTGCCGGCCTCGGTGGCGGCGGGGTAAAGTCCTCGCCTGCCAAACCGAAGGTCGCGGGTTCGAGTCCCGCCTGGGTAAGTTACCCTTATCCAGGGCATGGATGTTTGTGATTGTTAAATGTTATCAACGCCGATGTAAAGGCCGAACAGTGCTGTTTTCGGTGGTGTATGAAATAAATAAATAAAATAAATAAATAATTTATTGAGTCACTTTGCGTGAAAATTTCATGGCATTCTATGATGGTGAAATTATGAAAGTATTCTCTACTTTACGGATAATATCTCAAATAACTCAAAACTAGGAAAATATTATTGATATGCATAATATTGTAGTCTAATTCATTTTTGAAGGTAGAGAGTGTATTCACTTATTTTTAGAAATACTTTAAATGATACAATGGCAATAAATTTGTTTGAAAGAATGTATGTACCGGTGCTACATATTCGGTATTCATATTCGGTAAATTGCTGCAAGCTTGAATAATCATTGGCTATCAAAAATTAGGAAAAATTCTGCTTTGCGGATTTTTTTCTTGGCCCTAAGAGCTCAGAACTAGTAATGGCATTTCACTGAAAAATTAAAAATAGAATATTTTTTTGTTTCCTTGACATGTTGCTTCCATGTATGAGTAAAATGAATAGTTAGCAGCAGTAGCATATTTATAATTATTCCGCATTAATGAGGAAATTTATATATTTATAATCCAATTGGAATCAAGTTAATTTCCATTGTTTTATCGTATTTTCCATTATTGGGCGTCGTAAAATATAATTGAATCTCCAAAAAAAGTTTATGGACATTTTTTTAAGCTTTAACTATGCTGCTTCACCAATTAGAGACACCTGCATGTATACTCACCGGAAAAGTATATTCAAAGACGTTCTCAATAATCTATGAATCTCTATTCTCGTATGTAATTTCGTTACTAACATCAAGGTATTGAATGTATATCATTGAGTAAGATAATTATCATCCAAGTATGCTTATTGAACGAAATTAGGTAACCATATGCATGTTTAGATATTTATGCATTAGATATCATTGTGCGTTCAATAGCTTTGTTTTTAAATCTCGAGGAAAAGAAATTGTAGTGCATTATTGGATGAATCGAGTAGCTTGTAAAACTTACATCGTAACATCCGCCAAAATGACTCGCTTGAGTATTATACTATCATGAAGCTATGCTGATACAGTGAAATCTTCCTTTTTATCATTTTGATCTGTTCATCACTTATTATAACGCGAGCACAAATTTTCACGCATATATTACGGTGCGAAAAAAAACTCATGTCAGCGGCCTTCAAGCGATCGTCGACGACCGATTCACGCAAAGCAATTCCTCGCAGTTATGTCACCATTTTTCTCGCGGAACCGTAGGTTGAGGGGGGGGGGGGCAATGTAGGCGAGGATTCAATCACGTGTTTGCCCTCACGCGCATGTGTGCGCAAGAGAGCGTGTTTACGAGGCACGGCAGAAACAATCGAACGGCGCGCGTTTCCCTGGGAAACCGTGGGAAACAACCTCTCCCGCCTCGAGCGAGTGGAGCGTTTGCTGAGCTCGCAGCAAAGAATTGAACTTGGATTACTCCTCCTCCTTCGAAACTTCTGTTCTGTCCGCGTGATTTGAGGATTCGTTTTTATTTTTTTGTCTCTTTTCATAATTTCCTTTTTCCTCGCAGTTTTTTTTCTGCTTATTTTCCTCTCCCCGCTTGGAGACGAGACCCGGGTCACTAGGCGAAGGTCGGTACGGTATGAGGATCCTATAAAAAATGGAAACGTGTTTGTTTTTTATTTTGGCCTTTCTTTCTTTCTTGCTTGCCTTGCGAGAAGTTGGCAATGTGTGTGTTTGGCGGGGAGCGCTATAGGATTGTAGAGTTGGGTGAAAATAAGCGACGAGGAGTTCATAAGCGCCCCCTGTCGGTGGAAATGTCGAAACTGTCCCTTAGCATTCAGACTAGCAGTCATTTATTTTTTAATTTTGCCTTCGTCTCCCTCTGGCGCTGCGAGTGGGACCGAGATATCGCCAGGGAGGAAGCCGTCTCGATTTTTTTATTTGCTCGTCCGTCCCACGGATGCTTCGACCGCCAGATAGCCGATACCACGGTCGCGCCAATTATCGATTCTTGCCACTGTCGCTCCGTCGACAAACGCGCGACTATCTTCTCTTCTGCTCTTTTTTCCTCATCCCCGTGTTTTCCTCGAGAATATATGAAGACGGGTGAAAATGGCCCATTGATAGCATTTTTGGCGCTTGGATTGTAAGATGTGGACGTAGAAAGTAGACGTGGACACATTATAATTGGCAAGTTTTTCGTAAAATTTACTTTCAATATTATTTACGAAATGGCTAAAATTGAGTGATCAGTTTGTAATAACGTCTGATTGATCAGTCATCTCTAACAAACTTTATGTTGTGAACATGGGCTTTAATTTACTTTTTTTAAGAGTGATTGATAAGATTTTACGTCCAGTATTCTTCAGGCTGTGTATCACTCCAAGGTGGCTTACCACATCTGACAACCTCTCTTGTGTGAAACACAAGGGGAGTGACTGACGAGGTCGTTAATTAATTTACTAGCGCCATAATAAGCGAATTTTTGTACCAACTGTTGATTTATCATTGAATATATTCGAGCTCAAGGATCACAACGAACATTTTTCGCCCGACGTGTGGCTGGTCTCGCACAAGATCTTGACTGGCCACTCGCTAGAAAAAAATGTTGCCATTCTCGTTATCATATGTCCTATCTTCGTGATAGCAGTGATTTATGGCTTCGCGATCAGGGCGTCATAACGAGTGCTTGAACTCTCCAGTTCATTGGAATGATTTAATCGTCCTCCGGAACCAGGATGCCGATAAGCTGGAGCTAGAAATCACCAGTTAAGTGCTTTTTATATCTGGAAAGAATTAATCCTTTCTTACCATTCCCATCTCTTCGAATGCGGTTCTGGGGCATCGTAAATCTCTTGAAAAAAAACCAGGGACGACAAGAGGATGAAAAAAACTCTTAAAGAATCATGAGATGAGTTGGGTGTCACGGATGTGGAACCGCGGAGATTTTATGACTCATGAGAATGCCTTCTCCTTTTTTCTACCTTTCTTACCGCATCAACCCTTTTTATGTCTCTTCCATTACCCTCTTTTCCGTCCTCTTTCTCACTGTTTTTCTGCTTCCCGTCTTGTGGGCATCGGTTTGGCGTGATGGCTGTTTCCCATCTCATTCTTCCCATCACGATGGCCCGGATTGCTCGACGGTGGAGGAGTTCTTTTTTGGGGGAACCGCTGAATAGGAGTGTATCAAAAGCAGGTTCTTGAATGCAGAGCCCATATGATAATTGGGTGTTTGATTTCCCATTTATTTCTCTGGAATTTAGATTATCCCATCAGGAGATAAGTTCTATCTCCTTGAGCCGCCAAACACTTCGCTACACTTAGTGGGCACTTTAATGTTTACGCGAGCACACAATTACCGCGAAGAATGCAAAACAGGTGTCTGAGCGAATACTAGTGGTCGCCCAGCTGCGCGTAAACTACAGTACCCTGATGAATGGAAACTCACCCTAAGTCTTGTTTCCACTTCGAAGTTGATATTTATTCATGAAGCCCAAAAATAATATCTCTCTACACACTGCCTTCCCAAGCATATTTTACGCGTTCATAATCCCTAACCATATTCTTAATTTCGTGATTAGGTATTAGGGTACGATAAGAAGGAACTTGGTACCGGTATCGTTGGTCTGATGGGTAGTTGAACGGCGGTCCTCGTGGCGTCTTTCTCATGAAAAAGTAGGTACAACACAATTAGAGAAAAGTAGGCAAAAGTCCAATTATATTATCACCATTTTTGGGAAGTTCTATAATCGGAAGACCTTCATGAGAAACTATTTCAGAAATCGTTTGTTGCGTGGTGATTGTCCTCGGGAATCCTGCCCAAGCGTTGAATTATACTCATTTAGTGTTGCTCATCTTCTAAAACTTTTCCCCGGCGCGCCGCGGCGTGTTGAGTTTTCAACTGGTATTAAGAAGAGTGGCCATGAAATTGCGTTTCATTGTGTTTTGCTAACTCACGTGCCTTTTGTATGTTTTCACTAATACTTATCCTTGGTTAAATCCTAAGAGGACATGTTTTCTTATTTTTATCCAAAAGACGGGAGAATATAGGCCGTCTCAGCGAAAGACAAAGTTTTTTTTGGGTCAGGTCGCACAGGAACCCAGCTGTTTTCGTATGCAAAATTATTTTCTTTCGAATAATATTGGATGTTCGAAAATTTTCCGTGTTTTAGTGGGTCGATGTCAAGCCGCGTCGTTCTTTTCCATTGGCGTGCGAGTAATTCTGCTTTGTTTCGAAGGATAAACGACCTTACGTGCGCAACTATGCCGCAGCGTGTCTATAATTCTTTGCAGAGCCGCGGCAAGTATTGTTCTGAACTTTCCAAGTGTGACGGCGGGATCGGAGCCATTGTTATTGCTTGTTTTTCGCTCCTCTTTTGTCCGTCCGCCTGTCATTATAGACGTTTATTTCACGCGGGTCGCGTCGTCTCACTTGAGAGGCCAGGAGTATGGGTTGAAGGGAACTTCGCTGACTCAACATCGGCACTTAGAAATCACTCCCATGCTATTTCACGCCAATATGACTTCATGTAACGATTAGCCTCGGGCTCATAAATTCTCTTTCCTTTATAGCTGTATGGTGTGAAAAGTAAGCTTAAATCTACGTATCTGCTCATCTAAATGGGTGGAAGTATTCAGAATTTTTGCGGAATTGGTAGGTAAGCCTCGGTGGTGGAAAGATAAGAATCAATTTGTATTCTTTGTGCTCTGCATTTTTTTGCTCTTCGTATAATATCAATCATTTATCGTAACCATCGTGTCGCAGACAAATTAGCAAGGTCTCAATAGTGACATTGCCAACGAAGTTTTATATGACAATTAAGTAATATTGCTGGATCAAATTTTTATTAAGTTATCAAAATGGAGAAAAGAGGGAGTCATAATAAAGATAAGTTTTTATCCCACCATTTTAAAGGTGGTAAGAAATATCCTGACTATTAAGCTGATTGCCACCACGGATCCATCTTTCATAAGAAAACAGCCAAAAGATAAAATGATTGTTGTAATAAATGTCATCACAGACAATTTGATAACTTATTCAGGTGCAGTTGTGGACATTATTGTCAGGCACCATATCGCGCGCTAGTCGAATTGATTACTTCTGTTTAACAACATTATTCTCATTCCGAAGGAGAAGACGTCCGAGGACAGGTCGAGCGAGACCGCTCTCACGTGCATTATGCGATCTTGCAGAGAAGGAAAAGGCAAGGTAGGGCGAATGTTAGGAGGAGGAAATTGGCGCGGCGCCATGAAGCAGCCCCCGAACCGTGGTTCAACCCTCGGACCACGCCCCCAATTCCTGCTTTCATCCGTGTGCCCGTCTCCTTCCGTCCTCTCTCTCTCGCCATCTGAAACACTTGCACTATATCACGGTAAAGTCACTCCCTGTCGCTCAACTAAATACGTTAACCTCCTCCTTAACGTGGAGCACGTGTAAATTAATAGAATTTAAAGATATAAACTTCTACGTACCAATTAAAAAATCACTTAAAGCATGTGGGATGGAAAATACTCCATATAGAAGCATGCTAGTATCATAGTGAAGAGTTCTCGGGATCGCCACCGGGTCAGGAACTGCATAACTGCCGACGTTTCGATGGCCGATTCGGATATATCCTACGCTATTACAGTTTAAACGCCTCAGTCATTGTTGTCTCCACTTTATTATTGTTCAACGTCTATCGTCCATCCACCCTAAAAATTTAACTACCCTAGCATCGTGAACCACCACTTTTGTGAACTTGTTGGGGAAATATCCTATAAAATTGACAGCGTTGAAGAATATACTAAGCGGAACTAATGTGGTATCTCTGATTCATTTGTCGAAGCGTGTCTCATCTTTTACTCATTGTTCGTAACTCGAGTGGTACCTATCTACTCTCGGTTTTGTTGGGCAGAGTTGAAATAGTTTCCTTGAAATTTCCTCTGTAGGGAACCCAAATCACCTTTAAATGACGAAATATGGCGGTAAAACTCGAGATAATTCTTCGTTGCGTTAAACTGTTTTCGGCCGATTACAAAAAATTCATAAATTAACTAATATTTAGAATTTGCAAACCGCCCTCTAGGAAAAGCCATACTTGAGGATCATAGAGCATGAAATCAGACTGGAATTATGTAGTAGTTTGAAAGAAGCAGTGATGAACAGGGATATGGGTATTACGACACTGGAATATCTTTAGATCTTGATGATGGCACGTACATAATTCATTCTTACATCCTTTAGAATTTCAAGCATTTCTTCTGCTATCAGGAATCTCTTAACGCCATCAATGGAATCCAGAGAGCCCGCTAACACACAATTGATCGAGACTTGCATTCACAATCCTGTCTGAAGATGAATTCAAGTCGTCCACGCATAAGATTCACGTTAGACCCGTTCCTATTTCCGCAAACTAAGAACCAATCTCTAGTTTTGTAAGCTGACCGGAATGGGATCTGGTGTCAGTCGATAAGGACGAAATAGCTCAATGGAATCAGCGCAGCAATACTTTGGTGTACTTTTCCTATTGCGAGTGGCGTAAAGCTGTTTCATCATTTATCCCAAGGTGAGGTTGGACGTGTGGATGGGAGGGGAGTGGATTCCATTGGAGGAGGGTGCCCAGGGTGAGTGAGTGAGCGGTGTAAAGAGGGGTGTGATTGCGGGAGGAATGACGGTAGACGCCTCGGCCCAGTTCCCACGGACGCCGCGGCGTCGTAGCTGGTGGCGATGGCACCGCGACTCCCTGAGGGACGACTACATAACCGCCAGGGGACATTAAAGGGAATCAGACGGGAGACGTGGCGGAGGCGTCGCCGCGACAAAGAGGAGGCCACCCATTGTGCAAGAGAGTTGAGCCGGCTTTACAATTGAAATTACTTGCTGTACTTCCATATTCTGGCGACTTATGAAACAAATTGCCGAAATAGTCATGATATCTGCAAAGGACGCTGTCAGAGGCATATATTTACCCGTCAACAACAAGCATTTACCGTAAAACCCAATATTTTTTCAGTAAGCTTTAATGATTTCGATTCAAAACTAATGCATCATACAAACAAAGATTTAGAATTTTTCCCATTTAGAATTGGTGTCAGTTAATAAGCCCAGTAAGAGCTACTACAAAACCCAACATTTTTTACTAAGGCCAAAGCATTTACCACAAAACCCAATATTTTTCAGTAAGCTTTAATTCCTCCGCTATCTCTAACGAAAGTGACTTTCGGAAAACGATTTTTAGGGTAAGCTCGTCTTTTTAGAGAACTGGAAGATAAAATGTAATAGGTGAGATCCCTCTATAATTGAACTCTTTTAAGGGCTAGCAGCAGTATATCACACTCTATTGGTCGTCCGCACAAATGCATAATATATTAAATACGAGTACATATTTTACGAGTACGAGTTACTACCTCGAGAGAAATCTGAACCCAACGGAAGTTTCCAAACAGAGGGGGTTACATTAAGTGTCAGTAAGAAAAGTGTTTTCTTGAGGCTAGCTTTAAATTTACCGCTCTAATCCATTTATATCCTACATGTCAATATGACCCTTTCAGTAATAAAAATATGGTTATAATAAATAAAAGCGAACAAACTATGTATAAATCCACCAATTTATTTATGTGGAACTACTAGTTTCGATGCAGCGGCGTCATCATTCGCTTTTATTTATTAAAATGAACCTCCACAAAGTTGAGCCTGTTACGATAGAGATTATCAAGAACGCAAGTACAGCGAAAAAGGCCAAACTCTACTGAACTGTGACGATCAAATCAAGGTACCTGATGATGACGCCGCTGCGTCGAAACTAGTAGTACTACATAAATAAATTGGTGGATTTATACATAGTTTGTTCGCTTTATTTATTAGCGTGAACCTCCACAAAGTTGAGCCTGTTACGATAGAGATTAAAAATATGGTTCGTTGACTACATTTTCATGAATTAAAATGTAACGTTAAAATGAGATAAATTACTTAAATATGCGCGAAATCTTGACGAGACTTCAGTTAAGGCGAAGAGAGTAGTTTTTCTTTGACGTGTGCCAGGTCAGGAATCGCAAGAGAAACGGAGGGGTATTTGCAAACGGCCAACGGAAAGGACAAGGTTCTCACAATGCGAATGGAAAGGATTTTTTTCTCTCTCGTTTCGAGACGCGAAGTCTCACAGAAAAGGCCAAGTCAAGCGGAGAAATAAACAATTCTGGAAAGCAAATTCTCTCTAGGCGTCCTGGAAAATATATATTCGGCGACGGAAAGAAAAGGAATGGGAGATGGAAGTGGCGGCATAAAGCGGTTCTCGCCTTCCTTCGCTCATTTTTTTGTAATCTTGCTTTTTTTCTTTTTCTCATTCCCCGGAGAGTCTGAACGAAATGTCCTGGAGAGGTCGCCACTGCTGGATTTGATAAAAAAATCTAGTGGAATTTTTTTGTGCAAGGCAACTTTGCATTCGGCGGGCCATGAGTGAAGTGAAGGAGGAGAACGGTGAAATGGATGTTTTTGCTTGCGAGCATGTCTGGGCCACGCCTCAGGGGTTACCCGCTGCCGGTAGCCAGCCCGTCCCATAAAATCGAGTACTTCTCTCGTAAATTTATCAATTCGAGGTAGGATCCGCATGTGCATTCATATTTCATGTGGTACCTACCCTACACCTCTGGGTATCAGAAAAGAACATCTTCTCCGCATGCGATAACTTGACCTTTCTCGAAATAAACGAGGGTTTGACGAAAAAAACGAAGTTTGCGAATATCCGTACAAAAAATTCAAAGCGTTTTGCAAGGAATGCAGCAATTTCTGCCGTTCGAATTTCGTCTCTCTCACGTTTAATTTTTGTATTTTTTTATTTGATCTTTTCTTGTGTTGTGTGTGTCGAACAAATTTAAATTGCTCCATAATTGTGATGAAAAATGCGCCCGCTTGCAGGCTAACTTCTCAATCATAAGACAAATCTTTAAAAACGGGTTTGTTATCAGTGTAGAATATTTTCATAATACTTATTGAACCATGCAGTCATTTACTATTTTATTTTGCGTATATTTTTCTCGGTAGTTTGTTTCAAACTTAAAAATTAAGACATTAAAATATCTTTGCCTCTTTGTTGGTTGGTAATTTTCATTGCACATATATTATTTAATGAATTCTTCTCGGGTTTCCAACCGGGCAAAAGTCTCCATATTACAAAACGTGCTCGATTGGTATTTTTTAAGGTTTGGTGGAATATGAAGATGTAAATTGATTGAGTTGTGCCAAATATCGTCTGATTTAAAAAAATGGCATTTCATTATGATGTGCGAAAAGTATCTGTAGAGCTACTTGTGTTACTGAACTTTGAATCCTAGTGACATATTGTGCATGGCAGTGCAGTGGCGGGTACAGATGGGGGCGCAGGGGTCCCGCGCCACCCCTTGCGGGCCCGCCCTTATTGTCAAACATTGCAGAACCACAATTATAACTTTTTTATATCATAAGATGGCATTTTCTTGTGTATGTGCGTAATAAATTTAATAAACATTTTCTTAAGCTCTGTATGTGACTTGTTTATTTTTTTATTAGAATAAAAGTAAAGGCAACTCAAGATATCTTTTGCGCCCCCCTCGAGTTTTTTATGTATCCGCTACTTTAGCAGTCGAAGACAGAGTATTTTAATCATCGCCTCTGAAAGAAAGCGATCCACTTTCCAATCACTCATTTAACGTTGGAGCCACCGTAACTCTTTGATCGGTTTTACTTGATTAGCCTCACCGTTCGAGGAAGTCACCGGTCTAAAGTTTCCGGGAAATGTGTTACCGTCTGGAAGTTCCCACGGGAGCTGGGTTAAGCCGGTTGAGGAATCCGTCTGCGCTGATGCAGCGACGTCCAATGCCCACGGGACGCACGGAGCCTGGCTCCTCTCCTTCCCAGGCGACCGTAGGAAGCGATCTAATTAGCGTTGCTGAGAGACCGACCGCTATGAAGATAAACCAAGGAAGTCCCTCTCAAAGTTTTTTTTTATCTGTCTTGAAGTTTTTTGTCAATGTCATTTTTTACAGTCACGGTGATCAAGGTTTGGAATTTGCACAACTTGGGCTCTTATTAAGCTACCATCTTCTCTGTTGCAATTCCTTTGTCTACTAATTATACCGGAGCATCATAGTTCTAAGAAGTGGCTCGTCAATTGAGCGGAGGAACCATGTCAAGTGGGCTAAACCCACCAGCGTTTCGTCAACTTCTGCATCTGAATCATTTACTAAGCTTTGAATTGAGGGCACAATTGGATGCCACGTGAAAATATTTCCGTGAAGGCGTAGTTGCGCATGAGTTCTCGACATTTATTTATGATCTCGATAATTTTGATTTTAAAGTGAAATGCATTAAATTATATAGATAATCTATTGGAGAATTAAAGAATAGTATCATGTGATGATACCGCGGACAAATATTTATGGGACATAGAAACAAGATGTTTTACGAGTGTTGAATAGTGCAAAAATCGTTTTCTAATTAAATGAAACTATGCTCCACCTCAAGTTCTAAAATTATGCCTCAAGCTATGTTATTTTCCAAATGATGAAACAATGTTTTGAGCTCAAGGAGCCTATTATAGGAGTCTTATTTTGCTACTGCGGGACGTGTCTGCCTGAACCGTTCGAGAACGATTCAAGCTCGAAGATCTCATCCAATAATGTAGTAATTAGTTTTCCGCATTATACCATACTATAGTCAAAATGGAACGGTATAATCACAGCATACTCTTTGATCACATATACATTATCAAATTAATGGCTGACTTTTTACCTTCAAAGTGTTAAATTAATATTGAACTAAAAGCACTTTTTCAGTATCTTTGCATGATTTTTAACGTTTTGAATCTAAATCACGTTAAACTACCAATTTACGGTTTTATAGTTTTTCTGATGTGAAAAAAAAAATTCTCGAGGCTTAATCCGAGGAAAATTTCACCGCAAATTTACACGTGAGAGCGTACATACGTGCGGTCATGGTGCGTTGAACTCCCGGCCGAATGAATGGCTCTTTCCGAACAAGCCGCTTGATTAAAAGTTGTGTACCATCCTCTTTCTCTTCTCTCTCTCCCTCTCTCTTCTCCCTTTCCCCATGACTCTCTCCCATGAACGAATCGTTAATGTTTTTTAAACGCTCGCACCATTAGCATCACGAAAACGCTTAAAATATTTCGCCTCGCTAACAGGCCACTACCAACACCATCATACTCCTGTGTTTTTATTTTAGCAAGTTCATTTGGGTCTTCTTGTTTTATCATCATTTTTTGTTGTACCAGTCTGGCGGCCGAAAAGATAATCGCGCTAATGAATTGAAAACGATAAAATCCGTTATTTACCCGCAACGTGTATTTGAGTGGAGGGAGAGGGTAGAGACGGAGACGAAGGAGAGAGATAAAAAAAGGGAAAACATTGGAAGAGATCGATAGATACGTGCGAGTGCGGTGTTCAAATTAGATTTACTCGGTGCGCATCGAGCGACCGACCGGTTCAAGAGTTAAAAGAGGGATGAAAATGAGATCGGCGCGCGGTGGAGAGTTACGCGCAGAATTTTCCCGCTCCACCCGTTGCTCATCACTCACTCACTCGCATGGCCGTTTTTTTCTTTTGGGTCCCATTCTCTTCTCCACCGTTTTTCTCGTCCACGTGAGTTCTCTCCGATTTACACACTTTGCTCATCGATCGCTACTTCTCGCTTGTTTTTTAATCCGTATTTTTCAAATTGACTTTTTAAATTAATTTTTTAATAATCAAAATATAAATTTATTCCAGGAATCATTCGATAAGATACACATAACATCTGAACAGTTTCTTTAGTGATTTGATACCCTCAGGGAAGAAATTCCCGTTTTGAGGTGACCGACTTAAACATAATTGCAGTAATATAATTTTCAACGAAAGAGTTTGCCGGAACAGTATAAGAAATCGGCGTCACGGACACTCGAAAAGTTAAACGCCCACAGTATTAAATAGAAAATGAAATATGTTACAAAATACAATACCAAGCATATTTTTTTGAATATATGCTAATCACATTTCTACTACGCTTTTGTTTAGCAATTAATTTATCATTTAATTTTCTATTGATTATTTTATGTAAAAACTATTGTGTAGTTCTCATAATATATGTTTAGTTGAGCAATAATAGAGATTTTATTTATTCCCAAAGGCCTGAAACATCTTTTAAAAACAGTCATTTTTCAATTCCATTTGATAGCCGAAATCACTTTCAAAACAAATTTTTTTCTACGATTGGACATGTAATCAGTTTAGAATTAGAGCAGGGACTATGTAATTCCGTTGCTTTAATGAATTTGCGCACGAGCAATCAATTGCTTTCCACGTCGCATTTTTAAACGGACGTTCATAAGTGCATTCGGTCTTGTTTGCTTCTCCTTTCATTCACATCATCCATGAAGTAATCTTCTCATGTGTTAAACTGAAGATGTTTTAAATGCAGTAAAACTCGAATAATCCTGATTTTAGGTTAGGCAAAGTTACAAGAAAAGTTTATTATATTAGCCCATCGCTACATATTTCCGTATATTTACATTGTCATTAGTACAGTAAATATCCTCAAGCATAGAAAATACAAGTGGAGTCGCCTCTTCCAGTGTCCTCTCTTTTGGTAACAATTCATTCTTGTACTTCTTTTCTCCTGTCTTCTTATCCAAATTTCTCTTCCTTCTCTTTGGCCTCATGTCTGCAGAGAGTACCCCCGGGTTCGCTCCCGTTGCATTGATGCGTTGTGAAATAAATTTTTCCCTATTTCTGTCCCTCGCTAACCCCAACCCATTGTCCTTCGCTAGATTAAGTATTTTCGGAACCAAGCTTTTTTTTAAGCATTGACGGCATATCCATTTTTTATCTAGCCCCGCCGTATTTATTTTCTTCTTCTTCAGAAAACATGAGGGATGTGCTCGAGTGGTACTGATTCTACCTCATAGGAACGTTAAGAACCTTAACTAATTAAGCAAACTCTTCCACTTTCTCTATTTTCCTTCGCAATAGGTCAAATTCATTAGTTAGTCCTTTTTACGACACTTATTGTTTCAGTGAGAAGACCAATTATTATTTAATTAACTCATAAATTTTACAAAGAGTTGGCGCAAGTTGTTCCAATTTTCCAACTATATCGCAATATAAGCAATAAATCATTAATGGCGTGAATTCAGCACGTACTTTGTGAAAATGAGCGTGAGATATAAGTAACTGCATCCAGATTTGTAATCATCGCGTATCTTCAACCGGAAGGTATTACGTAATCATTTTTTCTCTCTGCTGCATAATGCAGATGAGTCGCATTTTTCATTCATGCGCTTTCATAGTGTTCTCCATGCTAATTAATTTTGATTTCTCAACGCAACGTTAAGTATTAATTCACATGCGTCTTCTACGCAACACCGGGTAAGATTTCCGTGCAGTTCATAAACTTTCTTTTGCTACTTCGTAATGTAATAGATATTCAGTTATCGCGACATTAGAAATTAGGGAGATAGCAGCAAGTTATTCTATGGCAAGAAAGTAATTTGATTTGAAGGTATTAGTTCATACCTTTTGCCGGATTAGTGGAGCTGTAACGATTTCCTCCTCATGATCATTAGAGTACTATGCTGTTTTATTTGTAACATTTTACATTGAATCAGGCATGAGATGAAAGTCCAAAAACAACATTAAAATCGAATCAAGAATGTGTTACAATTATGTTAGCGCAGAGAGAACTAATTTCTTGATAATTTCCTTTGTAATGCTTTGAAATCTACTGAGGTTCTTTTATTTCTTACAATTGAGAAACATGTTGTCTCTGGCTTACCAAATGCTATTGGAAAATATGGCCTCAGTAAAAATTTCACTTCACGAAATTATGCTATTCTTGCGTATACATGCGCAATCTATTAATACTTAAGTTAAAATATTTTTACGCAGTATTCTTGCACAGAAACTAGACAATTTGGTGGGAAAGATATGTAACCTAATGTACTCTAATGTACCTCATCATATTAATGCAAAATCTATATTAGAGTGCTTGGAAGTAGTTATTCCATCAATTTGGTAGAGGCCGTTTGATTTCAAGTTTCTTGATTTAGTCGTGGTAGTCACACCCACAAGTTAATTGTATCAACCAAAAAATAAAACTCACTTCACGAAACCCCACAGCAAATAATCGCCCCCCTTCGATGCTACACGTGTACGATCTTTATATTTTTCGCCCCGTAAAAGCACGTTCCTCCCACCGTTTCCTCCAAAGCACCTCTCTTCGTTTTTGACCATTCATTTCTTTCTCTTCCCCCGAACGTAAAATTTAAAAAATAAATAAATGAAAATAAATGAAAACATAAGATTTAAATGCGAACTCAAACCCACTTCCTTTACCCTTCCGAAAGAAAATAAACTCGATAAAAAAATAAAAAATAAAAACAACAAATCCACCTGCCTTCCGTCTCTCTTTTTTATACTGCCCCCGGAAAACTCCCCCACCAACCCTTTTCAGCGACGGGAGCGACCCGAGCTGAGAGTCGCCGTAAATCCCGAAAGGCGCGAGAAGTTTTTGTCCCATTATATTTTGCGTGTGCGGATTTCAGGGCCTCGGGCCGCCCCTTCCTTAGTATCCCTCGCCGACCTCTCCCCTTCTCAGCCTTCACCCTTTCCGAAGCAGAGCATCTGCCTCCGTCGTAAATGTTCCTCGGGTCTCGGGATGGGTTTTCCTCGCTGCAAATCTAATTTGGGCTGTCACGCGCACCACGTCTACCCCTTCCTCCTCTAGAAACCCATCTTCATTCCTCCCCCACCCTCTCAATCTTCTCCTCCCATACGTTCACAACCCAAACGTATCGTTTCCCTAGTATTTCTCTGCCGACGTGAAAGAATTTCGCATTCCGGTTCGGGGAGGAAAGCAAAGAATTAAATGACAAATAAACTAAAGGAAAAATAAAATACATGCCAAAGAGATGACCAGTCAGACCGATTTTTTTGTCTTCCATCACTCCGGTTATATTCCATGGTTTTCATATCATAAATATATGGGCTTGAGTGACTGTCTGTGGTAATAATCGCACCGTGTTCCTCATCCTCACTCTGTCACAACTATTACAGCAGTTCAGAAGTGATTTCTGAGGTAACTATTAATGCGAGATAATTGTTTTGAGCAAGTGATGAAAAGATAGTTATTTCCTAGCACATTTCTATGTTGACTCCCATCTCCTGAGGACGTCGGGTGCTTGAAAAATATAAATTCAATATAATGCTTATGCAGTTTGGGAATACGCGAGCCCAATGTGGGCCTTCGAAAGGTTTCTTTCTAATCCCATCGCAGTTTATGGATAGGAAGAATTTCGACACAACTATTTGAGCGTTAGTTTTGGCTTTTTTATGGAATTTGTCAGTTTAATTGAGCATAGGGCCATATTTCATTTTTTTTTAATACAGCCGAGATATCTAACTTCTTTTGATTAGTGCTTATTAGAGCTTATAGTTAATTAATACTTATAGTTAGCAGCATAATTTAACACAATTAGAGCATTCACTTAGTTGTCTGACAACGAGAAAATTTACTGTGAGTGTATGCCAATCCCGAATTCTCCTCATTCGGGCTTCTTGATTGGATAATGTAAACGAACAGACTGTAATCATTCTTGATCGAGACCTCATATTTAATTTTATTTTCCTGTCAGGGCCGTTTTGACTTTTATTATAAGGTATTGATTAAATGTCTTTGAGAATCATTCTAAGTCTCAGTGATGCTTTTTCACTGTCTACATTCATCAAGATAATTTCCGTAATGCCTACTCAATATTCAAGCATCTCGATTTTCATGTTCAATGCTTCCATATTACGCGAAATTACTTGTTCAATTCATTCAAGTACCTAATTATTTGAAAACATCCTCAACCTCCATTTTGACTGATTTTCATTGTTCAGAGTGCGTCTTATCGCTACGCCTCGCCCTCCAATCAGAAGTTTCGGCCTTTTCCTCCTCGCTTTCATTTATATCAGTCGTAAGTATGTCCTATATTTAGAGTTCATGAACTCATCACTTTGGCCTCAGCCCCATGGCTAGAATTACGGCCGTTCCTTCTTATTTCCGCCAATTGTTATCGCACCCACTTGGTCCTCTCCAATCTTCTTTAACCGCTTGTACCATTTTCCCCGTGGAAGCTATCCAGTCTTCCGCCGAATCCAGTGCTATCAATTGGGCTTCTACGTAAGGGATGGAGAGGTCCATTTCACGTAATTTGAGGAGATCGTTCTTTTTTTCGCGGGTCAAATTATCCTCGTCCAGTTTTCATCTGGAAGATCACCGGGGAATGATGTGGTGGATTTTCTGGCAGGGTATCTTCAGTAAAAATTCTAGGGTTTCGCGTTTTTTTTGGAGTGGTTTACGAAGGGAGCAAGTAGAAATCTGAATTGAGGTGAATTTCATTGACAGTGATCCCATTTACCACCTGAGCAATGGATGGAAATACCCGCCTTCAAAAAATTTCTTTTTGAGAAAAGAATTACGCGACACACCCGCGACAATGCTCGACGGGTATTTTACCGGTTTGCTCCACAGTCCGGGGAATTTTGCTAAGGGTCAAATTTCTCCCGATTATCAGTCATTTCGCCCAGCTAGGTTGATTATCATAATTCCCACAGCTGGTTCACTTTCTATTGAAAGGGGACTCCGTAGAGGGTAATTCAAAAGGACAATTAAACGGATGAAGACAAAAAGATGAGTTCTCAAGGCTTACTAATAAGGATGTAAATGAAAGAAATTACATTGGAGCTATATTTGGAAGAAATGGAGGGCTACAATGCACTATGTGGAAGAAGTACAACTACTGTTACACCTCGTTTGCATTGTAAAAAATATAGCTATTTCTGTCATTGGACATTTATCTATTTTCTCCTCCTGCAGGATTAGTACAGGGAATGGCAAAAAAAACAAAAAAGAAATAATAGCTTTTGATATTTGCTTTCATTAAATCCTTAATTTTTTACGCTGCTGAAATCCTAGAGATTTTCAATGCATAATTATCATCATTTTGAAAAGCTTGATGTGAAACAGCATATAACACAGGTATAAAAGCCGTGTTATACCATTGATTTTTAGCTATAAGAGAGCAGGAAATTAGGGTAAAACGTGTGTGAAATAGTGCTGTCATAATCTTTCGTCTTCCTCCCTAACGATATGCTCCTCTTTTTATCAGTTTGCTGCTCATCGTTGCTGCTTTAGAATAGCCTTGTCCTCCTATTCCCCGAACCGCTTCTCCCTCTCAGCGGCCCCTCTCCGAAACTCGGTTACTGGTGCAAACGTACGTACCCGTCTGAATTGGATGTCGACGGAAGGAGGACGAACGAACAAGGAGCGTTCATCAACTGCGCGATACGCACTCCTGTCTTTTGAGACCGTTTTCTCACTCGTAGTGGCATTGAGTTTTCAGGATTGCCTGCGCGTTCGTTCCCTGTCACTCGTAACGCTATTGCGCAACCCCAAGCTACTTTATAGCTCGTTTGCGAAAGGTTCAGTAGGCTCTCGCTCTCCTTTTTCCTGCGGATGGTGCCATATGGCCGGGCTTATGTCATCTTTCTATTCGCCTGCGTGATTTATGCTGCGTTTTCCAAGCAGTTGTATAGCGCAGATACGTGGGATGTGATGGATTTGCTGGGCGGATGCGGCTTCCATATAGTTTCTTTTGACTGTAAATTGAATCGTTGTTGATGGTGATTGGGTTATTCATCATTTCTCAAATTGATGCTTTCATTTGAAGACAGAAGTGGAAATTAAAATCTTTACACCATTCCTTTCAGTATTACTATTTTGCCCTTGTTGTTAGCAAGATTTGTGATTTTAAACTCACTTTTCGTTTATAATATTGAAAATACTTTCTTTTCTAATACATAATTTAAAAAAAAAAACTAAATATTTACATCTCGCTTTCACTAAATCCTTAAGCGTAGTTGAAAAATGTGGAAAGTACAATAGCCGCAATTTCCCGTTTCTGCTACTCAGTCTAGTTTTTGCATATTTTGTTCAAATTTTGATGACAAATATATTGGCGCTCTATTTTGCAGAGGCAAATCAATTCTATTCAAATCAATCAAAGTTCCTCGTGAAGTTAAATTTGATAAACTTCGAATAAATCGACTACATTTTGGCGTCTTATATGGGATTTATTACTAGAAGTTTTAGAAATAGTTGTTATAAGTATAATACGAAAATTTTTATTTCAATGTATGATAGTAAGGGTTATCAAAATACCGTTATGAGTTTTTAAAAGCGCCTTCGGTCCATTTGCGCTACACCTGTTTTTGTTCAAACTTCCCTTTTTTTATTATATGATTACGTTTAGCTCGCATAAATACAATAAAGCCGGCAATATGTTCTTTTTAATTTAGCTTGAAACCTTAATTCAGTCTCTGTTACTCTAAATTTAAAATATGAGTAAATGACCCAAACGTTTCGAAGAATATAATAAAATGTCTCTGACAAAAGAGTTAGTTCTCGTTAATTTTTCCATCTCAGGGATAGATTAAGTACTCCTCCCAACGTGTAATGAGGTACTAGCTTCCAACGGACGTAAATTAATTGGAGGCAATCTCCTCCGAGTTTAAGATGGAGTTCGCAGAAAATCGTGAGAAACGTGCTATTGAAGTGCACGAGTCTTCATCATAGTCACCTGCTAGAAAACTGCTAATGAATATTCTCCCCATAGGCGTTTTGAATGTGGTTAGAGCAGGTGTTCATTGTTCTTATCTTCCGTGTCTTAGATTGGATGACGTTCTGTCATGCATGTGAGATTAGCGGAGACGTTGGTCCGAAGGTTGGACGAAATGGTTGGACGCGGGAACATCTGGCTCTCCGCGTAATGACAGGCTGGGCGGTGGCGACACAGCCTGCCACCGCATCTACCTATCCCTCCTTGAAACGCTGCAAGACGTGTGTCGGAAACGGTCACGCGGCCTCGATGAATGGCACGTGCACGTAAGATGAGTCTATCCAGTCACGAGTACGTGAGATGCACGTACTCGTACTGGAACAGAACTGTAACTCACGAAAAATCCCTAATTCCATACGGAGAGAGTAATAGGTTCCGATTGGGTATAATTTCAAGGTATTTCAACGCAATAAATCACTTAGAGGTCAATTTTCTGTTAGATATAGTATTTTAATTACTACGCGATGATATATTCAGGTTATCGTCTCCGAAGTTAATTGTTTTTATTGGGAACTGCCTGACCATTTCTGTCTCCAGTGCTATAATATTAATCGGTTGTCAATGTTGTATTTTCCCTTTGTATTTTTTCGAAAGAAAATCAATTATATTTCTGGGTTTGGTCTTTATATTTAAAAAAAAATTCCCACAGTTTAAACTTCAATATTTTCATAATCACTCAATACTTTGTTAAAACTGCGGCCGAAAACGCACTTCATCGTCGTTATCAATAGATGGGAAAGCTTTTTATTACTTTATCGGAGGATCCGGCCTGATATCTGAGCTTTTCGGTCTTAACTTAAGTTTTCTTAAGGCTTTTTGAGTTCAAAAACTATAATTCATTCACTTCAAATGATAATTATGCATTTATCCAAAAATAGTTTCTCATTTTTGATAAAAGCTGGTATAAAAATTCTAACTTACGTATTTCTTTTCATTTCAGGTACGTGTTGTCGAAATATTCAAGTATCTGTTCCCATTGGCCTCGCTCCAAGATTGTTAAATATTTGGACGTAAGTCTGAGGAGACTTGGTAAGCAGGTATTATTCCCTATTCATTCAGTGAAGCAAAAATGATCACAAAGGATGTGAGCTTAGAAGAACTTCTTTTCGAAGAGATAGCGTGCAATATCCTGTGATAAGTATGAGCTATCGTGTGTCACATTAGAGACAAAGGCCAGCATTCGTGGTAGAATATCATCGAGTATAAATGATACGTCAAGCGGATGAAGACCTCAAGGAATTGGGCATCAATATTTTGTGGGGACTAAAAAGAAGTGGGAGGGGTAGAACTTTGGGGAGTGGATATCCTAGTGGGATGGTATGGAGAAGGAGGAGTGACATAAGGGTTGGGATACATTGAAAATCCGTGGGGAATTAACCTTGCCCCTATAGGCAATCACAACTCTAAGACACCCACCCCTCACTGGGCCATCCCTTCCCCCACCTCAAACACCTTCCGCAATTTTTTCTCCATCTACGCAGAGGTCCGTTCCCCTTTTTGTATTCTTTCAACTTGTCTTTTGTGAAGGCTTTTTCCTCAACGCTTTCCCAAGTCCTTGCCTTACAACCTTATGCTACTAGAATGTTTTTGCTGTTAAACATTTTGCTTATGTTTTTGAGTTTTGCCTTCATTTTTTAGCTCTTCTTCCTCAAGAATTGAAATAAACATGATTCTGACGGAAGCTTCTCTAATTTATCGAAATGTTACTTTTTCCCACCCGAATTCTCCATTTGAGAAAATCTAATATGGCAGGTATAAGCTTCGTGTACTTAAATCGTTTTACTCGATTAAAATTTCAACATTCTTGCGGCGCTTAAGAATATTTAAGTATTTATTTTTGAAGTGAAAACTTCTTTAGCGGCGTTAAGCACTTTTGCGGGATGGGGAAAAAGCATAGAATTCGCGTGAGCGTCACCGACCCGACACCGCGATCGCTACAGCGAGATATACATTTCCCTCTTAAAATTCGTCTCTTACTAACACATCCTCGGTAGTATAGTGGTCAGTATCCCCGCCTGTTACGCGGGAGACCGGGGCTCGATTCCCCCCCAGGGAGCATTTTTTTCTTAATCTCATACAATTTAAATAATTTTACAATGGATATTTCAACTACGCAGGCTGACTAGGTGTAGTAAATAAACCTTTTAAATATATTGTTAATATATAGACTGTTAAAGTCTTTTTGTTTTAAAAATATTAAAATTGAAAATAAAAATCTATATTGTATATTGTATAAGTTCATTAAATATAAAGAGCTCGTGTATGAACGTGCAGAAGAATGTACACGCTATAAAAATACCGGTCAGTACAATTTAAGGCAGTTATTTTATGTGCATAGTGAACCATTATAGGTTTAAAGCATATTAAATAAAAGAAATAAAAGCATATTATATTTTAGTATATAAATGATGTTACTTTCTATTCATACACATCGTATTTTTAATATATACTTATTAATAAACAGTTTGCTGAAAAAAATTTCAATTTTAATTTAAGTATACCGGGACTAGCCACGGTGATAACTTTACGGGAGTCACCCGCAAAGCACTCGGCCGGAAATCGAGGGATCCGGGTTCGAATCCCGGTCAAGGCGAATGATTTTTTCTCTGTGGATTTTCGCACAATTTCAATTTTAGTTGAAAAATGAGTATCACTGGAAAAATTAGTTCTTTAATAATATTAAATCTGTATAAAAAATAAATAGATAATAATTATTTCAGTTTTCACTTCTGTCGGCCAGTCCCACGACTGCCCCTTTTTTAATCATAGTTAATGATTATCGCCCTTGATACGACCCTCGTTTAAGTCAACAAAACCTCGCCTCCATTGTAGCGAAGATTTATATTGAAATTAACTTTTTGGCGTTTCATATGCATTTTATTGCATTCTCAATTGTCATAGTCAAATCTTACCTCTGTTTTCATAAAATTCTCAATGCATTTTATTTTTGCTCGTAATATTACCTAATTAGTAAACATAAATTATTAGGTTAAAATCAAAATTTATTTCTAAGTCTGTCTTCAAATTTAAAAACTAGGTTAGGGATTCTTGTTTTCAGTATTTAATATCCGTGAAATATCATTTAACTTATGCAAGAAATGTCATTAATAAAATAACAGGAGTGTTCTAAAGCATCTTTTTTGTATCCTGTGAGTATGAACCAAAATTAACCGAAGCACGTTGAGATGGTGAGTTATAATGATATGTAAATGGCTTGCATACCTACTTATTCCTTACTTAGTTTTTATATTCATCTCTTTACTTTTTTCCTGATTTTCAATGCGTGCGTAAACAAGTCATTTTTATTTATTAGAGTAATAGATGCTAACTGTTGGGATGGTGTGCGTTTAACGAAATAACTTTGTCTGGAATTATGCCTAGTAGGAGATACGGCAGTGATGCACCCTTAATTATGTGCGACTTTCCAATTGGGCAAGTTCTCTCTTCCTTCTGGTTCTTCTACGCTTTTTCCCAGTTCTTCCTTCCCACACTGATCATCCTCCACTTCAATTGATCCGCTCCCACCTGATTCGCCCTTTCGGCGGGTCGACAGAGAGATTGGTGTATCGCAAGAAAAGAAATCGGATTTCTATCGATCGAAATAAGGATGGTGAAGGAAGGGGAGCCGAGGAATAGGACGAGATGGAAAGGGGTAAGGTGTAAAAAAGGGTTTCTTTGCCCCACCCTGCCGCACCCCTCACCTACAAGTCCTTCCCGTTTCCCTACCTACCTCCCTTTTCTTTTTCCTTATCTCTAGTCGTCTCTCGACCCTTTATCCTTCACCCTATTGGACAGAATCGGATTTGAATCGGTTGAGTACCTCAATGAAGACGAATGAGAGGAGCGGAAGGAATCTGGCAAGCCTTTGAGTAGCATATTCATTTTCAACTAGACTTTTCTTGGACAACTTCGATGTCTTCTTCATCGATGTCAAAAATCATTTTTCTAATATCAATAAATTTGTCGCATTCATTAAATAGTTGTTTATAAGATATGAAAATTCTATTTCATCGGTGTCAGTTCCAATTTCGAGAAAAATATTTTGGCCTTGATGTAATGGCAGTTATAGATCAATTGATGAAGTAATTGCATTTAAATAAGAAATAATTCCATTCAAAATCAATTATTATAAGAGTAGAAACTTACGCATTTCTTTGCGATAGATTTCTGACAGTGGATGTAAGGACGCTGATGGAATGATAACATTAACAAAAAAGGAAATTTTGATGTGTAAGAGCCATTCGATATCGACGTGGAAATTTGAGCATTACAGCAACGTGAAAGACAAAAATATGTTTTGGTATATCATGGTACTGCTGGTGTGGTTGATTTGTCACGTGGTCAGCATTTTGCTCCCCTAGGGTTGATGGATTGATACATGTATGTATGTTTCATAGCCTTTTCCGTTTTTGTGGATATTTGCTTGAATCTTTTGCAATTTTGTTCAATTGGATAGATAATTTTTAAATAGATGATTTTGATCATATTTAAGATCCTGATTGACAGACAAGTGAATCGGCATATAGCTTTTAACTTAAGTAATAATTGCCAGGGGTTGAACCTTATGAGAGGTTACTTATTCTCAGCAAAATTTAAGTTCGAAAAAATTTAAAGGGAGGATTACGGAGGAAGTTGCACAGAAAGACTGATTGAGGACTGAAGAACCGTTTCATTGAAATGTATAAAAATATTTTACTCTCTGTAGAAGTTTTTTAGTGGATGGTTTCGGCTACTTTTGCGCATGATTTCATCAAGAAGTGACACGAAGTCTCTCCACCAGTGTTTCACTCAGAAAAGAAAGATATATTTAAGAGAATTCTTAATGGTGGACTGACTTTAGTAAAATCCTTTTCGAGAATATTCTTTATTCCTTTGACATTCTTTGTGATAAAAAGAAGAGGTTGTTGAAAGAGAAAGCCTATCTTTTCCACTTAGGCAGACCCAATTTGAAATGTTGGCCCCTCACCTCTGTTTCATGTCTATCTCCTTTTAACTTTGCGTGATGATTCTCGAAAATTTTCCAAAGCAGCGCCGTACTTTTTATTAACAAGGCTGAGAATATCCTAATATCCTCAAAGAATCAATTTAAAAGAAAAATTAATGTTCATTGATGAGCGCTTTTCTTTTAAAAATTCTTTTCCTTATTAAACTGCCGACGCTTAGTCATTTTTATTCTTTCCAAAGAAAACCGTTATGCTTTGAGCTTAATACGCCTACTCCCACAAATATTGAAGAGTTTTATTTTTTCGACTCATTATCAATGGATGCTGCCATTTTCAATGCTACGAGTGACAAAATCTTCAACGAGTGAAAAGATGTATGAATCACCTTTAATGTCTACGCATATTGACTTCCAGATGATAAATATCACCACTTCCCAATTAACTTCCGTACGAATCGATTAAAGGCGCATGAAAGCTGATAAGCCTTTATTTATCGTTAGTTTCACCACTTCATCACCTTCTACAGTGTGCGTACCTGTTTGCAAATCCCTGTCTTAACATTTCTACTAATCCTAAAAGTATTTCGCGGTTCTAAAATGCTATCGTCTTGATTCCAAAGTTATTATCAAAGGTAATCAGTTTAGTATACAAATCACAGTGACAATATAATCTTTTGATTTAGACGAAATCGTTGAAGTGGTGAAGAATTGTGCCATGTTACTCATTTATTAAAACATTGCAGGCTTTAGTAGAAGGAATTAGAGATCGTCTTAGATGTTATAACCTATTTTATTGTAATTGCTAATTAGAATAATTGTTTCACAGGAGCTTTGTTTCTCAGATGCGTATTGTGGTATTTTTTTATTAATAAGTTATCTTCATGAAGCTTTTACTTGGTGGATTTCAAAAACCAAATGTGTCTTTGATGAGTTTATGCATTTGTTATAATTTCTATAGCTTTTCATAAAATGGGCATAAACGGAATCTATCCGAATAAGTGAAAGTTTTCCCTCCGAAAATCATCAATTCATGTAAGCTAAAAGCGTATAAAATTAATTTAGCACCGTTCACTTTCTAATTTAATCAATTAAAATGCAAGCAAACATCTTCTATCTCTCTTTTGTGACGACATTAATGACATTTAATTTTATGCGAGAAGATTAATCCTCATTGGGTTGAGTAGGTGTTGATTTAACCGGGCCAAAGCGTCCTAATTTTCGCACAAACTCCGCTGAGTGTTTCCCGGAATTCGTTTGAGCCTTACCGTTATGATCACCCGCGGAAATTTTATCAAATATCAACAGTACAGGGAAAGGCTCTGGTAGGGGTGGTAATTTGAAGGAAATTGAGGGATGGGGGAGTTGGACGAGGAAAATGGGTCGCTTTTCTGGAAGGAAGGAGAGAGATGGGAAATTTATTCGGACCTCCAGCCCGAGTGGGAGGGGCGGGATGGACTACGGCATGAAGTGAATTAGGGACACTTCTCGGCTCCCCGTAATTATGACTTGACGTCGTTTCTCTCATTATTATCATTAGAGAGTCCGTCCTGAGAAGTTTATCCCCAGGGGGGATCAAAACTTCAGGAGGGGGATTCTTGTAGAATATTTGTCCACTGTACCTCCTTTAACGATTGATGTCATATTTTGAATTAATTTTACATTTTGATCTGTTAATATATCTGATGTTTTTCATCTCTTCGTCCTTGACGGAGAAGTCGCCTAATGATAACCAAGTTAAAATTCTCTTGCTCTTCTAATGGAGCGTACTATTGTTTATATTGAATCGCAATTAATTTATAAAACTGTAGATGAAGGATTACTCGTTTAGGTCCGCATAGATGTGACTGCCGCATGAATGGTCCGTGCCTTATATAAACTCCTTTTTAAATAAAAAATTGTAGAAAGATGAAATGGATTGTTGGATTGTCAACTATATTTATTTTACGTTTATGCCATATAGCTAGCTCAAAAGGAAACTTCAATGCTTAATTTATCCTAAAAATAATAAGCCTCATTCCAATGACTGACGTATCATTTCAAACGCAAAACAATTCGTTCCAAGCTATTCGTTTAATTTTATTTTTACCTGCTCTTATGATTTTGTAATTCACAAAATCTGACCCTCCCAACAGGCAACGCGGTCCAGAAAATAAGAGCCGGAATATATGTATTTTTTTCTCCTACGATTCGATTCTTCTCTGCCGTTAATGACTTCGTCTCCCCAGTTCCCGTTTCTCTCAGCCGAAAAATGGAATCCATTGTCGCTCTCCTCAGCGTCGAGCGTGTAAATTAAAAACTACGAAATGCTGACGATGCTATTTTCTCGTTAATCCTCGGGGAAAGGTCTGTGAGCATCCGAGAAATAGTGTTGGCGAAACTCGTCGGTGCGCACGCGGCGAAGGCAGCCGCAGAGGCCCGGCCGCCGTCAACCCTGAGCGACATCAGCGGCCCCGCAGCGACATCAAAAGGGGAAAACTACTTTGACAGCCTAATTGTGGAGTGAAAGGGAGGGATGCTGGGTTTTGGAGCGGACATGAGACGAAGAAGGGGAGGGCAGCAGGGAAGGCAAATGGAAATAAGAGATAGAGATGAAGAAAAAAAGGAGAGAAAAAAGATAGAGAGGCAATATATATTATCTATGCAATAAAGGATTCCTCGTGACTTCGAGCTAAATTAAACGAATTTCTGGCCTTTCTGCCTCCTGGGGTATTTTTCTTTGAAAAGCGAAGCTGCAAAACGTTTCGTAAAAATGTATAATTACAGAGCCTTCCTCGTTGAAATGCGTACTTGGCTATCTTGAGTTCCTCCTTTTTTCCCAAAATCGGATTTCCCTTTTAACCTCCCTCCTCTCATTGCCTTTCTACGACTCGTTTGGCTTCTCGAGTAACCTTCTGAAGGTCTATCTGTTATAAGTCATTGCAATCTCCGCAAAACTGGTGTGCTTTTATTCGAAAGGATAATATTTATTTTAACTCTCAATGGAAGTAAATTGAGCCGTAATTTGTCTGTAATATGTCCCATTAGGTACCGTATGGATAAAATAAATCCGGGATTTTTTTTTTAATTTCATCAGCTGTTCTGAAACGTATATTCAGCAGTATCAATTATTATTAAACTGAGAATAGGTAATTATGAGTTAGAAAAATTAAGATAAGTCAATGGAACATCTTCAATAACTCTCTTATTGCAATTTATTTCTGGTTCATGAATATCTTAGTGATAACGCAGGGTTTGAAGGAAGGAAACCCAAATGGGAAAGGATATATTTTTGATAAGCCATCTTCTCCGCATTCAGCGTATTATATTGCATTTCTGTCCTTTATTTTACACCATATTTACTGTGTAATACCCTTTATGTGATCATAACATACTTCTTAAAATTTAAGATGAAAGGACGAAGTTGTAGAACAATATGACAGGGGTGAATGGGGAACGGCGGGAAAAAATCGTGGTGAAAGTTGAGCTAATGGGATAAAATGAAATGCAGTGGACGGAGAGAACGAAAATTGACGAAAAGAAATAATCGGAACAAAATCCTCTTTCAGCCTCAAAAGAGGGTCCACTCGCTACAGACTACGGAGGGGAATAGAGCCCTATCGGTAGAGAGGTCAAATCAATTCTTGTAAACCCGGGTTTTTAAAACCTCAGTCCTACAGTGTTACGAGTTCCTGGTTACTCGTAGCATTCCGATATCGGACTGCTTCAAATTTACGCAAAATCCCACTTATATAGTGCTTACTTCATCCCGTAAGTCCCAACGGAAACAGTCGTAAGGTTTGAGCGCGGGGAAAAATACTAAAACCTCCCATATACGGGAAAGAAAATAGGATGGGACGCTAGATCCGTGCCATTACAGATCCGCATGCGATGTTCAAAGCGCGCGACTGGAGTCGTTTTTCCGTGCACTGCCTTTTGTTCTGAAGCACACGGGTTCACCGACAGTCGTTTTCCGAGGTCGGATTTTCCAATCGAGTCATCCCATTCACGTTATAAACCTCCAAAGCTCGCGCCGCTTCTTTCCGTTTTGTATTTCCGGCGTCGCGAATCCTGCTCCGGCACCTCTCATTCCCTCGCTTTTGAATCGCGAGGGAGCAGCATAACGTGGGAATGGGAAGTCGAAAATACCTTTCGACAAACGATGTGGAGAGTGCGAGCGAGGATAACCGAACGTTGATCTGCCACCAAACACTCTTCTCTCCGTCGAAGGGAAAAATAATCAAAAGGCCGGACCCATCAAAACGGCCATTAGCAGTGCCCATGGAAGCTTTTCCGTGAAAATCAACGAACCCCTTCTCTCGCCAGCACTCTCCTCGAATGGAGGAGAAAAAAAATATATTTGAAAAAATAATGAAATCATTTGATTGAATCGCTGCGATGGAAGATATTAAAAAATTTATCCTTCCTTTTCTTTTTCATTTTCTTCGTAGGGAGCACTTCCGCCGAACAAATCAACTTGATCGACTGATGAAATGGAAAAAAATCCATATTTTCGAGATCGGTCTGGGAATGTGAATGTGTGGACCAAAGAGTAGAGGAGATGTAGAGAAATTATGTTTTTTTTCAAATCGTATTTTCTCAAATGCCCTTTTTACCGTCCGATGATGAGGACTGTTCTCATTCCATATGATACCGAAAACTCTGTCCATTTTTTTCCACCCAGAAAGGGTCTAATAATGGTTCGCTCGATGGAAGTTTCAGGAATTAGAGGCTAAAAATGAGGAAACATTGTAGGGGGATGAGGAGAAAAGAGGTGGGCAGGGGTAAGTTTGTTTGGATGGACTACTGAAACATGGTAGGGTGGTAAAAAAATGCAGTCCTTCCCACACTCTCACGGGTTTTAGGAAGGGGAGTGGATTATAGGGAATTCCATTAATTCTTCCTCTTTTCACTCATTTTCTACACCCAACCTCAATACCCTCCTCCGTTGGAGTCTCTAATAAAGCACTGGCAGCCCCAGAACCCAACCAGACGTACTCCCTTGCCTCAAACGCTATCCTCACTTTTCGGCCGTCTTCAACCTTAACCATCCCTCAATCCTTTGACGTAGCTGGGCGCAGGGTGCAATGCCAGGAAGTCGATTTTCAGGTCGTTGACTTTTATATCACATCAGTGAGATTATTTTCTAAAAAAAAGGCCTTGCTGTTACCATTTGGTGTGATCATCATCATCATCATCGGTCAACAATCCTAGGATTGGTTTGACGCAGCTCTCACTCCTCTCTATTCTCCTATCAGCTAATCTTTTCCCCCTACGTATTTCTTCTCTTTCACATCTCTCTTTACTTGTTCCATATATTTTGCTCGAGGTCTTCCTTTTCCGTTCTTGCCTTCCACTTGCCCTTCGATGATTGTCTTCATCAGGCCATCATGTCTCAAGATGTGGCCTATAAGGTTGTTCCATCTTCTTATTAAGGTTTTCATGAGGCTTCTCTTCTCTCCTACTCTTCTTAGGACTTCCTCGTTACTAACTCGGTCGATCCATTTGATTTTCATCATTCTTCTGTAGCACCACATTTCGAAGGCCTGTATCCTTGCTTTCTCCGCTGCGGTCATTGTCCATGCCTCACTTCCGTATAGGAGCATACTCCAGATGTACGTTCTTATAAATTGTTTCTTTACTTCCATATTTAAGTTTCCCGCTGTAAGCAGGTCTCTCTTTTGGTGGAATGCTCTCTTCACCTGGGCTATTCTGCTGACAAATTTTATTATTTGCCAGAATAGATGTGTAATTTTCTTTACTTGTCGCTGATGTCTTATCGAAAAAAATAATTCGGAAATAAGGGCTTAGTTTTACTGTTTTTACCAATTTATTATCTAAGCACTCTATTTGAAGATTGGATGAATAAGTTTGTGTTAAGTTCTCTAAAAACGTAGAAGGATGCGTGTGTGGAGGAAGGGGACTATTTTCTTTCACTGGGATACAGGTAAATGCCAAATAGTCTAACTTCTAAGAAAGTACATTGTGAAGGTTTCCAGTTGGGATTAGGCGCCAGATCTTTCTTTCAGTTGACTGATTTTCATCTAACTATTCCAGTCAAGATAGTTCTTATCAATAGAGATATGATAATAAGGACTTCCAGTGAAGTGAGTTGTGACTGAATATATATAATGACAGAAAGATAGATTGATGAAATTAGATGCATTGCTATGAATGTTTTGGAAGCGAAGACGATTATAGATGGTGGATTTAAAGCCTAGTTTTCTTGATCTAAAGTGAAGTATGTCTTTCAAGCTTTAAATCGTGAAAACACTGGTAATTGGGAAATATATCACAGTGATTACGCCAAAGCCAACTTCCTGTTGTAGGCTTTTCCAGTATTTTAACCACCCGACTTAACTGACCCATCTTTTTTCCTCTTGAATTCCTTTTTTTCTGTGATCTCTCCTCATTTCTTGTCCCTTCGGAGAAATACTGAGGCCTTTAGTCGCGACAATGTGCCGTGGACCGTGATTCCCATCCGTTATAACCCTCCCTTCCATTTTCCCTTATCTAAGCGAGTGATTCTCAGCCGCATCACAGCCATAGACAACCCGCTGTAATCATTTTTCTGCTAAGTTCTAAGTCGAGAAAATTGAGACCGGATGCTGAGACTATAATTGCCCTATAAAGAGAGACAATGGAATGAGACCTATTCGATGCACTTAGACGTTGTTCTATTGTTAAGGATAACAAATAGATACATTCGAGATGGATTTTTTTTATTTTCCACAGAAGTCTTATTTACGAAGTCGTAAATCACAGAATGTGTTATGTTTAATCTTTTAACAATAGAATTTTGCGATATTTGGGCCTGCTCACTTTCTTAGCGCAGTATTTTTGTCCCCTTGATGCTTAACATAGCTTTCAAGTGTGTTGTTCTATATCATATGTTTGATAGATTTTCATTTATATACATGGTACCCCACAAATAAATGCCATATTTTCTTTAACATTTGTTCGTTTTTTTATCTTCATCAGTATTATATCACTGTCGACACTAGCTTACCTTCGTTCACCGATCATTTTGTACTTTTTATTTTTTGATTTTCTGGCAGCCATGACAGCAAAATCCGTCTTCCATATCTATTCACTAATCTCCAACCAGGAATGTTTTAATAGGGATTATCCAGTCGGTCTTCAGAAGTGTTGTCACTCACTGCGCATTTCAAAGGGTTCACAAAATGCGCCACTCGCGTCGCTAACTGGTAGAGCTATCAGAATTTCTCGGAGAAATAAGCAATAGTCAGGGCTGTTTACAGGAACTTATATCCGTGATGGTGTCATCAATCAAATTCACAACTTTTCTAGCTATACCTATTTGCTAATATTATATTTGGAAAGATTGGTAGAGAAGTGGATCGCTCTGTTGTCATAGGCGCGATGCGGATATTTTTGAAAACCGATTTAAAAACAGCCGAAGTGCCGAAAGCCGAAATAGTAATGTACGGCCGGTGATGAAGAATATTTCTTGTTTTTTCCAGACATCAATTAGTTTTCAGTAGACCTTAAAAACATTATCATCTACAGCTGTATGAAAATGAATAATATATTGCATATGGGAATTTAATGTGGATTTAACCAGTAGGCGATGAATCCTCTCTAATAATTCTTATTTTCACATATCATCTTGGTTTCCTACCCATTAAACCCTCTCCAACACTGACGCCATATTCAGGGATTAAAGTTTGCTCTCTCAACTAATGATTACGCTAATGGTAATCGTCTGTTACACCATTATTTTGAATGAAATTTTCCCTCAATGTTCGTATTGGGAGAAAGCAAGATGAGCATTGGAAAAGCTATGCCTTTGGATTGAGCTCCCAATTTCAGATTGAGTCCGATCTTGATTTTCAAATTCATCTTCTTCCTTCCTTTCCGTCGCTACGGACTACAAATAAAACTTCCCACTACGACCCCCTCCCTGCATTCTGTCGATATCCGATCGCCGTTCGCCCTTTTCTCAGATTAATCTCGTGCGGTCGAGTAAAAACATGCGCGCCAAGAAATAAAGTTCCAGATTTTATTTTATTTTGTATTAAAAAGATAATAGCCTCCATACAGAGGTGAATTTGGATTTTTTTTAAACCTATCCGTGTCTCGCGCATGACTTTTTTTCTCGTATCTCCCACAATCCCCGGCCAGCCGAAGTTTTCAACTGGCATCTAAAACCCCGGAGTTATGGTTTATATGGTTCATCCTGCCGTAACACACTTAACGTATCAAAAACCAGTCACAGTTGTAGGTTCAAGCATATGGAGCCATTTTCCGAAAAATATATATTCATCTCCGTAACTTAACATATTCGTAAAAAATCTTTTGGCACACCTATTGGACAAATATATTTTTAAATAATTATGTTTTGCGGTAAATTCCAAGGAATTTTTCTACGTCATTCTATAATATATTTCGTGCATACCTGCGAGTTTGATTGCCATTCATTTTCAACAATTGCCACTTTAGCCCTTTTTCTTGTTTCAAATTACTTTTTCGCGAAGCGATTTATTTTATGCTATAATTATTATTTAATACACCCATGGATAATTTATTTCACATAGTTACAGTGTATATTAGTAGACTGATATTTATAAAATTATCAATATCGTTTGTTCAAAATATGCCTTCTTACGAGGCGTAAGTTGACAAAGAAACGCATGTGGCAGGACGACATCTAAGACAGTGTTTGGCCCTCAACGATGGTATATTGGAATCTGATGAAAAAACATCAAATTAAACACGCAATAGGATGTTTCTTCGGCATTTAAGACTTTCCTGCGTTGGAAATATTTTGTGTATTTATAACATACCCAAGGATGAAGTGCTCTCTTCTATAAGTTCCTTCCAGCACACCAGTGTCTTTGTGTACATTAATGTTTCCCTACAACTGCGAGCTAAGTTTCCATTGCTGTAAATTAAGGTAAACGTGATATAATTCTTTCAGTGAGGTCTGGATTCTTTTATTGCGTAATAATTTCTATGGAAACTTGATATCCTCACCTTTTTTTTATATTCAGCGGAAATACAGGTCCTTAAGCTAATTAATATACTTACTCGGGAAATTAATAATAGTTGATGTTTTTAACTAAGTAAAGTTATTTGGAAGAACTATTTTCCAAAGCTTACAAAGCAAAAAGCAATTTGGAATAACTATTATCATTGTAAAAACTGTTTCATCTTTATCGGCAGTAAAGTTGCCTTGTTAAAACAGATTTCCTTCTAATCCGCGGTCAATTTCCTAAGAGTGTATTTTAGTCAATGGCTTATGTATTGGATGCGTCGATAAAGAAAATTTTGTTTGACATGTCTATCCGTCTTCAACTTATTCGTGCCCGATTTTTAATTTGGCGCAAAGAAGCTTCCCATATCTTCCGAGGAAATTGAGATTTCATAATGTTGGTTCTCGAGACGAGAAATTAAATAATTACAGCGACTGGATATTTGTTTTACGTCGAAACATAATATTTTCCAATCAAAATGGAATTCGGATTCCTCCCGGGAGTGATCGGACCCCGTGTTTCCCCGAAGAGATATTGAAAATTCAGGCTCAGCCCCCTCCCCCCAAAAATTTCAATTTCTTCTCCTTCAATTTTTTACTTCTGTTCCGATCTCCCACAGATTATTCCCACATAAACGGCGGAAACAATGTGGAATTTCCTCCCCGTCCGCATATTTCACGAACTTCCTCCCACAAATTTTCTCCCCTTTCGATACTTCCTGGTTGCGTTGTGTATGCTTCGATCCCTTTTCTCCCCATTCTTCAACATATCAAGACCCTCTATCGTCTACCCCTACCCATATTTTTCCTCGTCTCCCCCCAATACCCTTGCTCCCCTTTTTGCTAATTACTTTCCCCCATTCACTTCGTTTCATAATGCACGCCTGAATATGTTTTTCCATGTCTTCCCCGTTCGTTCAGCTGCAAGGGGTTCGCTAGGGAAGTCTCAGTGGTCTGTGTAGTTCCCCCCAACCCCCCACACATGCCAGCGGCCACCATACCCTCCCCTTGATCCTGAATAATATTGAGGATTAATAGGCATATTATGCTTCTCATATTTTGCCATATGCATTTCGTTTCCATTGTTAGTTTTCCCAGTAGTCTCCCACTTCATTTGTTTCAACTAATTCCGTAACAGATGTTGTTATTGAATAGTGCTATGGAATGATGGCTCCCTTGTTTGATCAAATATAGTATTTCTGTGGTGACAGTTCGGGTTCGAAGAGTACAAAAAATCGAGTGATGATCTCGATCGCAATTTTTTCACGTTTTCATTATCACATGTTCGATTTACTTACAAAGGTTTGTCAGGGTTATTTTTATGTCACATCAATCTTTCAGTTAGTACGAGTTTCAAGTACGAAATACAGTAGCATATTTAAACGTTGAATTGAGGAAGTTCCCAGGAAAAATTTCTAATAGCATTTTCATCTTCACTTAGCCTTTTATATTTGATATACCTATTTATTTTTATTTGTGCAAACTTTGCATGTGTGTGTATGAGTGATGCGTAGATGAAAAAAATGGTACTAATGAAATTCATTGCAGAAATTAAACGCACATATTATTTATTGGCTGCATCTTTAGAATGCATAGGTACGATATTTTTCCGATGTATTCGCGGTTTGAATAAAATGACGTAACAAGGATCTACACGTACCCAAACCGGCCTCGCATTAATCCTATTTCATGCGCGAGACATAAACCAACGTAGCGGGATACACACACGATATTTCAAATTCGCGTTTTGGCATCCGTATTCTTTTTCGGAATCCAATTTCAAATCCTGTCCATATGTGGCACGCAATGCGGGGGATGTTGAACCTCAAAAAATCCTCGGCTCCATTTTTCAATTCATGATTCTTGTTTTTTTTTACAAGTGTCTATAAATCTTCATTTCATCCGCCGTAGGTACAATTTTTTCATCTTTGGAAAACCTGTCAAGAGCGTTGCCGTGTGTGGTTAGCGCTGCTCACTCGAATGTGTGATTGGAAGTGTTACGAAATGGTCAAACTAAGAGCAAAGAGTAGTGGGTGAAAACAGAGGGGGAAGGCTTGAATAAATTCCAATTTTCTCGCTTGCCAAAGGGAGAAAAAAACAAAGGGAAGGCTTGCGAGGAATCGGGAAAAAGATAGACGCAAACTTTGACAGGATCAGTGTCTTGCTTCGAACGTGTTTTTGCCATCTTTCGAGCGTTGAATTGCATAGCTTTTACGGTAACGTGAACACCGACGTATAGATGCGTGATGTGAGGTGCACCGAAAACTAGTTTGCTTTATTTGTATTCATGCACTACGAGCGACACGTTCAAAACAAGAAATGCTGCAGCACAACATATATGTCACAAACTCTCTCGGCGAGCGAAAAGAAATGTGACGAGATGATTTTGCTGGGAGGAAAAGGAGTGATGGATGCTTAAAAATTTTGAAAATAGATATTTTGAAATTTTTCTTGGAGAATATTCCGGATATCGCGTATAAAACCTATTTACCACTCGGAGGACCGCAAGTTAGTTTTAAATGTTTGTACCGCTGAAAATTTTTATTTATTCCATTTTTTTGCTTAACTTATGAGCAACTCATGTCGTTTCTCCTTTCACAACTACTTTACTTTATCACAAATGAGTAATATCTGCATCTCCACAATTATTCTAAGGGAATTATTTCGTACACAATTATAAATTTACGTGGAAGAAAAACCTCAACCGAATTTCAAATGCAAAGATACGAAATGAAGAATGGACTCATATTGCATCCTTGGCAAATCTCCGAAAAATCTAGAATTAATTAGTTATGTGTGTGAAAATTTTTAATAAATCACCACACGTGAGCGTATTTTTATTGAAAGAAAAGGCTTGGCTTGGCTCTGCAAAATGGTATACATGAATTCATTAAAGATTTTCCCGATCAGAAGAGGATTCCAAGGACTCCTGAATTTTTAAAATATTTTGAATTTTCATGCGAGGTTATTCTGGATTTTGCGCTTAAAATGAATTTAGTACGAGGTGCAATAATTATTTTCATTTTTTATCAATCACCATACGCATTTTCAAGCTATTTGAAAGTCTGCACAAAATTTCTTGAGCTGATTTATGTTTCATATATGTTTTTATCTCATCATGATACTACTCTACGTAAAATATCAACTTTAAAATATTTGTGATCTATATCTGTGTAATTTTTCAATTGCAATCATTCCGCATCAAATAATTCTCTTAGCATATATATAGGATATATTTTTACGAGGCATTTAAACCTCAATATAATTTTATATTTTCGAATATAAAACAAGGAATTCTATATTCGTATTCCATTCTAGACAAGCGTCCCACCAAAGTAGGGTCCTTATGAAATGTGTTGATGGCTCATTTCGCACGAGCTCATTTTTCAATGTTTTTTCCTATACTGTTCTAGGGAAGTATGATTTCGTTAAAGATTTAGGACCTTGATATGGAATTCATGGGGAAACAGTTCTCCGGCGATTGTTTTTTAGCAATTAATTTCGGCAAATTCCAGCGCATCCATCCTACAGCACTTAACATTTAAATAATTCCTATGCGCTGTTCCATTTAAATTATTGCTGTATAGGTAGTTGGTGAACACCCAGCCTAACCAATCCCCACCTCAATGGGCAGGCATGTAATTCCTGCATCTCGCATTCCTTCCTCCCACAATTCTCATCTTTCTATTCGCCTATGCTCGGGAATATCATTCATATCTTCCGCCTCAGATGTGTGTCTACCTGTGTGATCTCTTTTTCTTTTTTTTTAGCTCTGGCGCTCCGAGTGAGACCGCTCTCTGCATCAAACATTCATCCTTATCCTAGGCATTAACCACTCGATCGCAATTCCCCTCTCCGACCACTGCGAGGCGCTGCCTGTCTCCGAACCCAACCGGCCGCATTCTCCGGCTACAGAGCGGTGCTTGCTCTCTGCTACCGTTGCGTTCCCCCGTAAATATTCATTCGTAATTCCACTACATTGCAAGGAGAGAGAGAGGGGGGTGGGGATAAAGGAAAGAAATAGATCGAGGGGAGGAGAGAGAGGATGAGAAGGAATTATAGGGGTTTTGCAAGCAAAGGGGCGAAGCGAAGCTGTATTCGTTCGTTCCCCACGGCCCGCTCCAATAACTTCGCTTACGGAAGTGAATTTTCCTGGAGAGACGATGCAAATTGATCTTCCCCGTACCAACCTTATTCCACTAATATTGTTGCTGTGGCGGTGTAGTATTTTTCAAGAGCATTTTCAAAGTTTCATAGTTTCAAAGGACCGGAAAAGAAGCTTCATTCATAAGTTCGAGTTCTGTTTTGAGGTCTGTATAGTAGGTATTTCTTAGTAATTATGAAGCAAACTAAACGATGAATTTCTTTTACAATGAAGCGTAACCAACAACCTTGCTTGATATAACCTTAAACAGACCTACCCGGTGCCAAACCTGAGAAGATTTTATCAATAGCATATACCGGTTAAGCTTACTATATTTTTAACAACGTTAATTTTTTATAGCATTATAGTAACAATACTATCTAAGAACATATAAATATTCACCACAGTCTCAACACATTTAGAGGTTTGATTGGGACCGAAAGTAAATCTCAGAAGGAAATAAATCCAAGAGAATAGCTCCATGGAAATATTATGAACAGGGGAGTTAAATATTATTTGCAAATATTCACACCCTTTTGAATCGTATTACAATTCTATTGCTGGGAGAATACTGCGCATTTTATTTTCTCTAGTAAAAGGTGCTCTAACTTATCCCGATTTTTTCTCTAATCCACCACACCGTTATCAAGTGATCAATGTGATCACTTAATTCGTGATGGGTTTCTGTCCGGTCAGGTTCCATGGCAAATCCCTCGTTAGCGTTAGTTCGTTTTTCATGGGTATGAAATTTTTTTCACGTTTGTGGATAAGAGTTCATCATTATGTTGACTATTTTTCTTGGTTCATTCTCATTATTCCCAGTAATAATAGCGTTAACATACGAATGCTTTCAATAAATATGCCGAATCTTTCTTTTTCATTATCATTTTTTCATGGAAGGATAGAAGACCATATTACTTCAGTATATTTTTTCAATTAATCGTATTGATCTTTGTAAAAAAAACAAAAGGTTAAAAAAGTGAAATATGTGAATTGATGGACGCATAGTCTAAATTTATGCATAAAAGCCGTGCTCCAAAAATGGCCATTATATGTGGGCAGTAAACTACAGGAGATCTGTGCGAGTGACCTACTAATTATTCCTCCCTCTTTGCAAGTAAATTGCACCTTCAACTGCAGATTTGGCGAATGCTATGGAATGCATTCCATATGCAAGTGCAGGGATCCACTTGGTCCAGAATTTGGCAGCGAGAGATATGGATGTAAAGGAATGTGAGGGATGGAGAGGGACGTATGGCGAAGTCGTATCTCACATTTAGTGTCAGTGGGGAGGGAGGGGGTGGTGGGGAAAAGCTTTGGCATGATTGAACTCGGGGAAACGGTCAAATCCCGCGCGAGACCGAGAGACTTCCGCGAAGGGTTGGAATTTTCATGGAGAGATTTTCTCTCCGTCAAACCCTGTCCCCGAATTGAAAAATGACATCGCTCATCCTGTTCGAATGGGTTTTATTCGGCGGCGGGGTTGATATCGTTCGGTCGCGAGGGATTAGGTCGGAAAAAGAAGGGACGAGCTGTATTGCCCATATATGGATGTGTGGAGAAAGAAAATAAAGGGAAAAAAGGGTTGTCTGGATTATAAATTTGCCTTTTCAATATTAGCAATATTTAAAGTAATGATGTCAACGTTGAGTAATATATTTGAGTGTAGTTAGGTCTTTAATGATAAAGTAAATGTTAATTTTAGTTGTGTTTACAATGTTAATGCAAAGTAAATATGCTTTTGATTTACCTTGACGGTTGGTCAAAAAAATAAACTAATTTAAATTGAATAATTAAATAAAATGATTAATTCCTCGCCATGGTCGAATATATTGTCTAAACGTCGGCAAGGAGTATATACTCTTTTATTGAATCGAGAGAAATGATAAAAATTGATATTAAACACAGTGGTCAAGAAATCCTTTCATTTTGTTAAAGAGCTACACTACAAGACACTAATCAACTTTAGAAATTGAGGTCAAAGGGTAGAAAAAACAACGCAATTAGCCCCCAGAACGTATGCCACTTTACTTCTATATTTAAATTAGCATTAGTTTTCTTAGCTTTTTTCCTATACTCTTATATACCTGAAGATTTTTTTTTAATTCTTATCAAATTATTTTAGCTCGTCTTTACCTTAGAAATCTTCGCATATTGTGGCTAATTCCCCAGGTGAGGTTTGCTATTCATCTATATTTTAAGCAGATATTTTAAAAATCTCAAAAGGTACTACAATTTGTCGTGAAATTAATTTTAAATGTAAAATTACCTTTCATTAAATGAAACAATTTCCAGACCCGTATGTTTAGTAGGTATTTCTATCATTTCTCTTTAGTCACTAAAGCCCGTCGACAATATATTCGACCATGGTGAGGAATTAATGTAACCTTCCGTTGACTAGTCTTCAATGTAAACCATAAACATATCTATTTTGCATTGTAATTGGAAATACATTGAAAATTTTGCATTATTTTAATCCAAATCTTTTACATAAATAAACAGATTTACTAAGCGGATTGATATCCTGGTATCGCAAAGATATACTTGAGCCCTTGAAATTGTAATTGCATAAAAAAAGGAAAAGGGATGGGAAAAAATATGGATGGGACAAGGGAAGTGAGCATATTCGATTCAAGGCTTTCCTTCAGTATCAGAGGATCTCAGCATCACTGTAGCTGTTGCCTTGACTCCAGATTTCCTACTCGAGAGTGCAAGCCAGCGTTCTATCGGACCCTACGCTTGTGTGAGGGTGTGAATGAAGAGTGGCGGAGGAGAATTTTTACGAATCTAAAAGGCTTAGTAACGTATACTTCAACGCAGATAGCGAATCTCAGAACACGCCACGACTTGTATATTTTATGTTTATGGACTTATTTTTTTTTTTTAATCTTAATAAGATTGAAATGTCTGGTTTTTTCCCGGCGAAATATGGCAGTGTATATTGTTATCAGAAGTGGTTTAATGAGGATTACAATTTAATTTATGACTAATAGTAGAATTCATTCAAGGTTAACAAACTGTAAACCAAGTAATAAACTGTAGCTCCGATTACACCTGATCACTTGTGAAACAAAACTCTCCAACCCACTTAAATCTCACATGTTGATTGCAAACGCCAAATTGCTTCGAAGTTCATCTTTTTCGTATCGTAATATTTTGCGTTACTCTGAATTCTATAATCATGTCACCAAAGTTTTCATTTAAATACATCACCCCATGTGAAATCGAATCACATTATAATGGATACTCATATTGAATACCAACACGACACGTTCAATCTATCGCTGTGACCTATTTTCATATTTGTTCATCCGTGGCCGGTGCAATTCATAAAATTTTATGTAGTATATCACATTGAGTTGCAACGGTTGACTCGGATGCTGTACAATGTTCGAAGGCTTGAACCTGTTTCCAGCCGAAATAAATTCATCGCATGTTTCCTAGCGAATTGTTTCCAGCGTTCCATTGAATTTTATTTATTTATTATATATTTTATAAATTTATTTTATTCCGTATATGTATAATCGCTCTGAGAGAGAGAAAAATTTGGTTGCAGTGGTTAAACAAAGTGTACACAAGTTTTCAGTGGTAGGCCAAAATAGTTCCAATATGTTTTGGTTTTTCTTAACTTGCCGCTTCAAATTCTTTCTCAATATTTTAATTCTTCTCCTCACTTTATATAATTTTTCTCTCTTCTAGTCCTCAAAAGGCAGCTTCGTCGTGACAGGTTAGCACCCAGAGATTTTGAAGGATTAAGAAATATTTTTAGGAGTAATATTTGGCAGTTAATAGTATTTCTCCAGATTTGCTCCGTCGTCTACTCAGAACTTAAGATGTACGCCTGGTTACTACATACACAAACCTAACGTATTTATTTTTATTAAGTTTGCTGGTAGTGCTTTGGTTTGTTTTGAAAACTAAGATAAAGTCGTTTAAAAATAACGAATCTTTTAGTTTGTTAGCCAGTGGTTAATTGATTTCACTATTGGATACCTATTTGGTGTAAATTTTGGAAATTTTTTTTGTGAGTAAAGTGTTAATGAGTATTACTGTGGATAGAACTACCAGTTAATTTCCAGTGATAATACGTATTAACTTTGCTATGCCAAGAGCTAACAGACAGAAACAGACGGACTACCATAGGGAAACTCATGCCTAAATGTGTTGCGATTCGGAACTGCACTTCATGATTACACCTATATGAGATGGCTTCAGTAAATGGTACCTCTATTCTCAGAATGGGCTGGTCTAAAGCACCTGATTTCGTGCTTTATTAGGACGGTGAATATTTGTGATTCGCCAGTATCTCAGTACCCTTTGTGAAGCCGCGAAAACAAGAGAAACGGATCTCTTCTTCTGGTGACAAGGCTAAAGGCCATAGGGAGGGGGAATCTTTTGCATGCGTGGGAGCATAGCGCCGTGTTGTAAACCATTCGGCGGTGGTGAGAGGTGGGAAGGGACAGAGGGAGAGTGAGGCAGACGCACTCCACCCATGTATTGGCAACCGCAGCAGGGAGCGGTGTCCCTTAAAGGGAATGCCACCGCGTGACACATTTCGCACCTCCGACGGGGTTTATAAAGGGGATGTACCATTTTACCCGCCCCGAGTACGGAGTAACACTAAGCGTTTAGAATCGCGATAAACGAGTATAAAGCATTGCCGAGTTTGCTTAAGAGGACGAATCACTCGCGGTAGATTGGCTACATTTTGTCTCTGATCATGAAATATCACTCGTTTATAGCTGACCTTATCACCTCGATATTTTCAGGTTATGCTGAATGGGCATTTATAACATTTTCTTGTATTTCAAGCACAAAAATTTTGTCTCCTATGATATGCTGAAGTAAAATATTCATATTTTAGATCCTTGCCAATGTTGATAAGAGTTTACTCTGTGTTTTTACAAATTTTCAAGATAGTATAATCGGTATGAAAGGGGCAATTCGTCGCAAAAGAAGAGCAGATGTAGAGGTGATGACATCATGACGCGAGATCAGTCATTTTTCTTCTCTCATTAGAGGTTAAAAAAGTGAAAATATCAATTAATATGGAGTTGAGCCTCGTCCTGCATATTAACTTGTATATCATTTTTTTATCTTACCATAGTATGTTCTCTGATAGAAAATTTTCAAATATAAGGTAAGCTAAGATTTAGGCAATGATTCAAAATGATAGCTTGCTATTTAAAAAAAAACAATACGCAACGACATAGGACAAAATACGACCGGTTACACAGTGTACACAATAAGCAAGTTACGTAAGTGATGAAACGCATTCCATGGCTATTATTATTCTTGAATCGTGTTCAATTGCGTTGCTAATTAAAATTCTTTTTTATACGTGAAAGTTTAATTTTTCAGCCTTTCATGCTAATTTTTCTTTATCATTCGGAAAATTGGATTTAACTATCAGCGAATAAGGTGGTGTGTATGAATACATCTCTACTCTGACCAAATCTTTACACTCTCACTCCCTCCACTGCTTTTTCTGTTTCATGTCAGAAGGTTTCGGGTGGAATTTGAAGTATCCCTTCTCAATTACCCTCTCTAAACCGAATTTGTTTTCCTCCTACCGATCTCACTATCTAGGAAACTTCAACCTATTTTTGTAAACTCAATCACAACACGTGTCATTTGGTGGATCAAAATTTATTACATGGAGCTAGAAATTTTTGTGTGTAACCTTGGTCTAGTGCGTATTAGTGAGATTATTTTTTACCTCTATTGTATTTTAATAGCTATTTATAGGTACTGAGTGTATCAAAATAATTTTTTCTAGTATCAATGAAATGTTCTATCCTCCCACCTGCCTTTTAGTCAACCTTTCTTATAACGACTTCTTACAACACAGAGACTGTTCACTCACATTCCCTCAAGCAAAGGCAGAAATTGTTCCCGTCACTGTCGGTCGTCTTTTCCCGGGAATAGTGCGTGGGGTGGGAAGAATTAAGCGAGCACTGGAACTTCAATAGGAATCAGATCCCTCTCCTTCTCCCTCTCTTTCTGTTTTGTGTGGGAGGGAGTGGGATGTAGAGGAGGGTTGCGTGCATTCCAAATCACATTTCCATCACAATGAGTTTTGAGGGAGCGTCCCTTTGGCGGCGGCGGCGGCCATGCCGATGAAGCCTTGTCTTTCCGCGCTCTCATTCACTCTTTTGTCCCATCCACGTCCTCTCTTTTCACTGTTCCTCCACTCCCTTCTCTTTGGATTCGTCTCATTTTCTCCCGTTCTCACCTCTTTCCATTCCCCTTCCTTCTCTTCCTACTCGTGGGTGTACAAACTGATCATATTGTTAAGCTACGTATTAAAGTTAAGTCTTTATAATCCAGAGATGCTTCTGGGAGAAATTAAATTTCGACACTACTCATTTTGAAAATGTTTAATATTTTCTATTCATTTATAATTATTGTGGCAGCTACATATTTCGCCATTAAATTTTAAAGCACAAAAGAAAACGTAATTTAAACCTTTCCTAAATAGAGCTGAAAATGTATACATTTTTGATGTTACTTAGAAGCAACACTGGGTTATAACTTGATAAACTTATTAAATTGGTGAGTTGTAACAGATGGGAACTCTTTAACGTTTCGTTCGGAACTTTATTTTAATGTCCTAGTTTTTTCTGGCAATACAGTAAATAATTCGAAGATTCGAATGATATCATTTTTTGAGTGTCTGTCACTGTCTTTCTTTTTGTGACACATAGATTATTTGCTAAATATTCAGAGTAGGCACCCATTTGATATAAATGTATGAATCTTTTTTCAATAAACGAAGTTTTAATTAGCGTAACTGTGGATCACTCACTTTCCCTTCCCTCTCTCTTCGGTTTCATCTCATTTTCTCTCGTTCTCGCCTATTTCCATTCCCCTCTCCTTCTATTCTTCTTCGTGGGTAAACATACTGATCATATTTCAGTGCTGCGTATTAACGTTTATATGCCTATAACTTTGTGAATAATAACAGACGGAACCTCATTAATGTTTCATTTGGAACTTTATTTAGTGCGCTATTGTTATTCTGGGGTCGCGATTTATAATATGAAAATTCAAGAAATATCGTTTTGTAAGTGTGTATCATTGCCTTTATTTTTATGACGCATAGATATTTTGCTAAAAAATTTAGGATAGATACCTATTTGGTACATGGCTGTTTGAATAGTTTTGCAATAAATGAAGTTTTAAGTACCGTGATGGTGGACCAATCACTTTCCTATACATATTATTTACATTTATGTAGGTAGTGCTCTCGTAAATAACAGATAGATACTCGTATCTAAACATGCCATTCATGACTTAGCTTCAATTCGCTTATTATCGGGTTCACAAACAATGCATTGACATCTTGCTAGTTTCGGCAGGGAATAATTATATCCCGTCATTATTCCATTCCCTTCTCAGGTGAAAATAATAACACGTGAGTAACGGATTTGGCGCTGCGTCTGGTGACAAGGCTATAGGCCATAGTGTTCCCAATCCCACCCATTCCCTTCTCTTTCCTTTCCCTCTCCTTTTCTTTTTTAATTCCTTCTCTTCCTCCCCACCCAGATTGATTCTCCTCTTTTTTTCCCACAAACCCGTTCGCACTTTGCCTTCTCTCCGTGAGCACTTTGAATCGTAGCGTGCTTTAAAAGGGATCCTCGAAATGTTTTTGTGTTCGGTCTTTCCCGCTTTAAATCTGAAGTGCGAAGCGCGTGTAGGGCTCTCTCTCTCTATGTCTGAATCCGATGTAAACTCAAAATCCACATTGGCGTAAAGATCTCTCGGTGAGTACCAACGAACACGTCGGGTAGCCCTTTTGTAATGTAGTTAGCATACCTGAAAATTTTAACGGGTGAATGAAAAGGGAGACTGTTGTTCCTCTTTGCTCGTTCTTTTAACGTTCCCTCAAACATGTTAGCTGCCGCAACTCTGTAGTGATGATGCTCATTGCATTAGCTGATCCTTGCCTTCCAGCCTCAGCAGCTAAGTGCCAAAATCGTTACTTGAATGCAGAGCATAGCACATATCGACAATGCCCTTGCTGTAATACCTCATGTATAGTCTAATAAATTGCTTTTCCGGAACAATAATTAGTGTTTAATGAGACCAATTACTCCCTCTCGGCCGGTCTGTCGTGGCATATTACTCGTTTTGAAATTTACTTTGTCCTGTTGAAATTCTCAGGGTATATAGAAAGGACCCTTTCATCATTTTACTATAGTTAAAATATGAAAATTCTCCTTCAGAGTTTTCTCTGAGATAAAATTTTTAAATTTTGAAAAACAGGGAAATTTTCAAAAATGTTTACTCATTTTATCCTAAAAACTTTAAGATGATAGCGAGAGTTGTAAGGACATAATTAGCCACAACAAATATAAAAAATGAAATGTCGGACGGGAATGTTGCACAACTCAACTGGGAGGAAATACCACTTCACTCTGGTGAGCAAAGGAAATTTTAACGTAAATTTCTATTACGCTATTCACAATAGCGTTATGAAAATGCAACTAGGTTTTTGAGGTATCGGTGCTTTCCATTACCTCTAAAACCCGAAACACTTACTCTACATTTTCCTCAAATTGTCTTGTTTTACAAAATATACCTACGCAGATATGAAAACAAGCATAAATAATGATAATGAACAAAAGCCTTAACTATCCTGTATATTGAAGATTCTTGCCGTAATTATAAAACTATGAAATAAGTCATTCGTTAAATGCTTTTTGAAATGGCATTCAGTAGATAGATCTGCAGTGAATCTCATTGGCTTAGGCTTCCTAACACGAGCTGTTGAGTTGAGTACCAATCCATGACGAGTTAATCGGATTTCTCGGGAAGTAAGAGGAAATGTTGGGTACTAGGAGTTGTAGATACTTGTAGAATGTTGGGTCAAAATTAGGCCACACGGGGATGGAAACAGCCAGGAGCTGTAGATACTTTGTTTTAGTCTTTTGTACAAGCTTGAAACAAGCATTTGAAAATGAGCTCTTCTCGGGAAATCAGCCAGGTCAGAATGGACATTGCTGCCATGTCCATCCTGGCCCGGCTGATTTCCCGAAAAGAGTTCTTCAACATGATTCGCCGGGAAAGAATCAAATCCTTCAAGCATGTGATAGTAATAATATCCCACCAAGTTAACAGTTAGTTAGTCTCTATGATATATATAATGACAAGATTCAATTTCTTTTCAGAAATCGGTTGGACACCAAGTAATTTATTTAATTTTTCAGCTTTGAAAAATTATTCAACGAACGAAACTGGAGCACTTCGTGTTTAAATAATAATTCACCAATGCCTTGCAATTTTCTTGCGATTATAACTTTTGTTACCTTTTAAGAATGATGGAAGAATAAATCAGTAATTTTTTTCTTGAATTTCCTAATGAACGACGTGATGCAAATTTTTCCCCCGCACGCTTATGATCGTGGAAAGGAAGTGTCAATACGCGGCTGGGTGAAAACTTCAGTGCTTCACTTACATTACTCGTTCTTGTAATTTTCCCCATTAGAGTTTTCATTTAACACTGGCGTGTCACACATCCATTTATCCGAGTGCTTCGTTCTTGATTGCGGGAAAAATATTGCTGGGACGCGAGCAGAATGGAATGCATTTCAATTGGAAACGCCGCAAATCGCGGTCCGCTATCGCCGACGAGATGAAAACGATTGTACCTCCCCCGTCATCAACCGCAATGGGGAAATATGGATGCTTCCTCTCTCTCTTTTTGGCTTTAAATGTTCCGCATGAGCTCAATAAGATGTGAGCGAGCAAGCGAGCGTTTTTTTTATTTTAATTCTCGAATCTGGGTCTCTCTTGACTGGGTCGGGTCGCGTATTGCGTGGATTGGTAAGGGATAGAAGGGAGTAGAAGGTCCCCGAGCAATTCATATTACCGAAAGAGTAGATATGAGCGGTTCGAAGAGCAGCGGCTCCCCATATGATGGCGGATTCATTGTGTGCCCCGGGAATGTTCTTTATACGGTTGCGCATTTCCATTACGGTTTCAAAAAATACTTGGCGGTGCTTTTTTTAATACGTTGCAACCTCGGAAAGACATGCAAGGAACAATAAGCCATACTTTTTTTTTTCTCCTTTTTATGGGAGCGATAGGTCGCTTTCCTTTGAATATTTTACAATTTTATCTCGGCCAAGTTTCGTGACGGTGTAATTGCTTCTTCGCGGGCTGAGTTACTTTGCTCACAAGTCATATATTAGAAGTATTTTTATACTGTAGCAAAAAATTGCTAAATATAAATAGATAAAGTGTGAAAGAAACATTTCCTATCAATTCAAGGGAAAATATTTTGTAAAATAAATAAAGCTATGGAAATTAAATCATTTGCCTTTAATTTTGTCTTACCTGCAAATAATTCGTCATTTTCCATTTCCTCCCATTTTTTTGGCCATTTTGCCCCTCTCTCTTTTTTGCTCTCGTTTTGAACGCTACTTCGGTTCCAGTATGATGACTGATGGAGGTATGAGCAACATACTGCACATAGTTAACCGATGCGAAAAAAAACTAAATCTGTAAAATTTGAGTAGCGAATCGTAATTTTCGTTTCATTTTTTCCTTTATAAAGCAGTGTCACGCAGTTACCTGTGGTACGGCATGATACGAGGTGAACATCTTAAATTAGTTTCCAGATTCCTTGATTTGCGCTCTTTAGAGGACACATCACTCTTGCACGATCGGTCTTTTTTCATGTATTGCCTGTTTAAAAATCACTCATCATCTTGAAAGTTTCAATGTGGGTAGAAGATGCAGACCCTTTGCAACATTTTTATTCATCTCAAAATCTGTGAAAAGTTTTCCTCCCTATTTTTTGTGACATAATTTTTTATTTAACCTCAGGAAAATTTGGGCTGAGTCTGCACTTTACCAAGTAATTATATATACCACGCGCTTTCGTGTAAGACGCGTCCCTTATGCTTTGGGCAATGACTTTAGGAAAGTAATGATTTCGTAAAAAAAAGACGCATAAAACGTTTATTATCGTGTCTGTTACCTCCGTAACTGTGCAATAAGTAGGTACGTGATATTTTCCTCAAATTTACAGTTATATTTTCACATCGTTTAGTCATGGCTTATTGTTCATACCAGCATCGGGAATCAAACCAGGGCCAAAACTAGCGTAAAAGCCGCTATACGCGGTGAATGACCATGCGAATGATAATGCTGAATGATCACGTGATCATTCACATGATCGTGCGACCAATATAGAACATGTTCTAACTGACTCTGAATTATCATGCGCATTACGGTTCATTCGCGAATTTTTCATTCGCGCGATCATTCACCGTGTATAGCGGCCTTAACAAACGAATGTAAAAATAAAGGTTGAAAGAGGACAGGAGCGGTAGAGTATTCTGAAAATTAAGGAAAGGAAAAATAAGAATTACTTGTACTGCGATCTTTCTTGTGTATGACGTGTGCAATTCATTGTTGACGCCGCTAAAAATGAAATATATAGGTTTTAGCAGCATTTTTCGAGTTTTGACGTCCCGAATTTGACTTACCATATGTGAGGGAATGAGAAACCGAGGGGTGTATGTGCTTTTTTTATAAAATGAGTTAGGTACAGAAGTTAGGAAAAAAAAAATCAAGGTCATCCAGATATTTAGTTGTGGATTTCATTTTCCACTAGATGTCAGTACAGAAAAGAGACTCACCGTTATCATTTGGCCACCAAATTTTTGTATATTTCTATTATCGATATCAGTACCTTTGTGTAGAAAAAATCACTAGAACCCCTTGGCTTCTCACTCCCTCATATGTAATATTCACTAATTGTTCGAGATAAAAATAGGTGCGCATGGTACCCACGCGAGAAGATACAGATTAACTTGAGAATATCAAGATGACGACATGATGTTTGAATTAATTAGCAACGAAAAAAGGCAAAATCCATCCGGTCTAGCAGGAGTGTTGCGTCCTCGTAATCCTTTGGGTGGGGAATCTCCTTGCTCGCTCTTTCTCTCCCTTTCTCTCTCCTTCTCCTCGTCCTTCCGCTTTTTCGCATCCTTCGCACTGCTCTTGTTTTCCTCCACGCCGCGGAATCGCACCTCATTTGTCTCGCTGTTTCCTCCGGCGACCCCCGCGGCCCCGCTCACGTCGCGTCGCTGTCATCGAAGGTGTGTTGCAGGGGCGTGGGGAGTTGAAACGCCGTAGATTGGACGAGGATGTAAGGGCGGGATAGCTAAGGGTGGGAAATGGGTTGCAGCCAGCATCAAAGGTATTTTTCCCCTCATATATCGGGCGCGTCTGAGAGAGGGTTCTGTGCTTCACACTCAGCATTGATATCCCGGGGAAGCGTTAAGTTTTATCATCCTTAGCATTTCGCCCTCTTTTATTCCCTCCATTGTGAGATTAATGATGCTGTATAGTGGTGAATCTTGTTATGAGATATATATACTCTATACCCTTGAGAGAGATATTTTTAGGGGATTGGTTACGTTTGGCGGCTAGAGTTTTCCTCTACATCTGCGCGCTACCCAGCTGGCAGTCTCAATAGAAGAATGGCAAGTATGGTATTGGGACAATGTCTTCTAACCTGTAAATGAAAAATAAAAATTTAGCAGAATTTTTTGGTGCATTTGACTTTTTAGATTCGAGTCGGCATGCATTAATGTCATTTATTTTTCGGGGGCAGAATATATTCTTCTATCTATCCGTTCCAAATATAATCACTCTTTTGTATTAGTTTCTGTTTGGTTTGATAAAATAGAACGGTTCTAATGGTGTTCTTCGTGACACGTTGAGAGATATCTGTGCTCACGGTACATTTTACTTCTGACACTCTTGCGTATTGAATTTACCTTTTTGAAATGCATTGAATTATTCCAATTAAATACTTTGGGGAGACTTAGTGAAGAGATTCGCGTCCTATTTTTTAATTAACAGACACCGTATTCATAATGGATATTCAACGATATATTGTGTGCAGTTTTTTTTTTAATTTGTCAGCACCTATTTACATTTTTCGAAATATAAATGTGACGTCTTTTAACGGATTGAGAAAGGAAATGGTAAAATCGGTCTAGTTTCATGGATTGATGGCCTTTGTAAAACTGGATTGCCAACACGTGGATTTTCGCCTCAGCTCCTTTTTGATATGCAGCGCGCTAAGCGGAGCGACAATCCCGTGGCGAGGGAAGAGATTCAAGCCGCCTCGCGTGAAAAATAATATTTTCCTACCTCTGCGCTGAGTGTGGACGCATGCAACTGGTTCATGATTCTTTTTTCACTGCTTTTTCACGCCTCTGAATTCATTCCTTCTTTTTCAATGAGGGGTATCCTTTCTCGTCTATTTATCAATTCATGAAGTTTTGGTTGCTATTAAAGCCTGACGTGCATCTTCACGTTGACTTTAATGAATTTGTTGATTTTTTTAAAACCCAGATGTATGCTGGAATGGCCGGGAACATACTAAAGTATGCCATAGTCATTATACTCGTTTTATGCAGAAACATTTATCTTTGCGATCGATGTTAAAAATTCAATTCAGCCCGAAAAAATGCTGTAGACTTATTGTAGATTTATTTTTCTTTTACGAATCACGCACGGGTGTGTGGCTGATCTCATTACGATGCTAGACTCGCTGTTCATAAAGTATATATAATAACAGTAAGTGCATTTTTCTTTTCACAATATGCTATACAGATATCTCCACAATTAATTTGCGTGAATACAGCCGCGGTGCAATGAGGGGGGATTTGCGTCGTAGCTGACATTGTTCGTATGTAAGCTATGATCTCATAAATAACTTTTAGTTCTACTACCATTCATTCCCGGGACGTTTTTGCCTATTTCGTGGATTTTGAAAAAGTGTATGATAGAGTGTACTGGGTAAAGGTAATGGATATTCTTAAGAAAATAGATGCAGATTGGAGGGATAAGAGACTAATTCGTAATCTATATATGGCCCAGACTGCACAAGTGAGGGTAGTGGACAGAGAATCTGGGTGGGTAAACATTGGCCTAGGGGTGAGGCAAGGCTGTCCTCTATCGCCGCGCCGCTGCTTTTGAGCGTGTACGCTGAGGAAATGGTAAGAGAAGCGTGGAATGAGTTGGAAGCTGGAGTAAAAGTGGGAGGAATGATCCATGATTAAAGCAAAAATGGTAATTTCCACACTATTTAATTTAACACATAACGACCTACCATGGTTTCGACACTTTGTGTCATTTTCAAGGTCAAAATGTCGAAACCATGTTCGGTCGTTAAGTGATAAATTAAATAGTGTGGAAATTACTATTTATGTTTCAATCATTGAAATATAGCATTATTCCACAGAATTAAGCCTGAAACCATTTTATACGGGAGGAATGATGTTTAACTCAGTAAGGTTCGCGGATGATCAGGCGTTGATTAGTCAGTTGATTATCCGTTGCAGCATGCAGGTGGTCTGATTTGTTCTCAACACCCTTCCTTTCCGCCAACTCAACTTTTCCCTCCGTCGCGTCGCTCGTCTCACTCGCCCGAGGGATGCTTTCTCCTCACCCTTGCTCGCTGCTTCCGCCTCGGGCATCCTAACATTGCCACAGGACACTGACTCCCATAGAAAGGAGCCTCCCTTCTCCGCCTCTCCCTCTCATTCATCTCCTCGGGCGTACCCTCATCAACCCCCACACCCCTCGAGTATCATGACGAAAAAAATCCAACCATCCGCCTCACCCACTGCCCTCGGCATCTCATTCCGACCGACTCGACCTATATTAACCCCCATCTTCGACCTATTCTGCTCTTACTTCGTTTACCCCCCTTCACTGTCTCCCTACACCCCCTCAAAACCCTCTCCGTCATTTTCTTCTAGCGTACACTCGCTCTCTCCATAAGGGAATTTGTTACGTACATTCATTAAATTTGCCTCCATGTTAACACTAATTTTATATTCAATATGACACGCTCAAAATGCATTTACCCGAAATGGTTTTGTTTTTTGAACTTTATTGAACTTTATTATTCCGCAATACATATGAGGATTCAATGGCGGATTCAGAGAGGGGGGCTCTAGCCCTGGGGCATCCATTTTATACTACTTACATAAAATGGTAATTTTTCGGACCCCCGCTACTGCTGGGAGGTTACCCCCCAGGTCTCCCTCCTAGCCGCCTTCCTTGTCTCTATTCTGGATCCACCACTGTGATTGGCTTGATTTCCTTCGAATAGTATATCATAATCTTCGTTTCTCTTTATAAAATCAGTTCATTTACATAACTAGCAAGAGTTTTCAGTTAACGCCACGCTAGGGCTAATACCTTACGTAATAATGCTTACCCATGGTAGGTTATCTCTCAATTTCTAGATATTCTTTGGAATTGGGCATCTGCGTTTAATTTTTCATCACTTAAAGCATGCAGCAGTTTTCTTAGAATACAACAATGTTATGCAAGCAGTCAAAAGATGTGCTAAAGTCATGTTGGTGTAATTGTTTTACTTCTTTAAAGACTGCAAAATTATACATATATCTTATTTCGTTGTCCTTCATCACGCTTGGCAAAAACAGTCCCCTGTTATATTGATATCTAAATGTTGACGGCGCATTAAGTTTCTATTCGCTGAGTCAACATCACGAGTGTGCCTAATTACTCCTGAAATAAATTACGCGCGGGGGCCCGTCCGCTAGGACCTTGCGTAACACATCTTGCTCCGCGGAGCCCATCAAACTGAAAAGAAGAAAGGTTTTCATAAACAACGGCTTCGTGAATATGCAAATCGCTTTATGTAAATGCCGGCGCGCCGCGCGCGGCCTCGTAACAGTAATTCTCCGGAAGCTCGTTAATCCAAGCGCGGGCGTTGAAGTGCGTGAGGCGCACCCGGGTTAAAACTCGTTCGGACAAAGCCCCCAACACGATGCTCATAATGCCTTAGCCACCGCAAACGTTGACAGCCTCACTATACATACACCTACATCCGCTAACATTCCTGCCTCGCGAATTTGTCAAAAACCTACCAGCGACTAGGGATCATTCGTTAAGCTGCCACGGGTCTACCTAAGGTCTATCCAAATTTCTAGGTCCATACGAACATCCTTATTTTTACGTCCGACCCAGAGAGTATGAGGGTAATTGCCCTGTTTACTTTACAAAAATTAGAAATCACGATATCCAAGTATTATTATGCCTCTTTGAATTTCCCCGGTAAAGTGATTTCATTGCAATTTTTGCGAAAGAAGAGAAATCACTGATAATTATTCCAAGCGATTTTTTTTCTTGTTTGCATGTTTACGCTGGAACGCGCAATTTATAGCGGTTAAGCCACAAAGTACCTGGAGACGTTTATATTTTGAATGTCTAGTTAAATGATGAAACGCACACCATGGCTAATGTTTTCCTTGAGTCAGTATATTTGTGTTGTTAGTGAACATTCCTTCTTTCGGGATATTATCATTTTACTAACCATGAAGATGAATTGTAATGTTGATAGACGGAGGTAAACTGTGGATTTTACTTTCTGTGGATTAGGAGCTATCATGTTCAAATTGAGCCTTGCCCCAATTGCGAATTTGCGTAAACCCACCAGCGAGTGCAACGAAAATATCTTTGCTTTTGCGTGCCTTTCACGAAGTCAGCTGTATCTATTGCGTAGGTATGACGCACCGGTATGGTAAAGACGAGTAGAAAAATTCCTAGAGATTAATATTTTTTTATAATCGTAATATAGAACAGGTGATTAACTGCTTATGGCGATAAGGTGGTTTGGTTAAAAATATAATTATTTTTGATATTATATCAATCGTATGATATTTAAAAAAAACATGGGAAGTTTTGAAAAACGTCTAATTTATATTCTGAAACAAAACATTCTTGTTTACAGTGGCGGAGCGAGGGGGAAAGCGAGGGAGTAGGCAGATAAAACACCCCCCAGAAGTGAGAGAAATTTTAACAATTAATCCATTGGATATCTATTACATATAGAATAGTTTAAGGATTAATATCATATCCCTTAGAAAGCCGTAAAACTCACCATTTTGAACCATTTATCTTAAAAAATTTCTGGGGGAGGGCATCCGTGCCTCCCGTATACTATTCATCCCAGCATTAGTTACTTCTAACACCCTCGTAGCCTTAATTTCTGGCTGCGCGCCTGCTCGTTGACACGAGGATATCTCAAATGGCTTGTTCTGCGCGGTATTAATTTTATAATCATAACATTTCCGAGATGAGAAATATAAATTCTGAGTGGCAGCGAAATGGTTTTTCATTCATATTTGTTGAATGGCATTGCCATCACCGTGAAATTCATCATTCTTTTCACTAAATATTTACTCATATTACGTGAATAATTATTTATAGTGTGAAATCAATAATACAGATTTGAATGCAGTAGATGCAGTCCTTAACACCCTCACACAACCGCTAGAAATGTGGGTAATGCACGATTAATTTGCATTCCGCAAATCATTCCATCCCATTCCCTATACCTTAATTCTCTCTTTGACCCACATTTTTCTCATCCAACTTCATATTTATTTTTCTTTCTGCATTTGCAGGTGCAGAGGCGGTGGTGGCGGGGGCAGGGGGGGCGGCGGAGGTGCGGGAGTCGTCCCCTTGGGGGCAGCTGTGGTGCCGGGAGCGACGGGCGGCAGCGGGGGCGGCGGCGGCGGTGGGGGCACGCACTACGCCTCTGACGAGGACGGCCCCCCCAAGTCGTGCTGCGGCCTGAGTGCGGCTGGCGTGGGTGGCGCGGGGCAGCCCGCCTCCGTCCGCTGGTTCGTGCTCGCCATCGCCTTCGTCGGCGTGTGCTGCGCCCTCGTCGGCACCGTCCTCGGAGCACTCAAGGCCACCGGCAGGGAACACCTCACCGTCTCTCTCCTCATGATCGGTAAGTGTCACAATCGTAGGGAATTCGCCTGCAGAAAAATCTCTGGACATATTTGCCGAGGGACAGGTGATGACGGCTCGTGATACATTTATCTTAAATCCTTCCAAAATAATGCCACCAAGAGACATTGCCGTGCCCATCACTGCGAATTATAATTCTTCCCGAACTCCAACCCCTTCTGGGGAAGAAGTATGAAAATTTTCATGGCTCACATCTTATCCATGGCAGGTTATTCTATAGCTTTCAATGATAATGGTCACACTCGGAGAGCTCTTATGTCTTCAAAGAACCGCTCAATGAGTCATTTATTGTTCGAAGTAGGGTTTTACAGATTCCTAAGAGTTGTAACATTGAGACTGCGTCCTTTAGTGCCATCTAGCATCAATTCAAGGGAATTTTGCAATATAATTTTCAATTTTTTGGCTTTACTACGTAAAACAATTATTATTTACGACCCGATTTGCAATATTCGGTTTAATTATCGCACTCTCAATTTGAATTTGATTATTTTAGCTTATCTTGCTCATTATTCATCGGTAGTGTCACATGATTACCACCTAGAGGTGCTGTAGACTTAGCCTTTTCATTTTACAGCTTCCTCCATTGGAACGACTCCTCTTGGTAACGAAATGATGGAAATGATCGGTTTTCTCAGAAGTTATCCCTCAACGTGAGCCAAACTTCAAATAATTCCCCTATTTGGATAAATCTGTGACATCAACCAAAATTGAGCCAAAACTCGAAGGTGCCGAATTACTTACGAAACTCTTGCGAACCGCTTTTGCTATTGGTAGATTTCGTCATCCGAATGATACATCGCGACACTTTCTTCCAAAATCCTCCCTAGCTTATCCTAAGAGGAATTGTCGTGCATATCACTTTGATTCCTGTTTACTTGAATGCTTCCCGAAATCCAATTCATTCTGAGGAAGCGGAATGAAAAATTCATGGGCTCACATCTTATCTCTGGAGAGCTCCCCTAAGGCAATGTTATGTTGGATTTAAAAAAAAATGAAAATAACAAACTATAGTACACATTTTATCTTTGCAAGCATTCAGAGCATGAAGTACTGCTTACGTTTCAATTGAACTAATTTTAAATTGAGCGAGCAAATTTTTGAGTATGCCAGCGTTTCAGTTTCAGTATTTTTTGATGCTTAAACACATTAAGGTCAGGTAAACACAAAGTTCTGCGCAGCATGGTATTTCGTTTTTATACCGTTGGGTACTAATTAGCATCTATTAGTTAATTGCAAAATAAATTTAGAGAAGATCCATGCTTCATTGAATCCCAGTGAGCATGGATTACTATTTCCATGTCCTTCAGTACCCTTTGATTTACGTAGAGTGCGATTTGAAATACATCTAAAACCTTTTGAATGCAATACTAGTGCTTCTTTTATGGCATAAAGCAATAGAGTGACGGTCATGCAGTTACTCAAAGCGTTTCGATAAAAAATTCACTGCCAGTCTATGTGGGTAAACTTTTTTTTTCTCCGACAACCACGTATGCGGTTTGTTTAGTAATGCAATTAATATTTTGTTTGTAACTTGCGTTTTGAAGAGGGTTTGCCGGAAATATTTCTGGCCAAAGGAATAATTAGGCCGAGGTAGACGATCAGATAAGCATATATATATATATGAGTATTCCAAATTAGCTTAGCGATGTGATCTCTAGGCTTAGTATATCCCAATGATTGAACTGGTGAAATGCATTCAATACTTCAGTTTCCGATAGTTGATCTGTGTCCTTATTTTCCACAAGCCAACCTCTGAGATTTTAATATATATTTGTATAACTTTGACCTATTAATCTCGTACACTACTTTTAATTATTTTTCTGCAAGAGATAGGATATGCTATGTACATACGTTTAATGGCTACAGTACGATTAGATATACGTTTAATGGCTACATGTAATACGAGATTGGTTTTTGCGCACATGCGCTCTAAACACACGGATAAAATTGATTCCAAATAAGGATTTATTATTTCGATTTCGTAATATTAGTCAAACAGATATGGCGTATATACTGTGCAAAAAAAATGACGGCGAAATGCCTGGCGGGTCTGGGATTACGTGATTATATTTCGTTACTATTACGTTATTATCTGGGATTGCGTGATTCTAGGGTTCTATTACGTGATATGAAATGGAAATATTGAAATCAATAGTATCTGCGCTATTAGCACATGGGAGATACTTCATCCTTAATTTTCAGCAATTTTATGCGTGGTTTCGACTGTGGATGATTTTCCTAGTCATAAAGTTGAAAGCTACGTTATGAAATCGTCCCAGTGAAATGTAGGTATTTCTACTAAGGATTTAAAGTATGATAGTACCGGAACTATCTGCAATATAGGTTCGTAATTTTTACATCCTACTTTATCTGCTGTAAAAATAGTAATTTTGTGTCGAGTTAGTGTAATTGGGGGAGATTTTTTTTCATTTGAAAAATATAGAGATTTAGTTAATATATATCTGGTTTATCCAAATAGAGACTTTGTACTCCAATAATTGTAAATTTTGAGGGTTCGTGTTCTAATTGTACTTAGTTCTCACGAAGCTTGCTCCAGCACAATAAATTCCTTTCTATATTCTAAAATCTTACGGTAATTGCCTTTTAACTTACTTTCCGTGCGAAGTCATTTCGTGCAGGTATCAGTACAATGCCGTATCAAATCAATCTCTTTAAATATGGACTTATCTTAAGAAACGCTAAAAGTAAACACTGACGTCTATATCTCCCTCTCATTTAAGCTACTCGAACCGTTGTGAAGTGAATCGCTGCGGAATACGATCAAGTCTCCGGAGAGAGCGTCTTCATTTCCAATCGCGGAACTCTTCTTCTCTCGAGTGGATGAAAATTCCCAAAAGGAGATATCCGAATTCCGTAATCCAATACCCGCTTCTCGGTGGCGCCTCGAAGTCTCTCAACTGTTTTCCATTTGCTCGAGTGTCGGTGGTGCGAAACGTCTCATCGCATTACTCCTGTATCCAACCCCCTTTTTCCCTTAATCCTATCTTCTCGTGAAAATCCTGCGGGCGCCCTGGTGGAACTTCTCAAACTAACGATGACTCCGGGCCACAAGAATTCATTTAAGCGGAATGTGTTCGTTTGATACCAACTTGTTTTTGATTTCAAATCAAATCTTGTCCTCAGTAATGGCAAACACAGTTGTAATTACCTTCCACTCCAATGTTTAACTTAAATCATTGATTAATGTGTCTGATTTCTCTCTTTCGACAGCCTTTCTTGCTGGTGTTATTAGCGATTTATTGCGTAGTTACGATTGTAGCCTTGTTTTTATTCCAAGACAGAATTATAAAAATTTATTGCGCCCTGTTTTTCACTGTACATAGGCTACGTACACAGTTCAATGTGAGATTTTCCTAATTGAAAATTTAATATTACATTACATTTTAATTACCCGCGCATTGGGTCGTGAAACATTCTTTACTATTCCTAATTTAAAATAAATGTTAATTGGTTTCAGAAGACCCAAATTAGGTCATCCATTCAATATTTCCATCGTTCAGCTTTCGGGCTGAATGAATTGTGAATGGTCCTGAGCACGCTATTTTTATTTATTTTCAAAACTTTTTAAAATGAAACCAATGGGGGAAAATACCTCTTTTGTCTCCTATTAGCCAGGCCATCTGAGCTTGAAGAACTTCGTTTGCCGAGAGAGACGCTAATAGACTAAATAAAACGAATGGCAAACTTGACGGAGGAGTTGGCCGCCAGGAGTGAGTGCTGCTTTGCAAATAGAAACTAAAGAAGAGCCAGGAATCGGCTTCACGGGAAAAGTTATTGGGCAAAGGGGAGTGAGTCCTCCCATCCTTTCCGCTCAATTGAAGAATTTTAATTACCTCCTTCGATCCACTCCACAGACTAACCCACTTAGCCCGACGCCGGGAGTCAATTCGGGCCAGACGTACCTACCTATCCATTCCTACCGCTTTCTGTTCCATTGTTCCAGAAACGAGGGTTGCTTGCCTCATTACTCCCTCCCACTCTTTCGGGCGCTGAGTAATCAAGGTACTAAACTCCCATTTTATTATCCTCTTCCTTCCCTGCATTTCGCCACTGCGTTCACTGTGTATGTTTGGCGAGTTCATTTCCTCGAAGGTATTTATTTTCCATTCCGGAACTTCATTGATGGGAAAATAACACGAGTTCGAAAAAACATGTGTGGTGTAAGTGGTTCAATTACTTTGTAATTGGGACAAATTAAGTCGCCTCTGGGACGTTTTATGATTTGATCTGCTTGATTGAGTACGTTAACTTATATTTATTTTCAATTTTGGGTTATATTTTTTTAAAGAATAGGTAAAGTAAGGGCGTCACATAAATGGTACAACAATTCTGATCTCGGGATTGACTCCGTTCATTTTGGATGTTATATGATGTGATTTAATTGTAAATCTCCCTGTTCCTTATATATGGTGAAGCTTTCAATATAATCATTTTTAAGTGAATTTCAGGATATTTTATCTGTTTTCATCGCTATTTTATTGTTGTAAATATCTTATTTCTGTTCATATTCCTAGGAAAACGACTGAGTAGCATTTAAACTACAAATTTAAAGGTTTTCAGGCCATTTTAAATGGCGGATTATGATTTTATATCCCTTCTGTTTTAAACCCTCTTAAATATTTTTAGGAGATTTCTCTTTTTATCGGGAGATTTTTTTAGGAGAACCTCTTTTTATCAACCGTAACCAAAAAAGCTTCGACCTGAATGAGGAATTTGGTAGAGTAAATGGAAATCGTGGGAGTGGATGAGGTTTCTAGGGAAGAAAATATCTTCAGAATGAATTGATCGAGGAAGTGTAATGGAAGTGGAATATTACCGGGATGTGGTAAGTGGTAATGAAGGAAATTTCGCGAGAACCAATAGGCAGGATGAAGCTGTGTAATCGTAGAGCGCTCAGGGGAAGGAAATGACGAGACGATTTGAGATTGGTCTTCAAATCAAATTGAAAGGGTGTACACTACTCAAATCCGTCTATACGACTCAATTTTTATTATTTTAATTACAATTTGACCTCATATATATATATTTTTTTTAAAGGTAAATATCTGATTATACCAAGGCTGACTGGTATTATGTATGGTACTGGTATTATGACTGGTATTTCATGTGAGTATATTATACAATGTAGCCTATTCGCATGAATCATTGCCACGAAAATATTATGTACCAATGACATCGTTCATTATTAATGGTGCTCCAGTTTTTTCTGCGTTTTAGTTCAATAGGTTCGCTAAAATAGCTATTCCTGAAATATCTTCATAAAAATGTGTGAAGCACCATAATAGAACTCCTCGCCACAGCAATTTGGCTGAAAGCCATAACTTCCCGATTTCTCCGGGGAGTATCTTTTTTCTCGTGGCCCCAGGGGGCAATGGTGATGAATGGTTATGTTCGCGATAAAATCTGTTTCACGGGGTCAATATGAATATTATTAAATTGTATCGATTTGAAAATTTAATATTGGTAAATTTTCTCATGCAAGTTAGTCGTTTCACGTTTAACTATGGCATTGATCAAATTTTGGCCGGTATAAGAATATTCAGGCGTAACATTGTTATTTCGCAGGCTAGCAAGAGTTTTTGTCCAAAGAGCAATTAATATCGATGACTTGGCTTAAAACGGCAGCAATGACTCTGAATTTATTCTTTGCGAAAATTGTGAAAAATTAATCATCCCTCATCTAAGCTCTTTTATTTTCCAATTTAATTTTAGTCTGAAAAAAGGTTTTCAAAGAATCAGAAAATCAGGCTATGTAAAAACCTTTTAATACTTGATATGTGATATAATACCTAATATGATAAATGCTCACCCAGTGATTCAACTCAAAGGTGTTTTGGTTAGTTGAGAGCTGATCTTTGTGGACAAATTTCTTTTTGTGGAAGATTTACTTTTGCTTGTAAACTAGGGGGCTCTAAAATTTTATAATTTGAAATAACATTTTGGGTGTCCCTTAATAGTGAGTATGATATTGTGAATACATTGCAATTTTTCACCTAGGAAGAACCACTCAGAAATGCGCTGATATTTGGTTTGATTGTTTTATAAAGATAATTAATTTTTTCGAAGCTTCAACCTTTGCCTTATTAAAACCTCGAAGGTTTGGAACATAATATTCGTATTCTTCAGTAATACTAATTTCTTTCACGCTCGAGAGTATAAAATCGGGTGATGAAATCAGAGATACTTAAAGAGTTGCCCTTGAATTCAAGAACGTGTGCTCTAAGGGCAAAAAAGAAAATTTTGTTTTCTCATGTAATTTTCTTTAATTTATATAGAATATTTTTTTGATGAATACCCAGTGGAAACCTGGTTCGTATGCGCGTTTGTATTTCTTTGCTCTTAAAGAAGTCTATTTTTTGCATTATCATAAAATTATATTATTTTTAACCTTTATTTTGGTACACAATAAAATCCGTAGAAAATCTTTGACTGTTTTGAACAGCGCCCTTATTCGTATTCTGCCCATCAAGACAATTTATTTCACGCTTGGGACTGTGAGTTCTGATGATAAAATCAGCTCACGCATCGTGGGATGTTAAGGAACAAACGGACTGTAACGACAAAGGGGATGGAAATATTGAGGAAGGAGTTTGGCCGAGTTTGTCGCCCCGAGCAGCCTTGCCGCGGTAGGGGATATATCGGCGCCCTCGCAAGCATGGATCGTGAAAAATTTTATTGAAAACTTTAAATGTGGTTTATGGCGCCATACGAAATGGTCCTTTTGGAGAATATGGACTATAAAATATCACACCTCTATTTTTTTCAGAAAGAACAGCTTTTAAAAAAATCCTAGATATTATTGAAGACGTGCTCTGAAAAATATGCGATTTTTTAAATCAAATTTTATTATCATTGGACAATTTGTACGTGAAGTTTTTTTTTTAACTCGAAGGCCTTTCAATTTCTGGTGCTAATGAAAATTTTAATTTTTACTTAAATTTTCTGCTATTTGGAAATACTAAAAGGAAATAATTAATGAAATCTTCCATTTTTATATAAAATGTTCGTAAAGGTTTTTTTCTTAAACTTTAAGGGCCCTACGCTTGAAAAAGTGCCACGGGAAATTTTAATTTTAGCCTTTTATTCCATTCTCCTCAGGAATACTAAAATGGGTTGAAATCCTTCACTTATTATTTAATGAAAAATATGTATGTTGAATATTATTTGAAATTAATGCATTGCAATCTACAATAATACCCATTTTTTATCCTCGGGTGTTTTGAACGGCAGTGATTCGTATCGAGCCAATTTATTCCACTTATGGAAGTGTGAAGTCTGGTGAAGAAATCAGCTCACACTTTTAGAGGGATGTAAGCGAACAAACGGACTAGAAAGGCGAAGGGGCGGATGAGGAAGGATTCGAATCGTTTTTGTCGTCTCGCGAGAGAACACCCCCGCCGCCGCGCCGCCGTGGAGGAGGAAAGGGGATAAAGGGAATATATATATATATCGGCGAGAAGAGTTGGACTGCGAAGGGATGGGAGGGGGGCCAATCAGGCGGAGTGAAACCGCAGCTTGCCTCGGCGGCCATAAGGCCCGCTGCAGACGCAGTTACGTCGGAAACATCTGCGGCCCAGTTCCCATGTTCCTCTTTTTGCCGCACCACCCTCGCTGGCGCCCTCTCTGCATCCTCAATATTTACCCCAACCCCCTCCCTCCCTCCTCCCCCTCCCGGGCCTAATCCACTCCATCTCTTCAGTGTCTCCCCCCTCCCGCCCATGTCATTCTCTCTCTCCCTCTTATCACATTCTCCCTTATCCACCGTTTCCACACCTTCACAATCCCGCCACATTTCAATTCTGCTTAAGACTGCACACGATAGTGTTTCCACGTATTCATTTTACTTGTTCATATAGGTTTTTTTATGGCATTGGTGCGGTTAAATCAATCTTTTTCCGGCTGAGTTAAGGTACATCGTTTAATTTTATTTTTTATGCTGATTGATTATACTATTAAAATAGGACATTCACCTGAGTACTCCAACAACATAGTAGGTGCCTCATTTCTTTGGCCATCGGGGGGTAATTCGGTAAATCAATTGTTTTCATAAATACAGGCACACTTGATTGAATCAGATTCATTTCACAGTGAAAATACGGGTCTCAGACGTTGATATGGCTTCAAATCTTGAAGATTTCAATAAATTTTTGACCGTACTCTTTATATTTTAGTGAGGGCTTAACATATGAAAAATACACTCAAATTTTCGTTTAATATTAAGTTTAGGGATTATTTATGAGTTCCCGATCTATTATTATATCAAAAAATTCCTTCTCCTTGTCCGTCCTACGGCTGTCTACGGCGTTAACTGTGCCGTATTAATAAATGGTTGGCCTAAGGTCAAGTTATCTACGCACGCTTTTGCGTTGAGTATGCGATCTCATTATCTTTTTCAAGAGGTCCACGAAATTTAGGACAAGTTCTCTAAATGCAGACTTTTTTTGCGTGACACGTTTTGTGTGAATTTTTCCCTCATTTTATTATGAGTTAATTTTACATTAAATGCTAATTTTTAATCTTTTTTACCGGATAACATTTTTAATTTCTCTTTTTGACTTATTAGTTCTTACTGAAACAGCTGAACTTGTTGGATATGAGCAAATTGAAATTACTGTATTGGTTAGCATTCCTAAGGTCGTGGGAATGAGCTAGTCTCGATGTTTGAGATCTGAATTGGAAAGGCTATTCGGACAGTGAAATTGCAGTAATTTCACAATTACATCCGTTAAGGTACCGAAGCGTCATTTTCCTCTGTGGAAATATTTCCACATTGTGAAAATAAATCCAAGGAAGAATTATCTATCACCTACAGTTAATCAATAAATTATGAACGGTTTTAATAGATTTTCGGTTTTAGCCTTTAAGGTAGCTAAACGTTTTTTTTCGCGACAAGTCTCTTTCCGGAATTTCCTCTCTAAGGCACACAAACGCAAACGTCCGGCAATCAATCGACGAGCACCGCGAGGCAGCAGAAGGAAAGATGCCGCGTTGCCTGCCGTTGAGCACCTCCGAGGGGGAGAGAGTGGCGGAGAGCGGCGGGGCCTCGTTGCACGCTCTTTATTTACCCTCCGATTCATCAGGAACGACAGATGATGAAACAAAAAAAATCATGAAGATCTTAAAATTAAAAGCACTGCAGGAACAAGTGACTTTGTACGCAGTCACGCGCACGGATGCAAAGTTAAATACACCAAAGGATGAGAATATTTTTTCATGGCGAACTTCATCCTTTGGTGTATTTGTCTTAAAATTACTTTTTTGCCTTCAAGAAACCAATTTTTGTGCGAAATTCCATTTTTTCGAGCAGGGCATTTGCACGTGCTAGTAACATTTCATACCAAAACAAAAAATTCACACGTGTGTATTCTCATCAAAATGGACGCTTTGGCCGTGAAAGGCTCTTTTTCATTTTTTTGTTTTTTCTAAAAGTATGCATAGGAGCGTGGCTTGGGCGTTGATCGGTGCACAGATGTCGAGAGTGGAAACATTCAAAATTTGGGGCCACCGAAGAATGATGAAGACAAAATGGATCGACCGAGTGAGTAATGAGGAAGTGCAATGAAGTGTGGGAGTAAAGAGAAGTCTTCTAAAAACCTAAATGAGATGATGGGACAATTTAGTGGCCACATTATGAGGCATAACCCCATGAAAAGAATCTAGGGCAGGTGGAAGGGAAGAAAGGCAAGGCGCAGCTCCGAATGAGTTACATAGAAACAGTGGCTTAGCCAGGAGTTTTGCTGGGGGGGGGGTCCAAAACGAGGGGGGAATTTTTTTTTTAACTGGGTGCTACGTTGAGGATTTTAGACTAATTTTAACGCTTTTCATAATCGAAAAAACTTCATTTTTCAAAGAAATCTTCGGTAAATTCATGATTTTTCAATATTTGGTTTTATTTTGTGTTGCAAAGTAAGTGTGATTTCATATTTCGGGGGGGATCCGGACCCCCCTCGCTACGGTACTGCATAGGGCAGGTTATTAAGGATGTAAAATAGAAAAAAATCGTCGCTATGGAAAGGCTAGCTGATAGGATAGAGGAATGAAGAGCTGCGTCAAGCTATCTTAGGATTGTTGACTTATGATGATGATGAGGCTGCAGCCTAGCGAGCAGCCTGTGAGAGGTGCAAAGACCATCGGAAATGTTGCAAAAATCCTCGCCTTCCACGAAAAGGATTAGAAGAGAGACAAACGTGCTGGGTATTTTAATATGTCTGGACTGAGAAGGGTAAAAGCCTATTAGCACCCCCTTTACCGCCGTTCCCCGATATCTCCCAGCCCTCTCTCGCGTCCACTACATTTTTCAACCCTTTTCTCCACCTCGAGACGAAGAATAAAAAAAAGACAGAGGGGATGAGTGTGGCTCTCCGTTTTTATTCATGGAGACAAATCGGTGCGGTAAATCGGTAAGGTTGCCAGAAGCGGAGAGTGCGGCAATTAATGGGAAGGATTATAAAACGCTGGCCATGAATCACTTATTAACTCGAAAATATCGCTCCAATCTCTCACGCTCCGTAGTACTATTTCCCCGCGGTGTCGTTAGGTGGCGATACGGGCGGAATTACATCGAGAAAGACTTTAAGGGGCGAGATATTAATGGCGGCGGCTCTCAGGGGTGGCAAAGGCGTCGCTGAAATATTCCTCTCGTCTCTCTCTCTCTCTCTCTGCCGGCCCTGAACGTGGGGAGAGTGTCACGCGACGCGTCGGCGCCATCTTTGCCTCGTCTTGAGTCGCCTCGAGCCTCTTAGAGCGAGGGGACTCGGAAAGCAATTAATGACTCCTGACGCTGTTACTTCCCCCAGAAAGGGTTTGAGCCCCAGATACACGGCGAGGCCTAATTTCCGTCCCTCTCCTTAAAGTTATCCGACCGGGAGAAAGTGAAATTTTCCCTCTCCCTGTGCTTCCTCTTCAAGGTATCTCGTCTCTCACGAGTTGAGGGAAATATCTGTTTACAACACTCTGTATCAAAACTCGCCTAGCCCGAAGGGTTTAGCCTTATGTGGACTTGGAAAGTTTCGCTATCGCACCTTCACCTTCATGGAAAGTTAGGACTGGTTAAGGCAGTTTTCAAGAGAAAGATAGGTTTGCATGCTAGTTTTCAAAGTTTAACAAATGTTATCAATGATCATTAAACTTTTATCCAAAGTTCATGGACTTAGAAACTTTTGGTGTCTCACAGTCTGTCTCATGGTTTGTAAGAAATCCTTTGCTTATATTCAAGAACAAGTTAAGTTCGTCCAGTTGTTTATTAACATCATGACTTTGTGAATTTTTCTTTTAAAAAATCATCATTAAAGCTTCGTGTCTCAAATCAATTTAGCCTCATATATACTTAGTATTTTACCCAAAAACCTCATAATTATTAATATAAAAAGTGGTGGATATAATTTTCAAAACAAATTCTGTAAAACAATCTGTGCGAGATTTCGTTCATTTTTAAGTAAGTTTCAGCTAACGAATCTTATTATTTTAGTCATCCAGGATTGACTTTGCAAGTTTTTCAAATAAAATCAACGAATAAGTAATTAGCAAGTTTTTGGAGTTAACTCTAAAAATATTCCGTCGTCTTTAACCGCAAAATATTTAATTTTCTAACTAGATCTTTTCCTTCAGAAAAGAGGCTTTCGCAACGTCACAGGATTAAGGACTCTCTGCCCCCAATCCGGTCGACCCGAAAGCTAATGCTAAACGACTCAACTTCTTAATCCCTTACTTTGCTTAATCTCGCCTCTCTCTCTATATATATTTTCTTTTTACAACTCTCAAGAATAACCCACCACTTTGCACCGACACCTCGGGTAGGAAGAATAAAAAGGATTCAATCTCTTTAACCGTCTCTCTCTTTCTCCGAATAAGGTCCTTTTTCTTACTGCGTTCTTCCCATTATTGATTACTTGGCGAGGCTACTACCTCGCCGTGGCAGGCAATGTAAATAAAAATGTCAACTCCAACGAAAATCCCCAAAAAACCTTTTTGCCTTATGGAGAACTCCTGCATGTATGCATAGGGCTGCTTGATATGAAAGTCCTCGAAAGATATGAGGGAATGGATGGAGAAATAGAGGTTCTGTAAAGGAATTGAGAGTTTTCGCTTGGAGAAGGAAAGACTAGAAAGAACTCGGAACGGGATAAATGGTAAAAGGTATGGCGACGAAATGGAGGCAAAAGATGAAAGCAGAAAAAGGTTCGGGTAAGGAATGGAGCTCTAGCCCGACTACTCATGCATATAGAGGATGCATAGGCAAGGGAAAGGAAAGGCAACACGATGCGACTCGACAAAAGTTTTGGGCGGGGTAAAATGAAAATGTATTCATTCAAACTTAATTTATGGAGGCAGTACTTTCCTTGAATTCATTTTTCCATGCGGATAAACAATATTATCGCATATAAAAGGTGGGAAAAACTTTTTTCTTGCGCTATGGTTGAGATGCATGGAACGTATTCCATTCTTACTGAACATATTGGCTATTTCTATCATCTGGTGAAGTATAGGGATGCTTAGTCATTCAGGAAATGGCATCGGTAAGCGCATTGTTGCATTTGCATATAAGCGTACATGTTAAACTCGAGCAGCCACCGACCCGCGAGCGAGCTAAAAAGCGGAGCGGAGTTCACGTCACCGTTCGCCGGTACGACCAATTTTGATTCCGAGAAATAAAAACTTTGCCAGCAAGTAAGTACTATCAGTGTATGAACTATGCTATTTCTAAAGGATACGTTGTTTTTTTAATGTGCCCTTTTTAAAAGTGAAATTTCGAAGGATTGTGAAAGGAAAACATTTTGAAAACCATTCCAAACATAGTATTGTCGGGTGTTGCCCGACGTTTAAATTTGATCTCAGCCAAAGATATTTATTTTAGCTACTGTTAAATGCAAAAAATATCGTGTACATTGATTTTCGTTCAAAATTTGAGTGCATGCATTCTAATGTCACATCGAAAACCCCTGAGGCACAGCTTTAAACTAAAGAGGTAAATCGAAATTTTCAGGCCCTCTTTATTTACCTTTTCATTATGAATTACAAATGGTATCTCATGGTGCAGATTGGTCTTACTTAAAAGATAATCAGTACTACTTCTGCTGTCGAATGGATCGCTCAAAAAATTACTCGAATCGCAAGTATTACGTTGACAAAGATCAGAAACCCGGAGAAGGCAAGCCAAAAATACTAATTATTGTTTTCAATTAGGCTTTAAAATTTTCAAGTTGTTATAACTATCGGAAATGTGGATAATTGCATTAAATTCAATTTCCGTTCATCTAATGTAATAAAGTCCGCAATCCAATATCATTCGTTTAATTGCTGATTAATAGCAAGTTAATTAGGGATAACAATACATTAAACAATTTTGCCTTTTATAGATTAAAAACGAATATGAATTCGTATTTATTAGCTCAAAGCATACGGGAAAATCGTCATTTGTTGGTATTTTACTGCGAACAGCACCGTTACGGCTCTTGACCATCTTTTTTCGATTTCGAACTATAGTGCGGCGGTGTCTGAGGACATCGCTTAGCACTAACAAAATGTAAAAAAAATAGGCTTTCTTTTATGCATTGCTCTGTTCCAGGAGTAGAGCTCTCAGACCTACCGGCGACGTCACGAGTGTTTCCGACAACTACACTTGACCTATCGACAATCCTCGTGAAAAGAGTGACAAGCGTCGGAAATGGCAAGGTTCTTTCCTCACCCGAATCCCATTGTGTGTGTAGGGTTGTCACGAAGTTGCCACTGAGACGGTTTCCTGCATCATGGCATATATATTTTTTTTTATCTCCCGTAAACAGTCATAAGTTTTCCTAGCACAGGTGCAGCTCCTTGGAGCCACCGTCGGCATGAAATACGACTCTCTGAATGGGCAGTGCCTTTCCCAAAGCCGATGCCGGGAACGTCAGTTGCTTCTCGCGGAAGAATAGGGAGCGGGTAGTGGGATATCGGATTAACAAAGTATCCGTTGTTTTTACGGAGGACGCAGAAATTCTGAGCCCTCGGAATATTTCATCCGAGTGCATCCATTCGTTACGCTTAAAGCAGTCCGATGGCTTTGGCTCCGCTCCAGATTGTACACGAGAAAGGGGCTGGCGGCGAAGTAAGTGCTAGTAATGAATTGATTTTTAGGCATACATGCGGCCTCCTTCGGTGGAACTTCTCTTAAAACAGCGAATTACAGTGTGGTATGGGATGGAGTGATTTGTCACAAAGCCATTACAATAGTTTCTTTGCTCAATTCCTTTTTCGCACGAGCATGGATCCTCTTTTCAATTCTGCCTAAAATTATCATTAGCCTAATTGAAGAAGGGGTGATTGAACTCGGTAGGATAACTGTTTTTATTCATTTTCTTGAGTTTTGAAACCTTAGTTGCTTTCCTGTGTTTTATTCAAGGCTTTGATTAAAACATGGCACTTGAGAAAGTAATGAAAACCGCCGGCTGGTTCTTACGCTCGCGTGCATTCCTTACTTCGCGTTGCGTTTCCTTGCGCCGTTGAAAAAGTCAGAAGGAAAATCTTCACGTACAAGTTGAGTAGTATCGTTATTCGTCTCTAAGTAGTTATGCTCAATGAACATAATGGCGGAAAAGACGTATTTTCTCTTATAATAAAATCATCAACGTAATGACTCTTTTTTAAGAAATACTGACTAATGGAACAATAAAAATTTTCATTTACACGAAATGTATAGTTTATGGTCGTTGTAAATATAATGATATCTATCCCTTACCCCTGACATGCTGCTACGTATTTTTTCGGAATAGGAGGAAAGATGATCTCTGGCCCTATAATTGAAATATTTGGAATTATATTAGCCCGTAAAATTGTTCATTGATATCCACATCATCGTTTCCTGTGAGAAGATTTTCACAAAAATTTTACCCTTTAAGACATAAAGGCGGTAGTGGCGTACCCGGATTAATTCGAGAATAAACGTGCTAGTAATATTGTTACCAGTTTAGACACGCAATAATCCTGTTCCATGACTGAGCATATGAATGGTGTCATCTGTTCAAACTGTCACTGTTGATGTCATGCTGAGAAGTATTTAAAACATTAATTATACATCAAAGTTGAAGGAATAAATATTTGGAAAAATATCAATTTATTATAGGGTAAACATAGTTTTAAACCCAGTGCTACCGTCTTAGCAGTTCGGTATAGTTAAGTAAGCTGTTTTGATAACCCTGAATGCGGTCTTTAACTATCATTAGGATTGTAGATGAATATACCTTATGTTTATTGAAAGCAGCTACCAATTTCATATGTTCTGGAGAATTATTTTTTCATACGCTTGTTGAATAAAAACGCAAGCACCACCTTTTTCACCCTCAGCTCTCGTTCATTGAATAAATCTACATTCAAATCACTTAACCCCCTTATCGTCTGAAAATGCACATTTTCGAGGATTATAATGCATTTTCCACGGGAGAAGAGTGGGTAATTAGGAGTCATTGCCTCCGAGGCGCCCTGTAAAACTGCGGCTTTGGCTCCAGTCCAAGTGAGAAAGGCGCCTCTCTTTGCAGTAAGTGGATACAAAAGCCGCCCTCAGCCTCGCCTTAATAGAAACTCCCGTCGCGGAGAACTCTCTGGCCTGTGGATGGGGTGATCATAATGAGGGAAGTCTCTTCGGCAAAGTAAAGAATTGCATTCAGTCCCTAGATACTATCCGCATTGAAATGCGTGAATTTACGTCGGTGTTGAAAGGGCATAAACACTTTTTTTTCATCCGCAAGAGAAACAGCTGAAGACATTAATTTTAACGGGTACTCGAGAATGGCTCTATTAATACCTTTAACGAGGTATTCCTTGCAAGTCATGGAATGTTTTGTGGGCTTGTACGTTCTCAAGGAGTGATAAATTGGTAGGAAAGTAGCTTTGGATCAAATATTTTGTGAACTATGTGGTCTCATAGTTTGAAAGTGTTTTCTTTTTTACCTCTGTAATTAAGGTCTAGACGGAGTTTATGCAACTGTTGTAGGTTTCTCTTAGAGAAACTCTATTATTTGAGTGAAAAATAATTTTCGTGATTTTATTGAGTAAAAACAGACCAGGTTTTTTACTTTGTGATGATGTTTTACCTTCATAAAGTATTTATATTCTCAGAGAAAGATTGTTGCTGATATTAAAACGTATATTGACTTCATTATTATTCTTACGGAAATATATTGAAGATTTTGGCGCAATCTTTTATCTCTCTATTTTTAAAACGCTTAGAACACATTTTTTCTATTTATGATCAACGTCCCACGCCCAATGTGTTTTACCAAGGAAAGATGCCTAATCATTGTTAATTTCATTAATTTATTTAGCTACTTAAAGTGCAAATGGCTAGGAAAAATTGTGTTGCGGAGCATACATTTTTTTTCGTAACTTGATAAGATAATCACCCACTATTACTGCAACACGCTCGGGAGCACCTGTCTTCACCCAGGTTTTACGCTCAAATTGCCATTTCGCGTCCACGTATCGCTCTTGATGATTTTCCTCTTTGTTCCCGGAGATGTGCGTAGCGAAAGGGTTAACAGGATTTTCGCACTGAGCCGAAAACACGTCGATTCATCAGTCGGTGCGGAAAAAGGGGAAGGTATAAAAGGTGCCAACAGTTTGCCGCCTTATATTCGTCCTTAATTATGAAAGCCCTCGCGTGGTGAAGGTGGAGGACGGAAGGAAGAGAAGGACGGTAAAAGGAAGGGAAAGAGTGGGAAGTAGCTGGTGCGGATGAGTGAGGGTTTGCAGGAGATGTCCTTTTGTCTGCGGAGTCTCAAAGAGGGCGCTTATCTCCACTCGCGTGAAGGACGTCCTTAGTTCGAGGGCCTCTCCGTCAAAGCGGCGAATCCCCACGCATTACCTACAACCACCCCTCGCAAAGCGAGACTGCTTCTCGTCGTTCTTCAAAACTCGCGCTCGCACGAAACGGTTGGAAACCTAAATAAAACTTCATCGGATCACCTTGCACTTCTCCTCTAGAGAATTGTATCTTCTTCGCTTTTTTGAAGAAATTCTTATAGTTCCTGGCGTGATGAAAATTTTCTACTGGAATAAACACTTCAATTTTAATAACTATCCCAGTAAATGCCTATTATCATTGGGTTGATTCTATTTGCTTATTCTTACATGACACTAAATAAAATCTTAGGGAGAAATAAATGGGTTCCATTCTGATAATCCCTCATCGTAGATGTTAACTTAGTTTTCTTGGCTGCAACGTGTGGTCGCTCAGCATTCAAGACAAGATGGAGGGATGGAGGAATTATGTCGTGTATATTTTACACCCTTCCGGTAAAACGTAAGTAAATGCATTGTCAAATAAAACGAAATCTTATGACCTTAGGGACAGAATTCCTCAAAGGGATTTTTTGACAGATTGAGGGCATGCTTGCGCGTGTGATAGAGTTGAAAACCTCATTCGTTTGAGGGCGCGGTAGATCTAAATCTCTCTCTCGCCGCTACTCGATGCCAATGAAGTCGCTCTCCTCTGTATCGCACACCTTCATCGAGAGAATGAGTGAAGGTACGTTGAAAAGAGATCTCATCTGGAAACGGGAGTACCCTCGCGACGCCACCCCGTGGAAGACTTCACACATTTTAAAAATGAGAATAAATGAAAATATAAACAAACGCGCAGAAATGTGCGTCCCAAGGTCTCCCTCTTTCTTTAAATTTATTTTTTCATTAAAAAAAAACGAGACCATCCTATGTCTCGCAGGTCCCCTTCACCAAAAACCTCTTCAACTCCTCACGGCGTCCCTTTATACCGGGATGGAACAATCTTGCGGTCGCTTGAGGGTGTGTGTGTGCTGAGACTGTGGAGGGAAGTAGAGAAAAAATAAAAATCCTCAGTTCCTTCTTCGTGTTGTGCAAAGTAAGGGGAGCAGTGGAGGGGGAGGAGAGGGTGGTAGCCACACGGACAAGAGCGAATAATATGGACAGAGAGAATGCCTGGGGAAGATAGTCTCAAAAGGGGGGTGGCGAAAAAAAGTGAAGCACGGGGGTGCGGACGGGGTAAATATGGTCGGGTGAGATGCATGGAGGGAGAGTTGGCTGGGTGAAAAAGGTTAAGGGTTCCAGCGAGTCAGGGAGGTTGGCAGAGGGGTTAAATAGTGAGAGTTGGGTTGGGGTGGGGGGTGGTTGCGGTGAATCTGGTCGTAGAGGAGGGAGAGAAAGACAGAGAGAGAGAGTAAATGAGTGAGGGGTGGAGAGGAAGAGTAATTAAGCGAACCGCGAGGTGGAGCAAGTTTCGAAATGTGTTCCGGATGATAAGGTTTTCATCCGCGGTGAGCGGCGTATGCTTTGCAGCTCCTCCCCCTCCCCTTTGGCTGTACCCGCCCTCCCCGGACTCCATACCATTGGATGGTGTACATTCCTCTTCAAACCAGCCCCTCATCCTCCTCCCCCTGTCTCCTTCAAAACCCCCCTTCCTCCTCTTCCATCCTTTGAAGTGTTCCATTTAGGAAATTGCACGCGCCGGAGGCTGCTGCTGCTTCGGGAGTATTTTCTATTTTTTTCTATTTTTTACAGTAGCTCCGATTACAAGCTCCTTTTTTCAGACGCAAAAAAGTAGTTCTTTTCTTTACTTCGGCTACTCTCTTTCCCTCTTTATTTACTTCATTCACTCTCCTCTCTCTCTCTCTCTCTGAAAAGGTGTTTTTGTCGTGCACACGATGCCCTGCACATTTTCTTCGTCTTTTCCTCCTCTTTTCCACGTCTCTTGATTCGCATCCGATACACCATTGCTTCGCTAATCGAATGCGCGTTGCCGTGCAAGGTATCGGGGTGAAAATCAATTGGCACACTTTCGGTCGCTCAACGAAGCAAGCGCTTAGTAAGCGGAAATTTCTGTTTTGCACTGATCACCACGCTTCCGTGTTTGCTGCACTCAAAGAATAATAATGTTTTTGAGATATTATTGGGGTGAGGACTGTAATAAATTTATTACAGTCCTCACCCCAATAATGTTACCTATTCGGTCGCATGCAAGTTACTTTAAATATTAAATTATGATTTGAAAATAAAAAATTGAAATTAAATAGTGGACGAAAAAACTTTTTAAAGATTTCTAATTTTAAAAAGTGCTCGTTTAGTTTGAACTTGAAATGATGCATAGAAATGTATATTAAAAATTAAATTAAATGTCAAAATTAAATTTAAGAAATTAAATGTAAAAGTGATTTGTTAGGATATGACTGTCATTAAAATACTCTACTGTTCACCGAATTTAAAAATAAAGTCGTCAAAACTTTCTACTTTTATAGCTAAATATTAGCTAAGCTGAATGCGCCTATTCACTCATGTGTAAGCATTAAAATGTTTTTGCGTGATATTTGGTAAATAAACTGGACGTTGGGAAGATGCCAAAGAGCTTAAACAGGAAATCGAGAGAGCGACGATTGAAATGAGAAGCGGTAAAGAAGGATGGATATGAGACTTAAGTAAATGTGAGCTTCCTTTTAGGCCGGCGCCAGAAAACGAGCTCATATTTTCGGAACTGAGGGAGGAAATATCTTCCGTGCCTCTTTTAATAACTTCGTAATAAAATTTTCGTTCTCCAAACTAGACTAAGAAAAAATTGAATGGCGAGCCACTCTTTCGGCATACGCTTTGATGTGACCTCATATACGCGTAAAAAATCTTGTTTTCTTTGTGCTCTGCATCTCATGCTTATTTTGCGCAGCATGAAAATATTTTTACTGCATGAGAAATATCTTCGAGTGTTTTAGAGCGCATTACTGATTACTAATTGGCACTGTTATGCTCCGTGCTTCATTGCTACGAGGAGAATATTCAAGGAATGTACTTTAGGGATCCTTACTTTTGCCAGATATTTTGGCAAGAGCCTAGTTTGAACTTGTCTCCTCAGTCGAGTGAAATCACGAATACTCGAATACTGAGCAAAACTCTTCCTCTTGAAGTAATTACACTTGAAGAGTCAGAAAATATAAATTTTTTCGGTTCAAAGCGTTGAAAGGGGCTCAACTGGTACTTTTCTTCTTGGCTCTGGAAGGTGCATGAATAAATATTTTCAAAATGTTTGTTAACTTTATATGTTATATCCTTGTATACTTTTTATGGTCTTAGACTTTAAAAAAGTCCTCTTTTCTCTGCGCAGAAAATTGAATTGAAAGTTCCTCGGGAGATTACGAAAAGCATGTGCCGAGCATTTGTGTCTAAAGTTTCGTAGTTCTGCCTTCATCCTGTCGGAGCTCAATTAGTTAAGTAAAGCAGTTATCCTCTTGGGCGAAGGAGTTAGATAGTTGTTTATTTCGTTGACTACTTACTTTTCTCCAGTACCTTTTTATTTCAGAAGCTGGATTTCCCCATTTGTAGTTTAATTTATTTTTCTAAAAGGAGCGCTAACACATCCAAAATAAGAAAGAAAAGGTGGCAGGCCAGATTATGTTGCATTTTTTTAAATTCAACTATTTACTCAACAGAGCTTTAGCAGTTTTCACGAATTCATGTCGAATTTATTTCATTCAGATGCTGTGTATAGTTCTGTTAAATTATCATTCTCTATTATACAAATTAATAAATTTCGTAAAAAACAGATAACTTTTCTAAAGTTAAGTGAATAAATTGAGATAAAATTTTTCTCCACTCTTTGTTCAGCATCCTAGTTTACTCCATTGATCTATGTCGTATGGGCAGAGGTCAAAATACGCTCTTCCATCATCACTATAAGTTATTAGTGCACACGTTTAGACATGGACGGTTTCGCAAACTTAAGCGGATACATCACTATCGTTCGTTGGTATTTATTATTTTTTTCAAGTATTAATTTCCCACGTGTCACGCCCTCATCTATAAATTAACAGTTTCTATAGAATTTATCAAAATGTCTCCGTATCTCTAGTCAAAAAAATATTTCTGTGAAAATAATATGCTAAAATATGAAAAGCGAAATTGTTTCAAACGACCTATTCTACATTCCATATTAAATTTATGGTTGTAGTTTAGATAAATGAGCAATATGCTTGAGGAAAAAACAAATATCACCAATTGAGTGATAGATATGCGTATATTCGTTCTCGTAAGTTGAACGTAGCGGTAACCAGGCCCGAAGCACGTGAATTAGATGAGTCTCGACGCGGTCTATCCATAAGTCGCCGATTGTGCAACAATATTCTTCTGGAAAGAAAAGTGCAGTGGGCATTGCCACACCAGGGAACCGAAGGGTAACTAACGCATTCCTTTCCCTACATCCTGTGATTGGATGAGGTGCGTGGCTTCCAAGGACGATGTTCCTGCGCTTGGAGTTTCTCTTCCGTTTTCCGAGAGCGGTTTCGCACGTGAGAGAGGTGCATTCTCCTCAGAGTCGCGCATCGTTGGACAGACGGAGATAATCCGGCCACCGTCTGGTCTCCTTACCCCCGGTGCGGAACCGAAAGAAAGCGAGGAGTAGGTAACACCGTTTTGACTCAATCGCTGCTCTTGCACATGCACCACCCCGCCCATTTAACTACCCACCGCTTGCGCCGAACCCGCAAGCCTCTGTGGGAATTAAACGCTGTTGCTCCGCCAGATCGGAATTTCCCCACCCTCTTCCCTCCTCTACTAAAATACTGCACCAACCTCTTAATAAGCAGAGACCTCATAAGAGAGATAAGTGGACTGTATATTTTTTCCATAAAATAAAAGAAGAATGTACGAAATCGCTTGAGTGGCCACAAATAACTGTTGGAATTTCGCTCACTTCCCGACTTTCGTATATGCAACTGCTACTTCTCAATACAATCCCCCTGAGATGGATTTGCCAGATAATCATACCTCATTTAACGTATTTCGCAAAGCAGTGGCAACTTTTAATTTAATTAAGGGCTTTCGTTTGAAATTAATTTTGAAGGCACGAAGAATTGTTACGTAATTAATAACTTGTTCTTAATGAAATCATCATTTTTGAAACTCGTTTCGAGGAAAAATATTTCTTTTATATTATATTGTTTCAATTCTATGAACGCACTCGATATTAGATCTTTGCTTCGTCTCTCTTTTCTGTCTTCTATCAGTGACCGTTTTTTTATTGATTTTGAAAGGTTCTTGCATGTTGAAAAATCTATTTTTTTCTCGAATTTGATGATATCTCAATGCTAGGGACTCCTATTATCTGCGCTCTATATCTTCCAGTTAACTGGTAAAAAACTTAAGATGTTTTCTGAATGGCTTCAAAATATTGAAAGGACACAGTAGTAAGAAATTAATTTTTCAAAACGTTTTTCAACACAATTGCTCTTATTGCAATATTATTCCCATTCAAAGTTGTGTACCGGTTCATTACAAAAAGAAAATTGTGCACTTTTGTTACAAATTAAGTCATTGCAACTAAATCATAGTGGAAATGACTTGATTTCTAATGTGTTAGAGGTAGCGAATCATAAGCAAGAAGAAATATTGGAAAAAAGGTAAAGTGGTCCATTTTGTTTAGTTAAAGATTACTTTCTTTCCAAAACATTCCGTGTGTGCATATTAGCTTTAATTATCATTGATTTATCCAATAACTTTTGGTACACTTCCAAAGAAATCTCTATCTCACGCTATTTGTTAGCGAATAGATATCGCGATCACGAATCTGTTTCCGAACGTGCGCTTAACGATATTTCTATACAATTCATTTGCCTCTTCTCGTATATCTTCCGTGTGACTGATTTCATTTATTTTGTCGGGTGCTATGCATGCAGTAGGAGTCCCCTCGAGAGGTAACGCTGAAATGGAATATCGTTAAAATAGCGATTGAGGTCTCTAATGGATTGATTTCGCCGAGTTCTGGCTTTCAGACATTACGGAGTAAATCGCGTTACCTATCTATTCCTGCCAACCCGCATCGTGAATCTCGCTCTCTTTCAGCAATTCTCCATATGTTGTCCACCGGACAAATTGCCTCTCGGATATGCAGTCTGTGATATCGATCCCTTTTCGGTCGAACGTTCCAGAGTGAATTTGCATGCGTATCAACTGAACTTATCAGTCTAGTGAGTATAATGGGGCAGAACACATGGCTTGTTGCAGCCTAAACTCAGGTTCATTGACTCAATGCGTTCGCTTCAAATCACAGAAGCCATCCATACCCAGTTGAAACTGTTGCGCAGACAAAGTGTCTGTATTCATCTGATTACTTGCCGATGAGTCCTTCTTACTTTGAGTCCCTAAGTGGAAACATTAATCAAGTTTTTCGTTTATATCATGAGAATCTGCATTTCTTTGCCTTATCATTTTGATAAATTTTACTCTTTTTCTTTGAATGGACTGAGGGAGGTATCGACGGAAAACTTTGAATGGTTTCTGAGTGATAATAGAGACACTAAGTTTCGATTAACTTCGGAATTTATTTGAACTTTGTGAACCACACGATTGCGAGCTTTTATTTCCCAAGAGTAGGATGACTCTGGTAAGGTGGCTATTAGTTTGGAGAAAAAATGTTGCAGGCCTGTGGTTTGCCGATGAAAGCGAAAATTTTAGTGATGAAGGCAGGTTAATATCTATTGAATAAGTTGGTGATATTCATGATAAAATACATTTGAAAAATGGTACGAGTAAATTCTCTATATTTTACTGCTTTTGAACATTTTTTATCAGTACCAATTGTTGAATACGATATATGAATGAAAATATGATTATGTTCGAGAAATGACGTTTACTGCAAACTGTAATATTTGTGTGAAGCCTAAAAAATCGCATCTAAAATCTATTTTCCTGCCTCATTGTCTAATTAATAACATTTTCTGAAAATAAATTAATGAAGTGGAAGTGAAACTCAAATTGTGGCTTTGGAATAAATGGGAATGTTCATTAAAATAAAAAGAAAGGAGGATCTGTAAAATTTAAGCATTTTCAGGATCACAAGTTTTTATCGGCTATAATTTTAAATAGCAAGAAATTGAGCATCAGGATAGAAATTAAACCCTCTCTTTGTTGGAGTAAAGTTACAGAGTAAGGTTATTCAGCTTATCGCGTAACGGTTTTTTTCGTATTTTGATTGATCCGAGCTTTATTTTTTTCACCCATCCAAAATACGTTGATGATCGTATTCTTCATCCACATTCACTAGAGTCTTCGCATGACATCTGTTACTTGAGTTCCGTATGTGATGTTTTGCCAATCATTCCAACAATCTGAACGCCGATGCTTCTGTTCATTCCCTTGGCGGGCAGTAAGCCATCAGGATAATGATGAAATTACCATCGCCGGTGGCAGGTGGACGGTGAAAGTTTTCGTGGGTGGCAGTGGAAGAAATAGCCCCTACCCCTCCTCACGCTTTAATCCCCGCTCAACCGTATTAGATGATCCCCTAACCCGCTCCTCTACACTAATTCAATCATGCCCAATCACTTCTCCTTTATTATCCCTTCCCTTATTCCTCTGTCTCTGTTCTCATCTTTCCCTCTCCATTCACCCAGATTCCGTTTTAGTTCTCTTTTCTATATTGTCAAAACTTTCTTCTACGTTTGTAACACGATTTCTAAGCTCAATTTTAAGGCTTACAAACCTTTTTATCCTCATTGTCATTTCAATTCATCGAAAAATAATAAGTGGTATTTCACCAATCAGGAATAAAACAGCTTTTCTCAGAAATTCTAAAATGCAATTATTACATAAATGTGTTAAAATTTTCGTAAAAAATTATTGTGAGGATCTTATGTAATGCTTTCAGTAACTTTTAATGCGTAAATCTTACCCCTTTGTTTTAGTGTACGTCCATATTTTTTTACCAATAGAGTACCATAATTTAGTCTTATTTGGTCATTTTTGTAAATTTTGTCGTTGTACATCGAATCGATGCACCTTTTCCTCCACTCGCACAAAGTTCATATCCTTCAATCCACTTGGCAATTACAATTCAGGTCCATGTTATCATACTTCCTCTCGTGCTACTAATACGTGTTTGCTGTTAACAATTAACGTGTGGGCTGTTTTGTGCATTCCTCCCTTATCAACGACACCTCTCGCTTCCTTTATCCCTCAGTCTCACCCATCCCCTTCCCAAAATTCCTTCGCCAAATCAGTACCATATTTAGCACCTCCGACACACCCTTCTTTCATCCCTCCAAGTTTGATTCGTTCAGTGGATAATCTTTACCCTTCCTCGTTCTTGAGATCTCCTCAACTGTCTGTCTTCCTTTCGAGGAAAAAAGGGATTAGGGAAGGAAAACGGTCACTCATTTCCCCGCTTTTCTGTCTCCGGCCTTTTTAGTCCCGACTTATCCACGCCCCACTCCCTTCAACCCCTATAAAGCCAATCCCTTTATCCCGTCAAACTCCCCCGAAAAATTCCCACCATTTTAAAATCAACCTCCCCCACTACCCTCCCTCGTAACCCGACGCAGCCAAATTGCCATCCGCTATCTTTCCCGGGGCTTGCGTCGCGGTTGCTTTATCGCTTCCCCAGATGGCATCACCGTCGTCGGCGGGGTGTTTCGGTTATCGTTGGCTGTGAGCAATAGCCGTAATGGGATAACAGGAAAAAGAGCCGGCGGATGAAGCTTGAAGCATCGTGATGGAGAGGTTAGAAGGGGGTGGGAGTATGAGAGAGAGAGAAACAAAAGGAGATTACAGCGTCAAAAACGGCCAGAAAAACCCTCTTCCACGTTGATAATCCGATTGTAAAAATGCACCCATTAGAGGTAGCGCCCTGAAACGGCGGTTTTCCCTCTGCGATCCATTGAAAGAGCTCTTTAAATCATTTTTTAAGGCGCGGTAATCAAAATGAAATAGTTTTGAGGGCGGCTTTGGGAAGAGGGGTTGGGATTTTTGTACCGTACGGTCTGTATACTGTCGCTGCCGAGAAAGCATAAATGGAGCGTATCGTGCAGACAAAATCAAGGCTGTGGTAACTACATGGTGACCACTGTCTCTATTTTGCGACTTTTTTGCTCTCACTCGTCAAACATTTTCTTTGCTTCAATATCTCGTTTTACATTCTAATTTTCTTTTATTCATGATTTATAAATAGTAATTATGATATTTACGACTAGCAGATTGAATCTTTTCAGATCGGAATTGTAATAAATAATATTTCGTAAGTGTAAGTTAAATGAAAGATAATTTGACTAATTCAATAGCATGGACTTCATTAGTATCGCTTTAGTGTCAACCCTTTATTCCATTATTCTGTGGATCAGCCTATGTTATCATGTAATATACTCTTCAGCTGTTGGGAAGTATTAATGGCGTAATTTATTATAAAAATTATCGATAAATAATGATAGGAAAATAGCTATGAAATTATATTACTGTATTTAATAAATCGTTAAGGCCCTTCTCAGTGAGAGCTTGTTGTTAAATGATGATTAGGATGACCACTCGTGATTAATGTCTTACTTGAATAAATATATACAGCTTTTGATTAAGTTCGACTTTTTTTCTATCTAAAAAGTGCTTTTGGATGATATTTTACGTGATCAGTAGCACTGATCGATAAACTGCTTGTTTATTGATATTTTTGATGACAAACTCACCAGGGGCCATCATTTTTTTCATTCCTTTTAGGCAATCTATACGTGCCATTCCTTGTTGCCCTGAAATCCAATCCCGTGCTTGTTTTTATTCCCAAGGTCCCATCTCACATTCCATCGTTCCCTAGTTTTCCCCAGGATTCATCCCGAAGTTTTTTCTCTCTCTCTCCTTCAACAAATCTGCTCCTGTAGCTCTTTTTCTTTCTCTGCATTTCTATCTCTCTCTCTCTTTCCGGCTCAAAACAGTCAGAACACGGAGCTATCCGTTAATTCGAAATAAATGTGATTAGCTTCTTTCCGCCTGCGTCATACTCCAAGGGAAAAAGGACCCTTGTCTTCCTCTCCTACCACCGCCACACCCTCTCCTTGCTAGGAGGAGGAGAAAAATCTCATATAACCTTTTAGTGGAACGAGATTAAAGCCACCAGTCTCCTCCGAAAAGGAATGGGTTTAGCGACGAAGGGAGAGGTTTGGATGAAGGCAGAAGAGCGGAGAAGCTTCGGAGTCTGAGGAAAGAAAGGTTCGGAGCAGAAAAATACTTTTTTATTATTACCCTAGAGGAAAAGGCAGTGCTCTCAGGACCGTAATGTAATAATGTCATCCATGTCTCTCACAATATCGATGCTCATCCCTTTCTTTATTTTCAATTGGATTACAGTCTTAATTACGCTTTTGTCTAATAATTATTGCATTCCGAAAGGATCATTTCGTCAAATCCGGTTATGCATTAATTAGTTGCGATTTAGAGGGAGCCACTAATTTGATTCCACATCTAAAAATAAGTGAAAATTTTTTAGAAGCATGAATTCCGTTTTTGTGCTTCAGCGAACTCTATTATTTTAAAATAATTCAGTGTTTTTTGTATGAACAGTGGATTCTGGTTCTATCTATGTCTTTCTGTTGAGATATTCTGTTTATCCCTGAATGCTCCCTTTTCGATTTGATCGTTATAAACACGTAATCTATAATAATTATGGACTAATTAAAACTTATAACGCCACGAATTTTCGTGTTTAGTACGAACTGACTTACAGGCGAATGATTGCTTTTATGCATTAATGCTCCCACGGCGAGTTATTAGAATAAAATTAGTTTTATTTTTTCAAGAAAATTGTGAATCATCATATTTCAAAAGGATTATTCAATCTTGCTAAAAAAATCTTTACCTTAAAAATGCTGTGGTGTTATCCTATTAATGCAGTTAGCTTTTGTGTTTGAATCCAAGCCTTCGCCAATTAATACAAGTTACCGATTAATTTCAATTTAAGTAGTGATCATAAGCCAGGCTTCTAATTCAGGTCTGTTATATATAGATGTGCCTCTTAATATTTTAACTTTGCAATAGAATATATTTTGCGTGGAAGAGATAATTTCGTAATCAAAATGCCTAACTCTGATACAAAATAGTTTTTTGTCATAAAAGGCCGCATGACTGACCAAAATCGTCTTCAATAGGTGCCACGAACCGTAGATGAACTTATTCAACCTCTGGTCTCTCTACTCTGTGGACGTTGAACTCGATGGATGTATCATTAATTAGCTTGGTAGATTCAATAAAAAGTCACCGTAATAATATGATTGTTGTCAAGGCGCACATTGAGCCTCACACATTGAGCCTCAAAATTTGGCATCATTTGTCTTGCAAGCAAAATGGCACGACTAATTAATCCCGTGAAGATATTAAGAAGCATATGTATTGGCATTACCCAAAAGCGTTTCTCTATCCGATCATATGAGATAAATACAATCAATTCCTCGAAATTTTCTATGATACAGCGTGAACTCCCAGAAAAAGGTTCATTGGATATCTCACTGACTGATATCCTCGTAAAATGTTCTCTGTAACGCGTTTGTGTTTCAAATTAACGAGCTTCCATGTGAGATGGCTGTGCAGTCTGCTGGAGGGGTTGGCGGAGACTCATTTGTATTGCCTGACATGGGAAAGGCAGACTAGTCACAGCTGCAGCCGAGATGTATTCCACGGTGGAATTGGGGATTACCCGCTGTATTTATGACAGAGTATGAGTAGAACGCTTTCAGTCCACCTTTAAGGGTTCCATATTTTAGTCCGTCCCCGGCCTTTGAAAATTTAATTCCCTTCGCCGACTCCCCTGTACATCAACTTGTCGCTACAGCTATTGTAGCGAAATCTATACATGGTCTTATTCTTTATGTGGCCGTCTTCAAAATGAAACTTTCGCCAAATTCTTTGGATATTTCCTATGTTTTCACGTGCCTGTCACCCAGAAAACCATCAAGTAAGGGAGAACAACACGCCAGTGTCCAATACTTAAGCAACACCTATTCCAGAAAAGAATAAAAAGCTTTTAATAAAGCATTGAGTTAACTATTCAGATGAAAAATTAAATATTTTGACTGATATGTAGGAGATAATTTTTCATAAATGCAGTAGTTCTCTGAAAACACTTGTTGAACATAGCTAAGTTAGTCGAAGTTCCTAAAATTGATTCCATTCCTATCAATACTATGTTTTTCTTAATTTTAGTGATAGATTGAACTTTATCTCATAATATACGATTGATTATTCTCTGATTTATTGAATCGTATTCTTTTTAATATACTAATTAATTAATTCACTTCCTTAACTTCTAATAGCACTAATTGCATATTTTTGATAATTAGCCTTTTCCTACAATTTATTCCAGCTGTTGTAGTACCCCAGAGAAAGATAATTTACATATGTTTTTTTTAGTCAAAGCGAGGTGACTACTGTTACTGTTGAAGTCCCGTTTTGTGTGATTTTAAACGTTAAGAAATGCGTTTGATCCTTGGTATCATTCCTCCGCCGCCAATGTTGAGCTCTCAGCCCTGACCATTTCTCCGCTAACTCTCAGAAGAATTCGCTACATTCCCGCCGATTTTACCTCACCTTGCATTCCCTGTATGCCTTTGTCTCCTCTCCAAGGAACGCCTCGATTCCCCAAACCCTAATCGTCGCCCGGGCCAATATCACCCTCTTTCTGCAATTCGCAGGGGCTCTTAATGTCGACTCCGGCGATCAACCAAGACGTCTTCTCGACGCTGCTGCTGCTTGCAACGCAATATCCGCGCCTCGGGTCGACGCAGGTGCCACTCTTAAAAATAACCTTTTGGGGGAGGAAGCAGCCTTCTGGGGTCTTTTCTCTCTTCCCAACTATCCTGCGAAATTTCCCGACACAACACCTCCCTACGTCTGTTCCCTCGCTCCCCATCACGCATTTTACCCTCCCCCTACCTAGAATTCCCCGTTGCCGTCGTAACCTCCAGGGGTAGTTCAGCCTCCTGGAACGCCGCCGGGAGAAAACGTGATAGGGCTGTATAAGACAGGGAGGGGGGGGAGGAAGTCCGTGGAAAATGCGTAGTTTGTTCTACGATCGCAGGAAGAACTGTTATATGCAGGGGTACCTCCTTTTATGTATGGTTGGCCCCTTGGTGTGTTTTCTATGCGGCGATAGATGGTCTTTTATTTAGGCATCGGTAAAAATTGGCCTCTAATCGGGAAATAAGGAAAGTCATTTTTTGTCTTTCTGTGCAGAGGATGCAAATTAATTACTACTTATCTCTTGATGAGGGATAGTTAGGGTAATAATCGGTTCATTTTGAGTAATGATCGTATAATGAAGTACCGTTTGGAGTAAAGTAACGGCAATGACATGTATTTTATAATATTTTGATACTTTCAAAAATTATCATGGCATAATTTCTTCTAAGGTAATCAGGAAGGCATTTGTGGATTAATTTCAAGAAGTCTCCGTAACTAGTGGGTATGATTAAATACTCTCCTGGAATCTATCATATTTGACATAATCCAAGTAATGATGCTAAGTTTTAATTGTTATTCATTTACCTTCTCCAAACGTCTCTCGGAAATGAAGGTGAAATAATGCAAAAATGTTTTCACAACAATTTTCTTAGTATTTGTTTTCTAAAAATATTTTGAAACTATTATATTTAACTGTAAAATATTTACCAAAGTTATTGCTTTGAACAATTAAGAAAAATATTACGCTTTTTATGGCGAGAAGCGTAAAAATGGGTAGTTTGTTCTACGGGAGCATAAAGTATCGTTATGTGCAGGTGTGCCTCTTATTATGGATAGCAGTGGGTCCATGGGTGTGTTTTCAGACGGGGCGACAGATGCTCCGGAGCTTAAGCTGCGCCGGCTCTTCCTGGAGACCACACTTCCTTCCCACCCTCTCTCTCTCTGGCCTCCTGTTTATTGAGAGGTCCTTGTGTGACAGATGGGCTCCGCTGGACGTCTTAATTTGATCGCTATCAAGACCACTCAAACCTCTCAGCCAGAATTTATCGAAGAGCTCAGAGACAGCGTGAAATTCGAGTTCGAAGAAAAGTACCGATTTCCGTTCCAATTCCTTCCTTTCATTTTGAAACTGATCGGTAATGATTGTTTGATCATCGATGGTAGAGGAAATTTTGGTGGTCCATACTATTTTCGAATTTTGCTGTCTTGGTGGAGTAATATACATGTGAGCAAATGAGATAAAACATGTATTATTTCTATTTATTTGGCATTAACATGAATACGTCATGGTTATGTGGATAAAATCATGGAATAAGGTCTTCAATAATGATTGTATAATTATCTGTGCATTATTTTGAAGAATTCAACCCATTTAGTAGTTGTTAGTGATAAAAGTATTTTTCTGATATCATTAATTTCATTATTTTCTAAAATCGATCCTTTACAGAATTGAAATATTTATTATTCGTAGCGTAAGTGCAGCGTGATTTTTACTGTTCGATATTTTTGTTTTTTTTTGCCTTGAGAAATATGTTTATGCGTAATATACGTAAACTGCATGGGATTGCAAGAGGGCGAAAAAGAAAACCATCACTAACCTCTGTGTAAACGCTTATTCTAAATTCTTCAACGTTTATCACAAAAAATTCTATTGTGAATGAACCATAAATGAATTACATATTATAAAAATTTTATAACATGGGAAGAGAGCTTGACTATGATGAACTGGTTCCCAGGGATCAAATTCGTGCAAGTTCCATTTGTGGGCTCTCTCTGAGTATCCCCAGCAAAGAAGTGGGGTAGTTATTTTCACATCAAAACATCGCGAAAGAAGATAGATAACCCAAGAAAAAACAATTTATGAAAAATGAACCCCTTACGCTGTATTTTGCATATCCAAAAACCAACGACTTGGTTCGAATTGAACTGTAGGCAAATCTATCAAAAACAGCCCTCGCGAGGACTGCAACCTGAAACGCAGGCGTGAGTGATAACCACAATTAGAACCCGGTACCCCCGCGAGGACAGCCAGTACTCCTGTATTGGAGCCAATTTAACCCCGTGAATGTGATGCGTTACGGGCAGGAAGCCGATGACACTTTGTCGCCCCATTTACAATAGCCCCCTCTGGTGACAGCATTTATCCTGAAACAGCGGCAACAGCCCTGTCGCAATGGACGCATCTGGTCCCCTGCGCTCCCCATGCGATATCCCTCTCCCCTAAAAAATACCCACACCTCACTCCACACATAACAGCAATACTCCCCTTCTATTTTACCCACTACTCTTTCCCCCCTGCCTCATCAAACTTCCCAATCTATCCCCTCACCCATTTTCTCTCTTCCTCGTTTACGCACCTATCAAGGAAAATCATCCTTAGGCCATTTGGGGTCCTCAGCTGCACATCTTACTCGCGGGGAGGCCAGCGGGACACCCATCTCCGCTTTTACCTTCCACATTTTTCTCAATCTACTCCTGATTCTCTCCTCTACGCCTAATTATCTTTTTGTTTTCTCCTGAAATACACTCATTTTCCATTTTCCGAATAACGGTTAGGAAGAAATAGCTTCTTAGTAAGTTGTTTATTTCCCTACATATTTTGATTAACTGTCTACTTTTTATTTCTTTCATGCACCCTGGAGCACCATGCGAGCATTAAAATACTTTTTACGTCGTCCGTGACTATTCTCATGAGTTAACGTTTTCTTTTGGAGATAAAGAAATATGGGGCAAAGATTAAGCTTATCTGACTATACGGCAGGGTCCTGCAAATTTGAAGCTTAATTTTTCTTGGATAGCGCCATTCAAAATCAGACGTATTTGCGAAAAGAAAATTCTGAGATCGAGTAAGCATTAGGTTGATTTGATATTTTAATTACAGTATTCAATGAATATCAGTTAAAAATACTCCATTTTTGTAAAATATCGAAAATATTTGAAAAAATATTTATTTCATGATGTCTTTTAAATATCATGTCGCCAGTTCATAATTATTCGTTGGTACTTAACTGTTTTAAATATATATAAATATTAATGTATACCAATTCATAAAAGAATAATATGATTATCGTCAGCGAAATAGGTGTCACTTAAAGAAATTTAATTTGGAGAAAGTTACTCTTGTTTGCACTATTGCGGTGTGCATGAAAAAATTTGCTGTAAGAAAAAGTCGACGTCGCTTTAAATTATAACTTGCACCTCTTCTGAAATTTGTCATCCCTTTAAATTTAATTTAATTTAAATGGTCGTTATGTTACGGCTAAGTTTTTTTTGCATTCTGCACGAACTGGCCGTATATATTTCCTTCATTGCACCCTTTCCTCTTTTGGGGCCGTGTCAGTATTCATTCCGTCATCCGGTCTCCCGCACGTGCTTCGTTCGCCCCATCCCTCCCTATCCGACAACACGTGTCCACACGATCCAACCGCATCCCAGGCTTCCGCTTAAGCCACTCCCAGTGTTCATCTGTCCACTGCATAGTTATTTCCAGATCTATGATTTTTCTTCAGCTATTTTCCTAGCTATACTTGTTTAGTTAAGTCGTAATTTTTAAGGCTGAGGTTTAAAAAAATATTTTTACCTATGTAGAAGTGTTTTCATGTTGTTCAAGAGGATTAATGCGTGTTTAAATATTGGAGCATTATAAAAATAGTTATTTATTTCCTAAAACCTGTTATGATCTGCCGTGAGGTCCGGGTATCTACGAAAATGCAATCCATCGAAAGCATTTTTGTGAAGCGCCCAGTGTTTTAGAATTCATTGCCCAGTGTTCCCAAATCTACACCCGAAATTTTATCTATTGCAATTTGATTATCACCCGAAATGCTACTATTCAGCATTTTTATTGACCAGATTTTGCAAAAATAAGTTTGCTTCGTTCATGTTTTTGGGCCATTATCTGTTCTTTTTATTGAAAACTAATGCAAATACTTTTATCTCCTTTTTCTTTCCTCCTCATAGCATTCTAACCTCTCCTATCTTTTTTTCTAAACGAAGGGTTGTTAATTGCGTTTGAACAACTCGTGAAGGGAACGATGTTTTCGGTTTAATAATTCTTAATTAGAGGAAGATTGAGAATTAATTTATTCAATACCACAATTTGCGTCTGTCGCCCAGTTCCAATAAAATGCCTAGTGAATTTCTGAAAAATATGAAAATCGGCGGATATTAATCTATTTGTGTCCACTACTTGCCTTAATCATCAGGAAAATATTCGACTTCAGTTCTCCTCCATGTTCAGCCGTTTTATTGCACGAGCACACAGTCTGCATTTGAGGAAAGGAAGCACGAGGGAAGATTGGGAGGAGGATGCGTGGAGGGTAAATCGTTGATGACGACGACAACATGTGTATGTGCTCCTCCCGAGGGTAGGGGGGTTAGGGAATGCTTTTATTGCTCGGCCTCGTGTGCGGTCGGTTTCTTGGGGTGGAGGGAGAGGGCGTTTAGTACAACGAGGACGGATGATACCCACATACGCACGCGTATACTTAAGCGTGCGGTGGCCGCGTACGAGTGCGAGAGAATTGTTTGAAGGGAGGGTTGAATGGGTGCGATGCGTGCGCCCATATCGTTCTCTCGTTAAGCGGTCCGGCCGGAATTGTGATGGAGGGAAGGAGGGAAGAAGCGATTTACCTTCCACCTCCTCCCCCATACCGTACCCTTTCTTGCATTCTGTCCCTTCCACTCTACGATGACCACAGAGAGGGATCTCAACACTTATGGGTATAAGAAAGCATAAACATAGATGCCTTGAGGTTGGTGGAAGAAATATACGAATAAGCCCGCCTATCACGCAGACTCTGAGCAACATTTTCAGGTGAACTTCACTCTTCCCTTGTCAGCTGAGCATCGTGAAAATAAAACGCTGACCACATGCAATTTCACATTCGATTTTTTAAATCTCATATATCGAGGAATTCCAACGATTGCGATATGAAACTTTTACATAGATTAGAATAGCGAAGGAAGAGTGTTAGCTCCTCATCAAAGACGGTCGAAAATGTCCGAGCAATGTCGGCGAAACTGTCGTCTACGAAGATGGACACACGTTATGCATATACCGTAAACCTCTCCGTGAACTCTTTTAGTTTTCACTTGATTTTGTATTTTCTTGTTATCTGGTCTTCATGTGGGATAACATTTGAAGCTCCAACCACACGTAACACTCAATTTCAGGGCTAAGTTATTAGCCTCAACAAGGCTCATTTTGTCGCGTATTTTGATGGTAGTAATTGCTCCTCCCTCTCTCCCCTTCCTCCTCCTTTGAATCTACCCCTTGATGGCCATACTGCTCTCTACAAAAAATGCATTTCCCTCAGCCCTCCCCGAGAACGATTAAACCCAACTCTCTCCCCAGTATCGGCCGATTGTGGACAGTCACTAAAAGAGGGGAGAGTCCAACCGCATATATCCCATCATTTCGGTTACTTCTCCATTTGGGATCGTCTTCATCGCCGGCTTGCAACTCCATCTCACGCTATCTCTCGCCGTCTTCAGCATCTCCTTCCCCCCACCTGCTTCGTATTCCTCCCCACAAGGGCTCCATCCGTGTAGCGTTCGTTTCGTGGTTGGGTAAACTGTTTGCATTTCCTTGGGGAAAGACGACCTTCGCTGCGCTCGAGTCGTCCACTCGATGTAGTATTGTTCAAGATTTTGTTCTCCAGCGTAAAAGTTGATCACGTGTAGGGTTTGCGGTCAATTTGTAATCCATTGATTGGTTAGAGCACTCTCACAAATGAATTTTAAGGCCTCGTCTCTCAGCATAGCTTCTCCGCATCTCTCAGCATTCTCAGCATGCCTATTTCATCAGCGTTTGGGTGAATTCAATTAAATAATTTTCGTATTCGCATAGATATTAATGGCATTCGTGACTGATATTCGGGATTCCAGAGCAGTTTCAAAATTGTGGGACCCTTTTTTGCCGTCGAAAAATTGTGACTTTCTGCCATTATGAAACCCATTTTCTAAAACTCTAATTCTTACGTAATGCTGGATGGCCATTTTAAATTGTCAATCTTCATCTTAGTAGTATTCAAAAAGTCTCCTGCTAAGGTAATCGGTGATTACTAACATTGCCGTGTCCGCCACCCTCTTTTTGCCTTTTTCACTCACTTAATGAAGTAAAATTAACTCATTTGTACTCTCTATTATTTCCCCGGTGGCTCAGATATTTCTGGTGCTGTGGAATAATTTTATATTAATCAAGTAATTTTTCAACTAAGGACGGGTTTTCAAGTGATTAGAGCAACTTTATCGCGCCGTATAAAAGGCTTTAACGGCACTTGGTTATGTCTTAGCCCTTGTGAGACATCGATCTCCGTGGAAGCCTATTCATCTTCATAATGTTTCCCTCCTTTTCTCTTAGAGTTTTCGGCCCGTTCCCCTGCCACTCACCTTTAACAACCTCGCAGTGACCCATGTCCTCATACCTTTACCCCTCCCACATTTACGATCCCACCTCAGACTTCCACGATGGCGCCACTTAAAACAGACCTCTTCGCGTTTTACGCATTGCGCTGTTTTGAGATGCGGGTCTAACGGCATAGGTCATTAACGTTCGCTGAAAAGTCGGGAAGGATGGCCCGGAGTCGACGGGAAGAGGTAAGTAAGGAAATGCCGCTCCATAACCTCCCGACGTAAATCCTACAGCATCGTTTCTCTTCGGAGATTTCGATTTAGGAGCGGAGACCAATTGATGGTCTCGTGCGTCTATTGGAATCTCTGGCAGGTAAAAGTAACGCTTATAATTGGGTCGTAATTTTGAGAATATTCTGGATCATTAGTCGATATTCACTCTTTTGTTTTATTGGCTCACAAGAAACTACCTCTCACTGTGCTGCGTGTGCATTTCAATATCCATTTTTTCATCCGATAATATGAGACTTAGCACTTTCTCTCGCAACTTTGGAATTGTGATTTGAGATTTTGTTTGCTTTACTCGGGTAGGGTATATGCCTAAAGGTAGCGTCAGAGCACAGGTACTGCCTCTTATTTCAGTCTATGATGGGTGGAGATAAGACTTGAGTCTTGAATGCTATGTTATGCTATGTCTGCTATGAATGTTTTATATCTTAAAAAATCAACTTTTTTGATTTTGTTTTGGACGAACAGCCTTTTTCAATTGAATTGTTAACAATTCACGTAGTTCAGTTTATACATTAACTAAAATGAACGTAAATGGCAAATGACATACCATTGTAACGATGATCTTGACCTTCAGTTCTGTGTTGGATACACAGGGGTATTCTCAGAGATAGACCCATTTTCAAAACCTCTTATTGATTCTAGGTTAAATCCTGAATGAACAAGCTTCAAAGTTTTCACTACGTGTTACATCGATTAAATTTAATAATTGGTGGTAATTAATGCATATGAGTTTTTTGAAAATGGGTCCATCTTATAGAATAACCCCGTGTACTGGGTTGGAATTCACCCAATGCGGCAGATAAACCATAGATCCTCATCAAGGCTTCTGGCTTGTAAAAATATGACATCTTATGTAAATAATTGCGTTGGAAGATGTGCTTAAATCGTAGTCGGTCGAGAGGAAGCGGTTGAGGCGACCAGTTTCCGCCCCATCCGATTGGCCCCTGCTATTTAATCACCGCAAACGAAATCTCCATCCTCTTCGGAAACAAAACATCTCCTCCAAACCCGACCCGCATCGCCATCCATAAAAGAAAGCGGTCGCTCGCCAATGGATCACGCGCCAGCGCGGTAATTCTCTTTGCCCTCGGGCGGTTGGCCCCTGGCGGATGCGGGGCGAAGGTCGTGCCTAGCTGATCCCCTCGCCGGCCCCTCTCTTCCTCCACCTAATCGTTTTCCTGGGATGAATTATCTCTCTCTACCCTACTCCCTGCCCTCACTGATCGGAGAGGTAAAAAAAAATAGCTAGACGTTGGCATCCGCAGTGGATTAATGTGTTAGATCGATGTTTTGAGGCTGCTAATGGTTTTAACGGTGGATTGTTTATGTAAAATTTTTATATTGAGCCGTAAATACGGTTGTTTTTCTTCAACGGAGTGGCATATTTTCGTTTTAGCTTTTTTTAGCCTTGTTTTTCCATTAAAATCCACGTACGTAAGCTTAATTACTGTTGAGTCAGCACGCCAAAGTAGCATACAACATTTTTACACATATTAAAAGGTATGCAACGAAGGAAAAGTCATCTAAAAATCATATCGATTTATTATTGTGCCTGAGATAGTTTCGCTTCAGTGTATAATATTTACATCTTCATCATCAAATTTTTCTTGAAAATTAATCGATTACGTGGTAATTTTGTGGTTTCTCCATAGTATGCGTCGGTGGTCCTGTACATGTATTTGGTGAACATATTTTTGGCATATTGGAGCCTGTAAAGTCTTTATTTTTTGTCTTCTGGTGCCTGGAAGTCATGCATTGTGTAGCTTCTTTTATTTTTAGGAAGACGAGAAAGAAGGGAAAGCTGGGAGAATTACTATTTAATTACTTAATATAAAGTTTGAATTGTCAGTATGTAAACGGCTGACAAAGTTCGAAGTCATCAGCGTCGATACAGAAACGATAGAAAAAAATTCGTATAAATTTTAATCCTCTCGGAAAAGTAGTATCATTTCAATATATGTTGAAGTTTATATCGTACAACTACTGCAAAATCACTTACAGATTACAGAAATGATGAAGGAAGAAATTTTAAAGGTAAAATTTTCTTATCCATCAGCTTAGATTTATATTTAGAGCCGATATTTTCACGATGTACATTTACGACCTTGAAAGTCGCCGAGTTGCCCTCTTAAGTTTTGTTGCGCTATTTAAAAATAATTTTTTTCCCTCATATTTACTTGTGCTGCCATCCCTCGTCTCACCCCGAGTGCTGTAACTCTTGCTCTCGGATTAAGTTCAAAAGTATCTTTTCCGTGCGTACGAGGGTAGCTGTTATCGTAATCACCCAGGCAACACGTTTATGGTCGTGTGTTCTTCCATCGCAAAGTTTTTAAAGCTTACGGCTGCTTCCCCTACTTTATGGTCCATAAACTACCGTCGTTACGTCAGATTGTTCTTCTCTGGTTTAAAATGCAGTTGCAAATTGCTGCAAGGCGTAAGTTTTATGCGCTCACGTGACGCTAAAGTTATCCAAATTTATTGATATTTTCCAAAAAAAAATTGAGGTACTTAAATTTGTTCTCGTAACCCTTCACGATAACGCGTCGTTACGCGTATTAAATTATCTTCCTAGTATAATCTTTTGCAGTGGCACATAATTGTTTATATCATGAAAATAGTGAAATAGTTACGGCTAACGACGTCAGTTACTACCCGAAAGAAATAAAATAAAATTAATTAAATACTTTTTGTGCCTCTCAATCATTCAGTTTTATTTCTTCTTGTGATTTTATCTCTTGGTTCCGTTTACTTATTTCTTATTCGTTGACGTTTTACATTTTCACCACGCCTAAAGTAAAAAATTATATACCTTGCAATTCTTTCGATATAAATCTATTGTAAACTATTTTTTCAGGATGTTATCGTCCAAATATTTTTCTCGTCTGTCCGTACTTCTCCTGAAAGTACACGCTCGTTAAGATTTTGATATAATACGTTGCTTAGCGATGCAAATAATGACCAAACAAAGAGTCTCGGGTTGTAATTAATGGCCGTAGAGAATTTGGGTGGCTACGTCTCCTATCGAGCAGAAAAATGAAATGCAGTAACGGGCGTGTCAAGCAAAGAGTCGCGGAGCGTGTCTGACGAATGCATGCGGATGAGTCACGTTTGCTAAGGCTGAGATGTTTGACAGTGCGCATGAGCTACACGCAGGCAATGCAGTGTAGGTCAAGCATATTTTTAGGTGAAGGGATCTCATATTATTGAACAGATAATCGATTGATGTATGTGCAAATTGGAATTTTAAGGTGTTACTAAGTTCAGAGAAGGTATTTGAGTATGAAATTAATGCGACTTCGGAGACGAATAGAAGTTATGCATGGCCTCCCACACAGCTAGAATTCAGCTTTCCGTCAACAAGTATAAATTTCAAGCAACGTTGTGAATCACTTGTTTCTTTTTGCGCCGTATGGGTCATATTATCCATAAGTTATTTTCATTTATTCGTTGTTGAAGCTTGTGCGGATGCCCGTTATGGTTATAAAAAACTTTTGGACGATGTGGCTCCATGTCTTTCCTTACTAATTGTTATATTTTATGAAACAGAGCCAAAATGATATTAATTATCCATTTCAGATGGTCATGTTTCAAATTATACCTGTACGTTTTTGGTCGTAAAATTGTTGGCAAAGCCCAAGTTGGGAATGAATGGTTTCATACTCTTTTAGAGCATGCTTTATTCTGTTTACAAAATATTCTCGGCTCTTCTTTGAGTTTTGATGCGTACACAGAACCATGTGATATATGCGTAATCTGTGTGTACTTAATTTTAGTTTTACTTATACAGTCAGTTATAAAATTATATTTAGCATGTTTACACGCATTCATCTGTGGCTCATTGGAGTAGTTTCCAGCCACTACTCCGTAATGGATAAATATTGTTACGAGGATTATTACATGTGCAAACTTAGGTCTATCATTAGATTGAATCAGTATTATTTATGAACTGCCTTTGGTTTTAGTTTATAATGGGTTATTAGTATTAAAAGTATTAGACGATGCGAGAGTGGAGTGAAGAGTCAACCAAATTTCAGGACTTCGATGCTAGATTTTCTATTAACATCAGACTTACTCGATGTTTCTTTAATGTATTTTATCGTTTCATAAACACGAGTACTTAGGAGATACAAAACCTCACATAACTTACTTTGGTTAAGCGATGAGATTTTTTACACCCCACCGGTGAGCTGAATTATGTATGGTTGATTTCCTTGATCTACGCTATAAATTTCTGTTTTATTATATTTTTCAACCCTGAGATGGGGCGAAAGTGTATTGGCTGGTAGGTATATCATGGATTCTCGGAGGAAACTTTTAAGTACAGAAATGCCGAAGGCTGGCCGTCTATTTTTTTCGAGGAATTAGCGATGTCGGGAGGACATTTTGTCCAAGGGGCTCATTTCACCGCTCGGTCATCTTGGCCGTAAAACCCCGGAGACTCCCTCTTCCTTTCAGCACTCCAAAACCACCCACTGCGTCGAACAAACCTGCTTTTATGTTCACCGTCGGGATCTTCTGTCCGAAGTTTTCTGATGAAAGAGGGCGTGGGAGCGAGCGATAATAGATGAAAGAGAGTAAAGAAAGCATCCTGCAGGTTTCAAACGGGTCCCACCGAGGAGCAAAGTAAATTCCATTCTCATGGAAATTTTTCTTCATCGAACCGGCTCCTTAATGAAAAAAATCGTAATTTCCATGGTTTCCGTAGTTTCCAATCGCAATTTCTTGGTATTTAATGGGTGTGGATATTTTGTTTTTGTTTTTTTAGACTTTAACTTTCACCATTTCTTATGTTCAGTCAATAAAGCATATTTCTTATCGAATATTAATGTAATTTTTTGCAAAAAAAACTGTCCTTTAGGGAGTGTTAAGTTCTAAAAACCCTTTTAAAATAAAATCTCACCCCCTCATTGTGTTGCTATTGGTGAAATTCTCCAAGTAACCCTTCAGCGGAGGTAAAAATATTTGTTGAATCGTAAACAACGTTGCTACTTGGTAAAATAGCCATCGAAATTTCATTTATCTAATTTAAGTATTTCAGGATTAACTACAGTGATAACTTTACGGAGTCACCCGCAATATACAAACTGTGCAAAAATTCACAGAGGAAAAATCAGTCAACGCGAATATTTTTTTCTCTGAGGATTTTTCGCACAAATCAGTTATCTAGTTTCATTTCAATAAACAGTCATCTGTGATTGAATAAGCTATTTATGCACTCGTATTATGGTTCTTCTGATTAAAATATTTTTTCAGTGGAGGTCGAGTGCAACTTTGCAAAATTGTATGGGTTAAAAGCTGAAATTATGTGCTGATATATAATAACATAGTCACATGCTTAGTTGGAAGACTTAATTCGGATATAGAATGAAATTAATGATTATGTCCTTTTTATTTCCGGGTTTTAAGTTTTAATTTTAGTAAATTATACTCACAAATACAGTTTTAAATCCAACACCCTCCAACCGGCGGGATTTGAGCCATTGAGCTTCGGTTCAGTGAGCGGTTACTTCAGTCCTCCGCGCCGCCACCGAGGCCAGCACTGAGCAGTTACGGAGAATGGGAGGAAAGAGGGAAGCATGATAGAAAGGAAGAATGGCGAAGAGTAAGAGTAGGTAGTTTTTTGGGGGGTAGGAAGTGAGTGTCTCCACTTGCTTTCTCGCTGGAGTAGAATAGAAAGAATAAGGATAGTGGTGTGTAATGAGGCGAGGAATCCTCTGCTTGCTCGTACAAAGGGAAAGGAGGAGAAGGTTAATATGAAGTGACTCTCCTCGACCGGATGGGAACCCTGCTTTAATGCATATATCGCTCACACACAAAGACTCGTGCAGACTTCTCTCTCTCTCTCTCTCTCTAGGGCCCGAAACCGCTCCTTAACCCGCACTTCAGTGCTCTGCAACAATGGTGCCACGCCCACTTAAAAAACCCTCACTCTCTTCCCAGTCCTCCGAGCGCTGCGAAATGGACGGCGAAGTAATGTAATCCCGGGACAACATCCACGAGTGCGCCCCCACGAGAAGCGCCATCCTTTTGCGGAACGGCCTGGGAAGGGAAAGGCCACAACATCGTGTAAAACGCGTAATACACTGCGCTTTAAAGTGGGAGGTAAGACGAAAGGAGACGGTAATTTGCGCTCGTATTACGACGTCGCGAGGAATGCAAGTGGTTGATTTTTTTCAATTTTTCATGGAATTATTAATGACGATTCACCACGGTGATATCCTGAGGGAAAGTTTCTCACCGGTCGATAAATCAATCAAACTGATGAAATTTTCAGGACAGGCTAACGAAATGAGGAATTTAGGCATAGAAATTTCCAAATACTTATGATATTACCGTAATAGTAATGAAGGAGTATGTACATCAGAATTATCTCATTGATTAGCTAACAACGTTATTCAGGTGGAAGATTGCCTTTTTAGTTACTCTGTTGACGCTGTTGATGCCTATGATAAAATCAAGGCATTGTAACAGGATCTGATAATCAGATTCATTGATGGCATTCGTTTAGTTTATAAAGTGATAAAATTTTACAGTGTTAATTAAACTGGAATAAAAGTTTTTGTGCCTAAATTCCTCGTTTTGTAATGTCGTTTGAGCTAAAAAATTATCGCTGGGAACATGAAGCGTTCTCACAGGAAATATGTCTCTCCGCGTATTTTATGATTTAAATATGATGCTAAGTAATTGTTTTTCTGTTATGGCTTACCCAAAAACATAAATTAAACATTCATTCATGAAAAAAGTTAACGATTTCTAACCACGATTGAGTTTCATAGTGATGTCTAATCATTCCTCTGAAAAATATGCTTCATGAAGCTAGGACTTCCGCACCAGCTGAGAAGGCTTCACTAAGCGAACGGTGTCACGCGTGCAGATTCGCTAGCGAGTGTACGTGAGCAAGCTTGAGACGATCGTGAAATGCGAAGATCAAGATTATGCGAATTCCGGCACGTGGCAAAAAGGAAGGGTATATTAGTGTGATTGTCTTTTATCATGTTCGTCAGTCCAGTACGTCCAGTTGTGCGGGAAGTAGATGAAACTTCCTGGCAAGCAGTTTGAAAGTTGTCATTTGCATCGTTCTCAATAATTTGAATGCGGTCGGTGAGGGTCAATATAAACACATCTTAAATCTCTCCTTCCATCATCTCATCCTTCCCCTAAAATTGAACTATTTTTTCTGTTCCACGCTTAAGTGGATTTACTATTTCTTTAGGAAATAAATCATGTATTTTTAGCAGTAACCGTTTTTTATCCGTAAATACCCTCAATTAGAATATTTGTCGGGGTATCTTCTCTCTAATAATTTTGAGGAAATCCACCTCGTTTAATAGGAATTAATTGAGTAAAGACTGAATTTTACTTAATTTCGTAAGAGAATTGTATTCTTTCAATTAGGAATACTGCGGTATTAAACTAAGGGAAGAGCATAAGAAACATCAGCGAGAACGCCAGGTATAATTTGGTTAGGTTTCAAGAGTAGTGTGGGGGAGTAGTTTCTTAGGGCATTAAGAATACGGCTCGGAGCCGAAGAAAAAGCATTGAGAAATGAAATTCTTGATGGCGCTCGTTAACTAGCGAAATTCGCAGGTCGTTTAGCTAGGCGTAAGAAGTTAGCGCAAGATTCCGAACGAGTAACCTTGGACTTTAAGCCGTAAAGGCAATGGTTATGAATTTCTGGGGTGCTGTTTGGGGCGCGAATGAATATAATTTCTGTCTTTGCTACCTAAATCTCTTAGGTTTTCGTCTCTTTTGTTTACTATTTTTCCACTGAAATTTTTTGCGATACTTTTGATACTTTTCTCGCACAATCAGACCGTTAAATTATCCAAAATAAAATATTTCTTGTTTTTTTCCTCACAAATTCTATTTTGAGACGGTTTTATTACGTATATGCTAAAAAATTTTCGAAGTATGAAAACCGGAGTTAACGAATCCTTTCGTTAGAGATTATTAGTAAACGCTTTTAGTTAACGCTTTTCTGAATTATAGTTATTTGATATAACTAACTAACATCTTACACCGAAGGTTATGGCCGTACCACATTCCGGGTTACTCTTACCAGATATTGTAAAAGCGCCTGTAAGAGTGATCTTGCTTCCAAAGTTTGTGCGTCATTTAATGGTCTGCATCTTCAGAAGCTTGGATTAGTTTCAAAAAAAAGATTCATCGGTCTTTAAAAAAATAATTTTAATAATATGATCTATAAAATAGTGACTTTCCTAAAGTTTTCTTGTTGTAAATGATAGTTTTTTAAGCATGTCATCCAAATGTCATCGTTACTCAGTTTGTGTGTGACTTTCCTGACAAAGCGATGAGAGTATGTAGTCAGAAAATCCATTCCCTCCTCCTGTGGAGATTATTTTAATTTAGAATGACGAGAATCAATTAAGGTAGAGAATATTGAAAGCGTACGTCGCGGTAGTAGATGAAAAATAAACCTGACCGCCGTAATGCTGATTTATATCGCTCAAGGGTCGGTACAAGAGTCCGAGGGTCGCAAGTCAAGCAATTATCCTCGCTCCCCGCGAGGAGGATATATATCGGAGGGAACAAGTGAATTTATCGACGAGTGTAACGCAAGTAGGTCGGGCATTCCCCCGAGGGCTGAGCACCGCTGAATTATCTCCTGCATTCCGTTACACCTTGCACGCTGAGCCATCCTAAAATTTTCTGCTGATGAATTGGTTCACTGGTTCCCATCCAAAGCCAGTAAACTATCTATTCCGACCGCATTAATTAGTATTCGGGCCTATGATAGGAGAACCTCTAGGGTGGAGAGTCGACTTAACTAATCGACCCTAAGTCGACTAAACCTACATCAAAGAACGCGCCCGAAGTCGTTAAGCCCTCGCATCGATCATGATTCTTAGTACCTCGCGTCCTAGTACTTGAAATTATTCAAGAAAAAATAAGAAGTGTTTTATATCTACCATTGAAAATTTGTCAAAAGGGGATTTGTTTTGAGAAAATCCGAAATTATGCGTAATAATTATTTTATGATGCACCATTGTATTTTTTCATGCAAGTTTTGTTCAGGCTGTCAAAATCTCATTGTTTTTACCTCCTTAACTGCCGTAAAAATAATTCAGAATTCCAAACATTACTATTTCTCTTAGATTTTAAACATGGAACTTTATATTTTTTCTAAAATATTTCCTCATCATTAAAAATTTGCAATTTATGTCCACATGGAATGAACTTCCCCCAACGGTAAATGGTAATTATGCAATAAATATCGACTGGGTATTGTGTAACTCCTTTAGAAGGGCGAAAAGTAATTGTGCTTGCAATCTAAATTAGCGTTAATTGATGTTATTCTTCTTTCCACGAATCTTTACTAGGCACTCCTTGTTATGCCGTCATAATTATGAAACATATCTGTAGCTTTTTTCAGCCCATATATGCCTTTATAACTCTGTAGATAAGAGAAAATTCGTACTTTACTCTATAAGAATATTCACATTAACATTTTTTTTCAATCAGTCTTTAAAGACTGACTGATAGCATATGGGAAACATCTTTGCTCATATCTATTAGGTCAGGTAAGAATATTCAATAGGAAAATCCAGCACTCAGCCCTATGGCTGAAATTACATCTTTTTTACTTGATTATATCCTATTCTAAATTTGATTATCCTTTATTTTCAGGTGAGTACACGACCATTGTATCCTCCAAGTATATCATAAAATCAATGGCTTATGTGACTGATTCTTCGTAAGTACCATTATATATTGACATATTTTGCCTTAGATTAAAATTTGATCATTAAATGCTGGTCCATACTTCTAGTAAGGCATTAAACGTTTTCAGAGTTTTTTTATCTTCTTTATAGAAAAGTTCACGTTTATTCCTTTGCCATCCATTCCTCAAATCTATAATTGCATTTTACTTTTGTGCTATAACTATTTCAATATATTTAAGCAATAATTTAGGGAAATGTTTAAAAATTGCCCATGAAACTCGAATTATTTCTATGCTTCTCGAGCTATGTCTCGCATTTTATTTCCGCTCCCCAAGATTGTACTGCCCGCTTTTATTTCCTCCAATAAATTAAGTCCTTTACATTCCTAATGCTAGTATACATTATTTTGCTTCCTCGAAGAAGTACTCCAAGTACTCAAATTAATAGAGAATATGTTATTTTGATCCCTAGCCTAGATAAAATATTGTTTTGTGGATTTTCTGTCAGTACTTTATATCCGACCTTTGCATAGCAGGTGCCCTTTAATATTCATTAGCTTCCTCATAAATCATTTACTATAAACACTTTGGCTAATTTTTTATAGCCTGGAGCTAGAAACAGTTTCCTATCTTATTTAAAATCGTATTTAGATACATATAAGTTATACCTCAGTAATAGCATGCCCAGAATTAGACTATTTAAAAACTGTGCACCGACAATATTTTTTAAATTCTTTTCCCTCTGCGATCTGGAAGTACCCTTAGATACTCACGTATGCGTGAATCCGGCTCTCTACCAAGAGCTTCGTGTCGTATGAGCTAAGCATTCGAATGGTGGAGTCGCTCTCTCTCATTTATCCCACCAACACTTCTTGCCTCTAACTTTCCCACCTCGATCCCTCTGCATACGGCTACGATTGCCAACGCGAATCTATTTCCAATTAAAATGCGTTTGACGAAAGGAGGTGCTAGGTCTTTAGGCTTGGCGCGCGCCGAATGAGAGATGATTTCTCCCTGGATACCTTGAGTTTACCTTGGTAGTGAGTTTCTTGCTAAAACCTGATTTGACTTTCATTTATGTATTTTTATTCAGCCTGCCATTGCAAAATATTGTTTTTTTTCGCAAAAGAGCTAGTGAAATAATTAATGTGCCCATTGAGTGATTTAATCTCTAAATATCGAAACTCTTCTTCATAAATTTTGTCTATTGCCGAAGGAAAATGGTTTCCCTAGATGTAATTAATAAAATTAATTCATTTATTTATTAGAATTCATTCATGCAATAATTATTAGAAAGCGGATTAATTTTTAATAGATAAATTATAAAAGCGGAAAATTGTAAAATTAAAAATTAGAATGAAAATAAGTACGATAAAATCAACTTGAGTAAACCTAAAAGTTATTTTGCATCCGGAGTACGATTGCTATATTATGATCAATTGCACCAACGAACTGTTTTATTTAGTTGAACTATATTTATGCTAGGGAAGTGTGAATCTAGAATTTTAACTTCTGTTTTTAGTTGTTTTAGCATTCGTAACATAGCCTGGCTTGTGGCCAACTGTAACAATTTTCTAATTTTTTATACTTAATCAACTATGATCTATTCAATCAAGAAAACTCGTAAATTTTTGTGTAAAATACATTCAATGACGCTGTTGCATTTCAATATTTCACTTACATTTCCTAAAATATATTCCTTCTTCTTCAAACATTTTATATATTTCGTGAATGCATTTTCCCCCTCGCCTGTGCCGCTGTTCGCTTTGGCAACGAGGTCCATAAGACCGCCTCCCGAGAAGCGAATCGTTTGCTTTAATTCCCGCAGTTCTCTTGCACGCTTCGCGAAATCCCTGCGTAATTTTCGCTTCTCGCCCTATTCCCTGCCTTCATTTCCCCCGCCCTCTTCCCAAGTACATACTAACGCCCTCTCTTGCGGCAATTTCCTGTCTCTGACCCGTTCCCCTCCTCTTTCATTTACACATTTTTTTTTTCTATTTCCACCCTGAGGACTTCACATCTCCCGCTCTTAAAATCTGGGTGTCGGAGTAATCCAAAATCCTTTGGAGTAGAACGGAAATGGATTAAAACTTGGCATGCGCACGGTTTTCGCCGAGGTTCAGGATACGCGAAGGTGCCGAGTTTTCTTTTCACCAGCGAATCTTTCGTTAGGTTTTACGGATTTTTAATTTTATACCTAAATATATAACCTTGCCTTTCTTGGGGGAAAAAATAAGAAAGAAAGGATCTCACCATGGAACCCGCCTAATTTAGTCTGCTGAACAAAGTGAAAATAACATTTAAAGGTTTAGGCGTTAGAGAAATAAGGGGCTGGGATTAACTATTAAGCCTCGCAAGCGAATTTCGGGAGCTTTTAGGTCAGTGAGCCACTACTAATCACGTCGCGTTCCGTCGTCAATTTATTTTGCTTGCGCCGCAACACGAATGCATTCAGGTGAGTGTGTGTAGGTTACCCATTAGCCGGGGTGAGGCTGGCTTGATTTCCGCCGGTTTTGCGTCAAGCTTGGCCACCGCTGCGCATTGCACGGCCCCTGGTGCTGTCGTTCGGAGACGGAAATACAAGCACCAGCGATTTGCGATATTTTTCATTCGAGGCTCCGGGGATTCAGCGCGGCAATGAGGCCTCGGGCTTAAGCGGGAGGAAAACGTTGCTGAAACTAATAAAGACATCCAACCGGTTTTCAGCGATTAAAACTCCATAGGTCTCTTTATTTAACACAATTTTTATCGTGAAGGAGGTGCGGCTTTCATTGAACGCTCTCACGGTGTCGTTATATGTATCTTGAGGCGACAAGATCGTGTATATATTTGGGGTGACGTTGCTTTATCAAAAATATGGGTTTGGCTAGTCGAATTGCTGTATTTCTTGATAAATTTTGACTGGGTTTTTCCCCGTGTTACACGGGGCTGTCATCAAAACGTGCACGGAACTTGTCGCGAGGCCTATCTTTCCACGTAAAGCCGCAGATGGGATTGCAGTTTTTCCGTAATTAGGAGAATGAGTTTCCTTCCTACTGAGATATTGGAGTTCATGCTGCCAAATTCTGTATCCTCAATGTTTAAAAAATGTAGTGATGATTTACTCCAATTTAAAAAAATGAATGATAACTATTTCCAGTGAATGTGTGTCATTTAATATTGGAAGTTAACGTCGTTGGAGCTGCATTGTGTCGAAATGCAGATTAAATTCTTGCATTATGTTTTCTTGGCAACTTCATGGATTTCCTTTATGTGGAGCTTTGTTCGGAAGAGCAATTTTTTTTATTTTAATATCTTTTACGATACAAATTTTGTAAACTCATGTATCAGAAAACAAGTGACTAGATTATGATCTATCCTACGTACACAATGATCTAGTGTGAAATTTTTCTCACAACTTTTAACTCCGAAGGACTGAGTCTTTTCTCACAGATGCCCAAAATTTAGACAGCTGGGTGTAAAACAATATGAATAGAAAAGTAGCGTATTTTCAGCCCCTGAGAGTATCTTCCTCTGATGGAACTGGTTATTAGAGACCTGGAAACTGGATATTCCTGTGAGATGGAGGAGGAACACGGACGCCATTTAGAGGCCAGCACCAACGAGTCCAAGAGCCCCTGCTTCATGGAGTCATATCCCAAACATCCTCACGGTATGCCCACCTCACCTCCTCCTCTCCTCCTCGCTTCTGTGAAGCCTTGTGCTCGGCCACCCCCAACTCTGGCTAATTCAACCCTTTCACTTAAAGCCTTGTCCCGTCCCGTCACCCATTGGAGCTCTTTTTCCTCCGCGGGTGTCCGTTGATGACCCAACGGACGAGGCTTTTCTCTTCATCCCCATCACAGAGGACACGCAGCCACCCGAGTCGACCTTATGGGGGTTCATTACTACAAGGGAATTCCTCGCCACAGACCATCGCAATCGATCCACATCTTTTTTGTTGCAGGAAAATGTAAAGAAAAATTACTTGTTACTTTCAGTTTTTTTATTACAATAGATCATTTCACACGAGCCTTACTTTGTTTTTGTGCTCACATTCATATAAAGATGTTTACATTAGGATATAATTTCTTTTCCAGCTGATTTTATGCATTCTCTAAACCAAAAAGGAAAGAATAACGTTATCGTTGTAAAACTTTTTTTCCTTTATCTTTACATAAGTAATTTTGTAAACAGTTTTGCATATGAGAGCAAAGAGCAGCAATAAGAAATATTCAAACTTCGGTTTCGAGTTTTTTCCGGGAACTTGTTTATTTGAAGGCAGCAACAGTGCTCGAAATTCGTGTTCGTGCATTCCATCGGGCAGATTTTTAATCCATGAATTCTGAATTTATTATTATTTTCATGCATAGGTAAAGGATTTTTCGCTGCTATTTCTTTTCGAGCTTAATAGTTTGCGCCGAGCTAGTGAGGGCCTTTAGCCTTCAGTTAAGCCTCCTCACGCCGAAACCTCTTGTCACCTCATGCCGCTCTTTTTTAGCCGCGGGTGTCTTAATGTTGACCCTCCACCACGGGCAACGCTCTTTTCTCCACTCCCGCGAATGGACGCACGGCCACCCGGGGTGGCGACCTCAACTGTCGCCCGCAGGGAGACACGAGACACTCCCCCTCGGTAACCATCCCCCCTGCGGTAACCCAGCACGCCTTAGCACCCCGAATAACCCGTCCCTCACATTCATATGCTCCGACCCCCGCCCCTTCCGTGCAAAACCCCTCCCAAGGGGACCTACAACGAAATGCTTTTACGAGCCGCGATCCCCCGCCCCGCCGCCACCGCAGCGATCCTGGCGGGCACTCTTATCAATTATGAAAAGATGAGGGCCACACAGCGTATCGCACTCGCGCTCGTAATGTGATGCACGCCCCCTTCTTCCTCCTCCTCCTCGCACAAACGCCGCCACCCCTGTGTGCATATGCGTGCGTCCACAGCCTCACCTCTTACTTTCATATATCATCCTATCATATGCATCCTCTCTTTCCCACTTGACATCCCCCGATTAGAGATTTTAAAACTTCGCTTTAGTATTTATTTCTTCTAATTATGTCTCATTTTTTCCATTTTTCTTCCGTTGACAATCCCGTTTTTTCTCTCTTTTCACCATTTTTACCTTTTTACAGCCGTAGGCATGCGTTTACTACACCTAATACCATTTTTATTGTTTGTGCAGTAAGTTTTTCTAATTTCTCCTTTTTCATAAGTATATATCGGCTTTCTTTGCATGATAAAGTGGTTAAATATGTGCTAAGTATAACTATGCAATCTATAATATATTGGTCTACAGAAATTCTTCAGTGAAAGAAAACAATGCTTATTTTATTCAAAATTATGAAGGAGGCAGGTGAGATATAGGCGAGGAGTCAAAGCAAGGATTAAGTGCATCAAAGATGTCGGCAAGAAGGTGAGACCAACCCCACGAGATCAAATTTCCTTGCTTACTTTGGGGAAAGAATTCCAGTCGCTTTTCATTGCTTGGAAATAATAAAGAAATGTTTCCGTATGTGCTTTCACTTGCCTTTTGTCCACTTTCTTTCTCATTTGACTATTCACACAAACTCACAAACCCCTGTGAATCATTGTAATGCGTGCTGGAGTATTTTCTCTCCGTCATTCGGTTTCCAAGTCGCAGTCTAGCCTTCCACTTTCTCCATCGTGATCTCTCATTTTCTCCTCCTCTTTGATGTTTCCATTGATGCTTCGGAATGCGCCGACAAGGGTTCCATCAGGAATGTCATGGGTCTCACCTTTTCCCCTCTCGCTTCTCCGACGCAAATCACTCCAATGATATGGAGAGCGCATCCTCGCCTTGGGTATCTGGGATTTAATTGGAAATCCGGCTTACTCTTTAAAGTGTTTGAATTCTTTCTCGTCTTCGCTTTCTTCGATTGGGAATAACTAGTGGCACACACTTAGTAATTTGCTTCTGAGGAGTTATGGTAGCGGTTTGTATGTGGATTGAGTTCAAAATATCGGTAAAGATAACCTACATACACTGTAGTGTGTTACCTTCACTGATGTTTTGTATTCATTTTGCACGCATCAGAAAATCATGCTTTATCAAGTCGTCTATACATCGGTCCAATCGATATTCAAATTCCGATCAAAAACATAATTCTATATATCTCCCCGTTTACTATCTCCTATCCTCGTTCTGTGATCCGTATCCGTATTTTATTTTACCTCAAGGGATGATATCCAAATATACCCCGGACCTCAACATTTTTAATTAAGGCAGAGTATTCATTGCCATTCCATGGGCCTTAGATTCTGAGAGTGCTCCTGTCTTTCATATACCTTTGGCATTTTTGCCTTTCCTATTTTAAATGTTCTGAGTATTTCCTCGATTTAAGAAGGTGGTGATATATCTAAAGAGACAAACCTGTCTTTTAGTGACCTTCAAACATAATTATATAATCCAAATATGATGTAATGGCTTCAATTTATCATAATTACGTTATCAAATGGTGAATATTTTGAAAGCAAGCGATTTACACATGCATATCATGAGCATAAACGGTTTTTGTGGTACGATTTTAAGTTATAACAAGTAAGGCATAAAAATGTTGACCAAACTTTTCATTAATTGTTTTGACGGTCAAACTTATGCCATTAAACCCGACCCTCTCATCCCCAATCTTCCTTTCCTTAGGGTAAATATCTACATGCAGCGGTCCCTGAAACTCTCTCCTTGAAATCATGTAAAAGAAAAAAAAACTCTAATTGCCTTGATAGCTTGATAGCAGAATTGCGTTTTAGTCTTTCAAGGGTCGCTGCGTGAGATGATAGTCGCAAGAAGCGGGAGGATATGCATTGGAGACAATTTTAGACTCTCATAGACGACGAAATTAAGGTCCACCGAAGGTACTTAATTCCCTGCGCCACTGGGTTTTCGGGCAACGGTGCGCGACGCCGGAAGCGAAACACACCTGTGGTATACCTGCCTATTCGCTCCGATCTAATTTAACGTCCCTTTGCCCTTTTCTTATTTACCACGCCCTCGCTTGGGTCAGATCCTCGGCGTTCTTTGCGTTTCTTCCCCTACCGCCACACCCGAATAGATGGTGGAGACCTTTCCCTATTCAGCTCCTCCCTGACCCAATCCTTCCTTTCCTTTTCTTCTCCTGAATCAATGGTCGGAAACCGTGATTAGTGGAACCAATAAACGTTCGTTTAAATTCACAACACTTTTAGCCTCTCTTGAAGAAGCATATTCCCTACTACATTTATTCCGTAAAAGTGTTAATTTGGCATCAAAGGGGAATTAGATTTATGCGATGCACTCATCACCCCCACTTTTAATCTACCGGAATTTTTTTGTCAATTTCTGAGATTTTATTTGAAAATCGGTCAAAATAAGTTGTTATTATGGTTAAATTAATTTTATCTGGTCAAATATATTCTGTGTTTACTTCAATGAGATTTCTTTTTCATTTTGGCGTTCACTTCTCCACCCCTACCCATGATGTTAAAAAAATTAGGTAAAAATCGATGAATTTCAGTTTTTCCAAGAGGTTATTCCTATTGATGAGGTCTCAGTGAATGCATGTTTTAGGAATATGTTAAATCTGATACTTTTAGCTAACTTTCGAAATTTTAAATAACATTTTCAACTAATTATAGCCAATGGTAATAACGTTTAAACATTAAAAATTATCTCAAGTCTATTAAAAATTATCTAAGTCTTCCGGGCAAAATTCCCGATTATCGACCCAGGTTTTTGCTCTCTTGGTACTTCTTTTCATTCATTGGGCGCTATCAACTTTAAGAGTACATTTATGAATTGATCCGCAAACTCAAACATATTATAGTTATGGTTGCACTATTGAATGCATACTCATTTTCGAGATGGAATTAGGAAAATTTTAAGCAACCAAACCGTTTTCACCTATGGTCATTATATTAGTTGAACCGAGTTTTCCTATTCTATGTTCTAATTATAGAAATTAATTTCTGACTATCTAATTGATTGTTAAATTTCCGTAGTGATAAATAATAACTTTTCCACTGCTTGAATGAAATTCCATTAAATCCTTCATTTTTTTAGTCTTCATTTTCGCAAACAGTTTAGTTGTCGTTGTCACTTGTCTTGTGCCTTCTTGCCGATAAAGCTCAAAGCATCGAAACGACCTACGCACCTTAAAAGTAGGCGCTTGCCTGTACGGCCGCCTAAAAGTGATCAGCCCCCTTGTTCAATTCTTTCCCCTTCTGTTCCACTGTTCCTCGATCTCTATTTCCCTCCTTTTATCCTATGTCTGTTGCAATTCATTCTCCTGAAACGGTTTACTCTCTACTTTACGCCTCTGGAAGAATATATTTCACCCAATGCTAATTTCACCGACGAGGTGCGGTTCCCTAATACCTCGAACTGACACGCTTGTTGTTTTTATTTTCGGTTTCAACCCTTTACAAAGTTTTATCTTTTCTCCTGGGTTGTTTTAGTGCTCAGTTTTACTACATAATCTAACTAAGTATATGGAGTCTTGCAATTACTATTTTCTTCATATTGAATGTTTTAAGTATTTTTCTCAAATTCCTTGTTACTGTATTCGTCATGCCATTTTAATCTGTTAAAAAAAATCTGTGACGCTGAAAGCATTTTTTTACGTTTACAATCAGTTTTACAAATAGTTATTAAAGATTTCTTATATTCCCAATATCCGATGTCCAGCCTTTGTGAAAACCAACTTCCACCGTTTCCACATTTTCATCGTTAGTATTTCCTTTGTAATTACTTCTTCCTGTCGTACTGTCACCTCCTGTATTGTTAATATATTAGGTAAACCAACTTTTTGAATTTCATGCACTTATAATTAGTGATAATTACGATGTAGAATGTAGTTTTACCATTTTTTTTCTTTTTTACTCTTTTACACAAGTCTTTCTCAAATACATCAATACTACTAGTTGGATGGTGCGAATATTTCGCCGCGAGGGGATGTTGTAAACACTGTTTTAGGGTAGAATGTTAGGTAAACGAGGGAAGGGAAGGGAGAGAATAGGAATTTTAAAAGTATGAAAGACAGTAGGCCTTATTGTGAATTGAAGAGGGAGGTGGTTGAAGGAAGGGGATGCTCCCGGAATGCTTCTTAAGTACCCTATGGAAGCATACATCAATCGGTAGAATACTTAAATAATAATATCCCATACTCTCTGTGAAAACCAGCTTCTACCATTTCCACATTCTCAAACATCGTGAGTACTTTATCCGTAATTAATGCTTGTTCTCGTACTATCATCTCTTGTATTGCTATTACTTTCTCCACCACTTTTACTCGCAATTGTAATTCTGCTAACGCTATAGAGGCTCTTTTCCACTGTTGCTATCACCATGCGCACCGCCCTCTCCTTTTCTTCCATCCTTCATCCTTTATCTCTCCTCTTGCCCAGTTCCACCCCACTCGTTCTGCCCTTCATGCCTTCCCCTCCTCCCCTCATACTGCCCTCCCCTTAACTGCTTCCACTTCGTCGTCTCCTCCCACCTTTAATCTCACCCCCAACCCAATCTCTCTGCGGTCCGGAGGAAATTATCCACCCTTCCCTTCTCCGCTCTGCCTCGTTTCCTGTGAGCCACTTACCTGGATCGGCTTACGCAAACGCCCATGGAATATAATTACGTGTTTCGGATATCATCTTCCACGAGCTCCTCCCAATGGCTCTTGACAGCAATTAGAATGGGGAGACAAAACGAGCAACATTTTTCTTCCTTTGGCATTCATACTGTTTTCACAAATGGATGAGATTATCTAACCCCTTTTTGTCCCTTTGTCTCCTCAGCGACTCAAAATCACTCCTGCCAAAAGGGTAGTGCATGAGTCAAAGATTTCGTCAGTCATTTCATGCGTGTCCTTCAAAATTTTCACCTGATAGTTAGGGCGACAGGTGACGTTTACGAATAAATTGAAACCACCCTTTGATTCCCTGGATGTCGGTTTTGCCGGGGTGTATCAATTAAAGGAATGTCGTATCGTATGAAAAAAAACTACTGGTTAAACCAAGGATCATTTTCTTGTGAACGGAGAAGCACACTTAATTGGCGTAGTCATCAACGTTGACTGACTGACTGACTACCGAGGGGAAATATTTTCGAGCTTTCAGGGCTGTAAGGAGGTATCAATTTCTCATCATTTTCCAGGACATGGCATGTTATCTTCGTGATAAATTTTGTGTTCTGTATACGCCCAGAGTTCCCATTTGTCTTCTTTTTAGGTTTTTTGTATTTTTTCTCGTACACTAGCGTGTGGATGGTGTATTAAACATCTGCTTCGGTCTTTGTGATCAACTTACGCGTTTAGGAATCGCTAACAAGAGGTCGGGTTAACTTTGTATGAAAGGCCTGAATTAAGGAGAGTAAATTTTCATTTTGACCCTGAAGGAAGAGGTCCGCGGACTTCGTTAATCTTAATCAAGGAATCGCTAATTGAACTTTCTCCTCCCGAGGATTACGATTTCTAAACAAATAAACAAGGAAGTTGGAAGCATTGAAATTTCCACTTTCCTCTCTCTCTCTCTCTCTCTCTCTCTCTCTCTCTCTCTCTCTCTCTCTCTCTCTCCCCCTCTCTCTCTCTCTCTCTCTCTCTCTCTATTCCCCTCCCATCTTCTCGCCAGCTCTCTCGCAAGTTTGGCCTGCGCTCAAAGGGAGTGCGATAAATGAGGGAACCGCAGTTAATTAAAAATGGCAATTGAGCTCTCAGCCAACTTTTCCTGTGGCGGGAGATGGCGTTAGTGTTGAGGGATCCAAATATGCCCCCCTTCGTCCCATCTCCCACCACAGCTCTCTCACCGTCATTTACTTCATGGTATTCAATCACACTCTGCATTTGTTTCTTACAGTCAGGTCAGGTCACTACGAAATGAGTAGCACCTAACCCTCAAGATTCGCGGGGCACTGCTATGATGAACGTTTACACGTGGCTCGAGGAAGCTTCATGGTAACAACGTAATGTAAACCAATATTACTTTTCGTCGATATCGTTTTATAACTGCTTTTACGCTGTATCAATATTTTTGGTTGTATAAATTCTTTAAAAAATACTACCACCAAATGAAGTGTGTCGCTTAAAAACGTTTGGGATATTCTCAAATGGAGAGTAACGCAATTTTTAGTATCTTTCCCGACACACGTTTATATTTAAAATACTATAGTCACTAATTCTCTATTTTAAGGGAATAAAATTTAAGTGGTGACTAGCATGGCCTTCAAAAGTTTCACCTGATGATTGGAGGCGACAGGTGACGTTTTATGAATGAATTGAAATCGCCCTTTGAATCCCTGAATGTCGGTTTAGCCAGGATGTATCAATTAAAGGGATGTCGTATCGTATAAAAAAATCTACAAGGTAAACCAAGTATCATTTTCTTGTGAACGGAGAAGCTCACTTAATTGGCGTAGTCATCAACGTTGACTACGAGTGGAAATATTTTTGAGCTGTCAGGGCTGTAAGGAGGTATAAATTACTCATCACGCTCTCGGACAATATATTTTGTTATTCTCACGCATGGAAGAGATTATCTCTTTTTGTACCTTTGTCTACTCAGAGTATCCAAGCCTTAAATCGCCCTCGTATTTTTTGACTGGTGAATATAGAGTATTTTGATTCCGGCGAATCGCGGTATCTACGGGATCAATGCATGGAGGACATCAATGGAAGACCACATCAAAAGGTTATCACACCGAAATTTGAACGCAAACGTTCTCTTTGGAAAAACTTTGAGAGCTTCCCGAGTTCATCGTCTTCACGATAGCGATACTTTCTTCCACCTCCCCTCTTCCCAGTGCAAGCAGATGCGGCAAAAATATCGTATATGCGAGTCGCGTTCAAACGTGCACCATTTCGTAATGAGTCCCACGGAGAACCGTCCCGGCGGTGTGCACGAAATGTGAAATTCTGGGAAACCTGAACGCATTTCTTGATTTCCTGCTGTTTTCTCCTCGGCATACTATTCCACCTTATTCTCTACCGTTTTCTCATTCCTCTACTCTTTAAAATTGGTGCAGTATAAAGCATGTTCGAGTGGGATTATTAGTTCGTACATGCATGAAAGATTTGAGGTTTCTTCTCGGTGAATAATGTTCATTAATTATCATGGGGTTGTCAATAGGGTGACTGGTTCCATCTCCAACGCGTTGACAGCTTACTCTACTGTCTTCTTCTGAGGTGAGTCACTCTTAACCTCTAAAGACGGTAGCAGAGAGAGCTGTCGAAACGTTGGAGATGGAGTCACTCATTCAGTTGACAACCCAAGAAGAATAACCGCAGGTACACGCAGTTTTAGCATGTGCCAGTTCCGAGATTGGGAGACAATGGCGCTGGCAAAAGAGTACGTTTTTAAGAGGAGGTAGATGTATCTTCTCCGAAAAAATCTTTATCGGCTTGCTAGTATCAATGGGCTTCATTTGCATGGCTAAATTAAAAAAATTGGTAGATTTCCACACAAGTCTAAACACTTAACTTGCCGAGGCTTCTTTCGACTCAGTAAAAACTGTTTACTTACAAATTTAACTTGAAAATTTGAAATATTAAATTAAAATTCTGCAATTTTGGTAGTATTTCACAGTTAAATTGATTTTGGCATCGCTAACAAGGTCAATTAAAGAATCTAAGGAATAGTTGCCTAATACATCCCCTTGATCCGACTTTGCCTGCAGCCGCAATTCATTCATTGTTTTTACCTCCCAACGCTCACCTCTGCGATCAAGTCCCGAACCAGATCCAAAACTGAACAACAGTTCCCCTTTAAGACCGAAACGAGCGAAACCAATTCCAAAGGGAGGATATTCACGGAAGTATTTTCGTACCATTTGCAATATTAGTCTTAGGTGGGAGGTACGAGAATTCCTCACCTGAGTTTCTCGTCAACAGTTTTTCGCGGCTTACGATGATGAGCTCGTAGCTTTTCTCCTTCACTCCGGCCTATTTCCCTCTTTTCTTTCAGTACCGAAGGTTCTCCCCCTCTAGGTAACTCTTTCCTATCCTAGTAAGGTTTCGCTTATCTATATCCGTGTAGTATTTTCCTCTCTTCTTCTTATGTATTTCATCATCTGCGTTAAAATCTCCTCCTCCTCCACTTAGTAAATGCTATTTACTTTCAAATTTAACTTGAAAATTAATATGTTATTGTGAAATTCGGCAATTTTCGTTGTATTTCACAGTTAAATTGATTTTCAAATCATGCTATGTTTTCTCACTCAATTTTAAGATTTCAGTGATTGGTATTGTTCTTATTGGTGTCCATAATTTCAATTTTTGCCATTTTTATTATATGCAAAGCATATGGCTACGTTAATATTTTATTAAGAAATGAAACTAAGTTTATTTAATTCATTTAGGCACGATGTGCAATTGTCAAGCATTTTTCGAAAGCGCTTCTTATTACATATGTTAATGCTCTGCCATAGTTCATTATCTCGCTATATGATGTTGACTTCCGACACCGTAGCTCTAGGAGGGTTAGATCTACACACTTATTGTACCTATTTATTTTCGATTGAATATTCTTTGCCCCCATTTATTTCATTTTATTATCTCCTTTTAACTTGAATGAGCTGAATTGTCGAAAAGAAATCACAGGGGTTTTATTATGCTAAAATTGTATGCTTGTAAAACACGTATTTAACGTTTTCCCCTTTGATAAGCAGTTTCACTCTTTGATAAGCAGGCCAGCTAGCGTTTGGTTCACTTCACTTTGAATAACCTCAATTGTTCCCTTTGCCCTGATTGCCAATGTCCCTTACCCTGTTTCGCACCCTTTAATCTTAGACCGGGTAGTTGTGGATTAAGCGCCGGCGTGAGGTAGGCTCCCCGCAAGGCATCGCTGGAACCCTTATAGGAAAACGGGGTTTTCGGGAGGGGTGAAAACACCTTCACCCGATTTTACTTCCGGCAGCTGAGATCCCAGAGGGCGGCTTTTCCTCCAATTACGGGCGGGATGCGCACTATGGTTAAGGCATCATCATCGTCAGGTCTCCCGCGATTTCATACACACATCAAAGGTCAATGAACGCGAGTCTCTTTAATTAAACGCACCCTGCTCTGATTAGTAATGGGAAATTTTTTAGAATATTTTGAAACGTCCGAAAAGCCCAATATTTTTTTGGCCCTTTTGAGCGATAGGCTGAATTTAATATCCGAAGAAAGCTCTACACATTACTTAAAAATGTAAAGTTTTGCACTTGATTTCACAATTTTTTTATGCGGGAAGCTTTATTTTTGAGTATCCCGCAGGTTATACGTCGGACAGGGTGTCAATCGGCATGATTAGTAGACATTTCCTTTCAATAGAAATATTCCAGAAACTTTTCACCGCTTCTCCATATCGTTGAAAGTCCTTTGACTTATCAGGTATTCCAAGCATGTATGTATCCTTTTCTAATCTATAATCCAGAAACCACTTCATTAATCGTAGTTTAAAAATTTTATTTGAGTATTTACGGGCACTCCTACTCTCATTCAGTTTCGGTACACCCTGATGAGGATGCTTTAAATGGTCTCAACTCTATAATGTTTGTGTTTGAAGTAATATGATACATGAGGCCTGCATGAATTTTTCTCCGAGCGGTAACTTCTAAATCATGGCCAATTTATATTCCCACTCCTCTTTTGTCAGTATTTACTGTGTTATGTAGACAACTTTAGCAAATATATTCTCTACCGGCCATAATGTAACTGACTAAACTTCTAGGTACTACCTAAGAAGCTTCATAAATGACATAAGGATTTCAGAGTCTTTAGCGGCACGTTTGGATGCGATTTTAGGTTTATGTGGCGTCCAAAATAAATATGCGGTAGAGAATCAATTATAAATGTATTCTTTGATATATTAGTTAAATTAAAATGCATATAATTTTTTCATGGGGTAGAATTTTGTTACAAAATTTGTTGAATTTTTTTCTACTCTTCTGATTTTCCTAATTATTTTGGAAATGACTCATAGCAGGAAAGATACTAATATATATGTAATTACCATGAGTAATCCCTCTATTTCATCTGTAAAGTTTTTCCATCCAAATTAATAATTTTGAAACAACTTAATTTTTTTCAATTGACTTGCGCTAACCTCTCTCCTGGCTTTGGAGAGATTTTGAAATGATAAATACATCACCACGTAAAATAACTTCGGCTATACAATGCCTCTTTCTTGAAGTATTCGTGCATGTTTTGTGGGCATTATTGATGCTTTTGGGCACTAAATTTTTTGCGTGATTTGTCCGTCATAACATCCCGTTGAGAATCAAAACCGGCCTTTGTCTTCGGAAGTATGTCAGCCTTGAATTCCGGAACGTAAGAGTCATCCATTATGACTCGTACATAGGGTACCTCGTAAACAAGGACGAAAAATATACATTCTTGAGCATCCGGCACTCCACAAAAGAGCACGCGGCCGAAAATTATATCGTGTCTCTTTTTTTTCATTCCTTTCATTTCGCTTCCACTGCTGAGGAATGGCGCAGTTACGAGCGGGGAGGAAGTGGCCAGTCCTTCCGAAATCATCACAATGGGAAAGACGAGCTGCATCCATCTCCACACTCCTTATATATTTCATTTCCTATTATCTCTCTCTCTCTTTTTCCCCTTTCATTGCCGCGCTGTCCTCTCTCCACTCCTCTTTCCTTATCTTCCGGCTTCTCCAAGACAAATAGCCCTCATATGCAAGGCTTGTTTATGTGCTTTGAATAGAAAAAAATTAATAATACCAATATGAATGTAATGTCGCCATGATGGTTTTCCGTTTACAAAGACACTGTTAAGTTCTAAATGCGAAAAGTCGCAACTTTCATCTGGAATATCATTACTCAATAGGTAAATACTCAATATTCAACTGTTAGATACAATAATTTACGTAGAATCGTACTAGCAAATAAATTTAATTTTATGTGCTAATAATATGATGTTAAAATTTGTGTGTACCGATTATGTTTATCATTCTTTCCCCGTATGGACACTATTTTACTTCTCTAACACCTGTCTTGTTTTCCACGCTGAGGTTGATGGTAATCACGACATTGAAATTTTCGTACAAAAATGTGTTTTTTGTTAACTATTGCTTATCTTCAATTTTTTAACTTGTGCCCATGTAGTTATGATCTTGGAGGTTATGGCGAGTCCTTCCTAATTCTCCCAATTCTTTCTCACGTATCATCATATCTACGTAATTTATGTTGCAGGAAATGACGTAAGACAAGTATTTTATAAAAATGAGTCACGAACTTTTTTCGAGCTTTATGCATTGTTTTATTCTCAGTATAACAAAATATATTTTTTTTTATCTGCTTAACGTTATTTTCCTTACGATCGATTGACTAATAACTTTTTTTCCAAATATTCGCGTGTATGTGTGTGCAAGAAGTTGCAGTAAACTTGCTTCAAAGATTTAAAAATGTATATTGCCCGATGGAACTTTTTCTACGGTACAAAAATGACTACCACTCTTTTCTGGGCTCAAAAACTCAGTCCCATCTCTGGGAAAAAAATCAACCACTTCCTCATCCCTAATTCCCCACCCGTGATCCATTTCCCCTCCCTCACTACTCCTGGTGGAAATATCTTTCTCTCTCTCTCTCTTTCTTCTTTCAAGCTTCCATCCACGCCCCCAACCTAACGTGTCCTCCCCCTACCCCTGCATAACAGCGGAACAGTGCCGAGTTACGACGGGATAAGGGGCTGGGGAATTACTCTTTGCAGAGGCGAGTCTCGAGGAACAATAGGAGATCCGATTGGGGCAGAAAGGAGCGGAAGGGGGTGAGGAATAGAAGTGGAGTGGGGGAATAGGAATCCCATGGGAAGGGTTCAGGACGATAAATGTGTAGGAAGGGGACATTGCTTGGATGCTGGACTGGGAGATAGCCGAGAGGAAAAATGTGAAAATGACGCTATGTTTACACTAGGGCTTTCCATGTGAAGAACTTGGAAACGATTGTATCTCGTGTTTAAAATAAATGTTTGAAATCTTTGGTCAAGCCTAATGTTATAAAATCGTTTCTGGCTTGATTTTATGGAAGTTCGATTTATCCATGATGAGAGAAAACATAATAAAGATACACTGTTGTATATTCCATGTATCTTTATTATGTTTCCTGTCACCAAGTTCCACCAAATATCGCCGTCCAGCCTTAAGTTGATGATGAAAGAACACAAATAATTGGTAATTTCATTTTCAAACTGACTCAATGAGTAGAAACCATGGTCGGTTGTGGAGTTTTGAATTAAAAGTGTGGAAGTTACCATTTTTGTTCTTTTGTCATGGATAAACCTAATATTTTTTATGCAATGGACTTAGATCCACAATAATTTGATTCAGATGCCAAGCGGGTACCTTCAGAAAATCGTGAGCCGTGGCTGACGTTGCCCACGAGGGGGGAAGGGGGGGTGACCGAGTTACGACCCACACCCCCTCGAGCCTTGAGCCTTTAAAAGAGGCGCCAAAAACGAGTAATATAGCCTCAATAAATAATTTTTAATAAATACTCGTAAAAAATTACTGCTTTTATGTCCTAAAAATGACGTTTTCAACAACAAAAATCCCACGAAAGATCCACAGACAAAAAATCATCCGCCTTGACCGGGATCATGATAAAAATGATCAGTGATCATTATCTATGTCTCAACAAAAATCCCAAAATTTTACGGGGGAGGGCCCCCATTTGCCCTTGGGTGTTTTCCGTTCAACCGGGAAGGGCCCCGAAATCTCCGGTAAAATCACCCCCCTCCCCCAATTCAAAATTCTGACTACACTGAACACGAGAGATTCACGCAATCACTGCCAATCTTCCCCAAAACACACTTCCAAGATATTTAAAACTATAGACAGTCGGACCAATGCTAAAAGGCAATTATCCAGAAAGCTAACTCTGATATCCCACTAGTGAATCAATTTCAAATCTTTGACGCGTAGAGAAACCATTTATATGATTGTGTAGAATAAATGCGTATTTTGTGGCTGCTTTCCGTAATTTTTTACTTGCGTTTTCTGCATATGTTCTACCTTTATAGAAGCACATTCCTGCTCTCTCAGAGTTAGTCAATATGCATTGAAATAGTTTTATTTTATTAGCTACGCTTATTGCCACGTAATAGTTCTGCTATAAAGTTGTGTTCCTCTTATAAAATGTTTCTATATATACTTGCTCATTGAAATAAATAAGTTACTTATTCTAGCTCCAAATTCTTATTCTTCTTAACTGCTATTTTTGAACGCAGGTAGATCATAGCTAGGAATTCAATAAGCGAGAAGCAAAGTAAATTTTAAGTATGTTATATATGCGTTAGTATTCGTGATTTTTGTCCTATAGACCTACATCTTTGGATGTTGATAACGCTAATGAACTTTGTACCGTTCAAGGGGCAAGTTTCAAAAGTTTTTTTATTAAACTATAGCAAAATTTGCACTCAATTAAGACTGAAATACAATTCCAGTGCCATGAGAAAAAGAAGAGGGAATTGTATTTGAGAAAATTATGAGCTTCTACTTTTGCCTTTTTAATCGAACCGATCACCCATCATACGGTGTAGCCTTTCAAGTGGAGAGGTGTCGAGGTGATCCGCGTGTTCCCACGGCTACCGCAAGCGTGCGATGATAATCTCAAGCTGGCGCCTCAAGGCTTTTAGATATAGGGATAGATTTGCCATCGACGCTGGCTTGCTATCGATCGCGGCATTCTGGCGAAAGCACATCACTCAGACCGCATTACGTGGATGTATTAATAACTGCGTGTGCTGCTGTCGCTGGCGCTCTCTCCGTCACGCTTGTTAAGCTGACTAAGTGGAGCCGAGGGAGTATGCCTACGCACCTGAGTGGCGTGGCATGACTTATTCATAACATGTCCGTGATTATCAGCTCATAATTTTATTTTATGAAAACATGAAATAGTCGCTAAATCGATCTTTGAAAATTATTAAAATATTCGTTCCTGAAAAGCTGTCGTTGTCAGTGAATAAAGTATGAGTCGTACTCCATAACGGCAATCCTTCCTCAAATCACTTGCTGCAGAATAAAATAGGAAAAATGAGAAAAACCGAGATTGAAAACATTAACGCTTCACTTTTTCTGCATTACAATTATCATAGATTTTGTTCTCTTTTTCAGGACAACTAGTTCCTCAGACTACATTATTATTCTGAGATTCTTTTATTCTTCCGTATTAGCGTGTGACCGGGTTTTTAAAGAGTACTGTTATCTCTTGTAAAACGTTTTTCCTTTCCATAAATAGTTAATCCCTCCTAAATTAGAGCCTAGAATCAAAGACTGGTACCAATTAATCGAATTAAATTTTCTCCGTGTCTTTTTTGGTCTATCAGGAGGTCTCTTTCCTCTCATTGCAATAATAAAACTCACGACCTTTTATCCCAATTATACCTTTTAGAGCAAAGGGGATTAGGATGAGTGCATGGCAAAAGAAATGAGCGAAATAAATTGTGATAGACTTTCAAGCGGACGCCAGCGTGGAACTGAAAAGAAAAAAAAATTTTGAGAGACAGAATAAGAGTTCTGAAAAGGCTTTAGAATAAAAAATTCCCTACTTGAAAATCTAAGCGACAGAAAACTATTATTCTTATTCCACCCCATTCCCAGGAAAAAAATTGGAATTCAGGAATATCTAAATGGGAGAGGGAATGTTGGTGTCCTTAGATTTTTTGCTCTTTCTCCCTACTCTTTCACTTCTACAACGTAGCCTCTCTCTTTCTCTGTATGTCTCACTCCATCTTTCTTCCTGATAAATGGAAAAAGTAGTATTCCCCGCTCGGGAATGGAAAATCTCTTCGGTTATTATTTTTTATACCGCCCACACATTTTTTCTCCTCTCCTCAAAATTTGAGCCACTTCCCGTCTCCGGGAGTTCATTTTTATTAATCCCCGGTCTCGAGCAACTCCATTGACGCCTTAAATGGTCCCTAAATGGAAAGATACCTTCCCTAACCAGCCAGTAACTTCGAGGAGCGAGTAGAGGTATACGTAATAAGGCCATTTGAAGGAAAATCACGGAGTTGAAGTTTTTTCTTTACCCATAGGGTAGATATGCTGAGTTTTGGTAGATGAGGCTCAAAAATAATAAAAAATAGATAAATTAGATTGTAATGTGATTTTTACTGTTGAGGTAGAATGTTAAGCCGATGAATTGAAATTAATGATGTTGATGATTCTTGTCTGATTCGAGTCGAAATGTGTTTAGCTTAGAGTGGGAGTGAAAGGCAACGATAAAGGTATCATGTTAAGCATGAAAGGAGTGGTTTATGAACGTAATTCATACCATTACGAGTCAATAATTATTTATATTCACAAATGATGTATTTATATTAATACGATTTCTTTCTTAGTTGATTTTGTGGTCCTTTTCTTACCCTTTTTTTGACAATAGCCTATTTTTTCATTCCGAAGATTTTTTGTCCTCTTATGAAACATCATATTTCTGGGAAAATGATCGTATTATAGAGGAAAAATCGGAGAAAGACTTCATTAATATGATAGAAATTTCAAAATGACCTTTTTCTCTCTCTTTTTTAATATTTTAGATCCAACATAATGTCAGCAAAAATGCGCGTTGCCTGAAGTACATGACATTTTTAGAGCTTTTTTTCCATTGAATTTTCGATGTTAAAACACAGGCGTAAATGTCACGATTAAATTATAATAAAATTGCACGTACCAATGAAAGGTCCTAGCTTGAAAAATCAGAGCTAAAAAACGAAGTTTCCAGCATTTATCCAGTAATTCATGCGACGACCGGTACTGAATACTTATGAGCGCTGCCTTCCATGAATCGTTTCTTGAATTTGAAATCTTAATTGCACTTGTCCAGCCGTTCGCAATTAATGCTACTTGTAATTGATTATACCTTTCTCGCCTCGCACATCTGGTAATATTAACTGCCTTTAACTTTAAATGTGAAACCGTGATCGGAGAGTTAAATCGGAGCACGTCAACGGACCAAGACGAAGCTGTATTATGTCATTTTCATTCTATGCTTAACTTTTCATGGAACGAATACAGACTGAATAATTTTGTACAATCAGTCAATCTCTATCTCTCTGCAGCGGTTCCCTTTTCATTTTCCTCACTTGCCCTTCAAAGACCTCCATATCCTAAACGAAACTTGCCTTGATCTTTGGAGGAGCTCCTTAGCACTAGAAGCACTAACCACTCTCAGCCTAGGCATCGGCGAGCCAACACCAGACTTCCTTCCTGTTAATGATTGCTTATGTCTTTCAAAAAACCTATTTCGGAGATTCATCTTGATCCGCCGCCGTGCTGTGAACTAACTCTTCCTCCATTTATCTATTCTAAATTAATTGGTATTTGGTTTTTCTGTCCCCATTCGTACTCAATCCATCCAATCATTAGATCGGTAAAATCATTCTATTGGAAGGACGATACATGTCGTTTTTACCAGTATGTCACGTTCAAAATAAATTTTGATCGTATTTTTTTTAAACCTCGTGAATTTACCCGTATTATGCTCATAAATAAAAAATATCTTATTTAAAAATTTAGATGGAATAAAAATTTGCAATAATTCATAGATAATATTTTAATAGATATTATACTTGAGAGGACGGCTACGTGTCATTTTGCCCATAACCTTTCTATGTATTTAGCAATAGTTTTCTCTTTCTTCTCTTCTCCTACAGATCCCAGATATTTTTATAAAATGTAAATCATAACAGATCAGAATGTATTTTATTCTATGTTTTAATGATTTTATGGTTCCATTTGATTTTTATTCATCATTAGAGGAGCTTATCTTCCTTTGCTGGGTGCCTAATTCACGGATTGTTTTCACATACCTCTGAGCTCTAATAAAAATTACACGTGTGATTTATAGAAACTCAATTCAGTCCATATTTCCATAAATCAATATTCCCTATTGAATAATGACATAAATTTTTACTTCATGACAACACACCATCTTTTTGGTTTCAAAATTCCCGTATTCCTTGGGTTTTTCTCTCCCTGGGTCACAACAGACGTATGCGTCCGGAGAAAATCAGGGGGAAGAAGATGGAGAATTTTCACCTCTGCCTTCTCCTCTTCGTCGTCAAGGGAATCTCGGGATCCATGTGCTATGAATCCAGCTGTGGGAGCTCCTACTTCTGCTCATCGCGCAACCCCCCCCCCCCCCCTACTGTACTTAGTCCATCCTGCCTCCTGTTCTATTTGCCCCGCCCCTCTCCATTCTTCTCTTCCTTTCTTCATGTTCTTTCGTGTGTTCTCCGCCAGAGGAGCGATTTACACAGGGGGTCATGAGCAGTGGCTCTGTAGCGTTAAGCTTCCTCTCCCCATTGTACCATTACGACTCCCCTCTCTGCGCCTCTGTCTTCAAATCCTCCTTGGAGGGATCTGTTCGTCTCCCGCTCCTGTACTTCATGCCAGCTTCTTCTCAGATTAAACGCAAGACTGAGCGATTGTCGGCTTCTGTGCGTGCGATCAAGGTTGGAAAGCAAAACTCGCGATAACGTCAGATTGGCCAGCAACGGCGATAGCGTATATTTTCTTGTTGTTCAATTTAGTACTTATTTGTGATTTGCTATTATTACGGACCCCGGGGGTGGTAGGGTGAAGTTCAAATCTGCTAATCCTGAGGTCGCGTATTGGAGTCCTGCCTGAGTTGGTTTTTCACCACTCAGGACGCGGGTGTGTGTAAAGTTCTCCTGATCTGGTTCCTCGAAAACCTAATCACAGGCTACGCCTTCTAGGATTCCAGGGGGACAGAAGCGGGCCAGGTATAGAATTTTCTTAATATTAGATTAGATTTAGCAGTAAACAGTTGGTGTCCTAACTCCCCCTACCACACGCATTTTAGGCGGCTTGCGGAGTATTATGTAGATGTAAATGTAGACATTATGCTTAAAAAATACTCGCGAATAAGGATATGTGTCAGGATTAAAGTAAAATCTATTCGTAAACATTTAATTAGAAAACTCTTTTCATTATTCCATATTAATACGGGGAAGCTGGGATTTCAATGTTTGCCTCAGCTTTTTTTATTCCTCATTTTGAGCTCTCACATCCATTTCGTCTTAGAACTTTAGCTTTTTAGCAATACACGTTTCCCGTTCACTTCAAAGTCTCCACCTAGTATTTTAGGGGAAAAAGCTACCAACACCGTCTTGGTCTCTTTGTTATAAAATATTCTCACATCCCTTCCACAAAAGTGCGTATTAGTTTGACTAAAATCACAGTGAAATTTGTTGCGGCATATTATTATCCTAAAATTATTGTTTTTAACCTTTCCAATATACCGGAAAATAATTAAAAATTCATCATCAAAATTAGTGGCTTCTTTTTCACTCAAAGTTTTGTTGCTAGCACATCTGCCAATATTACTAGTTTAAATGAAAAAGTCTTACATCTAAGCCAGTGATTTTCCTGACTTTTTGAAACCGTATATGACGAATTTAATGAATTAATTTGTGTCATAAGCAGCATTGTTTTCTTCGATTCATTGCTGTGGAAAAAACTAAACATGTAGCACCTCCGAGTATATTTGCTATCCGTTTTATGCGGATGGTTTGAAAGGTATCACACCGCAATTATCTCAAAATGCAGATGAAACCCTATTTCTTAAAGTTATACCCTTTTAATTACTCCTCCCACGTTAGAACGTGACAGTGCAATGAGTCACGTTCTCCACTGACACCGCTTCCATTATCCTCTGCGTCAATCGTGTAGAGATGAGATTATCGAGGCCTTTCATTTGCCGCACCACTTTCTTGAACGAATACTTTCTTCGCTCGTAACCTTATCATTCTGTCTTCATGTGCTGCCACCTCCTCCGTCTCCATCATTCCGTCGCCATAACCCTTCGCTCACTTTCGGCGTGTGTCAAGGGGTTATCACTTCCTCTTCACCCTTGTATCTCTTCCCTCCACCGAAAGTGCGAACTTTCATGATTGCCCTGTGTCTGTGCGCGAGAAGGTTAAAAGCAACCTTGGATCTCATTTAGGATTTCAGTTTTCCTCTGCGAGGACGGAATGTGGGAGGCGAAGGTTGAGAAATTCCTTGACGAATACGACGACGGAGAATCGAAGGTGTAACTAAGTGAAGGCGTATGGAGTGAAGTGACATAATATAAGTATTGTGTCACCATGCCAATATTTCAAGCGGCATATTTGCTGGAGAATTTTCTGGAGTTTTGTCACAAAATTGACGCATCTTTCTTTTTAATTGTACATGACCGCTGGTTTAAAATATCATGACCGCTGATTATTATTTAGCACCTGAGAATATTACGGCAGCCCATGTACTCATTGGAGAAGCGGTGACTTCAATGCACACAATGCACACTTATTTTCCATGCCTCCCTCACCCATTTTTATTGAAGTAAATTTTCTTTTTCCTTTTTCATCGTATCTAAGTACTAAATTCGCGAATTCGGTTTAATTATTTCGTTTTCTACTCGTCTTACTTGGCGTCGTGTTTTTTTTACTCCGGGATTAAGTGAGGCTATGTTTCCCCCTTCATCTTCCACTACAGGGCTCTACAGAGTTTTAAGCAGGTGAAATTATGTGGACTTTTATTGTAATCTTTGCATGTATTTTATTTTTCCAGTCTAGCGCGTTGTCAAATTTCTTGAAGCTGTGGTTTGGTTGGGAAAAATTTTACGTCCGGTGGAAATTTTATGGGCAATCTTCTACCACTGCTAAATATATTTTATGGAAATACAGGATCAGTTAAATATCAGCAAAGGACACAGCAAATTACGAAATTAATTTATAAATGAATGTTTTAGAGAGATGAAAATATATGGACTGAGTTAGGCATTGATAGAAAGATAGGGGAAAATATAGGGGAAAATATAGGGGAAGGTTCCTGTATATTTTGGTTACGTTGTATTTTCTTGTGCAGCAATATATCTGATGATCATCACTGAAGAATAGTGACGGCATTAATGAAAAATTCTGGCTCTGGACTAGACCTCTATTCTGTTTTTGGACCCACCATTTCCGCGTTTTCGATCCCCTCCCGTCCGTGCTGTATCGGAAATTCAGAGTCGTCGTCGGAATGAGTTAAGCCTACGTACACGCGCGGGTTCTCTCCCTATCACTCATTTCAATCGGAAATTTTCTTTCTCGATTACCGTCCGATGAATATATTCGATAGGGGTAAAAAGGACCTCGCATGCAGAGGCAGGAATAAGAGAACGGTCGCTATGTGTAAAGGGGGAACCAAAACAAATGCAATCGAGTACGCTTCGAACGCCGGAACAAAAGATCAGCGCTTCCCGCACCCCACTACTATCCTCTCCTCTACTGTCCCCAATGATAATACTGCATTCTGAGTCTTCGCCATTCATCGAAAGGGACAAGGGATTGACTTGTTTAAAGAGAGGATACGATAGGTTTTTGCCGATATTTTCGTCTTTTACAATAATATAACGAAACAAATATTGTCCTGCGCTCTTTCATAAATAAACATTTTATCTAGGATGGAATTGGATTGGTGTTTTCCAACCTTATACCTATTGTAGACTTGGACTGGTCACCTCTATTCTATAACTTCAGGTTCACACCTCTGCATTGGCGAAGTTATTTTGGATACTATCATGGGAATGTTCATCCATACTTTAGCTCATAAGGTTAACTCTAAGTATTTATGATAATTTTCATTTAATTGATTTATAATATACATAGGCACTCCCACGACAAAGATTCTACAGCTTGGAAACCTATTTCGTCTTTGTTTTCATAAGCATATCAAAATTATGTAAGAAAAAGTTGTTTTCTTTCACACTGAGTATTTGCTTTTTGGCAAAATTGCGTACTCGCCATTATGTATTCCATACTGCTCAACGCATCCCTCATAATACATAGCTGGTTAGTCTGGACGACAGGAGTTACCTTCGTAATATTATCGTTATTATTTTGTGACGACAGTGCATAACATAATTCTGGGAATTTCACCGAGTTACTGGTGTAGTCTATATATATATTAGTATAAGGTATAGTAGTAATATTCATGCATTAGTACAAGGAATGTAATTTGATCTACAGAATTTGAACTGAAACAATCAGCGATTTTCCTTTATCCCTACTCTAATACACCCTCTCCTCTTTGATCTTTGAGTATGTTTCTCAATGTCACAAATAGAGCATCCCACTTAGCAATGAGCACTCAGTCTGGATGACACAATACACTTACGTACAATCTATTGCAGGACGCTTCCCTTAAATATCCCACCGTCCACACTTCCGTCTTTTTCCCTTAACATCACAGATCGCGTCCCTTTTTGAATGAAATATACGCGCGTCCCTCCCCCGCGTCCATTTCCTCGCATTTTTCTCGTTTCCTCCGGATCTCAATTTTTTTCATTTTTGAAGCTCGGAGAAAAAATTGCGGTGGAAACTCCGGAGGATTATGAAGGGGGGACATGGAGGATGGTGGTTAGTGTATTGACGTGGAATGGACGGCCGGCTGAACTTTGGGAGTGGAGGAAGGCTGAGTTGAGACAAGTCTTAACCAGATTTTATCCCTTCCCCAATTTCGGGGCGTGAGGGACCTCGTGGAGCATTATACGTGTACCTCGCGAAATCTGATTATACGGAGTCTCGATTTAGTTTTTTTTTGCCCCTATCTCAGCTTTGCATAGCCATCTTAAATGTTTACCTGCTAGTCTCTTTTAGTCGTGTCCAGTGCGCACTCACGCATAAGAGATCGTATAACAACATGTGTACATTTTTATGTGGGATTTTCAAGATATGGCATCTTTTGAAGGGACGAGGACCGTGATATGAAAATACACAGAGTATGCACACAACCGGCCATGAAAAACTACTTTCCATCTACTCATCAATGTGCCCCAATCTCCTAATTCTCCTCCAACTGCACATTTATTTATTTTATAACTGATATATTCAGGTATAATAATTGCCATCCAGATTCAGAAAGACTCTTCTATAATATACCAGTAATTTCATAAATTTAAATGTGTATAAATAAGTAATATATAAAAAAAATTCAAAATAGGGCCAACGTGCCCCGGTCTCTCCTAGTATCAAAATTTTGGCCCCAAGATAAGTTCTTTTGAAATAATTTACAGTTCAATAAAGTGTTACAAGAGAAATTTTAGCGCATTTGATTTAATTAAATGGTTAATTGAAGTCAATGAAAGCAGTTTTAGTTGAGAATAATGTGATTTACTTGCTAAAATGTAACGACCCAATTTGTAACGCCAACACCAAATTAAGGAATCAAGGGAAGAAATAAGGAAAATATCAAATCCTTTCCCCTTCTCTGAAATATTCATATTCTCAGGGTGCTTTCAATGATCATGAAATATAAAATCAAACAGATTCCCGAAAATAAAAGATAGAATATCCTCTATTAAATTGGTATATATTCAATAAGATCCTGACATTGAATTTCTGAATCAGCAATCCGCAGTCATTTGTTAGCAACCACGTTGCTTGACGCGTTTATTTTTCGTGAGACCAACCAAAGAATTTGAAAATCACAGCTTGACCACCCCGATGGAAATACTTCCACTATGTTGATTGATATAGGAGATATTCCGTTGGTCGTAATAGAATTCCGCAAAGGAGAAACGCGGCGAGGAGGCGGAGGGGAGAATAGAAGAGAGGGGAAGGAAATAATGGGAAGGGGATGGGAAAACGAATTTGAGGGGGGCGATATCAGAGATGAGAAGAAAATGATGAAGGTGTGGCGTTCCTCCACCCTCCTCTTCTCTTTGTTGGGCGAGGAAATGCGAACAGGGGGAAGAGGGGAAGCGAGGAATAAGGGCAGCGGGAGAGGTGGGAGGGAGGGGGGCAGGAACCGTGTGAATCATTGTCTAAGAGAGAGAGAGACGGATATCGGCCCTCGAACCGTGACCGAAAAGAAAACACTCCTCGGGGGAGGCATAAATCGAACTCCCAAACGTGTAATCTTTTTTAATCCACTCGACTTTTTCCACTCTAAGTACAACCCCTCCACCCCTTGCCTCATCCTCCAATTTCCGTCCAGGCCTGAGCTACTACGTCCCCTCTCCCTCCTGTTTCAATTCAACAGTGGGCACTAATATATATACATACACCCACGAACACGATCCCTCCCCCCCCCCCCCTACGATTTCTCACCCTCCTCTTGGTGTTAAGGGTCCCACTGAGACCAAGTCCCCCTTAAAATGCTTCCTCTCTGTACAACTATCTCTCGCCGCTTCACCCCATTCCAAAAGGAGTGAGAGATATCAGCTAGAGAGAAAAGAAATACGCGAAACGTTGAATCATTTAACATGAACCTTATATTAATCCCAAGCGGGGAAAATCAAATATTCGCGGACTTCAAATGAAAATTCCTGAAAAGAGTAACCCGGAAACCGTTTCGTGTGGCTGGAAGTACAATTTTTTGCTATCGCAATCGGTGCTAATTTAATTTTGTGACTTATTTGGATATTATATTGAGAAAAAAAAACAAAATTATCTGTGTTCGAAGTTTAATTTTGATTTCATTTAAAGGTGCTCGTACCGACCCCTAACGGCTCAAAAAGGAATGGGTATTAGGATAATATATCGTATGTGGCATATTACTTTTCCTCTTTACAGTATTGAAACTGAAACGGATGTATGTGGAATTCAGTTCTCATTTATTTCTTTAACTATGAAGTGATCTATGCTATAATGATGGATATTAGTAGTATTTTGTGTATGATAGAGGCCGACCAACTGACAGTGAATCAAGAGCTATGTTGGATAGGGAAAGGAGATATGCTACGTCTATGGGCCATGGAGTGGATGTGGGCAAGATGGGTTAGCGGCCACTGTGCATTTGAACTAGGTTTAATGATAAAATCCGATATCACGTGATCTGACTGATTAGCTGATTGCAATTATAGCATTTGTTTACATGTTGTTTATTTCTTTTTAAATTATTATTATTTTCATGTCCATCACATTGAGTCGCCACGAAGGAGGAAAAACATAAGGATTTTAGTATAATCCATCTTTATGTATTTCATGGTTGCTAACTTTTTCCATTTCCCGTAAAAATTACGAATTTGGGGGTTTCTTTGTCCTTTGTTTTTTTTTCTTTTTTGCTGTTACGCAGCCACATTGAGCGTACTTTTATGAATTCATCCCGAGATCTGGGCGCTTAAATCGTGCTTCAGCTATTTTATTACTACCGCGCACTTGTCTAACTTCCAAGGTCGCTTCAAATAGTGATGGCGTGTGCCCATTGTATGGAGTCACGAGACAATGAAAAAATCTAAGGGCAGCGTTGCACTTAAACTATTGACAGAAATGTGACTGCTCAAAATTTTTTTTCGGATAGAGCCTTAAACACTGCAGAGACTCGGCCAAGTTTTTAAAAATCCGTTGTGGTTTGAAAGCAGACTATTCTTCTCCATATTCTCCATCAGAAAAGCACGAAAATGAATCTTGCTCTTCTTTTAGTAGTTCTGAGCAATTTCCGTAGCTAGGATATAGTAAATACAGAGTATGAAGATTTTTTTCTTCGTGGTAATTGCGGAAAGCCATTACCTGGCTCGAAGTAAATATTTTTCTAGGGAGGTGAAATATAATTAAAAATAAGTTTTCTGAAATTCACGCAAAATTTATCGTATTCCTTTTTATTATTATTAGCATATACCTCTTCATGCTGCAAATTTTAAAGATGTCCGCTATAATTTGGTGGTTTTCATTTTCGATGCTATTTTAACTACTGACAAAGAAATTCTATCGATTTTCGTTTTTCTCGTGGAAAGTTTTCCAGTATTCCAAATTCATAAGTTTATTTGAAATGAATGACTCAGTGTTATCGGCCTTCTTATAAATATTTGAAAAGTACTCATTATATTCTTCTAGGGTGGTTCAGCTTCAGGTCTTAGTGAGTACGCTTTATCTTCTGTATCATAAGATACATTTTCGTGAGCATCTTTTGAAAATTGAAATTTTAACCATGTCTTCCACCTCCAATTTCTGATAACGTTTAAAATTGTGTAATGGAGATCAGTATCTCGCGCAGTCAAGCCGTCATCAGGGGAGATATTGAATCAGTCTCACTTCACGTCAGGACTTGGGTACGTCTCGCCAGTGTTTATTGGAAAAGTGAGTTCAGCAGACTGAGCTCTAATCGCAAGCATCGCTTCTAACTGAATTATAGCCTTTGTCTTGAAATATATCTGTGCCGCGACGCGATAGTGGATCACTGACGAGAATACTCCCGGTTGAGGCTTTGATGGAATATTCATTTCTAGGGTTACGTAATTTTCCAATGAATTCGAATAGAATGCAGATTAATATTTTTTACTTTTTTGGCACTTCTTTGTATTTTGAAAGAGCTTTTGATCGGAAATTTAGCTTTGACTTTATTTCGTTTGAGCTATATCATTGATATAATTTAATTTCTTTGAATATTTATTTTTCTCTTTGCTTAACGGATGGTATCATGAGACACATATTGTCGGTTGTTTCTCTTGGTAATATATTTGTTTGAAATTAAAAAGTGATATGGGTGTTGTACCCAGGTTTAATGTTGAATTCCTTTAATATGTGTTTTTAATACAATTTTTTTACTCCTCTAAATAATGATTCCCTTTCTTTTAGCTATAGGCCAAACGATCTCAAGGCTAGGGTAAATTTTCTCTGTTGATCCAATGATATTCACCTTGTGCAAATCTAATCACGCAGAATAACTCAATCCATCTCGCGGTAATACTCTTTTGGAAATCAGGCAATTACTTATACTTTTATAAATTGATTTTATATCATTAGTAAAGAAGACTTCATTTGCAACTTTGAGGGGATATGTGTCGCTTATGCGTCAAATGTCTTTTGAATTCTATTTTAAGGGAAATAGGAAAGTATTTTGTAAAGAATAATGTGGTTAATCGGAGATTAGATTCTCTACCGAAGGCTGGGGAGACGTATTCCAATTATGGCAGATGGCTTTGTGACAGGGAATATTGATGCGAAGATATTTATGAGCCGTGGCGTGCTAAGCATCTCAGGCGACAGCCAGTCGTCGGCGGAGGAGACCGCAAATCTGGTGTCCCCTATCAACCACTGTCGTCCTTGCGTCTTCCTCGTTTCCAAGGGCGTCGGCAAGGACGAGATGAATCGTCTCTCCAAAGAATACGACGTAGCTCCCCTCGGCTGCACTGAGTAATCTAAACGACTGAAGTTATTTTAAAAGCAGGGTTTTTAATCTAGATTACAAACTAGATGCATCATCGTCTACTGAATGAATTCTAATTTCTTCGAGATAGGTGTGACCTATTTCCTCTTCTTTAGACTACTTACTCCCCTACATAGGTTAAAAAGAATCATTTTTTAAAACGTATTTCATTCCACCTGATAAATGAAGAATTTGGTGGGGGGTCATTAAAAGAATTTATCTGTGTATCTGTGTGTACTTAACTTTTCCGAACTTCTCTGATTTTTGATACTTAATAAAGGAATGCAAACATGCCCCAGCCATTTCAATCTATTTTATATACACATGCATATATAAGGTGGTAGAAAATGGTTAATTTAGGGGCGTAAATAAGTTTTGCTCTGGGTGCCTTAAACGCTAATCTATCTATTTTCGAGTTAAAAGTCACAAAGTTACATAAGCAAATTATGCCTATTATTGATTTGGGGTGGCTGTAAATCATATTATTATAACTGAAGAGAAATAAAATAAATCGACAGTGTGAAAATTAAAATCTACATTATGAGAATTAAAATCTACATTATGGGATTAAAAATCTACATTATTAGAATAAAAATCTGCACTATGAGAATAAAAATCTAATTATGAGAATTACAATTAAAAATTATTAAGATATCAAGATTTACGCAGATAGTATTTTTATTAGAATTAGGTTTATAAAATTGCAGCTACCTCTTGCTGGCACAAAAAATGAAAACTTGGGATGGTATGCGAGTTTTTCCAACTGATTCAATGCATTCCTTCAAGCTACATTCATCCCATGACGCGAAGATTGAAAATCTCTAGAAAGAAACAGAAGTTTCCATTGTTTCACAACAGATCGTGTTTTTTTTTTTTCAAGCAAAGTTTTTTTTTAGGGAAAGAATCATGACGTGACAATTTCTCCGTCAGGGTCAGGGCCGCGACTTCACAGTCGATCGCCCGAGGCTGCATGCCCGTAATCAACTCCTCCCCTTTTCCTTTAAATCGCAAAGATTCCCTGAGGCCGGTTTCTTTAAAACTCCTTCTCATTCACCTTCACAACCGTCGTGGCATGCCCATCCGACCGTGATCCGGAGAAATTAAATGACACAGGAAAAGATGCAAAGGGCATACAAGAAGCCCCGCTACACTCCTCCCTACCCCCCTCCGTGTTCCTTCCCCCGAGTTCATTACCCAAGTACTCTTCCCCCTTCCTCTCCATGTCCGACGGACTAAGAAATTGCTTCCGCGAACTGCAAATGCTCCCTCGCCGAGGACGACGTAGTTCTGTCCCCCCGCCCCTCTCTGAAGCAAAATGTCGTTTGCTCCGCACTCGTTTGGTTTCCGTATTCCCGTGAAATTGTTCCGTGCACCGATCCTCCCCCGCGCGGCCTTCCCCATCCCTGTGATTGGAAATTGTGCAATACAGTGGTGGCGCATTGGATTTTTCTGCATGTAAGCTCGCAAATAAAACGAGACACTGCCAGGCAACATTTCCATTAAACCAGAGTACCATAATTTCACCAAAAGACTGATTTTAAAAATGTTACAAGTGTACCATCCGGGTTCCATTGGTGGAGCATTTCATCTTCCTAATCGTCAGTAATAGTAAAGATGAATTTAGGCGAAAGATATACCATTTGTTTCCTCATCTATTAATTATTTACCTATTTAAAATCTGTAGTAACAGCATTTCAATATATCTACCTCGTCATAATCAAGTAACAGAATGTGTGGGTATAATAAATGTTTAATACATGTAATGTTTTGGTGTCATTGCATTATATTCACAGCATGAATTATATTAATCATTATTTTTTATTTTCTGTCGTCATTATTTTGGTCTCAACACCTCTCTGTAAGATTCCGGATGCATTCTTTCTTTTAAAAAACAACTTGACTCCGTAGTGAACTTTACATTTTACTACCTTCGAGTACTCTTCTTTATTGAATAATACTTCTTACTGTCGAAAATAGGCTTATATCACATACTGACGCCAAATCTCTCCTATCTTATCTCCATTATTCCCGGGCAATCCTTTCACAATCTACCTATCCTTCAATCTTACCACTTATTCTCAACGGCATTAGTACCGCTGTAAGGTGGTTGACTCCCTCAGACTTCCTATCAAGAATACCGACGAGGATGTTCTCCTTCCGCCCAACGTTCGTATCATCCATTGACTCGTTTCCATTACTTTTTTCCGAGGGCGAACGATCGTGCATGTAACCTATTATTTGTGCGGTTCATACGCGCTGTATTAGACGTCTCGATCACTTCATTGGACGGAAAAAGGCCGGGAAACAAGGAAGATACGAGTTCGAGAATTAATCCGATATGTTCCGGGGGCATCTAGTGTGCCTACACATCCCTTGGCTCTTTTTTTTTCATTTGGTGAGAATTGGAAAAGAAAAATCGATTACCATCGCACCTCTATGGGCTCCAGAGATAATAGGGCAAACAACTATGGACGATCCAACGTGATCCAGAGGAGTTCAGTGACTTTTCACTCCCTTGTACTTGCGTTGCCTGCGGGTTTGCATTGTGAGATGGGTGGTGGAGAGTAATTTTATGGGGAAAAATGTTGAAAGGGGTGGAGAAATGAGGGTTATGGAGGAACCAGAGAAGGTTGATTTTTTATACCCTATCCGCTTGCTTGCCTTTCAGCTTAGAAATCAAATTTTATCTCATTTTCTTTATTTTTATATCTTTCTTGGTCTTACAGTCCTGGATGCTTAACATCCGAGATCGTTGGTACCGATATCAGTTGGTTAAAGCACAAGCACGATGCTAGCTGGGATTAGGTCAGTGCGGTGACTATGCTATTTGCATCTCATTTCAAATTCTCTAGTCACATCCTTGTCGTAGCAGAGATTTTATTTGACAACTCTCTACCGCGTAAGCTGTTCGATTTAGCAATACTTTTGTCAAATAATCTCGATCGGTGTTTGTGTACCGTATTTAGACCAGTTCAATTCCAGCATTAGATCCGTCGAAAGATTTGAAATAGTATCATTGGTGAAATATGATTTTATGCTTTCCCGGCGAATAATGTGGGTAAAATTTTCTCGAGATTCCCACCGGGTCAATGTAAAAACATTAACCCGGTGGGAATCCCGATAAAAGTTTACCCACAGTATTATTGGTGGTATATCAAAAGGTAGGTAATGCAGGTATCAGATTTCTCTCCACCGTATGTCTTTTCTACCCTCATTGGCTTTAATATTATCGGCTCCTTATGAACTCATTATGAATGTACGGCGAAATTTTATGATGATTAAGTGATTGGTAGATGACTTCATGTGTTGAGGAAAGAATTAGTAACCCCAAAGTCATTTCCTAGCTCCATATTTCATATTTTCTCAACTATGAGATGCTCTATCTGAATGATCGAGCAGTTCACATAATAAATATAATCACAGGTAAATATTCGAGAATGTTCACTCTTTTGTTAAATCTACATTTTTCAATGAAACACAAATTAATAAGGGAAAGAATACGTGATTTCTGGAATAGGTCAGTGTAGGGATGTCTCAAAGCAGTGTGAGTTATACCTTTCCCTATTAAGGCCACTTTTGAGAGCGTCAAACTCTTCTGAGTTTGCTATCCAATTCAGGAGTACATATGCCTTCGGCTCCTGTCGCCCAAATCAGTCCCTCGACTGGTCTCGCCCATAATTCGACCTCTGCTTCCAAATGGAATGAACCATCTCCACTTTATAACCCCCCTCATCGTCATCAACCCTCACGTTCCCCCCGGGCGTCAATCGCGCCCGAGCTTAGATTTCCTCTAGCACGGAACCCATTACGTGAACCCCTCGAATTCAACCGCCCTACCTTCATTGGTTCTTTTTTTCTTTCTTTTTCCGTCCGATTCTCTCACCCTCTTCGTCTTGTTCCATTCCTCTCTCTCTTTTCAGCTTCTGCCTTTCTCTTCATTCCCCATGTGAGAGAGACTCTTCCCTACACTTCAGATGGCACATCATCACTGTGTCCACTAAATCTCAGAAATTGACGTTGTTCCCGCAGCAAAATAGATTCCTTTCTGCCGGCCAATATCGTCTCCTATCGACTCAGGTTGTGTAATCATACGTTTCTGGTTCAGGTGGTTATTTTATCTTGTACTCCCTTTTTATTCTATATTCTTTATGCCGTTACTGCCGACAGAGATCATGCATGGCCACACTTGAGACGACATGGGACTGTTTCAAAGTATTCAAACATTTTAAAAATATTAACTCTAGTTTATAATGTTAAGGGTTTGTTTAACATTTGTTTATTTTTTCTGTAAGAGGCTAATTACTTCTTCATCAACAGTTGAAGTATAGCAGAGGGAGCGTTATAGTGTACTTTATGTAGTAAACCCCGGACATTTTTTTAACTCTTCCGGCATCGGTAGGTACGATTTTGCCTCCGTATAATGTACATCTTTTTCTTTATGGTACACGTTTTAAAAGGGCCTCGTATAATCTCATTAAACTTTTACACATTTCATTCTGTAGCCTAGTGATTAGTCATTCACGTAATATGCCCGTTTCATTAGTATTCTCTTGCATTATAATAATTTTTTACAAATGTTACGATAATTATTTGACTAATAGTATCTTCTAAAAATCATTTCAAGTGGAGCTGTATTATTTTTAGATTCCGTTGCACGCTTGAGAGATACTTTCAGGACCAATTCACCTCCCAGGGAAAACAACCTACTCCCAGGAATGAAATACTCGGCCCCCATTCCAAGTATCGGATACGTGACTGAATGACGTTCGCGTCTGTCCTCAATTGAATATTGCACTCCCGATGAGGGAAGAGACGAACGTCATCTATGAATTCGGGCGACATCACACGCCAATACATTAGCGTGTGATGTCGCCCGAATGGGTGGATAGCTGCTGTATATTATGTTTCTTTTTTTCTGCCGTGGGACGAGTTGTTGCATCGAACTAGCATCCCTTTGCATATCGTGATGGCTAGCTGGGCAGAGTAGACGGAAGGTCGGAGGAGTGCATTTCGAATGGATATGGAGGAGAGGGGGTGGAAATGAGGTGGGGTGGAAATTTTTAGGGAGGGAAAGTTTGGAAGGGGTGATATCTCTTGGGAAAGGGATAGGAAGGGTATGGTATTTGGAAAGGAAAGCCCCAAAGGGATACCATCATATCCATGCTAGAGGGAGAGGGACTTTTGTGAGTGCATGAGAATGGATAGAAGAGTGAACTGATGATGATGATGATGATGACGGGGAAGGACGGTGGAATAAGGGGGGCGTAAGGAATAGATGAATATGGGGTGGGAACTGTCCTTGCTTCTGGGGAACCAATCAACGATGAGGGGATCGTGGGTGGGGTGGGAACTATTGAAAGGGGGCTGGTATGACAGGGAGTGTGTGTGTGTATACGTATATATTTCGACACGGAAGATGAGTGTCCTTTTCGTGGCGTTGTCGGCCGGGCGACGGGATATGAATAACGCGTCGGGGAAAATGATCGAGGAAAGATGGCGCTAGTGACGGAACGAGGGAAATTTATTCCAATTTATTCATGAAGCAATCTACGCGTGAATCAAGTGCCTTTGATTATATTTTTCATTATTTAAAACCCTCTCACTAAAGTAGAACAAATTTCATGATTCATTCCCATTTTTTTCGAGAGCCAAATTATTTTTCGTGGTCGGCATTAATCTCGCACGCTAATGTATTCCTGTGGAAATAAACAACGTTAATGATGATTTTTTTCTCGGGGATGGAAATACAAAAGATTTACGCTCTGGTGGGGAATGGTTCCATGCGGCCAAAGTAACTCGAAATGCATTAAATTTCTACACCGAAGATGTCGTAGAACGGCGTAAAAAAAACTATGAAGACGAAAAAGGGTTATATGAGCTTTCATGATATTTTGAAGGAGTGAAATGGAAATTATTCCAAGAACTGGCAGGGTGTTAATCGAGTAAGTGTGCTTGGTAAGTTAAAACTCTAATTGTATAAAATGAAAGGATACCGAAACGAAGATGAAAATAATATCAATAAAAAGAGGTGATTTGATCCGATGTTACCCTTAATATATCTGGAGCATAATATAACCCATAAAGGAGAATAATTGGCCTTCCGCCTGAGAAAATGAAAACATAGCTAAGAAAAGAGCACACCGTAAGATAAACCTTTACAATATGGTGACAATTCATACATTTTTGTACGGATCAAAAGCTTCAGACTCCAAAAGAAACGCTAACTACTATCAAATTCAACATCTTTAATGAAACAAAATTAAATCGTCAATGAAATATTACAAATTATGGGGAAATAAATTACTAATAAGATGTAAAACTTCTGACAATAGTTGCAAAAAATTGCTATGAGCATAGCTTTGTACGTTTATTCATTAAATTGTAGTTCCTTGGAGAAGAAATACGACGATGCTCATTGTGTGTGATTTGTGAATTTAAGATGCTGACTTTTCATGATATTCAACGAAAGATATCACTTTCCCTATGTGATCATTGCTTCGTCATCACTTTGTTTCCTCTCCTTGTATCTTTCCCCTACTCTTATCACCCACTCCCGAGGCATGCTTTCAGAGGCACGCATCCCTTTGTATCCGCTTGCATCCACGTGTTGCGTGAATTCCCTCAATATCTCCGCGCCCAAACTCTACTCACCCTCTCCCCCCTCATCTGAGTCTTTCCGCATCCACCTCCTGCTCCACTTTCACGCCCTTCTCCCCCACCTCGCTCATTCTCCCCTTGCCCTCAAAAGATCCCCCCGAGGGTTCTCGACCGAGTCAAACAGCCTCCGTGACTCAAATGAATCATCCCCCAGACGGAATGGGATTAGCCCCGCGGACGTTCCTCTGCTCGGCGGCGTCGAAAGCATTGTTTCTCACTCCTTAATTTATGAATATTTATAAATTTTACCCTTCGGCATCCACAGAATCTTTCGTGGAACATCAAAAATCCGTCCATAATTTGTGTAAAACACGCTACAGCGTTCTTTCAAATACATCAATTTCTTTATTCAGCGAAAAGGATATTTTTTTTCCTCTGCGGTCTGCGTAAATCGGGTGTATAAGTTATCATCATGTCGATGAGGATTGCATGCATATTTCGAATTATACTAATGCGGTGCCGTACTTTTTCACAAATGGCTAAAGTAGTTCAGTTGGAATTTTCAAATGATATTGTTTAGAGTTTAAAGGAATAAACATATCAATTGTGGTATTCTATGAAAACTTCATGAATTTTATGACTTTTAAGTTTTAATTCTTGATGAATACTTGAAGCTTGCTGAATTAAATTCAGTGTTTCGTTAGAAATGCTATGCTGGCAAGGTTGACGGATCTATTAAGGATATTGCTAATTTAATAAGATTCTTGAATATTGGATTGTGATTATTAATACCTTTAAAAACGAGTATTTGTGTGGTAATTCATATCATTAATCTATTATCTTAACATGACTACAGAAGTAACTATGTTCTCTTTTCTGTAGATAACGCATCATCATCTTTTCAGTAGGGTAATGAAACTTAGCGTGAAAAGCAGTAGTAGCAGAAAGGCAGTGAACATGAGAAAATACTCATCTTGTGTTCTTTAAATTAATCCGGTTATGTATTTTTACACTATTGATAGTTATATATTTTACGTATTTTTAAATTTAAATAAGCATTCATAGTTTAACACCCGAAATACTATGAATGACATACCTCAGATGATTTTTCTGGTATTCTATATCCTCAAACCGAGTGCTAAATTCCATACACGTTTCTCAATCTAAATAATAGTGAGTTTTTCCGGGATACCTCGGCATCGCTGTGAAGTGCTGGATTGTATGTATCTCTCATTTTTGCGGAATTCTCGGAAGCGAACCTATTACCGCGTCGCGCCACCGGCCGTCCGTCAACCTGCATCAAATTCTAGCACAGCTGTATGAGATGTCATGGAGGCAAAAACGAGATAGACATGTGGAATACGAAAAATGGAAAAAAATAGCTGTAATCCGGGAAGTATTAATACTGTTATGGCTCCCTTTGTACGTCTCAAACTCGAGAGTCGATATACATGAACAGGAGGGATGTTATGGAGAGGATTATGCACGTACGACCAATATTGAAATGGCAAAATTCGAGATAACGAGATGGTTCTAATGGTTCTGATAGGCTGATTTCGTCTCTATCATTTGTTTCGATGTTGTTCATATAGATTGAAGATTTCATTTTCATTAGGAAGAAGGAGAAGTATCAGAGTTATAATTAAATATATTTTCAGATGTGTCTTTATCTACCTTTTTTCATTTCCCATTATAATATAGAAGTTGGCTTCAGCTATGTAGCCATCTTCAGCGCTCTGAAACGCGTTCAAGACATGACTCTTCGATAATTTTTTGAATCAAAAATATTTAAAAACGAACATAATTATGGTATTATAATGAAACTATATCATTATCCTTGATCAGTTTGCTATTTATTCATAAATCATATAGCTCGTCGCTAACTCCAAGTGGCTGCCGTCCGTTCGTAAACTGCGTCTAAGGAAGCCTCTAAGCATTTCTTTATATGCTAGACATGCTTCATCCCCATTCATTTATTAGATGGATTCGCCCATCTGTCCGCACTGTCTACCGTCTCAGTTGCTCACGCTCAGTAGGAGTTGGAAGCCTGGTCAGTCTTAAGCTTCTCAACGTCACCTTAATTCCATCCTATTTTGATTTTTCATCCAGTTTCAGTATAGTTTTAACTGTCAAATTTAGTCGATTTCATGTTCAATCCAGCTATAATTTTATTTATTTATGTATTTCTGTACCACCGTAAACAGCACAATTGCCGTTTACATCCGGGTTTTTAACTTAACAATAAAACCAACATAAGCATCCATGCTCTGGATATCTAGAGGCAACCTTCCAAGGCGGTACTCAAACCTCTTGTGTAGCAGGCAAGGATTTTACCCCGCATTTACCCTTTACTTTATTTAATTCATGGATATAAGGATCAACGTTATCATTAAGAATTGTTAACATGATTTCAGGAATTTATTGAAGCCTTGAAGTTAGGGTATATTGAATATCTGTAGGTACAAAAAAGGGGAAATAGGGATTGTCGCAAAAAAGGGAAGGAGAAAAAAATGAAAATAAGGAGTGAGGATCGCTTGTTAGAGGGTGTGAGGTCATTCACCATCCCGAGGGACGTGACCGGAAGAGATAGTCGGGATGGACGAGAGTCTGCCGCGGGATCTTTCCGATTTTTTGGCGTTTCCCTCCGCCGCCGCCGCCCGTGAAGTGAGCCAAGGCGACGCGTCGGGCGCGAAAAAAAAATTCAGGGGAATAGGAGAGAAAAAGTAGAACGACGGCTTCCGCACCATTCTCTGCGATCTCTTTGCGTCCAACTCCGCCTCTTCCCAACTGGGTTCCCACCCGCTCACCTCAGTTCGATGCATACTCTACGTGCATCCAAAACTGATTCTCTCACCCAAGTTGTTGGAATTTTTTTTTAAGACTTGGATTGCGTCTCGCCACCCGAGCAACGGAATGCAAACCGTCCGGACAAAGTGAGTCGGGAAAGGCATCGGTGCCGAAGTTATCAGAGTTGGCCGTCATCTAGGTAGAGGTGCGCAATTTTTATCTAGATTTTTCCGGGGGAGAAGAAAAAAGTATTTGGCTTTGGAGTGAGTTTTGTCAGATGCAAACATTATTCGCGGCCGGAGACGAAAATTGTTCCAATACGTATCACAATTTCGTTTCTGTTTCTTATTATTTCGAAATCCTGTGTGAGATATCTGAGAAACCCCAAAACTATGGTCATATAAACTGAAGCACTCTCTAAAACTTCATTATTTTTAAGCTGCCAGTATGCTAAATTCAAATAACTTGCATGTATCAGTTCCAACAAATAACTTTAAAGTAGCATTTTTGTATTGCATTATCATGTTACCCATAACGAAGCAATTTGTCATTGTTGATTATTCCGGTGTGTGAGTTAGATTCATAAAACATAATGCTAGATTTTTAGTGCTCTTTATTTTTAATTTAATGCTCGTTCGGCGCATAAAATGTAATTGTAGATTCCTTATCCTAGACTTAAATCCTAGTCTTCCTTGAAAATTAAACAGATTTTTGAAATAGTAAACACGAATTCAGTGAGTGCTCCGATAAATTTGACCTTTTTTTATAATTCCAAGAGTGTGAACGAAGGGAATTAGGAATTGCTGAGAGAGGGAGACTGGGGCCAAAAAGGGCCCAAAATTATATGAGTGACGTGTGACGCACATAAAGCCAGCGAACAAAATCTTCTCGCCTCTCTGTCCTTTCTTGCCAAAACCAGGAAATGGATCGAATGAGAATGCCTCCCATGATTACAGACGTTCCTGTTATCATCAACATTCAGCGCATCGTAAATCGAGGAAAATTAGAATCGGGGATTGGTTTCGGGTGGAAATGTGTAAGGTTTTGGGGGGATCGGGGTGCTAGATGCCGTCCGAGTGAAAGAGGAAGGCTGACGCAACTATTCTCGCTTCGACCTTTGTCCCTTCATTATGGGCGGCCGCCTGAGATTACCCTGTTGGCTGACTGAGCTCAGTGAAACCCTGAATGAAGCAGTACGTTGAGGGTTGGAGAAGTGCCCAACTGGATGAATAAGGGCTAAAAACGCCTGGGGAAGAGTAATCAGAATGAAATGGTGCTATTGCTTGGCGCATCATATGGAATAGCAGGTCAGCCAGCCAGTCTCGAAGGACCGTGAGGCGTTTAGACGCGTATTTCATGGCCACTGCTCTAGATGGCTATGAGTGGGATTTGAGTACTTTTGCGTACGGTAACGTCTTGGTCTTCATCTCTGGAAGTACTCGAGCCGATTGTGTTCGTTATTAATAGCTTATTCTTCATAATTGAGCCTAATCTGTATCTCATTGCGGAAGCTTGGACGCTATGGGTAATTCTGTGACCATAAATAAATCACTGTATTAGTATTCGTACGTATTTATTTTGGCCCTGATAAAAACTATGGTGCGATCAGGAAGTTCCACTGAATACGATAGCCTAGCTTACACCTTGCGATTGTACAAAATAAGTTCAACACGTATTTAAAATAGAGTTGTAAATGGTTAAAAATAGTAGAAAATAAAATAGTAAATAAAAAATATTTGAATGAAAGAAATGAAAAAGTTAAAATAAAAAATAGTTATTAAGCATTAAATAGTTACGGCTTGGTCTTTTGACCTTTCTTCTCTGCTCTGATACGCAGTAGTTTATATCGGAATAAAATCACCCTAGACCCCTTCTAGTCGCGCTGAATGTCGCGTTCACAGTGCGTTCCCCTCTGAACCCCCCACCTTCCTTCGAATTCATTCGCTCTCATTTCCTTGCCCGTCCGACAGCGTGACCTCCGAGTTGATTTCTCGGAAGACTGGGACGATACGAGAGTCCGTGAGGGCGGAAAAAACGAAGGAGGTTTAAAAAACATAGGGAAAGGCATAACTTGAACGGAAAGGAAAAATATTCATCCGCTGATGAACAGCTTGGAAGACAGAGGAGAGTGGGCTGAAAAGGAAGGCACCGAAGGATTCCGTAAGCATACAAGCGAAAGGGGAGAGAGAGGTCGGGTGACGCCAGTGTTTGGGCGTGGAGTAGAGGGAGGAGCACGATTGAACTTGGTGACAGGACAAAGCAGCAGTAGGGGTCATGGAGGAAAACGAGAGAAGAGAAAGATATTCAGGAACGAATTAATGGCAGTTGGTTCCATTATGGCGAGATGAATTCCCGGAAACGATTCGAGGAAAGTTGAAATTGGTGGATTAAAATTGTTAATGATGTGATCATTTGATCTGTTCCAAGAATATTATTTTAGGCAGTTCGTGTCTGGGACAGAAATAACAAATCCCCCTTATAATAGATTGCCAATGGATCCCTTACAAGCGTAAAAGTTGTTGTTATAAAGCAGCATTTTTATCTGGATCATTTATAATTATCGTTCGTATTTATTATATTTCATAATTATTCTAAAAATACGAAAAAGGTGTTCTAACGAATTCCTTTACGATTACTAGTAATGCTATTTTTATTTTATTCAATAGAAGTGTTTGTTCTTACGAAGTTGTTGGTTTGATATACAGTTACCTTCAATCATGCCTGAATGTTTGATTTGTATTCAGCAATAAATTATCGCTATATCGCTAAAACCACGTCTACAGCAACCTGGAGGTCAAGGTAAAAATATAGATCCCCAGCATCATGGAGCAACAAGCAGTTGGTTGAAAAAATATCGAGTGTCGTAGGTCAGGTATCGAAACTGTACGCTTGGGACGAAGGACAGTAAATAAGAGGAAGGAAAGGCGTAAAGAAGAAAATGTAATGGGAGTTTAGGGAAGAAACTAGAGAAAGGTGAAGAAGAAGATGGGTGAAGTTTTCTGGCGAAGGGCAAGAAGTTTTCATTCCTTTGTTTACGGCAGTGGGCGGGTCTGAAGAGGTGAATTTTCTCAAGGAGGGACGAGGAAAGTTTTATTTGTAGCCACTCGAGGCGTGAGTTCACATTATTTAGCTTTTATCCCGTATAACAATTGAAAAGCTCGATTGATAATAGATCATTAAGTACCGATTGTAAAAATCAATATTTTAGTGCTCTCAAAACTGTGGGAACCATCAATTTTAACTGCCTTATAAACTTTTGCGAGTACTTTCTTGATACGCATTAGGTTTTAACTTATCTAGAGCACAGTTAACCCAAAAATACAGGCTGAATTATCTATCGACATTTCTACTGGAATTGCGAGAACGCGTCTTTGAATTATACGCCGCACTAAGTCGAAGTTACGCCTATTTAAGTTTTCGCCATCTTAATTTAGCTATCAAGGACTTTAAAATAATTAAATGGTTTGCTAATTTTCTGAAGAATTAAGATAGTATTAGTATTTATGTAGTTTACTAAAATACAGAACTTAACGTTGTATGGATAGTTTCGAGGAAAATTTTTCCAGACAGTGGGTAATTATGAATGTCTTTTAATTGATCCACTTATTTGGTTTTTAGGTTGACTGGTTCACTGATGCGTCAATGTCATCAGAATTGTGGATTCTAGCAATTGTTTTAAGTAGTGATAATTTATTTTTTTATTTCTCCTTAAGCGTTTTAAAATATTATAGATACAAACCAAGGTTGAAGCTTTAGGTGATCTCATAGATTTTTTTCCTTCAGAAAACCAATACCTTCAAGGAACAATCGTAATAATTTGTATATTTGAATAACAAAAAGATGCATCTTCTGGATACATAAATTGAACTTTTGATACATAAATTATATAAAGTAATGATATTTAAGAAATGATTCAGTAAATAAGAATACATTTTAAAATATCATGGCGCTTGAATATTTTATCATGGCATAAAATATTATTAAAAATTTTAAATTTTCATGGATTTTTTAAAATGTGTAATTTTAGTTAGTGGCACTGCCTTTTCTTGGCCCATTTTTTATTTATTTTAATTGTTCTGATATTTAATTTTTTAATCGCTATTCATCCGGCCTTTCTATTTTTTTAAATTATATTGAGGAAAAAAGAGAGAAAAAGAATTTGATGTGTTCAAACCTGGGCTAAGGCAAGGTAGAATGGGGTTCACAGGTGGGTTTATGGTTTTTCGAACTCGAAAAGCCCTCATATATACACATCGTGTATTTTCTCCCTCCCCACCTCGTCCGATTCACTCACCGTGCAACCTTCCCCGACCTTACAGCCCCTCTTCCTCGTATTTAACTCGCTCGTCCGCCCGCTTCTTTCACGCTCAGGTGCGTCTCCAGAGACAACATCGGGGACAAGAAGAACAAGGACCGACCAACGGTTTTCACTCTCCGCTCCGTCGATCCGAGCACTCGTCTCCTCACTCTGTCCCCCTCTTTCCCTGTAAATACGAGCCCCACCTGGCGATTCCATTTTCCCGTTTCTTCATGCACTTCCCGTCTCTATACTGCGCCATCTATCCGCGCCGGGGGGGAAAGGTTGTTTAAAGGACTGCGACCCCTGCAAGGAGCTGGTTTTCTATGGGCTGTGCTGTGATTGTCATCGCCACACGCTAATGCCCGCCACATATAAATCACTCCTCGAATGCATGGTGAGCTGCTAAGCGAGTTGTGATGTGATGAGCGTCCGATAACTTCCATTGTGCCTCCGGTCGCAATAGCCGGTCGATATTTTGATTTTATTTCATTGATGAATAGTTGATATTTTTGAACATTTCATTTTCCTGACTTATAATAATTATACTATGAGGTTCATAAATGAAGATTCTTTTTAAATTGCAAAAAAAACTCACTGTCTAAATGGGTACGTTTTAACACGCTGATCGTTTTCGGTAGTTGAAAAAATATTTCTGTCACTGGAAACATGTTTGAGTAGTAATTGACACGTTCGGATTCGGAATCTCGAATAAATTGAGATTTTCACTGGCAAACTTTCTATTTAGAATATCATGGACGAATATTTTTGTGATGGGGTGTGATGTCAGCGTAATTTCATATATTTTTCTTGTGAAACAAGTATTAATTTATTTTTTCCTTCTTTTCAGGTGAGTGTCCGTTGATAATACTAATGGTTAAGTATTTCTGGAATTTTTGGTCTAAGGTCTGCGGTAATGTAAGTAAAGTGGCTAATTTATATATTTTTCTCTCGGCTAAGAGTCGAGCATAAATATATTGTAAAAATATTCAGTTATAGCTGAAATAGTTTATAATTTTATGTATTTTTATATTATCTCTAATGAAGATGCACAAGCAGGATTCTGGTTTATTTTTCTTCGTTTCATTTTGGCTCTTATTTTCTTCAATCAGTCGGTCATTTTGTCTCATTGTAATTACTTACGCTCTTCAAATTTCGAGGTCTTACAATTAGTAGCCATGTATAAAGGCAAACTGTTTGTACTTTAAAACTTAATAGAATAATCCCTCAAATGATTTTAAGACTGAACTAGATAAATTAATCGTTAATAAATTGTAGCAGTAAAAGTTTGATTAGTTGGGTTATATCTAAAAATATTTATATGATATGCTCATAACTAAGCGTTCTCTACCATTATACCGGTTTCTTTTCCAGAAACCTCATTGTAACTAGTGGTAACAATCGGAAGTATTTGCTACTAAGAGCTGCGATAGCAATATGATATGCAGATTTCAAGTGCACCTCAACAGACTTATGTTAATCACTTTGGTTACTTAATGACTTACGACTGGAAAAAGTTATGGGGTCTGCTCCCTTTTATACTACCCTACTAATCTATCTATCGTAGTTGTCCTAACAGAGATGTCCTAAATTAAGGATTGTAGAGGCACCTCTAATTTTCTCTAGTTCTTACGCGTGCTCTGAAAGAGCCAAGAGTTATTTTGAGTTTGATCGTTCAAACGTATTCTGGCGGACAGAGTAAAATATTTCTTCGAACATTCTTGATGCAGGGTCAATTCCACTTCCATTCATCTTGTCGCCTTCGTTTTTTTAGCCATCTTCCACCCTTCACGAAGAAAGATTAGTGTTCCTCAAGACATGGAAATCACGCCTACCGAACTCTATGAGCCATTCGCTCTCGCTAGATTTGCGTATTCAACGTGACATCCTTAAGATATACGAGGTGAAACTGAAAAATGAACCTCAAGTCCATTAGCGCTAACTGAAGTTCAAGAGATGAGACAACTTCAAAATGCTTTTGTGAGTCATTTTCCTTGTGCCATACTGCTGTCAAATGGAGCCTCCATAGTAGTTGGAGAAATTTCTTTCACAAATAAATACGACTTAACTCTTTCACTATACGGAGCTCCACCATTCGTGGCATGGTTGTGAATTATTGAGTAGATGCTGCTGTATATCATTGAAAATTTACGCACTCCCCATATTTTTTCCACTCGATATTATACATTATAGTATTCTGATGATTTTTCTTGCTCTAAACTATTATTTTATACGTCTTTGCTTTCAAAGCGATGGTAATTTTTAATTTAAGGAGTGCATTTTTTCCATTGCTTTCATAGCGCCAGAGTTTTTGTTTTTGCTTTTTGTGATGCTAAAGCGTTTTTAGGAGGTATCCCGTTCACATTGAATCGTTTAAATTCCTTGGTCATCTTTTCTCCAAATTTAAAATCCATAAAGTAGTAAAATTTCTGAATGGGTGCGACTTTTATTTTTATTTTATAAAATTCTGTCACTCTTTGGTCAATTGTTCCAGAAAATCATTAAGGCCGCAAAAGATATCTCCAATTCATGTCATTTTATCGCAATTAAAGTATTTTGTAGCTTTGTTTTTGCTTTAAGGAGAAAAAAGGCGTTACATCTGTTTCCTAGTCTACCTCCAAATAAATCTTCATTGCCCATTCAAAAAACTTTTGCAGTTCATGCTCCGTGCTTTTACCTGGAATGAAATAGAAATTCGCAACTATTTGCTTGTAGCAATAGAAGAAATAAAAACTTGGCTATTTTCATACAGAAACATTAATTATATTTGCTTGTGTTTTATTGCTGTAGTTAGATATCACATTTTTTCATGATATGAGCGGTGGAGATAAGGTTTCATGGCGGGGACGCAGTATTCTTGCTACTTATTACATTTTAGGTCAAATAAAAACACGAATTCACCTGTGTATGGAACATCAAACTTTAGAGCGCTCATGACTTCAGTCGTATAAACGTTTGTAGTTATATGGGATTCTGGGTATTTTGTTCCTAACTTTAATGCTGCACTCTTTCACTCCTATTTTTTTGTCTCTTTACCGTATTCGGAGCGAACGTGCCGCGACACGAAGATGTCCCTTTTTGATGCCTCTTTTTTTCCCTATTTCGTCTATTTTTCAAACAAATGTCTTTTCAAATCTCCTATCCGGAGAAGAATAATTGCTCCCGTAAAATGTGAAAACGCATGAGGGACTCGCGGGGAGCAGCGACCTAGTATTGAGAGAGAGGGAGCCTTCAAACTCGCTTCACCCCAGCTTTGCGGTGTCGGTGACTGCAGTAATGAGCGTGAGCTTTTGCCCTCGCAAAGAGCGAGTCCAAGCGGTGCACCCGTGACCATTAATACTCGGGGAGTTCACGGAGTAGATTTAATGGTGGTCTGTGAGTACTTGGAGTGGGTCCGCTGTGAAACTACTTTAATGGGAACTTTAATAATAAATACTCTACGTCGTTTGTGATTGATTTCTTATAATAACATTGATGCTATTGTATTTAAATTCGCTTAATTGATTGATAAAAATGCAAAGAAGGAACTTTTTACGATGTATTTTATACCCTTGATTCATTAAAAAAATTTGAACAATTGAAATTTCTTCTCCAAATATGAAATCGTTGCATCTCAGTTAGAATCATAATCTTCAAAAATTAGAAATGTCCTTTTTTGAATGGTGTTTCTATTTCTCGATAAGTTATTTACTTTTATGTAAAACCTAAATCAATCGTGCGAGCGATTCCTCAACTCTGCTGATATCATTTATAAAATGACTAAACATATCTCACATATGCGTGTGATTATTCGTAAAAATAGACGTCAGAAGGAATAAAGAAGAGTGGGTGAATGACAATTTGCAAATTGGTACAGTTTATGAATAAATGGAAAAGAAATGTGTTGCAATAAACATGTAAGTGGTGTTTTATTAACGATATCATTCTATTTTACGAGGCGGTCCAAGCTCTTGCTAACACTCAAGTAAATGAGGTAGAACGTGGCACAATAAGTATCTTGCTTGGTCACTTCAGTCGGAGAGCAGTTACCCAAAGACGCCAGGTCGCTCGCTCTCGCAGCGCCAGCCGCGCCTAGTTCTGTGGGATATAGTGGCCCTGTGCTAATAACCGAGTTAATTGAGAAAGGCGAATGTGGTGGAAGACGGAGAAAGCACTCGAGAGACTGAGGATGAGAGTGGATAAGGTAGGAGAAAAGGTGCAGAGCTTTGGTAACGGCCTTGCACGTGTTGGGAAAGATCCGTGGTTAAAGAAACGTCCCGGAGAAATGTGCTCGCGAGATTAAAGAACCCACCAAGTTCGTGCAGTTTCCCTCTTTCTTGGTAGGAGGAAATTTCATGGTTAAGGAAAGTAAGATTAAGTTAATTAACGCGTGGGACTGGTTGCGCTGCTGCTGAGGCTGACCTCACTTGCGTCTCGAATAACATAATCACCCTCTTCCTCCAGATTAAGAATTCATGGGTGCAATCGCGAAAAGTGCTGTATACCTAGGCGCGCTTGCTTTTTGCCGTAAGTAATCCCTTTTGCTTTTTCCGCGTAAGAAGGAGCTTGATGGAAGAGAGAAAACGTCTGTAACTAGAAGGAAAAGGGGTCCGAATTTTTTTTTTCTTAATTTCAGCTCTATCCTTTTGCGTATTAAATGCTGTTATGATTGATGTTTTTTCCAATCTAGTCATGAAGTGTTTGGAAAATACTTGTAAATGTGGATATTCAATCAACATTTTAGACTTTTACTTTGACCAGTTCATGGAAATAGTTACCCATCGTCCTAGAAATCACCATTGTAATAATTAATCGCCTCAAAAAGGTCAAATGACTTAAAGCGATCTGGTGATTATTAAGAATGAGAAATATTACTCATAATGGAAGTTTTGAGCAGAAGGAGTTCCTTTCAAGGAAGGCTTGCGATTACATCAGCGTGCTTCTATGTAAATGTCGTATGTGGCTATAACCAGAGTGAGGAAAATTTTTCCTAAATTTTGGAAAAAAAACGTCAAAATCATTTGCAAAAAATCCATTCAAAAGCCAGTAGTACTTTCTTTAAGAGTCGTATGATTCGCATAATTTCGTTTCCATCTGGTATTTTAGGTGTCAATGTACTAATAATGTTTTTTAATGTTCCATTAAAAGACCTTCACAAGCAAATTAAATACATAAAGCTTGTGATTGACATGGATTTTTTGGGAGATAATAGAAGCAAATGGGTAGAATTGGAGTATAGCGACGAAGGACAGGAAGAAGAAAGGAAGGCGAAGACACCGCGATGAGGACAAGGGGCGCTGTGTTCGAGGGTGTCCTCCCTTTCCGCCTCGCGCCACATCCTTCCTCGCCTTGGGAGGATAAATATCGCCCGTAGGGTTGTAATGCGTTAATGAATGCGACGGCCACCTTATTTGCCTCGCTTCGACCATCTTTGTCACCCCACAACCCCTCTCTTTCACCATTTCATCCCTCTCAAGCAAGAGCGTTGAGTTACCCTCCCCTCCCTTCCCACCAGTCCCTTTTCCCGTTCATCAGGAAACACCGAAACCCGAAGCTCACTCACTCACTTTCGCCCGCTCACCTCTTGTAAGGACGTATCCTCATTCACTCCGCTAGGACTCTTCCTTCTCTTAACTCTCCTCCAACTGCTCTTTCGCGTGCGTTAGAAAGGCTGTAGGTATCTCTCTCCTGTACCTCTCGACTTGGCTCCAAAGACTCTTGCTTGCCTTTCCCTCTCATTTTTACGGGCTACGCGCTTGAGCCTAGGTTAAAACTTTCTTCGCGTGCGATTTCTGCTAAGTAGTTGAGGAACATGCACGCGAGGATGTCAGAGTTCATGTTCTTAATCTTTTGCAGCATCATCCTTAATCATCTCAAAAGTTATCACCTACCAAGATCATCTCTCTCTCTCGCAAGAGGTATAATACCAGATCTTCTCGATGCTACACTTTATTAGTATTCTATACAGGTATACCGTCTGTTTAGTAGGTACGTCACCTGATATATTTTTCATTACATGTATGGTGATAATTAGGGCTCGTTTCTTAATAGTTTAAATCAAAATTACTTTGTTCAAAATCCAGTAGTACATAGCTCACTTTCATCTTCTACATTTATGTTAGAGGGAAAAATAAAGAGTTGAGGCAGTGCATTGCTTCTACATCTCTTGTAGCATCTACTTCATTTTCTTTCTTATTGGTAATTTTTTCACATTTTTGTACAATATATTTTGTCATATGGCTACTAACCTGCCAAAACTTAGATTGTACATATCATTATCATCCATAACATTTGTGACGCAGCTCTCCACTCATTTCCTCAGTTATCGAGTCTTTTAAAACCTGCATTCATTTGTAAAAATTTACATCGTTCATCACCTACTCTATTAAACTAATCCGAGACCCATCTCTACCGTTCTTCACTTCCACATGTCTTTCAGCAATAATTTTCAATAGACCATTGTGTCTCATGAAAGAATGATTAAGTTGTTCCGTCTTCTATCAATGATATGTTATTTGAAATGAATAAATGGAAGGAAATATCACTTTATTAAGGCCGTTTCCGTCATAACACTGCAATCGCATTTACCTAACATTTGCTACAATTAGGGTGTTTTGGGACGTGATTAGCGCAATGGCATAACTATGAATATTGAATAAAATTTAATTGATAGTTCTGATGTAATTATTACATGAAATGCTCGCAGAGTGATGCCCTAGACAATTTTAACAGTAGAAAGACTATTACCTTGCAATTCTGTCCTCTTTTAACACGTATTTCTTCTTGCACAATATATTACTCATCTCTGACATTGAACAAATATACGGGAACTTCGTAAATTAGCCTAGGCCTGTATCCGAGTGAATATTTTTCTCATTACACAACCTCAGTTCAAAACTATTGAAAAAATACGCATGGGCATATCGAACCTCGTAAAAAATAACGTTAAGTCGGAAACAGTCTAGGTCGAGTTAATAATCGTGAATAAAACATGATTTTTTTATTTTATTAAATCTGAAATTGAATTCCACTGTGTTAACTCACCGACGATTGAATAAATAGATAAATAAAATTAATTAAAATTTGATTTTTACGCAAGGGAAGTATGAAATTATCTCAGGGTGTCGCCCAAGACACTCAATTATAATTGAAACCAGAGTATCGTCCTACGGCCTCATTCCATCCCCCTTCCACTCTCTTTCTTTCCCTTAACACCCTCACGCACCCTCAGTCTTATTCCCACCCCTTAATGGTGTTGACAGTGGCGAATTTGCATAATTCCCCGCTCCTCTTTCTCCGTCTCCACTTTGCGTCTCCTCCGAAGACACGGACCCTGTTTTCTTCCAGTCCCCCGCAAGAGCTTTCGCTTGACGTCCCCAGCTATCATTTACGGGCCTTAAAAACAACTCCTCTCATCCACCAATCTTCCTCCCGCTCAACCCACTTCCCTCTTTCTCCCCATTCCCCCCCTAACCTCCCTGAGTGTACCACTTTTAATTATTGCTTCCGCACGCTCTACCTAATTGCTCCATTTTAATAAAATACAAGGTCGTTATTATGCATCCCCATGTTTTCCCTACGAATTTTTATCACCTCTCTCCTCCCAACTCCTCGTCTTACTTTTTCCACCAAAGTTTTTCGGTCTCGACTCCTCAGTCTTGTGGCTTGTCATTTCCCCTTTTCCACCAAGAAAAACTCCACCGAAGAGGATTCATGCCATTTCTTCATGAAAGTAGAATTTTTCGTGCTCTAAACCACGATTTATATCCTTCTTATGCACATTTCCTGTGGTAAATGCGAATATATACGAACTTGAACGTTCATGGCATGCTATGTAGGAACCATTGCATTGGAGAAAATTAATTGGCTTGGTTTGTACTAAATTTTACGAGATGGTAAAATGTGCAAATTCAAAATATTTATTTCATATCGACCATATTTTTGAAGTTTTTTTTCTTGCTTGAGACGGATTGAGAATTATGTTTTCAGGCTTTTTACAGTTTCTTTCTCTAATTCAGTTCTTTAACAACGCTGCCAAAATTTAAGTGACGTTTCTGTGAGAGTCACTGTTACTGAATAGCATTCATGCATGGATTTTTAGCTCTTTTTTCGTATTTGATTCAATTCATATCGTTAATCAGATTTGTTGATGCATTATTTACACCATTATTGCGTTCCTCCCCCTCTCTAGAGTTTGGATATACTTAGAATAAGTACAAATAAACGGACTACATACAAACAACTTGGCCACCGTGTTATGTACAAATCCCCTACAAAATGTTATAATTCTTGACTCTCTTGAATAAAAACAACCATTTCATCTTTCCTCTATTGAGTTGATTATGATTTTATCTGGACTTTAAATTCTTTTTTTGCCAAATAATTTCTCACTTGGCGCTTGTTTGTGTATTTCCTACAATATTTCGAAATCATCAGGGTTCCGCTTGCATTGAAATTGTGGGTGTCTTGATCTGTGTATACACTCTCGCGGCAAGGCGTAGCCAGTAGCGGGTAAGAAGGTGAGGGAGCTCTAACGCCCCTGAAAATTTGGAGAGATTCGGCCACAACCATCCCCTCAAAATGAACAACCCCCCCAAATGTACCCTCTCTCCATGGTAACCTCTCGGAATTTTTTCCCTGGCTACGGTGTAGTCTCGTTGTGATACTCATCTCTAGCAAAAAAGATATTTGGCGATGCAAAGCCACGAAGCGACGCACCGCCATTTTTGTTTTGGCAACATCCATTGTCATCCCTCCTCTTTTTTCGCGACTCTCTCCCTCTCTCTCTGAGAATATCTACGGCACCCCATCGTACGCCGCCTTCGTTTAAAATGTCGCCTCTTTCTTTCACGCAGATTAAAAAAATTTTCGTAGTTCAATACGCTTTTGTTTTTGCACCCATTTTCTTGTCTTTCCTTTAAAACGACTGTGGGCTAAACTAGCGGGGGAAATAAGTTGTCATACAGAGGCCAAAAAGGAAGAGAACGTTCATTCCCTGTCTGGGATCTCTTCCGCTAAGAATAGCAGTCCCCCCCCCCCCCCTGGTAGTGTCTTTTGATGCCTGGTAGTTGCGATTTTAGAATTTTTTTGCAATTGAGACTACTTTGTGTCCCCACTAAAGATTGTTTTCGCTAACATTTTTGAGGAGAAAAAGTTTCTCGTTAAGATATCCTCCAACGGAAATCAAGTTTGCTTCTGAAGTGTCGCTTTATCGGACTAGGATAATTTTTTTACTAATTAATCAAAACTTTAAGATCAGCTGATCGACGATTGTTTGTTGTTACCAAGGTAATGCGTCGCATTTTCCTATTATATTTGACAACATTGATCAAAAATGCCATTTACCGTAGGTAACGTGATTATTTACCACTTAGGGCCCCCGCTCACTGGCACTCGCGCACGCGCGACTTTTTAGTTGCGGCAAAAACTAACATTTGCGATATACGTCGCATTGAATTTAGCAACAATGAAAAATGTTGTTTTAGGATTAAAAGTGAATTGGATTATTTTAAATTTTCAAATCAGACGATAATTATTTTTTATCCACATTGAGCCGCCATTAAATCCAGTCGATGCCTCGACCTTATAAACCTGTAATTGAACCTCCGACTAAAATAGGGTGGAATGGAAAATCTCTAAGCTTTGAGATATCCTTACCTCTTTCTTAATCCCTATAATTTTTATTTTTTATATCTTTGTTAATATCAACTTCCTTTGCAAATTTGTTTCTTATTAATATTTTACTTAAATTCATAGTTTTTATTATACCATACGAGCATTGATTTTAATGTTTTTCCCCGGTTTGCCGATAACTTTTTTCAAAAAAGGTATTCAGTGGGTCTAGAAAGGGTTATTGAATGGGTATTAATTGCTGCGCGAATGTAGGAAACCGCCAACAAATACGGACGAGGGATGCAAATAAAAATTATCTTGCGTGGTCTCGTAGCTCTACGTGATGGAATTCCTTCTCTCGGGGATCGGACCTTACCTATTCATCTTAATTCCTCACTCCATGATCTCCTTCAACCCACGGATTGTAAGGGCAGAATTGGCCCCAATGACTCTGCATTACCTCTATGAGGTCAATAAGAGCTCTCGAATGAACCCTGGTAAAAAATACTCTCTTGAAAAAAGGCTGAGAAAAAAATTCAGATGGATCGCAGATTTTTTTGTGAAAGCGCGTTTTCTTCGTCTCCCTGAGTGTTTCCAAAGCGGAAAAAATAATGTATAAGAAGAGAGAAAAAAATTAGAGAAGTTCGACTGATGTTTGTTTTTCCTCTCCCTTTCTCTCGATATCACTGCTATCTGCTTAGCTTTCGGAGATTCGCTGCTAAAAGTTGTGAATGGTGTGGCAATGGTTGGTAGCTTTGATGAATTCTAATGTTAGGTAATAATTGGACCATTATTTTATGGTGAGAAGGGGTTGATTTTTATTTTTACTCTCAAATTTTCACTTAGTGAAATCAACACTTCTTTGCAAACTGCACTTTTAATTTAATTTACGCAGTTATCGCGTTTTTCGTTTTATTTATTTCAATCATTACGCTTATTACCAAGTGAAAATTAACGTCTTATTTATTGAGACAATTTGATATAATCTATGAAGTAGTTGTGAGCGAAGATTCTGGTAAACTTAAGGATCGTTGTCGAAGATGCCAAATGCGGTGTGAAAGACAGATGAAACACTCGTCGCCAAATTCTAGATCTTATGTGGGTTTTATGGAAACACTGGGACTCTGATAGACTACTCTGGCCTAAAGTTGTATTAAGTATAATAATTTTTATTGTTAGTGCGATGAGAATTGGTATTTTTATCATTAAATTTTTTTAAACCGAATGAAAATATTGAATTTTTTTTAATTCGGAGATGGCGTGTGCATGAAGTAGAAGGGGGATTTGGGGCTTCTTCCATACGGCAGACAAAAATTTCTCGTGGCATAAAAGAAACCATTCCCATGGTGAATGACCGAATGTGAAAAGGTGAACACTGATATCGTATTCGGTGAGTATTTGTGTATTATAAGCGGAATATTCCCGCACTTCTATGGTCCCCGCCCCCGCCTTTAACTCTGGGGACCAATTAATCGGCCGACCAGAGTCTAACCACGGCGACAGGTGGTTGCTGGGATGGTGAGTGGCAGATGGTGGTGGCCCGTTATCTCCTCCCAACCGTGAGACGGGCCAGAACTATACGAGGAATGTTTGGTGCAGGAGATGTGGGTGGGAGATTCCCTGTGTATTTGAAAGGGCCAAAGTGGGTGGGACATGTGAGATGAGGAAAGTGACGGTTACGTACGCGGAAAAATAACGGAATCTTTCTCTGACCTCGTTAAAAAAATGACGAGCTGAGTTCGTTGATAGGACGGGAATTCAAAACAAAAAATATAATGTACGGAAGTGAGGGTTGAATGGAAATTGTGCCTACGAAAAGACGTCTTCTCTAAACTTTTTCCTTCATTCGATTTTGTTTGTCCATGAGACGTGGCAAAAAAAATTTGATTGCTATTATATTCTAAAATGATCATATACTTGCGTGTTTTGGTTGTATTTTTTTGTTCTTTATCTTCAGTTTGCCTCATTCCATTTAGCGAGCGTTTGCACTTATAGTGAAGTCATTTCACTTTTAGTTAAGGTACACTTCGGGTTCTATTTCTCATCGTTCTCCATATTTGACTTCATTGAGCTGCTAGGTACGATTCTGAAATATTCCCGTCCATTATTCTCTCGTAGAGACTAAATATGAGCTCTGAACTTTACGACAGCCATTTTTTTAAATATTTTTGCAAACTGCTAGTTTTAATACAATTTTTTCATCATTTTTGTAGGTATTCAAAACCTTCTGCAGGACTCGTTTGCGATTTCACTTGTATTCGTGTAATTGAAACATACGCTTTTGTTTTGCCGATATATTTGGAAAATTCACAACTAATGTATAATTGATCACCTCAGGTTTTAACTGTGTGAAACATTTCAATCATGGAAAATTAAAGAATAAACTTTTTTATATTCACTAATATTATTGAACATAACAAAATTTATTCTTCCATTTTTCACAACTAACGATTGAAGCTTTGGGATAAGTCTCTAAGTTAGTTCTCTCGTAATCTAAAGTACGGAAATTACCGTTGTAAATCGTCTCCACGGCTACATGAGATCCGCGATGAATTCCGACCCTTGAACTATAGCGTGAGTCGAGCATGCTTGCATCACATTTATATCGTAGCACCGGCCTTGGGAGGATCCATTGAAATCGGCACCTGATTGCAGGATGGATGAGTTTGATGCTCTGGGATTGAGGTCGGTTTGGCGCTATGGTGGTCGGGCACTTGGGTTGTGTGCGAGTGGTGCCGGGGGTAAGTGGTTTGTGCTTCGAATCGTTCTCCTTGGGGTTCGGGAAGTGGGCCTGGAACGCGTCGTCGAGCACCGAGAAGATCGAGAATGGAAGGTTAGCTCTCTGAATTGCGAAGTTAACGGCTCGAGACGAATGGGAGCTGTTACGCGGTGCGGGAGATGGCGAGTGCGGATGGGGTGGGATCAGATGCTGTTGGAAGAGAATGAGGTAAAGCATGCTGAGTTGTAGCAGTAGTGAAATGGAGTTTCCAGGGTTACGAGAGACCCTATTTGATCAATGCAGTGCATTGATAACGAAGAATGCACATTGTAAACATCGAGCTGTTCGCGGAAAATTCCTTGGGCTAATGCGAAGCAAAAAAACCGCAGATGGAGTTTTGTACTAACCTTTCCTAAAAATGGCAGTTTGTTAATTTTAATCATAAACTGGGTTGAAAATTGGAGTGAAGAAACCTTAGATAGAGTATACTTTCCTGAAAATAGTTATTTATTTAAGTTGTTGCCGGTAAATTCGGTTAAAATTGAAACAATTTACTCATTGCACTATCTTCAAAGGATTGAGGGGATGACTTGACCGCTTAATAATTTTTGCTAGTATTTTAGCAACGTCTTCATTTTTCATTCGATAAGTTAAAGTGAAAGACGATAGTGATTTAAGTCCTACCCTTAGAATAATATTCACATGCTATATGAGAGCTTAATTTATCCGTTTGGATGCCTAAAATGACAATAATATGGTCCTTATTATGGAGACGTTTCTTTTTGATTTTGTGCCTGTTATCGTTGAGTTTATTACAAAGATTTCATTGGAATAGCTAAGTACTTGCTATAATTCCGTGTATGTAATCCACAATTTTTTTGTATATTCAGAATTTTCGTGATTGATGAAAATTATCCGCTTATGTGCTTAGTTTCTTTTCTCCAACGTGGATCAAATTCTCGAAATGATTGAAGTTTACGCGGAATATTGGCGTCGTATTTCTTTCTATTGGTCACAGTATACTGTGGGGTAAAATTTATGGTTGTCTTTTGTTGTTGCGAGGCATGAGCTCCATGTTTCTTTTACTGAGTTCTCTTGTGTTAAAATTTGTAAAGATGTATTTACTTATTTCGTTCGCGTATTATTTTATCACTTTCACTGAAGTTTCCCCCCTTATACTGGAGTCGTCGTGAGAGTTTAACGGTAAATCCAGTTGAATGCATAATATTCGAGCAGAAATTATACTTCCGCGTAATGCAATGAAAATAATAAAAGGCAAAGAAGGCGTGAAGAAAAAATTCTTTTTTCCACGTAGTAACTCCACAAACTATACTGGAGCTCTTTTCTCTTAAAAAAAAAGACAACGAAAAGAATGGAAATATACGAATGATGAAATGGAATATGCGAGTAATATAGCAGAATGACGGAAAAAGATATTACAAAGGCCACTGATGTGGATGGACGGGTAGACAAATATCCTTTTTTGCGTTCGGGGGTTACGTAGAGATGACGTCGGACGAATGTCTCTCGGGACGAAGGATGCTGGGGAGAGAAAGTGGAATAGATTCTGGAATCCCTTTCACTGTTCTGGGAAAGTCATCCGTGTGGGAGAGTGGATGGGGAGGGGAGAGGCCGGCTTTGCTCCTGAGGAATCCTGACCCTGTGCGAGGTGGTTCTCGGTAGAGAGGGCCATTAAAATCGGAGAAAGTGTGGTTGGTATCCCTGGAAGAGTCGGGGCGTTGGATTCCTATCTCCATTCCTGGAACACCTCCTCAAAGTTTGTCCCGTCTTCAGTTTGAAACGCCCTCACCACAATGGAAATGTGTCTTACTTGAAGGACTGACTTGAAAGGAGTATCATAGCTCTAAACTTTACTGTTCTGAGCCATGATCAGAGCCAATATATTGCGAAAATGTCATTGAAATTTGATATAAATTCTCTCGAAAACTATTAAATTGCTATTATTCTCTGTGAAATTTTCTCCGTTTCTTTATTACATTATTGCTATGGCAAAACTCAGTGGTTTTTCCTTGTTAGACATTGATTTTTTCTTTTTTACTTTTGAAACTGGAGCTGCTTTATAATCATGCACTTTTATGGATTCAAATAATGGAGTTCCCCTCAATGCGTTATTTTTCGATGGTATTTTCATATTTAACGGTGTTCGATTAGAAAACGTATTATAGTATTGCTCAAGCATTATGTTTTTCCCGCGTACGTGCTATTGCAATAAGTGACACTACGTTCATCTCTTTTATCTCCTGAGTTTTGAGCGCTTTGAAACAAAGAGTGACAAATGTGGTTTATTTAGATTTTTTAATTTAAACGACATAATGTATGATAATTTTTATCCGGATTGACCGAATTATTTTCCTAAAATTGCTATTAATGCAGGATATTGAGTGACTCACAGATTCTAACATTTCATTAATCCGAGAATAATAAAATAATAACTTTTCCGAAGGTCTCAAAGCCAGTTCAAAATAAAAATGAACTGTCATGATATAGGAGAACCCACCTTCTATAAATATAGCGATTCAGTTGGATTAATACATTCAGTGACTTCAAATTACTGCTCTCCCAAGTTCTAGTGTAGATATCAGTCAGTTTGACGGAGGGGTGGATGATTAGTACAACGAACATGTACTGAAATATTACCTTCAATTTATATCCCTTTTTGCTTTAAATGAATCAAGATTTTCAGCCTAATTATGTTGAGTTTAGTATTCTATATTTTGCGTTCGGACTGCAAGAAATGCTTAAATTGACAGTATCACTGCGTACGTCATAGTGAAACATTGCGTGGGCGAAGGGCATAACATCGCGTCTGTGAGTCGTGTTGCAATAGTTGGCCCACTAAGAGTAAATGCTGTCTTATGCACCGCGTGTAAATCATCTGCGTGTCTGGCATGAAATCGCAAGCTTACATGCACTAGCACGATTTTCAAATTTAACGACTATAAAGATGCTTTTTAAGGCTTTTTCTCTCCATTTTGGCATTGGATTTTTCGTCGCACGCACTCACGCGCGCCAGTGATTTGTCACCTTTTTTCATGGACAAGTGAGCATCGCATGTCGCGAAGCAAAGTCGCAATTTTCCTACATCCATCCGTCTTATAATGCATATTCATGATAGGCCGCAAGCCTAACAAATTTTAACCAATTTCTTATTTTTTCGACGATGTGGAACATTTTCTCTTCTTTGCATCTCCTGTTCTGAATGAATAAAAAAACAAATTCACCCCGCTCTTTTTTTACGAACGACCAAGAAAGAGACACACCGTTTTGCACGCAAAGAGTCCTTGAATACAAGGGAAGGGGAGCAACCACCACGCTGTTAGGGCACGAGGGGATTTCAAAAAAAATTAAAAAATAAACATTCTTTTAAAAAAAATCGGAAAGAGGAGATGCTAGAGAGAGAAAATTTATGGCGGGATAAAAAGCGTAATTAGAAGCCTTTATCGATTCGAAGTAAATGAGGTTTCTCTTTAAAACTCGGTTCATAAATCGTTTGGCGGAGAGAAGAGAGAGGGAGTTAAGGGAGGAGGGGTAAAAAGAGGAGAGAGAGTGAAAGAGGAGAGGGGTGTGAGTGGGAGATAAACGAGGGAAAGTAAAGGGTTAGAGAGGTGTGGAGGGGAGAGGAGAGGGTTCGGGTTGCGGAGTATAAGGGAAGAGTAATAGCGGGCTGCGAAGAGTCACGGGAGGAGAGTGTGAAAGAAATATGGACTCGTCTCTCTCTCTCTCTCTCCCTCTATCTTCCCTAATCCATTCCCTCGTTTCCCGCACCCCTTATTGCCTCCTTCCTTCCTTTCCCCACCTCACGACTAGCTCACTCTACGTCCAACATTATCCGCTTTTATGGCCATTAAAAGCCATCGCCTTTACGTCATTGAGTGTTACTCCAGGCCGTAGTCCCGGGAGAAGACGTTTTTAAAGGGTACTCTCTGAAAGAGGGGGATGTGGAAGGAAGGAAGGGTTGTGCTTGCGGTCATTGAATATGATCATTCCTCCTTTCGGGGACGTTCAGGATCGTGAGATGGGGAGAGTTCTGCGAAAGAGCTATCTCCTTAAACTTTTGATGTACGGTCAGCAAAGGAATCGGAGATTCATGAATGGAATACGATGGGTGACCCCTTATTTATATATATCGTGAATTTCGCGGTGTTTGAATGTTTAGGCAATATTTCCTACAACTTGCTATTCTTAATTTCTTTGATTTCATTATCGTTGTCCTTTGTTGTGGAAGGTGAACTGGAGTGATTTGGTTCCTCTTGCGTGGATTATTTCATTATAGTTTGGAAAATGTGTGCCTCCATTATTTTTTTCTTTGAAGTAAAATTTCATCGCCACATTTAAGGGAAGTTTGAGTATTTTTAGAAATTTTCTCTTTAGTTTCCACTCAACGGTTCCAAATTATAATTTTTCTCTTGCCCGTACCGTTGGCGGTAAATTGAATGAAGTGTTTTTTTTCTTGGTGGCCTGCTTTACGACAAAAAACGGGTATGGAATTGTTTAGTGTGACAAATTTTCGCCTCTTTTTGGCTAAATAAAACACAACAGTTCACATAGTTTGTTTGAAACTTGCGACTGGGTGTGTATAGACGCTGAAACCCAGTCTTTCATTGGCCTAATCCTCTGTTCCCATGTTCGCTGGGTGAATTAACTTCTCTTGAAGTATAATCTCTGCACCTGCATACTGTCGGTTCACTTGATAATACGCGAGCTTAATTCTCTTCAAAATTCTCCCAAATAATCTGTTGCTGACGAAAATGCTCCGTGTAAATGGTACCTAGAGAAAGCTGTCATAAGGTTGATGTGATGAAGGCAAGTCAAGGGTGCTGGTCGGAGTAATAATTGGGTTGCGAAGATGGAGGGGCATTGCGTAAAAAAGCACCTGGAATTCAAGCTCATTGCAACCATTTTACCAGCAAGGTCTCGAGAAGAAAACATCCCATTGTATATAAAACGGGTGGAAAAAAATTGAAACCTTTTCTTCGCGAGGGAAAACTTGGCTGTAAATTTTTTCCTGGATTTCACACGATTACTTATAAGTAATTTATGAAATCCTGAAAACTTATAATGGAATACCACAAAGTCAATCAAGAGTTAGTGAATTTTGGCTGTATATGCCATAACCACGAATATTGCAATACAGGGTTCCACATTTTTTTTAATGCTATTTTAGTTGTTTCCACCGGGTTAAAAACTACATCTTCCAAAATGGAGAAATGGTAAAAATGTATATAAACGTGCTAAGGCAACACGCTCTATGTGTTTCTGCTAAAGGAATTAAAATTAAAATTTTTGATTCTATAAGGTTTTTACTGTTTTATTTGAAATAAAAGTGTTCAGATTACTTAATCAGTAATGGAGTTTTTAACCCGGTGGGAATCCAGAGACGTGATTACCCACATAATTCGCTGGAAAAGTATAAAATCTTAGGAGAAATCTGCTATTTATAGGGCTGCAAACCGAAATTCTTATTTGAGACGCTATAATATCAAATCTATAGCTTTTCAAATGGTGATTATCCCAAGTTCAAGTACTTTATTGAAAAATTTGGGAATGAATGGATTGCTTTTGGCATATCGCCGCGCTGCAAACATTTCCGAAAACCGATTAAAAGTGTGCAAATTTGATGCATAAAAAAATCTAGGGAATTGAATTTAACAGGCTTTCTGCACAACGTTTGACTAATAATCATGAGACAAGTACGAAAAGTGGTATACCTTCCTCAGAAAATTTATAAGTCACATGATGTATTAATAAAAGGTAGAAGATTTCTTTTAAAAATGAAACTAAAAAAAGTTATAGAATTTAAAAATCAAAATCACATTTCTTGAGCAGAAACACACCTAGCTTGCTGCCTTTACATGTTATAATCAATGCGGCCTTCTCTACGTAGTCTCCTTGGGTATTACGTAAAACAGTACCTGGAAGTTGAGCCTATAGCGACCGTTTATGCCCACGTTCTCGCGAAGAAAACATCCCATTATATGCAAACCGGGTGTTGAAAAATTGAGGGCTCTTCCCCGCGAGGCATAACTCGATCGTAAATGCCCATAATGTTCGCCCGGGATTTCTTCGAATTCCTCCACGTACAACATACCCCACGCTTCCACGAAGGGTTCTCGAGAAAGAAAAAGAAGAAGAGGGAAAATGATGGAGGTGTAAAAGAAGCAGGAAAGGCAGCCATGCCCGATCCACCACCTCCTTTCATCTGAACTTGGCCTTGCGCTGAAGGTTGGAAGGAACGCCTTGAAAAGCGTTATGGACACATTCCTCTCTCCGTGCTGCCATTATCTCATCCCCTCGCGTTCTTTCCTCCACTCAGGGCCAACGCCTTGCTCTTCGACTACGGTGGGCGCTCCTGTAGAGTTGCCCAATCCTCCCCGCTCGCGCCCTGCCAACTGCTACAGCTACACCGTTCGTCCTTCGCTGACCACTCCCGACCGCCGCCCCCGGAGAAGTCGACACCTCACGTCCGCGCAACCCAGGCGAGGAAACGCGCTCGGCAAAGTGAGGCCGATTAAAAAAAAGAAAAGACAGAGTTGATTTTTTTCTGCGTCCAGTTCCTGGAGCCACCCATATAGATCTGGGTGGTTATTACTGTCTTCACTAGAGAGCTTGTGGGCGGATATATACGTGTTGGGTCAGTTTCTCCTCGATGTTATGCAAATGGGACTAATAATAAAAATTATATTGCTTTTATAACGGCTAAAAGAAGTATCTCTCTCATATACTAGCTTCCTTTTGCGAACGAAATTGGTGGTAGTTCATCATTTTTGCTATTTTTCTCATAAAACCACCCATGTAACTGACTATGTGACTTAATCATTGGTCAAAGATAGTAATTATTTGTGTGTTTATTTGGAAATGTATTTTTTATGCTCAAAGTCTATAATATACAACTTTTACATCCAGTATTGGAAAATTAAAATTTCCCCTTATTTCCCGAGAAATTCTTTAAAATTCTCATTGCAAGCTTCTTCGTTGGTAGCATTAATGTGGCATGTTATAAATTCATTGAACATCTCTTTCAACGAATTTATTTGAATGAAACTTTAATTTAAAAATACGATTTTTATGCGCACCCAATTCGTGGAGCCACCCAGACAGGTGTTATCTTCGCGAGACAGATTGTGGGCGGTGATATGTATTGTGTCAGTTTCTTCTCGATTTTATGCGAACGAATCAAATTTAAAAATGTTTCTGCTTTGATAGCGCCTAAAATCATATTTCACTCTTATGCTTGCTTTCTTTTGCGAACAAAGTTATGTTAATTCATCACTTTAGCCAGTTTTCTCTTAAGAGTAAAAAAAAGTGGTAGCCCTCACGCTATGGTCAATTGAACATATTAACCATTATACATTGCTGTGGATGATTTTTTTTAGATATTCAAAGACTGTAGTGTGCAATAATATTATCTTTATTATTTAGAATGAATTGGTAAAATTTCGTTTCATTTTCGTGTGCGATCTTTTAAATTTGCTTATTTCACAGCTTTGGATTCGCAGTGAATGTGGTGTGCGCTGGCGATAAATCTGTTTTTCATTGAATTTAATGCATTTGAAATTATTATGGTGTATAGGAAATCCTTTGAACGATTGTTTTCCGTATTCCGAGTATTCTTTCATAAAATTATTTTATCGCAATGAGATACATATTCTTGGATCGAATTTAGCTACCTTCATGGGTTTGCATGCTAAAAAAAACGAGCTATACGCTCATGAATTTGGTAGCTTCCCTCGAAGGCTATTCTTATCCTTTTTTCCTCTGTCATTTTTAATTTGCTAATCGTTATTCCATCACAAATTCTTTTTTCCAACGTACTTAATTACTTACAACATGAATCCTCGTGGAGATACATAGACCTTTTCCTTTATTTTTTTCTAATGTATTCTATTTTCTTAAATGGGATGAAATGAAAGAATAATTCACAAGCGAAAGATAAATGAAGCATTTATCATCTGGTCATTGCTGCAACTCAATCAATTTGACTTTGTAATCATCTCAAATTCTGATGGCATTTGAAAATTCCTGACGGATAAGATTATATCCTGTGTCATGGTACATTTTTTCCGAGCTCCAAGCACCCCGCTCATAAATTTATTTGCCCCAATCCTTCCTCTCTTTGTGGGCGAGAAATATTTTTCGCCAGCTTCCACGATCTTCCCTCTCTCTCTCTCTCTCTCTCTGTGAAAGGTGACGAATTCTCTCTCACAAACACATATACACACAGACATTCTAGCCATGGGTGGTCCTCTCTATTCTCTCCCCTGGCCTCTCTTTTCATCAGCAGGAAACATTTCGAATCCCTGAACCTCGAATTTTCCACGGATCCGAGTCGTTGAAGCTGGAACGCGGGCGAAAACGAGAGGAAATGAAACAAGAAGAAAAGAAAAACTGCCATCCTTGCCCGTGACACCGATAATTACATCCTCAAGAGCGGCGAGTAGAACGCGGATAATTCGACTCACTGGGATTTGACCGTAATGACGGCGCGTATAAAATACCCCCAAGGTATTCTCCCGATGGGGGAGTCTCACGCTCGAAAAAAAAAAAATTCCTCACCTTGCTTGCCGAGATACCTGTGTCGGCTGTCCTCTTTCTCGAGAACAAAGGATTAATGAAAGAGAGATATGTGGGGATGCTCGAGAAAAGAAGAAAATAATCCTTCATCATTCACTGAAATAAGAGCATTGCAAATAAAAATAAGTGGGATTTTTATCCTTCTGGAATTCCATTTTCATTTTTAAACTTTATTTTTCATCATGTTTTCTGAAAAATTTCTGTCGTAGTCTCTACATTGTGTTTACGTGCTCCGACAAATTAACAGGCGATGATGTGGAGTATCAAAAGAGAATACTAGCGTATTTCCCTCTGTGAAATGTGAGGAATTACTTGCTTAGAGTCAGTCTATTTTTATTTTAATGCAAGATTTGAACCCTCGTCAACTTTCAACTTTTTTAAGGAATAAATTGGGTAAAATGAGTCTAATCTCGTTTTTCAAGCGAGGCCCAGATTAATTATGACATCGAAGTAAGTATTTTTTCGCATTCAAGCTGTCTTCATATTTTGTATGTCAGTTAATATAAATGTAACCCTTTTTATCAGCGTTATCGGTTGCGATACATATAAATCTAAATGTAATATTTTAACGAAATTAGTTTTCCTGTTTTCGTGCCTTTCGTGTTCCCCCGAATGTTTTATGTGGTTTTGAAATTTATTACTTGCAGATAAACAATTATTTTTTAACGGGACTGCTTTTGATGCCATTGTAATCAAAAGAGTACTTCATACATTTTAATCTACCAACTTGTACTTCTCATCTTGTAATATAACAATTTTTGAAGTAACCATTAGAAAAGAATGTATCATAAAATTCACACCTATTTAATTTTTATTTGTTGATTGATATGACGGTTAAAGGTTCCTACTATTTCAAAAGAACTATTAAAATTTACGAATTAAATAGAATTTCATGCCGGAAATAAATTTATAAGAAAGCAATCGTAGACATGACGCTATTAAAGACAGATTTTCCAGATTAATTCGGATTGGTGCGGGCATCGATTAAACCTCTATTCCAGATAAACTGTTTGGCTAACCCAATGCAGCGAGGGGCGGGATATTGCTACAATTACCAATTGCTTTTTCCCAACCGTATTCTCAGCCATGTAGACCCCGTTTTATTTTTCCGCCGCTAATGTACTCAGTCAAAATGCACTCTACGTCTTTTTACTTATTTTAAATCCTTGGAACCACTCCGCGGTGGAACACATATGGCGTTTTGGGAGTAGGTAAAAAAGAGAATGAAACGGAAGCTTAGCAAGAAAAATAAAATTTTAATAAAAAGCAATGAAACGCGCGTTAGAGAAAAAAGTCATGGTAAATATAGGTCACGTGTCCTCCTTGCTCTTGTTTGCCTGAAGAGAGACGTGGAAGAGTTCCGGAGCCGGCAACTTGTTACCGTGGCGGGAAACTATGGTTTTTTGAGGAGGAGAGGAGAAATATCGCCGCAATATAAGCGTGCGGCGATGGAGAGTTTGAAGAGAACCGTATTATTTTTCATAAAGGGAGTGTTCCAGTGTTTTCAGTGCCGTGACGGCTTTGGAAGGAACTGTTCGCTTGCGGCGGCGGCGGCGGTGAAGTCGTGACGCAGTGTGTGTATACGTGAGTAAGAGAAGGGTATTGTGTGGGCAAGGAACAACGATGGTGGTCGAGGAGGGAAAAGAATTGAGGCGCAGACGGTTAAGGCTGTTAATTAAAAGTTTGTGTTTAACCTTCCGACGAAATTTGAAGAGCGCACTCACCGACAGCGGGTCACACCCTGCATCTACGACGATAGCCGAGGAACTTCGGTGAATTTGGAGGGAATTAAAACCCTCTTCTTTCCCACCCCTCTCCACTTGTTTAATTTGCTGCTTCAGTTACCGCAGGAGGGAAAACAACCTAACCGGCCAAAGTTGGGTTGCAGAATGGACCAAAAAATTATTTGCAACTATTCGTTGGATGTAATTTTGGCAGTTTTGTGGAAGGCAAATTTATCGCCTTCCGTTATAAGTAGCGGTTTGGGAAAAGAGCTATCCCGAACTACCGCTCATGTGGAATTCGTACACCATAAGGGCGAAAAATAATAGCTTCTTACAATTGTATGCATAAGTATTCTTTAGAGTATTTTGAATTCATTAGTATTCTTTAAACGCAAGCAGAATTTGGCCTTAAAAGTTTTAATTTTTTACATAAATGAACCACAAGTAAACTATTCGATTACCAAATATAAATATCGATATGTTTTCCGATTTTAAGGCTATTGTCGTACTTTCGAACTACTTTTGCGAGTAAGCATGTAGCAATCAAGAAATTAAGTAATTAACTTAAATTAATTAATGTGAGGCATTTCTCTGCATGGATTACAATTAACTGCAGCGATTGAAAGCAAAAAAAGCTATTCAATTGCATAAAAAGTAGAAATTAAGCAGTAGTTTGACTTAAGTAATTGAGAAATAGGAGAAATTCTCTTTGGTTGACATTCTAATAGATATAATTAAATGATAAACTCTCTTAAGTGTAATATATATTGCGCCATAAGAATGAATACATCAATGCGTATTAAAAGCAGCTTGTATATTTCTTTGAGTACACTCCTCTGAATCCAGCAAGATTCGCTCTTCTTAATCCAAACTCTTATAACAGATACTCAATTTTTTGTATGATACTCACACTCGCAGCTTAGTTTTCTGCATTACTTTCTGCTACTTCGATATTTTTATTTTGTATACATACTTTTGGACAAAACTTTTTTTCGGTAGATATCTTGATTTAAGGAAGAATGAGAGCCTTCTGTCCTCTCACCCCCTCTCTGGGTAATGAAAGAAACTTCAAATCCACTTCCTCATTTTTTCGATTTCCTTTGATCTCATTTTCCTTTGTGAGTCCGTGATCGAGTCTTTTTCATGGAAATCGAAAGAAGGGAGTACGTTGCAGGCAAATGCGAGCGATGATTCTCTCGTATCGCCAATATCGGAAATTAAATTTCTTCGTCAATGCTTTCGCATTAGGAAATGGGTATCTTTTTATTCACTTTTGCGCAGCGTTTGGACCTTGATTCATTTTTGAGTGCATGAATACGAAGTGAATTCTCATAAGCGTGTTCAAATGGTGTGTCTCTTTGCTTAGATTATGCATCAATCACAACTCCTCATGAATTATTTATTAGTCCTCGACTGAATATCTAAGTCAAGCAAGTAATTACTCCGGTATTCATTCAAAAATATATTTTTCGGTAAAAATGAATTTTCCCCCGAGCATATTTCATAACACTTCTTATTCCATTCAGAAAAATAGTTTTCGGTCATTAATTCGCACTGAAGCAATCAGCATGTTTTACCTCTAGAATAAATTAGGATGTTTGTAAGGATTTCTCCTTTAGTTTAACATATGATAAATAATATTTCAGTCTGTGCAAATTTGTTTGGCTAATTGTCGAAACACTTTTCTGCATGCATTACATCTATTGCATGGGTTAAATTTAAATATAAAAACAGCTATAATGCGCAATTTTTTTGCGATTCAACTGCGTGAAAAGAAAGATGTACTTGATCTATTGCGATTGAAACAAAACCAGGACAGTATATTTTACACCATAGAGCTGCCCCATGTGGATGCCCATCCAGCTGAGACCTCCAAACCGAGGTATACGAATCGGCCTAGTATAGGACACGGGATTGATGTTCTGCGATGGTGCGAGGAGGTCCGACCCTGGGAAGTGGAATAGGGCCCACGAACCCCTTTCGCTCGACTAGGTATCGTTTTATCAACTGAGGAGAGGGAAGACCGCGGAAGGAAGAGATACGAGGAAAGACCCGAACGAAGGATGAAAGGGAGAGAAGATTCGGGGATGGTAAAGGACCGCGAACGGATTTGGGAAGGCAGGGAAGGAGAATTTGGGGAAATAAAGGAAGAGGAGGAGAGAGAGAAATAGATATTGCTTCGGCAGGGCTTTTCTAGGGTCTAGTGGAAAAAGGGTAAGGGTTTGTAGAAAAGAAAAGGTCGTGGGGGTGATTGAAATTCGGAGAATGGGACGTGTGCAGGAAAGAGGATTGGGGAAGATACGATTGCCGAGCGGTGAGACGTACGAGTCAGCCTTGCGGTACAGGGGCAAGGACAGGGCAGAGAGAGGCGCATTTTTACGCTAGGGAAATAGGGACCGCAGATGCTACCTATAAAGTTTTGATCCCTTTAAGAGCAGAATGTGTGACGCTTCTCTCACCGGAAAGTAGCTAGAAAAACCCTTTCTCTTTGTAACGGAGATAGGTAAAAAAATAACCCAAATGCCAAAACGAACTGTTTACTGTAATGAGCCGGTTGGAAAATGAACAGTTCTTCAAAATTCTCTGTTCACTCCTATTATCATCTACGTACATTCGTGCGGCGTATTCGAGAGAGTAGGCGTGGTCACCAATTGGTATTATGAACCGCATCGCAAAAATCAATCAGTTCAAAGAGGAGCTAAACGAGAGAGGAACTTAGATGGGAAATATGTAATATACATAAAATGCCCTGATTTTTCGTCAATAACCGATGCATAGAATTATTCTTTTTTCTTTACTGGATGAAAATGAATGGTTTATAGAAATGAACAGTTGAACCCACCTTTAATTTGTAATATTTTTTCTCCGTTTGCTTTCTCATGTAAACGCTTCCCATTACTTATCAAATTCTCTTCCCTCTATCAGTTGTAGCATTTATTTTACACTACGATCTATCAATAATATGATGCAATCCGCTGTATTAGTCCGCGTTAATGTGAGTAAAGAAACAACTTTATGGAAAAAAATTAGGTTCATGAGCCAGAACTCTCTCCTTGATAATGTTTTTAGTACGTGGCATATTAGTTCAACTGTGGAATAAAATGGATAAGAAATAAAGAGTAAATAGGTTGCAGTCACATCTATTCACCCTCAATCGGAACAAGAAAGAAGAGGAGAGTTCTTAAAGGAAAAATGCGTGAAGAAACTTGTGATGGAAGTGGTAGATATTCCCGTCCGGCGGATATCAAAATAAGGGAGGATTGGAGGTGCTCCGTATTAGATAAGTCGGGAGAAAAAGTGGAAAGAAAGGATTTTTCTCTGAGGGGAAAGGGTTGGGTGACGCAACGTGGAAGTCGAAGCGAGTGAGTGCTTGGCGAGGCAAGAGGCGCACCGCGAAATCACTGGAGCAAGGGGTAATCGGCGAGGAACTATGCCATGGTGCACACATACACTTGGGCGGTAGCAAAGGGGACGGAAGGATTCGAAAAGGGAGGACGCGAAAGGGGGAAAGAGGATTAGATCCGCGCGATTTGGTTGCTTCTGCCGTCGCCGCCGCCGTCTGTGGCATGAAAGGGTGGAGCGTAGGAAGAGACAGAATCCGTCGGCCACAGACGAACGGGGAACGTAAAGGCTGAATCACACGGACAGGGACGGATTATCGTCTTTTCATCAATTGCCTCAATCTTTTCGCTCTCGCGGAGTCAACGACCGTGGAATTATCTCCACTCCAAATCATTCGGAGGATTTCAGTGCGTTTCTTTGCTTTGACGTTCGCGATATAGCGTAGGAATGATCCGCTTTCACAAAATAAATACGTTTCCGAAGTATGAAATGTGAATGTTCTTGATTATAGGTTATTGCTCTGACTACAGTAAAAAGAATCACGTGAGTCTGTTGAAACCGGTGTAGTTAACGCTATTAAAGTCTGTGTACAATTTACAATTGTTCATTCTAATCACAATGTTGAAATCCCATTTATTTTATTCGCCGATCATTGACTTTACCTAAAATACTTGCATTGCTTTACCTTCTGGTGGGACCGAGATCAGTTGATTGCGGTCTGACATTTTTCAATTTATTTTTCGATTTGTTTTAGAGTTGCGAAAATCGTAGTCTCACTAAATCCATCCGTGAATATACCGTGTGCGCAAATTTAGAGAGTATTTTCTTAAATTGCTCGTTGAGAGCAATAAAATACATGTTTACTGTTTCTTTTCATAATGATGTCGCTCTGTGGCGAAACCTAGTTGTGCTTAAAACGTGGATGTGAATGCACTTGTTTTCACATTGATTGTATAAATTTTAGTAAAAGTAATTTTAGTAATTGATCCCGGAAACCATCACTTTGAATTGCTTTCATTGATGTGAAGAAAATAATGCTATGAGCACAGAATTGATTTGATAAGTTTAAAAAAAATTCCTCTCCTATTTCTTTCAAAAATTGAAAAAGTTGGGGACTTAAAATTCCTTTCACTTGCACTTTCTTATGTTAAATCGAGTATCGGGTGATGAAAACTTTTGACGCTGCATAAGAATCCTTAAAATAAAAAATAAATCCTGAGAATATTTATTATCCCACCATCCCACATCGTCGCGTACTTTTGATTAGAAAGGGGACGTTCTCTATGGAACGTGAAACCACTAATGCGACAAACTGGAAGGGAAACGATAAATCATTTCCCCAGAATGGTTCCCTAAACCCGTACGTTAATTACGCAAGAGTTTCCATCTCTTTATCATTTTAAAGGATCCGCCAGCCACATTCAATTCCAGTCGAGAGGAGAATAGAAAGAAAAAGATATTGGAGAGGTAGAAGAAGTAAAATGAGGAACCCTTCAAAACTCCCACCCGTTGGAGGTTTTTTTTCATTATTTTCCTGCTACAAAAAAAAGCAACAGCGTCGTCAGAAATTGGGATCTTTATCGATAAAAACATACCTTTCTTCTTTTTCTTCCGAAATATAAAAAAAAAGCCCTTGGGAATGATATTTCTTCTTCATCATCTTGTTTTTTTTTCTGGGTGCCAAGGCGAAAGCTTCATTATAAAAGTTTTGAAGGGGCGACGCGAAGTTTACATCTCCGAGGTGAAGTAAGGCACTAGCTGGCAGCACAGCACCACGTGTTGGTTTGCAAGAGAACTGCGAGACCCTAAAGGGAAACCGCTGAGACGAATCGGGCGCGCGGTAATATAGCAAGCTCGTGAACGGAACTCTTTATGGAAGAGAATCTTTGCGAAATGTGGGTCGGGTCGATCAGAACACCCGGGAAGATTGCACGGAATGTTCCTTACTCCCCCACTTTCGTAATCACTGGAGTGCGGGTAGAGGAAAAAAAGGATAGGAATTTGTTCGCTCTTATGAAGAGAAAAATATAATGACAATGCGGTGTAAAAATAACTAGGCTGTTTCTAAAAAATCCTAATTGGGAGGAGCTATACAGCGTATTTCATGAGGAAATTGCAATACTAGGAGGTGGTAAGGGAAACAGTTTTAAGCACTTTTTGTTCATAAACGTGGAGTCTCTACCATGGGACAACCTTTCAACATTTTATTTAATACATTTTGGACGAAAATTGTGATTATAATTGCTTGAAGAAATAAATCTCCAAATGGGTGAGATTACGCAATCGTAATGTTGATAATCACTTTAAGTCCTCATTTAATTAAGCTCAAAGACTGATTGCTTTAGACGATTATAATTTCACATTTTCTTCCAAACAAAATTGTTTAATGTTATAAAAAATCCAGAGTATATAGTAAAATGTCCAAAAGACTAGTTACCCAAGAAAAACCGTTTTTATGGGAACTCCAGAAAATAGTTAATTGCCATAGCTCAGTAACTAAGGACTTGCGACTCCAAATTTTTGGACTAAAAATTGCTGGATATTGTGTCCCCAACAACATCCCGAAGTATTCCAGATTTCTCCTAGAACACCTTGTATATGTGGAAATTTTTCAGAGAAATCTTTTCCGAGTCGACGAATAGACCCTGTGAAATGAATATAAGGAAAGTTTTTCGTGAGGGATGTCGCGAATGGAATCTCTTCATCACTCTACATCTCCAGCTCCTCCATACTTCCCTCTGAGAATCTGGAACCATTCAGCCAAAGTCACCGAAAATCCATACCCACTGGAAGGGAATGGACGTTTTTCCGACTGATTAGGATGTCCTCCGACGACGATTTCAAATTTGCTCTTCGTCATTTTCTTTATTACTGTTTCGATATTTGTTATTAAAAATTCAAGGTCGTTTGAGCACTTGGTTTCCGCCTCATAGTGGGATAATCTTGAGATTTTTTTATCCCCCTCAATTTTCTTCAGCGGACTAAAAAAAAGATAACATCCCGGGAGAGCGAGCGTAACGATTTCCTTTTGTACGAGATATTTAATGCGGTTCATGAATGACTCTCCCTCCATCATTCCTTCTTGGGCTTTTTTTAACATAATTCTTTCTTTTAGTCTTTTCAGCACATGAAAGGAAAGACCGTATCGTCGTGGTCGTTCAAAAAAACTGCAAATTTACGTATGCGTGCAAATTTTGCTCCCAAAATGAAACTCTTTTTTTTTCAACAAGGATTGAGGACGGAAATGATTTTGTTTTCTTTTTCAGTAAGTAAACAAGTCAGTAAAAGTTGCTATGGTGAAAATATTCATTGGAGGACCCGCGAGTTGAAGTTATTTTGCACGTTCTCCTTTCCGCGTGTCGTTTTTCTCCGCTCTCTGTACTTTAAAAAGTGGGTCACCGCAAAAAGTTTCCATTCTCCGAAAGTTTCCAATATTTTGGAGAGAGAAAAATGCAGAAATGTGGTCTTCATTGTGATATCCATCCAAATGGAAACCCCGAAGGAGAGAATAGAATGGCCGCTGTGACGCTGGGTGCTCCAGGGACTACCCCGCGTACTTATCGCGATCCTCACATCCGCATGTAAACAAAACGTTTTGTATTCAGATTCAAGTATGCATCTCGAGTAAGACTTGAGCTTATAATCGTATCCTCTGGACTACAGCTTCAAGACGAATTAACGATGGCTCTTATTAGGGCACATGCACGTTCTCTAACGAAGGAGTTAAAGAATTTAAATCGGTTTTTTTCCTCGTCAGAAGTAGATCCACGATGGAGGACAAGGAAGAAAATTGAATAGAGATTTTTTCACCCTGAGGCTAACATTTATCAAACTCTTGGACATTCCATGAACATTAATCACCATATCATTATGTGTTTATAACCAATGCATGCAAAGGTTTATCTGATCTGATTTTTTGCATTACACATGTAGTTGAGACAAGACAATATGTGGCTGATAATGGCGCAGCCAAAGTGAGGAATATGCAGATGTGGCGCTATAAAATGATAAATCGGTTCCGTATTTATATGGTGAACTTCATGGGTGATTTATCTTTGAATTTAAATTTACTTACTTTTCTGTTTCGGAAACGTGCGGTGGTGGCCGAAAACGCTTCATTTAGAGCTTCATTTAGACTTCGGTGAGCTTCATTTAGACAGTTTTGAAATCTCATTCCAATAAAACGTGAAACCCTCTTTAAAGTTATTTTTTGTCATGATAATTAAATAAATGGAAGGCAAAATTGAAAGGTGCCGGGAACTGTCATCGTTTTGGCTCTGGTATCTGACTAAAAATGTTGTTGAAAAAAAAAGATCGCAGTAACTGACGTGCGCTATCACACAATACCTACTACAATGATCAATATGCTTCTTCGGTTTGATCACTATTTTTTACGCTGATATAAAGAAATTAATTCCTTAGGAAAGGAATAAGAAAGTATGCATGTCTCTTTTATGCTGCGGTGGATTCTCCCGTTTATTACAGTGCTTTTTGACTTATGTGATACAACTCCGGAAAAATTCGATTATCTACCACCCAGAATGAATCACGCAGCAGCGAAATCCCTTCGTATTTTTCTGCTCATTTCATTTCATCTTCCAATAAGTCCGAGGGAAACGCGTTACGCTCCGCAAAAATGTGAGACTCGAGACCCAAAACCCGTTGGTGGCATCGTCGAGACGCTGACGATCGACGGCGCAGAAAAAAAAATATCGGCGCGCCTGATCGTGTGGAATCCGAGGGACCGACGCGAATTCGTGGTTTGGAAGGGAAGGCAAGGGTTGTGGGCGAGTGTGGGGAGAAAAGGGACGGAGAAATGTGGCGCCTGGAGGGAATCCCTTAGCTGGCACCTCCGAGAGGTCGTGGAAGATGACACCCAAGGATTCCAATAAAATACAAAACCCCTTTTGCTATCGACCACCAAACCCCTAAACCTTTCTACCGTTCGAAATCCACCCATTCTTTCCCTCAACCCTTCGGAATGGCTTTCCCTTTTCTTTTCTTCTGTCAGGAAATGGTAGCTGACGTGCTCAGTGCTCACGCCGTAGTTCACATTTAATTTTTTTTAACCTTGTATAATTGTGCCTGTTACTCAAGGTTAAAGTTTCTTTTTAATAATGTTATCAAATTCCGTTTAGTATTATAAATCAGCTTGTTTATAATATAATCTTTGTTTCAAACGATGATGTTACCCTAAATTTTTTCGTAGTATTTAATCTTAAGTTACAATATGATGGTATTTAAATGTTAGCCCAATATTTTCTAATTATTTTATTCCCTTGGTTTCTCATAATTTGATAAAACAATTTGGAAATTTTTCCTCGTTTAATTACTCCGATTACATTATACGCAGGTTCTAAAAGAAGATTGCCATTTCCTCATCATAATCAGGAAATGCTAAGGAGGGAGAAATCCGTTTAACGTGAATTAACTGTGATAATGAGAATCCCTTATTAGATTTCCACGCCGTGATTAAGATGTCACTCTAGTTTCCTTTAATCACGCGGGTAATTTCATTTCTGTGGACGCTGAGAACTAAGTTTTTTTAGATGCCGTAGCAATTAGGGCAGTGTGAGTTAAAGTTTCCCACCTTCAACGGTGGAGAATGTTGCCATTCACTCAATCCCCGGATTTCAAGGTCCGTCTCATTGTGGCCAATGGAGCGCCCTTCTCATAAAAACGAAATTAATGAACTGAAAAGCATCGTAATGAGTCGATTCCTAGCGATTTTAATGCAAATTAAATCTCGACCGAGGAAGAACCAACGCATCCTCAAAAACCTCCTTCCCACTTTATTTCTTTTCTTTAAATCCTTCGTGCTTATTTCAACCCTTTCCTTTCTGCTTCCTTCCTTTTTCTTCGCTCTTCTAATCTCAATAACGTCTATCTAACATCCGGGCTTTAGGTAAATCCGGACTCACATTCGCCGAAAAAGGGTTACAGTATGTACGTATACCTTAGGTGATGTTTTATTAAAATACTATGGAATAATTTCATATAAATGAAAGGTTTTATTTGCTTTATGTAAATGCGATTACGGAATTTTTACATAGTCGGCATTGGAGATAAATCGAGTTCATCATGATCATGAAGAAACCAAACGTTTTCTACACCGCTAAACTTCACCACCTTGGTCACTCCCTAACCTCAGCAGAAAACAGTTTTTTCTTCGCGCGTTCCTCAAACTCTCCACCCCCTCGTCATAAGCTCGGAATCTCTTGCAGCGTGTCCCTCGGGCTCCCGACGCCGCCTAATGAAGGAGATTCGATTTGAATCCTGGTGGCTGAAGTTTGGCGAAACACTCTCGCTTGCTGGGGAATTATTGAGAGGGAAAACACGAGTAACACTCTCGGGAAAGTCTAGCATCTTATATCCCCTCGAGAAAGTGTGTGCTGGCAAAATAAAAGTACCCACCGCTCTATCCCGCATGCAGTAACTACCCGCTCCGGCGTTGGTTTTAAAAGGAAAAAGTTTTGGACGCCAAATGAAAACCGCTGACCCTGCCTTTTCACGGGCGCCAAACTTGCGGCGTTATTGAGGCTTTTCACCTAAAAACACACTCAACTCTAGCTACTACCATGAAGAGTTTATTTAGCTTTGGCACTCCGAGATTGGATTCATTACTTAAACTTACAAGTTTCTGTTCAAAATTCCAATTTTTTTTTCAAACAAGCTGTGGTAATTCAATGCTGAGACACTGTGCGATCAAATGAATCAAATATGACATGACTTTAGAATATATTTATTATGTTAGTGCTTAGAATACAAGAAATATTTTGAACGTTGCTATGATGACACTTAACTTTCGAGAATTGGAGAAATCGTTCTTTAAATGAGGTTCCACACCCTTAATATCTCCCATTTACAACGTAACTGTTCTGCTATTATCATCCCTATCGTGCCTTTTCGACCGTTCCATTAAATTTAATTTCTTGGTAATGGAAATTTAGTATATTTATTAAAGTTATACCACGGTAAAACGTGATGAAAGATAAGTGATGATGAATAACTTTTAATATTATTTAGAAAATGATCTCAATTATAACGATATGTGCAATACGAAACATATTTGGTATTTATTCTTGTATTAGTCTAGGCAGTTAAAAAGGTGACTAACGTCGAAAGTGACCCATGGGTCGGTCTTAATATGAGTGGAAAATTTATGAGTTTATTAACTTTTAATGTTGACTTTGAATATTTCACATTTATGTATCTGCCATGCCTTGTATTCGAACCAGGATGACCTGAATTTTTCTGCTAAAAATTTGCAGGAGAAAAATTTTCCTCGGTAGCAAAATTGATCTGAGCTTTATCCCTCCCTTTTATGCGTCTGTATATCTTAAATTTTTCAATATTAAGTAAAGTAAGGTGTCCTGAGTGCTGCAAATTGAAAAAGATCAAAACAGGCTTCGCTGCGGTTACACACATCTTGTTTTTAGATTCACCAAAGTCTATTCTTCCAGTCTTTTTGTCCCTCAGCAATTCCCTGCATCCAATTCCCATCTCTACCTCCATTTTCGGGGGTCATCCAATTTTCTTCCCTTTTCTTCTCTCTCCCTACCCCTTCCCTCTCTCTCTCTCTCTCTCTCCCCCCCCTCTTTCTCTTCCCCCTCCCCTCACCCCCACCCTCTTTAGTCTAGAGCCCGATGCGAGCAAAAGTTGCCGGGATACAAAAAAATATCCGTTTCGGATACTTGGCACACTTATTTCCTAGTATTTTTTTGCCCTCTCAGGATTCGACCCGTGCGTGTCGTATCTCTTTTTTTCCCTCCTCCATAAAAAGGTCAACCAACAGGCAGAAACTGACAAAAATGTGCGCACTTATCTCAGTCGAAGAATGTTTTCTTTTACCTGTGTTTCTTTGGTGAATCTAGTGTTGGTAAAGCAATCACACATATTTCGCATCATGCCAAGTAGTAGCATTATGTTTCGTGGTACAGTAGATTCCGGTTAATTGGGACATATCGGGACTTGTGCACTTTGCCCCAATTAGGCGAACTCTCTTGTATATGGGCATAAAAAACTTTGAAATGGTAGTAAGAAGACTAAAGAATGTTTATAATGCAACATAAGCTTATTTAACTATTAATTTGATTAATAAATCAGCGAGTTTAGTTAATTTATTATCACTTTAAAGAATTATAACCATTTACTTAAAAATATTTTTCACAGCCTCGGTCGAAGCTGAATGAATGTCTTTTATTAAGTCCTATTAAAGAAAAGTCCTATCCTCTTGCGGATAGCATAACAACAACAGCTTTCAAAATAGGGCAAGAATAGGAACATTTGTGAAAAATAAGAGTAAATCAAAGGAGAAAAATGTAAATAAATAGTATTCTGAAAACAAAAAAATTATAATTTCGCCGCGAGTATAGAATCTATGTCGCCGACTCATGACCCAATAAAGCGGCATGCTGTCCCAACTAAGCGGATAACACTCTGGGATATTCCTATATTGGATTCTGTTCTTCAATCTGCCCCGATTAAGCGGCTGCCCCAAGTAATCGGTGGACCCATTAAACGGAATCTACTGTATTATGTGGTGATTATGAAGCAGCTGTTCATAATCACGAGTTTTGCCGCATGGAAAGGCAATCGAAGAAGCAGTGTAACCAGACTATAGGGTGAATGAGTCTCACCTGATTGAATTCACAGGTAGTACGAACCGTAATAAGTGATAACATTATTTCTTGAAAGTATGCTTTAGAGGCAGCTGTTCTATAAGACGAATTTAGTTTCATTGAACAATTCTTATATAAAATACTGAAAAATGTAGTATTTGGATTTAAATGATGCTTCTTTTTTATTCATTTAATGAAACTATTAAGTTTGAGTAAGCATTGAGACGTTTTACACCCCACTACTTATAAACACCGATGTAACTAATTTTCTAATAATGGCATCTAGTAAGTAAAATAATGTCGAGGAAATATCCGAAGTCAGAGTATATATAATTTAACAATGACAAGGTGAGAGTAAAGCATGGGAAGTATATTATTTGTTGGTCGTTGGAAACTCAAACTTGAAATGTACTTGTACTTTTCAGGCTTTCTCCTCCTCTAGCATCCCCCACGGCCGTAGTGAACAAGTCGTTCCTCTCCTTTCCCGCCCTATTCGAAGGAAATCGGTCTCGCAGGACCTGGCATCGCAAAAGAGCCGGTTTATTTTTCGGGGGATGAGAGTTTTAGGGATGGTAGGAAGGTTCGGACGGCTATTGGAAAGGATAAGAAGGGAGGTATTGTTCCGCGGGGATTGGAATCGGACCATATTGAACATATTTAGGCGGAGCTTCTTATCGAAAGAAGAATTTTGGAGAAGGAAAATGGAATTGGCAAAGTGATCTCCTGACTCATCTTCCATGCGCTGAGATCTCCGAGAGATTAAGTACAATTACAAATCTCGTCTTATCATTGCAATTGCATGAAATTCTCTCATTTGACCATTATCTCAATACACCAAAACAAGTAGCGTATTTCAGATAATGCATTGGAATTTTCTGAGTGACAAGCTGACCCCTTTTTCATGCATAAGGCACCAAATTTCAGAAGCTGGAGCAGCTGGGATACACTATGACCGGCAGTGTCGTAAAACCGTTACATAACCGCAGAGCCGTAATAGAGATTTGGATATATGTCATGCATGTACTTCCTCCGATACGCATCAACTGAAAAAAAAACTCAATAACCTATCCCAAGTCTTCCATAAAGCTTTACGGCAAATCCGTCTCGCCGAAACTCATACTGTCAAGCATACGACGCGCCGAACCTTATCTGTTCCCAATTTTCAAACGCGTCAACTCAGCCGACCGCCAACCCAATCCCAAGCCCTCAGACACACGCCGCTTTTACGGGTGTCTGGGCCGGGAAAAAACATGGCGACGGCGATTTTGAGGGAATGGAGCCGAGAATATCGCAGGCTGGATGGAGGGGAGGGCTCGGATGAAATAAAAGGTCGGATACCCCAAGTCTCTCTCGCTTGTCCCTCGACCAATTTCATTCGCCCTCGCCATTGTCCCTGGACTTTGAACCGGCCACATGCAATTGCTGGGAGACCAGAAGAATTTTGATGATGAAGAGTGTAAGTTCTCATTGGTCGCAGGGTGTAGGGCGGGGTTTAGTGATCCCTTGTACGATGTCGTCTTCCCGAGGGAAAGAAAAGGATGGTTCCGATTCGCCGGCCTCTTTTCTTCCGGTAGTCGTGCCAAAGTTCAATTCCTTTGGAGCTCGGCCATACCTGTGATGTAAAATGCGAGTTAGGATATACGTGTGGAAGATGCAATTGCCGGAATTGGATGAGGAAGGTCATGGGAAAGAAGAGAATGGAGGAGGCAGCGGGGAATGAGAAAAATCAAGGACAGGGCTGGAGGAAATATTGGATGGCAACTCTCCATTGCCAAAATCTTTCGGAAACCTCTATACTATGGAAGTGTTGGGGAGAGAATGTTGAGGGTATTCTGCAAAAGGGATGGGACTAAGAATCTTGGAAGAAGTCAGGTAAATAAATTGGACTTTGTCGGGAAAAATTCCTCATTTACGTAAAACGGACTGACTACTTCGGTAAAATAATTTTACCAATAACATAAAAACCAAGCGTTGGTATGCTGAAAAGGGACGTACAATATTCGCCTTTTCCTTTCTACTAAGGTTGTCAATGATTCAACCTCACAAAATTAACCAGTCTTAGTCACGACATGGCTCTTCCGTGAACCAAATTATCTTTCTCGGGGAAATAAAAAAATGTTCAATGTATACCTTTGCCTTTCATAGGAATATTAAACGGTACTTGTTAATTGAATTATCAGGTCTTCTGTTATATATTTGCATTACCCCGTTAACTCTTATGATCGCCATACGGGACTAGGAATCCTAAGGAGACAATGAACTATAGATTTTCGAAAATATCGTCTTCTTTTAGCTTCGGTGGCGGTGGGGTTAAGTCCCCGTCTGCCAAACCGCAGGTCGTAGATTCAAATCCCGCCTGGGTAAGTGGTCCCTATCCAAAGCATGAATGTTTGTAATGTTTTATTGTTAATTTTGAAACCTCTTTTGTAAAGATCGCTCTGTGCTGTTTACGGGGAAGCGGAAAATAAATGAATAAATTCATTATCCGCTGTACTTTACTCAATGTACTAAATCTGCTCAACAAGGTATTTAGAATTTCGGCTTTTGCAAAAGAATGTAGCGTGCAGCAATATTTTCGCATGGCCTCGGTTACTCTCTCGGGCTTACGTTTCCATTTTTGCCAACATTTCAGCAACTATTTCCTTCGTCGTCCCCTGAGTTGTGAGCCTAGTTATTCCCAGGAACCATTGAATCTTTTACTGTCAACTGCATTTTGATCACAGCCAGGCAAATGGTAGGAGACCATCGCTTTGAAAGAAAAGAGCGAAAATCGAAAATGTTGAAACTATTGATACAAAAATGAAATTGGCTGTGCAAGGTTTTCTTTGTCTCCGGATCTAAAATATTCGTCGAGCATTTTTATACTCGAATCTATAATATGGTTGAACTTTGGTATTCGTTGTTTATATTTTACAGTTTCTAGAGGCAGACGATGGAGGAGCGAAAGATAGCTGGCTGGCAGATAGGGTTGACGCGGAGGTAGAAGAAAGAAAATATAGTGGATGGAAGCATGGAAGACGTTGGGAATGCGGAAACCTTTGGGGGTAAAAGAGAACAGAGTGGATTCCCACCCATCGCCTCGAAAGAAACGGAGTCTGATGATGATGAAGCAGGGGAGGGAGTTAAACGAGGAGCGCAGGAGGGAACGGAGTCGGTGCTCGGGAGATAAAGGGAAGAAGGGCTTCAATATCCCATTCTGTGCCTCCGCTCCTCCCTCATTCAGAGATTCGCTCCTCATCCAGTTTCCAGAATGCTTTCGCCGGAAATGGGATTTCCATAAGGTTCCTCCGAGGAAGACTTGGAGGATTGAATTTTGGACGTTAAGGAGGAGGTGGAGGGAAAATGTCTGGAAGGGTGGAGGGAATTTGAGGAAGCAAGGGTATAAGGGGTCGAATGGGGAAGGGAAAGCCTGCCTCAGCCGTCGACGACGTTAAGGGAAGGAGATGGGGAAAGGAGAGATCGCTTCTCGTTTCGTGAAGGTCGGAGAAACCAAAATGGTCGAGAGAATCGAAAGGAATGATTGCAATACGAGCCTCGAGATGAAGGAATGGCTGCTATATAGCCGGAGAGTGGGTAAAAAGGACGTTATCCGTCTCCTTTTTTTCTCTTAAAAACCCTTTTTATTTTTTATCTCCCTCTCTCTTTCTTTCCTCATTGAAGAGTGGAGGAGGTTGGACGCCTCAGAGGAATATTGAAAAGGTGGGATGGAAAGAAAAGGGGCTTCGGTTTTTTTTTGTGAAAAATGTAAATGCCAGATGCAATAACCGTTCCCTTAATCTCTCTCTCTTTTCCATCAATCCGCCGCATAGGTTGTACCCTTTCACCCGCTACCCGCATCACTCACAACTCTCCATTCTTGTAATAGAATTCCCAACCGCTTTCCTTCACCCTCCACCCCCACCATCTTCCCACCTCCTCCTCCATCTCCTCATGTTCTCTCACATTCACCTCTCCGTTCAAAATACCATCGCAATTTTCCAATCCATTAATTTCCCTCCCGAGATTGTCTGTAAAATTTCCATTCAGCCTCTCGGAAGCATCGGCGGTCGTACTCGAGCGGATATTCTTTTCCGTTCTCAGATTTGACTCGGAATATTAATTTTTCTCCCCTTTTCACTTTCACCGTTTCCTCGGTTTCCGAAAATCTAATTTTTACCCCCCTCTCTCTTTCTCTTTCTCTCACACAAATATTCTATTTTGGCGGGTGGAATATTTCTCCTCGGGGACATTTTAGTTCTTTGTTTTCAAATCAGGCAATAACCGTGCTATTAAGCCTATAGAGTTGGCTATTTGTAGTCACGATAATATTTTATTGGTGCACTCTTTCAAAAACAAGGAGTTACAAATTAAAAAAAAAATTGCGGATAGATTGAAGGCGTATAATCTATTTTCCAGATAGGGATCAGTATTACAATCGGTCTATAATTAAAAAATATCATTCCGAAGAAATATATTGGATATATTATGCCTGGAGGGGTTACGCTTAGAATATGAGTAATATTTACTGAAGTGACTATGATATGAATTAATAAATGATTGATTTGAATTTGTTTTTTAAAAAGTCTAGAATTTTAATTGTCGCAAAAGTATTTGTTAGACTTATCTTTGTCTTATTTCTTATCTTTTATCTTTGTCTTATCCTTGCATTATTAATAGTTGAGTTGAACTGTTTCAGTATTGAATAATTTTATCACATTAATACGAGTAGGAATGCATATTTATTTTATTATATTGCTTTTTAAATTATTACGAATTTGCGAATTTGAAGCGTATACCGTATATACGTACCAAATTCCAATATTTGAGTAAATACTCACTGGTACTTGCATTCTAAAAAGATATAATTTTATCAAAACTGGATGGAACTTTATCTTATTCCTGCATAAGTCATTGAATAGTCTATTTCCTCGCGGGGTTGCTGACCTTCTCCTGCTCACCTAGCCGTTCATTACGCAAATCGTTTCTTGATTCCTTTTTTCCGTGCTGCTGCGGTCAGCGAACTGTTTTTGGAAAGTGAACCGCACCCATGTTGTTAAGAAAGCAGGATCCCCCTCATATAATATGAATGACGACAATGTTTGTTGATTAAAACTGATGAAAAACAGGGAAAACGAGGATATGTGTATTTTTTAATAAATATGTTCGTCATAATCAAAAGGAGGCCTATTTTTCAATTTACGTTCTAATAAGATGCTGACAGTTTACGAACCTTGTGGCCCTGAGCGAACGTAATCTCATGTCCGAACTAATTGGACCTAGTTTGAAAATTATTTCCTATGCGTATTTTTGTTCATTTTTATTGGTAAATTTCCTGTGGCAACTTCATTCATCGTTTGATCCTATGATAAGTCCCCTAGAGGCTTCTCTTTCAATTACCTTCTTTAATTTAGTGAGCGCTTTCCTTGTAAACGATCAATCATGTCATGAAAACGGAGGAAATGAGTTTTAATTATTGGTCGAACAGAATAAAAAGCTGAAGTTGATATTTTATACGAATTGATATCATTTACTTTAATAATTACTCTGTAATAAATACAAAAACATTAATGCTTCCAATACCTTTCCTCTGTCATCTACTGCTATACAATGCTGTTTTTGACTTTCAGCTGTGCATTAAAACTGATGCCGTCTAATTATTCGTTGAGAAATATCTCTTAGCAAGTTCGATTGTGGTCATTTTTTATTAGACTCGTCCCAAAATAAGAAAAAAAGAATTTTTCAATTTTACTAGCAGTATTTCATGCCTCTCATGATCTGCAAAACTATATTTATCAAGTTATAAATGGAAAGTATCCGAGTACGAATATTCGTATTTGCAAATCAACTGTTTGATAAGACGTCATATCAGGATAATAGTTACTATTGTCCCACTGAAAAATTGCGGTATGCCCAGTGTTACAGTTCTTAAGCAAGAACCAAAATTAACTCTCCCACTTGAATCATAAGATTTTGAATTGGATACAAATTGAAAGGAGCAGAAATTCAGAAAGTGCATCATTATTTTACAAATTATATGCATGTTTCTGTGCAATGCGGTGCTATTTCATCAGCTTGGCATTCAGCTCAAAACTTTCTCCACTCGAGACTCATTTATTTTTGGACTTAAACGAGCTTGTTCGGCAAATTATCGTGAAATGGAGGGGTGAAGCTGGCTTTTATTTTTCTCCTTTTCAAGACGTCACCTTCTCTAATTCTTTTCTCTAAAACGACGATAGTCATCATAAGTTATCAATCCGAATATTGGTTTGACGCAGCTCTCCGTTTCACTCTTGTATCTGCCAGCCTTTTCATAGCGACATATTTCTTCACTTTTACACCCCCAATAATAACTCATTCGGGACCGCTTTTAGCCTTTCTTGCCGTCTACTAGTCCTTCGACGATTATCGTCATTAGACTATCATGCTCCATGATGTAGCTGATGAAGTTGTCCCGTCTTCTTCTAATGGTTTCATAAGACTTCTCTTTTCTCCCAGCCTTCATTGCTCTTCCTTATTATTTACTCAGTCGATCCATTTTATCTTTATAATTCTTCGGCAGTACCACAGTTCGAACGCTATAGAGGCTTTACTATATCGTACTTTACTTGTCAAGCGTGGCTCCATAGGATTCAATGCTCCCAATCTCCTAATACTCAGTCTCGCGTTCTCTCTATCTCTCTCACCCCCACCCTAGTCACGTTAAAATCTCTCCCCTCCACTTCGACCCTTGTAACCCCTTCATTCCCTCGCCATACTCAATTAAACCGTCCATTTTTGTGTTCCTTTCTCCTCATTCTTGTCTCCATTTGACCGACGTTTACAAAAAAAAGAGGAAGGCTGCTTCCTTGGAGGAAATTTCCTTTTGAGACAAAAAAAAAGAAGAGGGCAAGGGTCTTGGGTCCCTCTCTTAATTAATTGCATGCAATTAACACGCCCTGGGTCTTTTCCTTTTTCTTCAGTGAATCGGTCCCTTTTGTTCCTTCCTCCTGTCCACCCCTCCTTTCCCGCTTGATTTGCCCTCTTACCTTTCCCCCAACCTCTTCTTGCTTTTACTTTTTCCTCTCTCCCTTTTCATCTTCATTGGTCGTCGGCTACTCTGAATTTTAATCTCCTTTTCTTCCTCTGAGAAAACTTCTCCTTCAACTCTTTTGTAGTTTCCTCGTGAGCGGAAGCGAAACGAGGTTAAGCATTACGCATCGTGATGATTAGACGGAGTTTAGGCTGGGTTTCCTGGTTTTCCGTCGTGTTAAAAACTGTTAAATGTGACTATTAAAGCATGATAATCCAAGCGCTTCTTCCCAATGGTTTCTTTATAACTCCGATTTAATGCAGCTGATTGGAACTGTACAGAGTTGAAATTGAGTTTTCATCAGGCAGGAAACCTGAAGTAATCAAGATCAAATTTTTTAGCTCGCAAATCAACTGCTTGAAATAACGTTCCTAAAGAATAAGTATCACCATCAAGCCCAAGGTGAACTTAAGTAGGTTAGTATCACAATATTTTATATTCCTAAGAGAAAATTTTCAAGTAATGTCGACCTTTACAATGCTTTCTAGGATGTCCCATCCATGCACGCAATTATCTCACACTCTCATTCAAACATCGTATAATAAGTTAAATAAATTGATTCAAGCTGTTACTTTGCTCGTTAATGCTCAAATTTAAAGATATTAAGCAATAAATTAATTGAAGATAATTAGCAAATTTGAAGATAAAGCAATATATAACGAGAAAAAGAAGTGCCTACTTACCATAAATTTGAACGTTTCATCTTATTCCACCCATTCATCAAATCCGTGGAATAAACGGCAGGTGAACGTGTTGAGCCTGATGGGATGAGATGATTTAAGAGTGGTGAGCGAGGGCAATGTGACTTGTAGGAGACATTAAAAGGAAAAAAAGGTGAAAGTTTGGAGTCGTGGAGGTTTGGAGGGTAACCTCTCCCTCATCTCTCATTGAGTAATCCCCAAAAATATCCTCGTAACCCTCTGAGAACCCCTGCCCCCCCCCTTTCCCGTCCCTGGCAAGCAGGTCCCTGGCGAGCTAGTGTCTCCTCTCCACTTTGACGATCCAGGGTTCTTCCCCCTTCCCTCCCTCCCCCCAACAGCCCTTTGCCTCCCTCAAAGCCCGTCGCGCAAGACGGTGATTCAGGCGAGCTAAGACTTCATCAAAGTTTCAGAGCATCTGCTTCCTCGCTTGCCAGGGTCTTCCTCCTTCCCCGCCTCTACCCCCCTCTACCCTCGCAACCCCCAGAGGTCGTGCCTTAGCGCATAACGGAGAGTATCACGAACCATACCCTCCTCCTCCTCCTCCCCCTAAAGTCTACTCTTCCACCTACCTGCCCTCCCTTCCATCCCTTTCAATGTGTTCCAAAATGGCCAATTAATCGCCTTCGATCAGTCAGTCCCTTTCTCTTATCATCTTGTATCTTCCTACGTCCGCTTTTCCTTCCTTCCGTCTGATGCTTAGTCTCCTCCTCGGAGGTTCTTGCATTACTCTCTCCCAATCTTCATCTCAATCCCACACGGGTTCATCTCCTCCCAGGCAAAAAGAGTGCCTCGATCTCTTTCTGCATGTCTTCCGCTCCTTTAAAGTATCGTCGCTTCATGAGCATTCACCGCTTATTCCCTATAGTAGTTTCTCTGTGAAAACGGCTACTTTTGAAGATTTTTTTACCAAGAAGACATATTTTACCAGGAGATCGCATAATTTTTTCACATAGCTCAGAGAATAATCACCAATATAATAGAGACATGACGGGAATCTGTGAGTTTTAATTAATAAATGTTAGTGTATTAGCTATATTAGATTGGAATCACCTGAGGTGATCTCACTGCTGGCTAAATTTTGTGCATCTGATTTCATTCTACGGAATTGTGATGTTTTAATGTACAAGGATTTATATTTTACCGAGAACCATGCTCATTTATGCTGCTATTAGGTGTAAAATTCGTTAAAAAATTATTGCCAATATCACGCATAGTAACTGGCAATTATATAATCCATGACTCGCTTTGCAACTATAGTTTCATTTTTTAGCTCCGTTGAATTGTTGCCCAGCACAAACATCGACCGGAAATCAAAAATTACTTCAACACGATTGATGAATAAACATTTTACGACTGTACAATGCATATTTTCTTTCTTCAATCATCGTTCATTTTGTAAAGAGTAATTTTTTCGTAATGTTTGTTTAAAATAAGACACTATTTTTCTTCATTTTAAATGCCTTTACTGTATTTTTAACTACTAAATACAGCTTACTTACTTCAGATTACTCGAGAAATTTTATCCGATTGAATTACATTGCTTTCGGATATCAATTGCTTTGAATTACATCATAAAAACATATTGGCGTCAAAACTCCTGATAACCATTTCACGGAATTTGATTTTTCTGCGTTTAATCCATGTTAAACGGTGAGCCATTGCTACCAAAATATTGATTATTTTTTTAATTCATTCCCATCCGTATTTCAGTAATATCCATTACTTTGTATCCAATTTTATTATTCCCATTAAGTATTTTTCCAGTTTTCTCTCGCACGTATTGAATTTCTGAGCGTACTGTCTCCGTTATTCCCTGAAAATATTGCTTTTTTAATGCATGCCTTTCCGTATTTCAATAATATCCATATTTTATCCAATTCAATTATTCCTGTTAAGTATTTTCCCTGTTTTCGGTCTCACGTATTAAATTTCTCAGAATTTTCCCCCTTATAGGGAAGTGCACTAGTGTTTCAAATGCACCAAACACATTTTTTAAATTAGAGTTCAGAATAACATAATGTCGTAAAACCACAGTTTAAATCCTAATAGTGAATACTTGATTCGAGATGACCGTCTGAAATATGGAAAAATTCAAAGGCCGCGAAAACGGGTGTCCATGTTGAATATTGGCCGTGACGTCACAAGGCAGTAGCAGAAGGCAGCTTCTACACCGTTTAGTTCTACCACTATTATTGCATAGAAAAATTACAGAATTTGAGGGTATCCGTTTTTTGCTGTCATAAAATATCTTCAGATTATATATGTGGCTGCTTCTCTTTTGAGTAAACGACTTCATCATTGCGTAATATATTAATATTCATTTACGTGTCAACTTCAAGTTTGGAAAGAGTAGTACGAATAGCACATTGAATCTTTAATAAATGAATGATGGCATTTATTTTTCGCTGGGTATATTTTGGCACAATGCCGTTTATCATGCCAAAACTTTTTTTGTAAGAACCGAGTCAAACTAATAAACCTATTTCAGACGTTTGCTGCAAGACTTATTCGTTGCGTATGTATTCACGCCGGCCGGAACGTTCGCCCTTCGCTACTAGAATCATGGGATGTTAGCCTTATTTCCGAGCTGGCTGGTTGTTGCAATGGTTCGCTGTCCAGGATGGGTTCAAGAAAAGATAATCTTGGTTGGGAGAAGGAAAATTGCAACGATTTATAAATGGTATACCAAACTTTGATGTATTTATGGTTACTGAATTTTTGAATGAGGACAGATTCAACGCTCCATAGAAATGCGAGACGTTAAGGCTAACAAGGGGAGACCGCGTACCTTGCTGCATCTTTTTCAATTAGGGCGTTAGTTGGGCTATAATTAATTAATTTTCATGCGTTACTTTTTACAAGTTATATATATAAATCCAAAATATCCGCATTTTCCCAATGGGTCGGTTGGGGTAGTGGTAGAGTGCACGAGTCAAAGGAAAGATGTTACCCGAAGGACCGTGGTTTAAGTCTACGTCACGGATTATTTTTTGTTGCCTTCATTGTGATCATACGGCGTCTAGTTTATCATTAATTATAATTGAAGCAATCATTGACATGAGACAATTTTTTTATCGTCATTATGGCGTTTAGGTATTTTAGCAGTGTCATTAAAAACGCCGAGATACGATGACTACAAGGGTTGGTGTGCGCTAAATTGTTAATTTTTTCTTTGCTTATACTGACCAACTTCCACATTTAAAATGAAAACTACTCTTGCAAGAGCACATACGATTAAAGGCTCGCGGCAAGCAACAATATGCGTACAGGCATTATTAATAAGAACACAAAGCGAATATAAAATGCCATATATCTCGAACACTTGTAATTCACATTACTCCAAAGGGAGTTTACTTACTCAGTACATACCAAAGTACCTTGTACTCAGTACCTACCAGTTTACCTCAGTAGCAGTGCTAAAAGAACCATTCTGAAATATAATTTCAACTAACAAATAGGATGAAATAAAAGTTGATAACCCTGGACCGGGCGCGCTGGCGTATAAAATACGTCAATCTTAGAAAACCAAGGATTTCGACATTGTACGTACATTCTGGGCTATAATGGTCTCGTGTATTCTTACAATGTACTTTGACTGCCTATATTGCGAGTTTTCAAAGTTCGAGGTATTGTAGCTAATTTTTTAGATCAGCAAGATGAACCCGTCACCAGTGGAGTACAAATTACGCCGCGCGACCTGCCGTGTACCTTTATATCTGTATCACCTATAAATGTACTAATTTCAACAAATAAAGATTAACTTTAACAAAAATAGTTTGTTATCATATATGCACATATCATGGGCAAAGTACGCATTTTGCCCGGTCGTGTAAGAAAACAGTCGCGCCATAATTCTTTAACCAAACTACTTTCAGTTTATAAATTACGTAGGTCTACGCGGAAGATGCTATATTTTGACTCAACACACTTTCTGATGTGACTGAGGTACCTATTAAGTAAATTATTATAATATAAATATCAATTTGATCTTACAATACCTTCAAATGATCTTCAAAACAGAATATCATCGATAGGTAAGACTCAGGAGCAGCCTTGAACCATTTATTCCGTATAGCTTGTGCTTAAGGCACGGGAATGAATATCTTCTCCAGGCTTTTGTTTCGACGTCGAGATGAAATTTGGAACAAAAAATCATTTATAATTCTATTTTGAATTCATGTTTTCGGTACTAGACGACATTTTTAGGAAGCAAACTCCAACGATTCCCGGAAACTCTCGCCGCGCTAAAGAAGGCGACGGAATACAGCGATACTCCATTGGTGACTACTGCCTTGTGACGTCACATCTCAATCAAGATGGAGGCACTGTGTTTCAGCGCAACATGAAATTTTCCGACTTTCAAAACGTTTTAAAGTGCATACCCCAGATGCAGAAAATAAAAGTGACTATACTAATGTTTCTTTTTTAGGCTAAACTTTCAAATTCAGCAATAAAAAAAAATTAGTGCACTTCCCTATTCCCTCTAAATATTGGTTATTTTTTAAATGCATGCCCTTCCGGATTTCAGAAGTATCCATTATTTTCTACAACTTTATCATTCTCGTTAAATTTTCTCCAACTTTTCTGTAGCACGTATTAAATTTCTCAGCGCACTTTCCCCCTTGTTTCCTTCTGAACTTCTCCAGAAGTCACTCTCTCTCTCCACCTTATTCCATCGCATCTTCCTCCTTTTATCGCATCTTCCTTCCTTCTAAACTTTGGAGCGCACCGCCAGTCAATTATGCAAGCCGATCGATACCATGCTAAATCTCGGCAGCGCCGAAATAAATCTTTAATGTGTCTTGTCTTGGTTTTAAAGCCCTTCAAAATTTCATCCTCCGCTTCTGACTCAAGGAAAATTAAACCACCCCGTTTTATTTCCACGTGCTCGCGGGTCATGAAACGGATTCATTTTTAATTTTCTTCTTCCCGTCAGCATCCAGCGACTTGCTGCTTGTAGGAGTAAGTTTTTCACCTCCGAATACAGTCCAAGTCTCTTATCTGCTCTTTTATGACATGAACTTTTTATATTTAATGGTAATAATTTAATTTATCGCCTCCTGTAAGTGGTTTTAGCTGCTTAGTTAGTAATAAGAAAGAATTTACTTTGTTAGAGGTTATGATGATAGTGTATTTATTGCATTAACATAATGTATTTTTATTCTTATTAACTAATGTATTACACTCTCTTTCTTATTCAATAATATTAATTCGAAATGCATAAGTTTATGAAAAATTAAATCCTAATTTTCATATTGTTTTCCGAATCGCAATAAGCATTGAGACTCTATCTTAAACTGACCTTGTAACGGTGATAAAATCAACATAAATTTTCACTTCAAGCCTTTTATTTTTTATTCTGTTTATTTTTTTGAGTTCTTAGTATTTTGAAATACAACGAAGGATATATCAGCCTCCTCTTTTTACTCCTATAGCCATATTTCACGATCGATTCTTCTTAGCTTGTCCTGGCGTCACTTCCAGTCTCTGTTTACGACGAAAATTGCATGAACCTCCTTCCCAAGTTTTGCCATACCGCTGAAATAAATTCCTCTCTCGGCGTTCACCTCCAGCAGTCGCGTCGGAAACCTTTCTGGGAGACCCTCACAATGTTATTTCATTTTCTCTGATTCTTTGACAAAGATGCGTATTTTTTTCAGTCAGCCAAGTTTTTGGCAACAGTAGATGGTTCATGAAGTATGGCCCTTTCGGAAAGGATATATTTTGCATCACTATCACGTTGCGATAGGTTCTTATTCTCCTATCACTGGCTTCCTCCCTGGGAAATTCTTCAATTTTTTCCTATGAATTATTAATCGATTGGTTGAATAAAAAGAGCACATAAAATGATATCGCACCGATGTAACTTCTGACTTACCATATGTTGAGAAATTACTATAGCCTCCTCAGTTTTTCTTCAATACAGTTTGATTTTTTTGCATTTTTGTACAATTAAAAACATTATGGTCATGCAACTAAAATCATAATTTTGTCATGCTTTGTGTTTTAGGGTTAAATTTTATTTTTTATTGATTTGAGTGTCAGTAATTGTTTTATCGGAAGCGTTTGTGAAGCACAAATGTGCCATTGAAGTAAAATTGAGCTCTCTATTTCGTAATAACTCAGTTTCTCGTCTCTCTCGAAGCATAATGGATGACTATCGTTTGATTTATTACCTACAACGAAATTATTAATTACCTTCAATTTTAACAGACGCATATTGGTTTCATTTACTAATTTCAAAATACTTTTTGAAGCTATGCATGGATTGCATATTGACAGATTTTTTGGTCTGAAGAATCGTCTTGATGCGATTTTCTAACTTTGAAAAATTCATTTAATACAAAAATTATTATGGACGAAATGTATAGCCGTCACTTGCTAGTGGTTGTATAACAGATTTTCTCAAATCTATCGTATTGCACTGAAAGGTGATAAAAGGCGATGCACTGAAAGAGAAATCGTATGTTAAACATGCCCTTTACACTCGATGTATTCCACAGCTCGAGGATTTGTGTGTGCTACACGCTATAGCTATTCATAATTATTAATGTTGCATAAAATGTGGCCTGGCACAGTTTTGCATACCTACCTAAGTGTTTGAAGTGCCAGGGGGAACCCAGGTAAAGAAATTGGTCCTCCTACGCTGAATGCGTGAAAATCGTAAGCCTGTCTGTGACATAGTGCGGTTTGAAGTCTACCCTCATCCACCCGATCCAACTTGCTGGTATATTCTTAGAGTGACTAAAATGACGTATTACGTATGAGTGTACTGTCTTCCCAATTTGAAAGTTTCAACGAAACGATGTTCTCTAAATGAACGGAGAGTTTGGAATATCTTCGCTATTGATGTTGGTGTTATAGATGAAGTAATTCTGACTTAATTTAGTCCGTAAATGTGAGTGTGTAAGTAAGCCTATAAAGTCATAATGATAGTGTTTACTTTTTAAAACGGCTCATTGAAACATTTAACGTCGTTTTTACCTATTTGATGGATGATGTTTAAAATGCTATTAAAATTAATATTCCCCAAATATCCTCCACTTCGATGAATCTCTCTCGGGCCTTCCAAAACAATGTTTTTTTCTCGCATCTCATCCGTCCCTCGTTTTCTATCTAATCCTCACAGGTGTCGGCATCGTTCTCATCACCGTCAGCGGCGTGGCTTGGAGGCTGACCTCGCACGACGCGCCCTCGTGCCGCATGATGCTGGGCCTCGGCGGATCCGACGAAGGCGCTGCGCCCAACCGGAGGTTCGTGCCACGACTACCGCCATCCTACGGACGACCGCATCACCCATATGCCGGTGAGTGAACCTCCCCTGAGACATCTTTCCCTTCTTAAGTCTGGCTAAAAGTTCTTTTTCGGTGATGCATTTTATATATAATAATTATTATACATTTTATTCACAAAATTACAAGTTCTTTAACTGTAATATTCAAATATTTCATTAAATAAATTACTATTGTAAATTTAAAATTTGTAATTTTGGGGTTGCGTGTGAAGATATGCTAATTGTGTCTGTTGTGTTTCCAAGGTTTTGCTGAGATTGGAGGAGGGAAATATGATGATAAGAGTTGAAAGCTGTTGTTTTGGAAAATAATTCCATTGAAGTAATTTAAACAAAAACAATTCGCTGAAAATCGACGTTACACCCTGCATCACCTGCAACCGTTTGTCTTTTGATAAAGAAAATTTCTCCGTAATTCACACCTTTGAAAGGTCATGGTCATAGAACTGATAAAGTAAGCGATTGCTGTTGAATTAATTTGCAACCTGCCGTTATTTTTACTTTGCACCGTGAAAGTTTCGAAGTATTTCGGCGAATGACATCTAGGAGCATACAATTTTTATATTTTTTATTGTCCCACTGATATATTTACCCTCCTTTAGTCTGACCATCGTCTGGGTAAAAAAATTAACCTCCCCGTAGATGGTTGCCTAAGTCAAACGAATAACTTGTTTTTGATACTTTATTCTGTACTCTAATTGACGATCATATATTCCATTTCCTCGGATACAATCAGTTAAAGCTAATTTTTAGCTCGTATGAATTCATCAAATTGCCCAAAATTTTACCTCCGATTTTGGTATGCTTTCCCTAATACCTTAAGATTCAAACACTGAAATTATTACTGATGAATTGGATTTTATTTCAAATTACGGCCACATTTCCATCAAGTCCCTGCGCTTTTCCAGAATCTTTTAGTAAAACATTATTTGTATTATCAATAGTTTTATCTATCTCGTTATACCTCAATCGCCATAATATTCCATTTATAGGAAATTTCAGAATAGAAATTTACTTTTATGCCTAAGCCTGTTTAGTGCAACATGCTAGAATCTCTTTCTGAGTACTAGCAATTTTGATAGTAAACATGCTTGTTTTTTTAATCACAATTAACTTTCCAAGTGCTACATTGGTTTCAATTCAGCAATTTTCTGCGTGAGAATACAATGCCATGATAGTAATAATAATACGTCTTTATTGGGCAATATTGGGACTAGAAAGTCCCATCTTCCATCTAACCCTTCGTCAAACATAAAATAATTGCAGTTAATTACATTGTCAAGTTGCTTTTGGAATTACATACACTCAACTTGGGTAAAGGAGACATAGAAGTACGGTTTTTAATCAACATACAAAATCATAAGTTAACAAAGTTACTATTTACTAAGTGTAAAAATATGTGAGCAGACGTGGGAGAAATTAAGTAAGTATATTGACTTTTGTCCTTATTGGTAAAAACCCACTGCAGGAAAACGAAAAAATAAGGGGGCGAGAGTTACTGATGCAAAACTACGGGATAGTTATGAAAAATAAGCACTACTCGACCAGGTCTCGTGGGTTGCAAATTTAGTTAAATACACGAAAGAAAGTGCCCGTGTTTACGTGTTTTACGCATTTGAAAATCTTTTCGCGTGTGTAGGGAACACGCAATACGCGTGTGTGTTGTTAGTAGCATGCACCGTAGGATGTTCGCCATTTTTTTCTTGGGCGAGGAAAAGCATTGGAAAAGTATTTTTCATCTACTTGTTCCCTTATATGAGATGTTTTTTGAAAAAGTTACAAAAATATTATGGGGAAAATAGTATTTTAAACATAAACCATAAGGAATTTAATCACAAACGGGCTTTCTTTCCTTCCCAGAAAATTCGATTGAAGTGCCTTTCCGTGTACAGAATTTGTGCGTATTTCTTTAACTTTGCTTTAAGGCATTCTAATAAAATCATGTGCTTTTTAGTGAGCGACTAAATGGTATGTGGCTCTGTTTTAGGTCGTAGTAGGAAGTTTGGCATGCCTTATTAATCCGCGAAGTTATTTATTTCTTCCGCAACTTTTAGCATGTCTTTCGAACGAGTGAACGAAATTCGTACTCATCAGTAATATTCGGACTGGATGATATTTCCTGCCCATCTATCGGAACGAAATGGATACAACTCGGCCGGCGTATCAATGAACCCTGAGCGAAAGGGTCTCTAGCGGAGAATTTTGACACCACCTGTGACTTGGCGCGGAGGAATTTCATTCATCTGCTAACTCTCAGCGGCTTGCTTTCTTTGAGCCAAAAATTTTCACCATAGGCATAAAAACTAAAATTATTTGGTCTTCTCCTCGTAATTCTGATCAAATTATTTCATCAAATACCTTATATTTTCTTTCACAGAGTCATATTTTTGCCACATATGTCATTACCTTAACTTATATTCTAAGGATTCACTAGGCGTGATCATTCCCATGCGCCTGCGTATTTTACAATGAAATTTACTTTTTTATTTTACACAACATTTCTCGCCGTAGAATTACTGTAGCTCATATGATCAATCACAAAATATTTAGTTTTTTTTTACTAGAATATTCAAAATGTCGTATACTTGATGTTTCTCTCGCGATAAATGAATAATTGTGGCACTTTTATTTATTTCCATTCCGTAAAGTTTTAGTTAATCAATACAAAGAAATATTGATAATTTTTTCTATCCTATGAGCTTAGATGTTGCATTGATCTTAAGATAAACAGCAAGACTCTCACGCACTGAGACAAACCTATTTATGAAAATGACCTCAGACTAACAACTTGGATTAATTAAACCTGCGTTTATTTTTAGAGGCAAATAAATTACAGTTACTTAGCGTAAGCGCTTTATTGATCCATAAGTAATTCTTTTTTCTCATTTCACAGATCACAGTTTAAAATTGTGAATCTCAGAAAACCTCCGAAGGGTGCATTATTTTCAATTCCAGTTCTGACTTATTTGACAATTTTTGGTCCATTTCGATTATATTCTGTCCGAACAGAATCTTAACTAAAACTCATTTGTCCACGGCATTAATTGGTACATTGGCTCTGCACAAAGGATTTCTATTGAATGATTTTTTTCCTTGGAATATTGCTCACTCTTATTCGTAGAGTAGTTTACTGGAGGTATATATGCTTTTCACTAAACTTCATTTAACTTCTAATTCTGCTAATAAAATATATTTTGGAAGAATCACTGGAAGTAGAAAATATTTATTACCTGTTAAATATAGTGAAATAAATAATATGACGATAGTTTGAACTTACCGATGGTTTGAAACCCGTAATGTGGAAGATTCTTGCGTAACTGTCTGATTCCCCGTAAAAGAGATTTTTTTCGTGCGTTTTCGGCTATCATTTTTCGTACTCATCACAGCTATCCCCAATGTTTTATAAATTTTTATTACATATCTCTTTGATTCATTTTATGATTTAATTTTTCATTGTATTTCGGCCTAAGGCGTTCAATGAGCGTAATAATTTGTGCCAACTTATTTTTAAAAATTTTTCCTAAATTATGATTTTGAAAACTAGTATTCCTTAAAATTTTATTTCATTCTAACATTTCTTGAAAATAACACCCTTGATGTTAAAACCGATTGTAAAGAAAAACGCAAACTGAGACAACAAAAAAATTTTCTTGAATCATGAAGGGTGATTTGATATTGTGTAACGTATGTCATCGTTCTTCAAAGCGTGGTTTTAATCCTAAGGCATTTCCATGAAAATGTCAACTTTTTCTCTCATATTAAAATTTAGACTGGAAATATTAGCTAAATGATTAAATTTTATGAAATGTGTATTTGAAATATTATTCAGGGTCTTGTTAAAAGTTTAAAAATTACACTTAGATTCACAGAGTTTAGAGTATGTTTGAAATAATTGCACGTAGGAAGTTGATCAGGCAGTAATTCTGTCGCATGCTAATTTTGGGCATATTTAGAAGGTATTTCGATTAAATTATATATTATAGACATTAAATTTCATTTCTGTGTATTTACATCACCTTCATTAATATTTTTGATCGTGAACAGAAGTTATTATTATCCTATTGCATAGTTTTCTTTAACGATAATTCTGTCACAAACGGAATTGTCCCTATTTTACTTGAGTATTTACCACGCTTACTTATGGTTTGAATATTCTCTTCTTACCACTGCCTTCCCTTTCCTGTGTCCTTCGCAGCGATGATGTACCCGGAGTTCCAGTACCGACCCCCTCCTCCGTCGTACCAGGCCTCGATGCAGGAGTACCGTCTGAGGCTGCTCCTGCTGGATAGGCACCCCGGGGGCAACGGGAGCGTGCCGGGGGGCGCGGTAGGCGCGGGGCCCATGCCTCCCATCACCGCACCCCCGCACCCAGCCCCGCCCCTCTTGGCGCCCAACCAACCGCACCCGCACCATCTGCACGCCATATCGCCGCCGCCAACGTACCGCAGCTACGCCGGAAGCACCATCAGGTAACGCGCGGAATTTGAGCTGCTTTTATCTCATATTTTTAGGGCATTTCTCACTACCTTCCTTTTCTTCTAATTATGTATAAATACATGAATCTTGTTAAAAATTAAACTGAGGCGACTCACCATTCTACTGTCAGTATTATTGACACATTTAGGAAGTATCTATGATCAAAATGAGTTGTTTTGATGAAAATGGTGGGATTGTTAGCTCAAACAGTTGAAAAAATTTTTATTGAAAATATTTTCATTACTGAATAATGGTATGCAATTTACAAAACTTCTTTAAATAAAACATTAGAAGTAACAATGTTGTTTAACATTCTTTTTGCTCTTTAGATTTTATTTTTAATGTTTTTGCCTGCTTATGGTACGTTTCTTTGGTTTAGTTATGGATTTAACGGGTTTTTAAATCTTTTATGAAGTTTAGAATAAAATAAATGTGTAGAGTCGATATACCTCAATCGAGTAATCGATATGGAAAAATTGAAACTTTTAAGTCAAATAAATGGGTAAATAGTGAAATTTGAGACTGAGATTGTATTTTTCGTCAAGTGCCGGTGATAATACATTTAAAATGATACCTCATTTATCATAGAGCATATCGATGGCTAAGTTCTAACAACACCTATCTCAAAAATATCAACTTTTCAGTGGATGATAAAAAAAAGTTTATTTTTTTAATTGTACATAATTTTAATTGAAATAAAAAACCAAAAATACATAAAACTAAAAAAGAAGCATACATTTGCTAACAAAGAGTTGTTTTTGATTGAGTTTCATTTTTTATTAGCAGTATTAGTAGTATTAACTCAGACCAGCCAAATTTTGAGATACGTGTTGTTAGAACTTCGTCGATATAGAAGAATGACAGAAAAAGACCTCTCTATAATAATAAATGATTCTTTATTTTTTTTAGTTTCATGTTTTCACCCCATTTCATGCCGATTGATTCTCGCAGGGAGTGGAGGTGCCGCGCGGGTCTCGGTCTCCGCAGGGGAGCGGTTGACCCGCAGGACCACAGCCGGCCGCCCAGCTACCGCTCGCGCGCCAGCTCCTCGACGCGGCCGACCCTCGACCCGGCGGGAGGCCCCAACGGCTCCGTGGGCCAGCACTCTCGCGACGCCTCCCTCTCGCTCAGCTACCTCTCGGCCAACTCGCACGACACGGACCCCGACATCCGCGTGGGCGGCGGCGGGGGCGGCATCGTCAACCCGTGCGACGTGAGCGTCATCAACGTGGACTCGTCCTCGCTGCCCTCGTCTCCGCTGCCTGACAACCTGGTGCTAATGATGGTGACGACAGGCGGCGGTGGCGACGCGGACGTCGAGGAGAAGAAGCTCGCCATGGGCGAGGGAGAGGGCGTGGAGGTGCGTGTTCCTTACTAATACGTACCTTGAATGTGCCTTTCACCTAAATTTAGGGCACAAATTTTATCAGTGGATCTAATATCAAATTTGGTTAAAATGTCCGCCGCATTCAAAAAAGCAGAGACGAATATCCTCGTTAGCAGGCACGTGGCCACAAATTTTCTTCGGGGGTATTAGGGTGGTATGCGGGCCGCCTATACTGTACATGTATACATTTTGTTTTCAATTCGCATGCATTGGCTAGCCATGGATTTCATAAAATCAGCTATACAGTTTGCTTGCATGATGCTGAAAGTTAAACGCATCGTTGCATCGCAGGTAGTCACCGCAAAAGAAACATTTTGTGGGGCTGTAGCCCCCATAATCAGAGGCGTAGCCAGCGGGGGATCCGAGGGGTCCGGATCCCCCCGAAATATTAAAACACAATTATTTTCCTTCATAAAAGGAAACAAAATATTGAAAAATTATGAATTAACAAAATATTTCTTTAATAAATGAAGTGTTTTCGATTATGAAAAGAGTTAAAATAGTTCAAAACCCTCTACTTAGCACCCTGTTTTTCAAAAATTTTCGCCCCCTTGTTTTGGACCCCCTGAACCAAATTTTTGGCTACCCCACTGCCCATAACCTTCATGGCTACGTGCCTGCTCGGAAGTAGGTGGCACAGTAAGGAATTAAAAAGATAGCATTTCAAGGATGACAGTGGTAATACATCAAATTTACTAACAGTGAATGTTTTTCCCAGGTTTTTTAATGTTTTCCCAATTTTGCTAATAGGTAAGAATTAGATTAATGAAGGTGTCAACTATTTTGTGAGCTAATATGAAGCATGGAACCAGCACTAAATACAAACGTATCATAGAAGGATTCAAAACTGAGGGAATGCAAACCTTTACTATGCAATGTTCTTAAATTTTTTTAAAGTATAAGTTATAGGGAAGGCCAAAATAAATTACTTAACGTAGACATATGAAAATTTGAAAATATAATGCTCCGCAAAGTATCCCTAGAAGTAAATCATTGCTAATGTTAGCATACTTTGCATTTCAATGATGAGATTTGGATGTCCAAGGAGCCAAATTTCTACAAGTTACAAAAGCAATGAAAAATGGCTTAATGATTTCCTCTTCTCATTTTCATATTATTGCTCATTATTCACCCAGAGACAATACAATATCAGTGCTTACTTGTTATATTTTGCTTAAGTATATACCAAAAGTAATTGTTAAAAACCCATGTTTTGGTAATATTACAGACACTAAAATGCTGTGAATTTTCTAATTTTGCTTGTATTTAGGTACCTCATTTTTGTGTATTGTATCCTATATTTCTCGTAACCATAGAATCGTGAGCACCAAGGGCACCACTTTTTGTGAGCAGTTTCAGAGTACTGTTAGCATTTTGAGTTCAAGTAGCCTATGGCTGCCACTAGTGATTTGAAAAGCAGTATGGCTGAATGCGGTCTGATGAGACTCCATATTCAGTCCCTTATGGGAGCTATATTTAGCAATCCCACAGCGACCTGGAAGAATATGACTATATGTTATCGTGATTTGTAGAATATATTTAAAACAGCCAGAAATTAATGAGACACTTACGGGTGAACTTCTTCATTCATGATGCTTCTCTGCCAAAGAAGTTATTGAAAAAGAAAAAGAAAAATTTATTTTTGCTTTTGCCCCTTAATTATTGTCATTGTCACCATCATTATTTCACAATGCCTTAATAATTGACCAATTCTTCCTTGGGGATGGCTTGATGATTCAGGTGGTGGTAGATGGTGATGGAGGGACCCTCCTGCACCGGCTGTGCGGTGGTGGGGACCGTAAGCACCCAGGGCCTGCGACGGTCGTTCTCGAAGACACTCACCTGGTCACCATTGTGCAGACAAGTGATGCAACAGTGGAGAATCATGGGATGTCAAGGACTACGGAATCTGTTGTCTCCAACCAACAGCAGCAGAGCCAGCAGCAACAACAAAACCAGCTGCAGCAACAGCAGAACCAACTCCAACACTCAGTGGGTCAGGGCGAGGCAGTCATTGTAACTGTCTCAGGTTTGACTCCCAGTGCCCCCCAGAATGTCAGTGAGGGTGGAGAGATGGAGATACTGGCACACTTGTGAGCCACAACAAAGGGTTTTCTGCCATTATCCAAAATAGGTTCTCCAGCCCCAAACCCTTACACCTGGTGGTCCCCTCTCAGTCAAGGTTCAAATTAGGGGGAATTATAAGGGCTCGTTAGGGGTTTGGGCTCTGAGTGGAGGAATTAAATTCAGAAATATATATATATATGTACATATGTATACCAAGACTAACAGCCAAGTAATTGTTAACTTCACTGTCCCTCACTCCTTACTATGCCTGCTCTGTCAAGGAATAAGTAGTGTTATGGAACTTCCCAAAAAAAAAGACAGTAAAAATGGTCCCTCATGAAAAAACAGAGTTTATTGAGTTCCCTCCCTGCCTGTCCTTCACTGTGAATATACATATTTTTGCTGTAATCCTCATTTTTTATCACAGAACTGCAGTAATGCAGGCATTTCTAAGTGTACCAGATATCATTCAAGTGTCCTGGTAGGACAGAAGTGGGATATGCCCTGACTGACCTCCAAAGCTCTCTGTGACTCTTTATCCGACATAATGTGAAGAGGGATCATTCTTAGCAGTGCCAGAGTTCTAGTGAGTGTGAAATGTTTTACTATGATAAGAGGACTGCAAGGAAAAATGTGCCAGCATTCTTTTAACATTTTGGAATTGTTAATTAAATGCATAATCATTCAATTCATGGCTGTTTCATTTGAAAACGGAATTGAATTGTCTCAATTTGTATAACTGTAAAAAAATTATAGCTTGATATGTCAAGCATTGGTGATAAATTGTTAACAAATATATTTTATCAAGTCAAGAATTGCATTAACATATAAATTTCCATACAATGATACCGACTTGTGTAAAAATCATAGATTTAGATTGTACCTTAAGTGCTACAAGCATTTCTGACACTATGCACAAAGCTCATATTGTGATCATAAGAAATGTAACTCTGTATTGTTCCTTTATGAATTTGTACAAATACAGATAGAATTATCGATAATTTACTCTGTTCTTTTTATTTTCTATGCCATATCAATGCATTATCCTCCTTCAATAGAGATATATTTGCCGGGAAAAGGAAACTTCATTTGGATAATAGGTCAAAGCATGTAGACTAGGATCAAGAAGCTTCAAACTGAATACATATAATTGTGTCCTGTGATTGTCCTTTAGTGAACTGTGATTGTCAGATATTAGCTAATCGTGTAAGTACACAGAGTTTTCATTGGAAAGAAATCTGTTTGACCACACTCTGGGGACACTCAATTAGCTTCCTAATGCCTAGCATTTGTACTGTGATAATAGTTGATGGAATGAAATTTAGAGAAAAAATAAATTATAGCCATCAATTGACTGACCTCTGTATCTGTTTTAATTTAAATTCAATAATATCAATTTCACCCTCATTTAATCTCCATTTTAATTTCATACTGGTCACCTCCTGACAATTATTGCCCTTGGGAATAATTGAGAATTAACCCCACCAGTGCACTTGCAGGGGTCTTAGTAATGCACAGGCCTATACACCGCCACAATTTTGTCGCCCAATGAAAAGGATTAAAAAAGATAGACGTAAAACCTGAACTTTTAAAAATTGATTTTTGAAATTAATGTTACATATTAATGCACTAGAAAGATGAGAGTAAAAAATATATCAATGGAAATTAAATTGGGTACTGGGTTAGATAAAATGGGAAAAAGGAAATCTATAAAAATAATTTGGGTGAGGAATTGAATCTAAAAATGAAAAAATACCAGTAAACACAAATTCCTGCAGATTAGCATCAAATGTGCCAAGATGCAGCGCTGCAGCTGTGGCGAAGGCACTGCTGCAGCAAGTATAGCAATCCTAAACTTCCCTTTTTGGCATGTCAGATGTACTGCAAACGGGTGTCAAGACTGCTGCACAAGCATGTCAGGAGTGCTGGGCAAGTATGCCTCAATTGCTTGAAATGCTGAAAATGAATTCCTGATGAGCCACTATTAATGGTCAAAAGCACTAAAAAAGTATGTCGAGGGCAATAAGAATGAATTGAAGACACAGGGTTGCAATAAATGACTTTATTCATCATTATGGTCTTTAAAGTATAAGTTCAGTAGCAGCCTTTAACTGGACCCTCTTCATCCTTGTTCCAGTCTGCCTAAACCACTTCCCCATTTTCTTTTAATTTTCACTGCACTCATGAGGGAAAGATCTTCTGGAGGGGCTTTCTGGAGAATACATATGAAACAAATCAAATGGAAACATTTTTTAAACATAGATTCTTGAAATAAACAAGAAAACACACCCATTACGACATTGCAACTTGACAAACTGCAAAATATCACAATTACCCACTAAAATTATACAGGGAGGGAAAATCTACTAAATAGTCCTAATAAACTAAATTGTACTCCATCACTATCATAAAATTGCATTATGAAATACTAATCCTTTCAGTTCTCTTCCTTTTCTTTAACCTCTATCTGGAATCTTGCCTATCTTGCAAGCACTCGCAGGTAACGATTTTTGTCACCACATTAGCATAATGTGTCCTATTCAAAAGACTGTCTGCAGTGCTGTGGCAGTACATCTGCAACTTGCGGCTGCAGCACATGATACACGAGCTGTGAAGGCACATTTCACGCATTTCTCAACAATTCGCCTTTTGATAGTGCTGCTGAGACTCTGCTGATGTGTCTCAGTTGACATGTGCTGTACTAGCAGCGCTGACATCCATGTGAAGTTGGGTAAGTAAAATGAAATTAAAATTGTTAGAATAATAAATGTAGTAATGCTTGTATAAATTTAAAAAAATCATGAGAATTAGCAAAATATTAAAGAATTACATATCTTCTATATATATAAAAGAAAGTCGAAAATCGTGTTAGTTAGAACACTTATAACTCGAGAACGGCTGCACCGATTTTAGTGACATTAGGCTCTTTGGATTCGTCTCAGCCCCGGATAACATATAGGGCATTAAAAAATAGGAAAAGTTCACAAAAAAAAAATCAACTTTATCTTAGAGATATGCTTTTAGGAGTTGATTGTTAAGACAGTCAAAAAAATAATATTTTTTTTCGTTTTTACTAATGTATTGACTGATCTTTTTAACAATATCAAAAAAAATGTTAATGTTCAAACATGTTAAAAATATTAAAGTAATATTAAAATAGTATTACAATAATTGAATTAGAGGTAAGCTCAGCTCGAATTGAGTTGTCAACAAACACACAACTACCGTGTGTGTAAACAAATCTCCAAGCAATTGTTGATTATCAGTAATGTCCCTGTACTCTGCATGAATTCAAATCTTTTAACTTTGTAATAAACTAAGACGAAGTCACCAACTATATATCTGAATATTTAAAGTCCTTGGACGCATAGAATAGTAGTGTTTAGAACACTACTATTCTATGCAAAAGCCTTTTCTCTTGTATGGCCAAATTGAAAGGGTTGCTTTCTGTCGCAAACAGCCCTGTTTATCATAAAATAAGAGATCTGGGAAAATGGAGAAGGAAGGCAATGACTGAACGGCTGGCAAATAAAAATAGAAATAAACCTATTTCAAAAGAGAAGGATACCCCGACCCCCAGAAACCATTTTTTAAATATATGTTTTTGCATTTTATCGGTGTGTTGCCAACTTTTGGCTAGAAATATTCATATCTTTCTTTGTCCTATGGATACAATATTTAAAAAAATTTTTTTTTGTTTAAAGGTGTATACTCATTCCTCCCTCGCATTTTCTTCAATTATAGTAAACTTTCTTTTCTTTGCGAAAATGAGACTCGTCGAGGCTAAGACTGGAGATGCAGCAGATGGATGAATATTGGTTGAGGGTCATGGGTATCCTCTGGGCCGCGAATCCATACGAATGGATAAAAGATCTGGAATACGCAGCCCGACCCATCGAGGAGAACCAGGTCGGCGATGATGAAGAGGTGGTCCGATACAACACACGGGAGGAGGTAGAGGCGGTGCTCCTCTTTGGGCGGTTCCCCGTGGCCAAGGCACCAGACCTCCGAGTCTGCCTGTGCCATCCAGATGATGTAGGGAGGAACTGGAGGAGCAACGGGTGGTGAAGGCTGACTGTAACAATACAAATTTTAGTGTAATGTGATTGTGAATTTGTGATTAGTGATAGGGGCAATGTGCTGGACAATTTTTTTTTCTTTCTTGTTTTATAATGGAGAGGATAGACATTTTGTGATGCATTTCTTTTGTCATTTTTGTTTGGTGTTTTGATATACATGGTAATTTTAATGGGACAGCAACCTATCAATTTAATGAATTTTCCTGTCACCCTTTAAAATAATGGCTCTTCTTCTTTTGCTGTCCTGTTGCGGGAACCTATTGGAAGCCATCTTTCTAATTGTTTATACTTTATTTCTTCTCTCTCTATTGTATATGTCCATTAGGGGAATGAGTATCAATAAAATGAAATTGAGAAAGGGAAACCTACCTATGACCATGAAGTCTCAGATGGGCATATAAAATGCGAGTAGCCTTGTCGGAGGCTTCTTGATTTCCCTAAAGGAGGGAGTACTGTAATGGCCTGAAATACAAAGATCATTTACAAAATATTTTGCGAAGGACAGGGCTATTTGCAAGGTGGAAGACAGTGCGAAAACAGCCCTGTTTATCATAAATCCGTGTTTGGAAGGCCAACACGTGCTTCACCCAAGAGTCCTCCATATTGGACTCTCAACACTACTTTCTCACCATGTTGTAGTTATCATATGGCAATTTAAAGGACTCAGCTTCAGCCTGGCTTCTATTTGATTGTCAATTATATTATCCATGATCAAAGGAATCTGAAACTTCATCTACTGCCGTGCTCGGTGCATAGCAACCAACATTGCAATTTTTTAAGGTCTGTGCCAAGCCGCACGGCCCAGCGCAGCGGTATGGAGTGAGAAATCAATGATCATGAAGAGTCAAAAGTTTTACAGCACCATTACAGTAAAAGAAAACAGAATTTTAAGTTTGTATGACTGTTTCAGCACTACAATATCATTTTATTTTGCAAACTACCTCTCTAAAAGGAATGTATTTTCGGCATTACCCTAACGAATACATGGCATCAGGGTTAAGAGCACAGCAAGATCGTGATTTTGCTTGATTAGATGCTTAAATACTGTATGAATTAAAAACTGTATGTATATGTGATGGATTATACCCGCGTTGGATATCTCCTCTGGTGCTTCCCCTCTGTATTTTCATCGAGCTTGTACTTAATGATAAGATCCCTCAAATGCAAGTACATACCACCCTTCCATAGCTTGCCATAAAAAGTGGACCATAACTACTTTTTTTTAGATTTACCATATGTGGGGAGAGAAAAAGAATCAGGGTGAAGAAAAAAAGACTTTAAAAATGTCAATAACGAAAATGCAAGAGCAGTATCATTAATATTCTCTATGAACAATATTTTATGTACTTAATTAAACTTCTGAATGATAATATTCCTTGCCAAATCACCTCATGGTAAAGTTATTTATCAGGTTATGGTCTGCATTTTGCACGAAAAAGAGCACAAAAACAAATTTTCATGAAACCCAGTAAATTTCATGCATTCATTTCATCCACATTCTCACAATTTGTGAAAATTTGGTACCTCTTACCTGTTCTCCAGGATATTCCATTGCTCTGTGCCTATGTTCTGTGATAATGATGCTGTAAGAGGCCAGAAAGGGTCATCTTATCAACAAACTTCAAATGCTCATAAATCCTATTTAAAGATTCAAAGTGTTCTATTAATCACCGGTAGAAAAATTATGAATCCCATATCAAAGTTTATCCCTGACTTAAACATGAATTTCCTGATTCTTTCAGAATTCCAAAATTTCCTTGACAATCACCACCCTATCATATGCATTCCTTAGTTGCCAAAGGCCCCTCCTCCTCCAGTGGATTTCAGCGCATTTTCAGAAACTATGTTTCTTCTCCACAATCATCCATTTTCACTCTAGAACACTTTCCAAAGGACGAATCAATTTTAATAAGTAAACGGGTCAATTAAAGAAATATAAACAATTCAATCAAAAGGAACAACCTTATTTTTCTTACTTCTCTTGAGTTTTCAGCTACAGTGAAACCTCGATTTTACATTCCCCCATTATGCATTTTCCCTGATTTTACAGTTTTTATCAGGTCCCGAACAATACTGCCTTTAGAAAATGATACTCTATTTTACAATATCCTCAATTTTGCACTTTTTGTAAGTGGTCCATTCAAAAGTGTAAAATAGAGATTTTACTGTACTTGAAATCCATTTTTAAGCCAGTGCTCCCCTCGATTTATTAACCTTTTTGGTTTTTTTTGAGTCCCAATTATCAAATTTCAGCTTTATCAACATTATATTTTCACTCTTTTTTTATCTCATTTTTCAGTGTTACTAACAACTGTTAATTCTTTTCACATATAAAGTACTTACTCCCCAAACACCAATTCCCAGAGTTGATGGAGCTTTTTGGCACACTTTAGACCCATATTATAAATTCCTGACTAAGCTGTCCAACTAAAAAGACAGGGCTCCAGCTAGGCATGACCTAAAACAACCAAATACCTTTTTAGGATTTTTTCAAGTTAATAATTCAAATAATACCACAGGAGTGCTTATGAGGTGAGCCCTTGTATCCAGAAAAGGAGATACAAGCAAGAACTCGTCTCATATACTTACTAGGTAGGTATTTCCCTACTGAAAACTGCCATGAGAAATCGACAGGTTTTCTTTCATAATTTCTTCCAAAATGTACATACAATATAAATACATAAAATAACAATTATATCTCAGGAATAAGTATATTTGAAAACAATATTATACACTTCCAAAACGTACACTAGTATATATATTATGTTCATAATAGCTTTTGGTAACAGTTTTCAATTTGGAATGTAAAGCATTTTAAATAAATATATTTTATGAATCTACTTAAGTTAAATAGGTACTTCATTCAAGCTACTCCAGGAGTACATCAATAAAACAGCACAAATACAAATATTTGTCATGAAATGCAAATGAATATTTATAAAATACAAATTTACCTTAAAGGTTGGTCTCCAGGCAGTCTATTTTTTAATTTTTACTGTTATAGAAATTAAGGGAATTTAATGTATTCCGACATACATTTGGAATCTTAGAATAAAGGAATTTAATTTATTCCAATGCATAAATGGGACCTCAGTGCTTAAAGCCATATTACAAAACATAACTAGAGTTTGGTCACATTAACTTCATAAATATACCAGCAGAGACTCCGCTGAGTTTTCAGCACTTCCTCAAATCCTAAATGGTTAATTCTGTCTGACTTATATTTTTAAGGTCCCAATAATATCATAGTAACAAAGACTATATTACCTTCCTAAGGAAGAGAGAAGGGAAAATACTTTCAGTAGCATGGAATAAAGGAAATACTTCATTTCAAAATACAGATATTGCACAAATCAAAGCCAGAGGCATTGCATATACATGAAAATGGAATGAGATTATAAGAATATAATGAAGATACAACTCAAAGTATGGTACAAATATGAGATTAAAAAGTATATTTAAAGATTCAACAGTAAAATTATGTACTTTAATACACTATACATATGGTGAAACAAGTGGTTTGACTTAGAGATTCATAACTAATACAAGGAGAAATTTATTCAAACACTAAATTAGTTTTCCAACTGAACTTAAACCTTTTCAATATCAAAATCTGTTAAAATGTTTCTCAATCAACAGCTACAATAAATCAAACTCTACAAAGCCAAATATTATTAAAATCAATAATGGCTATCACAAAAGAATATCTAATTAAAAATCAATAACAGGTTTCTTACAATCATCTTCTCGATGAATGATGGGTCTTTAAAATTTATCTGGAGACCTGGGAAGGCAGTAGTGGTATTAAGTGAATGGACCTGCACAAATTCATTTGGCTTTGAATAAATTTATGGCATTGCAGCATGAGGCTAGAGAGAAAACTTCATCCCTCCCAGTTCATGAGAATAAAATTCTCTCATGTGGGATGGTTCTCCTTCAACTGCTCGAATTGAACACACTTGAGTCCAACCCTTTTCACCATTAAAATAATCACTAGTTCATGGAATGGTGAAGTAATTAAGGGCAACTTTTCTTCTGGAGAGATCAAGGCTATTATCCCCCCCTGAAACTTCTCCCTTCCTTTTCACTACAAAGTGGAACACTCTCAGCACCCAAGGGGCATATCTTAAAGATTGAGGTGAGACGATGGAGGTGGTAGGCTACTCCAAAGGGCTTTCAATGCAAAGCTAGCAGAAAATGAATCACGGAAGTTTCTGAGGACCTCTTTCATCGCCAGTGGAACGCCCAGCTGATTAATGCCTGAGCAACCATAGCAAGCAACAGGCCAGTCAACCATGGGCCAATAATCCCACTCGGAGCGACCGTCCCCCTATTCTGATGACTCAACACATCCATTCGCCTCTGCAGTTGAGTCAAATGTTCTTTTTGCTCTGCTAGAAGTGATGTAACACCTTCAACTGCCTTGAGAATTTTCCTGAAAAGAGAATTCAAAAGTATTAATCCAAATTCATTTCAAAATAATTTCAAAGATCTTTAGTAAATACATACTTCCACAGTAACTAATTCTAACTATGAAAAGTGCTGGTGACATTGAAACCTAAATAAGTTTGTCACCCAAGTCTTGGATTCAAATTCCCTGACTAATCCTTGACAAAACCTTCATTTCCCTTGACTTAAAACGGCTTTTTTACACTCCCTTCAATCATTACAAAAAATTTTTGAGGAGTAAGAGCCATTTAAACAAAACATTTTCAAAATATATCTCAGTGATCACACATGCAACAGTAAATATTTCATTTACTTACTTAATTACAGCCAAAAAGGAACTTGTAAACACCAAATTTGGCAAATTTACAGCATTTCTCCATGTATAAATGCAAGCGGCATAGCGGTACTTAGGATTCCCACATTATGATATTCCCAAATGCCATGGCCGAGATTCCCAGACTTTTCCCTATTTCCCTGACCCATTTCAAATCCTATGACTTTTGCCTGACTGGTTTGATTTCCCTAACATATAACAACCCTGCTGAATCCATGAGAATAAAATAAAATGGTAAACTTCGACACAATTTTATATACAAAGAACCGACCTGGTTTCGACACGTAAGCCAAATTGGTAATGATACTTGATAATGACACTACGTGTCGAAACCGGGTCGGTTCTTTGTAAATAAAATTGTGTGGGAGTTTACCATTTCATTTTATTCTCATGGATATAAAACATTTCCACCAGATACCCCCGGAAACTGTGAACCCCGCTGAAGTTTAGTGAAAGGGGAGCTTCAGTTTCAAAAACAGCTTGCACTGCAAGCAAATAGCTACGACCTCAATGATAAATGTACTGAAGACAGACAAAAAAGAAGTATTTCTGTATCCCAATAAATTTCTGTTTTAAAATTAAAGTCTTTGGCATGATTTTCGATAATTAAATGGGCATGATAGAGCAATTTATAATATACATTCTCATTGTTAATGGCATGAAATTCACTCATTTTTATGAATAGAAATGGAAATACAAGATACAGAGGACATATGTAATACCATACTCCTACCAGTAGTCAATAACATTAAATAAGAATTCAATACTGGATTTTATTGCGGTGGAAAGATATCACTCACTTGTATTCTTTCTGCTTCCTCTTCCTCCTTTCTCCCATGGCTTTCCCATCTCCACCAGCTTGATCATCACCAAAATCTGAGCTATCAAACTTATCATCCATCTCATCAGAGGAAAACCTCCTCTTGTCTTCTTCACCAACCTCAGTCTTTTCTCTTTTTATGTCATCCCTAAAAAATAATTGAAGATTTTCAGTGTCATAGCAGCAAGTCAAAGGGAATCAGATTAAAAGCGCGCAATGAACAAAACCTGTTTACACAAGCAAGTTTTATTACTATTAACTTCCAGTGAATAACAGGGTGTCCAGCAAATCAAAGCAGAAAAATTCATGCATGATTCTAGGCTTCCCACAGTAATTTTACACAATTAAAGGTTAATCTTAAGTGATTATTGCAATAGATAAGAATTTTAAAACACCCAAAATTACATAAATATTTTTAAATAATATTATATTTATCCATTATTATTATTCAAAAAATTGTACAATTCATTAATACAGCTACACACATCCTTTGTGAGGATATTACAGAAATATTAATATCGGTTGGCTAACAATAAGCTAATTGTTGGTTACTGGGAGATGTTAGGAAATGTAATTACAAGAATACAAAAATGGAGTGTTGGAGGATAGGCAGTGGCGCCGACTCCATGGGGCCTGAGGGGGCCCGAGCCCCCTCAAAAATTCGTTATGGGTGTGAGGAAAAAATGTGTCAGGCTTGTCGATTTTCCCCTGAGAGTCCAGATATCTAGATTCGAGTTATCAGGGTTCTAATCTTGATCATATGACTCTTCTAAAATGATTAAAAAACTTAAACTCACTACTTATATAATTTCACGGAACAAGATCCCCGGTTTGGGCCCCCACAATATTTTTTGTAAGTCGACATCCCTGAGGATAGGTGCCCCTGGGCTAGTGGTCTACAAGACAGATGTATCAAAAGTAGTCACAACTAAGGAAAAAATTTTGGAGATGAGGAATGGTAGGGTGGAGCGAAGCCACCAAAGCCCCATCCTACCCTGGAAACATGGCTTCAACATGTGCATCCTCTAAATGGATTCCTAAATTGATATTTTTATACTGATGCAAGTTTTCAAAATCCCAAATCAGCTACTTCCCTGATGCATGCTCCAAAAATATGCACATTTACTAATTCTAGAGACTAAGTTATTCTATTTTACATGCTAAGTTACGTTGGGACATGAACATGAGCTTTGAAATGGGAGGATCAAAGCAACATGGTAGATTAGAGCATCAGGGAATGCTGCAACAATGCATTGGCATCACCTGGCAAATGCCCCAATCAAACAATGCAAGCATTAAGATGAGCATTAAAAAATGGGGAATAGATTCTGTATCTTAATGTGCTGGACAGGATTGATGAAAGATTCAAGGCAAAACTTAATGATCACAAATTATAAAATACATATTTTAAAATAGTAAATTACCAAATTGGTGATATAACAGAAAGTATTTTGGATGCAAAGATAGCTAATAATGCCCCAATATGCTTACTACAATAAGAACACAAAAGACAGGTACAAAAAACCCTTATCTGATAAATGATTCAATCAACTTACTTTCTAATCACCCCAGAATTCTCTCCAAGACTTGACTCAGCTTTTTCCTTGCATCCACTGGGTTGCTTCTCCTTTCCTGGATGTTTCCTGGATCTAGGCCTCTGCTGGCCTTTCTCCCTCAGTCCACTTCGACTTCGCCCTAATCCTTGAGATTCTCCAGGCAACTGCAGAAGCTGCAATTAAACAGTGATTCACAGGAGGCAAATAAAAATTTACTGCAAACATGAAATACAAATGATAATACTGTAGAAAATCAATAATCTGGAAATCTCAATAACAGAATGATCTAAACAATGAAAGGCTTTCCTGAGTTTTTCAAAATTTCTATTTTTTAAAACTGCATGGCCAAAAATACCACGATATAAGTGGGTTAATTGCCTCTCAGAGCCTGGATGTCTTCACACAAATCCCGTTAGAGCTAGTCAACATTCTGCAAAATATCTGGGTACCTGGATGTGGTGATTTCATGCAACAAAATTGAAGGCATCAACATGCAATGTCTATTCCTCAAACTTTCCGGACTTAATTGATGCAAAAAGATAGTTTTCCTTAGTGAAACCACTCTTATCCATTCAGAAGTTCATCTTTTTTTTATTTTCAGGTGAAACAATCAGTTAATCAAAGGTTTAAGGGAATACACTAACTCAACGATTTCAAAATGTTTTTGTTTTTAAATTTTCATTCACACGTGCAACATTTGGAGTCAGAAGGGGAAGGGCAGTGGTGAAAAATACTGCAGGTTCTTTGATCTTTGACTTTGATCGCCCGACTTACGACCACCCAAAGTTGCGACCCAAATTACATATTACAAAATAACGTTTGAAACATACTAAAAATTTCTTCTTCGCCATCTGTAGGCTTGTTAATTTCTATGACTGATTCTGTTTCATATATATTACCATTGAGTCATACCGTGTCTAATTTTTGTGGTGTAGGGAGAAGTTTTTGCAATTTTGTTTTAAGATATAAGTTATAATGTTCTTGAAATATTTTAAGGATCGTGCATAAAAAGTATGCGTACTTCATTGAATGAATCTATGACAGTTTGACATAAAAGTTTTATGCTACATTTTGGTATGTAGATGATTTAATACTTGTGCACATTTATCATTTTTAAATAACGACCCAGCATTCAGAACGTATCCTGTTCAAGAGTAGGGCACCAGTAATGGTTACTGGATAGGGGGAAATTACCAAACAACGGTTAAAATTTATACTTAAGTCTGTATAAAACAGATAGTAAGCATACATCAAAATATATGATTTTTTTGTAGCATACCTATTAATTAATGGAAAAAATACACTGATTATAAGGAATTTATTATCAAATACATATTATTTATGCAAAAGCAAAAAATATAGTCTTCACCCAACCAAAAATTCCTTCATTTATTCATCAACAAAAATGAAAAATAATTCAATTCATTACCAAAAATGCATGTACTTACAGTCGAAGGATCCACGCCAACCAAACTTGCAGCTCTCACAACCACAGGTGTCTTATGCCTAGTTCTTGTTCTAATTTCAAACCTAAAGAAAAGAAGCTCTTAGCAGCACATTAAAGCTACATATGCATAATGTCATAATTTTAATCAAGCCATTATTCTCAAAGAAACTCTCAAATTATTTTAATTACCCATTACCATTACTTCCTTGATGATATTTATACACTATCACCATGAAGAAAAGAAAAAATGAGGCACCAATATATCTATCAACTCTTTGATAGTTTTCTAAATATTTCTCAGGATTTAAGGATGATTCATTACGATTTATACATAAAATGCAAATTAGTGTGAGTTCAGACAGGGAGGCACCAGAGCTCACACAAAATCCACAAGGAACAAATTGAAAAGGCTTTTCAGGCCATAAAATATGGAATAATGGCCTTTTAATATCAGAGAAATAAACATTAAAAATTATTCTTAATATTTGAAAAAAATATGTCAATCACATAAAATGAATGGCAACAAAACATGTGTAAGAACTCTTACCAATCCAGGAGGCTTGTTTAGATGGTGTAATTCAATATTTTCTCACATCTCTTTGATAGTTTGCTTAATGTTTCTCAAGGTTTAATGAAGACTAATTTTGAATTATATATAAAACACTAATCAAATTAACCCCAAATTACAAGAGAAGCTTTTATCCAGTATCAACATTCATTCAGCATCATTACTTTTTTACAGCATTATCACTTAGATTTAGTATGAGAGTTTATTCACCAATTTCATTTAGTTTTACATTGTGATGGAATTAAAAAAAATAAACATGTATAATTCCAGTTTATGACACAGTGCCTACCTCTCAAGCTATCCGCATCAATGTCTGTATCATACTTTCCTTTCCCAATGTCCCTGACTTTTCCTTAATTTCCATTATAAATTTTTCATTCATCTACAAAGTGATCTTTCACTGACTTCACATTGATGGGAAAGCAGTCATAAAATACACTTCTCTTTTTTATTGAAAATTAATCACTATTTATGGAACAGGAAATAGGGATGGAAGGATCCACGATTTTTTCGGATCAGATATTTGATTTCAGGTGTCGGATGTTCGGACCCAAATGTATTTTTAATTGCCAACTATAAAACGAAGTAATTATACAAGTTTCTTCAGGGTCAATGCGATCAAAGGCATGCTACTTCCTATATACGTATTTTAATATTTTAACTAATTAAAAATCATTTTTATAAGCTTTTAAGTAATTTGACAGTATTCAAATTTTGCTCTTGCACGTTTCTCCCATATTTAGTCACATAGTCATCGCATGCTGACTTATGTTTCACCCACAAATGCTTCAGTTGTGGTAAGGCGGATTTTGCACTTTCTCTGATAGTTTCACGGCACAGTGCTACAGGCATACAGCTCTCCTTATCTCAATAAAAATGTTTCCATACAATGAAATACATTTTTATCAATATGTCATTGAATTAAATAGCAACTGCACCATCTGCGACATAAGTGACAATGTTTAGAATATCGACTTCATGTGTGATGAGGTACGGGAACAGAACGATATGACTGCTCAGCGATCTCAAGAGGAAGGGGTGGGAAGCAGAAGCGCTAAAAAAAAGATGAGGAGGGGAAGGAGTGCAATCCCTCCATCTTGCAAGCAACGAGACTACAAATGAGGAAGACAAGGACAAGCATGTCAGATCCTGCTATTTTTTAACGCTGTTGCCTTCAAATAAATGCCAGACAAGATACGAGATACATGCAGTTGTGTGTTTCCAGTCCATCTCCACTTGTTTGAGGGGCAAATTCTATGCTTGTTTCTTTGAAACTTGTGCTGCTTGGACAATGTTGAATATTAGTATAGTATAGTTGTAACAAGAGAACGTAGTGGAAATCAATTATAGCTGAAAAAAAACAAAATATCGCCAGAAATGCATCGTGTATGGTCTCATTCTTTTTTAAATTTTGTGCATGTCATCCAATTGCTGAAGCTATCAAGACATATTTGGGCCCAGAAAGTCGCTCACCTAGCATTTGTCCTTCAGAAAAGGATAACTGAAGCAGGTAGGACAAAAAAGTTGATGAGACAGGATAGAGATGAAATACGCTTCGATTATTCTCATGTAACTTGATATTTTCCTTTGAAGATAATGATTTATGGTCCGTCTGATATCCAAAACAAAAAACGAACACCAGAGGCACAGTCCAATGGAGGGCCGAGGGTGGTTTTCCGAAATTTGCGACGTAGTTACTTATGAGGTGGTGGTTATTATCCTAAGACACTGAGATTCCCCTGATGATTGTTAAATCTCTTGGGACGAGTCACACTATGAGCCTATAGTATTTTGCCTTAAAATTTTCAACAGCTGAAATTCTGCTGCATTACCCCTACGAGAGATTAAAAACAAGATGGTTCACGAGTAGGACAAGTGTTGTTGTGCGACGGCACACATGAAGGGAGGGTCAGAATGCATTCCACTCTCTCTTATGGGATGCTGAATTCACTGAAGCATTAATTTAAAATTTCAGATCCAGATCCCATTTCTTTAATCCATTTGGATCCTAAGTATCCGGTGAAGGGCAATATCTGCGGATATTTGGATCCCAGGTATCCGATCCGACCATCCCTAATAGGAACATTAGCAGCATCAGTCTTGTAAAATTTAACAGATACCTAATTCAATACCATCACAACCGATTTTCAGCTTTTCAACACCAATTATCAGTTAAATCTGATGTCAAATTTTCCACCATTCTACCAATAGAATACAATGGTACCAAATGTACCATTGCATTCTAGTAGTAGAGGTTGACATGTGCAATAACATTCAAACCCAACGGTGGTGGCATCAGAAGGTAATTTCCGCTGCATTAGGCAGTCTGCTGGCACCCACAGCGTTTGTCTCCAACACGCTGATTGATAATGAAGACTGAAAATTGGGCTCCAAGAGGTGCAAACTAAAATTAAATAATGAGTGAGGATCCTAGTACAGAGCTATTTTTGGGAGATGAACAATTATATTAGCCTTCTCAGCACTGTCATCACAATGTGGACCACATCGTTGTCAGTGCTGTTGGCTCATAGGTACGCCACAAGGGAGTTTCACTCAAAGTACAATGGAGTGAATTTCCTTGGATGATAGAATAATTATTTTTTCATTACTACATTATAAAACAAAATTATAATCTAGGCAAATAAGCTAATGAGTAAATGATTATATTTTTTTAAAATAATAGTGGGCTTGGTAATCTGGTTTCTAGTTGATCCAGCCAGGCTAAATGCGTTCGTGATGGACTACTAGGTTTGTAACATGTACATCTAAAATGACATCGATATCATCAGCATTGGTGATGGTATCAGAAGAGGAATCAGACAATATATTGGCTATTTCTGGTGTTCGTTCATCCCAGACAAGGATTCTATTTGAATGAAACTAAAGATTAACCTCTCTGTAAAGTGATAACAAAAGTTAGAAACTAACCCCTTCTCATACTGAGTGACATCATTCCTAGGGTCCCATGGTCGGAGATCAGCTCTGCGATATATCCAGTGGCCTCCAGGAAAAGCAGTAGGACCCAATGGGGAAGGTGATGTATCAAGTTCAAAATGACGTGGAACCCACGTCGAATTCGATGCCAAACGCTCTCTTGCAGCTTTCCTCTGAGCTTCTTCCAAGATTGTCTTCTGCTCCGTTGCAGCAACCTGCATGACACCAAATATATTTTTATTTTAAGAAGAGAAAGTAGAATAGCTAGATCAGATCTCTTTCAAATAAAGTTTGTACATTGAAGTTTGAATGTAATTTTCTGTTTGATTTGATACCAAAACCAAGGAATTCAGTTGATATTTACCAACATTGGTTTAAACTCTTCTTTGGATCAAACTTCTCACATCTATTTTCCAGAGTTTTATTTTCTAATAGAAGGACTGGCTAGTACAACAAGGGACTAATTCCTTGACCACTAACAAGAATGGGAGGGACAAGTTAGGGTAAGAAATAAAGATTGCCCATTGTCCCATTCGTGAAAGAAAAACTTTGAACAATAAGAATAAGATGGGCCTAAGAGAGCAGGTCAGGGAGTTGTTTCAGGCTTAACCTGGTGAAATTCTAACACATTAGTACATTAAAATTTATCATCAATTTGCCACAAATACTTAAGTTTTAATTTACGCCTGGTTTTGATACATTTAATATCATCTCCAGACCTGAAGATAAAACAAAATGCATTGAAACCAGCAATTAAGTAAAATAGTAGTATTTGTAGAAAACGTCAACGTCCAATAAATTCTAACTTACTAAGAAGAGATGGCCATACGTTCTTTTACATATTTCATACAGTCACGATTATACTCATACAAGGAAATTTCCCACAGCTTAAGGTTTCTTATACACAGGCTTAATAACGTACCTGGTCATCCTGTAAAATGGCTGAGGACACATGTCTCCATAGTCGTTCAGATTCAAATTCTCCCTGGTATTCAACCGGTACAGTGTACCTTCTAAGCCGAGAAGCTCGTACTTCAGGGCTTACAGTCCAAAATACTTGTTCCTCCTGTGTAAAATAAATACAAATATAAATAAATAGATACATATTTGCAATGATAAATTAATTAAGAAAACATTACACAGGGGAAACTGTTTAAGTCCATTGAAAATAGGCAAAGGAATTGATACCAGGTCTAGTGGAAATCAGTAGTGGAATGTACTGTCAGTCAATTGTTAACTATATGTGATAAATGATGGAAAATCTACAACAATTTATGAAAGTACAAACTGATAACCAGCGTGTTACAATTATCTAGCATGATTAAGGGCATTTTCAAAAGCTCCAAAAATCAAGTTGACTTGATTTCGAGATCACTTGATGGCTAAGGACAAGAAAATTCATAAATCATCTCCAAAGAAGAATTTCCACTTATACCCATAGAACCTAAGTCATAAGCACTTTCAAAAAAGCCCTAAAGAGTAGTTAAAAGTAAAATTACTAGTTCCAAAAAATGAAATGTTTATAAGTTAAAACTATCCAAAATGAAATGTTTTATGATAATTTCATTGGTCTAACTCAAATACAGGCAATTACTAAGTACAAATATGTTCATCACCACAAAGATTTATCCTTTTATGTCCCATCAACAAGGAAATATAAGAACCAACTACTATGCTATCTGGACTCACCCCAGTACGCTTGTCACGTATATACACAGTGCTGTCCCAATGACCTTCAATGGTGGCCAGGGTCTCTTTACCAAGTTTCAGTCTTCCAGAGATGGCATTGGTTTGTTCAGCACCCCCAAGAAAAGGCTATGAAAAAATGTGTATGTTCCATAAGTAATATAAGAAATGATACCAAATTTATAAAATGCATGCTGAAGAATCAAACTAATTTTACAAGACAATTACCTTCAGCTTAAATTCAATTTCAGTACGGTAGCCAGTCTTTTCACATTCGATAGCAACTTTCCCCCCTAGTTCCATTGTAAGAGTGCCAACAAGTATTCCTTTACAGTGAGCATATGGAATAGTAAGTGAATATTCCTCTCCCCGTGGAAGCAAAGTCAAAATAGCAACACCTTCTAAAATGGCCGATGTTGAATTACCTGTAACAAAGAAAAGTACTTCCTCAGAACCAGGAAATAACAAACACAGTCACTGAAACTGAAAAGGTATTTGACACTTGGTAACTTGATAAATCCAACTTCCAATTCTGATTGAATTAAACGATACTTAATGAAGACACACATAAATTAAAATTGAGAAGTTGTTCAACATTTAAATTTATGGCATATATGTAGTTAAAAAACTATTGATAATCACAAGAGAATGCATGCCATGTTTTTTGGATGCCATACTTACATATTTTTTTTTTAATTTGCATAATTACGGTGTTGTAACTTAACAAACAAAGTTAAAGAAAGAAACTACAAAAACATTTAAAACAACTGTATCCACTAATTCATCTTTCAAACTAACACAGAGTATACATGACATTAGACTCAACGTTGGGCACTCAACATTTTTGCATGAGCATTGGCTTTAAAAATTAAGGTAATCAAATTAACTTGGTTTGATTTTTAACGGTATGTATATGTATAAAGAAAACATTTTTTTAACACTAACATTTGATTTAACCACACTAAATCAGCTTTCAAACATTTAAAATTTTATCCAGAGTTAAACTCATGATAATGTATAACTTAATATGATTATCATCAAAAAAACTTCTAATTAGATTTTTTTAAACAGAATTTAAATTCAATAAAAGGCCTTAACTCATGGTACCACAGAAGTCGCTAATGATCCATTACAATGATCCACCCACTGTAAAAATGAAAATCAATTAAATTAGGAGTAAAGTAAATATTTCCAGAACTTAAAAGAAAGAAATACTTAGGACTCACCATAGAATTTGGACTTAGCAAGTATGGAAGCACTTATGCAAAAGCCGTCTTGCCGATTTGTCACATAAAAAGCTGACACTGGAGGATGGTGAGACACCTAGAATTAAAAGACATTCATAGTTATTTCCTTCTGGTTTTAGACTAAACCATGGTACCAAATATATTTACGGAATAGTCATTACTTTTATGAGAGGTAACAAGTAGGCATTGAAGCTGACTACATATAAATGTGGCCAAAATCAGCTTTGGAAGTTTTCATGCCATAGGACAAAAATTTGTACAGCCAAGATAAAGCAACAAAATGCTGGTTTAAAAAATTGGTTTAATAGCAATAAATATGAGTAACACTGTACAACCTCCATTCAAGGAATGCAACAAAATTATAGGGAAACCTCCCAATTTCGAAGTCATACCCCATCCCCAGACTCTTGCAATGGACAATACATGCAAAAACCTCACTGAGGGAAGGCACAACCCACATATCACCTCCACAGGAAAGCCCACTACAGCAAGGTCATAATATTTCTAGGCCCAACAAATTCATTGTGCACATGGAGGTTTTACTGTAATTTTATCTGCATATCTATATCTATTTCCTTTGTATACAGTATGATACCAGTATAATTAATATAGATCTACAATAGCTTTAAAGCTTGGTAAAAAGCACAAGAAAAAGAATACCTATCTCTACATAACACCAGGAAAGCAATAGACCTTTTTCTTTAGAAAAAATAAAATTTCAAGGTCAACCATCCAATAAAATAAATCATTACTAAAAATATTACTCTCACTAAGAACTGGATTATTAATTTCATTAATGAATACTAATTAAGGCATAACATGGTTACCTGCTCAGAGAGGTAAAACGTGCGAGAGCCATTTGGATGCTTCCAGAAGCAACGAAATGTTTCTCCCAAGATAGGATTATATGGTTTTCGAAGACCTTTAGGTTTCTTGTAAAGACCACTGAGGTACCATTTCACAACCCATTTCATCCGAGTAAATGCATCATCTTCAAGCACAGCCCTGTAAAATTTATACAACATGATAAATAAATTTCAAGGTCATCAGTACCAAAATATATCAATACAAAACCATCATTAAATTCAGGCTATCTTTTTAAATTTAGTATTTTTAGCATTGATTTGGTGTTGTAAACTGAATTATTATCACAAAAAGGGCAAAATTAAAATGTTTCACACTAAAAAGCAGAAGTAATTAGCAGACAAAAAGCTACAATTATTTTTTTAAATGCAACAAGTTTAATTATAATTTCTAGAACTAGACAATACATTTGTCTCAAATCCATAACAGATACCATGGAAAAATGGCATATAAAAATAAATATTTATATATCATGACATATAAATTGGTATTTTCTAAAGAAACATAGGCATTGAGCTTTCTAATATAGAATTATTAAAGTAATAGGAGGCTCTCCATTCAACTTACTTTGAAAGGAGGTCGACATGATAATAAGAATCCGAGAGACGATCAAGGAATGATCTAGGCTCAAGAATAAATGTTGGTAAAACCACTTTTGAGAGATCCATCCCAGGGCGGACCTGTGGTAAAGTAAGATCACTTTACATAATCTTGAATCTAAAATCATTTTAAAAATAGAAATAGTCAAGCCAAAAAAATTTCCTGCCAGGGTAAATAATCTGATTAATTTATATACATCTATATACATATGTATTTTTATGTATAATTACATAAATTTATAAATTTTAAGTATACATAAATAAATTAGAAGGGCTTCACTTAAAGAGTATTCCGAGCCAAATGAGAGAGAGAGAAAAACACACATAATAGAATGAACTGATGATCTTTACCAGCAATATTAGTAATTTTCCTAAAGTTCTATGTCCTCAAAAATATCACAATTGTTACAGTATAATGACCATGTACAATGGTAGAAAAAATTAATACAAAGCTCGTCTGAATCTGAAAGCGGCTAGTTCAGGAACTACTCGTCTTCCAAAATTTTGCCCTCGCAATGCTCTCATACAACTGGGAATTTAAGAAGCTATGTGCCCCTTATACCAGAGAAATAATCATATCTGTTGCATTATGACAACATGCAAAAGATGCAGCTACGAATTCTTCCCCACATTCTCCAAAGTATGCTTCGCTCACAACTCACCTAGAATGGAGTTTACTCTCATCTGGACATTTGTGGACACAGCCGACATATTGAGACTGTATTAGGGCATAACTGTTCAGGTAGTATAGTGGGTTAAGTATCATGCAATGAATCAGAGGTTCCACCGATCAAGTTCTCGGTGACGGATGATTTAATGCTGCACACACACTGTGGACATTTTTCTGATCTACAAACTTCACAAAACATATCACAAGGTCCAGAGGAAATTGCATGACTACTGTATTCTTATGCGCTAATTTATTTGTGGAAACTCAACACCTATATTGCATAACCATTTGGGCAGTTGATTGTGGAGTGAATTTTGACTACCTTTTCCACATCATCCAGCCCTGCTTCACGGCCCCTAACATTACTAGTTGCATGTGTGATGTGTCATGGCTAACGCTTCTTCTCCCATATAAGAGAAAATTCCTTTGAATTTTCCCTTGAATTCCTAACTTTTGTATAAGCTTTTATACGTTAAATTACAAAGATGAACTCTAAGGTAATCAGCACCAAAGGCACTCTCATCTGCCTAAATGAGTAGATAGCAATAAACACAAAATGAATTTCATTTAAATATTTCACCAACATGCTAATTTTAATTTTTCTGTATCTATTCATGAAATATGGTCAGAGCAGGTGTAAAAAACCTTTTGTCCAAAACTAGTGTTCAATCAAGGTCTTATATCATTTAGCCAGAATTAAAGATGACATCAAATTTTCTAGGAATACAAATACCTAACATATGAAAGTATACCGTGGCTAGTCCCGGTATACTTTCATAAGTCCAGAGCGAACACCTCTAGTGTTCAAAGTTCGGGCTTTGCTCTCCAGCTGTGGCGCCATGCACACGACCTGGACTGCTAGTCGCATCATATGCTCAGCAGTCCATACCACCTTGTCCGGTATAGTCCACAAATTTCCACAGAGGAGAATGACGCCTCGGTAGCTTAACTGGCTAAAGCACTAGGCCGGAAATCGAGGGATCCCGGTCAAGGCGAATGATTTTTCCTCTGTGGATTTTTCGCAAATACCTAACATATGAATCACTTTTCTACTGGTGACTTGATGTGCTATCATCAACTTAAGAGAGCAAAAAAATTAGGAATAATAATAAAAATTAAGACTTCAGAGGTTAATAATAATTTGAAAAATGCAAGCAATAGAGAGCAAATGATTCCACTTCATACACAGCTTAGGATGAAGAAAAAAGAAAAGTAAATATATGAATACAAATATTTAAATTCCCTTACCTGTTTGACTAGGAACCATATCAAAGATTTGTTTTCTTCCGCAAGTTCTTCTACCTGCTCCCCAGCCTAACAGAGAGAAAAATATAAATTGAAATTTTATTTTTCAAGTGATAACAAGTGAAAAGTATGTGCCACTCCAATAAAAATTAGAAAATTTCCCAACATCACAAAAACTTCATTAATCTTGAGTTTTGCCAAGTTGCTAATACATAGACGCTTAGGTAGACAATGATAACAATGTGCATATACACTTGACAAAAATGTACACTATAATATCGTTTAAAAAATTGTATTCAATAATAGGTAAATTTAACTGAAGAAGGATAGTGTTAGGGCACCTACCAAGAAAATTAGTTGGTGCAACAGAATTCAAGCTTTTCAAGGCCATAACGCCTAATGCAAAGGCAATATTCAGATATTATGTATTTACAAGTGAAAAGCCACGAGACAACTTAAGAAGGATTACCTTGAGTAATTCTTTCCTGAAGTGATTTTTTACTATTTGCTGTTTTGTATACTTTAAGTAAGGAATATTCTTAAGGAACCATGACACCAAAATCAATATAATTTGAGAGCTAGAGTAGAATAGGAAAAAAAACAGAAAAATACAGGCCTCATTTCAAACTATATTGACAATCAAAAAAATTGGAAAATAAACCCATTGGAATCAAAACAAAGAACATGGATCATTCACTCAAACAGGAAATTAAAATTCATTGAAAGAATTTGGCAGAAAGAAGGGAAAGATACGCCAGAACAATTAGACATTCTTTTTCAATCATTCAGTCTCTCATTGGTATAAATAAAAAAAACACATAAGTTACCACTCACTTCATGAGTTGGTGATACTATTGGAGTTGGAGATGATCAACTAGCTCAAGGAGAACTAATTAAGGCCAAGATTCAGAAACAAATTGTAAATAGCAACAAACCACATGAGGCTACTGCAAGGAATGAAGGAGTAGTTGAGAATTGGTGACCAACGTGGTGGTAGTGTGTGATGGAATCAACTCTTCTGGGAAAGGGTACCACTGAAGGTAAGGACCACTGAACTTTTTCCATGGATAACTTGAGAATTAGGCAACAGAACAACATAATGGAAACAAACATGTTTTATCTTCCTGACTCTATCAAAATCCTCCATTAAAACTTTCCCAAATGCTAATGACTCCAAATAAAATCTTCCAGGATAATTCTATACTCCAGAGTTTAGGTGGCTCTAATGGTGCACGACCACTGCTAGCTGTTTTTTCAAAGGTACGTAGGTTTATTCTGGTTTCAAAGATTGACTGCATGTTCCAGTGCCACACATTCCACCACTGTGGACTTCGTTGACTGCCCTATCCGAATTACTCTTTCCAGGGGTGTTTTAACTGATCTTAGTGTTTCGCTTACATAATTTTTCCCAACAAATCACAAAAGTAATAAGTTGGCAAAGATGCCCATTACATTTACCAAAATTTTGCTGTCAGCCCATCATTCAAATGGATAAACAGGTACTCTTCAACTTACAAACAGGATATATTCCGAATACTTTTATCATATATGAGATTGGTTACAAATCGCCAATGACACACAAAGGCATTAAATCATCTACCAACCAAAATCTAGCCTAAAATGTAGCTTGGCCGACTGACATAGATTAACTCTACTAATTACACATTCTTTTTACACACGATCCTTTGCTCTATATATTACAAGAACATTATTGCTAACAAATTAAAATGAAATTGCAAAAAAAACTGCTGCCGAGAATAATGCATATAACGTAAGAAAAATGTTAATGGAAACATGTTGTCTCAATGTGCGACCAATTGCCGTGGCATATTCACGAAGAAATTTTAGGAATACTTCATAACACACTTTTCAACATACTTTCGGCTGTTGACCTTTTTGAATTGTCGTAAGTCAGATCCGTCCCGTGATAATGATCAGCTTAAAATATTGTAAACTTTCCCGGTGAATACTTTTCATAAAATCTTCTCGAGTTTGGCTGCAGGTAAGTCTGCTTCAGGCCAACGTTTTGATGAGAAACTCCCTCATCAAAACGTTGGCCTTAAACAGTCTTACTCGATGCCAAGCTTGAGATTATTTTATCGATATGACCAGCTTACCGAGCCAAATTCCTGCTCCTCTTCATTCTCCAAGTATGGTGTCTCCTGGGGCTCCTCCTCCGGACAATCCTTCTCCTCTTCCTCCTCCTCCACATCCGATTCATCCTCTTCATCCTCCTCATCTTCCTCCTCATCCTCCTCCTCTTCTTCCTCCTCTTCCTCTTCCTCCGAGTCTTCTTCGTCATCATCCTCGGCCGTCTCAGACTCCCCTGCATGGTGCCCGTTAGCTGACTGACTCTTGCCCCCTATATCTTATATTAGGTTTTGCCATTTAAAGCACTAAATTAGCAGGTTGGGATAGAAATGACTAATATCTAGCAAAGCTCTTATTGAGTAGGAGCTCAAATTACTAATCTACTCACTTCCTACAAAGTTCCCATGATCTAAGGGATAATAGGTCACCAAGTTAGTAAAAGTTTGAGTGATAGTAAGGTAAAAATGAAAAAATTATGACAAAAATATATACTGAGGTGGGTAAAAATCAAGGGGATTTTTACAGGTATTATAGGTGCACGCCTGGACGTAAACTTATACCATTATTGTATTATTCTATTTCCTGTCAATTATAACCTCAAATGATTCAATCAATTAATAATCAGGGAGATTTTTAGAGTTAACCATCCACAAGCTTCAATCAAGTTGCATCAAGGAAACAAAGGTCCATAGGTATAGTCATCTAACAAATTAAAAATACTATCTAGGCAAAATAAACATCTCTCTCGATAGCACAATCCAAAAAATTTTCTCTTCCCCTTCTCAATTTCCTGATAATTGCTTTTAAGATTCATTACTCTTATCCTTGTCCTTCATTTCTATATTCATTTTGTAAAGCTGCTTCCCTCTCCGTCCTCCTATGTTTTCTCATTTCATTCCCAACTCAAGACTATTGTTTCTACATGAGGATATTTATCAGTGATAGCAGTCCAGGCCTTGCTTCATTACCAGCCAGGAAAAACATGCATTGCTCATTTAAGCTGGACAAAAAGCCTCAGAGAAAAATATCACTCTCAATAATTTCTAATTTTCTGGGCCTTATGGTGCGTGAAACTACACATTCTGGGATAACCTCAAGAAAATAACAAATTGCTTCACCCACTTCATAAGAGAGACTTGCAATGACTTAAGACAAACAACTCAAAGAGAATTTTAAAACGGAGAGTGAAAGTAAATGAATGAGCCACAGTAGAACTTTCTTACTTCTTGAAAATGAATCATAGTTTTCAAAACACTGAACTATTCATTTAAAAAAACAATAAAGAGATGAGCCAACATATGCAGCAGAAAATACTCAATTGATGCACAGATTTAAGATAATTTTACAATTTTAAAAATTACAGCAATTGATTACTTTAATGATAAATTGCTTAATTATAATTGTACATCAGTCAATTACTACTGTAAACAGAACTTTTTATAACATAAATACCACTTTATAATGCAATACTTGGTGAATGAAAAAACAAATAATACGATTTAATATGTTTCATCCCAAAAATCTTGCAAAAAACGAATACAATCCCAAGCACAACCAATCAAAAGTTGACAAAAGATTATTTACCCACTAATAATAATAAAAACTGATGAAAGAGTTTTTGAGGGCTAGATACTAAAGATGGGGGAGCATAAAATGGAGAGCAAAGAATAACTATCATCAGAGGCATTTTATCTGACATCCATTACTCAAAATAAGAGCTGACATGAATACACGAAAATAAGGACATAGATGAAACAGGTGTGTGGACATAATGTTGCTGACAATAGTTAGGAGAAATCTAAAATATTACTAGCATATAAAAAAAATCTCAACTGATAGATAAGCCAAATAAAGTAAAAATATTTAATGATGCATATTAATAATAATTAACCTACACTCACAGCACTATTATGTGGTATCATGAACCTTTAGATAGAAAATTCATGCATTAATTTCCATCAACTGACATTTTCCATTTAAGCACTTAATTTCGAGAAAGGGACCAGCTGAAATAATATCAAGGGAAACCTAAACTGGCATTGTGACTTTAAAAGGAATCACCCACCAATGTCAGCACCTGTCTCAGATGGGGGCAAAGGTGTGAGGCCACCACTCCCCTGTCCAGCATCGTCTTCAAAGACGGAGGAAGGCATGGGAGAGTCGCACATATCCCGCTCCAGCGTGCCCACAGCATACCAGAGGTTAGGGAGGAATGGCGACGGAGACGGACAAGGCGATCGACATGTGAGGGGCAAACTATTCTTTCGGTGATAGACGTCTGAGCTCTCGCTAGAGCAACCGTGGGATGGAGAAGACATTGAAGAGTCCGGGGGGGTTGGGGTCGAGAGGAGGACGAGGGGGGAGGAGCTACGGTGCTGCAGGTGGAATGGCAAGGGAAAATTAGGAGTGGAAGGCCTAAAAGACCCCAGAAGGGCACTCAGGGACTTATTTTCTGAGCCTGGCAAAGAGAAGTTGCACGTGACCACCAAATACAAACATCATAGCAAATTCAAATAGCCGTGACACATCAATCAATGTAAGGTGGTTTGAATGGGTGTTTTAGGGATTTAAATGGAGCAATGTCAGTTTTCATACAGGTTAGTCAAAGAATAAATATTTAGTTCTCAGCAAAGGAAGTTTTTTTTCATTTAAAATTATTAAAATATGAAATTTATTTCGGAAATAATTTTTCAATATGATTTATTTGATGCAATTAAAGCCAAAAATCAATTTTGCATTTTGAGGAGTAGTAAAAAAGGTGTATGATACCATAATGTGGTGATAACAATGGCATTAAAATAAAAGAAGCAAATAATTTATTGGGCAATAAGTACATAATGAGATGAATTCGATACCGCATTTTAAAAAGATGAGATAGCATTTTAAAGAAGGCAAAGAAAAGACAGGATTTGAATAAGGATTTGTTAAAATTTATTGATTGCAAGGGCAAGGTTAAAATTCAATTTTTTGGATAAAAAAATGAAATGTCAAATAACAAATTTACAGTGCAAAAGACAAGTATAAAAAGCAAAGGGGGTCATTACAGTGAATTTGAAGCCAAGGAAAGACCAATGAAGAAAAAAGAAAAAAAAAGAGCCATGAGAAAATTTCTTCAAATAATAATGAAATTTACCAGCTGCTATTCATCTCAGACACAGGCTTAAAATGTTATATTATTTCAACTATCAAAATTTTAAGAAAGGGATGAATGGACAATGTCACAATCGAAGGGACAATTGAACAATCTATGACCACACACTTGAAAATATTTAGCCAAAGAAAACAGTAAATAAAGAAAAAACAGAGAAAATTACAGAATCAATAATTATGAGACTAATTTTTAAACAGATATGACAAATTGAGATTGTGAAACAACTATGAACACACAACAACACACCACACTTGATTCAACACAACACACTTGATCAAGAAATTGCAAACAATTTGAAAGTTAAAAGGAAGATGGTATCATTATAAAAGAGAATAACACTTAGAGAATGACAAGTAATAATCATAATAAAATAATGCAACGCTTATCTTATAATGTGCTGAACACATGAAGAATTTAAAATACGCATATAATAATTCAAAGGCTTTCGATGCTCACCATGTCTGGAGTACTGCCCCTCTATATCCGGTTCCGACCACCTTGCCTCCTTCCCACCACTTGCTCCCAGTGCTGCTCCAGGACCTTGTGCATATAAAGGAGGTGTTTGGGAATAACTGATAGGCTCAGAGCCACCAGCCATTAATGGGGGTGTTCCTGGAACAAAAGTCCATATTCTCCAAAAGTATGAAAATAAAGCCTCTTATCAGGAATGAATCTAAGTAAATACTTCCCTCAAGTGCCTCATGAACTCACTACCACAAATGGGGAATTAAAAATCTCAGGATGTACCCACCACTTTGTTTTCAGTCAACAAAATTATAATGCGGAAAAATATATGTACAGTACACCCCCGATTACCTGGGCTAATGGTGGGGAGGGTCGGCACGAATAATCGGAAAACACGGATAACCGAAACTTTCACTTAAATGTCTTGCAATGTTCATAATTTACCACAAACGAACAATATATTATTATTTATGCAGTTATTCGGTTATTGTAGAGAGCTTCCCGGACTCAATGAGAGGTTTCTTTGCCAGTTCCTGATCTTACAAGAGGCGATAACATGACTGTAATCTTATTATTAATGATCCATGTAAGGCCTGGTTTTGAAAAAGACACATCTGTGGCTGCGCGTTCACGGATACAGAAAAGTGGTTTGCACGAATGCTTCAAAACCACTGCTCGACGTCGGAAACTACACTGTCAGGCATCACGCCACGTGGTCGCCTCTCGCACAAGTTGCCCAGGTGGCAACTGCCGTGGGACGTGTATCCGTGATCACGGAGCGCAGTCGTGCACTGTGAAGCTTGGAAAACAGATACACGGTACTCCCGTGAATGCAGCTAGCTCGCGATCGCTTCCGTTTTACGATAGGGATTCTAACGGAAGTAATAAGCACGGTGTATCCTAGCATTAATGCAGTAATTCCAATGATTTTGCATACGATTTTATTTTTTTAAATAAAGATCGCGGAAAAAATTGAGCGAGAGTGAAAATCATGCACGGATAATCCGCAACCCGGATAAACCACAGCCAGATAATCTGGAGTCTGCTGTATGTACTGTATAAATCTCACAATTCAAAGATTTAGCAAATTCTAAATTCTAGGATAAAAGTATTATAGCATTTAAAAGTAATGAAACACTAAAATGTTCAAGACAAGAGCTATGCACTACAAACAACAAGTGCCACACCTTTACTAAGAAAAAACTCATACACAGTCACAAAGTCACTTATTAGTTTAGTAAACTCTAAGTGTCAGTGGAAAAGTTAGGAATGGTTTTCCTTAGATTCGAACTATTTATGACCATTTTAGAATCCAGGAATTAAGTCAACAGATCCATCAAAAATGGTTTAGAATGCTCCAGTATGAACTTCTTTACATTAGTAGCAATAAACAGAGAGTGATGCATATAGAGCAAAATATATACATATGTACATAGCAAACTTGAATTTAAAGAGATGATTAAAAGATAATGGACTTCTTTACATTAGTAGTAATAAACAGAGAGTGATGCATGTAGAGCAAAATATATACATATGTACATAGCAAACTTGAATTTAAAGAGATGATTAAAAGATAATGGTGCCAAAGCAGGGTTCCCACTCTACCTGAACAATGAAATTCACGGCTTTTTCCAGGTTTTCACGGTTATTTTTCACGTTTTCACGGTTTTTTTAAGGTTTTCACGGTCTCAATTTTGCTAAATTCACGGTCCGTTAATAAGCCAACAATAAGAAAATCACTGGCCGTATATCAACAGAAAATTAACGTACGCGAAAAACGCCGTGAATGTTAACGCCGCAATGAAAAGTGATATCTGTTATGACGTGATCTATCGTTTCCAAAATTCAGGGCCGACTAAAGGACCAGCCCAACCGCGCTCTTGCCCGGACGCCGAATACCCTTCGGACCTTCTTCCGTCCGGACACTCGAGGTCCTTTTTTAATTCCTCGCTGGCAATGATTGTTTTTTGCGCACGTTGTTATTACTGCACAGTAACCGAATTTCCCCCCCCCCCCCAATATTTCTTATTTAACGGAAAATATATTATTTAAATTGTCTATAGAATATAATAAATTGATTCTTTCTTATTCAGCGGAAAATATTTTATGAAAATTGTTAATAGAACATAATAAATCGAAAAACAATTTCATACACCGTATTAGCACGAATCTAAGACGAACACGATTCTAAGACTACCCTCCTTTTTTGGAACTCCACTAGGGGACAATTTTTCTTTATTAATAACGATACGATTATAAAATGAATGCGGAAAAACGATCAATGCTTAATTTTTTTTGCTAGATTGCCTATTTCCCAGGAAACGCAGGATTTTGGCGAGTAATTAAGAAATTCATTAAAGGTTTCAAAACAATATTTTAGATAATAACAGGAATAGTAGTACTTTATCAAGACACATACGTCATATTGTTGATTCGACCCATATCTCTTTCAAAATTCTGAATGTTTTTCTCCACTCGGCATTTACACTGCTATTATGGATTTCAGTCAGATGTAAAAATTCTTATCCATCAAACACCATTTCCAGTACACGTATTCACGAGAGCAATGTGCATGTTGTGCCTAAAACAACCGCATTCGCCGGTGCAGTGACTGGTTGTGAGATGGATCACGAAGGCCAAAAATAGTCAATTACTTGAATTGTTCCTGTCTAATGAATATATTTTTAATACAATTGAGGTAGTGTGTAAAGCGTGAACAATGTTGCGTTAATCGTCAGCGGCACGCCCACCTGGATCTTCGCCTTCATATCTCTACTTGTTTTCTCCAGGTAGCTCACTCTACCCCCACCCCTACCGTCATGTGCTAGCGGACAACCCAAGGCGCTCTGCAATATTCACGCGCATCTAGCCCGGATTCTTTTCTTCATGTTCAATTATTTTCAGTCCATCTCTTACAGTTCTCAATAGTTTCTTCGGAGGGGCCATGGTCGGAAGACGACTAAAATTAAACTAGTGAAAATGACTTTATTAAACCCACATGGAAAACACTCGGTGGTTCGAAGTCCAGCCACCCCGGAAAGTAGGGAACCACTCGTACGAGGTTAAGTTCGGAACTGATGCTATCGCGTACGGGGGTACGCAGAGCACACTGCAGAGGGCGAAGCGTGACCATAGGACTGCGCCATGAAATTTTTTACCCTAAAGATGCCCATTCTTTTCTAATTAGCGTAGCGCCAGATGATCAGATGAATTCGGACTGTTAGTAGGGAGAAACAAAAATCCTGAGAAGATATCCCTTCGTCAGTAACTCTGACAAGTGAGACTACTAGTAGTAGTATAGCTCGTAAATTGATAACTGATAACAACCTGGTATCATGTTTTCGGAACAAAATGCCGAATTAACTGCCGTAAGCTCAGCTACGAGGATATCGCGTTTCGCCAAAAATCACCATCATATTTTTCCATCTATTTCCTTGCTTAAAATACGTCATGTGTGATCTCGTTTTTTTTAACGTGCAAATTACTAACATTTCAATCTAATAAAAGCATAATAGCAATTACTGAATATCATTGTTAGATACCTTTTGGGCTAATAGGTGATTCATGCAGCAGTTGACCTCCATAAACTGGGAACTTCGAAGCAGTTAGGCTGAAAAAGGTCAGTTGGTGAGAAGAGGGGGGAGCGCGAAACACGTTTCTATTGTTCTCGTGTAACTCGATATTTTTTTCGAAGCTAAGGTCTTCGTAATAAGATCCCTGCGCGAGCTGGGACCTGTTTTTATTTTGAAGAAGAGGAAAGCGTCAGAAGGGGGGAGGCGAATGGTGAATGGAGGGGGATAAAGGTTCTTGGGAAATGCGCTAATGTTACTTTCCCACGGCACTGAGCTTCTCCCAATGGTAGTTCCATCTCTTGGAGAGGATTCCAACTACGTGCTTGTCGTTATTAGCCATAAATGACACATTGTATTTATTTCGTCTCATTTTCGTCAAACGATGGATGCGGGAAAATTCTGCGTCGGAACCGCGATCTTCAAACGATCGCGGTTCCGACGCAGAAACGATACTTCGGGGAACGATAGATGCGGGAAAAAATTAAATTGTCTATAAGGAACTTTATTTGGGACCAGAAACGGCGAACGATCAATGCGGGAACGATAGATCGAGGTTCCACCGTATAACTTTCTTTTGAAAGCGGCAGTGTAATGACTTCTTTTCTCTGCTATTGTAATACTCTGAAACCAAAACTGAATCGATCTCTCTAATCAGAGGCAAATCATGTTCCCTTCTTACCGTTGCTCTGGGAAAAATGGAACGACTATGTAGCATAATTAATCGTAGAGGGCGTAACTTGGTGGAAATCCATAATATCACGAATACAAGGATCAAGGAAATAGCAAAGTTCTTGATCCTTGTATTCGTGAGACTATGTAGCAGTTTATATCGCGACGGCATTGAGGCTTTAACGACACAAACAAACAGCATTACCTTAGATAGCACAAAGCGGAGGAACTGGATCACCACCGACAGTAAATAACTCCACACAAACTTTCCGGTTGCGACGTAAAACTGGCAAGTTCCAGGTCGACGCATGCGACAATCGTGTAATGCTGTGTTGCCATAAGCGGAAATTTTCTCTCGTTTTCAGGGCCGCAATGCGCGAGAATTAGTAACGTCACGCCGAAAGCTCGCTGTAGGCGCCCAAAAGCGGGCACCGGAAATCCCATATTTTACGGGAACAAAGAAATCAGACGGCAAGAAACATCAAAATTCTTAGGTGTAACCCTTGACAGAAAGCTGATCTGGAACCACCAAATCAACAACGCCATTGGAAAAACTAAAGCCGCTGCAGCAGCGCTTGGGCCACTGCTCCAAAAAAAGTCGAAATTATCGTTAAAAACCAAATGCCTACTTTATAAAACCATGCTAAAACCACTCTTATCATATGCTTCCGCAGTCTGGCTAATGGCTTCAAAAACCCACCTATCAAGACTACAAAAAACGGAAAATCTACTACTACGGAAGATCGTGGGTGCCCCGTGGTACATAAGGAATAAAGATCTGAGGAAAGACCTCAAAATAACTCCGCTATTAACAGAACTGAAAGCAAATCTTCCCGTATTCAAAAGGTCTCTAATACGCACTGGAAATGAAAAAATAGTGATCTCTGGGAATATACCCCAGACCAAAACTATAGACATCGCACGCCTCTCTCTGCCCTAATCCCTAACCACATCCCCTCCCCATAAACCAAAATAAGTAGAAATACTGAAAAATCAAAGATAATTTAAACAGCAGACATGAACCCTTAAGAAATCCACTGGAGACAGCCAGAAGGCTGGGGCTAGTGATTCATAACAAAACAAATTCCGGCGAGGCGAGGCAGCGCATGGCAGGTTGTCAAGGCTAGCGGTCTTCCAGTCATAGGATTGAGGGTGTTGAATAAACGTTCAAATTTTTCGACACAATGGCCATCTAGATTTAGTTTCGAAAGTGGTCGCTGCAGCCAGTGGGAAGGCTAATTGGGTGGAAGGGGGACTAAGCAGTGACCGAGGGAGGGGAAACCAAGCCTTTTGAGGAAAGTAAACAAGCTGATGAGAAGTGGTGTCATATTTCAGGGGGGGGAGAGAAAAGGCCTGCGCTGGGGAAAGATGTTTTTTTCTTCAGGCAACATTCGTTCCCACGCTTTTCTGACCCATGCGACCGCATGCGACGATGCTCGCCACAATGAATAGAAGTGCGCTAGCTACGAACGAAGATGAAAATTTCTGGGAAGGTATTATTATCAAGATTGAGAGATTTTTAAGGTTTTAAGACGAAATTCACGGCTATTTCCCGGTTTTTTCACGGTAGAGGAAATTCACGGCTAATTCACGGTTTTAAGGTTTTCACGGTTGAGTGGGAACCCTGCAAAGGAACTTGCTATTTCAGGGTACTCCACACGAGCATTTAGTGTCTCCTCTTTTAATATTATCTGCTTCAGTGAGATTTCAAGATATTTCAGTCAACTTTAACAAACACTTCATGTGGCATCAGGACTATGCGCATGAGCAAAGAAAATGAATACCTAGGCTGGTCCATTGCAATAAGGCTGGTACATCCGTAAGAGTCATTTTCCAGGTTTTCGACATAAATAATGTGAACATACATTGCTTTCAAAATTTAAGGTTTACTTTGAACCTATTCATGGTATGATATTAAGAGGAGGCTAAAGACAGCTTAGGTCATTTGAACAATGATGGAAGCAAGGATAGAGACAAACCCAGCAACGGCATTATACTGCTCTCAACAGAAGGTGACAAGGGGACTGGAGCTTAATTTCCTGCCCGACGGAATAAGAGTTGTGCTTGAGTGACCATTAACACAGCACTCAAGCAGGTATCAAGCAGGGATTGGGCAATAACTGAAAAATCTCTGCTTCAGCAGGGATTTGAACCCAGGACCAAGGGGTGTGAAACCAACAATTCAGCCTCTACACCAACCTCATCCCCCATACCCAATCATTATCTCTGCCCAACCTTAAGCTTTCCAGTTAAAGGGAGACCCTTCATCTCGAATAATACAATCATTTCTATGCTGGTGGCCAGGGATTACTGGAATAAAATTGCTTTTAGAATTGCAAAAAAGAGAGCAAAGGCTATAATTTCTCATTTTACCATCATATCACTAAGAACACTATTCTTGTAGTAAGTTGTGCTGCTTCCAAAGCTTACAAGCTTCCTTATATTGCAACAAGCAAGCGCATCATCTCTGAAGCCTCATTAAATATGGCAAGTCACTGATACAAAATCGTTTTCACTCAAATGACATAAAAAGTATAAGGATTGATACCATGGCAACCACCCCTATTAATGAAATCAAATTGTTTTTATTAAGTTTTGTATTTGAGCTTACACTACAACGGAAAATGCCCTGGCAAGGGGCATTCAACAATTGTTAGCAGTATGGGTAAAATATTTTCAACCAATTTTTATTTCATATCTCATCTCTTATAGAATTTCATGCTCCGCTTAGCATATTTCACCTAACACCATATATTCAGGAGTACTTGATGACATTAAAAGAGGATCCACTTTATATATCACAATATCCAATTTCTTTTGTACATCAACTGAAAGTTTCAGTGATTATTTACATGCATGAATGATTAATGCCGGCCACTCTATGCAATTGCGATTAAAATATAAGCTGAAAATTAGTGATAAATAGTGGAAAGGCATAAGAAAGAGAATTAAGTCTACTTATTTAGATATAAGATTCATCGATATGCCAAAATACACTAATAATTTGAACTTTTATATCATTATTACCACAGCAGGAATAAAATAGAAATATTTCTCAGTCCTTCAAATTATAGCTAACTAGAGATGGGTCGAATAGCAGATTTCTCGAATTCGAATATCGAATTCGAATATTAAATCATTGCTCGAATATTCGAATACCTCGAATTTCGAATACCTCGAATACTAAATGATGAATGCTGGAATGTTTGACTCGGTTGCCTACGCAGCAGGCAACACAAGATTTTGGGGAGTAATTTTGATTTCCTTAAAAGGATTCGAACAGGAATTTAGCTGATTAATGAATATTTTAATTTTATGGAAACAATTGGGCATATAATTAATTCAACTAACATCGCTTTACCCCCACTTCTGCTGCCAATTGCTAGCTGACAATCTGAGGCATTTTGCAAAATACAAGCTCTTTTCCACCGGATTTTCTTCAATTATTTTCAGTCCATCTTTGGGAGTTCTCACGAGATAAGAAGATGAATTGGAATTGCTATCAGGGAGAAACCAAATATTCTGTGAAAATATCCCTTTGTCTGGGACTGTAAAAATAAAGATTTATAGCACCACTCATTAATTGTAACTTGATATATGCTTTCGGAAAAAAATACCGCATCAACTTCCGAGAAGCTCTGCTGCTCATATCAAGTTTCGCCAGAATGCTAAGTCTCCGTCGTATTTTGACATTTATTTCTTTGCGTAAAATGCTTAAATAAACTCAGAAATACGTCGTGTTTGGTCTTATTCTTTTTTAAATTACGCGCACATTACTAATATTTCAATTCAATAAAGGTGTAACATCAATCGACGAAAGTTATTCTTAGACACCTTTTGTGCTAATAGATGACTCATGCAGCGGTTGACCTCCACAGAAATGGAGAACTTCGAAGCTGGTAGGAAAAAAAAGGTCAGTGGGGGAGGAAAGGGAGGGCCGGAAACACGTTTCTATTGTTCTCGTGTAACCCGGTATTTTTTCGAAGCTAAGGTCTTCGTAATATGATCCCTGCGCGAGCTGTGACCTTTTTTTATATCGAAGAAGAGGAAAGCCGCAGAGGGGTGGGCTAGTGCTGAATGGAGAGGGATACCGGATCTTGGGAAATGCGCTAATGTAAGTATCCCACGGTACTCACACAGCAGTTGACCTCCAGAAATGGGTAACTTCGAAGCAGGTAGCCAGAAAAAGGTCAGTGGGTGAGAAAAAGGGGGAGGGCGTGAAACACGTTTTTATTGTTCTCGTAACTCGATCTTTTTTTCGAAGCAGGGGTCTTCGTACTGCGATCCCTGCGCGAGCTGGGACCTTTTGTTTGATTTCGGAGAAGAGGAAAGCGTCAGAGTGGGTGAGGCGAGTGCTGAATGGAGGGGGATAGCGGATCGTGGGAAATGCCCTAAGGTTGCTATCCCACGGCACTGAGGTTCTCCTGGTGGGGGGAATCGGGGATTTTCGGATTTTTTCACCCGACGATTTTCGGTTCCCCTCGTCGAACTCTTTTCACCGCTAAAATCCACGAATTTGATGTAATTCGTCAACTTGCGTAAAACGGCGCTGCGAGCTCTAAATGACTACAGTTCTCTACATTTTTCCGAGTCAACTACCAACGACGTGCGTGCGACAGTGTATGACGCGTAATTCAAAGTATTCGAGGTATTCGAGGCGGTACTTTTCGCATAACTATTCGAAACCTCGAATATCGAATACTTTCTAATATTCGAGGTATTCGAGTATTCGCGGATACTATTCGCACATCTCTATAGCTAACAATATTCCACTTATCCACATTAAGGGCTCTGAGTAGTATGCAGTTCTTGATAATAAAGCAACATGTGACATTACTTTGATACAAAATCATTTCTTATCATTGAGATATACTTAAACAGGGCCGGTTTAAGCAGTGAGAAAAGTATGCGGCCTCGTAGAGTGCAAAGCAAAATGGGGCACTCAAGTGCTCCATCCAATAAAGGTGTTATATATATATAATTGTTTTTAAGCTCTAAAAATCTCACATTCAACATATACGAGCAAGCACATTTTAAATTCACACAGATAAAGTCTCAACTCTCATTTCTGAAGTAATTGCATTTATTTTGAAGTGTATCCAGAGAGAAACCTCTCAGGTTATTTTTGAGGGGGGGAGCCGGAATGTTGTTCACTTACGCTAGAAAAATGCTGAGAACCGTATTTAAATTACTACATTCCCAAGAATTTCAATCAAATCAATCGCTCCACTCTGGACAACATTTAATGCTCAACATGGCTATCACCTTAATTCAAAGGTGTTCCAATAGAAGATGTGATTAAACTTCAACCCTTGAGAAAATGCTATCATATTATCTTCATTACAATTGCTAAACATCAATATGATGAATGGAGTATATTGAAATGAAACACATTGCCTTATTAAAATCCAATAAAAAGCGCAATAAGTGAAAAGTTTCAAGATGTAATTAGTTCTATAGAGAAATGAAGGCATATTTAAGACTACGGTTACTCTTCTGCATTGACAACGATGCTTTGAGTATCCAAATGTTAGCCAGAATAACACAATTACTTCAGTGGATGACTAAGGAAAACATTGAGCATAAAAGAGATAAGGAAAGCACCAATTCTAATAACAAAGGCAAGTGAAGTGAATGAAACTTACTTAAAGAAACATATTAATTAAATGCAATAATATGTCTTCATATCTCACAAGCGAAACAAAGAGAAATTTGTAAAGAGAAACACCAAAAATGACAATTACTGTGCTAACTAGCAGTTATGTTGTTTCTCCATAAGCTGTAACTATCCAAGCAGAAACATCAAGTAAATACTAATTAGAAAATAATAAAGCAATGGTTTATTTACAACTCTATTAAACTTCAAAACAAAGCTATACGGAACATTTGTACACACTGGAAAAAAATTATATTCAAAACTTGAAAAGAGAAAAGCAAAGGCTATTTTCTTGTGATTGAATTTTTTAAGCATTTTTCAAAAACGGTAATGTCCACACTGTAAAAAGAAAAGAAAAACAGGACGATTGCACCAATAAATAAAACCCAACCAATTTACAGGCATGTATTTTCCACATGTACTGTTCACTCTGCAGGAGTTAATCAGGGACAAAAATGAGAATTATAATTTCTCCATGTGAATATTTTGTAACAAGCAAAAATGAAAGCAAAATAATATAATAAAGCAGAAAACAAATCAACATACCACCCATATTATTACCTATAAAAATATGATTCTCCAGTGAAAAATACCTTACAAGAGAAGAGTAGTATAGTTACGTTCTATTAATAAACATTAAGGCAATAGTAAATTCATGACTGGAGAGACCCAAATTGAATTTTTTGCTTTTATAATTTTTTAATGAGCATGAATTAGTTATTTTTAATAGCATAAAACCGTTTGATGGTATGAAATGTATTGTGCTTCTACACCAATCAGTGAGCAGGTATGAAAAATACACAAAAAGCTTATATGAAAAATACAAACACACACACATATTTTCCCATGAATCTGTAGAAGCCAAAGGTTAATTTAAGTATTAGTTGTATATGGTTGAGGAAGAAAATCTTAACGCCAAGTCAATTCAGTCAAACCTCCCAATTGTGGACAGCTCAAAAAACTTGCCTGCTACATATTAAGGTAATCATTATTCTGTAGGCATCACTAATAGTCTACATTAGAGATCAATCGGTACCGGTGCCCGATTCTTGGTACTGCCGGTTCTTTGCCTGTGGAAGCAGTATTGAGAACCAATCGCATAAAGTCGGTACTTTGGAAGCAGCTTCGAAAGGTGGCGAAGATTTGAATTTGTCACCAAAAGCCTAAATAGTCTGCAGCATATTCAAGGCCAAAAAGTAAAAACAAAGATTAAAACACACATTTATTACTTTCCAATTGCATGGTGTCCACATTTATTTCTTTTGAGAGTTGCTTGCTAACACACCCATGTAAGGGTTCGTCAGTTTGTCGCTATCGCAAATATTGTAACATTTCAGTAGCCGCGGCCATTTTCATACGAGCTGACTTTTCACCAGCTGCCATCCATGGCATGGCGCTGTTCTTTCAACACACCATAGATGGATGTCCTATGGGTGAATGGATACCTATGGATGTCTTCGAGCGAGTCGAATCACCCTGTTAACGGCAAAGTGCCCATTTCAATCCGTCCCGGCGATGTGCCGTCTGCAGCGTGAAATACAGACAATGCTACATTGAGCCCACTTGCATACGAAATGACTTATTGCTGGCCACTGTTCACATGAAATTCGGGCTTTCAGACAAGACGACTCCCTGCAATGCCATGTGCCCTGCCAGGAACGGTGGCTGGCAGAAAATCGCTTTGTCTGAAAGTGGTCTTATGATTGAATCATGTACATGTATGGTAATTCTTTGACATATGAGCAAGGTGCATTCCAATAGCTTTTTGTAAGTTAATAAGCCAATGCTAGGCTTCGAAAAGTGAGGTTATCCTGTAGAATGCAACAATACATTACAATCATTTAGGTCTCGGCCGCTCAGTTTATCCATGGTGTCGCTGTACCGGCGTGTTACGCAGTTTATTGTTAAGTTCATAAGAACTGTGACAGTGAAGCATTCAACAAAGTCATCAATTAAAGGAACAATTTAAGCTACATTGCAGAATTTAGAATATATTTTAAACTGAGTCACAAGTTACAACAAATTAACAGATGATGTCATCAGAAGTTGGGGGAGTTTCACTATTGACCCTAATGCTATGCAGTATGTAAACTCTGCTCCAAGCATATTTTGCTCAGCCCTTCAAAATCAACGTCGACCGCTACTGTTTTCAGTGAACGCCTGTTCAGTAATGAAGGCAATATTTCTACCAAAAAAAGACTAGATTAAACCCAGATAGGGTAAAACTGTTGATTTTTTCGATTCAAAATCTGGAGAAAGAACCAGTGGCTGCCTGATGTAATGTGACATATTGGTAGAGGTCCGTGAATATCGCAAGACGCGATATCGCGAAATAACGTGAAATAACACGAAATAAGGCAAAATTGGTAAATAAAAACGAAATTTCACATTTTTGTGATTCTAGGAGGATTAGCGAAAAAATCGCATCTAATGAGTCATAATTTATTAAAGCCTAAGCCTTCATTGTTTAACGCTGCCAAAGTTCATTTGATCTATTTCATTACGATTCCAACATTAATTGGCTCGTTTAGTCTCGCACATAACGAATCCGCGTAATATCGTGCAACGTAGTGATTTCTCCGCCAGAATTTGCCGTTAAATTTATCACAGCCTCTCTCTTTGATTCCCATGTATCAATTCTGAAATATTTAGAATGAGGCACTTCCTCACCTGAAGAATTAGATATTATGAATTAAAAATGTGTGGAAAGAAATTTAACACGGCCGCGGAAGAGCGGAAATACAAGCTCATGCACCCAGTACGCGGCAATGCTGAGCAATAATACGGGTTACTCACCGCGACGCATTAGACAGTGTTGGATAACTTGTAGGAAAACCTTGAGTGTGGATCTAATATAACAATTTTGTTGACTTAAACATGGCCGCTGGCTGGGACCGGGCCGCCGTTCACTGCACGGCCCACAGCGTGTCAGAGAGCTGTCTTGTCTGAAAGCGGGCTGAATTTCACGGCGTCGTGACGTGAACGGCCGCCGGCAAAAACTCGTTTCAAGAAGAGGCCTCAATGTAGCACTGCCTGTATTTCACGCCGTAGACAGCGCACCGCCCGGCCGGATTGAAATGGGTGCCATGGTGACCACGGCGGCCGTCAACAGCGCCGTGCCGTCAACTGCACAATTCGATTCATTTCAAGACATCTACAGACACGTATGATTATTTGAAAGCACGAAGCACTAGCAGTTGGGGGAAGGTAAGGAAGGAACAGAAAGGATAGGAGGAGAGGGGGTTCTCCTTAGGGGACAGATGTTTGGATATTCGGCTCTGCACTGAGATATAATGCAAAAAAAATCATTTCGACATTGGCAAAATATAATATCTAATTCTTTAGGTGAGAAAGCGCCTCATTCTAGATGTTTCAGGATCGATAAATGGGAAATAATTTTTCAAGTTTCTTTGAATCCGATTATGTTTTGTTATGTATGCTTCTTTCACTGCCATTCCTGACTGATTAGCAACAGCTGTAATCAAAACTAAGCGATTTTGTTGTATCTAACTGCTGTCCTACCTTCCCTCAACACCTAGGTGAGGGGTATCGAAAAGGAACCCACAATATAAAACATTTCGGCCAATTTGTAAGTTATACAGTACTATGGTTATACCGCAGCTACCAAGCACTCAGTTTGAAAACAACATCGTGATAGGTTGTGTTTTGCAGTTGGACCGTTTTTTTATCATAGTTCCAGCTTTAAATATCAAATGAATGATAGGAATTTTAAAATGCCAAAAACTAGTGATACTGTTCATACCAGGGCAAGTGAATTCAGCTGAGAAGGATTTTATGTGAAAGACAGAGTGTTACTGAGCAAAGTTTGCGATAAAAGATTTGAATTTGAAAGATGTGACACTTAGAAGCACATAAGTAGCGATACGTATACATAAACGTGCGAAAGAAAGGGGACCCGCAAAACGACAGCTATCATTCGAATACACAATCAATCAGTCAAAGAAAGCAAACGAGGAGCTTGTTGTTGCTACTACAGAAGCATTTTTAAAGGCTTTATTTAGTGTAGAGAAACTTTACAATCCAAAAATTCTGGAATGGCTCTGGAAGTACAAATGAGGTAGTGGGAATTTACAGTTTGCCGATCGTATTCACCAAGACTACAAACTTGAACCATTCACATACCTTGAACCAATATAAGTTGAACCATTACTTTCATTTAGTTTTATCAGAAATTTTGTACAATCGAAATTTTGTTCAATGTAATGTAAAATGCTTAATAAAAGTATAAGTATTCATGAGACGTGTACCATAAAATAATAAAACGCCTATAAAAATGGGAAAATTGTAGCATTATAATAACACCGCCAAGATTTCCTATAACACCAAAACCACATGGTTTTAAAACGAATTTTAGCCAAAAATAAAACCACTTTCACAGACCTCTACATATTTGTCAATCATGCATTCTTTAACAACGTGTTATTTAAACTTCTTTACTTGGCAAATAAAATTATGGATATGATCCTAAGTTTTTTTTAAAGAGATTTCCTGCTAATTTACACCTTTAGTGACATTATTTTCATTCACTTAATATGGTTGTTCATTTAAATTTTCCATTAATTCAGATAATGAGAGTTCATCCTTGGATCCATGTATCGAGAACTGATGGGGGAGAATTGGAACAGTCCCGAGACCCAAAAAAATTTAAGAACCGACTCATCCTTAATTTACATCATTTCATTAAGCCAAAGCGTCATTTTTTTAAATAAAAAATATTATGACATGTTTTATTGAATTTCTAACCTGCAACTTTCACATTAAAGCAATTCATCCATCTAAAGCCACATTCAACTGGGAACTAAACTCAAAAGTGATTCTTCCTCAGTATGTATTCCAAAAGATCTTTCTTGCCTCTTCTTTCATTTTCTAATGCCATGCACGTATGTGAGGAGGCCGTATGTAGAAACAAAATAGCCCTTACTGGCTCCTTACTCATTAGATAAGCCTTGTAAGCCATTCTACCATGAAATCAGCAGTAATTTATGTTATTTTTGCAAACCAAACAGTGATGACCAATGTTGTTTACATTCCCAATCTAAACTAGTACCTTTAGGCCTAGGATAGAAAAGTTTTCAGAGAATAGCTCATGGTTTGTGTACTGCTGGAATTTTGGGGGAAAAAATAGGTCTCTCTTGCTGTCTGAATCCACAATTACAAGTGTCCACAATTTAAAAGGGTAAGTTCAATAAGACTTTATGTAGTGCTTTAGTGTGTCTGCTTATATGTACATATTTGCTATTTGGAGGGAGGTTTGACTGTATACACTTTAAAAATACTTGGAAGTGAACAAGTAAGACTGACTGGTACAAACTAAAATAGGAGTTAAAGGCACAATTCTAGGGTTATAAATCAGAATAAAAATGTGTGATCTAAAACCACGAAATCAAGCAGTCTATATGTTACCTTGAGACTCAGAGATATCTTGATCTAATTTTTTGCGGATGTCCATTATTTAATACAGAATCAATTTTGTTCAGTAATAGAAAACAAAAGAATAAGAAGCATTAATATCTTAAAAAGTTATAATAAGACAAATTTTATGAGAAATCGGAATAGAAAATTAAGGCATATTTAATTTTATTGAGTATTTTCATATTGAAATGCATTTCTGAATATAGCAAATACAAGTTTAAACTTGCATGCTATTCTTAAAAGCCTTTAATAAACAAGACAATGATAAAAAAGCATTTGCTTAGGATAATTCTTGCAATGCAAAAGATATAGGAAACCCATATGGGTAAAACAATTAGTCCCAATCCAGAAAATTCACAAACAACTTTAAGCAGCCATGATATAATATGCCTTCAAACGAAAGGCTTCAGCACATTATACATCTAAGTTGATAATATGTACGTTAAGGAGGATATGATAATTTAAATTCATAAGGAAAACTACAACCAGACAAATAATAGGAATATATGCCCTCTTTAATTTACACTAAACAGATCATTTATGTCTCCAACTTTAGTTTCTGAGTCTTTAAATCTGTCACTGCCTAAAATATAAGCTACATTTAGACATGCCTCGTGAAAACATTTATATTATTTCATAAAGCTTCATTCACAAGTATTAAAGACTGCTGATCATAAGCTGATTGGGCAAGAGGAAAACTAACATTTATGACCATAAATTTATGTAGATGATCAAGAATTCAGCAGCATTAATCAGACCTTGAGCTTATCCAACATATACAAAACTAGCTGCTCATTGGATCTATGGTTTATATAAAAAATTGCTATGGTTTCATCAGAGCCACCCGTGGAAAAAACAGAGAATTCTACACTCAAAAAAAGCTTAATAATGACACAATTACAATAATCATGGATATTCTGCATCAGGATGTAAATCTAAGGTTAAAAAGTTATAACATATAATGTTAAAACCTGAATACTCACCCTTGGATGTTGAAACTGATCGCACAAGAAGTGAAGAACAACGCAGAGCTAGCTCTAAAGCATCAAGCCAACACTTTCCTGCAGCCAAAGAAGGGGCTCGGAAGATGAGATACGCTGTAGGCAGTGGTTGCACAACAGCACCTATTCAGAACCAATGGGTCAGATGTAATGCTCCTTCGATCACCTCATGCATATACAGAATAAAATGCCCTAACAACAGGCACGCAGCCAAAGGGAGAAGTCTTCAGTCCCCCCTGAAATTCTTTACTAATATCTATTCCTTTCTGAGCCTCCATTTTTTTATATATTTACACTTCATATTGTCTGCCAATTACCAAAAATGAATTTAAATTCCAGTATGATGCAAAAAAAATATACAGATGATATAATTAAATATATGGTTTTCTGATGCAAGTGATTTTGCACAAAATATAAGAATAGGCAACCAATATACCATCAAAGCACACCCTGAAGCAAATAAATTTCTGGCTACATGCCAGCCTAACAGTGCTAAATGCCCTAATAGCACTGAAGGCTTGAATACAATCAACAAGAATGTACTAAGAGACCTATAAACCTAAAATTTGCCGGCCTCGGTGGCGGCGGGGTAAAGTCCTCGCCTGCCAATCCGAAGGTCGCGGGTTCGAGTCCCACCTGGGTAAGTTACCCTTATCCAGGGCATGGATGTTTGTGATTGTTAAATGTTATCAACCCCGATATAAAGGCCGAACAGTGCTGTTTTCGGTGGTGTGTGAAATAAATTTTAAAAAATTTAAAAAAATGCAAAAATAGAAACTTCAAGCAGTATAGGGATAGATAACAACAAAAATTATAAGTATTAAAATATTTGCAGTATCCATTCTAGTTTCTAGAGGCTTAGTTTTTCCCTTTGAATGTTCATGGCACCAATCACACAATGATTGTGATTCAGCTAAAAGAGCATAAATCAGACTCTGTTTTAAGTTTAGGTATTTAGCCAAGAGAAACCCTAATAAAACATGCAATCCCTAAGATTTTCCCTCTCCCTTAAAATTGCCCGATGCTGATGGGATATTACCAGAAGATGAATGTTTCCAAAATAAGTATGTTGCAGGCATTCAATGGATATCTCATCAATTCATGGCTGACAAATAAAAATCTTAACACTTCCATTGGTATTAGCTAATGACCACCGAAATAGCTATAAAAATTTCTTCAACAACATAACTAATTTGATCTTGGGACACATTTACTCAAGGTTAAACTACTACAACTACCATTGAACTGAAAATAATTTTACAAAAAACATTAAGTTAAATCGGTTATTTTATGTTCAATTTGGATATCTGACAAGGATGAGTCAGCAACTGAATTCGATTATAGCCAATTTAAAGACAAAAACTAGAGCACTTTTTCAAAACTTGCACTGACAGGATTGTGCATAGTTAGATAATATGATATTTCATCGGCAACATATTTACCGATAGCTTCCTTTTCAGGACCACGAGGAGCCCATATAGACTGCTCCAAGGGATGAAATAGTTTAAAGCAGAAACCATCTTTCTTGGAAGGTCGTTCCATTACTTGACAAGCATTTAAAAGGACAGTGCCAACCCAGTGGTTACTCTGTAAACAAAACAAACATGTAAGCATACTCAGTTCTTTCTAACACATGAAATTATGACTATTGGGCAAAATACCACTAAAAATATAATATCAACTATTTCCACCAACACTAAATAGGAAAGATATATTCAGTGAACTGATATCCAAGAATTACAATATGTAAATAAGAAAAATTCTTAAAGGCTCTTCATGACCCACCTTTGTTTTGGGACTCTTGTAGAGCAATAGAAGGCCAGGTTTCAATACACACCATAACTTAGTCCAGCCTTTCAGTTTACCTCGGATCTGTAAAGGCAACAAGCATAAAATCAATAAATGGACAATTCCACTCTAAATATATCTCACTCCCAACAAACTTTCTAAGCAAGGAAGTCAAAATTTAGTTCCCAAAAATATGTCCCATTTTTATGAACACATTTTTTTAAATAAACAGTACAGACTTAATCCCTCAAACAGTGAAAATGATTGAGGAATGACTAAGGATTATTGAAAGTTTGTAATCCAGGTAAGTCATCTCAGTTTTGCAACTATGCTCATACCATTAGAAACATTAGCTTAAAAGTTAAACTTGGGGCAAAATAGAATTGAGATAGGCATACAAATAATTACAATTCTCAGTGGATGTGAACCTATAATCCAGAGATTATGGGGTAAAGACATAAGACCTAACAGCCACTTCAAGATTTTGCTGTTTGCAAAATGTCTTTAGCAGCTTACTATCAGTCCACATTTCATTAAGAAAAATTAGAAGAATTTTATCATTTCCAAACGAAACATACAATATGGATGAAGAAACCATGTTTTGCCCCCAAATTATCTAAATAACTGACTTTAGAATATATCTGAGCCTAAGTAAACAAAATATTTTTTTCAAACTCTCATAAAACCAAATAAATTCAAAGCACCAATCCAAAATAATGAGAAGGTTAAATAAGGAAATAATCATACCTTAAGCCAGTCTGCAAGAACTACAACAGATGGATCTTTCAAGGAAGAAAGAAGCTCATTGGCGACACGCTTCTTCTCCCGGCGGTAGTTTTTCCTTTGAGCCTTATAAGACTCCTTACGGGTCAAGCCACCATTATTATTGTTATTATTATTGCTAGCACCTGAGGCACTACATGGAGACACTGGACTTCCAACTGCTGAAGCACCCATGGTGGGGGTAGTTGCAAAGGTACTTGCATCTGCTCCAGGAGGATGGAGCTGCAACAAATGATTTGGATGAGTAAAATTAGAGGAGTCCAGCAAAATTATTATGATACATCAAAATCACCTCATCATTATTAATGAGGTTAATCATTATATATTCTTATTTTATGACTCATTATTGTGATTATAAAAAATTTCCAATTTGCACCATAAAACGAAATATACAGAGCGGAGTCTAGATGAATTATTAAAATGCATCACTATATCAATAAACGGACAATTCTACTTAAAATATATGTAAATGAGGTTATATCAGAGAAGATCAACACAAAGACAATGAATATAAAAATTAATGAATTAAATCTTTGATAAGGTTTTTGTAGAGCACAATAAGAGTAATTTCCTTCCAAAATAGCAACTGCTTCATCAGGTAGACATATAAATATAAATTTCATATGCAGCAGGGGTCATTAAACGTTAGCTCCATCTACTTAAGCATACAAATTTATAAAAAATCTGAATAAACATGAAGGGTAATACTATGAGGACACTAAATAAAAGTAATACCTTGTCAGGTGACGGAAAATCATTCAATTTGGAAGTATCCAACCAACTGGTGGCACCTTGAAAAAGATGACAATGAATTAGAATATAAAAAATGGGTAATATTATACGGAACAGGCTTAAAATTATTTATCAGAACTTTCTAAACAATATTTATCAGATGTATTTTTAAAATTCCATAAGACAAAAAAATAGCAGCTTTGTGGGGCCAATTGTATAGAGTTAAATAAGTGACATGGACAGCACAGTATTTAGTTTAATACCAATCAAAGATTGCTATCAAAGGAATTAGCTTAGCTTGCGGTTAACCTTCAAGACAAAGACCTACTCAACTTTTATGACAAAATTAACCCAAAGTTTAAATTTTAAATATCTACAAACTATTCTGCATTTCATATTACTTATTTATTCATTGCACAAGACACACAAAACGATTGCAACCCCATTAATTATGGTCAATAAATCCTTTTATAACTTTCTTAGAACCACTTGACAGCTTTGCATTTGAACAATGCAAACGAGAATTAAAGAAATAACTGCCATAGGTAGCACATCAAGAAGAGTAAAATATGGATTTCACTTTTACTCCATAACTATATCACTGGCTTTACATAATATTTTATTCAAAAATCAGTATGGATATAAAATTTGCAAAACAGGCCTACGATCAATGTAAGACTCCAATGAATGATAAGCGATAAGTAAAAGCATTCATCTTCAAAGGATTTGCTAAGGTATCAACGATCTGATGTATAATAGTACTACTTTTCTTGGGTATTTATAATGATAAGGAAGGTTTGTCATTTCTCACTGATTGCCACAAGATGCTGTTAAATGGTTACGATGGAAATCTACCACTCAAGAATTTTTTACCACTAAATAGCTCTCGCTCTTTAAGTTTTACGTAATGTAAAATATGAAATACAGGTGCAAGATATTATTTTAAATGTATTTTAAAGAAATATGATGGCAGTTATAATCCACACATGGCACTGAGATTGTAACAACAACAACTTTGTAACCTACAAATCTGATAAAAACAATTTTTAAAATTAATGGCAGAAGCGAATCAGCATCCTTTCACAAAGTTCAATAGGGGGAATAATTATGCAGTAAAAACTATGTTCTGTGAACCCCTTTTATAATTATCTATTGTATACCTAAGGCAATTATACTGTAAATGAAATTAGAGTCAAAGAAATATTAATAGGGACGAATGAAAGTCAAATAAAAAAAAGTAGGAAACCTCTGGAAAACAAATCAACAATTTACAATGCATTCTCTTGCAAAATACTTAATTCATTATGAAGTCAATTTTGCTAGCAAGAACTAGATTAAGAATTTAAAAAATAAATTTCTGGAAGTTATTTTTTTATAAAAAAGCTGTAATTGATGGGAATATGTGTAGCGTTAAAGTTGGCAACATGAGGATTGACACTAAGATAAAAGAGATGAAACTAACAGAAATTAGGAATGAAAAATATGTACACAATTCAGAGCTGAGAGGGATACAAACACGACACAGATTTTCCTAAAGCACGATGATACAAGCAGGAAGCGGATTTTAATGAAGTGAGAAGGATAGCACTAAAAATGGGCTGTAGCAGGCCATCATTAAAGTAGATAATGCTGCTTATGCGAGTTTGATGCTGGATGATAATACACCTTTATAACAGGATGTAGATAGACACCACAAAAGATTAGGATGAAATTTCACAAGAATACAAACACATGTTTTCAGGTTTTGAAGAGACAAGAAAAAGTAGTTATGACCGTACAAACCCAGCATTAATGAGGAGGTAATCTATTATGAATGATATGATTCTGCCTTGATTTCCATATTAAGAAAGAAACATTAAAAATGAATGGGAAAATATGAGGAATGGAGAATGTGTAACAAGAAAGCAGAATTCACTCATAGTGTTAGTTAGATAGTTTCACCAACTAAATTCTTCAATATGATAAAGCCCAAGGATTAGATTTTTTTGATTAGTGCCTGCATGGGGCTTTTCTTTAATCAATGAAATTTCTTCATTGATGTATTTCATGAAAAGGAAGTGGCCTCTGCATGGAAGACCTCATTGTATCAAAATACAGTTATTTTCAAAATACAGTTATTTTGAGTCATGGAGAGTATTAGGACTAAAGTGAGGCCGTATTTCCACAAAAAAATTTAACTTATACAAGTACATCTGGACTGAAGGAAGTAAGAAGCATAGTCTGGCTATTATTGCTCATAGTGCATATTTTAAATGACTAGCTGTACACAAATATTTATTTCATGACGTGAATGAGCAAACATAGATGCAATAGCCATAAGAAGCCATGCAGTACTAGTTAGGTGGGGTTGTATGTTCCAAGAGGAGTATTAAGTGTGCTCCTCTGGTTTTATACAACCCAACACAACTACTGTTGGTTTTTCAAGGCTAAAGCATCCGTCTCTTCAAAATAGATACCCTTTTTCCAAAAATTGCTGAATCCATAAATGTAAATTGTCAACATGTGTCAGACAACGACGAAAGATATTGCATTAATTCAGCTCCCTTGGGTTTATGGAACCCCAACCATTTAATATTTCTTGGTTTCTCATGGCTATCAGCATTGCCAACCGGGTGCAAGCTCCTTCAAATTAAAATTTGCATAGCAGATTTTTTTGGAATAGCCCCTTTTCACTTCAACTGAAAATGCATTAAAATTCTGAGAAAAAAAAACATTTTTCTAATACGTATTTTAACCATACAACGAATTATTTTATGATTCCATCTGAGAAGAAATAAAATTCTTTCCAGCGATGAATGTCTGATGAAATTAATTGCTTCATACGTTTTTTCCATCACAAACCATTAACGATCAACGTACTACGGCACATTTCCCAATAAAATGACGACTTTGCTCATTCTTAAGACAGACAATTTCGGTAGCCAAGAAAAAACAATTTTTAATTTAAACATGTGCGGACACGGAGGGGTTAGATCACTACTAAGGTGCACCACGTGGATGACACGGAACACATTAATCACTACAGGAGGTAGCCACCACGTGGCGACGGATGCGGCGCCTATACCTAACGTATAACGCTCGGTCATGACCTGATTCGCATCCTACGTCACGAGCAAAGTGGCCGATCCTAATTACAATGTAGCTGAAGAATGCCTGACTTCCTTGTATGAACCATCGGTGCAATCGCGATATGGCCCGGCATCGTGCAATTGACCATGACCAACGCAAAATACGCACCAATTCATTCGTTCTATTTCATTCATTTCGCTGGAAAAATTCTGAATCGAATTCCTCTAATCGAAGATAAGTCGCGCGGAATAACATCGCCAGCACAATAAATACGCCAACAATGCGTCCACGGAGAATATGGCACACCGCTCCTTTCCGACTACTCCGACTTTTTGCTGACATTTCACGCGTACAACTTTGGAAACCGTATCCATGCACTTACTCTAAGGACAGGTCTATGGCTTCCCGAAATAGCACATGGCGGACTTCCACATTTTCTGCATGCCTAAAACACGCTGCACACTTTCCTTAAAGGCCAAACGATCGACAATGTAGGTCGAATTTGGTCTCCGAGTACAACAAAATCAATTTGACTACAATTGATCCATTTCACTTAGAAAGCAAGGGGTTTCACGGATTCTTTTTTTAAAAACTGACCCTTAACCAGATTAGCGAAAGGCTCGATTCCCCCAAAACCTATGTCGATAATCTGATGAACTTACAAGGTGATAATTAATCGTATGTCATACATTGAAATGTTGACGCGAAGGAAATACAAAAAACCAGATATAACCAATTGTTTGGGCAGCTAGGAAATGACTGTTAGGACCAAAGTCGTACAAAAGCACTCGCAGACTGATCTATTTGTTTAAATAACCTTCTGTTAGAATACGACGCTAGAATCCTCTCTAGCATTACTTTTACGTATTAAATTTCGGTTCACTTCAGAAATAAAACTCTAGCAGTTAGTCCAACGAGTTAACATTTTATATTCACTTATTCACATTCTTTTTACCCACAATTCAATGAAGCAAACAAAAGACATACAAAAATCATTCTATAGGGCGGGATTAACTCAAACAAATTAGGAACAACACCTTCAATACGTGAAGTCGCTGAAAACAACAAAAAATTAGCTAAAAATGTTACTCCTACACAGCTAGGCATTAACTTGATAATGTTTACATTTATTCAGGCCGAAGAAATTTCAATGCATTTTAACCGATCAACGTATATTGTTGACGACGACTGTTACACAAATTTATAAGGAAAGATAATAATAAATGGCAGTGGATCAACTATGCTCATTGGCACGAAACCGATAAAGTGATGAGGATGACAGGGAAAATTTTATTTGAGAGAAAAACCTGCACTGTCCGCAGTAAGCTACTAGAAAACAAAAATAATGACATTTTGCGCCACATGAGAGCTTAAAGGACAAACTTAAAGCCCCTGTCTGCCTCCTTTGGCACTTAAAAAGAGATCAAGATTCCACTGAGGCTCCAATGATAGGAGTATACGAATCTGGGAAATAGCGGAAGGGAGAACTTACTAAACCAAGCGCTCCACACCAACATGACTAGAATAGAATTTCGTAAAGTGTTTTCAAGCCATGGCTGGGACCGCAATAAATACATTTTTTTAAACTAGTCTACCCTCAAAGCAACTGGAGAATAGCCAGTGTTTTCGCCTAGCGAGACGAAACCTCGTCTCTCGACCAAGATGAATATCGTCCTTTAAGCTGTGCGGTGATCCCCTACAACTATGGTCCTGAGATAAGAGTATCACGAATCAGAAAATATCTTGTGCAATATTAAAAATAAATGATCGGATTTTTGTTTTCAGTAATTTTCGATAGCTTTAAAGATCATCTTCAGATACTTAGGTCCAAATACCAGCAAAATACATTGCAATATTTTTTTAAACGAAATGTTCGCATAAATTAAACGTTACGGAAGATAACCGAGCTTTATCACAATTTCCTCGTTACTTTCATGATACCGATACCTAAGACCGAGGATTATTACTATGTAATGCCCTTGTTACGTTCAGGAGGGGATTAAGTTCGTTGATTCGCTCAGGAAGGTTCACTTCTTTCAAGGGCGATGCGCTTAAGGGTATGCAGAACATCCCAACAGAAACATCTCTTGTGGATCTCCCTTAGAAAATGGATCAACATGAAACGTACATGCATCACGCATTGAGAGTTGAAACAAATATCCATTAAATGGTGATTACTATCTTCCTATTTTCTAGGGAAAACTCATGATTTCTGTAAATTATTCCGCCGGACAAATAATCCTAAAAATGTGAGTTTGCAAACTAATTCAAATGTACTAATACCAGAAAATTCTGGAAATATTGAAGCCACGTGGAGCCGTAGCAACGATGAGAGACATGAAGTCACTTGAATAGAGAGCGTTTTCACCAAGAAGGTTGATTTGTGTTTTAAATGATTGAATCATTAACAATTTACTCTCTGTAAATTAAAATACCTTGGATACAAATCTTCGTTATTAATGAAATAAAATTCTTCGCGGAAATCCCCGGTAAGAATGGGGCGGTATCCCGACACTGGTTACCCTTATGTATAATGCAGGGGGCAATGACCCAACGTGGTCCACTAACTAAGGATATCAACACGCTCGGCACTAAATTGGATTAAGTCCAGGGAAAGTTGGAACTTAAATGAAGCGGAAGGAATTCACGGTTATCTGTATTCAGAAGAGAGCATAATTCGTCGTATTTTCATCAGAATACAAGGCGTGTTGGCCAAGATAAAAGATTAGGGGAGAGCGTTGGGAGGCTCACGATCCCTAGCGCAGACTGGCGGCCCGCACCGATAAATCCAACAGCAGAGCATACAGCCACCGTCGCAGTAACTTCCCGAGTCCATGAACCGAAGGTACCACCACAACTTTTCAATACGGTAGTTTCCTTCGTCAAAGAAAACGAAAGGTATTGATTGCGATTCGTTACCACCATTAGAGTATTCATAATAGACAAATTATGTATTTGGTTTTAGAAATACCAGCTTAGACGAATGGCAATGGTCAATTTTATCCTCATTTGATAAAAGGCCAGATTGGCGCCCATGCGATGCCACTCCACGTAACGCCACAGGGATCTAGATGCTATACGAGTAGTCAGGAGTTTTAGATCATTTGAGATTACCAATGCATGCCTGAGGCACAGAGCTCAGGGAAACATCTCTTAATAATCACCTATTAAAACTGCCTATGGTCGGGAAGTTTCCTATAGGGTATTATAATCCTTATTTAAGCCAAGCGCTACCTGCTAGCAACCTGCATCGTAGCGGCTCTCAAAGCCTCGCACCATGGTGGCCTTACACGGCGGCAGCCGGAACCGGAATGACGTCACACGGGCTTTTCCCAGCATTCGTACTTAGCCGTCGCGTTTTCGCGCGCTTGAAAATGTTCACTTTTAATTTAATCGCGAAAAATAGATATCGTCATATAAAAATCTAAAAGCGTGAAATGAGTATTCCAGGAGTAATAATCTTTCGATTTAGGCATTAAAAATAATAGGAAACCACCCTGTTGAATGAAAAAAGTCAATCCAAAACCTACAGTAGAAGAATAAGCTTCGACAAAAATAATACCTCAAGAATACTCAGCCACCGATGCTTTTGGAGGAATGATGAGGGAAGAAGACCTTAAAGCATGCTGCATCTGTTCACTAAAGGCAGAATATATTTTATCTCGAATTCAGTAGAATTGTCACCAGAGCAAGCGGTCTATTCTTACGTCAACAATAAAGCATAATATGCCTTTTGTTACGATAACACGTATCGAATAAGCCTACAAAGAAAGAAGGATTTCTCCAAGCAAACGGAAAACTTGGCATATACGTGTTTAGGATTTTTTCAACTGTGTTAAAAAAGAGCTCATATGCGACCCTCTCCCCTACGTATTTAGTATCTCATATGAATGATTATGGGGGCATACACCCCCAGAGTTAGCATATTAGAGAGTACACAAGGTGGCTGCGCAGTAACCAAAATCTGGGGTCAACATTGTAAACCCAAGCCACATTATTTTAATGGGAAATGGGAAAATATAGCAAATGAAATACTTATAAAGAGATTGTACTCAAATACTGGTACTTCTAGTTCTACGTACATTAAATGGAAAGAAAGTCTTCAATCGAAATAAACACTTTGGATGCAGGTGCTATCGACGATAAACAGCCAATCAGGACCATAAAACTAATCACGTGACCTCAGAGTGAGCCATTTCAACGTTGGTTGCATGTGCTTGAAGCCGAAAATCGCTCTTGTTGACATTTACTTCGTGCTCACACCGTAAGAAGTTCCTCGAACAAGAAACACAAGAAGCCCCAAGCAGGAAATACTGCCAGTCAAATCGTATCAAATATGATTTCGGGCAAAATCCAACTCATTGTCAGTGAAGAATTTTAAAAGTGGTTGATCGAGAATAATGAAAACAATAGGATCGAAAATAATAAATCTTTTACAAAACAGAAAACGTCAAGTATAACATTGAAGCACCTGAGCCGGATCAGAAAAAGAAGGAAAAACTACAGCAAAGTAAAGCGACTGTGTTAACATTTTTTTTCAAGTTTACGAAACAACGGAATCCTGTGAAGGCTAGCGATCGTTTGCTATTGGTCGCAATCCTTAATCCCTATTTAACAGTTTTTGACTGTTCCACACGAGAGGAATTCAATGGTGACGAAGCCTTATAAGAGCTTTCAAGACAGCTTTTGCGGTGTCATGACGTTTCAATGACGTCATGTACATTCAAGAGGTCCTGATCAATGATTCTTGAATGGAATTTCGCGCAGAAAGGTGGGTGAGAAGGGCTTCCTCCTCGCTTGCGACCCCAACCGCCGCATTCAACTCAAGGTAGGCTTTCGATGCTAATTATGGGCTTATTGAATTTTTTTTCGCCAAGGTTTCAAATCAATTTATTATATACGACGCGTGACAAAGAGGCAACGTAATAGAAGCAGTGAAACGGGGGATAATTCCTCTAGATATTTCGTATTCGAACGGAAATGACCGCGGTGCCAAAAACGTTCGAAAATGTTCGTCCGTGATCCTTTAGACCAAGGCCAGTTGGTCCTTGACCGGAGGAGAGGGTCTAGAACTCTGGTGCAGCGGTGGGATAACACAAAAGAATCACGTAAGCAAAAACCAAAGAAGTGTAACAGAAGATCTTGTCCTCAAGAAAATAACACGGATTTATGAGGTTGGGCCGCCATAGTGGAGAGGAATGTTTTCGGGCTGTTTTCTAAGAAGAAAACACGAACATGATTACAATTGTACATAATTTAGTTTCTTTTCAATATCCGCCCCATTTCAGTAGAGTAAAAATATGAATATCGGAGAAACAGCTGTATAAATAAAATACAACTAACTGGCAAGATAAATATCCTACGCATAACACGGGATATTGAGTTCACAGAGCATTTAACCTACCTAAAAGAATACATCTATGTAGTTTTATAATGCATGAAAGAAATCTGCATTTACATATCTTACACCGGCCTTGAAAATATTCCAATAAAAGTTTTGATACAAGTAACTGTAGACAGATGGTAGAGATAGTCTTCACAATAGTCAGGCTCAAGGTTATCTCTTCACTTATTACCCTACCTACCTTTACACACCTACCTTTAGACACCTACCCTTGATAGGAATGTGCAATTTGAGTTTCTGAGGCCCAGAAATCCATTTCAAAACTTTTAGATAATAGGAAGGATTACAAATATCTATTTTAAAGTGATTTTTATGTTGTTCCATCATGTAGACTGCCATTTATCTGGTTCCAACCATTTGGCCTATCCATCATGCAGGGAGCTATTACAATCAATCTCACTGCTACAGATGTAGGGACCTTGGCAATGTGCTAGTCTTTCGACTGGGACAAGGATTTTGAACAACAAAAATTTGAGGCTACAGAATTAGCGAAGAACAATGACACCTTAAATGTATCATATTGCATTTCCATCTCTCTTATTCAACCCAAACAGTCACCAGCAATTCATATCACATTTTCAAAGAAAAATGAAAACTGTCATTTAATTACATTTTAAATAAGTTTGACTCCCTGCACCTACACAACAACTAGGGACCATGAAAAACTACATACTCCCCAAGAATGCTACAGATTTGGCTATGTCCATCTGAGACATTACTAGGTCCTCTCTTTGAAGAATTTGTCACTCAATGTGCTTCAAGCAACATGGACAAGTAGATAAACGTATGCTCAAACAAAATTCATTCAGATACCACCAATTCTTACGAATACAATTTAAAATGTACACTCAAACAGTCTAAAAATCATTTGAAATAACAAATCTAATTATCTACTTTATATAGGTCAAAGATACACTTGGCTACTTTCAAACTTAACCCCACTAACCATGGACAATCAGGACTACTGGCTGATATCATCAATGCTCATAATATAGCATTGTTACTAAAGAAGTGCTAAAAGAAGCATTCAAGAAAAGGTAGAAAATTACACCGCACTACAATTGCATGAGTGAAGAGGGTTAACATGTTAAGGAGAAAATAGTACTACTCGATACATAGTGTCCATACCATTTGCAATTCAAAGGGTGCTGCTTGCCATTACATGCACAAAAAAGAATGTATAGAATAGGGCAGGCAGAGAGAACAGAAAAAGTGTGCCCAAGATTCAATTTAAAAAAGGTGAATTGTAAGAAGATGATTTCTGAATGCTTACCTTTCACTACGTAAGTAGATTTACTGAAGTAATGAAATTGTCTAATGTTATCATAACTAACAGAATATGCTCAAGGCTCTACACATATTTCCAGACATTAGAAAAATAATACACTATATATTTATCACAAGGCAGTCAATACATAAAATACACATGAATATTTCCTAAAGTATCGTAAAAATTACTAAAATTATTGACTCGGGGAGAAAAACTCTCACTGCAAAAATTTGGAAAAGAGAAAAACTCTCCAATCTCAATTATACATATATTCATCCCCAAAACAATGTACAATCAATGAAGTCTGTGACTATATCTCCAATCAACTTAATCCCCTATTTTGAAGAGCAATGACCCAACTAAACTAATGACATAAAAATTAATACATAATAATTAAATTATTTAGATGAGACAAGAAAATAACTAATTCTTGTGAAAATAATTCTTAAAAGAATAAAATATTTATAAAACTCCTGAAAATAACCAAAATCTGAATATAAACTACCATGCCAACTAATGAAATCTATTATAATTAAACCTCAAAGAATTTCTATAGAAGACTGATTTTAATTCTGGCATTACACCTAATGTATGTAAAAGTAGTAATTTTCAATAGGATCATTACAACCTAGTAATTCACTTCAGAAAATTCTAATACATAAATGCAGCATAACAGATCTCCACAGCTACTTAGTAAAAATATAATTATGTTTATCACACTAATGTATGCTCTCTAATCATCATCAGAAACCTATTGTACAAAGTTATAACTATAACATTACGTCAACAACCCAGCACCAAAATCGTTTTCTAATAATGATAATTTTTTCACTACATAGGATCCTATGGAGCATTTCAAGTCAAAAACACATTAATGATAAAATAACTGTCTTTAATACAAAAATCTCCCATTTCAAATATATAAAAATGAGGATCTGTTTATATTTTCCAGTCAGAACTCACTGGGCGAAACTGGACTGTAGTTGATGGACTCATTGGAGCCTTGGCAGGAAGGCAGCTTTGGCAGAAGTACATGAAGGCTGGTTCTTCGTGATTTTTTGTCATCTGCTCCAAGAAGAAAATGTGAACATCCCACCAAAAAGTAGAGTTCCCCAAGGTCATCAAAAATAAAAGCATAGTTTATCCCGATTTATTATTGATAATTTCTACAAGAAATAATTCTAGACCATTAAAAATAATAATCAGTCTATTACACCTATTAAAAGATGAATCTTGATAGTATGCCCAAAATTATCCTCTCATAAATGCTATCATGATTTTTTTGCCATATTACTAAACTAATCGGAAAAAAACTACAGCATGGAGGCACATTTTAAAAATGACTCTGCTAAATTTGACTCAAAAAAGTTGCAAGAAAAAATGTGAAAATTGCCACCAAAGAATTTATCAATCACAAAGTCGTCAAATTAATGGAGTCACAATTTTATGCATAAATGATATTACATATACACTCTCTCCTAAAAGAATAGCTTAATAATTTAGATCTTAATTATCTAACTTGAAATCATATACTCTGTCTTTACTCTTTAAATTTCTTTTTACTCTTTAAATTTCTCATAAACTTTGTTCATTACGCTTTAAATTTCGAATAACAAAGAAGATAGTACGGTAACCCAACCATACCAATAAGGAGATTACATGGAACTGTGAAGTTAGTCCTTAAGATCAACTTATTTCCAAATTACCGATAATATCTACATACCACAAATGGTGAGACAAATATTTGACAAGATAATTCGAAGCAGCATCACACAATGACCTTAGGTCATTACCATCTTGAAAAATATGTAGCCTCCTCAGAATAAGTAACTCATACATACAGACATTAGTCCTCCATTTATAGTATTCTTTGTTCACCAAAACTCATACTATCAAGATTCATCAACTCTCATTATATTTCATGGTGTACAGAGCCTTCAAAAATAATAATATAGCGAATGATATTACTTATCTTGATTATGAAAAAATAGATTCATGGGATAAAGGTATCTTTATCCAGTTGCCATGACCAAGATAAACCCCTGGTGGCTTTTAAAAACCATGGGTTGCTTTTTGATTCGAAAATCATTGAGGATACCCCACTCTGGGGCATATCATAAATGCCTAAACTTACATTTTCATATATCACATTCAATCACACTCCTACTGAATAATACCTAATAAGAAAAGTTAACTATCCCCTACCGGCATAACACCATCATGAAGAATTTTAGGTAATTGAATTATCAACCAAAAAAAAATTCAAATTAAGAAGAACATTATTTGTTGAGATTCTGCCATCAAAACTGCTGAGTGAATACCAATGTTATGTAACGTAAACCACCCACAATCTTCCCACTCACTTTTAAAATCAAGAGCACGGGGTTAAAATATCATTTATCTAATTTCAAAGAGAAGTGTTCCTTACACCACAAAATATAATGCTCAAGTAAAAGGTTACGTTATTAGAATAAAAGATATAAGTGCTTAGATATTAATTCACAAAAGTATAAATCAAAGGAGCATAACCAGAAGTTTATTAATCACCTTAGAAAAAGTTAAAGAATTACATAATTCTAATGCACTATATTAGACATGCAACTTTAACTGCCACCCTGGCAGAGCTTATTTGTCAACATTTCGACTCATACATTCTAACATTAGCTAGGCCAAAACGAATTATTTTCAGGCAAGCATAAAAAACCTTGAGTGCAAACGAACCCATGCTATGATTTATTAAGTGAGATTCAAATGCCTGCATAGTTGCACCATTGCTGTGAAATTATTGCGAAAGCTTAAAAATTTACTTTGATGCTTAAATAAACAAACTGGAGTCCTGTTTGCCACATTTTCATATCTTCTGGCAAATGTAAATAATACCACAAAATTTTAATGTGTTGAGGGCAAGCAAAGCTAGTCATTGCCATTAAGGAAATATTTTACCCAATTCTTAAGAATAAGCCAAGAAGAACAGATCTATCAAAGTCTCGAGCATCATCAATCTGAAACCTATGTCCCCAGAAAGAGAGATGAACAAAGCAAAACACTTCCAATCAAAATTACAAAGCTGTGATTGAATTAAATATGTGTAAAAAAAATAGCATCAAAATGGGAGAGCAAGAAAAAATTCTCACCATGTAACAAAAAATTTTAAATTAAAATCCTCATTGAAGCAGCAAAAGTTCGTAGAAAGTCTAGGGTTACAAAGAGATCCAAATGAACCCAAGGTGGGAACAGTACTTAGCAAATGGATACGTGTGCGAAAAAAAAACTTCCAAACAACATTGAGCAGTACCTACCAGAATTTTTACTTGGAGTGTTAGGAGATGCAGATCCTTTATGATGACTTGAGCCATCCCCTGAGAGTGATTGTGAGAGGGGCTCATGAACTCCTTGTGTACTGTCCTTCCCAAGGCTTCCCGTTGAACCTCCACCACTTCCTCCAGACTTATTACCACCAACAGGAACAGGTATTGGTGATGAGAAGTTTCCACCAGCTGGAGTAAATAGAAAATAAATAAGTTAGCGATATTCTTTCAATTCATTGAGTCACTCCTTCTCTTCCCTTCCATCACTAAATCTACAACAAAAATTTGCTCCGAGTGCATTTGAAAAACAAATGAGTAATACTATTGCCCCCAGTGGTTGATTCAGTCCATGTGCATTGAATGATAAAGAAGGTTAGTGATGTGTGGAGTGCCTTTTGTAGATCTGTACACCTAATTCAAGAAGCCATATCTTTCATGATGTTGCTGCTTTCTTAAAGCAAAATAAACAATGTGAAATGAGATTATAATATGTACAACTACACAACTGGCATAATACTTTTGTCCATTATGCTCACTGCTTACCATTTTCAGAAAAAAATATGTACCCTTATACTTCATAATTTCAAAAGAATTCATGGGAGCCTTTCTTAGGCTACACCTCTTCTAAATCCATTAACCTTGAGCATAGAAATCAATCCATTGCAACCATATTTTTTAAAAATAGTACATAATGCCCAAAATGCCCCATATTTCAAAATAAAACACTTCCTTCTCCCAAAACAGACAAATCTGAACTAATAATCTCGACTTCTCCTTTATTATGGTGATATAACCTACCGGTAAATTATTTGTTTCGATTTTAGAAGGAATGTGTATAACACAATCTTTTGCCCATTTAGAAGGGAATTATAACTATGCAACTCCAGTACCTTGCATTGCAATTTCCCATAAAGTTCTAGTGCTAACAATGATATTTCGAGCTTGGAGAATAATGACGATGCATTTTTCGGGTACCTTGGATTTGATATCTCTTAACTCCAAGTACCGCAACCGGCAACTGAGCACTTGACATATTATAAAAACATGAATGGGTCCTAAAAAATCAATTATAACCATGTCTTTAAAAATCCTGATTGAAGCATAGAAACTGCCCACTATTGTTTTCAATCAATATTGCACCAACAGTGTATCTACAGTAAAATTGCTAAAGCTGTATTTTCGATGCAAACGTCAATGCCATAAGTAATGAGAACATGCATTTTCAATCTCAATAAAAGTCTAAGTTATGCATGCAGTGAAGTACTGCCAGCTTTGACTGAGTATATCTTACTTTAAACGTCAATTTCATTAAAAACATTCCACAGGAATAGACTATACCTGTCATATGATGGTCACCACCTATAGTCTTTTTTTCACTTGAAAGACAGACTTATTCAACATTGAAGAATTATCACCGCCATACTTTGGACTAGCCTGTAATATGGTCATTAAGATAGAAAATTTGATATTCTAAATGTAAGAATGGAACTTTTTTAGGGAGTTCTTAAGTTACCATGACTGGAAAAATAGATTTTTTTAAACTTTAAAGATTGTAAACACTCAATTAAGCATTGATGCTCCATGATCAAATCAATTACACACTGGAATAACATTGAGTATCAAATTGGTCACAAAAAATTGCAGGGTGTTTCAGGAGGAATCTGCAACTCCAAGAGGAGGTATGGAAGACAATTTTAAGAATTTTTTTGTTCATAAACATGGGGTTGCTATGCCTTAGTTACTGATGAATGGCAACGCTAACATTTTTTCGGATGCACATTGGAGTCACCATGAAAACAGTTTTTTCTTGGGTATTTAGCCTTTTAAACATTTAATTTTATACTCTGGATTTTAAGGACATTAAATAACCATGGTGGGACAAAAATTTGCAATTAAAATTGTCTGAAACAATATTTGAGCTTAATTAAATGAGAGATTTGAATGAGCATCGACAAAGCGATAGTGCATTCTCGCCCATTTTGAGATTAGTTGTTTCAAACAATCATAATCATACATTTTTGTCCAACCTTAATTACTTGATGTCTTTAAATCTAGAGTATTTAACATAATGTCGAAAATTCTAGATATACAAGAAAAACTTTTTCCATGATAAGTGCAAAGAGCATCCAAAAAATTTTTGCATTGCCATAGCTAAGTAAGGAGTTGCGACCCCATTTTTATAGACGATAAATTCTTAAAATTGTTTCCCCTACCACCACCTGAAGTAAAGCAGATTGCTACTGAAATCCCCTGTAAATCAATTAAGTAAAACTAGCCGATACTTTCAATTTTGAACGAGCATGCAATAGCTATGGTAGCAAAAATACAATTGGGAATTATGAAATTTATCAGAAAATGACCCAAACCTCCTCATTTAGCAAACTATTTCCAAACAAATCAACTACCTTAAAGGCAAGAATCCTAAAATGAAGCAAGGTAACAATTTCAGGTTTCTTTTATTCCAAAACCAAACTTTCTTTTGTCTACCATGGTTAAAATATTTAAATAAATATACTTATGTATCTCAAATAATAAACACCAAAATCTACCACATACAGCAAAATAATGAAAATATATGTTAAGGGCAATGAGATTTCAATCATACGGCATTGGGACAAACATGGTTATCAACAGATTCGCCTCAACTTGGCCACATTGACTTTGATCATTGTAAACCTAGAATGAGGAAATATCCCACGGAACTGATTGTTAAAAAAGATAAACTCTTTGAAATAGTAAATATATAACGAGGACACATTTAAGCTAGATTCAAGGTATAATGACATAATTTTCAAGCCAAAAATGTTAAAGTACATTTGTTTAACTAAATGTCTTCTCAATCATTTATGCCATCTTTATTTTTACTAATACGAGTCAATGACATTGAAGGTTATTTGAAATGAATACATACGTGATCTTTCATATTGCTATCACTATCATGGTCTCCAAAGGCATTTCGATTCTAAATACCACAATAGCCAAAAATGTAAAACAATGATAAAATTCACGGCAAATATGCATTATTCAATGCAAAATATGGTCTCCATGTTGCAGTAGTTACTGCATTTGCCACATCAACAAATTGGCATTTTCATTCCGATAAAATAAGAAATAACTGTTTGCAAACTTTTTATGCACAATTATTAAAGAAAGGATAATATAAATTGAACAATTCTGAAAACAATCAATATCTAACGGAATCAAGTACACACTGCGACAAAAATCAGCACTAAAGTGTAGTGGGAATTTTTACGATAGTAATGCAACCAGCAATACACAAATACCTTCATGGTTGCATGACACAGAGGATACTTCATGAGTAGTTAGTAATATGGATAACAAAGGACACGGTACTCTTACCGTGATGAAGGGTTTTAGAAGACGGCACGGTCTTCTAAATTTATATAAGTGAAAGCGTAATTCAATGATATAATGATGTAGTAGGGGCGGAAACCTCTTCAAAATAACACCACGACTTTAATCGTGAAAGTTTGAACTAGTCGAAGAATATATGTACAATGGTTTTTTTCACGTGAACCCTTTATTTGTGCAGTGATGTTCGGATAGAATTTAAGATAAAACACTTTCCGGCGAACTATTGGAGATAATCGTAGATCTATCTGGACTACAGATTTAGAGATATATCTCCGTTGGTGTTCCCATGTAACTTTTTTTCTTTCGCCTTCCGGGATAATCATTACGTCAGGCGGAAGGGATTCCGAGAAGAATTCAACAAAATATTTTGAGGACCATGAGTCTTCCGAAATTTCCACAGAACAGCACTCACATTGAAACATACGCTAACCCACGCTTAAGCTCCAACAAAAAAGACTTACGAACTAATTCCACGCTAAGCGACGATGAAGCTAACGCTAAATAGCCACTTCAGCCAAATAGGTGTGAATTAACTTTTAAACGCTCTAAAAGGGAGGTCCTCATTATGCATATTATCAGCGGAAGCGCCACCCTCTTCACCGGGGAGATATTTTGAAGTGCATGAATTTTAATGCCCCTAATATTAGCGAAGTCCTACAGCATCGATTAACACTCCCTGGAGGGAGAAAAAAATTGACGATTCGACTGACGATCATGGAGCGAATGGTACATTAATTTGCTCAAGCAAATCGTATTATCGATTTTTTTAAATCAAGAAAGCATCGGGGTCTTACGAGATTAGATTCACGAAACAAGACTTCGATGCAGGTGGAGCTTCCTCGGAAATCGTGTGAGAGGTTAATTTTCTCGAGATTAATCCAGCTGGATTAGAATTTCATGAACCGTGTCGCTGAATCTGCTATCCTTGTCAAATACCTTATCAAAAGAGACTATAAATCAATAATGAATAGAAACAACCCGACGAAATTAAATCATCTTGATGAGTATATAACCAAATTTTCCAGCAAATGAATTTTTTCAAACAGAAATGAGTTCTGGATCTACTCAGCTTCTTAGAACCTATCAATAATTTGGAAGGGCAATTGCGCTACAAATTTCGTGGCTATTGGCGAAATGTATGACTTTACAGATGGATAGATGGATGTCTGTACGGGTAATAATCAAACGGAATAGTGGGAGTGATTTCCACCAAACTTGGTACATATATGACTGAAATTCTAAAAACGAATAGACAATAATTACCTATAAATAATAGACAACGAAGGCGCTTAAGAATGACCTAGCAATGGTTCAAAGCTGCTCTTTCCGTCGTTATTTCCTGAAGATATTGTTCCGATGACTAATACGCGATCAAAGACGGTTACCCAAACGTCATTAAGTTATCTTGAGATCTCTTCAGGTAATCCAGCCAAAAGCAATCCTACATTGAATAACTCTGCCGATTTCAGCACTCTAAATTACACTAAAATGTAAAACTATGCACTTAACTCGTTACGGCGAGGTTGTAACACCATATTTTCCATACAGGTACGGCTCATGAAAAGCATTCTCCCCTAATTTGAAATTTTTGATACATTCTTTCCAACCTGGGGGTCTATTCTCTAACTCGAAGCGCGGTAGCTTTCTGGTGGAAAGATGCTTAATTAAGCTACTTGCTCCCACTTGTATTCTCTAACGCTGAAGCTCCGGCGAAGGGAGCTTGCAGAAGCTACCGGTAGCTTATTAGGCTCCAACCCTTATTCTCTATGGGATTTGAAGCTACTTCCGTAGCTTCAAACTAGCTACCACGGTAGCTTCGCGAAGCGCGCGCTCGAGCCCCGCGCTTCAGCTAGCTACCATCAAAATACATAGGGAATTCCCATAGGGCCATGGGAATTCCTATGAACCGCCGTGAACCAAGTGGCGCGTGTCGCTATTCTTTTGTTCTATCCCATCAGTCTTTCTTGACACGGCTAGCGATTGAGTGGTAAACAAGAAAAGTGTTGACTATTTTTGTTGTTTTGTGTAATTATTTTCTTTAATGAGGTCGGGAATGCTGCGTAAATTATTTGAAGCCTTCAATTATTGTATTCTTAACAAAGTAGTGGGCATGAGTGACAAATTTCGTGACTATACATGTATGTTTCGGAGTGAACTATCGATCGCGTTAACGAGTTGATTTCATTATTTGGAGAAGAAAAATGTTGCTTTCAATCATTTTATTTCAAGTGAAATCTTATTTTGCATGAAGTCATTACTAGTGAGAAGAAAAACCCCGAAAACAGTGATTATTATTGATGCTGCGAGAGACTGTGTTGTAGTGACAGTACAAATTGATGCTTTGAAATCATTACCAATGCCAATGTATCCACTGCACAGAGATGGATGTCTTATTTTTGCAAGTGTTTATACATTTATGATTAACTTTACCGTGCATTATCAGCAACGATCTTTAAAGTGATCAACGATCTTTTTATTGAAGTGATTGTGTGAAGAGAGTTAAGGGTTACATATAGATGCAGACCGTAGAGAGGTGGATATTATTGTGTTATAATGCAATGTAAGGTGTTTCATGATAGTTATTAATAAATTTCTTGCTCTTACAATGAATAAATGTATTCATGATTTCATTCTGCTTTCATTTGTGTGTCTTTGGCCGTATATACGCATTTAATTTCTGTGCCGGTAGTTAAGGTTGTGTATTTGCTTTGACTTTTGAAAAAGTGTAGCCATCGATATTCCCGAAGCCCACGGAGGAAGTCACCACAGAAACAATAATATAATACGACTATTATTGAGAGAAGAAACTACGTAGGTTAGTTTTTCGAAATTATGGTCAAGTGATAATGAATCGCCCTCGCTTGCAATACTGCAAGGTTGGCGGTTGGAATGTTATACTGATTCGTAAAACCATTTAAATATTACTTTTGCCGTCGTGGGACAGTGGAGTTTTGTGTAAATATCGTTTGAAGCTTATTGTGACCCTAAAATGATTGTTTAGGCCAATCTGAGCGAAATGACGTAACTTTCAAACATAATTATCTCCACCTTCCCATAAACTTTGTTGAAGATATTCCCGAAATAATATATACTTATCGTATACACATGTAATTGCGATATTCTTTCGCAGTGCAAGAAGGAACAATCTCTGCACAGGAAAAGTTGGTCATCAAAATTTTTGTATCAAACATGTAGAAGCATAAGGAGCGATGAGTGAAAAGTTCTCGGGAATTATTACGACTATGTCATTGCATTGGTTTTATGTGTTTGTAGTTTACTAACATTTTCTCTTCACTATCTTTACATGACCTACCGGTTATGATTATCATTCGTGACATAAACTGCTATATCGATCGAAACTATATTGAATTGATATAAATGCCGCATAGCCCAATATAATTATTTCCACGTATTTCTATAATAATGAAAACTAAAGGCACTCAGCATTTCGTAATTTACAAAGCACATTAATTTCCACTTCAGAAAAGGTCAGCCGAGAACGACTACATTATGATTTTCCCGCAGGCAAAAAAATGAAACGAGCGATTTCATTGGCTCTAACAATAAAAACTGAGTTCGCACGAAATATTTCTCATACCCCATATCCGGTCCGAGAAAGCTACCAGAAATTCTCGGTCTGAGAAAGCTACTCCCTGTTAGAGAATAAGGTTGGTAGCCAATTCTGGTAGCTCGTTCGAAGCTACCACGACGGGAGCTTCGAGTTAGAGAATAGACCCCCTGGACCAGTTTTCAGCCCTTAGCGATTCGTACGAGGGGGTACCCAAAAATAACCGGACACAATTTAAAAAAAAATCAAAATTGAATTTTTCGTCTTACAAACGTTAGTCACCTTCAAACGTTAGTACTCTCCATTTACACTGAAACATTGGTGAAAACGTTTTTTCCACAATGCGAAACACCTTTTGTACTCGTCGTTTCCGATGCCTTGAAACGCCGCCTTCGATTTTCTTTTCACCACAGTAATATGACAAGAACATTTCCGTTTCATCACCATTTCATCCGGTTGAACAAAAGGAACTCAAAAGGTGCGAGATCTGGTGAGAAAGGAAGGATTAGGAAGCAGTATCATGCAATTTATTTTTACCAAAAACTCAAATTGCGTCAATCAGCAACACGTGCCGGTTTTGATCAGAAGGTAACAAGCGGGGGATGAATTTCGCCGCGATTCGTCTCAATTTCTAATCTTCATCTAAAATTCGCTGTAATGAACTCCACGAATAACCAGATTGTTCAGCGAGTCCGTCAATGGTACGCCTCTTATCCTCGTACACAAGGGTAAGAGTTTTTTTCTACATTCTCATCAGTTCGGGACCTGGAAGGCCGGTCCGGACGTTGAATGTCTTCGATCGACATGTTGCCACGATTGAGTTGCGAATACCACTTGAGCACTTACGTTATTTTTATAGCGTGTTATTTATAAGATGTAGACAACATATTAACCGTGCCCGACTCAATATTACCAAGCAGAGAGCAAAATTTTAAGCTGCATGATGTTCTCGAACATCAGCCATTTACAAAATCGAAAAGGTCAAAAACTCTTCGAATGTAAACTGTCATAGGGGCTCGCTATAACCGTCATTATCCACGCCGTTTCGCATACTAACTCAGAAATTATGAAATAATACCAATCTAGAGGGAGACGCCCAAAATATTAGAGCGACGCGCGCAGCGATTTCCGTCAGGTTATTTATGGGTCCCCCCTCGTAGCTTACTACTAGATTCCAATAATTTACTGGATGATACATTGGATTAGAATTTCAATGGATTTAATTCTGATAGGGAGTTCGACAAGCATTCGACAGCTAACTCCGCTATCGTTTTCGCACGCTTGTTTTCTATCATATACGTACTTTTTCTAGCTTCATTTCATCTAAAAATTTCTCTGCAGCATGAAGTAACCACAAACTTAACTGTCAGGCTTTTTTCTCTAAGAAAGAAGACTTAGGTGAATGCCGCTTAAGCCATCTTTGTCTCATCGCGTGTTTCCACGACCATATCATTGGGATGGTATAGGTTTTCTGAAGAGCCTCTCCGGCATTTGCGATTGCATCTCTTCGCTGATAAAGTAAGCGCTTCAATATCGCTTATCAATTGACCTATATTCTAAATTAACTTCCCCTCTTTCCTCTTCACCTTCATTCTCGTACCCTATGCAATATTTTTCTTCGTCGCATTCACAAATTAAATTATTCCAACGTTCCCTCATCCACTGTATCCCAAAAATATTAGAATATCTGGGATCAAAATCGCCTCCTCTTGACATCTTTTCTCCTCCCTCCGTTTTAAAATCCATTCTCAAAAACGTGCCGTTGAGACGAACTCCCGATGCCGACGGCTTATCCTCAATTAATTTCCTCCGCCCTAAGCGCATCTCCAATTTTCCTCTAGTGCTTAGTATTAAAAAATGCAGGCATGATGAATATATTTATTGGTGTGAGAACCACTTCCATAGCTTACGACCTATTTTTGGGACGTTTCTATTAATTAACCTGAACTCAACTATTTCCAATCATTGCCGTCAGGTATTTGAAAACTGGCGACGACGAAGTAGAACTTAACGGACATAAATCACTTAGAAGAGACATTCTATTTTATAAAGTTAAGGTGAGTGCAAAAATCATCAACAATTACGTGAGGAGGCCCTTAGGTTGAACTGAAACAAATACAAACAAATCGGTTGGCATTCAGTTAAAACTTGGCCCTTCTTCGCATCTTTATTTTGTGATCCTGTGACATCATTATCTCGAACAATACGAACAATTCTATTGTATTTGATAATATTTGTTTATCCTGCAGATTTTTATATAAACCTAAAAAGTATTATGAAATTCAATATGAAAATTATCCAAACGTAACGCATAAAGGAGTTTCTTTCATAAGGAACAATTCTGGTAAAAGTACTGGCACCGAAGTCACTGCAAAGATTGATGCAATTGCTTTTTACACATTCTAAAATAAAGCCACGTATAACTGCTAATTTTTGTACTTCAACTTTAAGATGTACTTCTACAATCAGGATTCGGATTCCGTGAAAAAAGGACAACGGAAGAAATGGGTGATATGTGTCCCCTAGTTCGTAACTTTGTTTATGACTACAGATTTTAAGCCAAGGGGCATTAATACTTCCAGACGGCATCCGGGAAAGGAATATGGGTACAGAAGTAAATAATTAATCACCAAAAGAGCAGTTTTCGTGCAAAATTAACTGTAATTCTGGCTTCTAAAGTCGTAAAACCTTTGAATTTATGCAGTAAAGTAAAAGTAAGATTTTAGGGTTACGACGGTTATTAAGACCTTTTTTGTTCATAAAAACAGCGCCTTAAATACAAGTGAAAAGGGTTTGCATGCAACTAAGAAAATACTGTAGACTCATCAAATTCTAATTTACATACGCTCATTTTCCTAAGTGCCTGTAGTAACATTTTTTTATTGATTATATGAATGCTCTTGCAGAGAATGATTACAATTCATTAATCGAGGATGTACCTAGGATCAAAGCTGGGGGACAAACCATGGCCGTTAAGGCTGTGACATTTCCGCACGGAAAACGTGAATGAACCAAAATTTAAGAACATTTTACACAATTATGGCAGCGCTATGTTAGTTATTAAAATTATTTGCTTAAAAAAATGATTTTTATTCGAGTTTCATATATTTACCGACAAAAATTTTAAATGAGTTTTTAAGAGAACGTGAACTTAACTATAAAAAACCTTTTTTTTTTGCTTCTCGGGGTTGATAGCACCCTCCTGTTCCGCGCTGAGTACGCTCATGCCATTGGTACTTTTTAAGAACCGAATTAAACATCCAATTTGATAAAAAAGGGAATTCCTTGAGACCAGGGTTTGCGGGAAAACAGCGTGACAAGTGATTATAAATGCAGCAATACTCGAGTGCAGTCTCATCCGATCATGAGCACGTGCACGTTGGCTACCTGCAGAGTTGACGGACAATCGGAGGCTAAATGTGGGACACGAACAGCAAATATTCCTGAGAGAGGTATTCCTCTAAGGAGGTCTCCGAACGATCCACCAAGGTTGAATCGAAGGTCATTCGCAAACACAGCAGGCGATTTGACATATCAGAACAAAAATAAGGGCATCCACTCCATTACGATAAATTTAAAAGGACTCGTAAATTCCGATAGATAATTTGAAAAACGAAACGCCGCAAAGATGTAAAAGAAGAAATTCGAAAAATCAGGAAAAGAAAACAATATTGAAAGCACAAATTTGATTTAGGAGGAGAGTGAAATAAAATAAGTTGAAGCATGAGGAGAAATAATAGGAAAGCCAAGCTTAATGAATATATAATTAGAGTGACCATTTCCGAAATGGCATATTGCACTGAAAACGTTCGGAGAAATGAAAAAAGTAAGCCACAGAAAGTCCATACTCCATAATTTAAGGTCAACCACTATATGCCATTCATATGGGCATATAAAAACGAAGGCTTTACACAGACTAGAGTGACTGTCGTGACAGCGACAAAGCAGAACCAGAAGAGTCGGATTTTGTAACTGAAGATTGGAAAACTTTAAGCAACAAAAAACGTTTCTAGTATGGATTGCAAGAGTAACACGGAGATTGCATGACCTTTAGCGCAGCTCGCTTTGTTACTTTCTTACCTCAAAGTGAACGTAAATACTTGACAAAACTTTCCAATCCATTTGTATAACACAGAAGTGATTTTTTAGAATCCGTTAGTCTTTAACGAGAAATTTTAGCACCGAGGTTCGAAAATTTTTAAACTATTTTTAATTATTGATTATTCTTTAAAAGTTAAAAAAAAAGAGATTTTTCATAAGTTTGACAAAGGGGTAGCCCACTGCAAACAAATATGACCGAAGTGGACAACGAAAATCACAATAGAGAAGAGTAATGAAAACATAATTGGCACATCAGGGATTTACGAGGGTGGTTTGAAATGTTCTCGGAATCACCACGAGTTGTCAGCGCTAGTGCAACGAACTTTTCACGTGATGTTCATAGGACTGTTGGCTGTAAGCGCATGCCACGTCAATGCTCGTGGAAAAGAACTGGGTCGGTGACGTGACTTTTTTGTTGTTCCCGCATAGTGATTTGCGAAATTGGAAAAAATCGAGATTCGTGCAGTGATTAAGTACTTCGTAAAGATAGGTATGAAAGCAAAGGACATTCATACCGATTCCCAGAATACACTAGGGGACTCTGCTCCTTCATAGCCAACTGTTGCCAAGAGGACAAAAGAATTTAAATTTGGTCGGGAGAGCTTAGATGATGGTCCGCGCAAAGGTCGGCCAAGAAGTGTCACTACTCCAGAAATCATTGCAAAAGTGCACAAAATGGTAATGGAGGATCGCCGATTGAAAGTGGGTGAAATTGCTCTTGCTGCCAGATGTCATGTAAAAGGGTATATTATATTTTAACGGAAAAATTAGAAATGAAAAAATTAACTGCAAGATGAGTGCCGCGACTCTTGACGCTGGATCAAAAACGCATGAGAATGGACATATCGGAACAATGTTTAGGGAAAACGAACAAGTTTTTTTGCACCAGTTTGTGACCAAATATGAAACTTGGGTCGATTACTATTCCCCAGAGACAAAAACACAACCAAAGCTGTGGAAACATGATGATTATTCACCACCAAAGAAAGTAAAGACTTCTTTCGACTGGAAAGGTCATGGCATCAGTGTTCTGGGATGTGAAGGGGTTTCTGTTTATAGATTGTCTCCCCACTAGAGAAATAATTACTAGAGGATACTATGCTAACCTCTTGGACTAATTGCAACGCAATATACGCGAAATAAGGCCAGGTTTAGCAAGGAAGAAAGTCATCTTTCATCAATACAATGAGCGCCTGCACATATGTGCTGTCGCCATAGCAAAATAACACGAACTATGGTATTAATTGATGCCACTTCCGCTTTAGTCACCTGATGTGCCTCCGTCAGACTTCCATCTCTTCCCAAAACTGAAGTTTTTTGATGGTGGACCTGGTGGATAAAATGATTTACTTCAAATGAAGAACTGATAGCCGGAGTCGACAACTATTTTGAAGGCCTAGAGAAATATCATTTTCTAGATGGGATCAAGGTACTAGAATATCTAGAAATTCCTTGTGACGCCAACCCACGCTCCCCTCTGTAACTACCTCTGTTTTTTCCCCTATCTCTTCCCACCTTCCCCCTTCCCGTCACTTACCTCCCCTCTCCCCTCCCCCTCCAATCACCCGACCACAGAGTTCCCGGCATATATCCCGGCAAATTCTTATGTGTATCACTAGTCTTGAAAATGGTACAATGTAACCGAAACTAGTCGGCAATAAAGTGTGTGTTTTGTAGAAAAGCAAAGTAATTTCCTTCCAACCATACTAGAATATCGTTGGACCAAATGTAGTAATCTACAAGGAGACTACATTGTAAAATAAAATAAGTTTCAGTGATGTAAGAATTTATTCTATTCCATTCCGAGAACTTTTCAAACCACACTCGTAATTTCGATCTTCGTTTGTTAATGAAGTCTATGCACCTAAAATATGGCTACTAAGGCCGAAAAAAATAATTAAAGATTTTTTTCTTTCCCTGAGGAATGCATTAACTTTTATAAAAATGGAGAATATAAAGTAATCTGGAGTAAAATCAAATCTCCAGTGTTGATACGAGCCGAAAATGTTTCAGCATTTTGGTATCACCACTCGCTACGAGAAAAAAAAATGGCAAAGCGAAGCACCCTCATGAAGAGTAACACCGAGAATATTACTAGCCACCTCAAGCGCGAAATTATCCTAAGGAGCTGAGGGAAACGCAAGGAAGCGTTCGATCGAAAGTCGAAATTCCGCCCTGAGGCTGCCATCGGTAGCGCCGCCCCCGGAGAAAAGAAGGGCTAGAGTCCAGCCAAGTCTCACCTTGGTCCCGAGCGACCACAGATAGCCCCGATCAATGCGGAAACCCAGGAGAGGATGCCATCGTACTCACTCACTAATTGACCAACATTTCAAATGGACAGAAACGAAAACAACACTTTTACTATTGCCCACTAATTCAGTCATTTATTCACGACCAGATTCTCACCACATAGTGACATCTTCAGTTGACGACACTTGACAATGAAACCTGCGCCGAGAATAACGCAAACAATTATGGAGCGTCCCCACATAAAGATAACAATATGTTTTTTGCTCTTGGACACTGTCCATTAAGAAAATATTGTAAACGTAAATACATACGAGCTCATAACACATGAATTACAAAATTTATTGCCTAATTGGAAAATATAGGTACACACACAATATTATAGTTAATACTAATATGAAATAGAGGCTTTTCCCGGCGAACACGCATGTTGGCTTGTTCTCGGTCTACGACGCTTCGATTTTTAAGTCTTGTCTTCTGGGCTGCCTGAAGATATGAATTACTCACGAGACTTTCCGAGAATAGCAATAAAGACGAAAATTATCCCACCCATCGAAACACTGGCGATGATACATTAACTCACTAGGAAGGAAGTCTGAGGACCATTCTGCATGCTATCGATGAAAATGTTCGCTAGACATCAAGAGAAAGACTTCGAGATTTAAATAAAATAAATGCCTCTAAGGCTAATACACTAACAGCAAATACTCTAGGAACTATCGCGGTATCGCACGCGGAAAAAGTTTAAGGAGTAACCGTACGTGCTGTCAAGAACAACTGATTTCAGACCCGAAGAACCCAGGTAAAGGAGGATGGTGAAACTTTCATAATTATTACCAATAATATTTTCAAAAAAAATACTTGGACTACACTAACAACAAACAATCCTTATGGCCAAAACAAAGCCTTTTTTATTCATACCAACACAGTAAGGAAATAAAAATAATACCAAGTACATAAGACATAATAAATGAAATACATAAACATTTGCGCAATGCACCCTTTATTGTCAAAGATAACTAGAGCGTGAACCTACCCTGAATTCCTATGGCATTTACTACAAACCATGGACTGCAGGACTTTAAGGATGAATCGATCTTAGGATAGGATATTAGGATAAACTGCCAGATAATTTTTTCCACAAGGACGAACGGGGAACGAAGATTCTATCGATGAACATTAAAAATATCTAACGGAATGACACCTTCAACTGAAACTTCTTCTAAAAGAAATAGCAGACTCAAGGGCCGACAATTATCACATGACTAGGTTCCAAACAAATAAATCAATATTTAAGAGCCGTTCGCTCTACTTGACCCTCGTAGCAATTCCGAAGCAAAATTCGGTGCCCTCCAAAGCAATTCCGCTTCACTTCCGCCCCAATCACTGCACAATTAAGAACGTCGAGGACTAAAGGAGATACGATAACTAATGGCAGTGAGGTCAAGCCCCTGGTATTGTGCAGCGCAGCGATGGTCCGGCGAGAGCTTCCACAGGATCTGCACGCCTCAACACAGAAACAAAGAGTGAACAACTAAAGCCTCGTACGGTAGGAGAAGAGAGGAAATTGCTGGAGGAAAGGGCTAATAGGAGTCAAGGCGAGTGATTAGAACCGATTGGAAGTCGCAAGAGCAGCATCGACGGTGCGATATCAGAGAAAAGGGAGGAAATTGACTAAATATCTATCGGGAAAAAAAAGAGAGAGCATGCTGAAAAAAATTAAGTATGGGGCGCCGAAAAAACCTTCACTAACGAAAAAAAAAAACAAAGAAGTAACCCGTCACATCAATACCTTCCCCGATAAAATTGTTTTAGTGCAAAGCGCGGATCCTTTCCGCGCTTTGTATCGCTTGCGCGGCCAGAGAGTGTCACTTCGTGTGACATGAGCTACGATTAGGCAGAGAACTTCAAAAAGTGAATCAATAAGAATGACAAGGTCACATTTACTCATGATGAAAAATGAGTAATTCCATTTTATGATTCGATGCCCGTAGTTTTCGATGTGCATTATAGATCACAAACATCACATGTTAATAGCAAAGCACACCGAAATAGTAGCCATCATTCAATTTCATAAGAGGTGGAAAACTGCTAATAGTACTAAATACCTTCGGGCGTTTAAAATTCCGTTTTACGGCATATAATTATATCGCCGACGATTTAGCGCGATTTCAAGATGTTTCTCGCTCTCTATTACGCATCACGAACATTATCAATTTTTATCTCTTGCGGACGCCCGCACTCATTAAAAAACCAAAGACTTGAAAACACTATCGCTTACGATAAATGCGGTAGAGAAAAGAGTGGTGGATTGAAATATACTGCTAATTGATGATATTTAAATTTAATGTATCGTTTGCAAGACAAATGAGGGCAATTAATAATAACAAGATAGGGTAAGAGCTTCAAAGAATAAAGAAAATAAATAACAATAACGAGAAAATTTTATATTATGAGGTGAAAAGATAAGCAAAGTGAGTGAAGAAGTGAACAGTAATTCTTCTTGAAAACAGAGAGGAGTGAAAGGTAGTCCTCGGTAAAAAGGAAGGTTTCACAGTTAACTCCCCCAAAGAGAGAAAGCCATGACTATAGCGACCATCAGCCCATATGATTCTCCAAACCTGAGACATGCAGAATCGAAACTATATTTTTTATTATTATTATTTTGTTATTTAATTTTCTTCAGTTTTCACTGAGTAGCTTTAGTGTTAAGAGCACGGGTTTTCACCAAGGTAACTCTTTACTGTTGAATTGGGTTGAGAAATTTTCTCGTGATATGACAGGTTGAAATTATTACAGCCTTTTGCAGTTTGATGTATGTATTTGGATGGGGGTTGAGTATTTTGAAACTATTTTGTATATGTTTTGGAATGATACCGGTAGCTGAGATGACAATTGGGGCTATATAAACCTGTTCCATATTCCATATTCTTTTTATTTCTATTGCCAATTCTTGGTACTTGTTAATTTTTCCTGTAATTGTCTTTTCGATGTTATGCGACAGTGGCACGGCAATATCAACTATGTAGCAAGTTCCATATTTCTTGTCAATCAACACTATATCTGGTCTATTATTAACTATAGTTTTATCTGTTTGAATAGGCAGATCGTAATAGATTTTAAATGCGCTGTTTTCAAGTACTGTTTCAGGGTGGTACACATAAAATGGGGTCTTAGAATCTATTAACTTGTGTTGGTAGGCCAGTTTTTGGTGGATAATTTTTGCAACTTGATTATGTCTACTTAAATATTCTGTATTAGCTAGCATCTTACAGCCAGATATAATGCGCTGGATTGTCTCAGGTACTTGAAAACACCTTCTACATTTGTCATCTGTTATGCTTTTATCACCAAGGATGTACTTTGCATAATTTTTAGTGCGGATAACCTGGTCTTGTATTGCAAGCATGAACCCTTCGGTTTCTCCATAAAGTTCACCCAATGACAACTATTTGTTATTATTATTATTATTAAAATTGTTACAAGTAGGCCATTGGCCTGGTGGTAACATGTACATATGATGAAAGAAAACAATAGAAAACATTCGAAAAACAATAGAAAACATTATAAAAAGCCCTTGGTCCCTACTTCTTCAACCGCTTCTTAAAACTGTGTAAATTTTTCGGGATGGACTCAAATAGTTTTGCTGGTAGATCGTTCCAGTCCCTTATGGTCCTATTCAAGGAGGAGAACTGCTTCGCATTTGTCCTTTGTGATCGGCACTTTATCTTGAACTGGTGATCATTCTTTCCAACAAAGCTGGGTTCTGATATGTCCTTCACGAATTCTTTCCATCCTTTTTCTCCACTCATTATTCTAAACATGCCACATGGCCTGCTTCTTTTCCTCCTCTCTTGTAAGCTCTCCCACCTTGGAACTCCGAGCATTTCTGAAACACTTTCCGTATTTTAATGCTTTCCCAACACATACCTAGCAGCTTTTCTCTGCACCTTCTCCAATTTCTTGACCTCTCCTTTAAAATGAGGGTCCCAGACAAGTTATTGTAATTTAAACTAAAGTTAGGCTCCTCAGTATCTGAAAGTGAGTAATAAAGTAATACTTTGGAAGCAAAAATACGTTCATTGTCGCGCGAAAACGACGAACCGTTTAAATTACGGAAGCAAAAATTAAATACATTAAAAGACACGGATTTAACTACCATGTGTCACGCTGTATTTTTCCGTTAAAGAACCAATTTTCCTATTTCAAAATAAAACACGAATTCCGGGAAAGCCGCCTACACAGGAACAAACGTAATCAGCTGATAACAGTTACCGGAAAAATGCAGAGAAAAGGATATTTAGAAGGAAATGCAGCATGGGTAATTTGAAACACTTGCTACGTAAGTGCATCCACCTGAGTCTCAGCCACTTAGACCAATCTAAATTAAGGCCAAAGATACAAACAGAATAATGCCTTTTCTAAAGATAAATTCAATGCCGAACGATTTTTTTGCAGTACGCGAGAGAAAATTGATGCTGATAAAACATACCTGACTATCTTCAATTCCTTTAAGGAAATATTATAAAAATGCCGATGCCGATGAAATGCCGATGAAATAGATAATGAAATTTCATAACATATACTAAATAATATAAAAGAGGAGAAACGAAGTGATTTCACCGATAAAAACAACAAGATGTGCCTCTTTTCCTTCTTTTCCTTGAACAGATTGCATGGAAATTCCAGCCTTATTAACAAGAAAGAAAGCTATTAAAAAACTACTAAAGAGTCAATGGCTGCAAAAGCATAATTTTAAAGTCAATAAAACAACTGCAACCAAAATCGGGAACATCGTGTAAGCAATAAAAGACAGTGCAGTCAAAGAAAGAAGTTCTTCATTCTGGAGAAAAAAAACATTTCATGGGCAAAAAAACACAAAGAGGAGGTTCCTTGCGGCTTAGCGCGTATGGCGTTAGCTACTGATCGAGTGGTTCACCACGCCTTTTGACACCCTTGCAAAAATAATCCGCAAGTTGCGAGGTAATTCAAGGAGAGTGACCACTCAGCTGAATGAATTTACTTCGCCCGTGGCTCACAACGTAATGAAATAGCACCACATGTCCAAACCAACCTTCGGGTTGAAGAATTGAAATATTAAGTAACATCACATCACTGAGCTCGGAGGAATAAGGGAAACATTTCGATTAAGTAAGCACAGCAAGTAATTATGATGGATGAAATAAGGCTTTTACACTTGAATTCTAAGGAAAGATGAAGTAAATTGATGGACAGTTTGGAAGAAATCAACAGAGACGCGACCAAAAGAACGACACCAAATTGTAATAAAAATTAGAAATCAAATAAAACAACGTAAACTATGATATAAAACTGACATGGAAAACCCCCATAAATGATTAGGATGCAAATCAACTTTTTCTACCAAAAACACCATTACCATCGTTTCAACGAGCCTACAAATGTTTTAGTCGGCCGACTGGGGCAATCAACTGAAAGAAAGACACAATACCGACTCAAGGGCGTGTCACTTTCAAAAACTAAAGTAATGGTGATGCTGGAAACCGATTCGTAACCTACATATTTCAGTCTGCGCGGCTATGAGAACCGGCTTTTCAACTCATTCGAGCGAACAAATGCCGACTCTTCCAATAGAAGGGTATCTCTTTCACCTTTCAAGGGCTTTGAGAGTTCACGTAAGGAAGTGGAAACGATGAGTGTAGCCTCAACCTTACTGAACCGATTTCTCATTTTGCCCGGCGCAAGGGAAGACTAATGTGTATGTATGTGCACGATACGGATGCGCGGACTTAAAAAGCTCACTTCTTTACAATACTATCCCCCAGATGAAACTTAAAGATGGCTCTGTGATAATGGACCAAGTTTACCTTTGACTAAGGCTTGAGACGTAACACGATCCTGCACATGATGATCCTCAGTACAAGCTGAAGGATGGGTATAGTACAAACTGCATATTACCATTATGTATCCCCAAAGAATTCGACATATTGACATTTCGACAGTCAACATCCTTGACAAGTGAGCTCAAGACAAGAAACCAAGAACGAACACGGAATAAACCCTGGCAGACCCGCTCATTTACGAAGAAGACATCGTGTAATAACTTAAAGCCGGACGAGCTGGATTCTTGAGAATGCGAAAATAATAAACGATGAAAGTTCGCCAGATAATCGAATAATAGGAAAAGATATGGCAGAACACATCTGTCATCAGCTCCCTTTCCACAGACAGGAGAACGCGAAGCAATATCGTAAGTGAGGGTCCGGACAAGAGAATAAAGAAAAGAGAATAGTAAATAAATATTTATTGAAGTAGCCCATAAAAACTGGGTTGACACAACGAAGGCAAACAAAAACCAAATATCCCTACTCTACCGAATTATTCACATCATCCATAGTCAAAACAATCTCAAAATTTCTGCCAGAAGTAATAAATACATGGATTAATTAAGAATCTCTAAGGTTAAGCCACATTTCACCGGTAAAATATTATTGAGAGTGATTTTGGTGCTGGAAAACAACATCCAATGTTAAATAAAACCCAAAAAATTTCTGAATATATTCCTGGACAGTGTTGGGTAAGTCTAGACTCACGTTCAACACCTATTATGCTGATTAGTTAAATAAGACATTGCAATATTTCTGATGATCACAATGATACATATCAGACTAAACAAAAAGATACCAAGAAATGAAAACGCAGGTTCTCAAGACCAAGGGGGTCAAATATCGACCATCTATAGAAGGATAACTTGAAGAGAAAGAACAGGAAACTCTTTAAAAATTTACAGGGAAACTTCGTGCGCAAAATAACTTTGAATGCACGGTAAACACAAATAAAACAAAAAACTCAAGGCTTCAATAATTAATGATATCCCAAAAGATTCCAAAAGTATTTAGGGAACATTCGAGGATATTAAGTTTTTCGCAGAAACGAAAGAGAGTTATAATGCAGTTGCAAAAATTTCATTATAATGTCGATATAAAATTCGGATAGAACTTTACTCGACTATCATCGAAGGGTTCTGTTAACACAAAAAGGAAAGGCAGTGTATTGAATTTAACGATACCATAAGATTAATTTACTTCGTGGGATGATCGATACATCACAAAGGATATCATCAATTTGGTCAAAATTAAGGAAAATTGGTTTTCATAGTATGGAGGTCACCAGTAAAGGAGGAAAACTCCGATGATGATAGAAAATAAAATAATGGGTGATAGAAATCAGTTACTTGATCTTGCATAAATAATTAAACGTGATACTTTAAATTTAAGGAGTATTTTTAATTTTTTTCTACATCCAAACGCAATACTTTGAAATTAATCTAATACTTATATAGTCATTTTAATGTTTAGTTCAAAGACATCAATCATTTTTTCCTGAAATTAAAAGATACTACCTTCTGCTTTAGAATTTTATCCAACTGTACAAGTTGGGATAGGCTTACACCAATATTTTTTTAAAAGAAAAAGTATTTTTAAGCTACTAGATAGCTATCTAGGAGATCAGACTAAAAAAAAGGCAGCGATTCATCGATTGTACATGCTGAAAGAGATGGGACATGACAGTTTTTCTAAGGATATATTTATGATCACTCCGAATGGGGAACATGCCACTTCCAATATATGTATTAACAAATCACTATTCAAAACCACAAAAATGTCTCAAAAGGATTATATTTAAAAACCCCAAAAATTAATGAAGTCGTCACAATAGGCTTTTCTACACGCATAGAACCTGATTGGCAAGGATATTTTGAAATATTTTACAAGTTATTACTCTGCATAATGAGGACGGAAACTAAAGTTCATCCAATATCAATACCTACCAATCTCAAGATGTAAAAATGAAAATTTAGAATTTACGACATAAAAAATAGAATAAAACGGCAAACACGGTTATCAATTATTCCACTGGAAGAAAATCTTAAAATTTCGATTATAGTTAAATAAAAGCTTACAGGGGAAATACTATTTATTTAATTTCCCAATGAAAAAATGAACATTTTGCTAATTTAACCAACAATGAATTCCTCGAAAATAATCAAGGTTTTCCTAAACCCTCAGAGTATTTCCGTAGCCTAAGCTCGGTAAATTTTAATACACCCGGATATTAAAAGATCTTTCATCCTATGATGGACTTGGAGAAAAATTAACCGCCAATACAGCTGATGAAAGAAGATGACCAGAAGTCAAGCACATTGACTTCAAAAAGTGTGATAAAACAGGATAGTTTTATGCCCTTGGCAGGACAACCTCGAGCGAATCTTCAATCCCTTAGCGAAAAAAATAAAAAGAGAAGGGCCAGAGCACGCGCATTTAAATTGCTCGAGATGAGCCCGCATTTGCTCAGCGGTGTATTACTCGGCACGAGTATCTAGGCCACAAGAGATGATCGGAGTCGCTGCGGCAAAGGCATGAAACCGCAGACCCATGATCTAGTAGGAATGTTGGAGTTTAATTGCCGTAACGGCTCCGCCAACAAATAAAACCTCCACACACTCCGGGCTGCATCAAGCAGATTCACCACCACACTCCACAGATTTCCAAATGGGATGAACAAGGAACTCTGGAGAATTTATTAACACCGAAATGATACAGCACGGTAGTTCAAACTTCGGTGTAACCACGTCATGATTTTGCATCGCTTACGAATGAGACGATAACAGTCATCAAGTTAATATAATTTCCACTTTTATCGCCTGGAATGTACGGCATAATAGCGTACAAACACCATTCAAATGTTTCGGTGGGCACAGGAAATGGAACATAACAAAATTCATGGCTAGCCTATCACTCTTTCAGAGGCATACTTCATAAATAGGCAGTGCTTCGAAAAGTGATTGACTGACGGCCAAAACCCCGTTAGAGCGAAAGCTCTATTAAGTTCAAACACATGCACATTGCACAGCGCTTAAATATAGTAGCACAGAGATATAATTTCCATAACCTTTACATTAATACTCAATACTGAGGTTATTCACCAATAATACACCTTCAAAACTTTTATTCTCCTCCACTTCTTCATTCACAAGCAGGACATGCGGATGATTGGCATATCAGAGTCGTCAAATCAATATGAATATAATTCTAAAGTCGGCCAGCTACGTCAGATCTACCATGAATAAGCATAGTATATAATAATACCAAAACAAAAATACCACAAATAAAAGAACATAATTTTCCTCTTATGTACAGTTCTTGCTATTCCATTTAAAAAATAGTTGATAGTCAACAAATATGAGGTAAAGAAACGTGGTCTAACAAGATCGCTATCCAGATGAGTGGAAGAATGCTAGAATCGATCTTCTACGCTGAGAAAAATAACATGCTGACGGTGAACGGTAAAAATAAATTCAAAACTTATTAAATATTAATTTTAATTAGATAAGATGAATAATGTCACGTACAATACAAAAAAGAACAGTAATACAGCAGAAGTCATGCGTGAGCAAAATCATTCGAGAAATGTGGCTTAAGGTAAGTTTTTCCTGGTCTTAAAACTCTTTAACTTGGCCTATCAATAAGTGGATATGAGCCTTTCCATCATTCCTATTCTAGATAATATTTTTAAGATCGGCTAATAAATTTTAAATACATTCCTGCCACGCCATGTCATTTTTTACGGTCTAAACAACGAACATAAACTGCCAACGGCTACGAAAAAATCAAGAGTGAATAGAACTTGCCTGAAACTTCCAAGAAAGAAGGGAATATATAGGCAGCTTTTTAATTTTATGGACCATAAAAAATGCATTATATTCAACAAACGTTTCTTTATCAAGACATTTCTTGTGAAGACTCTACGCTCTCACCTTTCTGGATGAGATTCAGTTAGAATCATCCAACTCTCTGATAATCTCACTTCGAGCGTGGCGAAACGTTGACACATTGCAGCACAGTTTTTCACTATCTGAAACACACTGTTTAGGGTCTCCTTTAAGTCTGCCTCTCATCATAAAAGATGACTATCAAAACAACTTCGGTCAAACGGAGAACAACAACACTAGTCATACCTTATCGGGGGATCGGATTGGTAGGTGGCTAAATTGTTGGCTTCTCGCCCCGTAAGCTCGGGTTCAAATCCCGGCGGTGGCAGAGAATTTTCAGAGACTTTACCCGATACCTGCTTGGATGTTGTGTGGAGGACATTTCAAGCGCAGCACTCCGTCTGTCGGATGAGACGTCAAGCCGATGGTCCCCTTGGCGCCTTTCGTTAAGAGCAGGCTAATGCCGACACCGGGTTTCCCTCCACCCTTCCTTCCATAACCCTCCCTCACGGCGCAAATGACCTCAGCTGTCGGTCGCCTCCTCCAAATACCATACATACCTTATTAGAAAACAACATGAAAACGATCCCAAGGAGACCCTTAACTTTAGTCAAGAGGCAAGTGCATTCGCCGTTTCGAGCTAGAAAAAAGGGGAAGCTGGACGATTACGCATTGCAACTTCGGGTATTGATTTATTACGATGATATTAAAAAATCCAGGGAAAACAATATGAATTCGTCTAAGCTGTCAATATTTATTACGCAGAGGAATTGAAACTTATTTTCGGAAAATGACATGGGAAAAATATCGAGACTGAAGATAAGCAGAAGAAGAATTGGGGAACCTATGAAAAACAGAAGGCTCTTAGGGTACATGAGGATTAACAGTAGATTTATTTTTCGTACTTTCTCTTTTCCGACTCCCTAAGCGTTTTTATTTTAAGAAGTTAGAAATATTTTAAACGATATAACGAATTTAATAAACATAATGTAGATAGTTAAAATAGGCTCAACGGAATTTTTATACCGAGTCCGAGGAATACAAGAAAATAATCAGTAGCAATTCCACATCATCTAATATTTTTCAACAGCAACGCATTCTTATCAATTATAAAAAGTGAAATGAAGTGCATTCATTTCGTTTTTTGCAAAAAAAAAAACACCTAATTATGATGCATTTGCTATCAGTTTCTCACCAAAAAAAGGTTATTAAGTATCAATCCATTTCCAGAAAGCTAAGACTAGATTAGTCATAAGTGCACAAGCGGATTTGAAAATGTGATTTCCACAAAGAATAAAGCATTAAAATCCTTATTCTGAACCAATCATAGCTAAAGTGCATAAGATAAGCCTATTCCGAAAATTTCATTAAAAATGCATTTTCGTACCACGAATAAACCATTGTCAGCTTTAAGGGGGTGCTAAAAATAGGAAATGGACAATACAAAAGCAGTCATTGTGCAGCACGAACTTAGCAAAAGTTATATACTTAACTCATACAAAAATTCACTAAAACATACTCAACAGAAATTTTCATACACGGTCAACGGAATATAGCAAGAAAATAATCACAAATAAGTCAAAGTCACACAGATCTGTAAAGCCCTGAGAGTATACAGAAAGACGTTCAACATAGAAGTTAAAGATCACAGACATAAGGAAAAGAAATAATGAAATTATATAGTCAGTATGATGGAGAAAAACGGTCACAGCCAAAATGAGTGTGGAAAGAAGCTCAAGGAGGATTTTAAAAATTGAAAAGGTTGAAGGAAAGCATCATTGAGCAAGGCTGTAAAAAAAAGACTAGACATGAGTCAGAGAACAAGGTGCCGCTATCTCCGGAACGGATAGCGAGCCTTGAGGAGAGAAGATGAGAATAGGCTGGAGGAGTTCCTGGCGTAGGAAATGAGATGGCGGAAACAATAAAAGGAAAAGGGAAGAAATAATAAATCGTCTGCAAGGTAAGAAGGTAGAAACTGCCAAAAGAGATAACAATAAGGTAGAGAGACAAACAATGGAAGAAAGAAGGGTTACGGACATGAAACTTACAGGTATTTATGAACTTGATGATGGCGTAACAGCCGAAACTGGTTTTAACTTTTAAATAAATCGTGGAAGCAACGAAGTATCTTCCATTGCTAATATGGAGCCTTTCCACCACGTAAAATCTTCAAGTTTCGATTTAATGAAAATAAAAATCGACCTTCCGGTTTCAAAGTGAACTCAACTTCAGTATGTCACATCCAACCATTACAAATAATATACGATTATAATGGAGAAAAAAATAATAGAAATAAAAATATTTCACATTGCGATGAAGCGAAAGGAAGCACACAATTCAAGACTAGAAAACTCTGAAGAGAAAAAATGACTGAGAGGAGGAGAAAGTCGCACTTCGTGGGCCAACAGCTAAATTCGGCTTCAATAAGTCTGCACTTACTGTTACTACCGAGTTGCTCGCCGAAACGCGGACGTGGTAGCCGCAGGAATAAAGCCCTTTTGGACGGTGTGGGGCAAAATGTTTCCTTTAAGACCCCTGTCCTGCTTCGGTCCGGATCCACAAAGAACCCTTCCTTTCGCCGCGATCCCTCAAGGTTCCACCCCATGAGGTCTCTTCTCATCGCCCGACACGCTCGAGCAGACTGAATTCGTCAAACGGAGGCCGTCCCACCTGCGTCCGACGTCTCACGAAGCCCTAGTCGGATGCATAATCGATGAGAATAATGTTATCGAACACTGCTTTTCGCGAACACCAATGAGGTTGGGAGGCACTGAAGTGGTGACTTCGGCTACGAGAACCTCAGCCGACCATATGAATGAGCCTGCCGAGGAATCGATTCCCAATCCGTTTTTCAGGCGAACGAATAATTGATGGAATATAAATGATGTGCGGGAGGGGGGGAATTATTATGTAATTCGGCCTGTGTAACCATTGAAAATTCGAAGGTTCGGAAATAATAGAAAAATCAATTTCTTTCGAAGCTGTCAGGAGTGACGTTCTGCAAAATTTATATAAGCGCCCAAGGACAGGTTCAAATCCATTAAGAGAAAACCTTTTCTTTATAAGTTTAAGTGATTGGTAGGTGGGTATTTGAAGAAGGGGACCGACAGCTCAGATTAATCGCATCACAGTTAAGGAAGGAAGAAGAAAAAAACGGTGTAGGGGCCACCTCTTAACGCTACTGCCATGGAGACATTGGCTTAATGTCCCATTCTACAGACTTAATATTGTACTTAATTGTGCCAACCACCAAGCACCAGAATAAAAAGTAAGTCTTTATTTCATATTTATGAAAATAACGTCCTCTCTGACAATCTCACCATAAATTCATGTTGACGACCACGTAAATCCATGCCCTGGGAAAGGGATCAGTCACCAGAAGCGGGATTCGAATCCGTGAACCTTGGGTAGGCAATCGAGGACGTTACCCCAGTCGCCACTCATCACTGAAAAATCTCCTCCTCTTCGGCGATTTGAACCCAGGCCCAAGTAGTGAGGAGCCAACCCTATACTTGAAGTGGCCTCTAACCACCAAAGTCACCTGGTCCCCCTATTGACTCGTATCGCAAGGCCGTGGCGAGGGAGGGGGGGGGGTAAAGCTGAATATGTTTGGGGTTACGTTAAGTGTAACCTTCCAAGTGAACCTCCTGAAACGTACCCCTCACCAAATGAACCCCACCCCCCAAATTGCATTCTAGCTCCTGCCTTGTATCATGATAAAACCCTTAATAAGGCCTCAGATTATTTTCCAAGATTCCACAGCGAAACAATGAGAAAACCTTTTTTATTCACACCTGGACAACCAAGCGAAGAAAATCATGTCGCCTGCGATGCGGGGTAGATAAAACTCTACTTTATATCTACTTTTTTATCAAAAATTAAGACCACAGGTTTGCACGAAAATAATGGCATGAGTATTAAATTGCAAGGAAAATAACACTTTCCTAATCACTTATAATGCTTACGACAATTCACACCTCCAAGAGAATATTACCGGTCAATTAAGAGGCACCTAAAATGATGGTACCCAACAGCCCGAGTGTTTGGACCATTAACAAATACGCCAGGCGGATTGGGGCCGAAACAGTCACTTCTGCTGGAATGGCAACGGCCTCGCCGGAGGCAAAAAGAAGAGGTAAAAAAAACACACGAGTCAGCCAATCCAAATTTATGGAGTAGCTGCATTTTTATTCTCGATTTATTAGCCTCATTATCAGCCACAGCGACAAGATTCATTCGGCCCTGGCATAAAGAGAACATTCCATTGCATCGGGTGGCGTAATAGCTATGTAGCCATATTTAAATCCCATTCGCTAAAACACAAACAAGAAAAAAATGGTCGCCAATTTAAAGTTATCCGCTAAAATTCCACTTAAAATATGCACAAGGTGTAATTTTTAAAATTGTTTTCCAAAGCCCTTTCTAAAAAGAGTTCACCGCTTGATGATAACTTGAGACATTTCACGCGTTGACGTAAAGAAGCGCCACTTCACAAGCTCCCCTAAGGTATAGAAAACAAAGAAGTTCGATAAAATACAGTACTTCACATTAAAAACAGTAAAATCAGTTCGAAACCTGTCAACTGCCATTTTTCATTTAATTATTTACTTGTTAAGAAAGAAATTGGACTAAGCGTCATTCTTTTATTAGAAGCGAACGCAATCCTGATAGATCTGGAATATTTATGAACATTTTATACGAATTACCGCGCACCTTTTTCCATGCTATACAAAATTAGAAAATAATTATTTACAGACTGCGGTAGCAGCGATCAAAATAATTACATTTACAATTTCTTGCGTTTCTTGAAACAGTGGCTTCATCCGTGACAGTGACTCAAAGGTAAGCACAGATAGTATAATAATAACTTTTTAAAAAACAAAAATTGAAAATGAAATAATTGTACCTGCAGGCAAGGAGATCACTGTGAAAAGTTTATTTTTCGTCTGCAGTTAATGTAACAATTAGAAATTGATAGACCAGTGCGCAATATGTGGAATATTTGTTTCTATGCTAGCATTATAATCGCCGTACGCTACGCGACCACCACACATCTGAATTCGTTGTATTTATCAGCGTATGATCTTAGGGACCCACCTTCACCCTCACAGGAGAAGATAAAACTTCTATATAATAAACTATACTTAAAAACGCATGCTAGACACGCTGACGACTACTGATAAACCCCGAAAAAAGCTGCTTATTAAAGTAAAAAAAACTCCCCAAATCCACTGATTCAATATCACAAGAAATAATCAAAGCTTACCTAAAAATTGCACATCGCATCAAAACCGTTCATATTATATTTTTTAATGTTTTCCCGCCTCTCATACTTTTTCAGGAGAAATCAATGAATATCCTGAGGAAATCATATACGAAATAACCAAAACCTTATACATCGAGCACCACTTCTGTGAATAACTACACTATCACAGGTATCTTTCAACTTGTATGCGTTTATTCAACAAATAGATATAATATTACGTTTCATAATAATTGTCAGCCTTTATATGCCCGTCTTTCAAAGTATAACCATTATACTTTCATCGTCATATTTACGTGATTTTCAACCACAGTTCAATCACCAGATATAATATTCCGTTTCATATTCTTTATCGGCCTACGTAAGCCTACACTATATACATGTCTGCCTTCATAAGCCTTTCGTTCCAGAATATCCGTTATATTTTCATCTTCATATTTAAGCAATTTTATGCTAATTAGCCATAACTACCTTTTCACCAATGCAACAGAAAAATTTACTTCAACTAAATTGTATAACATCCTCTTTTCCTAAAATTCTCATTGAGCCTTAACGAATAACGTTATCTCGAGTTCTTATAAGAGATCATAATCACCCTCTTAAGTAATTAAACTAACGGGAAGTAAGAAACTGTGAATTCCTGAAAACAATTTTTTTAACAGTCGTGCCCCATACTGCATCTCTTTTTTCCGCATCCATCGCCAGCATTCGATGCTATTCGATGCACTGAGCACGGCCCGTTACATGACTCCACCTCGACGTTTTCATTTTTTTGCAGAAAAAATGCCATGGTGTAGATGAGAAAAAAGTTCTTTCTTGCTCATCCGGCAATATGCAGGCAACCTGGCAATCGACAGAGAAATGACGCATTCCCAAGGAAGGTATATGGAGGTAAAAAAAAATAATTTTTCAAGAATAATCAACAGGAACAGTAAAATACTAATAAAAAGCAAGATGGATGCCTGCTAAAGCTGTAACTTTCGAAAAAATATGACATTCCGGTTTTTTTCTCTTTCTCATGAAATAGGAAGTACTTAAATGAAGCGTCAATAATTGCAATGAACAACCTGAATCATTAAACCGATATTCCAAATATCGTGGATATGATGGTTTAACAAGTATTAGCAAAATAACTTTCAGAATAGAATACATCACTTCCAAGGAAATCAAGAGAATGGAGTTAGCTATGGGAGGATTCACAAAAAAAATCTGCTACTTTGTGTATGTAAATAAAAAATAAAATGAGTGAGCATAGGATGAAACTAGCCACGGCGCGGCGTAGTTACAGCCCAGCAAAAAATTTTAAAGATTTTTCGCCCGTCCGCCTACAGGAATATAAACACACTTTTCCAATACAGCTAGGCGCAGTGCTTAGTGAATATAGTAATAAAAGTAAGTAGTGAAAAATTCCAATTTGCTAAGTTTTACAAAAACTACTAAGAAATTTAGAGGACACAAAGCCTGGAAAATTTAGAGAAATTCAGCGTTATTATACACATAATGTCGACCAAAACTCAAGAGATAAAACATTTATGGATACATTTTCGAAAAAAAGGAACAAACAGAGCTTTAAATCGTAATGTATCGTGGTCCGAGTATATAAATTTTCAAACCAATGGTCACTTGAAATTATACTCGAATAACTCAAAACATCCGATTTATTGGCACTGAAAAATAACATATTTAATTTACTCAGTGTATTTGTACATCCTCTGTAAATATCAGGAGAGAAAATTTATGGCATTAACGTAAAATTAATTCAAATAATTCACAACGCATTATTCAATGAGTGGCACCAGCATTTAGCACTGTACTTACGATTATCCGATTTTAAAAATATTTTACAAAAGATCCCAATAGAAGTACATGTGATGCAAGTAAGGTAAACATTGAGTATTTATTTTTTTATAGTACGGTCCCAAAAGCACTTGGATGGAATTGGCACTTAAGTGTTAATCTCCAAGGCTGGAGCCCTTACTTTCCGAGAATGATTAGGCTATTAGGCGGAACGAATTCACTTCGGGAATGCACAAGGGATTCAAGCTGACAATGATATGTGGTTTAGAGAGGAGTGAAATATCGCTTCGTAGGATGGAGGAAAGTGGGGCATAAAGAGAAAGGTAAACGACAATAGAGCTCCACGAATCGGACAGAAGAATATGTCGCACCAGAAAATCCAATAAAAAACTTAATGCAGAGAATCGTGAGGCAAACGAGCAACCTTATCGTTGCAACGCAACATTTCCTCATACGTGGTCAGCGCCCAGGATTAGCAAATTAGATACACATCGAAGGAAGTAAACGTATGGGTCTTGAGGCTTTGGAAGGAGACAGAGAGTCTTTATCCTCTTCTCTCAAACGAATCTTCTACCCGCCTCGGGGCTCCATTTCTTCAAATACCAACTACCACCAATTTGTGATAATTAGACACTGTGTGTGGTCGAAAGAAATAGTAAAAGGTATTTACATCCTTGTCGGAATTATCTGCCATTGATAAAAACGTGCATGGTTGTAACCGCAAATATAATTCATGAGAACGATTGAGGCATGAGAATGATACTCAGAAAGTTTACCACGGGATGCTGGGCAACACCCATTAGCCTGTAATGACCCTGACTATTATGTGCTTGGATTTTGTCTCGCATAACGAGATGCTTGCACAAGGCTTCATATAGCACCGTAAGAAAGCGTCTTTCCGGGTAAAGAAGGGCATTAAAATGGCGGGAGGGATGCCAGCTCGCGCCTTCACGCCGCTGCACATGCCCCGCTTCTGATACGGACGATATTTTTCGATGGCACCGCTGCCAGTTGGAACGGTTCCATGAATTTTTCCCCAATTTACGATCAACTTCGGAATTTCACGGCTTTCTTCGGTCACAAATATTCAAGGGAAACTGAAAAACAACCGCATTCGAGCCTAATTATCTGAAAAGAATGAAGCCCGCAACCATGGAAGGAACATTTCCCCGCAACGTAGGGGATGATTTCAAAGGATAAGTCAAAATAAATAAATAAAACATTCTACAAGGCAAAATAAGTCAGGGAACCATACTTTTAAGGGAAAAATTTTCAATGGCTAGCACTGAATCATTAAATAACCAAGAGTTTCAATCATAACGTTGGTTTGCATAGGTAACGGTAGAGCTCACCAAAAATTAGCTACAAGAGCAATGATTTTGCACATGCCTAGCAGAGGAATACGTTCATTTTCCTGAGTCACAGCCCTCGGCGAACATTTAATGCTAGGCAGGGGCGCAGCTAAGAATGATGCCCAGGTTTAAGGGGGTTTAAGAGCAATTAATACTTAGGGTGTGGTGGTATTGCATACCCGCCAGGGTAAGCGGGAGGTGCGGCGGCCCTCCTCCAGAAAATTATAAGATAAATTGTTAAAAATAACGAGTTTTACGGCTTTCGGAGGGATATTTGAATAATTCTGACACTATTCGATAAGTAATACTAATTCAATTAAGTAAAACGGATTAAACTTAAAAATTTCTCTGAGCTCTGGGGGGGGTTTTGGGGGATTATCCCCCAAAACCCCCTCGATGCGTCACTGATGCTAGGAGTCTTAACCAAAAGTGTTCCATACAATTGAACCCGGGATTATTCGCTCACTTGCCACTTAAACCAAAACTACCTTCTGAGCCACCAAGATACCCTGACGGTAGCACCACAATCTTCTCGGCATCGCCTTGAAAATTCAACCCGAATATATAAGTCTCGTGACCAGCAAAATAAAATAGCTATCTAAAGCACATTAAATTGGCAAAACTACTTTTGGAGTCTAATACGCTACAGACACACTGGTTACAATAAAAACTCAAACGAGCATTGATTATGAACTAACAATATATAGGGAATTCAACATAATAGGGAATTAATATATTTTAAAATTTTAAATTATTATAATCATTTAAAATAATAATAATTATTATCTAATGAAATTATATGAGAGCCAAACAGGTCTTGCTCAATACCTGTCCTCTCACTTACTATCACAAATGAATTTGTTAGAGATAAAAAGATATACCACACAAATGTGTGGCATTTCCCTTCAAAAGACTGGTAAAGGATGAGAAAATACTTCAGTAAGATACGTGTTACAACTCTGATTTTCCAGAAAAGGAAAATTTTTTAGATCTGTGTGCACAATCACTCTTTCTTTTCTCCTCCAAAATCCTTTTCCTTCGAACTCATAAAAAAATCTCCGCCATTCATTGCGCTGTGGGATGAAAAAAACGTAGTCCAGAACTAAAAAATAAGTTTCTTTTTTCATTCCAGTGATGAAACTTGGCATTGTAGTCCTCATTAGATGTTGCACTTGGTTCCGCATTTATTTTTATTTGGAAGAATCTTGATCACAATCAACAGCGAGTTAATTTTAGACCAAAAATGCATGAAAATGATTTACAAAGGTAAAACACCGACATATTCAGGACTATAAAATATTGAGGAAAAATACGTTTCTTGAGATTCCAATGACTTAACACAACATTATTTTACCTATCATCAATTATGCTTGCGGCAATTTCTCCACCTTTTCATGCAGTAACTTGGCCTTTCAGGAAGTTAGATGTACGAAATCTAAATTTTTATATACCAATAACAATGGGTTTCTGAATAAATACCACAAATATATCGCCTTTTTGCAGGGATTTAGAGAGTAAAAAACGCTTGTATTCCGTAATTCTTTTGGAATCTACATCTGAGGGTAAAAGAGGGACCGTTTACCCTTACTTCCTCTTTGTGAAGTCAGATTATCATTCAGATGGAGATGACAATATTTCAAATTCACTGCATAAAATAATATAATGTCTACGAAATAACGAAAATAAATTACATAGATAGCAGTGATAGTCTCATAATTCAAAAACAAATGGCAAAATACAATTTAAATGATTTCATAAAAAATATTTTTGGAAAAGTTGACTTCTTCAGCATTTTTCAAAACAGTCGACTACAATTAGAACCAATTTTCCAAGAAAGATGTCAACATTCATTCTGTCGTTCTTTTCCTTTCTACTTAAATTGACAATTTGCATGCTACCTCTCGTTACTACAGGTACTTCATTCAGATATGCACCTTCAACTTGACAACTTAATGTACTACATCAAGCATCGATACAACCTTTGAACAAAGAATACCTTTCAGCATTCTCTCATCACAAAATTGTATGACTATTTCATCGCCACCGAATTCATCATAGGTAATCTACGCTGGGCTTGGTTTGACGCGCCTTTTCGCACTATTATTCTTTGCCGTTTACGTAGATTATTTGCACGCTAACCTGTATTTACTCACACTCCCACATACCCCCTAGAGACCTTCCTTTATTTCCATCGTCCCCTCTCTGGTTAGGCATCAAAATGTTTGTGCTTGCTGAAAATCGTGGCATTCATATTGGAGATTTTTTGTAACTAATATCCATCGATTGTAAATTAGAACATCACAAACACAAGACAGAACTTCAACTTTTAACGAACATCACCAGCGACTTTCATCAATTGAAAAAATTCTATTTTGTACAAAACAAATGTTTTGACAACAGGAAACCGATGATTCCATTTGGATTACACAGTACAACTCGCACTAATTAAACCCTCGAGCCGTAAATTTTTTTTATATTTATTATTATTAAATAATTGGTTACAAGTCGACCATGAAGTCGGGTGGTAACATAAAGTTATTACACAATAATATACATAAACCAAAATGCAAAACAAAATACTTAGTACCACAAAATTTTTAAAAAGCCCTCAACAAAATTCACTCACTTTTATTTGTTTCTTTCTTTCTTTATTCGAGGCATTCACGAGAGTTCTCCGTTGTGTTGCGCTTCTTTGATTCTCCTCCATGATATGTCGATCGAAATACTCGACTTTTTCATCACTTTTTAACATTTTATCCAAAATCTTTGTCCGTCCCACCACATTAATCGTCTTTGATTCTCAGTCATACAAAACGGCACCCTCGACGCAAGTCTCCATGAAAATCTTTTCTGCCTCCAAAAACATGTCCTTCGAATTAGTTACATTTTTTCCTTCCTTTACATCATGAACTCCACATGGTGGGGATCATACTATATACTATGACAATCAAAAAATAAACGCTCTAATGAAAAGTCTTGAGGAGACAGTAAGCTTACAATGTACGGTACTAACAAAAACCACTCGCAAACAAGTTTCTCATGTCTACCACACTTCCAAGCATTCAAGCACGCAACGCACAGGTCATGAATCCATTTCTAAGATCAAATAACCCATACCATTATCGTATTGATCAACACAGAGTCTATCTTTAAATATGTACACCCACTGACTACCGGTGATCCTGGAGGAAGCGGTTGTAGAATACTCATATGCAGACATCAGAAAACATGTACGATTTGTCTAGAGTCAGTCAGGCAGTTTGGCTGTGCTGGTGCACATATGGCTCGATGTTCAGCCGCGGCTGCTAATCGTTGGTGTGTTTAGGTGTTTATGGCGGTATTGTCCATTAGGGCTTATTCTTTATCGGTGTAAATGTTTTTGAGTTCGATGAATTGCTATATATTCATGTGTATACAACAATATCATTCAAGCCGGCAAGCAAAGTAAACGGATGTTAATGAGCATATTGAAATCTACGCATCTATTACAGAAACGACTACGAGGAAAAATAACGAGAAACATACTCGGAAATATATACTTCAAAAATAAAACGGATATTATGCAATTAACGAACACACATGTTTCAGCGGCAAAAAAGACCCTACGTCACTATGACACTATGAGCAAGCTTCCTCCTTACACTACGTTGAAGGTTATCTCTCATCCTACCTAGAAAAACGAAAATACTACCATTTAAATCATCTAAATAAACTACGTGCGATAACGTCTCCGTCGCCATTAAACGGCGTAACATCTGCGGGACAAACAAAAGTTTTTTTTATGAGATGCATTGGTAGCTAGGCCAAGACTCTTGAATGATGACAAACATTTTGATTGATGCATTTTTTGAGCAATTAATAGTTATGGCCTTTGAATTTTCTATAAGGTTTTTAGGCTTGAGAAAGTTGAGAAAGAAATGCCGTTTAAGAAAGCTCGTTATTTTCCCCAAAAGAACGTTTGGGTCTCAGCTTCTAAAATCTTTACGGAAGGAAGAATAATTTGAAGCCTTTGGGGAATGAATACAGTTGCTTTCCTTAGATGTCTCTAATTAAAGGCCTCTTTTAAAAGAATCTTTGCGCTGTTTACGTTAGCAGGGCTAAATTTAACGGATTCATACAATTTCTTTGGAGCTGTAATAAAAATTCTCCAACGAGGAAATGAGAAAAATGCTGACCAAGTGTTATTAAAGAGAGTAGCTTTAATCATGATGATGTGTAAGAAGTCGCCTTTTCTCGCAAAAGTGTATTTTTAAAAGTATTCTAATTAATGGTATACTTAGTAAGGGATTAGGATAATTTGTCTGGTTGACGACATGGAATCGTGACGACTAAAGAGGAAACTCGGAAACAACTCTGCTAACTATCCCTTTGGTTTTCATTTTCGGAAAATGAGTGTTTCTCTCCGAAACTGCTGGCTTAGTTCTCTTAATCTTCTGCATTAAAATAAGTAGGAGAAGCTTCTTTTCATTACCTTGGAGAAACTTTTATATCAAGTGCATAAATCCTAATCTCCTAATGCTGCTGTCGACAAGGGTGGACCCGATGTTGCCAACATATCGTATAGAGTGCTCAATTGTAATGCTCTTTGACTATACTTGTTTCTTTGGATAATTTAAAAAACTACCGCAACCATCTCATTTCTCTTTCATTTATAAAAATAGCTAAAAAATGGGGGTGGCTGAGGAGTCAGCCTTGGCTCAATATGCTTGCCTCAATTGAGCCGAATCATCATTATTACTACTATAATGGGAAAGTAATGCTGCTAGGTAAAAACCTCGACGCGTGTTACATTACAGTTGCCCCAATAATTAAAGTGGAAATAAAAGGACTTGAGAAATATTCTAATTTTGGAAATCAGGAACCTACAACTTGCGGCATAAAAGGAGAAATGAAACGTGAAAAGAAAATGTTGGTTCCCAGTTTGTTTCTTTTTGTAAACCCATTTTTGACGGTTAAACTTTCTAAGATGTTGGGTTACTGGTGCTAATTCTTATAGTTCGGAGATTTGCCGATAATTTTACCATTAATTTCACGAAAATTGTTGGAAACCTTTTATTACATGCATTTAGAAATAGCAATAACACAAACTATTATTAAACTCAATTTATTAAAGTATTAAGGCAGTTAATCCACTGAGTCAGGACATACGTTATCGTCATTAGGCCCGAAATCGTCTGTGTAGAGGGCTACTATTAAAAAGACATCAGTAGGGCTTGTGTTTTTTCGCTGCATGTTAAGGTCGAGCGTTGTCATTGGCTAACTCACAACTGGCGAAGGCCTTTTACTCCTCTGTCATTGAGGTTAGAATCTTTAACATTGCATTGGACTTAAAAGGGATAGAGTTTTTTCCTGAACGTAAACCATCTATCAAAGATTACTGAAGAGGCTTAACCATTAAATATGAAATACGTTCGCGTGGTGTGGTACAGATGTTAAGGCTACACGATAGGTCGATGAGGCGGAATGATGCTGACACAAAGGATATGGGTGTGAAGGGCATTGTGTTATGTGCGAGGAAAGAAAGAAAGAAATCTTACAGTTAGTACATATGATTGGTGAATAAAAGAAACTCTAAAAGAGAGATAGCAATAAATTTGTCATTTGAAATTGATTATACAACGTGGAGAAGCTGAAGTTATTGTTTTAAAGCAGAAAGTAACACAAACTTGAGAGGAGAGGAAACTTACAGGGGAAATGAAGAAAAGTACAGGACAAATGCCGACCTGATGATCCGAAGAATACGATTAAATGAAGGATTTTAGCCATCAGAGAGAAGGGATTACGTGAAAACCTGCATTAATCGATAGATCATGTTGATTGATATATTTAAGTGGAACAGGAAATTCAGAGAGTAATAATTTTTGTTTGCATTCAGTTGGACCCATCGATACGCTTCGTTTATATACTCTGCATGGAATTTCTCTCGAAACGCATCGTAAATGCGGGCACTTCGGCAATTGATACATTTTTGGATTTACGTCAGGAAAAGGTATGAGATGCTTGTAGTTTCTTCTTAAGACCACAGGCTTATCTCCGCCTGGGTAAAAGCTGGGGTCAGTGCATGCGTCGTCATTTCAGCTCTGTTTTCATTTAGAAGAGGTATTTTTCATCAACATCGACGTATACACCTGGGATAAATTTATAGGGTATTAGGAAGGGGGCGATTATTCACAGCAACCAATACGCCACATGAGCTCTTCGTGGTTACCAATCAAATGCTATAATAAATATATCAAGTACACTGATGTTACTGTAAGTTAAGTGCACTCAGACGAAGAATGACCCCTGCAACATAAGACTAAATCGCAAATCACTTTTTAAAAATGTTAAAATTTTATACACGGCCAGAAAGTAATTAAAAGTATCAATGAAAGTTTAGTAAAAAACTAACTTTTAGCCACGAAAAATGTAGGTAAAGAAATGTGACAAATATATTATTTGAAAATCGTTTTCGCGACTGCAGAAATAAATAAATAACACAAGTTCAACAAGGAATAAAATGTATCAGTAATCCTATCAACTCCCGCGATTAATTTCATGAATTGCGAAACCATTACCATCTCTGATAGTAGGTACGAGGAACGAATGGCCTCTTGGGTCAAGGTTGGGCGTGTTCATGTGTCATCATCATTTGAGCAATTTCCTCTTTTCGTAGTGTCGCATTTCATCACTCGCGGATGTAAATTTACTACACTATTTTAAACACTTTCGGCCGTATTCATAGTTTCCTTAGTAAGCTACTAACGCCCAAGTAGCGTTCTAAGTAGTAGCATACTAGCAAAATGGTATTCATAGATCGTTAGTAAGGGCTACTAAGCTTAGTATGCTACTATCTTAGTAGCCGGTTCTTAGTCGCCCTCCGGCCTTGTCTAAGGGAGCTACTAAATATGGCGGACCGTTGTGGATGATCGAACTCCGGTTTTATTTGTATACTGTTATAGAGTTTTTATGCATTTGTGCCAAAATGGAATACGAGAATCCATTCTCCAAGTAAGGCAGGCAACGTATGTAGTGTAATTGTTGACAGGAATTTAAAGTTTTTCGTAGCTGCGAGGAAGCTACGACTTGCAGTGAACTTGTGCCTCTAGTGTAAGTGAACACAATTTGTACATTCAGTGCGCCCCTAAGTGAATTGATTGCATATAGACGATGAAGTAAAGAGTGAAGCGACAAGTGAAGTGATTTGTGAGTGTATGATCTTCGACAAAATTATTTATTTCTTTCATACTGGTTTAACCATTTCGATCAAAGGTATCTACTAGCTGTTGCGAAGGGGATATGTTTCATATTTGAAGCAGTTGTTCTTTAGGGATACAGCAAACAATTATAAATTTTCATTCGTTTGTACGCTTATAATTTGTGTTTGATTATATTCCTAATTCTAGTCTTCGGCAGTGTTTACATTTCGCGTATTTCGTTGCGCTGTTGTTTTTGTTTTGGTTACGGTACGAGTGATAGTGGAGAGTGAGATTGGAAGTTTGTTGATGTTACAATTTCTGGTTTAAAAATTTGTTTCAGCCTATTTATTTCATTGTCTACGTAATGGTAATGTGAAATAACATCAACTGATTCTAAATCATTAGTGATGAGTGGGAAGTGATATATGAAGAATTCTTTCGAACGTCAACGAGTGCAAATTCTTTTGGTGTGTGCAGAGTGATTGGAAAACTGATTATCATTGTTTACTAGAGTTACGTTATAGTGTTTTAAATTAAGTGTGAGTCAAGCTTTTCATTGAACCAGTTGATTCAGAATGTACGGATTATAAGTGTCATAAAGACAGCTCGTGAAATGTGAAGTGAAATGTTGTGTGCGTTGTAGTGCTATTTGTGATATGATCAGCAATAAATAAGTAAAACAAGTTACGTTAATTATGCTTTGTTTTTTACATTAACCTTCTCTAGTAAAGTATATGCCGTATATTTCCGCACGCTGTCAATATTTGAAATATTTAAATGTAGCGAAGCAGATTGTTGTTTCCTTGACTAACATTTTAGGAGTTGCAAACAGATGTTACTAATTGCTCGCACGTAGGTGTTTGTAACATAATAAATGTGTATCATTCTCACATTTATCTCAACGTTATTTTCTTAACGTTTCATTTCTCCATTGCAAAAGTTTTCGTTTCTACTCCGACATTGAGGTGTATTTCTGCTTTCCGAATACAGATATGTATGATACTGACGTTGCTAGTTATGTTTTTCCATACTAATCACGCATACACTAATGGAAACAAATATCGGAAGTGCAAACAATATCTAATGTATATGATCAATGAATACACGGCCGTTTGTACAACAATAACTGCATCTCAAACATACAAATGCTTCTGTATTACTCATAAATCTACCCTTTCCCAATGGTATTGCATAATGTTTGTGTACAGCAATCAAAAAATATGTCTGCAATGCGATATCACATCGAATTATCCGCTATGAAGTAAAAATTTCAATGCAATTTGATGAATCAATTGCTTTTGTTTGAAAGTTTTACGAATTTTCCGCGCCGCGGAGGAGTCAGATGCAGTGTTGTCAAGCGTAGCCTAGCGGGTTGAACCCAAATCGCTACCGAGTATCGGCTGCCGAGCTGGTTAGTAGCATACTAAGTTAGTAGCTCGTAGTAGCTCACGCAATCCATGAATACCATATCTTAGTAGGCGACTAAAAGGTCTTAGTAGCCGACTAAGTTAGTCGCCCTACTAGCGTGTTTTAGCGGAAATCTATGAATACGGCCGTTTGCGTTAGGGGGTCACATTATTCGTCACGGTCCGACGCGGGTGAAAAATCCTGCTGACCCCTACAGGTTGAGCGTCAACGTATGTGCTTTTGCAAATGGAGAATCGTGGGAGCGGTTTTTTTAACCGCCGGCCATTAGTGATGCTGCTCGCTTTTCCTGACTGCCGGCCTTTTTTTTTAGTTCCCCTTCCCCTTATTCCCCCTCTCCTCCCCCGGCCCGACCTTCATTACGGCTTCGCTGGGTGGAACCAAGGAAAAAGGGAGGTGTAACGGTACACAGAACGACATCGTGTTCCGGATGCAGCTGCTGCCGGAAACCTCCGACGATGAGGAATCATTCCCCTCCGACGGATGCGCTTTCAATCGAGGCTCGCGTTTCTGTTGTTTTAATGGTGAACACGTAGGTAACAGACTCAGATTCACGTAGTCACAGTCATTACTGATTCTCAATGCGATCTGACACCAAGATTGCTTGAATTATGTTGTCAGTTCTTTTAGTTTTCTGTTACACATCCGTATTACTCTGTAAACTGCCGCTAGGTCGTCGATTTATTTTCATAAAATGCTCTTGTCACCTGTCGGCAGTGATGTAGCTACAGTAGGTAGGCCGGGACTAGGCCGAGACTCCGAGGAAGGGAACGCCACTAAATTCATCTTCCAGGAGAGCTTAATATCTGAGACACCTGCCTATGATATAAATACTTCTATTTTTGGAGTTTGGAACCAAGAAGATGACGAAATTTGGCTATGTGCAGAATTTTCCTTTGATCACATCTACGTATATTGCGGAGAACCTACAAAAGGTGGCCAAGTGGAGATAAGAAGAGGTCATACTTAAAATCGTTGGCAGCTCCAAAATAATCTACTGCCAATGGATTTCCTGGAATTTTTACAAAAATATATTCTTTAGTCATCAACAGAAAGATATATTCCATGCTGCTTCGTCAACGTCCTCGTATCAGGATAATAGCTTCATACATGTTCTTTGAATTCGCTACTGACTATTCTATCGTTGTGTTGCAAATGTTTCCAGTATTCTGTAGCTCAAAATTCTGAAAAATCACTTTCCGTTGTTACTTTACATTGTTTCTCCCTGATCCTAAAGTGAACTTCAATTTGTGAGTTCACAGTTCATCTTACACACTACCTTCACTTCTAAATGAAATTCATTCTTATTATTTTCGCTGTAATAACGCTTAAGAATATAGGTATTTATCTTAATGTTGGTACTCAATTTTTCTATCTTTACGAGTTACCTCCGTCTTTTTTGCCTAATGCAGTGAAGCTATTGGAGGTGATTTTCTGCAGAGGGGAAATCTATAAGCGGAATACAATTTTCACGCTGATTTCATCTTAAATTTTCCGTTATTTCGTCCGTGTTAGCATCATAATGATGATGCACTCGGACAGCAAACTGCAGGTCTGCCCTTTCTAAAAATTGGTGTCAGGATACGGAAGTCGTCTTCGGCGTGGTGGTCAGTGGTGTCAAGATGCAGGAACACCGTTCCGGCATTGGTTAAGGAAAGACATAGTCAAATAACGCTTTTATCAACTTCGGTGCCTGAAAATTTCTAATATTTTCTAACCAAATCAAAAATTTACTTTAATATATGCAGCCGTAACTTATAATAGACAACGGTAAAATTAGCAGTGCGTTCCGGCACTGCTAATTTTCTTCGAAATACATCTCAGCGTGGCCGCAACACATTCCACGTATTTCCCGTCTTTTCGACGATGGTTGATATGCATAGGAGCATTCCACACACAAGTGTTTTTCTTTCTCAGAACGAGCTACAGCCATCTCTCAAAACTTAGTGCTAGCTTATTTAACGCTCTTCTGACATCTTGTCGATAATATGGTTGAAGAGAGTTGTCTGAAAAAAGAAGTTGACTTTGGTGTCCTTTTACTGCTTTTCTAACTAAGTAAAAAAAGCTCAAACTTATGGTTGAAAAATTAAACGACCTCGAGCCTAAAATTTTCAGAGCAAATTCAAAGGCCAAAGCTATTAATTTCCAAAATTAAAAATACATTAATTAAGACAAGAGGGACCCAAGACACCGAAATAATTGCAACAAAATATGCACTTAATGCTTTCATATCTCTGAAATGAATGTACACATCACATATATTTTAAGACCGCTTAATTTAATTACCGTTTACCACTAAAAATAATAAAATTTGTTTAGCGTGACAAACACTCAGGGCTTTTTATATGCATTTTAACTTGTTTTGGCAGCTGAAAGACAAAAATGGCAATAAAAACATCAAGTGTTCAGCCTGGGAAAATATCACATAACTATTTTTTTCCGTAGGGTGTACCAACTGGAATTATCCTTTAGCTTTAGCATGAATAAGGATGAAAAAATGAATCAGAAGGTAATTGGATGAAGTCATGATTCCAAGCGATTATTGATTGAGAAGGCTAAAAATATATATTTTCATTTTGTTGATAATATTGGGATAATAATTCATTGCTTCCCATACTCACAATTCAAAAATACATTAGAATTAATTGATTTTCGGCGAATTTTATTTTTTCATACTCAAAACACTCCATATTTTGGGTTAAAATTGATGATACCCGGTTGAGACGTTATTAGAGCTGTGATGGCCGAGTAAATCATAGAAATCAATTATATTTTCCACCGATGGCAATTAAAGTGGAAACATCGGAAACTCACGCCGCCCAAAAAAATTACTGATCTGAAAGCATTAAATCACCCTAAAAAGAAAAGCATTTAGAAATCCATAATTATAGAAAAAAAATATTTCATATTTAATTGTGTTCTAACGATATTCAAGCGATTACTTGATCGCGCGTAACACCATGAGACACAATCAGCTGAGTGATATGCAAATCGTAGGATTAAGCACTAACTTTGATAACACTAGTCTTAAACCATGAAAGATGTGCCCTGACTAAAAGCAGACAAAAATCCTCCGCAAAAAGAAGAAGATCAGTCAGGAGAAAGAATCCAATGCGTCGATAGTATCGTAAAAAATATCCTTCATCCATCAAACCACTATCGGTACAGCACTGGGCGATTAATCATGAGACAAGTATGAAGAGTAAAATACTTCCTTCTGAGTAGTGACATGTCCCATCAGATATTGCAAACACGACAGTTAATGTAAGTAATCAGATTTCTATTGCAAGTTAAAGAGTCCAAAAATTGTAGAATTAAAAAATCTAATTCGCATTACTTTAGCAGAAACTCTATCTAGCTAGTCTTAACATGTTGTGATCAGAAACTAAAGCAAGGAGTAATGACTCAATCATGAAAAAGTTTGGACGTAATGCTGAACTCACAGCACTACTAAATTGTAATGAACCCGAGACATCAACGATCAAGTAATGGGTCCTTCATAAGATGAATAAGTCATTACCACAGGTGTAATACTTACTGCGGTTAGCAGCCACTTCTCTATTACATTCTTGTGGATTCAAAGAGTAACTTGAGCGCCATGAAAAAAGGGCAGTAAATGCTTTCCAACAGCTGCAAAGTATACGTTATGGAACAACGGAGACGTTTTTTCGATGAAAGTGAAGTCATAAGTCACCACAACAATGTATTTGCTACAAACAAACGTGCTTTTCTACGTTTCCTAACCTGATTTTAACGACGCAAAAGAGAATTTGAATGCAAGAGAATTTAAATCAAAATATACACCATTAAACAAGGACAAAGACCACAAAAGTAGTCAAACACGACGAATTATAACATGACGCATTGGAAGATGATCACCGCTTTTGTAAGTGGACAAACAGCTTGGAGAAGTCCGCAGGCACAAAATCCACAATAGAAGATGCCCAAAGAAATTTCAAAACTGACCACAAACCGGAGTACCGCAACGAAAAGTTCAAATTCTGTGTACGACAAAATATTATACATCCGGAGGTAATTTACCGATTATGATTGGTACATCATAAAGCTGTCAATCACCTCTAAGTGCTCATATTACATACACTCACATCCCTATTCTACCGCGCAATCGTTTGAGCGCGTGGCCTCCCTCTCCCCATTCCAACCACAAACTCAGCCTGCTAGTCCCTCATCGCCGCCGCTGCACGTTCCGACGGAATTAACCGACACGATTAACTCTTTAACCGTGATGTCACCGCCAGCTCTACACACGACCCGACAAATATATCAAAACATCCGTCCCGAGAAAACGAAAAAATAATTTTCAGTGGATCATGGCCTGTCCGTTACTTCGAGTGCCAGACTATTTGGTGCCTAACTCAGGTGTACAGAATCGAGTTGGGGACGGAAATTCCACTATGCAGTAAAATTATCGACGCCAAAATAATCGGTAGGGGTAGGTTTGCGGTAGGATGGTCTGGAATGCCACCTCATCCGACCGTTAGGCTGTTTTCGTAGGGCGACAGGCAGTTTCATGCTTCAGCCGTCGCACTGTGGAGTATTAATCCTCGAAACATAACCGGAATAAGATTTGAAAATTGATCCATGGGATCAATTTGGTCCATTTCAATGGGCACAACTGGATTTTGATACCAAATCCATGGGATTCCTAATAGCGCATCCAATATGACGGCTCGCAGGTAAAAAAATCCACTAATTTTTAAGAAACTCCACTGTAAAAAGTGTTTGGGTTCGCTAATTTTAATATTTTCATGCAATAACGATGACGCTTGGAATACATTTTTGCGTCTAAATAAATATTTATGTCAAATTCTGAGTGAAAATTTATTGTTTCCGATTTTGAAGAGAAAAGATCAGATGAAATTCTATAGAACCATTAAACTGAAAAAAAACCTACCACATCCATCAACCAACTACGCATGTACACATTTTTTTATGTGAGTACCAACAGAATAAATCGATTTGGGAAATACATATGACTAGATAAGTTTTAAAACCCGATCTCCTGATTTCCGATGGTGTATGATACAACCAGCACCACCACGCCATTATTATTAAAACACTGACGTATCGACCCCGACGGTATTCATCCTCACAGTTTAATTGTTAGGCCGGACCGTAATTTTTATCCATCATCCCTCTCTTATCCCTGTGTCAAGTAACCCCACGACCCTCACTACGCGGTCCATCTTAATCTTACGCCTCCCCGCATCTTATCTCCCTCCCCACTCTACATAATTTTTTTCCACAAGGCCACCATCGATTCTTTTCGTGAACCTCTCTCTCATTCCCAACCATCCCCTCACTGGAATTAGACGAAAGGCGCAGGCAATATAAAATGTTCAAAAGGATGTATCCCTTGATTTAAATTCTGCAGACATTACATTTTCGATGCTACCGCAACGATTGACATCTTGGCACCATCCCGTTTAAATGGTAAAGGTTGTCCTCAATAGAAAAAACGACATTTATCAACTATCTTCACATTATGACGTACATAAATATCTATATACATCCCCAATATATTACTAAATTGATTTGATTTAATAATCAAAATACAAATTATTTATAGCCATTAAAATAATATCTGCGTTTTCGCCTGTTTAAAAAAAGGAAAACGTATTTCCGCTAGACTCACTCGACGTTTTTCTGAAAGCGTGAATAAAATTTGAAAAAGCGTTAAAATCCACCAACAGAAACGCTATAATAAAACAAATCGTCTTCAGTTACCAACCGAAAGCAGCGACTTCAAGATTGATGACAAGAAAACGGAATACCATTGGCACCCAGAATACTAGACCAGTCGCGGGGAAAAAATAAACGCTGTTCTGAACCCTACGATGGAGAAATCACCAATTCAAACATTTAATATTTCGGTTGACCAAGAAATAGGAAAGCAAAACTTCCACAGCAACCGGTTTCCACAGCCATTCCACCCCGAGGCCATCTTGATGCCTTTAAAAACCTATTCCAGTTCTCTACCGTAGACGAAAGAGCAGTTGGTGGAAATATTGTACTCCAGAAAAATGTTATAGCGGGCCAGAAATGAGTGTCGTACACTCTCGTATGCTTGAAAGTATTAGTAAACTTCCTATAAAAGATGGATGATGCTGACATAAAAGACACGACCTTAATTCAACTAAAAGCTTTCCCCAGAAGAAGGGTGTTACAGCTATCGTGAATCGTTCGGAAAATGTTTGCACCCACCACTATAGGGTATCAATAAAAACATGAGATATCAGCAGCATCGATTACAGCTAAGTCCATCACCATATGCGTTTATCGAACAAATATCATGCAAAAAAATTTCAATCGCGAAGGAGTAGAGTCCTCGTCTGCCAAACTGTGGGTTTGAGTCCCGTCTCGGTAGGTAACATCTAACCAGGGAATGCTTGTCTGGGTTTGTCCTATGCCAATTTTTGTAAATCCCCCGATGTAAAGGCCAATAGTGCTTTTTCGTGATCATGAAAATAAATAAAATGGCGACTATTCCAAAATGCCACTACTCTTTGACGGGGTGTTACACGACGCTTAACGTTCTCATTTAATCAGAATATCAAGTTTTCCTATAAATAATTCAGGCAAAATTCTTTCAATAAAAATGAGTAATGTTGAATCAAAAAATATATACTTAAAAATTAATGTTTATCTTTTTATCCATGGACAATTATAATCGATGAAAGACCAACATAAACAGTTGCTCCACAACTAGTTCAGCGAGCACAAATTAAGAGTAATCTTTAATGATAATTAACACCCATAAATCTCAGTCAAAGCAAGCTGAATATTTCTTATTAAAAACTAGAGTATATTAACATTTACGGGTACATAAACCGTGATGACAATCGTCCTTTTTCATACTCCCTGAAATATACTTCGATGAAATACCATCAGAGGAAGTAAACTCGTTCCATCTTCGTAAGTCAATTATTTTCCCCTAATTGATTATAATCCACCAAAAGACTTTAACCATCACATGAGATGTGCTTGCTCGAATTTATTCCCACCATAATTGAATAAAAATGCCAACTCGTGAAGGCATTGGATTCAAGGTTAAATGCAGACGCTCATCAAGAACTACATCTATGCACATACACCGAGAGTATTATACATCAATAACATTACCATCAACTAATAGATATTTTATCCTTATAACATTCCTTGGACACCACGAGAATAGCCACCACATTCAGCCTATAGAAAGTTAAAAATAAACTTATGCTATAATTTTGAAAAAAAGTCAACAACAACTAAACAATAAGAGCTGCATCATTAAAAGGACCCAATGCTTAGCCATAGCCGTAATTTTTCAATTTAATAAGTTTACTCCGCGACAAGGAGGAAAACAAACATTGAAAATTACTGGCGTCCATTAAAATTATATCACTGACACGCGCAAAAAATGGAGAGGAACTCATTCTCCCGATTCTTTAGAAAGCGTCTTCTTATCTTTTCACGAAAATGGAATTCTTGAGAAACTCGACCGCCAGCTGAAAGCACATTTCAACCGCTGAAATAAAATATTTCCTTATTTCAACTGCAATTTTAAAGGAGAAATGGAAATGAAGATAAAGAATTTACCCCGAACTCACATTTCCTGGTAGCGAAAGACTGAGAGCGTATGGGAGCAGGGAGGAGACCCTCCGGGTATTAATCTCCTTCACGTGCGAGTAGCTTTTGGCTCGCTATCTCAATAGCAGAGGAAGATGGAGTCGCAGTAACGTTGGACACACTATCGCGCACGACGGTAACGCCTATATAAAAGGGGAGATGAAAAAATGCTTCTTTTCAATGAACTGATCCACGCTTTAGGTTGCCGCACTGAGAGAACGGCCTAGCTAATCAGAAAATAAATAAATACCAGTACTAAGAAAAAATAAGGCGAACAATGGAAAAGTCCAGATGTGATGAATTAATTTATCGAGCGATTAGAGCAAATAAAAGCGTAAAAGAAGTTGCGAACCATCACGTACAAAAAAAAAACATTCTTTCAGTAGATAAAGAAAAGAGACGGGACCGGAAAACATATACACCTCCCTATTGTTAGACAGTCGTTCTAGGTATCAACTAACAAGATTTTCTTCATCAGACGAAAAAGAAACTAGCATCCCGATAAAACGCTACAACAAAGAACAGAAAAACTTAGGATACTTACCAAGTTTTCATTAGATGATTCAGGATACAAATTTCATGTGCCGAAAATATGAAGGACAGCGTTAATTTTCCACTGAAAACAATCGATAACCCAATGTCGAATTTTATGCAATTCTATACATCGCCCCCCGATACGGATGCGTCATAACTACAAATGTGTGTACTTTGCTAAAACTGATAACAACAGAAAGTGATTGAGTTATTTCCAGCGAGACATTCTTGTAATATCTATATACCCATTGAGTTAAAGGGGTTGAACATCCACAAGACAATTCTCCGAGCAGAAAACAGGCATGCGATCTAAGCAACTGGCAAAAAACTGGGCAGAATGTCGAGCGAACGAGCTTCAATTAACAGAGGCAAGAGGTTAAGGCCGACAAGACTGCACAGAGATTAACTAGCACAACAATTGAAATCCTTCCATCCACTCAACAAGCACGTAAATTCATCTCGAAATAATCCATAGCGACGGATCGAAGACATAGGAAAGGAAAAATGGAAGAATACAAGTGACGTTCAGAGAACGTATGTGGATGTGAAATGCACGCGAAGAGCATCCCCAATCGACCTCTACCACGGATATGTGAGCCGATATTTATGCATCGACTGCTTTCTACCCACATTCACTCAGTGCTTCAGCACGAAGGTTGGTCTGAATAGGCGATGGTAGAACTCATCCAAGACTAGCATTAGACGCAAGTGCGTAAATTTCCAGTCAATCACGATAATGTACAAATTGTAAATACTTAGGAAATTAGGCATTGCAATATTTTCCGCTAAATATATTTTCACACGGCGCGTTTCGTTGGCACTAAAACATCAGAGAATGCTATATTGACAAATAAAATTGTGGCGCGTAAATAAAATTGAGTAGAAATTTTTGCAAGATCTAAGTTAATTAGATCAATTAAGCGAATAAAATTCATTATGAATACCTCCCATTCGTAGACAAGGAGAAAATTTCCTTGAACTAGACATCAATTCATCACAAAGTAATTTAAACACGGGCGCTTCCCCGGAACTTATCATCTTTTCGGAACAAGGAAAATAAGGTATTTCCATTTTGAATAATGATTGCTTTCAATTGAAATAAGATTTGATGCTTTCCCGGCGAATAATGAGGGTGAAATTTTCTAGAGATTCCCACCGGGTAATATTCTCTATTTGTTGTCTAAAATAGCGAATATAACCCGGAGGGAATCGCGAAAAATGCCCTCGTCGGAGCTCGAAACGTGGGCCAAAATGAAAAACAGCCCGGGAATCCCGAGAAAAGTTTAGCCACATTGCTTTCATTTGATGCCAAACAGTATGTACTCGTATGTATGTATACAGATGCTCTGTATATATATTATATATATATACAGAGCGCTCAAGGTGGTTGCGTAGCAAGGTTCTTAGAACCTTGGTTGCGTAGTACCAAAACTGGAGGCCAACAACATTGAGACCTAAACTACAATGTTATTGAGGGAAATGGAAAATGTTATATTATAAAATATATAACTGTATGTTCTAAAAATCCTCATTATTACCATAAACACTTCACATCGTTCGTGAGTTTCAATGTAACTGAAATAAAATTCACAATTTGAAAAAACAGTATGAGCAACATTTTGAAACCTAACACGTGAACGGCTGTGAAATAAATACATATGCATTGTCATGAGAAAAAATTCCTCTGGACCGGTAATCGAACCGCGGGCTTTCCGTATTTTTCGGCTTTTGGGTTTCCGTAACATCCAGTGCAATGAGCCTCGATACAATAGCCTAGGGAAGACAGGAACCTCTATAGCGTGCTGTCTGCGCAGTAGCCCGTAGCAAATAGCCGTGGGTCGGTCCGGTAAAGGTTCGTGGTTCGATTCCCGGTCCAGAGTTATTTTTTCTCACGGCAATTCATGTATACTAAATACACATCACGATAACAAACGCTAGCGCCGTGGTCAACCAAAAAATACTCATCACGAGATCTCGAATTAGGCCATTTCAATCTTGGTCCCGCGCGCAATAGCCGGAAATCACTCTCGTACATGTTTACTCTGAGGTTGATGCAAGTATAATCTAGCTCCAAAGGTTTGAAATAGCCGTTAGACCAAACTTCGTGTCAACAAGTCCGCGTCCGTATCTATATCACTTTCATTAAAATCAAGCCAATTTCAAGTCAACGCATTAAAAAGCTCATTAGGCTACCAGCCCACGAGGTTAAAGATCTATTCTCGATGGGCTTTAAGTTGTTACCTATTTGACATAGCTTAAAGAACAATGATTTCACGTGTGATCCGACACATAAAAACAAATACGTTCCCAAATTCTCTCAAGTTTTCAAGCACAGCATCGTCTTGTTTACGAAAGAAAGCTGGCAGCGCTAGGTGCATACGTGCGAGAAAGCACGAGGTGACTGATGAATTCATCAAATGTTTCGTGGCTGTATTCATTTTATTTCGCGTCGGAAATCTCAAGATGAGACTGAACTGCAAAATTTCAACATCACTGTCCCTTCCTGGTTACTCGAGCAAAGATGTCAGTTTACGAGTGCGAGAAAAACATTCTGCAGTAGACAACTAGTGACACAAAAAAGTGAGTGGTAACGCGAACGGGAAGCGTGTGATCAAAAAATTGAGAAGTAGTATCTCTCACCAAGATGTGTTCGCAGCAGGTTATCACCAATCAAACAAATCGTAATTTGAAGCATACACAACAAATAATCCAAAAGGAACCAGGTTGATGTGGGGGCCTGAGTACTCGTAATCCTGGAGAGCAAGGGCCCGAACCATGTAGGAAGCAAATAATTTCTAAACGAAAATTAGGGCAGACTTACAGGACTCCATTGCTTCCATCGGCTGGGGCGTTAAGCTTCCCCAATTTTGCCTTTCGTTAAGAACATGTAACGCCGAAGCAGGATTTAACTCCAATACAACTTCCTTTTACTCAATGGTGCTAATGATGTTAGATCGCTCACCTTTTCCAATAAATCCAGTATCCAATCAGCAGTAGTTAATTAACAGTACTATAGTTCAATTTATATAAAATGAAAGAAGCTTCCTCCACGCACTTACGATAATGAGCAAACATGTGGACAGAGAAAGAGGGAGTGAGCAATTCCATTATTGACCTGCCGTCAGACACCAGCATTTGCGAAACGTGAAAACGCGAAAACGCAAAAGGTAGAAATGCAGCGTTTTCTGTTAGCGACAATTTTTCACAGCTCATTTGAGCAGATACCTGCAAACGCGTGGGCGGAAAATAAGATCGGCCCGCAGGACCAGATGAGCTACTTTCCGTTCCATTTATTATGCGGGTGCCCGAGGCAGATAAACGACTGCGCAAGACAGTTGCGACATGGCTAGGCGCACGGGTTGCTTTTCGGGCGGGATGACACGCACCGATGAATATGAGCGGAGGGGGCCGATCGGAAATTCAAAGGACTTGGGCATCACTCCCGACCTTTTTCACCACGGAAGAAGAAACACGAACCATTTAATCTCCCACCAAGTTGAGAAACTCAGCGGTAGGCCGCGGAGCCTCTTTACATAACATCTTCGAATGGACCAACACAATGATGATTCTTTGTCAGAAAGAAAATATGAGAGGCTTTTTCAAATAAAGCACTTCAGTCACTAACGGAAATATGGGATATTTTATAGAGCAAACAGTTGCGTTCAAAAGATAAAAGAACTATGAGTTATAGCAAAGAGTATGTTTATCATCATCATACGACCACAATTGTGAGTTTGGTTTGACATTAATCTAATCAGCTAATTTATTCTAAAAAGCTAATCTAATCATTAAGCTAATCATTCCGCTCTGCTATCTGCCACCCTTTCCATAGTGACGTATTTCTTCCCTTTTATATCCTTAATAAACTGTTCTTTTTAACTCATTCGGGGCCGTCCCTTGCCCTTCTTCCCGTCAATCCTTCGACGATCGTCTTCAAATGGAAAAAAACATGACTCATGATGCTGCCAAAATTGTCCCGACTTCGATCTTAGGGTTGTAAATGATTTCTCTTTTCTCCCTCCCTATCTTCCTCATTACTTACTCGGTCGATCCATTTAATTTTCATTATTCTCATGCAAAGCTTCTAAATGGTTTTAACCACCAATTTCTTGATTTAGCCCGCTAAGCGCCGTTCCCTAAGGCGCGGATAATCTGTTTTCAGACATTTTGTGTCTACGCTGTAACGTAATCGATGCATTCTCTTCGTTTTCATGCCAATGAGAATTCAAAAATTGAATGGAAAAAAATCCAAAAGCAAAAAAACTATTAATTATCCCAAGATTTTTTCATAGATATCGCTAAAAATTTAATTCAATCATACCATTTTTTTCGTGAAACGCGCGTAATCTACTTATTACCTAATGTTTCGCAGTATAGAGCAAGATCTACCTGTATTGAGGCATTATTCCCGTGACCCTTGTATCCACGCCTCGCCCTCGCCTTTGTGTCGCCATACCCTTCACTCAAGGGCAGACAATGCATCTATCAGAGCGTTTTAATTTCGATTAGCTAGCAGCCTGGAGAGTAATGTACCTATGCCCATTAGGGGCTCATTGTGCGTCATAAAATAATTTGGAGTGTCGTATCAAAGAAATTCGTGACGCGTTGTTAGAACGGTGAAATAGTTTCATAATGGACGCTACAAAAAAGTTACGCAGGGCTCAAAGAAAATAAGGCACCCGAGTTGCGGCCGTAATAATAAAGATCACCTGGAATTATTAAGAATATCATTCCCATCTCATTATCAGTAAACCCTTTGGTACCTACCTCGACAGTAATGGAAAGAAACATCAAGCCACACTTGCACCCACATTGGGTAAAGCAGATAAGGCACAGAGTAACGTAATAGGAGAGAAATTGATGATATCTAATCATTTACTAGCAGGCGCAGTCATTTACACCTTCACGAGGAGTTCTCACGGCAGACTTGACGTTGCTAAATACATAAGGAAACCTCACACGAGAAAAACCAGCTTCCACTGCGGCTAACTCGAATGACTCGGGCATGCTGAATTTACAGTTAAAATTTCTGCCTAGTGATTTATGATCACTATTGTTACTATGAGAAAGGAATTAACAGCTGAGATTTATATTGTACTCAGTTTTTACATCAACGTCCGGTAGGAATTAACGAAGAAACCAGGCCTAGCCCCAAACTTTACATCACGCTGTATTTTTTAATTACACAAAGTTGAAATGGATTTCACAGAGTATAATTCAACGTTCTCAAGGCACTATTACTAAAAGAACAGGTTGGATTAACTTCACAAAATTCAAAGCTGATTTCATGTCTAAAAAATTAAACTATATAGCTAGGGCTTGTATGGCAAGTAATAAAATAGAGGCATATAATTAAGTCAGTAGGAAAATATTTTCTAGCACCAGGCACAACGTTCCAAAACAAAAACCATACGTTCACGGCAGACTAAATCAAAGCCAGGAAGTAAAACCAGTGGAACGCTCTGGAACTTCCATAAATAATAGTGAAAAGCGCCAGAGGGAAACAAAACTATACAGAGACTTAAGGCTATTAATGGCTGCTACCCTTGAGCTCCAATCTGATAGCGACCTCGTTATACCAGGAATGTAAAGTAAGCTAAAAAAATAAATTTAAAGTCTCGACGCACACGATGCGCTTTTTGAAATAAAACCTACACGATCACGGGCAGTAAATGGATGAAAATAAGACTATATTTCGAAAAGATGTACGAATAAAAATTTAAACTCAATCAAATCGTTAATTTTAAAAATATATCTTTCATATCAACAGCCCACTATGGGGTGGGAGTAATGAAAGTAAGTGATTTAAAGCCAGTAAATCGATTAAGAGAAACTCAAGCTCCGTCAAACGGACAAATGGAAAAAAATGAAACGAAAGAACACCAAATAGCCTCCAGCACGTCGTCGTACGGTAAGTCGCAAGAGCATCAGTTAATCACTAAGTGACAGTATGCATTAGCACGAAAATAAAAGCTGCTAATGACTTTGAAAGCTTCACCTTATTCTCAGAAAATAGAGAAGCTACAAACTAAGTATTCTTCTCGAGGTCTTTTCCCTTTAAGCGATGAGAGAAAACATCGTGAAATCTACGCGCGGTCATTGAGAAACAAGTCTTTCCTGAAGACGCACAGGTCATGCTGCTCGTTTGCAGGATCACTAACTAATTAATTGTTCACTTATTGCTCGTCGCTCTTGTTCCCATAACCTTCAGCCTATCCGAAGAATGAAAATTCATTGCAGAATATAATAGTGATATTTCCAGACTCGGGAAATCACGGAAATAGACTTACAATCCACGAATGTGCTTACACCATGCTCACGCGATTTCAAATGAAACAGCTCCTTAGAGAAAAATTTATGAGACCATCACTACGTAACAAACTACTTAAGAACCTCAGACGGAACAATATATAATTAATGACGCTTACCGAAGAACTATCACTTTGTACAGTCTGAATCGAGATCCTCTGCTGAATTTAGGATTCGAAAAGAAAACAAAGCCCGATAAATAATTACAAATACTATTTCTCAAGTCATGAATCATTAGTTTAGTGAGGGTTGGTTTCTAAGTATTTAGATTTTTTTCGCAGAAAGCAATATACTGTTTTCTTTAACATGTGCCTTGGCTCAAATGGCATTATGAAAAGTTAATCCTCAACTTCCGGCGCTAAATATCGCCACTATCCGATAGAAAAACGATGATTAAGCATTCGGTTTTGCTTTATGAAGATATTTGGTAGTACCTAATAGGGTCTCCCCAACAAAGCGAAATTCCCTGTTAAGAGTCTTGCAGAAAAAATTATACATACTTGAAAGCAAAGACGATTGATAGGCTTAAAAAGCTACACCACAAAAATGAAAGGAAATTTTCGCAAGCGTCATCAGCATCTAATCGAAGTGGACATCGAAAGCATCACAGTGAATTTCTCTTGACGTATGCATTGGGCATCAATAACAACAGCGATAAGTAACGTAAAATGTCATAAGACTACAATTAATCATTTTCACAATTTATAGAAGATGGCAATTCCAATAAAACCTTTGAAGGAATGAAAAGAAGACATACGTGCTTCAGAAAATCAATAATTACGTTTATATCTGATGAATTCGATACTCATGATTAAAAAAAAACTTTCAAGAAATAAGATAAAACTTCAAACAAGAAATGCATTGTTATGGAATAGAACAAGACTTTCCTTCCTCGCCGATATCTCCAACGTGCGAACGCCGCTCATGAATTTACTGTACTGTAAAATAGGTAGATGTACATCACTCTCCGTCTGAAGCGATAATGAAAACAAATCCTCGCGTGTTTAAATCCATTTATTCACCTTAGATTAATTGGCGATAAATAAATACGAAAAGATTTCACCAACAGCGCCAGAAGAAGGAAACGGGTGTTTATCTTTCAGATTCTCGCTAACGGTAAGATATTTATTTACACAACGTCTGCCGACTCCCGAAAAATTAATTCACCACCTTTACACGACTGTCGAGGTCAAAACTTGCCGAAAACTGCAGAAAATTCTTTGCTTTTTACACCGCACAGTAAAAGAATTGTTACTATGTGAAACATGCATACGCCAAATCTTACGCTGATCTAGTAATTTACCTAATTTAATGATTTATCCAAATAGGAGAGAATAATAGCTTGTACAAAATAAACCCCTTAATTAGATATGAAAGCCATATTTTGACTTCTGAATGGCCAAACTTAAAAGAGATAAAAGATATAAAAAGTAACACCACGATTTATCGACTTTCCACGACATTACATAAATTTAAAAAATGTGTTTACTCATTCTTTCGGAATTAATTTAAAAAATAAATTGGACAAGGCTTCCATGCAGTCTTCTTATATCATACATGTTTCGCAAATGACAATTATCCCAGGATATGGTAAAACAAACATTTGAGAGTGGGATTAATTTTTTCTAACCTCAGAATTCTCGTAATCACGGCTCGAAAATGACCGGCATTGACTACAGGAAAGGAAAAGCAATGGCGTCAAAAAAACACCAATACGTCCGTTTATGATGCCTGGCACAAGGTGGAGCTCTTTTTTACCCCCGGAACCGATGAAAGGGGCGAGCAACAGCGTAGAAAATTGAATTGCTGCGAAGGATTCCACTATCTGGTATTTCGTTCTCCTCGGACAAGAGGAAATTTTAAGACCCGTTTCCAGATGACATAATCATCACCACAATTCTCCCCAGTAAAGGGACAGTAGTTTTTCATTGAATCGATACATAAACCGTTAACGACCAAAGCATTTGAACTATTTGGGACTTGATTATTAAATTCTACACTACAGACCAATGAATCGCTCAACAGAGACGTATGATCATAGAAGCATATCTTTCCTTGAACTAATCGACAGAATTCAAGAGAAAAAAATTAAGTCTGTAACTTCTTGAAATCGAACGATGGATTAATATCCACCGAACTGAAACGTCCTTCCTTATATCTCCACTATCCGCTTCGGCAACAGTGAAAAATCTCTTCTAGATAAAAAAAAAAATTTATGCCTAAAAGACGATTTATTTCATCACCACGTTTAGTGGACGTCAGTCAAAAATGCTGGAACTTGTGCATATGTGTATGGAAGCAAAAATCAAATACTAAAATCGTCAATCAAAAGTAATATGATTCCATCCGGTCACTACAGAGCAAATTAGAGGAACTAAAACCTAAAAATAGGAAATGCTTCCGAAAAGTGTCTTCCAATAATATGTAGCTATTACATGAAACGCTAAAATGGATATTTAAAAAAATGTAATTCTTTTCCACACTGAAATTTGTACAAACCTTTCTTCTTAACTATTGATTTTTTCAAAATTTCTAACTCCATTTCACTCGTTTCCTATCGTCTATTACCTATGCAAATTGCCTTTAAACGTAATAGAAAGCACAAGTTGTTCACCTGATTAGACCCGTTTGTACAGCCCCTAATACAGTATTCACTTAAGCCCTCGCCTCCCTGAAGAAGGGAAAGGAACTCTTTGCCAAAAGTAACACTTCACCGTCTCGTCTTCCCCCACTCTCAATACCCCACTTGTATCCAACTGATCCTGCAGCAAAACTGAGAAGGAAGCCGTAGGGATGCATTAGGGTCAGATACGAGAGGGGAGAGAAGGAGAAAGGGAGAATGGGTAAGTATTGAAAGAGCGCCGCGACTGGAATTACGCCGTTACGTGACGCCGGGAAGTGATCAAGACGAGGAAGGGGTCATTTACGTAAGCTACCCGGCCCGGCACAAATTGCCTGATCAACTATGGCAGGCAAATGGAACATGGCACAAAGTATTAACTTGCTCCCTTTTCTTACAACTGTTAAATTTCTCAAAAAAACATACACACCGAAAAAAATAAAACTCACCGGGTAAATTCTAAGGAATATTCATTACCTAACAATCTTACGCCCATATCGGGTAAATTTTCTTCAGTTAATTGAAAATTGAAATCGTGCCGGAAAGAGATAACATACCATGCTGTGAGAGGTTGTTATTATCTTGGGTGTATTTTGTTCTTTAGTCACACGCAAGAAATCATACATCGAGGAAAGTATCGGGCCAGTTTCGGCGACTTGCTCCAAGCAAATTGATATCCTTATGCGCAGTAGCAAAAGACATCATAATTTAAAGAATAAATGGCTGAAAAGCTAATTCCTTATGTCATCGACAATATACGCAGAATAAAACTGTGATGAAGTAATTTTCTCAGTCTTCCGTATGCCGCTAATGAGTACTAAATCAAAAATGACAAATATTATGTGTTCTTAGCGATTTATATTTGGGAGGAAAACTGTTTCTCTCCTTTCAAGACCATCCTCACTTTAATTTATGATTTAAACTGATAACTTTAATTTAAAAACGACAGAGATAGTTATTTAATCAACTATTTATATAACCATTAATAGCTGATAACTATGGCACCATTATATCATTTAGTAACAAAACGACTAATTGAGAGAATGACGAAGATTAGACATAATATCTAGAATTTCAAAGTACATCCATGTTCTACATACTGCGAAATCTGCATGATTAAAGATATGGGACACCAACTTTTACCAATGTTAATAACACATCTTACAGCTTCTACAATAAAAGCTAATGGTGCTTCTAGAAGTTTTAATACAGTGCCTTCTTAACGGATTCGAATTATCAAAGTGCTTACCCATATGATTCTTATCGTCAATTCCGACAAAGGCTTGAGACTGATCTAGCCGCAAAGTTGGCCGCGAGAATTTTTTTCGCCATTGGAATCATAATCTCAAACTAATTATAGCTCCCAGATCCAACAATTAAAAAGGATGAGTTCCCAGGTATTATTTTCCCTACATTACCGAAATCAGATGTTACGATCCAACCGGAATCCACGTAATGCCTTAAACCTTATAAACAAACCTTAAACCCTCTCCTATGGGCTCCTACACTTTTTTGAGGTTTTACACGAACACAATTAACGTCAGAGTCGAAATGAACGGTCAAATTAAGAGAGGGCGCATTTAAAGCTCCATTTAAGGGAGAAAGACAGTACAAAACATTATTACAAAGGTGAATCGTTTACTCGCTCGGGAAGCAATTAGGAACATACGATAAAAACACCTCGAGCGCTATGAAAGAAAATTCTTCCTACGACTTGAAACAGAAGAAAAACCGATAAAAATCACATGAATACACACCCCTGACCTTTCGGAGACACGGACTTGGACGAACTTCCCAGGAATCAGAATAATATTCTACTTTTTCGAAGGTCAGACATTATGACAAGTCGATAAAATAACCTCAGTTAGTCGGTTTCGAGACTGAATGATGGATTTATCTAGACCGCTCCGCATAAAATATTTAACACACTGAAATATGGCGTGACAGACACAAGAGCACAAAAAATAACAAGGCGGTGACTTCGCAGAGGGGTTATCTAACAAAAGAAAATGACTCTCCCCATTTCAGGGGTTTATTCCATTAGGAGGACATTCTCCGTGAAATTTTTATAAAACGAAACGACTACAGGAAATTCGAGTACACAACAACAGACTTTGACTCAAACAATTCATTTGACAATAATCGAATGAAAGCATACGCACCACCGCAGAAGATATGAGATATGCATATGCCGATTATCAATACAGATACGATAGTACCATAGCACATGGAAAAAGCAGTGATATTTCGACTTACCGCAACTCCCATCCTTAAGTATTAACTCAAATTGTCCCAGTTTGCCCACACCAAATACCAAAAATGAAAAAATGTAGAAATTTAAGCCACTTGAGCATAATAAAATTCATCAACATGAGGTTGACGAACAAATACAATTTTTCCAAAGTAGTTGATAATGACTTACAACGTAAAACACCGTAACATCGGCAGATTCATTTTTAAATATTGTAAAATTTAAATAGTGCGTCAATCTAAAAATGTTCACAATCCATACGAAAAAGCCTGAATCTCAGGCGGAAAAAAGAATAAAAAATATTTTAATACACTACTGCCGCAGAGCAATTGTGGTCCCAAAGCAAAAGACGCTTTAAAGCGCTCTCTGATCCAACCGACGCGAAAACTTTTACTTCTCCAGCTGATGTGGCGCAGTGCGTCGTAATGCGTCTCCGGAGTGATGTTTTCATTGGACCCAAGTGATGCAACCCAGCCAAGCAAATTGGACCCCAACGAAAACGTACCTACTTCCGAAAATTTGCCTCTCGTGCTATCAACCTTTTCCTCCCCATTGAATATACTGCCCGTACATAAATAACCATCCCAATGTTTATACAACATTTGAAATTACCAAAAATAAGGGATAAAAACAAGGCTGCTTGATATGCCTGTGGTCAAGTCAAATTAAATAGTTCGGAACCTCAAGCTCATAATTGGAGAAAGTGCGCACGCCAAGTATTCTGCGGATTCCTTAAGGCTCATCTTCTCGCTGAATACTTCGAACTACATGAATGTTAATTTAGACGCAATATTTCCCATTTCCGTTCCCTAAAGGCTCAGAAATACCTGGATAAAACTCGACCATTTGAATTAGTCCACAATGGACCATCAAATGCCCTCATCTTCCCCGCTTACTCATTTATAATATGGGCTAATAGCGTCATGGCTTTAGCCGCCGCCTCCGTAAAAAGTTATCTTTGAAGATAAAAATCTCAGTAAGCGCGGGCAGGAACCGCAAAGTGAAGACAGTGACCTCATCTCCACACATTCCTGGATCGGATCAGACTTAATCACTTTGATCATTTTTCCCATTATGGCCCATAAATATCAACTGCTATTCTCCGAAATGACAATGGCAAATGCCGCCTATGCGTTTGCCCAGCTTCCTTATTTTCCACAGAATGGTGTACAGATTCTACAATGAGAAAGGCTCTAGTAAAAGGCGAAGCTTCCTTAGCTTGAGATCAAGTCAGGCCCGGGCATGGTGCATTGTCTGTCGATCGCGCCTCACGCACGGAAAACAGCTGGGCTTACTCGCAGTGCCACACAACCGAAAGCCAACAGTACGCTCCACTTAAAATTTTAACTTTTGAATGACTATACCAATATATAGCTACGAATCTCCTTCTCGATGCTTTTAAGACATTTTCTATGCCCGATAAGTGATAGTATTTGTATACACAGCACTTAAGTTTTGAAAGGAGCAGCTCTCTTCACATGAACATTATGCTCATGGCCCCCACTGCCAGATATGAAACAAGGAGTTCTGTCAGACTGAGAAGAGAGATTCAAACCAAGGCTTTGAATACTGTAGCAAATACGACCACAATTATTTGACAAATTTGCATGAGATGTAATACATTGCTAAGTCGCGGAGGAACCTGTCTCTCATAATTTTCTATGGATATCAATTAGCCTTTCAGAGAAATCCTACAGCACTTCGTCATCTAAAAGCTAGAACAAGGAAGTTGATGACCAAATTTTAAAACTAGGTTACAAAATTGGCAAGGCATTGCCTACTTAACTGACACACATAATTTCAACATCCTAAATACAACTAAAATTCGTGGTGGGTGTCACTGCTCCTTCACAAAATTATCTCCGATGGAATGACACGAATGACTATAATGAAAAAAACAGAGAAACCGAACACAAACGAGATAAAAATCCATGCATGCGCTATGCACGTAGCAGACGAGGAATACACTCCCAAAGCCGCAGTCGGCGAGCGTAACCGTAAGCAAGTAATGATATAATTGTTAAATAGGCTACACCGGTAACACAACCTTAATCATACCATAATTCCACATAAATGAAGTGGATACCATACAAGCCTAAAGCACAAACAAACTCGTATCCCTATTCCGTCTACACATAGAGATGACATTTTTATGGTAATATAATATTTAAGCCCGCAATTCCATGAAATGTACTTGGATTAAAACCATACACTACAAATTAACCGTCAAGTGTGCTTACAAAACTGAACGAACATCACAGCTGTCAATTACATTATAATACTTTGGATGAGCTTGGTGGCCGTACGTCACTGAAAACAACAACAATGCTTGCGCAAAACTTAAGGGAAAAAACGAAGAGATTTCCAAAAACAAATAAAATAAGAGACTAGATAGAATAACAGGCTTAATTTTATACCACGTTACATTACAGCACTGTGGGCTGCACACGCCGAAACGACTAATTTGCTAACAGTAAATACTAACGTTGGCTCGCACTATATTCACTTCAGAGTTGCATACAAAAATTAACCATTAATGAAATACTGTAAGGCTTTGACACTTACACGAATATAGAGGAGAGGCGTTATGCTGCTCTTTAGATGATTTTCTCACTCGCGTATCTTCCATAACTGATGTGGGGATCAACACAGACGAAGAATTAGCACCATCCTCCACGATTTTGAAGATTTAAGTTGCACACTTCACTAGATGCTAATGATCCTAACGCATCATTAACGACGCAAGGGGTAAAAACAATAGTTTCCCAGCAACATTACATTTTCGAAGCATTTGATAGCCAAAATCGCCTTTCACTGACAAGGAAATTACATATCTTGGCAAATCCCATGCTTGGATCAACGCAGCTGGCATCTACAGGAGAGTTGCCGAAGCTCCGAATTACACAAAAGAATGAAGTCGCGCAAATTTTGAAAGTAAAATCGTAAAATGTGAAGAATGTGATAATCGCCATTTCAGAAGTATCCAGGAGGTAACCACCTATCCATTAAGAATATTACATTGATTTATAATCAATTTAAGATTCATTTACTTTATATATCATATAACAATTCGTGAAAAGTAGGGAAAGTATTTATTATATTTCATACTGCTGCGACGCTATAACAAAATAATATATCTGCGATGTTGCACTTTTCAGTGCATTTTTTCATTAAACCAGCCTCATTGGAGTACAAGTAGGTTATTATTACTGGTTGGTTATTATACTTAGAAGTATTTAAATCGGCTTAAGTTGCCTTATTTGAAATCAAAATTGTTGCGTAATCATCTCTTAATAAGTCTCATGAAATAGATCAGTCGTTTACAATGAAATGAAATCACTATAAAGAGACTGCTGAAGAAATTCATAATTTAATGCTTGAGTACACCTTCCAGAATTTTGGTGGGTATTTCAACTCCTTTCAGGGGTACTGAATACTACATTATCTACATGTCACTGCAGTGGTCTTAGCGAAATGGTGAACTAGAAAAGGACCGCCCAGAGAGGGGAGCAGATCAGTGGCGCAACGAGGGGGGTTTTGGGGGATAAACCCCCCCCCCCCCCCCAGAGCTCAGAGAAATTTTTAAGTTTAATCCATTTAACTTATTTTGATCAGTATTACTTATAGAGTTGTGTTATGATTAATCAAATATCCCTGAGAAAGCCGTAAAACTCACCATTTAGAACCATTATTCATAAAATTTTACTGAAGGAGGGCCCTGGTGGGTATGCAATTCCCCTCACACCCGTAAGTATCAGTTGGGCCTAAAACTCCTCCTAGCATTAATTCTTATAGCTGCGCCCCTGGGGGCAGATTTCCCCAGGTCACAGAATTAAAGGCGCTATTTCTCTTCGGGAGTAAGGGGGCCTCACGCCCCAATTTTACCCCGGGCCGCAAGAAGTCTGTTGGCGGCCCTGAACTGGAATAAGTCTTCGTGCTGTCATCATTACTCTCCCATGAATAGTGAAAGTGAATAATTTATTAGATAAACTCAACTCCTGCGTGGCAGGAAATATTCACAATGATAAAATGAAAAAATGGATCTACGAACCTCCTATCAAATGAAGTGATATAAATGTGTAGTACACTGCAAAAATCTAGCTTTCAAACTTTTAGCATTTCTCCATTTCCTCTGCCCATTAGATATGATGGAGGAATTTGGTACATATTTTATAACATTAATCTGTGATGCTAGTGCCATAATTACCTATAGCACTAGCATCAAGATTATCTAAAATAAAATAATGGAAACCAAATGACTGAATGGCTTTTTTTTAACATAATGTATTTTTATTAATTAACCAGGGTTACTGACCAGTTTTTTCCCCTATTCTGGCGTCCGTTTTAAAATCCATCTCTTCCTCCATTTGGTTACCAGGTAAAAATAATAAGATAAGTACATAATATTTTACGCTTGATGATGATGATTACTTATCGAAACCCAGGCCTCGTAATGTAAAAAAGTAGTGTTATAAGTAAAAGTGAATGCTGGATGGGATGATTATCATCTCTTGTCAGTGTGCAAGGTGATCGCACGGTTGGATGGCTGTGACAGTTGGTGGTGGATGGGCATCTTCATCTCCAGGACGATTATGAATGCGGCCTTGTGCAATAAATGGAAACGGGCAGGAAACTCCCGAGTTTTGACCACCTGCAGGCATCCACTTCATATCATTATCATCCCATCTAGTAAATGGAGTTCCAATAATCTACAAACTTGAGAACATTAGCAGGCACGTAGCTAGGAGCTTCAACACCTCTCCCCCTCAAAATTTGTTGTGGCCCTTGTAATGACTGCCCACAACACGTTTGCTGTGGAGGCCAACTATCCCCAGGGCACCTATCCTCTGAGACTCCATTTTTTGATACAGTTGAATTTCAAAATGTCTGCCAGCAAACCACTATGAAGAAATATAGTGATAATCCTGCCCCAAAAGTTCAAAATTTTTGTAAAAAAATAAGGTATATGTCGGGGGCAAAAGCACATTAGACCTAGCCATAATAAATATCATGTTTCGGTATAAACCTATGATGACGATAAAATTATTATACAAATGAATTTTATAGCTTATTTGATGAAAGCCCAATGAGTGCAAATTGACAGCAAAATACTAGTATCGGCAATCCCAAATACTGTCTGAAGTGAATCTCTTGATACGCCTGGACACGAGTCGACAGATGTTATGGCCAAAAACTCCATGAATTAGAATGAAGTAAACAGCAGGATATAGACAGGGTGCCAAGTACAGGCAATCTGAGCAAGCACGGATTATTATTGATGAGCCCATTGTGCAAGGGAAGTGCCATCAACAACATGTCACCTAGGCATCCATGGCAACTGACGCATCACATGACATCTAGGACTAGGTCATTCATCTCCCCATACTTCCCCATCCATTGCCAGAGTAATAGAGAAACAACAGACCTGAGCCCTTTGCCTATCAAAATATCTCAAACTTTGCAGATTGAATCACTTGCCAGTGTTCCCTGCAAACTCTGCGGTAACATAACTATCTCAACATTTTAAAACTCAATGTGAACTCTGAATTTTCTAAATTATGTGAAAATTGACATTACCATATTTACTCTAAAATTTAGGTGAAGATGCTCTTCATCATATGAGACCCCACGGGTAGTAACTCTTCTTTGAATATATGCACTTTCAATTGCCTTTATCAGGGACATGTAAAAGGTTGAGCGTATCTTAATGAAGTATATACCTCAGTAAGTATATAATATGTACAGGCATATTCAATTTCCAATATTGTAATATTACAATATTGGAAATTGAATATGTATCATCAAAACTAAAAGCAGTCTTGATACTAATTTATTTACATCAGCATTTGTCATCTGAGTGATCATATAAGACAAAACACCACATTACATTTCTGTTAAGCTGAGAAACAACATTTTTAATAAAAATACTAATTCTTAGTTGATATACTCATCAAAGAAACTTTATAGAAATTGTTTAGATGATGACCACATGCAATAAATATGTACAGGCATTAAAATTTCCACATAAATTTTGACCAACCTTTAATTGGTAGGCTGAGTCATGGTTAGTTACAGTCAATATTTTATTTCAGTACAAAATCTTTAAAGCTTACATAAACTCTCTTTACAGATATAGTAAATGCTTTCAAGAAGGTACCTTTAATATAAATTTATACAATAATGACCTTTTATTTTAATTAATAAGCTGTAAACTTGTTTTGTATAATACATTTTGGTTTGCAACTTTACATGAGAATAAATTCTTTAGGAATACAAATATTTAAAAATATGGTATAGATACACAAAAATTGAGTCAGTGCAAGTATTAAAAATATCAACAGAAAGGTAAAAACACACATTTCTGTCAATACTCACACATATTGGTTCCACATGAAAGCACAGATCATCTCAAAAACGAGAAATCAGGCTCTCAAACCTGTCATTGAATTTTTTTATATTTTACTGTATAGTATAGATGCAATAAATTTATGGGTCTCCTTTATGCATTTTTGTGTAAGTGAATGTTAAACTGACTATATGTTACTTTCACTTGAATATGTTATGAAACAAAATCACATCACTTTTAGATTCAGAAAAGAGAATAAATTTATGAAGTGAATGATTCCAATACATAATTCTTATAATAGTCATTTCACTCTTTCAATTGCTGCTGGAGGAGTCCTGGGGCCAGGAGTTCGACTACCAGTGGAAACTCCTTTAGTGGAAGGTACGATTGAATCCTTAGCTGAACTTGCTGCTGTGGGACGCATAAAACTGAGGCCAATTCCAGATCGGGCATGGGGATTACTAGTGGGTGAGGGCAAACGAGATGGGGTATCACGACCTGTCATTCTAAAGCTACGGGTCCCTCCTCCGGAACTAGCAATGGAAGCTCCAGACCCACGACGAGCTAATGGCTCTTTCTTCACTGGTGGATGTGATGCACTGGAAGTAGTTGAGGAACTAAGAGTACTACCAGCGAGTCTCTGCCTACTTGGGATTGAATTACTAGAAGTCACAGAGGATACTCCATTGGCTGTCACAGGAGGTTTCTTTGTTGTGCTTGAGGAAGTTCCTCCAAACCCAAACCCATTACGCCTAATTGATGCCGGAGCTGTATTGGCCATCCCATTCTTAACTAATCCTACAGAAACAAGTGAACTCCTAGAGTTGCTTCGCAGACTGCCCCTTGATGGCACTCTTTCTACTCCAGAGGTACTCCTTGGGACTGCTGAGACACCACGAACACTGGCAGATCTTGTCGGAATCCTTCCAGGTGGTCCATCGCTATCCACTTTCTTTGTCCTTAAAACACTAGCAGCACTCTTTAAACGGTCTTCTATTGGCCCAGCGATTGATGATGTAGATCTAACACTAGAACGCTTAGATTCTGTCCCACTAGTGGCACCATTAACACTTGAATTCAAGCGAATATCACTACCTGAGTCAGTGCCATTGACACTAGGGGAATTAACTTTGCCACCCTGTGATTGGACATCAAATAATGATTCACCAACTTTCACTCTACTAATGTTAGGTCCCTCAGTCTTTGTAGTAGAGCTGTTACCAGCAGCATCCAATTCCTTGTTTCTTTTGGAAGCTTCTGCAACCAGTGATGGTTCAATATAACTCCTTCCTCGATCACCCCTTCTCCTCGCAAGGATTGGATTGGGACTGCTTTCCCCAGCTGGGCGGAATGAGCCTCTCCTTGGTGGAACAGGATCAGCTGACAATCCAGTTTCATCATTTGTCTTTTTTATTCCCCGGCTTTCAGATGCAGATTTAATGTCCCTGGAGGGAGAAGATTCTACCAATTGCCTCCTACTGCCACCCTCCCCATCACCATCATTTTCTTCGGCACCCTCAGATATTCTCTTATAACGCCGTGTACGTCTTGTAGCTGAAAATCTCTCAAACTGTCCATCTCCCATTTCCTCCTCTTCATCTTCCGCTGGGTTGGAACCAGGTCTCTCAGTGCGGGGTCTGATTTTTCGAGACCCTGTAGGATCTGGTCTAATTATTCTTCTAGTAACGGGTGGAGTTTCCACATTCTCGGCATCAACATCATCTGGTAAACTGTTCTGGCGATTGTAATTTTTGCCATTGGAAGACTCTTCATCATTTTTACCTTTTATAAGCACCTTGGAAACTCCTGATCCACCAGCATTCTTTTTCTGAGAGTAATCATGGTTTGATGGTGTATCAGAATTTTGAGATGGGCTCCTCCCATCTACATCTTCATCACCTTCTTTTCGAATGTATAGGGTAAGCTTATCATCTGACTGCTGTCGGCCTAATGTTCCAATTATCCCTTTCCTCTTGTCCTCTTCCTTAATGGCCTGTAATTATTCAAATATAATAGTTAATCATGCAAACATAGCTATTTTTGTAGAGCACAAAAATATTATTTATTTTAAATTTCCAGTAGAAGATTCTTCTTTAAATTATCAAAGAAAAATATATTAATAAAGTATCAAATATGATAAAAATATGGTACATAAAAGATATATTTTTACAAACAGAATAGATTTTTATTTTTTCTTGTAGGTAAATATTTGTTCAAATACTTAGAAAAGGTCAGCTACTAAAAAGAACTGAAAATCAAGGGGGCCAGGGATACCAATGGCATTTGAAAATAGTACCAATGAAAAAATAGAGATATAGATCTGAGAAATAGAGCATCACCAAATCAATAACAGGCTAATTAATACTGCAACTGAATCCATTATACAACAGAAGACAACCTTAAAATCATCAAATAAATTCCCAATTTTCAGCTCTTAACAGGAGTGTTTATATTCATATTCACAGAAATTGCAAAGTGAATAGAAATTTAATAGACCTATTCTTTTTCTACCCCTTCCTTACCATTTTAGGATAAATTTCACCCCCTAAACCTTCCTAAAACCTCACCCCCTAACTTCTTCGTGCTTTTCTTCACAACGTTTTACTTGTTCAGTAATTCACAACTTTTCACACTTCTCCTTCACCTTCTCCCAAATAATCTATATTCTACAATTCCCATTCTTCAATTCAACAAGTCACCATTCAACAGTACCTACACCATTCTTTCCTTGGACCTCCTTCAATCCTTGGATCAACAATCAACCCTTGGACCTGGTGGGAAACTTGAGAAATCTTCCATTATAAATTCACAGGGAAAGCCTGAGATCCTCTGTAACGCAGCTGAATCCTATCCCCATGCAGGGGAAAAAATGCTTGCATGCCTTCTGCTAAAAAAAAAGCCATTGTAGGCTCTTCACAAACTAGGGAAAGACCAAAAAGGTGCAGAAAGATTTGTACTGCCAAGGGATTATTTCCAAAACAAGGGGATTACATTTGCTGGGAGCTAGATCCAAGAAAACTACATACTAATGGCCAAAGGAGTGTTTTGCATTTCTGTGAGAGTTAAACATGGAGCACACATGAAATTCTGAGCAACACTATATTTCATTTTAAAAATTTTGATTCATACCTGAAGCTGAGGTTGCCCCATAGATGCAGGGGTTGTGTCAAGTGATGAACGAGGTGTTCTCATCCTTCGCCTGGTAGATGTAGATCCAAGAATGGCTCCACCATATGGAGAACTGGAGTGCCCATTCTCTCCAGCAGAACTTGAAGATATTTCTTCACAGCTATTGGGTACATTGAGACTTGATTTTCGCCATGCAGATTTGTCACGTCCTGTAAAAACAAGAATTTTAGATGTATAACATGGAAACAATTAGATAATAATTAGCTTTTTGGGCTCTTAAGGGTGTAACAGTGTGTACTTAGAAACCATGTTAAGGAAAAAACACTTTCTGTATCTCACATTCATTATTTAAGGAGCAAGTATGTATCAGTTTTGACTGTTGAGCCATCTTCACAAAGAAAACCTAGCTGACAGCCAAAACTGGTAATCACATCTCAACTAATACACCTATATGGAAGCAGCAAACTTTTTTAAGTCACCACAAAAGTTCCCTATCCTGAAACACATTTGGCAGCTCCACTTACTCCTAATATTACTTGCACACAAGGACATAAAAGCCTTAAAAAAAAAAGAACTAGAAAGCTCATTTTCTTAGAGATGTGCATTGACATTAAAAATTTTATGGAGGGTAAGGGAGTGTATTTTTTGTGGCATGCAGAGTGCCAGCATCCAAGCTGGTGGTCTCTAAGGTATGAATTGGTCAATAGAACAGAACGTTGAATTCCAAGAATTGAGAAGTCAAAAACTAAGACTAAATATTGAGTATGCATCCTGCTCTTGAGATTTTCTGGAAGATTCACAACCTTATTTGAGCAGAAAATATGTACAGATCTTCCGAGCATGACTTTTCTCCAACACTACAAAACTTCTCTCTTTTCTAAGTGGATACACCAACAGCCAAATACATGTGACCTGATCTAAGAATATGGTGTATGGTATGGTAAGGTGGCAAAAGGCATACATCAGCAACTCAGTGATCTGAAGAAGCCAAGTGTAATTGCAGTGAAACTGCCATCCGAAGAAATGAAGTAATGCTGAGTCAAGCCTGGAAGACCTGAATCATCACAAACAACCACCTGAGGAAGTCTACGTAAGGATTATTTTTAGCAGACTTGGCAATGATGCCGCAGCATGCAGAACTAGGGGTTTTGTCAGGGTAGGAAAAAATAGTTTGCCACCCCCCTCCTCTGATCCCTCTCATTCCCTCCCTAACCCTTTCCCCACCGCTAAAATATATTATATTATGCAAGCATATTACCTAGATAAAGAGTTCTCGGGATCGCCACCGGGTCAGGAACTCCATATCTGCCTGATTAGGCAGATATGGAGTTCCTGACCCGGTGGCGATCCCGAGAACTCTTTACCAAGTCCATTCGCCGGGAAAGCACGAAATCTTTCTTCATATTACCTAGAATCCGTAACTTATTTCTTTGAGATGAGGTAGCTGAAAGTAGGGGCGCAGCCAGGAATTAAGGCTAGGGGGGGTTTTAGGCGCAACTAATACTGGGGGGCTTGGAGGTATTGCATACCCGCCAGGGTAAGCGGGAGATGCGGAGGCCTTCCGCTGGAAAAAATTAAGATAAATGGTTCAAAATGGTGATTTTTAGGGCCTTATGAGGGATATTTTATTAATCCTCACACTATTCTATTAGCAATATTAATCCAACTAAGCAAAATAGATTTAACTTAAAAATTTCTGTGTGCTCTGGGGGGGGTTTTTATCCCCCGAAACCCCCCCTCGCTGCGCCACTGGCTGAAAGTACACAAGGTGTACGCATGCATGTCTGCTATTAAGAATTTTATTAATATTATTGTTTAATAATTTAATCAGAAAAACTAAATTACTTTTTTCAATAAGCTTTTCAAGTTTTGATGTCCCCTAAAATCTGCCGCCTTCAGCATGTGCCCCCTATGCCCCACCCTAGTTCCAGGCCTGGCAGTATATATAGACTAGTTTTCAATATCGGCTGTGCCCATCTCCACACTCAAACATCAGAGTAACATTTATAGCAAATGATATGATTAAAACTCACCTTCCATTGATTCCATTGAGCCAGTAACATCAGTCTTTTCCACAGATGGCTTCCAATCCTGATAAACTCTTCTATACTGACCAGGAGCAGCAACACCTGGTGATAGGATACCCTTTTTAGAAGCAAGGCCAACCGTTTCTCCTGGAGCTAATTTTCCTGGTAAAGGCTGCGTATTATTTCCACCAATCATAACCACAGTGGTTCCACCCCCTACAACTGAAAATAAATAATATGCCACATTTCAGAATAAATTCTTATTTCAGAAATTAATGGAGCATTGATTATAAGTGAAAGACTTCCAGTTAAAAGTTGACATTATGGCTTCCCACTTTGCATACTTTTGCACCTTTGGTAATATTACTCATGATGACAAATTTATCCTTTCTAATTCCAGAGCTACTTCTGGGAGAAATTAAATTTCAAGACTTCTCATTTTTTAAATGTGAAAATGTTCTACTCAATCATGATTATTGTGGCAGCTACATATGTATTTCTCCTTTAAACTTCATAGCGCAAAAGGTCATATAATTTAAATCTTTCAGGAATAGAGCTGAAAATTTATACATTTTTGATGTTTTGATGTTTTGAAGTACATTTTTGATGAAGATTGGGTTAAAATGGGTTATTGAATCTCACATCGACATTGTATAAGTTAGGTAATTCACGGACAATCCAAGTATTTCATAAAATGTGTTGTAGTATTAGAAAGAAGAATCAGAGATTTTAATATTGTAGCCTCTGTTATAATGTTAAATACATATACTTACAGATAATTTCATTGCTTTGCTAGCTACATCATGAACTTTACAAGTAAATTCAGTTTTTTAGAAGGCTATGATGCTGAAACGAAATGAGAGAGGATAAAATGTGATTCTGGTCCATCACCAATTAACAACTTTTTTTATAATTCTTATGGAAGGATTCACGTGAAACTTTTTCAACTGAATCAGTGTGCTAAATAAAAAAGATATTTTTCATCACTTTTCAAGTCTGTTGTATCATAAATCTGGGTTGGATTACCTCAGTCATGGTACTTTTTTTAGAATGAAATTACTGAAAAAGCCATTTTTAGTTACTCAAAGATTGACTTGTTTGATTACTTAGCAAAAAACACCAGTTTCTGTTTTATAAGAACCAAACTGAAACTAATTCTCAGAACTCATGATATGTAGTGGTTTTGAGGCACAAACCATTATCACTGGGGGTGGACTCCATGCTGTCTTGCATTGGTCGCCTCTCAGCCAATCTCTGCCTCCTCCTGAACCTCCTCTTTGCCTCTTCATCCTCCTCATCCTCCCCTTCTTTTCTTGCATATCCCTCGTCCAAAGACATTCCATTTCCAGTGCGATCTGCTGAACTATGATTGGAACTCCTGAATGATGATGAGAGGGTTGACTGTCTATCCCTCATTGCCCTCTCTTCTTTCTCATTCTCCAGCAACCATGCCTCAATTTTCTGTTTCCATGGTCTGCAAATTTAGGAATTGGTGCAATTATTCAGAAAATGTTTCATTTTTGAAAAAAATAGAAGATTTCTTGAATTGCGTATAAATCAAATACCTATGTACCAGGATAAATTTTTGTATATCATACAATCCATTCAGAAATGGACTTGTTTTTGAGGAATTATTACTATAAAAATATTTGTGAAAATGAAAAGCAAATATGAATAAATCTGAGAGGGAAGAATAAATGAAAAAAGTCTGATCACCATAGAGTAAGGTTTTAAAATAACAGCAGAAGTGAAATTCGGCTTGCAGTATTGATTTAATTACATTTAATGCTATGATGACCGTGAGAAATATGCCAATTATTCGATCTACACTAGAGAAAATACGCAGAACTAAAAAATAAAACTATAAAAAATAAAACTAAAAATTTTTACTAACTTTAAGCCTTGATAAGTGATTAAATGTTAAATATGAACTTAAATCCTTGCTTTAGCCATGCATACATTTTTTTAATGGTGGAAATGCAAAAAAACGGCATATGTATGAGGTTCACATGAAAATTTACAACTCGTGCATATATTAACTTCATTTATCAAAAGGAGAAATTAAAATTAATTTCTAATCTAACCTTCCAGGCTTGGGGTCTGGGGGAACAGAATTTTGTTGGTTGAAGTTATTTCCAGGAGTGGTGACAGTTGGAGTGTTGCCTGCACTATGAGCTTCAAGGTACTGTGATGGGGATCTGGGCCTCTCTCTGTCTCCAGAGAAGTCTGCTCCCAGAAGATCAGGCCGGCGTCGGATGCTACTTCCCGCAGCCCCTCCACCTCGAGCTCGTCTCGCCCACGATCTATCCAGGGATCCATATCCATCCGCTAAAAGATGGGAAAATAACACACATTAAAAGAGCACATCACTTGAAAACAACATTCTGCTCGATAGATTGTATGATTCAAAACAATATTTAAAAAAACGTAAATATTCATTCCCCTAAGAATGGATAAAGTATAAGGGCCTTCAGTAAACCATATGGATGAGCTCCCCTTAACACGTTCAATGTCCTTGGCATCTTTCTTGTCTGACAAAAAGATCAATATAATGCCAATTGGCAAAACAAAATCACAATTCTTTTGAAGGATTTTGGTAGATTGAAGGTAAAGATAAGTTACAGCAAAAAAATAATATTCCTCATTCAGCCATTCATTCATTAGTTTAACATATAAAGAAATTGTTGAGTTGCCATCCACTTTCCATGAGTTGGCAACATCATGAGAGTGACAGTTCATTAACTTGTTCAGGGAGAACTTTTAATTGGCAGAAGGAATCACTAACATAAGTGTAAAAAATGATACACAATGAAAGGCTGAAGAGTAGCTGACCGAGTCAGTAGGAGCATGAGATGTCGTAAAAGATCGAAAGGCAGAAAAATATCATTGTCCCTTTTTTTCAAACTGTATCACAATTGATTCTCAAAAGAATTTGTGAGACAAGCCATGGAAGCCAAGCCAAGCCAAGCTTTTGTTCAAGTTCGTTGGTTGGTTGTAGGTAAGATTTAAGCATGGAAAAGGTGAATGAAATCAACATTTTAAGGAAACTATAACAGCTCTTTATTAGTTTTTAAAATTATTTGCTTGAAAAAATATTATTTTCCTTAATAATTTGCGATTTTTGCTTCTGGGGGGGGGGCAGCTGCCCCCTCCTGCCCTTCGCTGGGTACGCCCATAAATTCTCACACAAATACCGAATAAACTGAATTTCATATTTCTAAATTTAGTTCTTATAGCACTTTCATTCCCATGCAACTGATAAATCGACAGATAATAACCTATAAGTAACCTAGAACTAACTTCCTCATCTGTATCTCTCAGGGCTGATTTCTGCCTCACGAGATCAGTAATGTGATAAAAATTAACAAGTGAAAGTGTACAAATATGTATGTATATGGAAGCAAAATAAGGTCATTATGAAGATTCACTAGATGGTTACTAACCAATTGTACCAGCCCAAGACTTCCTCTCTCTCGATGCATCATGACCAGAGTACCTCAGGAAATCCATAAGACCACTTTCATCCTCCTCAGAGGGCACTCTACTTCTGCGACGACGAAGTGTACCATTAGGAGTAACATCTGAAAATATAGGCAAGAAATGAAGTTCTTGAAGGCTAGCAGGATGCATACATGTATAGATTTGCTATTTTACCACAGCCTAAATTGGCATTCATATTTAAGGTCATCTTCACTCATTAAATATTAGGCTTTTTGTGTAAAATCACATTGAATGTAATTAAGGACCACAAAATGTCAATCTATTAGACTTGTACATATTTTAAGGAGATTATTGCAGTGAGGAAAATTATTGAAATTTTTGGAAATTATGACATCATTTAGGACCTGACAGCTCATAGGTTACAAAATAAAATTTTAAAAACCCCAGAATTGGATCTTCCAATACCTCTTGATTTTAATTTTCTCTGGAAACTTAGTCATCATGTTAACAATGCTCCAGCCTAGAGCTATTTATATATTCAAGCTCATACAAGCCCACTCCAATGTGCCAATCACACTGTGCATTTCCACTGAGTCACTATGGTCTCGGGGACAAAGGGAAAAAGGAGAGGATGGGAAGTGAAAAGTGCATTGAGGGGTTTTCATTTAATTTTTAAAAACTCAGGCTCGATAAGTTCAAGATTACAAATTTCTAATGCAATTTTGTACTTACTTGTGAATTTAACATAATCTGTTTTCTTTTCTAAATGGTTCCACAGTGGAAAACAATTTTTGCTCATCTTATATATTTAATATAACCAGATTGGTGATAATAAGCTTAAATCTTCAACCATCTGGTTTTGAGATCTTCTCCCACTTTGCTTCCTTTCCGTGGTTTCATACTATACATATTGAGTCACAGTATATGTTGCAATTTCAATCCAATTTGCTACAGTGAAACCTCGATATAACGACACCCCACGGTGCACTAATAAACACTCGCTATAGCGAATTGTCGCTTTACCGGAGGTGGAGCAAATAATATCCAATATACCTGTTGCGAACAGATATACAGGAACAGGAGTGGTGCGGCGACAGATAAACATGTATCCGATAAACGTAAGCATTATTCCAGACGAAAGGCAATGTTTTTTTGCATCACTAAATTTCCTTACTCAAATAACGACTAACTATTCAAACAATTTATAAGCGCCGCACTGAATAAAAATCATGCAAAGCATTGTTTCGTCAATCATTATATTTATCGAACGACAGTTTACCACATAAATTTAAGACTGAGCACTCCATTAACTTCATTTCTAACAGATCGCTAGCAATTACAGAGGTTAAGGAGTCTTGGTGAAAGTCTTCCGGCGGTGAAACCCTCGCTATAGCGAGAGCCAACACCGAAAGGGTCTCGTAAAAACGAATTTTTTAACACGCTTATTATCGGGTCAATTGACGGTGCATCGGCTATCTCTCGTAATAGCGGGGGTGTCGCTATAGCCCGTACTCGCTTTAACGAGGTTCCACTGTATTTAGTATATCCATGTTTTAGAACCCGAATACATCATGTATTTCCCTTAGTTTGACCATTAGAAAAATATAGTGTTTACTAATTGGGATAGATATTTAATTTTACTGTAGCAATCCTTTTACATAATTTATTAATTTTTTTCCAATCATATTGTCTTATTCAATATTTTACAAATGGCAAATCCATGCTATTACTACAGCTATAATGATTATTCTTGATAGTGATTTTGCAGTTACTTCATAAATTTGATGTCTCCACTTCCAAAGTCAATTTTTTTTACCATATCCAAGATGAGACACCTAAGGCATTCTAGGAAAGGGAAAAGGAAAAGGTATTGTTAAGGAATAAATCAAGGATATCAGCTCATGAACAAAGGGGTTCATCACAAACTTGTATTATAAATAAATAGGGTAGTTTCCTTCATCAAAGAAAACGAAAGTCATTGATTGCGATTCGTTACCCACCATTAGTGTATTCATAATACACAAATTATTTGGTTTTTGAAATACCGGTTTAGACGAATGACAAGGGTCAAATTTTATCCTTATTTGAAAAAGGCCAGATTGGCGCCCATGCGATTCCACTCCACGTGACGTCACAGGGACCTAGTTTCTACATGAGAGGATAGGAGTTATACATCGTCTGAGGTTACCAATGCATGCATGAGGCACAGAGCTCAGGGAAACATGTCTTAATAATCACCTATTAAAACTGGCTAAGGTCGGAAAGTTTTCTTCATTTGATAAGGTATTAATAAACCTTTTTTAAGCCAAGCGCTACCAGCCAGCAAGGTACTCAGCTACCCGCTAGCATCCTGCATCCTATCAGCGCTCAGAGCCTCGATCAAGGTCACCTCACAAGGCGGGAGGGGGGACCAGAAATGCGTCGCACGGACTTTTTCCCATCATTCCTACTTACGCGTCGCGATTTCGCGCGCTTGAAATTTTTCACTTTTCATTTAATCGCAAAAAATAGATATCGTCATTTAAAAATCTAAAAGCGTGAAATACGTACTCCAAGAGTAATAACCTTTCGATTTAGGCAATAAAAAAATAATAGGAAACCACCCTATTGAGCAAAATTAGCATTTGCTGGAGGGATATTACAATAAACTTTCACGTCCAATAATTAATTGATGGAGGAGACCCTTGTAGGCAATCATCATAAACAACAATTAAACGACGATTTGTTCATCTTTAATTATCTTTTTAATTTCACTGACCTAATATATTTCTTTTGACTTCATTGACTAGTAAAGAATTTTATAAACATTTATTTTGATGATCATATCAAAGTAATCATTATTGTAAAAATTGTAAAAATGGGGGATCGGAAATACCTGGGGAGTAAGTTTCTTCCTTGCTGTTATTGGCCGCTAAAGAAGCAGAGGCATTTGCCAATCCTGGAGCACCTTCTACGCCTGAGAAAGATCCAATCCTTCGACGGGTCACATGAGGAGAGCCTCCCATAGACACCTCTTCCTCTGATGTAATGCCTCCACCACCATTGTGCAAATTTGTTTCCAATGCACCTTGCCTCTTCAACTTACGCAGCTGGAAAGGTGAAGTGTACAAAGAAGAGACATTGATGAAGAATCTGCTCTACTTCAGATTGAGTTGTATTGTGCCACATTTGGCAAAGTTGTTGCGAATTTGTACAGCCAATATTTAGCCATAAATGTACATACTGCATACAAAGGTAAGAATTTAACCCTCCAAGTATATATAACCAATTCTTACATGTTTGACAATTAAAATAAGAATAATATATTGAAAACTTTGTCAATTCCATACAGCTATAGTTGGTACAACCTTGACCACATGTCATTATCAAGAGGAAATGCATTAGGTAATGATCCATTTTCTATCATTCCATAATTTTTGCATTCACAAAGTTTTTTCCTGTTATGCGAATGATAGTGAGTTTCCTAAGTGATCCCTTTGGGCATTTTTTTTAGCTCATAAAATGGACAAAAATACAGCTGCCCTAAATTTTTGATAAGTAAGGGGGTACAAGTGCACCTCTTTGCACTCCCCTCCCAATGCCCACCCTGAAATCTCGCACAAGGAAGAGTTAGTAAGTATGAACCAAAACAGTGAAAATAAGTGGCATTGTCTCCCAAGGAAAAGGAGGTTTTCCAATTCAAAAGAATGTTTCTAATATTATCACTGTTAATTGAGCTTATTTCTGATGAATTAAATATTAATAAACAGAAATCAAGTTGAATGAAAGGTTTATAGATTTATTTGCTGTGAATTTTTAATAGGAACCTATATTCACTGATACCAAATTTAGTCATACGAAGATGGAGGTCTTAACCTCCAAATTCCCTGGTGCTTTTCCATTGGAAATCATCCTGAATGCATTTTGGATAATGATTTTACTTACTTTAAAGTATACCGATACTAGCCATGGTGATAACTATACGGGAGTCACCCACAATGCACAATCGTGCAAAAGATTCACAAAGAAAAAATCATCCTCCTTGACCGAGATTAAGGCAGATGATTTTTTCTCTGTGGATCTTTCACATGGTTTTACTTACTTTTGGATCCTTTGAATTTCCCATTAGGCCAGAACGGATTTCGTACAAGAATGAGTCCACCAAATTGCTGCATTCAGTTTCAGAGCCACCACCAGCTCCAGAACTACCTGAAAGTTTGGAAAATTCACAGAGCAGATATCAGTAAAAATACCTATTTCAGGAATAAATTATTCACTTGAAAAATTTTATTAGCAATAATCTTAGCAGCGACTTATATGCTGGCGGAATTTGCAAATTTTAAAACAAATGAATAGAGCCCCCATTGAAAATAGTTACCATGTCTTCTCCTTTGCTGAGCTCTGGCTGCTTCTTCCCTTTCCCTTCTCCTCCGCCTTTCTTCAGCTTGCCTTTCCTGCTCCCTTCTCCTCTTATTATCTACAACTGCAGAGCGGAAACGACTACTGAATGCTTGAACAAGACGAAGACACTCTTCGATGCGAAACTGCGCTTCTCCACCTGTACATGATTTCAAAGATTAGACAATGATGATCAAGATGAAAATTTCCATTTAAATTCATATGAGATCAGTAGTGTACATACAATTTGATATCAGAGAGAGACTGGAGAAAAATTAAATTGCTTTGAGGTATGTAAAACAAATTTTACTCACACCCAAGGCCCATTTTCTAATTAAATTTAATACAAACACAATACAACAAGGTACCGTTCATAAAATTTCCAAAGTTTTAACAGATGCTTATTAATATTATAAAGGGCCATAGCATGACCGTATGAATAATCAACGTATGTGTTGAATAATCAAGAAATTGAGCAGCAGAAATATATTCCTTTAGCATTTTATTTAGATGAAATATGATGTGATTAGTGAAAGACTAAGGCAGAGAAATTAATCCAAATTTGTGATTTTCTTTTGACTTTTTTGTGAAAAATTTTTAAAAATCCCATTCAAGAAAATATTCAAGAGCCATGAAGTACATGTTTACTCTCATGAAAGAAAGATAGGTGAAATATTATGAAATGGAAGGGAAAGTAAATCAGTTGAGTGTGATTTAAATTGTTATTCTAACATAATAAAGACAGTTAATTAAATGGAGAATAAAATATGGACAATCTTTAGTACCACCATTCCCAGCACCAGAATCATTTCCAAATGATTCATCTTCACAGAAAAATGCAGCCAACTCTTTCCTGGCCTGTTCCACTCCAAGAAGACCTTGCTGAAGCCCAGCCACTTCCTGTTCAGCCACCTGAAAGTAAAAAAAACTAGCATGAGTAATATTTCAAATGCTGCCACATGAACGGCAATGAAATATTCATGAATTGCCATGAGAAAAAATTCCCCTGGACCGGGAATCAAACCACGGACCTTTCGCTTTGCGGGCCAATGTGCAGACGACTACGCTATACAGGTACCTTAATTCCCATGGCAATTGTACCGAAGCTCATGGTACTAGATGTTACACCTTTGCCATCCATCAAGGATGGCAACATGAGGGAGAAGGTATATTTCAAATCCTGCCGCATGAACGGCAGTGAAATATTACTCATACATATGAAAGAACTCCCTTCAACAAGATTTGATAGAAGTTTTAGCTGATATTTAAAAAAAATAATGATAAAATCTCCCCCCACAATGCAGAATTAGTTTTGGCTCATTTTCAAGAATAGCAAAATCATCAAAGGTTTAAATATAGTCACTGATAAGCACGTTTGCTGCTGAGCTGAATCTCCCTTCCCTGGTACAGGTCTTGCCATTACTGCCTAATTGTCCCACTGTACTCAACGGGCTTCTGCTGATGGGAGAAGGTAGAGGGGAAGTGGAGGAATATAGGGCAGCCACCCATTCAGCCTAATGTAGTAGGGGAATATGCTTGAGACCCTTTATTGTGGGGGCCTACCATTACAGTACATATAAAGAGACACATGCTCACTGCTGAGTCTTGGTGCTACTAATGCCTGATAAATCTGCCGCCACTGACGCATCAGACTGAGGCCAAGGGTTGCTCCACCCAAGTAGTGCATATTCCATGTTTTTTTAACTATAGCAGTCAAATTCAATTTTGAAGTGACTTCGGTAATTGGGGTCTTTTAACACACTGAAAGTATGCAATGTATACAAAATAGCATGCCCATGGCTTGGCTCTGATCATAAGTAATGGGCTAAATCAGAGCCGGCCCTAGCAGGTGCGGGGCTAGGGGCGAACCTTCATTGTGGGGCCCTTCACTTAAAATATTAAACTCTATAACCCATCTACAAACTCGAGCATTTTGAATACCTACCACTCTCTGGCTAAGTATGTGACAAACGCATTGCACAATAAAAATTAATGCATTATTATTCCTTTTTCATAATATTATTTTTTATCTAGCACGGACTTAACAATACAGTAATAGTTGGAATTACGTTTTCAAAACTATCGTATATTTTAATTTTTTTTTCACGAAAGCGCGGGGCCCGGGGTGGTCGCCCCGCCCTATAAGGCCGGCCCTGTGCTAAATTGCGGATAGTCGGCCATTTCATTTTGTGCCATCCAGTCTGGCGAGAGTGGGACCCATCAGTGCATCATGCCCTACCCTTAAGTGAAACGAGTTTCAACCTCAGTAACGTGACCCACCGGCTGGTCACATCTAACTTCCGGTCATATCAAATTGTTTCTTTTCTATGTAAAAGATGCCTCAAGTTTAATGGCTATCATTTTACTAAATGGCAAGAACTGCAAAATGAGGAAAAGTAGTATATTTGCCATCCCAAAGGACAGAGTTCAGGTGTGACCCACTGGCTGATCATAGTGCAGGGAATATGTTAATGTGTCATTGGGTAGGTAATACAAAGTAAATCTGTTAAGGTGTTAGATAAAATAAAGGAAGCGGTTCAAAAAGGCTCTAGGTAATGGATGTGTGCTTTTATGCCTAAGATTTTAAGGAATTCTCAATTTTCCTGTACCTAAGTACATAATATCAGTCAATGCCTGTGGCGTAGCCAGGGGGGGGGGGAGGGTCCGGGGGTCCAGACCCCCCAAAATATAAAAACAAAATCATTTTCCTTCATAAAAGAAAACAAGATATAGAAAAATCATGAATTAACAAAATATCTCTTTTACAAATGAAGTTTTTTCGATTTTGAAAAGTGTTAAAATTAGTTTAAAACCCTCTATTTAGTACCCTGTTTTTAAAAAATTCCCCCCCCCCCCCCCCCCAGTTTTGGACCCTCCCCGAACGTAATTCCTGGCTATGCCACTGGTCAGTGCACTGCCAACCCCAAGTTTAAACAGTTAATACCGATTTAGGCAGGTTGGGGTTGAATTTAATGACCACCATTTGGACTATGAGATTCCTAACTATACAAATTCAAAGTTGGAACAAAATATTTCACAACAAAATAAGTATTCTGGGGAAATACATACCAGTACTGTGTCATGAACATAGTATACTTGCATGATTTACTAAGCAGCATTTAAATTCATGGAAAAAATCCATAAGAAGATAACATGATTGATTAAACTCGATCCTCTAAATAAATTTTTTACCAGGATAAATTGTGTCATCTGTGCTCTGATATCAGGATCTGTTGAGGGCAACTCAATTTGCTGCTTCACTTTCTTGATACGTCCCTCCAATGCCAAAATCTCATTTCGAAGTTGTTCAACAGTGGTCCTGAAAATTAGCAAGGAATAATTTGTCACTTCAATACTAATTTGAATTCAAAAATACTTTAACCAGCATCACAGTCGCTAAAGTATGATGGCCAAATAATGAAATTCAACATTTTTAAGAAACTAAATAAACCTAAATAAAATAAAGCACTTTTTAACTATACAAATATTTCTAAAGCCATTGAAAAGCCATTAAACTTATAAAAATATGACTGTTTGAAGCTCAAGATTTTAACCCATTGCATTGAGAGAAAATAAACAAGAAATAATTATGACCATGAAAAAACTTCATTTACTTTGTGGCATCCTCTAGAGTTGGCATCTCGTCAGGGAATTGCAGCAGGTGGGCATCTTTTCTTTCAGCTTGCATTGCAACAAAGTGAATAAGGTTCATTCCAGGCTTGTTCGCTCGAATCTCAGTCAGCTTCTGAAGTGAACTCAATTTGACACCAGCTGCATTTCCAGCATAACCTCCCTGTTAAATGATAAAAAAGCTGAGTGACTACAATGATGCTACATATATTTTAAATTGAAAGATGACCCCTCATGCTGAAAAATTCATCACAAATATGTAAATAATTTATCTATCAGATCAAATTTATCGGTCATTCAGTCTCATAAACATCTCTAATAACAATCTTCATTGCTTGCTGGGCATTGTTCTTGTTAACTCAATCCTCTTAATGCTTTGCCCTAATCTATCTTATCCCGTTCATCAACTGGAAAATACTTCATCAGCAATTCATATGTTTTTAATACTTCCAACCAATGAATTCAACACCGACAGAAAGGATTTTAATGAAGCATCAAATTAGTTTCTTGTTAATCCAAAATTACTCAAAATTTTAATTAAATTTTGATTTCTTTGATTTTATTAAGATTCATAAGGTGTTACTCACTGAATTAAGAAAATTTCCAGCGACTAGAACCATGTAGAAAACTTCCCGAAGGGGATGACTGGCCATGATGTCCCTTGCAGCAGTGGTCATAGCCCGTATACTAGGGCCAAGGTATGCTACATTTGTTCCAAATTCTTCTTTCAAGAGCATGCTTTCTATCCTCAAGCGATAACTGAAAGTAAAAGTTTGAAATTTTATGTAGTGTTGGAAATAAAGTAAAAAAAATAGTGGAATGGCAAAAGGGCTATTGCAAGCACGTGGAAAATTAATACAAAGAATGACAATATGTATTGATGTTTATTTGTGACTTTTTCCATTTTTTAAATGATTTTAAGAAATATATTTCACCCATATTTTATGATTCCACAGAGCTCGAGGCAAAAAATCAGATAATCTTTGAAATAATTATGTGTGCTAGAGTGCCTTAAAAAAATGCAGTTGAGGTTGCAATGAGTACCTAGGAAACAGGATTACTAAGAGAAGATTGATTCCATTAAGTGAAAACTAAAGCCTTCAATTTTTAGACCACTGGATATTATTTCTGAACTAACTAGTATTTATGTTTACCATATTTCTCCAAACATAGTCCCCCTCTGAATATACCCCCCCCCCTAATTTTGAGGCTTCAGTTTCGGGAAAACTTTAAAAAATTTGTTTTAATATAGTCCCCCATTTACTTTTACCACGAGCATTTTTGAACAAAAAGGGGGGACTTCATTCAGATAAATACGGTACGTAGCATGTTACATGAAAATAGTACATGTGGCCAGAGTCACTGCAAGCTGGGCCAGGCCCTGGGGCAAAAAAATGGTAAGCGAGCCCTATTCTCCCTAAAAATCCTTAAAGCACCAATCTAACTTGATTTGGGCCCTGGAGTTTTCCCTTTCTAGTTCTTCTTTACCCCTCCCCCATTAATACTTCCTCTGGTCATGACAGAATAATCATCATTTTTTTAAATAAAAAATAGATCTTAAAATTGGAAGATGAAACAGACAAAATATGGACATAGCAGGAGACTATCTGAAACAGCTTACAAAACTATTAGCATTGGAACTAAAATTTAACGGGATATTTTTACTCTTCACATAAATTTACTTTGGTATTGAGGTCAGCTGGAGTAAGAACCGCTCTGCATTTCCTAGTCGACCTCTGTCACCATCAAAAGCTCTCAAGGTCTCAAGCTCATCCATTTCTGGAAGGATGTGCAGCAAACCACGAAGCTTTTCTGCCCCAACCAACTCATGAGAGCCAGCCTTTACTAAACGTATTATGTCATCATTAGAACTGAAAGTAAGAGTTACATGTATAAGATAGAGAAAGTTCATTCAATAAAATGAAACTAGGTGATTATAGAAAATATTTATGATAAAATAATTCACACAGAAACCTCACCTCTTGAACTGTTTTAGAAAGATGTTCACATTCAAACTTCTTTTGCCATCCAAGAGGGTGATCTGAAAACAAAACAAAATGTTATATTAAAGAGCTCAACATTGAAGTCCTCGTGCATTCAAAAATAGTATTTATAGGAAAAAGTTATTTTAAATTTAGGCTGTTTTTACATATAGGGTAGTCATGTCAATAAACCTACACATGTCTTTTCCAAAGTGGCCCAGTCTGGTAGTGGTCAACCGCACTTACGAGGTAGCACCCAAATATATATAAATTTTACTTAGTTTACTGTGCATACCTCAGTTGAATCCCTTTTCGTGCGATCATCTCGACCTCCAAGCTTGGGTGATGAGGTGGGTGTGAATCCTCCTCCAGGGCCGCCAGCAGTGGCTGGTGATGGGGGTGGCACTTGCTGGCAGAAGAGCCCCTCCATTTCCTCCCAGTCAAGATCAGCCATTGGTGACCGCTCATGGGACCGTGCCACTAGAGCCCAAATGTTGCGTTTGTCACTAACAACCTGTTGAGTGATAATAAATAATTAATTGAGAAGGAAAAGAGCTGTTACTTCATTTAATAAGGCAGTTCTTATGGAATCGGAGTAGCAGCTACATTCATCTCCTCTACTTTACATATTGTGTGCTAAGTGTCAACTTCTACTCTGGGCGAACACTGCTTTCCATCCTCCAGAATAAAATTGGCCCTATTTGTACTTGAAGTAGGCATAATTTTGGCAAATATGTTTGGAGCCAGATAAAGGCAATATTTTTGGGGATAAAGGTGGTGATTTGTAACTTCTCCTCATAAAATTTAAAGTCAGGGAATAAATATGTATTGTGGTGAAAAATAACAAGCCTATATATATGTAAATAACATGCATATTATGTAAAGACATTAGGCATCTATAAAAAATCCATAGAGAAAGTGAAATTATTTCAAGTTTACTTTTTCCATAAATTACATAAAATATGCAGTCTATGACTTGAGAGGTCTGGAATAATAAACACACTTAAGCAAATTACGATTAAATAGCCATGAAAAAAATCATATGCTTGAGTAAGAGAAAATGCAGAAAATTTTAAGTGCAGTAAAAAATAAAAATTGTACAATGAAAACAGGAAAGAAATTTTGTATATTGCTGATACCTAATAGAGAACAAAGATATTTTCATGCATAACCCTAACAATATTCCTCCTCATTTTTAATACTTCACCAACCTTGTGATTGGGTATTTTATTCCAGTTGATTGTTTTCATTTTTGCCTTTGGAACTGGAGTTTCCTGTTGTGGCAGTTTTTGAGAGTCGTCGTCATCACCAGCACCATCTCCATCCCCGGCTTTCACGTTACCCACCCCAACCTTCCTGGCCCTCATGAGCAGAGGGGAAGGGGGAGGGGGAGGAGGGGGGCAGCCACCCGGGGCGAGGGGAGGAGGGGGAGGCGGGGGAGGAGGGGGCGGGGGGCCTCCCCCAACACAGATCATGGGCGGAGGAAGTGGAGGTGGAGGTGGTGGAGGAGGGGCTGGTGGAGGTGGATTCCCTCCCCCAGGCTTTGCTTCACTCCCTGCATAGGGAAAAATGGAAGAAAATTTAACAAAAGTAAAATGAAAAGGAAGAAAAAACTATCACTAGCGTATCTTTTAAAGGTACAGGAGATATATTAAGAGGGCTATGTCACTATGAGAATCAGACCTGCAATAAGTCACTATGAGAATCAGTCCTGCAAGTTGAGTGAATGAGAGAGTGGTTAAAGAAGACTCATTAATCCCACTCAACCAATCTTTTTTCATGACTCATTAGGAGTATAAAACGTAAGATATATGTACCTTGAATTGTTTTTGGATACACAGAGTAAACACTAATCAGCATTTGCCTGTATCTCACATTGGAAAATTTTACACCAGTACTTTCTCTGAAGTAGCATTATGATTTTTGATTGACAGAAAAGTATTAACAAGGCTCTCTATTATATGTTTCAAAAATTTCAAGGTGATAGTTTGAATTTTAAATGAGTACCTAATTCATCAAAAAGACAAAATACAACTGATCAAGCAGAGGTGATAAAAGATTAATGCTCTTTACTGTATTGTGATTCCGTATATACCTCGTGAAGGTTCATTCCTTCGCTATTTCTACTTGGTCATTACTTTTAAAGTACAGTTAAATTGCTTTCGGAGCGACTCTCTTTCTCTGGTTGGGAAGTATGGTGTGAGACGGCAAGTAAAGGTCAATCCCCAGAATTAATACTTATTTGCAAATCATTGTTCGATTTTCTTCATTATGATCCGCAACGACGCATCAATTGACCCAACGTTAATGAGATTAAGTAAAAATTACAAGAAAAGCATGCATAATAGAGCCATAATTTCCTCAAAAACGTCCTTCGACAGTTGATCGTATGAATTATAACGTTGTCATCCTGCAATTTATGCAACACGTCAACCGTTCAGTATGGTATGATCTTGGAGTTTGTAAACGGATGGAGGATCCATGGGTATAATAATTAATTAATCACACCCCAAAGCGGTAGTGCATGAAATGCATTGGCTACAATTGCCTGCATCAAGATTCTGAAGGGCTCAATACAAAATTATGGAAAATAATTCAACCTCAATAATTGTTGCACCCCTGGTGTAAATCGAACCAGAAAGAATCCAAATAAGCACACTAAAAATTGAAAATATAGCTCGTAATCGAAGAAATTTAGTTTACTGTTAGAGGATGAGCCCATTCACCAAAAAACCTCGAAAGGACAGCTTGAAAACTTTGTTAATAGTAGATTTGATAATTTCAGCATTTTTTCGACTATAAGAACAATGGAGCTAACCTTTATTTCAAAAAGTCACCTTACTCGCCTCGGAAAATCAATGGAGCATATATTACTCATAGCTTAAGATTACAATGTTATATTTTTTTTATTTTTCTTTTGTTCTTCTCTGTGTAGTCATTTTACTGGTTACCCTTTTGTTGACAATCCAATGCAAAGGTTGCCTAAATTGATTTTGGTTTTAATGACAAATAAAACAAGCATTTCAATTTTTCTGCGAAAAATAAATACAATTTTCGTTATGTTTCTTCCTCTCTATTAAAGGAGCATTTCTAGGATTTTTTGGATGTATGGTAATGTATAACGTAGGGTGCATATAAACAAACGTCGGATGATTTTTCAACGGGAATTGGTGTGGGTGTGAGACTTACTGCACGTGCATGAGGCGGATCCCGCATTCTGGTTGGTGGAGGGCGGGGGTCTGTGGAGGAGCCTAGCGGCGTCTTCCGGGCCCTCGATGAGCGAGGCGCGGTGAACGAGCGTCTCGGCCGTCTCCCAGGCCAGCGCCGCGCCGCCCACCTCCTGGCCGTCGCCTCTCGGGTCCAGCCGCAGCAGGTGCTGCAGGATGCCCAGGAAGTTGCCCTCCTGCGGCAGACCCGCCACCTATGAATGGCCACAGCGACGAATGAGAAAACACATTCGGGGATTTCCATATCATGTGATTGCTAATTAGCCTCGTTTTTCAAGGGACGATTATTTTTTTTTCATTCATAGTACACTTCATAACAACAATTCGATTTTCTTAAAGAATAGTAATAGGAGGTAACCAAAGTCCTCGTTTTCAAGGATATTTTCGTTTAGATGAAATAAAAAATATCGTAATCAATAGAAAAATTTAATATTTGTGCCTTCTAGAATGAATGATGGATTTTATCCTCATGCCCCCAAAGCAATAATTTGTAATACTTGAATAATCATAGTAAAAGAAGGTAACCAATATTCACAAGCACACGCTTAAAATGTGGATGTAATGCAAAATTAATTTCAAAGTCAAGAAATGCTATATTAAGCAGTGAGTCTTCACCCACGATCTTCATATTACGGTTCATTTTAGCACTCGTTCATTGTTTCTTCAAAAAATATTCCAAGGAGCAATCCAAATGAAGAAGGCAAAAACTTCGAAGAAAAAAATGTACAAGTTGGAGTGAAAGATGCGGTAAGAAAGGAAATAAATCCCTGCTTGGAGCACGCGGGTCTTTAGCCATTCGACATCATAAAACTTAAAGGAGCAAAACAAATTAATTCATAACAGTAAAAATAAAGCTAAAAACTTATTCTCGACCAATGAATACGACCAATCTCTGGAGAAATAAACCCTGTGAAGTGAAATAATTGCCCCCTTTTCTAAAAGCCGGCACTTTGAAGGCCACAAAAGAGATAAACGCCACTCAGGGAAAAGATTTCAATCCTGGCCGGGTTCCAGGCGGAAGGGACAAAAGGTATGCGTAAAGACCGATCAAAAACTCAGGGAACACGACTCGACTGACGCAAGAGCGCAATTAAAACAATGAAGACGCGGAATGCGTTAATTTGCATCGAAATGAAAGCGACCACAAGGGCATTGGGTAACGCGCTCAAAAAAATTCATTCCCGATGCAGCGAGTCTGCTTCTCGTGGATGAACGGGATGCGATCGGGGCATCCTTAAAAGATGTGAGGCTCACCATTCTGAGGATTGCATAGAAGACGTCGAGGTGGGAGTTGAGATCCAGCCCGTCCTGTCCTAGGTGCTGACACTCATCGCTCTCCCGCTGCTCCTCGAACACGTCCAACTGCACGCTCAGGTCGCCTGCCCCCGGCTCACCCGCGCTTTTCCTGAGCGAAAAACGTTGATTAAAATTAACGGATGAAGTTGATTCTTCGTGGGAATGCCGAACACTAAACTAGGTAAATTTAAAAACTCAGTACTTAATGGTGAACGAATTAACTTAGTATTTTCCTCTCGGCTTTATGAGTAACCAGATGAATTTCAACGGCTAAGCATCATTTTCAAGAGGAGAATTTGTTTTTTTTAAGATTTTTTTTTCAGGAAAAAACAGAGAGGAGCCGAGTGCTATGAAGAATAATAACAAATAACTTCAAAGAAAAAATTTTTAACAAAATTTTAATCCTAAAAAACCGGTGGAGTGATGTTGGCTCTCCTCCCCCCTTGAAAGTAACGCTTCTAGTAGTAACGCTTAGTAGTCGTTGAAATCGATGTGGGAACATATAAACTTATAAAGCTGTGGGGAATGAAAAAATCTGCTCCATTTACCACGCCGAATGTTGATTAAAAATCCTAACGGAGAATATTATCGAACAGAATTTTAACAAATACACTAACAAAAAAACATGCATGTGGGATACAGAATGATGTAAATAAGTCCGAGGTAAATGTTAGTCTCAAGAAAAAAAGCTAGAGGAAAGAGTCAGGGAAATTAAAAATACATTCCTTTAAATAAACATTATTTTCTGAGATCTTACTTAAAAAGCTTCATTACATTAAAACGTCCTCTCCTAAAAATAAGCGCTGCGAAAAATAGAAACAAATAACTTCAAAACAAATTTTTTACAGGATTTAAATCCTAAAATCATGCATAAAAATAAACAAAACCGGTACATTTTTAACCATTTATTAATAAAACAAGGAGATGGCACAAAAAAGGTTGGGATAAAAAAATTGGAATTGTGAGCGAAAGGCATAAAAGCGTGAAGAAAAAGTAGATAGTTAATCGCATTTCCCTAATATGTAGTCTGATAGATAAACTAAAAACCAAGGGAATATTGCAAACAAATATCGTATGATTCATTGTTTGTTGACGGCTTTTGACATATTGAGAGCTTAATAAATGGAATTGGGTCAGGAAGACATTAACTTTCTTCTGAGTAATTTGGTAGATCAACGGAGAATAAAAAATAAGAGTTCAAGAAAGTCGGGTAAAATTTTTAAGGGATCAAATCGTTGAAAATTATGAGAAAATTAGTAGAAAATGTGAGCAAAAGCAATTGAATATTAAATTAAATATTAATAATGAAACATTTTTGCGACCTTGATACGAACGATATGTCTGAAATTTTTTATTATTAACGTCGAGTTTTCCATTAAATGACCATTTCCATTGGTGAATTAGGGAAAATAGAGTAGTTTCTAGAAAAAATAATGAATTCAGGTATGAATCTCACTATCAATAACTAGGTTACTGGGTAAAGTCATCAAAATGTTAGCAATGCCAGACTCAGTGGAGTATTTCGAACAATTTTTTATCTTCATAGAAAATTTTAATAATATTCATAAATCAAAGAAGAATTAAAATTTTATTAAATCATGCTAAGGCACCAAACATTTTTTCTTCCGTAAGAAATTTAGAATACAATTTTTCACCAGTTATTACAGTATTTTTAAGTGAAAACTTAATGAATACTCCTCTCAATTTCGAGTTCATTCGATTAGAAGTAAATTCAAGAAAAGCCAAATGAAAACGAAGTTTACTTCAATGCCCAATATAATTTGACCTTATTGTTACGTGGAGTACTAAATATTTTCACGAGGAAATAGACACACGGAGCTGTGAGAACTTACACGGAAACGGAGAACGATCGTGGCGCACGCTAAATCGTTATGAGATACAAATACTTTAGCTGAAAAAACAATAACCGTCATAAAAAATCGGACAATTACTTGAATATTATCAGAATTGTTAAATGTTAGATATCATTGAAGAATTTGAAATTTAAATTCTCACAAAAATTCAATGACACAAAAACCCACTCAGTCCTTGAATTATTCAATTGATTGTTCATTTAGAGTACATCACCTTTTACAGCGAAAATAATAAATTCCCGCGATGCATGCACTAACACTTAAAATAATTTTCTCACCTTAACTCATTGAGAACTTGGAGGAGTTTCAGACCTAGAAGATACGAAAATAGAAATTAAATTTTCATTCCACAAGTTAAAAAAAATCTTACAGAATATTTGCGTTTAACGTCTTTGGAGATTCGTTTTGAAAATCGAACTTCGATATAGATAAAAATGTCGTTTCATTCCCACAGATTTTATTTCTAAACCGGCCTAGATTTCCACAATATATACTGACAATAAACCTTGATTATGACAGTGTATATTGTCGAAACCTAGATCGGTTAAAAAACAAAATCTGTTGAAATTAAATCAATAATAATTAAATTAATGAAATAAAAAAACTGTTTATCTATATTATGATATTAAATTTTTTTACCAAATGTAATAAGCAAAATCAATCATTTTTTAAAATTACTTCAAAGACTGAATTCTCCGAAGATGCATTAAAAATTACGTCCTCAAAAAAGTTATAAAGCAATCCGATTTTTTAATCGATGCATTTCATGTAATTTTTAAATAACAATACAAAGTAAAAAATAAATCTCACCAATGAATTCGTTGCGCACCCGTATTCTTTCCCTCAGTCTTGGCGTTGAAATGATAAGGCAATTCACAAATGCTACCAATGCTGTTTGGTAGTCTAGTGAAGTGGCCACCCGGAGTTCATCCACCACCACGTGGAACCGGTATTTCTCACCCTTCAGCGACTGAAACATCCCAAGGTCATTCATATTTAGGCACCCAAAACAATTTTTTCAACGTTTTCAACCAAATAATAGCCATTATGACGCATTGGAACTGATTACTGCATTAACTAAAAACAAGGAAGTCACCCATGAGCTGTTCCTAACTGCCAATGTTATAAATTACACCATTTCTTCACAGTCCATCAAACATGAACTCTTAATGCACTGCAGGAAATAGTTAGGGTCAAATCAAATTCAGCTTTGCCTATTAGTGTTGGTGTGATAAGTGGTGAGCAGACGGTTTCTACTAAGTTTCTACTAGTAAGTACTCAAATACACTAAATAAACCACGCATCAAATACTGATTTGGTAATTAAGGAATGAAAATCATGTCAGTGACCTGATTTCATGTAATGTGACTTTTACATACCCGCACCTTTAATTATAATTCATTCAAGCACTCAGAATTACGGATGAATGCTCTTTCCAAAGCATGTGATTAAATAGAGAAATTAAACATGCTGATTGATGATAATGATAATAATAATTATATAAAAACTGAACTAAAGGAGTGAGGCAATGGAATTATAGTCTAATTAAAAATCCTAAGAACAACTACGGATAAATTTGAAGAAAGCAACGAAAGAGTATGTTTTCTCGTACCATTGAAACATAATGTACCCTTCGTATACAAGTTAAATCAATCATGAATTGTGTCTTCGAAGTCATTCCTCAACATTTACAGGGTTTCACGTGGATTCAGATCTTATGCAGAAACAATACGATAATTAAGATCTGAAATGATTTTTGATAAAAAATTCAAAATGTTTTCCTTAAAAATTAATTTTCTTGAGAAAAGTTTTAATTAAGAATAAATAAGTTATAAAGCAAATAATGATAAAATATAAATAACTGTGGAATCTGCGATAATTATTGAACTTCGTATATATTCATAAAATACAGGTTGATAAATGTAAATCGGTAACAGTTACTTTTGACATTCATGGAGCACAGATGATAACATAATAGTAGAGATGGCCAATACAATGATGTTTACAAACCTAATTTTCGGTGATGTTAACCATGTTAATGTGTTGATAGACAACGATCTCCATCGTTAGCTAAGCTAAGCTAACATTTGATCGCGATTGCAATGAGTAGTAGGATAGTATGCTTGCAGTTTCGGAAATTAATAAAAAGTAAGTACCATTAGTAAATTACGTGTATAAAAATTCTGAAATACTTTTAATGAGCATTATTTAATTAAATGCAGAGCACGATTGGATGAAAGATTGACTCATACAACCATCAGCATCAGAAATCATTAAAGGCAAAATGCCTAAGTTTACGCTACTACAAATGCTAAAGTAAAAGTCATGATTTTCCATGATTTCAAACAGTACACACAATATAGAAATTCACCATGCTGTTCATATAATTTATTTAACATCATCAGTTTAGGCACCAGACCACAAGATTGACAAGCAAGCTCTTCTATTTTTGAATGAAATAACAAAAGATCCATGACACGCAAAAGCATGCGATAAAGTAGAATACACTCAAATGATGTTGAATGATTGAGGACCGTTTCAAAACAAAATACTCGTTCCATGCATCGCGTGACGCCGCGGAATAAAAACTACGACCGAAGGAACGCGGCAACTTCTCAGCGCCCGTCCCAGGACGAGTCGTAAGACAAAAGGAGAGGGAAATTGCATGGTAAGACGTATTGCCGTTCTGAGAAAAGAAAAAAATAAGAATCCTCTCGCTTAGGATACGTATAGTATACAGATACAGACCTTGTAGTGTTCAAGGGCGTCCAAGGCACGGGCGTAGCCTTCCGCGTTGTACACGCAAAGTGCAGAGAGCAGCTCCACCACCTGTTTCTTCACGGTCACATTATTCGTGTCCAGCGCTGTAAAGAGAGAAGAAGGCGGAAGGTGTCATGAATGGACGGCAGTGTAAGGCGGCGTTAAAAGGGCTAAATCCACTCCGATAGCCCTGTTATCCATCTCCCGGCAGTGTCATTCAGCAAATGGACTACGCTCGCATGCAAGGCGGCCGAGTTCGTCAGCAGTATCCGTGGATACCGGCGGATCCCGAAATGAAATTGATATCGTAACAACTTGATCCGCAGATTCAAAGTAATGGACAGAAAGGGGTTCCACTGTATGCCGGAAGAAAAATAAACTGGGCACTGAATCTAATAGAGGGACAGTTAAATAATAACACTAAATGAAATGAGACAGCATGTTAACCTGAGGATAACACGGTTTTATAGTCATTAATAACCACACTGTGCAGTCAGGTCTTGTCTCTCTAAAATTTTATATCAATTTGATGACCAATTACAGCAGCGATTACCAACCTCTAGAGTCTGCGAACTCAGCCTGTAATTAAAATATACTAAGGCCACTCCTTACCCACACAACACCGAGTGTCAGTTGACACCTTAGTTTGACACATTGATCATACCCATATTCAAAGATGCAAGATTCAAACAGTCTTTTTTAAGACCTATAATTGCATTAATTCATTGGCAACAACCGAGACCACACGCCTGGAAACTTTTTTGAGGCTAATTTTTATCCTTTACCAAAATTAAGAATAAGAGCTTTTTAGAATAAATTCATCTTAAATAGTCTCATTTCTCCATGAGTTGAAATATTAAATTAATTAAATATTTGATCCGTATCAAGAAGTAACATAAATCATCAAAAATAACATAAAATCCATGCGATGTCAAACATATACCTCTACGAGTGAAAATAGACACAAGACTTAAAATGTAGCTAACTGAATAATGCACCTCTCAATTTAAAAAAATATTATCGTAGATAAAATGTCACATAGAACCAGTCAATTTCCAAGCCAGCAATTAGGATTTCTCACTCTCGCAAGAAGGTTAAGCTTGCGCTACGATTTAAATTAGAGAAATGGGTAATTTCAACGAGCGACTCTTTCCATGAATCGCATAACAACCTCAGAGGAATAAAAACAAGAGTGAATGACGGCTTATGCGCATAAAACGAAGATAAGTAAAGGAAAAATGCCAGATCAGATAATGTCCAAACCCTCCTCCTCCAATCATTCTGTGTAGTATGTGTGAATGTAACCTTTAAGATTGGCTGTAACCCACGTCAACGTTATTTTGAATGAAAATTTTATTTTTGCTACATTCAAAACTCAGATACAAGGAGAATTTTCATTATTTTGATAGACGTTTTCGAAACCGTTTGATCTGCCATTTTTTTCCTTTCGTACTAACAATAAGTACATAAATAGTTTGAGGTTACAATGTTGTCCTCATCATTTGTCCTATATACAGCCACCCTGAGCACTCCGCTTACACATACTCTTGGAGAGAGACCGGTCGGAAACAACACTTCAACCAAACAGCTAAAAATTAAAAAAAATAAACTGAAATTACTGCCGAGAAACATAAATTGAGACAATGTCCCGTCCTCGAAGTCTTCGTATGATGTCATTGCGAAGCCTTCCAATGATCTCGTGGCTTTAAGTTACCACTGTCACACCACCGAATTTATCGGACGGGCTCCGCAATCGACTGGGTATTGTCTAACGCCTCGTCGCAGGCATTATTCCACGTGCGACCTCCAGGGTGCTTCCCAACAGCAGCAGCGGCATGCATCAACGAATGGCCAGTTTTCTTTGTGCGACCACTCGGGTCCCGGCGGCGGAGAGAGGCATGCCTGGGGTGGAGTGTGGGGCGCTTTGCATTTACGTAGTCGCTCATAAGTATGCGAAACTGTGCGGAGTGAGCATCGGTAATGGAGTAATATAAAAGCCTGGGCGAGTCGAGCGGACGTCACAGAGATACCGAGAGGAGAGGATTGCTTCCGTGAGGCGAGGAATCAAACAACATCGAGTCCACGCAAAATTCACGATCCACAGCCAGAATTATCGGCTTCGATTGGAGGATGTTCTGTCAGAGCGGGTAAACTCTAAAGAGACATCTAGCATTTTCAGTGGGAATATTAAACGCATTGTCTGGGGATATTTTGTGGATTATCTCTACCAATGGGTTGTTGTTTACATATAATTGCTAAAATATATTTAAGTATCAACCATTTATTTTTCCTCAATAAGTTTGAGAAATGAACGGAATACTTTTACGCAAGAGCTTTAACAGCTTATTTTTCAAAACATATTAGTTGACTTAATTTTTCAGCATAAGCAACGGTAATAATAAACATTCCATACAGTTTTAAATTATAATGTGTTATCCGTAAGCTAAAGATTCCAGGAGCATTAAGTTTCCCTAACAACACAGACATTTATATTACCTAGTGAAAATGAGCGTGCCTAATGTATTGAATTTATTTTATGAATAACGTTGAGTTAGAGTGATTTTATTTTCAATTGAATGTGCCAACCATCATGCTGCATATTTCACAGATGCAATATATTAGAGTTCAGATTTTAAATATGGCATGATATCGACCTAAAAAGTCCTTTTCAAAAGGCATCAGATATACAATCGTTAAATAAAAGCCGTAGCTTATAGATAACTCGAAATGAGTCGGTCCTAACTTCGGGTTCCTTTTCATCCTCCTCTCATTATTTATAATATCTCTCCCCAAAAATATCAACCTAACATCTATCGCAGCGGGTATGACCTTGGTTGTCGGCCGCTTTCAGAAGTAACAAACTGCTTAGGTGCCGGAAGAATAATTATGTTTCATTCACGGAAATATTGAATACAAGCTTCAAAAATGACCTTAAACAGTGGCAATAAATAATGACATGGAAATATCCAAAACATAGATATTTCACACAACGCCATCCGGAATTTTCTCACGAGGTAAAATCAGCGTAAAGATTTACGCCACACTTAATGGAAATAATAACTCATTTTTTCAATTAGTTAAAAGAGTAAAATTCTGAATTTTGGCATCATGTATGCAAAAATATAGCTCATTAAACCGACCCACTATCTACAGACACATACATATAGACACTGAGTAAAATCTATGGAAGAGCAATAGCATGATTTCATCCAACAGCAGAAATTAAAACTAACGATATAACAATGAATTATCCAAAATAAGTGTAACAAAGTACGCATTTACAACTAATTGCAAAAATAGATTTCAAAATTGTAAAAATTATATCCACTGATACTATTTAGACTGATTCCTCCCAGAAATTATGCCGATTTAACATGCAATGGAATCACGTTACGTCTTCGCTGGTCCGGTTTACCGTACACATATTTTAAAAATTTGAAATAAATTTCTACCCATTTATATATTTTAATGTATTTTCATTAACTATTCTCAACGAAAATTCACTAATGGTAATAGTTACGATGACTTATTTTCTACATTCAAGGCGGTGATAATTAAGGCTACTATCAAACGCATATGTATTATCCTATCTCCTGTTCTGCAACCGCACTTGTTGCAAGATCATTAGTATATACGCATTCATTCTCAAATGCTCAAATATTGCTTCTTTAGAGATCCATTGCATCTAAAGATGCGTTCACAGTAGCTTTACTGGCCAAAACTAATCTTATTATGAATTTTAACAAAACTAATCAGACCATTTTGACACAGAGCTTCAATCACAGCACGAATCAATCATGAAATTCATTTAAGAGGATTAAGACAGTTATTATGTTTCTCGATAGATAAAAGTTTCTTTATTGCTACTGCTTTATGTAGGGAGAATTTGAGCTTTTCTATACAAATGACAACCTTAAGTCGAATTATTACGTCATTTTGAGTTGTTTAGAACAGACGCTCTTTTTGAGTTTCCAACTCTATAGTTGCGGCAAGCTAAGTCAAGTTTAGTTGAAAGAGGGGATAACTAAAAGCCTCAATTGAATGAGAACAATGGAGCAGCAGGGTTCTGGCGAAGACTTCCACGATGCGTAGAATGGTTTTTTAAAATGGTTTTCGAGTGCTTACCGCGTCAGTTGTAGTTAGTAGTCGGACTTCTAACGCAATACAATAAAGGACAGCTAGCCAATAAACAAGCCTTTTCTTCATCTCTTTACGAGTACCTACCTTATAAACCTTCTGGGAGGATTGCCTATTCGATAACATGGTGGTCGCTCGCCAATCGTTCGTTGGCATACACAAGCTGGCGACTCCGCCTAACACACACTCCGAGGTCGTGCACTTTACGTCCTCCGCGTCCTTCCCTTTTCCTTCCTCGATTCCCAACAACCTCTCCACCAACATTTCCACTTCCCGAGACTTTATCCACTCTTTTATTTTGTTATTTTTTCCCCACAGGACCGTCATTACTCTCCGCTGTTCATACGGGAGTGTTCGGCCTTCGCAACTCAGCGGGTGCTCCGACGTACGTATTTATATTTTAGCGTTATCCAGTAAACGATAGGGATCTCATCCTCAGCGAACATATTCTTCAATGCGCGTCATAATCGAGAAAATTTCCCTTAAATCATACAGCCTGGTCTCCAGTATGGTCAGACCCGAGGCGGAACGAAAGATGGCCGGAGAAGACACATAAAAAAAAGTTTTCAGATGATAACTCACTCTCATCGAAGAGTTTATCCTGGAATCGAATGCAATATCGTCCCCAGTTACTACTGGTGTAACTCAGCGTAAACAAGGAAACAGATTCAATACATAATGCCGATTCCAGGAAAACACTCCATAAAATTTTAGAGGCGAAGATAATGCAGGTGAAGTAAAGAAACTTAACTGTTGATTTATTCCCTTGCATCCATTTCAGTTATATACATGCTTTACGACCTTTGACGGCTAATATTATTGAGAACTTATCAGCTCTTTATCGGATACTGGGAATTTTATTCACAAGGAGCTTTCGATACGCAATGGATATTCATTTATTCAGGCACTCTATTGTTAACGTCGACGTATAACCAGAACCTAGCGTTTCATAATAGGAAGGAGACCGTTTACATCGAGTCCTTGGGGACTGGCTATTTCTCGAGACAAGAAATTGCGCACTGAGTCTAGGGATTACTTTCATTTCTAAGAGTATAATTTAAAATAATAATATGCTAGAGCATAAATAAGTTACTAAAGCAGTAGTAGGCCTAAATTTAACGCCTCAGAGAATAGGTGGTGAGCAGCATTGGACTTAAAAACCTAGTTAACAATGGGAGGAACTAATTACCATTAAAAGTCCATTAACCAGCGGTGTTAATCACAAAAGCATGTGTCATTTAATTATGTAATTGGGGAAGAAAATGAAATTATCACATGTGATACATGAAATCTCAGGATTCTACGCTCAGCAGGAACTGGAGAACTTTCGGCCAAGTATTAGAAAATAATGCACGGAATCTAGAATCTAATAATTTAGTAGTTTCGGTCCGAGAATGAGTACATTCCAAATAATTTAATGAAAACAATAAAATAATATAGTTGACCAGTGAAATATAGAATAACCAAAATTTTCAATTGAATGAAAACAGATAAACAGTAAGATTCAGATCAAGTCTTCCACGGATCATGGAAATGTCGACAGGCTTTTAGAGTGCGTGAAGAGTTCTCGGGATCGCCACCGGGTCAGGAACTGCATTAATGCCGACGTTTCGATGGCCAAGTCAGATATCAAAACGTCGCCATTATGCAGTTCCTTACCCGGTGGCGATACCGATAACTTATCACGCAGTCTATTCCCTGGGAAAGCACTAAATCTTTCTTCACGATTTTAGAGTGTTCACTGCGTCAGTTGTACTAGTAACTTGTCGGGCTTCTGACCCGAAAAAGCTGGTGGAATTTCCGATGGCACCATTCTCTTTGGACTGCAAAAAGCGCACGACCAGCCGACAAACACGAAAGCATCGAATGGCATGATTATTGTCAATTTTAACCTTTGATACGTATCATAGATAAATAGTGATATAAGCCTCAAAATATAGAACACAATTTTTCCACCAATTTCATTTTCAACCGATCATCAGCGATGTCATTGGTTAAGCAAATTTCATTTGAGCACTCGTTCTACACTGAAGAATCACTGGCCGCTTTTGTCTTAATCGTGAATCATATCCCCGTCAACTTAGCCGTTCCCCGGGAGAAATTATGGTCGCCAAGGTCTCCGACACCACGATGAATGTCATGTTGCCCCGTCATCAATCTTTCAAATCAGCCCATCACATGAAAGCCTCAACAAATGCCATAGCTAAAGGAGTCGTAGCATCCATAGAAGAAATGAATATACGAACTATTCACTTAAAAGAATTTTACAACAATGTAGTGTTTATGATTTTGGAGTATAGGTCATGATTTAAATTAAATACACTTTTTGCCAACGTTTCTGAGATTTATTCTCCTTCCTCAGGGCTCTTAATTATGATGAATGTTTACAAAGAAAATAAAGAAAATAAATTAATTAAGTGGTTACAAAAATTTTGAATACAATTGTGCAGTACAAATTCATTGGTAAATTAAAAATTGTGAACAGAATTAAACAACATACCTGTGATAGAAAATTTTCGTTACTAGGCTAATCATGGTTACTAATAAATATTGATTCATTTGTTAACAAATGGTATCTAAATTATACTAAACAATTCTAATTTCGATGAATTAAATAATAATAAATTTTACTTAGGTGTTCGATGTCCGATCTTTTATTGCAACTGTTATTTGATTTTGATATGTAAAACATTTCTTTAAATAATCTTTTCTTAAAATTATCTGAACAACTTACTAGAGTTTTCAAAAAATTAGATTATAAAATTGCACACAAAATTTCTAACACGCAAAGCAGACTTCTGTACACAAAAATAAAATCAGAAACCCCAAAAAAACTAAAAAGTAACATAATATACCACATACCATGCCTCGATTGTAATAGTTGTTACATTGGTCAAACTTCTCAATATTTAAAAAACCGAATATCCCAGCACAAATCATCAATAAAAAATAAAATCACTCTTTCTGCTCTTGCAAATCACAGTCTAGACTATAGCCATCATTTTGATTTCGAGAACACCAAAATTTTAGACATAGAAACCAATTTTAAGAAAAGATTATTTAAAGAAATGTTTTACATATCAAAATCAAATAACAGTTGCAATAAAAGATCGGACATCGAACACCTAAGTAAAATTTATTATTATTTAATTCATCGAAATTAGAATTGTTTAGTATAATTTAGATACCATTTGTTAACAAATGAATCAATATTTATTAGTAACCATGATTAGCCTAGTAACGAAAATTTTCTATCACAGGTATGTTGTTTAATTCTGTTCACAATTTTTAATTTACCAATGAATTTGTACTGCACAATTGTATTCAAAAATTTTGTAACCACTTAATTAATTTATTTTCTTTATTTTCTTTGTAAACATTCATCATAATTAAGAGCCCTGAGGAAGGAGAATAAATCTCAGAAACGTTGGCAAAAAGTGTATTTAATTTAAATCATGACCTATACTCCAAAATCATAAACACTACATTGTTGTAATAATAAGGAAGGTCAGGAGAAGAAACTGTATTCATAAAAGAATTTTCGAAACGCTCGCTATGATACGGCTGAGCACCGCAGAACTTGGTTTCGCCAACTGAGGGATGCCTGTCGTCTCTGCCAATGCAGATCACAAAAAAGATACCAAGATCACCAGATTTCCAAATTTTCCTTTTGCACACAGTTTTTTTCCGTAAACGCAACGCCTTTTCACTTAAATAATTATTAGGAGGTGAAATAAAATTTTGACATAAAACTTATGCATTTATATTATAGTAGGGTAGTGTTGGTGTAGAGTTGCAGGATAAAGCAGTTAGGTTCATAGGCAACATTGGACACCCGAGTAAAAACATTTTCCTCTCCTCCAAATTCATAGAACCTTCCTCTTAACTCCTTTGTTCCTCCCATCGACCTACCACTCTCACTATTTCTTATTCCATTCCTCCCCTACATGTGTTACTGAAACTAAAATTACTGCTAGAGGATCGATTTTTTTCGATCATTTTTTATCTTACTTGTTTATTACAAAATAAGACCAGCCCTCCATCGGTAAATCCTTTTGATAGCCATTTTCTGGATAATACCTTAGGTAGTTTTCAATTAATTGCTTGGATGAATACATTTGATAATAATATACAAATTACTAATTATTCATTAGCAGAAAATTGTTAGAGAATAGTTTCGGCAGTTATGAATGAATTCTTAACACACTACATACTCATAGTGTCCATTCAAATTAAATTTTTGATAAGGTGTCCATTTTCAAATTTGTCTCCCATTTGATGACCACTACGCAGGATGACACCGAGTTGCGAATTAACTAATCCCGCATACAAGTACAATTTATAATTTAACGTGGAATCCTCTTAAAATATCGAGGTAAAATTCGTTGAAAACAAAATGACTGGATTGGCATTAGCTGAAGACAATTTGGGAAGAGTTGATTCTCGTAATGGGCGCACTCTCCGGTTGGCAACACTGAGTTCTCCACTCGAGAAGAAGTGATTTCCAGAAAGGCGACTAACCGTCTTCGTCCGTGGGCGCACGGTTCGCTCTTTCCAACATCTCTCGAGCCGGAGGAAGAGTGAACACGCGTCCCCTCCACTCTCTCTCTCTCTCTCCACTCGGATGTGCCCCCGGTCGCAGCCGCGGTATTGGCAAAAGAAGGCGTGGGCGACGATTCCCAAGGCCGCCGCGGAAGTGGGGGGAGGCGCTCGATTCGTCGTCCGAAGACGTGTGTGTGTTTAGTGTTGGGGGAAGAAGGACTGTGTTCTGTGCTCTCCTCGCCCGATCACTTGACCATTCCGATCAGGGAAGAAGAGAACCACCAGGAGTGGACAGGAGAGACTGACTGGGAGGAGGTGTCCTTTGCATTCTGATTAATACGACATATTTTTCTATAATAATGGAACCTCAATAGGTATTCTCTCTCCTTGGAATTTCCGAAAACTTTTTATTTCATGGTCAAAAAACTGGACAGCCGAGTAATTAATTATTTACGAAAATTTCTTTAACTTATAGCCTGTATAGCATAGGGTGGCGCACGGGCCCGCCAGCTACCTGAACCGCGAGCGCCAGGGGGAGAAAAGGAACAGTGGCGCGGCGAGTGGGGAGGGTTTTGGAGGATAAACCCCACTCCCCCAGAGCTCAGAGAAATTTAAGTTTAATCTATTTTACTTAATTGGATCAGTGTTACTTATAGAATAGTGTTAGGATTATTCAAATATCCCTCCGAAAGCCGTAAAACTCGTTATTTTGAACAATTTATCTTAAAATTTTCTGGAGGACGGCCCCCGCAACTCCTGCTTATCCTGGCGGGTATGCAATGCCCCCACACCCCAAAGTATTAGTTGCGCCTAAAACCCCCCTAGCCTTAATTTTTAGCTGCGCCCCTAGAAGGGACCGACTCATGCAGCTGGCGGGCCCGTGCGCCACCCTACGCTACTCAGACTATAGTTGCCATTACCTCCAATCAGCGGGATCATTGAACTCATTTCGATTACCCTCTTCTTCCTATGGATATCTTCCTTTACATCCTCCTTCGGAATAATTGTAAAAGCCAGGCAGTGTCTTTGCCGGGCCTCTTGGGTATGCAAAAGGTTTTACCATTTGAATTTGAATATAGATTTAAAAAATATATTATTGAAACTTATGATGGTGAATATGTGTCTTTATCTTATTTAAATTAATATTGTTCTTGTTATTCCTGGCCCATCTCCAATAATAGCAAGACATTATTTAATTAAAGCTTATATTTAAATCAAGCATTATTTAAATATTATTCATCGAATTATCAATCACTATGATCGTACAGACGTAAAAAACAAATATAAATACAGAGTTGAAACAAAGAGATACGTCAAAAAGTTGACATAAAGGCAAAAAAAATTCAGCGCCGGTGGAGTTTCTTTGTGTCCTAAATTTATTGTGACTTAGTGAATGTTTAAGACTTCACCTCTGACATTTAGATGCATCTCGATAAATTCACGGCCAAACTGACCAAAATCTTTGACCAAGTTACATAACGTTCTCACCAAAATATAAAAACCCGAAAGGATGCATATGCCCAGCAAATTTATGAACAGGCTCTCAATTTCCGGAAAATGAAGACCGAGTCAGCCGTTGAAACTTCGGCCGTGAATGACGATTGACTTGGCCGCACTTATTTGACCGCAAAGAATTCACTCAAATTGTGCGCCAGGAAAGACTTAATAGTATTCAAATAAACGATTTATAATTTCTCCTGCTGAATACTATTGATGAATTCTTCTCGGGTTCTCAGCTAGGTTAATTCTGTCGTATAAGCCGACGTTTCGAGAGACGACTTGTCTCCCATCTTCAAGACCGTGCTACTCTTTGAAAGTCCAATTTCACACTCTAAAACGTCTAATTTCAAACGTCGGTTTATACGACAGAATTAACCTGGCTGAGAATTCGAGAAGAATTCATCAGTAGTATTCAAATTCTGGACACAATAGTGGTTTTTAGTTAGAGCCCATCATGTCACATTAATACCACCATTGTGTCCAATGATTATTGTCGCCACCGCGTATTTTTGTCGCTACTATTCCTTCGTTTCACCTCCATATGTAGTTACGCTTATTTTCCTTTACGCCACTGGCGATCATTGTAATTGAGCATTCAAATAATATTTTTTACATAAATATATGGTTTGATAACGTCTGAATTTGATAATCTATAGTAAAATTTGAAAAGGTTGTTCATTTGAATACCCGAGAGGTAAGATAAAGATCTCAGAAAGAGGTAAAAGAGGACTTCAAAGAAGCAACACCTCGAGAGGTTTTAGCTTTATGCGGCGGTAAAGCTCAAGTTATCGATTGCACGTGGTATGGACATAATTTCTATCACTATCCTTCCAATTGGTTCGTTTCCGTCACCTAGTTGTATTTTCACACGGAAACCTATTCAATGTGCAAGGGAAAATTTTTGCTAGATATAGATATTGATTTTTGGAGAAAATTGTGTACTAGCCACCGGTCGACTATTTTAGTAATCATTCACAAGTGACAACTTTTCGCGAGGAAAAAGTCTATTATTAGTGAAATATGGATAGAAGTGAGGTATTCAGATGGAGAAGAGGAGGAAGAACGACAGCTGGAAAGATTAAGTGGCAGCGACATTCGAATCGGGGGGCAGCATATTATTTGGGGTCTGTCCCTTATAGTATCTTCTTGGCATTACATTACCAAAGACTTGAAAGAGTAGTATCCACCGAACCGGCCCCACAACACCTTGAAGTAGACCGAGACCAAAGAGACATGGGATCCAATGTGGTCTTTCGCTCGATCCTAGAATCGCGTCATCATTCATGAATTCAATATTCGTATGCATGAGTTACCAGGAGAAAAAATTCACCTGGGCCGGGAATGAAAAATTTGTCAGCGTCCACCTTTATCTCAAATGTGAAAATGCTGCATAATTTTTTTGTTTTCAATTTAAGGAGAAACGATTGACCTCACTATTATTTGAAATGTCATGTGTACAGGCGGAATGCAGTGGATATAGCGTTGAATTATTAATCGAAGGGCGACGTCAAGTGCGATGTGGCTATGAAAAAGAAACTAACATTAACATCCATCAGCATAGCATCCGTCTGCTGCCGATTCTGCCAATCCTATCTCGGCCAAACATGTCGATGTTTCAAACAACGGCAGGAAGAACACCGGAGGGCCACCAAGAAGAAAAAGCTCCACCTCTCTGCAATTTCTGGGCATGCGTGGACCGTAGCAACCCGCTCCCCCCGCGCTTGGACGAGCCTTCTCATGGAATCTACTCTTAAAACCCAAATACGACTTAAGCTAATCAGAGAATACCTGACTAAGAAACGACCGCTACTAACACCACTTCAGCGTATATATACAGGCCCATTTTACATCAAACTCCACTTCTGACCTGAAGATGCTGGCGGGGTTCATGGCGAAACTTTCGTCGTCTGACATGAAACAACGCGGTGGAAACTCGGAAACCATGACATTGAGCATTAAAATGGTTCAACAAGAATAAGCTAAATAAATTTTACCCCTCAAATACCGAAGAGCTCACCATCCCTGACCTGGTCTGAGACACACATACCTACATAATCGGGAATTTCATTCGTGACGTGGAATCTTTGGAGGGATTGCCGGGAGTCGTGAGGTCGTGATCATCTTCACCCCCTTCCAGTGCACCCACTTCACAGAGGTATGTTTCCCCCGTTCGTGTCCCGAGGCGGGGCATTTCCGAGAACTCGCTCGGCCAAGTCCCTCGAGGTGGGAAGAGGAGGAGGTTCGATCGGTCGCTGAGGTCACGAGGACGGGCGGGCACGCAGGGAAGGGAATCGAGAGAGAGGAAGGGGAAAATGGGTGTGAGGCAGAGAATTCGATGCATCGAATCTCTCGATACTTTCGTTCGATTGATCAAATTTAACAAAATTGATTTTCAAAAATAATCACCATCGCTTTAGTTAATTACAAAAAAGGAATGGGAGTATAAAATATATTTATACTCTCAGTGTATTACATTAGGAGAGGAGTGAAATAAATATTTGTTCTCTTTGGGCCATAAAAACCACTGTCGCATTACCTAAATCCTTCCAAACAAATGAGAAACCCTTTCGAAGGGCTAATAATGCCATTGATTACCTCCCTTTATTGTAATAATTTTACGTCTTGAAATTCCTGACCGCATTTCGAATTCAAGTTGCAAATTTTGAAGTGGCACACAACAAACCGCATAAGTACTGGGGACATTTTATTTCATCCACCCTTAAGTTACCGCAGAACCTTCAAATTCTAGCCCACAGTTATTCGATGAATGAATGACTTTGGACGGGCGCTGCACTGCTTACAATTCCCCTCAAATATTTACCACCACTCTTGCCGATTCACATAGTTTCACTAGCACTTTTGTCTGTACGTAAGCACACGCGTACAACGGTGGAGATGAGAAAAGAGATTGCAGTGAATTATTTTTAGGAAAAAGAACATAGGAATAAAACGAGTATATAGCATTTATTGCTGACCAAATAAAGCCATTTATCCGGGAAATTTTTATTTTATTTCAAAATACGAATGAAAAAATATGTGAGACATCTTAAGGAGGTAAATTAGGGAGGAAAACTCGATATCTTTATGATTTTGCAAATAACTGTTAGGTGATCTGGGAGTAGTTCTGATGAATCGATCATTCGATCTTTTTTGTTGTCGATTCGACATCTATTGCAAAGGGTAGAGGGGTAGATGACGGCGAGGAGGTTCGAACAAGAGAGAGAGGGGAGGGGGGAAGTGTATACTGTTTTGAAAACCGGCCTCCCCGGGGGCCATTCGCGGCAACTTCGTAATCTCCCACACGACAAGACGGTCCATGGGGTCGAGTTCCCTGCTCTACAATAGGCCGGTTCCGCTGCCTCCTCCTTTCTTTCTTTGAGCGGAGGAGGCGTGGGCCGACTTTTGGGAGAGATGGGCCTCAATTTAGGGTAAGCCTTACCTACGCTTACCCACCCGATCCCCACGCGATTGCGCTAGCGTTACTTTCAATGTTGTTATCTCCGGCTTAGTGGACATATTTAAGCGGACCTAAGCGACGCAACCAATCGGTTGTCGCACCGAACATTATTATATAAAATAAAATCAGTAATATTTTTTTTCGAAATAACAGTAAAAATTTCTCTAATTTTGACCGCTGCAATGCCTACTTAATCCTTTATCTCTGCTAAGATTGCTACTCTCCTCTGCCAGGCACTATTCATGGTTACCTTACCTAAAATCTCTATCTTCTTCCCTCGTTTCTGTTAAGAATAGAGCACATTCTCCCTGCCATCCCTCCATGTTATTACTTATCCTAGTGTGACCGGAAATTGAGGAGACCATCTGGTCTCTCATTCTAGAATGAAGCTCTGTATTTCATATTTTCTGTTTTCTCTCCGGATGTTGTATACTAATCATTGAATCATTAGTATATATAATGTTTAGAGACTCCCGAGTATTTCACGACCGTCAAAAACAATTTCTTTTGTGAAGTCAAACAAATTATTTTTAGAATTTAATTTTAACATAATTTTTTATATAAAATATATAATATAAAAATGCATATTAACTCAACGTGGTAATTTATATGGTGACGGCGAGGTTAAGTCCTCGACTAAACAGCAAATCGCAGTTTCGAGTCCTCCTGCAGTGGTACTTTGTCGAGCAGAGATATAGGACATTAAACTGATCGCTGAAGATCAAAGCAGATTAAGACCCAGTACTGAATAAGTAGTGCAGATTTAAAGACACAGAAAAAGAGAACCGAGGAAGTGCAAAGAATTATACGAGAAGGAAGGACATTGTGGAATAACATACTAAAAAGAAAAAAACACTATGGGCCACATGTTAAGTGACAGACTTTTCGTGGAAAACACAATGGAGGGAAACATTAGAACACCAATATACTGATCTTAATACTACACATTTTTATAAGAGGTAAAAAATTAAATATAAATGGGATAGTTAGCAGTTACTAGCTAAAAATATTGCCATGTAAAGGAAACGATTACAATTTGAAAAGGAACAGGTTTCAGAAACTTTTCATGAATCTTGTAGCCGAGATTACTGCATAAAAATCTGTTTTATGATACCTTCAGGTTTAATCTTTTAACGTACTATATCCGCATGAAACAATAATGAACGATTTTAACTACATATAACTCCCACGTAACACAACAGAATACTTATAGCGGATGCTCTCGCGTTATTGCAACGTCTTGACCTTGGTGCGTTGGTATAGTAGCATTAAGAAAGTAAGTATTCCTTTTAGAAACAATATTATATTGTACATAAATAATATTCGTTATTACAGCAGATTACACGTCATAGGAAATATATACAAGAGCGCGAAAGATGACTGCACAATAACCAAAAGCCGAGGCCAACGCTGAAACCACTACTTCCGTATTTTTAATGGAAAATGGAAACTGCTAAATAAACTCTATCGGCTGTATTTTATGAAAATCCTCATATTTATTTTTTATTGAGTATCTAATTTAATTAAAATTAAATTTCCAGTGGAAAGACCAACATGAAAACAATCAGATACATCACGTAACCTCGGACTTGTGCCTTTTCAATATAGGTCTCATGCGCAACAGTCAAGGAGAGTTCTTGAATATATTTGCACATATGATTACGCCAGACGTGATAGCTAGCTATCACACAACAGCAGCGATAACTAAATTTATTTAATATTAGGATTAGGTGGGAATATAATCTGAAATGAGGGGGTGGAAGCCAAGGGGTACAAGTGAATTTTTTTAATCTAAACAGTTTTAGGAACAGAAATTAGTTAAAAAAACAAACGGAACCAACTAGAGATTTAGTAGTGCATTTGATTTTCCATTCGATGTCAGCACAGAACAAAGACTCTCTCGTATTCCTTGGCCACCGAGTTTTTGTACATTTGTTCTATCAATATTTGTACCGAAATCTGTTTAGAAAAAAATCACTAGTACCCCTAGGCTTCTGACCCCCTCAAATGTAATCCTAACTCAGTTAGGGTTCATACGAGTACATTATATTCCATCTCTCGTCTCTCCATGAGCCCGAGGCACGGACAGGGTCGACGACTTCTTTTCGCGAAAAGCGTATTTTGTACTCGAATAAGTTCTCCTCTCGGGCGTGCAGTGAACCTTCTCCCCTCTGGCGACGCCGCACCAAGTGGGCGTGCTATCCGGTTCTGCTCCTATACTGCCCTACCACTCCCCCCCCCCCCCCCCCGCCAAAGCTGAAAGCAGAAGGCGTCAAGGAAATAGTTGTCTCACTCGGAGAGAATCGAGGAAAAGGCGGCGGGCTGGACCTCTTTTAAGATCTTACCGCTTGGGTTTTACAAAATCCCCGCGGCCGCAAAGCCACGTCAATGTCAAGAGAGAGGAGAGAAAAAAAAGAAAAGAGGAATGCACCAAATTTGGTAAACGTGAGTCATAGTTGAGAGGCGAGCTTTTGTGCAACATGGGATTTGGAGAAATTTAGAGATAGGGAAAACGAATAAGGCACAAAACATTTCACGGCGAAGTCGCCAAATGAAATGATAGCGTATTGTTCACCAACACGCCCTATACTCAAGTCAGCAAGAGGTCTGCATCTTTCTTGCAAAATCAATTTTTTTCATCGCTCAACCGTCCGAAGGGTGAGTGGGCATTCTAAAATCTTCCGAACCGAAAACTGTTGTTTTTTACGGTTGATTTGGACAAAATGATCTATAAATATTGTCCACAATAAGCTATTACTGCATGATTCAGAATGTATAAAAATCTAAAGTGATGTCATGCCAACTGAGCGACGGGAACTAACAATCCTCCACATTTACTAATATCATACTTGCAGTATGCACGTCCATTAAATCTGTGGCCGGTGAAGATTCCATTTAATCATAAGGAGATTGGCAAGAGCAAAATATGTGGAATGAAAGAGTATTAATCAGATGAAAAATGATGGCATGTATTACCAAAATTATAAAATACATTATGATTGGCTGTCACGAACGCGATTCCTTCCATTGCATTGGAACATCCCAACTGCTTCGCCCAAGTCATTTGAGATGAACAACTGCCCGGCACTTATATTAAATAACTTAATGTTTGAGCAGAAATGTTGAATTAGACGAAGTCGTCAGTACACCACACTTGGTGAAACTACATATGCGATCGACATCGTCTTAAAACCATTCAAGGACGCCGAATTTTTAGTTGAGCGATCGAAAATGTTTACTAAAGATAAACATTCTTCAACAGAAAAAATAAGCATAATACGACTTCTTCAGAACAGATATTGTGACCTAATTTCCAGGCGTTTCCAGGTTCATTGAAAATAACTGGGCACGTGACCAAAAAGAAAAAAACGATCGACAAATACCTATAATCATTATAATGTCCATTTTCTATCGCTCATAGTAATTCACTGTGGACAGTAATAAGCAGCTTAAAAAAGAAAAACTAATGGTAGCACGGAACGTAACATACGTACGGTACATTTTTGTGCTGATGAACAGGATTGGCTATTTCGTCATGACAATGCCGTTCGAAAATGTCTTCAAATCTGCAATGATTGTATTACTAAGCAGTTTATTTATTATCGGCTGAAACCTTGATTAACGATAGCAAAATGAGCTTAATTTCTTGCCTCTACGTATCAGCCAGGTAGCATAATGAAGGAGTATTCATTTACCGTTTCACCATGGTGTATTAAAATAATGACTCAAGCATTTAGCGCTTCAAACCGCTCTGACTGGAATTGTGTTCCAGTTTTTAACTCATTTGAAAAAAACACGCTATGTACCAAGAGAAGCTGAAGATTTAAGCTCGATAAGATTTCGCGTGAACGCCTGCAGCGAAATAACTGACCTCATCCTTTAAACGCTTCCGGTTATTTTAACCCGGAGGTCTTGGCGCAGCGAAAACTGGAATTACACTTGACATTGTATGGAAATGATTTAGATTGAATCAGAACTTGTACACTTAAACATGAAATAAAATCATAGAGTGAATAAGGCTCATAGAAACAATTTGGAAAAAAGTCAACAAGTGTTTTGCGAGTTCATAGACGTAAAAAATGTCTAAAGGTACCAGAGGGAGAAGTAAGAAGGAATCATCAATGCTAATCTGTCGATTAAGGCAGGCTTACTTACTTATAGGTTTATTAGGAATAGGCTTATTAAATTAGGCATATTACTTATCACCCCGGCAAGTCCCACACCCCACCTTAAATTTCTCTCTTTAATAGATATAGGACGCATGTCATTTCATCCTATTTCTTGTCCCCCCTCCTTTTCGTTCACCTAAGATATAATTAAAGAAATAACCAGAAAATATGAATTCTTCTGGAGTGTAATCTCACGGGATTAAACTTAGGAAGCTGGAAGATGAGCCATCAAGATATGTATATCTCTCTGCACAATCAAAAAGATATCAATGATATTTGGTAAGGAATCAGTGTACAGTGGTCTCGAACTAATGAGCACCAAAAAGTAAGAATCATTCAGGAATTGGATAGGTTCGAAAGCTTCGTCAAGAGAGAGAAGATGAGCGTCGTAATTGAGATCTTAACACAAATAAAACTGGAATCCCACGTTAAATTTATAGAAATGATTGAGATCGGATCTTAACACTGAAACATGGAATAAAATCGGGGAGTAAATATGTTTCATGGATACAGTTTGAAAAAAAGTCAGCAAGCGTGCCGGAAAATACGTGTGTGTAGAGGCAGAAGAGGGTTTATTGAAAGTTAAAATAGTAAAATGTCAAAGGGGCGGTGCGGAGTGAGTCGCCACTAGTGAAACCTAGAAATTACTGTTCCTATGAAAAAAGATAAGCATAATGTTAGCGAGAGATAACCCAGAGATTTTTCTGTAGATAGTGCAGGGAATAACAAGAATATAAGCGGCTGCCTTCTGGCTACCTCCATAACACACTCATTTTTCCTGCGAATGATCATCCCACGTCAGCATTGACTGACGTGAGCGATCTCAGATCTTTCTAACCAAAAGAGGCTATAAAAATCCGCCCTCAAATTTTTTCGAGGAAGGGAAACCAGATAATCATCAACGCCAGGTGGAACTTTTGTGTTGACTATGAGGAAAATAGGGAGTGCGAAAATGGGAAAGGAAGGATTGAAGCAGGACGTGGGCTTAGATTGAGGATAGGAACGAGCGAAATTAAGTGTAAAAGCGCTGTGGTAAAGTAAGCGATGCGAGAGAGATCTTCCTGACCTCTCCCCTCCCATTCCCTTATTTTCTATTTCACGTCCACGCTATGCGAGTCATGACGCTTCCTTGATGCAAATGAGGCGTGTGATGCTTATTTATCTCGAATTGTCCACTTCCTAGCGTCTATGTGAGTACTCCGAGAAAATGCATAGAGAGATAAAAACAAAAGGATTTTGGCTTCTGCTCGTGCGATTAAGATTGAAACAGAAAATTTTCTAACTCATGTAGTCCACGCCCATCCCCCGATTCGGCATTTCATCTGCCTCTCCACTCCCAAATTCAATTTTCCTTTTTATTTAAAGCCTGCTCCCTTTTATTCCATCCACAAATCCTATTCTCTTCCGCTCCTTTCCTGTTCACTAAATATTATTCGCTCAAGGAATTCGCACCATCCCCTTCCCCTTGGCACTCGCTTCATCCAAGCCTTTCGTCTTCTCCGAATCTCCTCCGGTAGTTTCCTCGACTCGTCCACCAAGTTTAGCTCATACGCATTTCATTTCCCCCACGTCCATTTCGACTTTCTACCGGCAATATTGGCAAGCCAAGAGGTTACAGCAGTGGCGGATCTAAGGGTCTAAGGGGGCTATAGGCCCCCCCTTGGGTATCCAATTTACTCTAGATAGAATGGTTATTTTTTCTGACCCCCACTTCTGCTGGAATTTAAACCCCTACTTAGCCCCTCCTTGTCCCTATCCTGGATCCGCCACTGGGTTACAGTACTAGCCTCAGCTTTCGGTGAGTGTTGAGAGCTACCCAATGGACGTGGGCGCGAATTTTATCCATGAAGTAAACACCGGTTCCCTCTCGATTGCTTTATTGATGATCGGTTTGAATCGTCAAACCATTTCAAGCACTCGAAGCTGCGCTCGAATTTGGAAATGGGGGATCGCGCACATGACTTGCCTTGTGTGGTGCTAGACTCCATTGTGCGAGAGGAATGAAGTGCGAAATGACTTGACCTGTCGGAGTCTCCGACTCGGGGCACGCAAAGTTGACATAAGACCCACCCAGAGTGAGATGTTTGCAGTCCCAACATCACCACGAATTTCGCCGCACTTACCTTTACCTTTTCAAATATTATATGCCGACGCGTTAAAAAAATTAAAGCTTTCATCAGCGCCGCTATCATCTTATCTCGTTGCAATATAAATAGACCCTGAACATTCTTATCCGCTCACTTCAGCGTGAGAAACGTGCGGATTCCAACATGTTGCATCTAAACTCTCACCTCACTCAAGTTATATACAGATTTGCAATGGTGAAATAGGCAAAGCGATGACTGAATTTTTTTTTTCTATTTTACGCCCCCGCTACCCGCTGTATGAGTCATAACGTTTCCTGAATGCAAATGAAGTCTCTTTTATTTTCTAGACATGCCTACTACCCAGTGTCTAAGAGCTCAGAGAAAATTAAATGAGCGTGGAATAAAAACCAAGACGAATAATAAATCGATGAGAAATTGTTCATCATTTTTTGGTTGAGTAGTGAAATTATAATATTTGAAGTTTACTTCCATCAATAATATTTTAAACACCGCACTCTAAGTTACTATCCTTATGATAAGACCTTTTCTTTCAAATACGGAAACATAATTAAACCATTTTTGTTATCAACAATAACAGAACGTTACTCATAAAAACACGTTTCAAGGAAGTCAAGATAATAAATTATAATATGAAGTATGGTGATGATAGCTGAACCATTTTCAAATGCTCTTTATTGATACTTTTACGCAAATTTATTTTGATACCCATTATCGAAAGATAGGGGGTAATGATAGGGGGAAAGATAGGGGGAAATAGGGCATTATCGAAAGATAGGGGGAAAGGGGGGATAAGATAAGGCTAATTTTTTTCAAGTTATTTCAAGTTACCTATAAAAACTATCACTGGGCACAATTTAGACCTACTGCGTAAACATTATGGTATAAGCGTTTAGTAAAAATAAAATAGCTCGGATTGGCAAACGAGTTCAGAAACTTACAAAACGTCCACGTTAAACTCTACCAGATGAGCTGTCGTCATCAACCACCTTACCATTTCAATTTCTATGCGTACGGATTTATGCCTCTGTGTCCGTCAAGCCTCGCAACCGGAGGGGCATTGAGGGGTCTTGGTTCGCATGTGAAAACTTCTTTCATTGACGATGTCTCATATTGATTGAACAATAACATCGTAAAATTTACAGAGAGATCAGCGGCAAAGCTCCTTGAAATTTAGCGAATGATCATGGGGCGAATCAAAATTGCCACTGTAAATTACCCGGGTGGAATCGAAAGTAATTTAATGCATTCCTTTGTTCATACTCCAACCACGTATCACACAGCGAAATGCACGTATGATGTTACGGCTCAGATAAAATATCATCAATGTCATATATATGCCCTGAGCTAAAACGAACTGAAATCGGAACTCGACGTAAAACCCCATAAATTTGATAAAGCTTGTTGTCTCACCGAAACGACCAATTCATTACATTACTTCCAACGCCGATCAATGCATCCAAAGTTCGTATAAGAGGACTGGCAGAGAGGCTGCTGGATACAAAACGTGGCCAAAAAATACTGACGTAAATTGGGCGGCTACTTTGAGCATCACGGAAACAGTCGTAAATCAAGTTGACATAATTTGAGACGGAGAATGATGGCCGAGTTTTAACAAGAGGGGACGATCATATAAACATGTAGTTTTCCGACCTATTCTTCCATCAAACTCGGTCTTCAGAATTCCCTCTCCGCTCAGCATTTGCTCCTTCGTTCTTGCTCTAGAAGTTTCCCCTCCTCACCTACCGTACCTACCACTTCGTCATTCCTTTTCATCTCTTTCCATTGCACGTTCTTCGTTATTCCCCATATCCACATTTCGAACGCCTTCAGTCTCTTTTCGTCCTCCTCCATAAGCGTCTATGTTTCCTCACCGTAAAGCACTACACCCCAGATCAGACTATTCACTGGGTCAATAACCGACAAAAATAAAAACCTAGTAGATTTCAATAAGTTAGGTTTTATCTTCAGCAACCTAGGTTATTCAATAGCCTATGCAGTTCAGCCAAGAATTTCCATAGGAATCACTAAATTCTCCTCAATCATCTATGAAATTTTCTCCACATCCACATTTCGAACACCTCCAGTCTCTTTTCGGTCTCCACCATAAGCGCCCACGTTTCCGCACCGCAAAGCGCCACACTCCACATCAGACTATTCACTGGTCTAGATCACAAAACCGAAAAAATCAAAGACCTATCAGGTCTCAATAACCTAGGTTATAACTTCAGCGACCAAGGTATTTCAATACTCTATGTCGTTCAGCCAAGAATACGACCACCCGTCAGCTTACGTGAAAGGCCAGAGTCAGCGAGGTGGTTGAACGGTGAAAATTATGAAGAGATGTGCCCGCAAGAGACGAAACAAGTCGCGTGCTAACAGGTAAAGGACGGCTGCAGGGAAAGCGCGAGCGTGTGTACATGCGTGGATGTAACAAGATGAAGAAGTAAAGAAGGCGCTAATTTGGATTTTTCTCGAATGCTTGTCAAGCAGTCTCTTTTTACCGCCCGGTCGCAAAATGACGCGGACATGTTGCGAAAAGAGCGTTGCTGGAGACGTACCTAGTGGGGAAAAAAGCGGGAGCGATGGACGATTGCGATCCATCGAGTAGCACAACGCAAGCCTCGGACACGCGCACCGGAGCCTTGGACCATCCCTCAACTGTTTTTGTTGAGTTTTCTGCAGACTCAAACATCCTACGGAGGGAGCCATTACAACACAGTGCTCCAAGGTCGATTTAGAGATGTGAAGGTTCCGCTCATGTGGAGGGAGGAATGAAAGCTCTTTTACATCACTCAATTGCATCTTCGAACAAGAAACTCTTATCTGAGAGATAGAAGGTGTATTTAATTCTTCCAGCTTACATCATTTCAATGGATGACCAGCGTAATGCCAATGCCACCCACAGAAACCGTGGTTGGAAATCCTGTGAAGCTTGTGAGAGTATTGGAGTAAAGGGTGGAACAAAAACATTCTGAACTATTAAAAGTAAGACTTCCAAACACCTCACTTAAATAAATACACACTGAGTATGAGATGCAGATTCCATACGTTCGAATATTTAATTTTCATGGTACTTGCATCGTTGGCCCCACCATTTTGTATGCGTAAGTACGTAAACACGAGGATATTAAATCCTAATTACGCTGAAAACACAAGCTAAACAAACGGTTACTAACTCGAATTAATACCCAGTTTGCATCATAGACAATATTCTGCCACACTTAATCAAAAACTTTTGATTCAGTTTAAATCATTCATTGATTTGAAACTTATTGACCAAAATTGCAAGATAATTTATTCAAATCCGTTTGTGTAAATAATATACTGTATGCAGTTATGCAAATAAGTAAAAGAAACGAATTTCCTAAGAGGTTTTTGGTTTGAGTAAAATAAGAAAAAGTATTGAAACACTAGCACAAAAGAAAAATATTATTAATTTTGCAATGGCTCAGGAGAGTAGTAAAAATATCAAAATATAACAGCCAGTGAGCTAAATCCATGGCCAATTACAAATATAAATGAAGCAAAATTACAAAATGACACAGTAACAAGCGAAATCATACACCCTACCGAGGACCCTACTCTCCATAAAAAATTCTGTTTCGTTCCAAACTGATAAAAATGAAACTTTAACCCATCAAACCTTTATGTATTGTCAATTTTCTAATTTCTTGAAACTCTTACCTCCATTAAGTCTGAGAAAATTGCCTAATTTTCGTTCATTAAATCAACACTTGTTTGTTTTATTAATAAATGGAATCACATAGGCAATAAGTTATATTTTGCAACCTCAGCACACAAATATTATGAGCTTGATACAAAATAATTACCAACTCCACGCGTATTTCCTTTATTTTCCATCATGTATGACATATATGATAATTTCCTGCAATAAGGCACTCAAATAAAAGCTCTTAGCTCAATCATTCTGCTCTTAAGGACATAAAATTACTCTTGACCAACCGTATCCCCGTAGCTAATTACGCTTCTTCGGCAGTTCCGCTCTAAAATGACGGCAATGTCATTGAAATAACCAAGTACGTCTTTCGAATTTCCTCTCACGACTTCAGCGTGAAAAGCCGCTGAAGCAGTAACACCGTGAGGAGTGACGCGGTAATCGGCAGTCTGTCAGCATGTTAACGAAAGAGACATAATTAAGCCGTGTTCCCTCTTATTCTCCACGGTTGTTAGCAGCATGGCTTATCCCTCCACATTTTGCAAGGAACGATGGTTAACAGAGAGTAAAAGAATTTGCATTGGAGATTGATAATTATTGTAGTGGAGTGAGTATACATGATGAAAAGAAGAAATAACAGATGTCTTTGAATATCTCAACGGAAGAAAATACACCATTTGCGAATATTTTTCGAAGTTTCCACCCCTTCAGAACTCTGCAACGGAATTGAATATGTCACTGAAAATAATCCACCGACGTCATTCAGAAGAATACTAAATCAGATATAAGATAGGCAAGCCACTAACCCAGCTCAAAATTTTCACTATTATCGCATATGTTAGATACAAAAAATTGCGATGGAATTGTGAGGCTCAAGATAAACGGATATCATCAGATTATCTTGCCATCCAACCTTGGGTTTGATTAATGGATGACGACAATGCCAATAAGCATTTATAAATTTGAGGTTTCTTTCCATTATTAATATTCTATAATAGGGTTGGAATAAAATCATTTGAAGGAAGACAAGTGTGCATGTGAAGCGGCTCAAGAAAGGAATGAGATCTAATCCGTCACGACAATTGAGAAGAGAACATCAGCAGGCACGGAAGCCATTGATTTGTGGCTAAAAATAATTGCAAGCTATTAATCACGCCGATGCTAAACTGCAATGGCCGCAAACAAACCATAAGGAAATGAGTCACGGGAAGAATTTCGCATAAGCTCCCTTGACGTAATGGCACTTTGGCCCTGCCTTATTTCCTGCCATGATTAATCGCGAATTGAAAGGAAACACCTCCCATGTAAGAATCGATGACGCGATGCACGTAAGGTGGCCATTAATTCGAAGCGCCTCCACGAGGAGAGGGAAGAGAAGTTTAGAGGACACCACCTCTCATCCATCGTCGAAATAACATATTAGTTTGCCTCCCTGGTATAAAATTTAATTTCAAGCATATTTTCCCCATTCTGACTAGCTATTACGAATTTTGACAATTGGGGCCTCCAAGGGAACTATTAATTTTGTCTTCATCGGGCGGAATTCATCGATTTTCAGAAAAATATAGTCATAGCTCAGATTTGTAGGTTTACATAGCTCACCATGTGATTTATTCATTCGAACTTCTACCCATAGAACATTAGATCATCTTCGAGTTGAAGGAAAAATATTGCACCTTTGACGCTCAATACAGCAAAACTATATCGACTGACTCACTATAGTCATACTGTATTGCAATGAAGATTGCTGGTGAACGGACCGAGGGCCATCGCTATCCCCCTCCGAGACCAAAAATGCTCATACCTACAGCATTGCTGGGGGTATTCTTATTACCACCGCCTTCTCCCAGGAAAATATCGTTTCTTACATTTTGGTCCTCTAAGAAAGATTTGCCTCCCTTCCCTCAAAAATTAACGTAAAAATCTTCCACTGTATCAGGAATAAAAAATGATAAGACACATAACCCGCTAGCTCTCTAAACCTGAATTAAAACAGTACTTCGAAGGCACTTTCATGAATAATACAATCAAGTCCTGTGCGCATGTTTATTTCCGAAATTACCTCATGCAGGTTTTCGATACAAACTGGTTACACTTCAGAAAAGCCATTCCTAAAATTTACTCACAAAAATCTTGTGCAGGTGATAGATTCGTGAGTGAGAAACTCTGAGCACCCCTTATTTGAATGCATTTTTCCAAAACATAATCTATGAGATGATTGAGGAGAAGCATAGGATCTACATTACGAAAAAAAGTTCAAAGGATGAAATCCCTCGGGACAAATTATTTTTACGACCGCAAGTCATCATCTCCGACATACCACATGCGCACTCAAATGATTTTATAGTCTTGCAACATTACCTCGCCCGTCGTGCATGCTTTCGTGATTGTACAATGCACATTCCTATCCAGGGCAAGTCGTGAGTCGGACACGCATCAAAATTTTCCCCTCCTTGTTTCAACTTTTGAGAGGCGGTTTTATACCGCCTGGTAAGAACCAACCGTAGCACGACGCAGCCATAACCTTAACTGAAGAATGGTTGAAAACAGCAGCAAAGCAAATAAGTTCAGTATGGATCTCAAGTTTTCACGGCGTTTCTCCACATTGTTAACTGCTTCCGAAGTTTCCTCCGCGTAGACGTCTTGTCTAATGGCGACGACAATTTTTTCAGCCATTTTGCTGGCGTCAACAAGATGGCTGGAAAATTTGCAGTCCCCTTGAGACAAGACTACGCGGAAGAACACCCGCGTAGTTTTTTCTAACGCTCCATGTAGTCTTATCCAAAGGCGACGACAGTTTTTCCACCCATCCTGCTGACGTCTTCAGGTCATATTGCCTGATCTCACCTGAAGACGTCAGCTGGGTGGCCGGAAAAACTGTCGTCGCCTTTAGACAAGACTACGCGGAGGAACGCCCGAAAGCCGTTACTAATGTAACAATGAGTTTATCAAGTGACTTGAAATTAATAATTTTTCATTCTCCCAAAACTATTAACTAGGCATATAATTAGCCCTGAGCGGTTTCGTCCCAGAGAGAGTGGAGGAAGCTAGGGGTGGAAAGGGAGAGGTACGGTTTATATGAAGAAGGGGCGTGAGGGATCCAGTCTCCAGGGATGGAATCGTGTCGCTGTGGCTTTCGGAGGCGGTGGCCGCGGTGGAAGGGGGCGGGGGTGGGTCAAGATATGAGAGTGAGGGAATCAAAGAGGTGACGGGGGACGTATTGAATGGACGGAGGCAAGACAAGTAGGGCGCCTTGCCCCGCACTGTGGGTCTCACACTCACCATCAACACACGATATCACACCTCCCCGATTGATTGCGGTCCAGAACAATTAAGAACGAAAGAATGACACGCAGAAGCAAGGGCGTGCACAGGATTAAAACTATGATTGTTCGGATTGCGGTATTTCCGAACGGAAAAGGCGAGTGAAACAAAAATTCAATGAAAAATATATATGAATATGAAAATATGACACTATTTACTTAAGGATTAGCGTTGTTTTTTTAATCATTTATTATTTTGATTTATCAAGATTTAATCTGCAAAATAATATGATGGAATTAATAAATCGATTACTTTTGTCCTCAACTTTATGTAATTTATGACTAAATGGAAAATAAACTCTCTGCAAAACTTGGAGAAAATTAGTTTATAGTTGATGATCGTTAACATCCAACAGAGGACATCATTAATCCTTGCTATCATGGACCAGGAAATGCCCGCAGCTGCCCGTAACCGATCGTCTATCAAAGACAAATTTTAGAACTAATAGAACAAAAAGTTATTTATTATAGTGAGCCATGGAATTAAACGTACAACATAATTTTAGCTACGAGCGATGAAACCAAGCAGAAAAAAATCTTCGAATATAGAATAAATGATGTGAGTCTCATCCATTCCCTCTATATTCGCACCAATAAGTGGCATTATCGTCAATTTCGCTTTACGGCCAAAGAGATGGTCGGGAAGTGTTGGGTATGACTACGTGGGAAGAAGATAGAAGAATTCACGTCCCTGAAAGGGGCAGAAGAATTTTCACAGGTAATCTGACCCCTAAATGGTAACTTACAGTTATAGTAAAAATACACGCACCAAGTTGGTATTACCAACAGCAATTAATCCGTTAGATAACACCGATATAAATTTACGAGAATAAAATAAGAAAATCCATTATCCATTTTTTTACAGGTCATCCTTACAGTAGCGACCTATGCCACATTTAAGAAGCATTGAATGAAATAGTCCAAACGTTTCAAGAGAAATAGGGATTTGATAACATTCAATATATTCTCGTTTCTTTAATAGCAAATAAAGGGAGAAGAAAAACCAAGGTTTTGATGTATTCGTAACTGGTAAAACTGGTTAGGAAAGGAATATACGGCGCGTAATTTTCATTATATCGATATTCATGCAAAATTTATTTTCATTAGAGCATGCAAAGAAATTTAAACTCCAAAAATGGATTCGCAAGTCAAAACAAAAATTTTCATAAAGGAAATCATGAAGTTTTTTCATGCTTAATAGGTGGATTTATGGAATGCAAGACTTTATCATGCGGCTGCCCAACAAAACAATGAAGGAAAATTGATAGTGAAGCAGTATCACTGCATTAGTATAATATCTTAACGATATGATGGTATAGACGTTGAAACTAGTTGACAGCAAATAAAAAGAGTTTGTGGAACAGTACTTGGTTTTTGTTTCACCATGAATCTTAATGTAATCTTTATTGAAAGAAAAAAATCCACTCCTTCACACTTAATTCTTCTGAATCAATGAATTTTATTTGTATGCACGGTAGATATAAAGAAGCAAACCGTTGCAATTATACATAATAAATGGAAATGATAAGTGAGGGGAGATGGCAGAGGCATCTGTGAGGCTTCTGAAGAACATCGAGAGGAAAGAAAGCAATGAAAGGCGGATGAGAGGATGTCATGGGAGGAAGAGCACAGGAAACATAGGGAGAGAAAGTCACACAGAGAAAAACGAAAGGAGACGCTTCCTCGGTATAAAGAAAGAAAAAAACAATAACGAAAGATAATCTCACGGATTACTGAGGCGAGGACGATAGAGTGATCTGAGAGGACGTGAAGTTGGAGGGCATACATCGAAACCCCTTCGCATGGTAAGAGTCGCCATAGGCTTTCGTGTTATAATTCAACTCGAGAATTATTCCCGTCTTTTTCGTGAGAATGCTACAATATGAGAAGAATTAAATGCGAGTGAATTTTTATTTTAAGAGTACGGAGTAAATTACATTTAAGCTAAAATTAATGTTAAGATGAACATCAACAACTAAGAAAGAAATTTTCGATCGGGCTGGTCATCGATTAATAAAATTAAATATTTAATGGAGGAATACATGATTTTTACAAAATTATTCTACTAAAACGATAGTTTTTAGATAGATATTTCTCACCAATGCAAAACACTTCGTATGTCCATTGCAATTAAAACCAAGGTTCGTTTCCTGAGTTGTAAATCACAAACGATTATAGAACCAAGAACTGTCCACTTTAACGAATGTCTGGAATTCTATACATATTTAAACTCGAGAATATCCTATTCGTAGCATTATTTCAGCTGCTTCTTTCGTTAATAATTTTTACATGGCATGTTGATGCTTAGCGAATCTGTCTGTAACATGCATATTGCATACGCTGATAGTAATAATTTTCTTCTTTTGTACTCACAAACTTAAAAAAATGGATCATAACGTTGACAACTTTAGTCAAATTAAAATTGATTAGTCGAGTAGATAAAATGGCAACGAAATGCATGATTTATCTTTCATTGTGTTAAAGTGAAATTTATTAAAAATCATATTGTTTTTCTGAACCGAACCTATATATTTTGACTGCACAAGGAACTTCTCAAATGCTCATATAGACAAAATTCAGGTCATTTATTTTTAACCAACCTAAGTTTACAATAAGAGTGTTTAATTATGTTGTATTTGTTTTTCCTCTTGAGAAAAGTAAATAAATCAATAAACCATCCACTTCAAAAATATGGAGGTCGGCTGCGGGTTGCGATAAATTCCGAACACATATCAACAGCAACGCAACTACTTAGTCTCGAGGTTCCTAACACTGGAGCACATAAAATGATGAGATTTATTATCGCCACGCCTCCTCCGATGCCATCCGGCAACCTCTTACCCAGCGCGCGGGATCTCTGGAACGCAACGCGGGGTGATACACAGACTGTATCACGCAAACCGACCGGAATAAATCACAACAAAACGACCCGACGCGACGACGCAAAGAAAATCGACACTTGATGGCAAGATGTGCCGGGTGGCGTTTAATCCGACTAGAAGCGACGCCGAAGGCCCTCCCGAGAGCTCCTTAACATTAATCCGTCGGGGTGTGAGGGATGACGTTAATCTTGAAGGAACGTCATTCAGCATCGCAATGCGAGAACTCAATAGGAGGAGGGGAAGGAGGGGTAACTGAGGAGGGAGGAAAAAGAGGGGAAGGAAAAGAGAAGTGTTCGGAAAAAAAATCAGGCTTAAATTTATAAGAAGAGTGTCGCCTTCGATAGTACAAAATATTCGCCCGAGAAACGTGGTGCCCAGGGTTTCCCGGTATCCACAGACGCAAGTTTGAGCATAAGCAAACGGCAAGATACACACTGAAAGAAAAAATTGGCTGTTGTATCCAATAGTTGGATCCCACATCCAATTTAAATGGTTGCTATGGCCCCATCCAGTTAGTTGGATGAGGGATCCATTTTAAATGGCTGGGTGAGAAATGGCTGTGACTACCAACTCGTTGGATACCACAGCCAGCGTCGATGGGTCTTACGTCCATCTATATTGGATGCCACAACCTTGCGAAATTGTTGCCGTAGCGTTTAATGAATGGGTAATATTTCAACGGATATTATTATTAATAGTGTCACCATTTGAAAGTAACATTATAATATCCTTTCGTGGTACTATTTTCGACACTTCCGACGAACATTAGAGTCAGATGATGCATTTTTTTTAAATAAAATGTTTATTTACACTAAATTTTGGAGTTCATAATTTTCACTGCAACCTTGAAGACTTACTCATCTCGGATCACTATCATGTGGAATTGAATGCCATAAATAATGCAAATAGGTTAAATGAAATAAAAAAGCAGTGGTCTTTTATAAAACGTATTTATTAAAAATTGAAGCAACTATTTAAAAAGAAACAAACTTTCAGGTAAAAAATTTTGTTACACAATATTTGAAGGCTGCATACAATTCTCCTGCAATAGTCCGGCATTCTCACTTATGGCTGGCTATTTTTAATTATAGGCTGAAAATATACTAAGTTTTCAACATTGATGGAGTTTACTATGCTGGTTTCAAGAACTTCGTAAACATCAAACATTTGTCGAAATCGAAGGTGTACAGAGCTTTGTAGACGAAACACTCAATCATTTTCGTTGGAAATTATTCTGTCCACTATTCCATATTCAGGAAGGCTGAAATCGTCGAAACAAACTGCAACACATTTTCCACTTCGGTAACGAGTGAACTTCATTTTCACCCAAGGCACCTCAAGGCAAGCTGACACAAACTCACGGGGAATTTTCCTATAAGTTCACAGTGTCCATCAACACCTTACAATCTTCCACTAAGGAACTGAAAGAAATATATAAAATATTTACATAATTAAACTATCCTTTATGATTATTGGTAATACTCTTTTGCAATTAGTTACCAACGTTTTACATGAAAAGTAAGCTACTTCCTACTCATAACTTAAGCTATTTATACAGTACATAAATCAGCCGTAACTTCTTGACATGTGAACATCAAAAATAGCTAGATCAGGAGAAAAATGATTTTAAAAAGTCTGTGGTATGTTACACCTTGCAATATGGATACTATAGTATATAGGTCTATATCCTCGATTTGAGTTCTAAATTTCGTGATACACAGCTCTATATTGCAGTTCATACGCATTGTAACGTTTGATATTATGTTTATGTTTTGATTTATATTATTTATTTGATGTTTATAATTGGATTGTTGCCAATGTTGAAAAGAGAGAGGGAATTGTTGAGAGGGAAGCCATTTAAATATGAGCTTGACGGAAGGAGAGGAGAATAAGAAATTGTGATATGAAATGAATAAAGAGGACTCTGGAAGAAGGTAGTGTCTGATATTACACTTTGATATTATATACATTTAGGGTAGAGTCCTTCGCATAATTAGTGCATATAAGTATCTGCATTTCTACTTGTACAGTGGAACTCACGTTATCCGGTGTGCATGAACTTTCAATCCAATCCAATTGAAATTGAAATCAAATGGAAAACTACTTGAAACTTTTCATCAATGGATTAAATGAGAATACAAACATTTCATTCAGAACTAATGATACACATGTATTAAGTTAAAATGCATTCGTTTTATTAGTAACGAAATGCATGATTCATACGGGTAGTCATCGAAAATTGACCGGAGTTATTTTCGAGGAAAAGTAAGGTTTAAAAAATACAATATCCAACCTAAGGATAACATCAACCCAAAAGATAAAACCTTGAACGGTGAAATAATATAAGATTTCCGCATATTAACGAAACACGATAGCCAAACTCACCGGTAAATTTTTCCACGAGACAGTTCAGGCCCCAAGCATCAAGAAAATCCTTAGCTCGGTTATCCATATCGGTTATCTTCTCGTCTTTAAGCGCTCTAAGAGTATAAAAAGAAGTATTAAAATTGGAATTGAATGGCAATATTTTCTCACTTGCAAGAGGAAACTTAAAACCCATTTACTTACCACCAAACGCGCCAAACACGTACACTTACGAGTTGTTTATTATAAGAACTATTTGGGAGTCCGTCGCTATGGCGATGATTGACGCAGAAGCGATATTTGTCGCCCTATCCATCGAGTTGGCTGTGGGATCCAACTGTTGGACGAGGGATCTCTTCGAGATGGGTGTGGGGACTAACACTTGGACACTATAACCAAGTTGCGATCGTCCAATTTAGTTGGATAGTACACCTAATCGCGTTGGGTGCCGTGTCTGTTGCAGTGGATGCTGCATCCAACTTTCACTTATCCAATTAAAACTGGATGCCACATCCAATCCTTTTTTTGAGTGCAGGAAACTAAATAAAAAGCAATGAGAAACCAGAAACTGATTTCTCAGTCGAAGTACAGAAATTATTCACGTACTATCTCTCTTAAAGTGTCTCAATACTAACAAATTACATGAGTGACATTAAATTGAATTGAAATTATTAAATTGAATATACAATCGAAACTATTGAAACAATTATGGGAAGATATCTCGAACAAAAGGGGAAATAGTATTTTAAATCTACGTGATGAGGACAACAATTTAGATGTTGTTATTACTGGCTAAAAAAGTTGACTGCTAGAAAAGTTTTCCCCATTTCCTTCATTGCAATAATTAGCGGAATAAAGCATACGTTCATATCTATGAAATGCTTTAAAAAAAGGTTCAGGGTCCAACGACGGATAACTCCCTCAGTTAACATCGAGGCCACATCAAAGGTTAGACACATTTTATCCTCAAACATATTTTCATTTTAGACTAGCCCATGACAGTCGCTGCGACAATGCTGTGAACTTTTATTTTTCACTCAATATTTATTGGATTACAAAACAGATAGAAAAGAAGAAAAACTGTTAGGAAGGGGCAGCGATCATTTCGCTATAGAATAAAATTATCTCCTATCACCACCAATTGGAGCTCCGAAGATAAAGCAACGAAAAAAAAATATACTGTGCCTTTGGCTACACATGATTGTAATTGAAAGGAAACTTTAAAATGGCTTTTCAAGTTATGAACCTACATGAAGTCGATCATTCAAAATAATTGGGATGAATCAGAATTCAGAGCCGAGCAAATCAAAACCTTAAAAAATAGGCAATTTCCTCATTGGATGAGATGCACCAAATTGTATTGATTTCTTTAAAAGAACCATTCTTTTTTAATAGACATAAATGAATTCGTCAAATACAAGTGAGGCTCGGAAAACATAAGAATTTAAACGCTCCGATAGATTTCAAAATGTAAGTATCTCTACATGGCTTCTCCATTCAATACGCAATTGATCGATTCTGATTTTCGGAAAAGTGGAAAGTGACGCGTTATCGCAAGGATATCTGCACTCGCGTACAGATACACGTCGAGATATCGCCTCTCCTCTCACCCTTCTGAACAGAGAAACTTACTTCCGTACGGGAAGCTGGTTTCGTCGCACTTGCGTGAGTTGCCAGAGATTCTCGATCATGATCGAGCCGAGACGCTAGCATCGATCGAGCAAAGAGTATGAGGATGGGGAGAGAGTAGTACTCCGCCAATCGTTTGACTCGTATTTAAATAATAAATTAAAGGAAAATACCGAGTCTTCCCCTCCGATCCTTTCCGCGACTTTAGAGAAAATAATGTGTAAGCTCTAAGTCAGAGGACGACCGAAGACGTCACTTTGGATTGAGAAACGTATAGGATAGGGGAATAACAGAAAACCGAGATTGAAAGTGCAATAAATCCATCCTTTTACTAACAATGCATGCGAAAAAAAACATAATTTATGTACAAAAATTCTCCAGAAAAGAACTTAAGTCACCCGTTCGGCGGACGGATTCCCTCACCACGATGGGGAGCTATGAGCCATAATTACGATCGAAATAATAGTTTTTTCTGCCCCTAGTTTTCTAAGAGTATCCACAAATAAAATCATTTACAAATAACTTAGGCTTATGACTTTAATATTTATGGGCCGTTAACATTAAAGGATTGTTATTGCAACAAGTTAATAAAAAAGCTCGAGAATTCCACTAGGGTGAGACAGAGGGTTAGATTTGAATCCGGGGACGTTAAACACTCGTAAAACCAATGCAGGGCATTGACTTGGGAGCAAAGGATGCTAAATGGTTTTCACAGTGTTCAGGTTTATAATCCCATTGAGTTTAAGCAAAATATCTCCGAACTCTACTGACGAAAGGCATCTCCGATAACTCGGGAATTTATCTCCATAACCCAGACACGGACTCATTGCCGGCTGGAGGCATTTTATGGAGACAAATGGCAACGCGATTGTATCATTTTTATACGCCCGAAGAAGTTAACTGAAACAAATTCGTTTCATTAATATTACTGGCCATTGGCCAATATATAACATATAACATAGAAAATAACATATTCCTAAACCAACTGAATTGAAACAGAAGCTTTACATCAACCATTTGATGTTTACTCGCGAAAAATAATCCAAAAGGACTTGTAGAATCGACCAACAGGACACTAGAATTCCCCAATTAGGCAATTACACTAAAATCTATTAGCAATTAGGATGTACTTTTCAACATAAGTAGCGGAAATAAAGGTTTACAAGGAAGCTAACAACTTGAAGACTATGTCTCCGAGCACTACTGAAAATCATGCACGAATTGCCAAGATATATACGAACCTCTGGCTACCATATTCCGATAAATTCTGCTTCTAGGTTAAGATGCAGAATAGAAAAAAAACCTATCCACCTTCCTAATTTCACTGAGTACAGTTTCGCGAACCGATATAACTAACCATGCACCTGCGGTTCGATTTTCCACTCAAGTGAGTTTTTTTTCCAACGGGTACTCACTTGAATTTTAACACTGTAATGCTTACAAGACGCTTATACCTCTAACACGAATCTGAAGTTGGAAGTATTCCAGGATGCATTCCTAAGGATTCAGCCAGTACGAGAACCTAGAATTTCACGATTCTGATCCGACTGATCAAGATAGAATTCCTCTGGAGACCTTAATCAGCCACTTCTTTACAGCTCAAATTAAGTTTGAACTGTATATCGCCCAGTTTAATCCCATTACCGAGTTGAGAGGGCGCTGTTATGATTGACTGCAGCCAGATTATCGCAGATGTGCCGGCACCATATGCAGAGTGGAGCGTTGATGGAGCCGGAATATGCGGAGATATCGCCAAATTCCAGCTTAATAGCCCGTGGAGTGGTGTGCGGTAATGCAGCAGTCTTGAAGACCTCTAGAGTAATGAGCACAATCGCTGAATGAGATCACGACGTACTCCACTCTCAAGAAGTTTACGGAGATCACTGCCAAAGCTTTCACTTTTATGCGATATCGGCGAGGGGCATGCGGTCGGTCAGATATAGGTGGGTATACGCTTCACTCGTACGCCCTCAAACTACAGCATTTTAAAGGAATAACTCATCTTTTGATAGTTCAAGCGTGGATACGAGGAAGCGGCAACGCATTCGAGAAGCGAAGAATGATTTTTCATTCCCCAAGGAGAAAACGTTTCGCAACAGTCCGTTTTGCGTAGGATTCTTCGAAAAGCCCACGTCCGCGTTCAGAACAGACAGCTCTCTGGTAGAGGGCGTCGCGAACGAAGAAAAATTGAAGATTGAGCCGAACCCAGGAGTTTGAAGGCGGAAAAAATTCTTCTCACCTGCGAAGATAACCGTGGATTGCATGCTAAAAGAGTGGGGAAGTCGCTAACTCGCTCATTATCGCTATTCATCCGTCACTGTCGACGAGGTAGCATTATTCTTATTTCCGCGGATCAAAGGGGTGCGCCGGTGTGTTGACGGATAACATTCCCAAACAAACAGCAAAGAGTCGGCCAGGGTAACGAACAAGCATCATTCAGAGCAAGGGAACACCATAATTTATACCCATTAGAGGAAATGACCAAACATTTTTACGGCAGAAAAAAAAACTTATGTTGGAGTCACCGGGGAATGTTCTTACTCTTTTCAAGCAAATGTAACCATGAGGTAACTCATGGTTCTCATTAACTCCCACCCAATGAAATATATATTTCTTAGGCTGCAAGGAAGTATGGAAAACTATTAAATTCGCAAGATACAAATAACAATAACGGTCGAATTAGTAGAAAAAATGCGTATCTAAGGTTAATAATTAATTGCACGAAAATAATAGGGATATAGCCATAAACGAACCATGAATAATTAATCAAATCCATGGAAATGGTTAATTAACTTGGGCGACCCTGCATTTGCCTCGTCAACGTGGTAAGGAGCACTAGTATTGCTTACCAATCAAACACACTTATACCTATCCGAAAAAATCATCGATTTTGAATATACCTCTGAGAGATACGCCCAAATTTTCGTTTCGTCGGTTAAAACAGTTGGTGGAAGAGATTCAGATGAAATATATTATACTTAAAAATGAATCAATCTTGATGGTTCGCGCCAGCTGCACAAGTAAAGTTCGACGCTCTCTACAATACATCATGGTGGCCTTGTTTCTTAAATATCAATTTATCACGACTTCAGTATCACAAACACCCATTAGGAACGTACGAGTCGCATTCAACACTTTGGGTACCCACAATGAGAGGCAAGAAAGGGAAGAGTCAGCAAAAGACTGCATCACTAATTTTTTTAATGGCATATGTTTCTTTAAAATATTAGGAAAGTCCATTTAGCCGACAACGGGATAAGTGTGGTCAGATAACAAAGAGTATTTTAAATATTTCGCATTATAATAATTTTATCTGACTCTACCCACGAAATATTTCTGTTATGTATGATGAGAAAGGGCCATTCATGAAGGTCGAATATTTAACAAAAGTTCACGGTTAATAGGTACAGGTTTCCGGGGGGGCCGAGGGTGATTGGGGGCCTCGGCTAGGGCTCATGATATGCCCCCCTAACAGGGAGATTCGGGGTTTCCCCGGCAAATTTTAGGAAATTGGATGCCAGGAAATAAATTTTGACGCTTTTTGGCTCTTAAAAACTAGATAAAAGTTACAAAAAAAATAAATTTCGTAAGAAAAAAATGCTATGAAAACTGAGGATTTTACAGCTTATAAAATAATGTATCATGTTTCCATTACGAATTATTTAGTGAATTTATTCCTTGAAACTGCGCTGAAATCTAAAATACCACTTGAATTACCTTTTCGAATAACCCTTTCAAAAAAAGCATTAGGCTCTCTTTTTATCTTCTGACACTTCTATTTCATTGATTTTTTTAAATATATTCCTATTATACTTATGATGGATTATCTTATTATACTTATTGAGGCACACTGAAAAGATCCCTATTTCCACAGGACATCACGAGCTTATTCGTCCGATATGGTAGACTTCACAGTTGAGGGAGCTGTGATTGCCATTAGTTCATTGATGACACCTTCGCCATTAGTACTTTCTATGGAACCTGGCAAAGAGGATTTGACCGGGCCAGATTCCTTAAAGAATTTTTTTTTTCTCATTCACAGGTCATTACGCAGAATAAAACAGTGTAAAACATCTAATGAAAACGTAGAATCCCATAATTGCAAAAAGCTTTGATTAAAGCAATCTGAGTCTTTTTGTATTAATTCTTTCATATACGCTTCACGTTAGACTCAAGCATCGTGGGGCCCCCTAAGCGCGGGGCCCTCTACGATCGCCAACTAGCCGACCTGACCAGACCGCCCCTGACAGGTTCATCTATTCCTCAGCAGAGACGCGTTTGCATTAAACGTAAGTAATGGGGTACTGACGACTATGTAAATCCATATCGAACGCTAAAAACTGATAAATTCTCTATTAATTAAACTTTGATTTTTTAAGGTAAAAAATAATGTTTCAAATTATAATTTGTAAGTAATTAAGTAATTCATTCGCCAAAAATATCGAAAATTACCATCCGGTTCCAATTCGCTGGAAATCTGCTGACTGCATACGAATACATTTAGAAAACTGTTTTTCTAAACTGCCGAATATATACGCCCACACCGCTCATACCCCAAAATTCCCTAAATTTATGCAATAATTATACTATTTCTCCAAAATTTATGTAGAAAATTTATAAACGCATTCCCCCTCCCAGGTGAGAGTGGTAAAATTACGGTAAATTCCTTGTTTCGGGTGTGACTTCATGGGATCGACTTGATGTAATGAAAAGTAAAAAAAAATTGTCATTCCGCACTAATTTATTAAAGTACGACCTAGGTCACACAAACATTAACCTAGGAAAGCATAAGGTTGAAGAGGTGAAAGATTTTTCGTACCTAATTACGAAGCCGAAGCCGAATTACGATGGACGGAGCAGGAAATAAATAGTCTGTAGAATAGCGCAGGTGAAGAGGCTTTCTACAAAAGAAGAATCTTCCTGCTGAGAATACACGCGCAGAAGTAATGAAACAATTCATTAGGTGCAACATATGGAGCATGTTTCTCTATGGAAGAGAGGCTTGGACGTTGACAGCAGCAGAGAAGTAAAGAGTGGAGGCATTCGAAATGTGGTGCTACCGAAGAATGATGAAGATAAAATGGATTGACCATGTAAGTAACGAGGAAGTGCTAGGAGGAGTGGAAGAAAAGAAACAACCTAAAAACCTTAAGCAGAAGACGAGACAACTTAAAGTTGGCCACATTTTGAGGTTATGAGGTGACAAAAGATGATGACGTGCCACGTCGAAACCTAGGTCATACTTTGATATATTCATGTGGAATAGGGTAGTTTCCTTCATCAAAGAAAACGAAAGGCATTTATTGAGATATGTTACCCACCATTAGCGTATTCATATAATACAAATTATTTCGTTTTAGAAATACCAGTTTAGACGAATGTTAATGGTAAATTTTAACCGCATTTGAAAAAGGCCAGATTGGCGCCCATGCAAATCCACTCCACCTGACGTCACTGGGACCTAGTTACCATACGAGTAGTCAGGAGTTTTACATCGTCTAAGATTACTAATGCATTCATGTGGCACAGAGCTCAGGGAAACATTTCTTAATAATCACCTATTGAAATTGCCTATAGTCATAAAGTTTCCTTCGTTTGAGAGGGTATTAATAATTCTTATTTAAGCCAAGCGCTACCTGCTAGCAGCCTGCATCGTAGCGGCGCGCATAGTCTCGCACCAAGGTGGCCTCATACATCCGTAGCCGGAACCAGAATAACGTCACACGGGCTTTTCCCAGCATTCATACTTAGCCGTAGCGTTTTCGCGCGCCTGAAAATTTTCACTTTTCATTTAATCGCGAAAAATAGATATCGTCATTTAAAAATCTAAAAGCATGAAATGCATACTTCAGGAGTAATAATATTTCGATTTAAGAAATTAAAAAATTGAAAACCACCCTATTACAAAGTTTTTTTTTAACTTTTCATCATATTTCGGATAATAATGACTGCGATATCTATGGATGGTATAAATTTCAACTCCTAGCCTCCATTATCCGTAATTACTAGCTACTAGTTAATTGGATTCACGGTGATGATGGATGGATGATTCACGGTGAGGTAATGATGTCCACTGCCAATGCAACCGTAAGCATTACTAATACAAGAGGTCAAAAGTGAACTCCCATCAAGCTCGATTGCCGATCGTCGCTCACGGCACTCATTCATACAGCGATGATGTTTCAAGACCAGGACAGAAATCGAAGAAGCAAATCACGAACTGAATTTCAATGCTTAATAATTTATTGCAATCAACGGAATGAGTAATTTTCGGAAAATGGTAGGTCTAACAGCATGCTACTATTTTTCAAGACGGATATTTTTCCAAGAATGGAATTTTCTTATTGGGAGAAAAGAATTTTAGCCACTTTTGATACAGAACTTAATTTTCTTAGCACATCCAACCGAGCAAACATCCATACTTAAGGGTGTATGAACACGTAAAAAATATATTCATGCACGAGAGCTACACTATTAAACAGTATTAGCTTATATCTTCATGAGGCTTTTTCCAAGCGATGAATCGTAGCAATTAATTTCCCAGTTATTATAAGTTTGGATAAAAAGGAGAAAAGGACATTTAAATTAATAGAAATCGAAATATGAAAAACAACATTATTAAATGCAAGCATTTTCACACATACTCATCATAAGTTTCAGTAAGACGGAACAGTAATCATACTTTAATTGGATCCCTATGACTACACGGCATCTCCATCACGTCTGTCTCAAATTGCATTTCCACTCCAGCGATTTTTTTCCCTTCGTTGACACTGACGTATTGACTAATCAGCATAATCTACCTTGCACATAACAACCTCGTTCTTTCCTATACCAACTAATTGACCAAAGAGACCAAATAATATAGACATCCATTCATTCAAAAGGCAAGGAATACCAGCGGTGTGACTTGATTCATTAGAGAAAATGAAGAAAGAAATCGAGGAAAACCGCTTAATTTCTCACGCATCAATCAACCTTCGCTGTATTTTAATAGAAACGCTCGATTTAAAAACAGAAAAAAATCTCGTTTCTCATGACTTAACGAATAAATATTTATAGTTTCATCACATCCATTAGCTCCTTTACAGCCAATGGAAACAACTCAATACGAGGTACAGAAATACTCGAATGGTTTGCATTCGACTCGAAGCAGGAATTACGCAAATCTATTCGCCAACCGATATCAATATTTCGATAATGTAAGATTCAAAATATCCGAATCTAAGAGATTTATCTTTAAAAACTACATCCTGTATTCGATCATTTAGAAGTGAGCTCATTTTTACATGAAACCATTAGCGGCTAATTCCCTTCTGTGATAAATAAACCCTTGAGCTGCAGTTTATTTTCACAGTTATAAATTATAGTACATTATAGTTTAAAAATCTACTTTGCATGACCTTAAATTTGACTCTAAATCAATTATGCCGCCTTAGATTTACCTAAAAATCTCAAATTGGGCTTCGATTTTAAAGGATAAAAGGAAAATCAGAGTACGAACTGGTAGGTGTGTTTCCTTAGTAGCTCTCTGTGCTAAGGCTTTCTCGTCACAGCCTTTCCACATTATTCTGCGAAAATATAGTTCGGTCTCAGTCAATACGATAATTTACTATTCAAGTAACAACATGCATGAAACAGTACAAATATAACAGGTCTTTCGACTATGGATCCGACTTTTAGTCAAAGCGCAACCTACCTAGCAAGAGAATTTTCCACATTCTCCAATTTTACTGTCTTACGAGCGGAATACGCAAGCGTCTTAGCAAACAACCTCGAGGACTGGATCACTCGACCTGCTCCACCGGGTCCACTAAAAGAGGAACGAGTAAAGATTCTCAGGGTCTCAACAAAAGAAAAAGAGAGAATTTCCCATTTCCAGGGCAAGATAAGAGCGCACTCCTCCATTTGAGACGAGATACCTCCACTTTCGCATTTTCGTAGCAATACGAGGAAAATATATACAATGTAACCGATGAGAACAGCATGAACTTATGCCAATGTAGACTGTAGCAGGAATATTTGGTCAAAATCTACGCGCTAGTTAGGATTAAACCCAAATCTAACAGCACATTTCATTTAATCACGATTTTAAAACCGATTAATTTTCAACTGTAGAACCAAAGTGCTGAAAAAAACAACTTTCATATTTCTGTATCTAGTAGTTATAGGTAGTTATCCTAATTTAAAATAGACCTTGTTTGGCAATCTTAACATCAATATGCCACTTAATAACATCAATAAAGGGCACGTATACCGTGCGATTATTACTTCATGCTCCGCAGACCCGTATTTGGTCGGAAGGATAGAGGAAGTGATGACGAAATAAGAATAACTATACGATTGTATACGAGCAGTTCTCTGCAGTACCCATGACATCAATTTAACTTTTTGAGAATTCACACAGAAAACTGAGAGAAAATAGACTGGACATAAATATTGCATGGGATAGAATCCAGTCCAAATATTTTACTGAAAATTAAAAAAAAACCATGAACTTTTGATATTTTCTCGCCAAATACACGAATTTTTCTAAATATTTGTGGTGTCTAAACTGAAATAGTACTCCTACCTATCCTCGCAACACCCCTCTTAATACGCATAATATTTGATGATTCCGCAACGTTTATGCGACGATTGGTTCGAAGCGTGATGGAGAACTGCTTGATTAAATTCTCGCATTAAGTATTTTTCACTCCTTCGTCCGGAAAGATCGTTACGGGCCGATAGATTTTCAAACGGTTACACCCGCCTCCTCTATGGAACGGAACGGCATCGCATCAGCTGACAAAAGAGCCTCTTCTAGTCGCGGAAGGATGAGAATCCCATTGGTCGCCACGGACAGATAGAGCACTGAAAGGGATAGAGGGCGCGCATGGGATGAGTGTGGGTCAGATGGGATGGGTGTCGGGCGACCCTTTGGCGCGGACGCTACTTCGCCGAGGAGGACGCATTTCGATTCGCACTTCTGAGTGCCGCTATCCTCTTTACCTCCCACCCAGCACCCACTCAGAAAGCGTGCCGATCCATTCCTCTCGATCGCCTGATTTATTAGGGTAGTCCGGGTGGCCATCGGGATATCGGGGTGCTTAGATCTGGGCGATACATCAAAGGATCACGAAATTTTAAGTACGTTAGGAATCCGATATTGATTTTTGAACTTTGGAGATACGTGGTTGTCCCATGAAAAAAATCAAAATCCCACCGATTGGAAAAAAATCTAGCTATCGACCTCAATGAATATATCACGAGGTTGTGATAAATACATATCGCACTATATTTAGTTTTTAAAATAATACACATATATAAAGTATGAATGAAAAATCAAGATATAGCATTTGATAACATATCGACGCTCAATAAAATATCACGACGTACCTATTATTGCAATAAACATCCAATATCTTCGACATTTCATTCCAACAATCCGATATATCCTGGTATTTTAAATTATGCCTATTTTTATCAGGTGCCCATTAGCAAAAATGTCTATCCAACAGCAGCAAACCAAAATATCTTTCACTACTAACCGGGAAAAGGATTTAAATTCAAACACACGAGCACAACTGTTAACCGTATCCCATGCAAGGCAAAGAAAACCCATATTTGTATCCAAATTCCGCAGTCTTTTTCCCGAGAAATCACAACATATAATAATAATCCACAGGATTATTCCCCACAATATGATTATTATTCTACGTCCACGTTGTGTATAATAATCCATGTTGTGTAGTGGGATCCAGAGGATTATTCTCCCCACAACATGGATTATTATTCTATGTGTCTATCCAGTGGATGATTCCCCCGTAAAAGACTCTTTTAGGTATTGTCAGAATTTAAACTTCAAAGAAACGTTTGATGGTGGCTTCGATATAATTAGGTAAGTATAAAGTCCTCGCAGTCCTCGCATATATGATGTTATACATCCAACTGTTACTCAAAGATCTTCCGTTTCCATTTGACTTCGCTTAACTTTTAAAACTCATCTTTTTATCCATCTAACTGTTACTCACAGATCTTCCGTTTTCATTTGACTTCGCTTAGCTTTTAAAACTCATTTTTTATATAAACAAATGAGCAAGGGTAGGTACAAAAAGACGGATTATCTGTGTGGGCCATATTTCGATTCTCAACCTCTCTTTCTCAGCCAAGTAACTTTTCCTTTGGTTTTTACCCTGCTGATCTTACTTTCTCCATCCTCCTACATACGTATGTAGCTACACAACTGGGACACCACCAGCCTCTCCGCCAATTTCCTCGACATGGGCCACATTTCACCACCAAAAAGAGCCACGCTCAGGCACATCGATTTTTCTTCATCCAACGATTACATTTGGTCAGTAGATAATTATGATAACAGCACAGTATAATTTCTCGTTTCATTCTTGCGTTACAATTATATGCTGCTTTTAGAGCATAAATACCAAGGATGCACGGTAACCCTTTATTTTGGTCAGTTTTAGTCCACAGATGCAAATATAGCCATTTTAAAGGGACCAATAGTTTGATAACCTTGATTATTCGACTAACCTCGAAACATAAAATGTTACCTTTAGCAAGGATTGTTTTGATTAAATGATTAAAACTTGCTTTTCCGTGACTCTAGTGAATAGTCGGATAGTAACCATTTAGTATCAAAACACAATTCACTGCGTTGGCAATATCGCTTAAATCGTCTGATCTTTGAAAAAAGTACATTATTCCTGACACCTCGCTAACAGTAGCGAAGAAACTGTAAAACGCTCATCGAATGTTCTTGCTTTTCCGAGATGATTACCTTCATACCGGCACTACCACTTATACTCCGCATGTTAGTATGGCTCCATGCTAGTATCATAAGAACCTCATATATCAGCGAGTGTGTGCTGCACCCGCATTTATAACTTAGCACAAAAATTTTTATTTCATTTAACATCTAGTAATGCACATAATTTTTCACCTCTAAATCAAGTACAAAATGTCTAGTTCCGATGGAAGAAAGAGCTGACAAAATATTAGTTCCAGATTAGCGAAGAAATCTCAAACTTACGAGTACTCTCCTCGTTAGTACGGCTCGTTTAAATATTAATCCCTTTAACCAGCGCTTACTGGACACAGTATAACCACTGTCCCTAATATTTTTCCCAGAACTCTTTAGCTTTAATTAATTTTGGTTCGTTTTTCCTCAATTTGAATGAATGGATATTTACTGCGAGTAAATCATAAACGATTCACCGTTCTCAGAAAAATTTCCATTTCATACTCTCTCCGACCGAGTAGGCGGATCTGCGGGGAAAATTCCGCGGTACGGCGCTATCCTTTCTTCGCCCGAGGGAAGACAAAAAAAAAAGAAAAAAGATTCCACGCATAAAAGACGGCGATAATTCGATTTCTCGAAAAATCCCGCGCACTCACTAAATGTGTCGTCGATCACCGCGAGAAGGAACGCGGTCGCTGCCGGGAAAAATTCTTCTCTTTTCCCCCATTTCGCTTCCGCGTAAACGAGACGCGTATTAAAAACAAAACACCTCAACAGACAGTCGAGATATCTGCGATTCAAATTCCTCTCTGCAATGATCGGCCTCTTAAAAGATTTATGCCTCGCGGAAAGGGAGACTTTGATTAACTTCGATTCTCGGCGAAAGAAAGCGTAAAAAAAAACTTGGCGGACGCAGCTGGCACATTGTGATAATCTCCCTAATATCGCCTATTACTTCGACCGAAGCAGCTGTAGGTCTCAATAAAGACGAAGGGTCAACTTCAAAGACGTGAGTAGAAAACGATAAAAGTGATTTCCCTCACTATGCGCAACGTGATGACGTCCTCAAGATTATATTAGTATGCACTTATGAGATTGCAACTCAAATAGTGATAGAATTTTTCCCGGCATGAAGGCCAGGATCTCCAGACTTCGATAATACATTCGATACTATATGTTGCCACTGCCGTAGCGGGCTGGAGGGGGTCTGGATCCGCCTCGAAATATAAAAACACAATTACTTTGCTTCAAAAAAGAAAGACAACATTGAAAAATCATGAACTTACAAAAGATTTCTTTGAAAAATGAAATTTTTTCGATTATGAAAAGTGTTAAAATTAGTCTACTTACTACTAGTGCCCTGTTTTCAAAACAAATCCCCCACCCCCTGGTTTTGGATCCCCCCGAAAAAAATCCCAGGCTACCCTGCTGTATGGTACCCCTGTTTCGGCACTAGACGGTAATATGTCGCTGTATTTATCTAGAGAAAAACCGCTGGGCCATCTTTTCTCTAAGAACGTAAACCCAGGTTTCGCTAGTGGTAGCTTGCGTCATCAAAAACGGCGAGAGATTCTTCCATCGTTCTTCCACTTATTCTCATCCAAATCATAACGGTATCGTCGGGCTCAAAATCGCGGCGTTACGTCTTGCCTTTAATCCTTCCTTACTCCACGGATGTGAGGTAAAAAGCATCTTGTATGCCCAGCCACGAAAGAGTATCCTCCAAAAGTGGAAAATTTCGATTCCAACGTCAACGGGTGTCAAATACCGCCGAACGGAAATCCAATGGCCGAATCTCAGTATTTGGGCCACTACTCGAACCCATTGATTGTTTTTTTTCCAAATAAAATATATTTCAGCTTAAAAATAACTTCCAGTACATCAATTCCGCAGCAAGTGGTCAGGGGTCTGCCTCACCGCCCCCCCTGAATATTCTGGGGGCCAAATATTATGCTAACCGAAAGCCAATGAAACATAGAAAATATCAAACTTCGAACAGAAACTAACTCAAAATTTCTAGCAAAAGCTTTGCTACATCTGTATGCATACGTTTGTAACTGTGCAACTTAATTTTCTGTACATAGTGCGCCACCAGTATCGAGTTTAAGACGCAATCGAGTTTTTAGGAGCATCATGGGAGAGTTAGCATACTCCCCAACATAAGCAATAATTATAATGAATTATATTAGATTGGTTATCTGACAACTGCCGCAAGGAAAAACATTCCCCAAGTAGGTAGGAGGCCAATGGATGACTATAGAACCTGCAAAAGCGCCTTATCGCCCTACTACTCCACTGATGATCGAATCCGAAACTTCGAATCCGAAACTTCGAATCTGAATCCTTCAGGGATGAATTGGCCTTTAAGTTAAACTTATCACTAATTATTCTACTTATATTATAGATAAGATTACTTGTTTCCAAAGTCAACGGCAATCAAATAAACCATAATAATTTGACAACATGCTTGTATTCATGATTAAAATGCAGCCCATAAATCGATGAAAATATGGGAAAAAAGTGTGATATACATACGGAATATTACGAACGATTTTCATGACAATGTCGAACACTATTGCGAATACATAATATTCCTTGGTTGTCTGCAAATGCATTTCTTCTCCTAGGAAAACTTCGAAGGCTTAATTTCCACGCAGAAAAATTGAAATTTTGACATGCAGTTACGCTGATTCGAATGAAAAAAGGGGAATGCTAACGCAGATAGGCCTACTTCAAGCATCAAAATACATTGCAGTGTCAAAAGTTGATAGCGTGATGACTATATCCCTTGACCGGAGATAACAAGTTCTGTTTACGATGGTGAAACCGGTCTTAAAACCGGAACATTAACTCATTTATTTTATTTTGGAGAACGGGCTGATAATTCGCCATAAAATGTTTAGTTCGCTCTACTTCGTGACAGAGAGCCACTGATCATTTCAACAAGAATAAACTTCAACAACGACCTTTCCTTGAAATCACCATAGGTACCGGAAAAATTATAAACAGTTTACTACGCTTGGTAAAACGTGGCCATTGTAAGACGTGAAATAAATTTGTATGACTTCTAGGCTTGGAAAGTATGCTGCGCTAAGTTTTCTAGGAATATAGCACTGTAAATGCACTTGTAAATCTTGTTACGGCTCTCATGACCTGCTGTATTTTAGACAATTACTTTTCATAAGGTCAAAACGTCAGTCGATCAATTGCCTTTAAAGACTTTACATAAAAATAAGTCAGGTAAATAACATGAACTATCAATACAAATAGCTATGCATGCACGTATGGAAATATTACATTAAATCAATAATGTCTTATATTAGATGAACTGAGAAAACCGTGATTCATATTAGTTAAATGTGAAATCAAAAACTCTCAAGTTTACATCCTTTATGAGATACGCACAATGTTTTTCTAACTGGAACAAGCTACACCGCGTTTCTCAAAATTTTTACCAGTATAATCATACATTCACCATCATTTGATGAATTCAGTGATAAAGGATAGCTCAAGGAAATGTACATAAAATGTTCACATGAATAAACACAGAAATAGATGATTCTCGAATGAAAAGCATGACAACTGCTAAAAAAAATGCATAGCCATAGTATAGCAGAGCATCACAAATAACATATATTTATCACCTATTCATTATAAAATGATAACAGATAATGCCTATTTAATATTGAAAAAATATCACTAATGTAAGCTAAATTCTAATTACGTAATACCACCTTTCCAAAAACATTGTTCCATACCCAGCTTTTTGAGGATAGTGATCATGACTACCTATCTAGCCCATCATTACGATTTATTATTATTTGATTTCAAAGATCGCGGCCTTAAATACTCTGTCTTATATGAAGTTATGACAAGTTATTACAATATCATTTTTAATCCATTAAATTTATACGGGATTTTTTTTTCATTCAATCGAACGTCCAATGGGAGTTGAGCCCTTATCCTTGAGGAGTTGATTGATTTCAGGCTTGGTAAAAATGCGTAGAAAAGTTAGAACAACTTTCGCTCAATTGAAAAGAGAAATTATTACCACGCTATACAAATGTGAGCTGATACTTCCTGAAAACGCATAAACAATGCGAGAAAGTGGGAAGCTAAGCTTAACCACAGACGTCAATTTTTCCCAGCCGATACATGGTTTTCCTTGGGTACATGCTCTCGTGTTTTTCTCAACATCTCCGCAACACGAAATACCTAATTTGTATTCACGCACCTGAGAAGAATGATAGGAGATGACGGATAAAATAACCTTGTTTGTAAAAAGAACACCAGGAAGACAAAGATTGGCTCCTGGTTATAACGTAAATATTTTCGTCAGTGGCACACAGTCTAGTCAGTCAAGTTAACCTTTTTCAGTCTACAATTTGACAGATTGACTATTTGACAAATTGAAGGACGGACGGCTTGATTCGAATTTTGCTCAGCGCTAAGGAAAAGGAAACAGATTAAAAGACTTAGTAATATAATCCCAAAATTGAGGTTGTCCAGTCTAATTTATGACTTCCCCCCCACGTCCATTCATACTCTAGGCAATGTTTCGCCAACTACATCTACTTGGATTATTTAGCATAAAGAGGACACACCGAATTTTAGAGTAGTCAACCTGAATAACCCATGAAACCTTAATAAATTATAAACACTGTGTCAATTTTAGTTAGCTCAATAAACATTTTAACTTATTTAAAAGTGCTATACAACAATAATAACCGATAGAAAAAATCCATCGGGGCAGCAATATTTTCCCATTATCCTTGCACACTTAGTGCGATCAATTGCCTTCAAGATCACTCTTTCTGCCCATTTATAAAATGAATTTATGAAACTGTTCCTAATGTGGTATAATATTTAAAATGTCAGATGTATCGTGTGGAACATACCGCAGAATTTCAAGTGCTACATGCATACGCTCTGATTGGCAAACAGCATAAATCGTGTACCGTCACCCAACGAAAAGAACGTAAGACAGTATAAATCAAAATTACCCTCGTAATTCCCGTTCATTTCGCTATAAACTCCATCGACGAAAGTGAAATGCGAGCATAATTTGATTTCGGGCCAGGTATCAAAACTCACAACACTAATGCGCTTTCTCAGTCGCAGAATAAGTTTCCTCGCTGGCCGCTGAGCCTCGTCGCTCCAATAACCTACTTCGTCTTCGCAAGAAACACGTAGGTATAGGTATACAAGTTATTCCAGACCGCTTCGGGCCCACTTCCATGTTTGGAATGCCCTCATATTTCGATTACTGACAACCTTGGTGACTTTATCGAAATTCAGTGATATATATATATGCATGCGTGCGGCTCGAAGAATATTTACAGGCTTCCGTTGAATAAATAGAGAAAAAGCCTTAAACTTTACAACCGATGAAAGTTAAGAATCAATTTACTTTTACGACTGGGAAGAGTGATCTCGTTTTTCACTAAACATCTCCGCCCTTCCCCACTCCTTTGACTAGAACATATGCAGCGATGCAGATCACTTTCAAGACGTAGAACCGCGGGAAAGGTACATGAGTCATCTGTGCGTTCTCGGTAAAAGATGCAAGCGACATATTACGTTATGAGGAAGGAAAGACGCAGGAGAAAGGGCAAACTTAAAGACACAAAACGGATATGTATCAAGGAAAAGAGCGAAAAATATCAAGAAAGGGCTCCGTGAGGATGGTTAAGAGACAAAAAAATTCGACCATTCCATACGTCGCGCGATATAAAATTGTTTAAAAGACGCGATGAATTTAATAGAAGAATTTTTCGCTAAAACTTTCGCGGGAGTTTACCAATACTAATAAAAAATAGGATAAATCACCGCGTTACGGAGAATAATCATTAAATCAGGGGTTCCCAAACGTTTTTGTACCACGCCCCCCCGCTACACATATCAGTTTTCCATTTTGCAATACCCTATTTCCACGGTGCCGTACATACCAACTCCTACTTGTACAAGTACTTGTACTCGTACAAGTATGTGCCTACTTGATACGGTGGGTAGGTAGATTTTTTTGTTCACTGTGGAATGCGGTAACGCAGAATGGAAAGATTCAATAATTGTACGTATGATGAAAATTAAAACAAATATTACATGAAAAACGAATATAATTACCTGTAACCTTCTTTGATAAAGTTTACAACTTTATTGAAACTTTACAAAAACAATTATGAAAACTTAGAAAGACTTTATTTCAAAGATCTGAGGAAATTATTTTTGTAATTTTTTTATTTATTTCATTTGGGTGTCACGCCCCCCCCCCCCCCCCCCCAGGGGGGCGCGCCCCCCAGTTTGGGAACCCCTGCATTAAATTTTATAAACAATTAAAAAGGTGTGGTACTTTTCACACAATTTATTAAAGGCGACCGGTTTCGTCGCAGAGGCAATATCTTTAGGTACAGAAAGAGTTATTTTTGATGTAATTTTGTTGTTTATTTGGTTGCCATTACGCGTTGGTAGGGGAGGGTTACGGTGGGGTTGGAGCATTACTCAACTTCAGGGGAATTTCCAAGAGGGGGGAATGGTTGATAAAAATATTCTCATTAGCTAAAATTCCATTCCTAATGTACTTTCTTATCTGTAACTCCTCCATGCAATCCATCCTTCTTCCCTTTTTCTCAAGGTGGAGAATTTCCGAGACAAAATCGCTCCTGTGTTCACTCTCCAATAGGTGCTTCGCGAAATGCGATTTGTCTATCTCCCCGTTTCTTAAATGTCTTTTTGTTCCTCTGTTCTCACTCGAAACAAACGTCCATCCTGGCCTATGTAAAAGGTCTCACAGTCACTGCACTTCAGTCTTTAAATGCCACTCCTGTCGTTAATGTCAATTTTGTCTTTGGTATTGCTTAATAACGCCTTTAAGTTAGTTGTGTTATAATATACAGTTTTATATTCTTCTCTGGGAAAGAGGCTTGCGGTTGCCTGTGAAATATGTCCGTATTAACTGAGTTTGCACAAGCGTTTCTTATTTTCATTATGATTGGATGATTGTAGATAAGTTCCTATGCCCGGAGGGAGCATTTCTTCTTGAACAATTTATCGATGACACATTCTTCGTATTCGTTTTTTACTGCAATGTGTTTGATAGTTTTGATTTTCATGGCGAGGTTCTCGGCAGACAGGGGGATGTTGAGTGCTCTGTTTAACATGGAATGAAAGGCGGCTAACTTATGAGAGGCGTGGTGGTGGGTGTCGGAGGGGATTACATGGTCGGTGGTAGTCTCTTTCCTGTAGATTTTGAAGTCGTAGCCTTTCTCCCTAGTTGAAATAGTGATATCTAGAAAGTCTATACTACAGTCGGATACTGTGGTCGGATTCTTTTTCACATGAAACTTTGTTTTTGGTTTGTGTATTCGGTTTATTCAAAAATATGTCCAGTTGCCTCATCAACAGTCCATACGGCAAGCACATCGTCAACGTGCCTGTGCCAGAAGTGGATGAAATTGGTGTTCACTGAATCGTCATTAACAATTTTCTCTTCAAACTTGGTCATATACAGTTCCGTTCATTTTAATTGTTTACAATGGATTTTCACAAAGTTAAGCCTGGAACCATCGAGTTTTTAAATTTTACATCGTAAATTAACAGAAGAAGCTTTGAGGAGGGCAACCAACTTTAATATTACTAATGTGTTACATCCAGGAAAAATACCCTAGACCAAAATATACTAGCGCATCCGTGATGATCTTGGAAAATGGACAATACATCACTATTCCCAATTTTCTTGTTTTTCCTGCATCAACGAACATTTTAGTATTTTCAACCGCGACTATACCGATCTATACCAGAGTTAAACTTGGCTATAAATGCTATTTTTGTTGCCTAGAGGTGTTAGTGACGATGAAATATGCATGATGAATTGACTAATTAAAAACAGGACAATGGAAAAATATATTCAGATCAAAAAAGAGCATAAGTCAGTCATGATTACTGCGAAGAAAGAATGATTCGTGAACGGGAGAGGGCCTATAATGGTATCAAATATACATTTTATTTTTAGTTTATCCTCAAACGGTCGGCTTCGGTGGCGTAGGGGTAACGTTCTCGCCTGCCAAACAAGAGGTCGCGGGTTCGAGTCCCGCCTGGGTAGGTCTCCCCGGTCCAGGGCATGGTCGTTTGTGTACGTTTTCTTGTTACATTTGTTGAACACCCCGGTGTAAAATGGCCAATAAGAGCTGTATCCGGTGGTTTGAGAATAAAATAAAAATAAAATAAGATACTAGATTGCACCAATGTAAGTGGGAGTTGAAACGGCCTCATAAGTGGGATAGCCTAAGGCCTCTTTTCATCAAAATCCATCGAGCATCTAAATAAGGTCCAAAAAACGTCAATACATGATGGGTATTTTGGCAAAGTTAAATAGATGCCTATCTTATTTGTAACATCCACGACGATTTTTATAGTAACGTTATATACACATCCGTAACGAGCTGTAATACCCGTGTTGTAACAAGAAAACGTACACAAACGACCATGCCCTGGACCGGGGAGACCTACCCAGGCGGGACTCGAACCCGCGACCTCTTGTTTGGCAGGCGAGAACGTTACCCCTACGCCACCGAAGCCGACCGTTTGAGGATAAACTAAAAATAAAATGTATATTTGATACCATTATAGGCCCTCTCCCGTTCACGAATCATTCTTTCTTCGCAGTAATCATGACTGACTTATGCTCTTTTTTGATCAAGGTCAATTAAACCTCTTGATGCTCTTTTTCAGTCCATGTCTTTTATACATTAATGTAAAATAATGAGCTCGGCCTGCGTGGTAACAATATAAAGATGATGGCACCATTTGCGGTCTCCACATATTCATTCATTCTACTCTCGTTCATAAATTCAATTCTGCTGCCGCTCATTTTCCGTATTACAGTCCGTCAACGTCGAACCTTTGCAGTCCCAAAATTTAATTTAGAGGAAAATTGTTTTATAATTTTCCATTTTTTTCTAAAAAAGACGGTCAAGTAGTACTGGCTCGAGTTCTATGAACATAGCAAAATTGAAGATCGGGCATTAAAAACATGCACCAAGGTCAATTAAACCTCTTCTTTAATATCAATTTTGTAATATTTCTAACTTCCTGTTTTTTTTTAAAAAGGCGTTGCAAGACTTACCTTATCAAATATCAAGCACATATAAATATAATTGAAATTATTCCTATGCTGCACTTCTAAATGTGAGTACGTAAAATAAGGTTAATAAAAACATCCGTTTTCTTCATTTTCGGATTGTGAAAGACTAGAGCTTCTTTTATCCCGATTGATTTGATTTGTGGGAATCGAGTGTTGGTACTTTGAATTCCATTTTCAGTTTTAATTGTGTATTTAATTGCCAGCCTCGGTGGCAGCTAGGTAACGTCCTCGCCCGGCAAACAGGAGGTTCGAGTCCTGCCAGGGTAGGTTTCCCCTGTACAGGGCATGGTTGTTCGTGTACGTTTACTTGTTAAATTTGTTGAGTACCCCGATGTAAAATGGCTCATTATGAGTTGTATTCGGTGGTTTATTTTATCCGGTGGTTTGAGCATAAAATAAAATAAACCACCGAATACAACTCATAATGAGCCATTTTACATCGGGGTACTCAACAAATTTAACAAGTAAACGTACACGAACAACCATGCCCTGTACAGGGGAAACCTACCCTGGCAGGACTCGAACCTCCTGTTTGCCGGGCGAGGACGTTACCTAGCTGCCACCGAGGCTGGCAATTAAATACACAATTAAAACTGAAAATGGAATTCAAAGTACCAACACTCGATTCCCACAAATCAAATCAATCGGGATAAAAGAAGCTCTAGTCTTTCACAATCCGAAAATGAAGAAAACGGATGTTTTTATTAACCTTATTTTACGTACTCACATTTAGAAGTGCAGCATAGGAATAATTTCAATTATATTTATATGTGCTTGATATTTGATAAGGTAAGTCTTGCAACGCCTTTTTAAAAAAAAACAGGAAGTTAGAAATATTACAAAATTGATATTAAAGAAGAGGTTTAATTGACCTTGGTGCATGTTTTTAATGCCCGATCTTCAATTTTGCTATGTTCATAGAACTCGAGCCAGTACTACTTGACCGTCTTTTTTAGAAAAAAATGGAAAATTATAAAACAATTTTCCTCTAAATTAAATTTTGGGACTGCAAAGGTTCGACGTTGACGGACTGTAATACGGAAAATGAGCGGCAGCAGAATTGAATTTATGAACGAGAGTAGAATGAATGAATATGTGGAGACCGCAAATGGTGCCATCATCTTTATATTGTTACCACGCAGGCCGAGCTCATTATTTTACATTAATGTATAAAAGACATGGACTGAGGTTTAAGTGAAATTGCGTGATAATCTCAAATAGATTCATTCGATAAACCTGGGGATCTTCTCACTAACCCATCTCCAACAATATTTTGGACTATTTTAAATTAATATATGCATTGGATTTATTGGAGATATATCAATGTCAGTATTCCTTGCAATCAACCAATTCTCATCCTAACGTTCAGCGATTGTATTTTTGCATAATCAATTATGAAAGAATTTGATGAACTAGAACACAGCCGAAAAAGCTCTAACCCTCCACCAAATTTAAGCCCATCAGCATTAACGATGATCAACCTTTCTCAAATAATTTCAAGACATATACAATAAAAGTCGCTTATAGCTACCATGCTGGTAACGAAATCCCGCCAATAGCGAGGTGAGTTTCCGGTCCCCTGGACTGCCCCATGACTGCCAATTTAAAGTTCCCGCATGTAACGAGTTCGGATGATACGAAATCCCCGCTATGACGAGCTATTCCTTGGTTCCTTGGGGTATTATTTTCTCTTCAGTAAAGCAATTACGGCCATCTTTGCTACTTAACCGTTCCTAGCATTATCATCAGCTGTTCTTACTAGGTGATCACCACATAGTTCTACTGCTGATCTTAAAATCCATCCCTTTATAGCCGTTTTACGGAAAGGGTGGGACGATGGTTAATTGTAACGGATCTGTTGCCTAATTAAAGACGATTTACGGAATATTAGCCGGCAATCCTGTGATTCATAGGGAAAAATCCTTTATTATGGATATAAAGAAATCCCGATTATAACAAAATAGAACGATGGTCCCCTGAAATTTGTTATAAGCGAGTATTATTGTTATTGTAGTACCAATGAGAAGCGCGGTGGAAATACATAGAGAGAGAGAGAGAGAGAGAGAGTGAGACTTACCCGAAGCGAGCTTGGCCGTGTACTCCGGGTTCTCGACAATGTAGTCGAGCCCGATCCTCGTGGTGTCCATGGCGGTGGACTTTGGTGACGCTTCGGGGGCCACGGTTGGGGCAGGGGGTGTGCTTGGCGAGGAGGAGTTGTCGGGTGCCGGAGGCGGTGGGAGGGGGGCGGGGGACGCTGCGGCGAGCGGGGGGACGGGAGTGGCATGGAAGTGACGTCGGGGGTAGGGAGGGGGGCGGTGTTCAGGGCGGGGACTCCCACAGCCACCTGTTGAAGCAAAACAGCGAAAGAGATTTTTAGAATGCTTAACATAAACAGAAGCTGTAAATAAATAACACATATAAAAACTGACTTTAAATATATAAAGAAATCTATAACAAAATTTGACAGTAAATATGCAAACGAAGTATATAAATATTAATAAAAAATAAAAAGGTCTTTCTCGATCAAAGTCATGCAGGAAGTGCGGGGTCACCTTCGATGATATTTTTAAAAAATTCATCTATATGAGTAATTATGACATTGGCCATATATAACTATCTAACGGAAAAGAGGCAGAAATTCGAGGAAAAAATCTTTGAGACTTGGAAAACTTTAAACAAAAGTAAAGCGCCAAACATGTTATCTCAGCGATATCCCAAATACAAGTTCCTTGTCTTAAAGTTCATAAAAGAGAAGAATAAATAAAGGCAATAACTTCGACTCCGCTTCATCTCCTTCGGCTTCTTTTTGCAGCACATCATTCTTTGCATAGAGCGAATTCGCACCGAAAAGATTCTTCATTGAACAAAATGTAATGAAAACCATAAATATCATATTTAAATAATGCCTCGCTGATCATGAAACTGATTTATCGAACCCCGTTTCCGATGACTAATGGAGGCGGTGCGAAGATCTATCAATCACAGTACTTGTTTCCTGATTGATTCTCCGTTGGCTACCGAAGCAATAAAGCAAAGAAAGAATATGTCTCCCTCCACTTATAAAATGATAAGCGATCAGTGCGGCTAGCCGGTTGCCTTTCCGAGGCAATCAGTGGGAAATTTATCAAATGACTCTGTCGTGAGGTCTTACCCCCGTGACTTCGTCTGCACAAGGCCGTTCGCTGTTTATGTGCCCTCACCGCCTCTCTGAAGCAGGAAGGACGGTTGGTTCAGTGCGCGAAAAACTCATTTCAACTGAAAATCGCGCAGAAAAATCCGAACGTGAAGATTTATAGTGGAGGAGGATGTATAATACCTAGCCACATGAAGATTCTCAGGAATAATTAAAATCTAGTACTCAGGAAGACAAGGTTATTGGCACCTACAGTTGATGAGTTTTTAATAACATACTAAGCGAATTATCAAGAGGTGCCTGCGTTATTCTTTTTCCCGAATTTACTTTTTTTAACTCCTTGTAGCAATTTGGTAGGATATCTACACTACAAATGCAACAATTGGGCTGTTATGCCACTATTATGGTTAAATTTTTTCGGACATCAATCTGTGGGGAGTTCAGACATTCATATTAGAAGAAGCACAATAGTTTATCTCCAAACTTATTAAATTAGTTCTAGTGCTGAGAAATACTAGCAATAATTTCAACGTGAATACTTCACTTATCATATATTGATACGACCTGTATCGCATCAAAATGTGATGGGTGGATGTATATGACTCCTCACTTTCGGGTCTCTTTTTCTGATCATACCCTCATACCCCTGTGTCCAACGATTTGATCTAATTTTCAGCATTCCAAAACATTGGGTGCTACATTTTGTTCGCAGCATCTGATAAGTGTGCTCATGGATGATTCGCGTGGCTGTTGGTAGCTCTGAATCGCGCCATATCTGCGACTTGGGAGCAACGAGAAGTCGTGACAATCGATGGGCGTCTTCACTGGTATTCGCACGGCACGCGCTGTGGCATTCAGCGCCATCAACCTCCACGCAAAGGACAACGCCAGGCGAATGCCAAAGAGACGTAAAAGCCCTCCTCCACTCTCGCGGGATAATGTACGGTCGCCATCATAACTCTTCGAAGCAGCTCAAGCGATATGATATTGGTTGCCTTCAGCAGGAAAAAAGCGATTGGTGATCGCGGAACAATTATTACTATTCGGCGGCGTCACGATTTGAGATATTTATGTTAATACACATACAAGCAAGCAAATGCTGCACTGCTGTCGACATTCTATTATATTTCAATCAATCAACACAAATAATATGCTCATTAACAAACTGTACTTCATTCTGCGAAATCTTTTATGACGTCAAAAATAACGAGCTGGAAACCACGGGAGCAACCAAAGCTAATCATAAAAAGATCGCTCTCTAAATTTATGGAAAAAACGGCGCCCAATTACTCATCAGTTGTAACTAATCGGTTTCCAACGTACGACTCAGTAGACGATGATTACTCGATCACTAATTGAAAAGTTCTGCTGAATGCACCAATTGGTTCACCTCGCGGTATATATGGAATTGAATCTTACGGGTAATGGTTTAATGTGGAACAGAAAGAGCCATTACTATAAGCTCATGCCAAATGTGTCCATTTAAAGGGCGCAAACCTCCATCTAGAGCGATCCTACTAAATCTTCTTTAGTGACATATAACTCCGTTCCAACAAACGCTAACACCGTGAAATATTCGCAGTGAATATAGCAGACCTTTTTCACTATTTGCTAGTTTCTCAATTTAAAAAAAATCCTATATAAAATAATTTGCAAAAATAAGCAGGAAAAATACTTTAAAATTTGAAATAGAGGTAAATAATGAACAGGTTATGCTTTGCATTAACTGAAAACTAAGCTATAAGCGAGTGATTCGGCACTAAAAAAAGACCGAGTGGGAAGTAATGCGTCCTATTAACATGAAGGGATATTTTAAAATCCATTAATTTTTAACCTGCATCTACATGATACTCCTCAAGCCGCATTTGGGGAAAACGTTAGGACACCGGCCATTGACCTGTAGCAGAACAGTAAAAGATTTTGTTGGGCGTTGTGAGGGATTTGAATGCCTGAAAATTTATTTAGCATTTGTAAAAGTCTTTTATTGTTTGGGGGAAAACGAATTCCTATACATAAAGGTCAAGAAAAATATCTCATTTCCTTTGTTACTTTCGTCGAATCTCGAAACATAGTACGCAAAAATATATACTACTACATATCATGTTATGGTGATGACTTTTCCACCTTAACGTGCGCATTCCGTAAAGGTACTGCCGCTTCGCTCGCTAACCCGCGGTTATTTCCCTAATAAAATGAGAAAACTTACTTATAGGTCTCTGAAAAAATGCTTCAAGACAAAAAAGTTGTGATAAACCGTTCCTTATATTGATTGAGAAAATTGCGACATAAAAGGTTCACTGGAAGCCGCACAATCGACTCACAGCCGATCGCCGAACGAAACTTCGTTCATAAAATCCTTCCCCACTCCAAATGCAGAAAATGACGAAAGAAAGACATGTTGCTCTGACAATAGGCAATGGTAGTGAAGAGGATCGTGAAGGAGGTTCTGTATTCGAGATAGTAGCAGCGAAAAGAAGCAAATGAGGTGGCTGCGGGCCGAATCGTTAAAGAAACTACGGCTGCATTTTTTGCACTCTCTCGACGAAAGCTTTAATGGAAAGTGCCTGTAAATGTATGTTAGAAGAGTTTTTTGGATTTCCGATCAGGGAATCAAAACTGATTGGATTGTGGGCTGATGATGACGACAAATTGTTTCACGATAACCGTCGAGTCCATTTCAGTTTTTTCCATCTCCTCTTGACAACGAGAAACAATTCAATACCTTGAAACGTCGGTCAGCATGAACCATCAGGATGAAAAGTCGAAAACAATTCATCAGGTTTCCGGAAATTATATGATTCATCGTCTTAAAATATTATTTACGACCGCCATTTTTCTCATCGAATTACGATTTATGGTATGAACACATGGATACAATCGATATCAATCAAGAGATCCACATATGTACAGTGAACATACGGACGTCGCCGTGATTCGCTTAAAAGTGGGGCGACAACGCCCCTCTACACAAAATACTTCTATCTATATAATATCTAATGAAAGTGTAAATATGAGGACTTAAAATTTACATTTTATGATTAGGTAAAGAATGCTCTTTCAAACAAAAGGTAAAAATACAAGTACAACGTGGAACTTTTTTTATAATTTTAGACAAACAAAAGTTTTGTGTGAAAATTTAAATAATACAATAGAATGTTCAATCGATGCTAATTTTTAGCTAAGTTACACATACTAGTAAATTTTAATTACAAATCAAAGATAAGACCCAGTTCTTCGTCATGCACGTAGGAAATTTGAATTCAAGAAAGCAGGTAGATCGACACTACTTGCATTCAGGTACTACTACTTCCATTGCAAATTCAGGCACAGCTATTTGCGTTTAGACGCGTAAAGGAATGACCAACTTTATGCACATGCGCAGGCAATGAATTCACCTCAACCAACAAAATGATTACTTTTCCTGGAGCACTGGTGATTAGTTAACACCATGAGATTATCCGTGATAGATAATGAAGAAATTATTTTTCATATTTCTGTCGTCCTAATTTAGTCAATCGTCCCTATGTGCGTCTTAGGGTGAATAGCGGTCCTAAACCACTCCCGTAGCAATGACTGCACCCAAATAGTGCTGAAGAAACGTAAACCTAAATAGCTTTCACGGATTATTGTTACTTTTTTGTTGTTATTGTTATCATATACAAACCACTACGGCGGCGGGGTAAAGTCCTCGCATGTCAACCAAAATGCCGCGGGCTCGAGTCATACCTGGGTAGGTTACCCCTATCCGGAGTATGGACGTTCGTGTACGTTTAATTGCTAAATTGTAGAAAAAACAGTGCATAAGGTCAATATCGCGCATTTTTCGGAGGTATGGTAAAGAAAATATTTAACGCATCTATATCCGCGAAAATTTGTTGAAATGAATTGATTTTTCTGCGCGTGCATCTGCCACCTGCGACTGAGGTGGTTCTCCTCGAAAGGTGCAGCAGCAGCGAGAGAGCTGGCCATGTGGGTGGGGAGGAGATATTTCCGATGGGAAAAGGAGAGTCGATGGCCGAGCCAGAGAAAAGAAGGCGACGCTTGACGAAACACGAACCCGACGACCGTTCCGCCGTATGGTGTTCCCCGCCCCGCAAACGCTTGCGCAACTAACCAAAAGTATATACATATATATGATATCAATTACAGCGACGTATGAACAACTCACAAGTATGAATGTTTTCTTATCTAGATGGCCTCATGGCTGAAGCTAGATGACATTTTGGGATGGAGTACTTGATGTTGATATCTGCATGAGGTCACAAAATCTACAAGCATTCATACGAGGCGTGGACCCTGCGACATTTATGAGAATGGCGGGCGGACCAATTCAGACCTTCATGCAGGTCAAGAGCGGTGAAGACGGAATTGCACCTTTTTTGATACCCAAGTCTTGAATTTACAGTTAGGATATCCTTACCGACAAATGGCACACAATTCGTCAAATATTAAGATTTAAATTAGGAATGGAATTTTTTAATAATATTAATTGATAAAAAATATGACTCGGCATTTACATTCTCCCATAGTTTTGTCTTATTTCATCTCTAATGACGATAGTTTAAACGGCTATCCCGCCGACATCTTCGGGTCAAAAGTGGAATTTGATACGCGACATATGCGACGAAGAGGTCGCAGTAGTGGTCCTTTTACTCAATTATGTTTCCTCTGATTGGCTGAAGTGGTTTTTTAAAGTTTCTTTTTGTAAAAATTGTGCGTCAAACTCTATTTCTGAAGATGCTGGCGGGAATCTGAAGAGACTGTCGCCATCGGACATGGAATAACGCGAATGAAACCCGGAAACCATGAGATGATCTATCACTCATCGCGGAAACCTTCTCATGAACTTTAATCGCCATTTGCACTGTACCCTGCAACTAAGCAACGGCTTATATTGATCCTAAACTTCCAAATAAACCTTAGATGTAGCGCCACACCGGTTCGAGAATTTTTCACACACGAGGGAAATAGCCTTTTGGCGCCTCACTGCTTACCTCCCCTTTCTTCATACTTTGACCTTCCGAAGGAAATTTTGTGTTACTTGAGGCAAGAACCAACCCTGCTTGAATGCATATTATTTATAACTAAACAGCTGCTTTTGTAATACTTAAAAGGCCAAATTTACCAATTTAAAACACTAAAAAATACTTGATTTTTCTCCAAAGAGACAGATAAAGTAGTATGAATGCAGTGGAAGTAAAATAAATTTAGTTTTAAAATATTTTTCCTACTGATTTACTGGATCGACACGATGCACTTCAGCCACAACAGCGGGAAATATCAGCACATATCCAATTTATGTCAGTGAAAACTCAAAAGGTGACTGTAAAAATACCAAAATCTCAACTCGGAATCACCGTCAATCACCTGTATCCATGGAGTTGTTTGGAAGAGTTAAATTTATGTTATAACTGCTGAAATTCCATAAGGTGAATATTTTCCCCGAAAATTTATAAAAGTTACAGAATAACAAAACAAACAACTTGGATGCTATCAGATTTAGATATTTAATGGCTAATATTGATTTGCCAAACCTTCCCACTTCAAATAACCGCTAGGTATTTACATTGATAACTGTAAAGCATATAAAAGTAATCCACAGATCCTGCTACGGACCTTACTCGGCAGCCAAAATAATGGGATACTGCAAGGGCGAGCTCAAATGCTAATCAATTTCTGTGCATCCTTACGTATCCACGCATCAATATATTTAGTATGGACTTCATAACAACTTATTTTCCCTTGAAATGTGTGATGTCCTGGTGACAAAATCACTGGGCTTCTCGGCCTACTCACCAGATGGCCTTGGGATCAAATCAAATAGAGCTTTTGGTATACAACACCTTAATAACACTCACGGAGTATTTTTTTCAGCTGATGAAAAATTGCATACAGTCTAGAAAAAAATATCCGTTTTATTAACCCTTATTCTGCTGAAATATCTTGCTACTGAATCAGCTAGCTTTACGCTCACCCCTTAGATCAAACTTCGGTTTGTAAGAACGAATGAAGGATATTTTTCCCTGGCGTATCTCTGTATCACAATCACCTGTTTTTTTATTGAAAAATAAAATACAGAACACCAAAAAAGTCAGGTTTTTTTCTTTAAGTAGATAAGTACAAAATTATTCTCGGAAAAATAATCAAAGTTTCCCAAAATCAACTCGATATGTAAGTACTTTATTCTGGTCTACATGTTTCACTGCACTGCAGACATCATCAGGACTGAAGAGATAGTCAGCGTTGCGAAGAGGGTTTCTGTTGAGTTAACCGGAGGAGGTCAAGGAGAGGGAAATGAAAGGGGAAAACGTGCCATTATTAAAGGATATATTAATTTTAACAGCCGACACAATACGGCAGTTAAGTGAAATACGTATGCTGTTGTCCTGCGATAATGGAGCTCCATAAAAAATCGACCGCTACTATAACTCCTACCCATAAGTATTGCCAATTCTATTGAATGGTAGCCAAAATTTAATCAATTAACCACGAAATTCCGCGGAAAGTGGAGTGAAAGATGGATCATTACATAATGGAACGGGCGCAGTGCTATATACTTCGTCGTCTTTCCTAAAATTTAATCACAAAGAACAGAAGGTCCGCAAAAGGGATCGTTAAGAGAGGGCAAGAATTATGGGAGTCTAAGGAAAGGGGGAGTGAGGTGGAAACCTATGAGAAAGTGAAAGTTTGATTGATAGAGATAGAGGTCCTTGACATAGAGACCTCCTCCCCGAGTCACCCATCCGTCGTCCTCTTCACAATCCGCTCACCCCCACATTCACGTGTACCTTCACCCACGCCGACAGTCTGGCACCACATCGCCCAAGGGTCGCAACATCACGGAGGCTAGGGTACAAGCTATAGGAGATTGGTGCGATGAACGAAGCATATGACATTTCCAAGGTAGTGAAAAAAATACTCTTCTTAACAGAACCTCACCGACTGACCACAACAAAACAAGGCTTCCCATGCTATATATTCTGGCATGAGTATTTGAAAATCAGTAGTTTTACACAGAATCTAAAGGAGGCTTTTGTCCGGAACAAAATTGGAGAACTATTATTTCTCAAACTAAAGATAATGTCTACTTTATGTCGGGTTTTGCCATAAAATGGAGCCACCATTTTACGAAATTATACAGTGACATCAACCAAAATATTTAAAATAATGGAAAATGTACATAAAGTACCATACAAATAATAAACTAGTACACTCAACGTTATGGCAAAAACTGGTATAACCTACGTTATTTTACCTATATAACCATGTTAAATTAATAATTAGGGTCGACAGAGAACTGACTTTTGATTTGTTAGTTAATGGATGCTGTGAACGAAGTCAAATCAGGTTAGTTACATTGAATTTGAGCAACCGTCCATTCAAATAGCTAGAAAAAGTGAGAAATTAAAAAAAATAAGGACTGAATTATCCAAATTGACCTTGATTGTTGTCTTCTATCACGGAAAATATTTTTGCTGACAGCTCATGTGGTTAATATTAGTTTACAATCGCGCAGTTGCGCTACCTCCTTAATATGCGGCAGAATAGCCTTTGCTTTTGCTACAACGGTGCCGAGGGAACCCAAGTAATAATTAGGTACAGGAGAAAATATGTTTTAAAAAAGTACAACTTTTAGTTGTGCGCTTTAAAAGGGCTCTCGTGGATGTGAGAGGCAAAAGTGAACAATGCATAGGAGTATAATAGCAAATACAAGCTAAAACATAAGATCGGATTAGCGTACTTCCGATAACAGACCCGTAGATCACTAGGGGAACTAGCTAGACCACCAGGATTAGCGTACTTCCGATAACAGACCCGTAGATCACTAGGGGAACTAGCTAGACCACTACGGGAACCGAGAGAATCCATTCAAAGTTTTAAAAATCGAAAATAATGCAACTACTGAGGCTAAATAAGCCTTATAAGCTATAAATTCTACGTTTACACCGAACCTCATGTTCTGAGATGCTGATTTAAGATGAGAAAACCTAAAATATGCTGATGATGACCTCTACAGCCTCAGTGATAAATTTTCAGAAATTGCCACGAAAATTAATTTATTCGAACCAAGAATCGAGTCACATCGAGGTGCATTGTCTCGTCAGGCCAATAAGTAAAACGCCACGCTACTAAAATTTCCTCGATTCTCCAAGTACGCATCTGCGTAATTTATCTAGGTCGTGAATAATATTACACAATTATCACGAGGCAAATGAGGGGATTTTATGCAGAGTAGGGATTCTTTAACCCTTGTTGAGAACACTACAGGGTCAAATGCAATCCATGGCGCTCGAGCCTTTACGCAGCTCAATAATCCATTGCGTAGATATCCTTGATGGCAAGATGTGACAGATACATAAAATATAGCGTGGTTACATCGGAGAAATGATATTTCATACGACAGAGTAAGCTTAAACCCTATGAATTTAATTTCTGCATTAACAGTAGAAGGCATAAGCTATGGATTGACAATAAAAACATGTGTTTTAATCTCTATAAGCTCAAGCAAGCTTTTCCGTGTGGCTATTTTTGTGAAATTTTCCCCAGAACATCGGTCGTAATAAAATACCACCCAAGAAAGAGGGCCGATAGATTCTTTCTCTTTTGCATTCTATTTCAGACACTTTGCTTACTCGATAGAGCCTCAGCGGTAATTGAAAAAAATCCTTTAATTTAATTCACGAAGCTCATCCCTTGACCCATTAGGAGTATGAGAAACCCGAGACGTGATTTACGGTTCACGATCTCGAGTTACGCATTTGAGTGCACGAAGCCATTTCGAAAGTAAACACGAATGGTAAAGGAAAAAGGAACGCGTCATTAGTCCAGCTGTTATGACCTTTTGATAAGAAGAAACATATGCTATTAACATCTGCTGCACCTAAACAATTAAGTCAACGTTTTAAGGATTAAGAAACGAAATAATATACTTTTGATTACGATTTGAGTACTGTTATAGGAATAGTCAGATATTTTCTAAATACTCTTTGAAAAAAATAGACGACAGACTAGTTAAGAAAACACGGCTATATACGTTCATGCAGTCAAGGAAATTCGAAGTGGTGGCCTTTGAGGTAACCACGCAATTAATTACTCAACCGGTCAGCCAACAAAATTTATGGTGGAACACTTATGGGCGCTGAGCAAAATCCATCCTCAAAATAGTGACGAAACCTCTCGTTGTAAAGGTGAACAGAGCGGGACAGCTGTTTTTATTGTGAGGAGGTGACGTGATCGAAGTGAAACAGATGTCTGATTCAAATTCAAACATACCCATAACTTATTGCTCGTGTAATAAGAGCAGCCTGATTTTCCCAGGCCTTTCACACCATGTTCCACCATCGGTGGTAAATAAATACATTTTTTTTAAAGAGATAGGTATAGATGGATAGATTTGGGGCCGATCTAAATGGAACGAGATTTTCCTAGGGAAAATGTTTTTCTCACATTCCTAGATGTTGAAATCCAAGACACGTTGCGTGTTGCTGCGGAGTACAAAGAGGCTCTCGAGAGAGAGGCTTGCCCAGAGGAATGAGCGGTGGCAAAGGGTGAACCAAATGGTTACATTATTCCGTCGCAAATGTAATCAATTACACGGGAAAGCTAATGGGAGTGGATCATAGGCTAATCAATCAATAGCAACGAGCCAAATATTTCTCCTAATTGTAGCGATCGGAAATTAAGATGGTTCTTCCCTCCAGATGGTGCTCCCATGGGGTTTCTCTTCCCTCGTTTTCATCTGTCACTTATATTTTACACCACACTCGTGGCCTCTTTTTCCGATTCCCGCCATATCCATTTTCACAACATATTTTTTTTCAAATCCCGGTAGCACACGCGGGGAATCCAAAGCCGAGAGAGACTGTTATTTTCACACGCATCTGCGCACAAATATGTGAGTCACGTGGGATTTTTCCGCAGTAATTTTTACGATTACTTCAACGTGAATAAAAGGGACAAATATGACACGGCAATCGATCAAACTCAAGGATCGCCTATAAATGAGTCCTCAATTTTTCGTTGACTCACAGAAGTATGATTTAATTATTTCCTTTTTAAAACCGTAAACACCAGGTATATAAGTCATCCACATGGCATTGTCGAGTATAATAAACCTCGAGACCAACACGATAATTTCATCAAAGTTAAATAGTTAATAGTGAGATAATTGGATAAAAATACACCAACCGTACCAACTGCACGATGGAGATTTATAACAAGATAAAACGTCACTTTTACGTTAAATTATTAAACATTGATGCTAATCGAATAACTAATACGGACACTAAGGACCAAATGGACATGGTTGCGGTGATTGTAATGGAAGAGCTCATGACACATTTCACACGAGTCTTGCACAAATAACGGCAACTATTAAATATGCTAAAATCGCATAAATTCAATTGATTCAGGCGTGATATGACGGAAGTTCGACTATGCTTACGACGCGTTTCGTCTCAATCTGCTAAGAGACATCACAGTACATGAGAACATCACACTTCTACATTTTAAAAATACATTTGACTCAAATACTTGCTCAAATATATAAATGGGATGCTCTCATGTAATGCGATGTCTTGTACCAGATAATGGCTCCGTGACGAGTTGTACGCATTAAAATAATTGTGGAAAAGTACAACTATCTTTTATTTCAATTTACACAATCGCTAATCAAAATGACTATCAAATTTACGAAAAATCATAGTCATCATTTCACAGTATGAAACTTTTTTATCATTTACAAAAATCTATACCAGCATTGTAAGTATGGCGTAAAATGAAGGGTAAAAATAACAGCAGATGTAAAAAAAATAATATTTCAAATATGACGTAGTCTCCTGCCAAGGCAAAAAAACTATATTCAGCTTGCGGCAATGACGAATCACACGCCTTCCAACATTGACCAAGATTGTCCAATACTTATAAGAAAATAAATACAAATGCACTTTTAAATATATCCAAGGAATAATTTATGCAGTTGTTGCAGAAAAATTTCACCGCTTCCACTTCAGCATTAGGATGTTAATGGAATAGTAAAATAAGCGAAAGTGACGTAGTATTCGGGACCTTGGAAATGGTCCGCGCTCGACCTTGCCCGGCTAAAATCGCGAGTGAAACTTTTCACTCTTCCTTCTATAGAGCGGCTTTTCTAAAAGTGACCCATCCCTGATCCAAGATTAATCGGCATAAACTCAGCCCCTGGGACTTGCTAAATCGCAGCATTGACCTGAATGTTTCGCGGCCTTGAACGGCGACCCTCAAATTTCGCAGGGTCAAAATGATTCACATATGATACATATTATTTCAAGAAAGCTAAAATGAAAACGTAGATAAGTGAGAAAAATAAAAATCACAGGAGAATCCAACACCATAAACAACTCAGAACAAAGGAGAACACCTATCTGAGTAAACTTCATGCTATATCATTTATGAATAACATTTTGTTGAATATAGTGACCTAATTTCAAATACGTTAGCCAATGGCAGATTAAGATAAGGTTCATGCTACATTCAACATTAAAGAAAAAGAAAAACCTTGAACGATACTCTCTATCGGAGCTGTTACGTTACATTACGAATTAATCTCCGATAAAAAAATGTCATTAATTTTCGTAGTTGTTTCACACTTACTTCCACCATTTTCCACACCCAGCAGAGATTTAATATGAGTCCAATTTTACTGTAATATGTCAATTGCTGTCTACTCATCGTTATACTGTGCTTGCTAAAGAGGAATCGCAAAGACAAAGTTTACTTACTATCACTACATTACTCAAACAAAGATGGGAAGCATCATCGGCATACAAACGGAATAAAAAAATCTTTACGGCAATGATTTTAAGCTAAATGCAGTAGCATTGGAATATGGATAGGACCTGACAAAAACAACACTGTTGAACTTAAAAGCACGCCAAATCGTTAAAATCTATGCAAAGCAATTATTACTACCTGTGGCAGTTTTGAAATAAACTCACAGCTATATCAGAGCAATGACATGCAAAATAAATTTCAATATCAATCAAATACAAGCAAAATTAATTTTTAATTAGCCTCCAGAAATTTCAAAAATTAAAATATAATAGCTTGAATCGCTTGAAAAACTTCAGCGAGTAATTTAAAGGAAGCAATGCGGTTTGAAAGTTTGAACCCAAGGGATCACCGCTTTTACCAATAACACTTTCCGCAACTTCAGGCGAAGAGAATCACGGTCCCTTCTCTCTTCACATAAATAGAACGAAATATAGCCAATGATTTATTTCTATCGTACTTTCAGCTTCAATCAAATTAGAAAAAATTGAAATTTATACGTAAGGTGCCTCGTAAGTTGGAATGTGAAGACCTCGAAAGAAAATAGGCAATGGATAGATGATGCCACTCTCGTCTTCCCAATCCGAATCTTAGCAATGGGGCTCTGGCTTCTCAATCCATGTGTAGATGTGAGAGGTGCTTGAAATATATGCATCGGCTAAAGCCGCGAATTACATTCGGTAAAAAAATCTATCAGAGAGGTGCTGGAAATTTCTAGATAGCTCGCATGCTAAAAAAAAGCTGCTGCTCCTAATTCCACGGCATGTCAAGGCATTCCGAGAGGACTAAGGAGAGAGAAAGAGAGAGAAGGGGAAGAAGAGAGGGAGGAGAGAGTGTTGACACGGATGTCATGAAAGTCCTTTGCGTTGCGACACGCGTGTTGGGCGCACACACGAAGCGGCGCCGTGGAGCGAGGGCGCGGCAACGACGGCGGGGGTGCGGGCGAAGGTGCTGGTGGGGGAACGTGGTTCGAGTGTTTTCGAAGGAGCGGAGGCCGATTGAAGGAGGAGAGGTGCAAGGCTATCTCCTTGAAGAACTCATCCACGCAAGTCACATGTTTATTGATGGAGGATGGGGATTGTGGGGGAGGTCGCCTTCTGGCAGGAAAAAATGTATCACTGCGTGAAGCCTTCTCGGGATTTCCACCGGTTTAATTTGAAGTGAACCAGCAAACTTTCAACAAACAACCCACCCATCATCATCAGGATTCATTCACCCTGACGATGATGGGAGAAACGTCCGTTGAAACGTCGGTGATAAAAGAGTAGGGTGGAGAAAATTTGTGAAACGAAATTTTAACCCTGACTGACCCTAACTAATAGCTGATGCAGAGTGGAATTAAAATTGCTCACGATGTTTCAGTCGAAAACGAATCATTTTTAAACTAAAAAAGAACTTTGGAGTTTGCACTGTTGCCGTGGACAAAGGCAAATGCAGGCAAAGCATTCGAAGCTATGAGATGTCCATCAGCCATTCAAGGTTAAAATTTCGTGACATAATTTTTCTCTACTCTGTAAAGGGAAATCCCGAGAAGCCTTAAAGCAAGTAATTCGACCGGAAAAATTACCTCATAATGTGATTTTTCAGCTGCTACTAATAAGAATATATCGCCGCACAATAGGAAATTATCAAGAACAGTAATTTTCCCATGAATATCCCCAACTAGAATCAAATTTAATGTATGTCCAAATCCAAGTTTTTACCAAGAATGGAAAGAGATTCTTCAAAAGGAGTAAAAAATAATTCTCATTTTTAAACTTATATCCATGTAGAAATTTCCAGCACCTCTCGTAAATACATTTATCCCAAATTTTCACGGAGCATGATTTTGTGATTTCATGTAATTCAAACCAAATATGTAAATATGAATCGATTCTGGGGAAACTGGGTAAAATAGACACATTGTCAGAAAATATCACAATTTACGTACTTTTTAATGCAATTTATTCACTACTTGTTTCGAACCATCATGTTATTATAAATAAAAATAAACGAGAACCCTAAGCTACGACGCCAGTATGGTGTACCATATTAATGAATTGTGCGAAAAGTAGGGTTAAGGATCTCAACTCACGTTTCTATCACTGCTCTTCTGACATTGGAAGTTACTGAGAGGTAATTGGAGAGGTTTACGCCGGCGAAATGCTAGGTTTAGCTAGAGCATCTCTCAATTCCCCTCCTGTAGACGGTAGTCAAGTAGAATATAAAATGAGTATCTTTTTTGTCTTATGGATATCTTTATTAATTTTCATTCATTTCTCTTCCAAGATTTCCCTCTGCGCGGCAAAAATTAACTCACACAAAAGCAATCGCCTATTTTTTCATGGTAGAGTAAATTATTCTCAAATGAGATCTCGTTTTAAGCATCACTCATGATTTGCATGGATCTTAAAAATCCAGCTACCCAATGAAAAGAGTAATCTACCGCCAACTCATTTCGATAATAAGGAAAAAATGTTTCTCCACCCTCTCTCTGTGACTTCGTTCTTCATCCCTCCATAGATCGACCGCCCTCATATTAAACTGTCTTTTCCACAGTACAGCCAGAGACTAATGACGCGCTGAAACAATGCTTCTTTTCAACTTTTTCCATGATTGGTAGTTCAGTTTCTAAATATTTGTAAATTAGAAGTAACTGGAAATTAAAAAAAAATATATACTTTAATTTTTCTTCACGACCGGTTCCAATGCGCTAAGAATTATCTTCAGGTTTGCAAAATGCACTGAGACCAGTCGTGAAGTAAAATGGTATTATTTGTGGAAAATTACCGCAAACTTATAATATTCCGATATTTTACAATTCCCCCATATTATGCCTGAAACAGCTCTCAATATCAGATGCTAAAATACTTAACGAGATCTAACACTTCTGAGGAAGGGAAATCCTCTAAAAATCAATATCTACATATTCCCCTGCAAGCCTCTTCAACACGGGAGTGGTAATATGAGCAATGACTCCAGGTATTACCTTACAAATAACGGCAGCATTATTCAACATTTCGCTGGATTTCAGGTTTTCTGCATCTCGGATAATTTTACTTCCAGCCATGAATTTTAGCTCGCTTTCAACAGGGAATTTGGGAAATCGAATATGACACATTTCCCGATAAAATTCTCTTATAATTTCTCAGCTGGTGGGCCTTAGGGATTTTTTTTGCGACGAACTGCATTACGAATAATTTTTACCAAAGCGCTCTCTCCCATTGGCGGGCTTTATATGCACTTGGCGTCAAGGGGTCCTCGACATCATCAATAACCTTTTGGCGGCCGATGTCGCCAGTGCGCAGGTGTTCTTCGCGGCACCACGTAACAATGGAGAGTCTCCATGCGCCAGTGAGAGGGGGTGGGTGGATAAGGGGGAGGAGGAGGGGCAAGGACGCGACCGTCCTCCGCGAAGAAGAGGATATATTTAAAAAAAAAGCAAGAAAAACTCCACACAAGGAGCGAGTGTTAGATTTCGATACGCGGACTTTCAAAAACGATTTCCTCACTCCGCGCAACAGATGCCATGAAGGAGAAGGGGGCATGTGTTTACAGTCGCGGGTGGGTGGGAAGGCTGGCGCCCTCAAACGGGCACGCGGTGAATCACCCGGGCGGAGGTGACGATTGGGTGAGGTGAGAGGTCGGCGCCTCACATAGGGGAGGTTAGGGGGGGGGGGAGAAAGAGAGGGGTTCGTTTATTGCGATTCGGGAGTGAGGGAGCAAGATTAAAGCGACTGCCGTTAACAAGCACGGATTGTTATGATTATATTAATGATAAGAGAACATTTGTAACTATTATTATGGAGAGATTGGTAATAGAAGACAATAAACTTGCATTATAACTCTCAGAGGGTAGAATAAAAATGTATACATTGAGACGTAAAATATTTTAAAGAACACAAGTAGCTGCAAGGGTAAGAAAAATTACAGAAATATTAAGGTATTTATCTACACAGTAGCGCACTTAAGAGCATAAAAATGTGACATATTTTGGGGAAAAACCTAATGTTGACCATCGAAATTCTCAACCGTAAAAACAACACTGCAAAAAATCGCCAAAAGATGGTTAGTGTTTGTTGAATGAATAGGATATTCTGGGCTACCTACACATTTTTCCCGTTTAAAAATGATATTTTGAAATGAAATTAGATTTAAAGCGTCGTTAAATTTATCACATAATATATGTTGACTAGTCCCATTCTCTGTCGATTAATCGCATAATCAGCAGATAAAACAGGAAAAATGTGAAATTATACAAATTATAACACTTCCCTAGTTAGAAAATAGTAATTAACACCGCCACCACCTGAATTACATCATGCGCCTATGTATTCTTCCAACTAAACAAAGTTAGTTTTTAAAAGGTGTGAAAGTCCACGTTCGGTAGGAGGTATGTTATTGGGGGGGAGGAAGAATTCTGAAGAATTAGCCACCCATATGTTTCACCCTCTTTAGATTAAAAAAACCTGTCATCTATTTAGATTAGTGAGCCGAACTCATTAATATCCATGTCATCATCTATTGCCTAAGATATCCCGAAAATCAGCCAATTTCTCACTATGCTCCCAAACTCCTCCGTGAGCAATGAAAGGATTATAAAGGGTTATATAATATAATAATATTAACGGGTTATAATAATAAAAATTATTATTATCATTATTATAAAGGGTTGCGTGAACGTTATTCGCTACAATTACATCGAGCAAAATATTTTATAACAGTACTGCAATATATACACACATGCGAATCGGTTTTTGTCTTTTATACTGCCTACGGACTCTAAGGCCCAATAGCAATGACATTTGACTCCAAATGTGTTTAGGGGACATCTTTACGACACCTTGCGCTCAATCTGCCGCCCAGCGCCGACTGGGCAAATTTAGGGGAAAGCGTGAAAAAGCAAAAATGGTTTGGAAGGAGATTTAATGATCGGCATAGAATTTAGGGCAGTACCTCAGGTATTTATCCCAATGTAGTCTTTAGCTTTTGATGAACATTTTGCAAATGTTTATTTATAAAAATACCATGTAAAATGACAAAAAACGGCAAAAAATTACGGTATGCCATTGCCTCCTATAAACATGTCATACAAAAATAAGCATCGACTCTTTAGGTTTTCAAACATTGACATCTAACAGCTCCTGCCACTCATCCTCAATTCTGTACTCGGCTACCACATTCTGCGATAAAATTCCATCGTCAACATCCCCGCTGTGTCAAGAGGGGATGGCGCCCTCGATATAGATCTTAGCTAGCAATAACAGTCAAGCGGTTCAAAGCATCCACGAGAGAAGATTTTAAGAGACTAAAGGCCGTTTTGTTAGTCGCTACTTCTCTTAACCCTCCTCCTGGAGAGATTTCATATTGAGAGACGCTCCTCTCCTCCTATAAGAGGCGAGAGTGGCCTTCCATTAGAAGCATACCCTGGGCTATGCTCCTAATACGAGAAGGCCTCCAACAATACCAAACAACATGGCGGAATTAATAGATCGCGACGAACACCTCAATGACTTTACTGAATATATTTTTATTCTAAAGTGTGTCCACTCCAAATGAACCCCTTCCCCCGCCTTCGAAAAATGATTTGGCGGTCTTGCACCCCTTCATATCTGCAGCCTTTTCAGAATGCTCGGAATCTCTACTACATCGCGAACGGATTCCAAGAGTAACGACAATCCTAGCCTTCTTTTTTCCCTTACACGATTTTCGTCCCAAAGTCAAATTTGGACGTCTACTCCCCCAACCGAAACAATGACGCCCTTGGGGGCCAAAGGACAAAATCCAGTAGTGGAAAAACTCTCTCATGGAATCTCGAGGAAGATGTTCGTGATAATAAGACGATGAGGTGATCTGTTGTGGGTGATAATTCAACGTCCTTCGGTTTTGCGAAGACATAGAGGAGTCAATATTGGTGTGCTCGTGAAACCGAGAGGACACAACCTTGCGAAGAAGTCGCGAGTATATTTACATGAAGATAAAAGGACGTACCAAGCTTAAAAGTAAGGCTTAATGTAATACCCTAAAAGGAATTAGTCGTGAGATTTCAGTTGGCGAATATCTTCACATGGAGAGGTTCTTTACGTGGGTGAGGAAACACTTGCGTGACGACATCCGCAGGTTTCCTGATAACGTAATTATTTAGTCATGCTGCGTATAGATAATTTTAAACTTGTGAGTCGGAGCACGTAATCAATAACACGTCCGTTAGGAAACTGTTTTGCGCGGAAACTGAAAATAAAATATCATGTCGCAACGCAAAGCGAAAATCTCTTGGTACAGAAACACAACGAAAGCTTACCCGCGCAGATGAATTTTTTCGCGCCAAGAATTCCTAAAATTTGTGCGAGCACCGTTGGATATTGCCGCACATATCACTTTGTTGCCATTTTATTCGTTAATTCACGCTCAAAATCATAGTGAGAAACGCGAAAACTCTTTATAGGTAGTGTAATGGTCTTGCACATTGCCTTAAATCTCTTCCTTTGCTTGCACAGAACAATTCGTTGTCACGGTAGATTTTCTCTTGAAGTAAGTCATTGATATTTCTTTGACGTATTTCACTATCAAATATGTATAAATTCACTTCGAGCATGGTGAAACCACCTTACTGAAACTTCATGAGCTTATAATCTCTTTGAATGAGCACTAACCCAGGGAAACAGTAACCTAAACGGATGTCAGAGGCCACTCACTCCATGCCATAAAATAATGCGATGGAGGGATTCGTCGGGCATTGAATTCTCTTTTGAACAAGACAAGACAGCAAGCAACAGACAGTGCTCAGTAACGATTCCAAGAAGGGGGACGAAAATGAAGTTTAGAACAATATCCCGATGATGATACTGTAAAAATTCTCTTACTAATCGAGCATGTTATTGCTATTGAAAATAATGGTGAATCTCTTTAATAATTGTGTAATTGGGACGCCACCCCCTTTACCTACATACAGGTTAGCTAATTAGATACTGGAAAAAGAAAGTAGTGTATTGCTCACTCAGTGAAATGTGCACAACTTAAGGTACCTGTAGATAGATAAATAGTGTACCGAGAGCTCTGGAAGGCCATCAACTAAAATCAACTTTAATTTGAAATTCGTCAATTACATAATGATTAATTCCTAATTACAACTATGTTTCAGAAATATTTATCATTCTCTATGAGTAAAAAAAATCGGCGCACAAATATTTCATGCTAAGTCATATTTTAATGATATGATGGGCAGAAGTAAATAGGGCAATCGTAAGTGTACGCATATCACGCAGATACCAATCTGGCAGACGAGGTAATGTCTACGAGGATGTACGCATTCCAATTATCGCGAATGTTTGAATATAATAACAAAAAAAACAGTGTAAGCATCTCCAGTTAGTTGAACGCGTGGATGCAATAATAAACGGGTAGAAATCATCGCGTGAGGTTACCCGTTAAGAATCTCTAATTGCGAAGATGTGTACAAAGGGAATATTTAGACAGCAACTAACGGAATAATGGAATAGCTCTAATAATGTGATTTAGCGAGATTCTGGTTCCGGAGAGGCGCAAATAAAAACTGAGTTAGAACTACGGAGTGGATCGCCAGATATTAAGAAATGGTGCAGAGCACATTCTTAATAAATTGGACTGATTGCGTACAACATAATACCTTCCAATTCCTACCTAGCACCTTAATACTTTACTAGTCTCATATTATACTGTAACTACCGCATAACCTCATCCTAGCAGCGATCTTCCATTTCATATACGGTAACGATAGGCATGAAAGTCTAGCGCATGATATTGTCAGCATGCTTTAAATACTGACCTCTAAACGATTAGAAATGCATGGTAAAAAATATTACCCAGTACTTTTAACTATTGCTTCCCATTATCCCAATAAAATTCATCAAATAGGATAACCTGGACAGAATAGCGATTGAGACCAAGTATTGCATGTTTTTTTACATCATCATTAGATGCATGTATTACTAGGGAGGAAAAAAATAATTAATTCATAGACTTTGAAAAATAAATCTACCTGATTTAGATTACTTATAGGGTAAATAGGAACTCAAAAAGGTTCTTCAGCATTAGTTCTCTGGGATGGGCTTACTTTCACATAATCACTTACGTAACCGATAAAAATAATTTGATTAATATACACTCACAAGCAGATAAAATAGAGTGCATAGAGTGAAAAATAAGCTTAACATCTATTCAACAATATCTACTATTATTATTTGAACCTGTGGTGTTTTAGGCTAGCATAAACCCTAAGTCACACGGCTGCACGCGCATGACATATTCGGCTTGGAATTTTGATTGCCAGCATGGGAACACATGCCCCAAGGATCCCTAAAACCTACTTCATGCAGGAAGGAATTCTCAACGATCAATGACAGCCGCTAAAAAACATCACGCATCCCTGAGGCGGGCCAGGAGCTCACGCTCTCCGACAAACGGGACTCATTTCGAACAAGACCAGCCACAACGCAGTCAAAAATGACGTCGATTCAGGACCGACTGCGTGAAAAAAGATAAATAGAAATGCGTAATATGGCTTACAGAGTCAGCAACGGGCTATCGGCTATCTCACATATTGAGATGAGTCAATTTTCCAATTCAAAACTTAAAGTTCCGGAAGGTTCTCAAAGAAAAAAAGAAACACCCGAGAATGACGGAATTAATTCCAATTAGATCTCCATAGTTTCCTAGGGTCAATATTAGCTCAAGGTGTCTATTTTTCGGTTCCTGAAACGAACATATAATGAAAAAAATCTTTTATACTCTTTTTGTCTCTTCTTGTGGCTACATTTCTTCACATGATATGGTTTTTGCCACGCGTATAATTTAATAATATATACTTATATGATGTATAAAAAATTACTCTTTTGTACGATGAAGATTGAATTAAATTTAAGGATGGAAGACTGGTGTTTTAACCACTGAAGCAGCCTATGAATCCTTAATTTTTGCTAAAATTGTGCATTTCAGACATCTGGAGTTTTAAAGAATTGATTAAATAATTATTAAAGCTTTAATTAACTGAGAAAGCGCTTAAGATAGTAAGTTAGAATAGTAGTTAGTAATAAGTTAAGATAACGGTTAAGGGTAAGGTAGCCATTAGATGAGACCAACACTGAAACTACCTCATCAGCAATACCGAAATGCTAATGAAATATGGATTTTTTTACAGAATCTAAAACTTACAATAACGATAGAATGTCATCGGTATTCTCGTCACATAAGTCATAGGGATCACACGGTTCTGCAGATTTTCTTTTTCTATCTTGGCCGCAAGCGCAGAAGTCAATATTCGCTCTTCCTTATCCGTACTCTTAATATTGAGGCTCATTCAAAACAGCTTAATTTGAATCAACTCAGAGTAATAATACTGTTGAAAACTATAGAAGAGCATCTACGAGTTAACAAAAACTCTTTAGTGGTATAACTTGATTAAATCACAGCCATTGAGTGAAGCTCAACTTTTCCTCAAGTGTAGCCACTAGCTTCGAAGATAATGAGGCCTATTAATCGCCATATAAGCAATCCAAGTCCACAGGAATTAATTTAATTATTAATGTGTGGTCAGAGCTGTGATTGATAGAATTTTTAAAATATCCGTCTGGCTCCAAAGTCAAGTTATGTTTAAGTATTGCACAAAACAAGTGACTTTATACGCATTCACGCGCACGGGTGCAATATCATACATAGCAAGGGCGATATTCGCCGAGAAAAAAATCATTTTGCTTAGCCGGTATTAGAACACGAATGTCCCGATTGCACGTCAGGTATGCAACCGGGAGATCCGGGATCGAATCCCGGCTGATCCAAGTGATTTTTCCATGGCGAATTTCTTCCGTAGTGTACATAAGTTACGCGGAGTTAAGGTGTCGTGAATGGGGCATTAGTTCCACAAGTCAAGAGAGGGAGAGAGTGGTTTATAGATAAAGTGAACGCTTTGTCTCGAGCGAACGACTACAATCAGCAGGAGGCGTAATTAAGCGCGTTTGCTTCGATAGGTAGATATATAAGGCACTTGGAATAATCCACCGCAGCAATTTTGCAATTCAGGCATAAGCAAATCAACACACACACACACAAGGCGTACCGCGTCTTTTCAGAAGAGCCGCTCGTAGTAGCCTTTGACCCTAAAGGGTTGCCGACCCCTTGTTCCGAATGACTAAGCACGGTCATCATTTCCTTTCGCTATCTCCCCAATGGAACGACGGGATAAAGAGGGCGAAAAAAAATATGAGCGACGGGCGTTCAATATGCACGCGACAGACGGCGGAGATTTTTTTTTATGCCCGGAAATTTCTCTCGTGCTCGAGTACATGCGCGAGATCCTGCAAGTGCGCGGCGTAAATCACAAAAACGTTTCTCTTCTTTTTTTCTGAGCACAGAAAAACGCTGGTTTAAATTACGAGATGATTTCATCCAAGTGTTACCCAACACGCTAAAGAAACTTGAGCGCGTTAAGCACCAATGTTCCGATTTAACTCTTCATTGAGAACGCGAAGAAAAAAATATCATAAAAATCCAAGGCGATTCTTCTCTTCCTCAGATCCCTTTCGATTCTTGCTACCCTTCCGTGTGTTGGGAGAATAAATGCGAAAAAATGGATGGCTACGCATTAACCAAAGCTTGAGCGTCTAAAGTTGCAATCAGGGAACATGTTTTGGAAAGCTAGGGAAATTTTTGGGAAAAAAAAATTAATTATACGTGGAAAAAACAATCATTTCAGCAGAATCGGCGCAAGACAAAAGCTCTAGCTGCTAACAAAGCTTGATATTAATTTGTGAGAATTATGTTGGACAGAGGCTTGGAGAAGTAGCTAAGAGCCGCAGATTGCGATGGGCAGGCACATAATACGAAGGGAGCAAGAGGTCCTAGTATAAAAAGTCTGGGCAGAAAACCCTGATGGAAGACGACCGAGAAAAAGATGGAAGGATGAGGTGCTGATTTATATGGGGAAAATGGGAGTCAGCGAGGTGAATGCAGAAGTTAGAAAGAATTGGAGGCAGACAGTTGGCGAGGCTAAATACCACTTAAGAGTATAAATGGCCATGGGAGTGAATGAGAGGCTTAGAGAAAAAAGTTGGTGGATTTTTATTACTTAGGAGGCAAAGATATTTCCAGAATAAAAATGATCAGATACATACAATGCAGAATAATAAAACTAATAAAAACTTTAAAAAATAATAATGATAAGCAAAATTTTTCTTCCGAGTATTAAAGAAAAAATGTGAATTACGTGTTGCTGAGGAAGAGACTGGTTATCATCTATAAATTTATGAGCCATATTGATACACAAACATGAAGTGCTTTTCTGTGCGGCTAAAATACCTGAACTGAGGAGCATAAAGAAAGGAAAGACTCAAGGAGGATTACAAGATGTGGTGACATAATAAGGCGGAACTGAGCAAGTGATAATAAAGAGATAAAAAAGAAAAATGAATAGGGAAGAAAGGAAAACATTCGTGATGCTTTGAAAATGAGAATGGACAGATGCTTATGCCAGCTACTAAGATATGAAGCAATGGCAACAAGATTCGTTAAATGGATATTCGAAGGCAAACGGTAGATGTATAGAAAGAGGTAGATCAGAGTGATGGAAGTGCGTACATTGCGTACACCGGAGAACGTTTGACGGTTTTTGGATATGAAGAGGACTGCAGAGGGTAGGGGATGGCTGATGGGTGTCGGAAAACAATCTTAATAGATTGAAGACAGAAACAGAGATGACACATATTCGTATTCACGATTTCTTCACGTGAAAACTTTCATTCCTTACACAGGACATATTATTTGACGTTGAAATGGCCTCAACCAAGTCAGGACTTACATTTAGACTATTTTTTTCTCAAGGCAGAAGGGTGTGCCCTCGCGGTTAGCAATGTAGGAGGAGGTTAAATTTATATCATCTTTACACGTGATGAGGAGGCAAAGTATCCGAAGGCCACGTTAAAAACCTCAACATCCCTAAGCAGGCTAACAATCACGACGTACTTCCGACGGTTTTCCGACCAAGTCTTAGCTCTTATAACGACCACCTCGTCCCAATTGACCACCTACAGATCACGAAAAAAATCCAATAATTCTTGCTCTCCCACAATACTTAAGTTAGAGTTAATATATAGCTGATCCATCAACCATACGCTCAGAGACTCGTTATTAGTGTGCGGGAACGATGATGAGTTCCTCAAGGCAACGCGCAAAGATAAAAATCTGAGATAAATAGTTTTCGCTCGAAAAAGAAGCGATCGTGAGAAGATCGATTATTTCCTTAAAGGGAAGGAATTGAGGGTCACATATGAGTCGATGGGAATATCCTTCGGATATACGTAATTCACAAGGCGCAAATCGCAGCCACCGCGAATCAAAACGAATAACAAAAAAATAATCGACATAAAAAATAAATAAACGAGTGAACCAAGCGGCGCGAATCGGCTCTCGACCTTCACTCGATCACAGAGACATCAAGCCGGCCCCAAATTAATATCCACACCGTTGCTGCTGCTCCACTCCTCTTTTCCATGCTAGCGCCGCTGGCGAGCCTCTAACCCATCGGAGCCTCTAATGAAAACGAGAATGCGCCCCTGTATATGGAGAATTTAATTAGGTCCCTTTCACCTACTTTTGACCTCTCATCTCACTTTCACCCGCCCCCCTTTACCACGCTCCATTGCAGAAAAGATTCACTCGTTGCAGTTTAATTAATCGTGGAGATGCATCACAATCGGAACACTCTCATCTATACATATTATACTTCCATTATGCCAACTCGAGGGTATTTGGCAAGGGGTGATTTTTTGTTTACACTTAAGTTACATCATTTCACATACTTTCTTGATCATGAGTGTAAAAATTCCCATTAAACATGCGCCTTCATTAAGCTACTAAAGTAATTAAATCAATGTTGCTCCACACCTAAAGCAACTTACATCAATGATTCAAAGTAGTTTTTTAAATTAATCATCACGATTAAAAATAAAATATCGTGCAATCAATTTTAACTTTTATGCGTCATTAATGTCTTCATTGGGTGCATGCAGAATGATCGAGTTAGTATTCAGAACTCAATAAAAACGCTTTTTAAAAATGTTAACCTTTTGTGAACCTTTGCAGAATCATTCATACGGCAACATGAAGGTACTTGATGAAATAACTTCTACTATTTCTATGAAAATTATTTGTATTTGAGCGGTAGTGTATGATATTAATTTGAAAATTATTAGTGGTCCTTGATTTAACTTCATTTTAAGGGAAATGATTTTTTTCTTCTGGCCCTCTATTTCCCTTCTATAATCTACTTTATAAAGTAGTGCTATCTTAGGATCCCCAGTCTCGTATATATATTTAGTGTAATAATACTACTTCATTCTGATGTACGGTCTGCCTAAGGCCGTTTCATTGAGTTCCACAGTTGTCATTATCACTGGAAATGGGGACCATTTATAACGTTAAATGGAGTTTTCAATGATGACTTTCGTACTGTAATAGCTATTTTTGACATGTTTTTCACGTAACGAAGAATGTACGAGACTTTCGTAGACATCATCTTTCGCGCTTTCTGAAATAACCTAAAGTCGAAATGAATATGAAACACTTAGTAATTCACGCAAATTTTATCGATTGTGAAGTCTCAAACTATTAACAGTAATCTAACAAAATTTTATCAGGAAAGAACTTTTAAAAATTAAATTTTTGAAAAGGCAAGCTCTTAATCGGCGTATTGAATCACATTTCAAAGAAGCGATACGTCCTTCAGCTGAATCGTTTAAACAAAAGTCCATTCTTTTTTTTATTAAGAGTATAGCAGGATAAGGCCGTCAGTGTACACATTACTATTACACAGTACTATTAACTTTAACGATATTTAATGCTTCACTCCCATCAATGATTTCTTTTTCAAGCCAAATTGGCTACCCTACCTATCTGCCATCAATGGCGCCAGCAATTGTCAGGAAATAACTTAAAAATAAAGAAAAAATTTCAAAGGAAAAGCTCTCAATCAGTGAAATGAATTATTATTCAAACGAGCAACACGTACTTCAGCTGAATCGTTTAAACAAAAGTCCAATCTCTTACTTAGTAGGACTTTAGCAGGTTAAGGTCGTCAGTGTACACACTAATAACTATAGAGACAATAATTTCTTCACTCCTATCAATTATTTCTTTTCCAAAGAAAATTGTCTACCCTGCTCATCCGTCTGCAATGGCGCCAACAACCTCAACTCCCTCGGTGAGTTCATATTTCATTCCAACGCGGATGAAAAAAAAGGAGAGCCTCTTCACTTCTGCGCTCACACGCATACATACGTATTGGCGCCATCCATCCTCTTATTTAATCCATGTTTCCCCGATTACGTCGCCTTTCCCCCACTTTACACCACCGCTGCCTCCGACCTCTCCCTTCCCCTCCACCCTCTTTCCTTCCCCCTCCCCCCCGGGCGTGACCGCAAACCCGCCACCGCCGCACAACAGCTGCTCGCCCCCGCATCTGCAATCGCCCTCTCCCGCGTTCGAACCTCGGCGGTCACCCCGTCCGGATTTCCACCCCTTGCTCATTTCCGCCCCCGCGGTCCCGATAGCGCGGTCGGCGACCGCGTGGGTGCGGGCCGCGACTCTCAATTGTCGTCTTAGCGAACCATACTGTCGTCTTTGTCTCTTCCCCCACCTCCTCCTTCTCCCTCCGCCCTCCCCACGGCACTGCCTTCGCCAGTCGCGCCGAACCATCCGGGTGAAAAGGTTGGAGACGTAGTGGGGGGGGGGGGGAGGGAAGGAATGGCAAAAGCTGCTGCTTGCTTGCCGTCGCGGCTGGAAGTGGAAGGTCGTGGGATCCGAATCTGGGTTTGTGGGACGAAGTCGAGTCGCCTCCTCCCTCCTCCTGCTTTTATCTTTCTCCTCTGACCGAAGGAGAGTGAGACTGCTACTATTACTAACTCCTTCCCATATCACACCACCCCCTTTCACTCTCTCTCTCTCTCTCTTAATCTACTTCATGCCTCGTTAGTAAATACAAGGAATCCTCTGTTCGCGGATACCTCTCGCAAAAGGATAATGCTCACTTAAATCCAGAAAATTCGGACAAAAAAACTTTCTCCTGTCTTCAAAACATATTGAAGAACGGAGATACAAATAAAAATCCCATCGGTGGCCCAAAATATGTATTTTTTAAATATCTGCACCTTCAGAGGTTAAAAAAACAGCAACACCGACTGGATTAACCTTGCTTTTTATTATTGTTAAAGAATTCTAACAATTAAGGTAGGTTTCCATGGAGTACTTGAGAAGTAATATGGCCGCCTCCCCTACCTTCGTGTAATTCCATCTCTAATTCACAGTAAGGCCTACACCCTTAAATGAACACTTGTGAATTCCCCAATCGCAAAGAGGTATAAGTCATATCCAATATATATCAGGACAAATGTTTGCATGCAACACTTGGCTTGACGGGGAAATAAGAATTGTCTGGTCTTAGTTTATTAGGCTAAAAGAAATTTTCACGCGTTGTTTTCAATTATTTCAGTGTGTGCATAGAACCATGGCTTTAATTGCCATCTGCATCATCGATTTTTTACATTATTATGTTCATACGCCACGGAAGGTTTTGGTCAATATTGTAGGACATTAATAAATAAATATTTTTGTATCATAAAGGCATTGAGGGGAAAAAGGTGAAAATTAAATCGTGTACAACTGGTAACATATTCTAAGTGTTATTACATTATAGTTTTAAAATTTTTGCGAATGAAATATTGTAACTCCATTTCCGCAATTAAGTAGCCCTGAATATTTCAAATAAAATGAGTAGAAATATTTCTTTGGCTGACCTTTTTATGATAACTACTTGTAAAACGATGAAAAAAGCCCCAGAAATGAAAACCGAAATGGATCAGAAATAGCAAAGAAAATAAAACTGCCAAATTGGAAAACAAATATTTCTTTTTTTTTTAACCTATTCCATGTTTTTAAATTCTATTCTATTTCTATGGGATGATGGCACCGCCGACGATGGAGAGAGAGAGATGGACTCGCGACGGAAAAAAAGGATTAGTCAAAGTCGCAAGTAAAAAACGGTTGAAAGATTTGGAGCGCTTGTTGAAAGATTTGGAGCTGAAGTCGGTAGCGCTTGGTAGACACCAGCACGCTTGAGGCGCCATTCGCATTTAAGTCATATCCACCCGTTCAAAGTACAATTAGCTTGAATATGCATAACATTGATCGAAATCCTACGTGGCCTGAGCTCAACTTTACATCTATTCATAATAAGGTGACCAAAGCTTCAGAACATTCATAAAAATACAGGACTGGCAAATCAGAGGAAAGTGATTGATCCGTTCCATTCTTCTAAGCCTGACTTTTCGATGATAAGGAGAACCTATCAGGATTGCGAGAACGAGTAGGTAAGCAGGCGAAAATGAAAAGGATAAGGCTGCGTCTTTGATCATACATGTTAACAACACCCCTTTTCTGCATGACCAACCATTGAAACAATATGCCCTAACATCAGTCCGGAACACTTATGTCTCACTGTTTATAATTCCTATCCATGACTTGGTTTTGATCCAACTATTTCGGGTTGCGCGCGCGCGGTGTGACTCATGAGTCATCAGCGCTACCGGTCCAGGGTAAGTTCCTCATGAAAAGTTTTGATGCTAGTACCAACATCTTGGTCTATAGCGACGCATTAACTGTCAACATGATTGAAGGGTCTCGTAAGAAAATAAAGAAAAAGGTTTTGGGCTGCGTCACAAAAAAATAAAATCGATGAGCAATGAAATAAGAAGGATTGGAAGGAGATACAAGCGCGAGCGTGAGGCGCCAGTCGTATCCCCTCCTGGGGAGCGAGTCTCTTTACAGGAGGCTTCCTTCAAGTCCGAGAGAGAGGCTCACCATCAGTTGTAAGGGAGGAAAGGGTCAGGCTTACGCACTCACATCCACGAGAAATGCCCCCTTGACAGGTGCGTTGCGCAATATTCCTCCTATATCCCTCCACTACTCTATCAACGGCGACTTAAAAAAACCTCCCACCACTCTCTCCCTCCACCCCACCCTCTCCTTTCGGTGTTTTCCCTACATCCCCCATCCCCTCCTAACCCACTCGCCCAGGTTATGACGGAGTCACGTGGATTGCTGGCACATCGCTGGATTTGGAATGTCGAGTTGCAAAGGCGATAGTCGACTTCCAAATTTGGACAAAGGCGTTCGACAGGTTTTGAATCGGTGCTATGCGTTGCGTGCAAGCGTGTCTCTCTCTCTTCAGGTGCGTGCGTGACCGAGCCGCCGTAGATAAATGCTGCAAAAAAGTAGATTCGTGGGCCACCAATGCGTGCTGTGATGCGACGTAGGTAACCCTGGATTGCATGCTCACATATTTCCCCAAAGTTCGGGAGGAGCCACGATGTAAGATAAGAATAATCCGCACGCATTAAAATTAATTTACTCAGGCTCACCATTATGGATCAGTTTCACACGAAAAAAAGAAAACACCTGTTCTACTACCATAGGGAACCCCTGCCAATTGAATTATTAAAAATGTTCTCCGAATGAATTTCGAAAGCACGTAAACTGACATAACAATCAATAACGCTTAAATATGGATTAGTGCGTCAACAGGGGGAATTTTTGCTATATTATTTGAAAACATTGACGAAAAAATCAGAAGTAAGTAAAATGACCACTTAACCAATTCATTAAATAACTTTCAAATTCACAGAAGTTTTCGGAAAAAACTCTAAGACAAATTCCCCAAAGATTAAGTCATCAAAGACCTTTTTGTAATCTGCACTCGAAAATGGAATAATTTTAATAAATGTTTAAAAAATTCAGGCAGTGAAATAAGTAAAAGCCATCTTGCAAATGCTTTGCAGTTTTCAATTAATATGGTTTATCTATTACAAATACTTTATGAAGCCTCATAGTACACAGATAATGGGAAATGAAGTATCGACCATTAGTATTTAAAAATTCAAATTCTAGCCGGATTTAAAAAAACGCGAAACTTTCTCTGTCTCTATGGAATAAGTTAATTAGTTTTAGGAAGAAAAGATTCCGAATAAAGACCAAATGTACTGAAATGTATAATAACATTTGATTTAGATGTATGCCAAAATATCGATTGAAGTCGCGAATGAAAACCTATTTATGCTTCGTTATTTAGAAATATTAAAATGCCACAAGAAGTTTCATGACAAGAGAAAATACTACTGCTCAAGGGCGTCTTATTCATTCGGAAGATCCCCTGAGGATGAACAGCTACTCGCTGCTCGAAACGTCAGGAGAAATGGAAGACAGCAACCGGTGGGAAACCCGAGAAACTTTTCTGCAGCTAATACGACGGGAAAACCTAAGATCGAAGATAAGGGTGAACAACTGATCGTAATTTGGAAATGCAAATTAATCGTAGCGACAACATAAATTTCTGATTCCAATGCAAAATTGATTTTCTTTTCTTGGTACATAAACCAATCAATGCAAACAATATATCTTATTGATCTAGGCACAGCATTAATTCAACGACAGTTCAAGGGGATCAAACGTTATAAAATCTGGAGATCAGAATAAAACATGCGTAACCTCGGGGGTATCGCATTCGGATATATGAATGGGAAAACGTGTTGATGGATAAATGTAACTATGAAATAACCATATGTAGCTACCCACCCTTAGGTATTTTCGCCCTTCATTGACCAAGGCACGTCGTTAGTTACGGCAGTTTATTTAATGGGTCATAAAATTTGTGAATGCTCATTTGTTTTGACACGGACGCATTGGCGAGGGAGCCCAACTTAGTAGGTGAGGTGACGGACGCGATGTTTGAGAGGGAAAGGTCTCTTCAAGAGAGAGGTCAACGGGGGTCGCCACTAATTTGAGGCCGCGTCCTCCTCAAGGAGAGTGCTCTTTTTCGTCGGGATTTTCGGGCGTCTCCGAGACGCGACACGACACACACAAGTTTCCGAAAAGGGGATTCCTCGCGAGAGTAGGTCGCGGGTGACCTCATCGGTGCGGTGACAAAATCGAAAGGGATGCTTTGCAAGAAGGTCAGGAAAAATTCTCAAGGAGTCCGAAATCATAATAGGAAAAGGCCGAGTGAATTTTTTTTTTCTCCAGAAAATAAACAAATATCCTACAGTAGGTCTTACAGGAACATTCGATAAGTGTCCCCCTCCGATTTTGTTCAAATTTGATGGGATGGTAATATGCCATGGCCAACGAACAAGTGCAAATTTTCCCGTTCCCTGGTGATCCAGGAACCGAGTTATTAGCTTCAGAAGTTCCGTGCCCGCAACCCATTTTTCAGAGAACCCACTCGCCCACAGCGAGGCGTCTCTGTTGGCAAACCCTGGGGGGATGTCGGCGGGCGGGCTGGACCTCAAGAAACAACCAAGTTTATTCTGGCGAGGGGGACGAAGAATCAGAGTATTCTCCTAAGCCTATATTATAGTTATTCGAATACTTTATGGTGTATATTTTAAGCAAATATTTACGGAAGATACATTATTATAACAAAACGCGTTCGTATAGGAAGCTCGTTATACTACATATGGAAAAAAACGCATCATGACAGTAAAGTTCAGAATAATGATATTCTAAAATGAGATATATTTTCAGGTATAAAGATAAATCTATCCCTAAATATATAAAATAAAACCACTTTTAAATTATGCACTAATGACAACAAGCCGAAAGTTGCTCCGGAGAGACTTTTCATTAATTCTTAAAGAAAATAAGCTAAACGATAAACAGAAATTCTAGACAGACATTGGAGTATTCTTACCCTTGCAATTCGCACCTGCCCTCAAAGACGGTAGTACTTCATATGATCTTATTGAAAACGTAACAATATCATCAGGGAAAATAAGCATTCTTCGAATTTATTTCAACGGATAGGAAATGATATTAATGAACTATTTTAAAAATTTAGCCTTAAATAATGAGATAAAAAAAGCAGAATTAATATCGAAAGGGTTGCCAGTCGGTATTCTGGAAACGGAAGTCGGAAACTCAGGACGCAAATGGATTTCACTCCTCAACAAAAAATACAAGCGTAGGTAGCTATAGTGATACATTTTCTTCTACGCTAATCATGCATAGTTAGTTATAGCCATACATGGCCATCACATTTCATGTTAGCATTTTACATGCGACAGAAATAAATAAGCAACCAGTATAGATCTTCTGGAGAAGTTTATTTACACAATTAGGAACTAACTTCCGGGAATTAAATTATAGAATAGAGGGGAAATTAACATGTGTAAAACGTCATAAATACTTAGATGAGTGGTCAGATCAATGAGCCAATTCAGAAAACGTAACGTAGGAACTACTATTAAAAAATGATTATCGTAATCATTTGAAATTTCAAATAATGCTATGGTAAAAATATGACCATTGTCATACGGCAAAGTTCGTAAGATAGGTTTGACATAACTCTCCCGTTCGGTCTCCTCTCTACTAGCCTTTTTATTGTTTCATATTTCTTCAGTTTAACGTCGTTAATAACATGTCCTATGCAACTCATTCAGGTTCGTCTCTAGTCCTTCTTCCCGACCTTCTATCTTTCGACTATTGTCCTCTTATTTATCACTCTTCTTGTCATTTCCTCGTCAACTAATTGGTCTATCCATTTCATCTTCATAATTAATCGGTAGCACCACATCTCGAATGCTCTAATTATTTGACTTCCCTGCTGTTCAAGTCCAAGCTTTGCTCCTTAATAGAACCATGCATCATATGTTGCATCTGATGAATTGAAAAAATATAATAAGATCCAAAAAATAAAACTGGTGGTCAAAGAAGTGACGCAATTTCCAAAATGATTCTGAGACTCCCTCACACCTGAAGACTTCAATCATTGACCTATAGTGAAGTACATAAATAAACATATACACACCAATGCATTGCCTCATTAGAGCAGTGAGTCAATGACAACTCGCTGCAATGGTCCTCCAAGCTTATGCAGTATTCATGGAGACAACAAAGACACCAGGTGTAAGAGTCGAATGATTCATTTATAACTCTCAATACATTAACAACACATTTCAATATGGCATAATGAAATCGTGGCATAGAATCCACCTTTGATTCATGTCTCGACTTCTTTCAATATTCCCCCAATGAGTGAGAATTTTTACGACCTACCGCAACTCGATCTCGTGGAGGTAATATTTCCTCAGTGAGGTGTATTCGTTATCTGACGCTCTCCGATCGAACACTCACGCACTCCGTCATTCATTCATGCAATGCGATCAATCAACATAAGACCATCTGGTGAAAAAATCTGACACTCTGTAAAAGATAACCTCGCAAAACGGAATGCATATAATTTTCTTCAAACAAAGGCTAACGACGGAAAAATTTGGTGTCCAAGTGAGGCAGAGGTATCAACAGCAAAAAAATTAATTAATAAAAAATTCCCTGAGAATTCCAGGTTTTAAAGGATTATTGCTTTGTTTTCCAGGGTACTATTTATTTCAAAATATTAGCATTTTGGTTTTGGGTGTAACATCTTGATATGATAGAAACTTATCTACACTTGCAAGTTACCTAATTTATATGAGGTTCAATAAACCGTCTACATAATCCATAAAACTTCAGCTCACATATTAGCACATTAAAAAATATCACAGGCATTATCACATTATGCTGATCTTTAAAAACACCATAGCAGGCACTTTTTACTAAACCCTCCAAAAGTTGTCTGCGTCAAATATTTTAAATATGACGGTGAATTCAACACCATTAAATACCAACATATAGATACGTCAGGGACCTAGAACTGTACCCTAGTAACCAAACAGCTCTGCTAACTCTAAATATCAGCTGAAAATATGTATCTAAGTGAATCATACGAAATAAATCTATCCTATCAGCACGTTTTTAAATGGATAGTTATTGGAAGAGGATCTTTCACTACAGGGATTAAGATTTCTGGGAAAATAAGAATAACATTCTAATAAAATTATTCCATTTTTTGTATTTCTTTGGGTACACCCCGAGAATTCAAATAATTGGTATAGTTTTTGTGTGACGTTGCACGCGTCACAAACCGATTTTTCCAAGTCTCGCAAAATTTCCTGAGCTTTTCCTGAAGACCGAGTGACTCTAAATGTTCCTGGGTTTTCCGGGTTAACGGACACCATGTGAAGATTGCATCAAATTCACAACATCCTCACATGGCTCAGAACACGTTTTGAAATGATTTCGCTTGGTGTGCAAAGCAAGGATGAGCAAAATATGGAAAATGAGTGGCATCCTGCCATTCCATTTTTATGGAAATATCATCCAATGCTATAAAGTGCATAATTGAAAGTAAGATCGAAGTAAGGCAATCAATAACAAAATTTTATTTCCCCTTTGATAGTAGCTATCACTGATTCTTAAACTTCAAGTACTACGCTAAAGATACGTAAATTATAAGAAAATAGTGTAGCAATCAGTTTACCTGTCGAAAAAACTATCCAATTCACAAAGATAGCGTGGAAATCGGTGTTAATTGATTCTTACAAGATATTTCCACGAATTAACAAAGAATTTTTGTAATTTCTCAGGTACGATAGTGATTTACTAGGGATGAAATTAATGAATATCTTGATCGAACCGAATAAAAATTACAGTTGGGGATAACCTCCGTAACATTGAAACAGGCAGAAGTTCTCGTGCTCGGTGATGTGGAATGCGTAACCGAATCTGCACCGTCGCGTCGCCAAAGAAGATTTTAGCAGCATACAAATCGAACACGCTCGAACCAATCCCTATCCGGCAGATTCGGGACACAGAGAGTTTCTCCGTCGACATGCATTCCCAAAATCGAATGCGTTGGCATCGGTTGCAGCAGCGAGCGCCGCTGCATTCGGATTCGGACCCGGCTGATTGAGAGCCGAAGGCAATCGAGGCAAATGCAATTAAGGGGCGACATTGCTACATATTGGGCGGACAAAAATGTCATTACTGCTATACAAAAAAAATAGACAAGCTCACAAAAGTAGCAGATGAAGCGCGCTCGAAGGACGAGATAAGTCTGGAAAGCCTTGGTGGCAAGCTTACAAGAGATTGCAAGTTGGGAAACGAATGCTACCACGAAGCGCCCTCCTTCGACAAAGATCTGAAACAAACTAATTCTGAATATCTAGGCATTTTCATTGAAACATAAAATCACCTCCATTGAGAAATAAAAAATTGCCAATTCGTAAATAAAATTCGTAAAATGACTAGTTGTTGCACTGGCAATATATTTATTTTATCGCGACATTTTAAGTTTCCAGAACCTACATTCGCGGTTGTGACATATATGGGGCGGACAAATATGTCGTTAACTACACAACAGGAAAAAGAGCACAGTCAAGAACGAATCGCGGTACTAGGAAAAATACGTCATCGCCCATTGGATGCGCGAGATGGGTCTCCAACGCGTAAAAAACGTTTTCGAGCAGAACGAAATGGACAGACTTCACCGCGTAAGGTTTTAATGAGGGGATTTACCGGAACGATGGACACGATAACTTTTCATCAGGACCGGCGAACGAAAGTCATTACATGGAAGCTAATGGCTCAATAGTCTCGGTCAACTGAAATCACACAGACTAGACGGCGCGAGCTATACGCTTGAAGGTGTTCTCGGACTCAGTGAATCGACCTTCTCCAGGAATAAGCAGGTATTGCAGCGAGAGGAGAGAGAGAGGAAAAGATATGGAGCACCTATTCCGCCGGTGGCGGCTCGAGCACTGCCCAAAATAGGAGTCCCTCGACCTTGGAAGGCGAAAGGATCTTCGGCAGCTTTTCCAATAATGACTCTCGCTCGAAAACAAGTTCTCCTCAGAAGCCCCCAGTGGAACAAGATGAGAAAAACGAGCTACCTACTGGAAACAATCCGAGCGGTTGATTTCGTGAATTCGTGATTTCGTGAATTGTCTGTCATCCGGCGACACGGCACATCGCATCGCATTGATTAGCATGCCTGTACGTGGCACTCCTCAATTTATGAGGTCAACGGTGTCTCTAGAAGTGCATACTGCATAAGGTGAGTACGCGTGGGATAAACATTTTTAAGGAGACTTCGTCCTGATTATTTCACCAGAAAAATACTTATTACTAATGCTTTGCATTAATTTATGCCATAATCCGGTGCACAGTGGCTTGAGATGAGAACAACGAACAACTAAAAAAATCTGGGTTGAGCTTTGCTTTTGCACATTTCAAACAGTCCAAGACAGAAAATGTCCCAGAATTTACCAGCAAGAATTCTATATTTTTTCAATAGGGTAGTTTCCTTCATCAAAGAAAACGAAATGCAATGATTGCGATTCATTGCCCACCATTAGTGTATTCATAATATACAAATTATTTGGTTTTAGAAATCCCAGTTTAGACGAATGGCAACGGTCAATTTTAACCTCATTTGAAAAAGGCCAGATTGGCGCCAATGCGATTCCGCTCCACGTGACGTCACAGGGACCTAGTTTCTATACGAGTAGATAGGAGTTTTACATCGTCTGAGATTACTTATGCATGCATGAGGCACTCAGGGAAACATCTCTTAATAATCACACATTAAAAATACCTAAGTTCGGAAAGTTTCGTTCGTTTGATAGGGGAATAATAATCCTTATTTAAGCCAAGCGCTACCAGCTAGCAGGATACTAAGCTACCTGCTGGCATCCTGCGTCGTATCAGCGCTCAAGCCTCGCCCCAAGGTCACCTGACAAGGCGACAGGGGGAAATAGAAATACGTCACACGGACTTTTTCCCATCATTCCTACTTAGCCGTCGCGTTTTCGCGCGCTTGAAATTTTTCACTTTTCGTTTAATGCGAAAAATAGATAGCGTCATTTAAAAATCGAAAAGTGTGAAATTCGTACTCCAGGAGTAATAATCTTTCGATTAAGGCAGTAAAAAAATAAAAGGAAACCAACCTATTCTATATTTATGAGGCCCACGGGTTCCTTAAGTACATTAGAAAAGTAACTGAGGGACTATAATTATAAGTCGATTCATAAATTACAGTGTGATCGATTGCATATAATTATTTCCAACTTTTTAATTATTTTCCAACACATTTGTTTTCTTTTTTGCTTAAACGTGAAACATCATCCGATGCAAATTAACAGACAACATGGCATGCAGGTAATCCTATGTCAATACCCTGGCTGGCTTTCTATTAATCATTTAGTATGTCTGTGGAGTTTCAATACCGTATACAATATTCTCAGCCCATAAAATTTGAATGCTTCTACATGATTTTACACTTGATATACCTCTTATTGGTAAATCTGAACCAAATTAAAAGATACCTACTTACTGTCGCGATCACAGTCGTGCGCAAGCTTCATCATAGGGCAGTGCCAAAAATTTTCTTACGAGACTGGCGCCTTATTTTAAACGTTGGTCATCGAATTTTTTTTTATCAACAACACTTAAAGGATCACCTAGTTACCTTTTTAATGGTGCAATGTTTATGAAGTGAGAGTAAAGGAGAACGTATTGGTTCTGCTCAAATTATATTCATATTGCCCACTGTCCTATCGACCCTCCCAATATTTCCTTCGTTTATGGGCAAAGGACGAATGAAATGAAATTCAAAATGCCCTTAAATCTTAATTCAGATATTCGACCACAGTATTTGCTGTCGATGAAAGCCTCTAACATATCGATCAAGTATAATTTCACCCACGGATCAATAATGTTCCCGGCAATGCACGACCCTGCGCGACGACCTCGTTCCCATAGAACTTCGATATTACCTGCGATCGAATTATCAGGTAAAGAGTTTAAATAATGGGTTTAAAGCATTAGCTGAGTCAACTCACTCGCTTTCTCAAACGAAGGAAAACTCTAACAGGAGAGCCTATAACATCAATTAAAGCCCTTCAAATCGAGCTGGCGCTTCAAAGATGGAATGTTTGCTCACTTCTGCCTGGGGCGTCCTCTTCCTTTTAAGGAAAAACACGCGCGGATAATTGACAGCAACAAGAAATTTCTCGCTCTCAGCTCTTTTGACGAACATCAATCCACGAGGAGAGGAGCTTTTAAGGATAATGGTACAGATATTCGATGCGAAAAGCATCCTGGCGTATCACGAGAAGGATATTCCAAGGTTACGAGTCGACCGTCGCGAAGCCAGCGGCCTCTTAATAAAAAAATCCTTAGTCACCGTCGAGCAGCATTAGCTTCATTCTATCGATTGGACATTTTATTTCCCCCGCGGAGTCCCTTATCATCGGAGTTCCACTTTTATTCTCTGAAACAAGGATACTCATCCTAATAGCAAAGTCTCCTGTGTTTTTTGATCATCCTAAGTATACACTTGAATGAACACACAGGAATGACAAGCCAAAATAAGAGGAATCGGTTCATTCGAAAGTTAACGCAATCGATGCAGGTGAATTTGTGTAAAATTATGAAGATCATATTCTCAGCCAAGATTCTTACAAACTACTATTATCACAGGCTAAATATAAACTTTTTACTATATCACAAGCTTAACTGAAATATAAGTCCCTCAGATAACAATAAAACCAAAAGATTGAGATATGTCACTGAAGGAGGACAAATCAAGGGTTGAAAATGGCAGTAAAGTATCATTATCATAAACTGAACATATGGGTTGATAAATCTAAAAAACACACACGTTCACCCGAATCATTGCCTTTCAAAATTAACAATTCAAAATAATCTTCAAATCTCATAAATTCTTGACGGAAAGACTTTTTTCAAATGTTCCTTCCTAAAGAGGCACTATTTCCATGGCTACTTCCAATAATTTCTACTTAGCATTTTCTGAGTATTGAAAAATTAAATTTATCCCAAAAAGAATTACATGTTCCATGTTTGACAACGAAGTATGAAATGCGGTTATGAGGCTTTTTCCTCTATCCAAGTTTTCCCCGAAACTCATTCCCCGCAGAAAGGCCTTTGACGTCATCCAGCCCTCTTAAAGAGACCTCACTGGTGGGCTTCGCCGAAGCTGCTTCACACAGCTCAAAGAGCATGATGAATGAGGGTAAGCCCTCACTGCAAGAAGCCTCATCTCGGCTTGCGAGACTTCTTTTTATCCACGACGATGGTGTGCCATCGGCCGCAAATAATATTATTCCATACCCAGGAGAATTTCATCCCCGTTCATTCCACACATGTCCAACTTTCGACAAACAAATGATATTGTAATTTAGTATTTTTGCACAATTATCGTCATGATCAATCGATTTAATGATATGTTTTGGAAAATTGAGCATCAAATTTTATGTAAATGATCAATTTGGACTAGGCTGATAGACCACAATTCATTTAGTTTAGGTGATAAATATCTTAATGAAAAAGTTCATCTACTTCTTTATGTAATATAAAATTGATAAAAATAAGAAAAGGTGTTGAATTTACTAGAATTTTTATTGTTTTAAATCAAATAACTAAGATGGTAACCAAGGAATGTGACACGGTTGCTAAAACAGATCAAGTTTTCTTCCATTTCACATTTAAAATCCCCTCCTGTCAACGCGAATCCATTTAAGAGAAAAGTTATTTAAAAATCTCGTGCTTTAAAGTAATTGGGATATTTTTCTTTCCAATGCACGCAAAAAACGGTAGAGGCAATGAAAGCCCCTGCTTTCCCGTGGCGAGCTGACTGAAGTAGGAAATCGAACCGGGTGAAACGCGACTTCCTTCCACAACCATAATATCACCATAATATACATTGAACATGCCCTTGGCTCGGGAAGTTTGAAATGTGGAAGCGATTTCGTATTCAAACAGGTAAGATTGAGGGGCAGCAGGCGGATTTTATGGGACATCGTGCCTAGTGGGCACAGACATTTTTCCCACGCAAGGGTAAGCTAGAGTCATGGAAAACTTGGGAGGGTAAACAGGAAATATTACGTTTCTTTTCTTCCTTAAAACGCGAGTAGTATGGGCAATAGCAGTGAATGTTAATACTGGATAGTGCACACAACACGCATTCCAGGTAGCCATTAGTTTGACCGTCGGTCTATGACGTACGATCGTAGTTCATCATTGCTTCAGTCCTCGAGCAGCGGGGACTGCAATTGGTTTGGGAATGCGTCTCAGTCATGCATTGACGCTAATAACCAAGTGCAGTCTCCTGATCCTCGCTGGAACAAATCACAAAGCGTGTTGAGAATTAGTCAAAATACTTTATTCCTTCATCCACATAGCTTTATTTAGTGATAATATATCCGGAGAACATGGCAGTGGTAAAAAAGAATCTGCAACAATTTGCATTAAATTGACTAAAAAGTTTTTCATGATGATCTTAATTTATGACTGCCATCTTTCACCGAAAGCGCTCTTTAAACTCACTCTATTGAAACGTCGATAGAAACCCTTAGAGTGACGGAGTATCTATGAGAGAAGGGATAAAACCTATTTGAATGGACTAATATTCAAGATTAAACAAATATAACAATCTAAATAAATTTGAATCCGAAATTTTAGCAAATTATCAAAAAATGGATTCACTTCCTCTTCAAGAGAGTGGTCATAGGTCACATAAAATCACTGAAGCGCCAATCATTTCAACGATCAAATATTTCAAAACTGTCAGCGAGTCCACAACACTGATACTTTTTAATTTAAAAACTATAATACATTAAACCCTGCACTATGGGTCTCGTCGTGATAACTTAATGATATGCATTAGTTTGTTACATAAAATGTTTAGCACTACCCTCTACATCGAAATCGAAGCCATGAGAGGAAAACTATAAGCATGAAATAGATGACTATCAGTTATTCTTTCAGCTAATTCATATCAAGATGTTTCATGTCACCAAGTCCGCTTGAATTTAAAGGGGACAAGATATAGGACTAAAAAATCACACGAAAGCATAGATGATTTTAATTGTTTCCAGTGGTAAAAGCTGCTTACATGGTGTAATATAGGAATGAACAAGTAGAGAAGGAAGCCTTGAAATGAATTTGTTGCCTCGGGCATACGACGGTCCAATTCCGTAACTGAGAAGAAGTGGCAATCAATATCTGCCAGAGAGAGAGCAAGAGACGCATTAAGCGAGTAATTTGGAGCGACTTGTATTCAGTTTTTTTTTAACATACGCGTTAGCTCTCCCTTGCCAACACGAGCGCAACAGAAAAAATCCCAGGCCGTTTGCATGAAATGGCATAACAAATAACCAAGTACGCCTATTCTATGACAGAGATAGCGAATTCCCAGACGATTTTACGAGTGGAATTTACGTTTGCATATGTTTCAACGTCACCCAAAATCTTGGACTATCAGCTCAATTTGCATAACTATCAAAATATAGTTCATACCAGAGGCGTAACTATGGGGGGGACAACCAACCCCCCCCCCCCCCCCAAAGCCTCAGAGAAATTCGAAATTCAAATTCAGAAAAAAACTACTGTGTGGTTTTCATATATAATAACTGCACCTGCTTAAAGTTAAATTTGAAGTGACAAAATTATGTAAAATTTATTTTCAGGCATACCATTTTTCAAACATTTTCCCGGACCTTTCCCCTTGCCTGGGGGGGAGGGTCGCCCCCTGAGTCCACCCCATCCACCCCCAAGGGTGACCGCTATTGACCACTAAATATCCAATTCGTTCAGCCATTTAAATGCAGTTATCCTATTTCGATTAATTTGAGATCATCGAATCGAAAAACAATCTTAACATAGATGAAAGGATCCATTAATAAAACCAAATAATAAGCCTCACACGGGTAACTCTCTCTGCATTCCACCCAAACACACTTACACATCTCATCTCTTCAAAAACCCCTCTCCCCCATCGCATCCCTCCCCCCCAATCCGATGAACCACCGGGATTCTCATCTCGTCTCGTCCGTGATGAGTGACTGCGCTTTATCCGGGGCTCTGTATGAATGGCTCCGCCTTTAAGGGGCCACCCAAAACAAATTTGGGTCAGGTCAAATCCAGGGAATCAATACGACCGACCCAACCACCCAGGAGAAGAAGAAGGATATGAATCGCATCGCACTCCCGAAATAATCAAGACTCATGTCGCCGCCGTAATGGGCAAATCGAATTGATCGAGACGTTTCCGTCGAAATTGACAATTTCCCCTTTTGATGCCGCAGCATCAATCGCAAGAGCGATTCATTGGCTAGATGACGGCGGGATGTATTCGCAAAAACGATTTCTCAATTGGATCGAAATGGTTCGTGGATCGTAATTTGTGGCTGAATATCCCCGCTGCTCTTTCTTGTAACTATTACCAGAAGTCTAATGCCCTCCTCTTTCATATTTAATAATTTATCATTTGATCACTACGAAAAATTAATTTAGCAACATCTCTTCATCAACAGCAAACAGCTCTTCTTTATACGACATTCTATTGCGTATTTGGTAGCTAGTAAGATAAAATATTAATGAACAGATTCTCATATATGTTTATATGAAATTAGTGATTAGGCGAGAATAAGGTAAAAACTCGGTTAACAGGCACATCTGGCTATTCATTATAATCATTCTATTTCCCCAGCATAATTAGGTGTTTTTCTAATACTTACTAACACCTGGCATTCACTGGCATATTTTTCTGAAGGAATACCCTTAGTTTCACAGAAATATTGTGGATAATGGTGCAATATAAGCAGTGCGAGCGAGTGATAAAAGCCGGCTTTAAACATTTTTATTACACCCGGGGATAATTAAATAGAGGAATGAATAGTATAGATTTTTCCCTTTTTTACTATGTAAAACAACGCATTTCCATGCGACTAAGAAACACGGGTTGCGAAATATTACTCACAAGCGTACGAGACTAATTGTATGTACAAGGGAGTAAAGCTGCTTGAACTCAGCTCTGATTTTCTCATCTGACGTATCCGACGATTTTAGACGACTATCTACGATTACTACTATACTACGACTCAACGATTTCACTATTACTACAATCTATGATGATTCATGACGATTTACATCTATAGCGTATTTCAGCTAAAGCCTAACGACACCTTCCAAATATTTTGAGGAGGTAGTCGCAAAAGCACAAATCTTAAGCAATCGCCACATCTAAAATCACAAAACAACCATCAGACGGTTTCAAATAGAGGACGCTCGACAGCACACGAGCGAAACATTATGCATAAATGCATCAGTGGAAACCATTCATGATGAAAGGGAAAAAATGAATTAAGGTAAGCCTTAACGGGAAATCGTTCATCTCTCGAGAGATACTTGGCAATACGATAGCCGTTTAGGTTTAGCCGTTGCAATAGGTATAGCCTTTGATATGACAAAAAAATGCCGTTTATACGAAAATATGACTTTACAGAAGATTTCATGAGAGAATTAGCTTTTATTATTAATACTGTTGCGCTAAATCAAGCTATTCAGGGTTAAATTGCAACTTGCGTTGAAGCAGTCATTTTGATGATAGTATTGATAACGTTAAATGCAGACCCTAGATGTGGCTGCTTTTTTGATAATGAATTAAAAACAATTAGGTAACGACAAATCGCTGCGATGCTTTGACAAGGCTCAAACGGCTGGCAAGTGGTTTTGAAAAATATTATTCTCTTGCATTACAAGACAAGATTGTTTTTTTTTTTACCTCCTAAAGGAAGGAGGAATCAATTTTCCATTTACACGTCTAAGACTTTAAATGTAAACCAAAAAATTTCCGCTTCCTGCGCAGATCGGAAAATTACAAATTTTTACGCATGCATAAATTGCTAAAATACTAATGAGCGTAATAACATTGAAACTCATTTGAATATGTTCAAAGCATTCACCTGGAACATATTTGAAGGAAACTCAGATATCTGAAATCGTTCTTTTGCTACAAAGCTGTAAGCAAGATTTGTCCGTGTAGTAACCAGAATAAAAGCCTGAAATTACGTATCTGAGCGAACCATTAAGTGCAAAAATAGAAGTTACCATCAATACAATTTGCATGCCATCAGTCAGCGCAGAAATTTAAGAGCTTTCATGTGAAGTACTTCGTTTTAATATAGAATTAGCGGTGCTGGGGATACTGGTGTTCAAACTTGGGTGACAGAATCTTTCAATCTTTAGTATGCCTCTCTGCATCTTTCCCTAACCATAAGAGCCGATGCTGTAACTTGCTGTAACTCGCCTTCGGCTAAGACCGCGGATTTCACCCGCGGAGGTGGTGACGCGAGAGATGCTTTCCTACTGTCCACCCCACTGCGCCACCCCCCTCATGCCCCTCACTCTCATAAACCCACCGGCACACTTTGGCACGATACACAAGTGTTTCCCGCATTGTATTTCAGAGATGCGGTCAGTTCCCAGCTGAGACCTGGCCGTTAGCTCTCATGTGCTGCGCCAAATATTTCACTGAATAAATAATAATTAATAGTTCACTATTAATTAATGACAATAGTGAAATATTAATTATTAGTTCACTATTAATTAATGACAATAGTGAAATATTATTTATTCAGTGCAGAATTTTAAAAAAGCTCTTCGGGGTAAGACGATGCCTCGATAATTCAATCAGTAGTTACACCTGGCGCGAATTCGCGAGATCTCGGTCAAGACCAATGATGTTCTTTCCAGAATTTTCTCAATTTATTAAGCAGTTTATATTGCAGAGAAGAGTAGTAACCTGATAAGACGGGACTCGAGCCTTATACCTTCGGAATATCATGTGGTGATGCCACGGCAGCATAGAGACAAATCATAACCTATAGTAAGTATGTTCTGCAAGTTAAAAACTTTTTGGGCGTGCGTCAATGTTCGGGTGCCCCCAACGTTTCCCGACCGATGCTGATCGCATTAACAAGAGAATCTGCTTTTAACTACCATTACGATGGCCTGCGAAAGTTTTAACGAATTTTTTTGAGAATGAAAATTTTTATGGGCGAATAGGAACACTAATACTTAAGTTCTCGAGGAACTCCAACTTATTCATAGCATATTCATATATTTTTCTATTAGTAGATTGGAGAAAAAAATAAAAAAATAAATAGGCAATTATGAATTTCAGATCAGAGTAATGAAAAAAGTGCAAAAATAATCCTTAAGAAAATAGAGGAAAACAGCCACCAAGGGGGAAGCCTCCGAAGAAAAATCCGTTCTAATCAAACACCTCGTACTCGTTCGAGAGATTGGACGCTGATTACATAATTCGTATAGAGTTGCGTATAGAACTCCAGCTACTTCTTTCCCGCCATCGCTGCATTTCCCGAGAATCGCCGTTCATGACACGACGACGCGACGTGTTTCCCTCCTCCGGCTTTCTGCGAGTTAACGGCCGCGCGCGCGCCATCGACCACGAGGCTAGCGTGCGCCTCCAGCTAACCCAGTGAAACGTGATATCCTACGTCCACCGGCTACTAAATGATGAGTACCTAAATGTACTGCTTTGAGAGGAAAAAATACTTCACAGAAACCTACGAGGATAATATTGAGAAAGAATAAAATGAACACACAGTTGTGTGAAATAATACCAAACATACTCTTTGCTGTTTAAAACCATTAACTTCTCGTTCAATTTTTTAATACTCAAATTTTAACAGTGAATTCGAACATGCTGCAACCGATTCAATACTATAAGGAGAAGTCATATGGGTATCCAAAAGAAGTATCTCGTTATGACTGCACAACAATAGCGCTCTTATTGTTTTTTTAGCTCACCAATTAGGAAATGTGCAGTTACTAAATAACTAAATAATCAAAATAAATAATATAATAATAGTTAATGTAATGAATAAACACAAAATACTAAATAACCATGGAAATATGAAGACGGTCACAAGACTTTCTTCCTCGGGCCATTAATTTGTACACCTCTTCTTCACCATAAGGTTTAAACTCAACCCTCCAGTGATGGACTACTCACAAATTTCACAGCGGAGGATATTCTCAACCACTAGCGAAGATTCATGGATTTGCACTTACCTGGAAAGAAAAAAAGTTATATAATTAAATGGATGAAATAAAAACTTGATGATTTGATGACATTTACAGTGATGTTACAATGCGGGAGGAGAGAAGAGACTCCATTAATCAATTAATGCACGAATATTTTATATAAAAATTCGATGAACAGGTATTTAATACAATGAAGACTTTCCACCTAAAGATGATTTCACAATTAATAGAGATAATACTTTAAGAGCTCTCTAAAATATCCCTACATCTGTTCAATGCATTAAGTTTCCAAGTTTTCTACATAAAAATTGCAAATCAATAGAATCACTAAGAGCTATATAAAAACCAATATTTTTGTAGAAGTTACCCGTCAGAAATGGAATTCACTACGCCTCACGGTACAGAAAAGTTCACACAAATTATTTGTAGCATCCTGCACCAAATAAAAAATTAGCACCCACAGTTAAAATATGCTTAGCATCAATTAAACACAGTGATGTGATAGGTATATCCAGATCATTTCCACATGGAAAAAGCATACGTCAGCATTGCTATCTTCATCAATTTAGCCAATCGAACTTTCAAGATGTAATTATTAATCAATGATTTACAAATTAATATTTTGTCCAGAAATATAAAAGCTTAAAAATTTCATCCACATCCTTCCGACAGATGTTCAAACGTCAAAGTTGCGGATGTGTAACGGAGTAAGTAATAATTACCATATGATCATCGCAGTAAGGCTGAGCTGAGCTGAAGTAAAGATGGTAACCATATGTCTGAGCATGATGTGAGACTATTCTAAATGCTTCCTTCTTTAAACATTACATTAATTTCCCAGGACAATGAAATTCCCCAAATTTCCAGAGTTTTCGCAAGAGTGAGTATCCAGTAGACGGATAAGCAAGGTGGTTATCTAGCAAGCATTTTTGCGGGCAAAATAAAAACCAGGGCGTAATTACCGCCACAGCATAGAGCACAAAATCATTTGCGTAGGTACTCGATGGTCTCATCGCCTGTTTCGTTTGACATTCTTCCGAGCTGCCCTTCAACCGACATGTTTTTTCCACCGCAAATCGCAAGAATGAGTTTACGCAACTTGGCAGTCGAGTAACGCGACGGCGGAAGGCGGATGAGGTCTCAAGGATTTCATTAACGCCGCATATTTATCCCCAGACAACTGTACGCTCGATTCCTTTTAATTGATGAAGTAATGGAAAGGGTGGACGCGAGATTTCAACATGAAATCCACTGAATTGAAGACAAATATTACAAATACGTAAATAAAAAGAAAATATTAGGGACTCATAGGTAGACTGTGGGAATCAATATGCTGTAAAAACATCACTTACAAATTGATTGCGGAAATTATTGTCCAAAATTATTTAGTTGTAGAACATTAGTTTCCAAAAATACCACCTTCTTGCAAATGACATATCACGTATAATTTTTAATCCCAATTTTTGTTCTCTTTTAGAATGGGGCAAGATTCAAACGACCAAACTCGCAAAAATCTAGCCCTGCTACGGATAAGCCATAGTAAAATCAATAGCAGGTCCAGTGAACGCAGGTTACTAAAACCTCCGATTAAGCACCGCAGATAATAGAGAAGATAGGAAGCGGATGATTTGGAGAGTGGGTCAGTTCCGTGGTAGAAATGGTGGTACAAAACGTCCGCCGGAGGAAGTAGATATCTGAGAGATTCGTCGAAACCCTTCGCCTTTGGATTTTTTGCGGGGAAGTACCATGTATAAAAATCACCATGTCTAACTTAAGCATTGGTAAACTCCTTTCACATTTGCAATTTTCCCAGCCTATCTCTGAAAAGACACTGAAAGCAAACGGCGAAAAAAACCTTGGAGCGGTCGCACTCGCATCGCGTCAAGAGCGATAGCAAACGCTTCACAACACCGAGACCGTAACGGGTAAAGGGTCAAAAGGTTTACGAGGAATACGATTCCTTCACGATGAACAAAAAATAACATAACCAATATCAGTTTCAAGAAGTTAACGTCCGGGAATAGAGATCCAAAAATAGCACAGGATAAATAGGAAGAAATATTTTTTCATGAAAATATTTTTGATTGAAAATATGGATAACCAGTCGTAAATAAATGCCAGTCGTAAATAAATGCATCACCCTTGTCAAATGTAACATAGTTGTACGGAAATGAAAAACATCATTTTCCACTTCATCTTGATTCGCGAAATCTCTTATCATTCCTGAAAAATAAAATAGCGAGGCATTTCTGGAACATGATTCGGGATTGCTCATGGAATGGGGAGCAATACGCAAAAAACAGCATGGGGTAAAACAAGTGAGGAAATAATTGATGGTTGGAAAAGTAGGTAAATAATTTCTATTACCCATTTTCTTAAGCCAAATTAAACCTTTTAGCAAAATATTGTGATAATTGGACAAAAATTTGAAAAATTGACCAGTGTGCGTGTACATGAGCGAACTAAATAGAATTCGTCCTCATCGGGAAAGGAAATTCAATTTTAGAGTCATAGCAAAGTATAAGAATACACCAGTAAAGATGTTAAGCCCGGCTCATGGACTGAGGAAAACAGTTCGTGGAATAAATTAGAAAACTAATGACACTAAAAACGAGTAAATTAAATCCGAATGTCAACAAGAGCCCAGCCTCTGCAGGATGGAACATTCGTCATACTTGGTATCTATCCTGATAATTAGCCGGAAAAAAATGTATCAGAGAGAGAGAGAGCAGAAAAATAGTTCATATCGCGACGTAAAAAGAACGTGAGGAGTAAAAGACAAACCACAAGCCGTCGTGGAGTCAGTGGGCACGACACACGAAGTGACTGAGCACGACATTCCACCGATCACGCCCCCCACTCGTGACTCGCTAATTGGCAATCTGCTCCCGGACTAGACGAGCGAAATACGATGCACGCCAATTAAAATCGTTCCCAATCCCACCAGCGAACGCACAACGCAAAGCGAAGGTTTTAGGCGTAATATTTTAATGTATTGCTTCTTTTTCCGATTGAAAAAAGGGAGGAATATACCAACTTATTACTTTCGCAATGGGAAACAAAAATTGACGTTTACCTCCTCACTTCACGTAATCAATAGCAAATATTCTGAATGCGGTAAGCTATTGATTGCCCACTTTTCCGAAAGTGCCCTTGAAAAGCTACGATAAATTCCGAGGCGGAGGGCGGAGAAAAATATGGCAACGTGGGAAGCAGAAGACAAAGAGTGCTTTAGCAGTAACATAGTGGAGATAGGCACGAAATAGAATGGCCACGTGGGAAGCATTTATTGGAGGGTGGATCGGTGCAGTAGGGGAAAATGATAATCTTGATGCTAAGGGAAGTGATCCGAGATACTTCACTTGAACTATTTACTTTCTCCCACTTTAAATCAAAATGATGCCTACATTTCCCACGTAATAATCGAAATTTCTCTGAAAGGTTCTATTTACTTGATGATTTAGATTTCGGTCGAGATTTTACCGAATGACTCCGATCGCCGCACACACAGAAATGAAATGGACAGATAATTCACTAAGGTCAAATTACATTGATAGAATAGCCAGCCTACAAGGCGAAACAAAAACACTAAGTTTTTTTACTTAAATCTCGAGAAAATGGAATTCTGGGAAAAAAGTTCTTCCAAAACGGAATGAATGTATTGTGTAAAATAATGTCTCATTGGTAAAGATCGTCTAAAACCCTAATTTGATCCACTCCAGGGCCATAAATGATCAATTTTGGCGTGGGCGGAGACAATACAAATCCTTCACAGAAACAAAGTCTTTTGTAATAGCGACTTAAACGCTGATTATACTTATATTTCTACATCTACACACTGCCCCGCAAGCCGCCTCAAAGGGTGTGTGGCGGGAGGTTTTAAGACACCAGCCGTTAATAAAAAAAAGAAAAGGAAATGCGTGAATTAAGTTCCGCGTAGCATTTATTAATGCCCGTAATTACTTGGGGGGGGACGGACGAATTCCTTAACCTCTTCATTCGAAAAAATATCTCTCTTCATTTATCGCGTCAGTGGAACCTAAGCGTAGAGTGAGGTGCTTGGATGTCTCTTTGGGAATGGAAGAAAAGGCGCAAGGAATCCCTGAGTGATTTATGGCGGGTAAACCACAGACCCTTCAGATAAACATAAGCCGTTGGTATTAGGATCATAAAAAAACGATCGAAAGCCGACTGAATTTGGATATTATCATAGGGATATAGGAAAAGCAGGTAAAGAATCCCGGTGTCATCGTTAGCTTTACTTCCGAAGAGGTCAATGACGACTGAGATTGTGAACCGCGATCGAGGTAGAGCAATTACCGCAGGAGAGCAAAAACAAGCACGCGATGGTCAAGATCCCTCCTCACACTCATCACTCCCCGGCGGTGGACAATGGACGAGCGTCGAGGCACTGAGGAAAAGGGAGAGAGGGGAAAGTGGTCACAAACATACGGCGGTGACACAAAGCATTCTCAGATTACGCTTTTTCCGGTCTCTCGTCAGCCGCAGCATGGCCGTAACGATCAATCACCGCCAAGTGTCAATAGCCGAGTTCAAAACAAATATCCATTAAGCGTTTGAGAATTCTTTTCTCCGAGATCATCGACTAATTCCGTGTCTCATTGTCAGCCAGACAAAGAGACAGCGTGACTAATTCCACGCGATCATGCGACAGTGGCTGCCGCGGTGTAAACAAACAGCAAACTCCAAGGAGATAGTCCAATAAGGACATGGAAATGTTGCATATTTACGTTTTTTATTATTTCTTGGAATGTTTTTTCGTTTATTCGATTCAAACCAGCCTTTCATGATCCCAGGGGAATAAAATAGAAAAAACTTTCCCGATTAAGTATATTTTTAATCCTCTCCCATCATCAAAGCAATTTATTCTTAATCAAATTAGACGTCCCACATAATCAAATACCAAATTACAACAACAATCAGAGTACCTATCTCCCACTTTGCTCTAAAATAATGAACCAACCCCAACATACACGTTCATCGAGTTGGTATTCTATAAAAGCGAACCTTGTAAGCGCACCATATCGATGTTTTGAATTTTCAATCTATGGCGACAGAGTTAATTCACACACATGCGAAAAAAAAATCTTATTTCAGAACACGTAAGCAATTTATGATATGCTGCCACAAAGTTCTCATTTAAAGGGCCCATTGGTGTCTAAAAGGACAAGCGAAAATTTGAAAACTGCATAAACAGATAAACAAAATAATTACATTTTCCTATTACATTTCATATCCGTTTCAGACCATCCTTTTACATTTCAGTTCTTTAATTTAAAATCAGACTCCTGTAATCTCAAGAGCACGACTCATTTCTAGGCTAAAATTCTGGCCTCAGTAATACTAAACATTTACAAAACATGAGAAGAGTGCCGCTGTAATTTTAAAATTGGAAAAAATGTAATGGCGATAAGAAATATTGAAAAAAACTTAAAACGCAGAACCAGACAGTTATCCGCCACCATCATTATAAATGAGTAGGTATGATCAGGAAATTATTCCAGTCAGTTTGAATGAACTCGATGCAACAAATTTCAATAAATATGGCTAACCACCGCTCAAATCGAAATCAAATGAAGCCCAATAAGCCTTAGGGAATATTAAGCCGTTGCATCACCCAATGATGCCGTTTCTTCCATCACGTCGTCACTTATACCATCAGGCGGTTGCGTCACAAATTAGTTCGAACGTTTGACAATAATTTATAGAGTTCTTTTGGATCTTAAGACTTCATCTCGTTACTCGCTCTGCAGAAATAAAAGCTTTTTGTGAAGAGATGCCTTGTAAAGGGGGAAAAGACTCGAGAATAAATCCCCCCCACGAAATCAGGTCATCGCGCGGTATATTTTTTTCCTCGGTTTGCGGGGCCAAGTGAAATGCGGCGCAAGGATTAATTAGATGAGCTTGCTGAAACGGAGAGCGAGTGTCAACTTTTCTGAATCTGGAATGAAATGCTCCACAACATGAAACTCTACACGCATTTTAATTTAGAAGTACGCTTGGATTCAAAACAATTAGAGAAGTTGAAGCAAAACCGTTCATTCTCACCAGGAAAAAATAATCCAGTTCCACTTCAAACCACTCACAGACATGGATGAGAAATATGATCCATTAGGCAAGATGGGCTGGTTCCACAATGGAAAAATATAACCCTATTTATCCATTAGGATGACAAAACGAGATAATCATTATGCGAAAATTAGTGCAGGATAAATTCCCGTAGCAGAGGTAACAAACAATTACTATCAAGTCATAATTGACGAGATCAATGTGAAGACGCCGGCCATATTGACGACGGGGTGAAGTCCTCGCCTAAGTGATTGCGTTCTTGACGAGACTACGGTCAACAAGGAGTAGTTACCTTGAGTAGGAGTAGTGTTAAAATGTCTTCACTAGTCCTCCCATGTGGTCTAGTGGCTAGGATATCTGGCTTTCACCCAGAAGGCCCGGGTTCGATTCCCGGCATGGGAATATTTTTGCACATCTCCGTCGCTAGCTGTCACAATATATTTGAAAACATATTTTTTTTCCAAATAACAACTTATTGCAGAAAATTCACCTATTACAGTAATTCGACGGGAGGCGCTTCGTACCTACATGCATTCATACAGTGGTGAACTAATTTCCGCAAATCTGGTCTTTTCACTTAGGTGGGTATTGTGCGACAGGGTTAAGTCCTCGCCTACTATATATGAGGAGTCGGATTCGAGTCCCACCTGGGTGGATTTCCCCTGTTGTTCCCCGGCATAAATGTTCGTGTACGTTAACTGTTAACTTTTTGAAAAACCCTGATGTATCAGGCAAATATAGTGCTGTTTCTGGTGGTTTGGAATAAGGATAAAATAAAAATAGAGATAAGTATAGAAATAAAAACTGTAGGTGTGAAAATTATACAGGTTTCAAGGCTATGAGGTTGCTAGGCAAATAATTTATGACAGCATGAATACAAGGATCAAGAACTTTGCTATTTCTTGTATATATTTGCTATAACTTGTATTCGTGCTATTATGGATTTCCACCAAGTTACGCCCTCTACGATTAATTAATTTATGACAGCATGATATATCATAACGATTTTCACGCATAAAACTTTAAAAAATGGCAGGTGTGCTAAATACCGTTGGGAAAATTCCTTCGAGAAGTGCATGACTAAATTATTTTTTATCTTTTATGTATCTAGGAGAAACATTATGCATTCTTACGAAGAGCGAATAAACTTCAGTCCTTTAATTTAAAATCAGACTCCTGTAATCTCAAGAGCAATACTCATTTCTAGGCTAAAATTCTGGCATCTTTAGAAATACTAAGCATAGTAACAAGTCCAGTAAACAGAAATCAGCTTCTCTAACAAAAGTCAAATCCAATGAATGATATTCAAATAGTGATTTCATTTTGTCAGAAGCAAAGTATTATACGCGAGAGCATAAAAGCAATGCCAACTAGCAACTTAATTTTCGGCATAAAAATTATTATGCTGAATTGTCACGTTTCATTCACAAGTTCAGGAAGACATTGAAGTACACCACAACTCGTTGCGAATCCCTTCACGCGCCTTTGCACTTCCGTGATATTATAATGCGCAATAACTCTCAACGCTCTAGGCAAAGCTGAATTTACGAGTGATTTAACCGCGCCATTCGCATACGAAGCGCACCAGCCAACTGACAGTAGTGGCATTGACTCCATCAAATTATGACCCAAGTTAAAAAAAAAGCAAGGGTTGAACGAAATAATTCCGACTCAGGCGTCTCCAATTAAGCTCATGTTCGATCGCAAAGAGAATGTAGGCATGCATTGCATTAGCATCGTGCATAATTCTCCACAGTAATGCACGTTCCTGGAACAGAATTTCGAACATCGGATTCATCACTTTGTCGCTTGGTTGACAATGGTGATTCGTGGAGGTGAGTTCATCATGTAATATGATCACAATAACGATATTTTTAGATTTTTAATTTGCATTTTGAGACAATATTTTGTATAAAATTACATAATAGGTATCCAAATGATGAATTAAAATTAATATTGCACGTTTTTGACTAATGACAGATAAATTTAAATTATTAGATCTATACTAAGGTTTTTCGGATGAGCTCCCGAAGAAATATGTACACCAGAGGTAATAAGTTAACGCCAAATTAAGATGATTTGATTTAAAACACCATGGAGCAACATTCATTGGCAATATTTTACACGTGCACATAACCGTCTCATAGCTATGTGAACTCGCAAGCCTTTTCGAGCATATCCGAGTAAATATTTAAAATGTTTGGAAAACAATTCAATGACCATATGGGATACCCTCCAGGACTCGGGTCATCGAACCTTTGGTCCATAAAAATATTCATTTTTTTTATAACGTGTCGTAAACTCTTAATACGACTCGCGCTGCAACCGAAGGGGCTCATCTTTATGCTTATTTTACTTTTTATCTGCTGTTGTGGGACGTGGGTTTTTAATCGTGTCACTGCGTTCCAGCCGGAATTAATCCGTTGCGAAGGGGCGAAATAAATAAAAGACCCGATCATCTCGCAACGTACACTGACGATTGCAGCGCCAGCCCTAGCCGAGCGGGAATATACATCACCAATAACCACGCGACGAGAAGGGTTTTCGGAGAGGATTGATCACCATTGGAGCTGATAATGAAAAACCATTAAAATGGATGACGTAAGGCTCAAGACCCAACGGAAAGAAAAGGGATATGAAAATAAAAACGGTTCGATTGGTTTTCCGGGCATCAGCAACAAAATCACGTGACCTTAAAACCCTGAATGGTACCGCCAACCACGGTGAACTCTTGGCGGTTGCCACTCCGAAAATTCTCCCGCATACACTATAAAGGATTTCGGACGACATTTTAAATCTGTATTCCCCTTTATCCCCCCTCCCACAAGTCTTCTTCCTGTTATCCGATTGTAAGAAATCATTCCTCCGGCTTGGGGAACAACAGATTTTCGAGATTGCGTACTTTTTTTATTTTTTATCTTTTCTGAGAATGGCAACTTTCTGTGTGGTAAGACGATGGGATGTACATTGAAACGTTTTCATTTTTTTATACGGCGACTACTTGATCGAAATATCTCATGAGAACGAACGGAAATGTATCTTGCAAAAGTTACATTTCCCTTTAAGAGTAAAACTTTCCCCGTTTCTGTCGAAGAAAACGTTCAACCGTAAAGTTTTCCAAATCGAAAAACAATTTTTCCGAGGAAATGGGATTATTTTTTCACGTCATTCACCTCTTATGACCACTATACTTTCTCAAAGGTGAAAGTAATAACCGATCATTTCACTTTAAGTTCCCAAAATGGCTACATCACGCAATTGGAATCACTTTTCAAGTTTGCACAGGGGAACTTCTACGTTTGCATAGACAGAGAGAAACTCGAGGCCCTTAAATAAATAGTAGCAGTTGCAGAAAATATCGTTAATAATTGCGCTTTTGTTACCAAGAACTGGTTGATCGAATGCGTACTAATTTAGGCCTTAAAAATGGACCTGAATTCGATAGGAATTCTACATACGTTCTATATAAATTTTAATAGCCCTTAACGGTTTCTCTTTTAGAGATACGACAGAATACGACTGGTGGCGAGATTAACATGATTATACGTAGCTGAGAAAGCCAAAAAATATGATTTCCTCTTTCATGTAGGAATGCGTTTTATCTTAATACAGTATTCACTTCTGAATCTGAAATTATTTAGCCAGAATGAATTTAAGGTATAATTAAGCTTTAAGTGTGTACACTATTACAAGAATATATTTAGATAAACACACAAATAAGTCATCATTATATCGTCTTAAAATAAATTTATCGTTGCAAGAAAATTTTTATCACAAAAATGACCAATCTCCCTTAGTTTACATTGACTATAATCCATGAAATAATTTCCTCTTCGTTATCAAAAAAGGCATCAGTTTTTTAGTTGAAAATCACGAATATTCTCCGGAATTCCCTCAAGTCAGCGGCGTAACTAGGCATATGGGGGACGGTGAGATGGCCTGGGGTGGCAACCTCCCCCCCCCCCCCCCCCGGCAGCAACGGTTCCAGGAAAATCTTTTAAAAACGACTTGCCTGGAAATACATTTTACGTCATTTTGGCGTTTAAAATTTAACTTTAAGCAGATGCAGTTATTATACGTCAAAACTAGATAATAGTTATAAATATTTCTTTTATTTATCTGAGGCTTTGGGGGGGATATATCCCCTAATCCCCCTCCATAGTTACGCCACTGCTCCTAGTCATAGTTACGCAAGTTCTAGGAATTAAATACGCCATAAAATGGGCAAGATGTTTCACATCTCCTGACAAATAATGTATATTGTTTTAAATTCTTAGTATGGTAATAAAATAATAAATCTGCAAGTTATTTTTCGGCTGAACTTCATTGAATGCGCATACTACGCGTGCGTGTAGCGACGATGAAGAGTGAAGAGGCAAAACCTCCGCGTCTTCACGCCTGCCTGCGCTCGCACATAATGAATTAACTTCCTCCTACCTCGTCCGACGCTTTACTGCTCCACCCATTCTCTCTTGAGAGCAAAATACTTCCCACTTCGCTGTACCGACATTCCTCGGCTAAAAGGACAAAAAAAAACATCCATGCGCAAACACGTGTATTCGACCCGGCAATTTGTTCAACGTAACCAGCAAACGACACAGATAGGAAAAGATAATGAAAGGGAATAGGGTTGCAGAAAACAATAAAACGGTAAATTGTTATCTTAGCAATCGTAGCAGCGTAAAGTGGGAGAAAATGTTTCCTATTTTGAACTCGGCTGACCCGCAGCTCTCGGCGGCCAAGCTATTCCACAGAAAGGTGTCAAGCACGGGCAATAAAAATCAGTTGTAAAATAATCCAGTGTATCGGTCACATTGTCTTGAGTTGATTACGCCAAGCTAATTTAGGTTTCAAGATATATTGTATCCAAGAAAAACAAATGGAAGCAGGACATTAATCATGGCAAATAACCCTTGAAATCAAAAGCGTTCTGTACTCTCAAGCGTTCAAAAAGTGAAAATAATATGCATCATAACAAGAGCACAATATCACAATATACACCCCTTTTTTCTCATAGAAGAGAAATATACCACGTTCAGCGAAGGGATAGAGTTTAAAGGAAATAGAATAGGGTTTCCACTACGCATATCTATGTCAGCTTATGATGCCCTGATGAAAAACTGCAATAAGGACGCAAGTGATTATATTCCCTAATAGCTCCTAAAACAGCCACGGCCTCTCCAGCAATTGATGTTTCTCACGGAATGGGAATTAGTCCATTTTATGGACTTAAATTCCAGGAACGACACTTGATACGTTCATTGCAGTCAGCCCTCTATGATCAAACAAAAATACGTGCTCGTATTTTGCTATATTTGGCCTATTTTCAGTCAATATATGGTCATTAAATTACGAGGGGTCACATCAGTATGATGAGGTTGAAAGGAAAATAATTCAAGTAACCAAAGAGATTTATATCCCACACGGTAAATCATAATAGTGATAAGGGAAAATAAATATTTCAAGTATAATCAAAATTCAATGTCATTCGCATACCCTTCAATCCATTAAAACTTGAAGGTCATAATAATTAAAGCTTAATCATCATAACTGCTTACTTCTTAATTGCCATTTATTATGATAATAATATATTTTTCTTCTGTTTTTATCCTTATTCCTGCAACTATCTCGAAGCTATCAAATGTAGCAATTCTATGCTTAGAAATATTATTTAGCGTCGTGAGGAATAAAAGGTTCTCCAGCTCTCCTCACAAAAACAAGCTAACAGAGGGTTCTCCAGCATAAAAGTCCCAAAAGTAAATTTTCGGAATGGACAAGGGAAAATAATAAACCTATTAGCATATACAATCGTCTAAAATGATCAAACAGTAAAATATTTAATTTCGTCGTAAAAGATTAAATAATTTCCATGGCATATTTTCTTGATATGCTTTAACTCCATTAAACTCGCAGAAATACCTAATCGAGGGGAAAATCAAAGAGCAAAATGGTCTTCTTTCAAGCAGCACAAGCGTTAAACACACGCTCTCCACACAGCAGAAACTGCGAAAGTGACGTGGAAATATTTGACCCCGATTTCGATGTTAAAGGGTGTCGTGCTCGAGGAGAGACACGCGTGACTTTCAAGATCCTTGTCGCACTAACTGCAAGCAGTGGTAGCCCAAGGGAACGATGCTTTGTCGGTATGGAGAAGGCATTCCACTTGTCCCCACGAGACGAAATGAATAAAGACTTCACCGGTATGTAAACAACCCCTTCGAGCAATTAACCTCGACTCGGCGGCACAGCTCATGCGAGAACTTGGGAGTGCTCCCTCACACGTCACTCCTTTCAGCACCTTTTCTATTTGTCTATTTATAAAGTATGTTGGGGTTGTGGCCAGAATGACTAATGTGCCTACCGTGCAACGGAAGAGGGCATAGAAAACTTTTCCCTCGACTGACCGTCTAAGAGATGCACTTATTACTGACTACTGGAGCATCCATTCATATTACGGAAATATGATACCATATTCTTATAGCTCCAATTAAAATTACATCTTCTTCGAAATCGTGAGACTAAGTTTATCTTAGATTAAACGATACATGCTAAATAACTGCTCCTTATTTCTTCTTTGGTGGGACGATTTATCTTTTAATTTTCCCTGGTACTTTTTGGACAAGTATGGTTGTCCTACACTGAAAAATTGTATAGATTATTACTAGTATTCCGAATTGCATAATTTCAGTTTTTTAAAACATATTCATCAATCAAGCCTTAGGTGAGAGTAAGGCTTACAGAATATGGGTGAGGTAAGGCTTGCCGCGATATTAGAGTAATTAATTCAGTTTCATAATTGATAATTTAATTATATTTTTGAGTTTGGAGAGTAACTGAATGCGAACTTGAACCAGTATTTTAATTTATACGTATTGATTGTACTCCATGAGATTTCAATTGATTAGAGCACGCGTTCATCATAATTTCCGAATTTCTTGTCGTCGACACTTCGAGAATAATCGGAAAATAATTAGCGCATCCATATAAAAGAATTAATAGCACTTCACTCGCTGACTGGCACCAGACCCTATCTTACCGATTCACATACAACCTATATTAAATTATAGGCTCCAATACAGTATTCAATGATGCATCAAAAAACATTAAGGTCTCCGATTCATGACCAGGTCTTAAATATTCGAAAATGTGTATTTTCACCACATATTAAGCCATTTTGAGACGTATTTCTTCATGTCACAGCATGCTGTACCGACGGAAAAAATATCCCATACTAGGATGACAGAAAAAATTTACCGAGGAAGGTCAGATGCCATTTCACGTCACATCCAGCAATGCAAGGTAACATGTGCATCGATTAATGGTATCCTGTCGCAAAGCATGAAGAATTATTACTCAGAAGGCTCCGTCTAGAGGCCATTCTGGAGGTCAGATGCCTTAATTTGTCTTGCAAGGCATCTTAACTTAGATTAAATAAATTCCGATTGCGTGCATTAGACAGACTATTACGGTCACTTTGAATTGTGGGGTTGCATTCTTGACGAGGCTACGTGCAACAAGAAGTAGCTACCCCCATCAGAGTCAAAATGGCATCATTAGTCCGAGCGTAGGAATGTTAGAAGGATTGTCTCCGTGAAACACTTGAATATTGACATTTATAATTACTGATCTCTGCATTTCTTCCGGGTTTCCTTCCGCGTCAGATTGTTCGTAGACAACAGTTTCGCTGGCTATCCTGCCAGCGTCTTCAGGTCGAAGGTCAGACGCTGGCAGGATAGCCAGCGAAACTGTTGTCTACGAACAATCTGACGCGGAAGGAAACCCGGAAGAAATGCAGAGATCAAACCATCGCCGCGGAAACCTACGTTCTAACATTTATAATTACTCTTTAAAAAAATTTCGAAACAGGGTTATGGATGCCCAGTAATTGTATAAGTAATTCCCGTTTCTAACACAAGCTCCCATGTGGTCTAGTGGCTAGGATATCTGGCTTTCACCCAGAAGGCCCGGGTTCGATTCCCGGCATGGGAACAATTTTTGCTAACTCTCATCGTGAGCTATCACAATGCATATTTTTTTCCAGATACCTACCTACCGCAGAAAAATCAAGTGTTACAATGACGGGAAGCGTTTCGAACAAGTGTGGTGAACTAATATCCGCATACCTGGTCTTTGCTCTTCTCAGGTGTGCACTTCAATATTAGTCAGTATTTTAGTATCATTGAGTTTGGAATTTCATTTTTACACTCGATCAAAAATTAACTTTATTACAAAACTTTCAGCTTCTGTGCGACCCCGAGTAAGATTTTTATGCATTTCATTAACCGCGTTTTTTCCGAATCACGTTCGATAGACTTATAAACTTTTCCGACAACTTCGACCCTAAATTGAAGGCACATTCATGCATGCCATGAGTGAATCACAAACGAAAGACAGTAGCTAAATGCTGATCGTAAAAATGGGATGAATTAACTCCTTAGCAATGAACGACTGCACTTCACCGTCTTGTTTCCATCACTGCGGCGCATCATTCAATTTCACGTTATGACCAACAAGAACGGAGGCTAATGTAGTACAAGAATATTTGAATTTACTCTCTTTTAAGCGGTTTTTGGTTCTAACTATTGTTATTAGGTACGAAAAATGTCACATGTGGGAGCGTGTATGAATATGAACGTGGTAAGTAATACAAATTTTGGTAGGTATTACAAACTTTGGTAAGTAATACCAGAGAGGAGAATACCAATAAGTGACATATACCTCGGTAATGCCAATAAATGACATATATAAAGGGACTAAAGAGAAGTGGACCTATAGAAGGTTTATTTCCGTTACCAATTCGGGCGATTTTTATTGCAATCCATTAATGTCTGCTGCGCGGCTCTGAGTGTATCGCGATCAATTTTTTTCTAATATTTGAGGAATAGTATTTGCTATTGCGAGGAATAGCATTGAATACGCATTAATTGACAGATAACAACATCGCCAATATTAATCACGTTAGCGAGGCGAGAGGCGACTTTTGTCAACCCATTTAAATGCGCGATGGACGCCAACACATTTAGAGGCCGATTAGACGATACTCTTTTGTATTATTCGAGCACATTGACATGGCGTGCACTTTCATATTAGCGATCACCCATGACCTCACACCACGACTCACGTCGCTCACTTGAGAATAAGGAAGAGTATGGTATTATAACTGAAACGAGAGAAAAGGTAAGGTATCTACGTGAATTTAAGAATATTATTGCCAAAATTAAGAATTTAAATAATTTAAAGTGTCATTTAGAGTGTCATTTTCGATCTCTGCGTTTATTTAGCCCGAATGACATGGGTCGGAAACGGCGAAAGTAAAAGTGTTCGAAGTCGACCCTCGCGATCGATTTCAACCCCTACTAGTATTTGCATGTGGCCAGTGGCGCAGCGAAGGGGAGGGGGTTGGGGAATAAACCCCCCCCCCCAGAGCTTAGAGAATATTTTTATAAAAATATTTTAATTAAATGTTAATGACAAATTTTGTAACTAATATTAGGGAGACGGATGACTCACAAAGAAAACATCAAACTATTCACACAGCCGTGAAACTCACTATTATGAACCACTTATCTAAAAACATTTTTGGAGGATGGTCTCCGCACCTCCCGCTTACCCTGGCGGGTATTCCATACGCCCCTGTATTAATTGCGCATAAAACCCCCCTATCCTTAATTACTAGCTGCGCCCCTGAATGTGACCCTTTACTTTCATTTAGTTAGGTAGGGGCAGTAATTGCTGGTCAGCCGATGTGTGAGCCGACACTTGTTTCTTTTATTTTGGTTCACTTTAAATGGGATGGTGGAGAATGTCACGCGCGTCCCTTCAATTCTGCGGCCACTGTCATAACGATTGTGCCGCTTTAGGCAGACCACCACAGCACACCCACAACCTATGTGAGGGTATGGAGACGACCGCCACCACCAACTGGGGGAGGGGGGGGGCGATGACGCTGTCGCCGGAAGGAAGGAGAAAGAAAGGATTGGGGCGATTGGAGCGCCACGCTCCGATAAGATGATGAACCCGCCGCTCCCGTATTGTTAAATCTACCACCCCATCATTTCCCCCCTTCTGTTACGTCACGTCGCCGAGGAAGGAATGGTGAGATGGCCAGGAGGGTGGAATATGATGAACGGCGGCAGCGCTCGTCGACTGCGACCTCATTAGGATTCCGTTCATCTTTCACGGGGGTACGAGTGAAAGATATTTGAAGTAGATGACACTCGAGCGATGAGGTCAGGTGAGGGCGCGGATTGGAAGGGGTTCCCACATCCGGGGAGAGACTTCCCTCCTCGATCGGATGTCAGGTTTGGGAATTGTCCTCGGGGTAAATTACTCAGCACATTCATTACATGGATTTCGAGCCACACAGTGTTTGTGCAGAGAAACTGATAGCGATGTAAGACATAGTTTCCGAATGATATACAAAGATATCGTGCTGCTCAATAATTTTATTTTAAAAACGCGCAATATGTGTTTCGATTGCTATAAAATTATAAGGTATTCCTATATCTGATGATATGTTGTTCCAAGATATACCTCCGTAAAAAGTTTCACATTTCCATGAGTCCAGGATGGATGAATTTGGGATGGAAAATGAATAAGAAATATTAATTTGGCCATTAGTGTTATTGAGTCGATTTTTCAGATGAATTATTATTTATAGAATAATACAACCATTCATGGGGAAAAGTTACACACTGCTGAGTTGACCAGTGCTGCTTTGGAAATCACGGCTTCAATAGTGTTATAATTTAGGAAGCATCTACAACCATATTTTGAGGGAGTTCCTTTGGGTTTACGATGAAGTAAATACAATTCAAAGATGATAGCAACACCCCATTACAATCAAAGTCGGTGTGATAGCCCTTTTTTGAAAGGTACACGAAAATTTCCCGCGATCAAAATTATTCCTTAGAATATTTTTTAAATTCGGTTTTCCTTAATTAAAATGAATTTGGACATGACTTGTAACAAGATGAAAGAACGATTGAAAACAGATTCAACAATATCATAATATTATTATAATGATATTTATCCATGTTTCATTCATAAGAGATGTCAGACGAATCTCGTGTTAAAAAATTCCTTCAGCAATCATCAAAAGAGATACTAAGACCGATAATAAATTTCCTAGAACACAACTAATCTAAAACAAGGGTATTTTCATATTTAAATTGCAAATAATAAATTCGTTTGATTTTATCACAAGGTGAGAGTAATATAGAGTATTACGAAATATTACCTCTCCTAACCTGATTAAAATAATAAAATTTAGATAGAGTAATTATTTTAACCCATTTACTATATCTATGGTCTACATTGCGTTAGGTCTATCTGTGGGTTCTATCAGGCGCTGAGATTCTTGTAATATCATTTTATATTGAAATGGTTTATAATTGAGTGTCATAAATCTTGTGGAGCACTCTCGCATAAGGTCACCCTTTACTCAATACCTTTGAGTATCTTAACAAGGCATTGATTTCGCGTATTGTATTCTTCCGATGTTCAGGCCATTTTGTTTAAGCAAATTTCTATCAACTCGAATGTGGTGAACGAAAAAAGTTTAATTTAAATTAATAATTCCACTAATATTTAAGAGATTATGTTTATTTAAGAGTATGTTTGCTAAACGACCCATATAAAATTAAAAAATGAAATTTCAGCAGGGAATACAATATTTTTTTCAACGATCGAATATAGCCTGTATCTCCATTTATATTCACGATTCAACTTCACGGTAAGGTATGACAATAAGTTCCGCTGAAAGGATCGCCTTCGAGGAGGTACTCGAGCGAATAAAAATTAAACCTGTCAGACCCGAAAATTTTTGAGAGCCATGCTTAGGAAGTCCGGCACGAAACATTCAAATCGAAGATAGTTAATTTTATCACGCACCGTCCGAATACTCTCAGACCCGTCCACTGAGATTCAATTTTTTCCCACGTATGGGTGCCACGATACTCACAACACTCCATAGAATTGAGATATAAATAACTGTGCATCAAAATAATCGTTGCGTTCAATATTGAAATAATTTAAATTGAAGAAATGCGATGCTACTCTTAAACTAAAATTTGTCACGCCGGTCCCCTTGAAATAGTATGAGTAACATCTTTTAAGCATCTAATTAAATAAAACATGAACTTCTTTCGCCTTACGCCGAATATATTTGTATTGGGAATCATTGGGTACTTTGCACTGGAATAAGTAGGTACTATGTGAATTGAAAGGACGATCAATATCGTGTAATTAAACGCCATAATTCTAATGTTTGATTTATCTAAAATTGATGTTTAATATAACATTCAGTCACATTAATCGATGAAGTGATGCACTAATGTAAGTTGGAAACAAAAAAAAAACTGAAAATACTGGTTAAGCATGCTTAAATTTTCCCATGGCCTTTAGCTACGTCGAAACGGAATTTTCATGCTTTTACAGAAATTATTTTATTGCTTTGAAGAAAGTGAATCAGCCAACCAGGAGGTACATTTTCTTTCCTAACTCGAGTTGAAAGCTGCGGTAACTTTCAAATTCCGTCCCGAAAATAAAGATAGGCATTGTCTAAATAAATATTTGACTCAAAATTAGATGGTATAGCAAGTTTTAAACAAGATATGAGAATATAAAACCGATAAGGTAAACAATTGAGCGTCAAAATGGAAAATAAATGCTACATTCCTCTTAGAAATATATACAGACCGTTTCATCAAAGAGTCGCATCCCTATCGTTAAATTGGTCGTTCAAATCAAATTGGAAGGAGTTGCAAATTTAATTTTTCTACTCAATGCTATTAAAACAATACCGTAAAGTAGCCTGATGCAGTGTAGACCAAGGATGAGGAAATACTATCTCTTGTCAAATATGAGCCAGAAATAATTAATAAGCAATATTTAATTCTAGTATTCAATTAAAAGTTACAGGAGTATTAATGTCATTGAAGGATGGCCTGGTAGCAATGAAAGAACACGTCTTCAGTATCAAGAGAGAGGGAGCCGACTATTCCTCAAGTGGTATCACAGTGGCACGAAGCCTTACATTAGACAAGAGAAGTGCGTCCCGACTCCAGCAGCTGACATCAGCGGTCACTCTGAGATGCCGCCCCGATTCGTGAGAATGATGACGGATGCAGAGATTGGAGAAGGATGGTGTAGGAGGAGAGGGGAGGGATAGAGGGGAGGTATATTTGGAGGGTGGTAGGGGAGCTCAGTTGATGACGTGAGGGAAAGGATGAAGAGGGAATGGCATAAGAGGGAATGGAAGAGGGAAGGCGAGGAGGAGATTGGACCGAGCCGAATTGCGGTTTGGTAGACCATAACCTAAGGCAAAGGGGTGTCCCTTGAGACAGCAGACACGACGCGGGAGAAAAAGAGGATAAGACGTTGGAAATGCTTTTCCAAGACTATTTAATTCTTTCGCGCCTCAGAGATACTTCTTTCATATTCCATCATAAAATTAAAATACGTCTATCCTAGAGCGTATGTCACTCCTATAGTAAATTCTGCATAAAGCCTGTTGGAATATTCACTTACTTTCTTGGCTAATTAAAAAAAATGACCCCAAACTTTCGATAAGGGATTGGCACTCCAATGAAATATGAATGCTGTGGTAAAAATAATTTAATAATAGGACAGTAATTACGATGAGGAAATTTGAGAGTGTTTATGATTCATACACCGCAGTTCATTCCGAGGGCTGTACTCAAATACTTGTAGGTATAATCATGCAAAGTAAATCTGGAAATATACTATATGTTTTACCATAAAACTCAGTTTATTCTTGGAACTAAATAAAAATTCGTATTTTGCAAAATTTAAAGAGATAAAAGAAGAATTTTTAGGGGATATAGAATGGCTTTTCAAATAAGCGATTGATATTAGAAAATCACATTGAGATTGCGGAAAATCTTCCGGACCGGAAGATTAATTACGCCACAATTGGAGTGAAAATGATTTTATGAAACCTCATTCCAACCTTTATTTCTCCAAGACCATGATTTCCCCCGCCATTATCCCTTGCGTCTTTTTTTTCAAGTAGCAATTAAAAACACGCAATGATCTCTTCTCGGAAATGATTCCTTCCGATTTGGCCATGCCCACCAGCGATGCGAATGGTGGCGCTTTCACATTAGCGCAATTAAACAGTCTATTACGGCAAATGATTCGGTGATTGAAAACGTACCTCAGCCCACAGTAACACTGATTACGCCTACGTGCTGGGCGAACAATTTGTGTCCTGAGACGATCCAAAGGATGGCAAGTGAAACGTGGGGAGAAAAGGCCATAAAGAGACTTGCGAAGGTCGCAGAGCATTAGTAATCGACCATATGTGTAGCCAAGAGAACTCTACGACACTCCGCTCTAATAAGACGACATAATAGGGTCTCCGGCCGCCGCGATTGTTTCGAAAGCAGCAATGAATAAACAGAGCGCGTGTGCGCCTCTACTCGAAACTTAAACCTCCGCGAGTGACAGCCTCGTTCCCTCGAGTCAGAAACGAAATCTCTGCGAGGATCAAAACAGACGCGAAACTGTGCCCTCCAGCGTTTGAAGCGCAAGAAACGCTGTTGTCACTGATGACATGTTCTCGAGAGGACGACGATATAAAATACTGCTATTTGAGGATTCTTCACCAGTAATTCACGATGAAATTCATGCGTTTTGGTGCATTGTTTGAAATGATTAACCATATCTACAGATACGACACGATTTTTAATTAAAATATGACTAAATTAATTAAATTAAATTCTCATATTTTCGTTTACAAGTTCCTTAAACTTTTTGTGTCATGTTATTGTTTTTTAAGTTGAAACTTGAAATGTAATATAAATGCTATGCTTTTCATGTGCCACTATGTAGGATAAATGGAACCTTCTGATAAGCCTTATGGCTTAGAAGAACCAAGTTGTATATGCTAATAAAGGCAATCTATATATTTTTAATGCTGTAGATTGACGGAATAAGCATGTGCTTCATCGCTATTGGATGTTCTCATAAGATTTAACTCCACACAAAATTTTCAAAATAAATTTTCATAATTCTCCTCTTCTCTCCCTCTTAAACTCAAGTATGATAATCAAAGGCATTTAACGCTCTGCAAAATAAGAAACTACATTGTGGGTTGCAGGAAAAAAATAGAGAACGCGATACAAAAATGTAGAGAGCAATAATATGGCAGCGTAGCCTGGCGTAATAAATAACTTAAACACTCCATATAAATAATACCCCGAAAACTTTAGTGCTGGGCGTGTTCATTTGATACAATAACACACTGTAAATATTGCTAATTATCTTGTACGAAACATTTTCACATTGGTCAGGTGACTTGCTACTTGAATGCGTTTATCCTACTAGATATATTCATCATCAATAAATGTCTAATTATCCGCAGTCAATTATTAATTAACGCTTAATTATTGTAAAAGTTATGCAAATGAATTTTCAGCACCCGCAAGCATTTTCTCAATCCGCACCCTCTGTCTCCGTATTATCTCATCTAGATTTTTTCCTCTTCGCCCGCCACATCTACTAGTAGTTCACCATATCCACTTACTTGTTCCTTTTTCTCTCCATTCATCTCACTTACGCCATCCATTGTCTTAGCCCCTAACATCAATAATGTGAGAATGCCACCTTTCCAAACTACAAACCACACCTGCACCCTTTATTTCCACCTCACACCACACAAGAGATCCTCCTCCAACACATCTCTTTTTTCCTACATCCCGCCTTCTCCATTATCTTACACATCAATGTTCCGAACTCTTTGAGCTTGATATGATCATCCTTCCCTAAGGCCCACCTCTCCATACCATTTCCAAGTTTAACAGAATACCTTTCCTTCAAGCTATTTATGAGGATCCTGTCACCAATTGTTTCTCATTTTGCTAAATACAGCCTTTGAAATAAAATATCAACGCGAAGTTTAAGAGCCCACCGAATTTCAAATTTTTATTGAGTTGTCGCTCTCGAAACTTTGTAGTGAGGAAAAAGTGACTCAATTCAATTTTGCATAAGCCAGAACTTCCTTAGGTCAACGTTTGCCAGCCACACACGGTGACACTACATTACGCTCCGAGCATGCCTTTCCTATAAGCCCTCGCGTGAAGTTTCTGTCATCGATACATCCCTATATAGTTAAATGCTTTCTTTGTGTTACAGCTAAAAATAAACGCGAAGATTATGAATTCAGAATTTTTTATGAAAACGCTCGCCCTGAAATTTTTTAAAGCGAAGAAAAGTGACTCACGCGCAGGCTTCCTGTTACAACACAATACACGTCCGAGCGGAGCGACATAAATATTTCTCTTTCTTCCCATGCACCCTTCTTTTTCCCTCTCCTTCCGTGCTGATGCTCGCACGGGACTCAGGGAAAACAAGAGAAGGGAAGACGACGATGTTTCGCGAGGATTCGCTTTCCGCTCCGCTCGACTCGGTCAGCACGTGTGAGTTGCGCGAGCATTTATATGCGCGCCGGCGGGAAGACGCGGTGCTTGCGTTCGCTCGGGAGACGTATAAGGAGCTGCTCATGTCGAAGCGCAGCACAACAAACGCTCAATTGCCGCTCGCCTTACTTGGAGGAGAAAAGGAACGGGGTGTTATTGTCGCGAGGAGGAAAAAAAAGAGGTAAGGGAGGAATGAAGAGAAGCGAATTGAAAAAAAAATATGGTATGAGAGGTGGACGCACGCAATGCGTTGGTAGCTGATGTATTGGCACGCGAAATAAATACAGGACTCCGAAGGAAAGATGCTACAGAGATAAACACGGAGAAGTGAGATCAAATTTTTTTTAAATAGAGGAGCCTGATAAATAAAGGGCACTAAATAAAAAAGGCTTTGATTTTGGCATTCGGGGGGCCAAGTTCAGGAGCATAGTGGAGAATGATCGCCGGATTTCCCGGAGTATTATATCGTGGAAGGTTATTCGGGATTTCCACCGGGTCAGGTTCTCCATCACGAACGACGTTTCGATAAACGAGCTGTCCATCGTCATCAGGGACCTCGGAAACGTCGGTCGTGATGGAGAACGTGACCCGGTGGAAATCCCGAATTACCTTTCAGGAGTGTTTTCCTAGAATAAGTAAGGCTCAGTCACTCATGCACGGGCTTAAAAAAGTCATATTCCTATGGTTCACTCAAAAATATGGGCTCATTACTGATTGATTCACACAACATAGTTAATTATTCCTACACACATGTTGTAACATAAATTATCGTTTTCGCTGAAGGGGAGTTAACTCATTTCCGAGTAAAATTTGTAACTAGGAGTTTCTCATTGACAAATGATTTGAAAGACAAAACAGAGAAATTACGTTTTCGATGTAAATAGTGTATATCGGCGTATATCCGGGTCAAGTTACTCTTATTTCCATCACTCATCTCCAGACGTAAATTTTGATTCCTATGCATAAATATGAAAACGTAATTTCTAAAGTATTAATACTTTAGGGAAATTTATAAGTACATCTTAGCACTTAAAATGTTAAAGCCAACTTTCGTCAAACACCTCACGGAGATTGAGAGGTAGTGACGGTAATTAATCCTTCCCTCAAACAATGCGTTCACGAATTACGGAGAGTGGCTTGGGTGAGGGCAAATCAGTCATACAAGAGAAGGTCTCGCACAGCAACAGCAGATAAGCAAAGGAGATCGAGCGAAAAGAGGAGAAGGGAGGAGGAGTAAATATGAAACGTGCAAAAAAAATCCAGAAAACAACATTAATCCACGTGAGCTCGTTATGCAGATGAGAGAAAGGTGACTCTTCAGGGGCTCGCTCGCTTTTTTCCCTCTCACGGAGTGGGTGTGAAAGAGAAGGGAACGCAGACAAAAGAGACGAAGGGAGGGAAGAAAGTGCGACGCAAAACAATGAGGAGGAAAGAGGAGGCGAGGATCGAAGAAAAAAATAAAACAATTGAGCGCTGCCCGTGCGAGCGAATAAATAGCGTATCACGTCGACGCTCAGAGCTGGGAAGAGAGATAAGTGGAACCAAGGAGATGATTCAACGTTGAAGAAGAGGAGAGAAAGGTAAAACCTTTTGAGATGAGAGGTTGCGAAAAATTAATAAGAAAAAAGGAGTATTTCTTCCGCCTACCACGCAAAGAAACGCTTTTGGAGATGGACTGGCGATGGGAAACGGGCGGGGGTCCGGATGGCAACTGGATTTTTGACGCGTTGATGAGGATTTAAAAAAAAGAGGCAAGAAATTCAAGTGATTCCCGCAACGGAAATATTTTTAGTGAAAATTTGTACACTAATTTGGTATGTTAAAAGGATTTTGAGTCATTAAAGCTGCGAAGGGACCTCTTTAAAGGTAAGGTGAGACGAGACCCGTCAACAAAAAAGATGATATTTTCCACCGGTGTCATCTTTGGGCTGTCTCATGCCTCGTCCTGATATGTCTTGACATTGTGGTAGAAATCACTGAAGGACTTGGATTTGAGCACTAGCAAGGATACTATCTTGAAATGCGAGTGACACGGAAGGAAATTTTAAGTATACGACCCTCGCCACAACGTTAAAATCAGATAATCAATGAAGAATACGATTATCAAAATGAGACATTGCAATATTTCCACTTATAGTTTTATTCTTACACAACGCGTTTCGTCGTTACAAACGACATTATCAAGTATGTTGTTTGTAACGACGGAACGCGCTGTATAAGAATAACACTATATTAAGAGTAAATATTGCAATGTCTCATTTTAATAGTATTACGAACTTCCACCACATCGTGCCTAACATCATACAAGATATAAGAATAGGATTAATCACACAACCGAGCAGGTGGTTACGGAATCCTCTTCGATATGGAAAGGTCTCGCTTTTTTGCTAAAAAACTGAAAAAATTCTACTGGCAATATCGACGGGTACTCTGTCACTAAGCTATTTGAATATATCGATGGCTAAGTTCTAACCACATGTACCTCAAATTCGGCCGGTTTGAGACAGGTATCTTAAACAAGTTATAATAACATTAAAAAATTAAATACAAGCAAAGATCAACTCTTTATTTGGAAATTAATATTTCTTTTTCAGTTTTATGAACTTTTCGTTTTTTATTTCAGTGTGCAAGTAAAAGAAATTAATCGTTTTTTGCTCTCCTGAAAGGTTGCTATTTTTGAGATACGTGTTGTTATAACTTAGCCATCGATATGTGTGCATTGTGTTCAGCTACATAAAACTTACGACTACACGGCAGCAAGTGTAACTTTGGTGACATATAACCTCATTGTCATCTGGTAAGACAAGACTGCGCCCTGCAAGAGGTGATCACGCCAGTCAGGAAGAATTTTCGTCAAATTCAGCATGGTGATTTCTGCTCTTATGATTTTCCTCAATCACTCGATCGTACTCGGGCTAATAGCTCCTAGAAATTAATTTAAATATGGATTGATAATAGTTGTAAGGATAGGGGGGAGGCAAGAACACTCTTAGGTTAGATTGACTCATTTCAAATAAGGACACCCAATGAAATTCTAGAATTAAACACATGCGAAAAACAATATATATGGCAGAGTATCATTTAATACCGCAGTCATTTTTATTTTTTTTATTTTAATAAAGATATAGGTACACATACAGCCAATTTAAAGTGCACTTATAACAACAAATATTAAATAATTAAAGAATAATTATTTGTAACAAATTTAAATAGGATAAAAAAGAAAAACAAACATTTATCCAGCTATCTAGTCATTTATGCGATAAATATGTTAATGCCCGATGAGTAAAATTATTCCCTCGAAAACGAAAATAATTCAGATTACTCATAACTCATTCCCATAACGAAAACTAATTCAGATTACTTACGATACATATTTTATTTTCATTTCGGGGGCGGCCCTGGCCCCCTGAGACCTTCTAATACACACCCCCATTGGCGTAACTATGGTGGAGAGAACTATGGATGAGGGGATAGATCCCCCCCAAAGCCTCAGAGGAATTTAAAAAATATTTCAAACTACTGTCTATTTTTGACATCTGCTTAACTCTTAACTTAACTGCATCTGCTTAAAGCTCAATTTTATTGCCAAAATGATGTAAAAGGTATTTCCAGGAATGTCATTTTTCAAAAATTTTACCAGATTTTGCCTGGGGGGAAGGTGTACACCTAGTTACGCCACTGCACACCCCTCGAACGTAAAAACCCACACTACCCCTTCCATTCTGATACCTGTGACATATTTCCAGTCCATCTAACCCGACACCGTTAAATGTAACACTTCCTAGCGAAAGAAGACTACTAAAACACTCCCTTTCGATCGGATCTCCACCAACCGACCACAATCCGACCGCAGAGCGAAAGAAGAAAAAACGACGAAGAAGCAGCCTCTTCGCCCGAATGCAATTCTCCGTGGGGAAAAAGGGAAACGTCCTCAGGGACGCAAAAAAATACATATCGTTATGATAGAGGAAGAGGAGGGAGATCCCGTTACCTGCCTCTCAAAATTCCCCAAGTTGGCGTGTCGTGCATATTTTTTTCATCGCTCCCTACTACTCCTTTTCCCATCCATCTCCCGCTCGTCAGCCATCCATAAGCTCCCACCATTTCTTCCCGCTTTCATCGGAGGAAGAACAAATTGAGGTTTATATAAAGATATTGCTCACGCATCAGATTGTTTCGCAAGTGGTAGGGGGAAAGATTTTTTTTAACGATTTCTGAACGATGAGGTTGGCGATACACGAGAGGCTCTACCCGGCGATTACATAGCACTTCGGGCTTTTACTTAATTATCCCCTAGTCCGTCCACTCCCGGGACATTATCTTACTTTCCTTCCTACTCCCTTCGCCTTTTTCCGCGCCCGTATCTAACGCATTCCAAGCCCCCCGTCCCTACGGGCCTGTTTACCTCGAGCCAATCTGGATAGAATCCATCAAAATAAATGAATGAATCGAATAAAAAAACGCTCAGCACTATCATTCCACCGAGTTTGTAAGATTTTTTTCCATTCCGTCAGCCTTGGTAAGAAATGAGTGGAATAACGGGAGTATATATAGCCTTATTTTCTTTCGAATACGCCAGCGATTGACAGCTTTCAACATGAGGACTCACTCAATACGCCAAAGACCCGGTATAACTTCCATAAACACGTCCACAGCGACACGATCTTTCGACGTCTGCATGAGGAATGAAGATATTTGGCGCCACTTCACTGCTACCACGGGTTACAAAGGCCAACATTTTTTAGGGCTCACTAGACGTTATAGGACTGAAGAGCACAACGCATCAGATATAGTTTGAATAGTGAAGTAACCTCTTTTACAATATTCATAAGCGGAAAAATAAGAATTCTACGATCTTAATAATGAAAGACACTTTGCTTCTTCCGCAAGTTTATAAAACATTTCTATTTAATTACCGGTTTCGGCTATTACACCATTATCGAATAATAAGGAATTTGATAATGATGTAATAGCCGAAACCGGTTATGAAACAGAAAAAAAAATTATAAACTTGTGGAAGAAACAGTGTCTTTCATTATAAATATGGTGCCCTTCCATCACGTACGTGCTTCAAGTTTCGATTTAATTCTACGATCATAACATCTAATAATCTTTTTGCTAGTCAAGGTTCGCATTTATGATTGCCAAAAGGCAACACGCGTCGGAGTATAAAGAATAAACAGTAACTAAAGACATTTTGTTGAAAGGACTAGAGGAAATATCCAACGTTCTACGTGTACAAGCACGCTGATTAAAAAAACCGTATGATATAAGTACGACTAATTTTTCGGAATATTTTTGGAATTTTACTTCGATAGGATTTTATGTCAGTATTTTTTACTTATAAGCATTTAAAAATGGATTGATTGCTTAACAAGAAAATTCCTCATAATATAACCTTCAAAAGTCAAATGCTACAAAGTTCCCTGAGAAGTATCATTAGCCCTAAAAAAAATGTAAGAAACAGAATCTTTTTAAAAATCAATAATACCAAGCAAATATTTTTCCCTCGAAAATGGCAAGACCTGACAGTTTCATTTAGCGGGATTACCAGCAAAGCTAAAAAGCAAATGTTTCGTAGCGCTTCCCGAAGCAAAAGCCACTCCTCAATTCAAAGCATTACAAGAACAAAAAATTCTGAATGAAATGATTTTAGAGCAGATATCATCCCAAAGAGTTTTGCAAATTAAAGATACGTTCAAAAAACTGTGGGAAACCCTTTCATCAAATATTAAAAACTGATAAACACGTGAATTCGGTCAGCCTCTTCCCAGAAATCTTCACGTCAACTCCCGCACTCGCCGATGATGGAAAAACAAAAGGACCCTTAGTATCTTTCCCTCTAGCCGTGGATCAAGTGCTGAGGATCTATAAATATCCCCGGACACGAGGAAAGAGAAAAAAAGCCATATCCGAAGCACGCGAGACGAGCAATAACGGAGGAGGAGGGAATGGAGCACAAAAAAAAAGGATATTATTATTACTTCGAACGAGACTTTCACTTTTTCTCTTCGCACTTGCAAACTGCTCCGAGATCCAATCTCTGGAGCGTTTGCATCACGGCCAGAGAGACTCTGGCACAGTCACGAGTGACTGGCTTTTGTCCAAGGGCCGTGAGAAGGGCGGGTGCTTAGTACCTACATAATAGGTTTTTAACGGTGTGCCAGGACAGTCGGTGCGTGGAATGATTTGGTTAGATCGACCGTTTTGGGTCTCTTTAAGCCACTTGATTATTCCCGATGTGAACCTAATGGAGTGTAGAAAACGAACGACTGAAACCGACGAGGTCCTCGAGATCCAGTTGCTCGTAAGTGTTATAGGATTTGCAACCGATACGCAATTTTTCCAGTTTTAACTTGGGTATAAAAACAGAGGGAGCTATACCTACCCTGGGGCGATATAACGAAAATGGGAAAATGTCACGATACTTAAATACCAATATGGAGTTTTGACCAATGTTGATATATGCTTGTCAGATAAAAATTGTATTATATCGCCCGATAAAATAAATCACATAATCACTCCTGAAAATTTTTACTATATAGGTACATCTCTTTATATCATCCGATAAATATCCTGTGTCATAATAATTCGATTTACTGTGATTTTTTTATCGGGAGCCAATATTTAATCGAGATATTTTATGCACGAGGTGATATTTCAACGGGTGATACATTACGATATTTTAGAGGGCTAGTTATTAGTTAGTGACTAAATTCAAGAATTCATTGATTGGGGTTTCATTGCATAGCGAAGGATACAACCCACCTAGGAATAAGCCACAGCCGTTATGAATTCACACATTCACGATAAGGGACCCCAAAGGAGGAAATTGATGACTTATTTGGAGGTAGCAGGAATAACTCCATTCCATCTTTGAAAACGGTCAACTTACGCACGATTGTAGTAATTTTACACAAATAACGCTCTGGCTAATTATATCAATTGGACTGCGCCTTATACCAACTCCAAAAGTGGTGTAAAATCCATTCGGCTGAGTAGAAGTGAGGGAATTTAAGGAAAATTACACAGCCGTTTCATGGAAGTCTTCCATGGCCATTTATCCAACTGAAAGAGAAATTTGTATTCTCAGAGGTGGAAATAAAACGAGAAAAAGCAATAAAGAGTGCCTTCAGAAGCTGAGAAAATTCGGCGTTTTCGCTGATCGCCAGAGAACAATCATTGCGTGATTTTCTCGTAACGACTCGGAAATGTTTTTTAAAATCCCAACTTTTTCCTCTTCATTTCAGAGACATCTCAAATATTCCTGTTTGAGCAGACATTTCTCGCTTGATTTATCCCATCATAACTTCTGCATACCCGGCTTTCCTTCATGATATCCTATACTCTTGCGGGTAACTTTTCTTTTCTTCACCATATTTAAACTTATCCAGTTTTTTAAACCAATCCTGCTACATTAGTTTAACGCTCTTAATATGTTGTCACATTGATATTTAATTCTAGCATTTGTCTATTTAGTAATATTTTTTTTTTAATGTTTCCTTTCATCATTCATATTATTTTCTGTTTTGTGACTCAAGGAATCGGAATATTTTCGTAAATAACAGACATTTTTTATCTCCTCATCCACTCGTAATGCATGCACACTCCACACGCAAACAAGACGAATTTGTTATGAATAGAACATTCTAACTTGATGTGCTTAGTGACAAAAGGATAAGGAAGTATGAAAACGTAAATAAATTTTCATTTCTATGAATGCCAAATAAGTTAGGTGATTAAAGGCTTGGCCAATGCTTGGCAATATGGCTATAACCGACTCATTATTTGATCTATTTCATAAAGTACAAACTCCATCGAGATGTAATTCCCGCAATATCCTCTTTAAAAAAAAAAATGAAAAATCAAGGGCATAATCGAATCACAGAAAATCGCAGGCGATATATTGAGCTAACCCTCACCCCTCCTTAAAAGTAAATAATCAGTCTTAAAATGGAAGTTCATCGAATGTTCCGCGGTTATTTCAGGTGAGTAACGTAATGGAGCGACTTTAAAGGCACGCTGAACCCATGCTTTAAAATAAAATACTCACTCACTATTCGGCAATCGTGTCTCCGAGATAGGGCACGAGGGGTCAAATGATTCACCACGTAAACCAAATATGGTGAAAATTCCTACTTTTTTCCCGTAAGGAGAGGATGAAAACATAAGAAAAAAAAATTGCCGTAAAGCGCGATTCTGGCAATAGCTCAAGACACGTTCTATTTATAAGCACAAGTGACTTAGGGGTGACTCCGAAGCCATTGAGGGAAATACCACTCTATTCATGCACGGAGGACTTTTAACGAATGCTAATGGAGTTCCAAGTTATCGCCGTAAGGGACCAGCGTTTTGCTCGCCGGAATGTAGCGCTCCGGCATGCCTTATACCATCGGCAAAACGACAATCTTAGCGAGGGTGTGTTCGCACAGTTACGTTCTCCAATGCTTCATGTCACCGAAGGATATCTCTGCTTAAGGAAATGATTTATGTAAGGCAAGGTAATGAACACCATCAATTCACCTTTCTGTCCTCCTCGAAAAAAGAAAACTACGACATTAGGGACAATACTGTACAACTCGGATAAAAGATGCTGAACTTCATGATAGGGAATGAATATTCTCAACTGAAATCCCACGCGAAACGTGCCCATAACTTCGAGACCAGCATCATCTACTCTGAAAAGTGATGCAAAATGTTGAAACCTAGGTTGGTACCAATATATTTTCTAAAATTCTCTCAAAGGCCAAATTCTTTGATAAATCGTCAATGAAAAGTATTACAAAGAGAAAAGGCTTCTTTTTACCAGATACAGTGTGCACAATCACTAAAAAATTACTTAATGAGTAAAAATTCAATAGAAACACATTAATTTACTCCATGAGTGTAAAAACTGGAAAATGTGTCCTTCTAAAATTACTGTTATCATTATTAAAACTGTATGCCACTCGTATAAGAAAAGGTAAAAGCAAAATCATAACTGCAAAAATTTACACTTAGCTATGCGCAAGTAATCTGAAAATTTGCTTACGCCACATGAACCCACATTACTGATGCAATACAATGATACTTCATAATTTATTAAGAAAGAATAACAAGTGGAAATTCCTAAAAGATGCCGCGCACCACCAGTCACAAGGGCTGGATTTTGGATATACGCTTCTGACAGGGGTGACGTGGAGCCGCAAACTGCATTATATGTTAATTTTCGGGACACAGATGAGAACGACACGTAGCTGGAATACCAAAGGAAACGCCGCCAAAACTATCAACTCGCGAGGCCTAAATCCATCTAAGAGATTAAGACTCAAAATTAAAGGTAGGTTGCCCGCCAACGCTATTAACCAAGTGAGCGCACCTCATTCTCCAGGTTTCCTTCTACGTGTATCCTTGATGACAGATTCCATTTCGTGGCCGAAGCACAAACGAAGGAAAGGATTTTTTTTACAACGATTCGAGACGAAAAAGGATGTCTTATTGCTCAAGGCTCAACGCCCGTCACATTTCGGCCAAATTATTTTGAAATCCCACTGTTTACAAAACTTTTAAGTATTTACGCTAGGAAATGAAAGTCATTTCTCATGATTTCAAGTAATGGGATCCTTCCATTGCTCGGAATCATATTCATTAAAAATTTTCCTTAAAGAAAATTTTCCTTAAAGAGGCAGCAAATATAGTAAAACATCAGTTTTATGCTTCATCTAATATAACCATCACCTAGGAATTAGCCAAAAAAGCATATTAGGGACGAAAGAAATAGCTCATTATGCCTAAGAAAAGATTTGAAGGGATCGGATTGATGTGGTGACTGGTGTGTTGAATTCCCACCAAGTGGGTTCGAAATTTTCATGTGATATGTTACTGATAAACAATTCTTGCAGTGCTACTTACCTCCGTACCGGAGAATTTGGCTATGTCTCTTTGGCTGGCTACATTTGAATGAAATAGTCACATAGAGCCCTTAAAATCTAAATTCAACAATAAAATATAAATTATATTTTCAATATATAAACATTTTCTATATTCTATAGAACTCACTAAGAATAACACTATTGTCCGTGTTAAAGTTTTACGAAATAAAGGAACTCTAGAGCATTGTACAACATAAGACATTCATCACAGACTATTCAGCTTATGATATAAGATGTATCAGTCGTAAATTATGGAAATCAGCGCAAAAAGCCATGCATAATAATGATGTGGCTACCCAAATAAAGTACCAACTTTCACACCATAAATAAGATAGAATTTCAAGGATTACTGGTGTCCTAACCAAACATTTCAAGAATTCAGCGGTTAAATTCATTCAAAATATAATCACCGCCTACTTATTCCATAAAGGCGACGCGACGCACGGAGATTACGTTATTTTCGGCTGAAAGCGAGTGTCACAATTATTTCACAACAATGCCTAGTGTCAATGGCGGTTGGTTTTCTGGTAAAACAAAAGGGAAGAAAAACAGAAAACAAGTGACTAAAACATAATTGCTTCTTCTAAATAATAATACTACGATGAGCGTGTGCAATGTGCGCCAGAAACAATGCCTAATCCTCCTTAGAACCGGGAGAAACAATTGAAATCCGTTGCGTAAACGCTTTAAAAATTTGCATGGCCTTTCGCCTTCCCGACGACCTCCACTCTGTACATGGCGCTAAGCGTTCCGTAATGGTGGGTGGAGAAAACGGGAGAGATGGGAGGAATGATTCACACGGCGACAAGTTAAACTCGGACGTAAATGGGCAAATAGTTATTGCTTCGGGAACGAGATACGAAACGACTTTTTCGTCTCCGGGCAATTTCTCCCAAGAGGACGAAAAATGAGGGAATGGGTGGGTGGCGGCAATAAAATAGCGGGAGGACACATTTTTCACGTGGCGACATCTCTCGCTTCTGTTCCTCAACCGCCCGTCAAACCAGCCCCGTCATCTCTTTCTCGACTCCTAATTATCCTCCCGCGTTCGACACTAACTCCTCCACAATTTATCTCAAGCATATTTTTTTACCCCTCGCTATGCGTTTCCTTTTTTTACAGTTTTTTTTTCAAAGCCGAAATTAACGGAAAACGATGCATTCGTAGCAATTCTTAATTTTAAAATAAAACGTCACCCAGCCTTACTTGACGATGCTGTAACAACTGTTTTAATAGTACACGAAACAAAACTACGACCGTCGAGACGGTGCCGTGAGGTCTTCAGAAATTTTAAAAATAGTTTAGGTTAAATTAAGATTTATCGGGGCGAAGACCACTCATTTCCGAGATAAGAAATTAGGGAAAAAATATATACGACTCTTACTTGCACTCGGATCTTTTTCCCTACAAAAGGTCTCACTGGGCATGGTCTTAAGTTTTCTCCCCAAATATAACATTCCATTGCATAGCACGAAAGATAAAGGTAATGAGGATGAATTTTGCGTCCCATGATAACATTGCCGATGACTCATGATGAAAAACTGCAACCACGTTATTCTCAAAATGCATTGGAGTTGATGAGATTTGGTCAAATAAGTATATCACACCATTAATGCGTATGAATATTAATAACCTTAGCATCTTTAGGGTGAAAGTACCATCATTACTAATTGACATGTTGTAGCAAATAAAAACACATAACTTGATGAAAATTCTTCAAATTAAATGAGGCTTTATTCAAACGGCATAGATTAGGAGAGGACCACAATGGATGGAAAAAGTGTAGGAATAGTTCTGGAACGAATGCCGAGGGATAAGAACTTCGGGAAATTGTAGATGGGCGTAGTGAAGATTGACAACAAGAAACTGAAAGAGTTGGCTAGGTAAAGGGATGAGCGAAAGACCTCATTATAACTACCTCTTAGGATTGCAATGAATAGATGGATTCCCAAAAACATTATTCCTACAGCAGCCCTTTCTTCAAGCCAAACGTCTTGGAGATACATTTTTAACCCACGATTCGGATAGGGCTTTTTCCTTTTTGTATGTGCATACGGGAACCAATGACCTCAAGAAAAAAATTGCGATAGAAACACATTTTTCACTATATGCGTTTTTTTTCACGGATAACCACTCATAAGTATGCACCATGAATAAGACGAGTTTTACGGCACAGCACGCATAAAAGGGAGAACTATTTCTCTAAAACATATACCTGTTCGATGACAGCCCTTTCGGGACATTAAGAAACCATGTCGCCGTTGCTCATTAAGCACTAAACTCACTCATTTATAAATCGAATGCACAAATAGAGACCATTAAATTGCGAGAATGATGCTGACGAAATTTTAGTTACTTGCAACCCTTCCACATCAATTTCTTCTTTAATTTAACCCAAAATTATATTTTCATCGAAACTTCGCCTTTAATTTTGAGACATTCTTCCATTTTAATAAAAAAAAATTATTTGAGATATTTTTGTTACATTTGTGTTTTCATCATTGTGTTATTATTGTTAATATTGGACAGAATATTACTGTTTTGGGGCAAAATGTTAAGTCTCTCCGTATACTAGCCCTAGATAAAAAACAAAAATTAATTATTCCATCCAAATAGAAATAAAATTCCTAAAATCTTAAGCCATGTCAATATTAATAATAATCCAGGCGCAATTTGCTCCCTTACTTTCCAATATCAATCTTTACTTCTCCACTTGGGGCCGACTGGTCGTTCGTTTCGCCACCAAACGACTCCCTCTGCCCTCACGCCCTCTCCGAAGATGAAGTGCTCGTTGTCCTTATTACCTCCACCCTCCCTCCAGTTAATCCTGCCCCGCTAGTGTCCGTCCTGCGATGGGAAACGCTGCTGCCTGGCACAACTCGGTCACCACGAAAAGTGAGGACACGAGGGTTGGAGCAACAAACTATGAGGCAAAAATCTACTCAAGGATCAATGGGTGATATGCGAAATTCAACCTCAAATAGTTCATATAATTAAAAAAATTTAATTAAATAGCATGCCTCGGTTGGTGAATAAAATGGCTCAGTTTCCTTATATTGAACTGTCATATTTATTTCTTTTGCGAATTGAACAATTTTGCCCTTTTATTTTTTTCAGTTTCCATTCTCTCAACAGTTATGATAACACAATAAACCCCGATTTTGAATGATAGGAAACAACCTTGGGAGCCTTCAAAAATATAAATTGGAGATGCATTTCTACTAGGATCGCCTCCGTTGGAGCTAATAATATAAAAATTATAACGTTGAGAGAAAAAGTGCAATAAATGGCCACAAAATTAATTATCTATTATAATTTTCCGTAAGAACCTCTCCCTGCCAAGACCTCCTTAGGCTCGGGGAGGAATTCCTGATCCCCCCCACTTCATCTGCAATTTCAACGCGTAAAGGTTAATTTAATACAGTGGTGTGAAAACAGGGGACAAAAAACATGAATTGCCATGAGGAAAGAATTATACTCTGAACCCGGAATGCAACCACGGACCTATGGTTCGATTCTCGAAACGGAAGAATTTTTTTACCTCGGCAATTCATGTGAAATTCCCCGTCTTCCACTCAGCAGGCGTGAATTATTACATGGGTGGGACAAGTTTCCTACCTTCCAGTCGCCAGACAATACATATTTAATAGTATATCACGGTGAAACGAACTCGAAAATCGAAGCTGTTCTGCTGCTGGAAATAACAAGTAGGTGGTACAACAAGACACTGCGAAGGGAGTGGACCCAGAGAGAGAGAGCGCGAAGAAAATATGCCCTCTCGATGTGTCTGACACCCTCACAGTATCAGGTTCAGACAGTGCGACCCCTCCGCGCAATGAGTCATGGCGGTGGTGGGAGGGGCAGAGAGGGGGGAAGGCCGAATAGCCATTCGCCTTCCGATGAGAACGGGCATGGCATGGGGACGTCCTCCGCCCTTTCTCTAAATGGGAAGCGCTGCTGCTCCGATATGTATGTGTGTGAACGGGGGGTCGAGGAGGAGGAGGGCGATGAAGGAATATCCAGAGAGCGAGGAGGGAGGGGTCAGGGAGTGGACAATTAGGGGAGGGAGTGCACACGTGGCCTGGCACAGCTGAACTCCCTCCCTCCCTTCTCTCCATACTTCACCCGCCTCCCTCCTTTGCTTCCGTTTCCTTTAAGAAGATTTGTAATTTACAACAGAGTGGAACCTCAATAGTACGACTTGCAGTTGTACGACTATTCCGGTTCTACGACGCAAAAATCTCAACCATGTTTATCCGTTAACTCGTAAATATGCCGTACAATTAGCTGCACAACGCGCTAATCTGACAGAAATGCCGCGAGTCCCATGGAGTAGACCTTGAGTGAACTGTCTCAGATCTCTGTTCAATATCCTCAATGAAGGATTATTTCAAGCATCCTAGCCGGACCCTTGTTTTGCGTATGTCTAATAGTTTGATTACATTATGTCTAATACTTACTGAGTGAGGGAAAATGATCTATTTTATCAAAAAGCACGAGATAAGATTCGTTTTCTGAATTTTTGACAAAGAAACGCGCGAATAATATTTCTTTCAATTATTTTGAGATTTTTATAAAATATATTTACCATTATTGATCAACGCTGAAAAATAGCTGGGGCAGATTTTATACTTAAAATTATACTTGTAAGTGGGAGATCGTATCGTATACATTCACGTGTCATAGAATGCTTCCGTCACTATCAAATGTGACGTATTTCATGCAAGTGAAAACTCACCCACAGCCTAACGTCATGGAAGTGATTAGGAGGGGATTTTGTAGTAATACTCCATGCGTTTAACGGCTTTGTTTTAATGTAGCAGCGTAGAAAAGGTCTTAAATAAAACTATCCAATAAAAACTAATGACTTCACGCATATCAAACTATACGTCAATATGTTATTTTTGGCATGCGGGAAATATCTCTGCTAGAAGGCAGCTAAACTAGATTTTTTTCGAAACGTGATAACCTATTCATTACTTTTTTTTAACTACATTGTTCCAATATAGTCCCTTGGCCAAGAGAGAGATTCTAGACTAACCAAAACTGACTAACTTCTAAAAGATATCCAGCTCAAAACTCAATAGGTTCTAAATAAGAATTTTTATTTCCTTATACACTGGTAGAAAAACGGCTTTGCTGTAGACAGGTAACCTTTATGAATGATTCAAGTGCCCTTTCATTCTATTACGCTCATAGAAATAGGAGGTTCCCACTGCATTACAGTACCTTCATTTGCTTCATACCCAGGAGCTCGTAGGTTTCAATCATAGCAATTAGGTGTGCTTTCTTCGGCGAAATTGTGGATCGACCTCAAATGAATTATCGACTCCAAATGGAATAAAATACGCCACACACACACGACCGCCGACCGTAAATGGTTCACGTCCAAGGCGAAATACGAGGAAAAAATAAAAACTGTGAGCGAATAAATTGATCGAGGACTGTGCAATCTCCCAACCGGCCAAGTGTTGCGACCGACCTCTTGCGGTGGAGATATTTTTTCGCCCGTTATGTCACGCGTAGGCAGGCGGCAGCGACTCATGGGCGAGGCGGAGGAGAATTCGCCACCGACTTAAAATCTCATTGAACGGGAACGGACCGCACCAAGGAAAGCACTAAGAGACTAGGATTGGTAGGCAGCGGACCATCATGTCCGTTCGCTAAAAGTCTCAAATATCACTGGAATTACCTGGAAATAACGCATTTAAGGTTTGGAAGGCGATTACACTAATTTCACACGGCTTTGCATTCGTCATTGCCATTATTTTCTATATTATGCGAGTTATAGCCATATTTTTTAGAAATAAAACATTTACGTCACGATGGTCATCTAGAAGTCCCGAATCAGTTATGTAGTTTGCATAGCTAGAATAATTGAAAGGGAAACAAATACATTAAACATACCACATAAATTTTGCCTTACCTACGCATGGCTTATTTTTCCTTCACACTTTCGTCAGGGTTAGATTCCTAAACTGGACTAAAAATCATTGATCAACCATAGAACAAAGATATCCTTGAAGAATAGCACCCACTCGAAATCAATTTTTTAAAGTACGGATTTTTGACTCATTTTACCTTTGATAACGCAAGATAAACGTGTATCTTTTGCAATAAATCCTATACAACATATGAAAAGTCATGGATGATTACATGCTATTATGTTTTTTCGTAGAGCTGTCGCAGTGGCTGTAAAACTAAAAATCGGAATTGTAGGCGCATTCTTGGTTAAACCAACAAAAGTATAGTAACATTTCCATTCAAGTGATGATTTCACTTCAGTAAGAGCACACGTTGCCAGGGAAAGGGATTCATGCCTATATTATTAATGCCTCGCAACCGCAATCCAAACAAATGCCCAGGACATGGGAGATAAAGAAGAGGACAATGGACCTGGAGAGAACAATGCTTTGAAAATATAAGCTGCGGATGAGAAAGGAAGAGAGCAGTCGGGAAGAGAACATTATTCATAAGATTTGAAAGAAGACTTAAGATGATATCTCGAATCACGATTGCCGATTTGTGCCTCAGTAAAAATGAAAATCACGAAGGATTCAACACGAGATTGAGCGGAAAAGTAACGGGTTTCGTCCGATGAAAAGAAAAATGATCATTTTATCTTTTTTGAGTAAATATACCAACGTAACCATCAGATTTTACCATCAAATTCCTCCAATTGTTTCACATTACGAATGCAACAGCATTTACATCTAAAAGAGTTATACCTATATAGATAAAGAGAGATGTCATGTAACTGAAATTCATTAATTGAATGCGATGGTGGTTGGCGTAACATGGTGAAACTCCTTCATGATGCACAAACGCTAAGAAAAGACTTCACTGTTTCTCAAAATAAAATATATTTGCGACCGGTCGCCAATATATTTTATTTTGTGAAACAGCGATGAAATTCATTAGATAAAAGGATTTAGACTTTATTAAAGTATTTACAAATATACAGCTAAAAAAGCCTCATATATAATATGTTAATCACGCTAATAGTCTGTTTCTGTAGCGCAAGGTGCACTCTAACGCATTTATTGCTTCAATGATGTCTTTTTCCTCTACGAAAATACTAGGGAATTTTTTAAAAATTTGAGATGCGTAAAAAGGTGACGTTAGCTAACTCTACACATCGAAAATTTTACGACGTTTGCTAGAGTTTTGAACAAGAAATACCTAATGAAAAAAGATCTGTCGACTGAGACTTTTACGTCCTCTTAACCCTTTCTAACCCAGAGCTGTTTCTGGGAGAAATCAAATTTCAAGATTTTTCATTGTGAAAACTTGAAAATTTTACACTCAACGATAATTATCCTGGCAGCTAAATATTTCTTCATTAAAATATACACTACAAAATAATATTTAGTTTAGATATATCCTAAATACAGCTGAAAGTTTGAACATTTTTGATGTTGCTTAGAAGCAACATTGGGTTACAAAGGGTTATAGAATTCGTACAGTAAACATTTTTTCGCGGCGGAAGATTATTATGTTTTGGTCGTTTCAATTTAACTTAGGTTTTTTCAAAACTAACAGAATTAACTCAAAGGCATACGTGCAGAAAATGGACAATGTGGCTATGATTGAGTTTAGTTATTCCGATAGCACATCAGCGAAACCTTTTAGATAACGGGAACAAATACTTCCAACTCGATGATAAGGAAGACGCTAGCAGAGAATCTGCGCCAGAAAATCCCAGAGCAGGAAATGCCGATAATTCCTTCGTCAAAAATGTTTTCTAGCTCTACTGCAAGAGGGATTAAACTCGCTCCATAGGTACTTTTTCTCTGCGAATAACACGTTTTAATATTAAGCTTTCTAAATAAAATTTCGAGGATGTGTATACTACACACTGTACAGTAGACCGGCTTCGGTGGTCATAACCTTCAAAGAATCCCCCTTGGGCTCTCATTGGTGTATAGTAGGCCTATGACAACATTTTTCTGTGCACTAAATGTTGAAAAAATTTCAAGAAATTTTTTAACTGTAAAATTCTATATTTAAGATACAAACTAGATTTTTTTGTTCCTCAAATGTTAAATTTTACATCTCAAGGCCTACACGGTACATTGACACGTACAAGTTAATATACGTTTGCGTGAACGATTTTGGTGGACCGGAACGGAACATGTGCGAATGCATGAACCAAAATAGAACAGATTCTATTTTCCGTTCATACATTCGCACAAGTTGGGTGGTTACACGGTGCATTTTCGTGTTCATTCACGCGTTTTAGACATTAACCCGTACGTATTAATGTATCGTGTAACCAGGCCTTTACAGTTAGAAAATTTCTTGGAATTTTTTTTTCGGCTGTTAGGACCCAGAAAAATGTCTCCAAGGGCCTATTATACAGTGCATAGTATATATATTTGAGATACAAACAAACACCGACAAACTCCCAACGCGTACCTTAAAAAAATCAAGGCGGTAGCAAAGTTCTAAACAAGCAACAAGTCTTGGAACAAGGCAAAATACGCTCGGTTGAGTGGGTATGATCAGTCCGGTTAAGGCCACGATTCATGCGGACCACACGAGAGACTCGACAGCCTATTTTTCGGCTCGTTCCAAAGGAGTGAAGCCACCGCATGTAAATATATACACCCAGGACTAAATCACATCATGAGTCATAATTCACCCCCATACCGGCTCTCTTTTTCCTCCTCAATTTTTCTGACACGCAAGGGTCTCTCGAAGAGCATCTGAACGCACGAGTGAATGAGGAGAACCCTTTGCTTGGCTCATGCCGCCCCCTTTCACTGAACAGCCGCAAAGGAAATTCCCCTCGACGACGAAAATAGCGACGGAGGCGAATTGTTGTTAGTGTTTTTTTTCTCCTCCACCCAGCACTTCCGGAACGAAATCTTTTTCTCCGAGCGCACTCAAACATATAGTGTAAGCAAGCATCACGCCCATCGCAAACAATCCGAAAAGGTGAAGTCATTGCACCCACTCCCCAGCAAATAAATCTATGGCACTGCTAACTAACCCACCGCAACACGGGTGTTACCGTGATTTAGTCCCGTCACTAAGGCCCCGATTCACGTCGGAGGTGCAAATGCTGATAATGTGTGACATGAGACGATGTAGAGCAGAAACAGACTATTGCGATCACGTAGGTGGTCGATGTTTTTACCATCACGTTTTATTTTCACTCACGCTTCCCTCATTTAATGCAAAACATAATTTGGACGGATTTTTCAAAATTATAACAGCTCGTTTACATTGCTAAAAATATATAAAATCTAACGTTGAACCACATTTCTTAGCCACATGGGAGGGCTTCTCTATTACCTGAAACGTCAACTTTTGAATCAATTAAATAAATAGCGAAGTTAACTCCTTGACTCAAGAGTCACTCCCGGAATTTGGATGGATTTAATACAAAAGATAAGCACACATTAAGAATAGAAAAATCTGCGATGAATTAGATACGGCTTAGAATATTACATCCATGGAGTATTTTGATATGACCAACCAAGGCATTATGATATCGAGTATTCAAGGTCTATTCTAGACAATGGTGAGTAAGGTATTGGTTTCTGTTAAATTAGTTGAAACGTGGGTCAGAATTATTCACAGCATGCTGTCGAATGCGCTTATTTTCAATTAAATTCTTTTTTCTAAAATTATAAAGGCAGATTGGGATGATGTTGATGTAGCTTCAGTTGATGTTACTACAGTAACAGTGAGATAGCCGAGTGATGAGTGGCGAAGAGTTCATTTCCAGGAAACAGCGACCTTGATTAATGCAGCGTTGTAACATCGACTAAGTATGGCTAAGTGTCAACGGTCATCTGAGAATCTTCCTACGAAAAGAAGTTTACAAGGCGCTTAGTAGGAATCGGGGACCGCGATTGGCATCGTCGAGCGGGCCGTGGGCAATCCCAGAGGCGCGTAGACCACATACCGGTTTGGTTTGGAGGGGTTAGCTTGGCGAGGACTTTCACCGAACCGCCTCTCACTCAACTCTTTACATCTTCCGCGAGGCTTCATTTTTCTTTTCACCTCGCCGATGGAGCTATTGTGAAATTGCTTGCTCACTAAATTAATACTCGCCACCTTATTGGAAACTTTGGATATCTCATTCAAGCCTAAACCTCTCCAGTGTTTGTGAAATCCCATCTATTACAATCAAGATGTTCCCTGACTCACGCCCTAATCGATGAAATGGTCGAAGCTATGGGAGTCTTATCATAGGATCTTAGTTTTCTCCTTAGTCTTAAAATGAATTAGGTAATTTAAATTCTTAAATGCACACACACTCAAGTGCATCTCCTTCGTATCCTAATCAGTTACGAGGACTCCAAGACGTATTAAGGCTGCATTCTTCGTTACCTAATACTGCACCGTACGTGTACGATAAAAATAATATTAATAATAATAAAATGCCTTTATTCGGGCGAGGTTGAGACTGGAAAGTCCCCTCTTCCACCTAACCCCTCGATAACGTCAATGCAAGCATATTATAAAATATTAGACAAACGTTTACAGTACCAAGAATATACAATATACACTGTTTGTGAAATGTCAAAAAATATAAACAACTATATGTGAAATTTTTGTGTAAAAAAGATTTAAGTTGGTGGGAAAAAAATGAGGATAAGGGTGTAATATCCTTCAGCGAAAAAACCCACTGCAGGAAAACGCCCACACAAGAAGGGGGGCGTGAAAAACCTGCGAAAACCTACTGAGTGAAAGCTAATGTCATGTTACATGCAAAATACAACATAGTTCATGAGATACATAGGATACACAAATATTACACAAGCAATTAAGATATAAAATATAACATGTATATATATACAAGCATTCAGTGATGCATATCACTTTGTCGCAGGTGCTGCTCAGTGTCATGTATACCTACTTGTTGTGAGGTGAAAAGTGCTTTGTGTAGCCTCCTCTTAAAAGATGCCAATGATGATGAGTTCCTAATTGAAAGGTTAAGATTATTCCATTCCCTACATGCAGTAACGGTAAATGATTTGTTGTAAATGACAGTTCGGTGATGAGGTATAACAAGATTGTGATTCCCTCTTGTGTTAGTCATATGGACAGTGTCAAGACTCCTGAATTCGCATGATAGGTAAGGAGGTGTTTTTGTGTTTAGAATTTGATATAGGAGAGAAAGAGTATGCAGCCGGCGTCGAGAGTCAAGTTTCAGCCATGACAGTTTATTAATATAATCGGTTATATGGTCCGATAATTGTAAGTTAAATATGAATCTAATGCATCTGTTCATGGAACGTTGAAACTTAAGACTAATATTGGGGACTAATAAAAGACTAAGACTAATAAAAGAAGCTTAATATTGGGGATAAGGTGGATGACATTTTGGCACATGAATGATTTCATTTTGACAAAGAATAATAGGAAGAATTTCGGAAACCGTTAACTTCAAATGAGTGGATTGCACTTCCACGCAATTACTACTTTGAAATCTGAGTTAGGACTTTAAATCGAATTAAGTCTGAATTTTCGTTATCTCGCACTGCCCCGTATATTCACATGACATCTACGGTAAAAATAATTTAAATTCTAGGGTAAGGTGGTTTACATTTTGACACTTGAATGTTTTTTCGACAAAGAAAAATAGGGAGAATTTCGGTAACCTTTAACTCCAAATGAGTCACCCAATTGCTGACAATAAATGGTAACTGAAAAGGGAGAATATTTCACACATTATAATCCCAGAAACCCTATGCTGGGATTACATATTCATAGGCCGGGCTGGGTCAAGGTCGATACGAGTTTGTCCTAAATCACCGCTTCACTCAACGACCGAAAGAAACAATCGGTCCATATATGGCTCAGAAGGACGGAAAAGGCTTTTTCATCACATTCCAATTTGATAATTCTGACGAAACCATGCACTTTATATCCTATCAACCAATCTACGATTTTATATAACATTAAAGACTGGACCAGACACGTGTTTCATTAAAATGATGCCGCTAGGTACATACAAGCGATCGGAGATAAACTTTGCCCAAAGAAAAAAAGTAGGCTAGTGCCATGATGCGAAATATAGTTTTATTTTACGTATATATAAATCTATAAATCAAAAAAATTATAATATCAAAATATTTACCTGATATGACCCTTTATTCCAATAAGTTGGCACAATTATGATGCCTTGGACAATCAAGTTTCAGGATAATTATTGCATTGGTTGAATTTGATCAAAAATTTCATTGAGCCACGGGTCCCTGAAGCTAGAAGTCGTAAGAGCAAACATAAATAGGCGCTTAATATTGCCAACCGGGGTGGTTTACCAAGCATTCTTCTTACTAACATGGATTTCAACATCTCCTCCCCGGTCAGTGCTCGCTCCATTAAAATATTCTGCCTTCTCCATGCCTCATCTAGAAGTATCTTCCTCGCCCACCATGTCCAGCACTTCATCGTTCCTCTCTGTCCACTTCACTTTCTCCATTCTCCTTCTCAACAGTGGCGGATGCGTAAGGGGGGCGCGCGCCCCTTCCTTGCAGAACAATCCGCTAGCCGAACATTGCAGAAACACAATTGTAACTTGTTTACATCATAAGATGGCATTATATTGCATATGTGGATTCAAACTTAGATTGCTTGAACAATTTATAATGAATATCTTTAACAGTGACCCAGAGAACATAATATTAATAAATTGAGAGAGATGTTTTGCCGAACGGATAGATATGGGGATTCGTTTTTCCCCCGAACCACAATGGACTTTAATAAACGCTAGTCCCAACTTCGTTAGAGCACTTCATTTTTTTCTGTGTAAACGGTTGATGTCCTAACACCCCCTGCCTCACGCCTTTTAGGCGGCTTGCGAGGTATTATGTAGATGCAGATGTGTATAATCAGTTTAAATATAACTATAATGGTTGTTCAAGATATCTTTTGCACCCTCCCATGAGTTTTTTCAGCACCCGCCACTGATCCACACCCACATCTCAAGGACATCTGGGATTCCCAATCATGTTTCCCACCCCTTCCTAAGTTTCCACGTTTCCGCACCGTAAAACGTTAAACAAAAATGCATGTAATCGAGGAAGAAAAGAATTCGTCGCCAGTGTCGTCCTCGCGCGATTCCGATGAGCAACATGTCCACTATCTCTCCGAAGTTCACCTTGTCTCACGGTGTTTACCTCCAACGGCACGAAATCGGAGCGGCCTCCCCCGATGAGGACATGAGAGGAAGACAAGAGAGGTGAGGGGGCGGCGGGTAGCAAGGGCAGGGAAATAACGCAGGATGCCAAAAAGGATAAGGAAAAAAATCCCATTTAAAAAATAATGTATATATGCCCTCCAAAGGACGTCTGCTGAAGATAATACCAGCTCTACGGGTTTTGCCAAATGCCCATTTGCGGATGAGACATGAAAAAAACTTACATCTCGTTACGAGAGGAGAGACCGTGGTGGACATTAGGTGGACAATGGATTGGTCATCGTTTGATTTAGTTTACGGCGACGTGCGCGCGCGTGTGTTTATACGTACGAGCCTCATATATATCAAAGTGTGCATGAAAAAAACCGCGTCGCCCGCCAGCTCCCCTTTCCGCCGTCGAGGCGTTGAGATTCCCGTCACGTCGGCCGTTCGGAGTTAATCACGTATCTGTCTCACGATCTGGCTGCCCTCTCGCTTTCATCCCCATCTTCCTTTTCGCTCGCCTAATTCGGGATGCGGGCGGCTGGGTTCACCTGTTCGGACAAAAGCCGATCTCCTTCGCGATGCTTTGTTGTCTTCTCTCCCTCTTTCCCTCATTGCCACCGCAACCGACCACCTCCCACCAACCACCCCTGCAAACAAACCCTTTTCCCATGTTTGAATCTTCAATCAATGTTGCTAGCAGAATACCCATTGGTATAAAAAATGCATAAATTTCGGCCGATCCATGAGAATCTTTCCCAGAAAAATAAGACGATAATAGGAGAAATTGGGGTGATATGTATTCTCATAGATATACCTTGAATCCAAATGATAACATGACATTTTTCTCAACCTACCAATAACATCTAGCACCTTGGGTAATTCCCATTTTAATCAAAGAATCCAGAGACGGTAGTGGTCCGACAGAGATCCATAAAGCCAAATGCCCCTGATTCCATTCTCGGTCCAGGGGAGTTTTCCCGAAGCAATTGCAGCCAACTGATAAAAGGTCCGTTAAAGCATAAATAGTTATTGTCTAAGCAAGATGAACGTACCTCATCGTTGATGACAACTTGCCAGGAGCACATATGCAAGGTTATTCCATTCTTGTTTTACCTCGATTTACGTGATTTTGTAAGGTAACTTTGTAATGTAAGGTAAGCTAATAAAAATCATAAAACGTGAACTGAGAAAAATCCATGAACTGCAAAGTGTTATCTTGGATTTTCAGTAGAGTTAGCGCGAATCACTAAGCCAAGCTTTTTAGCCAGTATTGTATATTAGGAGCTACATTACTCTTTACCTAACAATGTGTTCATGCATGCTCATTATGGCATCTAATATATAAAAATGTGATGATTTAGAAAGCTTACGCGAAAAAATAAATTTATTAAAAATCATTTTCCTTAGTCAAACTATACGAGGTCATTGAAGCAGACGAACACCAATGGTGCAAAAATAGTAGCAATGCGACTTCGAATATCTAAGTTCACGTTGGAACCGTAGTCCAATAAGGGAATGGACAAGGAAGGGCTTATCGATTTCCTTAAACGATCTAAGCTTTGAATTAATTTCCACCCTCTTGCGTCTCGCACGGCCGGTGGTAAAACAGGAATAGAGAAGGAACGACAAAAAATACTAGTTAGCAACGAGTGTGAACATAGCCTCTCGGTAATCGACTGCCCACATCGTCGTTCGCGTGCCTGATCAAATCACTTCGTGCGCGGCGGATAATTTCAACGCGGGATTTCGAATTAGGATTTGGTGCTATCACGGGTTCTATTTTTTGCGAGCATAGAAACGAGTACGAGCATGCGTCCATAAGTTATGATAGCCACATGAAGGGGGGTGGACTCCAGATGGGGGTGGAATTGATAAGCAGCTGGCCGCAGAAGGGTCTTTGCTTGGAGGCCGGGGCTGAAAAATCACGGTCGACGAGGACGCGACGCACGGTTAGATCCAGTAGAGTCGCGAGTGAGTCACACTCTCGCTTAGAGAGAGAGAGAGAGAGAGGCACGCAGCCTCCTCCCACCCACCCACGGGGGACTCCGCCTTTCCCGCCGCGCACCGCCTCCGCATTTAGATGCGGGATTCCATCAGGACGGGTTTACACGTCGAAGGTGAATGCTATACGATAGTGGCTAATAAAAAACGATACATCGCAGCTGTTATCAACGCTGAAGTGTCCCGAGAGATCAAAATGGTTCGTGATGGAAGAACCTCTGGATGCGGAAAATGTTCTTACTATTTTAAAATTTCATGCTTTACCACATTTTCTGTTTTGGACGCACCAACAAGCTGCCTTAGGCATAACCTTAAAGATCATCACCCAAACACATTTTATTTTACCACTATATTCCACTTCGTGAGGCTAAATTGTGAATGATAGCATGAAAAGCTTAACAGAATAAATAGTAAATCATTACATAAATTCTATGCCTTCAGATATTGTATTACCTACATTAAATTTATAATTATAACTCGCATTCATTCAATCACATTATCAGTCCCATGTCACCTATTGTTTTCTAGCTCGAATCATCTTCAATGAACACGATTTACTTGGGTGATTGAGTTTTTTTTAAAACCCCTTCTAATCCAGAGCTGCTTCTGGGAGAGATCAATTTTCAAGATTTCTAATTTTGAAAATGCTGCTATGGATCATAATCAATGCGGCAGATAAATATTCCGTCATTAAAATTCACACCACAAAATAATACGCAGTTTATATATTTTTCTGACAAGAACTGAAAATTTATTTACATTCTTGATGCTGGCGATGGTGTTGATGATGTCGGCGGTGAAACTTAGAAGCAACATTGGGTTTTAATGGGTGAAAGGAGCCCGCTAATTTCACAATAGTACTCCGAGAAAAAGTAACTATGTACTAATAACTTAAATCTACGTGAAAAAAGAACTGTGTAAAAGGAAAACACTATAGATGACTCACCTACTCAATAAACTGCACGTCTTTTAGCGGATAGTGTTCGAAAAATCATTCCAAGATGTTGTGCGAAGTAGGAAAGGGGAAGCTCAGCAGGAGTAAACGACATAACCAGATCCTAGAGGGCTTTGCTGCATCACATGCTTTTATGATAAGCACGAACAGCAGGGGTTATATGCTTATGCGGTAAAGATTCGAAATAGCAAAAGCCGAGCTCTCGTGTCGGGTCTGACTTGCCGACTACGACGATGGCGTTTGTTTTCATATTGTTCACGTGGGAGTGTTATTACCACTAAATTTAATGTTCAAGAAGAAGTATGAGGATTTTATTGCTGTCTGATTATTAGTATTTTATGTCAAAACGCTTTCCTTTCCTATATCTTCACTTTAGAATCTAGAAGTTGGGGTTTGAATGATGGCATCAACTTTTCGTTACTGGTCAGCACATTGAGCGCGTTGCAATATTTACTCCTGAGGTGGACGGATTTAAACATTACGATGCGATATTGTGTGCGAATAAAGGGGTATTACAAAGCAACAATGACAGTGTTCATACCTCTGACTGAGCCACAAAACCAAAACTTTTTCAATTCACTTTCTTTTAGATGTTAACTGAACTGGACACGATTTAAGGCATGCAGGTTTCGTTGATTATGAAATGCCATTGCTAAATTCAACCATTTTTCACTGATGTCAGTGATGTCACTGCATACATACTGTATGTAAATATTCTATACATTCTGTACACATACTTTATAGTCTATATTACAATTAGGTATGGAAATAATACGTGTTAAATTGAACAGACAGCATTAAAAAAATTCGGCGATGTAAGACATGATTAAACGCCACCAATATGTCGCATGAAATAATGATTTGAGAATTAAGATAAGCTCACACCTAGCCTTGTTAGCTTTTTGGAGGAGTGTATACTTTTTGTGCAATTTTCCCATTGCAACATTCATAAAACAAAACTCGAACACGAAGCGAGCAAAATAATTTTCACCTTATTAGCTAACCTGCCTCCAAATAATCCATTCTGCGTCACGGTGGTCCCTTTCAAGGTGACTCCTAATCTTTAAAAAGGCAAAGAAGGAAGACCAGATACAGAGAAAGTTAGAAAACGTCGCCCCTCAATATGTAGAGATTGATTTTAAGAGACATTGTAACGGATATGACCACGGAATCACTGCATTTGAGTTGTACTGTCCCTACGCACTTTAAAACTCTATATGGAAGATCTAAACCGAAGGAACTGTTTGAACCATGCCCTAATCTTAAAGTTTTACTGAAAAACACAGATCCAGGTTATTTTGCCTCCGACGGAAATGGATAGAAATTACAAGAACCCTTCGTAATAAAATCGACACTTGAAATTGATAGTTTTGCCCAATGGCACTTTGAGATGAACCTATATTCTTAATAGAGCTAATACTGAGACTAATATGGTAGGTACTTCAGTGAATACGTCTGACTTCCACGCGTATCTTTCCGAGTAAGCGCTGACGCCGACGTGTCGAGCATACGATAAAGAAACAACCATGCTAAAAAAGGAAGTCTTCTGCCAAACGTACCTGCTTATTTTTTTACACTAGTTAAAACTTCATCCACTAACAGTTCGTACTGCGCACAATCCTCAGAATGTGCGCTTTAAAGGTAAACACTCAACCTAGCGATAAATCTCATCAGCGCCGTCGAAATAGTGAGGGCATGCAAGAAAATTCTGAAGCGGGTTTTTAAAATTGCTAGTCTGTTTAATTTTAAGCATACGATAGTTCACAATGTATATTTCAAAAGTTGGAGGGTAAAGGCAAGTGCTAATCCCGAAGCACATGCGTAATGAGGCTATTTTGGTCGTGATTTTCCAAAAATACGGATTATAATGTGTCATGCGGTTTTTTATGAAAACCATAATTTTCCTCGCTGGAATGCGCCATTTTACGTTCAAGTATTTTAAGATAAAGTGCAAAAAAATGATCAATTCATAAACATGGAACTGCGGATAGAATAGCCAAACTTCAGCCATTCCTCAAAGAGAAATCCAATTTTAATTCTAAGAGAAAAAAAGTGAATTCTTCCATTCTTTAGTATTTTCTTTGCAAAACATCCTCCTGAAAATTACTAAACAAAGACAAAGAGAAATATATATAGATTGCCGCTATTAGCATGTATAAACTTGGTCCTTCTAAGCTAATGGCTAGTCAGAAGGTTCCTTTTATTCTATATACTTAGTGGCACATTGAAGGCATAGCATTCATATTACATTTCAAGTTGCAACTACATAAGCAATAACATGGCACAAAAAGTTTTGGGAACTTTGAAACCAAAATATGATAATTTAATATAATTTGTAAATTCCAGATTAATTAAGGAAATCACAAGTTTACAGTTTCTCTAATTCACCGTCCTTTCAAATTTCGTTCTTTATATGTGCATCGGGAAAAACTCAAAAAATCCAAATGACCAATTTTGTGCAAAGGGCGGACTTTTTTTCCAATATACGTCACAATCAAGGTTCTGAACCTTGCGTCACAATTACGCGCAGCGAAGGCGAAAATGAAGCGATGAAGGCGCGAGCACTGGCGAATAATGATTTTCGCAAAAAATAGTTTCGAAAAGGAAAATTTATTTCAGGAAATCCGAACTCTGGCGAGCACGAAAAAACTGACTTTAATTTTCTTTTAGTTGGATGGGACCGGTAAGTCAACGAATCCGAATAATAAGGAAGGCCCACATGCACGCATATGGTTGCGGAAGGTACGTGTATAAATCAGTGAGAGTGGGAGGGAAGGGAGGGCTATACGAGTCGGAAGTGGGTACTCCAAGGCACTTTGGTCGCCATGACGTATCGTAGCACTTGAAGGCCACAATGTGACTTCAATTTAGCGCTGCCGGATGGAGAGAAAAAGAGCGAGCAGGTTTTTTCCAGAGAGGCCATGTTGCGGGCTGGGATAGGGGAGTACGTTTACGTGGCGTTCTACGGCTAAAGTACTCGCCTCAATTCGCTCAATTGCCGCAATGTTTTGACGCCCCGAGGACGGAGAAGACCAATGACCCCGATGTTGATTCGATAATAATCGCACGGCATCATAGGGGTGCTGTACCATGGAGATTATCTCGTTCCTGTGCGACTACTGGGACTTGAAGAGGGGTGGGTATTGCTAAGTGACTAGATAAATGGCTTCCACCCCGACGGTCGTGGTTCGAACCCTGGTCCCGAAAAACCACAAGTAGACCATCGTATATCAACCAGCGATCACACAAAGAGTAAACTGAAATTCCATGGCGGGCTATACAATAATGTTTCCCGACATTAACTACGACGCTACTGAGTTCCCAGAGCCTGGAACTCGAACGCTATCTGTCTCAGTTTTTCCGTCCTGCGACTATCTTCGCTCTAACATTCGTACTAGTCTTTTTCAAAAACCCCACACATTTTTCAAGTCCTTCCATTATTATCTCTCCACCACGAATCGCATTGAAAACTCTGAAGTCTGGTGCATCACAGTAAGGTCGAAAGTATCGATACCTCAGTAGGGACATTTTTTCAACGCTGACATTTAAATGTTTCATTTCGTGAATGTATCGAAGAAATGACAGTCCGTCCGTCAACACCTTAAATACGCAGCGAGCGTAATAAATCCGGCGCAGAAAGATTTCATAGGTGAACTTCATAAAATGCAGAGATCCGTCAAAAGCTGATCAGAGTGAACAGAAATCATTGCAAAGCTTTTAGACGAATCCGGTTGGTAGCTGCTCGAGACTCGGAGGCTACGTGTTAGGCTGAGATTGCTTGAACAATTATATCTTGCAAAGCGACAAGTAGAACATCATCTTATAACCCCGCCATTCTTATAGGTCTGGCAAAAAAATAAATTAAGAGAGATTTTCAGAACGGATTGGTAAAGGAATTCGTTTTTCCCCGTAGTAATAAGAGACTTAACAAATACCAGGTCAAACTCAAGCAGTCAAACCTCTCACGACGTGCGACCTATCATTTTTGTACTCATGTATAGGTTATCGGCTGGTTTCCTAGCAACTCCCGCCACACGTCTATAGAGGCGGCTTGCGGGGTTTAATGTCGATTTACTTAGTATTCAAGCAAAAACCCTCCATTTTACTTCAAATAAAAGCTATTAGATGCTAGGGAACTCACAGAAAATGCTTCCATTCCCAGAGTAAGGTGAGAACTGTGGCATCCGTCTCAGCTCTGTTAGAGAACAGGCAGAAAATTAGCTAACTCTAGGTTATGATCTCTGCATTTCTTCAGGGTTTTCTTCCGCGTCAGCTTGTTTATAGACAACAGTTTCGCTGGCTGAGATCAGACCATCGCCGCGGAAACCTACGTTCTAAAACTCTAGATTATTTCTTACTCTTCTTCAGTGTTTCAAGTAATCCACCGCATTAAACAGCTGACCAAGTTTTCATGCCACTAATTTCTTAATATGCCGGTCAATTCCCTAAATTAAATGTTAAAACGTACAGTGTTAGTGATTCAATCGTTGCCGGCTAAACATTATGGAATTTTGTCATTATGGTGGAAATAATAACGATTCCAATGTGGCTACAGGGATTTGCACGTTTCAAATTACACAGAAAGTGCTGAAACCGATTAGAGCGTTAAATAAGCGTTGTGTGGAAAATTACTAAGCCGTTATTACTCTATCATTTTACAATGTCGGAAATAGCGGCAGTTGAGGATTTATTTCATTTTATGTGAGAAGTAAACTATGCTATTCCGCCATGTACGTCACTACAGCATCTTTTCTGAGAACTCCACATTTTTGGACGTTTATAATACAGAACTATTAAAAAAATACACGGGGACAAGGATGACTGTGACGCTGGTTTTAATGAATGAAGTGAAACGGGACGACAGCTGTTCCACCATTCCATCTTGCTTCCTGCCTCACTCACCTTCGCCGTTGTCCCTAAAAATAAGCGACTGCAGCGCTTTATTGATCTACACAAAGAGATGCACACAAAATTCCTCACGCTGCACCAACTCACCCTCCTCCAGCATGCCTGCCCCGCATGCATAAGCGGTTTCGAGGGACATCATCGTACACGTTAAAACGAATTGCTTCTCATTCCGAAACATTACTTCAAAATTTTTAGAACAGCCATAACATAAATCCGGTCCTCACAACGATTGCGTTATTTTTTTAACCGGCCTAGTCCCTTCGTAATCGAAAGAAACAGGTAACGGCTTGCGAGAAGAACGGAAGAAAGTGCGATAAAATAATCACTGGAAAACGTTAAGAAATTAAGTTAAGTAATGTATTTTCAGTCAGACCACCCACTCGAGGTAAATGCAAGTGAATAATCATCATAAGCATATAATCTGAAGATAAACATCACAGCAAATCACTGATTCATTTTCAATGGGGTTATAATAGTTAAATTCATAAAATACTCCTTGTATAATGTTAAACCCTTAAAAATAGGTGTATTCCAACATTCTCAATTATAAGCAGGCAAAGAAAATGAATGGACCAATTCCCATTTTCATTTAATGAGTCATCGAAGCTCACCGATTTATGCTCAATTTACATACGTAAGTATTAATATATATTAAAAATTAATGATGATCCTCCTGTATCTGCAAATCGTCATCGGGGGCATGCCACCAATTATCCATGATATACGAGAAAATTACACAAAACTCATTCATTATCGCCATTGAAGCCTCAATATCCATCGTTTATCAGTACAACGACTGATTTTTTTACAAATTGAGTCCCAAGCGTCTCACGACATTTGTTGGACGTGGTTAGTGCGTGCACACCCATTTTTTCTGCATCGTTGGATTCCAGGCGCATCAAAGTGTCGCACACTTTCACTCCCGTGCAGAACCACATGGCGAGACGCAGGCTGGGCCTCTTTCGAAGTCATTGGGGCAGAGAGTGAGGAGGAACAACTCGAGGAAATCATCGACAGAAAGAAGGTATCACGGAGCAAGAAGCAATGAAGTGGGGCAGAGAGGACTAGCGCTGGAAATTCCAGCGAGTAAAGCACCGAGTAAGGCCAGTGAAATTTGGGATCCTACGAAGGAAACAAAATGGAAAATTATCCTACAGCCTTTACCAATAGTTAAATGATTCTTAAGTTTCCACCACTCCTTTACAATGTTGCCAAAATGATTGAATTAGCCGGAAGCTCTTTCAAATAATTAACTGATTTCTCACGATTAGACCACGAAATCATACTTAAGAAAGATAGCTAAATCAATGCTCAAATCGATTTCGAAAAAGAAAGCGTTAACTTAGCTTTGTTTTGAGGGAGACGCACATTTAGTGAATTTTGATAAAAACTAAGGCGCTGCAGCAAAGCAATTGGCTGGAAGATCCGTTTTCCGAAATAGAAACTAGAAGCTTTACTAAATTAGCGAAACGCTCGTAGCGAAAATGCAACACACAATCCATTTCCCATAAAAAGGCAAACTACTCACCGATATACCAATACACCGAAATATACCAATCAAGTCACCGTTTTCGATTGGATAGCCGGAGAATCACTGAATTACATCCAAATGCACATTATTACTTGATAAATGAAGCCTGGCTGACTCATGCAAGAACGAATTTGTCTAAAATTCTTCAGTTACTTTAGCAATAAGATGTAACAGAAGCCATCAGCTACCGCCAGGATGACTCAAAATAAAAAACGTAAATTGCATAAATGCAGCTGAAACTCTCACTCGTAAAATGTATCCTATGATTAAAGCTGGCGTGCTTCTAATAACGATTAAATAACATGCCTAAAATTGTCTGATATCACATTGAAGAAAACACATTTTTCAACTCCAAATCTCAATTATTCAGGTACGAAATTCCCATAGTAAACATATGGCTTAAATTAGATTATGCCTAGCTGCAAAGTTAATTGCACATTCGTAATGAAATGGATCAAATCAACAGGGCGACTCCAGAGTCCATGACTTAAATCATAGCGTGCACCAAGTGAACGAAAAACTAACGTTCGAACACCGAAGGTGGTCCATCGAATTCCTTCCCGGGAAGTTCCCGCCCTCATCGCCCAATACTGCAGTCCAACTGACGGCAGACTATCATCGGTTGTAATCCCCTCACCTCGTCATAACTTATGTGCCCTCTTAAAAAAAATAAACATGGTCCTTTCCCTCATTTTACTACGAAGCGCGCCTTTGCACGTTAATCCGCCCGAAAGGATTCGGAGACTCATGAAGGCGAAGGGATGGAGTAAAAAGAAGAGATAATAAATCGTTGCGTTTTTTCATTCCGTGCTCCACGAATGCCATTACACGTGGAAATTGAAAAAACACGAGAGGCGTTCCGGAGATTTATAAACCTCTAAATCCGGAAATAAAAAAAGAAGGCACAGAATAAGAGGAGAAAATAATTTTTTTAAAAGAAGAAAAATAGGAAGGCGAGCGTGAGAGGCTTAGTTCGTCGACTGCCGCGGGAGGAAGAGGAACCTAGAAAAACATTTTAATTTTTTCCAAAAGAGGGCATGAAAAAAATGACTGCGTGGAGTCTCGTCGAGGATTTCCACCCCAGTCGTACGAAAACTCGCAGGAGAAAGAGAGAGAGATAGTGAGAGAGTGAGTTTTTGTGGGAGCAAGACGGAAAAATGAAGCATGAGAGAGAGAGAGAGGCGAAGAGAAAGGAATGGAAGAAAAGGAGAGGAAGTGACACGGGCGACGGCGGTTTTTCGTCGCAACACTCGCGTTCCACGAGAGGCGGACCGACCTGTCTCATCATTCCTCCGGTTCCGAGAATCCCCTCGACCCGCAACGATAATTACGGAAGCCTGCTACCGGCCCGTAGAGGGAGGAAACGGAGGGAATGAGACGAAAAGGAAGGCGACGGGTTTGGCTGATGAGGAATCATGGAGAGGAATGAATGGGGAGGCATGCATTTATTGCTGTTTGAAGAAGGCGATCGTAAAAAAAAGAAAAACAAAGGCGTTCGCGTTTGTGGTAAAAAAAAAGATTGGAATAATCTTGTGAAAGAATGGACCACCACCGACGCGACGGGGCGAGGGTTGGCAAAAAAATGACTTCTCAAATTCGATAGAAATCTGCCGCATTTTCTGGCCACGACTCAAATTGCAGGCCTACAATATCTTGGAAATAGGCGTGCGGAAGTGGGAAATTCCGATGCAATATCATGAAAATAATGAAATTGGCATAATAAAACGAGACCAAAGACAAAGCGAACATGAAACAGTTGATGTTCCCATTTAAAAACGATGATAACGATTATCAGTTTCACGGTTTCTTCATCATAGATGAAACTTAAAATATTGCGCATATTTTGAGATTATACGATATGTTCTGACACATACATGTACTTAAATCACATGCAATTCCTAACCGCAAGGATTTATTTTAAATTAGCTTTCTAATTAAAGCCTTGGAAATAGTTCCTAAGATCGCAATCAATCGCATATCGAACTTAACTTTAAAGTCAATATATGTAAAGCGAAGCTTTTCGTCGCGGAACAAGAATATGCATTAAGTATTCGGCGTGGGAATGGACTCGCCGGTTTATAATAATGATAATAGATAATAGCAAATGGAACGGCTACTTTTCTCAGAGAAATTTTTGTATAATCGATAACTTTCTGCTATTTATTTGTAGTCATTTTGAACCTAAAAGTGAAAATATACACAAAATTATCTGATTTAGGAACATTTATCTGGAAAACAACTTCCGTTTCACTCGGTTATACTTCTTTTTTTATTGATAAAAAGAACACATTTGTAATTTACACACATTTTTTACCGCAAGAAAGATCCCTTGCATGATTTCCTCAGGAATGTCACGTCTTTATCATCCGGGGACGATATATGCGCGGGCACACACGGCAAGACATGGGGACATAACGACGACCTCGGTCGTCCACACGCCTAACGAAAGTAAACAGGAGAGCTTGAAGGCCATGAGACACCTTCCAAACGCAGTTCATCGGAGCCGAGTCAATCCTGCCGTCACCAGAAACGGAGTTCATTAATGAGTGGAATAGTCAAGAGTCTGAGGGGCCATCTCTCTCTCTCTCTCTACATCGCTCCAATGGTTAGGAGGACTATTTTTTTCCTACGCCTCACTCCTTTTGTTTCTTTTTCTGACCAAGAGAGATTCCCCTTCAAGCAGCACGTGGGGCCTCTTCTGACTCGAGTTCATCCTTTCTTTTTCTTCTCCTCTCCTTTCAAAACTTTCCTTCCCTATGCCTCGATCTCAACCCGGCCATTCCTTCCCTATCCCGACATCCTTCAGTCTTCCCGCATCATGAGCATGGACAGATGCAGGAAGAGACGCTCGCCCGAGTCATTTCCGTGACTCAAAATCGATTCTATCATCTAAGATGCCACCACTGAAAAATCTAAATCGTTCGTGGCACGTAGGACCTGTCCTTTTTCCTGGACCATATTTTGGCAAGGCCACCCGAGAATTTAATGATAAAATTAAAATGCTGTCATAACTGAAAGATAGCCGAAATCATAAGCTCATTGATGATTCAAACTGACTGTGCATACGCTTAGGTTCATTAATTTCGATCTAAGTCTCATCATTTTTAGTTCAGATAAAGGATGAGTCAGTTTCAGATGGATTTAAATTAAGTTATTTTTTACGATTAATAACTCTTAATTGCATCCAGTTGCGCCTGAGACGATTACTTACGGAAAAAATTTGAAGCATCATCATAAGCAAAAAATACGAAGATTGGTTGTCCACTCCTATCTTCTAACCTTTTCATATTTACGCACAAAAAACATTTAAGGTAATGATTTTATTCAATCAACTTCGCATTCTAAGGATTAAATCAAATAAAACGCGGATTACCCAGCTTCGGCACGGAAAATAGCCATTACGACTCAGCTTTCTACCACAAAAACGAATACGACAACCAACTCGTTGTGAGAGGATGTGATGAAAGGCCCTCAAGGAAAGGCGAGGAAATCGGCTTAATGCACAACAATTCCAACACCCGGGAATGGAAAGATAAGAATCTCGATTCTAATGAATAAATTGCTTTTCAGACCTTCGTAGGCCATTTAAAATAGTTCGACATTCCCTTCTTTTTTTATCCAGCCTCCATGAGTTCCCCAGGATCGGCGATTTCAATCTCCGAATCAATTTAGACGCCTTTTTGGACCATTAATTCCGGGTGGCTCAGCGCCACATGAGCGGAGAGAGAGAAAAAATAACGCATGCACCTAATGAAGTAGTGAACGGGGGACTGCGGCGGAGGAGGAAAGGGATGGATGTTCGTCGGGGGAAAGGGTTGTTGAAGGAGGCAGGAGAAGAGATCTCAGGAGGAGTGCATGCGGGGTGAACGGATGGGAACTTGAATGGGCGAATGAGAACTAGGGACACTCACTGCCCCGGAAAAAGCGTCACCGCAGACCATAAAGATTACCCATTTAGCAACTTAAACTTGACGATGGTGCACTTTAATTGTTCAGCATATGGAAATCTTGAAATGAACTTGTGGAGTTATTACGAGACATTACTCATTTAAACGTACACCTGGAGGTAAATTGACTAAAAACCTAACGTTTTTCCCCATTTTTACAGGACTTATTCAAGCAGTTTCGGCCAAAAAAATGAAGACATCTCGTCATAGCCAAAAATTCTGGTCCTTTACCGTCGAATGTAAACAGCATGCATTACTTCATTTATGAACAAAAAAAGGTTTTTTTTTTATTCTTATGGATAGTTCCACATTTTTCACTCCCAGATGTTTTCTCGTTGTAAGCAACAAAACGTAAAACGCGTCAGTATACCATTTTTTGTACAATTTCTTATACGATAATCGTAGTGTGGCGAAGAGTTTTCACACAACAATAGAGTGGCAATCATTGCCATCACTTCCCGGCGAGGTACCATGCCCTCTCAAGGGGTAAGATCACGATGGAGGTAGAGGAGGTGGGGTGTGAAGGAGGGAGCACGTATGGTGGGGTTGGGGAGGCATGAACGCTCTCTAGGATTCGGAGGAAGTGAGGACGAGGAGGGAGGGGTGGTGACTGGCTGGCTCCTTGACGCCCTGGCGGGGGGCGAGCAACGGCGATGAGGGGAGGAAAGGGGCGTACAGAGGGAGCTCTAAGTGGGAGGGTTATGAGCGAGCAGAAGAACGAGGTGCAGAGATGAAGGATCAGAGTCGAGGGTATTTCGTAGTTTAATTCCCCAAATACCCAAAATAGCTTCCCGCAAACAGAGGTCGGTATCAATAATCAATAAAAATTACATAAAAATAGTGCTATAGCTATTTATTCAACGACATGTTTTTTTTCAAAATTATAGTATTAAACATAAGCTCTATTCGAAGTGTGACTTTAACAATAGAAAAGTCTTTCGATCAACCATTTCTTAATACCCATAAGAGCTTTTCTCCGGGTGCCTTATCGTGAAGGAATTAGGAGAACATTGTAGAGAGGTGAATAGTCATATGAGGCTAGGGTGGAGGAAATGACAATATTAATAGAAAGACAGATAAACAAGACGAATAATTGCAAGAGATAAAGAAACAACGGAAATGGTGGAAAAGCATACCTTTATGCGGTTGTGTAAGATGGAGGAGGAACGGGGTTCGGAGTTGGATGATAATGAGTGCAAGTGAGAAGTCGTAATGGTAAAAGAAATAGGTAAGGGTTGGGAATGATAAAAAAGAGAGCAGAGGAAGAGGATAAAGGTATAAAAGAGTGCATAGGAAATTTTTGAAAGGAAAAGGACGAAATAAATTAAAGGAGTACGTGATATTGAAAATGGAAACATAGCGTGAAGATTATAAGAGGATAACATCAAATGCATGATCGAAGGAAAACATGATGGTAGAAGGCAAGAATAGGAATAAATGGGAATGTGGGTGTTAGTGATCGTCCTACGTTGTTATCCATTATATTCTACCGCTCTAAAGGCCTTGTAACGTCTGATTTTTTTGAAGTTGTTATTTTGGTTGTGAAGGGTTTGTTTGGGAGAGGGGATTGTTGAGAGAGAGGTGAAAAAGGAGGGTTTTTGTGGAGTATTGTGGAGAGAATTGAAGTAAATAAAAAAGGTTATGAAAATTAATCGTCTTACGTTACAGCCTCAAATGCGCTGTTTCCGGGGCTATAAAGACAAAATAGATATGTAGAAGGAAGGATTGCAGAGGGCAGCGTGACGGAGTAAAGAGTGAATAGCTAAACTGTAAGAAAGCAGAAGTAGAGTTGGGGTGTAAAGATGAGGGTACAATGGAAAAGGTATAAAAGGATTCAGATAAATGAGTAAGGGTGGATGCACATACATTCATAAGAATATGGATAAGAGTGCTAAGGACAGGGGTGTAAAGATGATGAGGTGCAGGGAAAATGGTTGACGAATTGAAGTGGTCGGTAAAGGAGGAGGACAAAATGGGTGAGAGGGATAAAACATAATACATGAAGAGTAATTACAGGTACTCATTTAATTGCGTGGGGAAATGGATTGGAGAAATTTGAAGAAATAGAGGGAATACCAACGTATAGAGCATCACGTGAACCGCCACTTGGGCGAGTGGCAGAGAGTTACTTGAACTACTTACGAACAGAGCGCAGCTGAGAGAAGTAAAAAAGAAAGTGAAAGATGAAGTGCTTTCAGTACAGCCCAATGCTTATTACAGCCAATTATTTTACGTGAATATACTAATTTTCACACCCGTATTTTCAGCAATGAATCTTTATTTTCTCGCTCCTCTCCAATGTAACGCTAAATTATAGGGTTAATATTGAATATGTGTGAAAAAATAACAAGTAAACGCAGTGAGAGCCAAATAAAATAGTTTACATCAATAAAGAAAGGTTTCCTGCAAAATATAATTGTCATCAAAGTACTTCTTCGTGATTTTACATACATGAGTCAAGGCCCTTCAGTCTTGGTGTGTTATCTAAAAAATTCTATTAAATTTTCGTAAGGTTTTATTAAATCTTGGGAAGCTTGTTTTCCCTTCGTTAAAATGCGTAGATTTGGGAGCCAAAGTTTTGATAAACAATTTCTACCTCTTTTATTATACGTCTCTTCCTGAAAAACTTATGCTCAGAAGTTAAGGTCAACCAAATTATACCTAGCGTTCGCAGCTTATATTAGTGCCTAATCTAATACCAATTGATGCCGTGAAAAGATGGAGAGAGTGGGTGTATGGGAACAAAATAGAACGGGTTAAATGAGAAGAGAAGGGGTTAGAAAAAGAAGTTGAGAGGAGTAGAGAAGTGAGTTGGGTGAACCCTCGGAGGGCAAATGAGCGCGACCCCCTCTCACCCCCTCGCAACGCAATCGACCCCTTGAAGCAGTCACACAAATCCTCTTCCCATGCCCAGGGGGAGATCGCTGCAGCCGACGTGAGACACTTCCCAGAACGACAACAACGAGATGTTTTCTCTGGCCGCGACTGCCGACTATGTACCACTAAAAACCACTCGCGCCCACCCTCCGCTCCCGTTGCCACCACACGGAGAGATTACACTGTATCTGTCGGGAGAGGCTCTCTGCAACCATGTAACGCCAATCACCCACCCTCTCCGACTCGCCCGTGACGAACGGCTGAACTCCTGCCAGGGGAATTAAAACCCCGGGCCGTGATGTGTGTATGCACTGCCCAGTCCCGGAAGCTCATCTTCAGGGCGATTCACATATGTGACTACTCGTGAGTGGTTGCGATCCAGAGTGTCTCTGTGGAGTCGTTCAAAATCCGCATAGTGGAAAGTTCGCGGGGTTAAAATCCTCGGAAGTCGTTGCTCAGGGTGAAAATGCGATCTGTTGGTTTCCAATTTTTGTTCCATTTCCCCGTGGATTTCTTACCTGAGAGGCTCTTTATTTATAATTCAAAATTAATGTCGTTTTTAATTTAAGCTTTTGGGCGAGATGGTGATGAAGCAGTGCATGGCTGCATTTGAAATAAATATTGGTAACTCCCACTTAAAAAATCAGCTGCCCTATTTATGAATAAATAACTTATACTATTATTAGTGGAAGTTGCCAATATTTTGTCAAATGCGTTATAATACCAAAACTGCATTGTCCTTGAGATCGAATTGGATATAATAGATCCCTTCGTTCATACTTCCCCCATGAGTTGTAATGATCCTGATAGCCCATTGCTTTGTTATTGGTTGAGTACTTGGTTACGTATAAACAAGTTATACGTATACGTTACGCACAACCCTATATTCAAAAGTAATTCACTGAGGCAATACTTATGTTATTCGATGGTTTTCAAGGGCATTATATCTTTATGCAACCAACCAACAACAGCATATGTAACATATTTAACAGTATTTATATAATTGCCTTCCGTATAAGTAATGTAAATAAAAGGCATGTGAACTCCAACTTAATAAATTTCCTAAGTAATTTGCACATAAATTATCCACCGTAAACAGTCCACTAAATAAAGTGCATCTTTATAAAGGTAGCTGAGAATGAAAATGCTTTCCTTGTCGGATAATAGTGCACACAATGGCATACCGATCGCAAGCACGCTTATTGACTCCAAAATTGCTGGCATTCATCAAACTGTCATAAATTTATTCATGAATCAATAAAAATGTCAAGAGGTCAAAATTTCAACCCCATGTTCTCCACTTAATGCCATGAACACACATCTTAAATTTACCCACTTCAGAAGACACTTGACCCCCATAAAATTAGGAAAATCCATGAAAAAAAAACATTTTCACGGTTTAATGTGGATACGCGAAAATACATATATCATTCCAAAATTAGGGTTCGTGAACGTGCTCGTTCCATCCTCGCACAGAATAGCGTATTTGAGTACCAACGGTAACGAAATAAACACTCCACGGTAACTACGGAATTTCAACCTTCACATTAATTATGAGACTTTGTTGCTGCTCGCGGCAATAACGCGTCGAGTGTATTTCATTCGAATATTACTGTTGCACTCGAGCACGATTCGGTTGGTGAACGTTTGAAGAGCGGCGAAATAAGGCGTGACGTCGTACGTACATGGGCGAGAGGAAGCACCTATAGCTGCGAGGCGACGAAGGATCTGGAGATGAGGACGGGAAGATCTCCCTCTCATATATATGTGTAAGCGCGTCTCGAGACTTTTACGAGTTACGCCTGCCGCTGTTGACGGAGAGGTGAATGGTGAAGAAGAGGAGGAGGGTTGGTAGAGAGAGGCAGGAAGAGAGGGAGGGGCGTGGGAGGGATTGAATATATATATATACATGCTTTGAGGATGAGAAGGGGAGGGGGTTAAGGGAGCGACTCCTGGGGAAGCAGCTCGGAATTCAACCGCACATAAGCCCGCTCCCGACTGAAGAGGAAACGAGAGATCCCGAAGATGAGTGGAGGATAAAGTGTAGTCGAACTTCAATATCAAGAAGTGGCCCTTGTACATAAAACGATAAATATTATTAATTGCATCGGACAAAACTACTCGAGTTAAATATACAATCCGTACCACGGGAGGGAAAACAAAAATAAGCCTACAAAAATAAATTAAAAGGGCACCCACTGATTAAATTCAATACTAATGGAGATTGTAGCCCATCTTTCTCACTCTAAATGACAGGATAGGATTCCATTATTTTCGCACCAATGAGTTACAAATTACTTACAGATTGTTTCAAAAATAATAAATTCATTTATTTTTTTACTTAAATGTTTTATATCAATAAGTTCCATTAACTAAGAGTCAATTAATGTCAATAGTTGACACCAATCGTTGTCAGAAGAGGATCATCACTATGAGGTACTGATTTTTCATAACAATCAGATTTATCAACAACTTCGCCAAGACTCTTTAGTTTAATAAGTGTCGTGATGCTAGAGGTAGTTAATAGTAGTCGGTGGCTCCTAAAGGAAGAAGACAGACGAATAAACAACAGGCAACAGCAAAACACGTAAGTTTCAATAGGGATTTCTACGGCGAACAGCTAGAACGATTCTTCGCAAAAATGACTTTAATTACACGCATATTAGCCTTTACTCATGAAATACTTTAACTCTGTTAAGTTATTTGATCTTCTGAGAGGCCCAGTTCTATTGTGCTCAATAGAGGACATGACAAATCGGGCAAGTTAAATGGGGATATTCTAAACGAAATCACTCGCAATTCTACTCAATACAATAAACTATAAAAGGACTGACACCCACAATTCAAGTGGTTTCAATTCTAGACTAAATAAATGAAGGCACTGCATTGAAATCATCCAGAAATATTTCGAAATCAAATGTGGTGCCTCACGATGATGCATTTTCAATTTATGTCAGTGGTTCGTGGGCGAGGAAATAATTTTTAGACCAAAATGTTCAAGTTATTTACAGATTGGGGTGCATTGGCCCATTCTTTTACGATTCGGCCCAAACCCGGAAGCATCGAGATGCTTGAAATACAGCAGAGCTGGGAATGATTGTGAAGGAGAGATAGGACGGGAAGTGGGAGATCGAAAAGAAATGGAGAAGAAGATGCAAAGAAGGGCGCGAAGGGAAGGAGATGGCGGAGAAAAGGGGAGCCTGATACCCGGCAATAAATAAAAATTATCCTTGCGCGGTGTGTTTTGGTTTGAGAGCGAACCCCTTTCTTTATTCCATCCGAACAGGTTGTTCGCTAATTTTCTTTTCCTGTTAATTGTGATTGAGTTTGGAAAATAAAAGGAAACACGGATTTATGCGTTACTCGATTTTATGGCCAATTCTCGAGCTATTCGCGGCGAAAAATGACGGCCTTAAACCTTTAAGACAACAGTTGATGACGGCAAGAACCCATTCCTAGCGCATCGACGCTTCCTCGCTATTCTGTCTTGAGTACGAGCCTAAGTGGTGGGGTTTGTTGTTGTTTACACTAGGTATTGCTAGCGATTCCTACCCTCATTGACATGTTCTCCCTGATCGAGTAAATGAACAAAAACTTAATGATGTCAATAATTAATGAAAGATTGCAGCAACTTACGCGTTTTTTTATAACTTGCAAGTAAATAGCAAAATGAGGGAGTTTTTTTCGTAGTAACTTTCTTCCACCGAATTGACTACTTTGACTGGTGTAATACAGCGGTGTATCTTTCCAAGCTGCCCTCATCCGGAGATTTGATTAGGGGACTATTTTAACTCCGGAATATTTTTCCGGGAAGGATGCCATCATGCCATGTTGAATACAACGCTGTATCTTCTAGGGATGCGGTGGTTTCCCGTGGCCTTCCACATCGCAGTACTACCGACCTATTCCGTGAATTTAAATATCACACGAAGCTATGGCAGTTGATACCGGACCGATCGTATGGATCTTCGTGGATCGGTGCCTTCTGGTGAAACTGCTGCCTCTCATCAGTGCTAAACTGAATATAAGGCTACAATGCTGAGAAGGGGAGGGCCGGGGTGAAGGGAGCGGCTCCCGGGGAAGCTGCTCTGAATTCAACCGCACATAAGCCTGCTCCTGACTGAAGATTTTTTACTTATTTTTTCAACTTGAGAAGTGGTTGGGTTAGGTAAAAATTACAAAATTTAAACTTTTGGGCTCAAAAAATTAACACAAAATATCTTCTTGATTTCTTATTGATATAATATCGATATCGAATTCGAAAATAATTTTCCAGAGGCTCCGGGATTTCAGCCCGGATCCCTTGATTTTGGGAGTCGAACGCACTACCACTACGCCACTGCGACTCATACAAACCGAAATTATGATACTGAATTGCGATTTAGGGTGGGAGTGAACGACCCCACGGGAGAATTTTTTTTGACATTTTTTTCTTTCAAGCTGGGAGATGCCTCTTCTAAACATCCTCACCCTCTCCCCCCTCCGTTTCTCTCTCACGGTAGCGACCCCTCTCTCTCTGGGTTCATCTCCCCCATATTTCTATTTCTTCCCGCATCCACCACGGAAAAGAGAACCCACGTCTCTTCCTCTCTCGACTCCGTCGGAGAGATTTTTTTGGGAAAGTTCAGGACTTAAATGAGAAGAGCGCGCCCGCCATCCGAAAGGAGATAACGGAAAGAGGAGGAAAAATGAAGACGCGGTCGGGAGAAAAATAAATACATATTAGAGGGAAGATTGGCCTCGTCATTTTTTTTCCTCTCTCTCTCTCTCTCGGAGAAAAAGTGGGTGTGTCGGTGTGTTTTCGGAAGCTTTCGGAAGGAGTGAAGGGGATGGGTTGAGTTTCCCAAAACATCTTCTCAACCGAACAACATCTCATCTTCTCTAATCCAACCCCGTGGGTTCCCTAATCCCTTTCCTATCCGCGAGAGATTGATAGGAATACAACTATACGGTGGTAAAATACGGTTTGTTTATCTTGTAAATCTCAGAGGAAAATAGAATTCTTCTTTTGAGTGCTCCTCCGTTTTAAGAGTTAGCCTCAATCAATAGCGTCGATGCATGACAGGAACTGTCGAAATTAACGTTCAACTACCCCTACTTTTTCACGGCTTGTAAATAAATGCACAACGGTTTTTAACACCTTATTGCTTCACATGTACATTCTTGGAGTCACGACGCGACGTTCCTCGTATTGAGAAGATGATTCCTTGTGCATGACGTCTTTCTTGAATTGAAAGTGTGGAAACGTAATCCAAATGGAATCGAGAAAATATGTTCCTTTCTGTAGATTGTTATATCACCCAATTTCTTTCGCCGACCTCCCTACATGAACACTAACCCAAAGAATTCTATAAACGAAGGGGTTGAGTTTGTACAAATTTTTAAACCTGAAAAAAATCGACATGGGCCACTATATGCCCCAAAACAGCGTGATGGTTTGCCCATGATCTGTATACGCCAAAGATGAATGATGTCACTTCTACCTTAGACGAGTATACTACCTATTTTTCTCTCGTTGTAAAACATCACGCCATCCTTAATACACAGTTTATATACACAGTTCTTCAATACATAGTCATGAGCTACGAAAAAGAATGTTTCCATATATTTTTCCTTCCGATGTGATTAAACAATCGCAAAATCTATAATCCGTGAGTTAAATTTAACGTACTTAAGTATGTTTTAACCGTAAGGCTGATTAGTTCCTTCATGGATTCATTCCTAATGAATCACGCATGCTATACACCACTGCCAAGTCAGTTTTACCTCGTAAAATTTGAAAAAAAAATGTAGTGTATATGTGTAAGACGTTACATGTGGACTCAGGAGGGTAAAATTGTGAAACATCTCTTCGGGAAAATGTCCTTCATTCGTCAGCGTCTGGCTATGGTGAGCTAAGCTTACTTAGCTTTCACACAGAGATTTCTTTTTGAAAAATAAGAGGGAGTGAGAAAAGTAAATGGAGAAAAGGTTCACTGAGGACTCATGAGAATAACGCTCCATGTTGTGTGTGCAGGGAGAGAGTGAAAGGGAAAGGCAGGGAGAGTGACCCTGGGTAGGAGTAAAAAGAGACGCCGGGAAGTGTGTTTGCTGGTGGACAGAGCGACCAAACCTCTTACGTTAGCTGCACTCACGTGTCGCCCCTGAGATGGGGGTGCAGCGGAGGGTGAGAAACCGCAGGGGCCAAGAATCTTTGGAATTGGTGGCAGGAGATATTATCTCGTGGTTTCCTTCAGCGGGGACTGATGGCCTTATATATATAATCTCACTCGAGGACCGCATGTTTTGTGAGGAGCCCGATCATTACTGTCAAGAATTCGCAGGAAGCTTTAATCCTTTTTTTTACGTAAATTAACAATTAACTTCGGCTCTTTGATTACTTTTTTTTATTTGCTGTTTTCTTCTATGCGCGTAAAAAAACCAGCATATATTTTGTATTAATTTTTAATGAACTTTTGTAGGAGTAAGCAAATTATACTTCAGTTAAAATTTCATATCTATGCAAAAGCCGATAGAAGTATCAATTTTGTAGCTTAAATGCTCGGAATAAGTAGTCACCAAGAACACGAAACATGAATCTAGTTAATTACCTGTGAAAATACATGAAGTCGATTAGTTAGAACTGGAATCATAATCCAGTAAGCTGAAAATGACGGTTTTCAGGGACGTCTAGAGCTGAAAATGTATTGAGTAAGCAAAGATAGAAACATTCTTAGAATAACCAAGATTAGAATCACTCAGTCAAATGTCACAAATGGCGCATGAAAAGATGGTAGGTGAAGTTGTATGCAACATGAAGGAAATTTAGAATTAATGAAAAAATATACTTACCATGAAAGGGATGTTAAAACTGTCATGTGGATTACTTTAAGGTGAATTGGAAAAACAGGATTAAACAATTTATGAATTGAAATAGATTTTAGTATACATACCGAATCAAACTATTTTCTTTAGGCTTCGATTGATTTAAGAAACTCATCAGCTAACTGTCATGCAGAAAAAGTTCTGATATATTTTTTTTATTTCCAAAGAGGGCCTCGTCAAGAGCCAGCCCTGCGGCAAAAGACCTACCTGCCACTTCGATTACTATTTTATTACATTTATGTCGAGTAAAAATTTACCAAAGTATGATGCGACGAATTCCTATTATACTCGTGAAATTCTGTTACTTTTGATATCCTGAGACATACCGTCCCCTTAGTATGGCACTCATAGAATTAGACGCCTGAAGACAATATTTGCTCGCCTGGAAAATGGGCATGACCACCCAAAATACCGTGGGAATATTGTGGGATGAGAGAGGAATATGTCTATAGTTGTGACAGCAAGTGGAAAAACCCGTCCAATAACTCAACAAGGTCCGCACCAAATGCTTTCCTTTGTTCGCTCCTAAACTCGGTGAACATGGTGATAACGCCAAACTTTTAAAACGGAAAACCACTGAAAAGGATTTCACCCTTTAGCGCCCGCCTCGACCCAGCCAGGATCCGGCGCCAAGGTCTGGAGAACTTTACGACACCACGGAGTGAAGGAAAGGCAGTCTCCGAGTGAAGAAGAACCGCTGTCTGCGTCAGGGGCGCCCGACGAAACCGCACGCTGTCACCCTGAGGATCTCCCGCTAGGGTCCACGTGTTCCGAGAGAAAAATAAACTTCCACACCCCTTCGCACATTTGAGGGAAGCATTTTTCACACTCCAGGAGTCTTTTGGGGGGGCATTTTCCACACTTTCGCGACTTCCTGGCATTTCCCGGGGGAAGACAACTGCTTCTTTCCCACGTCCCTCAAACGAGTCGAGCACAACCACCCGCTAGGAACGACGGACAAATGAAAAACACAACTAATCTGCCCCCCGTTTACGACCACTTCGGCGCCGCAGTTAAAAAATCCCCACCTAACCGAAGAATCTGAACGTCGCGCTTGGGGGAGACGAGACTCAGCCAGACTGTTCGGGTACGTTCACATTCCCTACCTTCGTGGACCAGATATCACCTGACGGATCTTTAAAAAGAGTTTAAAAAAAAACAAATGCTGGGAAAAGATGCAAAGAAGCCTGGATTGATAATTAGAAGATGCATGTAATGAGAAATGAATAGTTAAACGCTGAAACCGCTCAATCGATTTATGTAATTTCATAATACTCTATGAAAATTCCCACCAGAATTATTGGTCAACAATTAGAGGATTGATTTGAGACAGCTTCCCGCCCAATTCTCCTACCATGTAATAGTTTCATGCTAGTTTATTTTTATTTGCATACTCCATCACTAAATCTATATATCTCCTTAACGGCCTTCCTTTGCCATTCTTCCCGCCGAAATATTTGTTTTTTTTATTTATCTACACATTAAGTATTGCCATATTATAAATAATACACCTCAAAACGCTTCATTATTTGCAGGTTTTAAAGTGAAAATTTTCTGTAACTGCCATTAATTGAACTTAGTAGTCTCGCGTAATGCTTCAGTCAGTCGCTATACCACTCAACCCCTCACAATGCTGGCCAGTGCATGGACGTTGCGGGCTACGAAGACACGTGACCAATCAGGACGAAATCGGACAACAGGTCGCAAAGAAGGTAAGAAACTGAAGTAAACGTGGACGACTTGTCCTGTCTGGAAGAGATCCAAGGATTCCTACATTCTTAGCCGAAAACAAATGTGTTATCCGCACAAAACCAAACTCTCTTGCCAGATCCCGTCTTTCAAGGCTAGCTCCCGTCTGCTGTTGGAGATGCATAGCCGCTGTCGAGATCACGATATGTGCGGCCATTCTTGGCAGACACCGCCGGCATCGACAATGCAGTATATCGCGTCCAGCATCCGAATCAGCGATGTAACATTGCAGAAGGCCTTTGACCACTCCACGTGACAAGCTGCGCCAAAAAAATACATTCGCCTTATTCTTCTCGTAGGTCTCGCGGTCATAGGAATTCACGCGATTAGCGGCGACCGACAATTAGTCCAATATCGACCGTCGGCGACGATTTAGCAGTGAAACGACCAAAGAAGTTCCCAGCGGCAGCTCAAGAGGCGACTTCAAATGATAGCGCTCGGGACAGCGGCGCAAAAAAATTGAGACCCCACTTGCATTCGAAATGGAGCTGAAGTGGACCTAAAATGCTTTTCACATTCACTTTCCCTTGAAACGTTTCGGTAGAGACGTAGTTTTTTCTCTTTAAGAAACGTGTTCGCATCCGTACTTCAATCAAAAACAAGTAACAACTGGAAGAAAAATTGATGGCTTTCCCAATATTCAATACGATAAGCAAGCCTGAAAGAAAGGCTTTTCAAATTTCAATTATATTTATAAAATATTTTAAGAGAAGAATAAAATCCAGCTTGAGAAATCAAATAAATACCGGAGTTCCAAAAAAAAATACCAGTCCATTCGGCAGGAACGCGAAATTGACATATTTATTCATTGTTTTTATTTGTTTATCCTCAAATACAGCACAGTTAATGTCTTCACGTAAGAGGATTTTTAACAATCAACAATAATGGATAATCACACACACCCATGGCCAGGAAAATGGCAACCTACCCAGGCGGGACTCGAGCCCGCGACCTTCGATTTGACATGTGAGAACTTTACCACACGGCCATCGAGATAGCTATGATGGATCAATCATAACAATGGAGTTACATGGAGTAACAAATAAACACACGAAAATTTTAATTGATGACTTTGGTGGCAATAGAGATGTAAAATAAGAGGATTTTTTATTTTGAAAAAAAACTTTCCTTTTATGTATTTCACGACTTTAACCCAGAGGAACAAATGAATCTAATTTCCCTCTTACTGAAATTGATTTTACCGGGTGTGGAATTATTGACACAAAACAAAAAACACAAAGACTTCGATTCAATATTTCATCAACATCTGCATACTACTACGCAAGCCGCATCAATAGAACCAATGGCGGGGAGAGTTAAGAAACCAGCAGTAAATAAATTAAATTGAATGAAAATACTTTTTTTTAAGTACGAGTTGGAGATATTTGACAACCGAGTCCCTTCTTATACTTACATTTGTACTTCATTGATCGGGGAAAAAATGATTCCCTACGCTTATCCCTAAGGAAAAATATCTCTCTTATTTTGTCGTTTCTGTCGGACCTAGAAACATATCATGTTCCAAAATGATGCTCTCCGTGTCGCTTTGAAATATGCCTGGTCCAAATAGCTCTTGCAATCTAAGTTTCGCACGTAGCCTCCGTATCTCTAGCGGCTCTTAGCAATTCGCCTAAAAGCTAAGTAACGCTCTCTGTTTGCACGTCCTCTCATTTAACCTCGCCTTGATGCCCGTACTGCACTGAATAATGGAACCGTCATTTTCGTTCGCTTTTAAATATGGATTTCTTTTCGGTTTCCGAGGCTTCTCACGAGTTACCATAAAACAAGAAGAATTCAAAAGTAGGTTGAAAATTCCGGACCTTATCACGCTACTCGATAACCATTCCTTCACAATTTAGCCCACCTTACTCGCGAAATGAAATTCCCCATCCAGTTCCTCAGTACAACTTACAGTAGACCTAACCACACGAAGGCATGTAGTGAATGACTTCCCGTGATCAATATTTGGGCATGATACTGGCGTAATAATAATACAGCTTCCAAATTACGATTCAGTAGTTTGAACGGATTCTAATTATGTTAATTACCTGTCTGTGTAGAAATTTGACTGAAGTTATAGCTGAATAGGAGGATCCGATATGTCAACATTGGTGGCAAAAAACGTTTTTAGGGCGGGAAAAGTATGGCTAATACGAATGCTAGTGAATAAATTCATGCATCTAATGTTTATGGAATAACATTTATAAAAAATCACTAGCTTTTATTCACATTAAGGGTGAAATTCACAATTAGCAAATTATTTGGCTCAATCGAGATTCGATCCAGAAACTCCCAATTGCCAATCAGGTATTCCAACTATCTTGTACTTGACTCCGATCAAAGTTACCAGCTCGGTGCAGTCGTTTAGAGCTTTTCATAACGATCATATGAACATGGACTGTGTGTAAAAACTTGTTTGGAATAAAAAGCACTACATTCAAAACCCAGAATTTTAGTTCTAAAATCATGTCCCTCTTTCATCGGTATTAAGTTCGGAAGGAAAGGAAACTCAACTGCGCAGCCAGAGGATATTAGAAGGCGTGAATGTTAAAGTCCCCACCCCATATTAAATTAGATTTCGATCGATATTATTTGCCTCATCCAAAGATGATTTGAGCTAGGATGATGAACTAGGTTCCACCTAGATGGATTTTTGTAACAAAAATATTTACAAAATCCATTCCCACTTATTCATTAGCATAGATTTTTTAACAAGAATCGTTTTTTTATGAGCACGCTCCATTTATAATACAGAGAACATGATACAACTATCTCATTGCCTCTCCCATTCCACAGAGTCGTTTTCTGACTACTCCACTAATGATGATCCCATACAAGATGCCAAAGATAAATTGCTCCCTCAGTTCAGCCACTCGTAATCCATGGATGAAACGAAACCAATCATCTATTTTAGTCAAGGCATACTTTTGAAAATCATTTAAGGGTATAACAGAACCTGTATTGCCAGGTCGTCCTTCAAATCGACGCCAGTTCTAAAAATATGAAACCGAAAATGGTAGGGTGCGTTGACTGTCGCTTGGCACATCACCACCCACCTTCACTGCCCAAGATCAAAGGATACGAAGCCGCCTCAATAATAATTTTTATAGCCATAATGACACAATAAAGGTGAAACCAAAAGTTCAGTCGTAATCTCCAGGTCCATAACGAAAATCTCAAGCTTCTCGAAAGTAATGATTCAAAACGTTCTGGCGCCAAAACTTTGATTCGTACATGCATCGATTCTTAAGAGGAATGAAATAAATGATGCAAAGAAATTTTTATGGCCCTTTGATTGCAGACTGAAATTATTTTATGGGATGAGGAAAAGTATTCTGTATTCTACCGACCATGGCAACATCATAGTCTCAACAATGTTTGGTCTCCGAATTCGGATAGGATATCGAGAATATTGTTTTAACCGCACGAACCACAGGGATAAGCAACAGGCAATGAATGAGGCCGAAGTTAACCAGGAAATGCCATGAGGAGCGAACAAAAGTGTTTCTTTTTAAAGAGGCATTATTTCAATGCAAACGTTCCGCAAAACTTATTGCGTAAAAAAACTTTCAGACAGATAAGAAATATCACTTGAAAGATCTTTCACTCCGTAGGCTGAATATCAATTATGAATTCACTAACAGGCAACTAGGATTCAAACTCGTGACATTAATCAGAGATGTGCGCGCAGATGACCTATAAGAAGCGTGGCTAAAGGCGGGTAAGGGTAGAGGACTAAAACCTTCGAGGCAATAGGTGGGACCGGCAGATGCCACGCGTTTCGTAAACACTTTGCGAAAAAGGAAGTATCCAGAGATCGCTGAGGGTATTTTAAAAGTCATATCGCCCCCTACCCAGTATCAGCGCAAAACCATAACTCACCCGCAAATGCCAACTCAGAGGATAGGTATAATCAAATTTTCGAGCCAACGTCCCTCGAATTACACAGAATATTAATTTCTGGCTTAGAAATCGCGAGTGAGAGAGAGGCGATTATAAGTCACTTCGATGACCTAAAAGTACATATCCGTGCATGGTACTCTGAATCCACCTGCCAATCGAATTAACGCTTCTTCTTTCGACGGGATTCTGCGGTGAAATTCCCACCTCCAGATGAAAATTCCTCAAATTGGAATTGTGCAATTACAGACTAGTAAGTAGCATCGTTCTCAAGTAATTTAGCAAATAAATTCTGGTATACAGTTTATTAATGAAATGACTTGCGGAAGCCCCTAAGATCCACAACTCTTACATAATTTGTCATAAGTGCACTTTAAATTGGCATTATTGCTTTGTGTGTACCACTTCATTTAAAATAAATAAAAACTCTACTCAACGAGAATTCGGACAGCCATGAACTTAAAAATTAGCGATCAATCAGCAAAGCATGTTAAATTTAAACCAACCAAAAAAAATTGTTGTTTAATTAATAAGTTGATGTATTTGTTTCCACTACGATACCATTCGATAGCAGATATAAACTATCTAATCAGTAAAATATCATCACTATTCACGGGTGAAACTTATTTCCTCAAGATTTAACGTTGTCGCAGCTGTATAAACTGGGATTCTAATTCTATAGTCCAGCTTAACAAATCCACGACACGCGCTTGACCCCAGCAATTCACGCTCCAACCTTTGTTTTCCCTACATCACTCAAAACTCGCAAACAATCGATTGGAATACGACAACCTCTGCAAATATGCATTTTCAGCTATTCAAATGAGCTATCGATCGGGCGATGGAATATAGCCTTGAGACGAACCAGACGCATGTTGCCCGAAGGCGGGACGCTAAATCTGAGGTTTAAGATCGTAAGGACGATTTATATTTTCAACACAAATAGTTCTCTCTATAATGCGATAATGCCAGAGTTCCGTTTTGAAACCAGCACGAAAGATTGCGTCGAAGCAATGCGGGCATGAAAGTTCCGCCCGAGGCAGCGAGGCTGGCGCTGTGCTAACGGCGAAAGCGGCTAATGTATGCCTGATGAAATGTAGCCGATTTCATCCATTTGCAAATAACATGATCGATTTGTATCATTTGTGGCGAGAATGCTCAACTCACCCGTAGAAGAAAATCCAGAGCAATTCGATCACCTGTGTCATAATTACCGTCAGAGAAAAAATTCTGGTGAGCTGTGGAAATCAAAAGAATGGACCACTGGAGGAACTGCTGACAAAAAGTTGGAAAATTTGAATATTGCTCCGAAATGGAATTAGCTGTTAGTCTTAGTAGTCTTCTATGAGAAGGAAAAAAGGTGTTAATTAGCCGAGGGCTAGACTAAGAATCTACTTCAATTTTAATTCGGATTTTTCCCGTTTTGGTGCATTTTCGCTTAAGCCAGCACAATTACATTTTTCGCATAAACCTTCGACACATGCTGTAGGAGAAGGATGCTGAAGAACAAATAAATGTATAAAGTAAACGAGGCCAGGTAGAGAAATGAAAGGGAACTGAGGAGCGCGAAAACGAAGACGGTGTGTTAGTGTGATAATCTACGTTATAAGGAAGTATAATTGAGAGGAAAACTAAAGGAAAAGTTTGCAGAGCAAGATATAATTTTAACGAATCACTAGCCCTAGGGGCGTAAATAGGAATATGCTTTGGGGGAGGGGATGAGGGGGGATGGGAAAGGGCGACCTCCCATCCCCATTTGGGAAAATTTTGTAAAAATGACATGCCTGCAAATACATTTTACGTAAATTTAGAACTTAAAATTTGGGTTTCATTAAAAGGTTACGTTAAAATTTACTGTAATTCCAAACTAGACAATAGTTTTGAATATTATTTTTATTTCTCTGAGGCTGTGGGTGGGGATCTACCCCCCTCATCTCCCCTATAGTTACGCCACTGACAAGCCCGATGGTAGCTCTTTCAATAGTTAGGCTCTGAACAGATTTATTTTCAATGTTTGGAAGTAACTGACGAAATCAACCAACAAAATACAAGTACGTGTGCATGACCACCGTCTGCCTTCAACATCTCCATTCCGGAGGCGACGAAATCGCCGGGATTCCAAGCCCGGCCAGCGACACGCGCGTCGCCGCCAGTGCAGAGGGAAAGAGGGAGGGAGGGGGGCGCATCGAAAATAGATCTACGACCCGCGCGACCTCAGTCAGTCAGTCGGTCGGCCGCCACAGGCATACTAGGGCATGTAGGTCGATTGGAGGTAAACACCATGCTGACTTATCGTCGAATTAAACGCTCCCCACATCGGGGACTGCGATGAGGAATGGAAGAAGGCTGAAAAGTCTTCAAACGGTTCTCATACTCGACCGGGAAAAATCATGCATTACTAGATGCGTTTCTAAGTTTTAAACACTTGAAGTTAGGCACGTCTTCCATATTTGTTGCACGGGATATAAAAGTAACACTGCTATTTACTTTAGTATACTTGAAAAATCACGGAGAGTTTGACGGCCGTGGTAAAAGAATGGCGATCAATAAACAATCAAAAAACAATCTTTCGGCAGTGATATTAACACTCCGCTTTCAGGTAATAAGAGACTAGTATACTCTAAAGTCAGGTCATTGAATATTTCGTGGCAGATTGAAGAGTTCCAGAAAGAAACGTTATCAAGAGTAATGAAATAAACTCAAAGAAACATCCACAAATTAAAAATGCGAGATTTAAGCGGTAACTTACATTTCAGTGATAGTGGCGCACCACCAGCTTCCGCCCAGCCAATTTGAGTTCAACTTAGCCTTCCGACTAGGATATGGATATTGCGAGAGGCCATTACTTATGCACGAATGAATTGCCGTTAGCCGAGGGCGGACTTCAATTCTGCCTACAAGGACATGAGCGCACCACGGTTGGAAATTTCTGGGTGTTTTTAGCCCAACAACGCACAAAGAAAGGAGAAATAAGTCCCATACCAGCAACAACAAAACTGGGCGGCCAAAATAATTTTTTTTTCTCAGGTTCGCCTTTTCTGGTTTGTGTTGAATAGCGATAGCTTATAATATACGGCCCTTTCAAGCAATCAAGCAAGTTATCTCGAGAAATAAATATTGACACATTTCCGCCCAGCCTCGTCCTTAAAGTAGAAGTTCCACCGCGATTGGGCGCGGATTGATAGACAGGAGGGGCTGAGAAGCGACCTTCTCTAGTCACATAGAGGGAAACCGTCGCAAATCCCAGTTTTCAATGCGCAAAAATGCATAACCTTCAGGAGCCCCGAATAGTAATAAACAACAAACCAACGTCCGCCCCGGTCAGAGAGTGAATTTACATAAGGTCGCTCGGTCGTTTACATCCTGACGACACCAGCTGATCAGCATGGTCGATTTTCTTGCAGAAAAAAACAACGTTATGGATCCCAATTTGGAGGAGGAATCATTTTTTCCAGTACACTGACAATTTGTTTTAGAATCGAGGCGGTTGCCTGCAGCTTGAATAGCGAACTGGTGAAATTTGGTCCGCTCGAGATGCTCACTACATCGTTCCTAATAACGCGCGGATCTTCTTTTTTTTATTATGCGCGTGTGTTTAGTTGGTACTATGGACTGAAGTCGCAGATTACGATTCCCGCCCATCATCATCGGCGACCGATTCGTGGAGAGGTGAGACGGCACAGAGGAGGGAGAGTGAAGGAGATAGAGAGAGGGAGAGTGTTGGTAATGGCTCCGAAGCAGCGGACAAGTCTTCGTGTGACGACGCAGAGCGAGCAGCTCGACTCGATGCCAAAGATTTTCGAGGTGCGGCCGCCGTCGCCGTCCAAGAGAGCTGAGCGATAGGGAAGAAAACGCTGTCTCTCGCAGTCGCCGTCTGGAGGACATTTCAAGCCCGTTTATAAGGCCCGGTTACACGACAGAGTAACCCGCACGCATTGGCGGAGTTGTGAGGGTGACAGGGGGAGTTTGCTCCCCCTCCCCAACTTAAATAGTAATTTGCCCGAAAACAGTACGAAACCTGTAAATTCAAGTACAATTAAAACAAATATATCAAAAGTTTAAATAAATTTTACTCTTAGATAGAACTTAAAATGCTATTTTCAGGGGCTAATTTAAATATGTATTTCCCAGGGAGTCCCCTATTTCACTGGGGGGTGTTTCATATGAGACACCACCAGTGGTGTCTTGGTGCCGTTCAGGCACTGGTTAAAAAATATATAATAGTCGAACAACACTTTCATCAATTTTGGCGCCTAAAAATTTCGAAATATATACATTCGTTATAAATACAAAATTTTGTAATAAAATGTTAGGAATAACTTGTAATGAAAAACACATAGAGTAACATTTCACTTGTAAAAAAAGTTAAGGAAAGAGCGTTCCGGCACTGCTAGTTTTGCCATGACACAACTGCCCTCAACTCCCGGCAGGATTGCTGGCTCCCCAACATCAAAATCTAAACTTCGCTCATGCCCGCACGAGATGTGTGAATACATTAACTACTTTGGTTAATCGGAATGGAAAATGTACGAATGCATGAACCAAAATTTAATCTATTTTCTGTTCATGCATTCAAATATACACGTTGGATGAATTCCCGCGTTCACTCTCACGTACATGAGTTCTAGCATCAACTCGCACGCTTTCATGTACCGTGTAATCAGGCCTTTACGCGAGGAACGCAATGGCGCAGTCGAATGTAGTACGTACTAACGTGAAATTTAAAATGCATCGTATAAAGCTGTGAAATGAGTGAAAGCAGGCGCAAAAATACCTTCTCTTCTCCTAAATTATTGCATGCCAAATTGCAGAGGCGTAACTATGGGGGATGAGGGGGATTCCCCCGGAAAAAATATTTAAAACTATTGTCTAGTTTTGACTCATAATAACTGCATCTGCTCAAAGTTAAATTTTAAGTGCCAAAATGATGTAAAATATATTTCCAGGCATGTAATTTTTCGAAGATTTTCCCGGAACCCCTGTTGCTCGGAGGGGGGAGGGGGCGATCGCCTCCAGGCCCTTCTATCCCCCCTCCCCAAAGCACATTCCTAGTTACGCCACTGCCCGATCGAGAAAAACATCATGCTCCATGATTCACAAGTAAGCGCTTTATTTTAACATGTAACAGGCTTTACAAGGTACTTGCATTGTTCACTGCAAACTCTGGATGCAGTAGCCTAGCCAGAAAATTATTCTTATTAGGGAGAGGGGGGTTGGACAGAGCTCTGTCATCATGATCACTAAGTTCTTAAGAGAGCTCATTTATATAACCTACAGTAAAATAGAATTCTAGCTATCCTTATCACAAATTATCGGAGAAAAAGTTCGGCTCTAAATAATTTCATACTATCGGCCTGTTGCGACTGCGCTGTATGCTTGGTAGAAAGTTTATCAAGAACGTTCACATTAATTGCCAAGGGAAAAATTCCCTGAATTATGTTGTATAATATAATTAAGTTCATTAGTTCCCTTTCCATTTCTTAATTTATTTATGTGCGATAATTATTTTGTTTACCAGAACCAGGAATAAGCTGTTTTTCGTTAGTGGCGACCTCAACACTGGAATTTTCACTTCCTCAGGGGAGTCTACATTCCTCTTTTAGCCAATTTTAGCACATTTTTGCCATAATGTGAAGGTGGAATAAATATTAAATCACTTAAGATAGTAAATACGGCTTGATTAAGATGAAAATCACCCACTATTTTAATTCTGCAAGTAGAATAGTAATAGGGTCGGGATTCAACCTATCAATGAGTAGCAATATCACACAAAACCACGATACATTCGAAGAAGCAAGAAAAATTAAATGAAAATTCGACTCTGTTCGGCTTCTGGGAGACGGTTCACATTAACGCTAGAAAACGCAACTCTTCCGAAATATTTCTCAAGGTCGTTTGCCTGCACAAAACGACCGATCACGACCGTTAATACGAACTGATGCTGTATACTCGAGACCGCGATGGTGGTAAAGCGATGGGTGACACTCTTCTTTCCGATTCTGTAAACAAAATGGCTGCCTCATTGAGAGGCAACAAAGACGACGACCGGAATCCATACAACTGGGGATCAGACGCAGTGGAAGCGGCAACTCGTGCGGATAAACGAAAGATTAGTTTTCGAGACTGGATTCAGTCAAGAGGAGGCGGAAAACGATTATCATCAATTCTTGACGTCGCAGCCTTCCGGGATCGCGAAGATCGGTTGGCTGATGTCCATTATTTTGATTCGAAGGAGGTAAAGAAAATAGAAAGAGCTGGAACCTTTACCAATGTAAAATAACGAAATTTCATAACGCGACAATAGAATAAAGAAAACACTCAGCGATGAGAAAAAAAGATGGGCGTGATGGTTTTCCCACTATGCAGAGCTCCAGGCTTTTACCAATCTACATTTATTTTCTAGCTTTAATCTACTGTTTTCTACCTCCAGACAAACATCCGCTTTACAGAGTGAATGCATTTTCGGATTTTTAAATATATTTTCAAACAAAGCAATGAGAACCGATATTTTACAAAGCCTATGGATGTAAAAGAGTGATTAAATTATAATTTTACGTTTTTATTTCTCAGTAGAATAATGATTAATAATCAGTCCATCGGAGAAGTTGTGCCAAGGGCGGCTACCTCTGCAAATGATATGATGAAACGTCAATTGTCATTGCATCTTTCGTCATTCCCATCAATCGTCCCCGTAGCAACCCACTTACGTATCCTAAATGTCGAAAACCACAGGAGTGCGCTGCCGGCCGCCTCCCTAAACAGCCGTAGAAATAGACGCAATTTTGGAGAAATAACGGCGTAAAATATTGGGGAAAAAATGAAAAGCATGAAAATATATGGAATGCGGTTTATCTCCGATTTTGGACTAGCAGCTGTTACAACAACATTTCACAGTGACAGCGATAAATGGGTCACAACTATTTCCCATGAGACCGACAAATATGTAATCCGCTATATAAGCGTCACAGGTGTAAGGTCGGCGATGACATAATTATACAGAGCATTCGGCTCAATATGAAATCCCTCGTACAACAACCAGAGGAGAGGAAATGCACACATGGCCATCAGGAGGAGCAGACCGCTACATTAGCACGAAGGACGTGGGCCCCTCCACATACTCCCTCCATTTCTAGGAATCCAGACACCACTCGGATCGGGACTGGAATGCAGGAAAGCATAGGAGATTATAAGGGTGTTGGAATGAGGATACTGGCGATTGATTTGCAGGTCCTCGGTGGCATTTGGACGTTCCGCGGCGCCCGCGCAGACTGGTGACATTTATGCGAACGGGTTGAGTGCAGACGGTTTATCATCGGCGGCAAAAATGCTCGCTTTCCCGCCCGAGCGCAGAGGGCGTGTGTTTACATCTAACCACCCTTGCACGTTCCTCTCGCACCATCGAAGCAACGCACAGATTCTTATGGAAAACTCTTTACATCTTCCCCGGGCCCTGAGCACTATCTCAATGGTTAAAAAAAATAATGGGAACTGAATATTAAAAATATAAAATCCACAAATAAATACGGAAGTGTATTATAAAAAGATGACGTAATAATGCAAAGTGCAGTTCAAAATATTTTGACGATTGCAACGGAAGCATTTACTATATTTTCTATTCCCCGTCGTATTTAAAACAGTAGTACACATTTAAAACAGCCTCCAGATGCATGCTGATTCCTATTTCTACCAAGGTTCAGTTAGAAGATGAAATAAACTAATGTTAGTTATAAATTGCGTGATTGTAACGCATTAAACTACAGCGAAAACTAAAAACTTTTTTAAACCCATTACAGGCCGAGTAAAGAAATACTTGACAATATATTTTGACAATTCTTTTTGACAATACTTGACAATTCATTTTACCACATAAAATGCTAAATAAGATACATTGAAAATACGGACCTTCAAAAAAATACTCATAGGAAACATTTATCTTGCGTAACAGGTGACTTGATAATTGACACATTTTGAGTATCTTTTTAAATATCGAAATACTTATGAAATTTCATAACTATATCAATAATAATCAGTTTAAACTTACACTTACGTACTTTATAGGAAAAAGCGAATTCTATATGAATAAAATTCAATTGAAACATTTTTTTGCATTTTTTAATAATGTTGCGTTTTCGCAACTTTGGCCGTAAATGGGTTAATAAAGAAGTTCAACAATGCTTCAGAAATCCATAAAAAATGGATTGATTGAATATTTGGAAACCATAAATTAGCATAACATTTTGAGCAGTTTCGCGAGCAACATATTATCTATTTTTTGCATGCATTAATTGCATTCCCTTACCCTTAATAAATGAGTAAAACAACTGAGGCAAAATAAGATACATATCCGCTTGACCACCCCCTCAAGAGGTTATATCAGACGAAAGAGATTTAAAAAAACGCGGACTGGGATAAGGAGTGTAGAGATATGACCCGGTGCAGGATAGTGCGTTCCTAATGTGACAATGACGTACCCACGAATAAGATTTGAATCGACCTCATGCAGCAAAAGAAAAAATCTGTATCTGGCATTCATACATCTAAGTCTTATATCTGAAGGGCCAATTTATGAAAAAATAATAAAAAATCAAATCTTCATAGGCTACTTTTTCGCCTTTTTCACCTTACTACCGAGAGAAAGATATCACGAAATTAAGAAAAAAATTGAACACGATTTTTAGCCTAAAAAGTTTCCTCATTACAATTACTGGAATATTTAATACAAAACGTGGGGTTTGTGGATAATTTCGCACACGTGTTTTATTAAAGGATATGACAGGATATATGGTAAAGAATAATTTTCACGAACTATTTTACAAACATTCAGTGCAGTTTTAGCATATTGGTCGGAAGACGTTTTACAATAAATACTGAAAGCACAATGGTCAAAATATCTTCTTTCAAGTAGGGACAACCAGTAAAATTTCATTACCAAGGTTTCCAAGAATATTCAACGGAATTTAACGGCCGCAAGAATTGAAAAAGCATGATTATAATATTTGACTTTACGTTACAGATTATTTTTAAGCAAAAATATCTTTAAAATTTCTTCCGGAGTGTACAAACATACCGGATAAAAGGCGAAACAAAATGCTTTTGGACTAACAAAGAGTTAATGGAGAGCAAAATTTCAAAGTGACACCTGGCTAGACGATCTGCATCGAAAGCGCAGTCACCAGCCATTCATAGTGTCTACTGACGTCACCGATCAAATGCGTTTACCCTGTGTCACTGGATGCCGGAGAGGAGGAGGTAGCAAAAGTCTTTCGGGTCGACGTTTGCGCAGCATTTATTGGCGGCGCGAAAGCAGGTACGCGTTGATTGTTGCGACACAATACTCTCGGGCGAGGACTGGCGATATGAATGGCGGCGATACTGAGGAGACGGAACCTCTACCTCACAGCACTCATCCATCCTTGGCTAATTATGCACGACTTATACGATCGCGGAGATAAGACTCCTTCGCCGTGCCCTCGTCATGAAGTCCACGTGACGGAGTCGAGGGTCAAAGTCGCAAAGAAGCGCCGTGGGATGAGGAGTGATTATGTGCGGACCGGTGCAGCTAACAGCGGGGTGTGGGGCGAAAACAATATTGTTTCCTCGCTCTACAAGCATGCCTGTCCAACGAATCGATTTCAATTTCTACCAAGGTGGTTTACAATCAGCCAAAAAGGCGGAGCATCGAAGAATTACCAGACTGAATACCTTGAGTAGAATTTTAAAATTGTGGCAAGAGCTGCATCCATACTTAATGAAAGTAGTCCTCATAACAATAACAGCAAATTGAAATGGAAAATTAGTAACACTACTCCGCACAATTTCATTTATTCAACAGGTCTTGGCAATGATTGCAATAAATTGTCCAGAATTTTCCCAAACGCCACACCCTAAATTGAAATGGTACTCAGACCAACCCAATAAGTCTCTCAGACTGACAGAAACCATTTTAACTATTATAACTCTGCACTTCTAATATACTTAAATGCACATTGTGTTTCTTAGCCAACGAAATTTAATTCAGTCATTATTTTCTTATGAAGGTATACAATGTAGTAGGTCTACTAAAGTTCAGTCAATACTTACGTAGATTAGGTATCGTTGGCAATTTTTTTCAATTTATGGAGGTCGAGGCCAAAAAGACAATTAGGTATCGAAGTTATTGTAGCGGGATACAAGTTGGCCACTAATGCTCCATAGTGGCACTTTCACGCTTTTCGATCCACAAATTGGAGAATATTTCAATTTTTGATGGTTCCGCCGGAGAACGAAACTCGCTGACACAAGACCCAAAACGATAAGTTCATTAGAAAGAAATCTAATGAAAGTATTGATCTATTCTTCGTTTGATTAGTTTTTAGGCAAAAATTCGGAAAACCTAGCAATGTGTTTTACTGCGGAATGAAGGAATTAAAATTTTTAAGCCTCCACATTGCAAAATTCCACCGAATACATAAACATTTCTTAGTTTCACTGAACGCCAGATCATTCCATAAATATGTTGCGGGCAAAGGAATACCCAAGGAAACTAATGACACCTGGATAGTTCCCAGGAAACGTTCCATAAGGATCCAGCCATGTTCTTAAATGAACTACCAAGGTAAGCACCACGAAAATGACCTACTTCCAAAGATAACGCTATGAACATGGTGGCCTTAAAACCTTGCGATGAAAACTAAGGCCTTTTGTGAAATAGCACTTGTGAATTTACATTTTTATCATTTCGACGGGTAGGGTTTCGAAAAGGTTTCGCGTAAGCTAAGAGCTATAGCACAAATAAAGTTATGATAAAAAGGTGCCACAAGAGAAATGAATACGTTCGAATAAACTCGTGCGAGAATAATAATTTTCGGTTTTTAGGGATTCATATACTGTCGCAACTCACACGAAAACTGAGGAAATAACCAGCGCCAAAGAGTTGCGGCTACGGTTTTTTTTAAGTGACAGACCGAACGTTCTCGAAAAGAAGTGTCGATTTCGACCTTCACAGACAGAAGGAAGAGTATGGCTGTCCTTTTACAACTCCCCATCGAGCCAAAAGAATGATTGTATTTCTGATCTTGAGTCACTTACGGGAGTCTCCGAACAAAGAGATTTCTCAGAAGATTCAATTCCTCGCAACTCTGAATCGGGCTCTCAAGGAAATCGAGGAGCGGTACGGATGACATTCCCACGCTCTTGAGCGTTGCTCAGGGATCATCTGCATCCTGTCCCACAAGCTGACTCAAAGGAGTATGGCGGGTAGAGTTAAATACTCAAATGAAAACTGAAGGATGAAAATATGAAGTGTGGATAGGCAGAAATTTGAGTACATCTCAAGCGTAACTGAAGGCGATTCATAATTTTCCGACAAAAAAAAACTCTCGCAAAATTTTTTCGGAAACGTATTTCCCTGATACGCACTACCCCATCCCTTGCTCCAATAAATAAGAGTGTTAATTCAAAACGATATCCTCAAGGGTCACATTAAGGGTGCAGCTTCGGAGTTTCCCTCGCATATGTTCTCTCATCCTGAAATGAGTCTTTCAGGTACGCGTCCGCGTTTGTTCGCCTTTGCTGAAGACCTTCAGTAAGCGCCACAGTCCTCATCTTCCGGTCAGAGCAACTATCATTTAACTTGATCATTTCTGACCCAAAGAATCAGTCTGTAAAGCTTGCAATACATTTCGTCTTCAAAAATGAATCAACCTGTTACAGCATCCGAAGACCAATTACTTCTCATTGAACCAACTCTTCCGCATTAGTACATACAATCCATATCTCTCCGCGGAAGCCATCTTTTCAACAAGATTCTCAACCTTTCAGATACGTTTGTACCACGGATTATTCACGGTAATTAGGCGTACCGCCCATATGCCGAAAGATTGAGAAGAAAAGAATGTCCCATGACGGAATCGAGGGTCTCTCCACATTTCCTCAGTGAAGACCTTGGAACTAATAGGTTTAAGACTCCATGCTTGAAAACAAATCCCTTTAATGGCTTTGCAACGCTCATTCGTAGAAGTTTTTTTTAACGGAGCGTGCAGTAGGTGATAAGGTAAATGATGCATAATAAAATAATCACTATCCCTGAATTATTTCTCAGTTCAACTTTAGGATACCGACTTCACCAACCCGCTCGCATTCTTTATCCCATCTGCCAATTCCCTGGTTATCCCTCACAAATCTTTCAACATCGCCTCTCCTCCCTTCAAAATTCACTCCCTTACAAAGTCCATTCACTTTATTTATCACGCAGCAATATCATCACCAGTGGCGCCGACTCCATGGGGCCCGAGCCCCCTCAATAATTCGGTATGGGTGTGAGGAAAAAAGTGTCAGGCTTGTCGATTTTCCCCGGAGTGTCCAGATATCGAGATTAGAGTTCTCAGTGTTCTAATGTTGATCATACGACTCTTCTAAAATGCTTAAAAAACTTAAAACTCACTACTTATAAATTTCCCGGGGAAAGATCCCCGGTTTGGGCCCCCCAATATTTTTTCTAAGTCGGCGTCCCTGATCATCACTTACCTATCTATCAACTATATTCCATATCGCAAAAAAACTAAACGTTTCCTTTCTTTTTTTAGTGTTTCGCTGTAAATTTGTGCAACTGAGAAATAAGTAAATGACCTCTCGCTCAACATTTTGGAGTTACATACAGTCATAACGAAAAATATTTGGTGTCAATCCACACCATATTACTACCCACAAGGGTTTCAGCGCAGCTGTGTCATCACTGGTACCAAAACGATCCTGAGTTTGACAGCACAGTTGCGGTGAAAGTTGAATCCTAGGATCGGCAGATAATGTAATGTGGAATGAAATAAAATTGATGACCGATTGGACTATCCGTGGACACAACGCTGAAGTGCCCTCCTTAACTGCACTCAAATAGGAGTGGGAAAGTCACTGAAAACTCTTTGCCATTGTCATAATTCGAAAACGAAATCAAGAGATGAGAAGCCAAAACACCACCCACCGCACTTAAATTAGCAGATCAACCATCAAGTTATTTTCATTACGGATATACTAAGAAGGGTACCGACTGCGCGACAAAACGGACCGCGAACATGATATCAGACCACGTGTATTTAAACACATTCTCTGAGCCACGCGGCATCATTCGCTCCTCAGCTATCGCTGTATCAGTTGGATTTTGTGTCAATAGATACGTCTGTAGTGTATGCATCCAATCAGGGGGTTGCGTTCACAATGGCAAGGAATGACGTCGATCCATTTGACTGCAAGGTGCACGCCGCCGCCTCCAACATCCATAAACAAATGAAAAGACACGCGCGTCTTTTCATTTCCGATAAGCCAAAGGGATGAAGACATGGGATATTGTGAATTGTGGTTCTGTTCCCCTCCTTCTCCACCCATTTCATCCCTTCAACCAACGCATCGGTCGGGTCTGAAAAAGCTCCCTGTCTCCGCTGATTACGCTCCCACGAAAGGATGCACGCCGTGATGAATGATGAACCGAACAAGATCCGTCGTCTTCCGAGAATGAGCCAACACACAAAGACACTCCACAGCCGGTGGTGATGGCGCGCGTGAAACCTAAGTGAAACGGTCGGCGCTGCAGATACGAGAGTGCCCGGTACAGAGGGAGGAGTGGGCGAGGGATGGAAAAAATAATAATAAAACAGCCCGGACGCGATCATTCGGACGGGTTTGCCCAAAAGGTGACGAAAGCGTGCAACAGCGAAAAAAAACACAGCAAAAAAATGTGCATAAATGAAACATGTTCACATGAATATCGAAAATAATTGAAAGGAGATGTCAATATCAGGCATGAAATGGTTGAATTCTCGCATTTTGAAAAACGTTTTTCCATTTATTAAAAGAATATTTTAAATACGGTGCCTTCCATAAGTTTTCTTCCTCTTTAATAATAAAATACCCGTAATTGTGTAACAAATTATTTGGTATGAGTATTCAAAATAGCGAATCTAACCGCGAAATAAATTCAACGGCGTGACCAGCTTACGTAGTCATAAATATGGAAAATCCACAGAGATTAAAAGACGTTGAGCGAAATAATTTTCACTCTCAATAACTCAAATCGTAAGCATAATTTGGAACGCAATGGAACAAATATTTGTACTGAGGTTCATGGTATAGCATGAATAAATGATTAAAATCATAAACGTATCAAAACGTGATAATTATTGCGTATTCCTCCAAAGAATGTTTTTTTTTAATGGTAAAATTTGGTAAAGACACACTTGAAAAGTATTTCGCGAATCGAGAACGAATTGGAGTCGGCGATTGATACTCGTTGTCACTGAGTCCAGTCGCTTGAAGTGGCAATGGTCGTGAGCGGTAAAAAAAACGAGCGAATATACAGACCGGTTGGGCAGAAGGTGACGAAAACGAGAGACAAATCGAGCGACGTATCGACTGCCGATTAATAACGATTGAAAAAAACTCTAGTTTGCCAAACGCGCTGCTTTTGTATTTGTTTTGCGATTCGAAATATATTTCACCAATAAAATAACAAACGATGTGCTACAATGGTCATAATTCTTCCATTTCTCTTATCCCTTTTTTCTGTGAGATCAATTTCAATGCTATTACTTCCTCGGAACGCGTCAGCTGTAATAAACGATGAGAGTTTCAAATGTCCCAAGAAAAAAACACTTTCTATCTCAAACAAAGCAGATTTCGGATTTTTACAACGACGGAAGCCGTAATGGCGGTAGCGGGTGTGACGCAACCGCGATCAGCTGTTAATGGGGCAACATCTGGAGTAGGTATGGGAAACATCGAGAACGCCATCATGCCGGAAAATTCAACATTGAATATTTTCAGCATCGTCGTAGATATAGCGGAGATTGATCAACATAGCAAATGCCAGCCTTAGGAAACTAAAAGTAGGGATAAGAAAAGTTAAATTTATAGTCGTAAATAATTAATTAAGAAAATTAGACGGAAAAAAAGACAGGAAAAGGGTAAAAACGGTGAGGAAATAGTACGGCCTAGCCCAGACAAAGAAGTTCATTGAAATTCATGACAGAACCGGGACTCGAATTCATTGCCTTACACATGGAGGATCGTCAAGTCGGCACCTGGATGTGTTGTCACCCACCGTGTATGTAAAAATGTGTTTACTGAAGACGCCACTCGCGTCGTAGAAAGGCAAAGCGATCCGAATTTTACGAAGAAATTCGCTGTAATTAGAAATGATAGCAAAAAACTAGATTCCTAACTAGATGTGATCTATCCAATTCATAACTTTAATATGTTATTCATCGAAATTTAAACAACCATACTGCAAAATATTATTTTTTTAAAGTGTGTCGCTCTGCACTAATCGCAGCGATGCGGGCATTATTGAAAACCGATAAAAAAGCGTCCGAAGTGGCAACCGAAACCAACCTTTTGTGGAATAGAATGGGGCCTCCTCAATGTAGTGACCATGGTAGTGACTTAACCGTGTAAAACTATGAATATCGGTGCTATGGGAAACGATTTATTCCATCATTGATTTCGGCCACTCCAGAATGTCTTGGCTCGAACGGAGAGAGTGGCGAATGAGGTTCCTTTATATTTATTAAGAGGTAGGTGGAAAGAACAAAGTAGGGAGAGGCAGTGGAAGAAGTGGGGGGTTGAAGGAGTATCGTAGGTGGGAGTGGACGAAGAGGAGAGAAAGGCGAAGAAGGTGCGTAAGGAGGGGAGGGAAGGGGGGGAGGGGAGGCAGCGGGAGGAGACCGGATGACGTATGGTTAAATAAATGGGGACTTGTAGCACATGGTAACAAGGTTGCCTATTGTCACGCCAAGGGGGCCGATTAAGTCCAACTAAGTGGTTCGAAGCATCGCGGGCCCCCACCAAACGCACGTGGGCGGACAGACTTCCCCCCGAAAACCCGAAACAAACGACTGATAAGCCAATATCCACGATTGGTATACATGAGACCTTCCTCCTTCTCCACCGACACAGTCTCGAGGAGAGGTGCCGCTGGCACCGTTGACACAGAGGGCAGGGGGAGGAGGGGTATCGGAGGAAGTGTTGCCAACTCGCCGAATTTTTGCCGAGGTCGCTTCGAAAAGACCACAAAGCGGTCTTTTCGCGGTGAGAATAAACGCGCAGAAAACGAGATATCCGGAACGAGAATGGCACGTTCCCGTCGATCGAGGGACTTGAACGACCGACAGGTTAAGAGAGGGGTGCGGGGGTTAGCGAAGGGGAGGGGAGGGTGGGACGTAAGAGAGAGAGAGAAGAATGAGGAAAGTGGAGGAGCATGCAAATATACAGGTACATGTCTACGTCAAGACCGAAATATCATACTGCAGAGAAAACATGAATCAAATAAATAGAAAAAAAACATATAACCATGGTCAACTCTTAGAGAGGATAGCGATATATTGTGGAACCGAAATATAGGTAGCATAACCACAGACAAATGTTTTTAAGATCCACAGGTTTTTATTAACTCACCCATGCATCGACTAACAATGTCGCGGTCGCGGTCCCTAAACCTTGAGAGTGACGTAGATCGTCGTAACCTGGTCCGTTCATGATAAACTACGGACCATAAAAATGTTTTTTTCTGGGCTTGAGCTCATTTTACGTTTTCAGGAGATAACACATGGAAATACGAGACAATCATAACGGTGAAAACAACACGTAAATTTACACACCAAATTCCATTCAACGGCCTAAGTAAATTAACGTCATTCTCTAGTTCCTCTGGTGATGGCAATAAGCGGCAGGTTGAATACAATATGGAGTGGAAATTACAAGTTGTTTATGAGATAAATGGTGGAAATAAATAGTATGACCATCTGGATTGGTGTAAATCTGCCCTTTTTTTCATTCTTACCCCAAAAGGATAAATAATAATAGTAGAACAAGAAATGGCATGCGATATTTATGTTCTCTATTGCTTTCATGGGTTTTATTTCCCTGTCTGCCTCTTCACTTGCTCCAAGTACTATTCTAGTGGGCTACAAAGTGGGACTGCCCCTTAATTATTTTCCCACCATTAAGTCTCCTGACTATATGCTCTTCAAGATTTGCATGGGCGTATTTCGCGGAAAAATCCTATTTGGAGGAGGGAGTCTGACCACCACTGACGCCTCAACCAGGAATGTTGTAGGTGTCGCGCATAACCAAAACAGTCGAGTCGGCGGCATAATTCACGTGGGAAGACGTGAATCCCTGAGGAAAGAAGAACCGAGATGGCAAGCATCACAGCTTGGGGTTTCATTTCTCGTACTCACGTCATTGGAGATTCTGATGACGGCATGCAGGGTCCACCGGTAGCAGATGACAACAATCCTCCGAAGTTAACAATCGGGGGCGTTGAGGTGTGACAGGATGGTAAAACCGGCTGGGGTAGAACGCACAATTTTTTTAGATCGATGCTGTTTATCACGTTTCTGAACCGGAACAAAACAATGATAACAACACGCGGAAAATAGCACAACTGGACGTGGCTGGGGGGAGTTGGTTTGTTTTGTCGCTATACCGGGCACTGGGTAAATTAAATATCCAAAAGTAGGACCACCTCCGCACTGAAAATCTCTCCCAAAACTTCTTGATCACCTCTTCACTTTTCGAGTTAATGTAACTGAGTAGATATTTTTTCAACTTCCGCCTAGAACACCTACTGACTGACTGACTGTCTCCCGTTCCCGCGGATTTTCCCTCCGCGGGAAACTAACTTTCCGTCGATCTTTTGTCTTCACGGAGCCTTTCTTTTTTTCTCTCGCGCCCGGAATCAAGCGTACCCACGGCACTTTTTTTTCTCTCGTTGTGTTGTTCCTCGCTCTTTCTTTCACTCGTGCGTACTCTCACAGTCCGGGAGAGGAAGCCGTCTCGAGAGAGTAACCACGGCGCGACACTTCCTCAACATCAACTCGATGTACATACGAATTCACACAGTTCAGAACTATGTCTGTCGGTGGCGCGCGCGGCCGACCGTAACAGAAGCAAGGAGGTCCCCCGATGTTGTTATTGACGGTGGTCTGGAAAGGTGGGGAGCAGGGGTGAGGGGGGTTGGGAAAAGACGTCTGATACAGACGTAAAAGTGCGTGCTGCGACGGGCCAGCTCCTCCCGCAAAGAGAATGAGAGGCGAACTGTTTGAGCACAGAGATCCAAGTCCTCCTCTCACTCTTTCTCTCTCTCTCCTCGCTCCCCACTCCCTTTTGGTCTTCTCCCGTAAAGGATCTGTTGCTCGACTGGTGAGTTGAGGCGAGGGAGCGGGAGTCTTGCACACACACACAAACACCAAGTTCTCTCCCGTGCTCCGTTGCGTGTGTTCTCGATGTGGAGTCCTGAGACGGTGTGAGTGCCGTGCCCCGTGCTTCACCACCACCATACATCAGGCACGGGACGGAGGAGGAAGGGGAGATGCGTGTGGTGGAGGGGAATCTTTTAACACACGGCACGCGGGAGAGAAAAGAGGAGGTGTGGAGGAAGGAGGAGTGGAGGGTGCCCCCCCCTCTTTAAGTATATACATACAGTACCACCACCACGTCCGGGAGGAGTCTAGCACAGCACGCCTGGGAGTGGTGTGGGGTACAGCCGAGAAGAGGGGGGGAAGAGGAGGAGGAGTAGGGGGGAGTGAGTGTATGCCATGAGGGCCCCACGCTGGAAGGAGGAGGATGGGGGGGGGGCCTGACCAATGGAGCGGCAGTCGCGAAGGAAGTGGTATGGGCGCCGGAGGGGAAGGGTCGGGGAGAGAGGCACACGAGTTGTGTAGTGAGTCTGCTAAGGAGCAGAAGAAGGGGGGAATGCCGAGAAGGAGCTACAGAGAGAGAGGAGAGAAAATAAGGAGAGAGAGGGCTTTTTCGAGGAGGGGAGTCTGGATGGGGAGATGGAGACTCGTGCGACTGCAGCGCTACCACACGGTGCGATCGCGAAGGACGACGACGCCTATTGAGTCACGGGTGGGCGTGTCGTGCCAAAGGACTTTCCCTTTCTGACCCCTCCTCGGGGCCAGCCGGCCACCTTCCTCACTTCACCCCTCACGGGCGCGCATGACACTTTCCTCTGCGCGGGGAGCGAGCCGGGGTTCGAAGGAGGGTCACCTGGAGAGTAGGCCAACGGGATACCCGGTCACCTACGCTTCAGAGGGAGCCTATGACTGATCTAAACTGAGGAAAGTGATTCAGACCTAATTGGATGCTGCATCTTGTGAGGCACTTGGCTTTTGGCATCATCTTCATCTTTCGTCGTTATTAATTTGCTCTCCGGCCGCCTGCGCTTGAAGAATAGCTGAAGATCGAAGGGGTTGTATGCGCTCTCGATACAACTAGTGTGGTACTAACTTTAGCCAGCACCTAAAGTTGCACATTGGTTTTCCCCTGCGGATATTGGGGAATGAGCCAGGGATCGAAGAGGGAGCATCTGAAGAGAATACCAGCGGGACACCCGACCTCCTGCGCTCCAAATAGGGCCGGAGGTGTCATCGGACCAATAGGTGTATGAACCAAGGGCGTACCCAGGATCAAAACTAGGGGGGGAGGGGGGCAAGCCGTGATTGTTCAAGTTATTGGTAAGATTTAAGCTCGAAAAAGGTGAACGAAAACATCATTTTTAGGAAACTGTAACAGCTCTTTATTAGCTTTTAAAATTATTTGCTTGAAAAAAATATTATTTTCCTTAAAGGCATTTGCGATTTTTGCTTCTAAGGGGGGCCCTCCTGCCCCTCGCTGGGTACGCCAAAGATATGAACACAGATAAAATGTCTACCGTGACATATTTAGCTCAAAAAATTGCCTTTAAAATTCGTATACAGGGCTAAGACTATGAGGAAGGGGGCCCTGTCGGCCCATTATATTTAATAAACATTTATTTATACGAATAATATTATACATGAGTATCACTACATCTTGCGGATCCTGCGGACAGGTCCTTGCATTTGATTACCTTCTTCCCTGCACCTCCTTATGTATGGGAGGCTGTTGGAAACATGAACAGCTGGTTATGTCATTATGTAATTACAGTCAAACCCTTCAATGACGAAAAATAACGGTCCAGGTACAATGAGAGTCACTGAGAACTGTCCGTAAGTTAGATGTCACCTCGATTAAACTTTATTTTTTCATATTGGTTTTACCAATAACTACACAATCTACAGTTGGAATTAAGGCCAACTGAAAAAAATTCTTACACCAAATCAAATGTCGAACCTGAAAATCAATCTGAATATTTCATTTTAAAAAATATGGTAGCATTTAATATTGTAAGGGTTACTTATGAAAAATAAATTCCTCGGGTTGTACTTCCATAAATGAGTCTTGTAAAAGCGATAAAGAAAAACGAAATGTCTTGGTAAAAGAGCTAAAGAGATTTATACGTGTCATCTAGGTCGATTGCCAACAATGCATCACAAGTGACGGGCAGTAGAAGACGCTATCTTCCCGCAAGGAGTCAGCAGCTGTCGAAGCTTAAGGACATTCCTAAGTATGAGCTGCCCAAGCTAATTTCCTTTCATTTCACGCAGCTTCATTAATGCTTCATTCATTTTGCCTGAATAAAATACGTCTGTCTTAGCTGATTTGGCCATTTTCGCTGTCCTATTTCCACCAGCTATTAATAAAGTCTTCTTTAAAGGGAAACCTTTTCATCTCTGAATGATAGATTAAAAAAAACATGCCAACGTTGTGAATACATGAAAAAATATTCCCAAAAATGTGTCTATAAGTGGGAGTGCCCATTTATAAAATATTCGATCTTTAAACGAAATAATATTCATCTTCATGGGAATTCAAAACTGTTCTCAATTCAAAGGTGTCCGTGAGCAGTGGTTTTCCTTTAAGGATTCTCGTGGGTCGTACAAAGGAAAGTTCTATATTTACTCCAAAGGCCATTGAAACTCCAGAGATGCATTTAGAAAAGGGTTAGTTCACTCACACATAGAAACAGAAATTAATTAAAGTAATTCGGTTAATGGAAAGTAAGATAAGTTACGACGAAAAAAATACATCTCCCCTTTTCACCCATCCTCTTCTAGGTTTAAAATTGAAAAAATATCAAAGGCGTCTGCCTACTTTTCAAGAGTTGATGACGTCATTGGAATTCAGATTCATGAACTCGTTCGGAGATAATAATTCATTGAAAGAAATAATTGCTGGGAAGAGTGTAAAAAACTACAAACCACTCGAGAGCAATGTGAGGAATATGTCATCAGCTTATCCGCGAAATGGTTACGACTACTGACTTTTTTTCGTGTAATGCAACTGCATATGGAACATGTTTCTAAACGAGAGCTAAGCTTGGGCGTCGGCAGAATCTGAGAAGTCAAGAGCACATGCATTTCGAATGTGGTATTACCGAAGAATGATGAAGATAAAATGGATGACCGAGTAAGTTATGAGGAGGTGCTAAGAAGAGTGTCAGATTATTAAAGGGAGAAAAGAGAAGTCTTCTCAAAATCCTAAGAAGAAGACGGGATAACTTAGTACTAGGAAGTAGCGGATACAGAAAAAACTCAAGGGGGGCGCAAAATATATCTTGAGTTGTCTTTACTTTTATCATAATAAAAAATGATCAAGCCACAGCAGAGTAAATGAGAAAATTTTATTTAAAGTGATTATACACATGTTAAAGACAATGCCATCTTATGATATATAAAAGTTACAATTATGGTTTTGCAATGCTCGGCAATACGAGCGGACCCGCAAGGGGGAGTGCGCGCCCCCCATCTGTGTCCATCACTGGTACTAGGCCAGATCATGATGGCTTGATGAAGACAACAGTCAAAGGACAAGTGGATGGGAAGAAGTGCAAATAACGGCTTCGAATACGACGGATTATAATCCGTCCTATTCGAAGCCGTCAATTATCCGAATTGGCCGTCAATTAATCCGAAGCCGTTAATTTGGCAACCAGAGCACAATTTATGAGTAGTTTTAAGAATTAAAGAAAGAGGTTATTGTTGCGATGTTTAAGTCAATTCACCGCAAACATAGCAGAAGCGATGAGGATGATTTTTACACACGCGTAACATAGTTACACATTAAATCACGGTAATAATCACAACTCAAGCCCACATACTGACATCTACTTGGAAAAAGCCGGAGTAAAACAACTTTTACTGTTTTGCACAATTTAAACTACTTGGAAAAAAGGATCCTTGTCCAGAAAACCGAAAGAGTTGACTCTGCGATCGCTAGAGGTATACCGAGAGAAGGTGACGACAACTTCAGTATACATAATTGATTTGAGAGGCTGATAATTTGTGGAACTCCATGATTAAGGAGAAAGAACACTTTTTGACTTCAATGAGAATATAAAAATCTCAAACTTATATTTTTCGTGGAATTAGAAAGCGTCACTTTTCCTTTTTTAGCTGCGAAAGCTAGAGAATTGCCGATCAAGCCTGAGCGGGAGAGGCACTGCGAGCGCCAGCGTAGTAAAGCGAATCTTCCGAGCTATTTCTAAATATTTTCATTATTGTTGCTATGCTCTGCAGAAAAATATTTTTATTATTACTGCTGTTTCTTGTTATTATATTTTTTATCATTCTGGGTAGGATGATGTGAAATGGAACTTGGAAATTTTTAAAAATACGTGAAAATTTGCGAAAAATTGACAAAATTGATCATTTTTAATGCGTTTTTACACAATTTACGGAGACTAATTCCCCCCAAATATACCTCTTTACCATGAATATTATTTTTTTAGTATTTTGCACCCCTTAAAACCTCTAGAAAAAATTTAGATGATAAAAATCATCCTTTTAATTCCTCCAAATGATCGAAGAGTGATAAAAATCGGAGGGGGGGAGCTCCCCCAAAAATGGTGGGTGATGGGAAAAAACGGAGTTCATATTCGTATTTAGGAGGTCATTTTACATGAAAATCAGCAGAAATGGTATCAGGGCCGCTTTTCATGCCGTCCAGTGTTATTAAAAGAAGTATGTACAGTGTATGAGAAGAAGTACGTCACCATGAAAAGGCTAGCAGATATGAGAGCGTAATGGAGAGCTGCGACAAATCAGTCTCACGATTTTTGACATTTGATGATGAGGTAACTATAACTGGAGAAGTAGGTGGTAGAGGGAAAAACTGAAAAATAAGGGGGAATTTATCCTCCGAACTATCACAATGTTGTACAATAAAAGTATATCGGCGAATGAGCCCATTAGACGCAGATGGAAGGTCAAATAACGCTTAAAAGGATCGATGGGAAAACAATCAAAGCATTCGCCGGTGATTGTTATTTCATACCATACTTTCCCTTTCGACCCCGTCAACTGTTTGGCTTCCTTCAAAGGAGTGATGGCAGGAGATCGCGCCGAGGCTCAAAGGCGGACCCCCTGCGGAGGAAGCCGGCAGGTAACCCTTCCACCGGCTCACCACAAGGAGCTGACCCTCGAGGCAGATGTTGAGGACAGGAAAAGAAATGAGGTGATACGAGCCATTCGCTCTTCAGCCATGAAGTATAGAAGGTATCTGTCAGTGAACGTTGATGTGAAGGCATTTCCAAGGAAATAACACTATGGAAGTGACGGCAGCTCTTCAAAGTCGCAAGAATGGCAGCAAAATTGACGAAGAAGATAAATATACATGTGATGGAAGTAACTTAGTATTCTCATCGAATAAATGGTTTTTAAAGAAGCAACTACAAATTTAGCATGCATTTACGCAACGCACTACTCAAGTCACTCTCACCATGCAAATTATAATTGACCTATAGAACATCCAATAAATTACTGGACCAGTGGCGGATACATATGGGGGCGCCCCTCCCCTTGCGGGGCCGACCCCATTGCCGAACATTGTAGAACCACAATTGAAATTTTTTTATCGTAAGATATTGTCTTATTTACGTGTATAATGAGTTTAAAAAAAAAACTTTCTTCAACTTCGCAACCTGACTTGATTAATTATTTATTACGATAAAAGTAAAGGTAGCTCAAGATTTCCTTTGCGCCCCCCCCCCCCCCTTGACTTTTTTTCTGTATCGACTACTGTACTGGACAACTTTCCACGATCTAAAGAAACTATGAATGCGATGCAGAGAATGTGGAGGCAACTTTTTGATTTTTGCACTAATAGACCACTCAGTAACTTTTAATATACTAACACTAATGAATTAATGAATGAAAACACTAATTTGAATCTCGACAGTAATGTAGTTAAAAATGGCAAAACTATCAAAAAATGTAAAGATTTCAACGACTGAAATGTAACTGACGCTTGATCCCACTCTAGCGAAAAATTAAGGGCCATGACATCCAGAAATTAATTTGCAATATTAATTGCGGATATCCCCATGCACAAGGAAATCAGAATTAATTCTGTAATCAAATACTGAAATAAGATTATCTCCATTACTAATTTACGATCTTCTATTGATGAAAAATGGCTTCTAAACTGAAGTTTCTCTTTCAAGCACTATCTCTGCGAGGTGTCCAAGGATATCTGATTGTAATTATTCACTTGGTGATGCGCGCAAATTGAAACCAAGGACCTTCATTTGTACAAAATGACGATTAGGTCTTCGTGCATGCATTCGTAATCCCATTCAAATGGCATTCAATATCGCGATAGCTTTCCCAAGCAAATCTATATTGCTGAAGTGCTAACAAAAAAAGGTGTGCTATCTGAATAGAATTATGAATTTCGTATCATTTTACCCTTTGATCGCTAATTTGAAGCAAGAGAAAGCAGCAATACGTTTTACAAAATATAAAATACGCTTTATAAAATTAATTAATACAAATATTTCGGAAGAAAATGGTCAAAGAAATCTTAGGAAGTCATTTAATGGAATATAAACCGAAAAAATCTTTCTTTTTAAAAATATCAGTTGGATATTTTGATCATGTTGGAAATTTGATAGCTCTCTCTGATTTATTTTAGTGTTATCGCTGCAATGCATGCCAAAAAAGAAGTGGCAGAAACAATTACCTTGAAATTAATATCTCCATACATGCTCTAGCGTAAGATCTTTGGCGATGTGAGCAATTAAGTAAGGTCTGGGTGATGTCGGCTGTTCCGTATGCTCAGGCATTTCGAAAGTATCGATGGTACAGCGAGGTGAGATCATGTCACTCCGTCAACTTAGCACTCCGGGAGTGCTAATATTAGCATCACTCTCACTGTCACCAGGTGCATGATCTCAAGGATCAGCCTGTGCTTTCTTCCATCTCTGTCTCCCGAAGAAGTCAACGTTATTCGGATGCCGCAATGAAGATGAAACCCTCAACAGATCCACGCCTGTGGTTCTCAGGGACACATTTTCGTTGAAAACCTCCAACAAATTTCATTTATTCTGCACGAAAGAGGAATTGAATGCGGTATAAATATAAATTTCACATTCACCCTTCAAGAAATAGTCTCGGTAACTGTAATGTAGGATCCCTTATTATACCTCAAAGTATGAAGTATTCCGCTGCATATAAGACTGAATAAAACCGAATACTTGGTACTGCACCAACATACCAGAAGATAATCAAAATGCTGGCATCAACGACGAACAAAGAAACTTAAGAAAAATGAAACTATCATCGGCACTTTGGATCGTATTGGACAAACTTTGGAACAAATTGTGGTTTTCCTAATTTGCATTTAAATCATTAAAAAAACACAGAAAATAAGCCAGAAAGAAAAATATAAGCCTAATTTTATTGAAGTCCAATCGGTGTGTTTTATGTTTAGGATATCGTGTGAACATAAATGGTCTTTTGAAATAATTTTTTAATAGTTTGTTCAGATTCAGAGAGAGTATAAGCCTAAAAATTACTCTATATATGTCATAAAAGTGATGTCTTGGGAAAATAACCATGACCATACCATGCTAAAATCAATTAAAATTTTCAGCCGTCCAATGCCTCATTCGGTGTTGAAGCATGGAATTTATCGTGGGTTCCATATATTACTTGTAGTTTTTCCGCGTGAATTGAAGTATTCACATATTTTTTCGTTAAATTAGATAAATCAGGTTCCGGCCAGAATGCATCGGTTGAAAAAACCAACTTGCACAGCTGTAGAGCTGCTAAAAGATAAAATAGCCCGCGTTCAAATTCCAAGAATATGGTACAGCAAGCATTCATATCTCTACGAAGAAAATAAATGGCGCACGATATCCGCGAGCTCTCTTAGCAATACCACTCACTTCTCAGAGAATTATGACTCTCTCTACAGTAGGGTTGAGTTGATCCTGATTCTTGTTTTCACCTAATCATAGGGGAGTCAAAATCTCGCAGTCGATTCTGAAGGAAAAACCTAACCAAAATGTTAATTATGTAAATTCTAATGTCCGCGATTTTCAGTTTTGGGGTATGATCTCCATTTTTCTCTCTGGTGGATCTGAAGTGGAGTGAAGTAATCTTTGATAGAAAATAGTTTTATTTCCATTAGTGTGCCTATGACAGTAGTAGCAGAACGGTGACATACAAAGTAACTGGTTTTTGTGGAGTTATAGGGGAGTATTCATCTGTACTGGTTGTAAACTACTTGCTTAGGGTTTTTATATGACTCTTCAGGTATGAAATACACCGATTAGCATTAATCACCGAATTATTGTAGAAAATTATTTTATAAAATTAATATTTTTAAAACGTAAATATTAAATAATTTGCAATAGGAGTACCATTTCAGACCCCAGAATCGACAGGATAGGAATCGGAATTGGGATCTGAATAGAAAAAATACTTGATTTTACCCATCTTTACTCAACAGTAACCACTATCAAGGATGATATAAAAATGAAAGTGAATTCTTGGGTTGCACTTACCTATTACTAGCCGCCGACGGAATCTCGCCGCTTCGAACAGGTCCCAAAGGCTGCCAGCCATTCCCATAGCTCTACTGTGTTCCCATCCGAGGTCCAAGATCGTGCTGACGTGATTCGGGAAAGCTTCGAACTTATTATTCTTTGCCCTCGTTTCTTCTTAATTATTCCACTGTAAAAATAGTAATAACTTAAACTTAAAACGTTCCGAAAGGATGAAAAATACCATTTTTTTCCAAGCATAAAATTGGGCTAGCTCGTTTATTTAAATCATTATTGCGTAGCTTTAAAACATTCATTTAATAGTAAAATAGTAATAATTGGGATGCAGGGCCATAAAATCTAGTAAAACCTTATTTCCTATACTCATAGTGAGAACGGCTGATATAAAATTACAGGAATACGTAAATACAAACAGTGAGTGTGCCAAAGATTTTGAAACTCACATGCGTAGTTCCAGAACTAGGGCGATCGTAATGGGATATCAATCCAATATTTCTAAATGTTTATGATGCGTACACAAACTCCCCATAACACTCGACATAGCATTTATCGTGACTGACCTAGCGTAGTCATAAAACGACTTTAAATGTACTCCAGAGTTTTCTTACTTGATAATCACTATTTAGAATTAGAATCCGAGATTGGACGAGACAGACTGCTAGCTAGGTTAACTCGATAGTTTTCTAATTTCCATGATGAAAACAAACTTTTTTAAACTATGCATCGACTACAGTAAAATTATTTTATTGGATTTGGTGTACATGATGTACTACGTATTCAATGGGATTTATCTTAGCTGATAATATGTGCAATCAATTGGCAAAAGTTTGGTGAAATTACTCTGTTGATTAAAAATACCATATATATGTTCCATTTCATAATAGCGCTTGCAAAATAGCTCAAGGTTCATTTGGCTCGATGGAAAATAATACAATTATGAATTACCATGGGATAATTACTTTTGCATACCATGCGTCTAATCGAAGAGGCAATTTGTTGAACGGAAGATTTGATGGATTTTTAAATGCTATCTTAAATATCCATGGATTTTTAGCGATTTTGATATATTCTGTAAATTTTTTGTTGATTTCAATACCGGTAATTTAAACTATAAAGTGGAGTACCCATATACTTACTGAGCGCTAAAATAGAAAAAAATGAGTAATTTTTTAGACCACTGAATTTCGCCATGGAAATACGAGCACCACCTCAAACAAAGCATAGGGTCATGTTCGTAAATAACGTAATAATGATCCTTATAAAAATAAGATAGTTATTATTTGCTGCATGAATATTAGTCATTCTTAGTACAAAGTTTGAAGTGTCATTAAGTCTGAGCAGTAAAAAGCTTAAAATACATTAACTCCTCGAGGGGTTAACAGAGGGAAATGTTTCTCGTCATAGAACTCGCTCCTATTGATAGCTAAATTTCTGTTCCTTGATTTTTTTCATGGCATGAAGTTCCTCTAAAGAAAATGGTATAATAACCTCTTACCTATTTCCCCACTTCCCATTTTCCCTCAACATGTTCCTCCTCGTAACGAAGGCAATAGTTTCCTTCTCGACGTTTCTTAAGTTCTACTATCAATGTCCCTGCCACTTCTGTTCTAAAGCCTCTAATTCTGATGGTTAAAATATATTAAAGTTCTTCCAGTTTCCCTTTATCTTTTCCCAACACCGTCTTATTTTCAAGCCTCCCTCCTCTGTCAATTCCGCTAATATGCTAACATTCCCTTGATCCCCATATGTTTCCAATTGCAAGTGTTTGCATTTAATTGCCATCATCAACAGTCTTCAATCCAATAATTGGTTTGACGCAGCTCTCCACTCAATTATCCTATCGGCTAATCTTTTATCACCTTCCTAATTTGTGTATATTTTCGATGTTTGTAAACTTTTTATTTCTTCAGTCAATTAATTTATTGTTATGTGAATGTATGCATGTACCAATGTCTTAACTTATTGTGGAGTGCTTGGAGCGTTTCAAAAGGATCAAATAAATTTTCTCTATTATTTGCACCCTACTTAATTTCCCATCTTCAAATTACCATTTCAATATCTAATTACCACATCCAACTTTGAATTGTTACAATCGCACATGAATCCACTTGTTCGCATATTTCCAAAAATAAGTAGATTTTCTTTTGGCGCATATACTTTCTCACAATGCATTCATTCGTCAGAATCAACATTCCAAAGTCGAGACGCAAATGGGAAAGGGCGAAAATAGCACGAAGGTCAAAGCAGCATTAATTACCGGCGTGCAAGTAAGATAAATTCAAGAGAGGTGAACAATGAATTTTAGCGTCGAGCACCAGCTCGGAGAAGGCAACGTGTACGATTGAAGAGACAGAAGTTCTCACAAGATCATAGCTCAATCATGACGTGTAAAATAGGCTTATCGAAAATGATAAGGTGTTATTTATTTAAAAAATCGATAAAAATAATGAACATTCTGATAAGTTGCAGATGATTTTTGTGATTGACGATAAAAAAGAACACGGAAAAAAGAAATAATTACACCAGAGTAAGATTAATTACAAAATAGCCGTATTTCACAAATAAATCCTAATTCTCCTCACGAGCATTAATTTTTCTCATTGAAAAATGTGTGAACCATTTAATTTTTTAATAATAGATTTCCAACACTGATTTGCTAAATTCCTTAAAGGACTCCCCTATTATGTTATTCCTCTTATTTCTGTAGAACGTAGCATCAGTTTCCTTCCAATAAAAGTCAGAGCAATGAAATTATTCCGCCGACTCCATTTTATAATGATGCGATGTTGGAAATTTCCCTCTTGCATCTCGATTAACATGGGCAGAGGCGACAAGAGGGAAACCTAAAAAGATCCCTTGAGAATAGAGTATTTAATCTTTTAATCGAAATATGCATCGACGAAAAATGAAACATCTGATGCAGGGCGGTCCCTGTGGTGAGACTGCAAAATTTACTCCTTTTGTACTCATATTACTGCCTAATTGTGGATTACGCGAAGGTGTTAATGAGGGCGTGAATAGTTGAGTGATGCATTAAGATAAAGTTTAGCAAGAACGGTGCTACTGCTGACTTATTGACGATGCTGGAGTTACGGAAGGTGATGCAAGTTTGAACACACTAAAATTATGGAAATTTGAGAGAAATTGGATGAATCCCGATTCAATGAAAACATTCATCCCCAGCAACCCAGAGAATATCCACGCACTCCGTCTCCCTCTTTCCTCCCTTTCAAATGCCCTCATCAACTTTTCAGTAGCTGTTAATCTGACAAAGCCGGCAAAAAATCCAATATTGTTTTGTTTTTAGGCATGGACGTGAAACTTAGCTCAATTACATACAATTTCTGATAATATGCACGACAGTGGCGTGCGCCCAAAGGAAGCAAGAGTATTACAGCTTTAGTAACTAAAATTACTAGCATTTTATGCCGATATCGTGGTAGGTATAAATACAATACGGCGTGCTGAGAAACGCATGACCATTACTTACACTATCCGCGCTCGCCCTCTGAGGACAGTCAATAGACATCCAACGAAAGCCGAGGCTAGGATGTTTCACCGAGGCCCTTGCTAAAGCACCAACTTGCCTATGCTCCTAAGGCCACTCTCTTTACACCCCCAAACTTATTGGTGGGTGGGGAGGATCCACGCTTAAGATTCTTCAGTTGGGTTCTTCAAAGGAAAGAACACATGTTACGAGCGTGCTTCTTTACCCGCTTTACCGTCAGTCTCAATCTAGAGCTGCTTGTGCGTTGAAGTGTCGTGTGCGGCCCTTTACGAGGGCAGTATTAGACTTGTGACGAATTATAGTGAAATATATCTTCGTGCATCGTTCAAGATTTGTTACATCAGCCCTTTTCTACGAGATCATTTGGCAAAAAGAAGAGAATTATATATGTTATAAGACTTGGAAGGACAATCCGCGGACTACCTAACCTCTTGCATAAACGTGGCAATTCAGCAGGGCATTTTCTAGTGCAGTGGTATGAAAAATATAGCTGGTTCGGTTGTAGTAGTGTCGTAAAAAGAGTGATAGTACTTAGCCTTGCTTACTTTGAATCATAGGGAGAAGGTTGCCGAAGGGGGAGCGATAGGAATACTCTTCGGGAGTAACAAGAACTAGCCTTTATTAATTAGCATTTACTTACTGCATGAACATGCATCAAAAAGGAGACTTGAAGCTAGCGAACACGGTGACGAGGGAGACTAGAATATTCGGAGATACGCCCTCTGATTTGGAGGAGGATGACTCTTCAGCCACCCTCGATTCCTCCCATCTCTATGCGGACGGCGATAGAGACTCGATCGCGTCCACAAGGATTCCAGGCGCCGCACAGTGGGCTGAAATCGAAAAAAGCTGGACAAAAGTCCAAAATGACGTTTTTTGAGATAGAGACTTCAAACTTGGCGTAAATACTTATAAATGATTACCAACTATAGATGCATGTGCCTTTTTACATCAACACGACTCGTTACCGAGATACAGTGGCCCAAACATGACCAACTTTTTAGAAATACGCGCGAACTCGTTTTTCTTCAGAAACCTTTGAATTTAATCAGGTGGTGTTGCGTTGGCATGATTTTTATGGAATAAAAATTTGACGTAAAGTAGACATTATCTTTCGTTCACGAAATACATGACTCGGGAAATCCGCATTATGGTGTAAAGTAGAGATTTCTTAAGAATACTAAGCAGAAATCTTGGAAAAAAGTCTGCGACGAAGGAAATGAGAGCGATTTTTCGATCGCGAGTCAAGACTGAGCTACACGCCGCGGGACCCTGAGGCTCGGTAACAGAGGTCGATGTTTCAAGTTTTTTGAAACTTTATTCTTGAAAACCGTCATTATAAGCACAGAACCTAGTCAGTATTGATCTAAAACACTATACTGATGACATTAACAAGCGTTATGGATCGACCGAATTGACCATTTAACGCGTTACTCGAGTGAAAATGCTAGGGATTGGATATTTGTCGGAACCAATGTACAAGAAACATGCTTCGGGTATTGAAGTGGAGTTAAGAGATTAAGTTGGCATACTAAAGAGAGAGAAAAACAAACTGTTTCCGTGAAAGGCAACTACCGATACCCTTTTCCATTTCCAACCTCGCCGAGGTGGGTCGCGCGGAAAGGGGCGTTTTATGACGACGCACAGCCTTTGAAGGTATTTAACGGATTCTTCCTCGAGGGGTTTTCCCTTTCCTAAGCAAAAATACGTGTCAACTTGCAGTCTTATTTTGAAATCGGTGAAGCAGTGTCGAGCTTGTTCTCCTAGTGTTGTGTCGTGCTGTAGTGTGATTGTCAAGTTCGTTTTGCTTATTGATTTCTTTCGGGTTTTTCTGAAATTCTACCTTTTCTCGGAGTTTGACGTCGCAGTGATTTTCAAGCTTAAATTTTATAAAGTAAGTTTATTTATTCTTTCGATTTCAAGGATGAGTTGTTGTAGTTCATTTTTAATGATATATTTTAATTATCTATCGATTTTTACTATTTTTTCCACTCAGTAACCATGACAATTATGATGCGTGTTCCTTAACATATATTTCTAATTTTCAATTCACCTCGCAGGGTTTCGAGCGCTTTTTGACGTACAAATGGATTCAAACCAAGTTACTCGTTTTGAGTTTCATAATGAATTATTAGGAACGAAGGAAATGACACCAGGCAAAAAAATACACTTGTTGGATTTTTTGTAGCGGAGATAAATGTTGAGAGCTACGAGGCTGCTAAAGATGGTCTCCGTGAATTACTTAAGTTGAGATTCTGGTCTTATTATGAAAAAATGTGGAGACAATATTGACGGAATAATGAAATATTTTAGTGCTACATCTACGGATCAACAGCTACGGTGGTGAATGATTTGAAGGCAATATAGAATCGACTTGTAGGTGTGATCAAATATCTTTTGGGTTATCAACCTCACATTGCTACATCCGATTTTTTAATCGTACAGGATATAATTAAAAAAGTTGCAGGCAAGAAAGAATACAACAAATCTGGAAACTAGTTCAATGGTGAAAATGCCTTTTTAATACGGCCAACATTCTTTACAGGCCCGAGGAAATCTGAAAACACTCCTTGTGAACAGAAAATTTAGATTTCAGAATGTTTTAGAGGAAAGATGGGGTTTATTGTTCATATTCCAAGGCATTTATCAGGGAACATGAATGACGGTAACATCGCAAGGCGTTTCTTCGATTCCCCAAACTTGACCGATGATTAGACAGGTAATTGAGTAAATGTAGACTGCAATAGCAAATGCAAACCATGCACTGTAAAGCATTCACGCATATTTGCATATGAAATGGTTACATAATTTATCTAAATTGTATGTTTTCATAAGAAAATGTAATGCACCATCAGAAGAAAATTAATTTTTCATAATTCCAGCTATCAAATTTGACCTCATTAAACATTTTTCCATCATTCTGAGGGCAATATCAAGTGGCATAACTTTAAATTATACAGCTTTCTCGGACTACTGCCAGAGAACTGCAGAGTTATTCGCTTAGATGTATCCCTGGTATTATATAACAACCACGGTACAAAAGATGCATCTGCATAAAAGCGATTTTGCAAAAGAGTTGACTCTTCCTATGGGACAATTATCTGAAGAGGCATTTGGAGCCCGGAATAAGGACACCCGTAAATTCCGTCTGAGATTCAGCAGAAAGCACTCCAGAGAGGCCTCGAATGAAGACCTTTTCAAACGACTATTATTATCGTCTGATACATTATTTCCTCCATCCTGGTATCAACTCCGAGGAGACCAAAGGAAATGCCAAAAGATTTAAGAGATCTTATTTTTTATGAGTGTAGAAGAGGAACAAACGCTAGTGAGGAAATAAGTTCATAGGCGGATTGAAGGTAGAAACTCTATAAATGAAAAAAATACAATTCAGCAACTATCAGTTATACAATTCAATACAATTCAGTAAAGGAAGAACAATAATGTGTGACAAATATACATCCATTCTATTTATATCCCAATTTATGATTCTGCATTGATATTATATGAAAGTTTAAGGTAATACGTGGATTTCCATCGATGCTGTATTTTATTCATATTTAAATATCCCTATACGGATAGAGCAAAACATTATCAAACATTTTTCCTATGCATTTGCATGATTTGATTTTCAATTTCCCTTTATTAGACATGTTGCCACGTATATTGACTTTAAGCTAGACAACCGAAAGTGAAATTTTACCGGGTCAAGTTAACTCTTCATTTAACTTAACATTTTATAATAATGAAAAAATAATGAATTTAAATTTAAACTTTTTTCCTTTACACTAAAACATTCCCCTATTGTACATCTCTTGGTTAAATTAAAAAATGATAAAGACTGGGGAAAGAATCCGTTAAATACCTTCAAAGGCTGTGCGTCGTCATAAAACGCCCCTTTCCGCGCGACCCACCTCGGCGAGGTTGGAAATGGAAAAGGGTATCGGTAGTTGCCTTTCACGGAAACAGCTTGTTTTTCTCTCTCTTTAGTATGCCAACTTAATCTCTTAACTCCACTTCAATACCCGAAGCATGTTTGTAATATAAGTTGTAGTTGGTAATCATTTATAAGTATTTACGCCAAGTTTGAAGTCTCTATCTCAAAAAACGTCATTTTGGACTTTTGTCCAGCTTTTTTCGATTTCAGCCGACTGTGCGCCGCCTGCCCCCCTACAACGGGTCGCTGGGTGGAGGATTTCTCGGCGCCCTCGCCGATGGTGGCGCAAACCTGGAATCAATCTGAGGATGTCTTGGAGGTAATGGCCAGCGACCTGAGCGATATGGAGGAGGCGGCAGACACACCCGCAATCCATCGTTCTCAGCAGGCCACGATTCAGGAGGAACGCCGGCGCGCCCATAACCGGGAGAGGAGAGCGCGGTACCGGGAGAAAAGGTAAATGGCGCGGCGGATGACCAAGCGCCATTCCCATGCACCCGTTGGTGCTGTGGAATTGACATCGATCCCAAAACATCCCCCCAGTGCCCAGTGAAGTGAATTTTTTTCAAACTTCTGAGAACACCTTCACTGTTTTCTAAGTGACACTTACCATTTATATAAAATAAGGTTGGACAAAAAAAGGCATTTAGGCCGATTCCGTGTTTTTATTACTTGAGTGAAGTGGGCTTTTTTTCTTCAAATTTTTGTGAAGGAACAGTAGACGCTATTATTTGTTTATTTTATTTTTTCAAAATAACATTGGATATATTAGTGGTGCATTCTGTTTTTAGTGCAAGAACAGTGGCATTTCGAACATTTTTTCCGAATTGATAGTGAAGTGTTTTATTTTTGTTAGTGCAAGTTTCGGTGAATAGTGATTTCTTATGATGGCATAATTGGCCCGAGGAATATTGACTATTTTGAAAAATTTTCTAAAGATCATACTTTTCGTTTTTTCACTGTTTTTTGTTGGTTTATTGCTAATTTAATTCCAATCGTATTTTTAATTTTTTTGCTCTAGTATTAGTTCTTATATTTGATTGTTTCATTTTTTATTTTCAAAATGAAATTTCGACTTGCGATCTACTGCTGAGGCCTTGCACGCAGTGTGACCTATGCCTTTTCCTACTTCACCCCTTATCCCCAACCTCCCTACACTTATTTACCAATGGGATGATGTGATGAGCTGAATATGCATCTCGTGGAAAAAAAGAGGCGTGATGTTACTTTCACAGCCCTTGGCTCGCACCCCCTCTCCTTGGTCTTCTATGTCCTCGAATCCGTACACGTGTCCTAGGAGCGTTTCCAGGAATTCGTACATGCTCTCCGGACCATGCACCCTACCCCCGCCTTCCTTCCCCGCCCCTTAACACCCGCACCACCGCTGGACCCATCGGAAATAGGTAGGGAAAAGAGGGGCAAGAGTACGCATCTAACAAACAATCATAAAAATTATGCATTTTGGTTAGAACAATAAATTTCATTTTTACAGAATTTATTCTTTGTTACACCTACTACAATTATCTATCTTCTATTAAGTACAACAGAAAAAATAAAGAACTCCCGTTATTTATCAAAAATATAAGAGAAAAACAAATCGGAATCTTGCCCTTCACGTGGGGCAAGAGTCCTCCCTTCATGGGGCAAGAGTCCTAAGCACATTTTTCACATGTAAACTTTCGCTTTCCAGAATATGTGGTGCAAGGTTCTTTTATCTATGTTTTACATTCATAACACATTATACAAACGACAATGAGTGGCTCTAAGTACATTTTTTCACAGCCTCCAAAAAAAGCATAATCAGTATTTACGGTGAAGTGTATTTTGCTTTTTGCCGTCCACAAACCGCCGATTAGTATTGCGATCCCTATCCCTGTTTTTAGATATCTTCACATTTCAGGGTGTCAGATAAACTCGTAAGAATTCAGACCGCTTTGAGTTTTTACGCCGATTTTGCTCTTGCAATGGTTTTGGATATGGACTAAGGCTCTCAAGTAAGACATGAGCCTTCCGATATCTGCAAGACAAAGTATTCTCAGGGGTGGAAGGTGTAAAAGGATTAAATGGATAGGAATAAAGGAGTAATGGAGAAATGCTTGGGGGTGAAATGGCTTCTCCGCCTTCGACGTTCATTTTCTCTCCTTGTTCCCTCTTTTTATCCATTTCATACTTTCCTTGATTTGGATCCAACTTATCTGCAACCAACGAAGGCAGGAAATCAGACTCACTAAACGCGTGTGGACCTAGTGAGTAGTAAATACCGCGTCTATTATCCCTTTGTTGCATTCCCGGCAGTTGCTTCTTTCTCAAACATTTCAGAGGTCCAAAGAATGTTTTATCTACTAGGTGAGCGTTGTGTGAGCTATGTAGGAAAGGTAAAAACATTATACGGATGAAGTTAGTCTCGAAAAATTATATGTTAAGATGGGAAACATGGGAGATATGGTTGTCCACAATGAGCAAGACTGGATCGTCAACAGAGGGTTTTGCATTTTCCTTAACATGTTTCGTCCAGCCAACATAAATGCTTGAATTGATGAATCCCAAATCGCTCGTTAGAAATAGAGTTCCTGGAGTTTCTACATTTGCAAACTTATTTTTCAAACGCTTTCTCGAAAAAATAAGGGCTGGGGGAATATTCACTCATGCCTGTACACGATTGTGGACGACAACAGGGAGTATGATGCATATCTACGAATAAAGCTCGTCTAAAATTCTTGAATAAATTAATATTTTCCGAATTTCCAATCATAAAATGATATGTTTTCTATTTAAAATACTGCCTTAAGACTTACGCAGAAAAAAATCATCAATTTCTAGACCAGCTGCAATAGAACGTATGGATTCTCCACTGCTCCTCCTCAGTGTAGCCACCTCCTAAGTCTGTTATCCTGATGCTTTTCAATTACTTTTTGTGAAACATTTCTGCATTTTCTTTCAATACAACTGTCAACAAGTTACAAGTGATATTCATGTCAGAAACTCTGAGGTCATAAAAAAGCAATGGTATAAAGTGGGGCGGGACTCAGCGCCCGTGGGGCGAGTCCTATGCGGAAACTTGCCCAGGACTCTTACCCCAAAGGCACTTGGTACACCTTTAACGCCATAACACAATCACATAGTGAGGTGCAAACCAGCTAACTACATGAATTTTTGAGGCAAAGAATGCACATAAAGAAACCTTTGACAAAAGTGGTAGTTCAATAAACGCCCAAACCAGAGATAAAAATTACGCGGTCCTACAAATTAGATAAACGTTGCGTATAAATGAAAAATTATAAAAACTCACGTTCTGTCATTCGTTGTCTTCCATTAAACACACCCCTGTGTGACATTTGGTTACATCAAATAAACTGATTGGCTATAAGTGGTATCATCCCGGCATTAAGATAAATATTTCGGAGAAGGAATCTTGCCCCATGTGGACTCTTGCCCCTCACTCCCCTATATACAGCGCAGAAAATCTGACTTTGCGAGAGTAATTTGCCATAATTCGGGGACCACTCCCGACATCTCGACTAGGGGACCACTCTGGATCTCGACCCGAGGACTTCTCAAACCTTCGGCACCGCCTTCGGGGACCGTCAAGGACTACGAACCCTGTACTCGCCGCTGTCCAGTATTCGCCGTCGCCCCTTACGGGAAGGTAAGTCTCTTCATCCAGTATCCCTCGTCACCATGATCGCTAGCCTCAATGCACCCCTGTGATACATGTGCAACCAAGAATTCTGTAAACTATAAAGGCTAATTCTAGCAACTACCGACCAGTATATCTATTGCTCTCTCTTCGTCACCCTTATCCCCTAACAGTAGTAAGCAAGAATAAGCATAAAATTCTTCCTTTTACAAAAGAAGCGTTTATATACATCCACATACTATCCAGCAAACCCCTTTAATAGATGTGTGGCGGGAGTTTTTGGACACCAGCCGTTAACAAAAATGGAAAATCGCGTACTGAGTCCCGGCGAACATTTATTTCATTCCTTTATTAATCGTGGGTAAAACGAATTCCTCTCCTCTCCGAACGGCAAAATATCTCACGGATTAGGTATTTCTGCGCCGCATCAGATATGCTTGCTGCATATTCAAGATGTTGCCGGTCGAGTGCAAAATAGCAACTCAATATTTTACTTTTTAATCCTAAATTTTCCTACGATATGCTTGACGAAAATTTGGTACAATGCAATGCAATGCGATTTTTGGTGTCATAAAAGCGTGCTTCGTTAAAAAAAATAAGGTGTATAATCACATAATTGATGTCGTATAATAAAATGAGAGTATTGGATAAAATATTTTCACATACTTAAGAGCTATTTGACATTCTTTAGATGGAGTCTTATGATGCGATCTACTGCAAGAACAATATTGAACATTGTCGAGGTAATAATTCCAGTTTTAGAAAAGAGTTTAATAATTTCTACGAAGAAACCGTTTCTGAACTTAGTGTTTCGAGCAGTAGAAATAAACTAAATTATCGCTGAATATTTTTTGAAATAATAAACAGTACTGACAATTATTTAAAAATCTGATATCAAGATTTTGGAAAAGTAAGAGTCCTTGCCCTCTTCTTGAGAAATAAATTTGCAGGCTACCAGAAGATTAATTTTCTTGGCTCTTTGATACTTATGGCAGTCGCTTCGATAAAATTCAATAGAGAAACGATTTGATTATCACACACAGTAGCAAGTATTTCAAACAAGAAGGCCCTTTTGCAATGGCGGAATTCCTCGATTACTCTGGTCGAAATGAAATGTTTCCCCAGGCTTCTCTACTGTCAGCGCTGATTTGCACCATTTCCATCTCCACTGCTACCGCAGAAAGATCATCCTCTTATGGAGGTTACTCTTTCTCTGGTCCATTTTCTTTACTTCCTTCAGGGAACTTAGGGTCAAGCTATTGTCGAACTGTCCCACCCTGCCATCCTTCATGACTATTCGTATTCGCAGTCCTATACACAAAAACCCCTCCCCGTCTCGTTTGCACTCAAGGCTGCTGCATCGAATTCGGTAGGGGTAGAGGAGGAGTGAGTTCCAGATGTTTAGAACAATGTGGAAAGGACGCGAATACAACGAAAACAATGCTCGGTTGTCTACATGCGTGATTAGCCGGCCTCGGTGGCGGCGGGAAAAAGTCCTCGCCTGCTAAACCAAAGGTCGCGGGTTCGAATTCCGCCTGAGTAAGTTACCCTTGTCCAAGGCATAGCTGATGAGCACGCTTGATTGTTAAATGTTATAAACCCCGATGTAAAGGCCGAACAGTTGTGTTTTCGGTGGTATGTGAAATAAATAAATTTTCCTCCTCCCCACTCATCATCATATTCGTCCTTACCCTTCCCCCTCACACCACAGGCATGGGCCTCCGCTTCAACCATCTGAAACCGTCACTGCACGCCACAGGTACACGACATTGTTAAAGGCAAATCGTTTTCCTTCGACCATATCCGTTACTCGTTTTTTCACCTCCAATTTAACCATCTCAAAAAGCACGCCCGGTAAATGAATTAGGTATTGGAGCTAAAATTGGCACGTCATAAAAGTCTAAAAATGTGGAAAACTTTCCTCATGAAAATATCACCTGGAGAATTAAAGTTTAGGGATAGAAAATTAACGTTGCTGGTGGCTGAAGTTTCTGCATGTGTCGGTCGTACGAATAAGTTCATTTCCATGTGAATAAGGGAGCTCGTTTTTCTATCCTGATACCAAAGTATTCCGACTTGTAAGGTTAGAAACTAACATTTAAAGTAATCAGTACCTTTAGTTTTGCAAATAATGTGCACCGTCGCGTAGGTCAAATTCTAAGTTTTCCAACATGCGAACCCTTTGAAGTGGGTTTTTCCCTTTACCACGTCAGCAAAACGTATTCACCCCAGGTTTTATAACTGTGTTCACCGCCTGCCCCATCCACTTTCCACCCTTAACATCTGCACAGAAAAACGTCACTGCCCACCCTCGGCGAGACCAAGAGAGATTAAAGGACAGCAAGAACGGCCCATGACGCCCACACACCTCACCCCTAATGGCCCTTACAAGTCCCGAGGGGATGAAAGAGGCGCCGAATTCACATGTGGCCTTCTTAAGTCCTCTTCCCGTCGCCGAAGGCCTAAAACCCTGGCATATCTTTCGCACACAGATTACCCATAATTCTCGTTCACCCTTAATCCTGAGCCCCCTCAAAACATTTTCTAACGCTATTGCCAACCTCTTCCCTACTTCCGATATGAAGATCGTAAAAGTTGAAAAGTTGATAAACTGCTATACATGGTTATGTTGAGCGCGTAATAAAACGCGTGTGTTGAACGAAATATTTTATGGAAATATATATTTATTTAAACATGTCAAACTTCCACCAACTGAAGCCTGAATCTGTTGAACTTATTCGAAATATATATTGGTTGAATATTATTTTTTGAGTTCGGAAACCATAGCCAATTCAGCGACAAAGAAAACAACGAATAATTGAACCACAGGGTTTACAGAGTTTTATCATTATTAACTCACATATATACCGATGCTGCTCATTTGCTAACAATATAATTTATTATCTTAAATCTATAATAATTCAGTAAATTAAGAATTCATTGGAAATGCATCATTTTGAAACAGGAATTCGAAGAGTTAATACTGTATTTTAAAGCATTAATGATACTTACCTACGAATCTCAATCACGGAAACATTAAATAAATAGCAAAAACAGTGATATAATTATAAGGGAGATATGAACACCATCTAAATCCAATAAGTAGGCAGATGTTTGGGCCTAAAGTGAACAGTGTACAAAATGTTTGCTTTAAATTATATTACGTTGCACAAAAATGAAATATATTGACACATTTGAAAATCATCGTTATCTAACCATTATTAAAGACATTAAATAATGATGTTAGTCGATGATATATCATTTCAGTCGACAAGCAAATTCCATTGCAACGAATTTGAAATGGAGTCGAGAAACTCTGCTGGTCTTCCCTTCTGTCAGGGCGAATGATGGTATTTTCTCGAAAAGTGCATTTACTGAGTAAATAATAGAGTGATAATCAGTGAAATGATAAAGCCGAGTTGAATTTTCAAGTGATTCACCACCGAATATATATTGCAATGCTAGATATTGAGAAAATGCCATCTTTATCTGGGGCAAAAACTAACGTATCCCAACAAACTGGAAACCCTCTAATTTCAATGACCAAATTTCTTAAATCATTCAAGAAATTGAAGTCTAGAAATGCATTCATCAACTCTCATTTCAGAAGTCCCATTCCATCTGTCCCGAGCAGACCGTTGAGAATTTTTAAAAGATAATGTTGTTTAACAATCCACAAGCATTCAAGCTGCCGAGTGCTTTTGTGTTAGAATTCTTAACCAAATCGCCTACGGCATAATTCATTCGTTGATTATAATAATACACCATAAGATTTAATTTGCTCAATGCGACTGCACTCATGATTTATAGCTCAACTCACTGCTCATTTTTATTATATTTTTGTTTTACCTGTTCACGAAGGCAAAAGCGATATAATTCTAAAATTCAGGGTAGAATACATTATATGCTGGAGGTATGTATATGATTAAATAAAATACTAAAAAGGAGCTCTAATCAGACATACTAAGATATTAGGCACACGATAGGTCGAGCCATGAAAATGACGAACACTAAAAATAGGCTCAAAATAATTTATGTTACACAGCTGCAAAAATCTGATGAGGTAAATGAACTTATAAGAATGATGTAATCGTAATGATGACTTAAGCACTTCTCACTACCATCACTACTTCGCTGAACAGCCCCATCTACCATAGTCGAAGCAATTTCGTTCATCAAATTAGTGAATGTGGTAAATGAAAGGAATGAACTGCGATTCGATTGAAAAAAATATCCTTCAAATTCAATCCCTTCATTCGTAAATAAAAAACCAAACACAGGTGTCTCCATTACGTAATTTTCGTAGCAAAGGTACTGAGTTACTTCCCAATTCGTTCGTTGGGAAGTGCGGAAGAAGAATTCTGCGATCCGTCCGAGGTTTTTAGATTGAAATAGCGAGTAAAGTCAGTAACTTGGAACTCATCTATCCGTGAAACAATAAGTAAGTTTGATTAATCATCACCAATACCTTGAAAATAGTTTAAGGATGAAAAAATGGATTGGACTAATTCTAATTTTATAACCTCCAAATTAACCAGAAATAATATTTAAAAAATTCAAAATAATAAAGTAAATGTTGTTAAACAATCCACAAGCATTCAAGCAAGTTGCCGAGTGATTTTGTTTAATAATTCTTAACCAAATCACCTTAAGGTTTAATTTACTGATTGTGCTGATATAACAGGAACAAATTAATTCCATCATTTTGACCCACGCTGAGGACGACTTATGCATGAAAAAACGATTTAATAAACTATGCCTGTGGAAAGTACATAATTTCAACCAATGGCATCATCGGCTTGAAATCACACTCTACGTGTGGTGCACACGAAAACTACCGTTGCATCGATGCCTCGAGAAGTTCCGCAGGTCACGGGACGAACAGAAACACGCCGCCCGCTCCGTCTCTTTTTTGAATGGGCAATAAGTCAAACACGGACGGATGACAGTCAGACGCGTCGCTTAAAGGCGAGGCGAGGAGGTTAACATTTCGGAGTGGACCGACTTTCCCTCGCGTTCATCGCCGTGTGCCCATCAGTCCTCTCGTGTGCGCTGAGATGAATCCGAAAGCACAAAAGACGAGGCACGAGTGATTGCGGGAAGAAGAGTCGGGAACGAAAAGTGTGTTCGGCATTGGGAAACACATAAGTCTCTCCTTCGCCAGCTATTGGCATCAAATGAGCGTGACTAAGGAGGCCGGGCCGCCGTCCGTGATTTATTCGCGCGAATTCAGACGTCCATGTAATTCACGGGCGAAATTTTTCGGGCGTCACACTCTCCGCGAATGATTTGCATATCGAATGCCACGGAGAAGCGTGTCCACTCGTGACTCGAGTTTTTCTATACACCGTTAAAGATCTCACAAAGCTCCCAGTGGTGATAGTGCCGGTTCAATCCGTGAAATTCGGTACCGCTGAAATCAAAACAGATTTTGAAAAAATCATCCAAAGAAAACCCTGGCTTACCTCAGATTACTAGCATTTACTTTGTACTGTAAGAAGTAATCCTATATATGGGTCTTGAATTATGAAATAAACAAAAACAATGAAATGATGTTTTGAAAACATATTTTCTACGAAATAGAGTTGATATTTCTCATTGCGTAAACGCACCACTGGTATATTTCATTCTGCCCAATTAACAATTAGGGGGAATTCTTCGTAGCTGCACTGTAATTTTAGTACATTTAAATAATCATTTGAATAACACAATATGTTCATTTAACAGTATAGCCGAGGTACATGAATGAGTTAGTAAATGCACTTACCAAATATGTAAAAATAATACTTAAAAATCGTCTTGACTAGCCCATCGCTCTGGCCTTCCAACTACAATAGATTTTGTCTTTATTTCATTACCCATTTTCATGATGCAACATCTAAAAATATTTAGTTCAAATATTTCTGCACGAAAATACGATACCAGCAGCTTTAGCAGCACATGTGTCCATGTGATATTCAGGTCTATTGAGGAGCTCCCTAAACGCATGTATTTCAGCACTTTCTCGAAAGTTAGTGCTCAAGAAGAAAGTTCAGTGCCATAATAGAATCCATTCCCTTTATTCTAAATTAAAAAGACTATTTCTTTTACCACAACCACGTTCCTTATGCCTACCATCGGGTAGCAATTACTCATCATTCCATGGCCCCTATTGCTATTATTTTCCTTACTCCCTGAATAACATGATAACGTGATATCGCTCTCCGAAGGAACTAAAAACTCTGAACAACAACAAAAATATCTGGTACCAGTGGTTTGTCCTTACTAGACTCGATCAGAATAGCACTGAAAAAACACTCAGGTTACTGAAACTTTCGCAGTCCACGTTCTTCAGTATTTATGGCTTTTGAGTGTAACACGCGTCAATATTTTTAAATGGCCAACGTTTCCTCTCCTGTGCCGGAGACATCAGGACTAGTGAGGCCTCGTCAGGTCATTAGTTGGAACTCCAATATTTTTAATTTAGATTGCCAAAAGAAAACCCGCAAAAAACATCCAAAAAATTATCATAATTTAATAGACTTCTCTCGGGTTTGCGCGCGGGTAAGAAAATTTACACATTTGCGCATTTTTGGTGAAAAAGTATTCCATGTGTAATACATGGATTTGCAATATAAAAATGTAAATAATTAGCCAATGAAATTTTCTAATGACTATATAACAAATTAAAATTACCTAATATGGCAATTATAGGGCCGCTCACGCTGGTAAGAGGAAAACGAAAAAAGATATTAGACGGGCGTTCAAGGGAAACGGTAATAAAAAATTTATACTCCCAAGTGTGTACTTTTCTTTACGTAGACTTTTAATTTTTTAATTTTTACTACCGTTGGAAATTTTTATTCCGTGGGTAGCACTGACGTTTAAGGGTTGTGTTTAGGGGCTGGGCCTAGGTAGGTTGAATTTTAGGGATACCCTTAATTTTGGCCGAGTGTTTGCACTTTCGCTGGTATTTTACGAGATTGAAATGAAAAAACAAGGTCTCGTGATGGATCTGTTTGGTCTGATGAGCTGAAAACGACGGTAGCGTGTGTATTCGTATTCTTTATTTCGATTGGAAATTTTATTTCCATTTAATTTAATGCACACGAAGAAGTAAAAGTATCATTAAGATTTTAATAGAATCTCTCCTATATAATCTCTCTGTTATAAACTTTACAGCATCCATTTCCCATATTAATAGTGCGGAAGTTGGGGTTTCAATGCTGGCCTCGACGTTTGGTTATTGTGCCGTGCGAAGCCTATTTGCGGGCTCTCGTTCATGTTCCCTCAAAGGGGGAATGAGCACTTGTTTCATTAGTGTCGTTAAGGTCACTATCTCAAAAACTGTTCCAAAATTATTAAGTTACACAATACGTTAAGATGGACGATAAAATCCGACAATAGATATAAATTCTTGATTGAAAAATGTAGGCACATGAAGACAACTAAGGGAGAAAGAAAGGCTTAAAAATTCATAGATGCATTGAAGAAATATCTTCCCTTCTACGCCAACGTTAGGCTATGAATCATTATTTTGTAAATATGACGAATATGAGAGGTTTTTGACATCCTAATTACGGCTAATGAAGGAAAATTAATAAGATCTCAAGTACTCCAGCGCGAAATTAAAAGTCAATGGAGAAGTAAGATATAGGGAAAGCTCCGAAAATGATCACTAATCTTGATGCCATTCGATTCGCATCAAAGTCGACGCAATAAATTTTACAAGGTGATGAGAATCGGACCGTCGTAAACGTTCGGGCCCCCACGTTCCTTTCTTTCTCGACCCTCGAGAAAAAAGGAGGTTTTGGGTTTATTTTCAGGAATTTCAGGATCATGAAGTAAGGGTCTGAAGTAAGTTCTGAAAGGCCTTGGATAAGAGTTTCGGCTATGTATAAGGTGCTACGGGCCAGAATGACACGCCATCGCACTGTGAACAGTACCTTCAAATGAATATTTATTCTGCGGACTCTCGACTAACGGGTCGGATGACTTAAAAGGATGTCTTCAAAGAAAAGTCGACGAAAGGCGTTTCCAGGCAACCCTAGAGCTATTAGATAATCTTTTCCTTCATCGAGCAAAAAATTTATAAATTGCACTTAATTTCACCCTTACTCAAGTAGTAGTATTGTTCGCATTTAACGAATCGTTTATGCTAAGAGCAAGAGCTGTCGGGAAGGTGTGTATGGTTTAGAGGGTCACGCGAAGCCACTCAGTAAAGACGATTGCCATTTTTAATCGTGTCATTGACTTATCAGTTTTTCCGAGAATTCGCAGTATTTAATTCTGCAAATGGCGATTGGATCACCGCAGGTAGGGATCTACGCGCTTCCCTCCATAAGAAATAAAACCTAATAATGCACCGCGTCAGTTGTGAAAGGGTGTCCGAATGTGTTGACTGAATGTGTTGATTGTAGCAATATCACTGCCGACAAATGATTCCGGAACAATGTTGACTGATGTATACAATAGGAAACTTTTAACTCTTTCGGTTAGGTATGTTTTCTACCGTACGACACTGAAATTTCATATGATCGTCACTCGAACGCGGAACACAAGCAGAATCTTCAACTACCCTTATCGAAATTGAATGCTGGAATAATTGAAAGTAATTTTGACATTTCTTCACCGGGATGAGCATAAGAATGTAGTATTCAAAACTGAAGAAGGCATTGTGTTCTGAACACAGCAGGCAGGTAGATTCATTTCATTTAGCACTTACCCACTCAATATTGCATCAAAGAAACTTGAGTACTGTAAAGTAAGTTTTCGCTGCGAAGCGCTAAATGTGGAATCTATGTACTTCGGTAATGAGAATACAGAACAAAGAACATAAATCACTGATTGCAGTCCTAAGACTTCACTACAAAATACTAGCATCTATGTGCTGATAACTTGAATTTGAGTGGTATTTTTTGGTAAAGAATACGCTAGTAGTTTAGTGTCGATGACTTCATAAGGTATAAATACATAAATAAATCCCGTCTACAGAAGATCACAAACACCAGAAGGAAGGATAGAGAAATTACGGGCCTCATAAGGTATGAATAGAGCAAAGACGCTGTCAAAACCATTTTATGAAAAAGCATATTCATGCTGAAAGGATCATGCCTCTGAATTTAATGTGCACAGTAAAATGTCCAAATATACTCAATATGTGATACAACAAAAAAATAACCTCGATGATACGTTTCTTAATGAAACCGCAAAAAGTAAAAGCGGTACCGCTTTATTATGTAATTCTGAAAAGCATTCATAAACTATTGATAAAATTATTCTGAATAATTAATACCATATGTAATAATAATATGCCATAATTAATTGTAAAACATGTAGGAAAGGGGCATATCCAAAACGTTATGCATCAGGGATAAAATGGTTGCATTGACCATGAACGAACCTTTCAAAAAATGTCGCGATTTCGAATGATTTCGGCATTTAAGGTATACTTCATAGGCTAGAAAATTGTATTTACAACTTTTGATGTAAAAATGTTCACATACCTTTGAATAAATCCAAGTAGAAGCACGAAATGGCCTTTTCTCGAAGGAGCGCCTAATGATACACGGCATTTTGACGGACACTACGTAAGACTCAACCAGGCAACCGGTGATGCACGACTCTGACGGCTAGGACTCACTTCCTAAGTTAGGTAGGTACCTTATCCTCATCCGCCCTCGCCTCTCTGTGAATGCCTTCGGGAATAATAAAGAGGGTTTTTTGTTGGATATCAAGCTCTGTCCTTTTAGACTTCCGGTCATTGCTTCCCGCCTCTTGCCCTCGTAGGCAGTGTAATCATAGTACAATCATCAGTCGACAGATGACGCTACCTTGCGCGCCAACTCAACTTTTAAACACGAATAAAAAAGCGCGTACTACGTAATGGTTTTTGTAGCGATGATACCTTTTAACTACGATGAGCGCTCATAGGATGGTATTTTAATGCATTTACTGTAGATGCGCTCGGAGTTTTAAATTATTTACTATTGAAACCGTGCATAAATAAGACTCGTTCTCAGTAGAAATACTGAGGCATGGAGTGAAGGCCCCAATAAGATTTCCAGTGTTATACACCAATGTTCCCACAATCATTTAATTATTTTATTACTTTAATTCACAAGCATTGTGAAATTTTTAAACATTGCGAAATGCATTAGAGCATTTTACGTTCAGTAAGCAGATTAAATTTTCAGTATTTTTCTGATAAAATTCAGTCATCACAGATACTATAGCCAATGTATGACACAATGCCCCTCAATCTTTCACGCTCGTTGCAGGCCACATTATCGGGAAAATTATCGAGTAGATCAATCTCATGTCACTTTCACATTTTGATGACCTCTCTCTTTCTCGGTTTGGTATAAAATTCAAGAGAATTGCTTTGTGAACTTCCAAATTCTATAAACTTTATACTGCTAACTCCATAATGTTAACTAAAAATCTGGGAAATGTGTGGATGCATTTATAAAACTTCTCTGAGAGAATTAAGATAGTTTCTTGAAAACCAAAAGTGTGGAAAATTATTAGAAATGCTCAGAGCCGGAACGAGGAGTTTTGTCAGGGTGGACAAAGACCAGTTCGCCGCCCCGTTCCCCTGATGCCCTCTCACTCCCTCCCTCCGCCACCACTAAAATATAATGCATCTGTGAACTCTTTTTTTGAGATGCGGTAGTCGAAATTACACACCCAACGTTTGCTATAAAGAAGTTATAATAATATTATTATTTCATAGGATATGAATTAAAGATTATTGTTGAATAATTTCATAAGAAATATTAAATAACTTTTTTAAAATAATCTTTTCAAATTTTGCCGCCCTCTGAAATCTGCCACCCAGGGCATGTGCCCCTCTGCCTTGCCCTAGCTCTGGGTCTGGAAATGCCAGAAGATGAAGTAATAACACACAGAGGTGATGAAGGATCAAGTGAGGCTAGAGTTTCCAAAGCATGAGATGTGGTGGAGCAGTAGCAGATTCAAGGAGAGTTAAGGCCCTTCTGAAAAAAGTAAATTCTGACAGTTTCCAAGTTTCTAGGGATCTGGAAGTATTTAACCATAATACACGTGGAAAGCAAACTCTAATAGAACATGCTAAATAAGACTCCACCAGTCTTAAATACTCACTTATTAGTAAGGTGAAATACTCACTGATTGTTCTAATTGGGGGAGTGAAAAAATGACAAAGCATAGTGATACCCCCCAAACGCAGCATGTTAAACAGTGGCAGCTGATGTTTTACAGTCCTTCAAAGAAATCCATTTATTTAAAAAAAATCGGTGAATGGAGGGGAAAAATAAGCTACGATGCAAATAAATCTACCCCATTCAATCATTTGCTCATAAGCTTAAAATAAGAAACCATGGAAGTTGCCACCTCCTTTTCATGAGCCATTAGCATCATTATAGATCTGGCTCATTTACTCATTCAGGAAGATCTCATTGAGGTAATCAGTCACTAACAAAAGTATTAACTACAATCAGTGGCATAGTCAGAGGGTTCCAGGGGGTCCCAACCCCCTCTTACTCCCCCCAAAACATAAAAACTCAATTATTTTCCTTCATAAAAGAAAAGAGATATAGAAAAATCATGTATTTACAAAATATTTCATCAACAAATAAAGTTTTTTTCGATTATGAGAAGTGGTCAAGTTAGTTTAAAACCCTCTCCTTAGTACAGTTTTTTTATTTTCCCCTCTGGTATTGGACCCTCCCCTAACGAAATTCCTGGCTATGCTACTGATTACAGTGAACCATATAGTCTATGCATAAGACCGAGGAGTTAAGGAAAGGCAGTGACACACTCAGTATGAGTTCAATGCATCATCAACTTATCAACAAAAGGGTTATATTTTTTGTAGCAAACGGCTTGAGAAGTAGGAAGGGTCCTAAAAATGGGAAAATACAAGTTTATTTATCTTTCAAACTATCACTTGTTATCGACAAAAAAATAAAATTGGTGAACAAGCCCATTCCCAATTTGTCATGAGAATCTGAAACTTGAGCAACTTAAAACATTGAGAATTAAGCTGTCATTAGTGATGGCAACATTGGTGAAGTTTGTAATTAGCAAAAGATAGATGTTTGTTGACTAGGAAAATTCAAAAAACACAAAAACGTTACCTTCTGTGAGGAAATAAAAAATACTGATTTTATTGAATCTGAAACCATGTCTTACAAAATAGGGACCAAACTCCTACTAAGATAAAACAGACAAAAATATAAAAAATCGTGTTTCTTTTGTTGAAAAAATCTTGCATTAGTATGAACTGCTTAGTCTCAAGTGAACATTATAATGTATGTACACCTCAATAAGTAGTTTTCTGACTCACTTAAAATACCATAGTACTATATGATACTTGTTCGTAAGACCTCACACCCAAGCCTGCTTATGTCTCTGAAGCACACCTATTGGGCAGGGATTTTCTGAAAACTGTCAATTTCTCATTATGTTCTTATTATGATAGTCGGTGGCGTAGCGTAGGGGGGTCCGGACCCCCCTTGAAATATAAAAACAAAATTACTTCACTACATAAAAGAAACCAAAATATTGAAAAACCATGAATTTAGAAAAGATTTATTTGAGAAATGAAATTATTTTGATAATGAAAAGTGTTAAAATTAGTTTAAAACCCTCTAATTAATGCCCTGGGTTTAAAAAATTTCTCCTCCTGGTTTTGGACTGCCCCCAAACGAAATTCCAGGCTAATAGTATGTACTAATACGTTCTCAATGAATATTGCTATTATTATCTTAAATAATATGTACTCTTAGTTTTGCAGAATTTTCTAAAAGCTACAGGACTGCCATGGAAGAAGATATACTCACAAGTTGAATGATAGTCTCTTTAAATGGTCCTAGCAACAAAATTTGAAATAGTATTACTCCATATTGACTGATATGGTCATTATGTGTGTTACAACCATTGAGATTGCTCCCCACTTTCATACATCATCTCCCTCATGGCCATCAGTGTAGCTCAATTCAAAGAGAGGAACCTATGTTTAGCCTAAACCTATTCTTCAGGCTTAGTGAGAATCAAAGAATCTAGGGGTAATCTGCTAATTATGCCATGTGAACCTCCCTTAACCAATAGAATACTTTTATAATTAGACTAGTCAGCCAATATTCATTTCTCGATTGTTGTTTTTGACTTCAAAAATCAAGAGTTATCCCAAATTTCCACATTATATTTCCTGGAGAACCAATCCTTCAAAAATTACCCAGGTGAAAAATACCCATAAATAATGAAAATGGGAATCACAGGTAAATTTTTCATGCTTTAAATTAGTAAAATCCTTAAACTTGAAAATCTTGTATGCCTGCTATGTAAAAACATTCTTTTCTCATGCTAAGCATCAGCTGCATGGCTCCACGCCATCTCAATACAGCTAAAAGAAGCTCAAGTCATAGAAAATGTCATCATTAGAAATATTTTAGGAGCCACATAGTTCATATGCAAGAAGCATATACACATCTCAGGCCACACCTCAAATATGGAGCAAGCATATGACATCCAGCTCAGAATGATATTTAATCCATAAATTACAAAGGAATGGGGTAAGATTTGCTAAAACTGCTCCTAGAGGAAAGATGGCATCACAAAGCTATTACATGAAATAGGCTGGAAGCCACAAGAGAGACCGATGCTATCTGCCAGGGTTACGTAAGCTTACATCATTAAGAACCATCTTTCAGAGCAACATGGATAACACCATCTGAGAACTGCAATATATTTTTCTAGATTAGCAGCTATACCTCCAACCACACACCTTTTGAGGCAATTTGCTGGATAGATTTTCCTGATGCCTATCATATTACATAATTGGATCCAGACATAGCCGTAATATGGAGACCAATTTATTATAAGTATGTTCTTTTTCTTTTTCTTGAAGATACATGTTAACATATGCAAATCCGTGAGTTTAAAAAAAGTACAGCATATATGGCATAAACCAAGTATGTATATTACCATTTGATAATTCCTAGCTCATCCCGCCACTGATACATACCCAACTACTAAAGTTCAATAAAAAAATGAAATAGTAACTCTCAGCATCAATTGAAAATCTAGTTCTAATTAAAACACAGCACAAAAGAATTTCTAGATGGTTTAAAAACTTCCTCCAGTGTTGTTTCAATGAATTGAAAGGGCTTAAAAATTAATGTGCATTTTAAGTTCAAAATTATTGATAAAATTTTGTCCCGAGTCTAAAGCAGAGCTAAAGCATGTGAAATAGAATGAACATACTTCCCTTGACTTATTTGTTCATTTATTTTACTTGCCAAGTTTAGTTTTTTGTAAAAGCCTGACTAATGGAAACCTAATGACAAACAAGATTGGTTCTTAGCACAGAACAACAGCAGCACCTAATGAAGGGAGTACATACTGTAGTATCCAGCAGCCATTGCTACGCGTGAGCCGGCACGTAGGCATTTTAGTCCAAAGTGCAAGTCTACGAGATGACCCGCTCGTGATCGGCGGATGTCGGTCTAGGGGTAGATAAGAGGGTTTTTTGGACCTTCCCGGGGGGAAGATTAAAAGGGTATGCCTAGCTTGGCTCGTGGCTGAGTTGTGGCGTGGCGACTGGCTGAGCTGGACCGGCCAGGAGGCTGGGGACATATTTGTTCATAAGAAAGGGGAATAAAGTCACAGCTTTTTATTCAGAGTGACTCCTTTTATTTCCGGCACCAGATCCTTCCATTCGAGAGACGTTCGTATTGTCGCTAATATCTCGTTCGAAGACGAGCGGGATACGACAATACTTAAATCTCTTACCCACCTCCATTCCAATAAAATTAAAAAATCATTTGCTCCACATAAGCTACAGTAGTTTGATTAAAGATCCAAATATGCTCAACATGAATTTGAAAATGTGCTCCGGCTTCCTCAGGGGCGGATCCAGGATTTCTTTCCAGGGGGCGGAGGGGGGGCACAAGGATACCTCAATACAAAATGAAGGCAATAATAATGGGACCGTATTAAAAATCTGGCATATTTTATGAGGGTCTGAGGGGGGGGTGCATGCCCCCCTCCCCCCTAGATCTGCCTATGGGCTTTCTTCTAGCATAAGACTTTCACTTAATTAACACAAATGGGGCATACTAATAACCATCAAAGTAGACTAGTAGCCAGATATATCTTCAAGAAATTGAAATATAACCAGCATTTTTCAATTAAAGCATGAGGGAATGCATTAAAGCTCAACTGAGGAAATTTCTGTGATCTTGGATGCAAAGATCAGCTGAGTGTGTGACCAGTATCAAACTTTGGAATGCGAGACTTGTGCCTTTAAGATGAATAGGCCCAGACAAATACATACATTCAAACAAAAGAGGGATTGAGCAGATGCCCAAGTATTAGTCTCTACCCTCAGATGACAATACTCAGACCACTGAAAGACAATGTCCGCAATGGCACAAATTGGTAACATCTTGTTATCCATATCAGAATGTTGCACACTAAAAAGAATGCACCAAACATCTACGACAGGTAACAAGGGGAAGGGTCTAATTCATGGCAATTTACCTGCAACTTTTGTCAATTTACACACTTGGCTATATCCATTTGTCAGTGGGATTGATTGGAGTGACTATGAAAATAACAGAACTTACTGTGACGTCAAGAGACATGGAACTACATGAAGATATTGATCAGGAGTGCTCAAATAACATTTTTTGCCCTAGCATTCAAATATGAGAAGATTAGGAAATAAATGAATTTTTTTACTTTAACCAGTTAATTTTACAGAAAAGTACTTATGTACAACTTTAACTAGTAACTTTTGACTAAGGTTGACTTTATCCTCAATCAGCTAATTCTTCCAGGTAACTTTCCCAACTCTGGGTCCACCAGTAATACACAACCCCACCAGAGATTTGACTGTTTTTGGGGCATGTTAATGAGCAATATCATTCAGCTTTATGTGGGTCTCATATAAGCCTCACTCATACAGTGATTCAACCCGAAGCAAGGGTCAGTGAGGATAGATGATAGTAGAGCTCACCCTGAACTAGGCCACAGGCATGTGAATGTCACACTTTCAGGGTATGGGGGCGAATTCCTTCCCTTGGGCCACCTCACAGCTCGAGAATTTTGTATGAGAGTGTCTGAAGGCTTCACCCAGATTTGAACCCAGGACACCTTGATCAAAAGCCAAGCACTCTACCCACGAGTATACCACACTCCCCAAATAGGCCTAGATTGGATAAATGCCTTTTTAATAGATGCTGACTTCATATCAGCACACACTGTGTATTAGTGTGAAAATAATAGGACCTAATCATAGAAAAATTTCATAATTAATAAACTCTGAAGTTGAGACAATGTTTTCCATTGATATACCTAATAGATAATCAATACCCAGTCAATGACAACTATAAGTGAACAGCATTATTGTTGTTTCCAATCTTTAAAGATCCATCTCCGTACAAAAATATCTACACCGATTAACTTCACACTTTAAAGGTCTGAAATCATCACTAACTCTTATTCGGACATTATGATCTCAACTTTAAAATTAATTTAACATGACATGGATTATGGGTTAAAGATGGCAAAAAGTTTCTTCTGAGCATTTAATAGAAATAGTTTTCACCGAAGACCTGATGGTAATATTAAACCCTTTTAAAAATAAATGCCTACTCATTTACCATATTTTGCTACCAAACACATTCACCCAAAAATTACTTTTTACTGGCCAAAATTTAATGGGGTTATGTAATGTAATATCCAACACAAGAGTAGGTTACTTCTTTCAAAGCTTAAATTTAATTTCATTATCAACAAGACTTAAGTACAATTATGGTGCCCATTTCTCTTTTCATTAAAACATTGCTTAGTTTTAATAACTTTCAGGAACTACCCACATTCATAAAAAACTTAGAAAATAAAGCAAGAACTAATGATAGAAATATCTTTCAAATTCTGCATAACATTCACTCTTTTAGAGGCCGATAGTAAGATTTTTCAGTCCCTTCTCAATTGTATCACCACATGAGAGTATTTAATGCATGTATAACAATTACAATGGTATCCTCCAATGTCATCAGTTACATTTTTTCATACCAAAAATGCTTTCAAATACAGTGAAACCTCGATTTTACATTCCCCCATTATACATTTTCCTTGATTTTGCACAGTTTTTATCAGGTCCCAAACAATACCGCCTTCAGAAAATGATACTCTATTTTACAATATCCTCAATTTTGCACTTTTTGTAAGGGGTCCATTCAAAAGTGTAAAATAGAGGTTTCACTGTATTCAAAATAAACAGTGCGTTTCACGAACTGAAACCTGTGCCACTTGCTTTAGCATTATGTGACACAAAAGCAAAGTACTTTCCTCATTCAAAATGGAATAAAAAACTTTTATGAATCTCACGCAGAAACTTACTATCCTTCCCCATTATTTTAAAATTATACCAATCAAATGGATAAGATATTTATGACTAACAGTCAAGATGGTGGAATAAGCAAATTAATGTACATCTATGAAGAAAATATGAGTAGAAAAGTCAAGTCTTCTAAAAAAAATTATTCCTTATGTTCTGAAGGTAACCATTAGCTAACACCTATTACGGAAAAATGAAAGAACGTATACGAGGAAATACTTATTGAATTCTAAAAATTCAAAGACTCAAAACATCATATAAATTATACTCTCTTGTTGAGAAATGAAAATTTATGCACAGAGTCAACTTTCACAAGGCAATGATCCATTACCAGTTAATATGAACTAATAGGGAGAGTGAATATACTAAAAAATTATTTTATGCTAAAAACAGCCACACATTTAAGGCTGGAAAGTTTGTGGTGTAATATTTTAAGAATATTAAAACATTCTATATTCTTCAGATCAGTATTATGTAGATTCAAATTCTCAAAATTTATCAAATATCTATGAGGACTAACTTAAGAAAGGAGGAGGATGACACTTCGTACTTGGAGTATTGTCATTGCCACAAACAACTAGAATACAAGATTAATTTCACAGCCCAAGTGCTCCATTTATTTCAAAAAAGAAACATAAGTAGTAGGCTCAACACTACAAAAAAATACAATGCTCAAATACATAAAATAATTTCACAGTCCCTACAAAACACTACACTGCAATTATTACAACACAAAAGACATTCCATGAGAGCACTCAGGGGTAATAATGAAAAGATAATTTGACAAGAAAATTTAATCCATGACATAACCATAATGAAACTTTTGAATTCATCAGTCAAGTTTCTTCAAAACTATTCAAGTATCACACACATTCTCTATAATGGCCCAATGATTTTTTTGATTATGATGAGAGGACGGATGATTTATTTTTTTAACCATTCACGAGAATAATATGACCATAAAAACCTGTTCTCATAATTTTGTGCTAAAACAAGGTATTTCTGATTTCATCACCAAAAATTTGGTCACAGATAACATATCACGACTATCACTAGGAATATACCTGGCAATTAGAGTATAAAACAGCAGAGTATAAAAACTGGAAAATTTTGCCACTTCTTCAAATAAATAATAGAAAATTCAGTGCACAAGCAGTAAACAAAAAATATTAAGCAGTACATGAATTCAAGAAAGTACCCTTGGTACACCTTACTGGGATATGTAAAAGTCAAACTGGTTAAGATAAACTTCGACATTGATCACTTCCACTTCCTTGGAAACCTCAGATTGTAAGTTAGAATGGGCAAGGCTTTTGAAGTCTTTCAATTGGAAGATGTGTGTAATGAGGTGATTCCCAGTATATTTAAGAACTGGTATGTATTTATATTTATTTATATTTAAGAACTGGTAGCCAGATTCAATGTGGGGCAGCTTGGTTCACCACAAGGGTGTGGTGTAGCCACCTGGAGGAACTCGGTGCCTTGGCTGCTGTGGCGTAGTAGAGGAAGAGTCTCTCTCATCAGATGCATATGTCTCTCCAGTTACGGGATTCCTTCCCTCTACAAGAAATAAGGAACAAAATATAAATTAGCACTTATTTAAAACCATTGAATTTATAATTATTGCTAAAAAATATAAAAATTCATTACTATTTTTAAAAAATGGTAAAATACTAGGGAATAAGAATGACTAAAACAAAGGGTAAGTTCCACTGATGGCTTCCTTACCATAAAAATTTCTCATGATTGGCAAAGATATTATCATATGTATATAGGTATCTATGCAAATCTTTATGACACTAAAGTTTTACAAGACTATTACAGTTCTTGAAAGAATTCCTGTATGAATGATTTAGATAATAATATAATGTAGAATGTAGATAATTACATAACACGCTTTTGTCTCCTATAAGCAGGCATTGAGATCAGGAATAGGTGGTTTATTAAAATTTATGACAATTCTGGAAAGTATTCGAAATGAAAAAAAAAGCCAATGCCTACGCTTGAGCCCTCAAAATCATATTGTTCTGGCCAATTTGATCATCAGTTCAGCCATTTATTTGTTAACTCAAAAATGTTGCTCTATACTGAGTTCCTCTTGCCTGGACAGTGAGGTTGATGATTTAAGTCAGAGGTTCATCATTTCTACGTTCAACTGTGGACTTGATTTAAATTCTTTGCGAAACATCAGAAACCCATACAGTTTCTATTACTGAGAGAGAGAGTCAAAAAGATTTCTTCACAAAAAAAAAAAATGCAGATTCAAAACTCTTATGGTAATTTTTCTGTTTAAATATTTTATGTTATTATCTTTAAAATCCTACGATCATCATTAAATTCCTCATCACATGCATCTATTGCAGTATGAATAATAATTAATTATTAGCCTAATTTGAAGCTAAAATGTTTACTGCATCTCTTATAAAAAGTGCCCAATTCCACACACAAAGTTTTCAGCATAAAAATTTCTTAGCTGGATTATCTCTGCTAATTATTTATTCAAGATACCTTTCGCAAGCAACTTCTACAATAATTATTTAAAATTTAATTTATTTCTGTAAGAGGCTTGTAAAAGCTTATAGTAACTATTAAACAGCAACCTATGTGACAAATTATTTTTTAAAAAAATCCCACAAATACATTCTTCGGCAAGCCCTGACAAAATTGACTTGCACTAAATTTCGCATGCAGATAAGTATAAGAATTATCAAAGTAAAAGAGTTCTGTGTCCTATAGGAAATGTTCATGTGTATATTATATCTTACAGTCATTAGCAGAGGCACAATAAATTATACAAACATATGCTCTTTAGAAAAATACAATTTTAATAGAGAAAATGATGGACCATACCATGAAATTATACCACAAAAAATGCACCTTCATCAACAATTGAGGGGTTGTGAATAGAATTGTACACAACATACATTAGAAAAGGATCTCAATCTGATATGCAAAATAAATTCAAACTTAGAGCAGTTGACCTGAAGAAAAATTATAATAAAAAGTAAATAAAGGACTAATTATTTGCAAACAAATTACAGAGACATTTCCATCATTTTTCTCTACACACACTGATTTATAGCCAAGTTAATTTTCAAATTCTTCTTGCAAATAACAGTTTTTGCCTTAATGACCTTTCATTATTTTATAGCTTCCAAAGATAACTGTGGAATCACTAAAAGTTAATAAACTAAATTGCAGCAAAGAGGCATAAGTTGGCTAGCATGCAAAGACCTTTACTGAATCCAGGACTTAAAGCACACACAGAGCACTGTCAGTCATTAGTCAGCATAGCCAGTTATCATGGTCAGTGAGCCTTCAGCAGCTGGATTCCAAGTTTCTGAACTCAAATAATTTTCAAAGCTATCTAGTTTATGGATTAAGGGTGTAATTAAGTCTACAAGCATTAAAATGAAATCATTATACTTACTATCACATAGCTTTGATATAAAATCAGTACTCACACTACTCAACTAAAGACAATAATTTCCAGCAAATAGCTACATAAAAAATGATGACCACCTCATGCTCAGGATAATGATAAGGAAAAAATAAACCATTCAGTTTTCCCTCAAGATATATGGTATTTCATATAGCTCTAGGTAAAGATAATCAGTATATTTGCTATACTACCAGAGTAGATTGAAAGCCATGCTGAAAATGTCCTAACTTCTCAGCATATAAAATATTTTCATAAAATAACTTTAAAGTTATTCAAACTGTGCATTTTGAAACACATTTATGAATAGTAGCCCTATACCAAATAATAGCTACCGAAGATAATTATTTTCAACCTTAGAAAAGAATTTTTACTTTCGATATATATACTATAATTTACTTTTACCTGCCATGGTTTACTCATTTTCTGGCATCATATAAAAGGTCATATAAAAATACCAAATAATTAAAACAGTGGTCAGTAAAAATTAAGACTGCAATGTACAGTACAAAATTTCCCCTCCCACAATAGAACTCCACTAATGCAATTACAACACGAAATCTTAAAACTGATTATAAATCAATTTTTAAAATACTTTAACTAAATATATCTTAAAACATTCATTAAGAAACCCAGGAAAAAGGTTATTGTGAGGTGAATAACTCTTTTTAAGCCAGCAGTTGCTTAGGAACAACATATCCTAGAATTGAAAATAAGAAAAGGGCAAAGTTTTTCAGCAAAAAAATAATGAATTGATATTTCATATTACAGATGGATACTCTGCAAACGAAGTGTTTAAAAATTGTATGCAATATGATGTTCTAGGGAACATTTAGATTCATGCCTGCAAAAGAATAAGAGGCAAAATTATTTGACATGAAATTTAAAGTGGAAGTTTTAAATACACCAGGCATTTATTTGTTCCCTTCATTTTGACAAAATCTGCTGTATATATATAAGGGAGATTCAAGTGAAAATCTTATAAGTGCCATGGAATTGTGAAAAGTAATATGATTTATTGTACGGAGTAGTCTTCTTTGAGGCCCACAAAGTAAAATGCAGGTTTCAAAGTGATCCTGCAATGCTGTACAAGGCAGCAACAAATATAAAAAGATGGATAATCTTCTATCTACATGCTCCACACAAGAGCAGCAAATTGCTATACCTTTCAGGAAGGAGGAAACATCCTATAATATCTAACCTAAATATCAGTTTTCCTTTACCATGAAAATATTCCCCAACACAATAGGTGTAAATATAAATTCATTAACTTTCTATCAGTCTGAATCATGTATGTACATGGTTTAACACCCCCTTACCAGGCACGTGGAGGAAGAATACATAATGGTAGAAATTATGTCCAAGAGTGGTGAAATGGTAAAGCAGTATGCATTCTAGTGCAAATTTAGAGACAGTATGTGTTCGTAGTTTGCACATTATATACATGGGTGCATTAAAAGCTGCTTGCTCAGGGTGAGGAGTACCTTTCAACGAATGACAAGAAACATAATGGTATCTTAAGAGAAATGTGTTAGGTGTAGGGAAAATGTGATTTCTGTAAATGCCCAAAAGAAATTACACTTGGAAAATAAGGGGTCAATAGAGCAGGACACTGTTACACACATGTGGTACATAATTAAGAGGTCCTCACTGATTGATAAAGCTTTTTTCCTACCTTCAGCATTTCAAATTCTGCCAGCATTTCCGTACTAATATGTTTCACACATTCATTCAAGCTGCTTCAGATAAGGACGACTCCACATAAAGAAACAGTGATCTATTTCATTTGATGATCAACTTACACTAGCAATAAGTACAGCAAGGACTGCATCAAACTTCTAGCTTCAACTTTAAAATTGCTTACTTTCTTCAGATACTTAACCCTTTTAGTGCCAGCCTTTTTTACCTGGTATACGCGAAGAATGCCAGGGCTTTTTTGATGAATTTGCACGATTTTACTTAAAATTTTACAAAAATTCTAATATGAATGTGTTGAAGCTAATTTTTTTATTTAAACTTCTAATACTTACGTCAATGATTAATAAGTTCACCTATGTTGTTATCTCTTCTGTACAACTTGGGAAAAATATTTAATTTTTAAATTAATTTAAATGCACCCGGCCGATAGATCGGCCCGTGGCATTCTTAGCACATACCCCTCGGGCCGATAGATCGGCCGGCTGGCACTTAAAGGGTTAAATATGACTAAAAATCAGTCAAAAAAATTGGAACTAACAACAATGGGGATAAATATGAAGAAAAATTGGGTCAAAACCATACTTCCAACTCATAGACATAATTTGTTTCCTTAATTCTATCATCTGAAATCTTGAATATTTTTGCAAGAGGCAGTCATTACGTTTGATGAAAAAATACTTAAGTTGCCTATTTCCCTAATTAATAACTTTCTTCCGGTTATTCCCGGACACTTTTCTATTAAAAATTCATAAATGCTCATTTAATTAAATGAAAAGGGTCACAGGCACTCCAACATATACAAAAAAACATCTAACAATAATTGTAAGAGTCAAAGAGTGAAAGGAATTGTAAGAGTCAAAAACGGTCATGACAGTGATGGTAATGAGTATAGAGCCATAAACTACAGAAATATATTTACAGAAGTCTATCTGAATATTTAAAATAAAATTTGGTAATATTTTCAGCAGCGGATATTGAAATATTATTTGTTTACTAATGGAATTGAAAAAGATCATTGCAAATTGATGAGTAAATCTTTATAACTATGTCCTTATGAAAATATGTACTTTTGAAAATATGTCCTTTTGAAAATATGTATGTCCTTTTGAAAATATGTCGTTTCTACCCTCTATTCCAACTTAGAGTCAATGCAATTATCATTCTCTTTCCAGTTTACTTTAAAATAGCAGAAAGAAAACCTAAAGTTGAGCATTGATTTTACAAATAAAATGCAACTACATACAAATCATGATAAGGGTGTGTGTTACGCAAAATTACAATGTGAATAGAAAAGGAATAAGGTCTCCGCATAAAAAAGTAAAATAAAGTTTTAGAATAGGAATTATTTATGTTACCTCTTTTCCGGGCGCTCCTTGTTTGACTAGCTCCCATTCCTTCACCAGTAACTGGATTCCTTGCCACTGGTTATATGCCACCAAAGACATCAAGGGTACCACACCAAGACCACAAAAACCAGACACCACATCCACAATTTCATGCGTCATGAGACAAGCCAACCACCGTTAGCACGCAGGCATTTTGGAGAGATCAAGGAAATTTACAATATAAGTGAATTCAGAGCCATCACGACTCAAATTATGATGGTGGAAAATAAAAAAAATAAATCAACTACATTTTTCACAAAATTTAAAACAGTAAAAATATGAACATTTTTCTCAAGATCACCAGTAATGTGCTTCAAGTGAGATAATAATTAAGAATATAAAAATTTACTGCAGTGTTTGTAGAAATTAAAGAGAAGCGTCAACTAGTCCCTTTCTTAAAATTCAGAAGTTATGGGAAGGTTAATACACATCTTATTCCACTACAAATTTGTTAACAATACATACCACCTTTCAGAACTTCATGCACTTAAAAAGAGTCTAAAATCTCCTATGTAGGACGGTTTTACCACTTATTGGTATTTCACAGGTTTTCTAGCTGTTCACAATGAACTTTGAATGCTTTTGAGAATGATTTTTTTGGGATGTTATAATAAATAGTTTGATGAGACTTTTGAGATACTTCCTAAAGTACTGAAACACCTATGGAAACATGTTTATAGGCTTTTTCATATATTTTGCTAGAATATGATGAATAAGAATTGTGGTTCTCATGCTTTTTGCCACATTCACTAATTCATTAAATATGGACAGAGAAACAGCTATGTTCTAAACACTTTCTAGGAAAGGGTTGAGTAAAATCGTTATTATCATGGGCTGCACCTATCTAATCACTATGGGTACTACATAGGATTCTCTTCCTCTCACCCTCCAGTGACAAAACTTGGCAGTAATTTATATCCAATGTTATCAGCAATTTATCCACCACGCAGAAACTTTCCCTAATTCTTGCACTCAATATGAATGTGAATAGTTAAATACCCATAGAATAAAATTTATTGTTGCCAAAATTGTGCTTTGGTACCTTCCTAATTCATGAATTAGACAGCTCCAGGTCAGAGTCAACAACCCCATTCGTTGTATTATCAGAGTTTGATATCAAAATTATGAACTACCAAAGAAAATTACTCAAATTATTACGTATGCCCTATAGAAACTATGTAGCATGAAGTTATAAAAGATGGTTTGCATATTGAAAGTCAGTAAAAGATCACCAGCATGCCTTCATCTGATGATAGGAGAATTAAATGTTACCAAAAGGAATATTAGGTAATTATTTACATTATTGATTGGAACTTGGATAAAGGGAGCTCACATTTGAGATTGTGAAGTTTTAATTGCCTGAGATATTAATATGGAAATGAACATGACAAATCCAGAAGGCACTTTTAAATTTATAGAATATTTACACAGAAGTCATTGAACACAAATTATCAGCAAGGGCTTCTTAGACCATTAGAAATATTATTAACAAAGGCAATCACACCCGCTGGTTGCTACAGTCTTGGACTATTCAATTTCCTTAATGGGCAGGGATAATAGGGCAGGGCAGAATAATTTTTAGTAAAATTATTTCTTAAGGTATAAAATATGAGTATCTAAAAATTCTATGTTTGACAGATTGACTACCTATCAAAAACAAATTGAAATACATACTTAAATTAATCTCAGGTAATATACAAATCTTCTAGTTTTGAAAATTATCCAGGGTTGTAGCAACCTAATGCAGAGTGAATACTCACTAATCTACTTCCAGATGAAGACAACTTTAGTAACATTTATCATATTATTATTCCAAAGGGAAGGGAAGGATTGCTCGCGGGGGGAATAGGTTAAGACGTATGCATTTGTTACTTTCACACATTAAAACTTTCAATTACTTTATTCTCTACATGTTTTCAATTTTTAACAATCTTGATCATTCTCTGCTTGGGAAGAAAAACGGAAACTGAACATAAAAGGACAGGACCAATTAAAATGACGAAAAAGTAATTATAAATAAAGTAAAGTTCAGCAGCTTAAAAATGCTAATACCCAACACAACTTTGAATTTGAACAAACAAACTATGAAATTTAGGAAAAATAAAATAATACAAACTAAAAAGTAAAAGGTTATAAACTTATCTATGATGACTTCTCCTTTTCATACATTATTACTTTTAAAAAATGAGTGAAACAACAATGCTTTTAATCTCTCATGCAACTTAAGATACAGGGGAAAAAAATGAGCAGCAATCGCAAAATAAGCAGTGCAATGAGCTTCAAAAATTAAGATTTACTATCTGCCATTCTAAGTAAAAGATGCTTTGTGCAAAAAAAAGTGATTAAAGTAGCTGGCACAAGGTTAACAGTTATCTTGAGAATAATGCAAATGATACCAATAGTGATACAGTATTGTTAGATGAATAATCGATAGTTTCAATGAATTACTGAATTGGTCATAGATACACTTTAAAATTATACTATTTTAATGTCACTTCATTAACAGTAGACATGAATGTTACATACCGCTCTTTGGTCCTTTTGGTGTAGTGTGGCCATTAGTTGTTCCATTAGTTGTTCCATTAGTAGTTCCATTAGGGGTTCCATTGGTACCATTGGTCATGGGTTCTGAGTTACCATTTGTAGTGGGAGCAGGACTTGCAGGAGGGTCAACAAAGAGGGAGGACTTCAGATGATGCTTGGATGCTGGGCGGGATGGAGTTGGGCTACTCCCATCTTCTCCCCCAAAGATGTCGCTGCTGCCACCACCAGGTGGTTTCAGAACCCTGTGAAATAGAATCATTTCATAAATCAGTAAAAAAAGGATAGGGTCAAGACAAAGGTGATGGCTGACCAATTTCAGCTTAACTTATGAGATTTACAACCTTATTCATAGAATTTAAAGAGAATAAGCAAGAGGTCTTACAATCCTAGGGACAACAGAACAAGAAATAATAACTCATGTATGGGGGTTAGATTGGAAGTATATTATCATTTCTGTTTGAGATAACATTGGTTAAAATTAAATATAACCAAAGATATCTCAAACAGCTTAACAGGAGGACAAACAACAAAAGGAGAGAAATGTAGAGTGGAAAAATCAACCACATCCAGCACCGGCACACAAAAAACTGCACATATGACACAAAAAACGTAACATTAGTACCTTACTATACATACTAAAACACATATCCATGCATGGGTGGAAATTGATGCCATCTCACCTGATCAGTCCAGAAAAAAAACATTCTTAAATCTATAAACAAAAAAACACTTTCAATGTCACCATAAAATTTGGTTGGAATGCACACTGGATCCTTGAGAAAGCCTCTAAATGAGGGTAACACATTTACTGATTTTTTTTTATGAGAAAAATTTCTCAAAAATATGTCTCACATTAAGTTTTTTTAAGACAATCTAACACCATTTCAACCAATTCAAAAATCAGTAATAATAAAAATTTCCTTCTTTGAGTACCTGAAGGCATAACTTCAGGAGCCTTGAAAAAGATTTAAGAATAACATTTCAACGTACTCCCAAACCTTTTATTTGAAAAAGTCTCCTTCCTTGGGAACCTCAAGGCAGAACTTCAACAGCCTTGAAAAAGACTGAATAACAGACAGAAAGAATATTGTAGGCTAAAAGGTAAAGGTAATAAAAAACCACTTTTGGTTTCCTATAATGATATCCTCACTTGCCTAATATGACCTGGACTCCCCTTGAACTCAGCAGTGAATATATCAGGGCACTGTCCATCGTTGGCAGTCGCTTCAGGTAGCATTCTGTGAATTCCGTATCCATGAGTAAAAGTTTAACGAATTAAAGTGATTGGTATTAATTGAACTTTAAAGACAAAAAATCTTCCTTTTAAGGCTCATCACTGAGGTGATGGCCATTCTGATATTATTTCCATTTTGATATTATAATAAAAATGTTAACTTCTCAAAGCATGTAGTAAGAGTATTTGTATTTTAGACCGATAATCCCTAGGAGGAACCAGAAAACAAGAAAAAGGAAAATACTAGACGGAAGACCCTGTTTAATGGCAACGAGCATGTAAATCTAATGTTAAAGAGAACTAATAAAGTTTGCAGTTATCAGGAGAATTAATGAGAAAAAGGTGTCAAGCTAGTAGTATGTAAAGGATTCAGATATAGATTTTCTTTCCAAGTTACTGCCCCACAAGACATAATTACTGTGAATATTGCAGAGACTAGAGAAAGCTTTATAAACATCAAACTAAGGTGAGCTGCAGAGTTCTTGGTTATGGAAGCTTAGAAAAAGGTGAACATCGTCATGTAATGAGTTTATTCCTTTGAGAAGAATAAGAATCAACTGAATGAGAGTCAATACTTTCATCCTGGAGTTGTAATACACCCAATTTTAATTTTAAAGAATTTTACTGGCAATACTCTCATACCGTCCACCCATCAACAGAAGCCTGAACCAGATTTGCATGCCTAAATAACAGTAAAGGGAATTAATGGAATTAATCACGGAAGTGATGGAAAACATCAGCCCTTTACCAAAGAAGCAAGGGAAGAGATGAAAACGGAGAATTTCACCCACAAAGCCAAAGCAGAAGAAAATTTCAAATGCTAAGCAACCTCACCAGAATTTTGTTCGCCACTTAAACATTCCGGATACATTAAATCGTATCATACTAAGAAATTTATGCTTGGGAACGAAACCAAAAGATTATTAAAACGCAAAAAAACTGTAGAAAACGGGTGCATACACCGATGCAAATGAGACATCTTAGGCATTCATTCGTAGAAATTTGGGCGAAACTCGAGCAAGGTTGGGCGCTCGGGATATCAAATCTTAATCCATCCGAACAGACAACCCGCCCATTTATGGAGATGCAAGTGGGAGGGTCGACGAATAAGATATTCCTGATCGATAGCCGGAGGCATCTTTCAACCCCCGCCCCTCTGGAATTTAGGCATCCAGCGGAACGTTGATGGCCGCGGACGCACGAAAGCCCGGTGCCAGTCGCGCACTCGTCCACGTCCACCTCTCCACCCACCCCCCGGGGGGCAGATACCAGTGCAAGCCCCGCCATGACACCCTTTCGGGCGCACAACCTGCCCGTCCCCCCACCGAAAACTTCTATGCTCCAACATACACATAAGGCATCGTAAGAGGCAAGCGACGAGAAGAAGAACAACAAAAGACCACTAATGAAGTAGGACTGAAGTGGGAAGAGCACTCCTCCTCAACCTCCATTACCATCATCAAAAGCCCATGAAGACAATAGCTGGGTGTTCATACCTACGCGCTGGAAGATTAAGTAGGAAACTGTAAAATCCAAGATTAAAAAAAAGACTGATCACTATAACGGTAACTTTTGATCGAAGTGGGTAAAGAATTCCTTGAATGAAGGTTTGGAGATGTGTGCGACTTAACATCTTCTCACATAACGGTCTCAGCGCTACATAACCGATTTAGCTTTTACATAGCTTTGTCGATGGAGTTTTGGGACTGGTCCGGCGTCTTGCACTAACGGGAACAATCCTAACTATGGCCACGAGCTGATGCAACACGAACATGGGGTCTGACTGTAAGTGCTTCTTGTCAGCCTCGAGCTGGAGGCAGGGCTTAAGGAGCGTGGAAGGTCACAAAAATAACATCCCATTCCCCCAACCTCCAAAGAGGCCGGTAATAGTTTCCCCTCCCTTTCCTTTGACTTCTCACTCGGAGACGAATGAACAAAAAAGAAACCACAAGACGAGAAATGGATAGGTAAGAGACCAAAAGGGTGTTTCCAAGGCACAAAAAATGAACATTGTGGGAAAAGGGAAAATCATTTCACGGAAGAACGCACAAAAAATGTGATTCGCTGTACTTTCACAACGGAAGAGGCGAGGGACATGAGACGTGAAGAGAACAAGCATGAATTCCCAGGTGAGACGGATGAAGTAAACGGTAACATGAGAAACAAGCTAAAGGAACACAGACATTAGTTAAGTACTCCATGAATTAAAGCATAAGGAGGCTAAAGAAATGATATGAGGATAAAATACGAACAGCAGGAATTTCATTGGAAAGCTTCGTTTGAGAAGATATTAAGCCACACCTTCACACCACGGCTAATTACGGCGAAAATATGTGGCACAATGGTCGCTAAATATATAATAACTGCTTAAACGAGCACCATCATATTAATTATATGAATGACAGGCTTCAGCGGAAGTCGTAACCCGAATAGCTATCCAAATTCCACAATAATTGCCCCCGGGGCTTAATTTCGATGCAAGATCGCCGGTGAGTTATCGCAGGCTGAAGTTCCATAACCGAACGAGAAGCATCTAGTGGTAGGCTGTCCACCGAGGGATGAACGAAAAAGACTGCGGAAACAAGTGACAAAAAATATAGAACATTTGGACAACATAGCTCTAATGCCTACAAGAGGCGATAGTTATACCACTGAACCACCGAGCCTAACAAGACACTGCAAAAAAAGAGACCAATTAATCGAATCGCTACTTTTTAATTCCAATCCATTTTTTCACTGTCAAGGTAATCTGCGAGGTAAACGTCTCCATTGCAAAAAAAACTCACTCGCAATCATCGAGCATGTTGAGAAACACTAAATGTAGCAAGACCACTTAATAAACCAATTTCAATGAATACAATGCGATGAACACGATTCACCACTTGTACTTAGAGATTGCGGTCGTTTAAAATAACAGGTCAGCATAAAAACCTTAGAAATGCTCACGGGAGTCAGAATTTGCGTCTCCGATTTAAAACAAGAGGTTTCGAAATAGGTACGGAGAAAATCCATCAAACCAACACGAAGTCACGCCCTACTTATTATCTTAGGAGCGAGACGTTGATCGAGAAACGGTTAGTGTTCTCCAGTGTCACAGTAACGTCTCTATATTCTACGGCCGTGAGCCCCGCAGCAGCGGAGGCCGCTATCCGCGTCTACTCGAAGTCTTTTCGTAACCCGTAAGCCGCTTTCATTTAGATCTTACCATGAGTGTAGGATGCATTCGCACGGACCGGATCAAATGACACGTACGACATGATCGGCAGTAAGATGCTGTGGCGGTCACGACTTGGCGCACGGCGATAGAAAACTAATGCCGAAAAAAACGTGATTATGAGATAAAAGGCCTCCTAGCTAGAAAATATCTCACTCGACCCGGATTAGTACCGTATGTAACTTGAGGGGATTGCAGTGAATTATGAAGGGCATTTGCGATCAAGAGTTAGCCGCTTCGCATTTAGAAAGGCTTAAGGGCTAGAAGTGGGGAAAATTTTCAGCATTCTGCTGACATCGGTAGCTGATTGAGGGGAAGGAGTAAGTGGGATGGCGATGGCCAGAGACAAAAGAAAAATGGTATTTGTTAACGTAAATTTCCAAAACAAGTTTACATTCCATCCGACCAATATACAATTCTTAATGTTGCGTTTGCGTATAATAGGCACACCCCGAAGCACCCTGAAAATTAGTGAATGGCTCGGAAAAATCCCCCCTGAAAAACAAAGTCCCGAATACGCACCCCACATCAAGTGACTGGATTTATTGCCATAATATCCGCTTTCCCAAGTCTGTTTGTTAATTAAAAAATATAACTCTATAAGGTTGAGATGTCAGAGCACAGACAGCACCCTGCTTACTTATGCGAACGCCGCACACGAAAGACCATGGATACCAAATATTAAACATACCAATCAATGAAAGGGAAAACCCCGACAAATGCCTTCCAGCGAAAACTAATGACGTAATATTTGCAACAACAACTATGTAATTCAGAGATATTTCACAAGATGTGGTTCCCGCGGTAGACGATTAGATGTTCGTGAGGCGAGCACTTCCGGGAAAGCCTCTGAGACAGATGAGTCGACAAAAAGGGGGTTGACAAACGCATTATGACTAGTAAGTTGATATGCAAGAATTGAGGTAAGGCAAAGAACAATACTCGAAAAGATGTGCTAACTAGATATTGAGGGTGAAGAACGAATACGTTCGACTGAGTTTGCAGTTCCCGGACAGTAATTTAAAAATTCTAAAGGGCGCCGAAGGATTTTAACTATAGAAAGGGGTTCGGCAAAATCTGAAAGGGCGCAATCCTTTACAACTTCGAAACTTAGAAAAAAAATTGGAGGAGACATAACTTTGCATTGTTCCGATGTACATCATCCGTTCCGAAGCGTAGGGAAATTCGGAAAAAAGAGGAAAATACATTTCTTCCGCAGCACAAAAACGGAATGCGTAGCATGCTTATCCTTGAATATGCAATATTGATGGGCATGCTTCTCGATAAAATAGGGACCAGAGACGAAATATATAACCAATATATAAGGAAGAAATGCACCCAGGATTATGATATTTTAATATAACCATGTAATCAAGAAGAAATATGATAAACCTATTTTCTTTCAAATTAATTTTTGCCAATAAATTGGAGCTAATATAGTATTATATATGTTATTTTGTAATAAATTGGTACATTTTTTTGCAAGCCCTTCTTTGCGATTAATTCAAATTCAGTAATCTCGAGATAACTCCTACTTTACCATGGTTGAATGCATTAAAATTAAGAGTTTGATGCAATAAAAATTTAGTATTTAGATAAAATATTCGCCTGACGGTTATTCAATGAAAGAACAGAAATTGGATAAACGGCCAGCATATCCTCATGAGAGAAAGACACAATTATGACCATGAAACGCACCTGCGAGCCCACACCATCGCATAAAACATAAAATAATTGATCGAGCAACCGGAACAACATTATAATCCATGACTCCCGTGAATACGGGACTCACTTCATGGGGGACGTTCCCGTGAAGAGGAGAGAGGCTATTGAACTCTCCCGTCCCCTTCGAGAGGGCTACACAGCCCATTGATTTTCGGCTCCAACCTCAGCCTCGAGCTAGCCATTCTCCCCTTCCTTATTCAAATATGAAATGGGATACCGGCAATTAAAATTGCACAAATCTCAGACAGAATAGCATCCAAGCAAGCAACGGTCGTAATTGCTTTTTAAATATCGGCTCATTGATCCGATGGAATGGCCAAGTAACAGAAAGATGGCGGAGTTTGATAATTTACTATTTCTGGAAACAGAACGACGCACGATTTCCAGAACGCCTTCCGGAGATAACCTGCCAACTAAGGGGCTAGAAATATGCCCTTTTCTCCGGACAGAGGTATCAGGAGCAACTGCCGTTTAAGGTACGGCCCACGGGTCTCAATACGAAACCATTATTTCAACGGAATTTGGAGATTTCAATACGAATTCCGCGGCATTCTACTTTAACTAGATGACAACATGGATAATTGAAGTGCATGACAATAAGCTGACGGATTATTCATTAAACTGTAATAATTTTATCGGTAAATAAACAAGGGCAAACCAGGTGATTAACATGATTTAAAGAGTTAACGAAAAGGAGATTCTAAAGAAGCTACAAAAAATCTGACGTGTAAGTAATACGTTAAACACAGATTGTTGACTATTAATAATTCTAATCAATTTTTAACATACAGGCTAGATAGGGAAGAGTTACGCCAATTCCATACTACACATCAACCCTTTCAGCAAGTGTATTCATCCATCAAGAAAAATAAGAGGCGATTTTAGAAGATACTAATAAGTATACCCTCAACCGGAAAAGCGATCAGCATATCAAGGCAAAGCGGATTTGCAAAACTTGGACCGTTTGGAGGTTTGAGAAACAGGAGCAGTTAATCACAAAATGAAAATTTGAAAGGTCTTTGCGATGATCTATATTAAGAAGTTTGGTATCCCATTCACTCAGCATCGAAACTAATGAAATTGCACCGAAACTTAGGCCATAGTATTTTTATTGCAATATCTAACAAAGGATTTTTTTAAATTTCATCCATAAATCAGTGAGAAGAGGGGAGAGGAATTTCCTTTAAACCTTTCATTGGCGGAAAAATGCTATAATTATTTCAACATGAATGTGATTATGACTGACAAAAATCATCGCAAATAAACCCTTGTCACCCTTAAATAAGTGATTAAAAACACTTCATAAAATTCATTCCAGTTCCATACTCCACAGTAATCCTTTTAGCAAGTGTATTCATCCAATAAGAAAAACAAGAGGCTATTTTCGATGAAGATAATGTTAAGTACACCCTAAACCGGAAACGCGATCAGCACACGAAGGCAAAGGCAAAGCGGATTTGCACAACTTGGACAACTTTCCGTCTGGTCTGCCACCAATGAGACGAAAAAACAACGCCAGATGGGAAGCTCGCTCAAAGTGAGTCCTTCTCAGCTTACTCCTATTGTATGTCTTCATATTATTTTCCTTTAACGGGAAGGGGGAACAATCCCAGGGGTATTCACGTGCACTCCCCTTTTCAACCCCCACTCTCTTCCCTGCAATAAGGCCTAAAGACAAAAGAACCGACTTCTGACGCGCATTGCACGGGCTACGACCGCAATGATGCACGATCAAAGGGGCTCAGCACTCCCCACAAAGACTTCCAATTTCGGCAAAGCTATCGAGGGGCGAGAAGAAGCCAACGAAGCTAGTGGCGTGGCAGATAGTCAAAATTACAACCCAACAACCGTCCATTCCATAAATAAAACCGAAGCTAGCTTTCCAACGTCGGTGACCCCCCCCCCCCCACCCCTTCTCAAGTCTGCACATCCAACGCTTACGGTGCTCTTGGTCAAACTGATGCCTTCTACCTTCTTCCCGGGCGTCGCATCGAACTATATCAAGAAGGGCACATCGTAGAGTATGCGTGGAAGGACCAGACCATCCACGGTCATAGGAGCCTGATAACCTAAGGCGGTGTAGGGTTTCCTCCAGGACGAACGATCATCACAGGATTAACACCGAGAGGGGAAGGGGACGGCATTAAAGGCTTAAAACCGTCGGGGTGCCTGAAATAGCACTTTCCAAAATTCCCCAAAAAGTACAGCCAGGGAGAACAGGTGACGGAGCGGGGGAACCCCTTGCTGGGGTATGGGAGGGCTAATCGCATGAGGGCCGACAAGAATGGAACGTCTGTGGAACATGGATGCGCTCTCGCCAAGGGTGAAGCTGAGCACACTTGATGCGGAAGGGAGGTGGAGGAGGATGTGGGAGAGGGCGTTCCCCCCGGCCAAGGAGGGAGTGGGGAGGCGGGGGAGGAGGCACGGCAGATGAGGAGAGTGCCCGCAAGGTAGGCGGTGGCACGGGCAGACAAGCGGGGAGAAGCCAGTGCAGCGACCCAGAAATCCTGCCCGTTCCCGGCTGGTTCGCCTGAATGACGGCGTAGGTAAGTCTAAGGGAGGAGGAGGAGGCGGATTCACGAGGGGCTGGATGCAGAGTGGCCGCCACGCCTTGGATACAGCGGGGGGCGGGGGAGGCGAGAGAACAAAGGAAACGGAGTAAGATAATGACGAGCCGGGGAGGCGGATCGGGCGAGCCCAGTGATCACCGACAACTTATTCTACAACATCTAATTTGAGGATGGGCTCGCATTCTATCCGAATAGCTATTCACACATTTTTTTCTTCCTCTCTCTCCATCTTTCTCTACGCACACACACAAACAAAACGTTGACCCATAACTTTTGACAGACGTTCTCGGAATAATTCAGAACCGGTTCATGGAGACTCTGACCTCCTAGATAAAGATCAGGAATCAAAACAAAGCTAGACGAGATTCGAGCTTTCTGGAGGGCTTTCCTCGACTGATACCGAACGCTTGTGTAACACTTTAAATATTTTACCGGGTAACATCCTTCCGTAAAAGGGCCAACTTGTTGACTACGCGATCCGCTTCCTCTAGGAATTTCAGTTCCATAAATTATAAAGAAATCGAGGTTAAAAACTCGAATTTAACAGGGGCTCCATTCATATCATCAACACAAAGGCAAATCCCAATAGTTACATGATGATCATCTCAAATTTTCGGAGATTTTAGTACTGAAATAAATTAAAACAATAGTAAGAACAATTTCTTCACACTAAAAATAGAAGAACGTCTAGGGTAAATATCAAACAGAACTCGAGATTAAAGCGGAATAAGCATGACAACATCGATTCTGTTGAACATGAACGACGTAGTTTTTAAAGTCCCAGCCTTTTAAATGCACGAGCCGAGAGAACAGGAAGTACAGAAAACAGGAAATACCGAACGTCGCTCAGAGGTTGATAACAATGGGAAGGAAGATACGATATGGCTTCTTCCAGAAAAAAAACAGCAATGCAGATGAGGGAAAAGAACAAATCGAGGACAAGTACATAGCTCAAAGTCCATTTAAGGTTCCAGACGCACACGGATATCGATGGATTTGTTGTAAACAGAAAGCATTTAAGAACAAACACAGAAAACAGTAATAACCTAGTTGAAATGGGAAAATATCACACGTTTTACCAAGAAACGTCCATGCATATTTTTCGGCTTTCTTTCTCACTTCTTTGCCGTCTCTAGCATTGGCAAGATTGTCTACGCCGTGGGGACGTTAACGAGTAACTCCACGAAACTTTCTTGAAAATCCTAACCTGGGGTCGAACCCGAGAACCTGAACATATTCATTACTATAATTAGCCGGGAAAACTTACTCTCTTTTGCGGTTACTGCACTTGGATATTGGCATGAATTTTGGATACGCATATCAAAATAAAAATTCATCCATTATTTCCCATAGCCTTTAAAATATCCCTCATTAACTTCAAATAATCCATTCTTAAAGCTAAACTGACATCTCAACGCCAAGCTCCACAGAAATTTAAAAGATGTGTAAAAAAGAAAAAAAATATTCTGTATATTCGAGAACTTCTCTGTCTACATGATTATAATAATATCAATTCCAAGCTTAAACATCACCCAAACCAAGATTCAGCCTTGGCTCTTTTATTGATTGCCAGCTCTCTAATGTAAACTGAGCAAATTAATCTACATGATATATAACAGAGGAACATCATCATTAGCCACAGCAAAAATTACAGTAACTAAAAAATTGAATGAAATTAAATCGGGAGAAATATAGAAATACATGGGTAAACATAAGAGGCTGAATTTTGGCAACATTTGTATCACAATTTACGCCATCGTACGAATTTCGAAACATAATGCTCAAAAACATAAGAGATTATCATTTGACAAAGCACCGTTTCAGCACACCTATTTGCCATTTTTTCGAGCAAAAATAACCATTCCCCATTCCTAAGATATCCTCTTCGTAAGAAATACTTATTCATACTTACGTGATGACTGTGAGCATAAATATACCACGATTAAAGCATTTAACTTAACTTTAAAGCGAATGAGAGTTCAAATTAGACATCTTATATCGCACTACAGAACACTTGATAATACGAAATTACGTGGAATAATTCTCATACTTGGATATTCTTTAGAAGAAACTGTTTCAACAGGCATTTTTAAACCGATTCTAAAATATATAAATGGATGCACCCTGCACAGTCCCGCCTACACTCATACTGCGGCAGAACAGACCTTTAAATCTTTCCACCGCAGATGATCCATCAAATCCACAGCCCCAAGTTAGCCATATAATGATGAACACCAGGTCTCAGCTGACCACCTGAGTGGAAATGCAACGCCCTGGGGGAGAATATAATGACCGGAGGATCCCACCTACGTGATGCAGGGGGCCCATTCATCAATACCGCCGCCCGTGGATCAATCAACAGCAAGGGTGCCTCTTGTTACATGACCCTTGCGATATGGTTATTCCTATTAAACGGTACACTTATTTAACGCGTAAAACATAGAAATACTGCTTCAGTAGCATAAACATAGCAACTTCCTCCTTCGGGGGCTGATCACCTAGGAAGAAATTAAGCCACCGCTAGGATTAATTTTTAATTACCTCTTCTTCCCGTAGCCGATGTTGTCCAGCTCAACATGCCTGAACGCAGCGTAGAAAGTCGAAGACATTGTGTTTAGATGTGTGGACTTGTGAGCAGTGCCTTTAAACGTTCTCAGCTATTGGTACACTTCCTGGGTGCTACAATGCGGGAAGCTTTCGAGGAGTCGACAAGGAATTTCGGCGACTGATGCAGAGGGTCAGCCGGTAGGAGAATTTGTGAGTCTCTCTAGCAGCACCGTCCTCTCACGAGTTCACTTCTTAAACCTCACACGAAACCGACACAAATGGATCCGATGAGGAAGATAGATGGACGCACACGTATCTAAAGGGTAAGCGAGGAAAAGACGGGGTTGGATATATATATGTGTCACTGAGTGCAGTATCGACGACTTTGGGGGGCCGCGACAGCCTCGTCGGCGCAGAGCAGCCGCGTGTATACTGACGTTCTTTATATAGGCTTCTCATGGGAAAAGGGGAAAGACTTTGGTGGGGGGTGGAGGGAGGGGGTGGGCCGTGACCCCCCTCCCTCTCCGCCGGCCGCGGGCACCTCCCTGCGCCGCCACCACTTCCTCCCCCTACCCTCCAGCCCCATCGCTCCCTTTCCATCAACTTTTCCTCCAGAAGAACCGTGGCACCGCGCATGCTCGTCGCCAGTCCACAATTCGATTCCCAGAACCATCACGGAGACTACTCGCTTTCCGCGGGAGACACCGACATAACCGCAAACGTAACGCTACTCAAATAAAAAGCGCTGGCGCTACTTCTCCGAAGACAATGATGCAATTTAAAAAATTCTGCACCGAAATGCTACTTCGCAAATTCGAAAATGCTACATTGACACCGGAACAAACAGCATGAAAAGCCAAACAAAACCTTAGAATCAATCCGGCATTGTTTGTAACAACTTATACCTCATGCTGCTGGCTTAATGACTATTTCGTGCAGTATTACCGGCAGTAATACCACAACAACGAGGAAATAAGGAAACAAGTTCCAATACAAAGATATTATTTACCGTATAAATTGAATTATTTGTCGCATTTTTTCTAAGGAAATTACCAAATATGGCATGATATTTTAGCACGGAATACCATCATAAATTGCCGTCTTCTGGTTAAATATAAAAAGGACCTTAAATATCAAGGCAATCGTGGTAACGGAAATTGAACTAAATTTGTATGAACATTAAATGATGCTTAAAAAGAGAAATAAAATGTTGCACTTGATGGAACACGAAATTGCCAGAATATTTTACCAAGATATGCGTCCAATGCAGTAAACGAAGTCCACTAATAATTAACCAATTAATTCAAAAGCTAAGGTTCTATAGCTTTACTAGGAAGACACTCAACACGATGGTGTTTTCTTAAAAGTTCTCCATCACGACCTTGGAGTGCAAAAAGAAGCAAACGTAAACACTTCTGATTGCTGCTGACAACAGCGGAAGATTAGAGTGTTCTCCGAGCAGCACCCCCATGTTGACAGGAAAAGGATAAACCGTAGGTACTTCTGTCTTCGGGAACAGTCATAACTCAACGAATTTTTGACTAAGTATGGTTACAATAACCATAAGCAGGTCAACACAATCGTCTCAGTGAAAGCCATATTAAAATGAAATAATAATGACGAGAAATTTAACAAGCCTTATTAAAATGACCTAATAAACAAGAATAGAAATGGATATAAAAAACCTTGAATACGTAGAAGTAGTCCATTACGCACAATGTATCGCTATGACATGAGATTGTCACGACGGTCTACGTCTACATGGCTCGTACGTTGCGATTATGATTCCTTGATCAGATTGCAAGCAAAATTATTCAGAACATGGAGCAGAAAATACATGCTATACGGAGGAAAAACTTGGTCAAAAATATGATCAAAATGCCATTCTTTCGTAACTACTATGGACAAATTTACTATATACGTTTGTCAGCCAAAATTGATGCCTCTTGTCTACGATTGTCTATTTCCTGCCTAGACAAACAATATAACAAGCAACTTTTCTGAAATGAGAACAAAACTCCCAAGAAGTAGTACCAAATGGCAGTAGGCTAAAATATGAAATCTCAAATAGCACTTCGTGCCAGAGAGCCGGAAAACCAAAATATGATTCTTAGCACATAGAAATCAGAATACATTCAGCAAATTCAGGCGTGATCGAGTGGAAGTTCGACATATTAAAATAAAACGTAATGGCACTTTTCCACAATTATCGTGGAAAAGGCTGGATACGATAATCGAGGAAGAGAATTGTTTTATTTTTTTAAGCAGAATAAATGTTTTATTTTACATTTGGCAAGGGAAAAATATTAAAATTGCCAGAAAAGTAGAATAAGTCCTTAAAATGCATACAGCCAAGACCGCTTACAAAAGAAATTGAGTGTCGCAAAAACATAAATACATGCTCCATGAACCACAAAACAACATAAATCGGCACGCTTCCTGACGTGGCAATTACTAAACAACGGTAAATAATACCCAGGGGCTGGATACACTTGCTCATCGATTTCACAACATCTACCCGTTTCGACATTAGTAGTCTACCCGACGTCTAAGTAACATCGAGCTTCTTTGAAGCGCTTGACTGCATTGGCATTCACAGCCATGAATTGTCGCCTTTGATGGCTGCGGTCCGTTAGTCTCTAACCTGTACCAGTTAGTGGAATATAAAAAGGGGTGACACGAAGTGTAGTTATTTGAAAAGAGGGGGAGAAAGTGGGCAATAACTGTATAAAATGAAATACATCCTCCATGAGTTATTTACCGCCACAGATGAGAAAAATATGCAGCAAACAAATATCGAGGATTTTACAATTATTTTAAATATTTCTGGGAAAAAATAAGGCTCTAAAAAAATAGAGCAGAACGTTACTTCACGGTTCATAAATGAAAGAAACGTTAAACTTTTTCACGGAAAATTAGAGCCGACCAGGGTACGAAACCATTAGCACGCTCGCATTTCAGACAAAAACGCCTTCGACTCGAGTCAAATAAGAGAAATACACAGATTGCTGAAGATTGATAAAATTTTTATCAAATTTATAGAAATGACCTTCGATGGATTAGCCGCAGCAAATTATTTGCGCATTCACAGTGGGAAGACGGAATGTATACGTTTTCCGAGCATTACAGTGAAGATACTACAGGCAATAAAGGAAACTTATTTGGGGCAACGCAATAAAAAAGGGTAGAAATGCCATATAACTCAATTCTTTGATTAAAAAAAACAAGATAGAAGTTAACGTGAAATCAGCAAAACGCAGGAAAATAATACCAGATTAAACAAGAAAAATCGAAAGCTTGATGTAAAAAAATAAGTACTTATTTTAATCAATTACTGTCATGAAAATGTACGATTCAACTAACTCCAAAACGAATCATATTCAGAGATAAATTATTTGCGCATGGCTGAATCTTAATACTCATTTCACCCTTAAGAAAGCACAAAGGAGAAACTTCGATTACATACTAGAAAAATCAAGCAGTCAGAAAATTACAGGAAAGCGAAGTAGTCTCACGCCTGAGCGCACAGATGAGGCAGCGAAAAATCGCATCACCAAAAAAAAAACTTATGAAATAAAACCCATGGTTTACGATTGAGTCCCGTCAACCCAATCAAATACTCAATGCAAAGAACAACTACCAACTCGAATGCACTACATGTAACTCAGCAAGTGATGAGCTCTTCATGTGTGACGAGAAATCATACACTCACGACTACCGACATTAGGGACAGAAAAGCAAAACGACGATTTCTTAAAAACTAAATGTACTGGAAAATGTGGAAAACAGCTTTCGAATAAAAATAGATGGGAACTTTTCGAGGAGGAAGGTCATTATCAGCAAAGGTAAGAGAAAGTATCTAAAATATTTTCCGTCCGAAGGAGAAAAACAACCTGTAAGAAGAACAGGCATATCTCACTTGTATTTTGTACCAGTGAGATGTGCTTGATATAACTTCGGAATACGTCAGCATCAAACAAAAGGACATTACACTCACGATAGATTGATAACAACCCAAGAAAAATACGAGGGAACATTTTCGATTACAAACAGACAAACTGACTTCATTTAACATACCTAGTTCATACAATTAGCAATACCTCTATTAAAAATATTTTACAGCCCAGGAAGAGTATAGTACTACGAAACTAGAAAAAATATGCAACACTTGTAATATAATAAAGTCATAACATGACTAATGAAATTCCACAACAATTTTCGCCACATTTACGAATTAAATTTGTATTCCCACGAGCTCAATTACAATTTCAGCACGAAGGAGATTGAAAGTTGGCAAAAGAGTAAGTTTTCTACGATCAAAATCGATTGTAACAAAGATAGTAACTAGGGTAATGTTTAGTCTGGCATTTCCTCAACGAGGACCTTGTGATATATTTCTTCCAAATATATTCATCACAAATAATCAGTTGAACATAATTAGCGAAAAGAACTCGGCATACCACAAAGTACGACTTAAATGAACTAAAAACAGATTAAATACTGCCATGTGGCACCATTTTCGCGTAAGATTTTACAACTAGTAGACATATTTGCCATAAAATTAGTAGGAACAGCATAGGTACTGAGGGAGATTTTCGATCCTTACTGTAGGTACTGATAGTTTTATTAAAACGTAATATCAATTCCACAACTAATGTTGTCTGTCAGAGCTCCCCATTTTCGAGCGTGGAACTTGAGATTAGAATACTTCTCTCATAAAGAAAAAATATACTATATGCGTACAGAGGGAATATTCAAATATCCTCGCGTATTTTATGATCATTAAAAGTGGACTTTCTGAGAAGGCAAACAATAAAACCAGCATAAATAAATGTACTGATAAAGTCGATGAGCAAGCTTGCAGACGACGAATAGATGAAATTAACGAAGTAAACCACTGACGCCGCAAAAAAGTTTGATAATATAACGCAGGCTCAACTTTTTTATGTTAGAGTGACAGATACTGAAAACCACACCCTCAAGCTCGTTTGAGCTATGTTCACACACTAGGGATAGGGGGAATAAAGGAGGCGGCAGTTGGAATGACCAATGACCTCGCTAAGAATTTCAGCATCGTATGGATTCATCTGCTACGGTACATAACGCGATTTCGAAGGTCCACGTGACCTCCCCCGACAGCATTCTGCGAACTAGATAGCAGAATACAGCACGCAACTCCCCAATATTCGCACGAAGTGAATGCCAGGTAGACTGAAAGAACTTCAATGGTTTCTGGAAATCGAAATCCCACCGAAATAATTCCAAAAAAATCTTAACGAGTACCTAATCTTGAAAGTACTGACGACTACGTCAAAAATTGACGATTTTGCAACGACGAGAATTACTCGTATAACCTTTCATAATATTTAATCCTGTTAATTATTTTTCACAGTCATAGAAAGTGGAAAGAATAAGCCAAGGTCAAATGCTAAAGAACCCACTTCGAAAATGCTATCATTCAAAGGTCGTTAGAGAAAAAGTAGTCAAGAAACAGACCAATGAACACAGTGAGAGGGGGGAAGATATCCATATGAGGAAAATTAGGAATAAAATAAGATACAAGTACGAGTTGGGGTGTTCTATCGAACTAGCAAGAGGTGCCAGCACTCTTAGGGCACTATATCCTCCCCATAGCAGAGGCCTCAGCAATTTTCCTATTAAAAAAGCTGCATCTTGTGGAGATTGAAGTCTGGACGTCTAAAGACATGACCGTTACTCTAACCGCTCTTCCACTTCATAAGCAATAGTAGAAAATGATTGTAACGGAGCCTGTACAGGACAGAAATTTATGATGCAAGAGAAGTCGTCTCTAACTGAGCAATTAACATTCGCCAAATACACAATGTTCTGTTAAACACTATTTAATTCAAAAATAGTGTTTTGGGAAACGAATGTGATTTAAAACGAATTTAGAAGACATGCTCATTGAACCACTTGGATCTTGAGGTGTATAGTATAAAAAAACAGGGGCAAGTTTGCAATCAAGGAATTCTTCCGAAAAACTACATTCCAATACGAAAATAAAGAGACTTTTATCGAAAATATTAATAAGTTAATACTTCTATAAATTCTCAGTTAACATTTTACCGGAGGCAAGAGCATATCTTGACAACTTTCAAATTACAAAGGCAAGAAGATTTACTGAAAAATTGAGGAACGGAGGTCAAACTTTAGATCCATGGCCAGCTGCACCATCACCTCCGGTAAAGAAGCCCCAGGCCAGTGAATGGCCAAACGCAATAGCCAACATTAAACCTAAAAAATTATAGCGGCCCAAACAATAGCATTTGAATAAAAAATGTACACACACTTCTATATTTTCACTTTTATTCGATCGAATTTCTCTCGACAAAGACGAAAGCGTGACGAAAGCAATGAATCACAAACTTTCCCGCAGAAGACATCTTAGGCTAGATGGCTTTCTGTTTTAATACACTAGATGAATCTCCCAGACAACTATAAATTTGAATGGAAGTCACATTGCACCATTTTGAACTAAGTACACCCGGGAAAAAAGGAAGCTTTAAACCAATATTAACAGCAAAAAATATCATTACCAAATTATCAAAGGCTAACTGGAGGTGTAGCTAAGAATACATTGAAAACCACTTTGTGTCCTGTGGCCGTTCACACGAGTACAATCTTATGGAAAATTGCTAAGATTTATTATCTAATGGCGTGTAAATAGTCCATTATGGGATAAGCTTGTACCCTTTGAACTGGATGGATAAACCTGCAAATTCAACGGCACAGTTGCCGAAAAAATTACCCCCTCAATGTAACTGACAGGTTTGTTTCCAGCGAAAAGCAGCCAAAAAGAAACACTTGTTAGTACACGACGTGACATTTTATTCGAACACGAAATCCCTGTTATTTCACCCGCCTCATCCACCGAAAGCATCAAAAATACGAAAGGGCCTCCCTATGCTCACGACCAGCAATTAGATAGTCAGGGGCCAATCACGCCGCAACGCATTAAACGCGGTGAGGAATGTTTCCGGTGAGGTGTTCACCACAGCACGGTCCAGCGATCACCCGGTCTTTCTCCGGGGAAGAATGGAGTAGAAAGGTAAGAGGCGTCGGCGGATCTTCCGCTGTCACGGATGGTGGAGGCCCTGGAGGGAGGGAGGAGGTGATTTCGTTCGTGGAGGGAATGACCGTAAAGGCAGGTGGCGCGACTCGAGAATACACCACCCAAATCACGAGGACCCATCCGCTTCAATTAACTGCTCTATTAGGCCCTTATTAGACGAGGTAGCCAGGCGACGTCGCCAGCGACGGTAGCTGGCGACGTCGCTGGCTACCAAACCTAGTAGCCAGTTATGTAGCCAGTTCAGTAGCCAGAATTTTTCCGTTTTCTCTGTTTGCTGTGAACTATAGTGGACTGCGTTGTGTGAGTGGTGACGTTATCTTAATTTTGTGTCGGCCAACTTCTGGCACTTTTTCACGAGCTCTTCAAGCTTTTTATTTTGGTCGTCTTTCTGCGGCTCTTCTTTTTTCTTCTTCTCTCCGCGTATCCCTTCCACTGAATCAGAAGATGTAGGCATTTTCTCAACTGGCGTGGACATACTGAGCAACTCACCCACTCACAACAGGACACAACACAACAGTGAGCAGTACCAAGCGAGGTGTACTGACCGAGTAGCCTGGCGACCTCGTGTAATAAGCTCCGTATGCTACAACGCAGCGTCGCCAGTATGGGTAGCCAGTGGCGACCGGAGTGGCGACGGGGCTCGGTAGCCAGTCAGTCGCCAAAGTGTGGCTACGTCGCTGGCTACCCTCGTGTAATAAGGCCCATAAGAATCAATGACCCACGACAAGCTGGGTAGCCAGGTTCGTCGCTGGCGACGTCGCCTGGCTACCTCGTCTAATAAGGGCCTTACATCACTCGGCCCGCTTCTCGCATTTACGACGCCGCGCTGAGCAGCTACGCTCTGTGCACATGTGCTGCGGCGGATCGTGATTAAGGATTATACATTTTTTAAATGGGTCGCCGACCCCTTGATCCCAGCTAACTACTCAACTCGATTAATTGTTTACCATAACCTGACCGACGCGGGGTGCACTCAGAAGAGCAACGTGGATGGCATGAAAAGAGCAACGGAAATGGTCGGTACGTGTTCGAGATACAGACAACCCCGCGAAATCCATCCAGAGGGCAAGTCTTTGGTATGGCATTTAAAAGCCCGTTAACAACACGACAACCTCTAGGAATTTTTCAAGGATAGATATTTTTAAACAATGCCAGGGCTTCCAAGAACAACTCGAACCCAGAAATAAATAAAGTCAGAAAATTTCCACAGAACACATCTATATGAGACATCACGAATTATCATTAATTTATCGTTAGCAACACGCATATACAACAAGTACAAACTACCTCATCCATTTATCAGAAAGTAAAACGTACAAATAGCGAACCGTAGAGTACCAGTAGCGCCCAAAACTCTCATTAAAAAAATTCAACCTTAATTTCTACCTTACAGACAAAAAACAGCGCATTTCAAAAAAAAGCGAAGAGCTAACAGCAAAAATAGACGCAAAATGTGAGAACAAATTCAAATGTATCAAATAATGAATAATATGGAGTGAATTCCATCATGAGAAGTAATCATTCAAGCCAAATGAACTCTGGATGCTCAAGAATCGTACTGTGGCATTTTCAATACAGTTTATATTGGGGGGAGCACTGGACAGAAGACAATTGAACAGATTAAGTACGCAGAGAAATCGGCGACGTCAAAAACATTAGCTACATGAAGTAATGAGGAAGCGGGACGCCACAAAGGGCAAGCCCGAGTAGGCGAGGGGAGGCAACCACGGCAAAGGGAGCAGGTTCAATAAACGCGCTCAAACCGTGACGAACGAAGGAATCTATTCCTCCTCTTTTTAGGTTACCTTTGTCGCGTTACCTCAAATGACTGCCCTCGAATCCACTTTCCTAGGCCAAGCGCTCATTAAAACATCTGGGGAAAAAGGGTGAACGAAAGTCGGGAACCCTAAACAACGCGTGAGTGACAAAGGTCGTGAAAAAAATTCGTCGGATCCGGGAAGGAATTGATTATTATTATCCCTCCCCCTGAGGCGAAAGGGGGCGCCACCGAGCCTCTCCAGGGAGATAGCTCACGAAACGCAGAGAGGTCACGGTAAGACGATAGGGCGGAGAAGTCATCGTAGGCGGTGGGCGTCGCGTGGAAACGGGCGAGCACGCGCGTGCTGGGAGGGGCACACGGGCAGGGAAGACTACTGGGCGGATGTGGACGGGAAAAAGCCTCAAATACGGCTTCCAATTGCTTCCGCTCACAGGCTGCGCGCCGAAAAAAAAGAGGCCCATTACTCATGGTTCGTCGTCTCAGGCCCGTGCAGAACCACATGTACTTGTACGGGGACTGCAACCCTAAACGGTATGCAACGACGGCCAAACATTCACCAGCCAGCGCGGCGACACCATTTAACACGTGCGAATTACGTACAAGGTTTCTTCATGGAACATACGAGAATGTTGCAAATATTTCTCCCAAGCCCGAGAGGATAGTTTCATCGGTAAGTCTACACTTCACCCCGGTCTGGACCATTAGCTTGCGAATAGCACCTTCAGGGTAGAGCCCAGTCACTTCCCCTAGCTACCTGCATATTTTTTATGACAATCAAGATCATGCAATTACGAAATGATGTCCGAAGGCTTCATCCTTATTTAAAATAAGAACGATTGGATTCGTAGCAGAGCTGTGGGTATTCTACGCCACAACGTCCACGCATAAGTAAAAAAACATGAAAGAGGTTGGCTACTTACGATCATTCATGGTATAATTTATCCGAAACATACAAGTACTCAAACTTCTGTTTTCGTCGTGACTGACTTTGAGACAAGAGTCTTATCCCCCGAGTTCGAAGGGTGATTAGCCATTGGGGTCATCCAAGTCGTCAGTTCTACGCTGAATATGGTCGGGTTCCACGAGAACTAACTAGCTGTGGATATGATAGCAGTGTCAAGCAGTCTCATTGATATTGAGTGATTAATTCAAATTAAACGAATAATTTTTTCCGCAGTTAAGTTTACAAAGTCCGATCCATGCAACAGCATTTAGAGTAGTCACTAAGAATTCGACTGTCGGCTCCACCAGTCTACCGACATCAGTATTCTTGAAAACCGCTAAAATTATCACCTCATTTTTCTCCTCTTACACTCACAGTTGATTTTTATTGGATACTTTAAATTAATAAATTATGAGATAGAAACTAATAGAAATGGCACTTCAGTTATTTTTCTATAGGTATCTTTCAATCTCCCCACATTGTTCCTACTTGCCTTGTCTATATGCGTTGTTTTTTCATGGAATTATTCATCAACAGTTTATTTTTAAACAACGGAGTAAGTTATAAGTCCTAAATTTGAACGGGGATATAACATGCTCTAAAGCAAGCTCACTCGATCTTATTCTAAACATATGTGCAAAGCTATGTAACAAATTGCCCAACGTAACATCAACAATATTAACAGGTATGATGGATTATACAAAAAAAATTAATACATCAAGCTCGGATAACCCTTTTATCATGAAGATGAACAAACACTAGATTCTCCCCTCAGCATGGGTGTCAACCCATATGCGTTTCCAGTGGAAACAGCATCATTCCCAGGGACATAATCTCACTCCAACCCCTGGCGTAGGTGGATGCTAGTTAAGTATCAGACTTACGGCGCCGCTCTCCACTCAGGTCAAAGGAATTAAATTTTAAAGCATAAGGAAATTGAACTCAAGATAAAAGATAATAACAGTAACGGTTCCGAGAATATAAGATCGCCTCCTAAGATGAAAATATGAAAATAAGGAAGTGGATACAGTCTCTAAGCATTATGTTACGCAGGGTGAACTTCATGACACCTCAACCACAAAGCCAATCATAAAGCAGAGAGAAGAAGTTTTTTATGCCTTGAAAGGAACATCAGGCGTAATAGGAGTATGATACGTCAACACAAAAAATTGCCGCCCCTAATAGCGTGAACTGCAGAAATAATAAGTTTAGGTACTCGTTTCTGATAATGGCAGACTGAGATGTATTCAAATTTCGTGGGGCAAATTAATTAACATGGCTTAGTAATAAATATTCATCGGCCTAACCAGCAGGGCCCTGACTTCGGACTTTTGAACTTCGATCGTAAATAACCACTAAACCCCACTTAATGGTTATAAATTCTGCGGACAGACAATTACCCAGGAAGATTCTCGCAGATTTTTTATATATAAGTAAAGAGCACAGTAATAAAAAATAGCGAAGGCAGCTTTTCACACTAACAGCATACCTTTAACAAACTTTTAAATTATTTTACCATTAAAAAATATATTTCATTACAAACCGAGGTGAGTAAGACTAGTTAACTTTATCGTTCAAATACAGCGCTATTACACATGTTTACACAATACTTCTGTCGATATCCGAAAAAATATAAAACAGAAAGGATAATGTCACGCCCAATGAATAAACCATGTTTAAAATATTTCCCAGGCATAGACATTAATCTGGATCGAATACGCCCTAAAACAGTGCAATTGTGTATAACGCTTCGGCTAACTAGCGGCCGGGCAAAGCGGAGTGCGCCCAAGATTTCAGATTCGTTGATAAACTTACCTTCGGGCCATTTCAAAACTTTTAAGAGCCTTCGTAAAAATGAAAAAAAAATCTAAATTTATCTAAATCTCAACCCCTGGATTTTACGCCAATAATTAGAGAGTCTTATTGCAAAAAGTCTAAAACTTTAGCAGAAAACATTCATCAAGCGTTAAAATGGCAAGTACCTGTGGAAGTAAAAAGAGTAGGTACTCCGGAAAAAAGAAAAAAACTGCCGTGCAGGATATCACACGCGTAACAACAATTTTAAATCGCCAACAATTAAGTGCCATTCTTTCCTGGCGTTGTTTATCGAGCGTTGCGGCGTGTGAAACGAGGGGGTGATAATTTTAATTCAGTAAATTGAAGAGCGTTTATGACGAAAATAGCGATAATTCTAATTTAATATTTATTGCAAGCATTAACTTACTAAAGATAGCTTAAGCAAATGAAAAATTTTGAATTATGTCTTAATTTTTCCGATATATTGCAGAGAAAGTTAAGGAAGTAACAGGGACATTAGTCCACTTCCAATGCCAACAATTTCTTAAACATTCCTCTTCATGTGAAAAATACCATAAAGACATTCTTATCAGAAACTAACTGCTGTGCAGACTGATTTTTCAATTATGAAATTCCCAAGACTAAAAAATAAAAGCAACTTGATAACCAATTTAATAAACCAGTAATACACTTTGCCTTATAAAGACTTCTGCCAGCATTTAAAATGTTCCGAGCAATGATATCGATCGATATATGATAATGATATGTTAACAATCTAGAAGTATATAGAAAAGCACAAATCAAATAGTATGGGATCCGAGTAAGCCGTGACACTTGAATTTTTCTGTCATCAGTGATGATGAAAAAACTGGCTATGCACTTGAAAACAGTGTCAAATCTCGCCACGATGAAAGAACTAAAACGGATCGCCTATTAGCAATGTCACATAAAAACTCCACAAACAAGGTCACAAAAAAGGAAAAAAAAATAAGAGAAAAAATTAATGGCGTAAAAATTGCAACTAATTCTCACTGCATTAATGGTTTCCAATTCGATCGCAACAAGCAGACTTTAAAATGGAATCAACAACTTAAGTTGGAAGTCGTGCGACGACACAATCCATAACCAAGGTTAATGTTACAGAAGTACCGGGTGAGAACTGGAGTCAAGCAAAAAAATTTAATAATAACTTTTGGTGCAAAAAATACCCTCAATTAATCTTAATAATCCTTGTATGAACATGGAAGGAGAGAATGAACAAAAAATACCAAAGAGTGAAATCTCACAGGGTGATAAAAAGTTGCAAATCAATGACACCCTGGCGGTCCACCCATGGTGAAGAACAAGGAAAATGAAGGTTAGAAACCACATCTATCCTTGAAGATAATAACAGCTTCCACGCAGAATGTGTGTGGCCAATAGGAAATCCATTCCACGCCAAAGAAAGCACGACTGAGATTGTTTTTTCTAGAATTCACTTTCTCCCTTCCACCAACGCCGTCAGACCCAAGACAACAGCCAGTATTTCGCACAGAGAAGCTTATTTTGTTGCATCTGAATCATGAAACAGAGGAAAAAAATACTTTCAACTACATAAATCTAAAACGATCCACAAAAGGTAACGCAGTGGGAAGTCCCCCGCCTACATTCTCGCGAGGCGTTGAGAAACTGATATTGGAAACTCCTGCGAAACGACCTCCACGAACGCCTGCGCAGAGTCGACCGAAGAAGTATCGGCCACCCACAATTGGGGGACGAGAGGCACCACAACTTCGCGTGACCATTCTGAAACGGCTGCTAAAATAATCAGCTAAAAAGAAAGAGTAGGGAATTAACATGCATTAATAGTAAGGATTTCACGTCTCTCAGAAATGAAAATTGCTGTGCGCTGGTCATTTGTGACCAATTATTAGGCAATAGGCAACCCCAATAATTCACTCATGTAAGAGAGGGAAATTTGTTTATTTATCACTCAGTTCGTTCGATAGAGCGGTAAAAATGAACAAGAAATAAAACCAAACTGTCCCGACCGCACTGGACATCATATTGAGATGGATAGCTAGAAATAGTATGGCACCATTAAGTCTTGATCATAAACAACTACCTCATACGTACAGAAGAAAAAGCTGAGATACACGAGAGGAAAAAATTTGATAGGTTACTGTACACCTAACTTTGATGCCAAACGGTGCATTTACAAAAACGGCACGATTCGAATTAAATTATGTCAGATCACTATTGGACTACAGTCGGTCAGTAAAATTATGAACAAAAAGGTCATTACACTCGAAGGAGGCATTTTTATTACTCTATTTCACGTACCAGTTAACGAAATTAAAATATTGTTATCACCTTTTCCAATAGTTAAGATTACGGCACTATGAAATCATCTCCAGCGGAGAATACATATTTCTTGCCATTTTCCAATGCACGACAAAATGTGGAAGAACTGAATTATAGTCGAACAGCCAAGCGCAAACCCCAAGGGTTCATTAACTCAAATATTCAAAAGCATTTTTTCATACTTAGTCGTATAGGTAAGAAATGCCATCTCAGAGTATTAATAAAATGTAGGCAGCTCCTAAATTGCCATGGGAAATGTCAATTCGCGAATGGCCGTCGAAGTGACATTGGCTCTGGCAAGTATGTCAGTAAAAAAACGGATAAAGGCATTTACAGTGAGAGCAATTTCAGGGCTAAAAAAATGAAGGCGTTTCGTTGATCATACAAGCATAAAAGTGACATACAAGAAAACATTCGGACATCGGGTAATTACTGTCTTCCCTGGCTCGGAAAAAGTGTCATTTCATTCTGATTTATCTCAAATATCCTTGTTCCCCAAACACAAGTTCGTCCTTCAATTGGGACAATTATCATAATACGACTTTAATTAGAGAATCATTTCGACCGCATAATTGATGGAGAGGGATAATTAACAGCAAGCTAAAACATGTGAAGGTAACTCCGATGATACAAACAATTCGAAAAATATTAGAAGCATAATGGCTTGGCAGGGAATTTAATCCTGACGCAAGAGGAAGGAGAAAGTCACCAGGGTCAAACTGCGACACAGAAAAAAAAGATCGCTGATGAAAAGTCGAAAATTTCGACAAGAATCATTGAGTATTTTCAATCTACTCGATAGCTGGGTGGAGGAAAAAGAAAAGGAAGTTGGGAATCAGAAAGGCAATCATCTTACTTCCTGGGCTCGATCCACCCTCCATTTTCTTATATCCATCTCGCCCTCCTTTCCAAGGTTAAGAACTCGCTGCGACCCAGAAATACGCAACACACAAATCCGAGGTCGGATGTCTATGTCAAGGAATCGCAGTTTCATCGCTATCAAGTAAAAAAATCCTACTTTACGGAGCGATATTTGAAATTATACTTCTAATTAACATAGTGAACGAGACGCACTTTCACTGAATTCGGTATGTTAATTCTGCGCTCAGTCGGACTAGGAGTAGAATGGAGTGGTGATGAATAAAATATAATCTCTACCAATTAGACATGTATTCAATGAATTCAACAACATAGGACATGCAACTTATCGGAAGAGCTGAATTAAATCGCTTGACCCGCGACCTCCTGAGAAATTATATACAAAGCCACGGAAAAGCTTGGGACGGCGTTATCTGAGAAACGAAGGAATTTTGCAAAAAAACTAAATTAACTTACTCCTCAAACCCTTATACTTCCCGACTCCTTACGAAGAGAAAAAAAAACACAATTTTGGCGGGTCCTTGAGTGTGAAGCGAAGAGGAAAATATGAAGGGTGGGATCCCTGTTTTCACTTGCACAATAGGAGGTCCTCCGGATACAACATCCAATTCGACGACAATAGGGAAGGAACAGACAGCTGTGCCATCCGGATAAGCCGTTTTCTCAGCATGTTAAATACATGTAAGTGGACCACAAGAGAGGAGCAAATCCCACAGCTGTAAATGCAAACAATTAAAGACATAATAGGCATAAACTGGGGCCCGTTTAAAGAACCTGCGATTGCTGATAACATACGACGACTAAAAAAAAAAGAACTTGAATGGTTAAAGATGTTGGGAGAACAACCGCATCACGATGAGAAAGCAGAGTTTCCTTCCCGAGATAAACAGAATAAGTGCATGTGAGCGAATAGAAAATGGGTGCACGGCCAGAAGAAGCATTCACATGATATAACCGATAATTTTCCAATATTGATCCACAAAATTAAAATTAGAATTAGTAATGGCTGCATTTCCACTAATAATAAACCGCATCCCACGTTTCTTATTGCTTCAAGAGAAATCAATGCCGCAATGCACATTAAAACGACAGCAATCATTACATTCAATTTATGCGATCAGTAACCACAGAAAAGCGCGCACCTAATGCAACGAGCATGCACAGTAAGTCATGGGAACCAAAATAAAAAGCTTACTCCACGATCCTAAACTTCAAGTAAAAACTTCTGGGTCAGAGTTCAAAACTTGTCTCAATAGATGAAATAAATAATAACACCCCTAATTTACACTGAAAGGAAATCTCAAGTCATCATTATGGACAAATCTAAGTTCAGCAGCAAGCGTGACACGCTTACTACGGAGACAAGCTTTTAAGTATAAGGTAAAAACTTGCCTGCTTCTTTCTTTCACAGCAAGATGATGGCATTGATTACTAAGAGAGTTTCACATTAGAAATGGTGCATATTACTAATGGTGCATATTACTAGAGAAAAAATTGCCAAGATATAAATTTCGATTCAACATTTCAGGAACCCATTCCTTATCCTGTGACAATTCAATTTCGAGAAAACGATAAGTCATGCCACAATAAAATATACTGATTTAACTACTGTCAGTCGTGGTGCTTTAACTTAGTAATGCATTGATACCACGAAAAAACCCTAGAATAGGAAAAAAAACTCATTCTAATGATAGAGATCCACCAGTAGTTTCGCTGTCAACAGTTGAATATTAAATAAATAAAATTGACTCAACAGCTGTTAACGCTCACTAATATTTTTATGCTTCTCCGTTAATAAAAGCTGATTCCAGAGAAGACATCGTTATAAATAACAGAGTGAAAAAGAGAAAGGCATCTTACTCGATCTTTTGAGCTAAATATTATTTCCTCGGTTCACTGGTTAGAGATAGTTATCAATCACCCGTGAATATACCTGAAATGCAGGAACTTAATTACAAGCAAGGAAACTAGATCCGAAATCAATGCCAGAGAAAGGGGCATGGAATGCAATGGAAGTGCTAATGTGAAAGAAACGAGGTTGCTTCCTCAGGGACATCGCAAATGCATTACATACTGTGAGAATCGTGGACGCAGTTCAATAGATAACAACTGATGTCACCCATGGAAAAAAAGGAGACACCGTGTCAGTTCAAGTAACTAGTTGGGGAAAGTCATACAGCCAAGTTCCAGCAAAACCCATGGGAGTAGCAGGCATAACATCCACTCGGTGTTTCCACAAATTCCTCGTTTTTACGGGACTTAAGAATTTATTAGGGCAAGGAAAATGCCAACTGAACATGAAAACGTCAAATAAAATTCGTCAAAAAATTATATATTTAAAAAAACTGGAAAGAAGATTTATTTTTTCGTTGACGTATTAAGGGAATGAGCCATTGAAAGACGATTTCGATACGGGATGGTCATAAACTACTCCTTGAAATAAGTAACGACCAAATTAGTCTTCGCTGCGTGGAAGAATCTCACATTCATAATGCAATTTTGGACTTAATCAAACATTTTACTCATGAAAAGAAAAAATATTATTACGAAGAACTTGAAAACTGGAAATTCATGAAAAAAACTACCTCTAAGGAGCATATAAAATAACTGAAGGATTCTGAAAATTTTGTCTTTGACGGTACCCTTCTCAGAAAATTCCACGAAAATGAGAATTTTTGGATTTTTGATTACAAATCCTCCGCTCACGATATCGCATGACTATACATATGAAATTAAGAGAAAACAGTAAAAAATAGAGGGCAATGATAGAGAAAAAATCGTATTTACAGAAAAGTGCACGAATTCTAGAACCTTCCGAGGGTCGCTTCCAAAACAACACCTGGGTGAAACTCGGAAACCCGATCGCTCACGCATTTGGCCTGCTTCTGCAGCCCAAATTTTGAGTGAGCCATGAAGATTGGCAGAATGAGATAGTCGATTACCGACAATAACCGCGAGTTCATAGTGATACGGAAAAGAAATTACGAGCACCTAACGTTAGATTAGGGACGGCGAAGGTAGAGCGCCATGAACAGTTAGGCTGAATTGCGTGCCTCGAAAACGAGAAGGATCGAAGATTCCACCGACGAATAAAAACGGGTATAAAGACAGAAGGCAAGGCTGATGAAGATTAAAATGGTCACGCATGAGACTGCATTTTCTTATAGCGGATCAGCAGCAGATGAGAGCAGTCGTGGCTAGGAAAAAGGGGCACCAAGGAGAAGGCAAGACATTCCAGGCCCTGGAAATGTTCACAACACCTACTGCCCATACCGAACTTGATCGATCAATGGAGGACATGATTCTGTTGGTCATAAATGGGATGATTATTTACGTCACGATGGTAGTTAGCTCACGGCGTACGAATTCTGATAGTATTCGACTTCTGATCAATGAATTGAGAATATTAATTTACCACGACCATAAATAGAATCAAATGACGTATAGCGACAACAACCGGCAATTACCGAACACCATGGTCATAGCAAACTAGTAACTGCCACAAATAGCACGTCAGGGATCCAAATAGTGTATTAATTATTAACATACAAACTTAGGGCAAATATATTTTAGGAAATTTTACATCAGTCGATCAAGAATTGCTGACATAAGCGATCAGATGAATTCCAAAAACTCGGTTCACAGGAGGAAGCACAATTATTGCGACCGAAAAAAATCTTCATAGGCGCCACCGAAATACCAGCATCGCTTTTTGCAGAACTGTTCAAAGTTGGAAATTGGAAAATTAAGACGAATATATGCAATATTGGAAGAAAATTGAAGTCGATCAAACATGTAAAAATAAAGCGTGCACAATGGAATAAGTCATGATTCCACTGAAAAAATAGACCAATGTCTCATACCGGTTGCAATGCAACGGCCGAAAAATTAGAGCATAGAAAATTGTACAAATAGCATTTATACTAGCCGCATGAGTAGCAATGAGTTCAAATAAGTTTAAGGTCAAGTAATTTTTCGAATCGTGATCTTGACGCACAGAAGCAAATATGAAAGACTTATATTGGGTGGCGTTCACAGTATGAGGGTCTTGAGTTAAGCATTTTAATAAAGATATGAAAAAATAACACATCGCTTTAAATTTGAAGTGAATAGAAAAAATGTATTAAGTTCAATAAGAGACGACGAGGACACGTAAATTCACGGCCTTGCCCCGACGGAAATCGTTGAAAGACCGTAAGCGACCGCAGCAAGGAAATACAGCAGACTTCGATTTCTCAGAATACAAATTACCTAGCCCTATTTTGAGTGTGTGAATATTTCCATCGACTTTCCTCGAGGCAATAGAATTAAAAATGCGGATAGGAAGTGAATTCTTGAATAAATCAGAACAGGGTCAGGGAAAGAAAGAACAACCGGTTACACACAAATGAAAGCTTTTCTATCAAGACGATCCCAGGTATGAGTGACATGAATGCACTAACAGAGACAATAAATAACACGAGCGACTCGAAGGAAACGGAAAAGAAAACCAAACGACTCATTCCCGATAAGAATTTCAGAACTGTTTTGATTTGGCTGAGAATTCAACAGCTCCATTTTCCTTCTTTCGATTTACACGAATTAACAAAAACACTTATTCATGATTTCACTGAGTATAAAGATTTATTTTGGTGGAAGAGTGGATAATCTACGCTATGCAACATAAATTTACTAAAACGATTAAGAGAATTTATTTCTTAATTGTCTTATACAGTTTTTCGCATTGAAACCTATGAATTTTTTATTGGAATCTAACTAACAATAAGAATGGAAATTGGGGGATTTGGAGGTCTATTTATATGTCACTCGTATGGCCCAGAATCCACATTATAGCTAAATAAAGTACCTCATGATTAATACTTTGTACAAGTTAAATTAATGATGTAATTACACCTTCCGTTGAATTTAAGTTAAAACTGCTAACAAATCAAGCAACATGACAAGTTACAAAAAATCATATATTTTACCACACATGTGCTTCGATACAACTAATGAATAAAAACTTCGATCAGGGAAGATCCGGAATTAGCCAAAAAACAAGTGGAAACCCGTCTTTGTTCTCTAATTTAGTATTTGCTGAAAGGAAACAGTTAGAAACTACAAAAGAAGAGGGCAATAGATAGCGTAAATAGGCGACACTTTCTTTGAAAGGATTTAGTCGTCTGCCTTTTCTCCATGTCACGCAGCCGTGGAGCATCAATCGTGCTATTTTGATAAAACCCAACGAAAGACACTACGTTGCGTTAAGTCTTGCACATAATACAATAAAAAAATTGCAGTTCAATATTTATCCAGGTCCACATCTATAATTTAATTCATCCAAGCACAGACTGGAAGGTTAATGAGCAGGGTGCATCTCATTCAGAAGCTAGCAGGGTATTTAATCAATAATTAACCCTGTCAGAAAGCATTTGCTCAATTATATCGATCAGCAATTGATCTTCTGATGGGAAAAAATCGTAGGAAAATGAGGTTCCGTTTGTCCATTTACAGTTCACCAAGGTGAAAAGTTTTTGCCGTTATCAAAAAGTGCACGATAGATTGCAAAACTAACATAAAATTTCTCGGGTCGTAACTATTCTTCCTTCCACCCAGCCTTTCTCTAATTTTCCTTACGTTCCCAATTTTTTCCTCGGAGGTGCAAAGGTTACCGGATATAAACTTAATAGGCCTTTCTCTCTAGAGTGCCTTGCAGCTGCGTTCATCTGACGAAGACGCGCATTGGTAAAGTGGTAATCACGTACCGCGCGCATCGAGGCTGGATGCCACTAAGGTTTTTGTGGGCTTCACCTCCGAGAACCGAGATACTTTTTCCCCGCTTGCTCTTTTTGTAATTTTCCAAGTGTTTCCCAGGGGGTGTGGAGGAGAGAAGAAAGCCTTCACGTCTCCTGCATCGGATGGCACCTCAGCCACGTCCACGCCACCCAGCAACCGTCACACATCCCTAAACACTTAGATGACTGGGGGCGGTGGGGGAGGACTGGGCCTCCCCCAACCCCGCGACGAAGACTAGAGGGCGCAAGTCGGAGAGAAGGATCCTTGGAGGCGGCGGAGGCGGCAGATGAGAACAAAAACAAGACGAGCCGATGAAAGTTCGAGACAACCGCCCGGCAATCGAATCATGCCACATGAGCCACATGTTCGGGCACTCGTGACGAAGTGGGTTCGGAACGCCTCGTGGAGCGTAACGCATGACCGCAAGAGGAGCCGCCTCGGAGGCGAAGGAACGACCAACGCTTGGGAGGATGGCCAGAAAAGCGTAGAGATGAGGATAACGGGTGGACTACAAAGGTTCTATCACAGCGGAAAGACCGAGAGGGAATGCTCGCATTCGGCTTAAAAGACCACGCAAGGGTTTTTAATCAAGTCATCGCCGCGCTTCAGAAATAGGGTCAACAATCCCTGCCACTGAGGAGGAGATATTTATGGTCAAGGACACGGGATTTAAACCCCTCCGAGCGTAACATGTGGAGAAGACATAGCATTTCAACTGGATTTCCAACAACCCAAAAAGGTTTATATACATATATGAATACACAAGCAGGAGATAATATTTAAAACATCTTATGTTGGTGTTAAGACGCGGTTAAGTCTCCCATGCAGTTGCAATAAGAGAGAATAGTATTTAAAAGAACCAGAATTTTAACTATGTTTATTCGTTTAAAATACGTACTTTGACAAAATATTTCCACGAAGAGTGCAAAAGTCCGAGACTGAATTTCTATGCATGACTTGGAACTTGAATATGAGAAAGAAAAGTAAACTTAACTTCGAATGCTAATACGAGGAAAATATGAATATCTTAATCAGCTGCCAAACTTAATACAGATTTTTGCAATGCTATCTATAAACTCTCACAAAAAAACTAGACAAATATGGAAAAAATAATCCTTAAAGGCTGTACGTAGTTATTGAGGGAGGGATAAACCGGAGTCGTACTAAAAACTGAAGTCGAACCAGAAGGAAGAGAAATAGTTACAAAAATTATTTCTCCCGTGAAAAACAATCCTATCGGTTACGTAACATTCTTCTCACTGGTACGCCTACAATTTAAGAAATCGACCAATAGCGTCATGAAAACAAGGCAGATAAGTGTAGCATTAAAAAGAGTGGATGTAAGTACTTTTGATTGACGGCTGGACAAGCTTGTTAGAGCTACAAAAACCATTAAGATCAAACGGCAGATTCAGCATGCACAATCATTCCGTGCAATACCTTAGGAATTCGTTCACTCATGAAATCAAAAGCATTTAATATAAGCATCCATTCATACAAGCACAATCTTCACCGTTAGTATTTCAAGCTTCAAATGCAAGAGGTAAGACAATCATGATATCAAACTAAATAAAAATAACAAATTATTCATTGTCCTACCCAGCCATCTCAATCCTGGGCCTAAACACGGGCAGCAAGAGCAAAAGAAAGAGCGAATTTCCTCTCCGAGATTCCAGTGAGTAATATCGGGACGTTCCGGCTAGAGATTCTAGGAACGGCGTCCGAGTCACGGCGTCAGAAATTCTTTCCTTCGAGAAAAGCTATTAGACCCTCTAAGCTAAGGCGCTTGGGCCAGATTCAGGGGGCACAAGGCTTTTTCAACAAAAATTTACAATATTCTGACAAATCAAAAAAAAACAAAGCTGAGGAAACAACTATGAAGTTCTTTGAGTCTAGAAGTAGGACAGCACAAAAAGTTAATATCGCTCTTCCTTTTATCTTGCTCTGCCCTCCCCAAGAATGAAGGTGCACAAAAACTCTCAAGGAAACCGCACGGGTGGCCGAAGAACTTAACCACCGTCGCTTTTCAGTGAATAAAATAGTTGGGCCGCTTCGGTCCGTCCCTCTCTGTTGCCGCGAGAGCGGAACCACAACAGGTGCCTTGGCTGCAGCAGGACGCCCTCTCCGTATGACTCTCCTCCTTCGCTCCAAGAGGTTCGGCCAAAGACCGAGAGCGCTACCCGGGGCGGCGGCGTGCGTTGAAAAGGACGCGGGTTCAGCCTCGAAGCACACTGCGTAGGGAACGATAACGAACACCGGCCAGGTAGAGTGAAGTAAGATCGAGCACGGGAAACTTTTGAGATATCTGCGTCGCGAAATACTCAGCCCCTCCCACTGACCCACGCAATCACAAGGGACAGTCACACGATTGGTGCCGGCTAGTGAGTAAAAAGACCGGAGAGCAAGGAACACCCGCCCTTGTCCTCGCGTGGGATTCGAGGCCCGACGTTGCCAAGTGCGCTCGCACCCCACGCCCTCGGCGGGACGCCGAGATGCCAGGGGCCGCCGCAGCACCAGCGCGCAGCATCCCACGGGCCCTCCTGGAGCACGCCTATAAACGGTCACGTCGGAATCCCGTTGCGACCATGGTAACAGTAGGGCCGGGCTGGTCCCAATGCCATCGCTTCTGTCGCGTTGCACAAGAAGTGCCACAAACATAATTACGAGTGCATTTGCTATTCATGCGTTTCCGTCGAGTCGTAAAGCATATCGCATTACACGCATGAAAGCCAAGCGCCGCATGGGAAAATGCAGTTTCCGAATCCAAGGGCAACTTATTACGACACTACATAGTATTCACGATATTTCAGCCACTGTATTAATTTTTTCGTATTAGCATTCTGGTATTTCAAATCATGCCCAAAAAGGAATTGACCTTTAGTGATAAAAAATGAACACAACTGATGCCCTAAAAATGAATGAATCTTATGATGAATGGACCTAACTTTCATAATGGCATTTTATACAACATTATTTAACTCTGGACGAAATCAAGTACAAAATAAATTAAAAAGGAGAGACAACTATAGTAATGTAAAAATATTTACGGAATCCCCACAAAATTTTCTTGAAATTGGTAGTGCCTAAAATCTCATGGTACAATATGTCACTAGAACGATACAACAGAGGAAAAATTTACATTCAAAATCAATTTAAATTACCACACCGATAACGTTGATGACCGGGTCACCCTAAAATGAGAGATAAAGAAATGACCAGCAGCTCAATTATGAAAACTTCTTGGGAAGAAAGTTGGCTGTGTTGACACACACAACGATAAACCTAATTATTTATTCAAGATGTGGCAACGAAGCGGAGGAGACAAGGCGATTCAAGAATATGGAGAAGATCGAGACTGCACACTCATCCCACATACACTTCCTCTACGGCGCAGACGACTCAAGCACGTGACCAACGCCACAACAGGGCCGGCGATGTACCTCCCTTTTACTCCCATATAGGGTAGGAAAGAGATCGGGGTGGTTCTGGAACGAGACTGGGAGAACCTGGGTAGGAACGAAAGGGAAACTCGCAGACCCAGGAGAAAAATTACATGACTCACAAGACGAAGCGAGAAGTGGGTAGCGTGCGCCGGTTTAGGCTGTAATGAAATGCGTTACGGGGGGTAGAGTAAGGGCAAAAATGAGATTCATCTTCATGCGTGTATTTTGAATCTCCATACGAGTGCAACATATGCGAGCAGAAATCCCGCTAACATTTTCAAGGCGCATTAACTAATGATAAACTATTTACTGGATTGCAGCCTGCGACCGTAATGACGCAACAGCGACAATTCCAGGACACTAGAGGTTTTCTTTAACACAGACACCATTACGTATCTACTAGTAGACTTAAATACAAACTATTTTTACATTTAATTATATATTCCAAATAAAATCAAATGATTCTGGATATAAAAGGCGGAAACTGCACCAAATGAACCACCATCTGATTTTCTAAAGCAGGAATTTCCACGAATTGAAACACGAATTAGAACTATTCTGAGTATATTTATTCAGGAAATGAAAACACGAGGCGAAATCCGCATGCCAGGAGCTAGAGGCACGACTCTAGCGATAGGAAATGTTTTTTTCAAAATTCAAAATAACCAGGCCACGAATGTAACGAGGAGACTTTACAATTACCTCAAATAATTTAACCGATACGTGACAATACTTTCTTCAAATGGCTCTCTCCTTTACTCAAGTTTTGGCAACGAAGCGAATAAATGAAATCCGGCAAGGCTCCTCATCGAAACTTCGGTGAAGATACTGTGACTTAATGTGGTTGAGTTCCCGAGAAGAACTCAAAGTAATGATTGCTCAGCTGGAATCAGCATGGGTGTTCGCCAACAGTGAATTACTATTGTTACCACACACACTGGCCAAGCGTATGTGGCAATGAATCCATAGCAGATCCTGAGAAATACTGCCATTAGGGTTAAATAGATTTCATAACCTCTAATTATATTAAACAATAGTAATTAAATATAATATTTCACATGTATTTATCATAGCTGGTAGAAATTGGTCCACATTACCGTGCGGGAATCCCACGGCCATATTTTTATTTTTTCCCCATCAACTGACACAAATTACAGGGAAAAAAAAACAAAAAAAAACTCCGAAATACTATGAAATGAATTCAACATTTAACATTGCTTCATAATACTTAGAACGAACATAACATGTAATAGCTTACTTTTAAATTTACAATACCACATTTTAATTAAATGTGTTTCAAAATATTCTGATGATTTACACGGATGAAATTTGATCTAGAACCTCAATGGACTCCAAACTACGCATCCCTTCAAATAATCCCATAATTTTTACAGGTTAAACCCCGCAGCTTTTGTGATACAGGTATTGAGATCATCAATGTCACGGGCAACACAGATTTTCCTCCTACTATTAGAATTTCAGAGAAAAAGGCAAGCAAGCACTAACTTGGCCACCTTGGATTGGCCGTTCAATTCCACAAAAGGCAACCAGACAGAGCAAAATGTGGAGGAGAAATAGGCAGGACGACTCCGGGACAACTTCGCTACCACGACCGCTTTTGCACTCATGCTGGAACGAGAATATTTCCTCAATCGAAAAGTGGACTCGAGGGAGTAATTAAATATAGACGTGATGAGAATGGCGACCAGAACAAACTAAAAACAATTATGGCAGAGAAAAAAATAATCGAAATAATGAATTTAATTAGAGGGATCAATACATCATTCACTCGATTCAAAGTTACGTATTTATGGCATATATAAAAAAAAAGTCTATGCAATTTATTGAGACACCATCAAAGACAACTTCGAGATCAGGAAAAAGTTTTAAAAAATTGAAACGCATTATTTTCTGCCTAATATAAGAGCCTATAATTTTCGGCAACTTTATTTCAAAGGGTAGGAGACACGCATCACGGAAGCAATCGCCAAAATACAGCACAGTTGGTGAAATGTTAACTCGCTCAAAACTATGATTGCACCAAGTTCATTGACTGCACACAGTAAATTACATATTAAACTAACCACTTCCTGAAAAGAGCTAGATCATAATATGCTTCCAATAAATTTCATTCAAATTCAAATATGCTTTCCAGACACGATGACTGGTGCAGAGACTACTACTACTCAAGGGTCAATGGCCAATTATGAAAGCAATATTAAGAGGTCTTACGAGGCGTGAAATCACGTTTCTTTCAGTTATAAAAGGAGAAGGGAAGAGGCAACATATGAGCAGTATACCTCGAAATCCGCAATGAGCACTTCGCCCTCAAGTCCATCACGGTCGTGTACATTTGTATCACGCACAAAATTGTACCAGTTTTTCATTGACGCGGAAAAGTTTGGAAAAAACATGTTCATTGTGAACAATTAACTCACCAAATGTGACAGCTGAACCACCAATGGCAAAATGTTCTGGTATGATCATATCATTATATTAAAAGACACTGGCAATTGTTACAAATACGTTAACTTGACACACATACACACACGGTGACAGGCTTTCAATACGAAACGAAACAAAACTGAAACAATCTGAGGAAATTTTCCGTTAACTTTTAATTTACTTATACGATACAACTCCACCAGATAAAGGCTGAAAACCCCCTCTATTATAGTACGTTCAATTTACCTAGTCAGCAGCAGATAACTTTTTAAGGTCTTGCACTCTTCCATTCACGACTACATCACAAAATTCGCGACTTTCAACATTCTTTGATATCTATATTATTCTAACATTCCATGATATTCATATTTTTTTCCCTAATTACAAGTCCTACCCAAGCTAACAAATACCCACCCCAAGATAAGAAGCCAGATCCTGAGACTGAACCGTCCGGTTCTCGTGAAATTAAATACACCAACCTATGGGTTCCTCAAGCTTAATAAATACAGAGGGTAATAAATCGATCAAAATGGACGAGAGTCGGAATAGAAAACTCGGTCATAGTCTACCTTACGGTGATAAGGACAAATTAAGACAATAATGCAAGGGAATCCTAGGTTATTTATACACTATGTTGAATGGTCCACATCCAGCAAAGCTACAAATTTTCCACTAAAGTAAAACAACAATCGATTTTTCAGAATCCGAATCTCACGTGAGCGGGTGACGTGACAGTGCAGCGACATGCGTAATCACAATGCGCCAGAGTATGCGGACAACTCATTAGTTAAGGGCATTCCCTTGAAAATAGGGAGAGGCTGCGTGAATACTACAGCGATAACAATTAATGCGATAGTATTTTAGCTTTATACGCCCATTTATGACCTGACTTCATCACTACGGGATTTGTGACCGAACATATTTGTGACCGGGAAAACTCCTGCTAACTATCAACAGATCTTAAGTTGACACTAATACATGGCCAATTACTCCTGGATCGATAAAAACTTGTTCTTTTAATGTTTCCTATTGTAAAATTATCAAAAAGCGGCAGTTTCACGGCAGTACGAAAAGAAAGAGAATTCGAAAGATGAGCGATATTTTCAATGTAACTTTGAAGCCTACAGATGGCAGCAAGTACAGGAGAGACTAATCAGTCCGGTAACTCTGCCTTCCCCCTAACCCCCCTAACACAGAAAACTGCACCAAAGTCAGAATATATTTCACCAGTTACTCTTAAACCTATCAGTGCATAATAATCACAGGTAGGTGTTACGAAGATAACAATAAATTAACATCGATGTCGGCGTTATCTTTCCAAGCGAGGACAAACTTTGCGGAGACCGGCTGAATGAGTCACACACGTCTCACGCCAACCGTCACCAGCTGGATGTCAGACGGGTCTGGCGGCGAGGTTTCCCCAACCGTCACATGGCAAGCAGACCTCAAATAATTGCGATCAACCCAACAGTGCTCCATGCGAGATAGTACCACAGATTTGAGGAAGAAATACCATTAACACGCCGATCTTGCATGATAAACCAAACCACCTCAAAGTACAATAACATAAAAAGTTACATTCCAAAAGCCATTTCGATTAGATTTTTGAACCGAAATAGACAAGAATGCCGTGGTACCCCAGACAGACAAAATGTCAATAACTTCATGGTACACATTGTTGCTAAAATTGACCATTACACTAAAAGAGTATCATAAAAGTGTTTTAAAATGAAGCACTATAATTCGCTAAATGTAATAAATGAATATTTGAAAATAACCTTGGTGCTTGAACTTGAATGTAATATTAAGATCTCCTATGCCCAATCTAAGTGCAAATCACACACAACTGACTCCCACCAAAGATAAAGAAAAAAAACTTACCGGCTGGATACTTTTGTGTTCTCACCCAGACCAATAAACAAGTTTGTGGAACTCATTGTGATACAAATGAAATCTTAAACACAAAATTTTCTGGAGACCTTAGTCTCAAGCCGCTTACAACGTTACAACGAATCGCGCAAATTGAATCGACTGATTCTGACAAATTTCATTGGTCGATATTTCCAGTGGGTCAAAAAAAGTCATTGCTTTTAATAGATATTATCTTTCCAACTGGAAAATAATTTGAATTTTTTTCGCTTCAAATAAAATGAAACTATTCACTAAAGTCACCCTAAATGGATTTACATATTTTTATTCCTACCAAAGGCGCTATCGCGCTATTACGGCATTTGCGCAAGTTTCGACGTCTTCCGCCAGGTGGCAGTGCTATCGAAACAACAAAGTTTGTTGTGATGGCTCGTTTCACTAGTCAGACGCTACAAATTACATATATTCATGTTGGGGTAATTCGATAACCCTCGTCATGTAAAATTTGTAGAGACATCATCCGTCGGCTTTTAATTATTTCTGTGTATTTGTGTGTGTACATTATACGGTAGCCTAGAATTGTGGACAAAATGTTGAATCAGGCAGCGGTCGAAGCTTTGTATTCGGCCACATATGTGGAAAACTATTTGGATTGCGTCGAAAATTTACCTGATGACTTGCAAAGGCATCTGTCGCGAATGAGGGAATTAGACGTTTCTTACCAAGGTATAGATCTCCGTAATTGAAGCTCTTCCTTCGTTCCATTCCTTGCATGGCGCGATGACGTTTCCTTAACGAAAACTCTGTGATATTTTGTATATTATGAATGTAAAATATTATTTTCAGCTTACCTTAAGGAACTAGAAGCAGGGCAGCAAGCCTTATTGGGAATCCTCGGAGGGTCTGGTGGAACAAGTGGCGCGAATCAGAGGCGGCGAGCTCTCTTACGAAAGTGAGACTTTGTAGTTGTTGCAGTTCATCAATTGAATCTGCCATTTCTCGAACTCTTTCGTATTTCTCAAGATTATTCGATAGATTTCTGTCTCTTTTCAAGAATTGTCGATGATTTATTTGAAATATTCTAAGAAGAGTATCACTTATTTCAGAAATATTGATTCTATTCCAACTGATTTTCCAGGGTTCAGACGATGCTAATAGCCGCACAGGAAGTTGGAGATGAAAAGTTACAGGTAGTTCAAGCTGTTCAAGATCTGATTGAAAACAAATCTCGCCAGTTGGATTTAGACTTCAGGAATTTGGGTATGTACTGAGACGCTTCCTCGTCTCGTTGAATTTTAGAGTCGACTACCGTAGAAAAAATTAGTTATCCCATCGCTCAGGTACTGTTTTTTTACATGCCTCCATCAGCGCTAGTGCACAGCTTTCTGGTCCTTGCTCCTAGTTATAAATTTTGCACTCTCCTTCCTCAGTTGAATTGCTTAAAATACCGTTTAGGAAGGATAATTTGTTTATGGAACCTCCCAATCTCAATTTTAAAGTCAGTCTATGCCCTTTGTATGCTTGAGCCTCGACCCCTTTTGTGCTTGAATTTTCATGAACCTTTTCCCCGAACGCTTTCTCTTGCAGATTTTGGTAAAGATCAGGAAAACACCGAGCCCAACAGAGATTCAATGCCTCATAATGTTGGTAGTGGAACTGGAAGTGGGCAAGGCGGTGGGGGAGGGTCCACTCCCTCTGCCTCCGGGGGAACAGTTGCTGAAAGGAGCAGCGAAAGGCACTCGAAAAGGGCCAGGTATGGTTATGTGTTGTGTAGTGAAAATGCTGCCTTTGAGTCGTTAAGGACATTTAGTTGTACTAAAAAAGTAATAGATAATCATAAATAAGGTACTACCTTGTACCTATCGCCTAAGTGAAGTTATGGAGGAAAATACAGGATACATGTATTCTTTTTAGTTTTGAAAACTATAATTTGAGCATTTGCTATCTTGAGGATTAAGCATTCATGTAATGTTGTTTCTTGTGTTGCTTAGAGAGTTTAAATTAGGAAAGAAATACCGAGCATTATTTCTAGATTTTTTTGTTGGATTTATGTGCTTATTTCTGTCACATTTTTCATATTTATAATCGTAATGACTGGCCTTAAACAATCTGTATTTTTCTTTCATTTCTTTCTTATTTTTCATTGCCACCACTTTGACCCTTATTCTCAATCATGGAATGTCCCCAATAATTTACCTTTCCATTTCCTCTTTATTACATTAAAATTACCCTCCTATGTCCCTTACTGTCTTTTTCTTTGCCATTCACCCTTTCTTGTTACTCCTTTTTAAAAGTGCTTACAATGAATCTCGTGCTATTTCCTTAAAGACGTACAAGGACTGAATCGACCTCAGAAAATGGAGTGGTTAGTGGAGCCTTTGGCGGGACAAATGCAGGGACTCCTGGATTTTCTACTGAGAGTGGTCGGACAACCAATGTGTCAGCCTCAGCTGCATTGTCCAGTGGGGGAGGTGGTGGTGGTGGAGGAGGTACTGGTGGGAATACTGGAAATCAACGGAGGAATGCGTCCACTGGTGGGAAGAAAAAGAAGAGAAAATCAAAGCAGGAACGTGATAGGGAACGAGTCGGAGGTATGTTATTATCAGCATTCTGAGTCAAGTACTTGTGTAAGAAATATTGAAAGTATGACAATTTTGATGTTTTGTTTACTTTATGTTGGTGTTGTATCCTTATTCCCATTGACTTGACCCACTGCCATTAGTATACTATGCAATATGCCTTGCCCTGTTAAGAAACTAGATTAAAGAGAGGTTACTATGAATAAGAGGGCACTGCTGAGTAGCCTTCATGCAAAGGAATCAAAACAGGGTATTTCTTCTCCCCTGGATTTCCCTCCCACCAATTTCGATCGGCCAGGTGTAGAAAAATAAACTCTTTTCTTTAATGTTTTGTAAAAATATATATCCACTACTATAAAAAGTTACCTACCCACTCTACAGACCTACATTTACCTGTTGGTCTGAGATAGTATTCTGGTACTTCTGAGGGTGTTTTTTTTTTACCTAGTTGAGGCACTGAGCTGAGGCTAAGGGTAGATTATTTGCTAATCGTAACAATTCTAAGCTATTATAAAGGACAGTAGATCGTGACACTTCAGTTTGATACTCCAGTGTATTGCATTAAAGAAATTTTTTGAAATTGAAAAGAAATTGAATACTTCTTCTTATTTTAATATGATGCAATTTGTTTGCTGTGACCTCGACTTGTGATGTAAACACAATGGAGTTCCTGGTAGTATTTTCTGGGCAGAACCCTTTGGCTCCCGAGTCACTTTCAGGAATGATACCGGGAAATACCAAGAATCTGAAATGGTGATCCAACTTATTGGCACTTGGAACTAGAAAGCTAGATTCACATGCTTCCTAAATTATGCAAGTGCCAATCAAATGCCTTGCTTCTTGCTTGTGGATTCACATGACTGTGAAGCAAAACATCTGATTTGCTTCAGTGTATGTAAGGTGTTTTTTTTATAAATAAAAGATCGCAGCACTTTTATTTTTTAAATATGTTTAACTTCCACCAGTTGAAGCCTGAATCTGTTGAACTTATGTAATGTGTAGTGTATCATGCTTCAGAGTCCAGCTTCATGTTAACCCTTTTGAGACGACTGAGTTTTCGTCTTAGCATGACTGCTGTACTGAGCCCCAAGAGACTTTTCTTTCTCGTAGTATAGAGCATTTTTGGAGGACATTCGTAAAGAAGGGTCTTGTGTAACCTTTTTCGACCCCTCCTCGCTGGGATTCTGCATTATCAGACTCGGAGAGTAGTTGTGCTCCCTCCTTTCCGGGTTTACGAACATACCTGCGGCATTGGTTCGCGGCAAACAATTGCATGACTGCAGTCCCTTACTGCTAAGAGGGGTATTAAAAGACGAGGGGTCAGGTACCTGCTCCCGGATTCCGAGGGTAAATCCTAAACCCCGCAGTTTTGGATCCCGAAACAAAGACGTTGTACACCCGCGACCGTCATAAAAAGGGGAGACCTAGAAAACGTATATATATGGCTTTCATTCTCTTGGTCAGGAAAATCTTAGACGGAAATATACGGCTTTCGTCTCCCGGGTCAAGAAACGTCCACACGTATATTTACGTCTTTAGTGGGGAAAAGATTAATAATGTCAAATATCAAGCATAGCATTTCTTATGATTAAGATAGTAGTTATTTTTAAGTTTTCAAAAAATCATGTGGTGGAAGTCAAGAGTTTTATTAAATTGTGTTTTTTTAAATGTGATCCTTTCTTAATAACCTGGTGTTTCTTTTTTATTTATTAGGAGACAGAGGGAGTGGAGTTGGGGTTGGTGGAAGCAGTGCAAATGCAAGTGGAGCTGTGGCTGGATCTGGTGAATCACCCCCTCAAGATATTCCAGTGGATCCAGATGAGCCAACCTATTGCCTCTGTGATCAGGTTTGTGATATTTTTCTCACTCAGTTTGATTGATTTTCTTAAATTTCTGGGTCCATAGCGGTGAGGGAAGTGCAGAAAAATCATCAGGGAGAAAAGCTAGAGGCACAGCAAAAATTGAAAATTGTGAATGAGCACGCTGAGTGTTGCTGCTTTTGATCTGCGAGGTGGGCATTTTGTTGTCCTCCTTGCTGGTCAGCTAAGTCAGTGTTGGCTTGGCTCTACTTGACTTCATACCTGCTTCTACTACTTCTGCTTGACTTCATTTTAAAAGAAGCCTTGCTGCTTTTTTTCCATAAAATCCCTTTAAATGCAATATATTTTATATAAAGTAAAGGCAATAGAAAAATTAATTCCGCATAAAAATAATCTGAAAACCAAGGGTTAGTTAAAAATGGCAAGTTTTTGTGAATCCTATTTTTTTCATAAATCTTGGTCTTTGATATCTTACCAGTCCGATTAATCCTGCTGTCATGGAATGTCATATGTAGGATTTCAATTTATGAATATGTTTAAATGAATGGCTCAGTGGGCCTAAAATATTTCAAATATCAGGCCTGACATTGTGGTTAAAGTTTCCCTGTTAATACAAGTTAGATATGAGTTTGGACATGGTGCTAACCAACTTCAGAAAAATTGATATGATGCACCACAAATATTTATTTACAAGAAATCTGTGCGGAGAGATTTCCTATAAGTGACTTAGATCGATTTGAAAAATTGGTTGAATTCTATCCTATCTTCCTCAATTCAACTTGAGCAAAAATTCTCAATTTTCTCCTGTACCTAATTTCACTCTAAATTCCGCCAAAAATATAAAGGAATATAACTAAAACAATTTTCCAAACCTGGTATGCTGATCATCAATACAATTTTTATAATGGTTTGAAATTTGGCCCAAGGTTCTTGGTTTGGCCAGAAAAATTCTCTAATTGATTTTTTTTAAATATGTACCTTCTCATACCCTCCAAAATAATGTAGATGAATTATCCATGTATTTTCCAAATTAAGAGCATTGGTTTCATGTAATTTTAATGTTGATTATCAATGTGATTTTCTTTGAGAAAATAGTGGTTTCATTATTACTTAGGTCTGTGGTTACCCTCCACAAAAATTACCCCAAATCCTAATTTCATGCTTAAATCCATCCAAAGTATGGATGAAAAACGTTATGGCACACAGTGCCCTGCCTGTCTTCACTCTGAACTGACCAGTTTGTTTAGAGTGGTGTGGTTGTGTTCTGATTGGAGCGGGTATGGTGGGCAAGAATCAGTTATGGTCGCACTTGTGCAAACCTGCTCTTATACTTATCTAAACATAGCCTAAACTAGCCAATGCTCCAACAACCTCATTGCAATGGCAATTAAATTACTGTGTCAATGAAGTATGTACTCTACTTCTTAATTTTTTCCATTGATGAAACCATCTGTTGGCGGTGAACCAAGTCTCATTTTCTCTCACCAATAAAGCAAATTACAAAGTCATATTTAATCAGTTTTGGCATTTTCCAATATTTGTGTTTTAATATTTAAAGAACACTGTCAGAAGCTTTTAGTTGCACAGAGATATTAGAAATGTAATTCAGCACATCAGGCTTTGTAGCTGATAAAAAAAACAACCACAGTGAGCCCAAAGAGAGTTCAGAATGAGTAATTCAATCATAATACTGATGCATGTGCATAATTAGAATGAAAAATTGATGTACATATTTCTTTTGGAATGCAGGGATCAAATTCGGCCTCAATTGAAATTTCATGAATTTCTAATGGGATTGTTTTCTCTTAAAAATGTTTCCTAGGAGGTTCCAAATATTCAATATTTGACAACCTTTTAGAATTCAAGTGCAAAGATAGTTTTTGTGTAATAATTAGCATATTTTTCATAGCATAATCATTTTTTTTCACATCCACCAAGTTTTAAAGTTTTTAGCCATTAAAGATGATTTCTCATATATCTTTTAAAAATTGTATTTCTCTTTTTTTATTCCAGATTTCCTTTGGTGAAATGATCTTGTGTGACAATGATCTTTGCCCAATCGAGTGGTTTCATTTTGGATGTGTGTCGCTCGTGTCCAAGCCGAAGGGAAGATGGTTTTGCCCAAGATGCCGTGGTGAGCGTGCGTCAGTTATGAAACCTAAAGCTCTCTTTTTGCGGGAGCTTGAACGTTACAATCGTGAGAAAGAAGAAAAGGCCTGATTTTATAATTGTTTGACTGAGAGAAATTATCAATGCCACTGAAAATATATATGCTAAGATTGTTCAACTGGTAGAGAAATGGGCATCCAAGGTATATGACGAAAGAATTTTATAGCACTATTACAGAAAAATCCAATAATTAAAAATTTTAAATGCTTGTTATTTAAGCCAAAGATGATAAGTGTTATTTGGGAAATATTTATGACTATAGAAACGATTCAGTTGTGAGAAATGCGTCAATGGGTACAGTTTTAAGATTGGCATGCTTGAAAGTTAAAGAATTTCATCAGGTATCTATAGTGCCTCAAAGAACTGCAAGAAAGTAACGTAAAGCGTGGGAGTTGGTCAGCTGGAACTTAATCCTGGAAATATCTAGTGAGTGTTGAGTGGAAAAATATTTTTGCAGTGGATATTTTTGCTGTAATATATTTTCTCTAAAAGACATTGAGGGATGGCACAGATATATCTAGGAGCCTGACTGATACAAACCTGTACCTAAGCAAATTCAGCATAACTTTTTTCTCAGCATTGATGATATTTAAAAGTGAAGTTTCTTCATATTTATTGTGTGCAAGCTATTGAGTTATCATAGTAGACATGTTCTCGATAATTTTTAAAGTCAAATCCTTCCAGTTACAAGGTTGTCCACATGTCTTGAAGCAATTACAGCAGTGATGTGGAATGTTGTTTTAATAACTAGTGTCGTCTGTTGATGTTTTACTTCTTTTCCATATCATAAACTGGCTCTATCTCAGCATGAATAGCTCTTCTGTCCTCCCACAATGGCTGTTTTTTTGGCAGTGCATTCTTAGAAGTTCGTTAATTCTGTGTTGCTTGTGTGTGTATGCATCACCTTTTTAGTATCATGTACAGTTTGTAAATGTTTCATTTAATGTCTCAAATGAGTCAATATGCCAATTTTTCAAAAAAAAACAGGACAGTATTGTAATTTGAAATATTTGTTTGTGCTGTTAGCTAAGGTTTAAAAATCTTACTGTGTACAAATTTTCTTTTTAAAGAATTATTCAAAAACCACTATTGTATAGTTTTTAATGGAGAATTTGAAAGTAATACAATATATCTTAACTAATTCCATTTCATTATTTAGAAGCTTTTGATTCCCATAAAAATTAAATATTTGTCTGGTAATTTTGCAATGTACCTTCTCGTCAACAATACTGACACACAATGCAGAAATCTTTATATTATGTAATAGGAATTTATTTTACTCTTACTTGTTCACTCAGAGATGAGTTTTCTTCTATTGCTTTTTATCTTGAATTGAATTATTGATCAGGGACCTTTTTATGAAGTGTATATTAAAGAAATTGATGGAGTTAATAATAATACAAAATGTCCCCAAAACGCTGCCTTGTGGCAAATGACAATTATGTATTAGTTAGAAGGGGTTTGCATCTTTGTCAGCAACTAGTTCAATTTTTGTAGGATTATGTAGGTATTCATTATCTGAAAATAGTCGCGAAAAGACCTAGCTTTCTTCATCATCTATTGTAATGAAAATTTCAGAAATAGACAGGACAGATACTTTCAAATGTTATCTGGGTACAAGTGTAATACCAGGTACTTTAAAAATTAGTGCAAGAAATACCAAAAAGGTTGATTTTTTTAAACGTATAATCTAATGTAGAGATGAACTAGCTCTTTAATAATGAAATATGATCCCTCTCAAATTCAAGTACACATCTTCATTTTCAATTGTGATAATAAGTTATAGTTTGATAGTTGTAAGGCCTGTGCTGGGCCACCGGGACGTATCCCAGTGTGGCCTCCAGCCTGGAAATCTTTTGTGCCCCCGAGTAGTCCTCCTTATGCGTAGTGCTAGCGCCATTTGGCCACAGCCTTCCACGCCCTAAGAAGGGGTCCAGCACGGGCCTGAGTTGTAATTTTGATGTTGCTGGGTATCATTGTATTTACTCAGTGTGGGTCAGCCATTGGCAACCTTTTCTTTCCCATAAGCTGCATTCTGATTTTGGCTTGATTATGTAGGATGTAAATACCTGTATTTTCTGGAGATACGTATTATTATAAAAATACTCAATTGTTAGCAAGCAGTCCTGCCATGGTGAATCTATTTATCTTTCCGTTTAAATTAAATTAAGAGATAACACATTTGTGTTTGAATTGCACGAAAAAGTTCAGGTTCCCAACCCCAGGTCTGTCTTTTCAGCACTCTCTCTCATCCACCTTTTTTTACATTTAATGCTAAGTCTCCCTTCCTTCATTTCTACCTCAGGGTTTGTGTGCTTTGGAATTTTTTATATAGCCTTTATAAGGCTACTGTGTACTGAAACAATGGTTAGTATTTTCAAGCTGTTGTTGAATTGTGTTACCTTAGCTATGCATTTTAGTTTTCGTTCGTGAATTGCACGTTTATTGTTGAAAATTCAAAAGAGGCTCTATGTTAAGGCTCAAAGAAGAAGAAAAAATGATCACCATTATTGAGGAAATTTCTAGGGACATCTTTTGAATGAGTGGGGTAAGTTACTGGCTTTTTTTTTTTAAGGGGTGAAAATTTACGTGTGACTCATTAAAAATCTGTAAGACTCTGACTAAACCATTTTTGGCTGCTAAAAATCAAGAAGAGTTATAGTCATGGGCTGGAAGGTAATAGGTTAAGTTGTCCCATGTTGCCTTTGCTGTTTAATATGAGGGAAGAAGATGGTGAAGAAGTCTTTGAAATTGTTAGGTATAGAATTGAAAGTGGATGGATTGATGCTGGAGTCAGTTACAAGGGTGATCAGGCATTAGTTACTCAGTGTGGAAAGACTTATTGTTGGTGCAAATGGATGCCTCAGATTGGAAGTAATAATTAATCCATGTATGTAATTAGATTCAGTTCTGAGGATATAACAAAGAGAAAAGCAGTGGAAAATAAGGTGGATCAGAAAGTGTGTATAAGATAAGCATTAGGTAGCTGTGTAAAAAAATGGCAGATATAAGAAAGGTAACACTGCATAGAAATATGACCTCAGGAAGGATGTTGTCAATAGGTTTATGATGATATGTAATTGGAAGAAGAAGGTGAGATGGATGCACAGGAAAAGAAACAAGAAATGGTAGGTATGGTGGGTGATGAGAGGAGCCAAAGGGTGTTGATGGAGCATGTACCGAGTGAAGAGGGGATGCTGAAAGGCATGACAGGTAAATATTGGGTAAGGGAGGAGGAAAAATGAATAGCTTCGACAGGTATTTTGCCTTACTGAATGAAGAAATAAAATGGATAAGTATGCTAATGTAGCAATAAATCTGCTTTAGAAAGTAGACAATTTTTTAAATTCCACTATATTTCCTCTCACTAGACACCCCAACTAAAATGACTGAAGAATATTTTGGCATTAATCTGTTAATCGGCCCCATGAGAGATTCAGATCAACCAAGGCAATAAGGGAAAAGTGTGGGCTCTCACACACCAGAAATGCCTATTGCAATTTTTGTCGTTAACTTGCCTACCCTACTGAGCTTTTTCCTCATAACTAGTCTTTATGTTCTTCACAGAGATCTTAAACCCAGGAGGTGCTGGGGTACTGATTCATCATTTTCCGCATGGCTACTACCAATGTAACACCTCCTCAGAGTGCATTAAGTCCATGCACTGCCAGAATGGAGTTCACACTTATGTTGCCATTTCTTCTTGTCCTGTTTGTTTTCTGGACAGGTTTAAGTGTTGAGGTCAAAATCATTTAATGGTTCAAAAAGCTACAGCAATGCTTACCATATTCTTGCTGAGTCAGACAATGACAATAACTCCAGCTGGCAGGGCTAAGGCACTTGTCAGATGGACAATATGTAAAGTGTTAGGGTTCCAGGTGAAGTCTTCGGACAAAACCAATGATAAGCATTATATGGAACTCAGAAAGAATGCCTCTTTCCAGCATGCACTGACCTCTACTTAAATATAAAAATATTTTAAATATCCTTATCTAATTATTTCATTAGGATATGGTTACACCATTTGGTCATGATCATTTACTTGAGAACATGGCAATGGTGTGCATTTCAAAGGGATCTCAGATGGTTTGCACCTATAGTGCTAGACTTGTTAAGGACTCCTCCCCAGAATAAAAAAAAATATTTTCCATCAACCTAATTAATTCCTTCATTAATAAGGAGGAAATTTTAGTCTCAATATGTACTGCACGTGTCCAACCGGCAAAGCAAAATGGAGCAACTTACCCATCCTATAGTAAAAATCCCCAAAATAATACTTTTTATAGCTAAAGACTGACCAGGTTTTATATATCTTAACATAGTTTTACATAAATTACTTCATCCATTTATGTACCATGTATCAGGCTTTCAGATGTATGATAGAATTTTGAAACAATAAATTAGCAACCGTAAGGATTCTTCCTAAAAGAAGTCTATGAACATGCATATGTAGTACTTAAAGCACTGTTGTCCCAGGGTTGTATACTTAGGTTTTTTTTCAATTCATGTATGGAAACATGGGTGAGAAACTCAAAATTTAATGATCGTATACACTGTAACTGAACAGCATACACTGTAAAGTTGCAGAGCTCACTTTTTTAAATGCAAAATGAATTCAAATCTTTCCACAGCTTTCATATAAAATTAATTTGGTTGCTGAAAGCTATTTTTTTATTTCAATGAAGATTCATTAACAAGTCCAGCACCAAAGGTGCAAACATTCTGAGAACAATACCGAAATGCAGTCCTGTAACAACATGAGCCAAATTTTACTTGTGAGCATAACTAGGGATATAAATCACAGTACCCCAAAGAGATGCTCATTTGATATTAGCAGCTCTTCTAACATCACAAATTTCTGTAAAATTCTAATTTTTTATGGGATTTGAAGTTCTCAACATAAAAGAAATTTAATTAGAGCAAGTACATTTACTATTCTATGAGCTATAGTAATCTATGTATAACATAGCAGCCATTAAGAGGAAAGACAACGTTAAAAAATAGAGAAATATGAATGCATTAATACTGATGACAGCCTTCTCAAGATGAGGCAACCTTCCACTATAGTCAGTGGTGACTCTAATTGGATCAGCTTCCCAGATTGTCCATTAAAGACTTTGGGTCTCAGAAGTTATAAGCGAGGATGAGGAGGTCCCAGCAAGTAAGCCTTTGGCTGATGCATTCCCATCCTCGTCCTCCTCTCCACCTAATGAAAAAAATAAGACCATAACTAAAGACAAGATGTTCATTGAATATAAATGATTGCATGCTGAGTAGCTTAAAATTACCTGAATTACCATGCATTTGAAAGTTAAGCCACGAGTGCTCCACTACAGCTAAGACACGCTCTTCATATTCCCTCTTATGATCCTGGTACAGTTGAGCAGCAAGCGAATTGGCTGGTGAGTTTGGATTGGGCTCATCCAAGAGTGACTGCATTGCAATGTATATGGAATCAAGCATAGCAAGGAAAAGCATGTTAGTTTAGTGAAGTTGACATAGCTGAGAATTTATGAATGTTTAATTATGAACTCGTTAAATAAATTCAGAATAGGGTGGTTTCCTATTTTTTTATTGCCTAAATCGAAAAATTATTACTCCTGAAGTACATATTTCACACTTTTAGATTTTTAAATGACAAAATCTATTTTTTGACGTTAAATCAAATGTGAAAACTTTCAAGCGCATGAAAAGGCAACGACTAAATATGAATGCTGGGAAAAACCCGTCTGACGTCATTCTAGTTCCGGCTGCCGCTGTGTGAGGCCACCTTGGTGCGAGGTTATGCGTGCCGCCAAGATGCAGGCTGTTAGCAGGTAGCGCTTGGCTTAAATAAGGATTATTAATACCCTATCAAACGAAGGCAACTTTCCGACCATAGGCAATTTTAAAAGGTGATTATTAAGAAATGTTTCCCTGAGCTCTGTGCCACATGCATGCATTGGTAATCTCAGACGATGCAAAACTCCTGACTACTCGTATAGAATCTAGGTCCCCAAGATCACGTGGAGTGGTATCACATGGCTGCCAATCTGGCCATGTGATGCCACTTTTTTCAAATGAGGTTATGAATGACCATTAACATTTGTCTAAACTGGGATTTCTAAAACCAAATAACTTGAATATTATGAATACACTAATGGTGGGTAACGAATTGCAATCAATGCCTTCGATTTCTTTGATGAAGGAAACTACCCTATTATAATTTTTTGCCTACTGAGTGACTTCATGGAATTGACTTAACATAATGAAAAGTAAAAAACTTTACAATTCCACATAAATTTATTTATTTATGACCTAGATTTCAACGAACCAGATGATGATGAACCACTGGCCTCAGTGGTGGCGGGGTTAAGCCCTCGCCTGCCAAACCAAAGGTTGTGGGTTTGAGCCCTGCCTGAGGGAATGGTTGTGTGTGATAGTTGTTGTTTCATGTTATTTCCTCAATGTAGCATACTCCCAACCTCCCTAAATAGAACAAATGAGAAGGTGTTATGTAGGGGCTTTTGAATCATCTAGCAAAAAACCAGTGGCCACCTGGAAATATGAGCTCCTTCCACTCAGAGATGAGTGCTCAGGCAAGCAGCGGCCGAAAAGACTGCTCAGAGAAATCACTGAGCTGCTATGTAGTGGTCTCATTAAAGGTTTTTTTTCTGTTTTCATAATTTCACAGCTGTTTTGGTAGTTCTCTTAAGTGCGCACAATCTGAATGTACCTTATGTAATCATATGCTTTATTGTTAATGAAACACATTTTTAGCACATCATTAACATGCACTGATGCTTTTTAAACTGATTTCTCATTCAGAAATAATGGCAGTTCAATATGAAACAATGGAATTTGCTTCACTATCAGCCTTCCGGAAAGGATAATATCATTAATGAGCCCTCATTACCTCTTTCGCATATACAAGCAAACAATGTCCAACAAACTTACTTTAAAGTGCACACATGTAAAGTTTCCTGAAGAATGATTCAAAACAAATCTACTACACTTCTATTCTCTCCTGGCAAAAAAACTCTGCCATGGAGGGTAAGGAATGTGTGGAGGAAGTGTAATACCCTTCATGGCTAGTAGTGACAACTGGCCTACCTCTACTGCTTTAAACTCCACCGAATCTAGGAAAAGGAGAAAGCTACCCTAATTCTACACTCAGAGGGCAATCCTAAAACACTGTACTCTGCTTACCCACGCTCTCTACTCCATGAAGTGTAGGTGACGAAGAATGCTTACTTTCCCCTACCCTCGATAGTAATGTTTATTGCAACAGTCTGCTCACCCATGCTCTACACTTCATTGAGTGTAAAAGCAGGAGAAAGCTACCCTTCCACGATACTCAATGAGCATTCTTTGTTTTACCTTCCACTTGCCCACACCTGGTACTCCACTGTGTAAGGGAAAGGAAGAACACCAGAATGCTGATGTAATTTTTATGAGACACTTATTATCCACGGTTTGTATCTGCTGTGAAATTTGATTTGAAATCAATGTCTGATTAAGTTTCTGTATACTGGATACCCGGATGAAGTGGCTCTTAGCGGCACCAACCAAAGAGTCTACAATAAAGAAGAGACCAATTCTGTACTCTATTCTCTTTTTCCATATGGCTTTGGCAAAATTTCTTGCTGTAAATGAAAAAGTGAACTACCTTATTGATATCCATGACAAGTGTGTAACAGGATTATTTTCACTTAAATGAAAGTAGCATCTGAGGAGCAGCAGGAGAAAAAACAAAGAGAGAATGAGCTATGGTGAAGCTAATATGACAGTGGGTCCAAAAGCAGAGCATAAGAACATGAAGTAATATGAAAATGATATTTAAGAGCCTGAAACCCTTATATTTAGGACTATCAGACACCACCTCAAAGGATATTATTATTTTATTTGCCCAGCGATCTTGTCACAAAATTAAATAATGACCCAGATACAAGGCACGTCAAGTAATACAGATAGGCACTTGACCATGCTTCCTCTCTTACCACACCTGGTTGATGAGAAAGGAAAATAACCTTCAATATTTTGGTTTTTGAATATTTTCAAGACCTTTATAAAGGCCAAACCACAAACACCAAAGAGACAGTCATTGGCTAGCATTGTATGTATGTGGAAAAAAGAGCTCACGGTATGCACATGGTTTTTCAATTCCTGTGCCTCCTCCAACACATATTTACCATATTTCTGAGAAAAATACAAGTCAGCAAATTTATGCCTATTTCTTGCACATATGTCAATAATATGTATCCGAAGAAAATGAAGACAGTTTAATCTCAGGTTTCTATGGGAAAGGAAAATCAAGGCTGGCATATTTTCACACTGCACATTTTCCGATTTTTTGGCAGCCCATAATAATGCTTCAGGCAAAAGAATGCCTAGGAAAGCCAGCAGGGAAGGAAAAGAAACTTTTATGAACAGATTAAAAAATGCAGATGCCAACAGGACTGGTGCAACCTTCAAAAGGGATATGATTGATAAAACAAGGAGAGGTTGAATCCAAGGAATGGTAGTTAAGCTTTTATTGAAAATATGTATATTATAATTTTGACTGATGAAAAAAATGAATTTATATTACAAACCTTTAACTATATATATTTTTTTACATGGATCAGATTTTTCCTCCACCAGCCATAATTTGACAGGCTTCCACTTAATTTCTACTTTTATAAGATTTTAATCATTTGCTGGCACCTAAATTACATACCACTCAACGTACTCCATTTGCTCCTGACGAAGAGAGATCTTCTTCCAGTTCATTATTTGGAATTACTAAATATAGCATTACATAAAGATATGAATAATTAGATGTGACAAATTTAGAGGCATATACTTACACATCATTGTTAGATATACAAGAATAGATACAACATCAGAGCAGAGCAGCATCAAAAGTACATCTTTCCTTTCTAAGCTCTGTCATTTATTAGCACAAACAACCCATAATATTATGTACCATTTTTATTCAAATTTACCAATGGCAGATTAAATTTACCAGCTTCAAACTTATCTTAATAAATTGAGAATTGAAACCAGCACCGCCATACCAATGGGTCACTCAACATAAAATATGAATGTTTTGCTGAGCTTCAATTATTCAAATAAAATTTTTCTGTAAGCATTAAATTACACCACAAAAATAACAGAAAAAACATCCAAACAATGTTTCATTGCCCTATCAGATAATATTTTCCCTTGCAGTGAGATTCCGGTTCTCGTTCTGGGTTTTCTCTAAAGCAAACTTCTGGTGAGCGGAAGCTAGATTTATTCTTTTTTATCCTACATAATTTCACTGCTAAGCTTAAGCCATTGAGAGCATCCCCTGGCAGGCTGTGGGTCCACCTAAAGATATTATAGAGGTTACCTAGGCGATACGTGAGTTAACTCGTTAAGGTTGTGCTCTTCTATCCTTGGGAAAGAAAGGCCTTCGAAATGATATAATAGGCTGTGAATATGTCATAATCTGGCAACAGGGGGCCGCTGATTATTAAGCCTCTCATCACCTGAGGGAGAGGGCCACAACCTTTCATCAAATGCGTTAAGGAGAAGACTACAGGAGGTGGTACAGCAACACATGTATCACTACATGCATGGCACAATTTACTTTAATGGCTGTAATATTGCCATACGGAAGGCAAGAGGAAACCTCCACATTAATATCCCAAGGAATTTCAGCTACTTCACTCACCTACTATTAAACAGACGTGATGAAATTCTCTTGCGTAAAATATTCCTGCATCTCTGGGCGGGGACTACCTCAGAGAGAGTAAATCAGTCAAATTTTAAGGATTAGAACGTGAGGTCACTTTATACCACCAGAGGGCTAGAAAAGCTGAATGTGGAAATACAAAGTTTGAGCTTTGATGTTGCATGAATTAACAAAATGAAGCGGCCTGAAGGAGGAGACTTCTGGAGTGAAAGATACAGAAAAATACACACAGGATTAATCAATACAAGGATAAAAGAACATAAGAGACACCTTAGGCTCTGCCAACCGGAAAAATGGTAAATATAGAACACGCCATTGAATCCGATCATAGGGTAAAGTGGGATCACGTGAAAATTCTATGCCGCGAGACTGATTTCTGGAAAAGACTGATTAAGGAATCCATCGAGATCCGGCTGGCAACTAACACCCTCAATCATGACACAGGGTATTCACTGAGTAATGCATGGAAACCGGCACTTAAGAAAATAAGATTGGCAGCCTCCCAGCCAATCACGTTAGACCTCACAACCAACTGAAGAGTAAACAAGCTGGCAAACTTCATCCACTCACCATTAGCCCTGAGGATGGAACCCGACTCATGTTCCGAAACGTCGGCAGAATGGAGGGAGACCACCCGGCTGGAAGCCCGAATAGCCTTTTTTGAACATATTCGCCGGGAAAGCATCAGATTTTACTTTACACACAGGATTGCTAAATGTTAATACTAGTGCATACGATGCTTATAAAGAGCACTGAGATGTGAGTGAAAAGCATCGTGCAGTTTAATGAGAGGGTAGTAATATGGAAAACGGAAACAAAACCTGCAGCTACTGTAGTGGTGCAGGTTCATATGCTTAGGACAGATTACGAAGATGAAGAAGTGGAGATTGCAAACCAAAATATCACCAAAGAAATAAAGCAAGTTAGAGATGAAGAAATAGCATGGTATGCCTCTCACAGCAGTGAGACTTGGATGATGAGCAGCCAGAGAAAGCAAGGGTGGAGGCATTCAAAGAGGATGTAGATGGATGATGAAGATGAAATTTATTGCCTAAGTATGCAAAGAGAAAGTCCTACAAATAGTAGGAGAGAAGAGGAGCCTTAAGAAAATATTAGACAGAACTTCTTGATCAATCATGTCTTGAGTCATGATGGCCTGATGAAGACCATCATCAAGGGACAAGTGGATGGCAAGAACAGAGAAGGAAGGCATTGGGATATATAATATAGAAAACAGGCAATGAAGTATGTTAAAGAAAAAAGTAGTTAGGTGCCAATAGATTAGCTGATCGTAGAAATAAGTGGAGAACTGCATCAACCCATTCTTAGGATTATTGACCTGTGACAGTGACAGATACATATGGGAGGTTCAGGGCCCCCTCCTTGCGGGGCCACCCATATTGCCAAACATTGCAGAATCACAATTGTAACCTTTTAATGTCATAAGATGGCATTGTCTTGTATATGTGTATAATCAGTTTAATTAAAAATTCCTTAAGCTTTGCATGTAACTTGATTATTTTTCATTACGATAAAAGCATGGGTAGTTCAAAATATATTTTGCGCCCCCCCCCCCCTTTGAGTTTTTTCTGTATCCGCTACTGACCTGTGATGATGATGATGACCCATTTCATTATTCATACTTCTCCATTTAGGTAATATGCTATTTCTTTATCCTCAATACCGAAACCATTATTTGTGGATTTCTCCATTTTCCGGGTTATCGTTTCGTGGTCAGAGGTGACAACAGTTTCGCCAGGATTCCACCAGGCGTCTTCAGGTCGAAGTGGTGCTTTCGGTGTTTTTGCCGCATATATATAGCTCTCCCTCCTCGCAGCCGCGGTGTTCAATAGAGAAGACGGATACAATATAACCAACGCCTAGAAGAGAGTGTTTAGAAATCCAACCTATCACGGCGCAGCAGCAAAGGTAACCGGCCAACACACCGTGGCCGCGAGGGGGGAGAGCTATATATACGCGGCAAAAACACCGAAAGCACCACCTCGACCTGAAGACGCCTGGTGGAATTCTAGCAAAACTGTCGTCACCTCTGACACGAAACGCGGGGATAACCTGGAAAATGGAGAAATCCACAAATTTTGTACGCCACGGAAGACTCCGGGACAACACCAAAACCATTAATTGGACCCATGGATAAGTGATGGCAAATGCTGCTCTTTTTTGAGTGTTGGATCACTGTGCACACCACTTTCCATTGATTTATTCGCACTGAGACTCATATGTTTAGAGCTGATATTTCTAGACCCAAGGATGAGCATAACTAAGGTTATAAAATTATTGAATGAATAATAAATAAATTGCAATCCCTATTCTTCAAAAAGTGGGAACCAGAAATAAAATGGCCATTACATATCGTGTAATACACATACCAAAGGCATGATTCACAAATAGTGTTAAACATGAATCGAAGGGCATCTAACAGCTAGACTTCATTGTGCAGCAATAACCCAATCCCACACAAATAAAGATGCATGGGGTGGATTTTGCATATGACTTCCATAATGTTAAGCTCAATTTATGGAGCTGCACGATTGTGGTGACTCACTTTCACATTGCCCATCATTACCTAGGATTTCCCATGCACTCCCTATAAAAAAAAAACTTTGGTAGTGATGGCAGTGCAAAAAACATAAAGAGCAGTGAATAAACTATAATTTAAAATTTTATTTGCCCATCCTCTCTTCAAAGTAACTTACAGCAATTATCATGGAATGCAGTGGAGCCCCAGAGTAGGGGTACTTCGGAGGCTTGCAGGGCAATTAACAAGAATTAATCTATGTTACCCACTAAAACAAATTGCGCAAATGCTCACTCACTCAGTGTAAGATCAGCAGACCTAGGAGGCGTCCCCAAAAGCTAAGGATCCATTAAGGTTTTAAAGCCCTGTGTCACTTACCAGTGATTCAATCTAAGGCTGCTTTGGACAAATGAAGGCAGAGCTCACATTGGAAAATTGCATCCAGAAAATACATCCAGAGGAGGGGGCTAGCTCCTTTTCCATGGCCACAACGAACTCAAAAGAGCATTTTGCATGGGATATTCAAAGGCTTTACACAGGAATACTCTATCAGTAACCAAACTCTTTTATCAACAGGACCAACCAACATGCCCTTATCTCTTTAAAAACATCATCATCATCATCACTGGTCAACAATTCTAAGATTGGTTTGATGCAGCTCTCCACTACATTCTCCAATCAGCTACTCTTTTGACACCTATGTATTTCTTCTCTTTCACAACCTTCTTTACCTGTTCTCTATATTGTGTGTGAGGTCCCCCTTTTCCTTTCTTGCCATCCACTTGCCTCCATCAGGCGATCACATATCAAGATGTGACCTGTAAGGTTTCATCTTCTCATTAAGGTAACATCCAAAAATTCAGTCTATTCTTGTGAGTTTCATCCTTTATTGTCATTAGTGTAATAAAATAAGTGGCATTCAATCAAGTTATGAGTTAACTACTTCCAAATGAAACCTATATTTTCAGAATTTATTCAAGGCAGTGGATGCTATTTTTGTCAAAATCTTTTCTTTTCAGATAGCACAAGACAGTGGTATACTTGGATTCTCTTAATCCTTTTGAATGGCTAAGAAAATGGTTCCCACTCTCTGAAATCTGACTTAGAATCAGAATATCTTAGAACACATTAAAATACTCTTTTCAAATGTTTCACTCTTCATGCATTAAGCCTTCAATGAACAGCATGTTGTTACATATTCTAAAAATTCATCGTTTATCTGCCATACTTCCCCAATCTTTTTGAGCACCATAGTTTATCCCTCAAGAGTCAACTCAATGGTTGTACAGTCATGAAGAGATAACAAAATAACTACCCCTTTGCCACAAAACTAAAGAAATTTGAGTACATATATTTCCCATTCTCCCCTTAAAATAACCCATTAACTTGATGAGGAAGCCTAAAATAACAATTGAATAAGTAAAATTATGTGCTAATTATGCATTAATCTGTTCTCCATCAACATTACTTCTCACAAGTCTTCAATCACCCCAATTGGTGCCCTAACACTATCTGTGGATCATTTTCTGAGAAAAAAGTGCTCCAAAACAGGGCAAGTCTCTTAATGCTAACAATAAATGCAGAGTCGCATTCAATCATGTGGTGGCTGATAGGCATTTTTATATGCGCCATCAGGCTAGTTGGGAGTCTGCCAGCAGCAAGACTCCCAAGCCTTCAAAACACTTAAATACCTACTCTGCACTGTCTGGTCACATACTACCTATTTTACCAAACTTTCTCAGAAATACAAAATGAGTAAGATAAAATACATAATCAATGAAATTGTTTAGGATGTTCTTAGTCCTTCAGAATACCATTAAGCTTTAACACTGCTAGAGGCATAATAGGAGGGAGAATAGCAGCATATTAGGTAGAGCAAGTAGCAGCACTTATATCTGCTGATCATGAAGTCTCAGGTTCCAATCCCAAGTGAAGCCAAATAATCCTTAAAGTATGAGGTGGTTCAGGGGATGGAAATGCCCCCCCTTCCCCGAATGTGTGAAATTTGCATGCCTGTAGATTAATTAAGGGTAGGCTCTACCCTGACCTATCCAAACCAACCACCAGGTTGAATCACTGAGTGGAGAGTACATATCCATAGAGTCATATAAACACTCTTTTCTGTGTTATTCAAAATGCTCTAAGTGAGGGTAGTATTTAGGAGTGATTATATTTAAGATAAATAGAACTTAGAGAGATATGGACCAGCTATCTGGAATTCTGTCGTATAAAAATTGAAAAAAATATGGCAGAGGCCAATAGATTGTTTACAGATACTTATGATTTTTTGGGGATTATAATGAATTCTCTTGACCGTATAATTCAAATCGATATAAGATAATCTCAATTTTAAAATATCTCTACCCATTGTTTCAATTTGCAATGAGACTATTACTGCCTCAATATCACAAGAGTTCACAGTCAAAGTCAGCCTGTATTATAATCAAGGTAATCAAGGACAAATCCAATCCGACAAGACTCTCCTCATACTCCCCAGAGAAGTAAAACCCACATTTGGGAGCAAACTGACCAACAATTTTGACGCTACGGCCGGGTAGTAGACATTTTGATGTTGGAATTCATCCATCCCATGAACTAAAATATGTAAGAATAAGGTAGCAAGTAAGAGGAATGGTACTTTGGATGGTAGCACACAGGATATTCCAACGGGAATAATTCATAACATTTGAATACATGCCATGTTTTTTTAAAAAATGTTATATTTATTTTATGTAATATATTAAATCATTGTAATTATTTAAACCTGTAAAATGTTCATATGATACAAATTCAAGATGCACTATGTAACCTATAAACACATGAGAGAAATACAAGAAAATGTAAAAGAACAAGATTACTTGTGATGAAACATGTTGAAGAGTTTCACTCAACTCTCAGAATGGTGAATACAAAAGTATTTTTTTATGTTTAGTCTAATGTTATGTTGTAGTTAAAGAGACAGTAATAATACTTCAATCTACTGTTATTTCTTACAATAAGTGCACAAAATTAACCAAACAATTGCATGACCTGTAATTTCTACAAATCCAAAAATAAATTTCTTCCATTTAAGAAATTTTAGAAATAAATAAACAGTATTTCTTCACAGATAAATAATAAACTCCACACATGAATGAATATTCATAATGTTATCAATGACACACCAGCTAAAATATGTAGGAGCCAAGAAAAAAAATTAATTGATGGCAATGTAGTTCAGGATGGGGTGCTTCACAAAATAAAATAAGAAACAAACAATTAATTTATGTATTTTTGTTTGCTTTTCTCCAAGCGACACAAAACAATGCACAGCAGCTTATATTGGTATCTATATGAAAGCAATCTTGGCCTTCTTCACAACTACATTGAATATTAATTTCCAAACTTTATCACCCACATTGGGAAGTGTTTTCCCTGTCTTAAGAGTCCACATTTAAGCCAGTACCAATGACTGCATTAAAAACCATTTCTTGATCTTCTCCATTTCCCATATTTTTCACTCATCTGTAGACTTATCCTTGGAGTCACTTGTAAGACCCTGGTGACCCACTCAAGTACTGTTTTCTGAAGATGGCTCTTGTACAAGTTACTCCACTCCTATTAGATTGGTTTTGCTTTGACAGCAGCAAATTTTGGCAATCCCCAAAGTTTTTGGTCATGCTAATTAATGTCACCCTTTCTTTTACAAGATGTTTCCTTATTACGGAATAAGAAGCATGGCAAAACCCACAAAATATGGAAAAAAGACCGCAATTGATAGCAACTTATCTATCCTTCCTCCCAATTTGCCAACTTGAATGACGGTTCACACTTTTGAACTCTGCCTTATGCACTGCATTTAGTCTGTGTCTTCCTATACAATTAAAGGGCATCCCTTAATAAGCCTTTTTTCTAAATGTCTGGCCTTTGCTCGCCCTGTTGAATTAAGTCACCACAGAGTCACCCCACACTAGGCAAAGCACGCATGCTCTGAATTCAAAACCTATTGGCGTCTTCCATCGAATTACTATGAATCATTCTAATAGCATTTTGACCTGAATCCTTGGAAATCCTTACACCCAATGATGTATCACATACCCTGCTGTTCCTATGCCTTCCATATTGTACTGGGCTTTCTAAGGTTTATATTATATTCTCAGTCTTACTGACTGGCATAACCTCTATCACATTCGATTTTCCACTTCCAACAATGACTTAGTTTAAATATCTTGCTCCATAGGATCATTTACCTTCCCATCTCTCTCACATCTCCACTGCTCTCAGTGCAGACAATGGACAAGAAACTCCTGATTTATACCAAAAAAAATCAACTCAAAGCCTTACCCTTACTTAGATATATATTTATACCTTTAATTTAACGAAGTTCGCAAGTTAACCTGACAACCCTCAAGATTTCCTTGCTGATATATGGCCTGCTTACTATCATGTGTGATATTTCGAATCACAACCTAAGGATTTTTTCCACAGTATCCTTCACTTCACTTGACACATAAGCACTTCCATTATTATTGGACAGCAAAACACCAAGTTGAGTCCATGGTATGTCCTAGGGTAAAGCCAAGCCCCTCTTGGTAACCACCCTTTCTCACCCCTTCCTCTCCCAACCAGCTCACTTCCCACACCACCCAGGGCTAGTCCACGAAGCTCTGCTCCACGCACGCCTTGACCCGCTTCTCGTACTCACGCCGATTCTCCTTGTACAGCTGCGCGGCCATAGAGTTGGCCGGAGAGTTGGGGTTCGGGTCACTCAACAGCGACTGAAATGACATGACCGCGTTGTGTAAGGAGTGAAATGGTACTGTTTCATCAAAAATATTAAAGAACATGGAACCAAAATGAAGACTGATTTAGGTCCCAGCCCCTATAAATGAGGATGATTAATAAAACGCTTATAACCGTATCGATAAAACTAAGCCACTTCTTAATTCCATTATTTTGTGGCCAACCATTGAATGTCTTTACAAGTGCACTTAATGAGAGAGGAATGATTCTGAATAACATTCCAAGGTTTTATAAACATACAATTATACCTGGAAGTAGCTTCATGAGCTAGTGATACTGCAGAGTTTAAGTTAACAATTTATGGATGGATACAAAAAGAATGAGAATATTCTACGAGAGCTCTATTGTAATATAAAAATCCTTATCGATTCTCAAACCCTAAAACGAATGAATACTAGCACAATGTTCAAATTTTTGGAATCACAACTTAAGTACGATAATGTTTGAAACCCCTTTTCACAACCATTGGTAAATACACATTGTGTCCTAAAATGGTAACAGAATCTGGATTCAATTCCCTTACTTATCCAAGTTGTACATAAACTCATGGAAATATTTTCCCTGGCTCTTTTTTAAAAGAAAAAAAAATAATGGTATCCATAAAAACTGAAATTGGCAGCCTTTCATAACCTTCATTATATGGTACATTTCCTAAGAGGAAAAGGCATGCAAAAAACATTGCCCCGGGTTAAGAAGTATTTTGATAGCTCAGCAAAATTATTCTATTGCAGAACATTTCAGCAGGCACATGTAGTCTTGATTAGAGTAACAGAACAGAAAAATTGGAGAAGAAGATTAATAGGGTAGTTTCCGTCATCAAAGAAAACGACAGGCATTGATTGCGATTCGTTACCCACCATTAGTGTATTCATAATATACAAATTATTTGGTTTTAGAAATACCGGTTTAGACAAATGGCAAGGGTCAATTTTATCATCATTTGAAAATTCCACGCCACGTGACTTCACAGGGACCTAGTTTCTATACGAGTAGATAGGAGTTTACCATCGTCTGAGGTTACCAATGCATACATGAGGCACAGAGCTCAGGGAAACATGTCTTAATAATCATCTATTAAAACTGGCTAAGGTCGGAAAGTTTTCTTCGTTTGATAAGGTATTAATAAACCTTTTTTAGCCAAGCGCTACCAGCCAGCAAGGTACTCAGCTACCCGCTAGCATCTTGCGTCCTATCAGCGCTCAGAGCCTCGCCCCAAGGTCACCACAGTTGCGGAAGAGGGAACCAGAACGACGTCACACGGAGTTTCTCCCGGCATTCATACTTAGCCGTCGTGTTTTCGCGCGCTTGAAAATTTTCACTTTTCATTTAATCACGTAAAATAGATATCGTCATTTAAAAATCTAAAAGCGTGAAATACGTACTCCAGGAGTAATAATCTTTCCATTTAGGCAATAAAAAAATAATAGGAAACCACCCTATCATGATCGATTTACAATGCCCTGACTTTTTTGCTCTTGACAACTTGTTCTGCATCATTATTGAATATTATAAATAAGTATGTAATTAAAAAAAGCAAGAATCGTCATGCCTACAAAAATATAATGAACAATGACGCCATCATTTTGCTTCTACTATAATTTAGAATCACATTCGATCAAAAGCAATGCTCTTTGCATGCAAGCCAGGAAAAGTCAATACAACAGCCAATAAACCCTACAATACCTAATTTCAAAAACACCTAGTACACCTAATATCTCTGTAAGACTTATAGACGGTACACCATGTGCTTTAATCTGTCAATGTAAATCTAATTTAAAACAACAATCGGTAAAAGTCTTTTTATAAGTTATCAAATGAGCAAATGTCTCAATGAAGTATGATCAATTACTGTTGTGGTAATAATGAAGTAAATACTAATGATTGAAAGCAAGAAAGATTGCCTGGTATAACCAAGCATAATAGCAATTTTCTGAATTAAATAACATGTACCAAGGGGAAAAAATTCCAAGATAATTCTAAAGAATATTAAATGAATAAGGTTCTATTTAAAAAATTATTAGCAGAGCAGGACAGCCTTATATCAGAACTATGGCTACTTGAGGCGTATACTCAAAACCAATGTAATGGTACAACACTATATATACCATAATCTTCCAAGAAAGTTTCAAGACAGAGCTATGCAATGATTAATGATTCCTTCCTGTCAACAAAGAAGTTTGCCAAGTATGTCTAAAGGAAATAAAAAAGTAAGTATCTATATGCTAGATAAACTTTCTAAAAGGCTAACTTGTACATACATATCAATCACAATGTGTAATTTATCAATCATTGGAGGTATACCATTAAAAAATCTAACTCCATAACCTAACCCAGTACACACAATGCAATAACAAACTGAAAATTGAACTTCAAATGAGACCATCAATTAATATGTATGATGCCATATAATGATTGATAGGTAAACCATCAACCTCAGATCATAAACTGAAATGGCACAACAAATCACCAAAAAAAAGTTTTGAAAAATAAAAGTTTAAATACAAGAGATTAATAAAATGATTTAATCTGTCTTTTCTGAGACAAATATAAGACATTGAATGCTGTTAAGTGGTACCCTACAGTCACGCAATAAAAGAGGCTAATCCAAATTTAATGGTGCGGAGTAAAAATTCATACGATGGGTTTTTATAAATTAAATCCTATAACAATTATTTGTACAAGCGTAGCATTAAGGTCAGAATTGCTTGGTTAATTTTGCAAATTGAAATTATCAACAATTGTAAGACATGCAGACATGATCCTTCTGAATGTTAGTGCTTATAGTCATCCAAAAAGAAAAATAAATTTAAAAAATATTTGAGAATTCATAAAAAAATAAATTTCACATAAGCATTTATGACCTATACGAAGGTAATCCAACACACACCTGTTTTCCAAGCATAAAAACAAACAAGACCTAGGATTAAATAATGATAACACCACAATGGAAAAATGAAGTTTTATATAAAAAGGCAAACAAACTATGGTTATCACAAAGCCACAGAGTGGAGTTCACAAGTTCACCAAGAACTTTGAGGCCACATGAGTGTCTCTTCATTGAAAGTACTGAGACACTTAACCATTCCAGCTTTCTGGAATATTGATTGAAACTTACAGTTTCCAAAAAATACCCTGCATCACCTAAAGGATATTTTCCACCATTTTTGGTGTGTGAACTAATGCAAATTTATATTTTTAGAGTTGCAGAGATTTAATTATGAAGTGAAATAAAAATCATCTCTTTTTCTGCTGTCCACATTACATCACTGATGATGGCATTCTCAAGGAGGTTCCACCAAGAAACGAAGTGTATGACATTTCTTTGAGTATCTTGGAGTATGCCCTTCATAATAAATTTGATTGGCCAAGGTAAAAAAACCTGGGCCAATGAAATATATGTGTTATATTTTTTGATAATGGCAATTAAAAAATCATCACAACATTATGGGCACTCATGGCAATGCTTAAAATGGGTAGAAGAAAACCTCATTTACAAGCATGTTGTAAATGTTGTTTTGAGCAAAAACTTACATAAAACACACAAAAATAAAAGTGTTATGGAAGTATAAAAAACTGCTAGTCATCAAGTTGGCTTTAAAGACATTCACATCATTTCTAATTAAAATTACAGAAACAGAATTGGTTCCATTAAGTGAGGTGGCAGTGTAATTTCATATTGGCAACCAGAAATAAAGATGAGCAGGTACATTTATAAGATGACAAGAGAGACGTGGCAACAAGGAGTCAGCCATATTCAGAGGTAAAAATATGTTGTAATATGATAAATAATAATGGATTGCTGTCTCAATGTGCGATTCAATTACATAGCCTGACAGTGGTTAAGTGCCTGTTAAGTGGCTGTTGGTGATGACAGTTTTTTTAATTTGAGTTGATTGTTTGACATAGTATAATACAGTTATTTTGCAACATTTCAACTTATGAAGTCCTGCAGTACCCTTCTTAAACCAATACAAAAAGCAATATCAAATAATATCATAATCATAGCTGAATTATATTTTCGTAAATGCTAAATGCTATTCCAACAATTTATTGATAAAACTTAAGACTGGCGCAAAGTAATTGACAATGTAATGCCATAACTTTTATCAGCAACATGAGATTCCAAAAACATAAAATTCCATCTTTGAAAAAACTGCTCCTATGAAACTTAATACTGTGGATGGAATGGCATACCATCAAGTTAGATAGCAGCTAGCCCAAAAGATTATCATATCTTAACTCATGTCATATCTCAAACTAAAATGAGGTCATTAGTCATCAATTAATAATTCATTTAATTCACCTCATTCTGTTAATCCTTTCAATCTTCAAGAATCAATCAAACATATGACTTTTTCTCTCCCCTTAATCAAGATGCAAGTAGAATTACTAACTTCAATTCAATAAATTCTTGTAATTTTCAGTGAATCGAATTCAAATGATATACAAGATAATAACACAGATAAATCGACATGAATTAACTGATATTATCACTTGAGTGAATCCTAAAAAGCAAATCTCGGTAAACGACTACTTTGCACATTAATACTGAGGATGAATACACTAGCAGCAATTAGGGTAATTACAAATAATGAGTCTCAAATTTGAATTGTTCATCCCACATATCTTCCCCCTGTTTTATGGGATGATGTAAGATACATACAAATGCACATTGCAGTTCTGTTGCCCACTAACATTCGTCACTTCTGGAGATCCATTACATGTTTCTGTCCCCATGTCACTCACAACTGACACTGAATAGTGACATGCTGACTCAAGCACTCTTGTAAATTTAACCTTCTATCTGCACTCTCACAGAGTCATTAAAACTTTCAGACCACCTTTTCAAGTACTACTTCCATCATACAGATACATACATTGTATAGTTTACAAAATATAAATTAATGAAGTAGAGTCTATATTTGATATCAACCAGTACTTAGCTCCTTCCATCAAGGCAACTATGAACTGTTTGCTTAAGCAACCATATCATCATTGGAGCGATTTCTTCTGATATCATCTATCATATTTGGCCTAATTTACAATGATCGATTGCAAAGTAGAAAAACAGCAGAAAATTTACAATTAAAAAGTAAGCACATTACAGTAAAGGAAGCAGATAATCTCCAAAGATAAGGAAGAAACAAGTTATGGAATTATCACCTTCACCCAAATTCTGAGCCAAAAGAAAATTCACTGATCACATACTTTACAGGCTACCAAGCCAAATAGTTCCTGGGATACATGGCGTGGAGAAAGTGAATGCCAGTTATGGGGAAAGACCTCAATTTACGTGGTTTGCACTGAATTGAGTACTGTATAGACTCTGGACATATGCTGCGTCATCAGATCAATATATTTGAAGGAAAATTTTGCCTCACCTCGCAGTATTTATGGGAAATCTGCTTTGATTTATTCCTTTACAAAAGAATGTGACACCTAAGAATTATGCATACCGATTAACAACTATCACCCCATGAACATACCTGAATGGATGTAAGAATTGCAGAGACATCATAAGTAGGACTCCACCGGTTTTGCAATATGTCCAAGCAAATACCACCATCTGCATATACATTAGGATGAAACATCTTAGAAACAAACCGTACCGTAGGTGGCTTATTGGGATATTCTTCCGTGAATTCTATTGTAAGCTTGAATGTCCCATCCTCAAATGGAGTGTCATGAGGCCTAAAGCAAAATACAAAATTCAATAAGAAAAAAATCTAGAATCACAATTTGAAGCATACTTAAATATAACGGGATACCATGCCAATTTCATATTCCATGACTATATGGATCAAGAATATATCACCAATCACAACCCTTCACTTAAGTTCTTCTTCACCAGTCAAATAAATGATTTCCATGATTTAAGAGATTAAACTGAGAAGTTCAAGTGATTTGAGACTATGCCAGTGAAATGTTTCACTAAATAAATTTGTATGAGTAAAACATATTAGCTGGTAATATGGATGAACTACATAGCCTGAAAATCCAAAAATATAAACCTACCTAGGACCATGGATTAGTGCCATTAACTAAAAAGACCGCAAAACTAGAAATAAGAGTTCAAGGATATGAAACACCAGAACTATGAACTAGTCTGGCAAACACCTGATTAGTTTTTCCAGGTAAAATAAATGAAATAAAGCAACTGACCTTGTCTTAATCCACAGGATGAAGTACACCTTTTCATTAATTCACAATGGAATTAGGAAGTTAAAAAATAATCATCTAAAAGTCATGCTGGTCGACAAATTTTTTCAGCTACAATAGTTGAGTCTAATACCAATCGACATCTTATGGCTATGTGGGGAATATTCATCCCACAACATTTGCTAACTTGAAACTGAAGGTCACAGATTTTTTGGAATCATGGCATGCAAATTTATTGGTATAATTATTCTACTGATACTTAATAATTATATTTTTACAAGTAAATGATTGAATTCCAGTATAAGAACGGCGATGATAAATCTTCAGGAACAATTCAAAGCTTTACAAGCAAATAGAATAAATTTGTCAAGATTGCTCACCGAGGATATTTTATTAAAAAACCTATCACTTAAAAATGAATTTAAAAATTTGTTCAACACAGAGCACTAATTTATTCTAGACCATTTATGATTTAAATTGCTTTTTTATCAAAGATTAAGTAATATATTATTATAATTTCAAGAGATTTCCACAATAACACTTTAATTATGCTAGCATCATCAGGGCTCTGTACGATTACATTGGTAGTTTTATTACTGACTGATGACCAATTATTCAATTTAAAAAAAAACACTAGTTGAGTCTTAGTGTAGGTATTTAACATGCTTAATTAAAATTATGATCATAAAATGATTTGATTAATATTTTAAAAAGTCCAAAATGAACATTCTTTTACCAGTAATAATTAACATCTAATAATATCCCACCGGATACACACAAGAAAAAAAGTTTTGTTAGTACCTGTCTCTATTACTTGATAACCAGTTCACATTCCCAAAAGGATAGTCTTTTGCCCATATTTTGAGACAAACGGTTTTTCTCTCCTCTGATGTTAGGCCATTAACAACCTATTTTACTTATGACAGCAGTGAGAAAGACCGACTATTTTCTTTCTCCTCATCAAGGACAATTTGATTGTAGAAGTCCAATTTGACTTACCCAAATATCACAGCATTCCATATCATAATATTGTTATCTGTAGGAGCACCACTCACCCCCGTCGGTGGGTCTTCCTGAAGTCTTAAAAGGAATAGAGAAAGCAATCCATTAACATAAATATATAACAAAATCATTCATTGAATGAATTAGGGATGGTAACAATCCAAAAAAAACCAACATAAGGCTAAGTATAAAAGCACTCTACTGACATACAGTTCAAACTATACGATCAATCCATTTGCCGTAGAAATTTTGTGCTATACTTCAAATTTTGTCGAAACATAAGAATTCATAATGCAATCAGAATTGAATACCACTCAGAAGGATTGAAAGGCAAGAATTTCGAATAAATCATTACAATTAAAACGCAGTTGACAAAACCATGATCTACCATCCATATTTGTACATGGATAGTACGGCGTTTCACATTAGTAAACTTTGAATGTTTACCTTTTAAAATCACGCAGCAAGCGACGTCGTGAAGGAGTGGTCATGTTGGACTAATTCAGGTACTAAAATTGAGGACTATTTAGGAAAATAATAATTTGGCTGGGATGAGTTTCAAGGCAACTGATAGAGAAATTTCATCATACAATAATTTTAAGAAGTGCCAGAATACTACAGCGCAAACAAAATCGAAAGATATTCGACCACTCGTAACGGGGGATGAAACATACGAACATCAAATGGGCGGAGTACGGCAGATCGTAAAAAGCCCAAAATCTTCTAAATGTATCATTATCACTTCCAAAAATAACACCATTTTACGCCGAGAGGGATTGAAGTGAAACGATTTTATAAAAAACTACCATAATATCTGAGTAAAAACAAGTTCAACCTCATAGATATTGTCAACAGTTCTATGTTATTCTATTTATGAATTTCGAACCCGATAGCTCAAGAGCCCGACCCTGGCACACGGCAATGAGCTAACAACAACAATTACTCCAACAATAACTAAGCCAATTTGAGTTTAATGGGAATATTTGTATGCAAACGAAATAAAATAAAAAAACCTTCGAAACACAAAATCTTGGGGGAACTGACCAAGCAAAATTACAGAAGAAATTGTCAACTCATCAATTTCTTCATACCCATAGCACATTACACAGTTGAGGAGAACGATTCATGACAATTCAAATCACAAATTTTTTAAATGAACCATAAGCTATAAATCGAAATAGTAAATACATTCGGAAGTCAGTTAATGCCATCTTGTCCAATTCAAGGCGAAGCTGATGTGCAGTCAACTCGTTCGTATCGATACGCATTATTGTTCCTATTTGTGTCAAGGTTTGACGCTTAAACTACCTACATAGCGTGAGATATTAAAGTGCACTTCCTACTAAACAACATAGACGAAATTAACTTCTTATTTCATGAATAGGTTAGAATATTAAAGGGTCTACCTCGTTGAGTCGATAGATTCTTACCTTTTAAAATCTCGCATGAGACGTCGTCTAGCTGGTGTTGACATTTTAGAGATATCCTAGAGTATATCGCAGTAAAAACTTCACCTGAGTTACACTATAACACGAAAAACACAGTAGAAAAACAATCACTTAAAAATTACAACGCATATGTTAATTATATCAAAAACTACGTCACTGAAGGACTTCGACTACAGAAGGATAGCGGAGACGACTTTCTCCAGAATGAAACGCACTCTCGCGGAATCAAACCAACTTTATATAAACGTCATTCCTTTGTTTTTGCGCCTAGTTTGAAACTTTGAAACCTTGAAAGATTTTTAAACGATATCGTGCGCTGAATATAAAATATGTCACATTTACATTAATCCTATGAAAAAAATAATACATAATATTTTTAAATATTCTATTTTTATATTTCCTTGCTTTCACTCCACATTTTTCATTTATATGAATGTATTTTCAGAACAATTTTAAGGAAAATCACATTGAAAATTAATAATTTTTTCAAATGGATTAAATTTAATAAACATAATGTAGGAAACCTTTTCATTTAGTTTCTTTACCAAATTAATGACGACAAAATAATTTCCATTTATTCATTTTGAAAGCTGGTCTGCAGTTCGATACCATTTATAGATTCTTATTTTTCTGGCTTTTGCACCACTTGACTTTATTTTATACTGCCTTGGGAAAGATAACACGTTGCATTCTTATCTTGCAAAGACGGGATAAATTATTTTCTTTGCATTTTAATTTGGCACGGATTAAATGGCAGTGTACACCCAATAGCAATTCCTCACTTACTCGTGGTATATTATTATGTAAATCAATTAAATGATTAATTAGGTACCGATCTCTTGTGGCATTTATTTCTCATTTCACAATTTTATTTTGTAATAATCATCCAAAATTTTCATCTATCAATGAGGAATTTGATTTGGATCCTATTGCATGGAGCATCAATAGCAGGCTGGGGGGTAGGAGACTTCTTGGGTTCAAGGCCTATTTATGCTACTGATATGCAAGCGATAAGTCAACATATAAGAACTTTGGCCCACAGCTAATTTCACTTCTCATAGCCTCTTCCATTTCCCTTTGATCTTTCCTTTGAATAAACCATTGAGTTTCAACACACGTAACTTTATTATTAACATATATTTCAGACAGGCATGCCTCACTCTATCAAAAATTGCTTGTAATAAAGGCATCTTCAGAAGGTCCAAGAATTATCGAAAATTAATATTTTTTTCAAATGCCAACTCCACTCCAGGAAGTAATTCATAATCTACATTACCTCAAAATTTTTCTTTATGATGATACAACATTTGACCTTATGCTGCACAGCTAGATCTACACAGGCCTTCACTGAAGACAGAAATCATTTTAATGAGGCTACATACTATTTTCTACTGGTAGAGGAAGAGCAGTAAGAAAAACCTTGTAATCCCTCCAGGTCCTTTCCTCGATGATCTAATGGAGAGCCGCTGCAACTATAGGTATCTAATCTGGGGCGGATCCAGGATTTCTTTCTGGGGGGGCCACAAGCAAGGCCGTATCCAGGATTTTGTTCTGGGGGGCACAAGGATACCTCGTAATACAAAACGAATGCAATGACAATGGGAGTGTATTAAAGATCTTGCATAATTTTTAAGGGTCTGGGGTGGGGGGGGGGGGGCAAGTGCTCCCGTGCCCTCCCCTAGATCCGCCTATGCATATCTAATGGATAATTAGAACTTTACATTACTGGATCAATTTTCTTATCACACGAGGAGGGCTATAAAACAAGTATTCAATAAGTTTTTTAAAAATAATTTTCTCTTATGTATGTGATACCAAAGAAATCCATTGAGATATATCCACAATTGGTATAAGGGTATAATATTATAATACACTTTAGAGCAAAATTGAATAAAGATTTGCTCAAAAAGTTATAACTGAAGAAAGGTCAGTTCATGTCAATGGAATTTCATCCCTATAAAAGCTAGGAAGCTTTATTGGGTGAGATAAAAGATTGCCGACTGTCAGTGGTGGATACAGATGGGCTGCACGCCCCCCCCCCCCCCTCCCCTTGTGGGTCTACCCGTATTGCCGAACATTGCAAAACCACAATAGTAACTTTTTTATATCATAATATGCCATTGTCCTCTACATGTGCATAGTCACTTTAATTAAAAATTTCTTGTACTCTGCCTGTGACTTGATCATTATTTTTATTACGATAAAAGTAAAGACAATTCAAGATATATTTTGTGCCTCCCACCCTTGAGTTTTTTCTGTATCTGCTGCTGCCAACTGTTCTCCACAGAAAAGCAGAGGCGGATTAATTATTCTTTAGGGGGGGGGGAGTGGTTTACCACTTTCCATGGTGCCTTGGTGTAATTTAATACCTTTAACTTTTATTGCATCTTAGGTTTGATATGCATTAACAAGAGGCTGTTAATATTCATCGCTTATTTTGAAACTTAATCATTTAACCTTAAGCCACCAGATTTATACCCAGTGGTTGGACTTCACTGCTGGATTATTCTTCAACCCTATAGTATTGGTGTGCCTGTACAGGCATGCCAGGCATTGATTGGAGCTTTTACCTTCTGCATTTACAAGTATACCAGGCATTAAATAAAGGTTGAATTCTTAAATGCTGATGAAATAAAAACTTTCGTGAGAGAGCCTATGCTTGTCAATTACAATCTTTTCTATTTTTCTAGAAATTTTGGGTAGAGGGCACCACCCTCCCCCAGATATCTCTTAATCTGCTGCTGTAAAGAAGGAGTTCATCCGAGGACAAGAAGTTGGGCCCGAGGAAGCAGGTATCAAGAAAGGGCTCAATTTTCAGGATATTTTCCTCAGTTTCCCAAGCAGGTATGTTACCTTTAGCTGAAAGATAAAACATCCATTCGAACTGCAAATACCTCATCAAAATGCTTCATGATCAACAAATATCAAGATTAACCTTCGTAATGTTACACCACATTAAGCCATCACAAAATTAGTGTATTTGATCATACTTTGTGGTGCAGTGTTCCCACATGTACCACACTAGATTATGTATTAAGTTGAATAAAAAATTTAAACTTTTTTTTTCCACAGAATATATTTATAATTACACGACCATGGTTTCGACACTCCGCGTCATTCTCAAGTGACAAGTACAGTGGTTCAACATCCTTAAATACCTTACATATAGCAAGAGCGAGTGGGGGGTGACTGTAGACTGTGACTGGGGGGTGACTGTAATTTTTTATTCATCATGAGTAAGTTCCACTCAGTAATGCCTCAAACCATCAAATGTATTAAGTTATCTCAGAGATGTAGGAAGCATTTCAAGGAGTCCATAAATATGTAATGTGATGTCGCAGGGGGTCTATGAACAAGGAGACGAAGGGGCATTGTGTGTAGTACACCTCTTCTGCAGCTTTGCACCTTTAGAGAGATGGGAGAGACATGGGTGCATACACAGCAGCATATAGAGAACTTGCCTTAGGCCTCAATGGAAATTTCACCTAACTAAGTTTCATCAAAATCTGTGGAGTATACCTTGAGAGGATCATTGTAAATAATCACACACATAGATTTTAGAACTCTGAGTATGTTTTTATTTAACACAAAAAAATTGATTCAATCAAACAAATATTAAATAGGAATTGATGCATCTAGTGATCCCAAAAGTTAATACACTAATTGCCAATATTTTGGGAAGGTGTGGAGATGGAAAAAATAAATTCCCAGCTAGCACATTATAAGTCATTGAGATAAGGTGAAAGGAAGAAATAAGGAATGTGCTTATCAAGTAAGATTTGTTATGAATTTCTTATGGCCACACTAACAAAAAACCAGAGTAATGACAAAATGGATGCCAAACTTTCAGCACTTTTCAGTTAGTTTTCAGTAGATGTTGTTTTTATTCCATCGTTTTAGAGTATTCATTAAGGGATTTATGTATAAGAACAATTTTTCCATTCTTGGCACATTTATAGTATGAGTAGAAATAACATCATACGGCCATAATTTGAAAATCATTCACATTTATGGAATGATGGCGAAATGACGGTCATAAGAAAAACACATAATTTCACAAGGATAGCGGCATAGAATGATATAAAAATGCCTGAAGGAATCTCTGATATATATATTGTATTCATTGGGTTATCAGACCATAAATTATAATTGATAAATGTTAGATTGTATGGACCTTGAATAATTTCAGTTTGTTTCATGCACATAGCAGCTAAGTTTTTCCCTATAATTACATTTTAAAATGGTGACTATGCCTTTCACACTGATCAGATGCCGTGGTGTAATAGTTAGTGTATTGAGCTGCGGATCCGTAGGTTATACGTTCAGTTCTCCCTGATGTTATTTCTTTTTCTTTCTCCCACAAGGATAAAGTACTTCTATTATGCTTAGTACCTTCACCAGCCAGTCGCTTGCTGTTGTTAATTTTTTATTTATTTATGGGAAAATCTGTTATCAGTTGTTAAGCTCTTATAAAGACTTGCTGAATTTCACCGGTAGGCTTTAAATTCATGTCGGGTTGAGCAGCGTAGCATATGTAGTACGCTGTTCAGCCGCCTTTGGCGATCCAACCAAAGCGACTAACGTAGTCTGAGGATATCTGACAGCATTCCTTACCTATTCTTCCTTAAAATCTCACCCTTGCTGTATATACGCCCCTTAGCTTACGATAAGCTGCTTATCAATTTTTGCCATAAGAAAACCATAAGAAACAGATAACTCATTTACTTTGTGCTCTCTGGATTACAATGTGCTTCAGGAGGAAGCACTCAATGACTTATGCCTAAGCCTCAGCTGATGGCTATGTTTTGACAACACCCTCGGCAACTCTCCAAAGAATGAATGTCCAATGAAGATCAGGTGCTTTCCCAGTGAGAAATGGGTGGTGGAATCCACGTGGAACCCACGTGGAATCCACGTTGAGTGGTGGATATTTGGTGGTGGTGGATATTGAGTGGTTGGACCCACGTGGAATCCACGTTGATTTCAAGTGGATTTGTGGTGATTATCATAAAATGTTAAACAGAGTTTCTAATTTGTGGAACTTAACTCTCTGGTGACATTGCGTCATTTATCATCCTGAAACCACGCTAGTTATGTGAAAATGTATCGCACATTCTATTTTTATATAATTCATGGAAAGGCAGCCATGAGAGCACATGAAAAATCGTAGACACATATATAGAAGGTTTAGATATAGAGTGGTTGAGGTTTTAATGGTTTTAGGACAGCACCAACTGCTGTTTTAATTTTTCCACCAAATTTCCACGTGGGTTTCACGTTGATTCCACGACCAAAAACACGTGGTATCCACGTTAATTCTCCACGTGGGTTCCACGTGGATTCCACCACCCATTTCTCACTGGGTTCCCAATGCATTAACTGAATAAAGTGCCATTAGGTTTCTAACTGGGTGTGAGAGTTCATTATGTCCATTATTTCCAGGTAAGTCATGTTCCTCGTCTTCAGGGAATGATGCTTGGGATTGTCCAGTATTTACACTACATTCTTTGTCCAGGTGTCTTCTAATTTGCTTAAATCTTTGGTGAGCCCACTTCTTTTTCTTGCAGCAAATTCCAGCAAATCTGAAGACATATGGTCAAAGAAAGTGGTTTAAATACAAGACAATGCCATAGCATCAGCATCATTCCCTTAAGTGGCGTACTTTGAAATGTCGGGAAAAATTGAACTCTCTCGACCGGCTGGAAACACAAAAGCTTATTATGCAAATGTTGTACCTGTGTTTAGAGAAGTTTAAAGGCTGTATTCCACATCCAATGTGTCAAATAAGACAGAAAAATCATCAAGAAGAAATAAATAGCACTTTTTCATTTGTAGAAAAGCACTCCCGCTCTGGGCCCATGGAAATAGTTCTGACATGATCATGGAGAGTTTCCTGCTCACCCAATCGCCTCCCTAAGCCCAAGCCCTGAGGATTTCACCATCCTTTCCCTGTCGTCTTGACCAGCTTTTCAGCAGCATTAGTATAATTCAGGAAAATTATCAAATCTATTACACAGGGTTTTTCTATGACCTAAAAGCAAAATACTCAATGCTGAGAAAGTAATGCTCAAGTTATCCTTTGGTAATCAAAAAATTATATTATTGTAGTTTCATAATCACAGATACATCAAACATTTACTTAGAAGCATTAGAAGACATTAGGAAATGTAAAATGCAAAGGTATCACATTTCTTGCATCAAATAAATGATTGTATTCTTGATTTACAATGCTATACAAAAAAACCAGAAAGATATCGAGTATGCCTCCTTAGTCAACAATGAGAAGCAATTTTCATTATATTGCTGGGAAATATGGTCCCCATTCTATAAAAGTCGTACTATGAATTTTCAAATGAATTATCTACTATCAACTGAAGTGTGGCAAAAAGTTTGAATCCTGTTCTGTAGTGACAGTACAAGTTGGTTTAAACTGCACTAAAAATTAAGCAAACCACATTTCTCACACCATAAACTATCATTATCAACCTAGAATGACTTGCCAAAACTTTCACGTCATTTTATCATCCAAACATACCTTTCCAACAAATGAATAAAAATATGCAATGAAATAACACCATTTCATTTGTATATCAATAAATAAAACTACTCGTGTCTTTATTTATCATAAATAAGAAAGAAAAAATGTCCTGCATCCTCAATACCAATCTAAGAGTATTAATGTACTAACTCCACATCCACACTCAATCCAAGCCTCTTAGTCTTTGGACACACCTGAACGTCAAAATTAAAATATATCATTTTTAAAAAAAGAAATATGAAAGCATATGGATTTACCATACATATTTTGATGGTTATCGTAAGAAGGAGGAGCATTTTACAAGAAATAAAACTCATGACTAGAATTGATATATCATTCTTGAAAACTCAATGAATGCCCACATCATCGCCAGAGATTTAAAAAATACTGAATCAATTTAAACAACTCATACAGCACTAGATATTTTGTTATGATATTGCTCAGCAGGAAGTTTGGCATTGATGCCATGATGAAGAGAAAAGTAGAATACAATATTTGATGAAGCTTTTTGAAAAATTTTAAGAATCCCACCATGTAAGGCGAAGGTGTGGCACATCTGCATTGCCTCTGCTCAGGATTTTGGAATAACAAAACCCCATCCAGTGATACTTCTGCAGTATATACTTGGTGCAACTGATAATAGAATATACACACTACAAATATGCCATGGAAATTTCACTCTATGTGGCTTTTTTATCACAAAATCACTTACAGTGGCATTGCAGATATGTTACTTAAAAGTGTCACAATGTGACCTCATGTGAAGCAGCAATAAAGTAAGGTCATTGTTTTGGGAGGAAGGGTGGTTCACTACATTCCCTGGTGCCTTGGTGGTATACAATACCCCACACAAATAATGTGTATGCTTTGACAAGTGGCTTTTAGATATTCACCAATAGTCAATCCATTGTTATTGAAGATCTTTTAAGTGAAAGAAAGTTTTTTCTCATAAACAATTTGAACTCAAATTTATGAAAAGAAATTTAAGATGGAGTAATGTGCTTCAAAATGAATTATTCATATTTTCATTGCCACTCAAATTTTGTAATACATAAATAAATATATTTGTAGCGAAATGTAACACTTTTATTTGCTCATTTTTTTATAAGCATCCCAGTAAGCCTGCATTCATCATCCCTTTAATAATATGTATTGACCTTAATTTACAGTGAAGCAGAGTCAAAGGTGGGAAAATATATTTATGGCATAGTGCCTATTACGTTTAATTATATTTTAGGTACAGCTTCAAAAGACTGTGTACATAATATTTTATTATACCCAATGCTCATATGTATTAAGATGCTTAAAAGTGAATTGGAAATGCCAATAACAGATAAATCGGTACATATACTAAGAAATTAAGAGATGATGTGTCCAAGGAACACAAAAACAGAGGCGCAACCAAGTCAATCCCTTAAAATACACAGTAGCTAGCCTTTCAGAAATAAACTGCTGAAAATTAAATTATTTCCTATGAAATTGTTTACAATTATATTTCCTTAAACTGACTACTTTTTAATAAGTAATATGTATCATTCAAAAATAATTTTACAAATTTGGGCAGTGCTTCACAGCTTCTCCATTTATCAGAAGCTATTGGCTGGAGACTACGCTTATCTGCATAATTCTGCTTGATTGTTAAATAATATCTACACTCATTGCAATGGAAAATCTTATTTATAAAAATAGGCACCAATGCATTTAATATTCAAAGGCATGATACAATGTTCCACCACATTCTAACAGATATGTAATTAAATTACAGACACAAAATGTAGGTATTTCCACTGAAGATCTTGGGAACAAATAAGTGATAAATAATAAATGATAATTATAAATAGATATGAAATATGAAAACTGTCTTGTATTGATGATATCTTCTTCCTAAATTGAACACATTGGTCATTAAAAGCAAGCAGGTAGGTATGTCACCACAATGTCCGTGAAGCTCCAGCAATACCTTTCAAGATGTACGTACACTTTTGATGATTAACTCAAGCCCTTCCATCAGACTATGAGTGATTGAAATTGAGAATTATTCTCACCACATTTTATGAAATTAATTAATTTCAAACTATCTTTCTCATAAGCTTCACGTTTGCGGACATGCTTGATAGCACCCGATTGCTTTGGAGACTGAACTCCATCAGTTGCCAAGATGTGGCATTCAGTAATGCATGAACGATGCATCAGTCCAAGGAGAAATAGTTTCCATATAGAATTCCTCATGCATACAAATTACATGAAAAACTATGCATTCACATGTACATGCCATTATACCACCTGCGAGGCAATGCCACTACATTTGAGGGACGAATTTCATCACAATGCAGCCGTTGATTTGTAAACCACATTGCTTAATGTATCGGAAGTGGTTGGCAAGGACATAGAACAGGTAACTGAAAAACAAAGAAAAAAATTTCATTATATATTTATATTTCAATTATTCTGTTTTGGAATATTTCACTCTCGGTCAAAGTGAAAAAATTAACCTTGATCCTTAGAGTGGCGGAATGTTTTTATATGTTTTGTACATTGATTGTGGCATTTACCCAAAATTTTTATTGCTAACTGGATATCTTGCACTTGGGCACTTTCTCTGACCATAAGGGTCGCCAAGGGGCTTAATTATACCAGACCAGCCCTCGTGGCAGAGGGTATCTCCTGCACAGGGGGCCTATTCTGCACTGGCTGGCAGGTAAAATCGTGAACTCCCACAGTGCAAGGGTTAAAAAGAGAGAATGGGGATGGGAAAGAGTTACATGAAACTCAATTTTAATTAAAAACACATGTAAAATTTACATCATTAAACCAAGGTATCAGATGCACTGACATGCCCCCCACAAAAAATTTTGATAAATTCAATCTCATTAGCTACATTATTTACCACCCATATTACCTTTTCCTGAAAATGCATTGCCTGCTTTAAGAAGAAGAAGGATAAATATGCACAGAGATGTTTAGGGAAATGAGGCAATATTCTATTTCTTCCACCCCTCCTTGAAAAACGGCATTTTTCATGGCGGCATTGGAGTTCCTTAAAAGTGGGGGTCATGCCAAAGTACCCTCAAAAGTATCAATTCACGCACCCATCACTTCTCACATTCAGCCTATTTAAGACTGTATTTAGTGTCCCCTGTCTAATACCAAATGGTAAAATTGTTTCAAAAGAAAATTTTAACGCCTTAAAGAATTAACTATTAAGTGAGTCATGGACAGGGAGTTGGAATGATGCCAACAGTCAGCACACCTCGGCAACTTCTTCACTATTGTTATGCGTGATACATAATCACTAGGATAAAAAGGAGCTTATACTCGATAAAAGGGGGTCTTCAAATTTTTCAGCTAGATGGCCGCATTAAGTATCAAATAGAAATTCGGAGATCGAATGCAGACTCAAAGTCCAAATGAAAAATAATCAAAGCACACATGTTGTTCTTAATGATTTACTTTATCTCATATATAAACCAAGGTGTTCTGATTAGACATGAACACTTCGTAAAAAACGAAGCGTTATCTTATGAAGATACTTACGATACCGTTTGCATTGAATAATTTTATTACTTTAAGTTTTGTATTAGCTCTTTAAGATAATGAGTCCCCGATATTTACGCTTCACGGACGATGACAGATTTTAAACTCAACAGGACGGATAAGGTAAGGGATCGGGAGAATTTGAAAATGAAGTTTTGAAAAAAATATAGGGCGACGGGGAAAAAAACGGAAAATCCGGGAAATCGTAGGAATGAAAGGATATTTTGAGAACGATATTATGATTTATAAAATAAAATAGTGAATTGGCAGCCTATAGCTATGAAAGGCTAAAAAAGGCAGGCTTAGGAGGATATAAATGCTAAATGGAGTGAGGGTACGAAAAGGGAATTTTGAAATTCATGCAAGCTTGTTAGATATAATCATATCACCAGAAAAATCTCTTTCCATTCAGTAGATGATAATGCAACATTCGCACGCTACAGAAAATTTCCATTTCGCAAACAGATTCTTCAGCTTGAAGGTGACAAAATTTGCACTCCTTAGGTGCTTGACTACTATTTGCAACCAATTAACTACAAGATAAAGAACTTGTCAAACGTTTGGAAACCTAATCACCATCTCCATTTGAAGATGGGAGCCACTTTACTTAATTTTTACTGGAGCGTACCTTTTCCACTCTGATCACTCGCGAGGGTTAAGACCGCGTCCTGCTGTGGAACAGTGATGCGATTAATAGGATGGTCCAAACTGCCTTGGAGGGTAGTGTGAGAGAGTCGCAACCGTTACAGAGTCGCGAGTTGCAGGTGTAGACTTCTTCTTCGTTTAGGCGGTTCTGAGTCTTCTTGAAGCTGTATGTCACGTCTGGTCGGGTGAGGCAGTTTCGATAGAACATTTCCAGCTCCCCTGCACGGCGATGAAAACAAAAGAAATTAGTCCTTGAGAGAATAAATAGGGAATGAATATAGGGAGCTGAAAAACTAAATGCTGAACACGAGTGAAAAATTGAATTAATATTTGCCTTTAGGATATTATGGATAGTCTTAACTTGTACTGTGAATTTAGGAAATTATCTAAGAAACACTAAAAATTAAGACTGAAATTGTCTAGAGAGCAATAAAATACTGGGAAAAAGTAACAGCAATATTAAGCAGGGCTTTGCAAATTTTATTACGAGGGAATTTTAGTCCTCTAAATTACTAAAAACGCAATAACAAATTCAAATTCGGGGTCTGACATGAAAAATATATTTCTTCTATCGTAATCATTGCACATGATAAAATATATTTATATGTCATGTATAAAATTCTAAAAATTATTCCTTTAAATGTATATACGTATATCTCTCTCTAAAAACTTTTAACCATGATAAAACATAATGAGTGAATTAACTGCAACTCCTCGAGATGATAATGTGGTGGTTTCTTCTAGCCTTCCACATCGCAGTTCTACAGCCGTTAAAGTAGAGTTTATTATGTCAGTAGTGCAATGAATGTCGTTGTACTGACTAGTACTGATAAGCATCGAAGTAAGAAAACAATTAATTAGATTCTACATATGAAGCATGTTTCTGTATGAGAGCGACACTCGGTCGTTGACAGATGCAGAGATGTTAAGAGTGTAAGAACCACATTTTAATTGGAGTCAGAGTAATTTAATAATGTTCATATCACGCTATCGCTATAAAAAATAAAAATATAGGATGAAAATCCCAATTAAACTAGTTTCCCTAAGGTCTACATTATAAGGACGAAATTTAAATGGCTTCAGTCCAACTGAGCGGTAATGGCACCAACAATTTAATGGATCTGATTGACCTAGTGAATCGGAATGAGATCTGAGAGATAAACATCCTATAAATGTAGGCAACCCGCATACTCACACGACGAAAACCTTAAGCAGCCAACGTCGGATTAGAATAGTAAGTGAAACTTAAGAATGAATACCTCGGATAAAATGACAGCCTCAACCCATTAATGCCCGGAGAAATTTTTTGTTACAACTTCAACTTCAACATCAAAATTTAGAATGATTCTCTCCATAGGTACCTTATTTCGGGAAAAATAATTTAAAAAATATTATGCAAGTGGAACAATGTTTTTTTGTTGGCAACTTAAATTGCCAGCAAAGTTCCACAGTTTATAAATCATAAGAACAGTACACGAACAACAAAACTTTTTCACAGTGGCATTAAAAGTATGTTACGAATGCACATACCACAACAACATTCAGAAATATGAAGAATATATCACGAGAGGCACGAGTGATCACTTTAATGTCAAGCTCGGGAATGACCGCTTGTGTGCCCTTCACAGACTCTCCCTCATAGATGCGGTTAGGTTTGACGGCAGGGTAAAATGCCGATCTTGCTAGATAAAGGAGAGAGTAGAGAGCAGAAAAAAATAATTGGTAGTTTATGACGAATATTGGGGTAGAAAGGAATTAACAGAAACGAGCAAAAATTTTGGCAACTGAGGTTGCCAATGGGCATTAATGCGTTAATAAAAACATTTTTGAGTTATTTCAGTAAGGTCACTCTGATATTCCGGTCACCTATATTGATTGAAAAGAAAATCATATTTAACATATTTTAAAAAGTCCATTCTTTAGCGGGGATTGGGGTGGTATGGTGGCCAAAGTGTTGGATTTCCACCCAGCGGGCTCGGGTTCAAATCCAGGAGGCAGAGAATTTTCAAAGACTGCCCGATCCCTGCTTGAATGTTGTATGGAGGACTTTTAAAGCGCAACTCTCCGTCCGTCGGATGGGACGTTAAGCCACGGTCCCCTTGGTGCCTTTCGTTAAGAGCAGGCCAATTCCGACGCCGAGTTTCTCTCCACCCTTCCTTCCATACCCTTCCCTCATGGTGCAAGTGACCTAAGCTGTCGGTCGCCTCCTCCCAAATAATACTACTCCTTTTATTAGCTTCAGCTAAGTATACGTGAAAATTTAATATTCGAATAAATTTCATTAAAAGACAGAAAATTTTTATGGCTAATTTCTCCGAACATTTGGGAACCTACAAAAGGTAAAAGAAATCAGTGGTATCACCTGAAGATTATAAGAAGTATTGAAACTCGGGTAGTGTTGTTTTTTTATAAAAATTAATCAAATGAAATCAGCCAGTTTTACCTATTTTCATAAAAAATCAATGATTTAAATTACAAACTTGGGTGCTAATACTGTACTTTAAGTACCTAGGCACAAAAAAATCTGAATATCAAATAAAAAATCTGATTACCAATACCACCTCCTTCCGTTCATTTTGAGAAATCGGCTCTCCTTAATGAGTGCCAAATTTTCAAAGGCTAAAAAAAATGATTAAAAAGTAGAATGTAAAAGAAAAGAGAAAACCTACTCACTGGAGGTGTATGAAACGAAAAAAAGTTCAATCTTTCCATTAGCTATTTTTAAATAAAAGAGTAGCTTCGGCGCAATATATACCGCATACTATGATTTAGCAAGAAGCATCAATTTCATTCCGCGCTTTCATGAATGACCAAGCGCGATCTAGGATTTCTAATCCAGACAAGTAAGAGGCCTGTAAAGCTGTCGAAGACTAGAAATGTCGCGTACATGAATCCTTTCTCTCATCAAACTACGAAAACTATAATAAAGGTTCTTAAAGTTAGCCTCCTGATGTATTTCCACCCAACGCGCATTTAAATGGGATTGCAAAGTTCGCCACTCGAGTCGCTGACGGACAAAGCGATTAAGATTTTACGGGGAAATAAGCTAAAATGGGGGCTGTTAGCAAAAATTTGCATTCTTGAAGATAGAATTTATCAAAGTAATAATTTTTCAATGTTATTACTCGCAACTTCAAATAATATACCGCAAAATATTTGAAAAAAGTGGATCGAGGAGCACTCATCATTGCCCAGCAGACATTTTTGAGAATAAATTTAATTGCGACCGATGTGACAACAGAAATCAACCTCTTATGGTAAGGAATGGAGCCTTCTATATGCAGTCCCCTTGCACCAAGCATTCCACCAGAGGATGACGCACGATTTATCGAAGTTCAACGGCATACCGCCAAATTTTTGCCGAATTAATGCCGCTGCTCAACTTTCCTCGCAAATTATACCGCCGAGAGTACACGAATCGCCGCTTTCTCACGAGCGACGCCGCTTCTGCTAACGATCTCGCGAGGTATTTGTAAACAAGAAGCGTATTTTTTTCCCTAACGTCGTTGTTCTCCTCCAGACAGCCTCGGTGGAGAGTGCGTAAATGGAAAACACCATCGCTGGCGGGACGTCGAGCATGCATGAACGAGCTAGGCGGTGAGGCTTCCCCCTCGATCAGTAACTCATGAGTTCAAAACTCGGATAGGAACTAGAAGCTATATTGACGTTAAATGACCTCAGATACATCTAATATCAGTTGGCTGTGATGAAATTAGAATGAATATATGGTTTACTTGTAGGGGGAATGCATTTAAGGCGGTTAATTAGGAGGGGGTACAGGGTATACCTAGGAGAAAAGAGAAGCCTCAGGAAAACCTTGATGAGAAGACAGAACAACCTTATAGACCATATCTTGGGGCATGATGGCATGGTGAAGACAATCGTCGAGGGAAATGTAGAAGGCAAGACCGGAAAAGGAAGACCTTGAATGAAATTTATGGAACAAGTAAAGAGGGATACGAAAGAGAAGAAATACTTCGGTGTTAAAAGATTAGCTGAGATATAAAATGAATTGAGCGGCGTAAAACCAATCTTAGGATCAGTGATGATGAGGCAAGAACTAACAGTGGATTATTAAGGTACCAAACTCCGAAGTACAAAGGGTCCTACCCACGGATCTTTTAAATTATAAAAGTCAGGGCCGTGGCCATAAATATTTTCACGGGGTTTACTTGAAGGGGTAATGCATTTCGGGCGGCTCATTTGGAGGGGGTACACCTATGATTAAACCTACAAAAAATTTGTTGGACTCTTAACTCCTTGACCTACGGCTTGCTACGGTATTAATGGATGGTGAAAATTATTAATTTTAAAGAGTTTTCGCAATGACATTCCGATAGGAAAGAATCGAAAACATTTCTTTTCACAATAGAAATTTGACCAATTATAACACGCAATTTCGGGGTAGCAAAATAAAAGGGTAGAAAATTTTGGCTCCACCCGAATTATGCTACTGCCTTCGGTTATTGTAATGTTAGATGCGTTACCTAGGGAACTTCTTGATCCATGTATCATACCCGTTTCATGTTAGGAGTTGAGAAGCTTCGTTGACGTTGCTTGACCTTATACACATATACTATTAGTTGACTGTGATGAAATTAAAATTAATAAAAAAAACCGGAGGTTCCTCTAATTTCAACTAAGATCGCTTTCAAACATGAAAAACGTTTAAATCTTCACTTAACTACCACACGGGACAATAGATCACAAAATGTCAACAGTATCCCCTCAAGTAGGTACTTCAGGTTTTACCTGGAGCGTCATGAATATAAATATCAATGTTAGGTTTTACATATACAGTATGTAGTATACACTTGATAATGAAAGGATCATAGCGACGTTTAGCATTATACTATAACATCAGCTGCGATAAAGTTTGAATCTAGCAATGACCTCGGAATCAGTGGCGCAGCGAGGGGGAGTTTGGGGGATAAACCCCCACCCCCCAGAGCTCAGAGAAATTTTTAAGTTTAATATATTTTACTTAATCGGATTAATATCACTAACTGAATAGCGTAAGGATCAATAAAATATCCCTCAGAAAGCCGTAAAACTCACTATTTTGAATCATTTCCCTTAAAATTCCGCAATTTATTGATCTCGCATCTACCGCTTATCCTGGTGGGTATTCCATACCCCCACACACCCCGGTATTAGTTGCACCTAAACCCCCCCCAGCCTTAATTCCTAGCTGCGCCCCTGCTCGGAATATAAGGCGTAGGAATTAAAAAAAAAGCACCAGAGATAATTATGATTCTGTTCAATATAAACCCAAAAATCCTCATTTAAAAAATCAATTTGAATGGAAATTTATCAGTTTATCTCAATTTATGCGTAATTTTTGTAAAGAATCTAACTAGAAGATCAAAGAAACACAACCTCGTATAATGTGCTGAGGGCCAGCCGAGATTGCGTAAAATGGGCCAACTTGTCGAAGATGAATGATCTGACAGAAGCTCAAAAAGATATCACGCTACAGTTATTAGAACATAAGTGTGCCAAGAATGCCAATACAATACGTGATGTCAAAATGGAAAAAAAACAAAAGAAATTTCGGTGGCGAAATAGAAATGGTTACATTTTCGTCTTCATCTTTATTTATTTGTGAGGAAATTTTGGCATACGATTGCTTCCTCATGGATTACAGTTTGAAAAAGAGTAGACCGAAGCTACATATTTAGCTTCTGAAGTAAAAACAGCGTTAAAGCATGAAATATAGCCATACACATTGATTCCTACAGCGTTCAAAGTTTAACAGCGTCAACTTCCCCAATATACGATTTTAATTTTTCCTGTTGAATAATAGTCAGGAAGTCTTCTCGGCTCCACACCAGGTTATTTCAGTCCCGAATATATCTAATCGAGATCATCTATCGATTCTTTTCCTCTTCTCAGAACCTATTTACTCTCACGAACCGAGAAAAATAGTCGTTTTTATCGAGGTTGAAATTCGCCGTGAAAAAATCATTTGTCTCAGCCGAGATTACCATTTGCCGGCCAGGCACATTAGCAGTTGTGCCACCAAACATAGGTAGCATACCTGACCGCCAATTGGGATGTTCGGGTTCGAGTCCTGTCTCAGACAAATGAGTTTCATGGAAAATATCATCAGTGGTCAAAATAACTTTACGCTCGTATAAGTGACCACTTACAAAGTAACTTGTTTCATGCAGTATTTTGAAAATAGTGGTTTATTAACGACTGTTTACCCCAGCCAACTAGCATGCGATAAACCATCTTTGCAAGCGAAATAGACCCCTAAATGATGGAGAGAAAATGCAGCGTGGAAACAGAGGCGGATTTAATGGGAGTTACAGGGGTCATGATCGCACCAAAATTTTATGAAACGTTTTTAATATTTATTATTTTAATAAATTTGGAGCCTTAAAATTCAAAAAATGTTCAATTTCATCAGTTCTTGAGAATAAAAATGAGATTTAAGGCTCCAAAATGCGTAAAAATGGGTATTTCAAAAAATTTACACGGAAGAACGCCCCTCTCTTCCTATCCATATATTCCATAATATCCATGTATTCCATAATCCCCGAACCCAGGTCATGACACCCCCACCAAATTTGATGCTGAATCCGCCGCCCCTGTGGAAAGGTATCGTTGCCGCTGACGACGCAGGGGCTTACCCACCGTTTCCGTCGGTCATCTTGACGATCTCACATCCTCGGTCGCATCCGGCCGTGCGGGTCCTCGACGGGTCGAACTTCTCCCAGGAGCAAGTGTCGTTGCTCAACTGCCACCACTCCGGCTCCTCCGCCGACGTCCCGTTCTCCGCACCCTCTCCTCCGCTCGCCGGCACCACCTCGTAAGGATTGAAGCTGCACACGTAGCACTCCACCTCGGCGTCACCTAAGTGGCAGGAGATAAGCATTGCGATTACGATTCGAGGAAAATTAACTTACACCTTGATCTACCGCCACGCAACTAATATGGTACACATGCGACGCCTATATCTTGAAGCCGGCTGCTAGAAGCCAATCTGAGATAATACGTTGTTTTTACTAATACTTTTCTTTATTAATACGTTTTCAAAATATTTTATACTCCACATCCACAAATAATGAATACCTGACTCCCCTTTTGGATTACACCCCATCACTCTCAAACAAACACAAAGGTTCCCAAACCGCCCTTGACCCTTCCCACATACCCACTCCTATTCAACTGAATCTATGCCATGATGTTACCACAATTTTTACTAGATAGAAGATAGAAGCTGATTTAAAAGTGACACTCTCATTAGAGAATGCAAAGCTGTGAACTCGAGTTCTATAAAAAAAACAAAAAGTGAAATTCCATCGTAGCGTAGTGGCTGCAAGAAGTGTCGATTTTGGCGCCCACATGCTTTTTACCCGGCACCTCCTTGGGCAGGGGTCGCCGTCGAGGTAGTTGGTGGCATCACTGCGCGCCTAGAAGTTCGTCGTAGGTTATAAGTTCTTATGGGTCATAGTCATACCGTATAAATTCAACAAACACTTGTGCTTTAGGGTCTCAGATTTGCATGAAATTTTCTGCATGGATATATATTCACCACAAACTTAAGCTCGAGACCGTTTTGCGAAAAAAATTTGCGTTACATGAGCATTTCAATTTTTTTAGCGTTTTCGCAAAAAATAATGCCTTGACTCATATAATTATATTTCTTACATCACCAAATAGTTGTAGAGCCATGATTCAGCGGTTTAGCCAGGATTTGAAATGGGGGGAAAGCGTTCACTGGATATTTCGGGGCCCTTCCGGGTTGTATGGAAAATACCCCAGGCCAAAGGGGAATCGAAAATTTTGATGCTGGAGACGTGATTTTATTTGGGCTCAGAAACAGAAGTTTTGTACGAGTATTTATTAAATTAAATTATATAAATTGGATGAAGTAAAAACGTCAAAGGCTCCGGAGGGGGGTGGGGCGGAGGGTTGTAACAGGGAAAACCCCTCGGTAGCTACGGCACCGCCATGATGTATACCTCATTTTGAAGCTAGGACTTTGCGTAAGACACGAAATACGTAAAAATATTCATCAGATGACCTTTCATTTTATTGTTATATTTAAATGTTTAAGAAATTTTTGATTAACTTTTATCAACTACTCCATCTCAGAATAAGCAAAAACTTTTTATCCTAACATGTAGACACATCTGCCTTACCATTCCAAAAATGAAATCAAGTGGCAACTCATAATGTGACATTTAGAATTTTCAACTTTATTAACATTAACACTTTTCTCCCGCGCGGTTTTTCGGGTCCTCCATGGGAAATACATACCCTGGGCTAATAAGCCTAGTCTGTGGATTTGATTACTGCTCCGGATCATAGTAATATGACCTACCGTTTCAGTTCTAAGTAATCAACACCGCTAATCCCTGTTATCCAAAAGTGCTTGTTTTATCTCTAGGCATGATCCGATTTGTCTAAATGAGAATTTAACTTTCCCTATTACAGATACCCCGCTTTTGCAAATTTTGATTGGAAACAAGCCATACATCACAAATAGCATAACAATGCAACTTTCAATGCCCACATATCATGCTTACATTAGTTTAAGTTTCCCTTATGTTTTGCTAAGGTAGTATGGAGATAAGGAATTTTTGATTTTTTTGCATCTTCTTGTATTATTTTTATAGCATCTAGATTTTTAAATTCAAGGAACAAATCGATTTCCGATTGATAAAAAAAGACACGTTTTCTGATTCCACGATTATGTTTAGCATTAAAATAGGGGCAGTAGAACACGGCTTTACTGCTGGATTTTTCAGACTCAGTTTACTTCATATTAGTCTTCAGCTGCGTGTAAGTATTGGTCTATTAATAGGTAATTAAATCATAATTGAAGTATTAAAATAATTCCAGATTTTACTAATCCCTCCATTATTTAAAAACTAAAAATAGTAACGGCTGAGTCGTTAGACTCATTGATCTATTCCGGTATGATATAATTTTGTAAAATAAATATGTATGTGCAGAAGAAGCCAGTATAATTCACCGCTGATATTGGAAAGGAAAGAAGTCTCTAAAGTGATTGTAACCTATTTATTTTAATTTTCACAGCCCTGACGCGAATTAAGAAATTACAGGATGCCTAGTGTGTAGTAAAGACTGATATGATATCCTCTTTTATTGGTGAATCTTCAGGACTGACGAAAGGTATGAATGAAATTTAAAAAAACGTACGAAGAACGAAATAAATTATTAAAACTCTTATTTCAGAGCTCAATTAGTAATGTTTAAAATATCAAAAAATAGTTTTACTACTACGATTGAAGCCATTTATGCAGAGTAAATAACCCTCGTCAGCATGCAAGTTTCGAAAATCCTGAAAATTCTTAACGATCGCCAATTTTTTTATGACTACGGCACGGCGGCACACTACAGTGGACCTGAGGAAGCCGAATGGAAGTTTGGCGAAATAGAGTCCAAGGACATCACAGACAGTGAGGAAGACCTGGAAAATGAGACCGTTTTCACTAATGTAAAATAACTTATAGAAGAGGACACATAGCTATTAAGGGTCAACGAGATCACCCAAACTACAACGGGATGGTTCACACAGACTATATATTTATGACAAGAATTTGGTTCAAGGAAGAGAAAGACAAGTTTCGACGAAAAATAAATCTTCCTCATTCAACCGGCTTCTCATGATTTTAAAACAAAAAAACGCGATGGATACCGCCGCGATGGATTATTCATGAGTTAACGGATAGGGGGAGAAAAACCTTATAAGATAACTTCCCAAAACACGCGATTATTAAAAGAATGAGCAATAATCTGTAAAAACAAAAGGTGACGAAGAATAATACCTTTGTCTTAAAAGTGAAAGGAACCGTGGGCACGAATATTCAGTCACGTGACTAACAGTTTCACGCCCAAGTTTTACTTGGGCTTCCAGCAATTGACTTAATTTAAAGGGACATGTTTTAATTTGTTGAAAGTACTGTAATCAAGGCGCTTCAACTCTATGTTTTTAGTTGCTTCCGTTTATTAAGCATGAGCATCCAGAATTTGAAAAAAATTTATAAGCTTGAAAAACGTGATAAAAATCACTTCCATAGACAAGGAATGTGTGAATTTATGGTTGTGATAAATGCTGGCGCCACGCACTTAGTCAGGCTTTCGGGGCTTAAGCTCCGCTCCTCCGAAATATTTCGCTCCGCTCCCGGTTGCGGGGTCTACCCGTGATACATCTGCTGAGAAGACCACTAGCCCATACCACCCCTGCCCCTCCACCATTCGATTTAGTTACATTTCATTATGTCTGTCAATAACAAAGTTTAATTCAACTATCAGCATTATAAAAAATAACATATCAAACCATATACATAGTTCGTTCATTTCTAATTTAATGACATGTATGGTTTTCCAATAAGTGCGAATTGACAACAAAATATTAGTGTCGGCAACCCGCGTCCCACCCAAGGATCCCCCAAAGCATAATTTCTGGCTACTTATCCGGCTGGCACCGGAGCTGAATTCTTCTACACACAAATAATTTACAAAAAAGTCACTTGATTATAGGATAAAAAGGCATCCCATTATCACTGTCGTAATACTCTTGCCCTTTAAAATTATCTTTGATAAGTAACTAAATAACTTATAATTATTAGTAACATCATTACAAATTCTCTATTAATTAATTATCAACTCTGCACGTTTTCGGTCTTTGATGTGTGTCATTATGGGAATAGAAATGATGATAAATCTCATCCCATGTCGTCTCTTCGACATCAAGATTTCAAAAATAAGGTGCTGCAAATAAGAGATAGCACTCGTATGTGAAAATTTTTAATTTGAAACTCTTTTCTTACCTGTTTGAAAACAGACCCCTGCTAAAATGGCCGCATACAGTAATAAGGTGGTACAAACGGAACGGGAACACAGGTCGGGAGCCATATTGCGTTCAGCACCCTGGAATAAAGGGAGAAATGATCAATCAAAGAGCTTTATTTCTTTTTACAAATAAGGGTTTACAAAAAGCTCTCCAAATCAACCCACGGGCTTTGATCAAAATGTTCGGAAATTTTTAATTAAGATTTTCATCAAACAGCAAAATAAGCACGGGATCGATATCAGCCCATGGTTCGGAGGCCTGGTTTTTCCGTATGACATAAAAGATTTTCTGTTAAAAAAATGGTCTGGGAAAGAATTGCTTAAAAATTGTTGAAGGAAAACGAGGAGGAGCTATGGAGAGAAAAACCGAGGAGAAGATGAATGAAAGGCATAGAAGAGGATTAGGTTATTGAAAGTTGTATAGGTGGATAAAAACCACATTGGATACAGATGGATGGATGAAAGTAATGAAAAGAAGCTAAGACCCTGCATTAGCTTTGTAGTAAAAGATTAAATTGACGATGGGGTAATATCATTCCTAAAAAACTAACTTTTACCTCTGAGCTACAAATTGTGTGACTCCTTCAAACATTTTCAGAGTCACACGTAAGTGCACACTATGTACGAAAACTAAACGGGGGAAGTTACACTCACATAAAGCCAACAGCCACTAAAATATGCCGAGAAAGAATAAACCAAGGTAACCTTAACTAGAAAGAACACTAAAATTGAATCTGTGAGATACTGATTCCATGTCAATCAATGCGAACGATGTTTTCTTCTCGGTGGATTATTCACTATCTCTCACGTATCGTCCATAAGGTATACAGAGATGCATAAAATATGCGCGAAAGATATCATGAAGTTTCCTTAAAATTTGTAACTAACGTACGGAGAAATGTTTGATTCGGTTCGTTGACTAAGAGCTCACATAGATCACATGAGTGGTACGCAATATGTGGACGTATTTCTATGTGACACAGAGCTCCACATTGTTTATCTTCCACAGTGGTGAAAGAAGACGATGCCTCACCGATAGTTATATCAATTTTTCCACACAAAATCAAAAATCGTTTAAAAAGTTATGTTCTTGTCGTTACACCTACAATATCATTTTTTTAACACTTTCAACTACCTCGTACTAATCTAATTTGCATAGTTATTATCGTATCACCCATAAGCGGTTTGCACTCAGGAGACTTAAAAAACTTTATTTAAAATGATATAATTTTAATTAAAAAACAACATCACCATCAGCTAGTCACATCTATATGCTCCTCCTCGATCTTTGGTTCTGGTAACAAAATATGCCGCGAGTTTCGCTGGGGAAATTCGTATCTGGTGTTTATTCCCCCGCACAGTCGTAAGACAACGAAATCCGAGGAGGGCGGATACGACTTCTGCCGGAAAAGATATTTCCTCCTCCGTTTTCGCCGCGGCATTGCTCCCCGGTCGTGCTGCGGCGGCGGGGAAACAGAAAGAAAAAGAGAATAACGAGCCCGGGCCACTCGAGGGCAGGGGCATTATTCACGGGAATGCGGGCGCACGGGATCTGACACTCCCCCCTCCCCCTCAGGCCTGGCCCAGTCACTCACGCCTCGTAGAGCTCTGTCGCCTCCGCGGCGGGACGCATGCGGTGGCGAGAACATGAGAAGCATAAGTGGAAGTAAAGGATTTCCATGGCAAATGTGAGGATTTTTGCATGAAAGACAGGGGCACTTGTATAATGTCATCCGGTACTCATGGGATCAGATTGGTACGGTAGATAAAGTGCTGGCCTCCGATCTCAATTGCTGTGACTTTTCATAGTCTTCATCTGTTTCATAAATTTATCAAGTTACATTACAAAGATCAATTAAAAGCGAGAGATTAATTAGATTAAAAAAGTCTTCTTTAAAGGCAGCTATATACGGCGAATGATTTCATTCGCATGATCATTCAGCATAATCATGCGCATGATCATTCACCGGGTATAACGGAACAATTAGCGAATAAACCTTCATGCGCATGATCATTCAGTGAAAATTAGAACATGTTCTACTTTGCTCGTATGATCCTGTGAATGATCACGTGATCATTCAGCATGATCATTCGCATGATCATTCACTGTGTATAGCTGCCTTAAGGCACAGGCGTTAAATTCTATTAAACTATTCTCCCTAACTACATCTCCTTGGAGTACAAAATAGACAAAGAACTGTATCCTTTGAAACGAAATATGAAAAAAAAATATTTTTCAAAGCAAAAAAATTGGTTTATATTTTCGAAAAAGTAAAATGATGCTTAATAATACGCATCACTTCTTGCTCGGGCAGTCATATTTTGTCATTTATGCTATCACATTGACATTTTTAGGGTGTACAAAAGAAAGTTTTTTTCAGCTTAGGCCGGGCATCAGATTTGAAAATTTGGCCAGGAATATTATTTCACATCTGAGCTTCAGGAAACTGCTCACAAGGGACTAATAAATAGACTGAGTATGTCAATAAAATGGCGTAATATTTAAACAAGTGAAGCAACACGAGAAATTCATAATCAAACTGGTCGAGCGGAAATGATGCATACTTTTGTAGGGAAAAATCTTCTATATAATCAAGGAAAAGTAAAAATAAACATGGGATATGAAGTCAGCACATGGCTGTTTCCTTACTATTCTGACTCACTGACAGGAACGAATTATGTTCGATGTTTGAGGGGTGAGAGGCCGGAACACTGCTTCGATCCGAAGTAAACTGAATGTGCTCATTGAAACTGAAGGATTTTATTAAAAAAATTAAAGCATTTGAAGTGCATCACAAAATGTAAAATCGTTGAATTTTTTTGAATTTGTGATACTAAAACTTTCGATAGAAATTAACGTTAAAGGCTTGAATGAATTGACGTTAAGAACTTCAAAACAGTTTTTTAAAATTGCACTCCATCTGCGGTTAAAAAGTGGCATTAACCCTTAAAATCAGAGCCATTGAAAAATGTAGTCTCTTCTGAATGATACATACGTGTCGGTCGGGTGAAATAAATTAGGGTACAATAGTTCATTAATAGCATAATACTAAATATGTAAATTACACATGATTATTTATCAAATAAGGCAAATTGATTTTAAGTAACGTTAACAGTATTGTACGCGTAAATGATTGCCATTTTAAAAATTTCACGGGATTTTTATGGAAACAGTAGCTCACCATCTTAATCCTTGATTCCTTAACCTGCCACCGTCCCAAAAGATTTAAAGAGAGAGAAACGGGGAGAGGGAGAGAATGGGAGAAACTAAGGAAGGGAAAAAAGAATGACGGGAAGAAATAAAAGGAGAGGGATAGGATGAGGAGGGGGATAAGATGTAGAGAGGAAGAGAGAATGGGGGTGTGGAGGGAATCGAGGGGTAGGGCAGCAACGTCGCTTGGCCTGAGGGAGCGGGTCGATTCCCGCCTCGGCAGTGACGCACTTGTTTTCATTTTGCACGCCCCGTCATTTTTTACTTCCTATTCCTCCTTTCCCGAGAAGGTGGCGCGAAAAAGGGAGAGTGAGTGAGTTGGGGGAGGGGGAAAGGAAGGAGAGGGGGGAATGATGGGAGCGGAGACCCTGGGCCCTGGGCTTCCGCCCACCGGCGGCCGCACGGAGCGATTTCCGGAATATGCCGACCTCGGATGGAATTGTGTGGGAGCAGGTGGGTGGAGGAGGAGGGGGCCGGAGATGAGGGGGGAAAGTCGCTGTTGAGACAGTTGAGGGGCAGTTTCCACAGCTACAGTGCAAGCGTCAGAGATGGAAAGAGAGAGAGACGGTCGAAAATATTCCATTCCCGGGTTTGCTCGGGGATTGACGTTGATCAAGTTTATCCTCCCGCAACTCTTTTCGCCATCCAATGATTCATAACTTCGTATTCGCATGGATCGGCTGTCTCGAGATCGCGTCAGTGCCAATTCTTCAACCACCCGTGCGAGTGATGGTGAATGATTTATAAACTCATACAGTGGTTTCAGCACTGTAAGGAGAGCGTTGTGGCCCAGTGGGTAGAGCGATGGGCTGCCCATGGAAGGATGCCGGGTTCATTCCCGGGTGACCACCAATACAAAGATCCTCGAAATGTGAGGTGGCCGAGGAAAAAATGAACTTGCCCCCATATTCTGAAAATGTGACATTCACACGCCTTTGTCTTATTCTAAGATAAGCTTTACCCTCGCCTTTCAATTACATCCTTCTTGTTGATTAGTAATTTTTTACTTTCCTTGCTGTTAAGATAGTAATTTAGCAATAAGATAGATAAAGCGAGGAAAGTTACAGACATTCGAAAATTAGTGCTAATATATAATATATTTTACGGAAGTAATTATTCACCGGTTTGAATTTGTTACTCTTCAGTAAACGGCTGAAAGTGGTAGGTTACTGTGAAATACTCTCATATGTACTACCCATAATTTGTAAAAAAAAAATACGGAATTATCGCAAGTTTAGCCCAAAGACCGGTTTTATAAGCAAAGATAGGGTGAATGCCATGCTATTGCTATTACCGTGTGGAAAGCAAACATTGATGATTGCTTGGCGAGCTGGCAAGGTCACTTGTGGTTTATCGCAAAGGATCCTTGGGAGACTTGAGCAAGGGGTTTCCGCAGATGTTTGATTTTGAGCATGGAATCTTCCGCTTTGTAGCCTAGCCCTCCATTCACCTGGAAAAACGACCCCAAAATAAACAGGAAAGTGAGCAGCTCTATCGAAAAAAAAACAAATTTTTGAAAAGAACGTAGCGACGAAAAGAGGCATATTATCTACGTCATTAACTTTTTACACTAGTTCTGAACATTTCCACCTTAAGCGGTTCCGTACGATAATATAATAATGTACTTCCTAACTTAGGAACTACTTACTGATATGGACATAAATCCTAGTAGTAAGCGATGAGATTTTCAAAACTGAGTATTCACTGGACCAAGCTGGCTAAGTTTTGATAATATTATTTGGAGATTTGGAGTCATTTACGGCTCTATTGACGAAATTACCGAGAATCTTATCGAGTTTCAAACATTGTAGCGCCAAATAGTAGTCGTAATGTTGCCAGAAAAGTAAAACTAGCTACAAGAACTATCGCCGCGGGCCGCATTTCCTTAACCGCACCACGACACAACTCAATACGTATCTATCGAAAGTAAAACGGAAAATCGTGATTGTGCCCGTAATTACCGTCTAATTTTGCACGGACGCGGGGAGTCCAATATACATTTTGCACGCGCTTAGAATAATAGAAGGAGCTTAATTCGGAGCGCAGAGTGCATGAACGGGAGGGGATTCGCCTCGCGCCGGGGAAAGCACGGCGTAAATGCTTTTGCCTCCGAACAAAAACGTACCATGGTCAAATAATTGCGCCGGGCGAGTCAACATCGCTCATCGTATCCACTCGCGACGCACCATTCAAAGCACCCCCTCCACAAAAGAACTACCTGCTCCTGCACGCACGTAGGTTTTAAGGCGGCTGGAGGGTTGTCTGCGGAAAGATTTACTTGAAAAATTCCATATGTGCTTTTGTTATGAATATCTATGGATAAATGCGAAAGATTGCACTTCAATGACAAACTTTGTCTTCAGTAAACTGCATTATAAACAGTGATTCTTAACTCCGTCCTAATAAACATGACCAAGGTTATATCGCATTTACAAATGCAAAGATTTTCTAGCTAAAGTGAAAGTTACATAATACGTAGTACAATAACGAATACAAAATATGGCTGAGACACACCTATATACAGTTTGAAAAACCGTGGGTGCTAAATGCTTATGTAAAATATCCTTTTGCTATCAAATATTCACAGGTGGGATATTTTGAAGTTTATAGTGGGACAATATTTTGGCGATAAACACCCACTTTGTATCGCGTACATCACAAAAGGCTTTCAGCTTACAATCAATGAATATCAGTAAGGCATTTGATAAAAAAATAAATGCCTAAATTCCTAGGAGATGATATAATCGCTCAAATCACTCTTTAAAATATACGGAAACCTTTAAAAAATTGGTTTGAAGGTCTTCCATTGCGTAATTGCGCAGCTCAAGTACGAAGATTTTCAAACAGTAAATGCACACCTAGCTGCGATGGAATGACAATCGTAAAATGAGGGGAATGCAAGTTATGGCAATGACCTACCGATAAAGCTCTGAAAATCCATCTCGGTTAACACGATGGCAGAAAATTATTGGAATTTATGGAATTATTAAGTGTATATATTCAGAGACAACATGAAGACTGGAATTCATTCCATTGTAAAACTCCAAACAACTTATTTACGAGTCTCGCACCGCCATAGTATCATGTACATAGTCATTCGTTGCTGATGAGAAAACATGAAGGCCTGTACTCATAATTTCTATTTCGAAAAATGAAGATTATATTTTTATAAGCGATCATGGCACTTCGGCTGCGTAAAAGCTAACAAACAATGTGGAAAAAGTATCCTTCCCATCTGACAAACGGTGGTATTTTGTCGTTTTTCGTGACGTATTGCTAGCTAAAAAGTAGGTTGTCCTCTTGAAATATTCAGAGGATATAAAGTAGACCGTAGTCGACGTTTATTTATATCTCAAATATAAAAAATATATCTGAGAAATTATTGAGATTAAATTTTCAAATTTGAGACACATGGAAGTATCATGGGTCTATTCTGTACACTATTCATGATGGTGGCGTAATAGTTAGCGAGAATTACGTCACAAAAAAGTCAGTAGAGAGGGAATGATGTGTCCTCTTAAAGGGAACACGCAAATTCTGATTGCCTGAAAATGGATTTTCGGTCATGGTATCCCACAACCTAACGGGTCGGTCCTACTCTACGAGCGGGAAATTGACGGCCCGCGCGATCGCACCAGACGATGACGACGTGCGCTTTAATGCGCTAGCTCGACAAAACCAAAGCCCTCGGCGTATAGGTGGCGCTGCCGCGCGGAGCAGAAAAAACGAGCGCGGGAGGAGGAGGAGGAAGGCATTGAAGGGATTATGAAAGAGAGGGATGATGCGAACGGTGGCGGGACATAATTTAAGCGAGGCGAAAAAAAACCTCGGCTGCGTACGCTCACACACATCCACATCACTCGCTTGTGCGTACGGGGCGACGCCCAGAAGGGGGTTAAAAGTCTGCGGTGGTGCGGGAGCAACCGCACGCGGGGAGCGGCGCAAGGGGGTGGTGCGGCGGCGGCTGTGTTTCACAGACTCCAATATGCACGCTGTCGGGGAGGATGAGGTTCGAGCACTAGGAGAGGGAGGGAGAGTGACGAATGGGAGGGTGAGGTTATAAAGGGTTTCCATTGCAAGTGCGCGTAAGGGGTTGTAAGGGTGAGCTGTTGGGGTGGAGGAGTGGGAGGAGGAGGAAGGATATATGTATGTACACACGCGCGAGGGTGGGTGGCGAAAGGGATGAAGCAGCAGTATATATGGATTCAGTTCCGCAGTCGCTACACTCCCGAAGCCATCTCATCAACCCTCTATGGAGTCCTCTCGCCCGACCACAGAACCTCATCAACCCTAACCACCATTTGAGCCTTTTTCAATACTTCGAAAGAGTCGCACGATTGAGAGACTCTTCCTCTCTCTCTCTCTCTGGGCCAGTTTCAATATCGGCAACATTAGCGAATTCACGGGGGTTTCAGACCAGGAAGGTAAACATGTTATTTCTCTCATTTACGACAACGCTACTTTTAGGGCAAGGTGAGCTAAAACTTGCAGTGGCATCGAAAATCTGTCTCAAATTCCAAGAAACACTACACAACGACGGAATGTATTTGTTTTGATACGTTTGAATCTTATAGTGAAGAATAATCTCATTATGAACAGCATGGATGTTATTTAAATGTTATACATCGAGCAAAGAACATAAGAAGCATACCAATATCAGGAGTGGACTAAAGCAGTCAAGAGGATATTTAATGCCAGAAGTTCTCTGTGGTCTCAAAAATTAGGATAGAAACAAATCAGTGAGTTAAATACAATTTATAAAAGAGGTCCCACTAACTGACTTTAAACTGAAATTTATTCGAAATAAGGAAATTGGAAAGTAGGTCTTCGAAAGATACCAGAAATATTAACTAGTTTTAGATCTACGTGGTTACTTTTACGTTCATTTTTTTAATTGGCTCTCGCTTCACCTAATGCATGTTATTTATTCTGTAGTTTATGGTGTGATGATGTTACTTAAAATATTCACCCTGAAAGCAGTTACTGAAAGAATATTTCGCAGGAAAGGAAGCTAAACGTTAAAACACCAAGAATAATGAGTCACCAACCCGTATGAAAATAATTACATCACTAAATTAAAACCTTGAACAAGGCCTTACTCGGTCTTTGCACACATCGGGACGAGCACTTTTCCCAAGGAGTCGCATTTCAACACTGTGGATGGCTATTGCAATATTTTTCAGGCCAAAAGTCTCCTGCAAGAGCTCCTACGGCTGTAACATGAGTTACTAACGCAGTTACTGGGCATCTAATTTCGACTTCGCGTATCCTCATTATATGCCCTGCAGTTCTTCGCAGTGCCCTCCATTCTTTTGTTTTGCCACCGTTACGCTATCTTACTTTTCTTTCATGATTCTCTTCTATGGTTAGCCAAATAAGTGTCTGAAAATTAAGTTCTTGGCTGCCTTTGGGAGGAATACTAAATCAATGAAACTGTTTTAAACAACAAATTTTAAATTAGTTCAGCTCGGGTGATGATTTTTTTTATTTTATCACATAATTTTAGGTATAACTATTATTTACTCTTCATACTACGACATTTATTAGTAAATGTTGTATTTTACGTAAAATGGGATATTTCTCGTATTAAATTATTGCTTTATTTTTACACCCCTCCGTACTTCCTCCTCCAGCTTTTTTTCTTTCTTCATATCTCAGTCGCAAACTTCATTTCCTCAACCACCAAATCAAACACTTCCCCTCTTCTCCTCCACACCATGCAGTTCAGAATCTCCAATCCAACTCAAAAGCACGCATCTCAAATATCTCCAGGGCAACGGCCTGCCACGATGCGAACACAGGTTTCCGCTCAGTCAGCAAATTCGAGCGCCATTGGCATCGGCTCGGCCGGAGGGGCGAATCCACCTCATCGCTCGGGTTTGCTGCCGTTACCTCTCCATTCAAGAGGCGGACAGTACAGCGGAATGACTTTAGTCGCCGTGGCGCGACAAGCTGCAATACTAACACCATTCCAAATAGCCCCAGTATACCTTCCCTCATCCCTTCTTTCCTCGGGCTATCAGGTGTAACAATAACAACCGCGAAACGTATTGGATGAACCTTTACTCTCACTTGAAAGATTGAAGACATGTTTAAAAACTTATTTTTTTCGGCTTCTATTTATACAACACATAGGTTTTGTTATAATTTGACACAGCACTATCATGGTTGCGCCGATTTTTATTAAAAACCTTCTGCTGATGTTTCAACTTTTCTTCAGCCGCACATTTGTCCTTGATTTCGCTGCGAGTAATGAAATGATGCACTTTTTGTGGAAGTTCGGAACTTCCGCATGTAAATGCACGTATTAGAGAATTATTATCTTCCATAGCAATGAGATTCAAGGCGTAATGCTTGCTGGTGAAAACCCATCCTCTGACAAATGCCCCTTAAGTTGCTTGCATATAGATGTAGATCCTCCCATCGCGATGGCTTCGGGGGAATGTCAAGCAATCAAGAAGGGGATTTATGGTAGGGAAAAGGGAAAGAGAGAGAGAGAGAGAGTGAGGCCCCATCGAGCCTGATAATATCTTTTCTAAAACATCTCTTTTCCCGGGGTCAATTTGGATGCCGCGCCGCCTAAAAGGGTTGGGGGAGGAGGGGACAGGGGGAAGTCGAGTGGGTGTGTGCGTAAGGGGGTGGTGTGGGTGCTGTCGCCGGAACGTCTGACACTCGGAGCCCTGTACAAACAAGGCGCACGAGAGCCTGGCTTCATTTCCACGGCCACGGCGGGTGGGCGGGAGGAGGGGGGGAAAGGATGAGGGAGGGAAAAGAGAGGGAAGGGCTTGGATAGGGAATTGCGAGGGAAGAAAGGAGAAAGAAGAGGTTAGCATCTCTCAGGGGAACAAGTTTAGGTTATCACATGTACTGCCCGCTCCAAAATTTTGTAGAATTGAGTTTGGATACGAATAAAATAAAAATGAAAAAAAGGATATGGAAAAACTAATTACACCATAATTTCCCCGTTAAATTCTGATTTTTTAGACTAAATTTTAAATTTACAAACGCCTTTACTAATGTCAATCTCGATCGTTTCGAAATGAGTACCCGCTAGTAAGAGTGTTCGAGCGAAGCGACAACTTCGATAGTTCATTGCGCGAAAATGAGTTGATTTTAACCAAAGTTGAGCATATGTTTGTTACTCTTCATTTTTACTCATGCTGTAAGTTTAATACTAGTATTTTCGCAGAATAATAGTAATTTTCTGTTTTGCAAAATTTGACCATTTCTAGCAGTCGCAGGCGATAGCAGTTAGTAGTTGGTGCAGGGAGAGAGATGATAGGGGCGGATCGTGTGGAATTAGCGATCTCTCTCCTTCGCGCCCCGTCCCCTCTCCTATCCTGAATAATATCTCATGTTTCAGAATACATTAAGCGAAATAAAGTGCGGCGTGGATGGGGGAGGCGAGCGGTGACATTGCCCGCGGGGACTATCGTGACGCAGGAGTGAAGGTCGATCTCTTTCACGCGGATCCGTGCCTCGTCGTTTCCCCACAGGGTCCCTTCTACGCGAGGGAACACAATGCCGCCGCCCCTTCTTCAAGGGAGAGTTTAGCGGTTGGGTGGCATGATGGCTTTACAGACGAGGGAATCATTTCAGAGGGGTAGAATAGGTCTATCAATTTCAAAGACGAGTATTACTGTCCTGAAAGTGCAGCATTGCAAACTAAAAATAAGCGTGAATGTAATTAAAAGATATCTTTGCGGAAAAAACAATACTCCGTGATCGTTCATCTGCAATAGTTAACGATTACATGCATGGAAATGTTCAACATTCATAGCGTTGCATCCGAATATGTCGATATGACATCGATTTAGGTTTCAAAAAGTTTCATAAATAGCGAAGGTTATCAGGAATGGCTACATGCCGGAATTTGCAAAGTCTCACTAATAAATTAGTTTAAATAAATTTTAAAACTTTAATTACAAGGTTGAACGGAATATGAGTAAATTTTCGATTTTAACAGTCTTAAACGTATTCCATATATATCGGTCTACGAAGAAACAAAAAATAATGGCAGTGAAATAATAAGTCTCTGTACTTGAATATGATCAAAGAATTCCGAACATTACGATACGTAACGTCAACTAATGTCAAAAAAATCACACTTACTGAACACAAAATGGAGGGGATTTCTTAACCATCCATTACATAAAAAAGCATGCATCACGAACTTTTTGTACGAAAAAATTTCATTTTTGACAAACAATGTTAAATAAAAAAATTAAAAAACGAGGTAATATACATGGTCACATTTTCCCAAATTTAATCGAAACGTTATTGCTCAAATGATTCAAGTCGCAAAGATTATGTGAATATATGCAAATATCTTTCTGTAAAAATAAATTATTCAAGACATATCGGACACTTTCCACTTCAGTGGCACTTCCAGAAATGACACAAAAATATCCGTACTTCCATCATTCAAAATCCAAGCATTGACCTCACTACCCGGAAGTTATCAGAAACCACAGTTGAATGATTTTTCGTTTTTATGGCAACCATTCTAACTGCTTGGAACGGAGATTAGTAGACCACGTATGCCAAGAGTCCGAAGGATCGTAAAAACGATGGATTTGTAGGCAGACGAAAATGTAATCTTGAATACTCATAGTTGATAAAATTCATAAAGCAGAAATATATAAATTTCGCGTAACAAGAGTATTATTAAAAGTGTTTCTCGGTTTCCTCCCGACAAAAATCAAATTATGCCTTGTAAAAATCATTATAATTCGCTAAATGGTTAAAAAAAACTAAAATTAATTTGTTCATGGATACATTTTGAAAATACATATATGTGTCTCCTTATTTCACGGTTGAGAGACGTAGAAAAGAGTGCCAACGTGCAGGAGGGATTACGACACAAGACAGAACGATGAATGTACTACTGACGAATGATTAATATCAGATAGAGTAAGTGGTCGACGAAAAAGTTCCCCAAAGAATAGACGAAGGGTAAGGCCCATGGAAGAAAGTGAGTCCTCAGAGATGAAAAGGAAGAGTAATTGAATGTGTTCGGGGACACAATCGCCGACTTAAGATCGTAATGGAAGGGTTCGTGGGAAGGTGTCTGCACGAGAGAGAAAGGCTTAGGGCAATTTATGATTGAGGTTCCGGATACGGCTTAACCCATTTCCGCTCACAAAACTTTCTGCTAGCGATTTAGGTATGTTGTTCCTAGATTCGTCTTTAGTAATCCAGGGACATTTTGGTGATAAATTAACTTGTTTCTTCAGTATGACTTGTAGTCATATTTGCTACAGAGAGTAGTAACAAGGTCAGAATCTAATGTTCTTCAACTTCTACAAGTGACCTTGAGAGAAAGGATGAAACTTCAGGGCAAGCATATTTTTAGATCTTTATAAAAGTTGAACTAATCTATTTATTAGCCATTTTCTCGTTTTTCCTAGCATTTCAATTGCATGTAATAAACAGATTCCTCCATATTTAATTCCCGTCTCTTTCTGTCAGTGGTCTTAATTAGACCGGCTTCATAAATAAACTAGTAAGGGGATTAAGTTATTGAAAGCTTCGGCAACACATTTGTCACAATTCCACAGTAAAAAGAAGCGCGGTTTTTCTTCAAGAGCCTCATATGCTCACATCAGAATGGAACGATATAGCGATGTGGCTACGGTGGGTGGTAATGGGTTGAATTCGTACTTCTATCAATGACGATGCAAATATTCACGAGGGTTGACACCACTGAAATAAACATTAATTGATTGGGTAATTCTGTCCTATTGATATAATGTCAAATGGCTTTATTCAGTATGCATAGATCTATAGCTAGAGGAGAAATAATATATAGCTAGAAGAGAAAAGGACGGGGTGGAGTTAATGGGAGTGAGGTTCAGGAGCATGGTGAAGTATGAATAAGAGATGAAAATTCTCGGGGGGAGAGATATGTGTTATAAAGAACATGGCTTATGGATACCAAGAAGAGACGAAAGAAGTTATCTGGGGTGAATAGTAAAATTGTGCATGAACTTGTAGGTGTAGAGCAATAGTCGGCAAACTTATTAGCCAAAGAGCCAAATATGAACATTGCACCATTTAAAAAGAATTAGGAGCCAAATCTGCTTGTTTAGTAAACTTTTATTGCACTAAATAAGTAGTAAACTAAATGAAAATAAATTTCATACTAAACAAATGTTAATTAATGCAAACAATGTGCTTACATCTCCTTGGAAAGTTTGAGAAGTCAGGTTTGTATGTTGTTGTTTTTTTATTTTCGGCATGATTCCAAGTTCTCATCAATAAGACGAATTCTCAATTTACTCTTGATAATGTCCACGCTTGAAGAAGATTTCTCGCATGTATATGTAAAATCTGAAAGGTAAATAACAGCAAATGCGAGCTTTTTCAGCTGATCGTAATAATCAGGACTACTATTCCAAGCGTTGAAAATGATCATGCCTTCCTTCTCCAGGTCATTCAAAGCAGACCACTTTAGTTGTGATCTAAGATCACATTTTTTATTCTTCAATATTTTCAATTCATTTCAAAGACGTTCGAATTTAGAGCGCCACATCTCCTTCTTTTATAAATGGAGCAATTGTATTTTAAAGCTACCAATGTCAATTTCAAAAGGAGAAAATTTCAACTCGGTTATCGTAGCATTAAGAGGATTTTTGGCAAATGCTAAAGTTCTTCTGCTGTTTTTCAATTCCTGAAACTTGCTGAGATATGTTTTCCTCATATTTAAAATTTTTGTTTTAAAATGGTGTTTATCAATATAGGAATTATTTTCTTGGCGATGCTTCAGCAGGCTCGGAAAGTGAAACAATGTTTCCCTTTCAAATTTCAGAGCAAAAATGGATAATTGTTTTCGAATGTTATTACTTCTTCTAACATCGAAAAATGGAGTTTCCTTTCCCTTGTAGTTTACGATTAAGCTGATTTAGATGAGACGTAAAGTCTACCATGACATTAAAGTTTTGGATCCACTGATCGTCTTTTAGTTAGGATGGCAAGTATGGAAAGTAAATAAATGCTTTAATTTCCGGAAAAAGGGTCGCGAAACGTTTTAAAACATTCCCTCTTGATAAGCAACGTGCGTTGTCATGAAGCAGAAGATTAGCGTACTCACTCTCCATTTCAAATAAAAATTCTTTGAATTGGCGATGATTTAGAGCTTTAGCCAAAATGGAGTTGAAAATATTAATCACTAATTCCATAACTTAACAAATTTCATCCGGAAATATTTGCGCACAAAGCGCTTCTTGGTGAATGATGAAATGGTAAACAAGTATCGTGTGATTTATTTTTTCTTTCAAAATAGAAACAAACCCTTTGCTTACTCCGGTCATACTTTTGGCCCCATCTGCTGAAATCGACAAAATTTTATCGAGGGGAATACAATGTTTGTCCATACACTCAATTACAGCATTTGTGATATCTTCTCCACGCATCTGACCTTTCAGTGGCAATAATCCTAAAAGTTCTTCTAGAGGGCCTGAATGAGACATAAATCTTACAAAAAGTGAAACTTGCGCTGTATTATTTATGTCACGAGAGTCATCAACTGCTATTGATAAAGCCAAAACCAATTTCAGCTCTTCGATATGCTGGGTGGTTATATTCGAACACATTTTAATCCTACAATCTTTGATGGTTTTGGCAGACAATGGTAACTCGTTAATTATTTCCAGAATACCTGCTTTGTTCTTAAAATCCCGAAATAGCTCTTCGGATGCATTTAAAAAACAATTTTTTATGTATTCGCCGTCTGTGTACGGTTTTCCTCTCTTAGAAATGTCTTGGCTAAAAACAAAACTTGCCATATTAATATTGTTGGAAGATAGCATCCAGTCATTAAACATAGAAGTTGACGACTCTTAACTCTTCTGTAGTTCCTGAACTACTTTCTTCCTTGTTTTTCCGGTAGGATATTTAGTGCTAAATGACGCGTGTTTTCTGGTAAAGTGTCTCTCTAAATTTTACTTCTTGTTATGCATGAATTTCTCCTTACAAATAAGACATGTCGGAAGTCCATTCAAGTTTTGAATAAACGCAAAATTCTCGTTCCACTCAACTTTAAATTCGCGGTTTACATCTTCCGTTTTTTTTTGCTTTTTTGGTAACCATGGTAATTAGGGTGCCTAGAGAAGTTATCGAAAAATAGATTACAAATTTTGTACAGAAACCACAAACATAAATAGTAGGTGTAATAAAATCGTATAAAAATACCGGTAGAGTGAAAAATACAACAACTTTTTAATAAGACAGGACAACGGCAGACACGGTAGATATGACAAAACTGTTCACTCTGCAACGGCTGGTCCGTGATGCCAATTTGTACCACCACTCCTTTAAAAAAAGTATGCGCGCGCATGCTTGTGGTACCTTTGTATCACACCGGAGTACGCCGAAAACATACGAACAATTTCAGCCGGTAGCTTGTACATGCTTTAAATTTATGTTTACAAAAACTAATAAAATTAAACCCGATATTCGTTACGTATTTTTACAACAATATATAATTTTAATTACCTATCAATGTTTTAACTCAAACAAAAAATTATACATGTTCTCGATTTATGGAAGAATTTTAATTTATCAAAAGAAGATGTAATTTTTTTGGCCAAGTTTTTTTAAATGAAAATATTATTGCGCCTTCCTTGGATATTAGTGCCAGAGCTGCACTTATGGAGTCAAAGAGCCACATGCGGTTATGGAGCCGCACTTTGCCGACCACTGGTCCAGAAGAAGTGAACCAATAGCACTTGCTAATTGTATCTCAACTAATACAAACCCAAATCCTAAATTCTCTTTTAATTAGGGCGCAAAAATAGAATTTCAATTACCATTTACGCTTCATAAAGTAGAGCCATGAGTAATTTCTTGAATAAAAATTTTTTGGAGACAAAGACAGCTATCGAAGATTTGGAATATTTGAGAAACCTATCTTGATTAAATGACAATGCTGTGCAAGTTAGAGACGATAGGACAGGGTTAAAATAGAGCTAGCCGGAATTAGTCGTTTGCCTATTAATTAAACGCACAGTAAGAATATGAATACTCCTGTAAAAATCTAAATCCAAGCAGAAATTGTAACGCGACGCACGTTCATTTCATAAGAAACTATCATCTATCGAATGGAACATCAATATTTATCAATAATATTAATAAAAAGCAGCTTGTATTCAATTTCCCTCGAGTATTTATCTCCTCTTTTCTTCGATTTCTCAAATAAATTCATTTTAAAACCATAGGGAAAAATTGTCTTGTATTGTTAGTAACCTTCGATTCATTGATTATACAGAAGGTAGTAAAAATTTTTGATGATGCCAAGAACATAAATTCTAGCGACAGCAAAATAGCAGCCACTCACGATTTACTCAACACAATTTCAGCCATATTTTTACCTTGACGTTCCCCACCGCAGGAGCCATAAAAATCAATCGACAGTTCCCCTTACACATCTATGATTTATTTCAAATATTTAGACAAGTTTTCTAATATATACCGAGAGGTAACAGCAGAAATTTTAGTTTCCATCGTATAAAGTTGATCGTTTTCGGCGTTTAACTTCATGAATTCATGGGATGGTTGGCTATAAAAAATAATATATAGCATCAATAAACTACCTAAACCATTGTTTCTCTGCACTTTGGCATAAACAGGTTCCAAAAGGGACTTTGGTCGCATATAAAAATAATTTATGCGCATATAAAAATAATTAAGTTTTTTTATTCATTCATTTTCTATTAATGATTATTGCATAACACTCGTTTCCTCAGTCGCTCAATTGTGAATTGGAAGTAAAATTTAGCAAAGGTATCCGCACGCTCGAAAATTTTGTAGCGCAATAAAAAACCCAGGGAAAAGGAGAGAATTGTAAAAATTTAATCATAAAGGAAATAAATCATCATTAGGATGACGTCAAAAACCTCCATGCCTTCCGTGGATGAGTTAAGATTTTCTACATTTTGTCACCCATAACTCGTGAAGTAGATGACGGGTACACTTCTTTTCAGTGCCTATATAAGAATGAAAATAGAATATAAGAATCGCAGTTCAGGACCAAATTTTCTCTGCAAAGCCGAAATTTCTTCTCTAGAATTGACAAAAAATTTATATCGTTTTACCATCTGAGAACGAAATTGCACCGAATCCAGCTTAATACATTGAAAATACAAAAAATTGCTATTTTCCATATTATTTGAAAATATATTATGATAACAATGTTAACTATTTTGCTCTAATGAATTCTCTTGAGAAGTAGGTTTTTATTTTTCCCATTTAGTAGCAATGAATGGTCAGTGGTAACCTTACTAGTGATTAATGGTAACTGGTAAAACTACAGGTAAACTCAACACAGGTTCACTTAAAAGTTACCGAAAGCTATCCTTGATGTATATTTTTAAAAAAAATTTCTGGATTTATTTTTTGGAGAAATATACATTCTAATTCTTATCATCATTAAATAATTATTTGCCAATCTCTGCCAAACTCATTAACATACATTTTGGCCATCGAATCTATTCCAAAAACCCGTTGGAGGTGACTGACGGCTGCGGTGTATTCTCCCAACACTATTAGTAGTATGTGATGACCTCTGGTGAGAGCGGTATGGGAAGGTTCACTGATATGCTGAATCAAGGGTGGAGGGTGGCCTTAAAACACTTAGCGATATGTGATAGAGTCCGCAATGTTTACGTATTTATTTAACATGAGGCGAGCAGTAAGAAATCGAAGTTTAATCACTAAGCGAAGTCCAAATTTGGATCTGGATTCGACAGAAATATCCACATCACTCCCTAAGTACACAGCCGAACCCACGAGATTGGAAGCCTATATTAGAGACACAATTACAACAAAGAACCATTAGGGTTCCCGCGACAAGTACTCCGTAGGTACCCCAATACCCGTTTTGGGGAAGTGAGGGAACATTTGCTAGAGTTCATTACTCCGTATTTCAATTTGGTTTGAGCACCTTATTGGTGGCCTTCATTGACAGCAGATAAACAAAGGTATTCATTCCCTGAATCACACCAACATTTACCCGGCGGCCTCAGAAATATCTCTAGGGTGCTAAGTAAGGGATAAATCATGACCACAATTATCAATGTATATGATAATTTGCATTAGAAACGACTTCAATGCGCATTTAATGCGATTACGGTCGAATCAAACCAAAAATTAATCAATCCTTCGGGCATATGCGTCGTTGAACGGTTGTGCAAATTTCTTAAGGGCAGAAATGCAGCAGACAAAATTTCATACCGTTCACTATCGCTTGTAAGTAACACATTTGGTGTGAAATACACCAAGAATGAAATTCATCATGAAAAAATAACTTGCCTTTGCCGAGATGAGAATATGGCTCTCCCGATTGTCGGACAGGCATGGCAGCATTTACGCCACCAAACCATTTTTTTTTTGCCACAATGGATCTCAGACTGGGTTTACTGCAATAGGTGTTTTACGTTTCAAGTCCTCGTCGTGGCTCAGGAGACGGAAGTCGTGCTTGCTAAGTCACTGCCGAAGAGAAAACCTTACGTAGTCGCAATTCCGTGACGGAAGATTTTCATATAACAATACTTTTATCCGCAGCCACGCGCGCCTCTGCAAATATACACCAAGGATGAACTTGGTGTTTTAATGTAAAGCTTATTTGGAAAGGTGAAGAAGGATATTATTTCGAAATTAGGCGAAGGAATTCTTATACATTTAGGGCTGGAGGGACTCCTTTCCCCGGGCCACCTGGCACTCAAAAGATTTTGGCTGGGGGGTCGGCAGGGTTCACCCGAATTTGAATCCATGACCCTTAGATCAGTAACTCTCCTCAGCAGACCACCACTCTCCCCTTATTTTCAGCACAGGCATAAATACATCATGCGAACCTTTTATTTTACTTCACCGTTGGTATTTTTAAGTTGAAACGGCGTACTGCCACGAGACCCTTCAGTAGGGTACTTCGCCCCTGTCCCCCTGTTCTTTTACGATATTACATGATTTATTTCGAACGCGGATCTTCGCAAGAGAGAGAGAGATCCTTCCACGCTTACCATTCCCACCCCTTCCGCATCCGTTATTCCCCTCGAAGGTCGCGAGCAAACATTTACGCTTGATAGAAATAGATGGGGTGAAGGGGACACCAAAGAGTTGAGCGCACGCATGTGCCGCAGTTCGCAGAGGCGTCTGCGGGGGCGGCCCAGGGAGGTGACCCCCTTGGGGAGGGGATGGGAGAGGAGAGAGAGAGAGAGACGGGGGTGGAGGGCAGAATTGTGCGGGGGGGGGGGGCGCTGTACTAGTAGACACCCTGGAACTCACTGAACGCCAGTGGGCGCCCCAAGTTGACCTCGATTGTTAAAAGACCCTCCCCCAGCACCATCTCCCAGCGTCCTTATCTCGCAGAAGAATAAGTTATAATTAAAGTCTGCTTTCTTTCCGTTCGAGAGCGTGTGTGAGTGTGGACCAGGAAGGAGGAGGATGAGAGTTGATGAGGACAGAGAAGCGAAGGGAACAGAGAAAGGGTGAACGGTCGATTTAAAACCCATCTACTCGAGTTCTTCTGATTGGGGAGCATGAGAGGCGAGTGTGTTCCAATCGAATGGTCTTCCATGGCTCCCGTTCGTTCGAGAGGTCAGAAGATATACTGTAGGGAGGGATGAGTTGCTAACTGGAGACGGTTTACGTATTAAGGTAATAAAAGTTCCCCAATATTCGGAAAATATATGATCCATAAGCGCGACGCATATCACAGAGATCCAGAATGCCGGAAAGTGCGGCAGGATTACCTATCGAAACCAAAGTAGATTATACATATTTTTTGAAACCGCATAATACGAATTTCACCTCGGAAATAAAAGAAAAAAAATCGTGTGCAATAAAAATTTGAAATTGTGCTTGGAGAATTCCAAAATCTTATCACCTAGAAAGGCTACCTAGTTTATAAGGTTTTTAAAAATAAATTCAAGTTAGAACAGCAAATGAAGCTTGGTGAATATTAAGAACGATATGTATTTGATTTAATTAAAAAGAGGTATCAGCTAGGTACTGCTAAAAGGCTTATTCTTAGTTACTTACAATGGCTTTTACAAAATAAGCATGAGCAAGGTCGGAGGTTGCCTTCCCTTTTCATGCATAATTTTGGCATATGATCACTTGTGCACGGTACTGAGGATGCATTTTAAAGCTTACACCATGGAAAATAAGCTGAATTAGGTGATTTTTCAAATTATGATGAAGGTAAAACAGAAAAGCTCTTTTCCTAAAATTATTACAATTCACTTTCGGTAGTACGCGTCATCGGTTTATCGAAAAAAGTTAATTAGCAAAAGAAAATAGTATTTTGACATTATATTTTAATTAAAAATAAATTAATTAACCCGTGAGAATTGACAGACCCATGGATAATTTCATCACACCTCATTTATCAGTAAATATTCCGTAAATAATTTCACCAAACATTACCGACAGGGCGAGCATGGTAGCAAAATCGGTAAAACGTTGGGATATCGACCGAAGGGTTCCTGAGTCAAATACGGGTGATGCACTCGGCTAATCCCAGAAAAAAATCTTGGAGGCGCAATGTGGCCCGTACACAAAATGTGTGAATTTCATTCGCCCATAGCTTAATCTGGATTGAGCCTCGTCCCTAACTCTCGATACTAAAAGTCGAGTTGAAACACCGAGGAAGGTACTACCACAATCTGCCGATCGTGATACATAAGTCATTGATTGCTACGAGGTCTTTGGAGGATTGTAAAGTCTTATCGCTACCATTATAACTCAGAATTTCAAAGAAAGAGTACCAAATAATTCAAGAGTCAAGGAAAATTTATGTCAAAATTGAATTGTAATTCATGTCTCTCCAGAGGCATGCATAAAGATGCCGTGGTCGCATCCCGGGCGCAAAAGAAGTTTTGTTTTTCAGCTTTTACCAGAGTGCCATATACAACTTCAATAGCAAATATCCGTCAGACGCTTAAAGGGTCTAACGGTAATCCCCAGGAAGCATTCCGCAATTAGCAAGCTAAGCGTAAGAGAAAATTCTTCTTCAGTAATTACAGTACTGGTTAGTAGAGATGGCGACCCACAATTATGGGTACTATGAGGAAACGACAGAAAATTTATCACAGAACTAGAGAGATAATCAAGTTTTTTCATTTTGAATGGTTAATCGTTGTTAGTAAGAATTAACGAGTCAATTGGTTAAGTACCTCATTATATGTATATAACACTAAAATGAAAAAAATAACGACGCAATATACCAACAATACTTAAGAATCAATGGTCATTTTTTCATATACGTAAAATCGTAATTAGAGATAGAGTATTGGGTAGCATTATTTTTTTATTTCTGATGATATTGTGCAAAATAAAGAAATTGGCTTGGTTTTGTTAAAATTCAGAGAAAGCAGGAACTTCTCCATTTTAAACACTAATAATTGAGTTCTAATAGCATCTTTCAAAGATGATTATGTGGGTGTGACAATACGACTAGTCAGTACAGGAAAATACGACCTTAGCGAATGAAGGTGGGTCACCTGTTGAAGCGCCAAACAAAGCCCTTCTCAGTTTCTGGCATCTTCCCTTCAATAACACGAGGGAATAGCCATTATTCCCTTCATCCCCACACAAGAACCCTCATTAGTCTTTAACCTATTGACCCCCTTGGTCCATTAGGTAAGTGAAAGATTCAGAAGACAAATGAAACCAAAATTAGACGTTATACACAGATAATAAATTCAATTCAATTAAGTCTATCGTTTCGACGAAACACATTTTACCAGAAATAATACACCTCATGTATTAGAAGCCGAGACTAGCTCGAGGGGAATATTGGGGTTGGGATTCCAAATCCCCGGAAAATGTGCAAAAAAATAACAAAACCCCAGTTTGCTGGCAAAAGAATGAGGAAAAATCAATACTGTGTGCACTGCGTCGCGAAGTTTTCGAACCCTCCCGGAAAAACCTTACTGCAGCTTTTGCGCTACCAAATCGCAAGGAGTTGCAAATACTCTTTCCCAGCCAGGCTCGCAAGAATAAATTTTTCCGCCGAAGAGGGAGGACTTACTATCACATGCGGAGGGCCGTTTCTAAAGTTGAATGCATCCCCTGCATATCCCAACGGGATATTTGCAAGTATGGAGTGTTTGGATGAAGGCCAAAGAATAAAATACAATAAGTATTTGAAAACTAAAGTTCAGCAGTAAATTTGGAATGGCAGAATTTTTATTAAGGCAATGCATTTCAAAAGTGAAGCGAAACTGTACAGAACTTCGGAACTCGTCGCTGAATCACAGATGGCTCGGAGGCAGGTACTGCATGAACTCCCTATCCTAAATCTGTGGTATTAACACGCTAGTGGATTTGCTAGCGCTACCATCAACAATCAAAACCAATCTTCGGTTTGAAATATGCAGTAACTGGCTTCATGCACGGAGATTTAATAAATTATTGTACCCAGTATATTGCTATCCCTCGAAGATCTCCCTTAATTTCACTGTTTCCACCAAAGCAATAAACATGGTGGGGTAAAATATTCCTTGCATAAACAGACACGTTTACAATTTCCCTGACAATTTAAGCTCATCACGCAAAGCATGCGAGCCTTAAGTGGTCCCCAATAGGTATACGTATCAGCATAATCACCAGCGCGCTACTTAAAGAAGCTAAGTCAACATGATAGTGCAATTGAAGTGACGCGGACCAAGCCCTCATGACGCAATAAATAGCACTACTCAGATACACTTCCTCAGAAAAAAATAAGAAAAAAAGACCCTAGTATAACTTTCGAGGGAGAAAATATCCTGACGTCAACCCTACCCTTCAAATTAGAGCACAAATAAATGAGCCACGTTGTAAAAAAAGACGCTTCGGACATATATCGTTATCTTTCAATAGCGCTCGTTAAGCCTCGCGCGCGCCAGCTGCTCCTTTTTAAATAAAATGAAGCGCCCCCCATTCCCCATCCCTCTCCCCGGGCGACCCATCCCTCATCTTCCGCGGATGCTGACTACGACGGCCCAGCGGCAGCGGCGGCTCCCTACGCTCGTCGTCCGCGGTTATCTCATTCGGTATCAAGAGCGTTACGACATTTGCGATCCCCCGCCCACACCGCGGACGACCCTAAGAGGGGAAAAGGGCACTCCGCCCCCTCGATGAATTTCCCTAAATTAACAGCGCGCGCGGAGAAGGATCGTCCTGATGAAGTAATGAGCCTTCTAACCCCCCCCCCCCCCTCACCCCCTCTTAATGCCGCTGCAATGTGTATAGTGGGGGAATGATTCATATTTTTTAAAAATTCTTTTTCTTTTTTTTAACGGTCGCCCCTTCAGAGGAATGCAGAGGGCGTGGTGGTTGACCCTCCTCATAAGACGACGCAGCAAGATGAGGAAGGAGCTGCGGAGCGCACCCTTTGAAGGACGCCGACGGGCGATGAAGGAGAAGGCGACGTGAAGCCAGCCACCCACCCACGCGCCCCGCAGACACCCCCGGCCGAGGTTGCATTCCGTGGGCGATGGCTGGGCACACGCGCCCGCCACGACTCGCGTAGCTCCAATAAAGCAAGCGATGCGACGTGATCGAGAGAAAATTGAGTAGATTTAATTTCTCTCAACTATTATTGTGAACAAAATGTCATATTTTAGGGACCGAAATATGTACCCAGAAAAAAAACAGCAAATGGAGAACCCTTATTTTTCTGGTAATTAACTTTCAACGGTTCATTTAGGAAAACGGTAAACCTACTTATTTTAAAAAAATTTCAACGAACAGAGTTTTAAACTTATTTTGGTTGAACTAATGGTTTGGATTAGCTAACTTTATGATTTCGACTAAATATCTTGATATCAACATATTTCAGCTGGTATTATAACTACTAACCATGGTTCCGGAACGCGCCAGAACGCCGTTCCGGCCCTGGTTAACAAAAGACATAATAATGAAATACACTTTTATCAATTTTGTCATCTCAAAATTTCTACTGTTCACATTCGTAGCCAAAACATAAATTTTTGTCATAAAATGTAAATCATAACTTGTAATAAAAACCAAACAGTGTAATATATCACCTCTAAAAAAAATTTAAGGTAAGCGCGATCCGGCACTGCTAATTTTGCCATGACGTCACTGCTACTGACCATTAACATAACCAGAAACATTCTTACGCTGCGCCGGATACGGAATTATATGGATTCAACGCCTGACTCACTATGTAAAATCGAAGTTATTAAGATCATTAAAAATAATTTTAAGTACGGCCGGGAATTTTGGAGATACACAATGAAGAAAATACAATGGAATGTGAGACGAGAGGCAGTAGCCTCAAGTCGATGGCATAGGGCCGTACCGGACGTTTAGAATGACATGCAGAGCGGCAGTAATTATTTATCACCCGTACGCTGCAGGCTAATATGTAGTCAGGCCCTCTGTAGCTCTTGGGAAGGGGTTCGGTAGACGATCAATATCAAGGTGGAAAGGGGGGCTATGGCGTTTAGGTCTCACATTACACCATATTAACTTAAAATTCATTTTCATCTTTTTTTAATTTTTCACCCCTTCAAACTTCAAAGTATACTCGATTTTGCCAGAGTTTGAATTTTAAAACACATTTTTTCATTTACTATGCACTTAAAGCAAAATATTTTATCCAATCGACCATTCCTATACCCTGCCTATAGCTTTTAGGTCTCATATTATACTATATTAAATTAAAATTCATTTTCATCTTTTTTTTATTTTTCACCCCTTCAAACTGCAAAGTATACTCGATTTCGCCAGATTTTGAATTTTAAAACACACTTTTTCATGTACTATGCATTTAACGCAAAATATTTTATCCCCTCGACCATTCCTATACCCTGCCTAATTTCTTCTTCTCTTCTTTTGCAAGTGAAACCCATTAATTGGTCCTACGCGCATACGAATAACGGAATACGGTCGAGACAAAATCCTTCGTGCCATTTTAAGACGTAAGAGGCCTGGGTTTATCCTTGGCTACTGGCGATTAAAGCGCCAGGAAACGAGAGAAGAGGCTGTACGCGGAGGGTGGGAATGGTCTTTGAGAAGTAGAGTATACCAATTTAAGGCAGCAAGAGACATGAGAGGAGATGCAACGCAATAAAGGAAATTGAGACAACAGTATGCAGTCATCAACACGAAATGAACACATTGCATATTGACTGGAATGACGACTAGACAGGAGAATTTCCACTAATTTCGTTCGGTCGAGACAATTCCTTAAGATGACTCATATCGACCGTTTTTTTTGTGACGCATCACTTGTTTCAAAATTACGCCATCATCTTGAAATTTCGAGGGTATAGAGGGTAGAACTTGTCAACGGGCTCAGAGCTCGCGTTCACTACGGGAGCGGACCTCAGCGTAGCACATTTTCAGCATCACTGAAAAAGTTGAATGAGCGTTACCTACGCTTTTCGAGTCCTTTTAACATTTAAGTAACTGTTTGAAATTGCCTCCTCCAGTTACACTGGCCTACACTATTCTTCGATATTCCTCCCTGCTGTATTCTGTTACGATTAACATAGATTTCAACAATCACTCTCTAAGGTACTGTAGCGCCGGTTCGCTGGAGAAGGATATTCAAAATAACGTTCGCTCACTTCGAGGTTCAAACCACAACTCCTTTATTCTCTCTCTTTTACAACGGGCCCCAAAAGCCCTTCTCCCGTCGAGGGCTTCACGCCCCCACCTCCTGGGTTTCCCCCAAGAGTCCATGTCCTGAGTAGCGGACAGCGCTCCGCTACACTGCCCCCTCCTTTCAAAGGCGTCGCGCCCTCGCGACGGTCAGCATAGCTGGAACCTTCGCTGTCCTCGGATCTCGGAAAGTTGGCGCCTTTATCTCCTTACCTCTGAAACGAAAAGAAAAGAGACCACCCCCCCGGAATTACTCCTTCCTCAGAGCCCGGCTTGAAACCTTTCTGGCTCCCTTGTCACCCGTCTGGGATATCGCATGGTCGGCTCAATAACCGCTTCAGCTGGTGGCTCCTCTCTCGCTGCCGGAGTCGCTTGGCCCTCCTGTGTTGGTGGAATGGAGAAAAACTTCCATCCACCCCCTCCGCGGACGACCGGTTTTTCCCTCGCTGTCTCGGCCTCTCTTGGCCCATCTTTTGTCTCTTCAACTCCGTCCGTATTCTCACATTCCTTTTCCGTGTCTCCTCCCGGTCTTTCCTCCCACCTTTTGAGTCGGTTGAAGTGTACCACTAGGCGGCGGCGAGGATTATCCACTTTCTTCACTCGGTACGTGACCTCGGACAATTTCCGTATGATTTGGAAAGGACCCGTCCAGGGGCGATGGAATTTGCGACACTTCCCTCTTGCCGTAGCGGGATCGTGGAGCCATACCCTTTCCCCTTCCTCAAAGGGTGCACCGTGACAACGGCGGTCGTATTGTTCTTTTTGCCGGAGGTGGGCCGACCCAAGCCTCTGCCGTGCGAGATCATGGGCTTTCTCGAGGCTCTCTCGCAAGCGTCTCACAAAGTCGCCTTCTTTCGCCACCCCCCTCTGCACGTCAGGGATCCCCCACTCTAACTCAATGGGAAGGCGCACTTCTCTGCCAAACATAAGAAAATAAGGTGTAAATCCTGTGCTGCTGTGTTTGGCCGACCGATAGGCTAGCATGACGGGTGACAAGGGAGCCAGAAAGGTTTCAAGCCGGGCTCTGAGGAAGGAGTAATTCCGGGGGGGTGGTCTCTTTTCTTTGAACCCCGGGTCCGAGCTCACCAAACACTCCACTACCACTTCGTGGTGAGGAGGAAGAACAACGTTCTCCTTCAACGTCACTGCGCAGCCCCACTCGCACTTTCCCTCACTTGAGAGAAAAGGCACCGCTTTTCCGCGGAGAAGAATGCAATTCCGGGAAAAAGCCACGTCACACTGATGTGCTCGCAGAAAATCGGCACCCAGGAGGCATCCCTTCGATAGGCGCGGGGCGATGAGCACATCATGAGAGAACTCTTCCCCTCCGATCTGAAGTATCACTTCACCCTTCCCAAGCACCCGTAATGGCTCCCCATTCGCCGTTATTAGTGTCACATTGTCTGTTATGATTTTCCCCGAATTTTCGGTGCGGCTCCATATTTCTTCCGATATCAATGACACTGCCGCTCCCGTGTCTATTAGTATCTCGACGGGGATCCCCGAAACGGATCCGCGCACCAGGGGCACTGACTCGGACAAAATTGTCCAAATTTCCTTAACTCCGCGTCCTCCGACGCCCTCGGGCGGTGAAGTAGTGTCTCGGTTTCCTTTTACGTCTGCGGCCGAGAAGGTTACCGTCTCCTCGGCCTCCCATCGTTTCCCGAGAAGGAAAGCTGTGGGCATTCGGCCCTCAGATGGCCCTCCTCGCCGCACATCCAACAGCGCGGCCGATCTCTGCGCCTCACACTGGAATTAGGGCGCCGCCTCTCCGGAGCGGGAGCGGGGTCGTGGTCTTCACCACTCGACATAACCATCCCTCGTAGAAATTGCAACACCTCTCTCATTGTCTCTGAGTTCTGTGTCAACGCGGCCTCCACTCTGTCCTCGCGACCACACCCTCGACTCCCCACACCGATATCCTGTGACCTGACGAGCGTCGCCGGCGCCAACGCATTCACTCCCCTGGTGGATGACTCGGCGAAATGGATTGCCTCCATCTCGATTGCAACGCCGATTGCTTCCTCGAGGCTAGCAGGTCTCGCCTGCTTCACCCACACCCGAATGTTCCCGTCAAGCCCATCGAGGAAGCGGTCGCGCACTACGGCCTTTCTCGCATCCTCGGGCCAGGAAGGGTATGCGCGCCGAGCAAGGCGCCCGAGGTCCGTGGCAAAGGCGGCGATGTCTTCTCCGGGGTTGCGCGCCCTTTGGACGAATCGCGCCTTCTCCTTCTCGCTCGCTTCCCTTGGGTTGAAGCGCCGCCCCAACGCCTCCCGCGCCTTTTCATAGCTCCCTCTGTTTTCCTCCGGCAGATCACGAAACGCCGAGAGAGCGTTTCCTGTGAGGCAGAGTCTCAGGTAGAGCGTCTTCTGCTCCTCAGGCCATTTATTTATTTCCGCCACTGTCTCAAATTGGAAGACCCAGTCTTCCCACTCCTCCGCACCACTAAACTTCTCCGGCATCACCATACCCGCCATGGCTGCCGCCGCCGAACCGCACGCAAAATCTCAGGATCGAGAACACAATCCTACCGACTGCGCCAATGTAGCGCCGGTTCGCTGGAAAGGATATTCAAAATAACGTTCGCTCACTTCGAGGTTCAAACCACAACTCCTTTATTCTCTCTCTTTTACAACGGGCCCCAAAAGCCCTTCTCCCGTCGAGGGCTTCACGCCCCCACCTCCTGGGTTTCCCCCAAGAGTCCATGTCCTGAGTAGCGGACAGCGCTCCGCTACAGTACTAAGGTAAGGTAAGCCATGCTTTCTAAGGCATACTCAAATTGCGTTGGTCATTAATGCAGGCTATGAAAACCAGGAGAAATTTGAAGAGGAATTTGGATAAAAATCTCACTTCCTCGTTCATGCGAATAAATTAGAAAATTAGATGACCCATTGTTAGCAGTCAATTACGTTAATTTAACAGTCCATAAGGATGTGGCCAACTGCAGGACGCTGGGCCTAGTGTATCATTGCCATTCATTCCAGTGCCAAATTTTACGAACCATTCAGATAGACTATTTAATTGAGGCCACCCAGAGCGACTGCGAGTCAAGTATGTGAATGCGTTTCCTCAATATGAGTCATTATTCAGCATGAAAATTCTCCGAGGAATTCACTGAAGACTCTAATTAGATTGATTACTGTAGATAGAGCCCATCTAAAATCCTCTTCATCAATAAAAATGAGGTAAAATTCACGGCATAAAAAATATAAGCCTTGTATCATGGCATAGAATCCTGTATGTTTTCCTCAGAAAATAATTTTTATATTATACATGAACGCTGCGTCGCCGGTGCAGTCCAGCTATTCCATTCATACCGATATATATTGTTTACCAATCCTGTTTTTAAGAACATATAAGTCTAAGAGAGAAAAATAAATTGCGGTATAACTTATTTACAAGCACATGAGAGATTTGAAACATGCTTGCTTTGCCAAGGGCGTATATCCATCGACAATATTGGCAATTTACGTAATATACAAGCATTAAAAGCAGGAGGTTCGTTTGCATTACCTCTAATAAAAATAAATAAAAAAGACGTTTATAATTACAATAAGATACATTAGTTTAAAATGACTCAACTAATTAATTTCACCGTTCATAGGTGGATTTAAAATTTAAAGGGAAAGTCGAAGAAGTAAAACTCTTATTTCATTTAAAGACGCAAAATTCGCCAACCCTTACTGTTCCCTTGCTTTAATCCTCCATGTCTTCAAAACCCCCAATCATTTGGACACCATAAAATATAAGAAACTTCATCTATATCTTATGACGGCTCAATGGAATGGAATCTCGGCCATTAATGAAGGGACTTCACAAACTCATAACGGCACTTATATCAAGGAGAAATATACTTTCAACAAGGAGAAATTTTACAAAAGCAATAAAGATAAAGTAAATTATCTGATTTCAAGGAATAACAAGTAAATGTTAAAATTATTTTTGGAGATAAAAATACACCGAAGCGGTGATGAAACCTTTACCTTTACGATTCGACATACTGTACTGCTGCTGTTATAAGGACCTAAAGTTCCCTTTAAAAGTGAAACGAAACGAAAATATTTCGTTTCGACCCGAAGAGAAACGAAAATACGAGGCCTAGGTTAAGTTTCGCTCCCGCACGAAATTAAAATCACCAAAAAGTTAAGTTTCGAACCGGGACGAAACTTTACTCCCGGGAACAAAACAAAATTAATCGAAACTCCGCTGCTCATAGTTAAGTTTCGATCCCAGAAGTTGAGTGGAGGGGGATAAGAGGGAATAGTTTCGGCCCATTGCGTTTGACATACGTGTAGAGATGTTAAAACATTGGCCTTAAACATCAAATTGCAAGTTTGCGTTCGCCGTTCTCCTGTTAATGGTAAAAACATGAGTGCCCCAGGCATCTAATGGCGGTGAGTCGAACCTCTACTCCATTCAACCATACTTCGCACTCGGTTAATGGGTGAAAACTAAACTGTTCGAAGGCGAAGCACTTGGTCCCTCCGCTGCGAAACATTATCTGCGTTTCGTTTCGTCGCAAAGTTTTAGTTTAGTTTCGACCCGGAGTAGTTTTGACTCCAATTTCGTTTCGACCCTGAGTTTAGCTCTCCGGGTTTGAATCCATTTCGTTTCTACATTTCTTTCGCTCCCGGGAACGAAACTATTGAAATTTTACTGTTTTTGACTTTCGTTTAGTTTCGATTGCCATCCCTAATTAAATTAGAGCAGCAATGAGTTTCAAGGATTTTATAACAGGTGGCTCAAATGATACCCCGTACATTCCTGCGAGAAATTTGGAAACTGGGAGGTGAAAAGTGCTGCCATGCAAATCCCACACACAGAAAAATGTGCGTTGTTAAAGAATATTAGATCAGGACCTCCAACGGACAATCAACTTATCTCCTTTATATTTTAAACCATCTCCCTTCCTCAGGGATCTAAATATGATGAGATCACAAACTCTCTCATCCGAATGCATCCATGACAGGTGAGGCGCGTAACATTGCAATTTTCGCTTTCCATTGATTGAAACCACATTTTTACAAATTAATTCACGAGCGAGATTCACGGATTAAATTACTTCCGTATCACTCCTCGATCATGCAGTGGGATGCATATCTACCATCATTCGCGATAAAGTGAGCGACCACGTCTCGCCGGCAAGAAACGCTAGCCCCGGGCGAAAAGGGGGCGTGGTCCTATCAAACACCCCTCCTCCCATTCCGAGGGACACGTTCAAAGAGCGAGTGTGCGAGACATCATCGCCTCTTTCTCTCTCTCTCTCTCCAAACATGAACACTCGGTGGGGGAAAAAAGTGAATCCTCCACCGCCAGTGAACGCCCATGATATAACTTCCCGCTCCACTTCTCTCTTTTTTTTCTTTCCTCGAGGGTCATTCCGGTCCACCAGAGTGCAATGGCACTCCGGCCTATCTGCACCCATCAAACTACTCCAAAATGCGAGCCAGCAAACTCGCAATATGTTTTCCGTCACCCATACCAAAGCTGTACTGCACGAAGAACGCGTCAAGTTTAAAAGAGAATGACAAACCACCCCCAAGAGGCATCATACCCTAAAATCATTACTTAATAAGGAGATTCGGTTAACTTTTGGTCTTAGATCCTGAGATGGGGAGAAAATAAAAGCTGCATAAATATAATTCTTAAATTATTTCATCTCCAGGAGGCTGATCCGCTATCCTTACAAGTACCTAACAGCAGCAATCATTAACTTATAATGTGAAGAGGGCAGTTAGTAAGGTAGAGAATCTAACATGCATTATAATACTCCACACAATTTTATTTAATAACAGGCTGCCTGATACGTCCATAAATTCTACTCATTTGATTTTTTTTACGCTACGTCGACAAATTTAATATACTAATTTCGCTTTTTCAAGCCGAAGTCAATAGCAGAACGCAGATTCTTGCGCAGATTCTTGCGAGGAATCAGTCAAAAGCTGTTTTCCTTGAACAATATTGTTAGTCTGAATAAAAAATTAAGCTTATAAAAACAAATAGCATACGGAAATATTCCATAAATACGTAAGTAGTGGTAGAAAAAGGTCTTGTTGTGGAAATAGCTTTAACATCATAAAAGGCAGGTAAAGATATGAAAAAAATAATCGTACCTTCTTCAGTGAGGATTCTGTAATGAGAAATTTCTCTAGTGTTAAAAATTCCACCATTTATACTACGAAACACTAGTTCACCTGCATTCCATACAGAAATGCACATTTTCTTGTTTATTCTCGGCATAGAGAATAAGTAAAAGGCAATTTATGAACGAATGATTTACCGCCACAAAAAAAAAAAACTAAATAAGTGACGTAAGAAATTGTCCGGTGGTGCAGCTACATACTCTCATCATCTGGTTAGAACAGCAACGAACAAATATAAAACCGCGGATTCTCTAAAAACTCTTCAGGATAGCACACGACACGTATTCCCTCAATGTCGGAGAAATTTTCAATAGAAAATATTAACGACTGAAACGTGGCACATTCTACCATATCTTTTATTTTCCCATCCGATGACGCCGCTCGAAATGGCTATTGTTAAGTCCAAATGGGAGGGGTTGGGACAGGGTGCGGCAGCCCTATCCTCCATCAAGTCTCTCCACCCACCAACCTCAACCTCCACTTCTCACAGACCCCTCCATTTTTCACGGCCTTGCAGCGAGGCCATGCGTTCCATCCCCTTCATAAGACGAACGCAAGAAGTGTGAGACAGGGAGGAGACGCGAATGAAAGGCGACACGCGGAAGGGAAGATACAGTGGCGTCACCAGAAGTATAAGGATAAACGGGCCGGTACCTCGGAAGTCTCAATCTTCGAAGGGCCTCCAAATATTACTCACATTTTTTTGGCTTCCAAAGGGTTTTCAATTGAGCCATATGGTTACATACACACATCGGATTAAAATAAAATGTCTTCAAAATTTTTTATGATTACTTTTACGTGCATTAGGCTGGTGACAAAAAAATCAATGCTGTACTTTTTTCTAAGGGGCCGCTTTAAAGTTGCAAATATGTCTAAAAATGAGATTGGCTGGATTTCAGCTGAAAAGGAGAAGGCTACCCAGAGGCTAAGTGATGAAGGCTAACTCTATGGTTGCTCAATAAAATGGATGGGAAATAACATGAGTCATTCACAAATAAATTTCATTCTCATCCTGTAATAGCTACAGATTAATACTTTTCAATGTTGTGGCATAGGGAGGGTAAAGTTCGGAAAATATTATTCATGGAAAAAAATCGCAGTTTACCTCGTTAAATTACGATCATTTGCCGTAAAAACTTAATTATTATGCTATTTAGCAAGAAAGGTCATTGACTGTAAGTTAGGCTTGATGCATTTATACTAAACCTTGGATTTGAGATTTTCCAGGTAATGTAGTGGTGCACAACATAAATTGGACTTATAACAGCTTCCCAGAATTTTTTGAAAATGTTATTTCTTGCATCAAACCTTAGATCAAACATTTTTCCACAACTACTTACGTATTTATGATTATTCTATGCTAAATACGAAATTCAGAATTACAAGCTGAAAAACCTTATTTAATGGTTCCTCAATAAAATTAATGGAAACCGACCTGTACCATACATAAATAAATTTCATTTTTATCTCGCAATAGCAACAGATTAATGCTTATCAATGTTGTGACATAGGGCTGGAAGAAAAAAATGCGGAAAAAGATCCCTGCTCATTTTCAGCACAAGATGCCAAGATACGGTTCCAGCGAGTGAAGCCTTGGAAATTGATATACAATTCAAAGAAATATGTAGGCTTAAAATGTAAACATTAAGTCCAAATAATTTGTTGCACGGCCCCTGTCCAACGTTCTGCTCCATAACCACCTTAGGCCTTAGGACGATATTTCTCCCCATAATCCACAAGTTTCGCTACCGATAGAGTAAAGGAAGGAGGAGGGAGCGACAAGAGATGCTTGCGGTGAGGGAGGGATATGGAGAGAGAGAGGGAAGAAGTACAAGAGAAGAGGGGGAGCAGATGGTTCTCCACGAAGTACACTGGGTGGCACTTACCGCGGATTGCTCCAGCGGCCCCCTTTCGAAAGGATGAAGCCCATCCCCTCTTATCCCACACTTAAACTCTCACACCACTACCACACTCCGACCCTACCTCCTCCCTCATGTTCACCACGTATGAGGGGGGGGGGGGGAAGAATTTATAGTAACACAGTGAGACGGACTATTTGTAAACGGATGGATGCGTGCACGTAACGATGCTCCGAAAAGGAAGAAGGAGGAAAGAATGAGAGAAAAAAATAAGCATGAAAAAAAAATGGTCCGCGAGTGCCTCGGGACGATGGATTGCTCTAAACGCAGTCCCCTCTTCCCCTTCAGCCCTCCCCTCCCACCCCCTGCCACGCTCTCCTACGTCCCAAACCCCTCATGCCATACCCGCCGCTTACGACGAAGACAACGCATTATGCCCGTCTTTTCCTCTCACTCTCTCCATGTCCCTTTGAAACTCCTCCCTTTGTGTAAAAAAGCATCTATTTGTCATGCGCGCATCAAAAAAAAAACCTTCATTCTTTTCTTTCACCGCGAGGAGAGGATTATGGGGTTGTAACGCGGGGGAGAAGAGTTCCAGACGGACAAGTGGACGGAAGAGATTCGGATGAGGAAATAATGCGAGACTACAACTCCGCGAGACCTCGTCACATTTCTAATCGTTCCCACATTTTCTTTTAATTTTACCGGAAAAGAATGCGAAAGGAACTGCGGGGTCGCATTAATGTAATAGACTTGAGCAAGCTTACTATTCGGGAGCCTGTGTTCAAAAATAGTAACTACAGACTATGGCCGTAATCGGAGAAAGATTTTTCGGGGGTTCATTTGGAGGAGTACATTTACGCCTTGAAACAGGCAGATAATTTTTCAGGGAGTTCTTCGTTATATCTATTTTAATCCTTGTTATTCTTAAGTTCTTATTTTTTCACCTTTATTTGCCATAGAAAGCTTTAATTTTCCTCAACATTAGTCACATGGTCTTCCTCAATTAAAATATAGATATATTCGAATTTACTTACATATTTTCGATTTTCTGTAGCGTTCTCATAATATTTCACAATATTCTACGAAAGCCACTTAACATAACTGTTTCTCTTAAACTCTTTCGGAGCATAAAATCATTTCAGGAGGAAAAAGAGGAAATTAGACACAAAGATATTATAAAACGAGGCTAAAGTCACGAAATAATTATCAAATGACGATCAAACGACATTAAGAACGGCCTTCGGCTTAATCCTCGCACTACGCTCAGGGCTACCGATTTTTATTCTAATGTTGACCTCCAAGCCAAACTTTATTCATATGATGCATTGCATTGATAAACACAGGCATCGTACTCGCTAATATGAGGATTAATGTGAAACCCAACTATTTTATGCTAATTTATATCTATTCCATTTTTACATGGTGCGATGAAGCGTTGAATTAAGGAATAATTAAACTTAAAGTCCACTTAAAGAACAATATCGATAGCATTCTGTCCAAATAAATTTAGTTTCATCTCTTGAACTTCGACGAACAATATTAGTATCCCATTTTATTTTTATTTGATTCATAAATGCTTCTGGCTGAAAACGAAAACTCATAGAGTTACGAGTGCAAAACAAATTAGGCACACCAAATTCATGTTAATTACTTATTCCGAGAGTATCAAGTATACTGCGTATTCTACTTGTCACCTTAAACGCACAATGCTATACGTCTTTGCTTGCAGCCAATCAAGAGAATTTTGAAAGAAGAAAATAGACTAAAACTGAGACCATCACTTATTTAAGAAAAAATGAAAGAGAATCCAATTTTTATTTCATCTTTCTATTAAGGTGTGCGTTGACTACCAAAAAAGGGCTTTAAGATTCAAATTTTGAGAAAGATCGGGGTAACTACCGCCAATTAACTGGAAGAGAGTTTTTAATTTCCAGAACTTCAAGGAAACTCACAGCTGGTCCGGGAAAAGAACTGGCCATCTTTCACAGAATTTGTGTGCTTCTTACTCAAAGGGCTAATTAATTACATGACGAGTTCAACTTCGACCACCTGTATAGGTGTTAAACTACCATGGTGCAATTATACGTTAAATGTATGTATTGATGAGTAAATAACTGGCATTGTAAATAGATCCTCTTTCCACAAAATCAGGATAATGAAGGCCGGATTAGATCGCTGGTTGGAGTATGGAACTACTGGCTTGCAAGAGAACCAGGATTAAAACTCCGATGGGTGAATGAATCTGTCAGAGTTTAACACCTCTTAGATACACCACGGATAGCAATTAAGCGCATTACTCTACCCTCAGCACTGGGACTCTTTCCCTGCTTATTATCAGCGTCTTATCTGAGCAGACGCTCGGAAGGGTGGAATTTCTCCCCTCTTTTCAGCTCGGCTCTGGGTGCCGTTCCTATATTTGTGTCACAGATGCTTTCGTTTGAAGACGTTGAATCGCGCAAAATGGATACATAATGAATTTTATCATCGAATTTTCCGAAAAATAGAAATTTTTATCGAAATTAAAATTTATCATGGAAATAAAAATTCTAATATTACCGATACCTAGGTAGCAACCAGCATAAAATATATTCTTTTAATTTATGACTTAATTCCTATAGAATGACTTAACACAGTTCTTAAACTAATAACCAGAACCAGCGATTCGGAGGGATACTTTAATGTGAAAATCCAATTTTCGCTTGTTTTTAACTATGCACTAGCGAAAATGGAATCGAGGAACCTGTTTCGTACGAGCTAAGCTGCGGTCCCTCTCAGCAGAAAGATGATTTACATATGCGATTCTGGGAGGTATTTGACAGTAAAAATCAAGAAATGGATGAAAGAGGTACTGGAAATAAATTTTAGCCACGAAAATACTAATGTTTAACTGTGGAATTAATCGCTGGTATAAACGAGAACACTGAATTAAATAAACTTTGAGACAACTCATTACGCTATCTCAGTGACCCTGCTGTCCCATTCTTAACATTTAACTTAACAGAATTGGTTATCTTCTTAACCTTTATTCTATATATGCATATTAGTTCTAAGGTAATATGTTTTTACCATGTAATTCAAGAAATAACATACACATTGAACTAAACCCGCCATACCCTTCCACTATATATTATTCTTTTTCCAGTTGCTATGGTCACCAAGGTGACAGAGACGCCAGTGTAAAAGTTTTGGCTTTTGGATTTTATTGCTTTAATGTTTTGTAAAAAATGTTTACCTTCGGTTAATTGACCTTTAAATATGAAGTAACGTTTCTAATGTATAGTTTCAGTACTTACTTTGTTATATTTCTTCACAGCTCTCGGTATGAAACATATAATTGATCCAACAGTGCCATTGAAGATGGGAATACAATATAATCAGCATTATAAATTGGCACATTTTAAATGAAAACCAATCGGTATCATCGTCATCTAATGATACAAGTCTGGAATCGTATTTTTTATACCAAAAATAGCAAAAAATATTGATTCATTAATTCCTGTATAACAAGTTAACGTGGTAGTTAGAGCACTAACCGCGACGAGTAATGCGGAAGGATACTTTTAGGTGGAAATTCAATTCCTAGTTGTTTTAAAGGGTGCACTCAAGTATATGGAACCGAAGCACCTGTTTCGGATGAGAATTTAAGCTGCGAACCCTCTCTGCCATACGCTAAGAGCAGGCTAATCCCTTGCGGAGGCTTTCTCTCCTATTATCCCCTCGACCTTCCACGCTAATCCCTTGGCCGGAGACGCCTTTGTGCGATGGGAAGACTTAAAAATACTCCCAGGAGGTGTAACCAGGTGAGATTGGAAAGAAAAACCTTCCTTCCCTCTTAAATAAATATTTCCACCACTGGCTGCCTAAGTATTTTAGTAAATTCACGCAATGCTATTGCTGCGAAGCGTCGCAACGTGAAAATAAATGCTAATACCTTCAATTTCACTAGATAATGCCCACATATTTATTAGCACAGCTTCATTTTAATATTCCTTGAAAAATAAATGAATTAGTAAAATGTTGTCACTTGGATACACAATTTCTTAAATAGGTATCTTTCTAAAAAAATTGTCGGTGGTGTCATTGCCACAGCAATCCGTCAATTTAAAGAAAATAGAAAATTTAGGCTCCACTTCGAGAAAAAATTCCTTCATGCGCACATATAGATGAATTTAAGGATTTAGAGATTCACTGCATACTTATTTTCTTCACTCTTTATTGTCACTTTATCGTTTACAATAACGAATGCTTTTATATAGAGCCCAAAAATATAGAGCCTTTTTTAAAGATTATCTTTGAAGACCCTGACTCTTGAAAATTAAAGCAATAAACATTAAACGGAATGAAAGTTTTACCGTTGAGTGGTAAATGAATGACTTTAAGCGGTAAGTTTATCCCTCCAGCATTCCTACTTCGACAATCAATGAGTTATAGGCTCTCGGGTTATGATGTCCTCCCAAAACATCATAGAATTTCACAAAACAAAATGTAAAAGCCATATTTCGATCCAATTGAGATAAGAATGATATTGTTAAGAGTTCATCACACAACCGTTGAAAATACGCTGGGTGGTGACTGAAAACGCACTCTTTCCATCACCTCCATTCGTCCTGATAATCCAGAGAAGTAAACATGCCAGGCTTTTCGATATGATGACGCGCGGATTACGGCAAATTCTGAGGGGAATATTGCCGTCTTTTTCAACGACCTGCATCGCGAGCTGCAGACAACAACAATAACAGCAAACCCCTAGGGGGGGTTTTACCCCGTGCATCTCACCTCGCGGAACGAGGCAGGGCTTTAAAGAAGTGAGGAAAGGCTGACGCTTTTAATTAATAAGCGAATGAAGGCAACAAAATATAAAAAATAAGAAATAATCATCCGGCAGGAGGGTAGGGAGCACACATCGCTCTTTCTCACTCTTTATATCTCTCAGCGATCTCGCTCGGTGCACTGTCACGACGAGTGAACTTACTTAGGGGAAGGGGTGGAGTGAGGATATAAGGAAAAAAACACTAACTACCCCCGTAAAAAAATGTTCACATTGGCGAGTAAAATATTCACCCTCGTACATTTTTTTCCTCGAAAAATTGAATTTCTGGGGAAAGGCTAAGGGGAAAAGTATTCACTTTTGACGTCGTTATGAGGGTTGAGAAAAATAATAATAATGATGATGGAGTTAAAAAATATGGCGATAATAAACAAGTTGCCGCGGGGGCCGAGGTTCGTGAGTGACGTGAGCGGCATTTGCGGAGCGAGAGGGAGAAAAAAGTTCAGCAGGGCTTGAGGCAAGTGGAGGGAGGCTTAGGCGGGAATGTCTTTCTTTTTCTCGGAGGATGGGGAGGGACGTGGGATGGTAGTGAGTGGAACGTGTGGTAAAGAGGAGCGACTGGAGGAGAGCGATTGGAGGAGACGGAAGGAATGGCAGGTGCGAAAGAGAGTTACGTATAGGGAAGGCCAGGGTAATGTTCAAAGAGTCGGTGTGGAGAGAACGGCGAAATACGCCCGCGTTTGGAAAGTCTGAAATATATACCATCCTGGGCCAGGGACAGATCCAAATAAACTAGGGAATTTTTACATGGCGTAGGAGTCTGACTGGCTGACTACTATGTTAGAGTTTGTTTCTATAATTCCAATTTCGATGGGAAAATTTCATTTCCTTTAAATTCCATGTTCATGAAGAAAGAAAGGCATCAGGAATTTATCATCATCATTGGTGGTTCTGTCCGTAGACAGGTGATATCCCCACAGCACTCTGTCTTGGGCCACTCTCTTCATCTTTGGGTACTTTCTTCTTTTATGTCCGTCAGCATTCCGTACCTCCTCCCTCTTCCTCTCCTCCCTTCTATTTTTCCTTCGATTATTATTAACTTCGGTTCGCAGTCACTCCTTAAAATTTGTTCTATCCATTTTGCCTTTCTCTGTTTAATTTCTCTCAGTATACTTCTTTTTCCTCTGATTCTCCTTAGTACCTACTTCCTTATTCTTAACCTTACCTATCAAATTTAATAAAACCTAATTTTAGGAATTTATTAAACCTAATTTTAGACATTTAATTTTCTAATTGCTTCGACTTCCCTCAGAAATTCGGAAGATGGGTACTCAGTTTTGGCCTCGGAATTTGGTTACTGCCAGAATGCGCGCTTGCGCTAATATGACTCTGAGAGAGGCCTCCGCCCCAATTCCGTTTTGACTTCAAGGACCGAGACCACTAGGAAATTGAAGCGAGATGCAAGGTGGCTCGGGAGCGGAAAGTAGGATAACACAATCGATGGAAAGATCATCACTCCCCATAAAATCCGCGAGGGATGAAAAATGAGCAGAGAGAAACTGTAGCACAACCAAAGAGAGTAGGGCTAATTTAAAAAAAAGTGTTTCACATTTTTTTCCAAATCCCTACGCGCATGTCACTTCAATGGTGTAAGTTCTTTCGGCCATTAATAATTCAGAATGGAAAAATGGTCTTCAGTAAGATGTTTTCATATCATAAGAAACAGTCCATTTACCTCCGAGAAACGCCGAGACTAGCACGGCTTAGCCATAAAAGGGATACGATCTAAAGAGATTTCTTTTGAAGAATAACGCCCTTCTTTTCTGAGGAGACGCAGACAAAACGCCCATTGCGACTTTAACGTTCATCCTTGGCGCTGGACAGGAAGCTTTACTTCTCTTTCCACCAGTGATTTTTATAGCCTCCGAGGCTTCATTTTCGACTCGCCACGGGAAACTGGGAAATGGTCTAACTGCTCAGTTCAGTGGCAGTGGCAGGGAGAACAGCTTAGGGATATAATTTAAAGAGAAATAGGGTCGACGTGTGGACAGCCGTAGGGAAGGGAGAAAGAATGAGAAAAGGGTTTGAATTTAAAATTCCCAAGTCATGGAAGAACCACTTGAGACATGATTGATCCGAAAGAATGGTGGGTCTATTTTTTAGAGCGTAGCAAGGTTGAACCGGAGACAATGATGCATTCCTCATCGTCACCAAGATTGATAGACACGGAAACTATCATTCATTGGGGATTTTAGAGTTATTCCACCGCTTCGGCCAGAACGTTGGAGGAGTAACCTTAAGGGCGATAGGTTCCATAGAGAGAAGAAATTTCCATTAAATTGATGAAATAACTCCTTATAGTTGTACTTCATCAGCTGGCAATAAAAAATGGGCTGTATACGATATTATCAGGAAATTGCATTTGAAAATCAGTATTATTAGAAAGGCTCTAGGAGTGATGCCAGGCTCTGAGAGGGTAGGAAAATATTTATAGAAAGGGTTATTACAGCTTGAAAAAAATGCTGCTGTGACAAAAAAACGAAGTTCAGTAATTTACAAATAAAAAATACTTTCTCACAACTTTCAGCCCTCCAGCTTATCACCTTGCCCTGGCCACTTATACTACTCAGCAAAAATATTCATAATGTGTTACCGTCCTTTTTTCTGTTCAAACCAAATCGAGTCCCCCTTTTGTCTCACTCTTTCATCCACTACCTCATCCAAATTTTTTTCCCTAATATACCTCACCGCCACAGTATATTGCACCTAGAAAATGACGCGGAGCAGCCGAATCATGAGTCGCTCGTTATTAAGTTTAGCGTGGAGTTAAATATTGTGCTTCTTTATGAAAAATAATACAAACTTCATAACAATCTTTCTATAAATAAAACGTAAAAACGTCACGCGTCATTTTGCTTTTGAATCATTGACAAATTAATGCTTTCATTGAAGTTAAATGACGACATGAAAGTGGAGCTACTGTCGACTCATAAATAGCACTGAATCTTGTAAGCATTGAAGAAGCATTTCTATAAACATATCAGGAATAAATTTACCTTATTCCGTGTGAACTTATTTTATGAATGGGTGCCATGAATGTAAACAGTACGATAAAACTAATAAATTATAAATAATAAAAATCTTTTTCTTTAGCAGAACGAGCGAAAACTTTAATGTTTGAGTTGTTCAGTTACAATGGAACCGTCTCGAAGGGCGAAATTTCTTTACGGTCTCCCTTAGCCTTAAACTCGTAAAGTTTGTAGCTCGCGTATGGCTCTGAGTTCATAGGCCATAAACAGCACGCAATCCATCGCTAAACTCGACAACGAAGCGAGGAATTGGGGAGTAAATTAGCGTGGAATGGTCGGAATGAAGTGTCGGCTTTCGAGTCGTTGAGAAAGAAAGAAGGGATGGTAGAAACGGAGAAACAGACGGTGATGAGGTGCAAAGTAAGAATATCATTAAGACGACGCATGCTCTTTCGACCGATCGTAAATTGTTATTTTTTTGCGACCATGCACTCGCTAAAAATTTTAGCTATGTCCTTGATTTTCTGAGTAGAAAAAACGATGGTCTAATGAAAATTATCGATGAGGGACAGCAAGAAATAACGGTAGGAGGCTCGGATGACGTAGGATATGAAGGAGGTAAAGCATAAAAATTACTTAGGTTTAAAAAGAATAGGTGATAGGAAAATTTTGAGGAGAGCTACGTCAAACCTATCTTCGGATTGATGATTGTCGATGATGATAATGATATATTAAACCCCTGCATAATATTACCAGCATCTCGAGCTATAAATATAATTATAGCCGAGAAAATACAGTGGTAAAAGTTTTAAACTTAAAATATAGGCAAAGATCTACTTTTCATACCCTGGAGTAAAAAGTCAAGGGTACTACTAATAAGGGTAATAATTTCAAGATGGTGACGTAAGGTTTAAACGAGTAATGAAACGAAAAAAAGGTCGAACGTGAATGATGCATCATCTTAAGTCTCACATCCCGGAGAAATCGCCAAGAGTAAATCTAAGGGCAGAGAACGGTCGGGAGATTAGAATATCGAGTAACCCTTTTTCTCGGGCCCTTCGGCAAAAGTGACGAGGGAAAGAAAGCTGAGACGCAGGATAGCTGAAATGACAGTATTCACGTGGAAGATAAATGATGAAGTCAGAGACTATTTCCTGCTGGGAAAACTGAGGCGAGTGAATCACTCCCTTCCAGCGCTGCTAGAGATTCAGACGGACGTAATCCACTCACTTGAAATGATGATTGCGTCTCATCATCGCTTGACTCGCTAGGCGACCGCATGACGTGCAAATGTCATCATAGGGCATCGAGGGCTTCCTCTAGAAGTTCAAGGGCAAAGCCTACCGCATATTTTTCAGGGTGAACGAATGGAACCTGCAATAGCCCACGAATTAAGCTCATCTATTTAGAGCGAGTAAATACTCTCTTCCGTTTAAAGGTTCATTCTGAAATATGTGGGATAATAATGGTCATTTTAACACCGAGAACATTACAAGCAAGACTTACGAAGATTTGCCAACCCCAATGGCATATAAATGCAAAAATTTCAATCGTATGCCATTGGGTTAGCTTGGGTTCGAGGATGGGGAATGCTGCACGTATGGTAGTTAGTATTTATTTATTTATCGCGATAAAAGTAAAGAGAGCTTAGCTGACTTATTTTTTAGACATTTCTTTAGTACCAGCAATTGAAGTCGAAAGGCGGAGAGCCTATTTATTCCAAAATTATAATTAGGGCACCAGGTAGTTAAAATGACTTCAGGTGTTCCAAAAGGAAGCGTAATCGGCCTTCTATTGTTCATTATATTTATAAAAACAGTAACATACGATACTTTGCTGAAGACTTCATCCTCTATCACGAAATTAGCGATAAAACTGGCTTTGCAATTCTATCATTGGATTTAAACAACGTTCATTTGTGAATCTAAGAGTGGTGGCTAGAATTTAATGTGTGCGAATGCACGCTGTTACATTTTCTTCTTAGATCGTCCAACTATCCCCATTTATACCAGTAGTATACGTTGTAGAACACGCTAATATAAAGACGACAGATTTTGTGCATTATCTGGGAGTTACGATAGCTCAAACCTATCGTGGAGAACACAGTTAAAAAATATTTGTGGCAGTCAATGAAGAAGCTAGTTTTCGCAAAGAGCGTCGTGGGGAAATTTCCTAATTTACTTTTTTATTCATCAAGAGAGGTGGTATTTTTCACTCGTCAGGCCACACCATGAATATGCAGCGAGCATGTGGGATCCGGCGCAGAAAGACTGGATCCATGAACTTAATAAAAAAGGAAAGCTGCGCGATTCGCCCAAAATTGTAACGGGCGTGGCACCACCGTTAAAAGAAGTAAACTAGGAGCCGCTAGAGACTCGGAGGTTACGCGCTAGACAGAGATTGCTTGAGCAATTAAAAGCAGATATCTTTGAAAGTAACACGGAAAACATCATATTGTTTCTCCACTATATTTCTAGATCAGAAAGAAACGATAAATTAAGAGAGATATTTTTCCGAACGGATAGTTTTGGGAATTCGTTTTTCCTCATACAATAAAGGAATTTATTAAATGCTTACTCCGTATGCCAATCTCCCTTTTATTTTTTAACGGCTGGCGACGTAACACCCACCGCCACACACCCAATTGAAGTAGCTTGCAGGGTATTATGTAGATGTGATCATTTGATAATCAAATGTTGATAAAATAATCGTTAAGCGTAAATGAGGTTTCAAGACTTTAGGTACTATTTAAAGTTGACACTAAGAACTAACAGACTCCTTATTTGAATTCAAATTATGGAGGATGTTTTTCCTCTGTAGAGCTTTTCGATCTTCAGCAGTACGCTAACAGATGACTCCGTATAGTTTGGTTAGACCGCGGTTGCTCTAAAAACATTTTAGTGCATACTGCACAGTGCACATGCTATTTTTCCCATTTAATTAATGTTGGTATTTCGTCGTTTTGATCCACTCTGTTAATCGTCAAATATCCGATTCCATTTACAAAAACTAGTCAAATGCTAAATTCTATTTCCTGCATAATTTTCACTCCTCCGAAGTCATAGGGTAAAGTGACTCTTACAAAAATTAAAACATCTAAGAGCCCACAAATTTTAGCAGAGTGAATATATTCCACCAACAAAGGGCGCTCATAAGGATTCGTTTACATACTGATTCCAAATACTGAATCATTGCTGCCATTGCAGGTCAATCCATCAAGAGTACGAATTTTATAGCTACAACTTTAACGTTACGTAATTTTTCGGATAGTACTTCCTGAAATTGTAATAAAATAAAGGAAATGAAATAAATATGAAGGGATATATTTAAAGGATTGCCGAAATATTAATAAAAATAGAATTGAAAAAAAGAACTTAAATGCATGTATTAGAATGGCTTGCTAAAAGGACAGAAGGCATAAAGACTATTTATTTGACCGATGGAAAAAAATTACAGTTATCTTCATAGCATTCAACGGGTCAGTCTCCACTGCGCTTCAAGGGGCTGTTTTGTGAAGATCTCGGTTCTCACAAGAAATCTTAAGTCTCGGAAAATATTTTTTTCCATATGCCTTTACAGATGATTGCGAAAGGATAACTTCAGCATGCTGTTTTTTTAGTGGAAACAGAGAGCGTGGATATTGTACCCACATGATGACTGCCGAGGAAACCTTAATATCTTACGTCAGTGCCGAGGCTGAACCGCAGCTCATGCCCTGGCGTCACTCAACCTCTCTGAGAGAGATGAAATGCAAACAATGTGCGTACCCATTAAACCAGGAAGATCATATCCTCAAATCTCATTCCGTGGATTCCGCTCCATTACTGAACACGTATTGATAGGTGATGCATTGGCGGATTTAGGGGAGAGGCACGTGTCCCCCTACCCCAGACGCTTAAAAACAGGACATGATTTTTATTACGGCAATTCTCGAATACCAAGCAGCAAAACAACCAAGTTCCTGGGCGTGACTTTGGATGAGAAGCTCACCTGGAGCGAACACGACAAAGGCAAAAAGTGCGTCTGCAGCCATTTTCCCACTCCTCAAAAGTCCTCACCTAGGACTACACACTAAAAAGATACTCTACGCAGCCATGATACGGCCACTCCTAATATATGGTTACCCAGCCTGGGGATCCACAGCTAACACACACTTACATAAACTCATCGTAATACAGAACAAGACACCAAGGACAATCGCGGGCGCCCCCTGGTTCTTCCGCAACACGTACATACATGAAAACCTTAGAATCAAAACACTAACACAATGCCTGACTGACATAGCTAAATCATTCCAACACTCTTTAAACAAAACGCACAACACTCTACTGCAACCTTTCTGGAATTACTACGACAATCCACACTTTAAATACTTTAGATCAAAAACAGCAATAACTCGACCAACACAATAATTCAATAAACACAGCCACAGAGAAAAATAACGCCACACAGAAAACACAAGTCACACTTCGATTACCAGCAACGGCTGAACATCGCGTCTATAACCGAAAGGTTACCATACACAGCGTAGCGTAGCGTAATACGGTCATCATTCTTTTCGTTCGTTTTGTTTTGTGTATTACGGAGACTATACCATTTAATTTGATAACAGTAACTTCCATATTAAAATATGAGAGAATATTTTGTACAGTAATTCTTTTATGTTGTTTTTAATCTCAAATATGAGAAGACCTGTCAGACTCTTGTGGCCCCTCCCCAGAAAATAACCCTGATTCCAACCTTGAGGTGATGCCTTCACAAGGATCTATCCATGCCCAGTTAACTACGCAAACCCTTCGTGGTTCACGCAATAATTTGGACGAAATGAAACTCCAGGTTCTAGATGCATAGCACAACGTGGAGCTGGAAAAACCAAATGAGGGAGGGGAGGAAACTATCCTAGGTAACAGGGTAGGAGATCGAAAAGGAAAGATCCATCACTGCATATTCTGAAGGCAAATATTTACATCGTGAAATGAATGTTGGGAAAATGATTCAGCGAAAACGGTTAAATTTACCCTTATTGAAGCACGAAATATGATCACGAGACCTTTTTAGTCAACCATCCTGTCAGCGGTTTGCGAGCGACAGGCTTCAGCTCGCTTCTTTTTGAACGCCCTTAATATTTTCCACTGAAATGGCAGAGATGTGAGCCTGTTATCATTAAATTAGAATGAAGTGTATACTCAGCTATCTTACTATATCACCTATCTAACTTATCTATCCTCAATTACTTTGGCTTTTTTTTGATGCAATTCTTATCTTAATGGCACCTGCAACTGTGAACGATAGCGGCATAACCGATTTTACAAAAGCACTTTCATTCCCCGATGGTTTTATTCATGATTTAGAGACGTGAAGACATAACTAATGCGCATGATACAATGTTCAAATGGGATAAACCAACATGAATGAGCTCCATTATCAGAATAATGCATTACCTCCACTCAACGAAATTCCAACAAAAATGCGAAGATACTCAGATTTGTCGTTGAGATATTTTAATTTATACTCTCGTCACACGCAAATACATCGTTAGTCACTGGGAACCGTGGTTAATCCATCTCCATAAATCAATGGAACAGGTGCCCATGCGAAGAGACGGATACGCAAGAACTTGCGCGAACACAAAATCATAAATACTTTGAAACATGACATCCACTCATCCTGACGACCAAAAAATACATTATTCTCAAAATACTAGTGAAAAATCATTGTGAAAGATAGATTTGAATCCAAAGATTTCCGATTGCTGGCGTTACCGGCTTCTTTACAACGGCTAGTTCAACCTATGAAGTAGGGACTCCATTAAGATATTAAGTCTGGGATAAGACACTACTGGATGAACATTGCCTTTCCTGAAATACTTCGATTATGAACTCAAAAATAACATTAGTTTTCTATATTTCAGTTTCAATGAAACTGAGTTTTTTCTTAATAAAAATATTTCTTCACATAAAACCCTGTTGGTACAGATGATTTACGAATCCACCGATTGGGTAAGTTGCAGGCCAGTAAATATCGGCCTGTGAAAGTATTGTTTGGCAGTCCAAAGGACGCACTCATTTTCTTAAAAAATAATATAAACTTCAAGTATGGTGTTAATGCCAGGAGCGACAAAACCCAGAATAAGCGTGATTTATATCTTGCCCGACTGCGTACTCAGTAACAGCGACGGCGAATGCGGAAAAGACCTTGTTTTGGAATACGTTAACTCAGCTCTGACTTTTTCCAAAATCTGTACAAAAACATGTAAAGTACTTATGACCGTTATTTATCCAATGTTCACATCACAAGCTACAAACTCTAGTGATATTATGTATGATTATGTAAAATTGGATTTCACCTCCTTTTCTTTTTATATTATTGAAATGAACTGGCTATCAGTATAATGTGCAAACTTCAAATGCTGATAATATTTTTCCTTCTTTCTATTCAGTAAGTAATGACAAAATTGAACTCTTCGCCCAAAAAAATATGTGTGTTACAACAAAGCTCATCCGAGGTGTTTCTCAAAGGATTAAAAACAATTAATTATAATGAAACAGACTTACGGTAAATTATACAAAAGAGCTGGTAACTTGCATTTGATTTTATTGACTTCTTTTATTATTAAAATATATAATTTGTAACAGCGTTTCTTCATTGTTACGCCAATTGTACCCTTATGTATTGGGTCTTTGGCCCGTTAATGAATAAATAGTAGTAATAATAAATCTTAGGCATGCGCCAATATTTACTGAGTATTTTCGAAGAGACGATGATTTCACACGAGTTGGTTTTTCAATTTTACACTTTTTCGATACACTCAAGAATTACCGACTATGCGCCTTATTATTGGTCCGTGACTAAATTAGCACGTATAACAGTAACTTGTTTGACGCACGCAAGCACGCTTATTTACACAGGCACCTCTTCGAAGCCGTTCATTGACGGGAAACGTTCACGGGTTCATTCTTCGACTGACACTGGGTTGAAGCCAACCCGTCACCAACATTTTGGCGGTGGATTGCACGGTTTGTCGTAGATGTTGATCTGCTTCCCAATTTGTCAATCCCTTTTCGCTTTTCCTGAAATCAATGTCGTGCCGTGTTTACGTCCTTTGATCTCGACGAAGCGACAAGACATCCGCAAAAGGGCTTCCCTCTTTTCTTTATTTTTTTCCACCCTTTCACCCGAAAGGATGACACCCTCTGTAAAAGGATTGATCGAAGAGGACCGAGAGTGCTTTGGTGTCCCTGCGGTTCCGTCGCCGAGGGCCGTTATAAGGGGGGTCACGAGGGAGTGGAGAAAGTGGGAGGCGCTCAATGGATTTTAAAAGAGAAAGAGCGTGCAGGTTAAGAGGAGGCTTCATTGCCGCTCGACCGGTTTCATTTTCGCGATGAATTATTATCATTATTAAAGTATTCTACCGTTTTGAGTACCTAAGACGCACTCTTGCAGCCTCCCATTCCTTTATTTACTTTCCTCTTCAATTTACAATTAGGCCTACCCTCCTTAAAAATTCTATTCTCTTCCTTCCTCTCCCTCGTTTACCCAACATTTAACCCTCTAACACTGTTTTTAACATTCTCTCCACGCTAAGTACTAGCTCTTATTCATATCTTCTGTCTCCTTATTCTCTCATCAAGCTGCTTCCCCTCACCCACCACGTCCAGCACTTAGTAGTTCCTCATCCTCTCTGTAAATTTCACCTTCTCCATTCTTATCCTCACCCACATCTCGAACGCCTTCAGTCTTCTCTCGTACTCCCTCCAAAGTGTCCACTTTCCCGCACCGTAAAGCCCTACACTCCAAGTCAGGCTCTTCACTAACCTTTTCTTTGAAGTCTTACATAACTATCCTCTCATATGCTCCTTCCTGTTCATTAACGACTCCTTTTGCGACGAATCACTCCATTAAAAGTTACGCCTTCGTCTTGAAATTTCTATGATATCAATAATATACCTTAGTATACACTTTCCTGAATCTTAATTTTCACCTTATATAGGCTTGCCTAATTACCTATACTTCCAGAGGTTCAATTAAATTAAAGATACAAGTAATTAATTACAAAGGTCTGTTATACATATACTGAATATTTCAAAATGACAACATTGAAAAAGTTTTTATAAGCTAGCATTAAATATAAGTTTCGTAAATTAAAGTATCATAGGGAAAAAAATTAAGTTCAGTTCTGTCGGAAAGGTGTGCTGCGACCTCTTAAGAAGACGTATCACTCCCACTCGACCGGCCTGATTTACTTACGCATAACGCGCTTAAAAATTGCGCTATTATCTCAAAACCTTCAGGGTGAATGCATAAAGCTGACCTTTGCTGACATGTATCTACTAAATTTTATTTAAAAATTACCTAAGAGAAAACACGATGGTAAACAATTCATATTCTAAGATATGTATAAATATTGAAGAAGGTCCACTCTGTATCCCCAGGAATTTTCAAAATGATTTGAAATGAAATGATTCATAGGTTTTAAACGACTAGTACCACAAGAAAAAAGACTAAACACTTCAAGAGGCCCATCTTCCGCGCTGTATAAGTCTGTTTTCCTTATGCATCAATTGATCAAAGAGTATACCATTATCTTGAGGTTTTTCAGGTCATTTACTGCAACAACTTTCTGTGAAACCAGCCAGTAATTTCACTTCAGGTTCACACTGCTAGCTCTGGATTACTTATATTTGAAGTCTACTTGCAAGTCACTGGTGCTACTCTACATCCACAACGATCGCAATGAAAATGCAATGATAAATTCCGTAAATTAAAATTTCAAACAACTGATTCAGTGAAAAAAAGGAAAGAAGACGAGTTCCGTGAAACACGGTACTCGTCTCTTTTCCATCTACAGTTATCTGTAACCAAGGTTCCACCATTTATCTGTGATTCAGAGATCCTTTACCTACCGGCTACCTCTTACATACAATCCCATCAAAGCTCCCTCTGTTGACATAACATAATCATTTACAACCACCATCAGAAAACTTCCTCTCTAAACCCTCTTCTTTCTACCCTCTCTCCCTAAATTACAAAGTATGAGGCGGTCATAGAAGAGAAATAATACGTGATACATAAGTCTGTTTAATACGTGTTTTTTGTTGTTATTCATTGTTAAACTTCATTATTTAACCAGAAAAATTGATGACACGAAAAAATTTTGACCAAAATATTTATAAAAAGAGAATTAATCCTAACCAAAACTAACCTTTATTTAAAATAAAAAAATACTCGATGTTCGCCCAAAAGAAATAAATCATATTTTTTTATACAAGTAGATGTTGAAAAGGGTCAGCTCGCTGTGCTCTAAAAATTACAACTTGAAAGAAAAGTATTTAAAGTACTAATACTTCAGGTAAAAAGGCAAAATTTGACCGGGCGTGCGGGACTGATGGGTCATCTTAAATGTAGTGGGGGAGGAGGCGTGGGCGGCGTCTGCACTATCCCAACGCAATCAATCCGCTCCTGTCCCAACGCCGGAAACGGAAGTGATCACGGGGGATTGGAAAAAGGGTGGAGGGGTAAAAGGGAGTAAGGGGAGGTATGCGAGGCCCGATAGCTGAGGAAACTGGACTTATATAAGCTAGGTGGCAAAGGAAACAGGAACCGTTGGAGAATGACCAAACGGGGACACCTCAAGTGTAAACAGAAAGAAACTACTACGGCCAACACTGAGATGAGGCATTTGCCAAGAATCCCGGCTGATCCGAGTCCTCCCTATACATATACCATTTTCCTCTCGCCATGGCATTAAATATATCAATCATTGATAAATAAAATATAAAAACACATATATATATATATAATTACTCATTCTAAAAAAATACCATAACAGAGCATATTTTTCTAAAATTCAGCATAACAGAGCTTGTAAAAAGTGTTCATTTTTCACACGAATACAATAATTAATAACCACGGAAATCAACAAACCATTTGGGTGAATTAGACTAAAACGGGACGGACACCTTGTTTACCCAGGGGCAAGGGGTTTCCCTGCACGAGGATAGTAAAGAATGGAATATGAGGTCAAAGTTGAAACCTAGTCATCTTAATTCTGATATTTTAATGGAAGTTGAAAAAAATAATTATATAAGTATTGGTCCCAACGCCCCAATGACATCCCAAACCCAAGATATGTCTGGGGGGAGTTTTGTCCCCCATGGAAATAAGGTCCATACCGCATAATCCAATAACAATTCTCCTCTCTCGTGATTACTACACTCACCATCCTCACAAACTCACTCGGTGTTCCAGCAGTAGGGTTTGTTTGATAGGTGAAGATAAAGATCATTTCGCATTAACTCGTTGGCGTGTGGCATTCAGAATTAGGGATGAAGCCAATTCCTATGCCTAAGTAAGATTAAATTCATCATAGTTAATTTAAAAATTTTATCACGAAGATTTAGAGGGAGGGGCACTCAGGGACTTCACCAAGATTGGATCTGTATCCGTACTCCATATCTACTGGGCCACCTAGCGAGACTACGAGTACATCCTCAGAATATCTGATGCGGACTTGCGTCAACAGATCATACTGTGATTTCAAGGCTGATGTTTCATGGGCTCGACTGCAATGGCACCTATCCAAACAGAATTCCATCAGGTAGTGATCTGTTAATCGTGCCAAGACGACAGTTATTCCCGGGAACATGTTTAGAAATAAACTAGAACGCGTACCAAGTAAGAAAGAGAAACTCAACTGGTTTCACTGAAATAAGAGTCAGATAAAATTGTCCCCTTCATCATCTATTCTCCTCCCCAAACATTTTCAGAGCATCAAAGCAAATAAAGTTTACCTTATTTCACTGAGTTTCCATTTTTTATATCAATCAAAGCTTGTTTTTACTATTAATTCATATTTTTATCCGTTGTGGAGACTCTGACATTGAAATAGGTTATGTACCAACGAATTTTGAAACACTATTTACATCCAAAAGATTTTACCAGCAAGTCACAACTTAAACTTTCCCCCGAAACAAATTAAACAAGCAGTATCTTCGCAGCTAGAGTCTACGAGAATTTGGATTTATTTAAGAATTAATCAAAGAAAAACAGCTGAAAAAATAAGTAGATAACTCGATGCATTTGATTTTTTCCTCAAGCTCGAAAATTTTTCGATGTAGAACGATGCTGAAAAGTATGCTCAAATATAGAAAATAGTTTTTTTCGTAAATAGAGCCAGGTAAAAAGCTTCCATAAAAGGATGTCGTACCTATTCCTGGAATACCCTCACTGGATTTGAAAATGTGATGAAAAAGCGTAGGCAGCGCCTCCACCTTACCCACTTTTTCCATGCCTATTCCTCTCAGTACTCCCCTATTGGAAATTTTACGGAGCTGGGTGCTCTCGTTCAACAAAGAAAATACTAATGTATGGTACACCAGCGAAAAATAGACATAAAAGCTTGAACGATCTAACGTACGAGCATAATTATCCCCTCTGAGCAAAAATAACATTCAGTTTACATCCACTTAAATTTAAGAAAGACGGAATTGAAAAATCTTAAATATAACGTTTATGCAAAAGTTTATTCGTTTTATTTTTACATTTTCTTCGCCAAAATTTGCCTCCATTTGCATATGGTACGCTAGACTTCCTAGTTCTCACAGTGGGTAGCGCAAAATATGCAACATACGCAAAAGTTATAAAAGCCAATCATAAGAGGCTCCAGAGTAGAGTCATTAACCTGAAAATTTTATGGTATCCACAATCGACAAAATATAAGATTTAAAGCGGAATAATAAACGGACACATAAAATCTTGTACTTAAGCTTTTGCTGTCAGCCCAGGTCTAAATATTTTTGAGACGATACAGCATAGTAATTATACTAAAGTAATATGTAGTATTTTCTAGAACGAATCTTCCACATATAGAACAATACTGAGGCTTGATGTTGAGTTGCTGTCACTTTAATACGATAAAAATTTCTCCCCGCATTGTACTCAGAAAGCATTAACATTGAATGTGGTGAATAATTTCAAAATTTGAACCGAAATAAAACAAATAAAAATGAGTGAATCAGTCGAAAAAATAGGAAAATAAACCTATTTTCCATTTACGAAGCCATTCTCAATATTGTTTTGAGGAGTAAAATCTGCCGTTTGTGATCGTTATTATGGTTAATGTCGCACATGACTCCGTATTATCTTCGGTGAGATTCCTCAATTTCGCTGCCTTTATTTCAGTAGTCTCAAGCATGAAATGGAGTTTTTTTGCTCTTTGAATCCTTTGACGACGTAATTTTCGCCAGACGACATGAAAGAGACTGAGTGCCCCGAAGGATATCGTGGGGGGCTTGGGCTGAAGCTCTTTAATAGTAATTTTGTTCAAAAGTCCGTCATAAGTCATCGGAAGTGAAGTGAAATCATCCTTTGCGAAGCAATCCCTTTCTAAATCTCTACTTATAGCTAAATTCAGCTGTAAAAGAGTCAATGTCTTAAATGATAGAGCGTCATAATGAGGTAGAAAGTGAGATTGCCGTTTGTGATATGAAAAAAATGTTTCCATACGATTAAATGAAATATCTCACACTTAAATTTGCCATTAAATTATCAGCAGTCACAGAACAGAACATTGAGCAAATGAATATTACATAGAAGGAAACGTATGGGTGCAAGTATCTCAATATTAGGGGCACCGAATTTTCGCGAACCGCGAAACGCGAATTATAACGCGAAATTTCCAAGGCTGCGCGAAATTCACTTGGTTCCACGAAATTTCGCGTTTAAGCACTTTTTCTGCGAATTTGGCGCGATATTTTGTACCATTGCCGATAAAAAATACCCCGTCACTTCAAGGTCTATTTATAAACCGGTATCAAGAACCGATCGCATAAAGTAGGTGCGTTGCAACCGGCTCGGAACGTAGCGAGGATTTGAATTTGGCGCCCAAATCCGAAATGGTCTGCAGCGTATTCATGGCCAAAAAGTGAAAAAAAAAGTCTTAAAAACGCATATATTACTTTCCGATTTTATGGCGTCCATGTTTTTTTTTCTTTTGCGAGTTGCTTGCTAACTCGCGCATTTAAAGGTTCGTCAGTTTGTCGCTCTCGCCAACATTGTAACATTCTGTAGCCGCGGCCACGTAGGCCGCTTTTAAACAATCTGACTTATCGCCTGCCGCCGTCCTCAGCACGGTGACGTTCTCTCAATTGACTATAGGCCTCTATGGATGTCTCCAAACGAGTCGAATCGCGCCGTCGACGGCACGGCGCCCATTTCAATCCGGCCTGGTGATGCGCCGTCTACGAGGTGAAATATACACTATGCTACATTGAGGCCGCTTTCAGACGAAACGACCTTTCGCCGGCCGCCGTTCACGTGAAATTCAGGCGGCTTTCTGACGAGACGACTCTCTGCAACGCCGTGTGCCGTTTCGTGGACGGCGCCTGCGGAAAATCGTTTCGTCTGAGAGTGGTCTTAAGATTGATTCATGTATATATACAGTAATTCTTCAACATACGAGCAAAATGCGTTTCGAGAGCCAACTCGTAATTTGATAAACCTATGCAAGGCGTCGAAAAGGGTGGTTATCCTGCATAATGCCACACCGCATTACAATTTTGCGTTAATTCATGGCCGCTCAGTTTATCCAGTGTCGCTGTACCGGCGTGTTGAGCAGTTTATTGTTTAGGTTATAAGAACTGTGACAGTGAAGCATGCAAATAAGTTGTCAATTAAAGTAGCAATTTAAGCTAGCCACATCACAGAATGTATTTTGATCTGACTAATAAGTTACAACAAAAAACCTGGTGAAAGAACCAGTGGTTTCCTGATGTAATGAGACACATTGGTCGATCATGCATTCTTAACAACGTGTTATTTTACTTGGCAAATAAAATTATGGAGGCATTTTTTTACAGAGCTTTCCTGCTGATTAACATCTTTCGTGAAATTATTTTCATTCACTTCTTGAGGTTGTTCATTTAAATTTGCCATTAATTCAGATAATTAGAACTAAGTATCGAGAATCAGTGGGGGAGAACCAGACCTGTATCTATCGAGAATTGAATTCCTTTACCCTAGTCAGCAATGCACAGTTTGGAAAAGAAAATGAATCTTCTCTTAATAGCCTCAACATAATCTGTGCAACTTTTCATGTGTGAGGTCCTGAAGCAAATAGGTTTAAAGACTAATATGAAGTTGTCATTCCTTGTATACAGTGACCCAGGGAGGAACATTATTACAGCCATGGGAAGATTATTCAACACAAGGTGTATATCGACAGGTGATGTGATGGACTTAAGCACACTCGTTGCTAATGTCCCCATATTATCATTAACAGAAACTCATGAACTTCTTGGCTATTCTACTTTGAAGGATTCTGTTAGATCAGTTCAGGAAGAAGGAAAAGAATTTTCAGAACTTCCACTAATTCTTGCCCTTTAAAATGATTTTCCCCATTTTGTAGAAAATTGTGTGAAAACCCTGTGGATACCTGTGGCAAATGTAGATGCAGAAAGTGGTTTTTCCATGTATGGAAATATAAATAAAAGAACCACTGAACTTCCAAAAAATTCAGAATTAAAGTCAAGTTTGACCAATGGATCTCAATTCCAGTAAAAGAAGGATTCAGCCAATTTTAAATTCCAGAGTGTGCATAATTTCAGATGGCATATTCCAAAAAACTTTTATAGATAGAAGGAACCCATTAGTAGATAAATACACATTTGCAAGTGTTGATATAATTTTTTGTGTTAGACCTTAAAGACATTTGTTATCAATGTAATAAGTGAAAACCATAGGCGGATCCAGAGGGGGGGGCACGTGCTCCCCCCCAGACCCTCAAAAATGTGCAAGATTGTAATATGGTCATTATCATCACCATTATCATTGCGTTCGTTTTGTATTACGAGATATACTTGTGCCCCCACAGAACAAAATCCTGGATACGGCCTTGCTTGTGCCACCCCCCCCCCCCCCCCCCAGAAAGAAATCCTGGATCCGCCCCTGGTGAAAACAATACTTTTTTACATCATGCAGTCCAATGGGACATTGAAATTTAGACCAATCAAAAATATTCCCCGTTTGTACAACTCTGGCATTTCTCTAGTGCTATGAGGTTGAAATATGTATATTCATAGCAAAGAATATTTATGTTATGTGTATCTAACAAATGCTTAACTTATTCCTTTAGCATTTGATTTGACCCTTCTTTATCAAGGTTTTTACCATTAAAAATACATTTAATATGGTAATGAGCATTTCTATTGTTGAAATTATTGTTCTTGGGATAAAAAAGAATATTTATGACGAGTGAATTTTTATAACGAAACCGTATTTTTTGTGACGAAATGGTATTTTATTGTGACGAAATTGAAATTTTAAACCGAAATTGACAGATTTTTATGACGAAATTCACAGTTTTTATTCACCGATAATCTTTGCCTCTACTCAATATTCTTCGACAGTTTTATGCAATTCGCTTCCACCTCACCCGTCATTTATAGGGTAGGACATGTTCTGTTCATTATTTAAACCACAAAGCGACATATTCTGACCGTACCAATTTCCTAATTCCATTCAAATTTTTCTGAATAGTATGATTTAAATTAAATCCGTATTTCAATGTAAGCAATAATATGTTAATAAAAAATTGATAAGTGGAAACAATTGCGTTGAAAATAAAATTTATGTTGAGAATTTTAATTCAGCATCCAATTAGGAGACTTAAAAACACTTGCCAAAATCAAAAAAATACAGCACGGGTACATTAGGAGAAAATACGAATATGTATCTGGCAAGGTTTCCTCATGAGCATTAGCTTTATCTTCCGTTTTTTTTTTTTAGATTTCTGAGTATGCGAAAATAATTATTGCAATGACTGTCCTTCACCATCGAATTCACAAAAAGTCACGATGGTGGTCTCACAATTGGTATTGCACGCAATGCGTTGCTCACAGATAAAACTTCCCATCTAGTGAAGAACACTTTCCGGAAGGAAGATTCACTGCTTCCCATCCCGTCTCTGTACTTCACCGAACCGAAAACTTCCTCCACTAGGCACAGCTCAACAAGGCGCTCCGCACGAAAATCACTTGTATCCAACCGTGAGCAATAGAGAGAATATTTAAAGTGGAAATAGGCCTCCGATGACACACCCTTAGCTCCGATTCCGTGGAGAGCGCGCCCACTCGAATAAAAAGGAAAATAATTTTTAACATCGTCGTACGTGGAGGCTGGAATAGCATTTAAGTTTAGGAGTGCGTTTATAGGGGGGACAGGGCATTGAGGGGAAGGAGAAGGAAAAAAAATCATTTTCGATGCTGCCACCTGGCACTCTGGAGAGAGTCATGAAGGGAATGGGGCACGAACTTCGTGGGGAAGGAGGGGTTGGAGCACATGTACGTATATGGGGGGGGGGGAGTCGAATGGAAATGGGGGAAAAATGTCTGCGGGCCAAGGGGCGAGAAAGGGGGTAAGTGGGTTTTCAAGCGTCAGCCACTAGCTCAGGTGAGGAAAGTTTGGAATTTGTGCGCGCTTCTCCTCCCCTCCCCCCCCCCCACTCTTCCCCATTTTTCGCCCTCTCCCAACCCTCCACCTTTCAGAGAGCACGCCGTTATAAAAGGATCGCCACCGGCGAAGAACTATCCCCTCTGCCTCCACCCCCCTCATCGCCTCCAAAGTAACCAATTCTCTCTTTCGTACCCTTCCTCTCAATTATTATGCACGTCTAGGATTGCTCGATGATTCGATTTCGACTCGAAACGAATATCAGTGGCTAAATAATCACAAAGGATAAAAATGCACAAAGAGGGTGTCCTCAATGGAGGTAATTATAACCTGAAATGACAAACCAAGCTTCTCCCCTGAGGTTATTAACAAACCTTGTACAATGAAAGACACTTCGTTACTTCCACAATTTATTTAGAAAGTACAACCGGTTTCGGCTGTTACGCCTTTATCAAGTAAATAAAAAACGTCATACGCCATTATCAAGTCAATTAATTTTTAAAATGTACTTGATAGTGGGTTAACAGCCAAAACCGGTTGCGCTATTTAAATAAATTGTGGAAGTAACGAAGTGTCTTTCACAGCTAACATTGAGCCCTTCCACCACATATAAGCTTCAAGTTCCGATTTAAAACCTTGTACAAAATTTCACTAAAATACGTATTTTTCAACTGACAACCGGTTTCGTCCAACAGTAGAAATCATCAGGATGTTTGTAGCAATAACAGGTATGTAGCATTGAAAATAATGTCCAATAGTACTGCACCCAATTGAATGTATTCTGAATCCGACGCCCAATTGTAAAAGCTTCACAGTGGTTTTTTTTTTAAGTTTCAACCGGAACTATCGGTACTTATATCATGGCTGTCTTGCAGGCACAAAATGTTTCTAGTGGGTTCACTTGAGGTAAATAATTATTTCGAGTAAATTTTATACAGTTTAAATTTTACTCCGTCAGTGGAAAAAATTGCAAACCCTACCCTGCGCCATCGACAGCAACCCACTTTCCCTTCTTTTACAGATGCCCCCACCCCCGCCTCCCCCGATTCCCACTCAATTGAGAGCGTAGGGATACGGCCGTGTCTTACGGTGCCAGGGTGCGTGGAAAAGTTTATATAGGTGGAGGCGGTTGGTGGACGAATCGGAAATTTCGGAGGAAGAGTGGTTGGAGTCTAATAATGTTCACCCACGCTCACCCCCCCCCCCAACTCCCACCACCTCTTCCGGTAATGTCCCCCTGCATATACACCACCCCCATGTCCGCCCCGGGGGGTGTTTTGAGTGCGTGGGGGAGTGGAAACGGTGGGCGTGGGAGGGCGGTGAAAACTTTATGTGCGGGGGTAAAGTGCGCCAATTGCCGTGGGGGCAGTTTGTTTCATCGCAACGCCGCGTAAACGGACGACGGAGGCGGTGTGAAAGAGCCTCAACGGTCACATTTTTCCGTACCTTACGAGGGATTGCTCCAATGATAGCTAAAGGGAATGCATCAATTACGCTTTGCCATTCTTATTTTCGTTGTGAATTATTTACTTGCAAACTTGTACCATAATCTCAACATTTAGTATTTTCGTGACACATTACTTACAAATACACAATCATGTCAATATTTAGTATTTCCGCGAAAAATTATACATTTACAAACTTGCATTGGCATCCCGATACATCGAGTTTTTAAGAATAGAAATGCATGAAAACACGTGGTGTTTTTTAGCATTTTTTACCTTAAAAATAATGCAAATATATTGAAACCGAAGTCAAATACAAGAAAAAAATTCAAATCCATTTTCTGAGCTCCATACACTATAAAATGATCTTCCCAAAAATCAACTCGCCGAAGATTGAATTTGCGTAGAAGATACCCTTGTCAAAATTTATCAGTATCGTAAATACGGAATTTTTCTTCAATATTATCTTCGGGGTCAATTTTTTATCTTTGAGATGCAGGTATATTTTTAAAATGTCCTTTTTTTATCTACTTATCATGGAATTTACCAGATTGTAGCGTAATTTTTAGACGATCAATGCGACACGAAAAACGACCAGGTGCGCCCGGTCAAGATGAAACGATGCGTCCGTGATCGCTAAAAAATGATCTGACGAGCTCCATCCGTATTCACCCCCCATGAAGACCAAATCACATGATCCATCCGAAGAATAGCTCCGATAAATAAACCGATACAGAGGGTTTACAGGAGAAAAATTTCAGGGTTGGCTCAAGGGATTCCCATATTTTTTTTCTATCATTCAGCGCATTATTTTATGTGTCCCTGAAATCGACATTCTTCAATCAGACGCAAAATATTTCAAAGAGAGTTTACAACGTGTTTCATTTGAATAGGATAATTAGCGGCATTATAAAGTGCAGCGAAAAAGATTGAAAAAATGGAACAGGAAAATGACCATCCAAAAAATGATGGTTTGAACTACAATTTTCATGGCCTCTTAAAAGCTATAGCAGGGTCTATCTTTTAGAGGGGCCGAAAAAAATACCGCAATATGATTCAGACTTAACGTAGGGCGAAGACGTAAAGGGCGGATCGTCCAAACCGGTTGGCTATAATACCTTTGTAACATCCCTACCCGTGAGATCACCACGTCGATGCGTATCAAGTAATTTCCACTCGGAGGAATTACCCGTCTGCGGGGTGCGCAACCGAGGAACAAAAACAAATCGTTTTCACCGAGGATTATTATCAGCGATCGGCTTGTTGTGGTGGGGCGTGGGAGCGGGGAAACCGTAATTCATTCCATCCAATCGTCATCGAATCGGATAGATGCAATTTGCAGGTGGCCACCGAGCCGAAGGGATTTCATTGTGGGCGCCAGGAGGGTTTTTTTCCTCTTTTAACGGTAGCCACTGCGCAGTAACGGAGTGCAAAAGGCTATTCCAGCGTCGGGAAGCGTTGTCAGAGTTGGCTTATGGAACTACTGGACCGCTTTTTGGCTGCCCACGCAGGTTAAAAGGACGGCGAACAAGATTTGGAGAAACCGTTACCTCTCTCCCTGCCCCAGCTCAACTCAATGAATCTTAACAAGGGGGAGGTATAGGATGCAAGAGTTGCACTCGGGGCAATCTCCACAGTATTGAGGTCGTGTAGGTGGTGATGCCAGACATAACATTGGAATGGTCCGAATAAGAGTTGCTGAGAAGACAAGTATACGGGAATTTAGAAGAGGACAGGACAAATCAATGGGCCGTATAATCGGATACGGTCCTTTGAAAAAATCTGTCGAGGGGCAATTAGATAGGATGAAGGGCAAATTAAGATATTGGGTAGGTAAAAGAAGACAGGTTCTCATGGATTCTAAAAGAGGAGACGTTCGTAAATTTGAAAATATTTAGTTGGTATAATTAGAGATTCGTCAAACCTAAATCGGGATTGTTGACCGGTGATGCTGATGAAATAATGGCATTGATGTAGTCGTCTATATGTAATATAATATTTCTTGGAGTTTAGGTCATTTATAAAATAAGTTTCAGCCAACGTTTCGATTTATTTTTTAAATCATCTTCAGGGCTCTAAACTTTGAACATATTTATTTATTATTTTATAAATGACCTAAACTCCAAGAAATACTATATTATATATTAAACAAGGTCAAGAAAAGGAAAAAAAATAATAATAATTGTCGTCTATATGTTCCACAAGTTACTGATTATTTGTTGATAATGAGAATTTTTCTGTATTGTTTAATTTTAATCCTTGCCACTATATTTTTCACAGTGTTAATTGTCATTAACTACCTGCTCTAGACCTTATTGCCCCTCAGATTATCATTATGAATTTTTACGTGGTGATGGCAACAAGTATTTCCCACAGTCAAAAAACAATTATAAGTAACACATAAAAATTCTCATTTTAACAACGACAATCTCAGGGAGGAATTACTACGGCATCTTAAATTAGATATTTAAAGTTCAGAAGCTCTATCAAAAGGCATTAAAATCATATCGCCCTTTGAATCGGCAATATCTCCGAATAACATCTCTCATGAATGCCTAATACTCTTATTTCATTCTGTAACACAATTAAAGTACGCAAATAACTTAATAATGTAATTTAATTTCTAAAGCCATATTAGAGCGATCGTTTAGCAGCACAAGTGTGATGATTTGTTTTGCGAAACCTTGAGAGATACCTACCTCTTGGCGTATTGCTTAAGCCAGAGACAAATCCACAGAACCCTACCGGATAAAGGTCCGTGATTTGGTCGCCTCACTCTCCGAAGTTTGCGAAAAAAAAGGGAATATTCCTGGAATATTTTAAAACTTATGATCTGAGCGACATTCACGAAAGGAAAGTTACTGGGTAGTTTATTTTTCATAGCCTACCAAAGTCAGCCTCCTTTGAAAAAATGCCACTATGGTGGTGGAAAAAAATAGTTATTCGAATTGACTACAAGCAAACATGTAAATTTATTCCAAAAGATAATGCACCTCTCACGTCATTGTATTCTTCGGGCACGGCGATGAACAAAAAAAGGTAGCGTGACTGTAATTCCACCATAAAAAAAACTCATTCATAAGTAAGGTTACTTAAAAATATTTTTCTTTTCATCCACTAGATTACGTGAGGCACATAAAATGAATATTACCCCATTAAATATAAAAATGAGATGCAAAATAAAATCTCAAGGTGAACCGGTAAGATGTAGCATGAAGATAAGGAGTCCATTCTAGCTTCCTTCCATATCAAATCGAGCTCGCGATAAATCACGGATTCGGAAGCTCAATAAACAGTCGTAAAAGAGTTGTAATTGTGCCATTATTCTCTTCAGGATAAGATCAAAGTTGTTCAGATGCGGAAGAAGAATGTCAGCAAAGGAAAAGAAGAGCGATACCACATGTTGCCGTAAATTTATAATCTCAGAGTAAATACAAAAAGAGCGATTTTGGCTGTTGGGCATGCTACCAAGATTGGAATGACAAAATTGAGATCACGAGATCGATTTAATTAACTGACCACGACTGCAGTGATAGATATATGGCGAGGCTGTCCTTTGAAAGAAAAAAAGGGCTAAATTATTTTATTGACTGTACTCAGCCAAGGCTTTATTTTAGCCAAGCTGGAACCGGCCAAGACTGGAATTGCCTGTATAATATTCCGTAACACGATCACTACGTATCTCTATGTGATTATTTGAAACATCCTCAAACTGTTTTTTTTTCAACATGTTTTGTCTCAAGTCCTGTTTACAAAAAAAAGAAATGAATCGTCGTATCCGTGTTAATATTTCCGTATATATCAAGAACCAAAAATTATAATATCCAAACCAATATCAGAGACGAGTGTATGCTCTTTTTCTTCAGTAGCATTACATAGTTTATATTGTATGAGTACGAATGTTCATAGTATATTCATTTATGTTACTTTGGAAGAGAAATGTTAACAACCAAGCATTAAGATTATTGAAATAGTATATAGAGTAAACTGATAAATACTTTCCTTTCACCGTCCTTAAACGTATGAATAATGGGATTTCAAATAGAAGTATTATCATTAAAACAACTAATTTCATATTCCAAACCTGTTGGGAAGACTAGAGAAGCCCACCTATGCTATATGACATGAATTATTTCAAAACAGGTCTTTTTTATTAGGTGCATTTATTTAATACATAAGTACTCATGATATTGAAGAAATTATCACACAAATATTATCTCGACCTCACTTTAGCCAGCAGCTTCAGTCCATCAGAAATATAACCCGTTCCACGGGAGGCGTCATAATACTTTTTAAAAGCTACTTCCAAGCATTCTTCTCACCCGATTGTTCTAGGATGAATTTTTGCTCTCTTCCCATCCCCATTTCCCACTCTGTATCAATATGCTTTCTTTTCAAGAAGCAAGCCTGAAAGGAGATGTGATCCGAATACTGTTCCATTCTCTCTTTCACCCCCCGTATTCTCTAACCTTGGACTTATCAAATTGCTTTTAAATGCAACGCAGCGTAGGTCTTCAACAGATAATCAGGCAGCGATCAAGCACCAAACCAACATTCCTTGACATCTTCACCTGCAGTGGAATCTAGAAAAAGAATGCATGCCCGCTCTAATTACAGCCACTAAATTTTTCTACGAATAAATTCCAAAAATATGTAGATGAAAATGTAAATTTTCCGACCTGCTATGGGTGCTATTCTGCGTAATTATACCATTCGCAGTTCCTTCGTTATCCGGATTAGTTTATCATTTATTCAAAGTATTTTTTTGACTCTTTCAATTCGTGGAAACTCTATGTGATTATTCGCCCAAAGCTTGGCCAATTTTCTCTTCACACCTCCTTCATCAGATGATCAGCACCTTTCCTCACATTCAGCATTGTGATTAAATTACATTTGTATTTATAGATGTCCCGCATGCGGAAAAATTGTTCAGGACTTCATTTAATGCAAATCATTAATTTCGAGCTAGATGAAAACCTTAGTACAATGAACACACACTTAAATATCTTGTTTTTACGTAGGCTTTCACGGTCACATTTACAGTTGTTAAGTACGAGTCGTATCTGAACCAATGAATGCGTACGTGTACAGTGTACACAGTTATGTATCACTTGCATGGGTGTGTGGACGACGAAACTTAATGAAGTGGAAAGGGAGGCAGACGAAGTTAAGCGAGAGTTTAACATTGCTCTCACTGCATGTATTGAGTGAAGAGTACAGTAAGCTGCATTTGTGCATTCTTTCTGTGATGCATGTAAATCAAGCAAACAAGGGAGACATCACGTTTATGTTCCGTTGAAAACCAAACCCTGAACAGAAATAAACGTAGAGGTAAGTCAGCCCCTTAGTTCGAAACCGAAGCATGCACGCTCTGAGGTGAGAGCAATAGCCCGTGGGGATAATCAATATTAGGAAAGACACACGCTAGCACCTACAGTAGAGCTTGAATCTTTCCATACCAAACAGATATCTAGACTTGAAGATGCTCATTCAATATCAGGTCAATCTTTAAATAAACTAAACTTGTTTTTATTTCATCCTAATGCCTATTTCGAATGTCTCCTCACCAACCCATTTTATAACCCAGCGTCATTTCTGGGAAGATGAAACTTGAAGATCTGTCATTTAAAAATATATATATAAATTGGATGGATGAGGCAGATACTTCGTGGAGGTCCATTATGAGATATGAAGTGAAACACTTTTCACTTTCCACATAAAAAAATTATTAAACTTCAGTCTGGTAGACTGTAGTTTAATAAGAAAATATGTGGAAAGTGAAAAGTGATTCACTTAATATCTCATTTAAAAAATATGAACATTTCTGGTCAATCACAATTATCAACAGCAGCTTTGTATTCTTCCTCAAACAATCAATTTTTACCATTCCATTTTGCAACTTAAAATGACCACTTTTTCATACTTATCTTAAGTACAGTGAATAATGCACAGTGCAAACATTTGTAAATGACGTTTCTTCATTATGCTCAGAAGAAAAATTGGGTTAGAAAGAGTTAAAAATTAAGTTAAATCATGGAAACGAACTGAAAACGCTATGAAAAACAACTTCAGAGATGATATTTTTCGTCATTCTCTTTCAACAGCGAGGCAAAATAGGGATAACATGTAAATTCTCCTCATAACGTAATTGGTGGATAGAAATAACGCCTCGTTCCGGCTTCGCGGAAATGCGAGTCCGTCGCCTAGATTGCGCTCACGCGACGGGGAGGCAATCTTTAAAGGTGACATGCGGGGAAATGGGCGATGCAGCGCTGGAAAATATTATTTAAGCTTGCATATTTCTCGAGCGAAAATGTATGCTTTTCCTCCCACCTTTAAGGAAAAACAAGCTTCATCAGTAGATTTTAAAGCACAGGTCAGCCGGCGTATGAAACTATAAAAAAATACGGAAGAGGTTTCATTTTTCCAGCCGGAGTGAAAAAGCTTTGATTTAAAAGTAACTTCTAATCATCTGTGCGCTTTATAGATGAAAGGTGAATTGGATTCAATATATCACCAATCTACGTATGTATATAAATAATTACTCCGATATTTGAACAAATAAAGGTATACATGTACCGGTGTTATATTTTGTTATCGGTGTTATACGTTAAATTCACTCACCTCTCATACATAATGCGCACAGGTAATCAGGAAATAGCTGTATATCACAATTTTTCATAAATATATACATACATAGGTGTATCAATAGATGTATCGATATCAGTTAGTACACAATCTTGAAGAAAACGCTTCTAGTGAGGACAAATCATTATCAAAATAACTATGTTTTAATACATTGAAACACTGAAAAAGGAGCACACAAAATTATTGTCCTGACGTTTCAGGGGGTTAAAAATAATAATAATAAGATAATAGTGAAAAACAGGAGAACGTTTGGTTAAAAATTTAGTGTAGTTTCAAGTTTTCGATCTTTTCTCGTTCTTCTGCGGGAAGGAGGCAAGTAGGAATAAAAACAACTGCAGAGGCAAAGTTCTCTATAATTTATATTTTTTCATTAAAATTTACAGATTAAATGCTAACAATAATTCTCAGCGGCCATGTGTCGCTTCAACCGAATTGGTTTACATAAAAATGCAATGTAGACAACAAAATTACAGGTATCTTTAAGTTTATCGGATACTGCAGGCTCTTTGGTGGTTAGAGTCCCATCAAAGCACTGACTAAATAAAATAAATAGGCGACGTAACAAAATATCACAATGAAATTCAATCTGCTCATGCGAAAATCCTCCTTGTATTTCCTTCAATCCCTCAATTAAGGTAAAGTCATGTGTAATAAAATTTCAGCAATCCTCATTTGACACAGAGACACGTCTGCGGCGTAAGAGTATTTTTTTCCCAATCCTTCCCTTGGCGAATGAAAAGTGTAATTAGTGCACGAGTAGTAAGAGGTCTCAGACGCCGACAACTAATGCTTTTACTAGGGACCAGAATGAGTAAAAACAGATGCTTGTAGCTATGATGTAGTGGCGCGGTAAAACGCCAAAGAGGATGGCTCATCACAGGGACGTGCGTGACTATTTTTAGGTCACCTATGTTTGCTCGACTCAGGGAGCTGCCTATCTGCAAGGGAGTGGCCATTCCAGGGTGTGAGGCGACGATCCACCATCGGGCCGTTATTATACGTACCAATTCCAAAGTGACCTCTAAGGACTATAAATGACTAGATAGCCGGATAAATGTTTGTTTTTCTTTTTTATTCTATTTAAATTTGTAACAAATAATTATTCTTTAATTATTTAATATTTGTTGTTATAAGTGCACTTTAAATTGGCAGTATTGCTGTATGTGTACCTCTTTATTAAAATAAAATTTAAAAAATTAAGATCTTAATAAATGAACCCCACAAATCCATTTAAACATTTTCCCACGAGGATCATCTTCGGAAAATAAGAAGGCATTCGCAGTTAACGCGCTTCCCCGAGAGAAAGCGCTTATAATGGAAATGTACGCTCAATGACTGCTATAAAACGTTAAATTACCAACCTTACGCATGTAATCGAATAAAAAGCATACTCGAATCGAAATTGTATCGAATAAAAACACAAAAAAACCATACACATTTACCAAATTGTATTGAGGATCATCCTTCCATTAAAAAACTAATCATTCATCCGCATTCTCTAAGTTATGTCCTCGAGGCAAAGGAATTGTTGTAGACAAGCTGTTCCTACTAAAAATCCAAGGACGCAGCGAGCATAGGGTATGTCTAGGGGTTAAAATCCCCCAAAAATATTTAGGAGATTCAGTCTGAAGTGTGCCCCCTGATAATGAACCCCTACCGAAATGTACCCTCTCCGAAAATGTTTTCTGGCTACGGCCTTGCAGGTCTCTTTCCTGTCGGCTAAAAACAAGGCAGATTCAAAGCGCACCAAAGAATTATTCAGTTGGATTGAGAGCTGAGCAGCGTATATGTGGATTGGATTAGCCAAGAAATTTTCCATGTACCCCTAATTGTTTAAATAAAAGTTCTACCTAAAGGCTAAAGGAAAAATTTGATGTGGAAAGAAATGTATTTTGTCAAACGTAACTCATATATTTTTACACCAAAAACTTTGAGATCAAGTGATTAAAACTGAATTCTCTACACAGAATGCCATAAACTATTTTGGGCCGGAAAAAAGGCTACAAACCACGTTTAAAAGGCTACAAGGTTTTCCTTATTAAAAAAACATTTTTAGAGATAGAGACCCAGCCAGACACCTTCCATATGTCCAATCCACCCTACGTTCTAAACTGAAATTCGAAGACCACTTCGCATTTTTTTACTCCAGGAGAATAATCAGGAATATTTTGCAGCTACTTCGCAACCTACTTAGAAGAAAAAATAATGAAATACAAATTGTTATTTCTACGTCTATAGAAGGCTAACTATTCAGCAAGGCAGAGTACACCTCTATAACTAAAATTTGAGGCGAATAAATCAACCAAATCAAATCGAATTTAGTTAGCAAAACTTTACCTCTCGTATATGTTCATGACTTTTGAAACTATTATTCTAGGGTCAAGTTACTTAGTGAGAAGTGCCGACAATGGTTCTGCGACGCGTGTCGTGCCAAAACGCCGGGTCATCCTGTGGTAGCTGCACCGAGACCTGAGTCTTCTGAGGGCACCTCTTCCGATAGTCAACTTGTGCGCACGATGCTGCAAGAAGTCCTCGATCGCATGAACGCTCTGCAGGGCAAGCAAGAGGAATTAATTAATCTGGTGAGTGCTAACAGTGCCTCCTTAAGCGACCAGTCGAAGCGCCTAGAGTCGCTTCAGAAGGAACTATCAGTGATGTGTAATAAACTAGAATCAGTGGAAGCCGAGAATAGACGTCTTCAAAAGAAAATATGTGACCTTGAAGTTAAAATTAACAAAAACGAACAAGACTGTAAAAGAAACGTTCTTGAAATTCGTGGCGTCCCGGTTAACACCGGTGACAGTTTAACCGGTACAATCCTAAAGCTAGGATCGGTATTAGGTGTCCAAATGAAACCTGAAGATATCGACCAAGTTTTCAGACCGCGCCCCTCTCACAATCCGGAAGGTCTCACCAGAATCCCTCCTATTGTTGTTCGTTTCACAAGACAACTTATTAGAGATGAGTTAATAAACAAGCGACGAACACGCAGGGATCTCAATACCCGAGACCTTGGCATGGACTCCTCCAGCCCAATATACGTAGATGAGTCACTCACAATGGTCAACAAAAAGCTGTTTGCGTTGACGAGAGATTTGAAGAAAGCTGGAAAAATCAAGTTTGCCTGGGTTAGGGGTGGGAATATTCTGGCAAGGAAAGAGACGGGATCCCCCGCAAAAGTTATTTGTAAAGAGGAAGATCTTGATCATTTTTTATAGATACTCAAATAAGGGTACCAGTACAATTACCAGTAACATCCACCTCGCATGAGGAAATGAGAATTTCTCATGTCAACGCCCAGTCATTGATTGCTCACATCGATGATTTCAGACATTACTATTGTACAAACACTTTTCATGTAATCGGTGTGAGTGAAACGTGGTTAAACGAATCAATTGACTCTGTAATGGTTTCCTTACCTGGGTTTGTACTATACCGAAATGATCGTGAAGGAAAACGAGGAGGAGGGGTCGGCATATATGTACACTCATCATTAAAAGTCAAAGATTTGGGTCGATCTGCTAATGTAATTGATAATCAACTGGAGTATATCTCTCTTGAAATTAGCGGTCCATATTCAAAATTATTAGCGACTGTTGTATACAGACCACCAAAGACAAATGGGTTGCCCGAACTCGAAAGTTTTCTTGTTAATACTGTTCCTAGTTATGTAAATCGAGTTGTCATGGGTGACTTCAACATCAATCTTTTAAAAGAAACAGCTGATAAAGATGCCTTCCTTAACCTATTACAAGTGTGTGGTTTGAATATTGTGCCAACTATGCCAACCTGTCATACGAAGAGCTGCAGCTCTCTCCTAGATATTATCTGTGTTGATGACCTTAATAAAATTACGTCCTCTGGTCAAACACCGGATCCGCCACTCTCATGCCACGACCAAGTCTTTGTTACCTACAAAATGTTAATTCCATCATTTACGCCAAAAATTGTAACCTTCAGAGACTTCAAAAATTTTGACGAGGAAAAGTTCATCACCGATCTATGCCAGATTAACTGGTCTTCCATCAGTAGACTGATTTCTGTGGACGACAAAGTTAACGAGTTAAACTCCCTCCTACTCAACACACTGGACTCGCATGCTCCAATCCGAAGTGTACGTGTCACCCATCCCCCGACACCATGGCTCACACCAGAAATTAAACTGAAGATAAAGGAAAGAAATATTACTCGAGCAATGTTCCGGCGATATAAAGTTCCGGCTACTCTCACTAGATATAAAACCATACGTAACCAAGTGAAGAGTATGATACGCAATGCAAAAAAAAATTATTTCAAACGCACTCTAGGAAAAAAGGGTGATCCTAAATCTATGTGGAAATCCATTCGTAATCTTGGAATTTTACCTCCTAAAACCAATAGCAATATCTTAAATATCCATCCAGATGTTCTCAATAATCACTTTGTCAAAAGTGAACCGCAAATCTCTCTCGAACCTCATATCCCACCTCCAGCGAATCATAATCAGTTCTTCTTCTCACATGTCTCATCGTCCTCAGTTTTTAGCGCGTGCAAAAAAATCACCTCCAATGCCAAAGGACATGATAAAATTCCCATTTCTTGCATTAAGAAGGCTCTACCTGTCATTTTGCCCTCGCTCCTAAATATAATAGATGCCTCACTTCAAACGGCACACTATCCTGCGACCTGGAAGCACTCCCTTATACACCCAATTGCTAAATGCCCCCAGCCCTCTACACCTGATGACTTCAGACCGATAGGAATTTTATGTGCTTTTGCCAAGATATTTGAGCGGATTGTATTTCAGCAATTAAGCTCATATACATCCACTGCTAACTTACTAAACCCCTTGCAGTCTGGCTTCCGTGGTCGACATAGCACTCAAACTGCACTCTTAAAAATTACCGAGGACATTCGTGAGGCAATGGACAAACGCCAGGTGACGATCTTAGTATTATTCGATTTCACCAAGGCTTTCGACTCCGTTTGCCATGAATTGCTCCTCCGCAAGCTGAGTACCCTAAATTTCTCAAAGAGTGCTGTTGACTGGTTTAGATCTTACCTCAGCGGTCGCACTCAAGCAGTGGTGGTCAGTAGTAACCTACAGTCAAACTGGATCCCTAATCCCGTGGGGATGGTACAAGGCTCAGTTCTTAGCCCACTTCTTTTTTCTCTCTTTATAAACGACCTCCCTGATGTCCTCATGCATTGTGACTACCACCTTTACGCCGACGATTTTCAAATTTATCGTCATTCATCGCCGTCCAATATTATTAATTCAATCGCACTTATCAATGAGGACATCGAGAGAATTAACAGTTGGGCGCAGGCTAATCATTTGGTTCTCAATGACAAGAAAACAACAGCAATAATTATAGGGAGCAATTATTTCTTTTCCCAATTAGACCATGAAAATCTACCTAAAATAAGACTCGGTAGCCACAATATACCTTATGAGGAAACAGTAAAAAACCTTGGAGTCATATTCGATCGAACCCTTAGTTGGAAGCCTCAAACAAACTATGCGAGGCGTAAAATTTTGGGATCACTACATCAACTTGTCAGAGCCAGAGAAATACTTACACCCGACATACGAATTTCATTAGTTAAAACACTAGTCTTCCCTCACTTGGATTATTGCGCAGCCTTATTCACTAACCAAGACGACGCAAACAATAATAAACTCCAATTGGCCATGAATTCAGCTGTAAGGTTTATTTACGATTTAAAAAAATGGGACCATATCAGTAACTATTACAATCACCTCAACTGGCTTAAGTATAAAGAGCGTCGCACCCTTCACATAATAACTCTAGCCTTCAGTATCTTAACGACCGGTTATCCGCCATACTTGTATGAGAAATTCATTAGAAAATCTGAGGTTCATGATATACCTACCCGAAATCATAACATTGACCTCCATATTCCAAAACATCACACGCTACATATGAACAAATCATTCATAGTAACCGCCTCACAAATATGGAACTCTCTCCCAGCCCAAATAAGAAGCAGTACAAATGTCAATAGGTTCAAACACAGCACATATGGGTTTCTGAAGAATGCCTCCTTATCCCCAAGTTAAATTTCTTTTGTTTATATTCACTTTCTTATGTTCATATTTCTTGTTTATATTCACTTTCTTATGTTCATATTTCTTGTTTATATTCACTTTCTTATGCTCATATTTCTTGTTTATATTCACTTTCTTATGTTCATATTTCTTGTTTATATTCACTTTCTTATGTTCATATCTCTTGTTCATATTTCTTTTGTTTGTCACCTTTAATTTTGTAATTAGTGTGTTATATCGAAGTGCGATTATTTATTATTATTTTTTTTGTCGAAAATATTGTATTGTTTCTTTCATGTACTAGGCGATATGCACTGTTCAAATTTGACTGTATATGTATATATATTTATTTACTTTTTATTTTATTTATCTATCTCAATGTGAAATGTAGAAAGATGTACTTATATTTTCTTATGGGCCCCAGTGCCTACGAAAATAAACGATATTATTATTATTATTATTATTATTATTGAGATGAAAAGCTGTTTTTTTCAGGCTGAAGCGCGGAGGCTTCATACTGAAGCAAATGTCTTCGGTTAACGGAATAAAACTTAAATATTAGTATCCAGGGACCGGGAACACTAATTACTAATTAATAATTACTAATTAATTAGGACTAATTACTTGAGAAATATGCAATTTATCAAAAGTGTATATTATAATTCTTTTCTTTGCCAGGAGATGCAAATGAGGACCCCATGCTTCCATCTTGCAGGGATAGAAGTTAAATGAGCGTAGTAACGAACGCGTCGCTAATGAGGTCGCTGATACACATGCGGAAGGTGGAACAGAATTGCATCACCGCCGGTAGAGCAAAATACACGCACGCCTCAGTCACTCGAGACCATTCTCTCTCTCTCTGAGGCAGAGACAATGCATACCTATCTCGGTTTATTCCATGCAAGCAGGAAAAATGGCGAGAGAAAGAGAGAGAGAGAGACGTGGCTTACTTAACCACGATTTTTTCCACCAAGATCAATGTGTACAGATATTCCCTCCGTCGTCGCTCGCAAGAGACTTGTAATCATATCTGGTGTGTACGTATTTTCTTGTGGAAATAAGCACGGCATTATTCACGACAAAATGTATAATTATTTTGAACGTAAAAGTGGTACTGTATTCATAGAGTGAATGTATGTAAACTGGGATGTGTCTAATTTGGAAGCTAGAGATTAGTAAGGTGAAAAATAGATTCACCTTCGAGTTTTTGAAAACCATAAAAAATACGAAATATTTAGCCAAATCGTTAGATATGTTAAAAAATATTCGATTGGTATCCCCACCAGGAGATGTAAGGGAGTACGTCTTATACCGATTAGTGGTAGCTTGTACGCACATGAGTATTCATTAGTTAATATTGCCATCCAATACGAATGCATGATGAATAGTTATTTTGTATGCGATAAGATTTTCACCGCTTATTTAGTGCGACTTGTGGATTTTCTGAGAAAAGTCTCTAATTGTTTTGCATGTAGAGACACATTAAAAGTGCTCACTGATAACGTGAAGAATAAGATCTTTTGGAGTCAGCAAAATATTTTTCATTAGAAAACTATCAATTTACTGCGCAATTCATCGTATCACTAAAATACACGATTTTTCTCGTCAATATTACAACAATTAAAGGACAAAATTTGGAGCATACATTCTTAAAAAAGTAAGACGTCATGACGCGTCAGCTAGAACATCGGCGTAATTATTTTCCTGGGAAAACAATATAAAATGAACACTCGGAAGAAAATAGCCCACAATTATAGTTCGTATAGCAATGGATTATGAGAATATTCCGTTTTGAGGTCACATAAGAGTGTCCATTTAGGCAATCAAAATTTCTTGTTTCAAGTTGGTTAATTACTCTGCCCCTATCATAGATTATGATTGCTTACAGTAGAGTATCATACATTTCTAACCATCAATCATCAGAAATGAATATTTCAGAGCTTTTCCAATACGCATGGCGTTTTATTGCATCAAATTATACGCATATTTCTCTCAGGTAGTCTTGAGACGTTAAGATATCATTTTAAAAAGGCATCCCTCATCCCAGAAGGATGCAGAAATAAATAACTACCCTAAAGGTGTTCAGAGAAATTTCAGCTATTCTCTGAGCAATACTTCCTGGGAAAATAGATAAGAATTACACCCTTAAAAATTTCTACCCCAGGAAGTACGCCCTCTCTCTCTCTCCGGGGAAAAATATCTGTGAATTATGGGAAACAAGGCCGTCATGCATATGCAATCGTCGCTCAAGCAACACATGGATTAAGCGACTCAAAAAATACGCTCACGTTACCAGTGGCATTGGATCAGTGAAGGGGGCAGCGGAGAATAAAAAAAAGGTGGACGTCTGAACATGCGTAATTTTTTCTTCGGCATCGCAGAGTCATTAAAATTCATCTCATTACAAAGGAAGATGGTGGGCATGAAACATTAAGGGCCTACACGCCGCGAATACGAGACACGTCGTATGAAAATGGATTTTCAATCAATGGGGGCTGAAGGATAAATTAAATAAAAAATGGTTTTTCCCCTTGCGTTATTTAAGGAGAATAGTTACCAATTAGAGAAGCGGATTTAATGCCCTTTCGTGGCGGTTATGGCATCGAACGTAACAGGAGTGACGGGATGGGAAAGCCTCCGAGCATGGCAATACCAGCTCGGATAGACCTTTTTGGTGTATGAAAACTAGACCATTCCGTGACGCCAAGACGCATGTCTACGACTCAAGCAATCATTCCTCAAGACAAATTTCTCGTTTAAAACTTTAGCTATAATCTTGAAACCTAGAAAGTACACAACTGTGGAGTAGAACCTGATCAACATTCACGTGTATCTCACATTTATAGTTTTTTACCTCTGTAGTTTCTTAGATATGCAATATAAAATCACAAAAGACCGAATAAGAAGCAATAAATGGCCAAAGAATATATATTCCATGCATTCTGGTAGTTTCAATATGGAAAAGTTGGATTTAAACGACTAATTCGTCGCGAAAAACAAAAATAAAAACGACCGTTCGAGAAGGGATGATGCTTCCTTTTAAGGGTGGCTTCATAGCTCGGCGTAACGTTGACGCGACGACAGCTCCCACTCCAACGGCAAATTTGCTGTTCACAACTCTGCGTTGCGAAAAAAATAAAATGCGAGAGGGGTCAACACCAAAAAATCGTGCATGCCATGTTATGATTTCAAGCTAATTGCACATTACGTATGTTTTTTGAGTTTTTTTTTTCGCGCAGATTTTGTTTCATAAATTATCCTCCTTAATTAATTATAAATAATCATTAATTTTATTTAAAGTAAATATAGCGATCATACAATCGTTAATCATGATAAAACATATGCCTCATCATAGCCTTTCAACTTTATTTCATCATTCGGAATATACGACAAATTAGACACAATATGGATTCAGCGAAAATGAGTAACGTGAAAATTTATCTCGAACATTTATTTATAATTACAGATGTCCCAATAGCTTAGACATGCTATTTAAAAAGCTTCAACTAAGCTAAAAATATGAAGTATACATGTAGTTAATTAGCGTATCAGACTAAAATTTGTGGACGTCTTTATATCCATAAATTATATCCATAAACACTAGTGACGCTTCACATATGGTATAAAATTATAAAATTGCACATCAAAACAATTACCTAATATAATTTCCTTCAACTTATCAGAAAGTAAATACATAATCAGTGGCGGATACATTTGAGCGGCCCCGCAAGGGGGGCGTGTGCCCCCCTTGCGGGGCCGCTCGTATTGCCTAATATTGCAGAACCAGAATTGTAACTTTTATATGTCAAAGGATGGAATTGTCTTCAATAAGCGTATTATCAGTTTAAATAAAACTTTCTTAAACTTTACATGTGACCTATTATTTTTCATTACGAAAAAATTAATGGTAGCTCTAGATATCTTGAATTTTTTTGTATCCGTCTCTGTGCCTAATACAAAAGAGTCAAAAATAGAGACCGGGGAGGTACTTATTGGAGGGCAGAGACGTTAGTTGTAGAGAGGCATTTCTTTATTTACACAAGCAGTACATTTGTCAAAAGATGCAATTTTTATGAAATGGTTTCTTGGATAATTAACTTTTACTTATACCACTACTTTTCCATTGCTTTTAAACCTAATGTCACTCTTAGATGACTGCTTCTAAAATACAAGGATCAGATAGATCAATTAAACGGATGTGGAGTGTATTCGTTGAAATGCAGCGATTGCAATGGTGCCTACGTGGGGCAGAATGGAACTATAACTTGTTCCTCATTATAATCATACCAATGAAAGCGAACCTAATTGAAATGTTTCTTCTTGTCTTCGACTAATCAAGGTTCTTAATGGAGCTGCAAATTAAGGCAAGGACTGCTTTTACAGTTGCAACCTTAAATACTTCATGCAAAGGTCACTCATGTCAGTCATATTTATACCAAGTAATATTACCGATGATTTCGATATCATTTGTATATATTTACATGGAAATCAAGACCATTGTTTTTCAAACGCTGGAATTTAGTTACCTGGAGTCAACACCACCCGAGACGTCATAAAGAGCTCCTGGGTACGCGCACCAGCATACTTAAGTTAATATTATGATAAAAAAATTTAAATAGTCACATCGCTTCTTCGCTTCGAGAGGCGAATTTTCAACGGAGAAGGTAAATTATATAAAATTTTCAACGTAATCATTAAAATGTAGAATCTCTCCACTGGAAATGGCTAGTTCGTACTCACAGACTTATCTAAGTCTCAGCACCACAAATTCTCAATCATTAGCAAAGGCTCATTTCACCCACCTGAAAATAGAAGAAAGTATAATAATTACTCAAAAGCTTCGAAATAAAAAATTGAAAAACATTATTTATGTATAGAAGCCACGCCATTAAGTCAATGAGGAGGAAATAAATCTTGAAAAATATTTCTAAAAATATACGCATAGGAAAAAAATAGGTATATAATATTCACACCCACAATATAGCTTCTTAAAGTCATTCATTCATTCTGAAATTATTGCTTAACGTGACAGAGATTATAAGATAATTCATATCCATTCCTTCATGTTCAGACGACGGCAGCCTTTTCAAGCACGCGGACCTTAAGGTCAAATTGACGTTGTTACTTGCAAACAGGCAGCAGTATTAAGTATTGATAATAAGAAATATATATAAAATAATGTATAATTTATGTACTCAATTACATCTATATATTCATTTCAGAAGCACATTCAGCAATGATAATAGTTTACAGACTCCAATACATATTAACACCCACAATGAAAGTACCTACATAATATGCTCTCCGTGTCAATACGCTATTGTGGGCCTTGCACAACTGTTTCGGGGACCGCAGATTGGTGGCAGACTCAATCTCTGGAAATTCTGAGAAATTTCTCGGATACTGCAATATCCGTTTTCAACAGAAAAATTATTCAGTATACGTCACCATTGAAGTCCAGTAGCTCTTATCCTTTGACAACAAATGACAAAGAAATTTTTCTAAATAAGTTGAACCAAGCTACCGATACCAGAGAGGTCGAAGATTTTCGGTACCAGTAGATAAATACGCTAAATATCCATCACCATATTTTCGCTCCACACGTTGGCGACAATTGAATAAAAATAAAGCTGCTTACACTTTCCCCAATTAAAATAACTAAAATGTAAAGTTATAAAATAAAAAAGCATTCTTAAAGAATTCGACTGCCAGTCTCTCATCGGACTTTAATATTCAGTGACACATATCAACATATCACGGGATGAGAATGTAGAGTCGCCACGTGAGTCTTAGCTTGCGACGTGGGGTTTATATTTTTTGGCAGATTCCCAAATAAACGTTGCTTTATGGTAGCATTCATATTATCAACAGCCAAAAATATCACATGTTCCATCGAAATATGCAAATGACCATCCATGGAGCCCAACAAGGTCATCTTTTAAGGCAGAAGTCAACCCACAACACACGTGAGCCCTTTATCTACATTAGGAGTGAATAAGCCGAGAAATGCTTTTTTTCCAGTGGATGCTTTAAAAGACCAGGTTAATTTAAAAAATGTAGGATTCTCTAGATTAAATCACTGCTGGTCCTTATAAGGAATAATCACGCCATTTCGACCAGTAGTATTTTTTCTTTTTTCGCGTCAAATTCCTTACTTAAAACTTACATTATGTTCTTGAAATATTCTGGTTTTATAGTGAACTTTGTAAACATTTTCCAGTATCTGGAAGGCAAAAACTTTAAATAAGAGAAAATGTTAAAGTGATATAAAATTTAAATGCGAGAAAATTACCTTATTTGAGATAATTTCAAATGTTGGAAATGTTTGTTCTAAATATCATAGAGATTTTAAAATGATCGCGTAAATTTTAATTGAGTGATTCACCTTTAAAAAAAGACCGGTTGTGCGGGAGTGATGCGTCCTCTTAAATTACAGGGAACACAAAATTCGAACTTTAACAATGAGAAACTTATGCTATAAAGAAGCTTCAATTCTGTTCACCCAAGCAATGCTTTTCAAAACAATGCAATGCAAAAAAAATCCTGCATTATATGATAAAATTAATATAAATTTACATAATAAAATATGTTCAATGTTTAATTTAATTACATTTATATATTATAGTTGCGATAAGAAAATATCCCATAGCAATATATTTCGTCAAAGAATGGGACTATCGCCGAATGAAGGGACGGACTTCGGAACTAGGATTAGGTATCCGGTATCACTTGGTAACGGCAGAATTGCAGTGTCGACTCTCCCATCCCCAAAAATTCGTTGCTAGGCGCTCTCAGAATTTTCACGGCGCAAAAACTCCGAACGATCCGGACCGATTCTTAATCCTTTCGGAAGCAAACCTCGCTCCCTCCAGGCTCTCCAAACTGTCGTCAATTGAGCTGACTACGCCCACACAACCCATCGGAACCCTACTACTCCAACCAGCACCTCATCGCGTCCACTTGCGCACGTTTCGCTTTCTGCCCTCCCATCCCAACCGACTCGCCTCTCTCCTTGCCCAATACACTTTCAGTTTCCGTGACTCGACAACGACAAAAACCTCCCTGAACCATCTCTTCATCCCCACCCCTCTCAGCGGTGACACAGCATCCCTCCTAAGAGTTACGTCCCTTCTAGAACTCCTCGCTCAATCAAGGACCTCAGCGACCCATCCTCCCGAAAAACCTCCTCTGCCCTCACGACCCTTGAACGGGTTGGTAGGCCACCTCCCCCCCTCTCCTTTATACCCCTGCCTCTCATCCTTCACTTCAGAAATCCACGAACGTTTTTTTTCCTTTTACATCGGGACGGGGGAAGGAAGACTGATGGACGAGAGAGAGCAGGAAATGAAAAGACCACCCTGGTGCGATGAATTCACCCGGATAGGGTCCCACCCTTCCCGCAGAAAAAGGACCGTATTACCCACTAAGCATAATTTCGTTTGCCGAGAAAGGGACGAATTCGCTTTCATCCTCCTCCTTCCCCCTCCCCGCTAGTTGGGCAACCACAGCTTGACCGACCGCTTACGAGGGAGGTTAATGGGGCAAGAAATACCAACAACTTATAAAGCGAATTAGCACGAAGAGATGACGAGTTCAATATTACTGTCCATCCCCCCAGGAAGTATTCACCTCTAAAGAACTCTTTTTCCCCTTTTTGAAAGAGGAATGAGACGGTTTCCTGGGCGGTAAATTGAAAGGAAAGATAACCACAGAGTCGTAACAGGGGGAAGTTAAAAGGATTTCCAGATAGTTGTCCAAGGTGAAGTGATATGTGTATAACGCGAAGGTTCCCTGTGGAGCATTTCAACGGTTTCTGAAAGGGTGAGGCGATCCATTTGTAAATCACATCACGGATCGGGGTGGTTCTAAAGGAAAGAGATGAAAATGACTCTTTATCTCGTGGAATACGATTTGCAGAGAGCAAGAACGTCGCAAAAGAAATGGATTTTACGAAATACGTTCACAATTCTGAGCAGTCACTCCTGAGGATTCTCTTTTACTAATGACGAGAGCTTTTAGGAGTCATCTGAGACTTGTGAAAAGTGTCAAATTTGATTTAATTTTTCATAATTCATCACTCATGAAACAATCTATAATTTATGAGCACATAGAAAAGGCACACGAATAGGAAAAGTGCATGTTTTTTATACAAATTATAAGCTGTTGAGGCATTAGATTAAAAATTATTATTTTCTAAAAGTAATTGCAACTACATAATACAAAAGAATAAAAATGTAAATCCAAAAGGATATTTTTTTAAATTAGGGAACTAAAATGTCAAGACTTCTCTCTGGAAGAATCCGAGTAGACAGGTATTGCGAAGTAAAAATATGACTTACAGTGTTGCTACAAGTGAGACCATCTAGCACTCAAAAGCATACGAGATACGGATAAATGTGAATTTTAGACGGAAAAAGTTCAGAAAAAGCAAATAATTCAAATTTGATGACACCGCAGTCCTTGAAAACGAAGTATGTTAAATTTTTATTTTATCTTATTTTATTCCCAAACCTCCGAATACAGCTCTCATAGGCCATTTTTAATCGGGGTATTCAATAAATTCAACAATGAAACAACCATGCCCTGGATAAGGTGAACTTACCCAGGCGGGACTCGAACTCGCGACCTCATATTTGGCAGGCGAGGACTTTACCCCGCCGCCACCGAGGCCGGCAAAAATAGTTGTGGAGGTGCTGGGATTTTTCGATTATTTTAATGCTATTTCTAAATTCTTAACCTGCTCATGCGAATATTGCGTGTTTGCAGACATTTCCTGAAGTATTTACATCGTCCAATGGTCTTAAGATATGACCAAGGTCCGTACCACTGCGAAATTTATTGGATGAAGCCATGGAAAGCAGCAAGGACGACTAGGAATCAGAGCTGTGGGGAAAGCCACTTACTCCGCATTTTAACAGCATTAACTTCCTTTCCACAGCATCCAAAATATACGTAAAGTGAGTATAGGTATTCATTCGTGTACACAAGTTCCTACGGGAGGGCGGAGTGGGAGAATTAATACGTCACGGAGGCATTCGTAAACACAGGCAACAATCGAGGAGGCGCAAGGGCTGGAGGTGGATGGCGCCTCAGAGAAATTATATACAGGACGGCGCACGAGACCAAAAATATGACAAAAACCTAGATCACGTGATATATCAGATGGGTCTGATTGGTTGACTACGACGATAGCGTTGGTTATCAGGTTAAACATTTTAAAAGAAACTGTTTTGCACTTTCCATAAAGCTTTTTAATCACTCAAGGGGGAAGCCAAATCTCTACCCCCCTCCTGAAAATACCCATAGTTGTTAAAATTCATCGGGGTATTATAATTCATTTTCGGGAATACGTCTGCGTGCTTAATATTTAACTCAACGTTTCGTTCCACCGAAATTTCTAAACGACCAATGAATTTTAACAGGGATGATGGATATAATTTAAGCCATGTGTGGAAGAGATACATTTCGAAAATTTAATTACAATATTCCACCTTTCATCTTCCTTTTTTATATTAGATGTTTTAAAGAAGTTGGCTTTTATTTTATTTTTATTTACTTTTTTAAATACCTTGACAACAATGGACCAGTTTTTCCAACGGTATGATAGGTGTTTATATTTTCATTCTCCTGACGACGTTCCCACTAAGTGGAACGAAACGTTGAGTTAAATATTAAGCACGCAGACGTATTCCCGAAAATGAATTATAATAGTGCATCTAATCGCTGCGAAAACCTTAAAACTAAAATTCATCGGGGTAGTTAAAAATCTGTGCTCTTATGATTTTTAACGTAAATAAATTCCACGAAGTATTGTCTTCATCCATTAATTCAATTAACTATAGTTTTTTGTTCCGATTCGAACTTTTATCTCCGACAAATTTATTCCTAAGAAAGCAGGAAAAGTAATATCTCCTTAAGGAATCCTATTAATAAATAATAACTTACGCAGTTGTATCCATTTCCTATAGCTAATGGGAAGTTAGGGTTTCAACGCTGGCCTCGGATTTCTGTTCCTAAGATGTAACAATACGCAATGTCACTTGTATCCCTTTGTCACAACAATATTGTGGGACCCACCAACCATTATCAGCACTTACGTATCTCCAAAATTAAAAAAATTCACTCGTACCCTTTGGCTTCTAGGGTCCTTAATTTATATTTATTGCTAAAAATTTCTATGAACCCACATTTACTCTCCCCCAAACTTAGCCCCAATCTCCACCACCTGCTAGGGTGGTTATTATGGGGTGAGGAAGAAAACTTAAAAGATTTGAATCGATCGAGAAAATGTGCTCGACATCCCCCCAGCCTCGCATGCCCAGTCACCGACTGGTCGAAGGGACGCTCTTCCTCTGCCCTCAACTTAGTAAGCTACCGTATCTTCCCACCTCTTTCCTACTACGCATCTCTCGTATTCTCCTATACATGCCCTTTTCCACCTCACCAATTAGAATTGAACTTGAACTAGATAGGACTTGAAGAGTAGGGTCAATCGGAAGGTTTTCCAATCCCTCAGAATTATTTCACACATACATGAAAAGCGAACATTTAAAAAATTTCAAACACACCGCAAAGCATAATATTTTATGTGATCGGTTTAATTTTACGAAATTGTCATCAAGAAACAGGCAGTGCCTGAAATTTTTCATACTTCTGTGTCACATTTGCCGAATCAGCTCTCATAAATTTACTGCTTAAAGGCCTGGTTTCACCATACATAGGACACCATTTCAATTCAACTCCCACTTGATAACACTGACCAGGGGCGCAGCTAGGAATTGAGGCTGGGGGGGGGGGGGGTTTAGGTGCAACTAATACAGGTGTGTGTGATGGTAAGGAATACCCACCAGGATAAGCGGTAGGTGCGAGATTAATAAATTGCGGAATTTTAAGATAAATTGTTCAAAATTGTGAGTTCTACGGGTTTCTGAAGGATATTTTATTAATCCTTACACTATTCCATTATTAATATCAATCCAATTAAGTAAAATGGATCTTAAACTTAAAAATTTCTCTGAGCTCTGGGGGGGAGATTATCCCCAAACCCCCCCACCAGAGCTACTGGTAGCCAACGTAGATTGTGTGTAAATGTGTTTCCGCTACTGAATGAAAACCCGTCCCCCCTCTCCTTCAGCTTTGCCCTCTAGATTCACGTACCCGCCCAATTAGGTCGAGCGTTGAAGGAGTAGTAAGGCGGCCAGCGTCGCGCGAGAGATTAATGGGGACCAATCGGGACTCAACCCTCGTTACTTCCGCCATCACCCACGATTCCCCCACGTCCCTCCTCCACCCCATCCACATCGTGAAGGGGGAAAGTGGAGAAACTACGGAGAAGAATGAATGGCTGCTCTTCCCCTCCGATCAGAAGCTCTCTCCCAACTATGTCATCGTATACGTCTTCAACGCTCAGGATATTTCTCAGTGTCCTCTGTGCTCGGTAAGAATTAAAGGCCGAATTTTTTCATATCAAGCCATCACTTCCCTTATTGTATCGGCAGACGACTATTTAAGTTCGTTTTTTTCACAGAACATATCAAATAAATCGATGAAATGATCAGCAATACCTCAAACCAGTCTCAACTCAGTGATTAGAGACAGCGTCTTACTTGCGTTCGTGTTTACCACATGACTTCATGGTAACTTAATTTTGAAGATTAAATAACTTACTTTTATTTTCTCCTACTGATATATTGCCTCGGCACAGTATGATTCGGCACAGAAGTGTCATCATGGTGCATAATGCTTTTTTTTTTTTTTTTTTTTAACTTTTGTATCCGATGACGATAAGATGAAGCATGCTGTATGTACACATCAGGAAAAAAATAAACGGAAGAAAACTAAGTCACGTTTTCTTCACTGACAGGTCCGCTCTTCAGGAGAGCAACTTCCCATTCTTCACCCTCCTTTCTCGACGTAAGGATTTCATCCCTTGAACATACGCATAAACGCTGTTTGGTCCACCAACTTTCCCGCTACTCTACATTTGTTCAGTTCATTGCAGTCGCCAGCGTACACGCATCCTCCCTTCGATCCAACAGGGACCACCCACGTTATCTACGTCCTTTATATCCCACCCAACAACAGTCCATCTGCTCATCCTCTTCCCTCAAGGCTGTAAATTACAAGGAGAGCAAAAATGATGGATTAGTTGATGATTCGAGGAGGGCGGATAATGAGGGGGGATTATTAGGGGATAGAGTGGAAATAAAAAAAGAGTGAAGAGTTATAGAACGCAGTGGTGTAGTGAGTTATGGGAGGGGTGATAGGGGGCGGTCCGCCCCGGGCCTCGCTGTCCGGAGAGCCCCAAAATATTTAGTTTTCCCACACTTGATGAGCAAATTCCATCAATTGAAAATTCTGAATATGCCCTATAATGAAAACTACATTGAGTCTCAATAAATGTTAGTTTTCCGCAGATATAAAGTCAATATTTGGATTGATGAAGATCCTTTGACCGAGGAGTTTACAAGGTAAATATATTTCAGTGATATTTAATTACTGTTTGACTTGCAAATGAGAAATAAATGGAAAAGGGGCTTATCGAACGGTTAGCTATTTTCAGTGTCAGGAGTGGAAACCACAGCTAACTCAACGGGTGTTCTGCCAGAGCGCTTTCTCATATGTTGCAGTTTAAAATATTTGATAATGGAAATGGCTGTTACATTGATACACAGATTACAGTAATGAATTAGGTGGAGCTACGCTATCAAGTGGAGGATCGTGGTGGCCTTATGGATTGAGCCGATTGAGCGCTTGGCTACCGACCGAGGAATCCCGAGTTCAATTCGTGGGAGAAACCTTCGGACACCTCCAAACAAAATCGTTGAAGTACGAGGTGGTCCAGTTAGAAGAAATGGCCCCCCTGCCCTGAAATTCACACGGCTTTGACTTGGTCTTGGATGAGCTCTACCTTAGCCTGTAACCTTAGGAATGAAGTGAGCGATTCTATCACGTGGTAACGGGTAGAGATAATATACCGGCACACCACTCACTACTCGTTAGGAAAGTATTGGAATTAATGTGGGAACATTCCACAAAAGAAAAATCATCCGCCTTGACCGAGATTCGAACCCGGATCTCCGGCTGAGTTCTTTACGCAGTTAAGCTACCGAGGATGAACGGGCTAAAGAACTCAGCCGGAAATCGGGAGATCCAGGCTCGAATCCCAGTCAAGGCGAATGATTTTTCCTCTGTGGAATTTAGCACACTTTGAACCGTGTGCGTGCGTGGCATTGCTCGTGACTCGGTAACGTTTTTACCGCAGCTATACTTGAATAATAGGAATTAATGCTAAGTTGATTGGAAGTAAGCTTGGATTATATGCACTCCTTGCATTTTTGACATTTTTTATAAATAAAATAATATTAGTTATTATTCAATAAGTATAAGGGAGAAATTTTCAAAATTAAGTTGTAAATTAACTTTCCACTAAAGAAATTCAACTCCAAAATTTGATCGGGATCATAGCTTTCATCATTTGAATGTCCTTTCAAAAACATTCATTTACTATAACACTCGTCTCAGTATATATTAAGCTTATATCTCCCTCAGCATAAAAGAAATAAAATGCGTAGAAATGCTTGTTATTAAATAGTGGTCTCAAAAATACATCAATACAAGGTAACTCAGCTTATGAACACTTCGTCAGGACTTTTACGTGACACACACACAGGTCATAGGCAATGAAGATATAATGCATATATAGCCTCATTTCTCGTAAATGGGAAGGAGATTTTCATAACTTACTACGCTATGCCGGCCGGCCTCGGTGGCGGCGGGATACAGTCCTCGCCTGCCACACTGAAGGTCGCGGGTTCGAATCCCGCCTGGAAGGTTAACAAATTGTGAATATCCTATGTTAATTGTTGAAACCCCACCGATTTAAAGGCTAAATAGTGCTGTTTTCGGGGTGATGGAAATAAAAAAATTAATAAATGGGAGACTTTCATCCAAAATACTGTAAGGCACTCTGAATGGTATAAATCGCACAATTTTAGAGGCTTTATTACATAAGAGCTATCACTAAAATAAGATGATCCTGGCAACATAACTCTACAAGTAAACAACGAAAATCAGTCAGTATTTCATGAGTTGTAAAGGGTGAATCGTAAATTTTATTAACCGTCGTAAATTTCTCAACACTCGAACTTTCGCTCAATGAGTTCCTTTGACTCAAGTTTTTCTAACATACTTTCACAAAATAAGCAAGGGCTCAGAACTTTAGTCGAAGATTTAGGAATTGCGTCCACTTTAGATCATCTTAGATATCTCGAAAAATTCCAAAGGAAAGAAGTTACGAACGTAAATAAAATTGAGTGATGACGAGGGTCTGGCAGGCCAAATGGCTTCGTTTCCTTAAACTAAAGTCAGATCAAATGGGATATTTCAAGGCTCTATCGGCAGATTTCAAGTGTTTTCTCGGCTCGGGAAAAAAACTAGCATACAACTTAACCGCCTAAAAGGAAGGAATAAAAATATGGAAAAATAAACAAAAATAACTCTCAAATACATGGCGACGCATCTTGTACAGGAGTGGCAACCTATGGTGTCAGGGTTACCTCACACAAAAAAACACATAAGATAATTTATGACATCGTTCCAAAAAAAACTCTTTATAAGGCCCCTCTTCCTCCAAATACCGAGTCATCTTGGCAGTGAACACTTAGAGGCCAAGTTTACAGAGATGATTTCTGAAGAGCAAGCTTACCTAAATATATCTTGAACTCATACCTGACCATAAACTTTCGCGAAATTATAATGTTATTGAAAATGTGAAACTTCTTACATAACATTCGCCATGTTTCTTCTGCTAAAGATGACTGTTCAAGTTATCAGGAAAGATAATTAATTATCAATGGTCTCTGGAATGCGGCATATTTAAAAGACATTTTTTTTATCTACTAAAAATTATGAGATAAAAATTTGCTAATGGACCTACATTCTCTGGATCACATTTTTGCAGATTTTTCCACGAGAGTACGCATATTTCGCAAACATTTCTATACTGAAACAGCTGAGCAGGAAATTATTTTAAAATTGCCATACCTTTAAACTTCCACTTCTTTAACAGACCATCGAAAGGCGTACAAACCTTTTCACTGTATTTAGATGTGGTACATAAAAACTTAGAATCCTACAAATTATTCCCATATTTATTAATTGCAATGGATCCCCATTAAAATTACTAATGAAGGAAATTTAATTACAATAATATATAATTGGCCAATAACTGGAAGGAAAACAAGAGTTTTGCAGTAAATGGCAACTTTTCCAATATTTACTTCACGAGGGATAACATGTATAAGCAATATATCATTGGCAAATTTAGGAAATAGAAAATATGGTATCCTATTACGAGCGATATATTATATTTAAGGAGAGGAGGAATGCAAGATAGATCAAATTATATTCCTTCTTGAAGGTAAATAGGCAACCCATTATAGGTCCATCATAATTCCACCCCATTTAGTGGATAAAATTGCAATTTTCGTCGTTAAGCAGACTACTCTGAGTGCGGTTTTTTTTTTGGTATATCAAATTGACCGACGTTTTACATCGGTGATGGATAAAAAATCTCCAGGTTGCACAGCATTTGCAGTTTTGCAAAATACATATCGCACAAAGCAACTAATTCGGATTTGTATCATCAGTTTTGCACCATCCCCTATAATAATATATCATTAAATGCTCCCTGCTAACGTATTGTTAAATCATCATTTGTAAACAGTCTTCTTTCGAAAAATGTATGGCATTATAATTAAAATTTTATTCCTCGTTCAGAAAATTCAAGAATGTTTTAGCCCTGAAATGATTTACATCGCCTCAAATCTTGTTATCGTTTTTTGTTAGTCAATAATTATAAATCCCAAGAGCGATTACCCTGGTGATGGACTGTCAACTGCAATATCTATTCATATATCCATGAATGCCAAACGAAAGAAACTTTGGATTTTTTTCTAGCCCAAATTCAACGAGAAAGTTTCCATGCTGCTGTGATTTGAAGATCAAGGCACTCCTCGATAATACTAGCACATAGAGACTCAAAGGTATAACGCATGCCATTTAGGCTCACTCATCTCGTTCGCTGCCGAACAGGCATTGTCGCAGAAAATGATGGGGGGAAGAATAGCAGATGCAAAATCACGAGTCTGCTCCTCGTCGGGATGTGCATCATCGCGAATCGAAACGGCGCTGCTGCTTTCACCGGCATTTTCCTCTCGCCCTTCGCGTTTAATTAATTATCCCCCCGAGTCATTATCACCGAATTCTTTTCGTTTCAACGAGTGAAAGCTCGCTTTTTCCGTCAGCTTCTTTCTCGGAGTGCGTACATCCATACAAATATACGGCGAGTGCGATACAGACAGACCCCTTTCCTTATATATACGAAGTGGACACGCGCATTACGTACGCCTGAACACTCCAAAACACTGGCACGTTCCTCCCGGCGCGTGTGTTTTTCCCACACTATACCGCATCGCGACGGGAGGAAATAATGCGTGCTCTGCTGCCGTCCATCCCATACATCTATCATCTCTATCGGACCTAATAACGCAGGAAAGGGCCAACCGTCCACTGTCTCGTCTGCCTTCATCCTCAACATCTGATAGCTTTCCCTCTCTTTCGTCCATTTGTCCTTCTCTATAGTCTCCAGCGGCGAATCCCATTTCGTGAACCTTTCTCGCATGCGAACTCGACTTCCTACTGCCCAATTCTGGTTATTTCTGGCTATAGCCAGCGTGATTTTTCCAAAAGATTGGCGAACGGTGTTTGCATTCGTATTCTCATTTTCAGTCGCTAGCTAGCCTACGTCCCCCTTTTATTTTCTATCAGCTAGTCAGTCGCCCAATCCTAAAAAGCCCCTCTCATTCGTTCCAGTATTCCTCCTTCACCCCGAGATGTCGCTGTTTTCGCGAGAAACTTTCCAAACATTTACGCTAAAAATGTTTCCCTGCATCAACTCTTTCACATAATGGAGTCTTTTGGTCCATATTTCAAGACTCTGATAACAGTTTTGAACTCATTCATATAGTATAAATATTTTTTTCCAGTTTTTACACTATCGTAAACCTAATCAAATACTAGTAGGTACTACAAGTACTCACATGCCTTTTGCCATGCGTGACACTCATAACACAAGAAGAAGTATTTAAATCTCATTAGAGTACTTGGACCCCTCTTCAAGTAAAGCGGATGACTGCTTCAACGGAAGGATTGGTAGAGGGTCGTGATGCAGAAGAGAGGCCAGTGGCGCCGACTCCATGGGGACTTAGGGGGCCCGAGTCCCCTCAAAAATTCGTTATGGGTGTGAAGAAAAAATGTGTCAGGCTGGTCGATTTTCCCCAGAGTGTACAGATATCGAGATTCGAGTTATCTCGGTTATAATGTTATTCATATGACTCTTCCAAAACGCTTAAAAACTTAAAACTCACTACTTATAAAATTTCCCGAGGAAAGATCCTCAGTTTGGGCCCCCCAATATTTTTTGTTAGTCGGCATCCCTGAGAAAGGCTAACGATACAATATCTGGGCGATATTGAATTGGGGAGAAGATAAACGTATACAAAGAAGAAGGCTGGAATTTGGAAAGAAGGAATTAGAATGCTCATCAAGCTTGGGGTTTAAATGAAGAAGCCCTCCTTTGTGTGTTTATGCATCAGATCAACTTGAATAGTGATAGACTTTCAGGCATTCACAGCATGAGCAATCACAAAATTAGAGAATTAGCGAAATTTTATCCATGGAGACGATCCCGTAAGGCTTTGACTGTTAGACTTCAGCCCACTATGCGACAGTTTTGGGCCAAAAGGATGAGATAAAAATGAAAGGTAATTTTTGATTGATTTCCAATACCTTTCATTTTTTAGCCGACGAATGCATATTCCGCTGAGAAGACAAATGACTTCACAGAATCATTAAATTGACATATCACAAATTTCAACTCAGCATCACCAAGGCAATCGCTTCATGCATCGCTGCATGCATTTAGAAGATAACTAAAATAAAAAAACGAATCTAGGGAGTAGGTATGGGAATCTTTACGGACCTAAACAATCCTTGGATTTGCTTAATTTAATTTATCTTTCTAATTGTAATGGCATAAATTTCCTTAATCTTCAATGATAAACTAAATAAAGTATTTCATCACCTATAGGGATGATGAAGCCTGAATCACGTTTCGCTTCTATTACCGTGACGATTAATTCTATGCCACCACAAGATATTTGGATTAAGCTAAGTCTCAAACATTTTCATATCAGTATTCATATAAGGGACTGAAAATATTTGTTTAAACACGAAAATATTAATTTAGCAAGCCAAATACCTCTGCTAATAACACAAAAGAGAGAAGCGGTTTATTTGAGATTAAGTCAGCATCAATGGGAGGATAATAAACCTTGTTCAAAAGCCATGTAAAATCCATCCTTTTCCTTTTTTCGATAGCATATGTAAAATAAGGTCTATCAACAATTGTATTTTGATAATATTAAATATAGAGATAGGATATAGGAGAAAAGAAAATTGGATATTAACTTCAAAACGCCAAAGGCGCCAAACCGACCTAAAATGATATGATAAGTCTGGACATACTCCTATGCATTATGAGGCTTTACAATATTTTCTGCGCATGCAGTTAAGAAATGGGAAAAGTATGTCTAAAACGGAGTTTGATATAGATAGTAAGTGATTCTGAAACGCTAATTTACCTCGTGGGTACAGCGTTTGACTAAGGATCTTTATTTTCATACTTTATTCTCCCAACGATGATAAGCTTATTTTTTACTTTTAGAGCATTTTAGACTCTTTTTGAAAAAAATATTAAAAACCTTTTTTTCATTTACTATATTTTTATTGTGTATATGAGAATAAAGCTCACCCTTGACTAAAGTACTGGCGTGTGCATTTCTCACATTCAGGGTAGGGGACCTAATTCCTTCCCTAGGCCAGCTCACACTTCTTAGATTCGTATTTGGGGGTGCTCAAGGCTTCACCCGGAATTTAAATACAGATAGTATCTTAGATAAATAGATGCGTGCTAACCACTAAGCTGAGAGTTTTCTCCCGCCCCTCAAAAGTGAAAGTGGAAGCTGGAGGGAAATAAATATTTAATTAACGTATTCTATATACACGTATTAATGGTAAGTATTGAAAAATTGAACCACATATCATTCTATGGATGAGGATATATGTGGAAACCTCGGTCATCGCCCGAATTCAAATCAGCCCTTTGAGGTAGGAAGCTACTCACCAAACCACAACACCGACGGGATATCCCACCCCCGCTATCATTGCTAATTAACATTTCCGTAAGATACTTCGTTTCCCGATGATAAAAGGTTGTTTCCTGGAAAAGGGCTAATATTAGCTCATCAAAGAGAGGAAAGAAAAAGCCGGAGCGATTCTGATGCTCTCTGAAGTCTACTCCCAGTTGATAGAGCGTTGGCTGCCATTGCGATCAAAGACCACCATAGCGCATATCCACTCAATAGGCCATGCCCTCGTCTCAGAACCACAAAACCGCATCGTTATTTGCGGTCAGTTTGCGACGATTGCGATACTTCCTCGTTGTCATCCAGTACTCGAGGAGCAAGACACGTGTAAAGAAACGATGGAAAGTTAAAAATGACACAGCTTTCACATTGCCTAAAATAACTTCATTGACGAGGTAAACGCCCTAACTGGATGAAAATTTCTTGAACCCATGCTAAATGTTTGAAAAAAAAATATTAAAAATCTTTTTTCATTTATTATATATTTATTGTATACATGAGAATAAAGCTAATCCTGGACTAAAGTACTGGCGTGTGAATTTCTCACATTCAGGGTAGGGGACCTAATTCCTTAACAGCTTAATGTTTCCTTGAACCCATTTTTGGACTTGGTTCAATTTAATTTACGGCAATGATTCTTCATTTGCATACTTTTAGGAAAAATATCCCTCTGGCCATGGAAATGAAATGGAGGAGAGTCACTAGCAGGAAAATATCTGTAAATTATAATTGCCATATTATTATTACTGCGTATTTTCGTAAATATGAATTCGCATAACGAAGAAATGACATAAAGTATTGCTTAATAAGTAATTTCATGGAGTTAAGAAAAATTTTCGGCTTTGGATATCCTTTCAGTGGGCTTTAGTCCAAAGCCTGGTAACGATATGTTTTCAGGGACACAGGAGGATTATATACTTTCAGCAGCCTGTGAGCATTTTGATGGCTGAATTAGGTGTATATGAAAGGTGAAAGCGTTTTACAGCGTTGGGTAGAATATCGCAAATCTTAAAAACTCCCGTACGCACAAATACCTATGTCCTCATAAGTTCTAGGTTTTTCCAATTCATTTGAAAAAAGTGAGTATGTTTTCGGAAATTCTGAAGTTTAAGGTACAAATTTCAATTATTTCTTTCAACTTCTTTCCACATTTGAGCACTTAACTCATGCAATAAAGCATATGGACGCTACAATACATTTTTAATCCACGATTGGCAATAGAAATATTTTTTTCACCCTTAAAATGTTTGAAAAAGTTTTACAAATCGTCTTCTCTGATTGTTCCTGCCTTTGGACGACTTAATGACCGACAAGATTCATGGTGTACCCAGTGATTGGCATAATTTATCTTCCAGAATACATATGGGAGCAAATACTTCGGTGTACCTCTCATTCTTGCGTGCATCTTGTTGTGGTGATTGCCTAGCTAAGTAGCTAGCACAGAAGCTTCCATTTTTATGCTTGACGATAGTCGAGGGAGTTTTCACAGGGCTGCAGATAATGCATTCTTGGTGTACGTAATTGTAAGGTACTCAATGTGAAAATCGTATGGTATGAAGGAAGTACTCTACCTTTGCTTCCCCCAAGGAATCGATAGGGACATGTAAAAAAATATTCGATTAGCAATGCTACTCCATAAGATATGTGACACTAATTCTTAATGTATACTCATCACCTTCATGAGATTTACAAGGGAAATAGCATTTTACCATATACCTACCAATGATTAGTAGAAATCATACACGTTCATTGAATGAATAAATCGCTCTAGGTCGTAAAATAATCTCTTAAATTGGCAGTCGATTTAGAGTGTTCAACTTAAGTTTAATAAAAGAAACGTAAAAAAAACATTTTAACTCATTTGGACAGCTCATTTATATGCTGGTTGAGCAAACTGCGGTTTGGCAGCAGTAGTTCATGAAATTGTGATAATTTCAAAGTAATAAGAAATATTCATTTGAAAGCAGCACAATGAGTGGTACCATTAAGATATTTTCACACTCACCACTTTTTTGTGAGATTTGTGCATTTACTACAATATTAGTAAGTAGTTTACTGGCACGATTTCATGTCAGTGAATTTTCAAACCATCTCAGATTGGTGTGACGTATCAGTTGCGAGAGGATCTTCATTCAGTCAATCCTACAAGAACGCACGATAAAGTAGACAAAATGATGGAACGCGGTCTTCTTAGAAGTATTTTTATCAAAATGGTCATCATATGAAAGACTATTTCTAACTATTTATATATTAAAATGTATACAGCGAGTATCGAGTCGAGTATGATAATTTCTGGACCAGGCAATACAACAATCCATACTCCAATATATCATTATTTTTTCAAGCCCATTATATAGTTTCTATTCTAAATACCTAGCTTGATGTAAAACTGAAAAGATAATGAGGAAGTCTGATGGTAATTGCGTCAGAATTAGGAGATAAATGAACATTAATGTGTCTTAAACAGTTCCATAGGCACAATTGCAATTAATCAACCTCTAGTAATATGTCGACAATTCAAGTAATATATTTATCCAAACTGCTAAGAAGAGCCCTGAGTAAAGGCATTTGCACAGCTGCAATAAAAATTGCAAACTACGTAAATGAATCATGTAATTTTTTATCCTTTCAAATTCTTATGCAAAAAAATAATTGTTCTACATGCTCAGGCAGCAGTTTTTGACGTCTCCATGCTACAGTATTACTGCCTGCAGAAAATTGCCTTTCGCTACACACTTGAATGGCTGCACAAGTACATACTTTCTTGCCGAAATTGCAAGATTCGGGTACCTTGGCAATTCTAATTAAAAATTATGTAAGCGATTTTTATGGATCTTTAATCTTCATGGAATTTAAGTGGTCAAAGCGAACGAACTCTATAACTTAGCTTTAGCTTCGTGAACCAAACATTTATGTCTTTATTTCTGACTTCGTTTAATCAAGCAACTCTTGTTTTATAAGTTCAAGAAGAAAACTAAGCATACCAAAGAAATAAACTAGAATTAACCTCGGACGTACGTAGCAATCAAAAAGGCTAAAAAAAGGCACCACTTGTGAAGTCAAACACCGGGAAAAAAAGGCATTGTCCTCTAAAACCTTAAAGTTACATATTTTTCTTTCGTTCTGAAATCTCAACATGTTTTTGCGTATTCAATCGAGTGAAGAAGGTTGGGTAGGGTATTTAAGTATCGCTTAAGAAAGTATGAATGAATAAATCAGCGATCCACTCCGAATACGCCGCCGGGTTGGAAGACGATCGGCCGCCGCGGCTGACGAAAAGGTATTCGGCGCCCACGGTGACTACTATAGTGTATAAAACAAGCTGAAACTCCCAGGCTAAGACATGAGAGTGACTTATCGACTTTATGAACGATATTATTACCTGCATTTTATGATAGCGCTTACTGTAGGCAGATTGCTGGACCTATTGACCTCGACAACTCTGTAACCCAAGCTACTAGAATCGAGTCGACATTAGTAATGCTAACTGGAAACATTCGAGTCGAGTACCAACTAATCGACTCGACTCGGATTTTTTTAGTACTCGCACCTCCCTAGTGCTACGTATTTATGCATTCAAAAATTTTCGATCGCAAAGATTCATTGACCGAAAATGGCTGAACTCGCGCGACACCGGGGTTGAAATTCGCAGCCATGGTTTTGCAGCAATGCCAGCATGCCAAGTACGATTGCCCTGGAAGCACGTACACTGATCATTATGCTCGACACGGACTAGTTGGGAGTCCCTGCTGCCGCCTTCACTTCCCCCCGCCCACTTACACATTCAAGTGCGAGAGTCGCGCCAAGCTTTGCACGGCCGAAAGCCGCCAACAGCAACCACACCGTGAAAGGCGGACCGACGGACAAGGTGTTCGTTCGCTTGATTGATTTATAGCCTCATACGGCAGCCCTGCCCGAGTAGCACCTATTTTTATGCCACTGGTATTAATAGTCGTGTGCCAACGCACTTTGTGCGTGATTTCCAGTCAAATCAATGGCCTCATATTTTTATTCACATAGACTATGCCTAATGAGGCATAAACAATGACAGCCGTGGAGAAATCAAAGGTAGAGGCCTTCGAAATGTGGTGCTGCAAAATAATGGTGAGGATCAAATGGATCGACCGAGTAAGTAAAGAGGAAGTCCCAAATAGAGTAGGGGAGAAGAGAAGCATCACGAAAACCTTGATAAGTAGACGGAACAAGCCTACAGTCCACTTCTTGAGACATGATGGCCTGTTGAAGACAATAGTCCAGGGGCAAGTAAATGGCAAGACTGAAAAAGGAAGACATCCAATGAAATACATGGATCAGGTAAAGAAGGATGTGAACGAAAAGAAATACCTAGATGTGAAAAGATCAACTGACAGGGGAATTGAGTGGTGAGCTGCGTCCAACCAACCTTAGGATTGCTTATCAGTGATGATGGCGATGATGCATACTGATGACACGTGCGGACCGACGATCTCGATAATCTATTCATTTGACTAATGGGAATATCCTTTGATAGTAACAAAAGCACCAAACGCTGGAGAGGGAACCAGTGGATTTGACATGCCGTAAAGGCCGTTTTACACGGTGTAAGATCATTCGAATGATCATTCAGTGTAAAGACACAGCGGAATGAAGAAATATAACTGGAGGAGATATAGAGGGAAAATTCCCCCGAGAAGGAGATATCTACTTGGGGCCAGTACAGAAGGAAATAATAAAGAAGAAAATCATAGGCCTTAAGGAACTTGCTCATCTTGATTTCTCGTTGATTAATTCACAGTACTGCAATTCTTATATTGGTTTACTGCTGCCCTACATCCTTCCCCATCCTTCTGTCCCTAAATGAAAGGCGACACACCCGAGTTTGAAGATACGAAGCAACCGATCATAGGCTTTCCCGGCGTATAGAATTTTGGAAGGTTTCACGGGATTCCCACCGGGTCAGATTCTCGAACTCCATCTCGGCCGACGTTTCGATGGGCGAGTTGTCCATCGTCTTCAGGGCATGAAGACGATGGGCAACCCGCCCATCGAAACGGAGTTGGAGAACCTGACCCGGTGGGAATCCCGTGTAACCTTACACAAACGAAGCAACCAATTACATTGCTACAAAACCTTTAGAGAGACTATTTATTTCTACTTGGATAATGTTACTTCAAATTCTCAGTCCAATAGTGTTTCTTTTATTTCATTTTCATTCATATAGCTTACAAACGATATTGGCCATGTTAAAAATATTTAAGTAATCTAAATTTTCTATCTACCAGTATCTCAACTGTATACAGCTTACAGCACCCAAAAGGATCAGTTCAACTTCAATTGAACCATTAGTTTCGAATTATGAATATACGTTTACAACAGCTTATTTAATTTTAGCTGTATAAACAACATGTTTTCTGCAAACAGAAATAGATTACGATTCCCTTTTTTCAAAACTGCAAGCCATGGCAGGCGCGCAGTTAGGAATTAAGGCTAGTGGGGGTTTTAGGCGCAACTAATACTGAGGGGTATAGGAGGTATGGAATACCCACCAGAATAAGCGGGAGGTGCGGGGGCCCTCCCCCATAAAATAAGATAAATGAGATATATATAAAATAAGATAAATGGTTCTAAAATAGTGAGTTTTACGGCTTTCTGAGGGATATTTTAATAATCCTTAAACCATTCTTTAAGCAATATTTATCCAATTAAGTAAAACGGATTGAATTTAAAAATTTCTCTGAGCTCTGGGGGATGCCGGCCTCGGGGGCGCCGGGGTTTAGTTTTTTCCTCTGTACGATATAGCTCCTCAAACTCAAGCGTCTAGCTTTTTTATGCAGACTTTAGGATGGGGGGATGGAGGGCAGCAGTACACCAGTATTAGGATTTCAGGTCTATGAATGAATCAACAATACAAGGCTAAGGTATGTAATACGAGAGAGCTTAACTTGACCGGATCACGAAGAGATATTTGAGGTTCAAGGAAATGTTCCCTTCGGAGCTCACTCACCCACACCCCTTTTTCCATCCCTAAGAACAATGGCAATGATATGTGGTTTTGGGAAGCCTTAGAGGTCCCTCAAGAATTGGGGAATAGGGTGACAACCATTCATCTTCCTCTCCCTCTTCTGAAAGGCGAATAGAAAACCTTCAGTCCATACGCTACTCACAGGAGGGAAATTTAAAGTCAGCGATAACTCATTTTCCACATAAGAAACGAATTCATCTATTAAGATGGAGAGCGAGTTAAGAATAATAAGAAGCGGAGAAGGAATACTGAATTATTCATCAGAAGTGTTAAAATAGAGATTCATAAGTGGAACACAATAGATGCATGATACGAAGGCTAATCGTAACGCAAGCCTGAATTCCGATATAAAGATAGGTATTGTATGTTACTGTATTTTATGGTATTGTATTGTAGTTTGGACTCTATGGATAATGGAAAGAAGCTGCAGGTGTATTATGCGGAAATATGGAAGCGGAAAGATAAGAGCAAGACAGGGAATATCCTCAAGAACTGTCTAAATATGCAGAGACTAATATGCCGCATTGAAGAATTAATAGTTACATAGAAAGAGCGGGCATGAATGTTCAGGTGTTCCCGTTTTATTAAAAACTGGTGATCTATGTAGCATATTTTAAGGATAGAATAATGGTTTACAGTTTCCTTAATATTTCCAGTTAATAATTTAGAATTTTCCCGTATCTCGGCGCCATTATGTATTCAAGTACCAAGCGTCACTTCGCAAGTACTTTCTATCATTTCTAGGGAAGGAATTCAGCGTTTAGAATAACAATAGAAGCTGTCCTACAACTAAAATTCAAGCTACAAACGAGTATCTGTTTCCCTTGTCGTTATCTTCAGGTACGTAACACTCGCGCGTTGGATTGCTCAACGAACGTTTTCGTAGCATTTACTGATCGTGAGTCACGATTAATTCACGATATTGTTAAAAACTTATGGGATGTATCTCCGCATCACTAATATTTTCCAATCTATGCCGTTCGCTTTTTAAAGGAATCTGGTCTTGAAAAAGCGACGAGCATCGGTCGGAAAACGTATGGGCCACCTAAAAAATGACGCGAACACACATTCCAAAAGTTTTCAACAGTGATGACGAAAATCTGTGAAAGTTTAAAAGAAGAATTAATTTAGAGTTCCTTTACAAAACGGTTCGATGCCTACGACTATATTGTTCAGACCTATATGATCTCCTAGTTTTAAAAAAAATTGGCAATGAGCGTGTCTGCATTGGTTTTCGAGTCTCATTTGTCGTCAAAACCCGACCCGGAACGCGAGTATATTTAGCCATTCACGAGACACAATGGAGCTGCAAAGGACACAAACATTTTACGCTTGAGAGCATCTTGGGAGACGCGCTTGGAGCATCCTTGAGGAAGGGCGCGAAGCGATGCGAAGAAGCCCACACTGAAAAATCTATTGCAAAAAGTGTTGGCAAGAGAGAGAGAAAAAAATGGACAGTGTCTCCACGTCCCCTCAGCCTCCCGTCTCTCAACACTCTCTCCGTTGCCTCAAAAAAATCCGGTAAACATCTCCGCCGGTCCTTTCAGGGCGGAGGACACGGATAAAAGAAGGCGCTCCGCCCTGCACAAAAGCACCCACCCACCGGTTCACTTTGCACTTCTTCCTTCCCCAGCACACCTCAACAAACCACCTCGAACTGTGGTACTCGGGTCTTCTTCTTCTCTCCCACTTTGCATCGCCACCCGAGATGAAAAGGACCTCACAGGGGATTCACACGTTTCGTTTCTCCCTCCCACATTACTTTTCCTTTTCCCTTCACTGGCCTTGCCCTTCAGAGCGGGTGAGAAAATAGAAGTAGCCACGTCCTCCGCCCAAGGTCCAAAACTGCTCTACTCTTCAATCATCTACTTCGACTCCTTCCCATTTTTTTACACCTCTCCTAATTCCTCTAACCACGCCTCCGCGCTCTATAAAAGCACCAGATTTCCTCCTCGTCGAAGGCTAGTCTTTTGGGCGATTGTTATATATTTTCGGTAATATACCGGTGAAGGGAAGCGACTTTCTCTCGAAGACGGCACACAAAAATAAGCGTTCATGGCTTAAGGCTCTTATTCTCCGAGCTGGCACTTTTCCTCACTTCTCATATAGCCTGCCTCCCAACCTCACATCCATTAAGTTGTATCATCTTTCCTTCTTTTCACTTACCTGAGCATCTTTCCCTCCATCACAAATTTCAGATTCTCCAATGAAGCATTCTATCATTCGACTAATTTGGTTAGTCATGCATTTTACCTTGCCTACGATAATATTCCGCTTTCCTGCCCTTCTCCATGCCTTGTTCCAATTTCTTCTCTAAACTTGGTCAGAATCGAACCTTTAAGGAGCCCTTAGGAACAAAATTCACGAATGCTATCGTTGTTCGTCACCGTCAATCGAAGAGATTGATTTAAAAGCTAATACTCAATGCTGCCCCTCTATTTTCCGATTCTATTCCACTCGCAATTCAATACATGATTTATCTTCTATCTTAACCCCATTCTCTTTGTCTTATTACTTGTCTCTCAAAATGTCAATGTCACTCTCGGGGGTGTGCTCGGATGCATAATTTATTGAGTGCACAAATTTGGGGGCGAAGGTTACCAATTTAACGTCGTTTTGATACAATGAAACACATTTGTTTCAAGAAGAGGTCCTCTGAACGTCATTTTACGGAGGGAACCAGAGTTAGTGAGGTATTAGAAACTTCCCTTGATTAGATTGGAAATCGAAGAGCTGCAGGACATAAATGTCGAGTTGAAGTGAGGAGGCAATGAGTACAATCCATACAATGACGTTCAGAGGACTCTTACAAGAAACAAATGCATTTCATTGCATCAAAACTACGTTAAATTGGTGACCTTCGCCCCCAATGAATAAATTATGAATCCGAGCACACCCCTGATAGTGACATTGACATTTTGAGAGACAAGTAATAAAACAAAGAACTTCTGATTAAACTGTTTCTCATATTTCCAAATCGTCGAAGTAGACCTCCTTCAAACAAGACTTTGGTCTAGCTTACGCTAAGTATCGTAAATGATACAATACGGCTGGCGAATTATCATGGTCGAACAATAATATGCAGGGTAACTTACTGCTGCAAGCGAGATTATACTGACATTACACTTCACAGGTCTAGTATTGGCCTCTCAGAATATCATAAAAATTTTAACACAAGGCTAAGGAATTAAAATATCATACTAAAGGACATAATTTCAGTATTTTAAAACACAAAACGCCAAAAACCTTGCTGTAACTTTAATTCCATTAAAGATACAGCAAAGTCAAGGTAATCAGCTCAAAACAAATGCATCAAATATTAAAGCCACATCATTAAAAGGGGAGTCGGAGAAAAAAAATGAACAAATTCATATTATATCGACGAAATCTTACAAAAGAAATTTTAGCCATTAAAACATAAAAATATAATACGGCAGCCTTTTCCCAATCGACCTCACTGTGCGTCGACTCACAAGAATCGCATAAGGAAACGGATTAAACTTTCGAGCGACCGTAGGCATTGAAAAATCCACTCACCGCCGCGATAATAATGGAATTGGAAAAGAAATTGGAGAGCGAGGATGAGAGACAAGAAGACTTTTAGCCTCATCCTCGATTCCTTGCGAAGCCGCACCCCCAACTCCCTTCCTTCCGCCCATTGTGCGTATTTGGGGGGAGGAAGGGGTGGCCCAGCTGCCCGTGAGGTTTTTGGGAGTCAAAGGGTGTGGGCGGTTGGGAGGGAGGGGGGTTGGGTGTTGGCAAAAGGTACGCCTCCACCCCCGACCACACCCCCAACCCAAACAACAGAAAGAGCCAGCCGGCGGGGGCGTCGGTGAACTGGGGGCGCTGGGCGCTTCTTCCTTTTCACTGGGAAAGGACGAGGCTGGGAAAAACGAAAGAGGAAGAGCAGAAGGGAGGATTGTTGAGTGAAAAGGGTTCACAGTCCATCGGCGAAGAAGAAGTGGAAGAATACATGGCTTCTTGGCTTACGACATAGAATAGCCATCTGGCTCCGCGGTAAAAAAATATCGGGAAAGATTTCACGCAAGGTTGCGGGTCCGCATTGAGTCTTGTGGACTATTCTGGGTTTAAAAAAGTACCGGCACAATGAGACGTCAGTCTGTGATACCGTAGGCGCGTTTTGTTATAAGCCCGTCGATTAACTGATTACCGTGGTCTTACTAAATTACATGGCAGTCGGTTCTGCTTTGAGAAAACTTAATCAGTCTACGCATGGTGTCATCTGGATTTCATGCGGCACCATGAAGAAGAAGAAGAAGTCTACCATGAAAGAATCAAGTAACCGGACCCAAAAATACACCTATCTCTAATGGAAATGTGCTGTGTTGCAGTTTACGTTGCCTTATCCCATCCCATTTCCCACATATGGTCACACGCCGCCTCGATATATGATATTAAATGGAAACCTTCTGTTTAAAGATCAGACCAGAGGAAGCAGTTCAAGTCGGCTATTGTTGGAAGAAAGAAGCTAATAAACATCCGTCATTACGATTAATTCTCCTATTAAGAACATGAGAAAATTAACAAAATTTCGAAAAAAAACATTTCTTAATAAGGAATCTCCTTTTCATGAATAAACAGGAGCCACACTTGATGTCATGGACCATTGACTCAAACAGCAGGCTTGAATAAAATTATTTCTCGACAGTGTCCGGAATTTGAAAATTATTACACAACTTCAGTCCTCATACCAGGTAATAATCCCACACATTTTGGCACTATCTGCCTGGACTTGCAGAGACAGAGTGTACCACGCGCTATTGGTAATACACCTAAATACCAAACAATAAGAGAGAATAAAATTGCAAAGGGCAGCCTAAAAAGAGGCGTTTACTGCTCTTCGGTACATGCAATTCTCCCATCGAAAATAGAATAAACTTGACACACAGGCGCTAAATAAATAATTAAGAAAAACTATACGGGCTCTTGTTCGTACTCACTGACTATACAAAATCCGAAGTAGAGGAAATATTCAGCCAATGGAGAAGGCTCATGGATCAAACTTACCTGAAAAGATAAAGAAAGTATACTAATTACTGAGTGATGTCGAAAATTAAATGAGATAAATATGATTAAACCATATTCCTTACCGTTACAAGTGGATGGCGAGGAGGGAATTAAGCAAGCAATCAACATATGTTCTTATAAATGTTAATAGTTGTAACATATAGTTTTATATGATTTACATTCATCCTGCAGTTAGGAATGGGTATAAAAAAGAGCTGCATAAATTGATAAGAATGATTAAAGGATTACGACTTTAGGACATATAAAAACTATTTTAGGATACATATTTGTTTCTATTACCCCTGTAAGATAGTTATGTAATTTTTGCAGGTAATGATAATGAGGAATGATGATTTTTTCACGTTTCAATGGATATTAAAAACATATATGGTTCAAATCGTACAAATACGCCTAAAAACTATTAATTGTCAATAATTACTCTCAGTGGCTAGTCACAAATGGATTATTACTAACTAACTTCACTCATGAAGTCACGCGTCCCGCGCAAACAGCCTCACCCTCACCCAGGTGTAGGAATTTGTACGGTCTCAATTAGCTGAATCGCCTACCATCTTCAAAAATTATCTACTTACGGAGGAAGTTCACCAAAGAGAAAATACAACTCTTCAAATCAATATCCAGGATTATTCCCGGATCTTCGGTGAATTACCCAACAAGGCCTTTCTTTTCTCGAGTATTAATTACTTACTGTAACTTACTGTAACTTACTGTAGTAGGATTGTGGGATTACAGGTCTGTAATTAAAATTTCAGTAACGGCCGCAACATTAAAAATAAAACACGCAATCCGAAATAAAATCGATATGATGATTGCTTCTACCGCTTACAGCATACATTCAACCGCGTTTTGCGATAAAAATATGTCAGTTCCGGAAAGAGATAGTTTTCCCTCACTAAATCTGCATTTTAGATAGTTAATGCTCACTTAATTCGGTCTCCTCAACAAAAGAGTAACTCGCGGCTTCACCCCTCTTCCGTCCAACTGCTCCCACTGACTCCATCAATTCCCTAATTCAATCTATGCCGCCACCTCCCCCCACGCGCATACAAAACTTTCCTCTATTGGACTCGAACGAAGAGGAGAGGGTGTTGTGGGGGGAGGGGAGGAGAAGGGCGTTGACGAACCGTAATGGGGTGGACGCTGGAGGTTGCTTATCATTCCCCGAAACTTCAGTGAGGGGAAAAGAGGAGGAGGAGAAAAAGAGAGGAAGGTAAGAAGGAAAGGGAAATTGAAAAAGGGTTTTTCTTCCCTTGGACCGGAGGAAAAATCATGGACAAGCGAGGAGAGAGGGGAAGGGCTGACTGAGGAGAAAACAGAGGAGCTGCAGAGGGTGGGGAGAAAAGGGACGCTACATGGAGGCGCGACTTGATTTTTTAATGCACACCCCGAACACTTTCCATTCGATGGAGCATTCACGGCCCTTTTTAGGGGAGCTAACATGGGGAGATTGTTGGGGAGTACTGCGGGGGAGGAAAGGTAGGGTTTGGGACGAAGGGTGAAGCTTAACAAGCCAAAGGTGTGAGGCGAAACAGGAGAGTGGTGAAGGGTGGAGAGAACGATGGTTTTTTCGGGAGGGTCGCCCAGGTCCGGTCATTCCGTGCTTTTAGAACCACGAGCGATTTTTTTAGTGTACGGCCTTTCTTCGTGGAGAGGGGAGTATGAAAAGGGGGTTGAACCATGAGGAGCATAAAAGAGGCAGACATCGCAGACATCCCCTCTCGAATTTTTTTTTCGACGATGGAAAAACGTACGAGTTCGGGTAACCGAAGCGAAATTCGATACTTTCGCGAAGCAGATATATTTCAGTGGAGAGCTCATTTCAACGCGACTGCCAGAAATATGAAAGTTTCGCCCAACTCCTCGCTGTTGAAAAATTACTATCGGAGCTTTGTGATTTTCGAGACATTCTATGGTCACGTGCGAGATCTAGCTCCACTTTTACAGCCTCGCGGAATTCTAAGCAATCGTCTGACTCTACTCTTCCTGAAATTAAAATAAAAGACATTACCCATTCAGATAACGTAGATTGAACAAATGCTGGTCTCAGTGGCGACAGGTCTGGATTCCAGATATCATGGGGTGGGTTGTTAGAATCCTACCTCCGAGTTTCTCAGCAAAGGGTGTGTTTTTTACCTCTTTGTGGTTACATTCTCACAGAAATTTAAAGAAAATCCATTGGTTTCTCTGAATATCAGGGTTGCATGGACGACCATGATATCCGCGAAAGTAAAAAATAACACAAGCGAAGAGTCTTGAAAACATAGCCTCTAAATTCCATAAATCGACCTTCTTCCTCTGTGATCTCTCAAAAACTGAAACCTCCATAAGCTTACGATGACTAAAATTACATAGATGGCCATAATTCTAGATTCTAAAGGTAATAAATACGAATTGTATTTACAAGTAAAAGTAAGTATCGTAATATTGTATCTCCCACACTTTTAATCGATATCGCCTCATCGATCACATTGAAATCGCCAATATTATTAGCTATTTCACTCATTTCTATCATCTGCTGATTAATACAGAACAAGTAGATAAAAATATTAAACGGATCTTAAAAACCACTCACTCGTGAGGCTTAGGAATTAACCAGATCCTCTAAAGAGAGCCACTGAGATCCAACAGCTCAATTTTTATTTCAATATAAAAAAGCTTGTCCAAGATATTTATACTGATGTTTAGAGCTACTGATTTCCCTAATGAAATAGTTTTAATGAAGATTGGAGTATAAAATAAAATAATGGTAGAAATTCTATAATTCCTCTAACGCATATTCGTGATCCCACTATCATAGCCCGCGAATTTTCATATGAAACACTCCATTCACCAGATACTCGTTCCGAAATAAATCTGATCCAAATCCAGAGAGTGAGAAGAATAAATAACGCTGGTGAAAAAAAAACAATTTGCTTCGAAATTGCACATCCAGGGCCCAATCTTAATCCGACTGAAATATTACGGTCTGAAATTCTACTCCGGCCAATGGCCTTCAGGCGGTTTGATTTAATCCCAGTTCTTAAGGGATGTTCTTCCTTCAAGACCGCAACTTCGATCCATTAACTTGGGTGAAATTTTAGGTTGGCATCTGAATAAATCAACGATTCACAGATCTCGCGGCAACTCCGTACGCATCAATTTTTACTCCTTGTTTAAAACGTAAATATATTTGACTCTATCCGGTCATACCGAAGATGTGTGCGAATTGTAAAGGCAAGAGTTCAACGACGTTACTAAACCAATCGGGAATATCGGCGATATGACTATGTCATTATTTAAGAGCTAAGTTAATTTTATTATTCCTAATGAAATCTTATTGAATTTCAACTGTATAAACAATTGCCATGAAGATTATTACTCTTGCTAACGTGATAAATACACGCTAATATAAAGACCCACCGAAAAATATACGGTAGGGGAGACCGGGGCACGTTATCCATAGGGGCAGGATGGCCCAGTCGAGTTAATTCATACAATAGACACTGAATCATGCTAGGAATCTATCAGAAGGTTGGTAGCACACTTCCCCTTTCTCCACAACACCATTATGACTGGCGGAGCAGTTTTTGACAAGTTGTAGCGATTAATTGTATTTACGCGTGTTTCAGTAAAATTCTACTCCCAGGTAAAATGTGTGTTATTTAAGTTTTGATCAATTTGGTCCCAACAGTTGAGTACTATAATTAAAGCTCATATTTTAAGGATAACTTCTGTGTGGCATACAATCTAAATTGCTTCAGTAGGTTTTGTAACGAATAGAATTTTTTGTAAACATGGCGATGGGGCAGGTTGGCCCAGCGACGACGGGACACGTTGGCCACCCGGGCCAACATGCCCCGTCCTATGCATTTCTTCGTCAAAAATGGCCTAATTCATTCAGGTTTAAATGACTTAATATTGTTTCAAATCGGTTACAATGCATGCTTGCCAACAAGAGTGTGGGGAAGTACCTTTTGTTAAGTTTTGTTACCTTTTTGGACCAACACATACGTTTATTAGGGTATTCATCGTAGCATGACATTAGCATTACATGTCATATTACCTGACTTTATCATGTCATACGTTCCTCCTTCTCCAAAGCTAGATTTACATTTTTCAGGTTAGCATATATGTCACTGTTTATGCAAACGTGCTTAAGCAGTTCATCCGAGAAAAATGAAAAAAAGTCGAGTGGACTTACGCATTTGATTACCTCTTCAGTAGGAATAATTGGATTACAATTTAAATTGAGATCGAAAGCTGGATTACTCCTTCCTCACTTACATGGATTATTTTCTGTTACATTTGAGGGTAAGCTTGCATCAATAGTCAACTCCAGAGGTGCCGCTGGGTCTGTGATTAGTCGTCTTTGGGAGCGTTGGGTTGCGTCTGAACTGATTGGACACAAAGACTCAATTAAATTAACAGAAAAATATAAGCGCAGTGGTGAAGGCAGACATCTATTTGAACGTAACATAGTATCGCAATGTAACGCATGTCAACTGGAGCTAAAAAAAAAAATAAAATACGCGCGTCCGATATAGGAAGATGAAGATTCACTGTGCCTAAAGTGTGCCTTTTTCGACGGTCAGCCTGGAGCACAATGTATTTAGCGCACAAATTGCCAGCGTTGTGCTCATTAGACATGTGTGAACAATGAAATCCGCGTTCTATTTCACAAGAGCAATAATTGTGCTGATCCTTTGTATCTGGACAGTCACAAAAGTCAACTGGTTTGTATTAGCACGCCAGAAATCCAAATAATTAAAGCTTTCCCGTTGTTTTAGTAAAATGGTAGCATATATTGAAATATATTTCTTGATAACTATTAGTTTTATTTTGATTTCCTAAAATCATACTAGTTCAGCCTATCAAAAAATACATGGGCCAACGTGCCCCAGCCGCTGGGCCAACTTGCCCCGATGTAGGGGCAGATTGGCCAACCTGTCATATGCCCAGTATTTATTTTTTTTAATTTATAGCTCATGTATTCAAGTTTAATTATTTCCATCCAGATTTAGAAAGACTGTTCTATAATTTAGCAATAATTTTATAAAGTTAACTATGCAATAAATAAAAAATATTTAAAAATGTAAAAAAATCGGGCCAACGTGCCCCGGTCTCCCCTACTCATTTCCGTTGAGGATATAGCATGTATCAGTCACGTATCATCTTATTTAAGTACCTTATCGTATTACATGCTGTGCGCGCAACATAGATATGCAGCATTATCGATCCCAACGCGCTCAGCGCTATTTTCCCTCACTTTTCTTCGGCCTCCTATATTTTTAGCAGAAGCGTAAGCCACCTTTGACCCTTTACCTCCCAATGCAGGGCAAGCACACGCACTAAAGATGACCTACTCTTAAGAAAAGCGATGCCCACAGCTCGCATCTCCCACCAACAGCAACTAGACGGCAAACGTCAAGACCCCGAATTTCTCATTTCCATGTACGTGGGCGGGCGCCTGATAGAGGCCATTAAAAATGGCGGTTTCGGAATAGGAAGAGGTCCTATCCACTTGAAAATGAGGGGCAATTGAGCTGAACAGGCCATCTTCTTCTCACAAGCGCAGCTGAGTGGGAAGATGCCACAGACTCGCCTCACGAAAATTTACGATTAATTTCTTCCGTATAAGAGTTAGCAGCGAGGCATTCCCAAAAGCTGACCTAGCAGATTAAAAGGCCATGGGAAAAAGGAGAAGAAATAAGTGAGATATAATAGGAGACACAGGAGTAGAATATTCAAGCGGAAAATAGGCGTCTGGATGCTGATGTTTAAAATGGAGAGGCTATTTCAAAAGTTTGCCAATGGAGAGCAACTGGGAGAACACATTGTGAAGCATGTGTAAATTGTTTCCGAATGGACGAATGAAAGCCATCATCAATATTTTCTAATGGTCCTCTTTAACTTAAAAAAACAAGGATGCCACTCATCTCTCTTAATATCATTTTACGCGGAGTATGTCATTGCGCAAATTAACACTGACAACCTTTTTTGAAAATGCGAGAATTCGAGCTTAGAATTAGAGCTGGGGCTATTTTGCCATCTCACATCCATACATTCTCGCTTAAGTTCTAGCAGCACACCTCTTTACACAACGCAATTTTGACTGCGTCTTCGTATATACGTCAGATTGCGCGATATCGTTCCCCGTGAAAAACGGTTTTAAGATACGGAATCAAACATAATGTGCGATACCGATTATTTTCCGATTTTACAGAATTTTGTTTACGCCAATAAATGTTAAACATGGATACGATGTATCGTGATGATGGTCAATTAAAAGAAAAAAGCAAACTAATAGTGAATAATATACAATTTTCCACTTTTTACAACAACTTAATGTGCCGGCCGATTTCAAACGTCTTTCTAAGTTTCATCTTTCTACGAGCCCAATGATGCAGAGAACCGGAAAAGGTTGTCCCGTAAAATTATCATAAAAAAGGGGAAATATTACACATTATTCACCAGTAGATGATGTAAAAATTACACCTCATCGACCTTAATACCCTAACTAATATTATATAATAAATTAAACGTTATATGTCAATGGTCAACGAGATAACATGATAGAAAATCATCTAATAACAATATGAGAGACAGTAACCTTCACACTATGCTTCTTAAAACTACCGTTTCGACGTGTCTTACTTCATTCCCAAGCATTGAATTGCGCAAATGGAGTAAAAGACAACTCATGAGAATGACGAGAGATACGCCGACACGGTAGAGTTAAAATAAAAATAGGGCGGAAAAATACTTATTTATCTCGCTTATATCATGGACTTTATACAACCAATGTGTAAGGAAATGATCATTCTTCTTGTAGCAGTTCACAAAACTGCCCATCATATTTTACAAATGGAAGGAACACAAAAATTAGTAAATTTATACAACCAATTTGTTAGGAACTCAGAATGTTCATTCTTATTATGGCAGTTCACATAAGTTCCCATCACATTTTACTCAGGGATGGAAAACAAAACCGTATACGTTTTAGCACTTGAGGTATTCCTTTTACAATCACGGATGGGAATCTCGTATGACGAATGCGCAACCCTGCAAATAGCCGGGAGAGATGAAAATTTATGAATGGTGCGGGAGGAACGTGGTGTGGAGCAGAGGGAATTATGAGAGCGTGGGCGGACGCAATCTCGGCCGAGTTTGCCTCATCAATCGATCCTTTTGTGAGCCTTGCTCTGCAGCAAATGCAGGAAAAGAACGCCGTGTCCCGAGGACGCTGGTGCAAACACGTTTGCAAGACGGAGCCTGGGCCACTCAGAAGATATATCTGGGCTTCGGTGATTAATCATTACAGCAGAAGTGAACATATTGTACGCTGCTTGGTGTCAGCGTATGCTTTCGTAAAAAACGGACGAATTCGAAACACAACACTAGTCTGACTTAAATAAGACCATGGCCAGTCATCTTTTTAAGTTATCATTATATTTATTAAGCAAAATATGCGATATTGCTTGTCACTTCTTTTTCTTTGTATGATTATTCCGTTGTTTCTTCGTTATTAAGTTCCTGTGTTGAGTATCTACGATGATCAAAGCGTTTTTCAAGAAATTAATTATAATATTTCCTTTTTAGTAATCGACACCCATAATAAAATTGATGAGCATTAGAAAAGTCACGTCTTTTCTAATTGACTATGTCTATGACTATGTCAATTAGGAAGTGGTTCAGCGATTTAGCTATGATTATCCTCCCGAAAAACGTGACATCTATTTCCTATGCAAACAATCGTTTTATCGTTCAATCAACTTACTATCTTACCCGATAAAAATATAAACAAGCGTTCAGGCAAGAGATATAAAATAAAGGCACCATGTAAAAGGGCCTTCAAAGAATAGGTTTTTGAACCAATAAAAAAAAAGGAAAATAAAATATGAAATGATAAAATATGCATGTCATTACCGTGATGAATCATATAGAAACCTCACAAAAGAAAACGAGAGAAAAAAATTAGAGACAGAATGATGAATACAGTGGAAATTTGGCTCTTTAGAAATGGAAAAATATCACCCAATAAATATAGCGTAAATCAGTCTTTCATTTTAGGATTCATTGACTGCAATTCTTTATTGCGCCCTTTTAACGCAGCAAATAAATTCTGAACATTAGAAAATATTTTTTGGCTTCCATCCTCTGTACTCTTCCGAACTCCAACAGGTGAAAATTAATATAGTCTAACGCCTTAATCCGTTGTAATGTTTTATGTGGTTTGATGTTAATGTTGTTAAGGAAATATTGATGAGATGAGAGGGGGAATGTTGAGGAGAGAGAAAAAAGGGAAAGTTTCTCGAAATAGAGAGAGAAATAAAGAGTATTTGGAACAATGAAAATTCCTGGCGTTACACTTTCCACGTTATATTCAGTATATATATAGTATCAATATGGTGTTTAGTTTTTTTTTCTCTATCATTATAGAAAAATTTTATAGAGTTACGACGGAAACCGTTTCATTGACGCTTTTTTTTAGAAATTTTGAAACATACGTAAAAATTCTATCAAAAGGAGTACGAATATTTTGAAATAAAAAATTGAATATTGAAACATATTTTTAGGTAATATCATTCGCTTCGAGGAAAATTGGCAGAATGAGGCACCCTGATGCCCATTCATTTTTGCGAGTGAGCGGGGAACTGATGTTTCCATCTTAACAGGCCGCTGCGCGGGACTCGCGGGATTCACCTCATCGTAGCATATTGCATGAGGTAGTACTGTTCCTCCTCGGAGCTGGTGACTGGAGGGATGAAAGATGGAACCTCCACCTACCGAAGGCTTTCCCACACCCATAGTTAGCAGCCTTGCTATCGACGACATGGGGAGCCGGTGTCGCGGTCGACTCAGCGGTGGTGACGTATTAGTGACCTCCTGTGGAGGAAGGGGGAATGGCGTGCCAACGTGCGTACTACAGCCAGAGAGCAGAGGCCTAATTCCCCATCTACACTCATCTCATGGAAGCTCATCGTGTCCTCAGAGCATATATAAACAAGAACGATTTTCTGCTTCTGCTCAAACGACCAAAATTGAAATGACAAAATTCGAAGTCATGCGACGGGTCAAAATGACATACAACGATAATAGGGTTTGCTTCAATGTTGTTCACTTCGATTAAAACTTTTTCCATCAAATTTTATACAAATTAAGGAAATTTATTGGCAATTTTATTGCGACTATTTGTGGTACGTATTTCATTGGCTAAAGTTTTCATTTTTCCATAATATTAAGAATGAAGTTGAGGTGAGAATTTTGGCCTTAGTGAGTGCTCTTGTATTCATTTACTCTGATCTTAGTAGGCCCACCTTTTTCTAAAAAATGGTGGACGGGTGGCTTGGTTTCAGGATACCGCATTCCCATTTTTAGCGGGATAAATCTCACTTCGAAACCCTTCAGTCTTTGTTCTCCATGCCCCAAGCGTAAGACTTCATATTGGCACAATATTTTCACCATAATCAGCGGCCCGCGGGTGGTATGTGGTAGTAAGCCATCTTAACTCTTAGCCCTGTTGTAAAATGCCGCCAGGACGTGAGTGGGGAGAACGCAGACGAGTGAAGAAGGAAGGAGGGGTCCTGCAGGAAAAGATAGGAGGTCGTGGTGAGACGAATAGCCACTAAGGGATCGGGTAGTTGTGCGGTGGCTTAAGTAATTGCTCACAATAGAGGCCTCGGTTTCACATCCTGGCGTAGGCAGAGTTTAGTCAATGAAATCAAGGGAGTATTTGCATTTATTTTAAAATGCATACGGAAAGAATACCTACTATCTCTCCCAAGGACATTTTTGAGTGAGGAGCTTTTTCGGTTACACTAGAAAAATGTCTAGAACCGGCCCTGTGACTCGCACAGTAGCCGTGGATACTATTTCCACCACTGAAGGAGGGGCCGGACAGTTTGGCCACGGCCTCCTTAGAGCCACCCGCTGACGGACGGACCCGCACAGGATGTCTGGGCATTTTCCAGCCACCAGAGCACTTGTGGGAGTCTGGGCCTGGGGGCAGCGTGGGGCGGACGTCTGCGGCGGCCCGTGGGTCGACCGCCGCCTGCCCAGCGAGAGATCGCCCACCGCGACACTTGACTTGGCCCTCACTACGTCCCCCTGGCCATTCATGCGGCGGTAAAAACCACCCCTCCCTCCTCATTCGCTGGAAACAACCCCCTCCACCGAAAAAGCCCCACTCCACGAGAGAAACTGGCCATCACTCCACACTGACAATCGCGCCCCACCCCACCCAAATCCCGAACCCTTACTCCCATTCCCGACCCCAAATGTAATTTCCCAATTTCTCCCCCTATTCCCTCCCCATTTCAATCGGTTAACCTCCCGTCTCCCTTTGACTGCGTGAGGTGGGAGCAACCGCCAAAATGCGAATACGATGCTATATAAGCGATACGGCTATATCCTCGCTTTGTGTCTTGAACTTCGCGAACTGACTCATAACCTGTTTTAAGGCCTGGTTACTCGGAATATTAACAAGTAAGAGTTAATGTGTGAATGCATGAACGATTATGGTGGACCGCAACGGAACGTGTACGAATTCATGAACCAAATTAGTACAGGTTCTATTTTCTGTACATGCGTTCGCATAAGTTAGGTGGTTGCATGGTGCATTTTCGTGTTCATTCACCCGATCATATATTTAGACTTAACTCGTACGTGTACCCAGGCCTTTGGAATTCAAAATTTCTGTAATAGGCACAACTTTTGGGTTACGGCTAAGGCTACGTTTAGGGATATTCAAGAAAAATTTTATTCATACACATAAAACGCTGACGAGTTCATATCCCCCATTTCACATACACTTTTGTTCTCCGCTTTCACCAAATATTATTCACGCGACGTATCGCATGTGACGCGGAACTGCCCATTGCTCGAGGTTTTCCTTCGCTTTTCTTTCATGGCGCGGCGCGTACGACATTCCGATTTCCACTACATCAAGTGAGAGTGTAAATAACAACGGAGTTGCTCGGAGGCCAAGAAATTCGGGATTTTATTACGGATACACGAATAAATTAAAATAATGAATACAAATACTTATAAAGTAGTTAATAAAGCATCGGTTGATATGCATGCAACATTGAAATATCAATTTTTGAACCAATACAAGCACATTTGACGACTATACAAACGCATTTCGAGCACGGTTTTTGCAATGAATTTCTATAATTTAAATCCCACAGACGTGTAGGCTTCCCAATTATAAGTAATATATTTCATGACTCCTCACTAAATAAATTAACTGAAGAATACACTTTTCCTTCTGTAGCCATTCTGAAAAAAAAATATATTTTCTTGGCTGTGTAGAGGAATTTCCCGAAGCAAGTCACTGATACTCTCCGCAGTAATCATCCAAGTCTTACTTCACATTGTGTACTTTCCCATTCTTGCCACGGCTTAAATACTTCCTTTGTCTTAACTGCTCAGCACCGAAGGTTTCACTAAATATCATAGTGTGCCTTGCGTCTAGCTTGAATGTGAGCATAGCTTAACTCGTCCACTGCGAGGATAGTTCTTTCGCTGAGCATCGCTTTCGATATATAGCGGTCTTTTTAGGGCTCACACACTGGTGGGCCAGGGGACGCGAAACGAGGAAGGGTAGAGGGTCGCATGCATGTTAAAAGGGTTCCCCCTCCCCCTCCGGTGAGGGACCAAGAGTGGTACGGGACACGTGGCTCCAGGGGTAGGGAACCTTATACCCCATCCCCCATTTCAATTAAAAAATAATAAAAAAATAACAAATAAGGCCGCCCATCCACCTGCACCCCTCTCTCCATCGCCGGGGATAAAGTTTTAATGGGCGGAGGAACGGATCGGTATGCCACAAATCGAGTTCGCGCGGTGGGACTTGTCGTTTCACTCTGCAGCTGCCTCCTCTCTTCCCGTCCCACCCACACGGCCAGCCGCCTCGGTGGAAGGGGTCCAGGAAGGATGATTAGAACGTCCACTTTGCGAGGGACGACCGGCGAATATGGTTACAGCGCGTGCCTGCCTTCTATACCCCGCTCATCCACTGAAAAGCATAACTGAATTGAGCGGGACGCATTGAGAAAGTGGAGGGACAAATTTCTTTATTTTTTCGTCGCTTTGGTAACTATGATTTAGTTATATTGTGCTTAAGTTCGAACTAAACGGGGAAGAAAATAATGAGTTGTTCAACTATCGCATAGTAAAAAATAAATAATGGGAAAACTGGCTAAAAACGAGTTCTACCAGTTTTTGGTGAAAAAATTGTGGAAATAAAGACAATAAAGCGCTGGGAGCCAACCATTTAGTAAAAATAGGGGTAATTTCAGTGAATCTATCAGTTAAAAAAAGACCTGGTTACAAAATGATCGTATTCAACCTGTAACTGATGAATTTAATCGGTAAGTGATTCATTTCCATGCAGTAATTATTATAAAACCAACCAATTACTAATGAGTCGATTGGCCACCTCCTTGAGAGTACCTTACCAGAATTTGAAATATTTCCAATTCACAGTAAAAGTCTGACAGGCAGATGATCGATAGATTTCGATAGTTTATCGTCGGAATTCGACAGTCACCCAAACATACTTTTCCTGAAATTTTTGGACGAATTTTCGATATTTTCATGGATTTAGATGATTATCTTTTTTATTTTGATAAGATAGGAGTGTTCGAACATACATATTTCAAAATGTTGTTATAATATGAATTCACTATCACGCGGTGGCATATTCAGTAATGCTGACCGTTTCTTACCATCCCACTACTATAGCAGTTTTTTACGTGTTTTAATTTGGTAACTAGTCAACAAAAATCTCATCATCCACTGCTACGGTAGAAAATGCAATAGAAAGCAATTGATAAAATCCAAAAATCACAATTATGGCGCATTGGTGGAGTTATTAACTACTTCTTTTAGGTTTTTGTCCAAATATAATCGCGTTAATTTGCCTACGTAAATTGGAAGATAATAACGAAAGAGCAAGTATTTGCTGAATTGCTCCGGTTTTAACAAAATTTTAACCTGGCTGACAGAAATTGAGTTAACATCACTGAAAATTTTTCACGTAACCGTGTCATCAGCTTCTGCTCCGTTGATCACTATCGTTTGCATATGATGAATAAACTTAAAGAAACGTAGGCACAGACTACGTTAGATAATATATTTTGACTATGATTTCAAAATTGACTATTCCAATATAAAAAGAATGTGATAGGCAATTTTAATCCAACAATGCTGGTGTAGAGTGTAAAATCATAACTGAATCTTTTAAAAACGTCTATATCTCTCTATTTTCCAAATTGCACAGAGTTGATGACTAAATCGCATAAGCGTAGTGAAATACTATAATTGTAAAGAGATATTTTTCAAATGCGGGAAATAAATCATATGCAAAAATGGCTACCTTTCCCACCGATTAAATAATGATGGGCGGCAGCGCAACCCATACTATTCAATTTTTGCCTTCATCTGGATTTGGAAAATGCAACGTAAAGTCAGTCAACGGATTTTAGTAGAGAAGTATGTAACTTTGATCACTCTGCAGGGCACGAAGGGCCATATTCCAGAATCTCGGGCTTTCCACCGGGTAATAAAATCCTTCTCCGCCGACGTTCGTTTCGATGTCCATCAGGGGCATCGAAACGTCGGCGGAGAAGGATTTTATTACCCGGTGGAAAGCCCGAGAAGTTTTCATCCAACACCTACGCCGGGAAAACACCCGATTATATTTTATATTCCAGAACGTCACTCAATTTATGACCCTGACTCAAACTTGACTCAGCTGCCACGTTGGAATTGCTAGACCATACTCTATTATCAAAGCTCGCTCAGGCTACACTCAACAGTTGATCATTTGAGTCCAAAACTCATGTTGAGTTGAGAAATTCTAAGATTTCCAACGACGCGTCGTTGGAAATCTTAGAATACGTCGCGACGTCGCCTCCCATCTAAAATGAAACATCTCTCGTAAAAATACTTCCAACTGTGATTTTATTCTCCAGTAAAGCTAGTTTTTGATGAGCAGAAGACCATGAATGACACGAGTTCAGGTAAATGTATTATTTTGTAAATATTGCCATAATCACTTTAACTAACTTGTGAGTGGGTATCTAAAATAGAACTCCAACTCAAAACTCAATTTGAGTTAGAGGATTGTACCACCGAGGTTGAGTGAAGACTCAAGATTGAATCAAGTTTTGGAATACGGCCCGAAGGGTTAGCCGAAGAAACAAAAAAAAGAAATGCTGAATATCTTTTAAGAAGTCCAATGATTGCGCACAACCGTCCTTCATTTCCAGTTCCTACAGTGTCAACAGTTTCGCTGGCAATAAGGAAGACTAATGATCTTCGACCTGAAGACGCTGGTAGTAGTGCTGGCGAAACGGTTGTCATCGCCACAGCAGCCGACGCGGTAGTAACCGAAAATGAAGAACTTCATCGCACACCGCGAAAATCTCCGTTCTCACATTGTGTACAACATACTAATAGTATCTGATGTGACATCGCAGAACCCAATTGATGGTTTTGAATTCATGAGGGATACAAAGGTAATGTAATTAGTAGCGAAAAATTACATATAGTAACGGTGAAGATACAGAATTGCGTAAAAAAACGGCTCTAATGCAAATCCTTTTCGCTAAACAGTACCATAGAAATCTGAATTTCCACGCCATGTCGACGCTCTCAATAATCTGTATGCCGAAAACACTTTCGCAAATGCGTACCCTATCCTTCAATCGCACGCATCAATTCGATCGCACCTCAGTCGATGCACACGTCAATCCCAGTCGACGTCAAACAATGGACAGACGACGACTGCCTCGTCGTAAACAAATCGGGCTTTGGATCAAATGTCGGCGTGCCTTTGCTGGGTTATCTCCTCCGCCACGATGATGACTCAATGCCAACTGGTGTTACGTGTCACCGCTCCATTCATCGCTTCCCAAGGTGAAAGCAGCACGGGAAATCGAATAATGGCCGTGCAAACATCCGTAACCCTCCCACTAACACACGCATATTCGCACGCGCAAGAACTCGCACAAGGATATTATGTAAGCCTTTCACCTCGCCCCTTTCATGTTGAGGATGTTTCCGGATGGATACGGCAACCTATACCTTTGAGGAAAGGGAGATTGAAAAACCGGTCTTTACCGGTGAAAAAGCATGCGGCGAAGTTTAAAAAAGCCGAGGTCAAAAAAATAACACAAAAGCTAGAAGCGCACGCGGGCGCATTGTTTTTCGAGAGCTTCCATCATTATCGACCGGGAAGGTGGGGACAGAGCACACGAGGCCGATCCATGGGAAATTTGATTCCTTTTAAAGGGTTCTTCCTCCCTCCGACTTCCACTCGAGCAGTCACGATGCATGTGACGATCGTCCCCCGCAACCCACCCCTCGCCTCCCGCACACCGGAGACGAATCGGCCCACGGAGGCCTTCTGCCGCCACCGGAACACGCAGAAAGCCCTCCGCAGCCCCGACAGCCGGATGATTTGAAACCGCACGTGCGAACCGTAAGGTAGTCACTTCCGTGCAATATTTCAACGCACAAAGCTGACCCTTTGACAGGGTATCACGCCAACAACACCGCGAAGTATAGCCGATGGCCGTTCGACCCTCTTGTAAAGAGTCATGAGCCGTAATCAAGAAGGCCGAAAGTACTCGAGAGCAATTAAATATCTGTTTTGTGGTGCATGTTATTCATATACAGTACTGCATCCCTAAGAGTGTTAATCTGCAGTCCTTCATTACTTCCAAGCCATTTTTTACCTTAGTTCAAGGATTTCATTCTTTGGGCTTTATATTCTATATAGAAATAGAAACTTGCAAATTTCCAGGATTATAATCGTGGAAAATTGCAAGTGTTTATTTCAATATGGAAAAATTACATTCCATCACGCTTATATCTTCGGATTTCATTCTTTTAATTCTAACCAAGACCTTACCTCTTAGCCTTGCTAGGGAGACTTAACCTTCAGTTTTTCCCGCCATTTATGTCTCACTTGATCATTGTGCTTTATGACAAAGCCAATCCACGAGGTGCTCTTAAGACGCATTGTGCTCTACCATTCCCTTTCTTCTCTTCTCTATTTTTCTATACATCTCGTCTCTCACCCTATGTCCATTTTATATTAAGGTACAAATTAGAAATTCAATCAGTTAGAAAGTGCTACGGAGATAGGGAGAAAAGAAAAGTCTCCTTAACACACTAGGAAGACGTGACTAGTTGATCGGCCGCATCATGAGATCCGTTGAAGACTTTCAACAAATGTGGACGGGAATAACGGAAAATGAAGGATCAAGGTATAAATTTAGATGAAGTTTCCAGCAGCCTAAACTTTTCATCGCAGTGCAATTATCCGGCACTCAAGACTTAGAATTAACAGGCGGCCCAGGGAAAGGTCGTTTTACCATTAACGCGTGGATTTTATACTCCAAAAGTAGTGAACTGTAACTACGGATACCCGAACCTACCAAACTAACCATTGAAGCCGTGAGTGGTGAGTAAAATGAAGAACAGCATGCAACCGAGAAAATATTTTTTCATTCTTGAAATATAAGACAAAATTTCAAAGGATAGCACGTGACACAGTGATAACACGTCTTTAAGATAAAAGACTATTTATCCGAAACATCGGCGGGATTAAAAAATATCACCAAGAGCGAAGCCTAAGAGGCATAATGATTGAAGAAGAAATGCTTTCAAAAGCTTTTTCACTATTTTTGGAATATATATGAAGCTCTTAAAACCTTTGCACCAAATCTGACTGCTACCAGAAAGGACTACGGAAATAAAGATTACGGCTAAAGTTTGTTTACTGATATTTATTAGATTTAACATTATCACATGACCACCCCTGAAGTTTAATTACATTTACAATCAGATTTCTTTAGTTGAAATTCTCTGATTATTCCTCCCCATTTCCCTCTTATTGATCAAATTCTTATTCTTTCCACAACAGCACAGCACTATTCCGTCTCGAAATTCGTGTCCCTTCCAGCCTGTGAATTTTTCCGTACATCATTACACAGCTGCACAAAAATGGCTTCAGCGTGAAATTGGTGAATTAATTAACTTAATGGTACTTGCGAATTACCATCACTTTCAGCATGATAGAAGGATATGAATACATCACAGTTTTTCCTAAAGCCTGAAAGATTTCCGCGCTAAATAAATATCGATAGATCAATAATATTTTTCTGCAAATATTAGATATAGAATTAATTTAGCCCGTTACCAAAAAAAAGATTCCACAAAAAGGAGGTCCGTCGCACAAAGTTCAAAATATACCACATAATTCATACTATATAAAGTATAAATTAGCAAACGCATCACGAGATAGACGTCAGAGACAGCTGAACATCCAACATTTCAGATAAAGGGATACAAATGGGTGAATTAAAAGTAGAACATTGAAAATACTTATAGTATTTTTTTAATTGGGTCTGAGATAAGTTGCATCTTGTACTAAACTGGCGGAAAAAGTTACGGGAATTCTGTCATCGGCCTTTTTGTGGAATCATGAACTACCAACTTGCGATGAAGCTGTAGATAGTATTCAGGGTTCGCAGAAACAAGAAAAAACAGTATAACTTATCAGACCAATTCCAAAGGTAATGCATGTGCTCACAGTATCATAAGACACCACAGAGTAAAATCTTTGCGTGCAATGGCACGTATCGTAACAAAATTATGCGTGGGAGGATGATAAGCCTGCACCCCCTCTTTATTAGAAAGCAATAACAAGGTAACATAGCTCGAGAAAATGATCATTTGTTCTGGGGTAGCCAAACAAAGAGGCATGCGTGCTCCTTTGCTGTCGAGGAAATTATCTAGCTATGAAAGGCAGACGAGAAAAAAACTTCCCTTTCGGCACCAATCATATAAAAATAATATAATATAGTATAAAAAACATCTTTATAGAAACCACGTTTTGTCAAAAAGAAGAAAATAACTGCCCATAGCTGGCCAATATATATCAGATTTGTCTCCCAGCGAAAGCGAATGTAATCTTACATGCGCACCACGTCTTGTCTGTTTATTCCTTAATTCAAAGACATAAAGATCTTATGAGCATTGGCAAGGAGTTTTGTGTACGATGTGGCTATTTTACGAATTTTATTACTCTTTCGGCTACATCATTGAAACTTACTGTAAAATGACCGATAAATTCAGCTACTTTTAAGGTAATTTAGAATGTATTACTCGGAGTCATAACATAAGTTGGAAAAATAAACTTTCTCGAAGTAGGGAATCCAGCTAGAATACAACGATGAAGTATCCAAGAAGTGTACGGAATTAGGGACATTTGGAAAATCGTAATCAACTTCTAAATATGCTATAAATTGGAGACTGGAATATGTATGTATTAAAGCTGGCTGCTCACATTCTACCACGTGGAGGAATAAAAAAATTCCCCGACATAAACATCGGGGCACGAGTTCCCCTTTGCACACCTTGTCCAACCTACAGTTTAGAGCTATACCTACTAAATTTATTGCAGCTGAATCTATAAACGATCTCTAAAAAACGAACAACAACTAACTTATACCGCCAATTGAACAGGTAAAACTAGTCATTGGACTGGAAGAACAGCGACACGTGTGGATTCTCTTCGAATAAGGCTCTGAACCAAACTAATTCACGTAACGACAGGTATTCCAACAACCCCTCTACTCCACCGCTGCGGCTCTCGTGGGAACAAGTCAGAATTTTTTAAATGGCAAACAACACGCCCCAAAATGTATACACATATCTACCCACTCGATGTTATGACTCGCACTCGGGGTGAAAGCTAAGAGCGACGCCACGTCGATTACATTTTTAACTGCGACGTCGTCGGAACATTGGCGGTGCGCATGAAATTTACATGGGACATCCATCGGACATTACGACTTTACCCCCAACGGCGACCACCTCAACTCCCCCCTTACACGCGTGAACGCTATGTCCTATACCCCTATACACTCGTGAGATATCGCTCCGGGGTCACAGACCTACGCAATTACACAGGGAAGAGCTATACACACTAGTACCACCACTCGCGCGACTGCGAACGTGCGTGGTGCGTAGTGCGTTCACGCTAAAGGAGATGGGGGTGGAGGGTCAGGAGGAAAATGGAATGAGGGATGATGATGAATGTAGGTGGGGGAGGTCAACTTGGCTTGATTGATGGCCGAGGGCGCTAATTCGAATTGGAGAGTTTTCATTACTTCAAACGGTCCTTCAAACACCGGCGGATGGAGGGGAATGGGGGACGTAATAGGATTCACGACCTGTGCCAAATTAAAATAGTCGCGGGACGCCATGATAGAGGTGGCGTCTGGGAAATTCCGTGGGAGGGGGTGGGTGGGAGAGGAAGTTATTGCGTCGAGCATAAAGGGGTAGGATGACTGAGAGAGCTGAACTCATGGACACATGCTGTGGACGGGATGGGACGTCCATAGCACATTATCACTGGCTTCAAGAAGCTACAGCGGTGCAATAATACTGGCTGGATTTGCATCTACATACAAGCCACCTCAACAAGGGTGTGGAGTGAGGTATTGGGACACCAGCCGTTAACATGAACAAGGAAATAAAAAAATAGATGCCTTAGAGAGGTGAGAGATTTCACTGCTTGAGTTTGACCTGGCAGTTAATAATGTCCTCAATTGTTTTGGGAAAAATTATTACTATTCCTGTATCTGTCCGGAAAAATATCTCTCTTATCGAGGCATTGGTGTCGGACCAGTAAATATTGTGTGTTTATAAGAAAATTCACTCCCTATCACTCTGAAAGGTAACTATTCTTAATTTCTTAAGCTATCTAAGGCTAGCAAGTAGCTTACGAATCTCTACGAGTCGTGACTCATACTGCCTCTGAAGACCAATTATTTTTTATTTTTTCAATGGACCCACTGGTTTCGAAGTCAGCAGAGGTTTGCGTTGTTTACAACAAATCCATAAAATTTAGAATCATAAACAATTTTTTTCGGCAAACTGTTAATACTATATCTGGCTTTCTTATATTAAAATTGCAAGTTATTGGAACGAAAACTACGGGAATACCAAGCGATCAAAGTTGGGCGCAAAAAACGGGTACTTTTTGAGAAATAACTAAGCACTGGGAATACTATGAAGCCAAAGATTTTTAAAGTAAATGATACAACGTAGAAATAAACTCTCTTTCGTGTGCTTTTTATTGCGTTGAAATTGATTGCTTCGTTGAGAAGATATAGCTCCTCGAACTCGGGAGTGTTGCTTTTTTTACAAATAGTAGGGATATTGTAAGATTTCACCGTCATTTGGTTCTACACTGTAATGAAAATTTCAAGCAGATCCCACAAAGGGAATTTGGTTAAAAATCAATTATAAGATCCCATCGATGAAACAGGCAAACAGACGAAGCAATTTAAGAAAAATCATGAGATAAAAATATAGGATTTTGGGTCATCTTGTCAATAGCTCCCTGAAGTAATAACAGCAATTAAAGTAGTCCTCTCCTCTCCAAACTACAACGCCCCTCATTTCCTATGCGTGTTCTCTCGAATAGAAAGCCTGTACTATAGGCTGTTACACGTGTTCCCTCGCGTGTCTAACGCTTTTCTTTTTTTTCATATTCGTGCCAACGATTTATTCCTCGCGTGCCTTACCCCAACATAAAACTTTGCGACCACCTCGGTGCGAAATGTCTCTCACAAAATTAGCCAACAGATGGCCTTTTACATTCTTCGAAAAGCTTTTATTTCGACCCATGAGGCGGATATTAAATAAGCAATACCTTTAGGACAGGACTGTCATTTCCTTCTTGACCTTGAACTCATGCTTATGCCAGGAAAAGAAAACGAACATCCCATCTTGGCAGGGGTACAATCATTTCAACGCAATGGCGTTGCCAGGGGGGGTCAAGGACGTCCGGACCCTCCTCGATATAAAAAAAAACACAATTATTTTCCTTCATAAAAGAAAACGAAATATTGAAAAATCATGAATTAAAAAAATTTTCTTTATAAATGAAGTTTTTTCGATATTTAAAAGTGTTCAAATTAGTTTAAAGACCATTACTTTGTACCCTGTTTTTCAAACTTTTTCCCCCGTGGTTTTGGACCCCCCGAACGATATACCTGGCTCTGCCAGTGGCAGTCGTGTCCCGTTTAGCACTACAGATTCAGCAAACCAGGAATTGTAATGAACATTGACCACCCACGATCGGTTTACGAGACCCGTCGTATGGTACATGCCTCGGTATTTTCGATGAAGTCTATATAAGCAAGAAAGAATATTTTCACACAATTCAGTCGACACAGACTATTAAACTCTTACATAGGATAAATGTACCAATAACTAACACAGCAGATGAGTTTTGATGAGCATAGAACAAGTGACTTTGTGCGCAGTCACGCGCAAAGGAGCAAAGTTATATGCATCAAGGATGGAATTCGCCATGAAAATGAGCTCACCTGTCGGTCGCCTCCTCCAAAAATTTTACAACACCCACGCTGAGACTCACATACGGGATAATGGGATAGTTGAGATTAGAGCCAGGGGTGGGTTCAAAATTTTTTCCTGGGGGCACAAGGGTCTGTCAGGCATATGGTCTTCTCATAATTGAGATTAAAAACAATATACAATAATTACTGTGCGAAATTTTCTCTTAATTTTAATATGAAACTTATTAATATAAAAGTAAATGATTGAGGCTCCGTAATGCACAAAACAAAACGAACGTAAAGATAACCGTATGAAATACCTTGTCTAATTTTTAAGCGTTTGGGGGCGCACGTACCCCCTTGCCCCACCCCCTTATTCCGCCGATGTATATGCGAATATATGCGAGGATCCATCACTCGCGCTCGGACCGTTTCATTTTATGGCTTATCACTTGTTTCAAACATGTGCTATAATCTTGAAATTTTTCTGTTATATAAATTTTACCCTAGTCAAAATTTTCCTGTATCTCAAATTTAAATTTTTTTCGGCTTTCTCTCATACGTATTTTTAATTTCGAGGCACTGGCAAAAAGCTGAGAAATGTGATAGGGGAACACAAAGATGACGGCAGTTTTTAACGAGAAATACGTCACGATAAAAGGAAAATAATGACCAGTCGGTCCGATTTGCTTGCGTATGTCCTAGTTTTTCCGCGTTTATTTTTGGATTAATTTTCTGTATCCAGAAGTAACCACAGCGTAATTAAGAACTGAAGCACCATAATGAAATTACTGTAATTACTGGACCTCAAGTGGGCAACAATAGTCCATCACTATGGAGCTACATATTGATTTGCTTCGGCGATATGCAATTTAATACGAACGTGAGATACACGCCAAATGTGTGGCGTAAATACCGAAATTAGATTATCTTAATTTGTTAATCTCTTTCGGGTCAGTCTCGTCCACATTATAGATTAGTGAAGTAAATTTTGCGCGAAAAGGCCAACCTCGTGACTGGGCCTTTTACTCGAGAAGGATTGCCATGGTCACCGGTAGGATCGGTGTTTATATACCTAATTTTTCGCCTTTATTGTTTGAGGGCGGCGTGGTCTTGGTTCTGCGGCCCAGTGGATGTCGGAGGAATTCAGGCGGGTGGGAGTTCCCTGAAGTCTTCCGGCCCCCTCGGGGACGTGCTCCAGGGAATTCACAACTTGTCCCCACCCTTTTCATTTCTTATTTCATTTTCGTTTCTTATCATTGAAAACAAATTAAGACTTTGTCAATACGATGGTCACCGGATCGAGTCCCATTGACAACTTTTTTTTTGTTTTTCCCCCACCTTCTTCTCTTTAGCATATTAATGAAAAGTCATGGTAGACAGGTACATTTTAAAATTAAACTTAAAAACAGTGTTTATCGCAAATATTATTCGAGATCACGACTGATGCGTTTAGGCCAGTAACGAATTTGAAGTACAATCGGTGCCTACGTTTTTCATATATCTTAAGAAAGTTATCCTTAGTTGTTTCTCTAAGCGGATTTAGTGATTTAGGAACTGTCAATATCCTTTGATCGTGGTATTGATGATGTGATCGTGGTTCGGTCACATGATCGTCATGTGATCGTCGATAGCCAAGAATGATATTTCTTAATAAAAGCTCTCGCTGGTCATCACGGCTGTATTTTGTGTTTTTGGGTGTACTCCGCGCACTCTGCTCAGCTGGTAATTTTTAAGGAAGTGAATAGGCAGGGCAGTATTTCAAATACAAGTATAATAAAATACGTATTTGAGATACATTTGTAATTTAAAATTAGTATTTAAAATATACGATCTTAATGTACCTTATATTTTTGTGTTTAAAATGCAAATCTTTGGTACTTTCCCGTTCTAAAATAAAAAAATACATTTGTAAAATACTTTTGAAGTAGCTCTTATAACACTTCTGTAACATGATGCTTCAGACATTACTTCGTTTTCGTTAGAATAGTTTTCTTCATATTTGCAATTATCCTTAACTTGCCAAGGCACGATATATATTTTAAGGTCTCTTAGTTTCCATACAATCGTATTTCGTATTTGAAAAGGTATTTAAAATACCTTTTTTTTTTTGTTCGAATTTCAAATACCCAAGTCTAAGGTATTTTGTATTTAGCATTTCAAACACATTTGGAGCGGTATTCTGAATTTTGTTATTCCAAATGCTCTTCGACCTGTATCTTGCCCAGCGCTGTGAATAGGCCAGATTTTCAGTGGAGGGAACTTACAACCGCTCATGGAAGCATTTTATATAAAAAGGTTGCAATTGTGGTCGGGCCAGGTCGGCTGGTCAGCAAACGCTGAGGGCCCCCGAAACTCATACGTCTATCGTGAAGCGTGTATGAAATGTGCAATAAAAATAGATTCAGATTGAACCAAAGTTTTTTTTGCTATTATAAAATTCTAAGTTTTCATTAGTTGCTTTATTATAGCATGCTCAATGCAAATATTTATATAAACAACAAATAAAATAAAGGTGTCACGAGATAAAAGAGAACCTGATGCTTTTTTTGAAAGGTTTATTCACAATGGGTATTTTATATAGTTTTTTATATAGATTTTAGTGCATTTTTAAGGAACAAATTCACTAAATAGATAGTAGAACAGTAATACATTATTAAAAGTTTTAAAATTTTGTGAAATTATAGCTTTTAATTGTATTTTGTCTCATGGAATTGCTATTTTCATAAAATTTAATCTGTTTTTTTAAGAGCCACAATAATATGTGAAAAAAATCAAATATTTTCAAAAAGCCATCTCCAAGTATGCAACTTCCTAAAATTTTCCAGGCAACTGTTTTTTTTTGTTCGTGGTGTAAGTGTACATTATAACCTCTTGTGAATGAAAGGTTTTTTCCTGCGTGTGATAACAGATTAGTATCGAATTCGAATTTGAAACCCACATAATTATCATTTAAACCCATCTTTTTACCAGCAAACTTTCCTCAATGCCTGCGTCACCCCAAATATTGGTAACTTACCCTGAAACCTGCAACGAGTACCCACTCATTTTTTCTCATGGTCACATCTTGCTTTAGCCAATAATCTTTCCTAAGAAGCCTCAATTATCGGTATCCTACCCTGAAAGCCACAGGCAGTACCATTTTTATGCCACATCGCTTTGTTTTAAATAATAAGGGTAGGAGGCGAATCGCTATCAACGTGTGCCCGTTGTCTCGTGCACGCAGAGATCTGGAAAATAATGATCGCAACGGGTCGTCGCTCTCTCTCTCTTTCTGCGAGATCGGATCCGGTGTAACGACGTCACCTTCGCGCCGCTAACGAGCGACGCCCGGATTGTTTTGCTGTCGTCCGCATTTGGAGGGCGTCCGTCGCGCCCCAGCGCCATCTTTGAGCCCGCTCCATGGCCCAGGGGCCATTCGAGACGTCGAGGAAGTGGAAGCGGACTTAGGGCGTGTGCGCCCGTGAATGGATTTTCGGGACTCCCTCTATCTCCTCTCGTCGTCTCCTCGACGCGAGATTGCTTTGAGAAAACGATCCGAGAAAGCCAAAAATATTTTATACCTATCTCTCTCTGTGAACGGAATGATTTTGAAAGAACCTTCCTTCTCTGCGGTCCCATTCACGACCACCTACTCCCTTAGTCTTTCATGAAATAAATGTGAGTTTTTTAGTATTTGTTTCATCGCCATCGTTTTTCAAAGATAAATTATGAGAGTTATTTTTGGCAGGCGTACCTTGGAGGGATCTCACGGATTCTCTTTAGGAACCTTGTGGTCTCTCTTTACGAGCGTCTCAGAATTTACCGAGCAACTCCTTAGGTTTTTTTTTGTCTTTCGTTTGAGCTCTCAGCCACCGTACTTATACCTTTGTATATAGCGGCCTTAGGAGCAAATGTGACCCGCTCGTCGCTGTCCTTGTGTCTGAATTACATGTCTCTGCTCAAATATTTTTTGATTAAATCATACTAGGACCTTGATTTGCCCATAAAACCGTGGAACAATGTTTCATGACTTCCGGTTGTATCAAAAATTCCATATGTATTACTCTCGATATATTGGTAGGATAATATAATGTTCACCGTTAAATTTGATCATATTTTTGGCGGTGATCATTTGAAGAATTTTAGTATCTTTACGTTTACGAATTATGAAGCCTTGGATAAGGGTAGATTAAATGTGAAAACTGCTCTCCCACAATCCGGTTATATAAAATAAAAATATCGAAATATTTCTCAGCAAATTTCTTCGTAGATAGCTGCGACTTTTCCGTCTTTGGCAGCAAAATAATTTTTTCGGAGGAAAGATTACCTCGCGAAACAAAAGCCTCAAGGAACAAGTAATGACGCGCGGGCCCGTTGGAAAACGAGCGTTTATCCACCCAAATCGCACAAAAATTTCGGCGGCGACTTTATTTGCGAGTGAAGATCGTTAGAGTCTAAATTTTTGCATACTTTATCCTCGTATTTTTCATTCTTCACGAATTTGTGTAGGAATGAGGCTGCGTAGGTAGGCATAAGGATCCCCGGTTTCTTTAACGCTCCTCTACCCTTCCCTGATTTCGAGAAAACATCGATATTCTTAGCACAACCCTATAATTACTATTTAAGATTATAGATATTTCCATGGAAATATAAAGGGTGAAATATTTAGTACCGGGAAAATTACTTTCTAGGGTCAAATCACCATCTAATGAATGGAAATTCCGGGAAAAGGGCGAGAATTCTTTAGCATTAGAAATCACACCTTACCTCTCACTCATCGGATTCCTTTCAAGTGTTGATCACGTGAGTAGATATACGAAGAATATGATCATAATCGCTAAGTGTGTACCATTACCAGTCTCAAAGTAGCTTTTTATATGCCCCGTCAAATCAATTTCAGGATATGATTTCCATTCAGTTGTCAATATAAAATGCAAGTCGTTATGCTTAAAAGGCTAATTCTAATGATATTGTTGCCCTGGGAAGAAAACACTTGCTAAACGTGCAAAGAGCACCTGAGGATGGAAACAGAAATGTTGTGATGGGCGCGATGAGAACTTCTCCGAGGAGAAGCCAGCGAAACGGAGCCGCTAGTGGTAAAAGCTGTGTTTCTTACTCGATGATCTCCAGACGCACTTGAGTCCTCTTCACACGCTCAAGTACGGACTGAAACACTCAGAATAACCAAAAATTTCCGGTACAACGTCAGAGCCCTGAAAGTAAAGATCAAAGACACACTCCAACCCACCTACGCCTTCAGCCAATTTCTTGGAATCCCAGTTCTACAACGAGGGAGTAAACTAAGAAGACTGAAATTCGTAGAATAACTTTGAAAAATCGTCCTTAACTAAAGTTGGTTAGATAGCTTAAGAATTACACCATAATGAGATAATGAAATTTAAAATTTACACTTAGAAGGCAGGGGGACGTTTTAAACGCTAAATTGATCAATTTCAAATTGTAATGGACTTCCTCTAGGAAAAAATCGTTCTAAGCTAGCGTGAAGTATTGGCAAAAAAAGCATTTAAGGGACAATTTCAAGGTTATCACCAAAATTAGCCTATTCCACGTCGCGAATGATTAGAAACCAGGTATGGAGATAGTATAATAGTAGGCATGTTCATTTGATCGGCGCAAATACCCATACGTCTGATGTAAACTAATATTTCACTAATCCTGAGGCATGAATTTCATTATTTTTCGATACTTCGCATCCTAAAACTTAAAAGACAAATATAAAACTTCCAACGCTCCGATAGAGAACACTTACAAAGCTTATATTGTATATATTTTTGATCAGGCAATGAAATGCTTAAGGTTGTGCTTTAATAACACAAAATAATCTTTAAAACTCTTCTTTTTAGTAGTTTTTCTATCAGTAACTTCCTTAAAACCCTTGAGAGAAAGAAATACTAAGGCTAGGAAAGATTAAGAGAAATCACTAAGGTTATCCATCAACATATATAAGTTACTTCTATTGGATCAATGTCAACCAACCGATATCGAAATCTCTAGCGTGATCATCCAGATGTGATTTCGTTTTAACAGTCGTTTCTAAATTGAATTTATGCCATGGACGAAGTCTGGCTTTATTCCAGACATTCTCTGTAAGCTCTAACTAAGCATTCAAACGCTGCGATATCTTGGAAGCCGAATGAGGGGAATATTTGCTAGAAAAATTTTCTCATTAATTTCACTGAAGCACAAGAGAAAGAAAGTACTATGAAAGAGAGAACGATAGATGAAAAAATTAAGAGATGTAGTATAGAATTATATACCACTTCATCGAGAAAATTCCATATTTTTACCAGCCATTTAACTAACCGAGAATATGACGACTACAAATAAATATCCGCGCAGTGCTAAACAAGTATTTCCGATTGAATTTAACCACAATAGCAATAATAAAATACAAAAAATATCCATTTCATGTTTCAAGCGAAAAAAAGGCTTAAGGGAAAAATGATGGCTTCACAAGCAAGTTCATGAGACAGCATGAAAGAAAAATGCCGAGTTGGGACAAACGCTCATTAAATGCCCATTCACAAGTTCTTTAGAAAGGGAAGCACTTTCAACGCATCTTGGCAATGAACAAGACTTGGCTTTTCCAGCATTATTTCAGCGCGAGCAATGGATAAACACATCCCTATGTACTTTGTCTTTCAACGATAGACAAAGAACGAGTTCGTAAACAATAATTTGCAGGTTTCAACAGATTATACACTTGTAGTGCAAAAGGGACAAACACAAGAATCAAGGAAAATAATTATGTGAAAATTAAGAGCGAAAAATGAAATATTTCTATCGCAAAAAATAAGAAGCTCTCATAATGGTGAGAGGGCTGCTATCAAGATATAGTAAAAACGATTGTATCCCAGATAATATCCCGCTCAAACAAATAATTAAGTAGGGTAAACCTAACGAAAAATTCCTACTGCATAAGAATACATTCTCATCTTTCCTATGAAATAGACTATAGAAATTTACCAAAGTTGCAGCCCATATCTTTCAATCAATTACCAAAGATATAGGAGAGCCAAATACCTATAAACCAGAGGTAATTTAGAAAAATTTTAAGATACAGCATCATTTACGTAACAGTAAGAGAAAGACCAATAGAACGAAAGAAAATATTGAAAAGAGACGTATTTTTGAAGTTATTTTTCGTCTTCACTACTTTGGAGACACGAGTAGCAATTATTAATTTGGGTATCTTCTGAATAACCTCTCTCGGAAATAAAACTCTAAGGTATTACACCGAGGACTAATCTTTAAGTCCTTCAATTGAGTCGGTTGACGTGATCAATCCATGGAAGGTTTCGATTCTCAAATTGCGAACACTTCCATAATCATTCACTTTAATTCGATGGATTTCATTGTAATTGTATATCTAAAAATTTTTTCATGGGCCAATTCTCCAGGTGCCACATACATTTCAAACGTACCTAAGATTGCAAAAATCCCAATCTCTTCAGAAAAATATCAAGTATTCAGATCGACATCCAAATCACACTTACGTGTATATATTTAAACCTACCCTGACGGTGCATTGATATTTATTTCAATTTAAAAACGAAGAACATCTTCCATTACCTTATGACACAGGTGTGACTGCCCACGTGCGGTGCCTCGGCACTAAGGAAATCAAAAATAGGCAATCGGTAAACCACAGGGAAAGCCATAGGTTTCCCAAATACGGCGTATATTTCACAAGGGGTTAACCGCGAAGCAGGCTACCATGCGAAACCCTGCATTGCGAGAGCGACTTGTCAAATACACGCGCTCAAAGATAAGGAGTACATGGACAGCGATCAGTCACGCAACTTATTTTAAAACCCGGATGTAACATCATGTTTGCAGCACCATAGTTCAGCAATTCCATGAATCAATTATCACGAGAATATAATTTTTGGTTTTTTCCCGGTGAACAATTGCAGTGAAGTTTTCTCGGGTTTCACACAGGGTCAGGTCCTCCATATCACGAGAAGTTGCCCAAAATATCAATAACCGGGACAAAACGTTAAAATATAAATGTACTCGACAAAACCAGGAATTTTATTACCATATATTTTCATTTACGAAGGTCAATTTTTACCCCATAAATACTATTATCTCTTATTTCCTTGCAAAACTGAGGATTTTATTTTATGAGCCAGAACGCTCCGTCCTAGATTTATCACAAGTGGTCCGGTAAACAGCAATTGCCCCAAATTCCAGAAATTGGCGGAGCGCCTGAAAAATTAATTTAGATTGGGACGTACCCCAGAGCAAAATCACTGCTCCAAAAGTTAAATACCGCATTTGCCACTCTTAATTTCGAAGGATAATTGCTAAAAAGAAACTATCGCAAGACGGGCGGCTCTAATAAGTTGACATGATTTTCCACGGCGGAACAAAAAATTAGTTTATCAAAATTGAGGAATTAGTTTCCAGGTAGACACAGCCTATTTTTTCCTAATTAAACGGGGAACAACTAACGGCTTTTTCTTTTCTTCGAATCATTTCTCTAAGGACCCTAAAAAAACTGTCGAAAGTGTTCACTCTTTAGTAACAGTATTTATGGGGATCGACAGATAGATATATGAATGCGATTGACTAACAAGTATAGTTAGAATTCAACGTCAAAATCTATCATCACTATCACTCCCTTCTTCATCCCACGATTTACGCGAAACTTGTTTTTGCATGGAGATTTTCATAAGTGGCAGGAGTAAATCATCGGCTCAAATAAATTCGTGGTCGACGCGTCGTGATAGTAATAGGGTTGATATCCCTTATTCTCTTGCCATTTTCCATAGCTCAAAACATGACAGACCTCTCTTCATTCCATCCATAAACACTGCTCACTTCATAACCATTTTGCCTTGGGCAAATATTTTTAACGTCACTCATCCCTCGTCTCCAACAATAAATGCATGCTGCTATTAAAGCCACACTTTCAACCTCATCATCATCACTTCCATTTACGCTCCTCATTCATCATTTCCAGGTTTCTTCTTATTTATCTTCGTTGTTATCCGTTCTATCTGCTCCTTTTTTTCCACATCTCCAAAGCATGCACACTATTTTCATCCCCTCCTCCGGAAACAAACAAGAGCAAAATGGTAATCCGGAGGCATGCTGAATTTATTCGTTGCGGTCGAAACCAGGACTAAAATTTACGTTAGTGGTATAAGCTTGGTATTTGAGTACGCAATACCAGGGTGATTGAATAAGGATACATCGAGGGGCTGTGACAACAACCTTGTCTTGCCATGCTGCCTTAAAAAAATAAATTTAAGATATAAAGAGTGCCTGAGGAGCGTATTCAAGGCCTAATTTCTCCTTTTGAACTTTGGCTACCGCAACATGATGGAACTAAGAAACACGACCCGTCTCAATCGAAAGGTGTACTCCCTGTGGTGTAGAGACTTCGGCGCCAACTCAATAGCTGACTTACCTCTCAGGTGCCAAAGTGCGGATGAACACATGACCTGCTATATCTGCTCAACTCCTACCAATGGAGGTTATTACGTATGCACCGATTTCAATTATTATTTAACCTCTTATTTCATGAAACGCACGGTAAACACTAGTAATCCAAGAAAATCAAAATTATTGGATATACCTTTTAAAAATCCGTCGCAATGTCCATCACATAATGTACATTAACTCAATAATTATAAAAGTATTCAATTCAAGGAAAGGAAAATGTTTTTCAACAAATTTGAACGTAGTTATGTATCAATTTAAAAAGTCTATCATGTGCAGCTGATAAGTATTTCCTTTGCAAAGATTATAAAATCTTAAACTAATTAATAGTTTCACATCAAAGTAAACATTAAAAACAGTTGTTTATATCCACATTTTTCATATCGACACGGTTAACTACTAGGTGCGAATCTATGGACAAACATTACTCTTGACTTTTAGATGCTGCTCCTCAAATATCGAATAGGAAGTTCACACGATCGTCGTCAACAGCTAAATATAACCAAATTATGTAAAATTTCATATATTCAATTAATAATTACAGGCAAATGCATAAAATACTCTAAGATATTAGACCAGATTGAACTTGAGGATCATGGACAACGTTTTCCCTCCAATTCTCCACGTCAAAAGAGGTCTACCAGCAAACACGCACGCACCCTTGAAAAACAATTGCGGTCGTCAGAGCAACGCAGTGGCACATCCGAGCAAGTTGAACAGTAATAGCGCACGCACAGACACACCGCAGTAATGGTTTCTCTCCGCCCCGCATTCCTCTGTCTTCCTCGGCTCCCTCCCTCTCTCTCTCCGCGGCTACATCTGCACCCACGCTCCCTCACGTACTAGAGTACGCACAGCCGCGGCGGCGTCAGAGCGGGGAAGAACCCCAGGAGCCCACTTATCTCCCTCAGGAGCCATCTCACCCCTTAACGCATTTACGTACGTGCCTACGACTCATTCCGATGGTAATTCCCGTAGGAGCATCAAGGACGCCGGGAGAGAAGATAATTCAATGGAAGAAATACCCTCGACTGGCCAGAAAAGGGAGACTAGAGGAATGAAATTGTCTGGGAAATTGAATTAAATTAATGAAACACTGGATTGGCGATTTTAACTGGATGCAGGTGCATTACGATGTAAGGTAGTTTTAATACTATATACGGTTGAAATTGTTAGAATTCTGTGATCAAATTCCATCATTTTCTGCCTGACCCTAATTCTATTGGGAATATTAATTTTTGAATTTCAATTGTTTCAATAATCATTTTTATAAATGCATTACCTATATCACATGTCAAACTCACTCTTTTACAATCAAAATTTCCTTAAACGCTAGTCACTCCTAATTTCATTCTCAGATGATGCGGTTGAACAACTATTTGAAAATGATGGTGAGCGAAATTAATTTGCAGGTGTTAACTACGAGAAAAAAGGTCAAAAAATTTTGCCAAACCAATGCCGTTAATTCATTCACCCTCTGGTATACGAGAGATGTCTACAAGAAAATATTCCAACCCGTGAACATTCACGGTTTCAGGCGAGGTGTTTATTCCCCCTCTATCGAGGATGGCTATCGCGATAATTGAAAGGAAAAACTGCATTCGTTGAACTGGATAAAATTCTCTGTTCACCAATTGAAAATAAGTGCACAACAAAGATAGAAACCATTGTTCTGTTTAGGGTTCCAATGAATAGTAAGAATCTACTTTCCAACAGAAAAGACAGAGGTCTGAACGTGTTCACCTATTTTAGCGGTGAGTTCCCGACGAGCCGCGGACAGCACAATGGAAACCTTTGAAGTGGCTTGGAGTAGGACTGACAGCATCCAAGAGTCGAATGAAGAGGAGATACGCGAGGACGAGATGAGAAACTGAGATAAAAAAATTGAAAGAGGACCAGCGGGGGGAGGTTGGAGCTCACAGCAGAGATGGTATAGGGGGCGTGCACTGAGCCATAAAAGGCGCTTACTGACGCCACCGGGAACTTCAGCACTACGGCTTCATTGTGGTAGTCGACCTCTTTTCACCAACCCACAAACTGACAATGGCTCAATTGTTGATGATACGTTTCCTTACCGAGTTGACACTCAGCAAAACTCAAGCGCAGCAGAAAAGAGGAAGATCGCGAGGAAAGAAATAAATCGTGAACTTCGCCAAAATAAGGCCTTTCGCGGTTGAACAGAACTAGGTCATGAGGAAGAAGAACTAGCAGTACGTCCTTTTTCAACTCGGCCAGCTATCGAGAATTCATAACTGGAACTGGAAGTTTACGCGAACGTCATCAACAGGGAAATATAGTAAACTTATACCTCTTATAACGATAACAATTAGGGCCAGGACCGGAGCAGGGAAAGGGTTCGGAGATTGTAATGGAAATTATTATATGTTAATAAACGCACTTGAAAAAATAGAATTCGTGCTTTTCTAAAGCGATTTAATTACTCATACAACTTGGTACGACTCTCATGAAAAGTCACAGAAGTTCGATCATAAAATCACTGTTGGGGAGTATGAAGAAATTGTTCTTCTTTTTCTAGTTCTGTGGACTAGCAAAATTTGAGGATCTAAATTTTCTACATGATTTTAATAATATTTTTACCAACTAAGCATGAAGTATTGCAACGTGCCAGACTGGCACGAATAGTGGACGACACTCAAATACCACGTCTTGTCGTCTACTGAAATTATTACGTGTTGATAAACGCTCTTGAAAAAAAAAAGAATTCCTACTTTTCTAAAATGATTTCCTTGCTTATGCGACTTAGTACAACTCCCATGAAAAAGTCACCAAAGTCACCAAAATAATGTATGTATGTACAAATTTTTTTCAAGTGGTGTGGACTTGCAAAAAGTGACGACCTAAAGTTCCTACATGATTTTTAATTAACTTTTTACCCACTAAGTATAAAGTATGGCAACGCGCCAGACTGGGACCGATGAGGGACGATACTCAAATATCACATCTTGGATGATTTCAGTTAGGAGAAACGCTACTTAGTATAAGTGAACATTGGCCCAAAAGTCAATATTGCGATTGCCAGTCTACATCAGGTTTCCGGGGGCAAATAAAGTGGATTTTCCCGAAAAGCCATCCAAAAACTTGGGTAAACATCAGAGTTCCCAGCGCAACGGGTGATTCGGTCCAGCGACCTTTCCCTCGAAGAAATTCCCCGAGAAAGAAGAGCCACATGTGTCCAATACATCGACCGGGAGCGAGGAGAGGAGAACGCACCCCACCTTCCCCGATCAGCGAAAGCGATAAGCGGGGGAACAGCGCGGAAAACGCCAGAGTTTTGAGAAAGGGAAGCTGAAGGAAAGAGGGAGGGAGAGGCGAGGAAGCCTGAGGAAGCTCCTAATTTTTCGGCGAGTGGACGCGAGGTATGCCTCCGGTCGGTAGGTCGCTGATGGTGGGACAAAAGGACGGTTTTGCACCCTCAAGAGCACGATCCCTCGGCACTTCACTTTGTCCTTTGGTTAGGCACTCGATCGGCCCACGAGAGGGGATTAAAATGGCAGGTAATCTCCCTTCACAAACATCACGGGCTAACCTCAAGTTCGAAAACATGACCCTCAGCCACTCGTACATACATTACCCGAAAAAAACCATTAGTATGGGAATAAGGACCCAACAGGCAGCGAGTTTTAAGAAATATCAAACAGGCCAGGAATGCAAGAAAAAAATATTAAATATTTTAATGCCATGCCTTCACTATTAACAATGCCTTACTGGAAGTTATCCTTGAACAATGTGATGTTTAACGTTGATTAGTGCCTTGGAGTATAGGTTTTGTACAAATCCTCTGTTCAGTTCTCCAGTAGCGTATAGGTATAGATTACTAAACTATTAGCTTTACGTTGATCGTGCACCTCCCCTCCAACCAAAGATTTAATCTATACCTATACGCTACTGGAGGATTGAGCAGAGGCAAAATCACAAGCGACACATTTCCTTCAGGAGAGAGACTACTGAATAGGCCTCGAAAAGTATGGTCGGAGACATTGTAAGTCCACAATAAACAAGCTATAGCTAATAAAAAGAAACGAGAAGAATTGGAGGACGAAAAGGCCTTGAAAAACACTCAACGCCTCAGGCGCTCCAAAGGATAAAGTATCACTATATTTCGATATAAATAAGGTTAAGAGGGGAGTAATACTAATGATAAATATTAGCATACAATACAAACTTACTCCAAATATTTTAATTATAATTAATAATATTGATAATTATTGATAAAAAGAAACGAAGAATTAGTTTAACGGAAAAACGTAAATGGCTAGTGGAAGTGTTCACTGCCACCAAATATTACGCTTCCTAGGAGATTCGTTTGCGAGTTAAGGGTCCATGCCATCAAAATAAATAGTCAATAACAAAAACACACTTTTTATAACCATCTGCGACAAAAACCTACCATTAAGCTACTGAGGTATGAATAATGAACAATTTTAGGCTCATTCGATAAAAATCGCTATTCTACCTTCTGTGGCATGGATTTCTCCAGCATATTCATGTTTCCTTATAAGATCGAGTTTCCATAACATAACATCAAAATTAAAAAAATATTGATAATGACCGAAAAATATCCATGACAATTTTTTTTTCAAAAATCGTATCCTTATCTTCTGGGAAGACGTATTTAAACGATACTCATGGAATATGGATGTGACTCTACAAGGATAAGCGGTCAGGAAACATGCCATCATCACAAGAAAATCGTCTTCAACTTGCAAGGGAGGACAAAAACATTTAGCCTCCAGTGGAAAAGGATGACGTGATTCAACGTTGGGTCGTCATGAATTATGGCTCTGATATCAAGCCCCGTTGCTCGGAGACGCACACTCGATCTTACCCCATTTCCGCTTTATTCTTTCGGAGAGCTACTGAAACCCTGCTATCGACAAATTCACGATTGCGAGAATACGCGCGCGAGAAGGAATCCCATCGCATGCTAACGCTTCAGTTGTCCTTGAGAACGGGAGGGTAGTTCCCGTGCGGAGCTCACTCGCTTAACCTAGATACAAGCCATAAAACCCAAGGAAAATAAATGATTGGATGAGTCACGGAAAAGAGCAAGGCGGGCAGCGCACCCTTTTTTCCAATTTACTATCCTCTTTTCTGCTTACAAACTCCGCTCTTGGACTTCAGGTTTGCTCGAATTTTGCCATCCCAATTGCGTATCCAGAAGATGTATTCTATGACATTGTCCGGCATTGTGAATTTTCATTGAATATTAAAAAAACGATAAAACCTAAAATTCAAAAAGTCTTACAATAAGCGTTTTCTTAGCTTCCAAGCCAATTTCTTTCACTGTGATTATAAATTCAGAATAAACCTATTGTCCGATGAATCCACACTCGTGGTCTTACTCTAAAGCGTTACATCCGCTGAAAATATATGGGCACTTATTCAGGGAAAAGACTATTCAATAGCATGTGCATCTTGATAAAAATCAGTAGTAATACTTAAATAGGCACATTCACGGGAATCTCGAGTAAATGCTTATGTACCTGATAGATAAATGAATCCATTTTTTGCTCAAGTAAATTATTGCTGCACTTTCTATTCCTCCGAAAATTATATGACTGTTAAGAAAGTGAGAAGAATGAATAGATGAAATAAAAACTTGGCTATATCCGCATGGTATTTTATTGTGACCGACCATAGTTTCGTTACAGCATAACATTATCAAGGTCACCTTGATAACACCTTGATAATGTTACGCAATAACGAAACCATGGTCGGTCACAATAAAATACCATGTGGAAATAGCTAATTTTTTATTTCATCTATTCCTACGATAAAGGATTTCCACAAAGTTACAACTGCTACTATTAATTATGAGATGAACGAATCAGACAAAGATCAATGGAGAGGGGACAAAAAGTAATATCGACATTGATATACGAGGAACATTTTTTTTTCTTCCTATTCAACAAATTTAAGCAAGAATGAGCAAACCACAACTGACAACCAGTTTTCAGCAGATTTGAGACTCATATTTATGCGGGAATTTCTCTCCCAGTTATCGATTTTGTTCACCCATAGTCATAAATTAAATTACAAACGGTAGGAATCGTGCTTACTCAGTTGTCAGATCATCGCACACGCTAGACGAGGCATTTTATTATAGCCCGAAAACTCATTTGATCGCTTGCTTCCTAGATCCAAAATCTATCGTCGATTTCTAAGCTCCTCATCAAGATATTTTAGATGCAAAACAAATTAATAAACATTAATGCTCATTTTCTGGCAGATGATCCTAATGATCCAGAATGTGATACTTGGATTAGCGGGCGAAACAAAAAACTGTCGTAAAATATAGCTTGGTGACCGTCTAGAAAAATACATACTATTGAAATTCTTCTATTCAGAAAATACGAAGCATCCAGCAGAATAAAAACGTGCTCCGTTGCTGAGGAAAATACTCATACCCACATAAAAATCGAGTAAAGAGCGATAAAAATTACAAGAGCAACATTTACGAATGTAATGAGTGTGATTTTTAATACTCTCTCTCTCTCCAATACATTATTTGCAAAAGTTTGAAACTCCCTAACAGGAAAAATTAAGACACAGAAATTACTTTTGTGTGCTCTCGGAACTAGAAGATACCGATAAAAGGATGCGTAAGAACTAAAGAAAACTGACGCCGGGTTAGTCATTATAGGAACTAAGAATTGAAAGCAGCACGGAATAATTTCACAATCTTACATTTTATGTCAAGCACAAACAACTGGGGCAATGATTTAGGGAAATGAAGAAGTCGTATCGGAATACATCACCTTTAAAATTATCTTTTAATAGCATCCAGCACAAACTCGTACATTTCCATAAGTATATTTGAATTTGTAATCACTCAGTCAGTGATGACTGCACGGATAATCTTGTCAACAATTAACAGAGAAGCTGCAGTAATGGTGAATGCTCCCATTTTCAGCACGCACGTAGACATTGCCTCAATAATCAATACTTGAGCGTAAAGTTTCTCATTCGGCCTAATAACAGAGCATCCAAGTGCATCCGCAACACGCTGCGGCAACGGACACGGGAAACAATCTCAAACGCTAGAAGTAGGCGAAGTAAGGTCCTGTTAACGTATTCTCCTCGTAATTTATTCTCTCTAAATGTGATATTTATCCTTCCCAAATATTTAATGCAACAAAATTGTCACAATATTCCAAATAAAAACATGCGTTTTCGATTTATTATGCTAAATTCTAAATAAATACCCATAAAAATCATTTATCTCAGTCTGAACAGTCCATCTAAATGGTTCCTCTGCCTCACTCAGTGATTCCACTCTGAAGGTTGGTTTGGATGGGTGAGGGTAGAGCTCATCCTAATCTAGGCCGCATACGTGTGAATTCCACGCACTCATGTTAGGGGGTGTAGTTTATTTCCTTAAGTCTCGAGATTTTATTTTGAGGCTGTACGTAGGCTTGACCCGGGATTTGAACCAGATATCCTTCGAACAGCAACCAACCTCTGCTCTATTCACTGATATACTACGCTTCCTCTTCAATCATCTTTTAGGTATTAATTTAATTAAAGTGGTACCCAAAGAAAATGAAAAAAGAAAATAGAGAAATTTCAACAGATTGGTTCATAGAAATTGGTACAAATCTAAATTTTATGTTAGCTGAAGAGATAGTAAATTATTGAGTTTTATCGAATACACTTGCATGAAAGTGAGTACACAATGATTTGAGGTCATTATTTACGGAGCAAGCAGAGAGTAAATAAATGTTTTTTAGGGTAGAGGATGTTTTATTAAGGTGGGAAACGATTAGTACGCCCGCGACTCATTGATAATACGAAGCATATACGCTAAACCGAGGAGATTGAAAATAAGTGGTATCCTTGACTTTAATACCTCAAAAAGTAATATTATTGGTTTCGGAACACAAAAAATAAATTATTCTCGAATCGAAATTGACAAAAACTGCATTAACGCCACTCAAGTAATGGTTATATTCAACATTCAATGGACTCATGATAGTTCAGAAAAATAAGGTGAGGAATCAGTTGAATCATCATTTTCATAATAGAAGCGCTGTAATGAAAGCAGGATGCAAGGAACTAGACGAGACCGAGTTCAAACAGTAAACATATGCGCACACTTATTGACACGGAGATAAAATATTTATCTTCCAAGCAATATTTTTCATCCGTTTGTGATTGATCAAGTACGGTGAAAGGCGATGTAAACTTCTCGGAGCTTCAACACAGAGCACTTTAATTTTAAGCCAACTCAAACTGATTATGCCCTTGCCACCATTCCATATTTACGTGGCCCATGCTCTAAAGGAATCGCTTCGCGAGGTAACTGCACATCCATAATATATTTTGGTGCACAAATAAATAATTTACTCACTTCGCTCTTAAGGCTGTTTTTAATAGGTAATTTTTAAAGCCATGGTGAGGTCACCAAAATTCTGGCAACACAAATTTTTTTTTCATTTTCGCTCTTTAGACACTTATACACTTTGGAAGAGTAAAAAAAACAAAGGCTGCACAGAAGAAGTAACAACTTGAAGGAAATTTAGAAGGGCTCTCCATCGGGTCAAATTATCTAAGGACGTCGTTTCGTTGCTCCGCGCAGGAATCGTCATCAGGGCAGATGAGTGACAAGGGACGACATCATACTCTGATGACAATGCCCGAGTCGACCATCGAAATATCGGCAATGGATAATTCGACCCGTTGGAGAACACGTGAACAATTCCTTATGACCACGTCAATTTTAAGCAAAACGCTCTCATATTAAGTACTCTCATTTTTTAAAGCACTGAAACAAATTAAACCAATTGGTTATGCGGACAAAATGGAATTGCCCCGCGGGTCGTTGACCGCTGCTGCAGACCATACGACAATATTGTGGAATGTCATGGAACAATGGAATACCACCAAGTGCGTTTAGCTTCGCGAGTTCATTGGTTTACCAGCGGAGATATATATATTTCGGAGGAGGCCGTATAATTTCAATCCGGTATGAAACGACCGGGGGCTGGAGGAGTACTTCCCTCTCCCGTACAATTGGATCAGGCGGAAAGGGAGAGCGCTCCCGTCTTCAAAACAGGTCATTGAATCAGGGTCGCATCCGAGAGAGAGTTGACTTCCCGCGCATCACCCGGGGATCTCGCCGATAAAGGGATCGGGTCTTATCCCAACTGAACCCGGGTTCAGCCCCGCAGAGGGATTAAATCGATGATAACCAACTGTGACCCGGAGGGAGGGAGGACGGGGGGGAGGGAGTGAGGTCGGGGATGGATCAAGCGCACGCATGTGAACGGCAGACATTCCCTCCCCGTCTCCCAGCAGAGGGAAGTCGTCGAGATCCGTCCTCTTTAATAGAACCCTAATTCTGGCGACAGAGAGTCTCCGATTTTCACTCCACAAACCTTAGGTGTGGATTCGACACTTAAACAGCTAGGACAGGATTTCTCATGTCTGGTTAGCGTGAGCCGGAACACGATACAGCCGTAACCCTAAATTGAGAATATTTGCAAATTATAGCAAGCCAAAATTTGTGAAACTTAAATGGAAGAATGCGTCGATTCCAGTTTTCAAACCCTGCGACATCTCAATTAAGCATTATAAAATCGCCCATTAGGAGGAGAAGGATATTCACCATCTTTATCTCTTTTTTTTCACAGCGAAATTTAATTTTTAGGGGTAAGGTTAAGATTTAACTGATTACTAAGCGCTAAACATGCATTTTACATAAGTAAAAACCTCACAGAAGTTACGAAATGCATTCTCTTCTCAGGAACTCACTATTGAAAGAATTAAAACAGATCAAAGCTAATGGCAACGCGGAAAAAAGAAATAGCTCAATCTCATCCCAGTATGAAACTTCTATAGGCTAGAATACTTTCCTCTCCAGGACTATTGGATCAATCTCGCTCACCGGAAAAAGACAGCGCTCTTGCTCTTAAATCCAAAACAGGTCATTGAATCAGGGTCATATCAGAGAGTGTAGGTATGTAGTTTTGGAATAATTACGAAAAATAATTTTGCTGGTATAAAAAATAATGAGAAAGTACAAAATCAAGCAGAGAAATTTTTTTTTTAACTCAAAACCAAAAGCTCATTGACACAAACTAGGACAGGCCACTTCCATACAGAATATTTTGCAAGGAAATATTCTCGGGTAAAAAAAGAGAGAGAAAGACCATTAATATCTTATCTTAAAATATTGGTCATAGAAATTGGATGTACCGCACATGGCTAATTTGAATGGTTAATGGCATGGTTAACTGAATGGCTAAAACCGACACGTTTGAAAGTTGTGGTGGCAAAGACAAGGAAAAACCATTAGAAATAGGACCCTAATCCGGTAGAAAGAGAAAACATTATGAGATAGGATGCGGCATGTAACCTAGACGGAATAGGTTACGTAATGGGTCGAGGTTGAAAGGAGAGGGTGTAGGAGGGCAAGAGGGTGAACTAGAAGGATAGAGACAATCTAAGGTATCCGACACCCAGGCCAAGATGTAGCTATGTAAACAAGAATGAAAATGAATATCTAGGGAATGAAAAACCATCAGTTTCCAATGTATCCCCACCCCTTATTGTACACTTTTAATTCGCCAGCAATAAATTATATACACAGGAAAATAAATGATTGGCCTTTAATTATAATATAAGCCCCACCCAGAATTTCATCTATTTAACTTTATCAACTATCATTCAAATTTTATGTTTCCAAATTTATGGAAATGTTATCGTTTTAGATCAGTGGTTCCCAAAGTGGGCGCTACCGCCCCCTGGGTGACGGTGCTCTAGTCTATAGGGGCGAAAAGAGCCAAGCGGGCTAGGGGTAGGGGGGGGTAATTTATTTTTACGTTAAAAGTATATTCTCACCAAAGTTCATTTTATTGTGCATTAAGTCTTTTGCATAAATGTGATGCCATAACTATCCATCAATTGGACAATAAATAAATATTCGATTAGTCATTGTTTTTATTTAATCATTACAATGTTACTCATTTGGTTATATATTCCACGATTCTAATTATTATTTTAAAGTAAAGATTCCGGGGCGTTGAGTACAGATTTATGGATTCAGGGTGGCGGTTGCTCGAAAAAGTTTTGGAAACACTGTTTTAGATAATTTTAAAACTTCATTGAAGACTCAACCGCCACCTTCCAAAGAAAAACTAACTACGACCATGATCGCGCCAGTCATGCAATCACGAGCAAAAATTGAAAATAGATAAAGATGCCCATTAACTCGAACCAGGATCAGCGGCGTCGACCTCAGCGCTATAAGCCCGACTCTGCTTGTGACATTGCTTTTCCGGCATAATTAGGAAACATCTCGAGCAAGCTTAATCATCTCTTCCACTGGCGGAAAGAGTGAATTAGGAGCTTCATTAACAAAGGGGCAAGAGATCCTGGTGCCAGTGAAGGTCAAGGCTAATGACTTTTTTCCCTGTGTTAACTTACGTAGAAAAGAGCCTAACACGAGCGATAGTGGAGGATAGGGGTAGGATAAGCGTCGAGGTTGGGTCAGTTATTCACTTAGAAGAAGAATCGCGAACCCAGTTCTGGGTTGAAGTTAATGCCAAATGCGCAGTTCAAACTTTTTTAATGACAAAAAATAATTAATTACAACACGCTTCGACGCTAAGTCTCATCGTCAGGTCAAATTAAAAATGAGGTAAAATACTTAAAAATGAGTGGACAGATCAAAATTTGTATGTACTTCAATTTAATGTTGTGCCACCCTATCTTTCCTTATACAGTTGGAGTTATGGAGCTCAAGGAATAGAGATAATATTTCATTCATGATGCAATTCCAACTTTGAAATTTCCAGTCTTTCAAGAGGACAAAGAACTTGAGTCAACGCTGTCCTGTAGGCACTATGCCATATTTCTATTTAATTCGACGCCTTTCATCAGGTTACAATGCGTAAGATTTAAAATTAATTGTGCACTGTTTTTAATTCACTAAATTCAGATGTTGTTACCCTATATCTCGCCCGATATGGTTGATTTTTGCTGCCATTACGTAAGGCGTGGAGAGCTCTCTGGTTAAAGAAAATCTTGGACAGATAGCTATAAGTAGCATTGGGCCACTGATCTCATTCAGAGACCAAGACAGCGCTGAACTTTTCTGAAACCCATAACAGTGATGAAATTGAGAATTTTTCCGCTCTAAAGCGCCTGTAACCGAGCGGATGACTTGTATTTCGGTCATTTAGGGTAGTCGACCGATAGAGCCTTACGCGATGAAACGATTGGCGAGTAATTATATACGGGAAGGATTATATAGGAAATGAAAGGAATAGTGGAGTTCTTTCCGACTGTCGAAGATCATCACACGTCATTTTTCAATGAATTCCTTGGTTGGTTACAACATAACTTTATATACATCGGATGGAGCACTGAAATAACTCTAGGACAATTTTATTTCCAAACACGAACCGAATAAAATGATGCGGTATATTACTTTTTTCGGATTTCTTCTACGGGTAAGAAAACAATATCATATCGGATATATACAATAAAAATACACGATTCATGCATACCCCTTCAATTTCGCATCAGTGCCAATTTCCCCACGATCACGATCGGTGGAATTGAACAGTAATTTGAAAAAAAATCTCCATCACCAGATGAATAGAACTCGTACTCAGTTTAAGCTCCCTTGAACGATATATATGGGCACACCCTTAAAAAAATAATCTTCTCACCATACATAAGGCCAAAAACAGAGAGATGATAGACGGAGAGACAAACGAGAGAAAGAACCATCTATCCTACAAGGTATCCCGCATGAGACCTTCAATTCTTCACCTAATTCACTCTCCTTTGTGGAACTCTAAGCCGGCATGTTGCATCAACGTGACATTACTTTCCAAAATAATCAGGGCAAATTACAATTACGATCCCCAACCAGGCAACTGATTTCGCTCGGATGAGCAGATTAGGCAAATGAGTTTCCATCACGGCGGACCATCTCCCTCCAGAGACGACCATATGGAGAGATTTTTCATGAGATTCCGCTGGGAGATCTTCTGTCGTCCGGCCGTTCGTGCTGGCTAGGCGCTGAAATTCCCGGTGCACATTCTCACTGACAATAATATCCAGGGGCGGATCCAGGATTTCTTCTGGGGGGGGGGCACAAGCAAGGTCGTATCCAGGATTTTGTTCTGGGGGGGCATAAGGATACCTCGTAATACAAAACGAACGCAATGATAATGGGGCCGTATTAAAAATCTTGCATATTTTTTAATGGTCTAGGGGGGGCGCGTGTCCCCCTGCCCCCCCCCCCCCTAGTTCCGCCTATGATAATATCTATTTCGTTCGAATCTTTAACCCAAATGGCGGGAAAACAGGAAAATATGCAACGAGCTCTGCAGTTATCAAGGCAAAACATCTACTGATAAATCTATAAAAGGAAGTAAGGAAGTATGGTTTATGACGGACATGTATTAAATTAGGTAAAGAAGAGAAATCGGTGACATATAGGAGGCGACTGAGGGTCATTCGGAGGTGAGAGAGAGAGAGCCCTTAAAATGATATCTTCACAGCACATCAGTGGCGAACAGTGAGATACTTCATGAATTTTTATGCCGCGTATATCCTCTGACGACCCGCAACTGGGGCATCCGATATCCGAATTCATTATAGAATGCATCTGTTGTGGTACATGCTGCACCCTCATCTTAGGTGATTTTATCGTTGCATGACTGAGATACCAATTTCCACCGATTTTCATGTTTTTTTCCGCAGTCAGATACTTTGTAATCACTTTTACTTGCCGAGAATATTTTCTTTCATGGCTTCTACGGGGGAGAAATGAAATAATAGGGTAGTACCTACTTATTAATTTAAATTAAATAAAATTAAAGAAAAAGTGAATAAGTGCGTATATTACCTTCTTCGTAAAAAATTATCATATTTGGTTAACAGTTTAAGTTTGTTTCAGAAATAAAAATTGACTAATTTCTGTCATACTGAAATTTTAAAGCCAGTTTTTGTTGTTAGAAAACATTTAGCCAGAATTATAGTAAATATGACATAAAATTACAATGGAAAACATTATTTATTATTCAAAATGTTGAACCAATCATGAAAAAATATAAAAAATCCATTACCCGATTTAGGAAAAATCAAATTCTAAATAATGATACAGAATACCAGATATTATTATGCCGGATATATAAGATACTCTGAGAAAATATGGGTTAAAAGAGGGAGCTTGTTCACAGTAGATTCTCATTCCAAGATCCCAGCAGAGAACTGCGATGAGGGAATTTCTGCGTCATATTTGTCTGACGAGACTATAAACCCTTGACCTAATGGAACATTTAAATTTTCTCGAACGAATGCAGAGGCCAAATTTCCCATCACTCTTTCTCGATTTCCATAGTTCTTATCTCATCAATCGATACTAATCTATCACTCCACTGCCCAAATAACCGCCAAATTTAACTGCCTCGCCTCTGATTAGATTGGAATCCGAACTCAGCCACAGTTTGGGTTCATAGGAAAAGGTTGAAGCTTTTCAGCATTACCAGGAAAGTTCATTCGAGACATTCCGCCCGTATCGTTTCAATATGAGTTTTGGAAACTGCAAGACAAGCAAGCGGAGGTGACTTCGCATTGGATCCCGCCCAATTTTCTAAACCTAAACCGTGAGCAGCCGTATCTATTTTTCGAATAGGATTGAGAATTAAAAAGACATCCGCAAGGCGTGGAGGAGGACACTCACGAGACAGTGGATGGTGAGAATGGGTTTCCTTAAGTGACTTACTTGAGGTCCTCGCCTTAGACCACTGGCTACTCCGCCTGCTCCTCCCTCATATATTCCGACCACAAGTTCTCTTCAGTAGAAGAACGACTACTTCTGCAATTCACGCGAATCAATTTAATCACTAACTTTCCTTCGTACTTCAACCCCAAGGCTGGTTTGGATACATGAGGGCAAATATTACCAAGGATCAAGACACAAGAGTGCGGGTCTAAAACATTCAGGATAAAGGCGGGAGTTCCTTTCCGGGAGTCACCTCGAACATTCAAGTGGTTGCCCAAAGGCTTCACCTGAGATCTCAACCGGGGATCCTCCTTCAGTCCAAAGGCTAGCTAGCCACAGGACCTAAAAGCTTCCCTGCATGTAAATACTGGCTTTTATTCCTTAGCTTTTCACAGATCTCACACACATCTCTTGCAAATAAGCTCGAGTGATTGAGGCATAGAATCCAGCCACAAAAGGGTTACGTGAAGGTCAAAAGACGGATGGTAATTAAGGAAAAATTCTACAGAACAGGACCATTGTCAACTTATCCCCCTATCAATTTTAATTTGGACGCATTTTACGATTCACACATCTAAAACATGCAACTTTGGAAGAGAACTTGAACGGAGACACTAACTCATCTTTCTTAATAATTTTCTCTCGACCGAAAAAACTAAGCGCTGGGGTTATCGAGTTCTGCGAATACATTAGGGCTCATTAAGAAAAAAATGCACAGGGTTATTTCTAACAATCAATGGAATGAGAGCTTAAATAATCCCAACGTGGGGAGAAATACTTCCTTGGTTAGCGTTCAAATTTTCGTCAAGTGCGCAAGGTAAGTATATTCATGTCCAAAGCGAATTGTGATTGCTTAGGGTAATTTATTGAAAGGTCGTAAGTAGGTACTAAGTATGAGTCCATATTTCGGACCTGAAAAATTTAGCAAGTTTCACCGAATCTAAAACAGAACTACCTGGATTGGCCCAACATAGGCACCTAAATGCGAAGGTAAACAAGGTACATTTTCCTAAAAATGAAATTGCAGGGATATTGCCCAACATCACTTCATTCCCAACTCATCAGATCTCGAACCTAGGAAAAACATGGAAAATCTTAGCTACTTGGAGATCCATAATAATCACTGGCGATATATGTTTAACCTCGGCCAGGCTACAAAGATTGGAACACAATCACCGTTTCCCTTATGACGGAATGCGAGAACGAAATGAGATGGGCTCGAATATTTCATAAGGGCACGCCACATCAAATGCGTTGAGTGCACAGCGTTTGTTGTGCCTAATCCCTAACACGCACGTACCTATAAAAACGTTTCGATGGGGTGAGGGGGAGATGGCTAGGTCAACTGCTAGTGTTAACAACTCAGTCATCCCCTGAGAATACTGGAAGTGAATAAATTCCGAAAACTAATATACGTATTTATTATGAAATTTCCGCTCAGTTGCAAAAATATGAATTAAATGCTAATTTAAAAAATATTTATTTGAATGAACATGATGTTCACTGTAAAGATTTCGATGTTATGCTGACAATAACACATTTACTGCATAAAGTTTAGATGTACACATATTTTTTTAGGTCAACTGCTAGTGTGTACAACTCAGTCATCCTCTGAGAATACTGGAAGTGAATAAATTCCGAAAACTAATATACGTATTTATTACGAAATTTCCGCTCAGTTGCAAAAATATGAATTAAATGCTAATTTAAAAAATATTTATTTGAATGAACATGATGTTCACTGTAAAGATTTCGATGTTATGCTGACAATAACACATTTACTGCATAAAGTTCAGATGTACACATATTTTTTTTTGATAAATCCGAATAAATTTTATGGAATGCTTATATCCCCACGACGCCTTCTCAGGCTACGTGCCCGATCACGATGATTTATTGAGGCTCATTCCTTCACGTTTCCGATGACGGGTTCCACAACTCGTTGATTACGTTCCAACCCGGCAGCCGAGGTATCTCTCTCTCCTCCCGGACAGGCAGGCACGATTCGACCGGAGACGCGGTAGGTAAGCTTCCTTGGCGGGTGAGCGCCGAGCACCACACCACCACCTCCCATGGCGGGATGCTGGATGCTAGTGCGCGAGGGTGCACCACCGCGCCTGCTCTCCCGGGTTGGAGATAGATAGATTCACCAAGGAGGAGGAGGGAGAGATAGTTTCGACGGGGGAGGAGAGGCGGCTGCGCTGCCTCGGTCAAAAAGGAGGAGAATCGATAGACCCACTCACCTGGATTCGGGCGTCGAAAACGGGGAACGACGTCGCGCGCAGAGCGGGGGGTTGACGGAAGTGGAGAGATACGACACCGGTCCCGCTGCGAATCCTCCTGCCTTCTCTAACAGTCGTCCAATGAATGCACCCTCCCGAAGCGGCTGCTCTCTCGGACCGCTGTCCGCACGCACTTGTTTCCCGAGCGCGCCCTCGACTCTGTCTGTGGTACCTCGCCGCCGCCCCAGCTGGCCACTCCGCGGGCGACCTCTTCCGCCTCCACTTGCTCGCTACTCCCTCTCTCCCACTCGGAGATGTAGGGGGAGTTAAGAGGAGGAGGAGGAGGTAAGGTCGGTCTTCGTCACCTATGGATTTAAGGTCGTGACGTCACCCAAATGTGGTGGGGGAGGAAGGGTGGTGCGAAACGGTGACGTAATTATTAGAGGGGTCACCGTAAAGTCGCCGCCGGCACAGAAAAACACACACGATGTCGCGGGTGGGGAGTTAATTTTCCTGTTTTTTTTACAGCAAAGCACGTCGACCTGATCTTCCGTTGTTCTTTCTCCCAATCCTTTCTATTCTCCTCTAAAATTCGAACGGAATGAGGGTTATTAGGGGGTCACGGGTGTATGCACAAGAGCAGGCTGCGCTGGACATTGTCCCTTAAGAGGCGGTCCTTATAGCTATAAGCTGCTCGCGCTCCTTCGGGTCCTCCCGAGTGATGGACTGCATAGGGAGGAGGGGAGAACCTTTTTCAATGAAGCCTCCTCGATCCCGCCTAAATTGCCATAACGCCCACTTCTTCCCGCCTTAGCTCCCTGGGGCAGTTTTCTTCAATTCCGTCGCTTCTCTTTCCTTTTTGATTGCACTTAACGCACAGCCTACGCGCATCCACCCTCTCACATCTGCTTCAACTATCTTCCACGCTCCTCATCCTTGAAAATGGGCTTCGCGAGGGATATTCACGACTTTCCCTCTCTTTATCCTCTCATGGCATTCCACTTCGTTTTAGGCTGAACCATAACATTGGAGTAACCTTGAGTAATAGGGATAATGTGGAGCAAACAACAGGTGCGCACCCGGTGGCGATAAAAAGGGTTATTATGGAGATGATTTTTCAAGTATAAATGAAATTAGGGCATTAGAGACTCAGAGTAAAATTATTAGAGCTCCAAGATTTCAGGGAGCTTAGTTGAAATTGAACAAAGGTATAAGTATCTCCAGTCACAACCAAAGCCTAACTAGACCGTGTCCAATAGCGATCACAATGATGATGGCGAGCTGAACTCACACGGAAATTGAGTGCCGTCAAAAATTCGCAATAAAATCGTAGAACTTGAACCAATGAGCCAAAATGGCATATTCATTAGGATAGTTTATAGAGGTTTAACAGTGTCGAATTCGGCAAAATTAACTCCCTGAATTTCTTGCTTTAAGAAAGTCAGCTTCTACATGGAATCCAAAGTTTCCGACTTTTGATGGCAAAACTTCGCAATGATATTCTCAAGGTGCACGAAAAATACCGATGGTATTTCAGCAGGTGTTAAGTCATACACGTAACTCACTCTGCGGCTGTGACCACTGCCAGGCGTTGCATCCGCCGCTTCTTTTACCGTCCTTCTCACTTCTCCCTCCTGCGTCGTCTGCTAACTCCTATAGTGGTACCATCTGACGATCACTTCTATAAGCTTTAACTGGCGGGGAGAGAAACTGCTTCAAACGGGCGCATAACATGCATTGCTGGAATTATCTGAAGAAATGCATGTATCGGGGCGTAAGTTTGTCATTTTCGTTTTAACTCATGTGGTAAGCAATGTATTTTGCAGATGAAGTACACGCTCGTGAAATTATACTTCGAAATCGCTATTATAATAAGAAATATGTCTACATATATCAATGACTCTCATAATGAACTGCATTATTAAATAAAGGCAATTTGCAAAAAAATAGTGCAATATGGGAGATGTAGAAATAAGATTACTTGCGCGCAAGTAATGTTAATTTTTCACCCGTAATATTGAGCTTAATAATTCACCTGCCATTTGGAGAGATATTTCATATGTTATCAAGCAAGCATCCCCTTCAAGTCACAGCGAGATGAAATATCAAACTACTATGCATTTAAACAATGAAATAATTTTTTCTCAACGCTTAAATTTCCAAAAATCTAGCAACTAAACGCCTAACTATTGAATTTTTTTCTCATTAAAAAAATAATTTATACAATTTACACTGCATAAATTAGTTAATTCACTAAACATTTATATTATAAAATCTGATACAATTTTCCACTATAAAATATCTATATTCTGCTATACAGACCTGATGTATTTTCTTAGAGTATTCCTCGAGATCTTAGCCTATCCATGAGTAACATACGTCATAACTTCCTTCTTAAGGTCTGACATAATGGGAATGAAGTTGTCATAGAATATAATAACATATTCTCAGATAAGAGGCCCATCTTTATCAAGTTGAATATGCCCATTTACAATGTCCTGTAGCCCACTAAAATTTTCACAGGGAAGTATTTACGTATCCAAACTCTTAAGAAAAAGAAAACACTCGATAAATATAATTGCTTATAAAGTGTTATTTTTCTTAATGAGCACTAATGTATTTGCAAAACTTGATAACCACATCCCTAAAATTTTTTAAGTTGAGAAATAAGTAAAAGTTTAGGGAATTATCCTCAATATTTAAACAAAGGTTGCCCAATGGGTAAGCAGTAGAGGGTCACTTATTCAGATATCAGATGACGACTTCGGACAGCCACAACAAACACCCCTCCAAATCAAATAGGGAACATAGGGAGTGAATTTCCCAGGGAAATTCATAAGCATTCTATGACTATCAGATAAGTAGCTGTCATAACATGAACGGAGTGAGATACGAAAAGGATTCAAGTACATAGGTGAAGGATGCAAGAAGATACCTAAGTAATTTATAAATACTTAACACAAAAGGAGGAAAGAGCAATTGAACAATCGTCAAACTAAAAAAAACCTTGTTGCATAAATTAAAGAAAGCAATTCATCGACACCCAGAGCTTGTTCTTTTGCAACATGGCAGCAAAGATTACAAAAGCAGCCGAGAAGCTAGGAATGGAAGCATCCAAATGCGGTGCCTCTGAAGAAAGAATAGATGCACCAAGTAATAAGGAAGTCTGAGAATGAGTAAAAAAAGAGAAGCCTCCTAAAAACCCCTACAAGAAGACCATCGGCCATATCCTAAGACATGAAGGCTATTGGAAGGGAAAAACGGCAAAGGAAGGCATAATATAAATATGCAGGGCTAGATATTGAGGGGATTACAGAGAAGATATTCACTAATTAAAAGAGGTTAACTATCAGGAAAAAAGTGTATAGAGCTAAATCAAACCAAGAGGATAAGTCCAAGAATTAACTACAAACCTTAGAATTTTTGGCACTGTTCAATGCCCATCGTGACCAAAACAAAATTGAAAAATATGCACTTATGAAATAAATGCACAAATTCACAATACACCTTCAAAGAGTGCTAAGAAACTCAAAGATAATGCCTACGAAGAAGCAGCAATTTTATAATCATAAATACATAATGGTGTATCATACACAGTGGCGTACCTTGGGGACGCCTGCTCCGGGTGTCATCCTGCTATTTTTTTAAAGCTGAAATATACCCTTGATAAATCTTTCCAAGATCGTTTTTCAAAATCAAAGTATAGGTATGATTAAATAAGATATATGTGGTAAGAAAAGAGGGTAAGGTGTACTTCAAAACATTACTTTCATACGGAAGGTGTTTGGGTGCATATTGGATATGAAAATCCTGAATGAGCAAAATTTAGCATACAATGCAGTTGTAGCCAGATTGCAAAATTTCTATCACACCAAAGAAATTGTAAAAAGATTATAAAATGTTTATTACTTTTGTACCAAAAATTGTTTCATTTGAGAAGAACTGTAATCACAAAATTGGCAGTACATATTAACAATAAAAATCTACATAATCTCTATAGTTTCCAGCTCAACTTTGAGGAAGTTCATTCTAACAAAGGAAAGGAAGAAGTATTTATCTCCCAATTTATTATCGTGGCGCAACTAATTTCGATGCAGCAGCATCGCAAGGTATCGTGAGAATAAATTGGTGGATAAATACATAGTTTTTATTTTCATTTGTTATAAAAATCTACACTCAAAAATGAATTTAGAAAAAAAATTTCCTATCATTACTATTTGAATATTACTTCCAGACAAAGTAATTGATGAGGAGAATTAATTCCTTAACCTACTATCATCAAATTTTTTGGGGGGAATCATAGAAGTATTTTACAAGTGTATCATATGATTTTTTTGGGACATCAACAACCACATCCACCCCAGGAATCAAAATTCCATGCTACGCCACTGAGCATCATGCACCCAGAAATGTCCCCTGATTGAAATGAAACAGAGAAATTGCACATTAACTTATCAATTCAAAAGACATAATGATCCAGAAAAGACGAGAATGAAAAGATTTTGTCACAATCAAGGAGAGGGGTAAGAAAACTGAGTGGAGTAAAGAGATTTCAAAGCATTCTTACAAAACAATCTTTAAATGAAAACGAGTAAAATGAATAAGACATAACTCAGAGGTTCCTCAAGAGGAAGAAAGGATACATGAATGATAAGAATAACCTCAAGAAGAAGAAAGGATACCTGAATGATAAGAATAGCCAATGCAAACTATAAAAATAATGGTACCTATGGGATGATATGTCAAGGTAAAATGAATAAGACCTAACCCAGAGTTACCTCAAGAAGAGAGAGAGCTAGAGAGCCTTGACATTCGTCAAAATTACGATGAACTTCCTTTTTCTGTCCTAAGCTCAAACAAGTACAGACATGTGAACGCATAAATGTACATATGTAATAACAGGATGGAATTAAGGCATAGGCGATATGACCATTGTGTTAACATTTCAAGAAAAAAGGACTTTCATCTTTATTCACAATTGTTACAAAGTTTTTTACAATCTCACATAAAATATTTGTATTCCTGAAGAAAATCATAATAAAACACAACACATACTAAGTCTGATGATTTACTCTCAAAATGAAGGTAGAAAGGGTAGGAAAATACTGTGTGTCCATTATATCTTTAAACTGTATCACAAACACAAAAATGAGAACTTAAGTAAACATCCCAAGTTTCAAGAATATTGCCATTGACGCATCAAATAGGATAGTTCACTTCTTTAACACATAAATATGTTAAGATTGGTAATTTGGACAACAAATAACAAGAACTATACAAACAAAGTAATCACAAAATATGCAAGAACTATGCACAACAGGTCACTAGATCAGATTGGATGATCGGGTCACACAAATAATTAACCAATTACTTTCATCGTTCAAGTTTCAGGTGATGTCCATAAACATTGATATTTTAGAAAATGTATGAATGCACCATTCAGCTGCCATTTACATGGCTCACCACAAAAAAAAGTCATCTGACTCAAATATTCAAAATTTATTTACAATTGGAATCTTTGTTGCAGCTATATACATACTATTAAATTAACTTTCACAAACACAGCTAGAAAAATAAATGGCACGATATTCATTGCACAGCAATGCAGGGAATAGTTTAATAGCACCTCTTGAAAATTAGATGAATTCTATGCCTTCATATTTCACATCACCAATTTTAGTTTCAGCCAATAAAATCTGTCCTTTAATACTGAATGCCATGATATACGATGCCACTTTGCCTTTGTTTTCTTCTGATTTAATGGCAACTATTATTTGATCATCAGTGTTAGGGATAAATTTAAAACTTGAGAACCCATGGGTTGGTATAACCTCACCGACATAAGTCACCTGGAGAAAGATGAAAACAATAGAAATCTTTAACATAAAAAGTTTATTTCTCCACAAGGTAAATCAATAGTCAATGGGAAGTATAAACTATATAATAACTAGTTATTAGGTTATTGTTGAGTGTGTAGGGCCATCATGGCAGTAAAGGCGATGCAGCCAGTATTAGAAGATAGCTGAATACAAATTCCCTGACTTTTCCCAGCCAAAAATCTTTATTTCTCCAGGCATCATCAAACTCTCCTTCCGATCAATACCATTTTTACTGGCTTTAGACAATTGGGTGGGCTGAAAAATTACTTTTTCCAGAATCAAATTTGAGGTTGGCAGGAAGGTTTCGTATTTATTCAGGATCTCAGATGCAAAATTATTCCAAAATTGTATAATATTAACCACTGCCACCAAAGTCCTAAGTTTGAAATTCTGCAACTCCTGGCCGAATTTGGAGACACCTATGGAGAATAAATCACTGCAACTTTTGATCACTGCGACCATTTTGTGGCCACAACCAATCACGAGTAAAATTTTCAAAATTCTTTTCCCTAAGTTTAGTTTATCTTACTTATTTTATGCATTGGTGCCGTGTGAGAGTTATCAAAGAACGTCGAGAGTAGGTAACTTACATTAGTTGGTGAATGCTAGTCCAGTTCCCAATTCTCACACAGATTTTGAAACAATCATAACAATTTGAACCATTGGTAATATTTGGAAGGAGAAGTTATAAAATTCAAGTAAAGTCTTATCCTAAATATAGTAAATATTCCATAATATTTAATTTGCTACTACAAGTTAAAATTTTCATTAATGCATGTATTTTCCCACTCAAATGCATTTAAGAAGTTTAGTGTAAAAAAATAGCAGAGTAGTGTAACAATTCTAATTGTAAGTTGGGTAATTATGTAACCTTTTTGCACCGAATTCTGCACATTTGCGGTGAGGATTTTCTGCACAAAAGAACAAAAGCCACCTAGGTGTGTAAACAATTTTCCGGTGCAAACAAACGAAAGCCGTCTACGTGTGGAACGGGACGGAGGAAAGTGACCGCCGTGGACACAATACACCCAGCTACTTGGTCACCCCTCAAGACTCAGCTTAGTGGGAGCCCAGGTCCTTCCTTGGCCGCTCAGATCAACCCTTTCCCATCCCCTCCACATGGTCTCCTAATTCTATTGGCAGTGTTTCTTTTCAAAATAAATATTTGTAGCTTATGTTATAAATCTTAGGCTGAAATGAATTATTCATTTTATGCTTATCACATGGAAATTTCAAACTGAGTTCTAGCATTAATATCAACAGAGTTCCGTTCAGTTTCAAATCAGTTGATATGGAATAGAAATACAGTACACTCCTGATTATCCTGGTTAATGATGGGGGAGAGACGGCACGAGTAATCGGAAAACATGGATAACCCAAACTTTCACTTCAATTTCTTGTAATGTTAATAATTTACATAAAACAAACAAATTACAAATTATTATTTATGCAGTTATTCTGTTATTTAAGAGTGCTTCCCGGACTCCTTGAGAGCTTTCTTCGACAGTTCGCAATCTTTTCAGCGGCGATAACATGGTTGCACTCATGTTATTAATGCTCCATGTAAGGCCTGGTTTCGAAAACCACACGTCCGTGGCTGTGTGATCACGGATACAGAAAAGGTGTTTGTGCGAATGCTTCAAAATCACTGCTCAACGTCAGAAACTACAATGTCAGCGCGTTCACGCACACAGCGAGGCTTGGAAAACAGGAACTAGGTGTTCCCGTGAATGCAGCTAGCACATGATTGCTTCTGTTTTATGAAGGGTATTCTAACGGAAATAATAAGCCCCATGTATCCTAGCATTAATGCCGTGATTCCGATGATTTTGCATCCGATTTTAATAAAGATCGCGGAAAAAATTTAGAAATAGTGAAAATCATGCACAGATAATCCGCAACCCGGATAAACCACAGCCGGATAATCGGGAGTCCGCTGTATACTAAATCCGTCAATATGAATGCTAGAACTTAGTTTTAAATTTCTTCACACTCAGAAAAATAAAGGGAATTTATTTTATTTATTATTCATTTTATGTAGCATTAGTCATTATAGGAAACAACAAATTTTGTTCATATAAAACATGGCTACATCAGTCAGTTTACTGTGGACTTATGCTGTGAAGGAGTCTTTTAATCCTTCTGGAGTCTCGGACAGTGGCTGAGGAAAGGGATCAGTGTCCCGCTGAGTTGGGTCCTTGCCTTAGAATGGGTACAAACTACTGCCTTCCATCAATGCAAGAGAACTTCGTACAGGGGAGTGTAAAAAATTTTCAAGAGACTTATAATGTGGATGCACTTCCCTCCACGAGGCTCCAGTGCGAAAGGGTTAAAAATACTGATTGCTCCTCTAATCAATCATTGATTTATTCGCCTCTAATCCTCCTTAAGCACAGGCATTAGAATAGTTTCTTGAGTTGGAAAAAACATTTCCTCGAACAAGCATGAGGAGAGAAATTAATTGAGATCTGAGTCTCGCTCCCAAAATTTGCTCAAAATCAGATAACATTAACTACTGCCACCAGAGACCTAAATTTTAAAATGCTTTAGAAAAATCAGGTGGATTTCTGAAACAAAAACCTATAGAGACTAAGTCATATTAACTAAAGCAGTTTTGATAAATATGAACAACGAAAATAAATTCAGTATTATGTATTCAAATGAAATTTTATAGCTCATTTCATGGTTTTTTGATGCATAGGAATTTACATAAAAGATAACCCACATACCACCCAAGCCCTACCTGAAGCACATGTCTGGCTAAGTGCCTGCTAGGAGGTATTCCATTTTCACAAATTTAATCATAAACACCTTTTACAATAACCACAGTATGAAATAAAAGGCATGATAGCAATTTTTGCCATCATGCCCCAGTGCCCTACTACACATTTGTAAGTAACCAATTACTCCCTCTCTCCTTTTCTTTCATTCCCAATTCAAGACTGTGCATATGCATTTGTGAGTTGAGTTAATGTAAGAGTGCCCAATGATGAGGATTAATTGTTGAAACTTGGGTGAAGTGAAATTTGTGAAGGTAATTGTTACCGGTGAAATCATATATTCTTTGTCATACATGTAAGTCAATAACAAGATACATGGAATGAATGCATACAATGTATAGATAGAAAGAGGTTCAATCCCTGTTATTTTGTTATCAGGAAAAGTACGTTCATACTTTTCCTGAATCTAATTAGTCATAGCTGAAGTATTTCCATTCTTAAATTTCTATTTCTTAATAGACAAATATGTGTTCTTCTTTGAAGGTTGTACGGTAACAATATTGACCGAATGAAAACTTGTTGATTCTTTATTGTTTCCATAATAGAAAACAAACATGATCTCCTAGAAACTCAAATCCCAAAATTAGATCTCCATGCATTTTTTTTTCCTAACAAAACAAGCCCATCTTACTATAATTCGCAAAAAGGATGAAATACGTAGTTCCTGATCATGAAAAGTGCTATAAAAAACACCTTACCAACTAGTCAGAAGAATTGGCAACTGATGATGCTTCTCAGGCTAGAGGACTCATTTCCTCTAATTACCCTCCCTTGCCTCACTCTCAACTGAATCACAGGAACGGTGCACTTCACTTGCCGAGGCAACTCGAGAGTTGACGATTGAAGGGCTCAGCAGTCCAAAGGAGCATTTTGCTACAAGTTTCTACAAAACTGTGCACCATGTGGCATCAAAAACTTCACTTAAATTCCAAAATTACTAGAAAACTGATCTTCTCATGGATTCTGTCAAAATAAATGTGAGTGGCACTTCATCTGAGCCGCCACTGAGTTGACTTAAAAATGCTATCACAAGCTTACACCATGTATTGAAATAATGAAAAGTATAAAATTTCATTTCTACTCAATTAGCTTGCAGGAGAGCCTATGCTAAACACATCAAGATATTGATGAAAGAGTGAATGAGGTTATATCATAGCAACCAAAACTCGAGTTTAAGGACAGGATATGCACTCAACTTCTGTTACATTAAAAAATTACTCACCTGAATGTCAGTAAACTGTTCATTTGCTGTTAGGATCATATTTGTTCCTTTCATTTCATCTTCATTCTCATTATACTTATCTTTGCTAGATCTTCTTGGCAAAAAGAACCACTTTTTGTGAATTTCACTCCAGGCTACTCCTTCATGTATGACATAACCTAGAGGGAAAAAAGGATTTGATTAACAGATCACTTTAGTTACAGCATAAATTATAAAATTTGCATCAAAATTGATATGAATTTGAAGAGAAACTACCACATATTTTCCCGGGCACTCTTGGAGAGATATTTTACTGAAATTAATAGCATGAGGGGGAGGGGGGGAGGGGAAATTTTTACTCCATAATTCCTGATGTTTTATTTCAATCATGCTTTAATCTACAAGTTAAATTTATATGCATGAATGAGCAAATGAAAAACAGAATTAAAAAGAATTGAAAATATGGAGTAATTTCGTTGAAACTGAAATAAATACAGTAGATTCCGGTTAATGGGTCCACTTGAGGCAGCCACTTAATTGGGGCAAATCTTGAAGAACAGAATCCAATTGAAGAATATTCCAGAGTATTCTCCGCTTAACTAGGACAGCATGCTGCTTTATTGGGCCATGAGTCGCGACATTGACTCTATGCTCGCGACGAAATAAAAATTTTTTCGTATCAGAATACTGTTTTTTTATATTTTCCTTCTTTAATTTAGTTTTATTTTTCTCAAGTGTTCCGATTCTTGCCATATTCTTAGAACTCTTGTTCTTATAATCTCCGTGTGAGGAATCTGATTCCGTTTCCTGACCATGAGACCTCATTCAACGTAGTGATGTGTTCAAGAGGAGAGGACTCCTGTGGCGTGCTATTGGTGATAAAATCAGCCCGTGATAGTGAGAAAGAACTGACGACACCCGTGGTGAGGGCGTACGAGCGAGTGAGGGCCAATTTATAGGAATTAGAGGCTGATTTTGAGCAGAGGAAACTGTTTGAGATGAACAATTTTTCTTACAAAGAGCTTTTTGTTTTCAGCATCTTGAACAACATTCAACTCACACATGTGATCTATCCTTTTAATTCCTTTTCCACTGTACAACTGAGTAATCACTATTGGAAAATTATAATGTTTCTTTGTTCCTATCTCTTTTTCCAATCCCCATCTCAGTAGTTTACACATGCACAGGAGTCATTTTTCTCTTCACTCATACCAAGTCATCTCTGAACTAACAGTCTAAAACCAGTGTCAGTGGTGCGCATATTTGGTGCGATTTATCTCCTACTCTACGATCTAAGTGAACCTTGAATAAGTGATATTGTATGAGTTCTAAGAGTTCAATGACACTCCCATTTCTTGAGTAATATGCCATGTTAAGACCTTTTACTCGCTGAAATTTGCTGTACTCGACAAAAATAAAGATTATCCCCAATCCAGTCATTGCCGTTTGGCTGAGATTACCAGGGTGCTGAAATTGACGATAGCTCAGTTAATGAAGCAACAGGATACTCTAAGAGAGGAATGGAGCCAGAAAGGAAAGCAAGCACCGTCTCTGAAACGCAAACGTCAAGGTAAGGATCCAGATGTAGAGGATGGGCTCCAAAAAAGCGATGGATTGCACCACCGTTTAGTATTGTTCAAATGATTCGGGAACTGATAAAAAACTCTTCTGGCAATTCTGGAAAGTGCTTAGCCTCAATGCTTTAAAGAGTTTAAGCTGTTTACCATTAGAGTACCAAGTCAATAGCAATGTAGGGATGACTGTGAGACTCTTTACACAATGATTGACCAATTGGGATATAGAATTAGCATGGAAATCAAGGAAGGTTCTTCTTGTATTTGACAATTGTACGGCACATGCTAATTGCTTGAGTGAGTTAAAAATTATCAGTTGGAATTTCTGCTTGCAAACATAACATCCTTGGAGCAACCAATGGATAAGGGGATCATTAAAAATTTGAAAACACTTTACAGAGAGAAATAAGTAGACAATATTCTAGAATCTATAGAAGATAACCTTCTGACATCATCATCCACTGCCAACACAGTAAGCTCAAAAGCGAACATTCAGCAAGCAATATTGTTTCTGGCTGAAAGCTGGTCAGATATCAACAGTCAAAAAATTCAAAATTGTTTTTTTCATTGCGGTTTCAAACATTTCAGTGTAGTGTTCAACATTACAGGAGAATCTGAAAATGTATCCAACTTGAAACTGTGCCAAATAACAAGCCATGAAGAGTTCGATAATATCTACTGCAATTTGGACCAATGAAAACTGTGAACTAGATATTGCTGAAACCATATTACACAAGCAACAGAGAAGCTGAAGGTGAGGATATTGATGGAGATGAAATTGCACCTGAACGTAGCTAAGTGATATCTCTGGATGCAAGGAGGTTAATTGAGGGGTTACAAATCTTCTTCATGCAAAAGGCAATGAAGGTAGCCCAATGTCGTCATTGGATTTCTGTGCCGACTTGGTTCATACGACGAGGATGACGAGAATGCAACAGAGAACATTGGACAAATTCTTTGGACGAGGAGATATGATTTGAAATGGAAGTACTTGCATGTTTATAACTACATAAATGAAATATTTATGAATCACATATTATTAACTAATAACCATGAATTTTTCTTCATTAGGACTTAGTAAATGACATTCTTCCAGCATCGCCTGAGGCTGTGAAAAATATTTTCAACTAAGATTACTATCACTCTTAAAAATTTTGATAAATTAACTAATCTCGCTGATTTATTAAACAAATTAATAGTTTAATAAATGTTGTTTGCATTATAAACATTCTGTAGTCTTCTTTCTATCATTTCAAAGTTGGTTTATGTCCATATATGGAATAGTTCGCCTAATTGGGGCAAAGTGTGCCTGTCCCGATGTGTCCCAAATAATCGGAATTTACTGTACTAGCTAATTTGTCAATTTGAAACATTAAGTTGTTGTGATACCATGGATTTTGTGGGCCATTTTTGGACCTTCCGCAGCCATTTATGTGTTTTTAATGCTCTATTATGGATATACATACCATTGAAAATATAGGCATTATTTGACATGTAATAGAGATAGGATCCTAAATAATAATTAAATAAATTTTCTCTCTCTTGACATATTTAACATATTCAATGCAGCATGATTCCATTCATTAATTGTAGTTTCAAACTATTATTAGTATTACAATATAATAATCAGTATTATCACATTCCAACAATCACGATTGGTTTAAAATAACACTTCTACTGGCTACAGTTTCTATGATTTTTTTATAATTAAATGCTAACAATAAACGAATTCTGATAAAATAAGAGACCAAACTATCATTGTACAAATCACTGATTGCTAACAACCCTTGGTGTACCATTCCACATTTAATGCATACAATGTACTGTGTAAGATAGGGGTTTATGATAAGTGATTACCTAGTCTCATAGGCCAGAGTAACGTATTCTAGTATTTCCTACTCCTGTAGCAGTCACTAAAAAGAAACAATCGGGTTTCCTTGAGAAGAATTATTTCAACTCATTAAGGACAGTATCATTACGGCTTCATTGAAGCCCCATAGTATAATGGACAGATATTTGCTTTTAAAATCCTCCCCCAATATTTTGAATAATAAGTAGTTAGGAAACTGTTAAAAAGGGAAAAAAATAAGTAATTAATAAAAGAAGGGCATTTTACAGGGGTAAAATATGGAACACCTACGAGATTCTTTGCAATAAGACTACTACATACAGTCACATCATCAAAGCATAACTATAGCAAAACAAAGCATAGCTTTTTCGAGAAACAAGGAAAACAAACATATGAAAGGCCACCAAAATAACGCAATCTAAACTACGACGAATCCCGGAAAATAAAATTAAGAGAAATCGGCTTAGGGTTCGTCACGAATGATTATCATAGCAATTATGTACCTGGAAATTCAATTCCAACAGCTCGTCTGAGAGCATTGTATTTTTCGTGCCAATCGATGTGAGAAATTTCCCCAGCCGGTGAAATTGTTTTTATATATTGAGGATTTAAATTCACGAGGTCTCCAGTACTGGTTGTCCATTCCTTACCGAGGCCTCCAACATACAGCTGTTTCTGCTTCATAGTAGCCCATTCAGTTTTGAAACCTAAAAATAGACTAGTTTCTTATAATTTCTGACATCCACATGAGAATTTACACCAAAGCATGAAAAGCAATAACCTTTCGTCGTTCTTCCATCTCCATCGGGAAGTATTACCCATGGAATCAACTTATTCGATTCAATTTCATAAACCACCCCTGTTCGGTCGTCAAAAGTCAATAGTTTTCCATTGTAAACTATTAGCTCTGAGAGTTCCATTCCTCGACCACCTTGAGCCAAATTTGACTTCAATACTGTGGGCTCACCTTTATCCCACTGAATAGAAATAGAGCTACTGATAGGATTCCACACGAGGTATCCCTTCCTGAAGTAACTGATCCACGTATCATCTTCGGTAAGACTTTTTGATCCAGTATCTAGATCACTAATAACACCAATACGATATTTCACTCCTAATCTTGATTTTATCGGAGGTGTCAATGGGTAAGTAGTATTATAGATCACAGGATATGTAGGAATCACATGCTGATGGTCGAAGTCTTCGTTGTGAAGCACAATATTATTGGTCAAGCTATGCTTCGACCGGCCTGACGACGTCACAGCATAAAGAACAATCAAAACAACTAAGCCAATCACAGAAATAATAGTGACAAATTGCGTTTGTATCCTGAGTGTACTATTACCTACCCTATACGCAGGTGGAGTGCGAATAGCTTGCCTCCAGTCCCGCAGAGACATTTTCATCTCATTTTTATGCATGGGTGCAGATATTTTCTATATTATTCACGTAGTTAGCTTAAAAATGGAAATCTTCTCCCTATGGTCCTAATCATTTTAAAGAATTTCGGCGAGGATTTCTCAAACTTCGATCGAATCGATACAATAAAATACGGAAATTTGGAACATTAACTGCCACGACCGAACCCATCACTACAAATTCCTCTATTTACACACTGTTACCGACACATTCCGAATAGTTACTCTAAACAATTTTACACGTCAAGTGCGGTGGGATTTCGTTCTTCTTCTTAGTCCCAACATTCAATTGTTTAAATAGATTGCTGTTTCTCCAGTTTCTCACAAGAGAGCACTTCAGTCGTGAACTGTTATCTTCACGAAAATGGCTGTGTTAGCAGCGGCGGCATTGCTCGATGAGCTTATGGGAAGGAATAGGAATGTGTTGCCTAATGAAAAGCACAATGAAATTAATTGGGAGGATCCAGAGGTAATTACCATTTATTAAAATCAAATCAGATTGGTTTTTTCTGTGCTCATCAGCTTATGCCAAAGTCGGCCATTACATCGTTTACGCCAACAATTAGTTTATTTTTCTTATATTCATTAATTTAATTCGTTATTTTCTGCCCTTTATTTCAGATATGTAAATTATATTTGGTTAACTTTTGTCCGCACGACTTGTTTGTAAATACGAGGGCTGACCTTGGACCTTGCAATAAAATTCACGACGATGAATTCAAACAACATTTCGAAAAAGCGTCACCGTACAAAAGACAGCCTTATGAAGACGAATTCATCAGGTTTTGTCAGGGAATGCTGAACGAGGTGGAACGGAAGATCATGAAAGGAAAACAGAGACTGGCTTTGACCGGGAAAGGAGACACGGTAGTATTGCTGTAGTGTTGTTGCGAAGCAGATTGAGTATTGTCACTGAAATGTGTAGTGTAATATGAATTCTTCTGGTTATTTTAGCCGACATTAACTCCAGCACAACAACAGCGAAATGATGAGCAAATCCAGTTATTATCTGAGAAAATAAACAGGCTAGTGGATGAAGCCGAACAAATGGGCATACAAGGGAATGTGGAAAAGGCTCAAGGATTGATGAAGTTGTGTGATCAGCTCAAAGACGAAAGGGAAGCCCTGAAGCGTCAAAATGAGAATAGTCATTGGCAGCAAGTGAGTATTTTGTGGAAATATCCATGAAAGGGGCTTTCCTTATTTATAGTCTGTGCCATTCGTGACTAAAGTGTGTCATGGTTTTGATATCCTTCTTCCTTTTTGAGCATTATTACTGGTACCTCCAAGTTAATTATTGTTTTTATCCTTAATAGTGGGGTAGCTTTTCTAAAAGTATTCCTCGGAGGGCATAAGACAAATTTTGGCATGCTTCAGTTATATATTGGGTTAAAAAGCTATCGATATGATTATAATAACATTGTATTCAGTCTTTTTGTTATAATGAAATGATGTTTGGCATTGTACCTTCAACTTCATAATGCTCCAATTTGTGGAAGATTGACTTTTCCAAAGAATGATTGAAGAAATCCAAATGACAGTATAATGAGTTAAGTAGTAATATTACATTCTGAAGTTCGGGTTACATCATTCATGAACCTTAAATAGGTGATGTGTAAATGTGTGAATAATCGTGAAGATGCACTGTGTAACAACCAACTTGTGTGAATACATGAGCATGTAATAGAACATGTTCTAATTAGGCTCATGCAATCATACATATTGTATTCTGGTCCACCAAAATCATTCACATATCCACTCATTAACCTGTTTGTGGAATAGCATGGTATTTGGAGGAGTTCACCAACAGGTCGTGAGGAAGGGTTTGAGAAGGAAGGGTAGGGAGTATGATGGAGTTGGCATTAGCCTGCTCTTAATGAAAGCCACCAAGGGGACCATGGCCTAATGTCCCATCTGACGGATGGAGTGCTGTGCATGAAGTGCGCCTCCACAAAGCATTCTATCAGGGATTGGGTAGTCTCTAAAAAGTCTCTGCCATCACCGGGATTTAACCCAGGCCCACTGTTGTGAAGCCAGCACTAGAGCCACCAACTCGATTCCCAAAAACTTGAGAAAGTTAATATGCCATATAACCAGGCCTTAGTATTCTACTGTTAATGGTATCTTTGATAATTTTTTGCTGGTGTTTGATCTATTTGTTTTACAGTTAATTAAGGCTGGGGTGTACAAAATATTTACCCTAACAAGTTAATGTGTATCATATGTATGAATGATTTTGGTGGAATGGAAAATGTACAAATGCATGAATTAAATTAGAATAGGTTCTATTTTGTGCTCGGGCATTAGTTTTCACTCTGCATTTTCGTGTTCATTCTTGCATGATGCCATGAAAAATATTTCACTCATTGTGTACATTGAAGTTGGCCATTTATAGGCTCTATTTTTTACACACGGCTATCATAATACAGTCGGATCCGGATTTAACGTCTTCGCATTTAACGTTTTTCCGCATTTAGCATTTATTTTTTTGGGTCCCGATTCATTCCCTATTAGGACAATGTAAAAATTATCCGTATTTAGTGTTTCCGCATTTTGCGTTTTTCCGCATTTATGGTCGTAAAAATTTGTCCCGCTCAAGATTTTTTTGCTCGATTTAACGTTTTTTCATGACGGTTCATCTAAATATTCGAATATATGCTCATCAACAAGAACAGTCTCATGAAAGTTTACCAAGAGTCGATAGAATCTACCGGGGAACGCTTCTTCAAATGCTTCCTTCCGCGAGCGCAGCGCTGCGACCTTCAACTCGCAAGCTGGGTGATTTGTCTTCTCGTAATGTTTCGCTCCCCTTCTGATCCAAAGACCAGGCACTTTTTGTATCAGATCCGATCTAATGGAGCAAAGTCATCCTTTAATAACCTCGAACTACCTTATCCTTCACTTCTTGAACTTGACTTCGATGATACGTGACGACTGATGACACGTCGAGTTATCCTCCGAGGGCCGCTACAATAATGTTTTCTCGTACCTAATGTTTTCAATTGATGGCTTATGCCCCTTTCAACTCTACTCCCTACGAGCAGTCCATTATTAGCCCAATATTTTTCCAGTCGGCTACTTTCTCTTTTCAAAAGAGGAGGCCCAATATCAATTGCGCAGTTCACTAGAAGATTCTTTCTGTAATCCATTCCAAGGTCAGTTTCCACGGAGGGACAGCGAAAGAGCAGAGGAAGCGTTTCCCCTGTCATGACCGTGAGTTAGAGCATTCTTTCCATGCGGAACAACATTATTTTACATCGTAATTTACATATCCCGGAGCCAATTTACCGACATGCGGCTGATTGATATCGATGTCGATTCAAAAATATCTATCTGGTGCTAATTAATGTCAAAAGAGAATGACAATCGGAGTTTTAACGAACTATCACGGTCCATGACTCAAAATAAATCGCTCATACTGGAAAAAAAATCACCGCATACTCACGGTAGAATAGATGAGCGCGGAAAAATACGAAAATCCGGCAGGTATCCCTTGGTGGTTGACTTCGACATCATAACCCTGACGAAATTGCCAAACTCCAGAGGCACTGACAATTTTTCTGATGAAATCCAGTTTTGTTGAAGATTAAACCTTTTCACTTAACTTAAAGTTTAGCTAATCGTTATTCAAGGTCCAACCAAATTTCATTAAAAGCTGCAGAGAAACAAGGTGATCAGCGCGCCGCGTAAACAACTTCTCCTGGTTCCATTCGACTTGCATGAGGCCGCGGATATATGACACCGAATCTGGTGCCATCATCGAGTTGAATCACCATCGACTTGTACGCATACTAGAAATAAGATTCTCCTTTTTTGGATGACCTCGAAATCCAAAATGTGCGCACGGGAGGCTTTTTAAAGGCTCATAAATCCCTCGTTTCGCCGAGGCAACAGAAAACGCTAAGTTGGTATAATTCCAGAAAATCTCCCTTTTACTAGATATTCGGTAATTTAGATTTCGGGATTAGCGATCTTCTGCTGTCCCTTTATTTCACTCATCTTTATAGATGCAATGACGATTTTTCGAGTACCTACTTACATCTTTTCTTATTATATTATTAAATGCTATAGTCACCTACATGTCACTTTTACAGAAAAAAATTTAAAATTTCATCGAGGCCACTGAAATGTACGTAAAAATGGAATCACTAATGTCCATAATAATATTCCGTGTGGGAATGCTTTTCAGTTGATGCATATTAAAATTTTCTTAAAATATTTCTTTAAAACAATAGGGTGGTTTCCTATTATTTTTTTATTGCCAAAATCGAAAGATTATTACACCTGGAGTACATATTTCACGCATTTAGATTTTTAAATGACGATATTTATTTTTCGCGATTAAATGAAAAGTGAAAATTTTCAAGCGCACGAAAATGCGACGCGTAAGTATGAATGCCGGGAAATCTCTCCGTGAGACTTATTTCTGGTTCCCGCTGCTCCTCTGTGAGGTGACCTTGAGGCGAGGCTTAGCGCTGATACGACGCAGGCTGCTAGCGGGTAGCTGAGTACCCTGCTGGCTGGTAGCGCTTGTCTTTAATAAGGATTATTAATACCTTATCAAATGAAGAAAACTTTCTGACCTTAGCCAGTTTTAATAAGTGATTATTAAGACATGTTTCCCTGAGCTCTACGCCTCATGCATGCATTGGTAACCTCAGACGATGTATAACTCCCATCTTCTCGTATAGAAACTAAGTCCCTGTGACGTCACGTGGAGTGGCATCGCATAGGTGCCAATCTGGCCTTTTCAAATGAGGATAAAAATGGACCATTGCCATTCGTCTGAACCGCTATTTCTAAAACGAAATAATTTGTATATTTTGAATACACTAATGGTGGGTAACGAATCGCAATCAATGCTTTTCGTTTTCTTTGATGAAGGAAACTACCCTTTTGTCATTCTCTCATTACTTATTTTTACTACCCATTTTTTTTAGCTGATTCCTGAAAAGTATTATCCAACCTTCATAGGGCTGAAAACACTTAATCAATGAATTTTTTGCTGCATGCAGCACCTTTTAGTTACGTAAAATAATACTTTTTATTCATTAAAAGCCATTTCAATCATTACAGACCCTAAAGCCTGAAAAAAATGGCAGGTCCGCATTTAGTGTTTTTCCGCATTTAGTGTTTTAAAGTTTGTCCCCCCTGAAAAACCTTAAATCAGGATTCTACTGTATTTATTTGTAGACGGCAGAAATGGCTGCAGCACAAGAAAAGCAGATGGAAGTTTGTGATGTGTGTGGTGCATTTCTCATCGTTGGTGATGCACAGCAGAGAATAGATGACCATCTGACGGGAAAACAGCACGTTGGATATGCCAAGCTAAAAGCTGCTATTGATGAAATAATGGTAGGTTAATATATTAGTTCTTAATGAAATCAGTCTTGGCTCTTGTCTACTCAATCTGATTCAAGTAAGAATTTCTCAAATTTGTTATTCCAGTCCCGTTTACTAGTCTTTAATAAGCTGAAATCAAAATCATTTAGTCATATTACCTAATTGGGTAGTTATGATTGCTCTTTCAATTTTTATATTTTTGACTCATTGCACCACACGGTGCTCCATGCTAGTTAAGGGGCTACGCCCTACTTAGGATCCCCAGATCTGGCTTTGCTGTCTAATTTTTTTGGTATTGGAACAATATTTGTGTGAGTAGAGGCTTAGCTTCCCAGATGAGAGGGAAAAGGAATAAAGATAGATTTATAGGGTAAGAGTAAGATAGGTTTAAAGGGAAAAGGTTTATAGGATGATGTCAGGATCTTTTCTGATTTTTTCTCATCTGATCCTCCTAACTCATAATTTTCATGGTCCACATCACCGAATTACATTACACAGTGAGTGGTCTGTCATGCATTGGGTTGTATATAATATAGATGCTATCTGTGATGATATGTATTGTTATTTAAAAAACCAACTCCTGTACCTTAAATTATTTTATAGTTAACTCTTCCTGATTTTTCTTAATATGCGCTTTGCAGACCAACCGACAAAAGTCCAGAGAAGACAAAGAAAAAAAGAGAGATGAAGAGCGTAATGAAAGGTTAAAGCAAAGAGAGGAAGAAGAGAAACGTAAAGAAAAGGAGAGAGAAGAAAGGCGTAGATTGAGGGAAGAAGAAGAGAAGAGATCCCGGAAGAGTCGGTATCGCTCTAGGTAATAATCATTTGTTCCTGCTTGAATCCATATCAGTCCTATTGTTTACGAGTCTTTTTTTCTTCTTTGATGATGAAAGGGTTGTGAGAGCATGACTTTAATCGTAAATGCTAATTTTTTTATATATCCTGCCGATCTGCTTTTTGGGATTCAACTACATAATAAGATAAACATAGGCTTTCATTTCCCGCACTTTTCATTTTTATATTGTATAATATACATACCCATTACATTTAACATTGAGGCAAGATGATATTTAGATTGTGAATCACTCCCTCAACTAATCGCTATACATTCCACATGTTATTATTGCCTCAATAATTAAAATTCACCTTATTTGATTTGTTAGCATTCTGCAGAAGTTATCTGTGTACTTTTTTTAGGTGAATTTCCCTGCCAAACTAAAGACACTTGTTGGTGAGAAGGTGGCAGCAGTTGACTTTGTTAAGGTATTTTTCTAGATTCATCAATTTATGCAAAGGAATTCAAGAAGCAACTTTGTTTAATATTGTGAAAAGTAATAGGAATTTGGTATTATTAATTGCAGAACAGCATTTCCTCCTCTAATAGTTGATCTTAGAAGCAAGTGATTTTTTAGGCAACCATGGGTTACATTTGAATAATCTAATGCTACAAGGCTATAAATTATGATTATTGATACAAGGGTGCTCATGGCTTACTAGGTAAAGGAGAATAATATTTTATTACACTATAATGGGATGGGACATCTGCTGAGAAAAAGATATGCCTTTAACAGTCTATCGAGCTTCATGCTAGTGCTTTTGAGCATGCTACTTTTAAGATTGAATCAAATGCTGCATTTTGATTATCCAAAGTTTTAAATAAAAATTTGTTTTTGTTTGTTTTCAAATAAAGTGCTCATAGTGGATGTGTATATTGATAACTATGTGGCTTTTTAGCAGTTGAAATGTCTAATTTTAGTGACCGTTGATTCTCATAAGGTTAGCTGGGCAAGATTTTGAAATTCGTACATTATCCTTTCACTTTCAATTGTGTTTAATTATATTTTGTTGTTACTACTTATGAAGGGTATTTTATATATCTCCTCATTTAACGTCTAGCAAAGTGGAGCATGTTGAGTTATTTTAAATTCAGGGATACCTTGCGGTACTCATTACAATGAATGGGGACTATTACTATGCAAATTTCCTACAAGTTTCCTGTTGTCAGTTAGGCTTATTTTATGGATCAAAGTTCTTTGGAGTTTCAATTTTTTGGATTGCTTATGGGAACTTAATAATCATAATTTTTTTGTCTCAGTTCCCAGGGGACGTTAAATGAGGATTCATAATTTATTATATATTTCAAGAGCACGACCCAGCCACACATTCTATGACATAGGTATAGCTTTTTTTTACTAGATGATCATGGAGCTGGTTTATTGTATTTGATGTAATATAATCTATACTTCTCACATTCCTCATGGTTATCTTAGATGAGGTTGTATGTGATGGTTGTGTCGATGTTATCATTGTTTTTGTTATATATGTTAAAACACATCAGTCACTATTTAATCTCTTATAGTAGGTTTCAACTGAAGGCTAAGTATCATTTGGAGGTCTATGCAAACATTGAAAAAGGGGTCCATATTTTCCTGTGCTGTGACTCATGCTGTCGATTCACACAATCAAACGACCACTGATTTATAAAGTTAAAGAATTTGAACAGTATTTAGTAAGGGGCCATCTTAACTGTTTGTATGATCCACTAAGATGTCCAGGTTAGTGGTGAATGAAGAACATTTTTCTGCCGCCTAACTTTCAACAGCTCAATCCAATCCAGGGTAACGGAAATATCCTCCAAAGCCTCAGCCAACTAATGGTATTTAATATGTCTGCTGTTTTTGAATACCTATTGAGCCTACCCTTTTTGTCAAGGCATAAATTCAAGGTGTCTTCTAAAAATTCTTATTACAGTTTAGCTCTTAATTTTTTGTGCAATACACTCCAGTCAGAGTTTCATTTTGGGTGGCGTGATTCATCATTGGGTTGCACCTAACTTCCGATTGCACCGCATATGTTACTGTCTACAGAATAGGCCCACTGAGTTTTATGATTCAAACTTTTTATTTTACTTCATGGCAACAACTGCAAAACAAAGAAAAACTGTAAATTTGCTTTTGCTCATAATGGAGGTTTGGTGTGACCCACCAGCAGGTCGTGCCGCACCACACGAATATTGCCCTGCATGTAAATATATCATTATTGTTCTGTTCATGAATGCATTAAGTTCATTGTGTCTGCTAGTAATGGCAGTACAACAGGCTATTGATGACAAAACATATGGAAAATAAGAAGAAATCCATGCTTTCCTATTTTTCTCCAAATAGAGAAACGCCTCCTAGGCAAAATAATGATCGAGATTAAATGTAGGGGTTGACTTCCGTTCTTGTATCATATTGCTGTCTTCAACATTAAGAGAAGGAACACTTTGATGGAAGATTACTTATTTTAAACAGGCCATATTGCCCATGACAACAACTTATATTTGTCAGAATTTTACTGCCTAATAAAACTCTTATTAATAAGTCTGGTAGCACAAGTAATCAGCTTCCTAAAATCAACCACATTAATGGGTGGAATAATGTCTTGAATTTTAATCCCCTGGTGAAGCACATAACCTCAGGATTTACTCTTGTAAAGCTGAAGGAGTACAGTCAGAGTAGTTCGTTGTCCTTAGTAACAGAATTATATTGCTGGTAAAACAAAAGGTTTTAAGTATTTCCTCGGCCCCTTCATAAAGTTGAGATTCTCGTAATTAGCTGTTCTCACTATGCGGGGCTTTCAATAATAAAATCTTCAACCTCGGATGCTGGAATATATTGTTATATGTTGCTGAATTGATTTCCAATTTTATCATTACCAACAATTTCATTCATCTAATCTGCACTTCATTACAATTGGAGGTATGTGTAAATAATCCTGGAGTTGTCAATGTAGGTAATTGTTCTAGTTAGATCTCTTATTATGTCATTTATAAAGTGGACAGGGGAAGCTGCTATCTGAAACTAATTTGTTCACCATGCACATCACTGTTGCTCTTATTAAGTAGGATGAAGGTTAAGGGTAATTTTATTTTATAAAAGCTTCAAGTTTGATTGATGGTGATACTTAACAAAGATGTCAATCTTTTGGTACAAAGAACTGATGATGCATTTGCACATTAGAAAAAAATTAGTATTTTGTCAATCATTTACCTCCGTATTCTATGTATGTGTAAATTATTATTGCTGGCATTGGGTTGTTGGCGTGTGCTTTAAGTAGTCTTATGAGACTTATCAACATATTTAACAAGGTTTCTCAAATTTTGGACATTTACACTTTTTTTTAAAGGCTTCAGGAATATGTCCATAAGTAATACTGTTGAATATTTTCATGAGTTTGCTGTTTAGTAATGAATAATAGTTGGTGCTTAAATATATTCCTGCATGTAGTATTTTCATACGTATACTTTAGCTTTTTAATTGTATCATTTAGCATTATTATATTTGTAATATGTCAGTTAGCCTTCTTTTTTCCCTGAAATGGGAGTTCACCTTGCAAAATTTCTTTTATTTGTTAACACTCATACCCATCATCTGTTCAGCTAAACCATTGGTGTTGGGTATTTGTCATTAATTTCCAAATTTGTGATCAGGAGTCCTCGGCATAACATGCATTCAAGTGGTAGGAGTGAAAGAGGAGGCATACGTGATGACCGAGGAGACCGCCATGGGGACAGAAAAGACAGGAAAAGAAGTAGAGGATCCCCAGATAGAGGAAGGTATGGAAATTTAAGTGTTGTTAGTAAATTTCAATTTTAATTTATCATTTGAACTCCTGTACCAAATATTTTTAAATGTTGCATCATCATGTCTTTTTTTTTCAACTTTTTTATAAATGTGGTAGACTAATATGTTACCTAAATGGAAATTTATTCTCCTGCCTGAGCCTTAATTAAAGGTTCAAGCAGATTGACTTTAAAATGTCATAGTAAGTCAATGTTCAAGATCTTCTCTTGATAAATTTGTCACCTCACTTGATGCATGGGAAATAATAAATATTCTGGTTTTAGTTGAAGGTGTTATAGGCTGTCAGAGGTTGGCTATTTGTTATTTATTATATCCATAATCTAGTTTAATTTTACTTTCCTTGGCAGGTATTCGCCTCATAGTTCCAGAAAGTCTGATCATTACCACAGCAGTAGAAGTCGAAGTGGCGGAGCTTGGGAGAGTGGCCATGAAAGACATAGGGGAGGAAGATCCTCAGACAAGGATAGAGGTCAGTTTTTCCACTAATATCTTTAATTGTGATTTAGACTTTTGTGTTCATCCACCTAATGAGTGGAGACATTTTAAAATCATAGCATTTCATCATTGATAAACTTGTTATGAGGGTAACTTTTTGCTGTCCCTTAAACATTGTAGGCAAGTGTTGAGTTGCCAGGAAGTCTTGGGGTTAATTTTGAAATAAATTGTTTGTAATTGGGGTATAGAATTCCATGACTGGCTTGGGAGAAGATGCTATATCAAGTTTTTTCCCATTTGGCTTCATGGATGCTATGTTTAAAAAGTGTTCCATTTTTCATTTTCAGCTTTGCCCTGAATAAGAGGGATTGATTGTTCTAAATTATTTTTGTAGTTAGGAGTTGATGGTGTACATTAAAAAATCTGTTTAGAGTAGTATAGATGTTCGTTTAATATTTTTCCCTTAATTTTCCATGAGTGGTGAAGCTTAGCAGCTTTTTAGCTAACTATGTTAACGTGAAATTACTCTTTACAGGCTCAAATGGAGAGTTTGGATATTATACTACCCCTCACCCCTCAACAATGGGTGATGGAAGTTATTATGATGATGTTGACAGCAAGAAAAGCCATCGTGGAGGAGGAGGATATTGGAGTTCGAAGGATCACTAGTCAGTTAGAGAGAAAATTCCCCACTCTCCCACAGTCAAAATATTCAGTGAGTGACACTGACTAAGAGGTATGTGATAAAGTCATGTGAGGGATCATGATGATGGTGGTGATGTCACTACATGTCGTGTACTCAGTTGCATTTTCAGGATCGCTTTGAGGTAAGTGGGATGCTCATGTATGGCAAAGTGTTCAATGCATCCTCTACTTCAAGCATGGCCCGACTGAGTTATCTTTCATAGTCTGTCTTCAGTGATGGATCTTACAAGAGAATACCTAGTTAATTTTGAGGGTTGCTGTAAAATTTTGGCAGGATTTGTTATTGTTGTTAAAATCATTCAGTTAAGGCCAATTGGATAGTGGAATGAGAAAGACAGTATAGGAACAGCATTTTCTTCACTAACCCTGTGCCTCAATGAGCATCCATAAGTGTGGTACTTCTTCACGTGTTGGTGGATATTATTTAATTTTTTTTCTTGGCGTTTGAAGATTCCTCAGCATATATGAGGCAATTTTTTTAAGGTGTCAATGTACCTGGAGGATCTTCGAAAGAAGAATTCATTTGGATGTTAATAAAAAATCGAGAATTGTTTCCCCTCATGTAAGAATTAATAATATTTGGGGACTATTAAGTCTTTGTGTCTTGTCACAGGATTTTAAGGCATTTACTCCATATTGTGCTCAGCCCTGAATAATCGGCGTCGTTACGTGTGTTGTCTGGCCAACAGCACGTAGTGTATCCTGTTTCAGCTTCTGGAATTTTGCCAGGTGACCCATAGAAGGCTAAGAAATTCTCATTTTATGATATCAGTGGGGTCTTCTTGACTAACAAATGAAATTTTCATTTTAGGCTAATGAAACATTTAAATTTCATTGTTTTTTATATGTCATTTTGAAGTATTTTCTTTGCAAACTTGTTTTTGTTGAACATGTATTTTTTATTTTGAGGTGCTTGAAAACTCAAGTACATAATTTATTTTTGTATTCTAGTGATTTTTGGAAATATGTCATTCATTATGTCTGGGTGTCTCAATAAAATGCATTGGCAACATGTGCAGTGACCAAAGATTTATTTGCCACTGTAAACTGCATAGTTTGCATAAAAAATAGTTTGGCTTAATAACTTATTTACTTTCAAATAACCTGTAAGTTTTAGCAGTTTAACAGGAATGGGACGATTTCAACCATGTAACTTTTCATTTGAGGATGAAATTATTTCCGTCAACTCTTCTGCTTGGTATTAATAACTTGCTTTTGAAAATATATTCTGTTTCCCCATCCTTCATTTTTTTACAATAATTTTATTTTTACTACTTATGCTTGGGTCAAAGGGGAAGCTAATTAGATTATTAATGAGTTGAATACGATTTAAGTCCTAAACATATAAGTAGACTAGCAAACTTGATCTCATGGAAACTTGGTACTATTTAGGCAGATCATTAAAGGAAACTCACTTTTCAAATTTTAGTTTGAGAATTGTTCTTATGTTATTACCTATTACAGCAAACTCCCAATTATTCGTGCTAACGATGCAAAGAGGTGGCACAAATAATCTGAAAACACGAATATTATAAACTTTCATTTAAATGTCTTGTAATTTTCATTAATCAAACAATATATTGTTATGAACCCGTTCGCAAAATGACAAAAATATGCGGCCGGATGTTTCTTGACCCAGGAGGCGAAAGCCGCAAATTTTTGTCTGAGATTTTTCTACGCAGGCGGACGAAAGCCAAAAATTTCCTCCCCAGTTTGGCCTAGACTAGTCAGACTGTAAACATGCCCGAGTGCGACGAAATATCTGGTTCTTTGGGCCGGAGGATGTGAGGCCAGACAATAATTTGCACTTGCGATATGAAATATAGAATTAATGATTGTAGATAACATTTTTCTTAATTTATGATTGGTTAACCATTGAATAATCTTCTAAAATTAATCAAGAGTTTTTCTCTTGCCACTGATCATCATCTGCAGTATTCAAGCTGACGTCCAAGTAAACTTGACACTCCTTGTCAGCAAGTAAATTTAAAAAATTCCATTTTACAATGGGGATTCCAATGGAAATAATAACCTCGGTTTAGACTCCCATTAAAATGCAAGTGTTATGGTGCTTTGACACTCCTTGTCAGCAAATAAATTAAAAAAATTCCATTTTACAATGGGGATTCCAATGGAAATAATAACCTCGGTTTATACTCGCATTAAAATGCAAGTGTTATGGTGCTTTGACACTCCTTGTCAGCAAATACCGTATAAGCGCGTGTAAGAGGCGCACCTTTTTTCCCAAGCATTGCAGCCGAAAATGGGGGTGCGCCTCTTACACAAACTTCTTATCTTGAAGAAAGATTTCGTGCTTTCCCGGCGAATGGACTTGGTAAAGAGTTCTTGGGATCGCCACCGGGTCAGGAACTCCATATCTGCCAACGTTTCGATGTCCGACTCGGTCATCGAAACGTTGGCAGATATGGAGTTCCTGACCCGGTGGCGATCCCGAGAACTCTTTACCAACACTTCTTATCTTCCCCCCCTCCCCTACCCGGTCGCAAGTCCAAGGGGAACTGAGGGGCCTTGGTTTACAGCGTGAGTCAGTCATATGAAACCCTGGATCAAAATCTAGCGGCAGGTAGGGGAGTTTCTCCCTTAGTGACGTATTTTTAAAATGCTCCTGTTTGAATTTCTTGTAAGCATCGCGCCGTCACGTCGGTACCCCAGAGGTGAACATTGAAAAGATCGCGCGGGGTGATTCGCTCCGGAGCGCGCGCTAAATTTACTGCCACGAGTCATTTATATCCCGCGGCATTTATACTGCATATAGTAATCGCTTATCAAACGTATAGAAATGCGTAGTTTTGAAGGACATACCTGATTCGTCAACATCTGTCTTGACGAGCAATTTCCATTACGCTGAGCTCCTGATTTTTCAAAAATTATCTTCAGACGCTAATATGAGGATTTTTGCAACTGAAAATTATATTGGTGTCAAAACCTGCGGTTTAAAAAATTCGAACGAGTGTGTTCATTGTTGGACTAGCGCTGAAGGAGAGGTCGAGGGGAAGGAGCGCGCTCCATATTTCAAGCTACGAGGCTATGAGCGAAGGAGCAAGGGAAGAACACGTCCGATCTTGCGTGCGACGTCGTTGCCTTTAAAGTGAAGAGGCGAAGGCACAGCAATGCGATATACGCAGTTTGCGTCGCCTGAAGTTTCCAGTCCGTCTCGTCTTGTTTGAATGCGCTTATGCTGCGCTTGTTTCTTCCGAAATTGTGCTGTTAGCACTAAGTTGAATATTAGTAGCCTTGTTTTAGCTATAAATCTTTGTGTCAATCAATTAGAGCTCAAAAAACTTAAATGCTGACAGATATACGTCGCGTTAGGTCCAATTCTTTTTATAACCTCGTGCGTGTCATACAATTGCTGAAAGATATCGAGATATATTTTCGAGCTCAGAAGGTGACTCACCTAGCTTTTGACCTCCAGAAACTCGGAGAATTGAACCTGGTAGACCGAAAAAGGTCAGTTGGTGAGATGGGGTAGGGACGAAACGCGTTTCCATTGATCCCCTGTAACTTGATAATTTCCTATTTTCCTATGGAGTCCCGGAAAGGAAAAAAACGGCCCCTTGCACACACACCGAATTTGGACGGCCGGTAAAATATCGGCCGATATTTTACCGGCGAAGCGATGCTTGCACACACGCCGGATTTTTACCGGTCAAACGATAAGTTGCTATGTTTTTGAGCCGGCGACGGCGATCCACAGAGACAATGGCCGGCAGCTAACCGCCATTTAGCCGGTGCCGGCGCGTGTTCGGTACGTGTGCAAGCTCCAATGCTCTTCAAATAGTACTGAAAGAGGAAATTTCGATAACTGTCGAAATTCCAGGCATACGTCTGCAACACCGCACGATAGGATAAAAAAAATACCGTAAAATTTTTTTCTTTATAGCTTCCTTCCTCAAAATAGGGGTGCACCTCTTACACGTGTGCGCCTCTTACACAAGCTTATACGGTAAATAAAAAAAATTCCATTTTACAATGGGGATTCCAATGGAAATAATAACCTCGGTTTAGACTCACATTAAAATGCAAGTATTATGGTGCTTTGACACTCCTTGTCAGCAAGTAAATAAAAAAATTCCATTTTACAATGGGGATTCTAATGGAAATAATAACCTCGGTTTATACTCTCATTAAAATGCAAGTATTATGGTGCTTTTGTGTCCGATTTTATTTTTTTCCAAAGATGGCGGAAAATATTGAAGGAGTGTGAACTCTTGCATAGATAATCCACAACACAGATAAACTGCAGCGGAATGATAGGGAGTTTGCTGTATCTGCTGATTTGTCAAGTTTTCTTGGTTTCGTGTCCAATTTATATTCATTTAGGGTAGAATGTTTAGTTTTTAATTTTCATTGACTATTCTTAGAAACATGCATAGTTATTTCATTCAAGAACAGTATAAATCTACTCATGTCAAACATGTTTTTGAATTTTCAGGCGGTATGTTATTGAAATCTATTTTCTAGCTTGTGGTAGAACTCTTAAGAGGAAATTGGGAAATCTAATTTCTTCTCTAAAGAGAGAGAAATTTATAGAAAAGATAGGTCTTTTCAATAAAATCATTTATAACTTAAAGTTTACCCATAGGTACTCCTCATTGGGTTAATTTTTAGGTTACTCAGATTTTAACTACACCTATGATATCCAAAATGCAAATTTAAATTGGCTTGTACTGCCATTTTACATCCAAGCAATCATCATTTTCATCCATGCAAAGCTTTCTTCTTACTCGTGATTTTTAGTATAGGTCTTCAAAATAAAAATTGGATAATCTTTGGCAATATGCTGTCAACTGCATGGTTTAAGCTTAAATTTTATCTGCCAATTTTAGCTGAACGTATATTGGCTTCATTCCAAATCTACTTATCTACAAGAATATAACGATACTTTCTGTGCTGATAATCTTGGTTTTCTCCGTGCCAATTTATTCTTAAAATTTATGATCTTGAGTTTTGTGTGTGATAGAATCGATTCACTATTCCTGTTACTAATAGTTATGATACCAAGCTGTTGATGTGTTTGTATTTTTATGAAGTATTATGATGCCAGGAAATTATTATGATTAAAATTCATAAGAGATATTTTCTTGGTGAGTTTAGTCGTCTTCAAATAAGGCATGAAATTAGACGATTTGTAGTTTTAAAAAATATCAACAGAGTGTATGAAGCAGACTAATTTTATTTGATATTTGTATATCAAAATTTGTTGTTGCCTGTTTCATTCAAAATTTTTCGGCCAGGTGTCAATTTTTTAATAGTGATGCATTTTCTTGGAATCGTCCCCTGCCTTACTTATTTTATTAAGTTTCAGTAATTGAACTTTGAATCACTATTTCTGCTATTGTACACATTCTTTATTTAAGGAAATAATGCGTATTTTATAATTATATATTCAATTTGCATTTCTTATTTTACTCTTGCACATCTCAGTTTTAAACATGTATTTGGTTTTAGTATTAACTAATAAATTTAATGGAATGGTCTTAGAGTGTACTCTCCATCAAGAATTGAGCTGATCATCATGTTTTGAAATTCATTATTAGCGCTTACATTTTTTGTTACATCTTGTTTTTATACTCCAGTTTCAATTAACTTCGGAATGCATGCACTTTAACTTGAGCTTTGAATTTTCACTGCAACTGATTCCATAAATTAGTTAATGTCTCATGCGCGCATTATCCTTGTTGAATGGATTTTCAATACAAGCAGTCGTAACTCAATAGGAAATAATTTTGTAAATTAAATGTAAACTTTTACCTTTTGATTTTACCGTTATAAGAGATCATTTGGCCGTTAAAACATCAACCAATCCATGAAGATCATAGATGATGGCTAGGTAAGGTAATGAGATATGAAAGGGATTTAACAAAGCAAAGATAGTGGCTTCATTTACTTAAGGGGATCAGATTTCGGCAAAATAAAGTTGCTACATTAATTTTATTGTACGTGGAAGCAACTTAGCATACTTATTCCACCTTCATACTATTGCTCTTACATTATGATGATGTATAATATGCTACGGATGTTTTCCATAGAAATAGGATTTCCAAATGCATTACTGATAATTTTTCACGGATACTTAGCTCCTTCTACCGTGTTTAATTTATAATTATGTCCCAATATATATTGTGTGAATTTCCTTGCTGACTTTGATAGCTCTTTATTCTATAATTAGTAATAATACATGGACTTCCCATAGAATTGATGTCATTGTACATAACTACTGTTGTTAATGTCCTGATGATCTTTTATAATGGTTCTAGTATAGCAAGTTTTCCCATATTGTTGATAATTTACTAAGAATTACAGATTAATTTTCTCTGGTAAAGTGCTTTTAAATTTCTGTGGAGAGTACATATTTATGCATATTTTTTATATTGTATATGTTCACATTATATATGTAGTGAAACTTCTGACAGTACCTATTGAAAATGCTAATGCAATTTGTTTCATAATTTTTTTGAAAATAATTAGCTTGTGATTTCATTAGGTGAAGTCTGAAACAACCTCTATCCTGCAACAAATATTCAACATAGGCACTGATCTGTTTAGTTTAAAAACTAAAAGAATATTGCAGAACTACTTTGTATTTTTTCCTTAACAAATCTTTTACATTTAAAATTCTTTATACATTAGTATAGAGTTATGAAACATCGACTGTCCAGGGTGACAATGCATTCATGAAAACCTTTAAATTAATGAATTATTCGGTTGAATTTTCAAGATAAAGTAATTGCTTGAGAGCTAGCAAATTTTATTTCTTTGTTCTGTCCTTTATTTCATATTCTTTTCTCTTTATTTATATTTAGTTTATTGCTTTTATTTGTTTACTTTTATATGATTTTTTTTCATCTGAATTTGATAATCTACTATCCTAACCAATGATGTTTATGAAACTAATAAAAACCTCTTGCTGGTTGTAATTTGCAGAATGCAATTTCTATTTTTCAAGAATCCATTAGAATTGGTTGTAAATAGAAATTGTTACAGATGAAAGTAAAGAGCATATAGTGATAGATAAACTTAATAGAAATTCATGTATATATTTTACCAATCATTTAAATCATCCCAAGGATAAGGACATAAATATCCCAAGGGCCATTAAGATAAATTGTTGATAGTTTTAGAATTGGTTGCCTTGATTGCTTATACTATTTGATTTTACTAATTATGTTTACAACCTAACGTAGCCTTTATGAAGAGAATTAGATGAAAAAGTGTTTTGTTTATTTATGTATGAAAAATTTAAAGATTGAAGTCCAAGTCATGCTGTACAATTATGTTATAAATTACTGGAGGAGTACTGGTCAGATGTTTCATAATACAAGGTTTTGAGTTTTGCTATTTAAGTGGGATTACATAAATCATCTGTACTGGAATTTCCTTAATGAATCGAGTCTCAGTTAAATGTGAGAATTTGCTTTGTGTGGTGGGAGAAAATGGTAATTTGGTAATGAATAAGATAGTGCATCTCTAATGAGATTGTATTAAGCAGAAAAGGACTGTCGACTCTTTCCAGCTCCAAAATGATTAGGTGACCATGGACTAACCTACTTTGGGAGAAGGCTGTAAAGGGAATGATGAAATGGCTGCCTCCATTGCCAAATCCAATCTAAAACATGGTGTCAAACAACCCATGAAATGCTCCAGAGACAACTTTGTGACCTATCAACGACATTCAAGGTGATCTAATTATAATGCTGTCATATTGATCAGCTTTAAGAACTGTGCTTATTAATGATGTGTAATAAACATTCCTTGGTCAGTTTTTCATTCAACTTATTAGTTGAATGTAATTTGTGTGGAATTGTTCATATTCAAATGAAAAGGTGTATAATTTTTTCACAAGCTTGGCCTTCAGAAATACTAGGCTTATATATTGTTTAAATTGTACAGTTATTACATATCGAAGATTTTCAATCATTTGAAAGAAGACAAATAGGATACTGTTCAATAGATGTGTGTATGTTTGTCAATTGTTGTAATATTTTGTAGTGCTATAATATTGAAAGTGATTGAAAATTTTTTGCCTATGCGACCTTTTCAGAAATTCCGTAATAGTCTTGTCGTATGGAATATTTTTTGTAACAATTGTGGAAAATTCCTTTGACACCAGGCATTTTTATGCAGCTTACTCTGTATATACTTGTCAGCCATTTGGAATCTCCACATTGATTAATAAGGTGCCTTGAAGTATGAGTTAATTGATTTTGGTGGCAAATAGGTGTCTGGATAGGAGCTTGTCTCAGGTATGAGCTATGAAATTGTATTGTGAAAAGTTTCTAGATTTAATGGTTTTAAATAAATGCATTATTCTTGGCTTACTCAATTTTTTCATCACCTCATGGAAATTACATATTTATACCATTTCATAATTTTTAATATTCATTATCAATTAACCGCTCTTATATTTAAACAAATAGTTTCTACAGGTGCATTTTGCTACCGGTTAACTTGCTCAGGTGATTAGTGGAAGGGAATAAAGCATTGGTAGACAATATTCCACCCTTCCCACAGTTATTTACTGTTGTGGCAGTTTGCAACATTGAGTACGTTGATGTTGCCCTGCAGTTTGGCTGGATGCATGGATATTCCATGTTACTTAAAAAGATAGGCAAAGTATGCATTGAACATTTTTATGTAATCACACATTAACCTGGATCCGCCCAATGTAACATAAATGTCACACACTGTATCGCTCCACTGTAATGGCTCTTGCATCGTTCGGGCACGGTATATTGTTGTGTTTTATACCTTATAAGAAAGAGGAAGCTAAGTGCTTCAATTCAAGGTAAGAATTGTCAAGTGAGAGTGAGGACCTATCCTTTGAGTACCCCTGGTACTTATGCGCCTTCCCTAGACACTAAAAATGGACGTTCGCTTTGTGTAAATATTTAATTTTTTCATTAACTATATGCACTACAGCGACAATTTTTGGTATGTATCAACATAATGATACAAAATTATTAATAATACATTAATATGTTTGGTATTGCTTTCCATTTCTGTAATATACTCTGATAAATGTTACTGTGACATAAATGTCACATTGGGCGGATCCCTATGCAAATCTTCAAAGTTTCGAATTTTATGCTCTAGTTAGAATTTATTCCATTTTCAACGTTTTTTCCTTCGTATTCCCGCCAAAAGACTTATTATTTATCAATTAGTCGATAAATTTGCATTTATTAACTTTTATTCCAGTAATTACTTTTGAATTAAATTTTTTAATATTAGGGATATAGATAGCTCAGAGATAGCACTGTGTGAAGCCAAATAGCTTCCGGAAAACGAAGACTTTGACGAAGTACAATATACCTTGAGCTACCAGAAGCAGCAATTGTCACTGATGAGGACATTGCAGATGGCCAGGCTGGTGGACTTGTGGAAAATTTAACGGGAAGACAACTTCGGGCGAGAGTGGAGCTTGTTTTGCAGCTTGATAATGATAATACTAATGAATTTCAAGAGAAGTCCTGAAGTATTTCGGTACCAGTTAGATGTAAGGAAAAGAATTCTAAGTCAACGAAGCTTACATCACTTCTCCTATAGAAAAATGTAAAAGGAGAAGCTGCCAATTTGCGACAAGAAGGTCATTTTGTAAGAAATAGGTTATTCCCCGAAACAGATCTTCCTGAATAGAGGGAAAAATTAGGTGTAGAATATTTTTAAATAGTTTTTTCGGATGACATTCTTTTTTCTCATGGCAGAATTAGATAATTATACTACTTCTATTGTTTTTTCATCTTCTAGCATCAGTAAAGAGGAGATGAAAATTTTCATTGGGATTTTACTGTTATGAGGTTGTAACTGGTTTCCATCCAAGCGATGCTCCTGGGAAGATTCTGGGGGTGCTCACAACTCAATGGTTACTGTAGCCTAGCGAAGGAATAGGTTCTTTGTGATGAGTAGATACCTTCACTGTGCAGACAATACGATGCCCGACATAATAGACAAATTGTGGTAGCTTCGCCGTAGATCACTAAATTGAAAGAACGTTTCAGAGGGATTTTTCCCACTGAAAAAACTCTTTTGGCAGGAGTATGATTGTGGAGTATTTTGGTATCCATCCTTGCATGTAATTCATTCGGCGGTGGACAATCAGTTTTGGTGGTAATGGTGGAATATTTCCTTGACTTTTGGATGTAGCTGTTCACAATCTGAAGCTGTTCACAATCTGTTCACGAGCGAAATCTGGTCATTGCATGTCACAATTAGAGATCAGGCATGTAATAATGCAAACATTACTGACCATACATCGATGCAAAGGCAAGTATAGCCGCCGTACTACTTCATTTGCAACAGAGGCAGACAGTGAAATATGTTACGATGCTAATGATCAATTAGTCTCAAAAGATTGCGTCGCCGTGCTGGAGAACATTGCGCTTCCGTCAAATGCGATGCATGAAATATGGACAAATATTGCTTTACTACTTACCACTCAAAATGATACGTATACACCGGCATTGAACTCTAAAGCAATCTTTAGTTTATATGAAACAAATTGATTCAAATTTAATTCAATTTTATAAGGTATTACACCCTTATATGTTGTGAGAATATTTTTCAAACATGTACATATATTTATTCTATGTATTTTCCAAAATTGGGAAATGCATTTTCAACTATTTTACTTATTAGCCATGTAAAAATATTATTTAAATAGTATTTTACATAATAAAACCTGAACAAAAAGCAAAATCCATTGATTGTGTCAATTCAAGGTTCTGTAATTTCATAACACTACTGCCGAAAACTTAAATTTATACATAAATTTAAAATAATTTTTCTTGATGTGTATTTGACAAGTTTATAACATAAACATTATAAATTTAAATATACCCCAAACTTGTGAAATAGCATTGAAAAAATCCAAAACACTTCTACATCTTAAAAAATCACAATTTACATCGAAAAATTTATGAATCGCGGGCAATGGAACTCTGAAAATTATTGCTAAATTTTTAAACAATTTACTTTAAATTTAAACAAAGGCTTGAAAATAGTGTACGTAATTAATAATATGTTTTTCTAGTGTTTTTTATCATTTAAATGAACAGTGCAGCTCAAATGCGAAAAATATTTGCTTTATCTGGGGAAATATTACCTTGCACCAAAAGACAACAGATCCGCCCAATGTGACATTTATGTCACAGCCTGTATCTCGGAAACTACACAACCGGTCAACGAAATATTTTCAGAATGTAGTAAAAATGAGACCCTTACCATTCCCCTAGAATATGAATTATTAATCTCAAAAAAAATATTTTGGGCGGATCCAGGTTAATGTAAAGTTAGCCTAAAATTTCAGTGGGTAGAAGTATTTTAAAATGGGGTCACTCATTTACGAAGATAAATTGGTAGTCAAATTTTCCGAATCATGTATATTTTTTCCTCTCTGTTACTCATGCAATAAAATTATTAGAAATGTTCTATGTTATTCAACAGATTTTTTCACTGGAAATTAGACTATGGCTTGTATTCATTTTGTATCACCCAGCTCAATAGCAACTCGCATGTCGAGTGACACTCAACCAGCATGATTTTTCATTCAAGATATTTAAAAATTAAATTATAAGTGGACCACTGGTATATGGGGTACCTAATTCCTACTTCAAAGGGTTTTTGATGCAAATGTGTCAGCATTGCAGGAGGATGTGTCAACACTGTTAACGTCACAGTTTCTTTGATGGGTATTCACTATTGAGATTTATTAAACAATAGGTGAATCTGATTAATTTATGAAACCTGAACAAAAAGCATGTCATAAAAGATAGATGTTTTACCAGAGATTAACTTTAGAGTATGTACACAGGTATCATTCTATGGTATTACCCATCCCATTGTTGGGAATCGGTCATTTCTGGGAAACTCCTTGTGTCTGGAAAATCATGAAATAATGGGGAAATTGGCTAATTTAACCAGAAAATCATCTTAGCTTTGAAATAACAGTGGTAATTTTTCTTCACCCCCATAACTTCAGGAATGTCTTGTTATTTTTACTGCCATTCCCATCAAGTCAGATGGTGCTTTGTGTTGGCAAAAATTCTGTCACCATAATTTTCTGTGTGTAATATGCACCAAGTATTATACATACTTAGGTTTTTTCAAGCATTATATGAGAGTTTGCATATTTCCAAGCATAGTATGAGAATTAGCATATTTCCTTGTAGGTAGAATAAACATCTAGTTTTAAGGGGTCATCATGTGCCTATGTATAGTTCATCCTTGGTCCAGATGTTGAAAACACATAGACTTAATGGGAAGAGGGCCCATCATGAGCTTCAGCAAATGCAAGTACATTTTTAAACACTATTGCATGTACCAACATGGTGTTCTCTTAGTGTCATGTCCTTTCCTTCTCCTCTTGCCGTTTGGTGTGTCTGGCATTACAGTAGAACCTCACTTATGAAACTTTCAGCGGAGAACCGAAAAAAGTTTCATAAGTTAGGAAGTTTCATAGGTGAGGATTTATGGTAGCGTGAGCGAGTTATTCTCCAAGGGCATTCACTTTAACTCCTGTTATGTTAAAAGTAAAAGCTTTCCACCTTGCAGAGTTAATCAAATAGCTATTCAAGGTCCAACCATGTTTCTCCTACCAAGATACAAGTTGAGTCAGTTTAGATCAGTGCGAAAGCAATTTTCCCCATCTCCATTTGTCCCACATATGTGTGGTTAGCTTGCAGAATAAAACGCATGCTTCTTTTACCATCATGTTGAATCACCATCAAACGTGCATAATAGAGATATGATTTTCTTTTTTGGATACCTTCGAAGCCAAAATTTTGGTACAGGAAAATTTTTAATGGCTCATTTTGGCATTATTTTGCTGGTGTGATGGAAAACATAATGTTGGCAAAATTCTAGAAAATCTTCTGTTAAAGAGAAAGAGGTATTCTGCAATAGGGTGGTTTCCTGTTATTTTTTTTTTGACTAAATCGAAATATTATTACTCCAGGAGAACGCATTTCATGCTTGCAGATTTTTAAATGACGATATCTATTTTTCGCGATTGAATGAAAAGTGAAAAATTTCAAGCGCGCGAAAATACGACGCCTAAGTATGAATGCTGGGAAAACCCCTGTGTGACGTCAGTCTGGTCAGTCCTGCTGCCGTCGTGTGAGGTGACCTTGGGGCGACGATATGTGCTCTGCTGTGATACAGGCTGCTAGCAGGTAGAGCTTGGCTTAATTATGGATTATTAATACCTTATCAAACAAAGGAAACTCTGACTAATGGCAGTTTTAATAGGTGAATATTAAGAGATGTTTCCCTGAAGTCTGTGCCTCATGCATGCATTGGTAATCTTGGACGATGTAAAACTCCTATCTACTCGTATTGAAACTAGGTCCTTTTGACGTCACGTGGAGTGGCATCGCGTGGGCGCCAATCTGGCCTTTTTCAAATGAGGTTAAAATTGACCGTTAACATTCGTCTAAATTGTGATTTCTAAAACCAAATAATTTGTATATTATGAATACACTAATGGTGGGTAACGAATCGCAATCAATGCTTTTTGTTTTCTTTGATGAAGGAAACTACCCTATTCATAATTCCAGATTAACATTCATGTATGTACTACATATACATATTTACAATTATTATCTAATCAGCATCAATAATTTTTGAAAAATTATTATTCTTTATTAGCATATCCGTGTAATGTGTACACACATGCACATGACTAAATCGATGCACGTGCCACAATCTTCTCATAGATCAGTTCTCTGAAAAGTTGAATAAGTGAGGTATTTTATGCCATGGGACTGTAAAATTACATTTCATAACGGAGGTTGTCGTATAACTGACAATTTTATTTACCGAGGTTGGAAATGCATGGTTTCAAATAGGGTTATTCAAAGGACCAAATAAAGATCTGTGTATAAGTGAGGTCACCGTATAACTGAGGATCGTATATCCGAGGCTCTAATGTATTTGCTTTGTAAACTTTTATAAAATGTATCCGGTTGCAGGATGGATCTTCGCAGTGAAACACTTGACCATATGTGACCATGTGAAGTATGCACCCAGGTAATGATGATTTTTTACAGAAAAAAGTGCATTCTTAGAGTTCTAATTCATTCTATCTTCAAGTAAGTCACAAAATTGTAAATAGGAATGGATGAAGTAAAAAATTGTTTAGGTTAAGAATTCTTTTTAATCTGCGTATCCATTAATGTCTATTATTCCTTTTTAACATCCATTTCCTTATGCTTCATTCTTTTTTTTCATTTACAGTTATATTCTCTTGAATTTTCATTACATGTAGGACATATAAAAATCTCTCTTTATATTTCAAGCAATTATTAAGTTACATATACACCGTACAACACCCATTATTCACACTCTGCTATGGTACTGCATTTTCTTTCATGGAGTCTAGAGCTAATCAAATACTTCTTCCATGCTTGAGGAAAAAATGTAAACCTAAAAGGAAAACACCAGGAAGACAGTTTTTCATTCAATTTTTATGCATGGGTACTTAATGCTCAATCAACTTTTGAGATTATGTTAATATGTATATGGCATTAAAATTTTTGGATATTTCATCAATGTGATCAATTTTTGAGACAGCTAGTTTTATGTTTGCATAGCAGCTTTCTACATTGATGAAGAAGTGCTAATATAACCCTATAGACAAGTTTTGTTAAATATTGAAATTATCTGCTTGTTGCCTGAGGCATTATGGAAAATAAGTGTGAATGAGCTTTCCTTTCCATCAGTTACAGTTGTTTTTATTGGATTCATCTCCAAGATTTACATGAAATTGATCATCAATCCTGTTAGCTTTAATAGAATGAAATTCAAATGTCTGGTCTTTCTCAATTCAGAATTATTTCCATGTGAACCATTGTCAAAAAAAGTTATGACCATCGTAATATAACATGTCATACTCAACCATGGTGCTTTCAGTGGGGTAAGCATGGTGACTGACTATTATGTCACCGTTGAATGAAGGCACCTTTTGGAGTTAAGGTGATTCCAACAAACCATTATTGTCGTACCCATGAGCCTGAATCCAAGCTGAAATGATGGAAGGTGTGCGTAGGTTCACTTCATAAATCAAGATAAGTGACCTGAGTGGCTATAAGGGCACCACAGAAGCTGAGGAAGGCTGCCACTGCAACCACAGCTGTTGTGGAGCCAACGGCTGCCACAAGACTTCCCATGAAGCAGGAGAGAGTTAGCTGAGCAAGGAATACCATACTGCTCACTATGGCCACATCAGTGCCCAGGCCACGAATCTGAGCATGTGTTCCTCCACCCTCTGCGAACTGCACAAAAATATTGAAAAAATACAACACTTTTTTAACAAAGCTAATTATTAACTATAGAATAGAAGTATATATACAAGGTCCAGGTTCTGGTACATATGTAGTCCTATTGAAATAACATTTGTATTTGATATTGCTAACCTCAAAGCCTTTCATTGATGAATATCCTTCTATAAGGAAATTTTCAAGGACTTGAGAAGGCTTGATATAACTGGAACCTTGCTAGTTGACTTAATTATTTTCAATATTTTTTGTATATTTGCATTTCACAAGTATTTCTAATTTAGAGAAAATGTACCTCGAGTAACAGCTTTTCAGAATTCAGTCATTTTTCTTAATGTATGAACAGTTGAGACAAATGTTTATTTAAGTCTTCTCTTTTTGTAATGTAGGAACCATTGTAAACATTCCTTACGATCATTGCTTGAGTGGAATTGAAATTATTGTATCAAAACTATATGATCAAACCAGTGGTGCAGCGAGGGGGGGGTTTTGGGGGATAAACCCCCCCCCCCCCAGAGCTCAGAGAAATTTTTAAGTTTAATCCATTTTACTTAATGGATTAGTATTCCTTATATATTAGTGTTAGGATTAATCTAATATCTCTCATAAAGCGGTAAAACTAGTCATTTTGAACCATTACTCTTAAAATTTTCTGGAGGAGGGCCCCCACAACTCCCACTTACCCTGGCAGATATGCAATACCCCCACACTCCAAAGTATTAGTTGCGCCTCAAACCCCCCCTAGCCTTAATTCTTAGCTGCGCCCCTGATCAATGCTATATGGGAGCAATTTAATGCATACTCACTGTTCCAGAAGCATGGTAGTGTGCTACAAGCAGATATGGCATGGTGAACAGAGTGGAATACATGACCCCAGCAGACCATGAAAACAGTAAGACTGCTACAGGATGTCTGCAAATGGCCATCATTATCATTCCACTGCAATATACTAGCTGTCCTCCAACATAAACAGCCCTCGCTCTGAAAGTAAAACCAAAGTAATTAGGTTACTTTCAGTTTTTCCATTCATCAGAACAAGCATTGGAATATGAGTGTGCATAAGATGGCTATTGATGGGGCTACCTCTCTTTGGTGTGAATTCAAATGTGGTCATTTTAATGAGGTTTGTGGTAAATATAAGCTGCCTGTCATTTTTTTACCAAGGAAGCAGGCTTGCCAAAATAGTTGACTAGGAACCTACATGCACCAATACACTTCCTTAAAATACAGTTAACTGGACTGCCACGAAGAACAAATGTGTGTGCTGTTAGTTCATCCATGTAAGTCGGCCTACTACCTTGTGTTTTGAGTCTCAGCAATAGTGGATCTAGTAGAGGTGGGTTTGTGGGAAAGCACCAACCCAATCAGGCACCACTACAGCCTAATTCATGTCCACAGTAGGTATGGTAACATTTGCTAAAATAGATTCTTCAAAAATTACTCAAACTGTTAAATAATGGAATAAATAATGCATTTTGCTTACTTGAACCTTTTTACCAGCTTCTCTATGAGCATGGAGTAGCAGGAGCATGAAAGGGAGTACATTGACATTCCCCAGCAGCCAAAGCGAACGCCTTCTTCATAGAGCTCTCGCTCAGCTGATCCATCCTCAGCCTGAAAGAAAATTGAAGAAACATGAATGATGAAGGGGATCATAAAAAAATGTGCTTCAAACATGCACACTCATAAATATCTAGGGAAAAATATTCATTCATAATTTAAAATCTATAGTCCATCTAAATAAATCTTGCAAGACTTGCTCATTACATATTACATAACTTTTTATTTATCTTGGCATCTCATCTATTCCTTACCTCAAAGTGAAAAACTTGGAAAAAATAAATAAATACCTGTCTTGGATAAATACCTATTCTAAACTTTTCTGAAGAAATTTCAGGCATACATTCTATTAGCCACCTATTTATGGTGATTGTACATTTTTTCTTCCTCATCCTTATTTTTGTTTGATGGTGTTTGTCTGATATTCAGACAACATCAAACTGATTTTTTTATTTGACTGCTTTTTATGGGTGAATTTTTGTCTTCTGTTCTACAATCTTAGTCTCATGTTCCTTTTCATATTTTATCCAATGATATAATAATTTCCTTTAAAATCGGCTATTGACTTACTAAGATATTGTGACAAGGCTTTTGAAGGAAATCGTTTTCCTTCTGTAATCAGAATATTAAGATGCCTGTGAAATAGATCTATTGGGTTAAAAACACTACAGTATGTGACCCACACTCCTAAGTATGTACTTTCCCATCATTATTGGTAATGCTAATGCCGTGAGGATGTGAAGGCAAGGAAATCAGTGGACATAGACATGAGCAACCAATTTGAGCTTGTAATCAATTTAGTGAAGACTGGGGAGGTGTGGGTTCCTCAAACTTGTCTGAAGGATATAGGAGATATGTATATTTCTTCTTGGGCTAAAGATTTAATGGATATTATGGTATTATTTGTACAAATAGAACTGCGTAATAACTGTAGTGCAGTTCACTCCCAATTATCCGGGCTAATGATGGGGGAGAGATGGCACGAATAATCGGAAAACATGGGTAACCCAAATTTTCACTTCAATGTCATATAATGTTCATAATTTACATAAAACAAACAATATATTATTATTCATCCAGTTATTCTGTTATTTTAGAGTGCTTCCCAGACTCACTGAGAGCTTTCTTCGCCAGTTAGTTTTCTTTTTAGCAGCGATAGCATGGTTGTACTCGTATTATTTATGCTTCTTGTAAGGCCTGGTTACATCCGTGGCTTTGTGATCACGGATACAGAAAGTAGTTTGCGTGAATGCTTCAAAACCACTGCTCGACGTCGGAAACTACACTGTCAGGCACCACGCCATGTAGTCGCCACTCCCACAAGTTGCCCGGGTTGCAACTGCTGCAGGAAGTGTGTCCGTGATCCCGGTCGCGCACTGCGAGACTTGGAATACAGGAACTTGGTGCTCCCGTGAATGCAGCTAGCTCACGATCGCTTTCGTTTTACGAAGGTAATTCTAACGGAAATAATAGGCACGGTTCATCCAAGCATTAATTCAGTAATTCCGGTGATTTTTCGTTGAATTTTATTTTTTTTTAATAAAGATCGTGGAAATTATTGAGCGAATGTGAAAATCATGCACGGATATACCACAGCCGGATAATCGGGAGTCTGCTGTATTTCAAAAGTTCGATACGCTTAAAAACTTTATTGATAGGTAGTTGTCTTTTTCCTCTCTTTTGTATGTGTGTATATAATTAGAATTCAAGTAGGTATTTGATTGAAAACAAACCTTTGGATTCCCACCATAGACTGCTTCACCCACGAAATCAGTGAAGTATAGGGAATAACAGACATGGGCCATCCAGCAGAAAAGGTTGGTTGCGCAGAGGATTCTCAGTGATGGAGGCATCACCACAATGGAAGATAAATATTGGCTGAGTGTGGGTGGCATTTCCCCAGCAAATTCACTGCCTCTTGCATCCTATGGGAACATGGACGTATTAGCAGAAATTAAAAAAACTATTATTGTGGACCAATATTCTTTCTTGGAAGGATTAATCTTAAAGCATATTCCAATGTGTGTTGAATTGACTACATATATTCTGGATGAGGAGTCATTTTAAAGGGTATCACATGCACACGTAAAAGCTGCTATGTTGAAAAATAAACCATTCATAAATAAGGAGTAGAAATTGATAATCAAAGACTCCATACATTATAGAACACATAAAAGATATCAGAAACTGCTGGGTGTTCACAAGTTGTGATTGAAAAAACTAGCCACATATCTAGTTGGTTACTAACAGAGTGGATAGTTTTCTGTGTTAACATCCAAACGCACTGAGGTGCCAACATTTTAACTCTCAGGCTTTTGGGTTCTACATTTGCTCAAAGTAACTGACCCCATAAATAGTGGCCATAAAATATTAGCAGTATGTTCGCGCAATCCGGCCCGAAGGACCAAAAATGTTCGCGCAACCCGGCCCGTGGTGGCTCGGAAGATGTGCGTGCGGGGAGGTGTGCGCCGGGTTATGATAAATGAAGGGCGAGGACACCTTCGATGGAATTTGGTTTATTTCGCGTGCGACTTACGCACGCCAAAACTCTGCGTCCACACGCTTCCGGCTTTTGTCAAACACTGCCTCACCCACGCCGTCGGCAAGGGCATGGATGCTAGGGTCTGAGGGTTACTGACCCTCGAGTAATGGCACTCCCTCACTCCTAAAGGGTGCGAGTCGAAACTCCTTGGCGGAGACCACGGGAAAGGGGCCGAATGGGACTCGGTCGGAACTTGGAAATCCCATAGGGCGACGACACTCGCCGAAGGGGAGGGGGTAAATACCCAACACAGTTTTTAAATAAATTATACATCCATTCCATAAGTAACCAAGTAGTTAGCTAGTTTGAATCACAATGGTGAATACCCTGCAGCTGTTTCCACAGGCAGATGTAAGGGGGGCATACCCCCCCCCCCCCCAGACATTTAAAAAATAGACAAGATTTTTAATACAAATATTAATAAATTTTATATTTTAATACAAAAATTTTAACATTTAGATATCAATAACTTTTATTACAAAATTTAGAAGTACATATTCCATAGAGTAATTGTTGCATATAGATTTTAAGCCCAAATATGAGAAGACTGTTTACCAGTCAGACCCTCCCCCCCTGGAAAAAATCTTGGATTCGCTCTCGGCTGTATCTGTTATATTTTATATATGTTCTACCTGTAGAATTAAAAAATAAAGGAGAATGTAAATAACAAATACTTTTATCTTTTATAGACCCTGAAATCAGTAAATTAATGATATATATATATTTGTGTACTCTCATATACCACAAAATACACCATTACTTGCTCTGATTGCTCATTATGTATAGTTGACTAGCCTACCAGCTCATACACCAGTGTTAGTAAAATAATGTCTGCATTTCTGCTGGATTGTGTACTATGAATATAATCACACTGGGAGAGTTTATTGGAGGGGAGTATTTTGAAATTGTCATGAAATTATGTATATGCCATTTCCCAGTGTTTCTAATTTTGAAAGCATGAAAATTTAATTTTTTAACTATCCCACAAAATATTTTAATTTTGAAAGATGTCTAAATTGATAATCATTAATTTAATTTTGTTACCATGGTAGGGGCTGTTCCACCTCCAGAAGGTTGCTCTGGTGCTGTGTTACCAGCTGATGCTACATCTACTAGAGCAGTCGCCTCTTGGTTAACTCCTCCACTAGAACTTTCCACTCCTTCTGCATTTCCTTCTGTCACAGAATCCCACTGTTTAAATGGAAAAAATACTGGTAGTTATGTAGTACAGTATCAACAAAATAGTTGTGGCATAATTGAGGTAGTCAATTCATATTTTCCTCTCATTACTCATAAAGAAATACATATTTGGCATATTTTAGCTATTTTAAAATTAGTATTTTTTAAAATTCAAGTCCACTCAAAATCAAAACTGGTACAATATGTATGTAGAACCCTGAGAATGATGCGTACTTGTGAAAGGTTTTATTTAAATATTTCTAAAATGCATTGTTTCTGCAAATATTATGATCCACCACTTATTTTTATCATTTATGTACACGGATTGTGCTTTGCTGCTCATTTTTGCTTATGGTTTTCATTTTTCAAATAAAATGCTCTCTTGTTGTTGCACATACAAGGGGGTGTTAGGCTATTGGAGGCCTAGTGCCAATGCTGTGGTAAGGTGGAGGAATGAGGGGGTTAACTCCTTCCAAAATTTCTGGAGTGAACAGTCTTATTTAAAACTAAAATAGTCAATAGAATCCTCCTGCCTCTCACTAATACTTTTAGACCCCAGCATTGTATATCGCATTTATGAAGGATGGCTATATATTTCCCTCCCCGAAATCTCATTATTATTAATTATTGTCAGATAATATGCTCCTACCTGGGAATTTAACCCAAAAAAAACATATTATCATTCATTGCCCATTATTAGGATCAAAAGAAGTAAAATCAGTGGAAAACCCATACAGCGATTCACCAATACTTATTCTATTTGGTTCTTCGGAGAAATTGTATCACAAATTCATGCATCATTCATTGCCCATTATTAGAATTAAAAGAAGTAAAATCAGTGGAAAACCCATACAGCGATTCACCAAGACTTATTCTATTTGGTTCTTCGGAGAAATTGTATCACATATTCTGGAAATAGGCACTAGCCAGTTACTTACTGGTGGTGGTGGAGGGGGTGGTTGCAGAGTTGCAAGGGCACCATAAGATGGATGATGTGAGGGCAGAGTAGCGCTATTTTCATCAGAGGCACCTGCTGTACCTACTGCAGCCACTGGTGAAGTTAGTGACATTGCCTCCCGACGTACCTGTAATATTGTGTTGGATACTATTTATTAGCTTTAAATTACGCAATATCCTCCCATTTATCATACAAACACTTCATAACTACAGTAGAAATGAGAGGAGAATGCTCACAGACAATATATATTATAAAATAGGAAGATCAAGAACTATAATTTGCTCATTTAAAATAACTTGCTTGTTCAATTGAATTCACTTGCAGCCATTTCTCTGCTGCAAAAACGTGAGGGCGTCTTGTCAATATTAATTTAATCTTTCCCAGTACATATTGAATTGATAAGAAAATGTTAACTTGGTGTTTATCCACTGTACAGTGAATCAAATGGACATGGAATAATTTGCTCATATCAATTACAGGTGAATACAATCCAATTTTCTCTTAAATATTTAAGAGAAAAACAATTATTAGGGGCTAATAATATAACACTTGCCAAATAATCATCTGTACATGACCTGACAGCTCTACTCCAAGGTAGGTCCTCTTTATGAAAATTAGTGCAGCATAAATTTTGATAATATATATTTGTCTCCTGAATGACCTCAAATTATTCATTTCCTAACTACGCATTGCATATTGCCTATGCTCCCAGGAAATCCTGTGCCTTATTGTTTCATGGGAAGTAATAGGAAAGGAATCCACAGTAGTTGTAATGGCGATTACTCGAGATTATAAATTTTCCTCGCAATTTTCTCTGAAATGCGTGAGAAGTTAGTCTACGATATTTCTCTCCCCTACTCCAATTACATTATTGCGAATTGCCTATATTTATGGCGTAACTCAGCAGCGCGTCGAGACAGCAATAAGCTCCGCGTGTAGTTATGCGGACTGCTTCAGTTATTTGTTGAAACAATTCGCGAAATATGCAGAAAAGTTATCGCTGTACATCAATTAGCAGTTTTACTGTGCTAGAGATGCATACTCGAAGTATTGAGGTATTACTGAAAGCTAAGGTGATATGTGAATTTTTTTAGGGATTTCGCGAAAACAGTTGAGCGACTTTAAGGCTAACTTATCCATTTTACCAGTGTTTTTGAGCGTGTATGTATTCATAGAATTTTTCCCTTGTCAAGGATGTCGCTTAAAGTGTTTTGGATCTTAAACATTAATGACAGGTGTTCAAACATCAATTTGAAATCGTGATTTCTGTTGATGCAATGTTATTTAATTCTATGTTCCAGCTGCGTGGTCTCTTTCTCAAAACCTAATTCTACACAAATGCCTCGATTTCTCAAGGCTTGGTTTTGTATTTTCGAATGTAGTAAGTAAAAACTTTCCATGAAATCAGGCAATCTGAACAGAATCCTGCAGGGATCCCGCGGGGATGCACTCCTTAGGCCGGGTATGTGTGCTTTTACCAGGGGAGAGGGGATTGTGGAAGAGAAAACGTAAAGAAGCATTGCTATTATGAGACTACTGTCGACGCCTCCAGGGTTGAGGGATGGAATAATCCCGCGCCGACGCGTCGTCAGGACAACGCGAGCTACCACTTGTGAGACTAGATTTGATGTTACAAGAGAGAGAGAGCCGACCAGCCTATGAGAAATATGATCCAGTGATTTTTCTGCTACGAGAAGAGACAGCGCAAAACTCTTGTCGTCGTCATATCATCACTTCATTGATAAAAGTTTTTTCTCCATCGTATTCGATGAATTACGGCTCCCCGCCATCTCTGACCCATGGCATTCATGGAGCACCGAAAAATAAAGTGCCATCACTTAAACGAGGAGGAAATTGATGAATTTTTACATGCGATGTCGTGCATTGAGTCTATGACCCATTCTCTTGCTTAATGACATATTCTTGCCTTATAATAGTGAAATGAACGGACGAACTTCTTTTTGGTCATTCTTATGCGTATCGCACCCGGCGGTTATTCACCATTACTGCTTCAGATTTAGCGTAGGTTTTAGTGGTAGGTATTGTTGCATAGGGATTACAATTTTTCGCTTGCATTCTCTTTAAGATAAGTCAAAACTCGAACCAAACTTGAAGGAATATTATAATTAAAAAATTCAGATTACCTTCTCCAACTCTACACCATCCTTCTCCAAAATTTCAAGGGGTATTTCCTTAAAGCTGCTGACTGTGACTGAAACGCAGGTGATGAATATAAATGTAATTAATGTGAAGACTGCACGGACATGTCCTCCAAGCATTGCACCTGAGGAATATGGAAAAAAATCTTGGTCAGCAAATCCTAATTTAAAAAAATAACTTATCAATAAGAGGTAATAAAAATTATGGTTCTATTTGTCATCAAATGAATTTTTTACAATGAATAATATTTAAAAAAAAGAATTTTAATTTTTGACCCTCATATAATTGCAGAAATTTATTTTCTTGGAAGAGCTTTTACTCCTTAAATCCTCTTTGTAATTAACCGTTTAATGATTAGGTAATATAGTTTTCTCCCGTTTGCCGTGTATATAATAAAAATAACTACGCACGGCTATAGATGTTTTGTCGGCTGTTATCTGAGATGCAGCATCTCCTGATATTTTGACGTGATAAAACTCCATAGATTTTGTACATCTTCCTGTCAAATCAAGACACCAAATCGAAATAACAGGCTTTACATTACTTGAAATTTATGTAAAAAAAAGTCATAAAATCTCGATTGATAATGAAATGGTAAAGTTTTATCTTTCAGAATCTAATGGACACAGAAAATGGCCTCAATATTTTGAAAGAAATCGAAATAAATAGTTGTACTTTGTTGTGCACAATTGTTAATTTTTTTGTACTGAACTTCAGCTTGTCACTAGAATGAATAATGGCTTGTATCGTACCCAAGGCAGTTGCATCCCAGTTAATGCCACCGAGTGCATAACCAAGGCATCCTCCGAGACCAGCCATAATTGTAAATGTGCTAAGCCCTCTCGCATGGTCCTCTGGAAGAGTAAAAAAAAAAACAAATATTAATGCATGGAAAACGCTATGACAAATATTTAAGTACAATAAATCATTAGAATTCCTTGACAAAGATAACAAAAATTTAATGTCATTCTCTTAAGATCGTCTCCATATTATAGATTTGAACTCTGCCGACTTTTCGGGCTACGAATAAAATATCGATAAATAATTCTTCACCTAAAAAATTAATATTACTCTAAAATGTATATTTATTCTATATAATCAATTATATTAGTAAATATTATTATCTATAATTATTATTTTTTATTATTATAACTCTAGTGTATGATAAATAATTCTGCGAAGAATTACGTCAAGATCAGAGCTTTTATTTTTCACCCATGACGAGCTATTTTAACTTACTTTTAGGTTAATTCAAAGAATATTCATTCTCTTTAAGTCTTAGTGCAGGGTCTGAGGATAGAGAATACAGCCATGAATGGAAATTCAAGCGCGGAGACGCAATAGCATGGCATCGCTGGCAGGAAGTGAGATATATATCAGACGATATAAGGAGTCCATTGGCGCGAGATTGGGGCCATAAATAGCCTTGTATTTCTCTGTCTCGACGGGAGAAGGCTTAAGGGGATTCAAGGGATAAGGAGGGGTCTGTGTTAGAGAGAGGGTAAGGTTAGGGTAATCAAATTGAAATGAGACGCGAGGATCGGCTGAAACCGTTCTGGTGACGACACGAGGCAATTGGCGCGTTGTTTTCCATCCGTAACGGAAGCAAACCAAGCGCATTGTGTGGAAGAGGAATGCGAGGATTTGGAAGGATAAAACGATAAAGGGTTCAGGGTAATAGAGCGGAAAACGGATGCACGAAGGGAATTGACTTCTGGGTGACAGAATGAAAATGTATCATGAAATCAGAAGAAATTGTCTGATTATGAAACTGAGCGACTTCGTTCGTTCGTTCAACTTGATCTTGGGTTAGAACATGAATTTAGGATTTGTAAAGAGTGACTGAGAAAAAGTATTGGATAACGAAAAGGAAATTTAATTGGTGAGTAGATACAGCTATGAGGCGATTCTCTTTAAAGTCTCTACGTACCTCATTCAAATTTCACAGATAAATGATACGTAATGAAAGAAGATGCATCGAAATCGTCTGTGAAATTTTTAACATATACCCAACCTATGATACAGATATTTAGTGGGGTTGGGTAAGGTTTTTCAAGCCTCGAAACAGCTATTGTGATACTTATAACTAGTGTAAAAACCAATGACTTCCGTGCGCAACTTTGGAATTGCACATTAAATGTTTTTTCTCCATTTTTACCGTAGGGGTAGGTAGGAGAGTTGACTCAGGAAGGCTATTCGGATTTTCCACTGCATGGCTGCTGTCGACCCGAATATCCTTCCATGACGCAATACGCATGGGATGCACCAATAGGTCAATTATAAACATGTCTTGGGTGTTAGACCATTTGAGGGTGTATAATTCCTATTGTCAATCGTCAATTCATTTGCCGGCCGCGTCGTTTCAACAATAGATTTGACGTTTTCAACTTTTACGTAATAGACATCATACGTCACCCTTCAAGGCCATAGCGAGCGGAGGGTGGGTCAAGGGGTTCACTCTCCCCCCTCTTTCCTCGGAACATTGTCTCAAGTGAGACATAAACCACATATCCGAAAAAATCTCCCTTTGGCCATAGCCATAAAAATTCTTCCGGTGAGGGTTTTGGAGGAGTGAATATATTTTGGGGTAGGAGGGTCACTTGAAGGAGGAGCACCTAAGACTCTTCTCAACATTTCGGGGGCGTTAGACCGCTTTTTCCCCCGCTCGCTGAGCCTTGAACCTCCCCTGAAATTATTCTTTCGCTCTTAACAGCCACGTATGGCTTATTATTTCGTGCAGGGATGGATTTAGAGAGGGTCACAGGGGTCACAACCCCCAAAATTTTATCATTAAATATCTAATTTTAATTATTTTAAAAGTGTTTGTATCCTTGTAGGAGTGGATAGGGAGTGCGTATGCAAATGCATGGCTACAAGTCCCATACGTGAGAGAAGTTTGAGTTGTATTTATCGTAGAGCGTAGCACTCCTTACAGTAAAAACGCCCCTCTCTCCCGGTGGGTAATCCATACTTTCCGGACCTATGTTATGACCCCCTATCCCAAATATAATGCTGAATCCGCCCATGATTTCGTGTGCACTCACCGGGAACCGTGACGTCGAGGAGGTAGGCTCTGGAAGGGCTCTGGCAGGCGTCGGCGTCGAAGTCGAGCAGCACGGTGCCCAGGATGGTAAAGAAGAGGCCCCAAGGATGTGAAGGGGGCGGCGGGGGCGGGGCTCGGGGTGGCGAGCCGGGGGCCGTGGCGTTGACGTGGGCGGAGGGTGGCGGCGGCCGCTGGTCGCCCATCGCGTAGCCCATGTCCTCGCCGTTCGGCACCAGGATCAACCCTTCCGGCGGAAACAATGACAGCACAGTGCGTCACAACGACATTCGCTCTGAGGATGACCTCATTATTGGAAAGGCTCCTTAGGTATCAGGCTTTCGGTTTCATACCTTCTCAGGGCTACAAATTGGGGAGTAAAGGTAAAAGGAAGAGTTTGGAGGGAAGGTGATTTGAAGGGGGGACAGGGCGATGACCTTCAAAATCTTGAATATACTGCCTCTACATCTTTGTTGACGCAAATACTGTCGGAATTCCTTTGGTTATATTTGAGGATAAGGATATAGGGGAAGGTCCTCTAGTCTAAGAAATAAGAAGGCAAGTGGTGGTACCATGCAGACAATGGGCAAGATTGGAGCTGGTCTTACGAGGAGAAGCATTGGAGGCGGTGGACCAGTTTGTTTATCTCGGGAGCATAATAAAATCAGATGGGAGGAGTAAAAAGGAAATAATTACATGAATCAACCGGAACCATTTAGCCTTCAACAAGAAAAACTATTCACCCGCAGCAACATTAATTATTTTCCCGACTAGTAGTCATTGGCGTCGACTTCATGGGGCTTGAGGGGCTCGAACCCCCTCAAAAATTCGTCATGGGTGAGAGGAAAAAATGTTCCAGGCTTGTCGATTTTCCCCGGAGTGTCCAGATATCGATATTCGAGTTTTCAGGGCTCTAATTTTTTTTCATATGACTTTTCTAAAACGGTCAAAAAACTTAACTCACTACTTATAAAATTTCAGGGGTCAAGATCCCCGGTTTGGGCACCCCCAATATTTTTTGTAAGTCGGCATCCCTGCTAGTAGTAGAACTTCAGTGTACCTATGCATTTTTTATTTGAGCAATATATGGGGGACAGTTACAGGGTGCGTTCCGAAAGTAAAGCAATTATTTAAAAGAAAGGAATTTATTGAACAGATTTGCTCAAACAATTTAAATTCTTCATAGTAAAGCCCTTGAGCTTCTACATATTTTTTCCAGCGACTCTGCTATGGCCAGTGCGCGCTGAGGAAGGCTTCTTCGGGGACGTGTCGCAAGGTCCCCGTCACGACAGATTTTCTCTCTTATATGTACGAAAAATGGGTTCATTTCAGGGCTGCCTTAATCCAAGGTAACAGAAAAAAGTCCGCTCGGGCGACTTCAGGACTATTGCGGGGTTGCGCAGCGTTTGAACCTCATGTTTTGCCAGGGACTCGCGGATTCGTAGCACGTGTGGCTAGGCGTGTTGTCGAGCTGGATTTGCCAGGTAGCAGAGATGTCTTCTCTCGTCCTGATGACCCTTTTCCGGAGTCTTTCCTGCACGTACATCTATATCTATATAATACCCTGCGAGCCACCTCTAAGGTGTTTGGCAGGGGGTGATTAATCAGCATGCAATAGGATTCTCACATGCACACCACACGGTACAAAAACCGTTACGTTTGCTAACAAATTATACTACCGCATTCATTCAAAGGCAACACTTGCCAACTACTCATTAAGGTTTTCTGCCAATAAAGCTAGAACACATAAAACATGCTGATAAAAATAATAAGAAAATTCAGAAACATGCATTATGGTATAAATAAGTTAATAAGCTACAATATAAGTAATCTAATCTATGTGTGAGTTCTAACGCTGCCGTTACAGCCTCTTATTGATCGTGTAAAAAAGACATTCTGAATCTGTCTGTTCTACAGTCTATCTCTTATTTTATTTATATGATCTGATCTACTGTAGTATGTTGCCGTTCGTATGATATGGAAGGCTAACTTCTTCAGAAAATACACTGCTCTTGAATTTATCCAATAGGTTTAGTCTATTTTTTCAGTCTACGGTCTGAAAGAGATTCCCATCTGAGTTTATCTGGGAGGTCAGATACTCTTACAAGAATATCGTAACGACTTTTCACTAACCTGGCAGCTCTTCTTTGCACGCGTTCTAACTCTGTTATTAAGCCTATTTTATGAGGATTCCAAACACTGGCAGCGTATTCTAAATGGGGTCTAATGAGGGAGAAGTGGCTAATTTCTCTAACTTTGTCGTCGCTCTTTCCTAATATTCTTTTAACAAAACCCAATTTACGATTAGCTTACATTTGATAGGCAGCATTAAATGTCTAGCCTTGATAAAATAATTCCTTGTCGACCGGTGACGTCATGGCAAAATCAGCAGTGCCGGAACGCACTTTGCTGAACTTTTTCAGAAGTGAAATATTACTCTCCGTGGTTTTTAATACAACTTATTATTTAAATTCTAACACAAAATATTTTTTTTGCTACGAATATTTATATTAGTAGTTTCGAGATACCAAAATTGATAAAAGTGTGATTTGACTATTATTTCCTTTGTTTACCAGTGCCGGAACGGCGTTCCGGCGTCATGACACTACTGTTGTGGATCACTCCTTTGCTTTCTAAGAAGACAATGTACACTGATTTCACTCTTGATTAGGTCATTCTTGCCTTTTTGGACATTGACCTCTTCCCGACCCTACCTAAAGGTCTTCACCTACCTGCTTTCCTAGTACCTACTGTTGTAGTAGTACCTACTTTCACCACCTCAAAAAATTTTAGTAGGGCAGAGCAGAGTCCTCGTAAGCCTCAAGAATTATTTTGTTTGTCTCCTCGGGAGATTTTTTTAGTTTCTCACAAAACTTTTCTCGATCGTCGATCCCATTTATTTTGGCGAGACGGTAAGCGCGTAGAGGTTTACAATAACTGACGTCCTGCCGCTCCCTCAGCTTGGAGAGCGTTGAGACTGGTTTTGCGGCAAAGCTTAACATCTACCCCACCTACTTTAAGAGGTATAATCCCACTCAGACCAATAGGAGCGTCGCAGGAAATTCAAATGCATTACTTTCGGAACGCACCCTATATTTTGAAAATAATATCGAATATACCCGGACTTAAACTGCTATGTTCCGCACATCCAAAAAAATATCGAAATTAATATGATGGTAATTTTACAAACAATATTTTATAGCCTAACAACTTCGACATCATCAACCTTGGTTTCGGCACCTCTTACCATCTTCAAGGTCTAGAGTTTCATCTCCCGGATGATAGCGCTACGCGCTGTAACCATTGCCGATGTTATCGCATTTGCTAAGTTATTAAATATTGTGCGGAAACTTACTATTGATTTAATTTTAATATGTGGGCGGATGATTACCGATAAAACCAATTCCAACATGTTTAAAATATATCAAGATTAGCCAAATTTCATTCGGATACAAACTTAGCCGTGTTATTCCTGAAATTATTTTTCTATGCATATTGCCACTGGGCTGTTCAAAGGGGGAATGTGTGGTGCAAGTATCAAAATGTTGGTTGAGATAAAAAATTTGAGGGATTGTTAAAATGCAAACAATGTATCTGGAGGATGAGGGAAGTTGTTATTTTAGGAGGGAATGAGCCATCAGTATTTGGGGGTATGACCTGACTCTGGGTCAATTATATGAATGTCATAAGCGTCAACTGTGAATTGGTGCCGTATAATTTCTACAGTCAATTCGTCCATTTATTCGACAGCAGCGTCATCAGAGCGGAGATTTGACGCCTTTGACATTTTAATAACTGACCCGCGTGTTGCAGATTCATTCTTACCCAAGAGGACTCCGATGGCGAGTGCGATGATGAAGGGCCTCCTTCGTCCGAGGTTGAGTCGGCATCTGTCAGACAGCGACCCGAGCAAGGGCGTGAGGAAGAAGCCGATGGTGGGAGACAGACCCCACACGAGAGTCATGTGGCGGTGCTCGACGCCGATCTTGAGCAGCGTGGGCGACACGAACGCCGTTTCGGCCGCATATGAAAACTCGATGCCCATCACCGCCGCCGATATCCGAATCAGCTCCGACCTCTCCTTCCGCCTGCGGACACATGATGCATTTCATCAGTTCGGCCGGATTTAATAAATTTTGGGTGTAAAATGTAGGCGGAGTTTTGGGGAGATAGGGGCAGCCTGGCTCTCTGAACTTAAATGGTAATGTGTCCGAAAAAAGTGCTAAACCTGAACATTCAAGTACAATGAAAACCAAGTCATCAAAAGTTTGAATAAATTTTAGTCTTAAGTAGTACTTAAAATGCTATTTTTAGAGGCTAATTTAAGCAAATTTTCCCGGAACACTTAGGGGCTATTGAATATCCCCCGTTTCACTAGGGCGTGTTCCATAACCCCTCAACCCCCAGCAGGATTGCGACCCCCCCCCCCCCCCCCCCCCCCCGACATGAAGCTCTTAACTTCGCCCAAGGAACGCGGAGACGGGATCAAGCGGTTGCTTGATCCCGTCTTTGCGTTCTAAGAGCTAGACTGCGGTCAACTTAAACACATACCACTTGCTACGTGGCTGCGTCAATTTTTTTGGGCTTGTATTACAATGCTTTTGCCTATCATTATATTCAAGCCCGATCATATCTTTTGAGGAGTGGGGCTTATCATGTAAAATATTTACCACATTTCCTTTCGTAAACAAACAGGAAAGGGATCCGCGATTGATATTTCACTTAGCCGAAAAAGAGACAAGTGTACGTACAATGATTTAGCTTATAAAATTATAAATTCACCTGGTTCCGAAAAACCTCTACCTTGTTCGTGGCGTCGCGAATAATTTGTATTGCTAGTGTCGTTCGCTTTTCTTAGCTCTACTCTTTAATACTAAACACTCACTTCATCAAGGATGCATATCACGTATAGTTATAGTGAAGTCCAACTAAAGGTCCAGCTGTATGGCATATTTAGGTATAAACATTTTGTAGGTAACACAATGTTAGTGATTGCTAGTATTTACCTCTGCCGCTAGAAGAGGTGATTTCTCGATATATACGGTAAAATGAAGGGGGATATCAAGGAATCAAAAATAATCATGTACCTTGCTAATATTGATCATTGGTTTTATGTAAATTGCTATTTTCGATGTTAAGTAATATTTTTTTCTATGTACTCAATCATAAATCAGGTTCCATTACCTTTTAAGTTAAACTCATGATTTTTAAGAAATGTGTGAATGAACAGTAATGACATCAATTGTATTATATCCCGACATTTACCGGTAAATGTGAGAGAAATCGCTTGGATCCGCCTTTCCAGGTTCGGATTGGCGCATTGCCATTCCCCGGATACCTCCGCCTTCCTTGAACTCGGCATATTTGTTTTTGGCGTCATCTCTGATGGAATGGAGGCGTCCAATGACGCCCTGATACTCGTGGAGTTTGTCCGTCATTTCTAGGCAGGATTGGGGGTCGCAGAAGATGGAGATGATTGCCCGTCAGGCGACTGCAAAGAGAATGCAGGATTTTGTATCTGAATATCCGTGCAAGTTGTCGAAGTTTAAATATTTTAACATTCCTCATTTAAATTTAAAATTTTTAAATATTTGCAACCCTTCTTTTTAAAGCAAAAAATAAATAAAAATTAGTCTACCATATGCATTCTTTAAAATAACCCATCTCAATTTTATTTATACAGGTAACTGTGTGCTAATCAAATTTTATCATTTTTAAGTAACTCGTAGAGTTAAAGTGTTTTTAGTACTTTTTATTTTTCCATCGTCTAGGAAATGAATATTTTCTTATAACTATTATCTTAATGCTAAGGATAAAATCATTTCTTAAGCATCGTAAAAATTAAAATCGAAAAAGCTCTCCAACTCAAGGAATTTTTCATTTAATAAAATAGAGACAAAGGAAACGGATGGTTCAATTAAATTTTAGAGTCTTAGTTCATACTTATACGCTGATCATTTAGCTCTTTCTTCTTTCATTTAGAATACGTTAAAAAGAGAAGTTGATTGTAGAGCAACAGATACAAATAGGCATTACAAAATAAGGACATAGATTGATACAGACCTGGATCTTCTCAGGATCACATAAAAAGATGAATTCCACGGAGTATCAAGTGAAAGGGCATGTCAGAAATGCCGCTTAATCACTATTAACATCCGGAGTCACCAGCTTCCTCCAAGACATCCCGGAAGCCGGAGCACGTCTTGACGAAAAGATCATGGCGTCGTCTGATGCGCTTAAGGAAGCGTCATGGAGTAATTGAGGGACCTGCCTGTGCCTGGGAAGGGGTTTCACCCTTCCTCAGGACTCAGCACGTTGATGCCAACCTAAAGGTGATTAAGGAGAAATTGTATTTCATTTCTTTGTTTTAAAATCAGGCGTATACTTCCACTGAATGAAATAGCTTTCCTGACTTAGAGAGCAATATTTAAGCAAGATATTCTGTCCAGGAGATTACAAATACTTTTACCACACATTACGGGTAAAAGAAGTAAATAATAAAAGAATCCTGTTTACTTATTTTTACCTGGCGGTATCACAATTATTTCACTTAAAGCTAGCAACTAAATGATGCCGCTTTTTATTCCGGCTTCTATTAGCAACTCTTTATTGATGGCGGAATCATTGGATTGTATGATCAAATTTTTATCCTTAGCTAAAAATGTAGGAAATTTCTTGAATTTTATTTAGCTCTTTCAAATAAGTCGCGTAATATTTGTAGTTATTTCCAATTTTAGTACTGAAGTAATGAACAAGTTGTAGTTATCCGGCGAATACCACTAATGCGGAGATGAATTTTATATCTTTGTTTTATTAGCGAGAATAATTAGTTGGTCTCGTGGGTATATTTTTTCTAACGAATGCCTAGAAAATACAGTGTAAAGGGCAACACGTGGAAAACTAAATTTTAGAGGTTTTTACTTGAGGCCAATTAAAATACGTCAGCTTTCCAAATCTTTTTGTCCTCCCTAGGAAAGATTCGACGGAGGGAATAGAATTGCCGCGCCCGCCAATGAACGTCGAGACTTCATAATGCGACTTTAATTGGGTCCCGAGAGGAATCAATCTCTTGAAAAGAATAGTGTCACGAAAGGGAGGCCGGGAAAAAGCGAAGGGGAGGGTGGACATTTTTTGTCGAAGTCAAAGGAAAGCAATCAAAAGCGTAGCGATTGTTGTGGATGTTGAACTTACTTTGGAGAATCTCCGCAGCTGTGACCATAGGGCTGTGGTGCTGAGCGAAGAAAATGAGTGTGTGCCAACAGAGTGGATCGAGTTAAATGGGAGACAGACGGAAAGAGGGTGACGGAATGGGACCTGGTCGTGTTGTGTGTCGTACTCTGGTCTTTCAATGGAGAAGGACTTAAGTTTGATGAGAAGAAAGGCTTACGGCGAAAGACTGTGGACCTAGAGAGGGGTTTTTCTAATTTTGTGAGTGAAAGGGGATGAAGAAAGATGAATTGACAAGGAAAATGCCGATGAAGCCTGTTCCGGAGATATCAAGTCAGGAAAATAATCACCAAGGCGAAGCAAATTATCTCTGTCACATGCCTAGAAATGTTACGAAGCGAATCTCTAGATAGCCATTTCTAATAGAATCGAATCCCATCTTCACAAATCGAAACGAAGCGAGTCTGATGAATTTAAAAAGAAATGTCGCGATACACATCCCTCACTTTTATTTTACTAGCATCGACCATGATTTCAGCATTTTATTATAGTTTCCAAGGTTTTATTATCTTGGATGCATTGAAACTATAGTCGTAACTTAAGAATAAAAAGTTGGGAATATACGACGCGAGGCTAGAGGTCCATTTCCAATCATGGTCCATTCATTCATGGTTCATTCATGATTCCAAAAAAAACCTTAAAAGTTATACTGTAAAGCTGATAAAATTTTGGAACGGAATCGATACAAACTGTAAGTATGCTAAAGAAAATATAAATGCTTCGGCAGTAAAAGGGTAAAGAATTTTTGTTGGACAGTTTGAATATTGAATTAGCAGAAAAGTTAAAATTTTCCCGAACGGATTATAACCTCAGTTGACCAAGGCTGTTTTTAGAAAAAAATTGGCAGGGGTTGAGGGTTTCATTTGAAGAGAAGGTACCTTTGGAGAGGTTACGCTTAGCACCGTATCTTCCGAGCATGCTTGTTGCTTTGAGCTCCCAGACCTCGCTGCGGCCTGCAGTTGACCTGTTAAATAACATTGCGAATGGTCAATGTTCCGATCTGGAAGCAAATCCTACTGATTCTAATATATAGAAAAATTCAGCACCATGATTGCACCAAATTCAGCACCATTCAGCACCAAATTTGATCAACTTCCGATTTTGAGACTTGAAGAATTAATTTTTTTAAACCTGCCGTCTTCGATGGATGGGTAGCGCGGCTTAATGATTACGATTTTCTTTGCCAAACATGAAACTATTTTTCGATTGTCTTAGACGAAATTGAATGCCCCCCATCATTCGCTGCAGAGGGTTATGTAGGAGGTTTTGTGCTTTCCTTTACGCAGTAGGAAGAAGAAACGGCAAAGCTGAGTCGGCTATGCTTTTGGTCCACGGCGAAATGAACTGTCCACTATGGGTCGCAATTCTTTTTCTTCGCCAAGACATTCTATCTGCCGCTTACCATTTTTCCTTCATTTCCTTTCTGTAACTCCTCTCCCGCATTTCAATTCCTCTTTTTTTATAGGACCTGAGCTTTCGGGCCCTATGCTACCAATTAAACAAACCACTAATCGATCACCCTACGGACGAAAATCAGAAGATGTCCAAAAGAGAGCTACGAGCTTGAGCTTGAATACTCTCTCTGTAACAGCTTTCTTACCAAGGACGAAGCGATGGAGGGTAAACGGAGTTTTCTGATGCTGCCGTGTAAGATGAGCAGAATTCAATATTATAAGACTCAATTCAGCGCTTTTTGTGCTTTTTATAGGGGTTATCCGCTGGCATTGAACCCTACATCTATTGCGGTTTGCCCGCGCGTATGATGCAGGCCGACCGAATTAGTCGAACTTTGGCGGGGCACTGCTGAATTGGCTTGAGGTACCCAAGCTACTGCTCTCTTTAATGCTCGATTAACGCTCGGCTTGCTTGAGCCCATGCGAGGTTTTTAACGCACCTAAAGGCCTTGTTGTTTGGAGTTTTTAACGAACCTGAAGGAAGGTGTTTGAGTTACAAGCCTACACCCATTATGGCTCAGGAAACGTGTAAGTGAATTGACCTGTGGGAAGATCAGTCAGAGATTCGCTTTCAGTAATAGCTACATTTGTCGTTTATCTGGTTGCTTTCACTACCTTGCGATTAGATTGTTGCTAGTGAAAACAATACTGTGATTTTTTGGCTACTAGAAACGTTACCCCGTGATAGCGAGCTACTTCATGCACCAATGTATCATTTTCAGCATAAGTACAAGGGGCGGCGGACTATAACTATAGGTGAACAAGTTCTGAAGATCCGCCATGAAAGACTAATTCGTTACGACTGTTGTTCGAAATAAAATGTCGCGTTTGATTCAAAATTGTACATAAAGGCTACATATTTACTTTTACTTGGACAGGTACCGCAACTCCGCCAATGCATACACATAAATACTTTTCTCTTCTTCGATAGCAAATCATTAACTTTTTTCTTGAGACATATGCTCACATATATTAGCATCATACTATTATTTCACAATATATTGATCTGATAAAAAACATATATTTTCACGAAGTAATGAAATTTTTATTTTACAATAATTACTCAGTGGTATTTCACTTCGACTATTTCAACGCAAACCGATACTTATTGTTAGTTATGTATATATTTTATATAATTTAGTATCAATTAAAAATTTATTCGATGTAGCCTATATACTGCTTATCCACATCGTAATATATTGATTTTTGAGCAGTGAATGAAAAATAAGCATATGAGGAATTTGACCTTGCTTATCATCAATTCTTTATTTTCACCAATCTATCCATGTCCTTAACTGAAGAAGTAAAAAATGAAAATAGAATGGATGTATCTTTTTAAATATCCGTTGAGTTCAAGATTGTGACTTTTTAAACTATGATGGTATTAAGTGCAAAATATGTATTCTAGAGCATATTCCATAAACTAGACCCGTGTATCCTACTTCAGGTTGAAACAATATATAATTTTGAGTTCCTTTGTACTTTATGTTTCGACAAGCGTTATTGATTGATTAGAATGTATCTTTAATAAATTCACCTGGTTAAGGTTAAACTAAGGGGTGAATTGGAGGGTCTCCTTTACTCCGTGTACTAAGGGTATAATCACTGTTCACATAATTGTTTTCGTTACTGTATAACAACCTCTTTTAATCCTCACCTCGACAAGTTCATTATTAGATCGGAGGCAGTATCGAAATTTAAAATTTGATTCAGTTTATGTACCGCGCCGATTTCGTGATCACAGAGCGAAAGGAAAAAGGAGGGATGTGATCGTAACATCTTGAAAAGAAGACGGAGAGTAGTGCAATGGTAGAATGTTCGACTTCTGAAAAAAACTAGCCGAAAATCATTTAATAGATACAATAATCAGATAAGCGGACTAATAACCTTACCGTCAACACATTTAAATTCGAAGAAAAGTGAGCTAATAAATGCTGTCATGATAGTTTCAATGGAATTCTCATTTCAAAAGATTGTTGGCTCTTGTTCCCTGAGGTGCTTCCGTAAATGGGATATGTGTACAGAAATATCCTATGATAGTCAAGGTTACGGTATTTCTCTCTTTCGTCCGTCAATGTGCATAGAACAGAGTCTAAAGGCCTGGTTACACGGTACATGAGAATGTACAAGAAAATGTGAGAATGTCTGAATCTCAGAATGAACGCGAAAATGCACCGTGTAACCACGCAAAATGTAAGAATGTATGAATTTCTGAACGCCTGCTCTAATTTCGTTCAGACAATCATACAATTTGAACTCAGAGTCACCTGGTGGCAGACTACGAAAACGACACATTCATTTCATCTGGCTTGTATAGGCGACTTCTTTGTTTACGTACGGCCCCGATACTTATTTGGATTTGATATGATCTTGCTTGACTTGGATATCTTACTGATTGAATATGCGTAGCGAAAGAATGGAACACAAGAAAAGGGGATGGGTAAAAGGAAGGATCAGATGGAAAGGCCATTAATGTATGAACCGCGAGAATTATCCAAGAATGAGATCCAAATGATCGTTAAAAGGTCATAAAAAAGCATGTGATAGGCAAAGAAATAAGTTTCAAGTACTATTTACGATGCATTTACTCGAGTTCCTGTTTTTGAATCAAGACCGACTGCAAAACGAGTCGAAATTTTAGGTGTTGCGTTGATATGCAGCGAACGCTATGGGCATCGCAGTAATAAATACTGAATTTACTTTGCCAAAAGCCTCATATTTCTAGTATATTCCTGTAGCGTGCGCCGATTCACAAGAGAAGGATGGAGGGAAATCACGACACACTCGCTTTCAAGACTAAAATTCAACTGCCTTTATTATGTCCTGTTTTTTACATCACAAGGCTTAAGGGCACGAGAAAATTTTAAAATGTGCTTTTATTATGGAACACTACTATCCAACAAAATTTGAACGATATCGGCGAAAGACACTTCGTGAATATTCCTTGTTAGGGGCTCCTTTCGACGAGAGGCCGGCCGCCCATTACATTCCTTATTTTTCTCCGTGGTTTAAACGTAATCAGTATTTATTCTCGTAAACAGCCACTTTCCTTATAATTTGATCCTACAATGGGTAGAATGATAGGTACATTTACAGAGTTGTTTACAAAGTGAAATAAGTAACTTGATAAAATCCTGCGGTAACCATGATTTAAGAGTGTACTTACGTTGAGAATATCCCGTTGACAATGTAGATAATGTATTTGGCTCCATTCTGTGAATCATTAACCACTTATTCCTCTTATTTTTGTCCTTTCGAACACAAGCAAAAATTTTCTCCGGCGAGTAAATAGAGGTACTAGACGACGGAGCACGTTATATGGTTTTATGGGATACACTATTTATATGGTTTTCACACGTTTTTCTATTGAAGGTCCATGCTGCATTACACTTACTGCATTAAGCAAATGATGTAGGTGTGTAACGTAGATCACAATCTGCAATCAACTTATTTGGATTTAATCTTTCCAAAGCTCCCCAAACAATCGCCTTTATTTATTTCAACAACGCCTTGGCAACCCAAAATATTCACAATCCGAAGTTTGACGTTAAAACAGCAATTATATTCGCTAAATATGCGTTTGAAGCCCCACATAGACAGTTGTTCTATCCACTTCCTAGGCCTGTCATCAGTGGATACCGTGCCGTGATGTAACGTGCGCACGCTCCGTCACGTGTTTTCAAACAGTCGATGAAGATTATTTTTAATGACTCATATCTCAGCTATAAAACATTATTCATCCACGAAATTTTCGGCAAGTACATTTGAGGTAAGTATCTTATTGTTCTAGTACTTTTAAAAAAGTTTGCATATTCCCCTTTGGTTTATATTTGAAGTTGAAATAATTTGTTGCGCATTTAAAATGTACGAAAAAATGTCGGAAAAAATGTACCGTGTAACCACCCACTCGTGGATCTTGTCCATGAGAATGTACAAGAATCTGTTCAGAAAACCATTCAGAAAAATGTACAGAATCTTGTACATTCTAATGTACCGTGTAACCAGGCCTTAAGAGTTTTTGTGAGGTGGGAAGAAGAAGAAGATGCTCTCCTGGGCGATGAAGGAGTCTTGCTCGCGGAGAGCGGAGTAGGTCTGGGGAGTTAATTCTTCCCCCCTCTGCAAGCGAACCAAGAAGCCAGCCAAGTGAGGAAACCATCCCGCGACCGCTGGTGACACTCGAGCAACCCGCAAGCTGTGGTCGTCAGTCTATCCCACCCTTGTCGACGCTTTCGCACGAACGACGCCCCCGTCACTCGCTCGAAATTTCACAATGAAGAAAGAATTCCCTTTTTCCTTCTGCACGACTCGTCGATACACGAAAAAGAACCTTTCTCTGAAAAAGCTATTCTTCCTCCCTTCGCTCTCGTATACATACACACACTGTCCTACTTTCGTTCAGAGCCAATTGCTTCCGAAGAAGAGGGTCGCAGGACACCTCTCTTTCGTTTTGAAAAGTCAACCAAAAGGAAACCAAAAATCTATTTGCCTTCAAAATGAATTCGATAATTGGAATTTTGAGGAATATCATTATTTTAGATGCCAATTTAATGGGTACGAATTTCTGAATTGATAATTTGCCGAGGTAATGATAATTCTATAGTTACTAGAGGCTTGAAATGCAAAAATAAAAATGGATCTTTCAATATTGTCATTATTTCAGAGTAAGTTTTGACCCATAAATATACGAGACAAATGTATCATGCTTATTTACGCTTATTCATGGTCACTTCTTTTTGTTATTCATTTTTAATACCACCATAAAAATTTAATGAGAGCTCGTTAACTTTATGAGTAATAAACACGGCTCACCCCGAGGATAAATTCGGAGTGAAAACTTATACTGTTTTAAATAAATAATCGATGTTGAATCTTTGTGCGATTTTCTGTTACTATTGACATTAATGACAGTTCTTATATCGCTGTGCGTGTAGATTTCAATACGACGAGAGTGAGCGATAGTTTTACCAAGAGTGGAAGAATTTTTAAGGCAACCCGTGTAACCGATAAGGCTTTAAAGCTGTTCTTGCGGTATACCATTCCACTTCACACTATAATATTTACATATATTGCACACTATTCTATTCTGAGAGACGGAAAACTAGAAAATGTCATTTAACACTTTTTTTATTTTACCCCGTTAGTTATAATTCCGCGTGGGTTATTTATGTAACCCGAGCACATTTTTCTTTGCGGTTTTCCCCTCGAAGTGAAATATCGCATGCTACCTGCATAGTGAATGTTTACGCATTCTTTTGCCTATGGTGATCAAGTACCCTGGTATTTGCTGAAGAGCTTATTTTAGCTAGTACATGTTTCATATAGACTTTGAAAAATCGTGCCGCGTAAAACATGTATTTACATGAACTTTTGCACCAATGAGTTTCTGAGCGGAAAAATGCACATGCTATTATTTCATTCATATCATTTCATATATAACTGCATGTACAATTTTGATACACAATTAGTATTAAATTTCTAGTTTCTTAGTATTATATAATGCGAAATTTGTATGTGCATGTATATATCTGCTGCTAATGAAAGAAATTTGTTGTTCAAATTATTAATGAAATATGTGCGCCGCTGTATAAGCAGAAACTAAAGATTGCATAAATATTTTTAGTCAATGGACGCTCAGTTATTAGAGATAAATTTGATCCGACGCATAGTCCATTCATCTAAAGAAATGAAGTTCATGCGTGCTCCGATAGCCATGCTCTGAGCACAAAAATATTATTAATACGATTATAACTCGTGTTATGGCGTCGTTGTGATTAAAACCCCGACTGATAATTCAGTCTCGAATTCAAATGAGGTCATTTTGACGCAAAAAAATCTGATTTGCTTGTCTCTAAACAACCATTCACCGGTCGCAATTCCCAAAAATGCAAAAATAAATGCTCATAAACTGAATATAATAAGTAAATAATGAAATGAATATCTATCATTACCAAAATAGTTACTATAGTAATCATAAACCTAGATTGTCTATTCAATTCAGGTTTAGTTTTGGGAATAATTTATCGAAGAGAGATCGATATGGATAAATATTTTTGCCAGCAAACTTTCGACGAATGTATACAGAATGCAATACCATACGTTCTAGGACTTATTTTTCTGATCAAATCAAACTTTTTTCGGATACCCATGCTCATAGAAGTTGAATATAAAATAGGGCAGATTACATTGAGGTCAATTCTCAAGTTCACTACTTGGTGCATGAAAATAATACTATCACACTTATTTGTCATTTCGGTCACAAGACTTTCGTTGGTCCTTTTTATTGGAAACGAAAATTGTTCAGAATATCAAGACGATGGATGCAAAGCAAAAAATGTGCATTTAGTGGTTGATTGTCGGCTTAAATATTGTAGCAGTTGATTGAATTTTTGAAACATAATGCCAGTTTCACCATAATGAATATTAAATGACTTCAGATATAGACAAAATGCATGAGGATACTTTACTTTAAAGTGATGATACTGGTTACACATAAAAACAAAACGATTTCTATGACTTCATTGCCTACATAATTGGCCAAAGGCTTTATGAGATAGAGACGAAACTCCTGCGTAATAACTGACCATGTAATTAAAGGCCGATTTCAAAGCCAGTAACCATGAACTGTTCACCTATAAATTACCAAAATAATCACTAAAATCAGGAAGTATGAACGAATATTTCAGTTTTTATGATTGATATTTTATAGGTAATCAAAATTTGGGTCGGGTGATCCACCAAATGAATTACCAAGCATGTCCTTCCTCTGAGGCTATTTGTTTTTAAAGACCACCTGTGCCCCTAAAGTTAAAAAATCTTTAGTGTAGGACATTCCATCGTAGCTGTGGTAGAAATCCTGGTCAAGGCAAATTATTTTTCCCCAGTGAAACTTTCGCACTTTGCACATTAAGTTTTTTTTCTGATCTGCTGAGTAACTAGTTTCGTTTCCTTGTCCTCCATAGGTTTTACGTATTATATATATATATCATAAGGTGTCCAGATTTATTTCAAAATCTATAGTCGTAAATTATATAAGGCACTTGGATCTTAATTCAATTGGTCATTAAGAGCTTTTTGGTTAGTTTTGTAATTTTAATTTCCATCTATCTATTAATTCATATTTCATTAATTTTTTTATCGTGTCCAAAGGAAGGAAAATGAAAGTGAAAAGGACAGTTCCTGAAACGTCGGTCAAATAATCGTAAAGAGCAATTTTCATGAAGATGCCCTGGAATGAAATTCGTGCCTTTGGAGACGAAACTTTTATCGCATCACGGTACTAAGCCAGAAAGATTACTTTTTCTTTAGCCCTAACAGAGAGAAAATAGAGGCTAACATGAACTTTCTTTAACGGCTAAAAATAGACTTTCTAGCAATACTAATCTCATCCTTTTTAAATCTGCCATTATAACTTTTCTCAAAATAGTCTCCAGATCAAAGAAAACGCTCCTTCTCCTTCAATTGTTCCAATGCCTGCCCACCAAAAATGCTCGCAAAACACCGAATCCACCTCAGATCTTGACCTCCCACATGCTGTACTTCCCGCCATTACCCTCCACTAATTTTCTCCATGCAATTCCATCCTTAACAATTGTATTTAAGGGAGTATTATTCAATATAATGAGATATCTTCTTGACTTATTATTACATTTGTTGAATATTACTTGAAGCATTGGTTTTTTATTAATTTATTATATAAATGAATATATTTATACATTAAAATAAACAAATATGAGACCTAAACTACATGAAAAAGTCTACGAACGTAATTTTTGCCCTATGTCGGTGCAAATGGTAAAAATCAACTCCGATCACCGGAGTACTCGTTTCGTATTAGCTGCTAAATTCATTTATCCTTATTCAATTTTAATTGGCCATATTATTACACTGTTATGTCATAGGTAACAAAGTTACCAGAAATGTCAAATTCAGACTTTTTAAAAGTGCTTTTATGCCAATGAGAGATAGGGTTCAATTTTTAATTTTGGTTTAGTTATGAATTTTAAAAGAAGTTGGCACAGTTTAAATCTTAATTCCTCAATCGGCTAAAAGCCCTCCTAGTATTTATTTATACCATTCTAATGCATATTAAACGTAAATTATTCACATTTAATGACTTCAGTTTAATTTAAAAATAACTATTTGAGAAGTGAAAGAGTCATACCACCCGCCCTACAATCTACGAAAATTAATATAATGCACTAACAGCTACACATTGAAAGACCACACTAGATGCATATGAGTCAGTGGGGGGGAAAGCTTGCTTTAAAAACAAATTAACGCAAGTGAGTTGGAGCTAGGGTATATAGCGTTGAGAAGAAGCTCTACGTATACATGGTTGCCTAGAGCACGTGTTATCCTATCGAGTATATCGATTGGTCTTGCTACTTGACGAGGATGCCATATTTCAACTTTGGCAGCTCACTGATTCCCTTAATGCGTGATGCCGTGAGAAGGAAAACTGAATTTACTTCCACTGAACAGAATAAATTCCGAGAAGCTTGAATAAAATTCTTGTTACTTGGACACAGAAAAGCCTAGAGACATATTTGAGCCTGGTTTTTGACAGAAATTCTCAAAAGATAACAGGTTCCCGTCACGATTTCCCGTGAAAATCCGGCGAAATATCCTCATTCTAACTGAATTCTTGTTGATCATTGAGACGGAGAGAATTTTAACTTCCTTCTTATTAATATTGTTAAATTTTACCTCGCTAATTCTTATTTAAAATATATCTTGCCATCCTATGAGCCGTTACGTCAAAAAGTTAAGGGAAGTTTAAATTTTCTATCCTCCTCATAGCTCAAATTTAGTAATTAAAATTAAATATTTTTGCCCCATTACCAAAATTTTCACTTCTTTCTTTATTGACTTTTATTTATTTTCTGACTCACTCAACGAATCTGCTGATTTTTATTAATTAACACCGCCCAATGAAGTTCCGAATTTCACTCGTAAATTCCCTCCTTGAAATATTAATACCGTATAATTTACGATTTTATTTAATCTTAACTACAGAAGTGGATCATATAGTAAATAAGTATTTCATCTTCCGTAAAAATATTAGATTTGTGCGAAAAAATAAATTTGACCCCCGGGTATTTCAAGTTTTTTTTGTTTATCTAATGAAAGTATTCTCACTTTCTTAGGAATATGAAAAAAGTCATTTGAAATTCAAATTAAAATTTTGTAACGTCAAAATCAATTATTTATACTTCTCCAATGGAAAATAAAATCTTAAATATGTCAAATGGTAATTTATAGTGATAGTAAAATAGCATAATGACTCTAAATGTATTTATATCGGACATTTTCTGCATTTTGATTTCATAAACGGATAAACGGAGAAATTTTACAACTTTTTTTGGCAGAAGCAGCTACTTTGAAAATGTGTCGTATGCCTGACGTCAAAACATTGACATAGTTGTCGTAACCATAGGCACAGTCACGTAAAATTCCTATTTTTGGCAGTGGGCCACCTTCGCACATGTTAGGTAAAGTCCACCTTATCTCATCTGCCATTCACTCCAAATCCAACCCCAAACATATCACTCACCCTCTTGACCTCCCCCACCACCATGTTACACTTTCATCCGTTCTCCTCCTTCAATTTCGCCCCTTTGAACAAACCAAACCCCTCTTCCCAAAACTATCCCCCTCCTTCCGCCTGGGCCGCCGCAAATCCGATTACGCCCTCGATTTCTCGCAAACCCAATTAAAACAAAAGGCTATCGCCCGGATGCAATGTGGTCGGGTAAAAACTCAACAACGTCGCCTACTTACGAGAGAGAAAACCTCGCGACACTTCACCGATTACTTCTCTCGATCTATTCCAGGAGTTAAGTTGGGAAGTAATACGGGGAAAATATAAATCCCGACAAGCCTACCGTTGCGGTCTAGCATGAGGAGTTCCGTAAACGGAGCGAGGGCAGCAGTGCCGGCTTTGACAAGATCATACGTCACTGCCACTCAACTGGTCCTGTATCGCACAGGTCAACTGTTCGATGAAACCATGAGAATGTTTTAAATCACCCTTCCTAAGTTTACAAAGTATGTTTTTCTTGTTGGTTCATATTGAATTATAGATTCCATAAAGTTACGCCATATACCATCTCATTAGACTGTCATTTTTAAACTTTCAGGAAATGTAGAGTAGGCATCTCTCAACATTTTCCAGCATAAAAAATGAAAATTTTACGTCAGAGAAAATATTGAAATAAAAATTCAAAATTGAAGATGCCGGAAATGTTGACAACAATAGTCCCACCTACACACCTTGAAATTTTCAGGTAATAGCTTAAGCTTTAAGCAATGATATTTCACAAAATTATCGGTCGAGCGGGAGTAATTCGTCGTCTTAAAACGATTTACTACCCACCTACTCGAGGGACTTTGCTGTTTGAAGTGCTTGAGGTCGCAAGCGTGTAGTATTTCATTTCAAATAACTTGGTTTCGGTGAATTCAGCTGTTTTCTTCGGCGTTCTTTGCCATTACCGCAAGAGGGGAAATTTTTGGATGATGATCATAGTGGCCACTATAATTACCGTGATAAAGCCACTAATTTCCTTCCTATGCGAGACTCAACGAAAGCTGAAGAGCTGAAGCCGAATTGTCAGCCATTCATTTTAAGTTTACATATGGAGAACTCATCCCTCCGGCTCGACCAGTTGTGTTGTCTTTTTCGTGGAACATTCATAGATCGAGAGCGTTAAACCTGAAATTTTAAGGGTAAATGTTATGCATAAATTAACATTTTCCAACCTGTATTTTAAATTTATAATCTGAAAAACAAATTGAGGCAAACTTTTCAAATGCAGGACGCAGTAAAATTATGAAAAGGAAATACTCTATATATCCAGAAAATGCGAAGAAGAAAGTGTAATATTTTTCATGGGAGAATTGAGTGGAGAACTGAGTCAGACAAATCTTCGGATTGATGACCCAAGATAATTATGAGTGAAGATTAAAAAAAAGTAAATCGTCACCATCGAGAGAAAGCGATGAGTTCTCTCCTTGCGGAAAATAGACTAGATATATGATATTATTATTTTCATAATTGTCATCATCGCTTCTGCCACTTATGATTGGGCCAGCTCCTTTTTTCTCGACCGTATGTGCGATAACGTCGCCTTGGAAGCGGCCACACACGCACCTTCTCCGATGCCGCCGTCACGGATTTGCGTCAGACTGATCGAAATGTGGACAAAGGTAATGCTCTTCGAGAACCCCGACGGACACCTCACGTCACACGCACACAGGTGGGACAAAAGGGACAAGTGAAAAGGTTCCAATGTCACTCACCTTGATTTTTCGGTCCGTCGTCTCCTTCCAATTGGCCCGGAGGGAAGGTCACGGCGCGTGAATAGGGAAATCGAGAGGTTCCCGCTTGATGGAGGGAGTGTGGCTGGAAATGTAGATTGAGTCCTCAAATGTCCAGGACGACGATCGGAGCGAGAATGGCTGACTGCGATGTCTCGAAGGACAACGGGAGGGAGGGGAGGGTCGAAAAAAAGAAACAGGAGGTGAGGGGGAGACGCATGGGGGGTTGGGTGGGGGTGTAAAGCAGTGCGGGAGTGAACGAGGGGCGGGAGGGGGAGGAGGATTACGGGGGAGGAAAAGACGATTGGAAAAGGGCGGGGTGAGTGGTGTCCCGAGATAGGCCGGTGGAATGGGGGAGTAGGGGAGAGGTTATATAGAGAGGGAGGGGAGGGATAGGGAAACCTTATCCGCTGAGGGAAAAAAGAGGGCAAGGGAGGAAAAAGGACTCCGAAGAGGAGGCTTGGGGGCTCACGGGGAGAGGGAGGTTTTTACGGGTGTATCGCACAAGGATGGGGTGGGTGGAAGGAGTGGAAGGGGTGGGAGCAGCAACAGTGACAGTTGTTCGAGGGAGGAGGTTTTATAGGGGTGGGGGTTGTTTGACGGGAATCGGTTGGGAAAATAATGAGAAGGGAGTGGTGGGGGAAATGACTTCTTTACTCGGGACGACACCGAAACCGCCCACCCCACTACCTTCCCCAGCACCTCCCCAGCGACACAAAAGGGCTCCGTAATGTGTTGATTTCGTCTCGGGTGCGAAACGATGAAATTGAGCAACCTCTGTTGGGTTTGGAGATATATTCGGCGTCATTCAGGCATACGTATTACGTTATGGACTGCCCCATTTAGGTACTGTGTATACCCCGTGGGAGTCAACGATATTACCATCATGCATTCTTACTTGAGATAGAGGTTCAAAAACTTATTTAATTACTGTAACTAGTGTACTGGTATGTCGTGTTAGTCGGCTTTTTTCCTAACACACCCTTCCACTCATCTTTTTAGGCGGCTTGCAAGATATTATGTAGATTTAGATGTATATTTTTGAAGAAAAATTGAACAAAGCTAAATTTTATTCAACCTGATTTTTGTTTTCAGTATTCTGGAAGAAAATTACAGTCGCGAGAATGTAGGTTATAAGAGGAGGTGTTCATTTTAATTTTCCTAAAATAAAAATGATTGAAGGACATAAAAATAAAAAGTTCTTAATATTTTAAGCACTTTATTCAATAGGAAAAATGGAAAATTGAATAATGATGGTATATATATTTATATGGATGGAAGTTCTTGAGAAAATATCGTAACTGTTGGAAATTTTTTATAAATAAAATTATTTTTTGGGTGCTTTCCGAGTAGTCTTTCATCACTTTCACTGACGTTTCCCCTGTAGTGCCAGATCGTTCTTAATAGAGTGAAGGATGACATGGGTTTAGAGTGTAACGGTTCCCGACAGAACGGTTCCTGGTAACCCCAGTAATTACACCTCGTAACCACTATTACGTAACCGTGACACTATGAAGAATCCTCAAGCACGTGAGGAGAAACGTCAGTAAGTATGATAAAAAAACTACGCGGAAAACGCCCAAAAAAGAAGTTTATTTATAATCAATGGTCTGCGAAAGCTTCAGTCCTTTTCGTCAATTTTGGGGTAATCGTTTTGTAAATTATTAACTAAAAAGTAAATGCCCCCGAGGTAAATTGTCAGTGAAATTCATGATAAGTAGGATGTATAATATATCGATGGCTAAGTTCTAACAACACGTATCTCAAAATTTTGCCGGTTTGAGACAGGTATTTAAAACAAAGTTTAATGACATTTAAAAAGTAAAATTAAAGCAAAAATCAACTCTTTATTTGCAAATATTTGCTTCTTTTTCATTTTTATGAATTTTTGTTTTTTTAATTTCAGAGAACAATTAAAAATATAAATAGTTTCTTTTGCTCTTCTGAAAATTTGCTATTTTTGAGATACGTGTCGTTAGAACTTAGCCATCGATATAGTTTGAAAATAAGGATTCTTTTGTGTAATCGCTAGCGCACTTCTGATGGCAATATAAGGAAGCATGAGTCACCTAATATGGTTTTAGTAAATACTCACTAACAGAAAGATATGTCTCCAGTAGTCATAATAAATATGTCAATTTACAGGGATTCATAATTAAATTAAGGTTAAATCCTCTCTTCTCACTAAACATTACTCAATCTACGGATTGGTTGCCTAAGAAAATCAGACCAAATTACAAAAATTCCCGAATTCATTTCTAAGAGCAGTCTATCTTAAGTAGATTAGGTAAAATAAAGGTAAGGTAATTAAAAGGGCAAGGTACAAAAAAGAGCCATAATGGCATATTTTCATTTGACTGAAAGAAAGCGTAAAAAATTGAAATCTCACTCACTCATCAAGCGTAACATCGAATTAGATATTAGCGTTTCTTTTTTAAATAAATACCCACCAGAATATCTTTTGCTACGGATTATTGCTATTTAACGCATTAATTGCTGCAAGATAACGATTATAAACGACCATCGCAGTGGTTGAACTTGAAGAGGATGAAACGGCCGATAATTCTTTCGTATAAAAGAGATTGATCAATATGAATCAACAGGTATTGCTCCCATCATCACCAAGTTCGCGCACGACTGGTCATAATTCTATTTTTCTCCATTATAATATATGCGCAGTACCTTTCTCTAAAATATCCCGCCTCTTCTGTTTCCCTTGAATTAACTCTTGTTTTATATTTCTTATGGATTTTCTTTAAATTTCGAGAAAAATCTCTTTTTCTAAATTAGCGATAAATTTTTGCACACCTTCCTTATTTAAGCCTGAATCACATGCTCATTTATTCCATCCCTTTTGAGGGACAGCTCCATCAATGGCTAAAAAAAATGACCGTTTGGTTTTCCATCCCTTTTTCGATTGCTGAAGTCATCGCTGGAACCCTCCTTCAGCGAATTAGAACGCACCGGCGCTCACAGTGACAGTAACTTGGCTTTTCATTGAATGACAGATGAAGTGAAATGAAAAGTGACGGAAAAAGCGAAAGAAAAAGGGACGTAGGAATAGTCGTGAGGTCCATAAAAAATATGCGTCGAGCGGTCACTCTTTTGGTCCCTGAAAACCAATCGCTTGAGATTTCATTCTTTGGGACGGAAAAACAATTAGCTTTAATTAAAGAAAATAGATCATATTAAGCACCTAAATGAAAAATTTAAAAATAGTTTTTGAATTTTTATCTCGGTAATAATCGCCAAAATCAGCACATATTCTCACAATCGCAAATTATTTAGAAAGTCTAGTCGATTACTCAAAATTAGTTAAATGAAACCGATCACCGTAGATTTCGATCTTCATGGGATGAGTAGAATAAGGGCTGAAGATACAAGATGGAATCACATTGATGGTGCTAAAAAAGTTCTAATACACACATTGGCGTACTTAATGGTGCAAAAGTGCCTAAAATTATCTATAACATATATTTACAGCGTGTCCGAGTAACACCGAACTCACAAGTTTTCACCATGCAAAATTCTGATACGCAAGTAGTGGCACTGTAAGCGATAAAAAATGTGTATTAATAATTTATCTTTATTATTTCTATGAAGTAAAATGCCACAATGCCAGTCAGTGGATACATAGACAAGATATCTCTCGTAATCTAGTTTCATGAGGAAATGACGTTAAAAAAAATATTACTCATTAGCCACACAAATCCCCATGTTATGAAAATACAAGGATCTGTAGCATATTTTTACACCATTTCCGAGTAACTTAGAATTCACAATGATTTCACCGCGTAAAATTCTGACAGATGGTGTAAATGGAGTCTGGAGTTATCTAAATAAAAGATTAAATCTTTACTTTGCGGGAAAAAATTTCTTTTGAGAATATCACATTAAGTCTTTCAGGTGAAGAATTGACAACCCATAGGTGAATCCGTAGACATATTTGACGAGCTCACTTAATTCCTTTGACTGGGCTAAAAATCATCAGAGTCAATGAATATAGTGGCAAGGCATAAGTCAATCAACTGTTTTCCATAAGTAATGTATCCCCCTTTAAAAGTAAAAATAGAGTGTAACAAGAGAATAATGCACCTCCATTTCAATGTATACGATGCTGTGCCGTCATAACTTATCGCTTCCTTCCAATCAATATGTACCATAGCAATAACTTGGTCCATTATCGGCATGAGTCAGGGAATTAGTGACTCTATTGGCAATGTAGGGACAAATTACACTCGCTGGTGAGCAGTGGCAGACAAAGAGATCAGGACTCCTAGGTGGGTCCTCTGAAGGATACAACACACAGGGGCCGGGAACCGCGCTCCCGGAGAGGGGTTTATATGAGAAGGAACGAGGAAAGACGCGCCGCCGGGATAGGAGCCCGTCGACGCCTATGGGATAGGGATAGGGTTATAGGCCGCCTGTAGAGTTATACACTGCTATAGAAGCGGAAAGGGCCCACTTACTAGCGAATAGCATCAGCCATTAATGTGCCAACGATTTTGGAGGATTAAGAGAAAAACCCAGCGATCACATCGTTGGATAGCAGTGGCAGACATGCTGGACCCCTTCTTAGCAGTTTTTGGCCCTGTGGATAAAGAAATGTGTAAGAAATCGGTCTGGTTTACGTAATGTCTGGTTTTTTCCCCGGAGACAAATGGAAGTGAAGATTTCTCGGGTGTCACACCGGGCAAGGTCCTCCATATTCCATATCAGGGCGGTGGACGGCCATGGCCAGAGGGCGCCAGCACTATGCCGGAGGGGAGGGGGCGCCAAAGATTTCTAGGCTGTTGGGCGCACCGGCATACGTCCCGGCGCCCCAGCACTGGCCTGGTGGCAGATTATCTTTACCGGGAAATCGAATCTTGTTAATTCGCTGCTCCTCCCTCGAAGTGCAGTGGCTGTTAGAACCCTTTCTTCTCTAAAGATTATTTCTCTTTAAAATCCGAGATAAAAGATTCTCTTTCATATGACATACCTCTTTTATAATCTGAATTGAAGTTAAAAACAATGAATTTGATAAATTCAAGTTTTAATACTATGTATCATTTCCTCAAATATATTTACCATCGCCCAGAGGTGTTGCACTATTGGTCGCATTCTCCACTTTTATCGAAATGCTTAAGTACCCCAACGAGTTAATCATTGATACCAATCTTTAGGGTACTTAAGCATTAATAGGGTATTAATTAAACTCGACCACTTTAGCAGTTTTAAAATCGCCAAAGTCATTCCGTGGAAGAAAATTTTTTTTCAAAATTTTACCTGCGTAAAATGCGTACCATCAGCAAAGCTTGGAAGGGTTCATTTAATTAATCTCTCCACTTTAAAAAAACCTCTCGTAATTGACGTGTCTCCTCCCCCCTTCCACGGAGGAGTATCACGTACTTACCTTTGTTCCGCGTCATAACGCCACCTCATTTTCACCACCCTCTCTCGGATATATTCCAGAATGAGCTTTAAACTTAACTTCATTTATAGGATATAATACTTTCGCTCAAATGGTCATATTATGTCTTTCATTGCCGTTTGATTTTTGGTCGGCGCGGCGGTGCGGCGTAATCGGCGGCGTGTTAACTTTTACTCGGATATTACAGCAGTAAAGTAGAGATTAAAACAGCTTCAGGTATGCAAACCATAATAATCTGTTTAGGGATGTATAATACACTTCATTATCGATGAATTACTTGTATATTATTGCTAAAAATGCAGCGTGTTAATTTTTGCGTTTTTAGCAGTGCGCAATAGAAATAATACTGACTTATAGCGTAGGCCGAAAAATTTTTAATTTTTTCTTGCCCGGAGTCCTATTAGTACTCAAATTTTGGTTATTTCCAATCTAAATCACAAAAAATACTGGAAGATATATTACGATGTATCCCCATTCACGGGATTCCTAAAAATGTTAGAAAATAATGATGATTACATGAAAAAAATTATAATACAACAAAATCTTGATAATAATTTTCAAAACATTTTACCACACTCATGAGGACTGTTTACATTACTATTTTCATTGCCTATAACTAATTATCTACATCTACATAATACCCCGCAAGCCGCCTAAAAGGCGTGTGGCAGGGGGTGTTAGGACACCAGCCGTTTACAGCTATTAAAAAAAAAAGAAGTGCTCTAACGAGGTTGGGACAAGCGTTTATTAAAGTCCTTTATTGTTCGGGGGAAAAACGAATTCTTATATCTATCCGTTCGGCTAAAAATCTCTCTTAATTTATCGCTTCTGTCGGACCTGGAAATATAGTGTGGCTCTAAGATTATGTTCTCTGTGTCGCTCTTAAATATATCCATTCTTAATTGTTCAAGCAATCTAAGCCTAGCGCGCAGCCTCCGAGTCTCCAACGGCTCCCAGCCTAATTCGCTTAACATCTGGGTAACACTGTCTGTACGCCCGTAGCGGTTTTTGACGAAACGCGCAGCCTTCCTTTGTATCTTATTCAGCTCGCGGATTAAGTCTTTCTGCACTGGATCCCATACACTCGCTGCATATTCAAGGTGCGGTCGGACGAGAGCGAAATAGCACCTTTCTTTTACTTTCTCATCCGAAAATCTTCCCACAATACGCTTGACGAATCCTAATTTCTTCAGGGCAATGCCGCAAATATTCTTTATATGAGTTCCCCACGTGAGGTTCGAGGTTATCGTAACTCCCAGGTACTTCACTTCGTCTGTTGCCTTTATGTTAATGCCATCCACTGCATAAACATTGTTAGTGTTGGACGAATTCCGCAAAAAATGTACCGCCATGCATTTGCTCAGATTAAGTTCGAGTCCCCACTCTTGAAATTATCTGGCCAATTCTGCGAGAAACGATATGACGAAACTGACTACATCAATTCAAACACTTGTATTATCATTAAAATAGGTCCATCAGAGCAAAGGCATAAGCTAATCTGGCATAAGCAAATGCATAATAACGCCAAATACCTCTCATTTACAAGTTTTTATCCCAATTACTCACTGTAATCTTTGGAGTCAAATGCATGCATATTTCCAACGCACTCACCTTCAACATTAATATACACGTTAAGCTCTCACTTATATTTAAAAGTGTAAAACATACTTTTCATTAATCAACGTTATAATTTATAATAGCATTGCACTTAACCAGCCGAATCTCGCTCTATTTTTGTTTGGACAAAATTTTAATTTGCCTTCAAATATGTTCTAAAAAATCAATAAGGATAAATATATACGTAAAACGTTTATTATATGTAATAATTTTCCATGGAATGTTTTTTAATCGCAAGAAAAGGAAGCTTTTCTCATCAGCAGACACTCCCACCTCAATACGCATTTCCATTGGCTGACGGAAATATGACGTCAGCTCATGCAACCATGCGGCGGTCCCATGAAATTCATGGGGGTTCGGCGGATTTGCAAGGAGATCTTCATCACGGATCGGCACTTCGTTAGCGTTTCACTTTGAGAAGTGAACATAATATCGCCGTGACGTGCTTTTCCGAAGAGTGAAAAAGTTACTGGGGATATTATTTTGCTTCCGTGGGCATCATGGATCCTGCGTTTCGATAAGGGAGACGCGAGAAACTTGCCTAAAATTTCAACTGCCTCAATGTTTACATTCATAGGTATAAATAGTAACTACTGAATTAATAGTAACTACATAAATTCTGAGACCCGGGGAGTGAAGATGGCTAGTTGAGTATATCACCACGAGTGGAAATTGATTTTCTTAGGGTATTATAGTTGATGTTAACGTTTCTAAATCCTTTTATTCACATAGAGTCAGACGAGAAGAATACGGCGATGATGCTATAAAGTTTTGTGGTTAAGCGTGATAAAAATGAATGCATCGTCCGTGATCGTATTCGTAGGTTCGGCGTAGAAAAACTATGTTTTTGAAGCCCGTCTTTTGGAGGAGAGCGGCGAAAGCGAAGTTGTGACTCTTTCGTGTAAGGATTGCATAGCCAGTTTGGGTACGTAAGACTTTACTCTAAGTGGTATTGTATCTTTTTTATTTGGCATTTTAAGGAAAACTAAATTTCCCGTTATTTATTCGTGTAGAACAACCTGATGAAATTTTTAAGTGGTGAAATCTCCGATTTAATAGACATAATAATTAGTATTTCCTGAAGTGTGGAAAATATAATATGGAACTTCTTCGAAGTAGCCCACTTGCTCAAAATTTCACTTTTAAGTAACTTAATAGGATAAAAAAATTCCCCTTTTTCTGTTGCTGTTCCTTACATTCTTTACCTACAGCAAAAATATAGGAGATAAAACTATCCGCTTATTATTATTACATTTGTTACCTATCAATGAGCTGTAGGGTTCTACGGTAGTTATTCATTTGGTTTTGTAAGCATATGTTCGAGTTACTCTAACATTGTCCAGTCTTTCCCTAGTTTCAAGAAAGAATTACTTCAGTTAATTATATTAGAGTTTTCGTAGTAAGTACCAATAAATCAAGAGACTGAAATTCGTTGGCACTTTTTCATCCGAACATTTCGTCGTTCACCGTCTTGGGGGACCGTGTGAAAATACTTATTTTAGGCATTTCCACTAGTATTACTGCACGTAGGCACAATGCAGTACTTATAGCTGCGCTTCGACAAATCGACGAAATACGTACGACAACATAAACGGCGTAATATCCACAAAATCACTCATTCTTTACCTCCTCTACAGTAATGCGCACGGACGCGAACAACAATATTGCATGAGCTGACGTCATTCAAGATGGCAGTGGTGCGAATTACGTTCTTCTTGCATGGCAAGTGACAGCTATTTAAAATGCTCGAAATAAAAAAATGCAAGATTATACGGCCAAAGTGTTACGCCACTTAGATTAATATTTACACGTACTTTTCAGAAAGGTCTTTACCTTTATAGGTGTCCAGAGGTCTATTGCATGCCGATTTTCTCTGATTGGCTCGCAGTGACGTATTGCAGGAAAACTTCGGGTATCTTCGACTTCCCCCACTACCGCGGAGGGGAAGGCACGAAAATGTTTTCGTGAAGCCTGCTGAATAGCAAATTACGCGTCTTCGAATGTTTACGCGGCGTAACCACGTAAACGGAATCTTTCGTCTTCGCGACCGCGTAAAGAGTTACTGAATAGCCCTGCTGGTGTGAGAGGATGTGCCAGTTTGTGTTGGGTACCCCAGCGGTAACGAGGAGCCAATAAAACTTGCACTTGTCATCTTTGACATGCATCGTAACAATGTCAATTGATTATTTCGTTACATTCCATATGCGTAAGTGGTGTAAATCATATTACGTTCATTTACCTCTGGTTATGACTATTTTTGCTCCAAATTATTACAAACTGTTAGTAATTTTATGGAGTAATACACTTCAATTTTTTGTGAAATATTAATGTAAATATGAGGACCCTAGAGGCCAATTGGAACTAGAACAATTTTTATAATTTTCGAGATGAGTGTAGATAATGATTAGCGATGTACAAAATATTGCTGTGGCAAAGTGACACAGATGAATCACTCTCTCTATATGGAAGGGATACGAGAGAATCAGTTATCAGTAATTCACTTGTATCCCTTTGCCAAAACAATATTGTGTACCCAGGTCCGGTTCTAAATATTTTTCTAGTGTAAGCAAACAACGCCCCCCCTCCCATAAAAATAACTTGAGAGGTACTAGGGATTCCATTTGGGAGTAACAATAACCCGAGTAGTGGAGATATCGGTATCTTCTTCACGATATATCCCTACCTCTATAATAATTTGGCGGCGGCAATCAACCCTCAGCCTTAACTCTCCTAGCTTGATTATTACTAAACATTGTACTGAGCGCTTAGGCGCCATATTTTGCTTGGCGCCCTACGCAGCCTCGTACTTTGCTTAACGCTTAAACCGGCCCTGTGTGTCCAGCCGCCATCTTCACTCATCTCCAAAATTATAAAAATTTCGCTTGTACCCCTCGGCTTCTAGGGACCTCCTATCTGCTAAGCATTTATTCATCTAGAAAATTGCTGAATTGCTATGGTGTAACGAATAAAACGCTGCACCCTGGGAACAATTTACTGTCAACCCCCTCATAACCACTTCTTTATTTTATCTGGCTACAGGAAAGTGATAAAATATGGACCTCTCCGTGAACATATTGAAAGTTGCATTTGTAGTTTTAGGCGAGAAATTTTTGTAGTAATTTTCAATTTTAGCTCAAGAATTCTGATACTTATTCACATTTTTACCAAGGGGAATTTAATTAAATCGTCTTCTATTTTGAATAGGGCTTGCGTAATAACCCATCAGTGTATATACCTGGTAACTTACAATTTCTAGCATGGCAGTTATTTTTTATAAAATTTAAAATAACATGTTTGATATCTCTAATTAAGTTACACCAGGTAATGGTTATTAATTTATGATAATATCACATTTTCAAAATTCTGAAGCATGAAGGATTTTGCATCAAGCAAACTTGGCTAATGAGCCGATATATTTTCATACCCTACTTACCCGCTTTTATCTATTTGTCTGGAATAGATTGTGCTTGTGAACAAGATCATACCCAACTGTTTCGGATTTCTGGTTATGGTTACGTTCGGATATCTCGCTTTAACTAATACAGGAGCAATGGTCCCCAAAATAGGTATATTTTGAGGATCATTAATCCTGCATTATTTCTGCTGTAGTTTGTTGCCTGGGCCATTTTTAAGGAGCTTGGGCGGATATTCAAAGCATAGAGAAAAGGGATACTTCTTCATTTTCGTGACTAATGGCGACCATGCATTCATATATAGTCTTATGATGGAAAGGTTGAAGCATACCCATACAATTTGAGGCATATAATCCACCACAAGACGGTAAAATAAATGGCCGCTATAGGTCGAAAGGTAAGGAGTTAGCCACATATCAGTTGGTATAGCCATCTCATACTGGATTCTCATTCAATATCCCTAAAATTTTCTCTCTTAATACCATTCTCTCATTCCGACTCTCAAATGAATTTTCCATTATTTGACATGAAAGAATAACTTATGAGCGTAGCAGATTGGGTTCATCACCGTTCTTTCTTATTTACATGCTTCGCCCAAAATATTTTCAATGGCCTTAGATTTATATCTTCATTAGGGAAGGAAAATAGCGGTTGCAGATCTTGAAAACAAACTTATACCGTTGAAAAAAGTTCTAAGCCACACAATGGCCTATTTTATGGTCAAAAGAGAATTTGAACAAAATTTTCACATCGTGTCCGTGAAGCACAAAATTCTCAATGTTATCACCATGTAAAACAGTCACGAAGGAGTGGCTAAATAATTTATACCCAACCAATTAAAAGATTTTAAATCTTTACCGGGTGATAAATAGTTTTTTTTGACAACATCACATCAGTCTTTCAGATAAATAATGCAAAGCTTCTCATTGGCATTTGCTGAATCCATATAAATACTAGTTCAACTTATTTCTTCCACTGAACTCATATATTGCTCAACTGATCATCAGCACAAGTCTGTGATTATATCATCTAGACACACGTCTATCCAGCTATTTTCCTGGTGAATTGTATTCAGCATCACCTGCAAAGTAAAAATTCATTGTTAAGAGCACATTAATTCATCCTCCTTCATATGTACAGAAATTTTGTAAACCTAATAGAAGTAATTGCCTCATAACCATTAACTTCCTTTTAGTTTAATGAAGATATTTTTAATATGCTATTTTTATGGCGAAATCAGAATTAAATATTATATTTTTCCCTACTGGATTTTTATTCGATTTACCAATTTTCTGTTCAGATCACGAATTTGGGAACAAAATAATTTTTTTGGAACACATTTACAGCACGTATTTATTTTCAAATTTTTATCTGAAATTTCGCTTATATAAATGTCATTTACAAGAAAAAAAAGCCATACCGGACATTATATATACCGGACAAAAATAATTAATATGAATTACTGCGAAGTTGGTGTATTACACATTCTTGGTTCAACCGTATAATTTTATGACACATACACTATTCTTCAACACGAATGTATGCTCACCGCACACTAAGCCTAAGGCGAGTGATTTTCAAATATTCGGCATTGGGGGGCAATATATCACCATCTCACATCGATAGCATTTTTTCGTGGAAAGGTTCACTGTCCCGATTATCAACCGTATTTAAGCATGTGCCAAAAGCCAAACGCATTACCCACCAGACCACCACACTCCATTACTCCACGCCTCAAATAATAATAGATTTCCTCGTTTTACAATAGCCGGTACTATATAATTTTGTTCTCGTATGACAAATTCACCATGAAAATCCTGTCCAGGGGCTCTTGGATCGTAAATGATGCGTGATACCCTAAATTACGGTACTTGGAGTTACGTAAACTTGGTATGCTTATAATTTCATAAAATTCCTTTTTTTGTTTTTGATAATTAATGAAGCCTAGATATCGTTTATATCGATTTCTTTTAATCTGAAGCGAAATATTTTTTTAAATCAAGGAAATTACTTGAAATTCGTACATGAAGGATGCAAAAAGAGAAAATAATTTGTGGTGACGTGATTATCCAGAGATAAACTAGGGACGAATGGTGGTCGTGGTCGCGACCCACCCACATATGCCTTGAAAAGCTGCTATTAAACATACGAGCGTGGTAGATCTTTTAATGACGATCCAGCATAGATCATGGCAATAACCAATTCACACTCGTTGACGTTATTCCGAAATATTTTTAAATTTAGTTATACTAACTATTTTATTTATCAGGCAAACGTTTCAACGGCTGGGTACCATTAAATTTCTATTCAAGAACGCCTCGTACTGGAGCGCCCGTAATAGGATAGATTTGAGAAGAAATGTTTGATCGTCAAATTATTTGTCTGCCCCAAGAATTTTTTTTACACCTAAAATTCAAATTTCCATCTAATATAATATTAAAATGACCACAATATTAATACTTTTAAACAAAATATTGAATTTTTTAGAAAATATGAGAATTTTCACACTGTTTAATTTTCCAACAGACACGTCAGTTGAGAAATCAGAGAGAAAACAGCGTTAGCAATTGAGGCGTTTCTTGATATAACATATTGATGAGAGGATCTTTGAGTGACATTGTGAAGTAAACGAGTCTAATATGTCGCAGGATAGAAACGTGGACGCTGAAGGAGGAGGATGAGAACTCAGGGGTGGAAACTTGGATGTATGAGGAGGATGAGGGTAAATTTACAGGTGTTCGACATGTGAGTACGGAAAGGGCTTAAAAAAGTAAAATGGATGGAGAAGAAAGGGAACGATAATTTCTTTCTGGCTTCTTTAATCGCTACTTATTCTGCTCCCAAATAACTGAATTTATTCACCACTTCCAGTTTTTGTTTCCTTGTTTTAATGCTAGTATTGACTTCTTATTTCCTTCTGCATTCTAATCTCTTAGATTGTTTGTGCTTGATTTCAGGTGATATTTACCCATTAATCCTTTCATATTTACCAAAATATTTTTCAAATCCTTCTATAACTCTGATATGACAGCTATGCCATCAGCAATTCGTAGCCTGCCATTTTTTTCTCGATGGCTATTCACTCCCAAGGCCTCTTCATTGATTTCATTAATAGCCTTCTCGAAGCAGATATTGAAAATTACGGATGACAACGCACATCCTTGTCTCACTTCTTTCCTAATTCTTTCCGCTTCACAGTTGGGTCCTGATCTTATCACCGCTACTTAGTTTTCGTAAAAACTGTCTTAGCAAATAACTCCAATTTCTTTCAGGATTACCAGCATTGTGTTCCAATCCACGTTTTCAAACGCTTTTTCTAATTCCACGAACGCTACAAATGTTGGCTTGTTCTTTTCCGTTCTCTTCTTTATGAGCAGCCGAATGGCCAATATTGCGTATCTGGTGCCTTTGCGTTTTCTGAATCCAAATTGGTCCTTATTCAGGTACTCTTGTGCTCTTCGCTCGTTGACTTTTTCCTTTCCAACTCTTCCAAATATTCTTTCCAACTCTTTACTTTGTCTTCGCTTTAAAATATCAAATCTCCATTTTTGATCTTCAGGATATAACACCCTACTCCCTTTTCCGTGAAATGAGGCCTAATCATCCTACGTGCGGTCTATCCTTTTTCATGGACAAGATTTTTCTGTACGTTTGCACAGATATTATTAAGCCACGCTTCTCTAGCCTTCCTCACCCTACGACATATCTCGTTTCTTGTTCTCTAGTGACTATTCTGATTTTAATCAGTTTTCGCATTCATGTGCTTTCCTCTTTCTGCAATAAGATCTAAGGTATTCTGCGTGATCCATGCTTTCCGGCTAATTTTTTTACCAAGAACTCCTTCAGCTACTGCATGTTGTCCCCTTATAATTTTTCGATTTCTTCCGCTGAATTTCTCGTCGAATCCTTGTTTTGCAATTGTGAAACTCAAAATTTCTTGAAATTTCAGTTGAACAACGCATTTATGGTCACTCTCGATATTTGCCTCTGGGTAGCTTCTGCAGTCCTTTACGTGGTTCCTGAATATTTGTTTCAACAGAATTTAGGCAATTTGGAATCTTCCAAGGCCTCCAGGCACCTTCCACCTGTATCATCTTCGCATGGGATTTTTAAATAATGTGTTGGCAACCTCTTGCCTGTGTTCAGCGCAGAAGTCAAGTAGCCTCTATCCTATTTCATTTCGGTATCCTAATCCATATTTTTATTCTATTCTTCCGTCTAGACTTTCACCGATAACGGCATTCCAATCACACAAAATAATATCTTTTTACCTCTTAATTGCTTAACTATTTCCGTGATATCTTGGTAGACGTCCTCTACTTCTTCATCTTTGTAATGTGATGCATTCCTGCACTACTACATCAGCTACAGGTTTGGTATCTATCTTCATTACTATCCTTTCATGGAACTGCGGATAGCTTTTAGAACGCATTTATGAGTTCTTTTTAAGCAGTAATCAAATCCCTGTATGACCATTTTGCATCATGAGTGTATCATTCCGCAGCTTTCACTCCAAAAATCTCTTTCTCCAGGCCCCTTAATTTCGCTGATTGCTGATACGTCGAGGTTTATTCTTCACATTTCTTCCTTCAAGGGCAATAGCCTACCGAATTTACGAAGCGATCAAACCTTCCTCCTTTTCCTCATCATTCTATCACATTTACCCATGTACTATCTCGAATTAGGAACTAGTTTCCCTCGGGAATATTTCACTTGGGGGAATTCCATAATGGCATAATATAAAAATGCGTGGAGACTAATTTTTACATTATAACATCGGAGTTGCGACTTCTCGAGATTATAATGTGATGGTTTCCTTTGCCTTCTACATCTCCATACTACGGTACCACGACCGGTATGAAATGTGTGCCGCGGTACCGACCAATATGGTCTCCATCTCAGCATATCGATGGCTAAGTGCTAACCACACGTAAAAACGATTTATTTTTTTGATTGTATATGATTTTAGTGGAAATTAAAATCCAAAAACAAATAAAACTGAAAAAGAATCATACATTTGCAAACAAAGAGTTGTTTTTTGCTTGAATTTTATTTTTTATTAACAGTATTAGCAATATTAATTCAGACCGGCCAAATTTTGAGATACGTGTTGTTAGAACTTAGCCATCGATATTTGAAGAAGTGCTAATACCCTATCCTCAAGGTTATAAGAGACATAATTGTTGGCGCCTTCCAGTCACAAAGTAACTGCGTATTCACAAGTTTCGATATCATTTAAATGGCCCACCCCATCCAAGGATATACCGATACCCCCTCAGAACCCAGTCGCTTTTTCCCTACGAGTGCTTCCTCGACGAGTAAACTCTATTATCTCGCAGCTAACCTCTAAACCTAGAGGTCGACCCACAATCCTTAATCCCGTGGACGCACCCGGTGACTTGAAGCCGCAAATGATAATAATTAATATTGAATACATATCGGCGGCTTTTGGACTCAAATGAACCGTGGAGTGAAAGCGGCACACTACATCAGTGGTCACTACCTCCCTCTAACGTTGTGGGAACGTATGTATGTGAAAAAATGTGAATGTATGTGAACGTATGTGAAATAATGCGAAACATGCATTCATATATATTCGCATTCCCAACGTAACATTTCATAAAAATGCCGTAGTGCGTACTATTTTCATATGAAGATAAAGGACCATCGTTTGAAACTATTGGGCGATATCTTTTCTTTTTATTTTGCGGTTATTTTTATTTATAGATGAAATACGGAGGAGACAGAAGCTACTGATGGAGGGAGTACTCAGCAAGTAAGGGATCTTGAAGGATAGAACACTGTTAGAGGGAAGAATTCACGAGGGAGAGAGGAAGGAAGAGATTAGGATTTTTAGATTGAATGAAAGGGAGTAAGCCTTACAGCATGGGCGTACCCAGCGGGGGGGAGGGGGAGGCAACTGCCCCCCCCCCCCTAGAAGCGAAAATGAATTTAGTTCAAAACAAAAGTTATGAACAAATTTTTTAAGACAAATTATGTTAGTATGAGACATGGAACTAAAATAAAAATAATTATTTTTTCAAGCAAATAATTATAAAAACTAATAAATTGCTGTCATAATTTCCTTAAAATTTTGGTTTCATTACCCTTTTCTTTGCAAAAAAAAGTTACAACTTGAACGACTACAGCTAGTTTTGCCCCCTACCCCTTAGTCCCCTAGTTTTGATTCTGGGTAAGCCCATGCCTCACAGTGAATTGAAGAGGGGGAGTACTCAGCAAGATGAGGTTAATGAAAGAAGAGTTGTGGTTAATGAAAGAAGAGGAGGTTAGCAGAATGCTTGTTATGTACTCCATGGAAACCTCCCTTAATCGGTAGAATACTTTAATAATAACGCGCTTTCATTTACTGCGAGGTCGTAGGGGTTCCAGTTTTTGTGACGTTACAGCGAAAGAAGATGATTTATGGAATTTACTGGCTATTTTTCAATACTTCTCATTTTGCAATCTTTTACTTTCGCGGAAAATCATGGTGGTCTCTGCAATCCTGATATTCAGAGAATCCAATGGATTATCGTTTAATTTCAATGAGGGTGAAACCACAAGGAGGTAAACTCTCACGCCCTGAGCCGAGAAAGTCTGAGATGGGATTTTAACACCCGACCTCAAGATATCGGGACTCATGGTCCGCAACCGAGATCAGCATCAGTTCAATCTATGTTATCTGCATGGTTAATGGTTTTTGTTTATGCCTCAGGATTAGTAGAGTAAAACGAATGCTTAGAATTTCACGAGGCTCTAAAAGTGGAGCTATGTCTCGCATGTGACCATAAAATCTCTGGAAAATCAATAAGCTCCGATAGTAAATTTTCAGCGGCGTTTCTACCTCAATTGGTAGAGTACTTTAATAATGATAAAGTTATTTTGCTTGATTATTAGCTACCAGTTTTCCCGTGGTAGTGCCACACAAAAACGGTGGGTGCCCCAGGTGTGACTTAATGCCTTTGATTACTCAAAACATGATCCTGTGCAAAGAGACTACACAAAGGGAACACCATTTCGTACTGTTGACGCTTGATTTACATCGCAACTTCGAGCGCATTTTTGATCGGTTTTCAAAAATGCCCGCTGTGCGGCGATGAGGTGGAAGCGATCTATTCATTCTCATTTTTTACTGTATAAAATTTACAATTACTGAGTGAGAAACCAAGGGTTACGACTGATTTCTTCCTAAACCGAGTTAGGTACAGAAATTAGGCCAAGAAAATAAACTATATCAACTAGATATTTAGTAGTGCATTTGATTTTCCACTCGATGCCAGCACAACACAGAAACTCACTCGTATCCCTTGGCCACAAAGTTTTTGTATACTTCCATCAATTTCTGTACCAAACTCTACTTATAAAAAATCACTTGTACCCCCTGGCTTCGCACCCCCTAAGTTGAAAGTAATGGCATTGAAAGGTTACGACTTTGATAAATAACATCATCACGAACACATAGTACGGTTAACGGCCCTAATTATGATAATATTATATAATTATAATATCTCTATATGAAATTCTACGAGTTCCGATTCTTGTAAACCCATTAAAATACGCGGTGGGTGGCTATATGTCCAGAGGCGGACTGGAGAATCTTCAATTAGAATAATCTCATGAAATCACCTTCAGTCGGACTGCCCGCCGAGGGTCGCGTCGTCCGACCGCCTCTCCTCAGCTCCCCCTCCCCCGTCGTCCGAGTCCCCGTACACGAGACAGCGGGTCCCCGCAGGCTGCAGGGAGTGGTGGTGATGGTGGTGCGTGGTCACCTGTGGGTGGTGGTGCGCGTAGATGGGCGAGGAGGCGAAGAGCGCGGTCCCCCGGCCGCCAGGGCCGCCGTGCGCCGCCGCCGCCTTCAGTCTCGACGTCAGCTGCTTCTTCCACTTGGTCCTCCGGTTCTGGAACCACGTCTTCACCTGCACCTCCGTCAGACCGAGGTCGGCACTCAACTGCGTCCTCTTCGCGACGCTCAGGTACTTGTCAGCCTGGCGAACAACATGGGGATAAAAATAACACATGAGGCTTTTTTCTTGGACATTTTTGCAGATTCATTTTTGTAGATTATTTATGTTCCTTTCGTGAATTACTGCATCGCGTCGGAGTCACTTTCCCTCGACGGTTCGCTTCCTATACTGAGAGCTTCATCAAGAGTATGATTCTTTAAAATGGTTTGGGCGTCTATTTTTCACTGCGAATATCTAGCAGTCCATGGTTGGTTCAGCATAGTTGGTACAGCATTGGTTCTTAAAATTCATTTCTCAAAACTGTTCTATTTAAGTTCAGCAAATTCAGGCGTTACATAGTGGAAGTTTGACACACTGAAATAAATTGAATTTTACTTTGCCACTAGTATTTAATGCGTGCAACGCGTTTCGGCTCACGGAGTCATCCTCTGGCACAAGATACTGTAGTACATAATAACATGACATTTATACCTTTGAGGAAGGGATGGGGGAGGATTCGACAAGTTTGAGGAAGGGGTAGGAAACAGGGGTAGCAAATTTTTACCCTTCTATTTCCCTTTTCTACTCTTCTCCACCCTCTTGGCCTTCCCGTTTCTTTGTTTTTTCTCCCCAATGTCGCTACTCTACGGTTATGACTAGAGTCCTACTTCCACCCCTTATCTTAAGTTGAATGTTTCTCACTGTCTCTCCACTGTACGCCTGTTTCCGACCCCTTCCTCAAATTTTTCGAACCCTTCCCCATCCCTTCGTCAAAGGTATTAATTTCATGTTTTTATGTACTACAGTGTCTTGTACCAGAGGATGGCTCCGTGAGACGAAACGCGTCGTATACATTAAATGCTTGTGGAAAGGTACAAATTCATTTTATTTCACTATTCTGTATAATGAGAAGCGAAATGTCGAGTGAAAATATCTGCGACGCACTAATTCTCAAGATGAAAAAAAAATTAGACGTGGGACTTTCTTGGCGCTCAAGTTGAAGTGGTTCTTTTAAATATTTTTAGCAGGTTAGCTATTCCATTGTGACGGACGCAGTGATCCAATAGACGGCCTACCTGAATTGAAATACCGGGAAAAATGGGTTCGTTCACGTATTATATTTTGTATTTTAAATATCGATTGTGATAAAATTTAATAAATGAAAAGATGCATAGTTTTCCGTAATTGAACCCGTCGCGTCGCTTCCCTTTCGAGTTTTTTGCGAATAAAAATAGAATAATTTAACTCTTGCTCATATAAGTTGATGACATCACGCGCTCCTGTCGAGAGGATCATAACTTCTCAGGTACTCCTCCGCCTCACGCGATATTCTCCGGTGGTTCGTAGTAGCATAGAGTAAGAATATACTTACTCTATGGTAGTAGTTTACACTTTTATGAGCGATTCCTTTTTCCATTACTTGTTTCTTTCTAAACCAGTTAATGAACCGAAACACATTCCATGTCACCAACTAAGGAAAAGAGGCCGCCGGCAACTTTCACTGATTTTAAAATTAAAAAATGAGGGAATGGTTATGTAAGGAAGGATTTTACGTTTCATTATAACTTATCTTTCCACCTAGCGAATTATTTTAACGCATTGCTGTTTCGGGTCAGAGTGAACTCCCCCATTCCCTCTCAGTAGAGTTTTGATGATGCCATAGTTAGAAAGTAAAAAGAGATTGTGATTATAATGCTGGAGTGTGGAGTATGGTGGTCTTAAAGGAGAATTTTGTCTTCAAATATTCATATCTCCCTCCAATTAGATGAAATATTTGTACATATATGGCTAAATGTCATTTCAATACTCCCGCTGGAAGTCGTACTCCACTCTTTTTTTCGCTATTCTCATTAAACTTCTATCTGGGAAACACTGATGATAGTGCATATTTTTTCCCTTTGTTGGCACTAATTGTTCTACTTACACCGGTACTTCGATCATTTACATTGGCTGAGAAATAAAAAAATTGACCATTGTGGAAGAAAACCTTGTAATTTTTTCATTATCGATTAAATTCCACAGCTATAGTCTTATTATAGAGCTTTTGGACACTCCCTACCAAATGGATAGTCTTTCAGGGTCTGCCATGGCAGACTCAGTGCTTCTTAGTAGACTTTATACTCCATCCAATTCATGATGAAGGCAACTTCACTAGTAATTCAAGCTATTCCAGCGACGTTCGGCATATGAATCACTGGTTACAGACCATCGGCTCATACGAGGTCACGTTCCTGAGGTGAAGGCCCGCAAGCAGTCGGAAAAATTGATCTCTCTGTGTCCGCCTCTGTGAGTGTGCGAGGGATAGAGAGAGAAAGCCCAATTCCCGAATTTTGCTACTGTATTTCACGAATATATCCGAAGGTCTCCGACTGCCGCAGAGATCGAATGCCGTCGAAATGACGCGGTCAGCCGCATGACCTCCAAAACACAATACGACTCCTTTGACTGGACCTTGCGGTCCGTAATATTTTCTCAGCTGCTTCGGTGCTAAGAAATCCACCTCTTCGGCAAATATGATAGTGCTCAGAAGCACGAAAATGGGAATCAAAAGTGTACATGAACCATTGAGACCTTTCCAGTGTAAGTGAAGGAGAAATTAAAAAACAAAGACCTCTAGTGAGTGCGTGAAATGCACACTAAGTTAGGAAGATTAGTACTAAGCACATTAAGTAGAAAAATACTAAGACACTGACATGAAAGACGCTTTAATAAAAACTAAAACTAAACTAATTTTAATCGGCAAACATGACGCCGGCATGTGGCCTAAATAACGGTGCACTAAATTATTTGGCAGATTAATATAAATTACTAGAAAAAGGTTACCTTTTTTTTTGTATCCTCTTGAATCATTTTTCATTCATTCATCTTGAAACTCTGGATCAGCAAATAGCCTCTTTTCCGGTTTTGCTTTTTTTATCATTTGTCACACTACACTTTGCCACAGATATTACTGAGAAGGCCTAAATATTAATATCTTCAGAATGGTCCGTGCGCAAAAGGCAGGAAGATTTATAAGTCCTACACTTCTTAAAAATTGATACAATTCACGAGTGGGCTTGCTGTGAACCGATTTACGTTGAATGTAAAATATTTTTAAGAAAGCAAAGGTGTTTAGGCGTAGGGAAATACCAATTGTGAGTTGTGCTTTTAATATTGGCTATGATAACTTTATACGATGAACAATATGAAAGCTAAATTAGTTGCACTACAATTATTTTTGTGATGACATTATGGTAAAATAGATAGATGGCAACGTATGATTGAAATAAGTGTATCTCCCAACATACTTCCAGAATTCTTGCTTAAGGGCAATAAATAATTTCCTAATAATTTATTTTTAAGGGGATAAACTAGCACGATGGAAAGCATCACTAAGGTGCTTTTGAACCGTGCGGTGTGCACGTGGGAATCCAATTGCATGCTGCATGTTGGTGATTGATCACCCACTGCCAAACACCCTGGAGGTGGCTCGCAGGGTAATATGTAGATGTTAATGAAGGAGCACAAAAATCTTCTCTCAGCATCTTGATATTGTAGCAGATACATTAGAATATTGCATTGCGTTATCAGTTAAATATGGATTATTAGGAGGCTAGATACATGTTTTGTATTGACTATACGGAAGTATTTTAATGTTGAGGATAACAGACTTAAAAACAACGTTTTTTGTTCATTTCCAATGCTTCCACACACGTCTGACAAAAAAGAAAGACTTTTAGAAAAGGCAGCAAAGACTGGTGATTCATCTTCGTACGATATTCATTTCTGAATGTGTGAGGATAAACCTATGATATTGAATATTCGAATGCATTTTTCAGTAACTTCTCCTGGGCGTCGGTCAAATAAGGTTGAAATATGTTTCCATATTTTCCATGATAAGAATATATTTACATTTTGAATGCAGTGTTGCATTGTATGACATACAAAGGTAGAGAGCGAATCGCACCCATTATATTCCGAGCATAACAGCCTGCGCCGAGGTAGTGCACCCTTTGGAATCCAAGAGTCAGTAAATATTTTGGAAGTTCCCATCGTGTAACCAAGCCAAAGAATTAATCGTATTAACATGTACAAAAAAATAATCGAAGCCTTAAGATGAACAGTTACCTAATTGATCTGCGTAATTTCAAAATTAGCGTCTTTAATTTTTTTTAAATTTAGAGTAATCCATTTTTAAGCTCCTATTTAGATTTTTAGACAGCTTTGCACGAAATGCGTTCTTTCAGTTCTATATCCATCATACTTTGAATTCCGCCTCGAGCCGCTCGAGCTGCTTGGCACTGTACGCCTGCCGTGGTTTCCGGTCAACTCCGTGCCGTCTGGACCGCTTCACAGGCGACGCCTTAGCTGCTGGGAAAGAGAAAGACATAGGATAACACGCGATAAGAAAATTATTATTTAAAGATCAATAAATACTCAAATACGCTATTTTTATGGAATGTTTAAAATATGATGTAAAATTACTCTGCCTTTACTATTATGAAAGTTTACTTTATCGGTGAAAGTTTCGTATCTTTATATGTGTCTAAGGAATAGCGTTTGATTATAACAAAATACCTTCCAATGTATTAATAGCTGAAAAAATACTTAATTTTCAAACTTACGATTGAATACCTGAATACATTAACATAATCATCTATCACTACTTATTATTCCATTAATACAAAACTTTTGATAGGCTCCATTCATTCCTCCTGATAAGGCCGAGCGGTTCCGTATTATTTTTTCAACAATACAGTACTTCAGTACTTCAGGCTTTTTCCTAAACTTTTCGTCACTGTTTTCCTGTGAATCTGTATCTTTTGTTTCTTCTGAGGATTTAGAAAGAGGACTAATTATATATTCTTGGTGAAAATATTCTGTGTTCCCATTGGCGTGAAATTTTTTAATTGTAAAGAAAACTTAGCTGAGTAAAATTTCACGCACACACACCTACTCTATTCATACCGACGATAGTTACGACATAATATATCATTCTCCACATTTCTGCATTTTTATAGAAGTACTCTCAAAGTAAGGAGGGTGGAGAAGTAGGGAAAGAGGAATTAGTCCACGAAAGTTGAATAATCAGTAGTTGTGTGGGTACAGCGTAGAAGTGGAAGGTGAACACAAGGGAATTAATTACGTCAAAATGAATGAACAAATATCAAGTAATTTAGATGTGTATTAAAAATTCATTAGAGGTTAATGGCAATCAAATGCTAATTTATCATCACCATTCTTCTTGCTAGGGTAACGTCATGCAGTCATGCAAGGAAATCCAGTTTTTGGCTTTAATTTTGGAATTTCAATTTCAAAATTTCTGGTTTCATTACATCAAACTAAACATTTCGCAAATACAGGATGTAAATCGCCTGTAGTCATTTATTTTTCATTTTACTCACACATTACGAATAACTTCCTTATCGTTGGCCAAAATATGCATGCCATTAATTTCAAACGTTGGTCCCCCTAATCCAATGCGGGCGACGACATTTTCCGTAGAGCTCGAACGTCGTGTTTTGCCTATACCCTCAATGACTTGGAAGTATTTGCATAACTTATTCTCACTGTCCACGACGACGTTCCCATGACATTCTTTCACTATCTGTAAGTACTCTGCGTCCACCCCCGCCTCCCGAAGGATGACCAAAAGGCAAAGCAGTTTGGTGATTTCCCTCTGAGAAATAAAGTGGTAGTTAGCAACTATTTCGATATTTAACATTTTAACTAGTTTCCACCAAAGATGTATTCAGGATAAAAACTGGGGGGGGGGAAGCCATGGTTGTTCAAGTTGTAGTTAAGATTTAAGCATGGAAAAGGTGAATGATATCATTATATTAAGGAAAATCTAACAGCTTTTTATTTGCTTTTAAAATTATTTGCTTGAAAAAATATTATTTACCTTAAAGAAATTTGCGATTTTTGCTTCTAGAGGGGGGGAGGGGGCAGCTGCCCCCTCCTGCCCCTCGCTGGGTACGTCCAATGGTTGCCAAATAAATAATTTCAAAGAGGGAGATCTGGATGCAGAACATTCTCTATGTTGATACGGCTCGAGGTTCAGGAAAATGAAGCTGAGCTAAATAAGATAAATTATTATAAAGCCAAAACACTAATATTACAAGTAGTTCTACAAAAAAAGAAAAAACAATTCCTCGTGTAGGAAAATATTATGTCACACAAAACAAAGCGGAACGCCACTAAAAAAAACCAGAGACTTCTAAGATGAAATATCTCAACACATAGTTTTAAGAAACGGTTGGAACAATGATTTCTTAAAATTTTGGACGTCCATTTAATTTTACTTAACTTTTACCGCATGATTTAACTCTAATGTCACCTTAGCTAATGTTCTGTTCATATCTCCAGTTCAGCTCTTGCACAACTTTCGTATTGAAAATGATCTAAATAATATCAATTGCAACTATTTTGAGCATCGTTAGTTTTCCATGGAAGCTGTAATTTATAATGCCAGGCACAAAGTCGCACGATTCTATTTTTGCACCGCAGAACATATTTTTAATAGCGTTGCCAAGCATGCGTGAGGGATAAAATAATGTTAAAATATTAAAACTTAATTATTTAGTATTATTATTACTTGAAAGGCTTTTTCTTCTAAAATCAATATCTTAGAGGCATTTGTCCAGATAAACGAGGAAAAATTCCATACCTTCATAATCAAATATTTTTTTCCTATTTTTTACTGGATTCCGAGGTGATTTTCAAAGTGTAGGTGCTGGTTTTAGCCCTAAAAAAACTCCCATTGGATGAATAACTGTAGCTTCACTTAAAGCGAAACTGAACTAAAATACGTCACTGAAATAAGATAATTCTTCGCTGCCGAAACAGATCACAACGAATACCGAAGCTAGCCGCATAATTATAGTCAACGGTAATAATGTTTGTATCAACATAGGATAATTGTACGCATCATTTACGAGAAGATATAGCTTGAAAGGAATTGGAATACTATCTTCCCTATGCTATGAAAATTATTCCTGTCTCATCTGGCTCGAATCGATTGTCCAGTGATCTTCAGACGACTCAGAAAATAAACTTCTATACACCTCCAGTAATGCGGAACACACAGAGAAACCTTAAATGCTTATCGGCTGTGTTTGAAGTTGAATTTTTTGGATGTGGGGTTGGTTTTGCAGTCATTTAAGAATTCGGAAACCATACTTGGGCCTTTAAATATGGGTAAAGAAGGAGCTTGCGCCATTTTCTCCAGCCAATCAAGTTAATTTGACTCCTAATTTTATTAATCATTTCAGAATGATATTATGATTCCTGTTAGTCTTGGAATATAATTTATAAGCTATACGAGAAGGTCGATTTCGAAAAAATACAGCTGAGCCGCTCATATGGGCTGACCTTTGAAAGTGATGGTACCTAGAGTTAGGTGAATTACAATTTAGTTCATCATCATTGCTTACCTTTGGTCAAGATTTTATAAATTATGTTACACTTCATATAAAACATTTTCAACAGTCACGGGGTAGCAAATTTCCTTTTTGGATGTTTCAAGATCATGATAATCCCTCGTCCCTCGTACAAATATGCGGAGAATTATAACTGTAATGAATGGAGTGCGAAATAAATTAATCTACTACCTAGGCCCCAAGGAAGCATATGATTGTGTCATTCACAATGCAGAAAATCTTCCTCAACGTTTTGAATGTAGCTAAAGATCTTTGGCGTTCCAGATTCCGTATGGAGAGTGCACATAAATGGAGAAGGAATCGCACGATTAGTCTGGGCACGGTTTTCGAAGAGAATGAAAATATTAGGAGAAAGACCTGATGATGAATGAAAGAGACAGAGATGGGGATAATGAGAGGAGACGATTGTAACGATGACTTATAAAACGGCAGAAGTCCTCTCATTATGAATATGGAATACCTTTTTATATACATTTTCGGGGATACCAGAACTTTTGCTTCGATTTTTATTTGAGTGGACATTACAGAGGGCACTATGCTATTCTAGAATTCACGGAACTTATGCTTCGCCTTGTGTTCTGGCACCGGGAGTCAGGGAATCCGCAAAGAATTTATGAATAGTGAAGAATGCCTCGGTAAGACTTTCACGGACGGTGAGAGTAAGTCAAACTGGCCCTTTCAAAGCACAGAAAGCATAGACAATACCCGAAGTTCGAGCTCAGCGGAAAATGTAGTTGCTCGCTCTGGCCGTGGGGACCGACTTTTGAAAGTGACATGTTCATATTCCTACGTATATTTTCTTAAATACGAACATAACTGTGCCTATAGTCTGTGTCCTTGGCTTGACAAGTAAAACAATGAAAGCTATCTATCTACCATAGCAAGAATATTACCCACGATTACATTTCAAGTCCATAACCATTCCATTCATAGACTATTACCCACCTCCCAGGCACAGCTGTGTCCTATCCAGCCACAGAGGGCCGGCGAGAAGCGGCAGGGTCGGCCAGTGAGGAAGGCTCCGATGGTGGTGATGATGGTGGTGGTGCGGCCTGCCCTCCTGCGGCGGAGACGCGGGCGGCGGCACCGCGAAGGCGCCAGCCAAAGGGTGCTGCAGCGGGAAGTGGCGCTCTTGGTGTTGGAAATGATTCTGCTGGTGGTGGAGGGAGCCGGCGGCGAGGAGCACCGCCAGCAGGGAGTGGTCGTACTGGGGAGGCGTGGCGGCGGGGAGGCCGGAGGCACGGAGCTGGCGGTCCGCGAGGTCAGACGAGGCGGGCGGAGGGGTGGCGGGAGTTGCGGCCGGAACCTCGGAGGAAGACGAGGGCGAAGAGGCGAGGATGGCGTCGATGGAGAAGGAGGAGAAAGCCGGCAGGGATGCGGAGCGGGTGCCTGCGGCGGGCGGGGACGCGTCCGGAGACACATCCATCGGCGAGAGACTGTGATTGAGGCGACCGATACCTTAGGTCATTTATACTTTGAGGGAATATTTCGTATAGAGGGATGGAGAGAAACCCAGCCTTGCCCTCTTAACGGAAGGCGCCAGGCAGGTCACAGCTTAACGTCCCATCCGACGGGCGAGGGATTGTACAGGAAGAGCCCTCCACACAGCACTGACTGAAGGATCCGGTAACCACGGAAATATCTATGCCACCGCCGGGTTTTGAACTCGAACCCACGGGGTGTAGAACCTACTGTCTAGCTACCTCACCAACCACTCGGCGAGAGAGCTCCAGGAGCCGGCACATGTCGTGCAAACGGTGGTAGTTATTGCGAGGGAGTGATTGCATGGCGAAGGGTGCAGCTCATTTGTGGAGGGAAGGGGTTGCTGAGGGCGGGGGAGGATTTGGAGAGGAGTATGGATGAAAACAAGCCGTGGGATGGGGGATGGAAGAGGTGGAAGGGCACAAATGGGAGTCTAAGGGTCGCAAAAAGGCCTTTTAAAAAGGAAGATTTTTAGCCAGGTGAGAGAAATATGTGGGGATGTGGGGGCATGGCTGTTGAATAGAGGCGTCGGAAGAGTATAGAGTGGGGGAAATGATCCGAGCTGAGGCGTTGGGCGGGCTTTATGGGGGGTGGAGCTACCTGAGGAGAGGAAGATTTAAGAAAAAAAGATGCTGAGGAAACTGGAGGAAACGCAAGAGTTGTTTCGTTTTGGGGAGCGGTCAGGTAAAAGGGTCGTGAGAAGGAAATAGGGCCACTCGAGGCTCTGAGTGAGTATTTGGAGTGGGGAAATAAAAGCGAATCGCTTATGAAAACGATGCTCCTTTAGTCGCAAGTGGGAAAATCCCGGGGAATCGCCTCGCCTCGCACATTCAAGACTCATTTTCTCTCGTCCTTAAAGATTATCTCGAAACTCTCTTGCCACGCTTATCGACGTAAAACTTTTGCTCCTCCTACATAAAAATTTTGCTAAACTCTGCTTAGGAGAGCACACCTTTCTCGCTCTTCTTCCTCAGTACACCCCTCACTTATCCGACTACTATCAACTTATCCGAGGCCATTTCGACGGTGGGTGTGGGTGGGCTGTCTCCTCACTCCTCACCCCCTCCTACCTTTCCCCACACCTCCTCATAACACGTCCCCACACCATTAGCGCTTTCCCACACCACACTCCGCCCTCAACGATCTTTCCTGACGCGAGAGATTTTTTTTGGCCTCCCTATATCCCGCGGAAATATCCCACAAGAGTGTATATCATCTGCATTTCTCAGCTAGTGATGTGCTCCATTGAAAAGGAAGTATTTGCAGCTGTATGCTCAAGAGAAATGCTTTTTCATTGCATCCATAGAGTTTACCATCGGAGACTCACGGCCTTTTCAAATTCCCGTGAAGAGGGCGTTTTTATAGTTTCCCTTGTAAGAAACCCTCTCTGACTGAGAATATATTCTTTTGGGAACGTAACTTTGCGAAAATGCCAAATGAAATAATCTATACTTAATGCAAAAAAGAGTTGCTCTTGATATAAAAGATCAAAGTATCGCATAAAATAGCTTATGCAAATAAAACATTTGAAATGAATGACGCTCTTTTAATGAATGAAGTTGAGCAGTACGTATCTAAAGTTTCGATTTTGATACGACATTCAAGTAGGCATATTAAAAGATATAGCTTGCAAATTAAATATATAAATTAGCTCTATTACGCATCGTGAAATAAGCATGAGAAATTGTTACAACCCGATGAGCGATTTGCTATGATTCGGTTCAATTTGTACCAACGTTTGGCCGAAATTTCCGTACAGATTTTACTGTTGAATGCCTGATAAGGAGTATTTAGTCTACTATCACACGTCATGCTACTATGCTGTCATACGATGACTGATCCAATGACGCTAGCTTCCTCGGGGGTGCCAAGGTGTGGTTTTCGTAAAGTGACGTGTGTCTCGCGAAGGAGACTTGGGTCCTCTTAGTGAAATCCTGTCATCTTGTATATTTCCCGGTATTCAATCACTCACTTGTTTCTCACAATGCTCAAAAGCAGCCCATGGAGTTTTTAGTGACGCCAAAGAACGATCTCAGAGCTTCGAGAGAATTTTTTCAATCAATTACGAGCGTTAAAAGAGATTGGCATGCGGTGCGTGAAAGAGCCTCGGAGATTTATGGGAGCATTTCGCATTAGTTGAGGGCGGCGTGAGAGAGCAGGCCGGGCACCGGAGGTGGGGTTCAGGAGAGGTACGGGAGGGCTACGTAAGAGAGAGGGAAGGGTGTGGAGGCGAAAGAAAAAGTATGGAGCGTTGCTGCAACAGCTAAGTAGTGAGGGCCCGAGTGAAACATTGATAATCAACGAAGCGTTTTTAGGTTGTCAAGTAAAATTATGAATTTTCAATTGAATACCAAACCAACTACCGAAGCACAGTATATCGATGGCTAAGTTCTAACAACACGTATCTCAAAAATAGCAAATTTTCAGAAGAGCAAAAGAAACGATTTAAAATTTTAATTGTACACTGGAATTAAAAACGAAAAATTCATTAAACTGAAAAAGAAGCATACATTTGCAGATAAAGAGTTGATTTTTGCTTGAATTTTACTTTTTAAATGTCATTACACTTTGTTTAAGATACCTGTCTCAAACCGGGCTAATTTTGAGATACGTGTTGTTAGAACTTAGCCATCGATATAAGGAGTGACTTATGTACCAGGTGTGTAGCTGGGGGAGGGGAATTTCAGCCCCCCCCCCCCCCCCCCGAAATTTTTCCCCATTTGTCAACTACCCGCGATACACCGTCTAACGAGACCATTAGCCAAAGGTTAGGTACATATACTATAACACTCCATTTTTCGATACAGTAATATTTATCAACGTCTGCTAATGGCAAACCAAGAGTTCATATTTCAGCATTACGAAATATATGACGGATTTAATGAAATTTGTGATTTTGTAATGTCCGATTCGAAAACGAAATATCAGATTAGGAACCCGTTTTTCGCCAAAGCTCCCGCCGAATCAAATTTCTGACCACGTGACTACTCCCTTCACAGTCACACAAGCGGGTTCACAGTTGGTTACCAGGCCCGTGCTGGGCCGCCGCACAGTGGGCTGAAATCGAAAAAAGCTGGCCAAAAATCAAAATATTGACTTTTTTATATCGAACCAGGAATAGTATATTATCATTTTAGAATGTCCAGGTCATGTAAAACTGAAGTTAGTTATCTGTCAAAAATTTTTGTCTAATTTTTATAGCTCGCCAAAAATCAATAAAAATCGGTGAAATCGTGAGTGCGCGCTTTTTTCGAAAAAGTTCAACGTTTGTTCCCCATGCAATGAAATACAGTTAATAATTCGAAATTTTTGAGGATATTTATTGATAGTGCCACTCTTTTAGTTAATTATGAGTGAACTTTTGTTTTAGTCAATTGTTTTTTATTAACCTTATGAATTTTTAAAAATACCACTATTTTTCGTTAATTTTTTACCTAATGCTAGGATAAAAGTAGTTACCGCCGCTTGCCGCCGCTAAGATATTTACACCAGGAGTTAGACTGAAGTCTATATTATTAGACGGAAAAGAAAAATCTTGCTCCAACTTGCTCCCCTCCGATTTTTTCGTGATAAAACAAAATGATGTCGGGCGGTTGTCGCACCCCATGACCCGCAATACACGGCGTAGGCACTCGAGAACATAGGATGACATGCGTAGTAGTCCGTTTGAGAGACTGTTTCCCTTAATTGTGAGTGCATTGTACTCAACTACTTGTTATTTGCGGTGTATTTATGATTTTTGTCTTCTTCTGACCATTATACCCCTGGGTCTTTCCGCGGGAGCCACGTGCGGATGGCAATAAACCTAACGGTTCGCGCGCTCTCCAAGCCTTTTGTCCTCGGCGGCTACCCCTATGCACCCGGATTTGTTCTTTTACTATGAACACGTGCAAGTGTTTCCATTCTACAAATTGGGTTTTCCCAAAATATGCCGTCTATGCGATTGGCACGCTCATTTCTAGCTGGGTGCTCAGCTTCAGTCTCCCGTCAGTATTCCTTGTTGAAGTGTGTGCCGAAGGACGTTCTGTTTAGTTGCCAAGTTATGGATAGAGCATTAGTGACACGCCAAGATTTACATAGTGTGATCTTGGAAAATAGAAGGAGTACCATTAAGCAGAAGAAATCGCTAGTACTGGAGTTTTTACACAAAAAATATTTTTTGGGAGGAGATGAGAAATTAAAAACTTTACTTGCGGCCTTCATTCAAAAAGTGTTTTTTCATCAATACTTTCGAAAGTGGGATGCGTGTACCAGAGTGAATAGTAGATTTCTTAAGTTGAATCATACTTGGTTACAACAGCCAATAACACTTCCTGACGCTGTGTTAAATTATCTCCCGTGTTCGTCTCCTCCAGGTGAGTGCTAATGTTTACGGATAAATGATAATATTTACTGCACGTATATACAACTGCACCAGTATTTCATTCCTCGTTGTATTAGTCTGTGAATTGTAATTATTTCGTAATTTATTTATACATTGTTTTAGGCTCCACTGAAAGCACTCCTCGTGGAAGACCGTCACTGCATTTCGACAGTGCAAGTGAGAGGTCTAAACGTAGAAAAGTGATAAAACTGAGAAGTTCTACTTCACTGGAGGAATTAAGTGTTGCAACTTCCATGGAATTACGCGCCACAGGAGACAATGCAGCAGCTAAGATTGTAAAAGAGGTCACAACTACTACCCCAACAAGAGGGAAGCGAATGCTTTCCAAATGGAGGGCTAAAGATGTTCCTCGAAGACAGCTCTCGGAAGAGGAAGCCGTTTCTCTAATTGTGACGGCACAATTGACGAAGAGTCAATACCTCTTCATTCGGGAAACAGCGAAATTTCATGGGCACGATATATACCCAAATTATGAAAGGGTTAAAAAAGCAAAAAAGGTGGCTTATCCGGAAGGGATAACCATAGAAGAGGAAAAATGTGAAGTAGACTTGCAATCTCTGCTTAATCATACGGCTTCAAGAATTATTTCTTTCATCGTGCAATCAGGCAAGGAAATCTCCGCTTCGACATGCAAACTGATATGTAAATGGGGTTTCGATGGTAGCTCTGGTCACTCTCGCTACAAGCAAACATGGCAGACATCAAATGTGAAAGATGACAGCTTGTTTGCCACCTCTCTAGTGCCTCTGCAATTGTTGGACTCAGCATCAGGTAAACAAAAATTGAGCATAAGTTTATAGTGATATCTAAAGTCATGATCGTATCTAATATTTTCTTCTTTTGTGAAACAGGAGAATACATATGGTCAAACCCTCACCCGTCTTCGGCTAGATTTTGCAGGCCTATACGGATTCAGTGGATCCAGGAAACGAAAGAGATCTCAAAAGCTGAAGAGAATTATGTACGCGACCAAATAAACAACCTTCAGCTCGCTAGCGTGGGCAATGTTGTGGTCAAATTTGAATTACTACTTACAATGATTGATGGAAAGGTAAGGTTTCTCTATCAAATTCAATTTTCACTCGGGAAATAATGGAGTAGATATTCATAACTTTTTTGCTACAGGTTTGCAGTGCATTGACTGAAACGTCTTGTATGAGGTGCTATCTTTGCGGCGCAAGAATTTCAGACATGAATAATTTAAATAAAATAAAAAAAATGAAGGTGGACGAATCAAAATTTTCTTTTGGTTTGTCAATTCTTCACTGCTATATAAGATTTTTTGAATGTCTTTTGCACATATCTTACCGCCTGGACATAAAAATGTGGAAGGTAAGATCAAAACGTGTATACATGTGTTGCATTACTTATCAGAGAAAAGTAAATGAATATCTCCCAGCATAATTATTTTTACTAAAACTTGAATCTTTACTGACAGGTTAAGTCAGCAGATGGATCTAAAATAGCAATGGAAAGGAGGAAAAAAATTGTTCAAAACGGATTCCGGTCCAGAATGGGTCTTATTGTTGATTTGCCTAAGCCAGGTTTTGGTACGACCAATGACGGGAATACTGCGAGACGCTTCTTCGCAAATCCAGCACTATCGGCTGAAATCTCAGGTAAATTGTAACATTATCTTCATTGATATGATAAGAGATACACGAAGCATTTTATTCCTAAAATATTCTAATGTAAGCAATTGGATGTTAAAATTGAAAATCGTCAAAAGTTGATATTGATTGTAAATTCCATAAAATATTGTGGAAATGGAAATAGTATTTTTACTTTAAGGAATTCACTTTGTCAACTTGGTGGGTTTTCTTAATCTTTAATCAGTTAGGATGTTATTATTGCGTGAGTTGCTAAATTATTAGTAATCGACAATCATAATAGAGTGCCATCTACAATTCTCTTCCAGGAATTTCAGAAGACCTAATTACTCGCTTCTCGGTAATTTTGAGAGCTGTGTCGACTGGAATTCGAGTAAACGATAAGACTTTCTCTGCTTATTGCCTTAAAACCGCTAAAAGCTATGTAAAACTCTATCCATGGTTTCATATGCCACAAACTATTCATAAAGTTTTACTGCATGGAGCGGAAATTGTGAAAAATGCCATACTTCCCATTGGACAACTTTCCGAAGAGGCGTTGGAAGCCCGACACAAAGATATAAGAAGATATCGCGAAAAACATACCAGGAAAGTTTCTCGAATTGCCACAAATTATGATCTTTTCCATAGGCTTCTGCTTACGTCAGATCCGTTTATTTCTTGTCTCGGCGCGCCGGGACACTGGGACTTAACGCGGTGCGCCCTCTAGTCTGAGAGTGTTTGGCGTCCTCCTGTTCCGAAACTGACAAAATATACAGTCAGAATACCAGCATTGAGTAGCTAACTTGATTTCAATGATGTCTCATTTAACAGCATAATTAACAACGTCTTGAGTAAAGAAAATAACTATTAAAATTAATATAATTCAATCTGCTGAGATTCGATTCAATCTCAAGAGGGTAAGGATTAAAATTTCAAAATTTATTTGTCATATTCCACACCCCCAGACACGCACCCGTTGGTCCTTACACTGCATAGTGCTGGCGCCCTCTGGCTATAGCCGTCCACCGCCCTAAGAAGGGGTCCAGCACGGGCCTGTTTTTTACATCAAGGGTGAACTTAGCCACGAAAAAATTTGCCTCGCATCTTGGCTAATCAATTTCACTTAGCCAAGATTCAAGCTCGAATCTCCCAATTTCCGGCCAGGTATGTTACCAGTTTCGCAACCAAATATTCGAAACCACTGGGATCGGCTTTGCCTAATGACTTTTTCATGGCAAATTTCACCTTCGGAATAACTAACTTACCAATAGTGAGAATGAGTACAAAGTCACTTTTTACTTTCAGTGCTTTGAAAAAGGCCATCGCTGAGCAGCTGATAAGGATTTTCTCTACGACAGTACCTTACTAAGCACGACCTACGTATCCGGTACCACAATGTGGACTTGAGAGATTTTCTTCGAGAAAGCTAGTCTAAAATTTCCTGTGGAAGAGGATGGCTTGGTGGCTTAGCTGGTCGAAAACTTGACCGGAATTAGGAGATCTAGGCTCGAGTTCCGGCTGAGTCAGATGATTTTAATGGCAATTTTAATCCGTGGTGTAAATATCATCTCTCGATCTCACGATCATATGAGATGAAATAATAACAAATTAAAATGAAATAATGCTTCTTCCGATTGGTTGTTCAAATAAATGTTTTTCAATAACAATGTGATGCTATGGCCAGCAACGTCGGCAAATTTTCATTATTATAACCTATCATAGATATATTTTTACATTTCTCGAGCAGTCTGAAATTCGGCATAATCAAGAAAAATATAATGTTGATCATCCAATAATTCTGGTGACTGGTGATAAAATCCTTAAGATCAGCATTTAATTCAAGCTCAAAAATTTGATCTCGTTTCCTCATTTCAACTTAAATTATATGAACTTGAAATTAAAAAATTCCACTCTTTTTAAGACAGTAAGTCGAAATAATTTTAGAGAGGAACAAGTCTTGCATGAGATTTGTGAAAACATTGATCGAACAAAGAAATGATAGTTATTGTGCGAGGTATAAAAATAAAGCGACATATTGTAGTGAGGCAATATGCCATCTATCACATAATTGAGTATGAATTAATGAATATATCTCGCAATAACCTCATGACTCATCAACATTTTTAGATAGATGTAAGTGTTTAGATAGTTTAAAGATACATTTAAATTAAAACTGTCGTGCGAGTTCAACCACTCGAAATATGATAAACCGTAAGAAAAGTAAATCTTCTAAGCAGATAACACGCTTTCTTCACTGAAATATGCCTTGTCGAAAAGCGCTTATGAGGGTAAGTGGATGCTAAATCGGGCAAATACCGTTTATCGTCGGTCAAACGAGGCTCATATTTACCGCCCTAATGAGTGAAACCATGAGGGAAAAGGATTTTGCCGTAATGGCGGAGCGAGTGAGTGAGGTGGAGTGGGTAACTACTGGTGTGAATGGGGGAGAAGACGCCCGTGAAATCCATCTTTCGGACACCTTTGTGATAAAAGGTCCCTTAACTCGCCATTACGCCACCCCTGAGCGAGGGAGAAAGAGGCTCCTCGCAGGGGGAGGCTCATCATAATTTCCCGCACGAAAACCCATTAGCTACGGCGCGGCGGCGGAGGGATAAACAGATGGAGCGGTTTTAGGACGGGTGGGCGAGATCTAATGGGAGGAGTGGTGGCTCTGCGGAGGCTGAGATGAAATCACTTCTCTCTCTCTCTCTTCCTCATCCTCTTCCCATCAACCCCTGCGTGAACACAAACTACCCCGTCACTGCATCCCTTTCTCACCCATTCATCCTCCCGCCCCTCGCACTCTCCCCGGACATCACGCGACCATATGCTCCCTTTCCGCCACCGATGCGCGATACCCATGAGTTGAATCGAATCGGTGACTCGATTAATCTCACATTTCCCGTCGATATGTTCCAAACATTGATATCGTGCATAGGTACCTTATATCTTCCTGAGGAGGGGTGTATCAACATAACGTTAGTTTAACTCATTTTCAAAAATGCAGTACCGACATAATTTTTATTTAAACCTTTTTACAAACCCTTGCCATCTCCACATGGCTTTTTTTAGAGTTGAGTCTTGTTTGTACGAAGGTGCTTGCTCGCACGCCAAGTTGACGCGTGAACACAAACTCCATCCAGATAACATCGCGTAAGCATTCCAACTCGAACGCGATCATACGTTCATACTTAGGTCTGCTCATGATCTGTTCGTAAGAGCTCGTCGTTTATCAGTCAATGACACCGTGCGGGTATTTTAATTGTGTGGCTTCGGCTAGAGAGAGCAAATACAGCCACTCTTTTATAGTGGTCACAAAGAGATAAAATACAGCTCTCCACTTATTTCCGTTGAATACGATACCGTAGAACCTATGAATTAAAACTTGATTTTTTACTCATTGTCATGCTGAACTTGATTAGCGATATCCAAGTTCGGCCAGTAAACATTGCATTCGTTTAGATCTTCAAGTATTTTTGATGTTCTTAGCGCACTTATTTCAAACGCTCCAATTCCGTAAAATCAAGGTAGTACTTTGTTGTATCATGCATTTTTCTTTGTATAATATTATAGGTAAAACTAGAATACAAAATATTTCAGAAGTGAAAATAACGAACCAATGTGTGCTCTAGAGATAGCCGGAACAGGGAGTGTAGCGGAACTGTTCCGAGAGGTGAACAGTGCCAGGAGACTGTTCCGTCGGATAAGTTGTTCCGGCCACTTACTAGACTCGTATAGGGATCTAAACTGAACTGACCCCAGGATGTATATATTGCTCATCTTCCCATGCTTCTTCACTCGTGTTAAGCTTGTAGTTAAGGCTAAAACAAAACAGTGCATTACTTCACGGATATTAAAAAAACAAATACAAAACTTCGAGAAATTTGTTTTGTATTAAAGATTGGTAATAATACAATACAGTACAATATTTACTGCATTAAATAATAAAACCATAATATAATCACAATTTTTATAAAAATTTTAAATGAAAACAGAGCAGTCGAACGATCAAAAATACTAGTCTTTATTTAATTATCCATATATATGGGATTTTGAGTTGAAAAAATTATTTGTTGTACTTTTGATGACGTAAGCCTTAACAGGGACAGCCGTCGGAGTCGGAATCGCTGTAATTGTTGGACTAGTGTTATTGCGCACAAATCCTCAGCTTGCCGACCGCTCCATTAAGAATCGGAATGGTCGGCGTCAGAGCAGCTATTTCTTGCAAGTTGTGCCGGAGCTGTACTGTTCCACTCGCGAACCAGCTCCAATAAAACTACTCCATTCTTCAGGGCACACCTCTATCGTGCTCCAGTCCCAACTTCTTCTCTTAGTCACTAGAGTACTAAAACTCACAGGATAGAGCCACCCTTATCCCAAGCACTCACTTAAAGTGAGGTTATTGATAAATGAAAACACAATTTTAAATTATTCACGTATGAGAACGCTCTGTATATTATTTCTTTCTTTCATCCAGGATTATGATGACTCTGTCTCTCACCAGAATTTATTCTCTGGGCAAAGGAGAATAAAACAAACCATATTTTTATCGCTCAAGACTAAATTGCTTTAAAAATTCATTTGCACTAGAAAAATAATTCCAGTTTTAAAGTAGCATACACCTTCATCCAAAAGTAGAGCCCGAAGAGGATTAATATATTTCAATTTGAGTATTCCTTCTGCATTTGGAATCGCTTTAGCTTCCTGATTTAGGCTAACAAGTGTAAGTGATTTATAGCATTTGAAAGTCCAATATAGGTTTGAGGAATTTGAAATATACGATTCGCATAGAGTGCATTCGATAGATTGTACATATTGTCGATTTGATTTTCCCTTCATTCAACAGCGAGCTTTCCATTCGTGAAAAGCAAATGGCTGTATCAAATACTTTTCATTTTGACTCAAATGATAATTCATGATCAGGAGTTAAATTTTCAACGGCTAAGCGTGGGAAATAACTTTTTTGAGTGCTATGAGCAAATAAAATAAAAATGAAAGAGTTGTGTGAGAATGAAAGTGCTTCATGATGAGCATTATTTTTTTCTCTCCCTAGGTATCAACCATCTACTCTATGACTCATTGTTTATTAAAAAATCGTTGTTTACGCCCATACCTTCTTGCCTTATCAGTACAAACTACTCAAAAATGCCCTCTAAAAGGGACTCCATCCGAGTGGTATTTTCGCCATCATTAGCCACTTATCAGTATTTACAAATGCCACGAGTACTCGACCGTTTTTGTTGGCTGTCAGGGGTTAATGGCTGATTTGAGAGTTTGGGAGAAACTACTCCCTCATAAAAACTGTTATAGTAAAATTAACCACATATTTATAAGCTTTCAAACACAGTTAAAATCTATTCATACACATAATTTATCACCTCATCCTCTACCAGTGGCAAATACAGAGAAAAACTCAAGGGTTTATCAAAAGGCATCGTGAGCTACCTTTACTTTTATCTCAATAAAAAAATAATAATATAATCACATACAAATTTTAAGGTAGTTTTATTCAAACTGATTATACTCTTATACAAGACTATTTCATCTTACGATATAAAAAAGTTACAATTGTGGATCTGCAATGTTTGGTAATACGGGCGGCCTCGCATGGAGGGGGGCGTGCCACCATATGTATCCGCCAGGCTGTTTTACACGGGGCACGGAATTGCGCAGGTAAGAACTGCATTAATTTCTAAAATGACGTGGAATTGCGCGAATGCATGAACGAAATTAGAAAAGGGGCTATTATGCCATCTCACATCCACGCATTCTCGCATGTGTTCTAGCAATTCACCACTTTACACGACGCAATTTTGACTGCGCCTTCGTACACACGTCAGATCGTGCAAGTACGTGCCCCGTGTAAAACGGCCTTAACCGATATTTCTCCTCTCACTCACGCAGTGGTTCAACTCATAGGTTGATTTGATTAGGTGAGGGAAGACACCATTCCCATTTCAGCCACAGTATTACGAAGTTTACATATTTAGGATAGGGGGCTTGCTCCTATCCCTAGAACACCTTGCACTTGGATGATCTTTACTAACATGTCCGACGGCTTCAACATGGGTTGGAATCCTGCACCCCTCAGTGAGTAGCCAATTACTATATACACATAATGTTACCACGCTCTCCTATCGTCTTCTAACTCATCGACCGCGCCATGCTAATCTTGATTTAAATTCCTGGTCCTTGCATAGGTTCATTCAAGGCAGAAGAATGATGATGAGACCATTAACCATTTTTATTTCCCATTAAAGGTCCTTTTTGGATCAAGTTGCCATGTTTTTGAGCTATTGGCAGCGAATAATCGGAGTTCTTTGAACACTCATCGAGAACACTATTAAGTTGTAAGCATCACCCACAGCTCCATAATAGTTTATATGGACCCACTGCACCACCCCCGTGAGCCCGGTTTTTACGACGATATAATAGGGTACTGAATCGTTACTCTCATTTCGGGAAGAACTTTTCGATATACAACTGTCGCATTTTAATTCAGGCAGGAATAACTCTATGGAGGATATTTTAAAATATTTTTTACCATCCAAGCCGATCTCTTGAGTAACTTGCGAAATCGGTTCGATGTGAATGATCGCGCTTCCTAAGAAGACAATTTGGAGATTTGAAGTCCTACAACAGGTATCACATTAAGTATCCACCTCGACCCTTGGTAGACGATTATCGCTGCGGATAAAAACTTCTTTTTTGCATACACAAATTGAGCTTTCAATAATCTCTTTATTCTGAACCACATCTCCGTGTACTCTACTTCAGCATCTCAAGGCCTAATTACATTGGTGTATCCAGGAATATTCTTCTGGGGTGTCCAAAATCAGGGGGTGGGGAATTAAAAAAAAACGGGGTACGAAGTAGAGGGTTTTAAACTAATTTTAACACCTTTCATAATAGAAAAAACATTTTTCAAAGAAATATTTTCTAAATCTATGATTTTTCAATATTTTGTTTTATTTTCTGAAGCAAAGTAATATTTTTTTTTTCGGAGGGGTAGGGGGTTCCGGACACCCCGGACCTCCCCCCTGGCTACGCCACTGCCTGATTACATGGTACATTAACCCGTACGAGATAATGTCTAAATGCATGAACGATTTTGGTGGACCAGAACGGGAAATAAACGATTGCATGAACCAAATTAGAACAGGTTCTTTTTTCTGAAAATGCATTCGCGCGATTCGGGTGGTTACACGGTGCAATTTTGCGTCCATGTACTCGATCATACATTTAGACATTAACTCGGGTTAATTAAGTACGGGTTAATTTACCATACATTCAGGCTAGTAGCGGGTACAGAAAAATCTCAATGTTGTGGGGGGATACTTTCATCTACATCTACATAATACCCCGCAAGCCGCCTAAAAGGCGTGTGGCAGGGGGTGTTACGACACCAGCCGTTTACAGCCCAAAAAAAATGAAGTGCTCTAACTAGGTTGGGACTAGCGTTTATTAAAGTCCTTTATGGTTCGGGGGAAAAACGAATGCCCATATCTATCCGTTCGGCAAAACATCTCTCTTAATTTATCGCTTCTATCGGACCTGGAAATATGGTGTGGCTCTAATATTATGTTCTCTGTGTCGCTCTTAAAGATATCGATTCTCAATTGTTCAAACAATATAAGCCTAGCGCGCAGCCTCCGAGTCTCCAATGGCTCCCAGCCTAATTCGCTTAACATCTGGGTAACACTGTATATACGCCCGTAGCCGTTTTTGACGAAACGCGCAGCCTTCCATTGTATTTTATTCAGTTCGCGGATTAAGTCTTTCTGCGCCGGATCCCATACGCTCGCTCCATATTCAAGGTGCGGTCGGACGAGAGCGAAATAGCACCTTCCTTTTACTTTCTCATCCGAAAATCTTCCCACAATACGCTTGACGAATCCTAATTTCTTCAGGGCTATGCCGCAAATATTCTTTATACGTGTTCCCCACGTGAGGCTCGAGATTATCGTAACTCCCAGGTACTTCACTTCGTCAGTTGCCTTTATGTTAATACCATCCACTGCATAAACATGGTTAAAGCTGGACAAATTCCGCAAGAAATGTACCGCCATGCATTTGCTCAGATTAAGTTCAAGTCCCCACTCTTGGCTCCACAAATGAACGTTTTTTAAGTCAAATGATAGAATTTCATAGTCAGAGTGATAACTAATTTCGCGATATATGACAGCGTCGTCAGCAAATAAACGTATTTTACTGCTAATGCGGGAGCAGAGATCATTAATGTATATAATGAACAACAGGGGGCCGATTACGCTTCCTTGTGGAACACCTGATGTAACTTTTACAACATCATAGCTAATTCTGTCAAGAACTACTTTTTGTTTACGATCTCTGAGAAAGTCGCGTATCCAGTTTACAACTGTTTCGTTTAATCCTACTTTGGGGAGAGGGCCGAAAATGATATCTTGAGCTACCTTTACTATTATTGTAAAAAAATAATCAAGTCACAAGCAAAGTTTAAGAAAGTTTTAAACTAGTTAAGTATACACATACGTAAGACAATGCCATCTTATGATATAAAAAAACTTAGTTTTTCCACATATATGTGGAAAAACAAAGTCCATATATATGTGGAAAAACAAAGTTCAATTTTCATTCATCATGAGTAAATTCCATGAAGTGACGCCTCAAACCATCAACGATATAAAAAAGGCTATAATTGGTTGTGGTTTTGCAATGTTCGGCAATGCGGGCGTTCCCGCAAGGTGAGGGGGCGCGCATTATACGGATGGGCCACTGAACCAGGCCTTCTTGCATTACCTGATGCTCTCTCATCTCATGTTCCTTTTTTCCTCCCACACTACCTCCAATTTGATGCTCATAGTTGTTTCGGCTACAATGCACGCTCTCCATTTTGGCCATTAAATTTTTTTAGTCGTTCAAAAAAATGTCATTTGCTCAAGTTATTATCATTATTCCACATTAGTATATATTTTGAGGACATTTATTTCTTCAATTACCTACTAATATTAATATATTGTCTAGTAAAACTTGCAGATGCTTTGATACCTTAATCTGGAGATTGTCAATTTTTCTTGGTGTGCCAAAAGACGATATATTGTTAACTTCCCTTGAATGAAATTACTTGAATGGCAATAGAAAACAAATCAAACTCGATTTATGTTTTTATACAACCTTCAATTACATTTGTAATTTTTTAAATGTGATATTATTTATTTGCGATAGCTTTTTTTTATTATCTCAGGAAAAAATATCACAAACCTGGTGAGATTTCATGCTAGGGTCAGTAGGATTTAGATAAAGGCAGATAATTGATTTCAAAACGTCTGGTTAAATTAATCACAAATATGCGTGAATGCAAATTATGAACGGAGGAAACGCTGCCATGGAATAAAAGGTTTATTTAGCCGCCAATAAAAAAACAGCCTTTTAAGCATATGTATCGATGTAGTGTTCCATCCCATCCCTTCAACCATGAATCCCACGTTTCCCGCCCGCCATCACAGAGACCCCCGTCGCACACCACACGGGTCGCTGGAGCGCAGGGAACCGCGCCGCCGCGTCGGCCTCCCATTGGCCAAGAACCCTAGCGTATCGGACCAATGCCGAAGGGCGGAGTCTGCGATTGGGAGAGTGGGAGGGGCGAGTAAAGGGAGGGGAGGGCGTCGGAGGGAGAGGGGGGTACGAGGTGAGATGAAAGTAAAGTGGAAAGGGGATGTTATGGGTTATATAGCATGGTTCGTGGATGCTACTGCGGTTTGGAAGTGGTGGGTGGCGTTGTATCGTGCCGAGGAGAGGCGTGATGTATGACTACGCCGAACGGTGGCGAGGGAAACGGGACGTCCGAAACACCTGGGCCGTCCTCCAACCTCTCCCCCACACCACGTCACCGCCAAACTCCCCATTAGCGGGGCACCCTTCGCCTTGCGCCAACCGGCCCTTTCCCACACCCACCCCTTTCGACACCCTCCTCCTGTACCCGGGGGGCGCTAAAAAGATTCCCTCCCGCTCTCTCAGATTCACCCCACACCCTCCGGATCCGATCTCAAATGGCTGTTACAACAAATTTAAGCAGTTTGCCGAGCTAAGCGCCTCGTAAAAGATGAAAGCGGGGGCTATAGAATCTCGTGCCCGCTCTCTCTCCGCAAAGGGATGCTGGGGAAGCGAGGGAGGGGAGGAGGGGGAATGTGGGAACGGAGAGGGGGTTTGAGGGAGCTGTAGACGTCTTGCGGGGAGAGGGGGGCGGGGAAGGAAAGGTGCTGAATCGGTAGGCGGGGGCTCATACGTTCGCTTTTAGTCAGTGCTCTCAGCCTCTCATTCTTCGTCGACATTCATTCTTCCGCGATCGGAATGCCTTTTACCGCACAATACCCTCGGTTTGAGACGCCTCTGAGAGCATTAATTGTTCACAAAACTTACTCCTGACGTGCAATTGTGAACATGCGACCCGCATGAATGTGATCGTTTTAAATATATTATTGTACATTTCCTATGATCATGTAATGCGAATGTGGAGAACCTATTTCATGTTGCATGCTGGTGATTGGTCACCCCCTGACAAACATTAAAGGGGGGATTGCAGGGCATTGTGTAGATGACCTCATTTGCCTCATCTTAGTATCCGCCGGCGAAAACGCAAGCCTCTGTGGATGTCAACATGAAAATCACGGATAAAGATGCTTTTTAGTCATGCATTTGAGCTCAAAAATCTTGAAATATTCAGCACGTACATAGCTTTCCATGAAAAATAACAAGCATGGATGTTTTTAATACGGGCACGTATTCATTGAATAAATAATTTCAATTTTGTAATTATTGAGTAGTTTACAAAATCCATTTTTTTCGGTTATCGGAACGAGTAAAATGCAGAAATGCGGTCATCTATCTGCCATGAAAATGTATGAATGAAAACTTGGTACATACATGACGGAATATAAGATGGGCCAATAGTAATTTCTTTCCGAAACTGGATATAGAAGCATCGGTGTGAATAATTTAAAATGCAACCCTGTACATAATTATAATGTATGGCTTTACTCTTATTCTTTCATATCGCATGGTGTTTGAGAATGTACGCAATTATTAATATTTTCGCTGTTAAGGATGAGGATTCAAAAAATATTTACCAGTAGTAGTTGTTGTATTATCATTGCTAGTCAAAATTTCTTATCTGTTTCATAATTTTATTAGCTCTTTCGCAAAAGGTACTTCACATGAATACACTAAACAAAATACATCAAATAGATGCCACTTTTGACCGTGTACTCCTATTTCTTATCTCTTCGCAATAATGAGCGTTTTCCTCCTGCCGTGAAATCCTCAACCTTCTACAATGCATGAACCCTACAATTTTTAAATTGCTTTTAGCTGTTCATCTCGAATTCATCTCGAAGGACCTCATCGCCTAAGTTTTTACCCAAGTCGATGTCATAACGACGGTATTGAGCTGTATTTTTGAATTAACCATGTCCGTACCCAGAGAGGGGCAGGAGGGGGCTAGAAGCAAAACTCCCAAATGTCTTTAAGGAAAATAATATTTTTTCAAGCAAATAATTTTAAAAACCAATAAAGAGCTGTAACAGTTTCCTTAAAATGTTGATTTCATTCACATTTTCCATGCTTAAACCTTACCTACTACTTGAACACCATGGCTTCCCCCCAGTTTTGATCCTTGGTACACCCTAGAAATTAACCACCAATTTGAGAAACTGATGGAAAGGGTAGTGAATTAATAGATCAAGGTTAAGTGAAGAGAATTGCGGCTCTGACTGGCAGCATGTAAGTTGAAATGACTGCTGTCACTTTATCAATCCTTGGGCATGCCAATTTCCCAATAACGAGTTAGAGATGGAAAAATGTCGATTTTTTCGAGCAATCGATTTTAAATCGAAATGAAAAGCTCGAGTTTTAAAACGTCGAAATGTGAACCGAAAGATATATTAATCGTAAAATTCGCGGATTGTTTTTTTAATATTTAAATCTATATAATCTACATGCTTGAAATATTAGTAGGAAAAATTTGCACGCACATTAAAGTTTTGGGATCACCGCTTGGAACCATTCAGCTTAACTAAAACTTTTAAGAAAGATCAACTGATTGAGATTTTTCTTCTTTATCGAGGGCGTTTCTTTCCGATTTTACCGCCCTTAGGAAGAAGTCTTTCACTCGGGACGGATGACGTTGTCACAATCCGGTAATGATGCCACTGAGATCAATCGAAATGGTCAAGATCGAAGTTAAAAAAAAAACGAGTTTGGATTGAAAGTCGAATATCAAGGTCGATCTAGATCTCGTCGATCTTTGACTATGAAAACTCGATTTCCTACTTTAATTAAAATCGTTTTTTTCATCACGAACAGATAGCCCCAAAATCTGCTCTGTAGAAGATCTCTCCATCTTTCAGATTCTCGCCACGTTGATTGCCTGAGGGTGACAACGGGTTCGCCTGGATTCCACCACGAGTCTTCAGGTCGAAGTGCCGATATCGGTATTTTCAACGCGCTCATGTAGCCCTCGTTCATCGCTGCTGCCTTATCAAGAACGCCACGGAAAACTAAGAGATATTACTGCTATAGGAGAATGATCAAGATCACATGGATACAAAAGCAGGACAGAGGACCTTCCTGAAAAAAATTGAGAAGAATACGGGAAGCTTAATCGGTAACATCATGAGCCACGATTGCCGCATACAAACAATCAATCGCAGAAGGATAAGGTAAAGGGAAGGACGGCTGAGATATATGGGGCAGATGTAGGATGTGAAACAAAAGAATAACGTAAGTGTTAAACGACTAGCTGATCGGAAAGCTGAGTAGAGGGCTGCATCAAACCATTTTTGATTGCTACCTTTGATGATGAGAAAGATCAGACTCTGAGAAAGATTGCGTCACTGCGTCCTCTATAGATGCGAATATTGGGGAATTGGATTTTGTGGGAGGGGTAAGATAAAGGAAGGACGAGAAACTGATAAAAAAACACATTAGCCTACGCAGCGTTTATGAATGTGACTAATAATCCAGAGATCATAGTAGGCAATTCAACCCTTCGTAGAGCATGGAGCTGATTCGTACGAGACACTTCCCCGCCAACTATATATCTATGACGGGACCACGACCCCGACGAAATCCTTTGCAAGGTGTAGCTGGATGTATTCCAACTCATTGAAGGCATATTTTATATTTGGAAGCAGATAAAGTAAAACAAAATTAGCCAGCCCGTGCAACCCAATCACCCGAGAATGCCGGTGTTGAGAAAATAAAAACTTTCTGGCCCAAAAATTGTCGATTTAAATACAATGATCTGCTGGCTTGTTATCTTCAAATGCATGATTAAGAGAGCTAACGTCCTCCCGTTATATCCATTAAAGTTTCATCTGGAGGCTTAGTTAATATCTACAACCATTCCAATGAAAATTCACTGAAATTTAAAAAAATAAAGTTAATCAAGGTTAGCGTAGGTCAACATTCATTACAGGCTGTCGCTTAGTGCTCATTATAAATTTTTGCGGTAGAGATCCTTTTCCGCTTTTGAACCCATTAATGGATATTTCTGTGTTACTTCTTACATAATAACAATAAAATAGTTTCTTGGATACATAAATCGAATATCAAGCCACGATTTTTCCATACACACAAATTTTCCAATCAGCACAAAATGCTATTATTCAATAGTACCTGAAATCGCGAAAGTGCCAAGATGCAATCGCAACAAAAACTCTGAATCCGATAAAGGAAAAGAGGACATATCTGCGCAGGTTGTACTTAATTTGGTGTTCGAATGTAACATGCTCTGAGTTTAAAATATTTGCGACATGCCCGAGGGGATGAACATTTTCGTATTTGTAATTATGACGTCTTTAAGCAGCAGAGGCTATCGGTTCCTAAGCATGACTCTATACTCATTTCAATTCAACTCCAACTTGCCGGCGCTGACAATACGCGGTTTCCTCTCTCCCGGCAGCTCTCCATTAATTTCTCCGACTAGTGATATTTACCATATGTCTACTCTGTTGTTATGTGTATCCTGAAACATATGCTACCTTGGCGGGCTTCTTTTCACAGCGCATTGCATAACTTCCCGGAATACTGCTTTGAATCATCCTTTTTTTCATTCAATAAATTCCATAATATATACCCCAACTTTTAAGTCCTTTTGATACAAATTTTCAAGTAGTTCCAATGTATTGAGGATAAACTCTTAGAAAACAGTGTACTGGCTTCAGATAATTGAGACATAACACAGATTTTCACATGAAAAATAAAAACGCATAATACAATAGGGTAGTTCCTTCATCAAAGAAAACGAAAGGCATTGATTGCAATTCGTTACCCACCATTAGTGTATTCATAATATACAAATTATTTGGTTTTAGAAATACCGGTTTAGATGGATGGCAAGGGTCAATTTTATCCTCATTTGAAAAAGGCCAGATTGGCACCCATGTGATGCCACTCCACGTGACGTCACAGGGACCTAGTTTCTATATGAGTAGATAGGAGTTTTACATCGTCTGAGGTTATCAATGCATGCATGAGGCTTAGAGCTCAGGGAAACATGTCTTAATAATCACCTATTAAAACTGGCTGAGGTTGGAAAGTTTTCCTCGTTTGATAAGGTATTGCCAAGCGCTACCAGCTAGCATGGTACTCTGCTACCTGCTGGCATCCTGTGTCATATCAGCCCTCAGAGCCTCGCCCCAAGTTCACCTCACTTGCGGCAGCGGGAACCAGAACGACATCCCACAGAGATTTCCCAGCATTCATACTTACCCATCGCATTTTCGCGCGCTTGAAAATTTTCACTATTCATTTAATAGCAAAAAATAGATATCGTCATTTAAAAATCTAAAAGCGTGAAGTACATACTCCAGGAGTAATAATCTTTCGATTTAGGCAATAAAAAAATAAAAGGAAACCACCCTATTGCACATCCATGTTCTTATGGCGGCCATGGGACAAAGAGCTGTCCTCATATTTCAAACCAAAAAATAGTGTTTAGGCTCCGGTATGAAAAGTTTTTTCAAGTATGAATATGACTATCAGCACTTTTCTTTGATTTCAACAATGGCTTCCTCCATGTAAACTTTGAAATTTAAGGGTGACGAAGCATGACCACAACGTCAACACCCTTCTATAAGTCAACTAACACAACAAACTTAGGCTCGTTCTTTTCCATTCTCTTCTTTATTTGCAGCTGAAGGGATGATATTGCCTTTATTGTGTTTTTGCTTTTTCTGAATCTGTCCTCAACAAGGTATGTACTCTTCTCCTCCAAGTTCTATTCTTCTGTAGATGATCCATGTCAGTATCTCTGATGGAAGTGCAGAAGGGATTGAATTTAGTCCTAAAATTTTCACCTCTCTCCGCTCTTTTTCTCTTGGGATGATCCTCCTGATGTCCTTTAGTATTGCACCGGTTGAATACATTTCACTTATTATTTTGTATAGCTGGCTCAAGGTCGTTCTTCCTACATTTTTAATCATCTCTGCTGGAATATCATCAATACCAGATGTTTTATTTAACTGTTGCAGCGAAATATGATCTTAAATTTGGGGCTCCCACATTGTCTTATCCACTTCCCTTTTGTTCTTAGGCTGTTTCCTTAGTAAAACTCTTCCAGATATTCTTTCCATACCTTCCCTTAGTCTGGTTTTCTATTATTTTTTCCCTAGGGATACTACATTTTATGAAATGATTTCTCACTAAGCTTTTATGAAATTCCTAGAAATGATTCCTTACTCTTCTTTAGGCGGCCTCTACTTTTCCATGCACAAATTATGTTCTGCACGTCTTCACACATATTCTTCAGTAGCTTTTTTCAAGACCTCCTTGCTTAACTAAAAATGTTAACCCTTCTAGTCATTAATCTGTCCTTCACTTGTTTCCATATGCTTGAACCTTCATTTTTCAACAAATTCCAAGACTTCTGGCATGATCTATTGTTTATTCTTATTGACTTTTCTTCTAACAAGAACTTCCTCAACTGCTGCCTGTAGTCAACCGTTAACATTTCATCAGCTCTCTTACATTTGATTTGTTGGCCACAACCTTTCCTATTTTGTTTTCCACAGTTTCTTTAAACACCCGCCTCTTTCAATTTTTCAACCTGCAAAATGTTTTTCACAGATTTCTCCATTTTTTTTTACCATCAGGAAATTTCATAATGACAAAGTTATGGTCACTGTTATTATCTGACCCACTAGCTTTCTCAGTCCTCCACTTGGTTCCTAAAATCTTTGTTTCACTGAAATGTAGTCAATATGGAATCATCAGAGGTCTCAGCAGAGCAGTACAAGGATATGCACCTTGCATGTCCATCTTCATAGACCAAAGTTTTGCCGGAATTTACCTTAGTACGACGAAGTGCAGAGAGAGAATAAAAGGCAATCAAAACCATCTCTCTGCACTTCATCAACCTGAAAAAGCCAGATGCAATGCTAGTGACACTGTCACCTCCTAAGATGGACACGTGGAATGCATATACCATAAACCTCTCGCATCACACCGTGAAAGCCTACAAAAGGATTTCTTCTTTGATCTTCAGGGATTTTCCTACATTATTTAGTTAAAATCCATAAAAACTTGGATTTCATTAAAAATAGATTTTGACGTTAGCTCATCATGCCAATAGACCACATATGGCTCCCTAGTGATAATTAAAATGAACTGAATGTACCATAACGAATGTTATTCAGCTCAGCATTGACCCTCACTTTTGCCTCGAATTCAGGGGCCTCAATGGCCTATCAGATTAGCTTGTTTAAATGGCTAAAAGACTCGTCAGTTGTCAGAAATTAAAAACAAACTGAAGAAAGTCTTTTTTTTCGGGAAAACAAGTCTTCAAATGCCATTTTTTCAGTATTTTCACAAAAACTTGACATTCTATCCTTAATTTGTTTAGTAATTCATCATCAAATAATACTGCTTTTTGCAGTTGTATTTTCATATAAAAACCACACTAACCAAGTTTTAATTTCCAAGGCAAGTGTCCTAACATCAAATTTTTTCGAGGTGCTCATTTTCATGGCCATTTTTGGTCAAATATTATCTACGTGCTAGAGTTCAGTTATTAGAACATAATAAGTCAAGTATAGCACTGTGCTAAAACAAGGGTGTGCGAAGAATTGATGAAAAAATAATTGAGCTACCTGTGCAAAGTCAGAATAATGGAAAATTTAAGTTCAATGTTAGATCAAGGTAGAGTAATCCTCAGGATACAAACATTTCGTTTTGTGTGTAAAATGCATGTTAGTTCAAACTGTTAAGATAGCACTCTGTATGCTTGCTAAGAATTTAGGAAAAAGAGCAAAAAGTGGACTGTAATGTTGATTAAGTACTATATACATATTTATCTTCCTATGCCATTGAAAAAATGTAAATTGTGGCTTATGTACACTTCTTACACTAAAATTTATTTACCTCAATGTACACCATTGTCTTCCCCAAGAATCAAACTTTAAGAAAGTTCTTCGCAAACACATTTGTCGAAAATAAGGAAGTTAAGTAATACCTAAAGGTTATAGATTTATATATCTAGTGAATCGAATACGAAAAATGACTGATGATGCAATTGACAGAAGAATTGAGCGACATCTTTGGAAAATCAGTCGTAACTTAACTAATCTTAACTCTTGATATTACACATCTTCATGTGGCTTAAAAAATAAAATTTTGTTTCGTAGCATTGATTACTCATTTATTTTTTCAAACCTATTTTATTTTGAAGAATTCTTTTAAGAACTAGGCCTGGTTTTTCTACAGAAAAACTTGAGAATAGAAGGTAGCTCAGCCCATATTTAGGGGCTCTTCAAGGGGTAGCGATAATTCTGGCAGTTGTAGGTGTTAAATTTATTTACAAATTTTACAACTTTTTATAAAATCATAGAACAATATATGTTGTCAATACCAATGTAAATTTTGGAATGGACTGAAAGTTATTCTAATGTATTTTTTTAATTGGTCAGATAAAGAAAGGTCCAAATCTATGTCCTTACAAAAATGCTCCATAGCCTTAAATATCTACACCAGTCCATCAAAATGTCAGATAATTAAAATATCATCAGTTACAAACAGACTAGGACATCGTTTAGCAATCATTTAAATACTAAGGTCATATTTTGTAACAAAATCTTTCAGCATGCTGCTTCAATGGCTGTCACCTTAATTGTGTAATCGAAGTTACCACTCATTTATTGCCGAATATGGAACCAACCAAATTATTACCTAAGTTATTTAGTTCAAAATAACTAATTACTTAAATTCAAGAACAAAAACTTACAGAAACAAGTTTAGGGGACACTTCACATGAAGTATTACTTAATTCATAGCTTCAAGGTTATTTTCAGAAGTAAAAACTGGTGGTTCCTGGGTGTTAGGACTGAGTATTGATCTCTCAACAGGATTAAATCAGCTTGTATGAATAACAGCCACATATCACACTACTGAATGACATGATTCAATTTATTACTTTCATTTGTTAGATCTTGGAGGAACAAATTCAAAGTGGACAAGAAAACCTTTTTTCAAACAATCAATCATGTAAATGCCTTAAAAGACACACAAAAGAATACTCTACAAAGACTGCTCTGAGCATGAGAAAACAATATGACTTCCATGGCATCATATTTCATCTGTCTTAACTGATACCTTATTTTTTCCCACCAATCAAAATCCATCCTGTCCACTTCAAAAGTAGCAATATTAAACAGTGAACAATGAAATCATGTCATACATCAAATATAGGTTAGTTTGAAATTGTTCCATATGGAAGTAGAGAGAACACACATTTGGTTTTTGACCATATATTTAGGAAAATTAAAATATTACATAAAATGTGTGAGAACCAACTACCATGCAAAAATTTCCGTCCTTGACGCCAAGTGACACACATGTTAAAAATCTGCATTAAAAGCATTCTCTTCCAACACAGTTTCCTGGAAAGGAATTAACATATGTGACGCATGCGACATTTGGTCATAAAAAGACAGTAAACACTAGAACGGTCCATATTGCAAATGGGTCATTCAGACCATAGGGAAAATTAATTTCTTTCCTGAAAAAAATTAATTATGACAGATACAATATCAGTAAGCATATATTTACGAAACACATGGCAATTTAAGCATCATGATTTATCTGTCTCAAATACTAAAAATGTATCAGGGAGCCAATTTTGACTGTAGTAACATTTGCCAAATTATTAGAGAATGGTCAAGGCAAGAATGTCTTTCAGTACCTATGCACAAATGCACTGATATTGTGTTTCAAGTCACATCACATACAATTCACTGATTACTCCTGCTTCCCCAGAATAGGAGTGTCTAATTGTAAAAAAAATATGGATGAAATTCAAATAATACCAAAATCACAAAATTATAAATCAGAAACAGGTATTTTTTTCAGGATTGAAGTCCGTCCCGTCCAATGAAGTTAAACACAGTAAAGTCTACCACTGAGATGGCTCTGCATGTATCTTCCTCTGGTGACATCTTTCATGATTAACTTCCATGATGAATGAACTTTTGATCAAACAATGCTTGAATGGATCATCAGATTTGTTAATCCGCTTGACATTCTTTTGTACCAGATCCATCATCTTCATGAGTTGATGTGTGCCAGGTCAACCTCTCCTCATAGAATTGAATCACAATCTGTGGGCAACGGACGTTAGCTTGGCGAGCAGGCACCAAGTCTGCTTCATCTGTTCCCTTCCTATTCGAAAGAGAGACAGAGATACTGTAAATTATGAATATCTGTAATACTTATGGAACAAATCATAAGACTCTATCGAATTGAGAGAATAATTACACTAACAGGGTTTGGGAAGCAAACAACAATTTGACAAAATACTTTCTATAAAAACGGAAAAAAAATAGGTCCAGTAGTATACCAAGAGGGGAGAAGGACCATATATGATATACAGCTGAGCACCCTGAATCCAGATTTCCCTAATCCAGGGACCCCCATGATTCTTCAAAATTCCAAGTGGTGCTTAGCAAGGAGCATAATTTTTTGCTTAATTTCTGCAGACGTGTTCACCAGCTGAAACTGTTTCCCACTCTAAACAAATATTCTCCAGGACACGCAGTTACCCTTATAACACTTAATTGCCAAGTCAGAAACTGCTACATGCACTGCCAATGTCATGCAGGCAAGGCTAGACCTGCACACCTGGCACATTGTCCTGCCGTAGAGCAGATGGAGGACGAGCATGAGTACCTATCAGAGGACTTTTTAAATAAGTACTCTTTATTACTTATTGTAAAAATTATAGTACGATTGTTGGAAAGTACTGTGCAATGAAGACCTCTATTAAATGATTGAAAATGCAGCTATCCATAAATATATTGGGTCACTACCTTGTTGCCAAGACAAGATAGTTATGTTGCAGAGATGGGCCGTAAAAGATGGATAAGAAGAAACGGTGAGTCAGCTTTGTTGTGGCTCATACAAGGAAACCCTTTTCCCACAAAAATCTTCTCCTAAGGCATCCAACCACGAATATTACATCAGAGGATTCTCATGCCTGCAGCTCCGTGTGCATTAAAACCAGATTTCAAAATTGCCACTTGCGATGCTACCAATCATCTATATCTACTTTTCTTGAGGAAATAAATGACAGTCATACATAACTGAGTCAATAAATCATATAAACCACACATTTAATGCATGCAAGACAATCGTCAACTGAAAAAGACCACTTCTACTACTGTTAATGGCGAAAGGTATACTAAGTCATAGCAAGATACAGCTGCATAGTGGCACTGCCGAATAAAAAGCACGCGAAACAGCACCAGGTATAAAGCTTAACCACCATGTACCTGGGTCTCCTTCAATAGTCCCTTGCTTCCACCTCACAATTAGTTGCTCTTTAAGTATCGACAGGTATTCCCACTGATGGAAGCACCCGCGAAGCGGCAAGTGTTGATGGCGCATGCATAACAGACTGTTCACATGACACAGCGTACATGGATTGCAAGGGATTTTTAATGCATACAAATGTTATATTTACTTTATTTTTTTACTAATGTAATGTTTGATATTCTGTTATAATCTCCATATAGGTGCTGTATCCATTCTTTTCACTCTGCTATTTTGCAATGCTACATGCAATGGCAGAATGACTGCTAGTAACTTTAGAAACAATTTATTTCTAATAAATTATAAATTCTCAGAAAATTAAAAAATTAATTTAAAGTTCAACTCATCTTGTGATGAATTATCATATCCCATCATTAAAACATTGCAGATTCCAAATTGTGCAGAGTGGACTTGTGACGTTAACACCGTGATCGGTAAAACCAACCCTGAATTTTGCTCAGAGAAGATGGCTTGGTGCTGACATCGGTTAAAACGCCTGAATGGCAATTGGGAGATCTGGGTTTGCATTCCAGTTAAGCCAAATATTTTTTCATGGCGAGCTTCATCCTTGGTGTATACAAGCTTGTGATGATCAGTTTCATTGAAGACTACAGCTTTGCTTCATGCACCTTCCTAACAGAACTTCTTACATCGCACTTTGACAAGCATGTCTTTTGATGATTTATTGGACTGAGCAATTTTTTATCACAGCTGAATTCAAAAACAGCATGGATAATTGCAGCCCCAAATTACAGAATCTGAGCTTTTATCAGTAACTTACCATTACCAACACACAAGATACATAAAATTATTATTGTATTTACATTTATCAAAACCCCACAAAACAATGACTTAAAAATTTTTGAATGTGGATATGTGCGATTAGGACCATAAAGAATGATACAAATGAGTTTTAGATTCCCTTCAGTCTTGGTAATGAATATTCACTTTTTCATCAAATTTTTATGGAACTTTTTTCAATCATATTATTTTCATTAAAAATTTGAAAATACAACAATAGGCAATAGTAAACAATGAAAATCACCTTTGTAGTTACCCAGCTATTTTATGGCCAAGATTATGTGATGACAGCCTTGACCTAAGAGGAGTGTTTCTTACTGCTCATTGGTTTAAATGCCCAATGATCTGATATAATAGTAAGGAGTGTAAGGGAATGAGTAAACAGTTGGCTATAGTTCATAAGCAGCGACAGGAATATCTTACCATTTCATCAGGAACATTAGCTCTCCACTGGAATCAGTAGCACCAATTATTTTCTCTGGTTCAAGTGATCTGTCAAAACCTCGAGGCTTGTTGTCATCCTGTTCCAAAAAAATGTAAATTATCAATTCAATGAAAAAAATCGAGGCAAAGGAAAAAAGGTAAGGAATGATTTAAAACCTCATTAATAAACAGGCTTTGATATAAGAAGACTTGGGAGATACAAAATACCCTATTTCGCATATTAAAATCTAATTTCAATTAAAAATCAACAAAAATTAGTTTGTATACATGATTTCTATTAAAATTGATTTTTACTGTAACAATAATAAGTTGATATCACATTGAAACAACCATTCTTATTAATTTCTCACATTAGAGAACTTCACAAACAGATTAAAAGATTAAGACAATATGCCAAGCAAATGCCATTCCTCACCTCCACCATGTGCTTTTTCTTGGGAGGTTTTTTGTCCTCAATATTTGTAGATGCAGGCTGTTTTTTGCCCCTTTTCCCCTCTAATTTCTTCTCAAAAGCTGATATAAGATCGGGGCAATCCAAATTTTCCATGGGTTCCCATGTGTTGTCTTCACTGCAAACCATCAAACAAAAAAATTATTAAAAAGCTGAAGCTATCTCATTTACGAAAGCGTCAACAAGACGGTGGCCAAAAGGAGAATAGATTATGTATTTTCAGCTTTAAAGGCTATTCAATTACAATAGCTTAATTGGATTGGCAATACTTGTTTAGTTCATCATTAGCATTGAATCTTCCAAGAAAACTTTTTTTAGAAATGAAAAATAGTGTCTAACACAGACAATTGGGTTGCTACTTCATACATGACATCTCCTGCACCATCGTTTCCACTAAGCGACATGAAGAGGCTTGCCAAATCGATGAAGGACGAAAACATTTGGTTCCCATAAAAGAATCTTTGAAAATTGCACTTAATCAGAAATTTAAAGAATATAACTAAACTATATCATTGAAAGCACATTCTCAAATACAACAGAAGCAAATGATAATTTGAGCAACCAATAATAAAAAAAGCAGAATTAGTTTTGTTATCATACGTGAAAACACTGATATCTGCATGACCAGTCCTCAATGTTCAGGGCACAAAACATGGAGATAATTGCGATCAGTCTGCAATGTGTTAAGAAGCTCCATTGCAATAGAATATCCTGTAGCAATAAGTAGAGGGGCATCAAAACTTCCAACCATGTGAACTTACTTGGAGTAACCTTTCCACTTCAGCAAGTACTCAACTTTGCCATTCTTAACTCTTTTATCCAACACCTTCTCCACTGAAAATGTTTCCATTGGTTCTTCCTCCCCTGCAGCAGATGCCGCATCTAAATCCTTCTGCCGCCTGCTTGTTCCCGTACCTTCTGTGAAAAACATCCATAACTTAGACTGAAACAGCAAATGGCTATCAAACAAATGATCAATTTAATACTCGTCAAGTAAAATTTGGGTGCATGCAAAATAACATTCCAAACTAGTGATACAAAGGATAGGGACTAGGTATTAATTTAGTAATGAAAGTAACTACGGATGGTCGGATCGGATACATTGGATCCAAAATTTAGGGACTAGGTATTAATTTAGTAATGAAAGTAACTACGGATGGTCGGATCGGATACATTGGATCCAAAATTTCAAAATTAACCTTCAGTGAATGCAACATTAGAGTGGAAAGGAGTTCAAATTCTCTCTTCGCATGCACCAATACACTGTGACACTTGTCTTACTCATGAACCTTTTTCAGTGTACCAATTCCCCCCATTTCTGGAGGCAACTGCTATGTGAGTTACATATTAGACCCAAAGATCTCTTACGATAGCTTCCCGCAATTGGATCACATGGGAGAGATTAAAAAAAGAATGAGACCAAACTAGATGCATTTCTGACAGTACCTACATTTCTAATGCTCCAATTGATTGACACAAAGCTTCCTAGAAACAACAAGGCTAAACCAATACCCAATACTGTCCAAACAGCACAATTTTCAAACAAGCGTTGCATAAGCACAACCACACAAGACGAGACAGGCTGGAAACTAGAACTGCGTACACCACGTAGCTCGCCCAGCTTCGCCTTGAAGCCTACGACATCACCAAGTTGAAAGTTCGGACTTGTTGGTCCCCTGGCTCCTTCGTTCGTAACCTCATTGCTGGAAAGATAGAGGGAGCGCATTCCTTCCCCTCCACATGTTTCTGCTGCCTAACCCCCAAACCCCACACTAAGCAGTCATCTCATTCCTCTCAAGTCCACTGCAGTTGATGCTTATATAACTCTTGTGTTGTGCAGTTGCAATTTAATTCAATGATAAACAACAATAATAAAAACGTCTCCATAGAATGGAAACATTTTCATTTGGATAGAGAAACTAAACATATGCCATTGACATACAAGTCAGTATGCGATGAGAAAGTAATAAAATTCTGGGGAAACTTGAGTGAGGAAAATTAAAAAATATTCAAATGTGTATGACAATCAAATTAGCATACCTTTTATTAAGCACCCTGAATAAACCCAAATAATTATTTCATTTTATTAGCAGGCAATTAAAAAAGCATTTAGATCCAAAAATATCCAAAGATCCAATACCTGAAATCAAGGATCCAATCCAAACATGGATTCGAAAAAATCTTGAATCCATTCATTACTAAAAGTAATTATTCTTTCATGATCCAACCCCTGTTGGACATTGCTATTTTTACTCTTTAAAATTGCCCTGAGCATTAATTTTGCATACAAGTTAAATAAGTTCCTTGTTTATGTATAATCAATATTCATTTATCAATATTATAAATATTTTATTCAGAGATGTAGTTTTATGCATATTTTCTAAGCCAAATAGCACAGAGATATATATGAGAATGAAAAACTACATCATCAATAGGCTATCTGAGCAAATCCCTGCAAGACTGAATGTCCTCTTTGATCCTCTGGAGTTTATTTTTTAATCATTACCTACAGACAGAACTTTCTTTTATCTTTTTAAAAAAGTTAATCTGATTTTTCATTGCCAACATATAAGGCCCTTAAATTGGAGAGAAAGTGAGGATCACTGCTAAACTGAATTATAACAATTACAGTAAATTTTTGTTTACCACAGGGGGCAACATAAATGGCCTAATGGAGAGATTAGCCAACATCACATACAAGTTATTACGCATTTTAACAAAATAATATCGCATTTTCTGCTGTTTCAGGATTGACAAAGCAGTGCACAAGAAAATCCTGACTAGGTCATTGGTATTTTCGCTCTTAAGACCTGCCTCTGGTAACACTGAACATATTATGGTATGTTTCATAAGTTAAATAAGTATCTTTTTTAGGTTAATGCCATTTCAATCAACAATTCTCTAAAAAATGTCATTAAAAACATTTTCACAGTTTAAAGCATAAACAAGAAAGTTATCGAAGCCATATAGCACACAAGTATACACCAGCATGACAAACTGCATTGCCTAATGATAATTCATTACACAGTACACTCCCGATTACCCAGGCTATTGATGAGGAGAGACAGCACGAATAATCGCAAAACATGGATAACCCAAACTTTCACTTAAATGTCTTACAATGTTCATAATTTACCTCCAATTTTCTTTTTTTATGACGATCGTGGAAAAAATTGAGCGAGAGTGAAAATCATGAACGAATAATCTGCAACCCGGATAAACCACAGCCGGATAATCGGGAGTCTGCTGTTTGTTGATTTCATGACCACCTCTGATTGTACCAAGGTAAAGACCTAACCGACTGCAATATAAGTCACTAACAAGCAGTTCCACCAGTGGTACAGCGAATTGGAGGACATTCAGATAGGAGCCTAGATTATGACAGCATGTATGCTAGCCACATAGATTTTGAAAAATCTTTCGATTGACAGGAAAACATAAAACTAATTGATATTATTACAGAAATAGGAGTACCTGTGCCAGAAAGATACGCCAATTATTTATCATCCCTTTGAGACCTTAACTGCAAAAGTGAAAGTAACCAGCATGGGCGAGCTTTGGCTGAGAGATGAGACAAAGCATTCCCATGTCATTGCTATTAAACTTTAATACAGACGGTAATGAATGCTTTGAAGGAGTTAGATGCTTTCGCTAATGTTGGAGAATTGATGATGTTCAAATCAACAAGGTTAGCAGATGAACAAACATCCATTGGCTACTCCGTGCAATGTTAGCTTACCACGGCAGATGCACTAAGATGCATCCCTTATAAAAGTAGATGTTTTATTGATATAGGGCGAGGAATATAGTATAAAGATAAATTATAACAATAAATAGGTCACGCTGATTTGTAAAGGTGAGAGAGTAGGAATTGGGAGAATATACATAAAAATTTATGATCTCAAACTTTATGAGATGATTGCCTTGCTAGATCGAGAAGAATAGGCAAGTAAACCTTGAGATACAGAGCACTACACTTCACTTCACGGAATCATGGTTACTGATGAAGAGGGAAAAGAAAGACTGGTTGCTCGAGATGTGTACCAGAAGAACAAATAAGGTTGTATTGATAGAGAGAGAAAGGACAGGGGCTAGACGATGGGATGAGAGAGAATTATTTTGTATGATGCAAGGAGGAGAAAGAGGGTTTGGATGGATTTGAATAGATAGTGAACAGGGACATGATGCTTAAAACCGTAGACGGGAAGGTTAGATACTCGGGGAAAGATGTCAAGAGCAAGAAGTAAGTGGTGAGAAATTGAACAGGGTTAGTGTTAGTTAGCTAGAATGAAAGATAATATATCGGAATTTATTTAGATGCATAGATATAGAGAATATGTATAATTATGAAATTAAGAATGAAGTTTAATCTGGGAAAGGGATAGACTGGAGTGACTATCATGATTATTTACCTAAACTCACATTAACCAGTAAAATACTTTTAAAATCAAATTCAACAGACTTTTGGCCATCTGGGGATCCATTCCACAGAGCTTATCTTTGGGGATACATAATATTACTGAGGTATCATTCTCAACTTAGAAATTTCTATGAAGCTACACACATTGCTATCATTGATGAATGTAACATAAGCCCAGAGAATTAATTTTTTTCAATTCCAGCATCCCTGAAGGGGATCTCGAAAAGACAGTTCCAGAAGACGTATGCACGGCGAGAATTGCTTTGCACGCATTGTGTTGAAGCAGAAGGGTACTATTTAGCACCTGTACCAATTTGTCCAATGAAAAAATTTTAATTAATTCCGTCCTACTAATTTTTTTATCATTCCATGTATTTGATGAAGGTAACCCACAAAAAAGTCATTAAAGGAAGGTGTTATCTGGTGAATAACAACATATTTCATTGGTGCATTTTATTAAAATTGTAGAGTGGGTAAAATTTAATTTAAAAAAAGCTATTTGTAATGTTGTTCTCTCTATAATCTTTTGACCCTAGAAGCTAAATGTTAACATTTAAACTATTTTTAATGATTCATTGCAGTAGCCAATTAAACAATGAGTACAGTGATATATAACACGACCCCATTGAGCTTCGGCAGAATTTTATACAAATGCTTTAAGTTCAACGATCTACCCTTTAAGCGCCGATAGTAGTCAAGAGTTAATATATTTGCTACGCTGAGGAAGTTATAGGGTAATTTGGTGTTTGTTGAGTTTCTGAATGTTAACCAGTACATCCATTAGCGGGAAAACTGGCCTCAAGGTTCAATAAATATGAAAGATTTTTCTTGCCACCTATGCCTAGCAGTTTCTATTACTCAAATTCAATAACACTATTTACGTACACCTGACAATACCGGTTTATTTACGTACACCTGACAATAAGCAGAGATTTCTGCAATCAGAACAGTAATTCCACATGTTACAACATTTTTTACAGCTGTATACTTGGCTCTGTGAGAGTGGTATTGCGTCCTCACTCCCTAATCTAAGGTTAATTGTTATTTTACCATCTTTGTAATAACTGTGATTTTCCTACGTGGCAATAGCTGGCAAGGTCTTCACCGATCCACATTCCTACATCCACGAGTGAAAGATTGCAATATACATTGCCGGGCAGCATGCAACTAACATGGCTCTAGATTTCCATATTGGTGTATTGCCGTAAAGATATTGGTCAAAACACAAAGTGTATAGAAGCAGGAACTCTACATCCCAAAAAAAAACAAGAGCTATTTGGTATTATAAAGGCTATCACTTGCTTCACTGAGGTTTGACTGTATTGCCTCAATTTATACCAAACGATGTCGCACCATGTCGAACCCACTGTCCAAAATTAAATGGATGTGGCATTTTCTTAGCTTATTATCGAAAATACGGAGATATTTTTTTTCAACCACCCAAAACAGGTTTTTCTTAAGCTACATATACCTGCCAGTTCTAAATTTGCACATTATAACCACCCATTCATCTGTTGCAGGGCCTATCATTAAATCAATATAGGCCTGTAAACACAAATGCTTAGGGTCTCCACATATTTCTCATTCATCACATTATATACTGCTCCTTCACCATTTTTCTATCCTTTTTGAGCATTTATACCAATGCATTTCAGTGTGCTCCCAAGTCATTGTAAGGATGCCATAAGTCTTAATTGCAAGAATTCTATTCACAGTGTAAAAATGAAATATAATCAGAAATATAAAGTTCATAAGAGCATAATTAGAAGTAGAAGAATAAGTTTTAAAAATTACTACATAGTTGGGTTTCATCATCACCAGCTCCTATCCCCACTGCCATTCTATATACTCGTTCAGCAGCAAATCCATCGTTATATTCATGGAATTGCATTGACCCAACTGACGAATTGATGACTGACCATATTAATTATGGAACACCCCATGAAAAAAGGCCCTTGAAAAGGCTTGGGTCACATTTAACACTGTGAACAGAGAAAATGAGGAGGAAAAAGTCTATCAATTATGATGTATCATATATTCCTCTCCATCGGAAGGAAATTTTTGCATAGGATGTTGCCTAAACTCTTCTAGGGACTCTATAAAATACTAAAAGTTGTCAGACAATTTTCTACCCTAAAAAGGTATCAATACAAAAATATATGATGTATTAAGCCAAGAAGTGACTCAAGCACGCAAGGGCTTACCCAGGATCAAAACTAGGGGGGGCAAGCCGTGGTTGTTCAAGTTATCGGTGAGATTTATGCACGGAATAGGTGAATGAAACTAACATTAAAAGGAAACTGTAACAGCTATTTATAAGTTTTTTAAATTATTTGTTTGAAAAAATATTATTTTCCTTAAAGACATTTGCGAATTTAGCTTCTGGGGGGGGGGGCAGCTGCCCCCTCCTACCCCTCGCTGGGTACGCCCATGCAAGGGATATCTTGCAACCAAACATTAACTTATAAATTACTTTAAGTCGTAAAATATGTTTATTTCCCAGTGATTTAACCTTACCTAACCTTAGAAAAAATCTATATTTTTTTTTGTAATTCCAATAACACAACAGTTCCTGCCATTCACATTTTATTTGGTGGCTAGCTGAATGAGATTTTATGGTGATCAAAAACTATTGTATTCACAATTACAAAAACGAAGTGAACAGGTTGACAATAGGGACAGTTTGAATCCAAAAGGAGGCAAAGGTGGTATCAAAACAACATTAGAAGTTAAAATGAAGTAGAATAATATTGAAAGATTCCATTTGATACAGTAATTATGATGTACATAAATGTTAAATTAGATACAATTAACAATACCTTTCGACATCTTGCGCCGGTGTGCTGAAGGGGTACTTCAAGTACAAGGGAAGCTGAAAACAAGATTTATTGAAGTTAACTTAGTCAGTACAATGTAATGTGCTCTATCGTCATTACAATTATTAAACAAAAATATTTTATCTTGTATACCAACTTGTAACAAGATGTAAATGGACTTAATGTGATTCCAAAACAACAAAATAATGAAGGGTCCCTTCATAAAAAAACATGGGAAATGAAATAATTTCACACTTAGTACACAACAACAGTTACTAATCAGTCAACAAGCTGAATGAAATGGCGTCATTAGAACAAAAAAAATGGCAAAATGCAACCCACCAACATGTACTTTCATGAAATTTAGCACTCTTGGTAAGTTTACATACATGATGACTTGTTTTAAATTTCAGGCCGCATTCATACGCCGTTTCAGAACTAATGCAACCCTATTTGCAATGTAATATATTCTAAATACTCACCCGTGGCTGTCACGAATTTCGTGAGAACCTACAATTTGTATCATTTATCCCAAACTTCAAGTAGGAAGGGTGTGAATATTACTGTACTTATGCAAATATTTCTGCAGAAAACAAATGTTGTATCACATTTACTTTGTTCATATGATGAAAGGTAATTTAAGACTTGAAAATAAATATATTACTCCTTCAAAACTCCACACCTTCAATTAAAAATTACTGTGTACAGACAACTGTCAATGTTGTTAGCTTAACATTTCCACTTACTGTTGAAATTACGCAGCGGAATCATAGAAAACCTAATGAAGCATGATTTGTTTCTTGAATCATTAAAATATTATCATCAAAATTTAAAACAATGCGTCTACCTTCCGCATGAGAAACTAACGCAGGGCGAGGTGAAATTTCTTTTCAGAAGAGAACAGGTCCAGAATCTATCAAATTACAAAAATATTCAGCAACTTAATGATGTAAATTTACGAATCAATTCAAAATTATCAAGGGTATTCTCATGATTTGGCACATGTCATTAAAAAATTCATTGTTTTGAGTGCCGCGTTAAATCAAGGGTCAAAATCGAATATGATACCAAATAATATCCCAAAGACAATACAAGAAAAGAAGATAATCAAATGAGCTTTAAAGATTAACCGTACCTTGTAATCTGGTTTTCAAATATATCAACCGCCAAGTACCGCTTTAAGTAAAATTCACGTGCAACAAGCTTCAAGGCGGTTAAAATATGCTTCAGTGAAGGCAAATCTCACCGATTCTACCGATCGCACGCTATCTGTTCATCGGTTCCCGAACTGGCCAGTTGAAGGCGCCAAAATGCAAAATGATAATTTTGTTAGAATATTCTGAAGAAAAAGACCTTGCAATGACTTTAAAATATATTTTAATATTTTAATGATGCATCTGATCATGAAGAACTTGTCATATTCTCCCATACAATACAAATAGTTGCGAATTAATTGTCGATGTGACTAATGTAGTACATTGGTATTAATTATTAAATACATTTAATTCTTAAAAATTGGCGTTAGAACAGTATAATTAGGAAAATTATGCATTTAAATAACATAAATACTTCTGATTTAAAAATCTGTAAAAACAAATCTTCAAAATTAACTCGTGCTTATTTCGGCGCTGCCGTAAGCTCGGTTCGCCGAGTTCACTGTATCAGCCATTTTGTTTGATATTCTGTGGATGTGGTTCGCGTCTTGAATGCGTTCATTTTAAGGTTGCGTTGGAAGTGTTTTCTGTGACCGCTACGTAAATTGCTGTGAAACAATGGTGAAGACGGAGCAGGATGTAAGTACTTTGTATACTTTAAGGAAATTTGAGTCTTAATAACATAATTACGCTATGATTGATACATGCCTCTCTTGATGTAGAGCCGAAATGGGAAGTCCGAGCCGGAGCAATTCCGGAAACTTTTCATCGGCGGACTTGACTACAGAACTACCGATGAATCTCTTAAAAAGCATTTCTCGCAATGGGGAGAGATTGTTGACGTGGTTGTGATGAAAGACCCGAAGACGAAAAGGTAGATTGCTTATGAAGTTGTTTTGTTTATTGCATGTTTGTAATGTCCATTTCCTGTCCTTTTTTAGTATGGTAGCACATTCGCGTGTAATTTAGAGTGGAGGTGGAAGTGTTTATCCTCACTTTAATTTTTGCATTCTTATACTTTTCGTAAACTTAGTCATATCATTGAATCCATATCCTTCATTTCCGAAACAGTTTGCTACTGTTCGAAAGCTCTGTAGTTGTTTGTGTTGTGGTTTCAGTAAGGTAGTTTACTATTTGATACACAGACCTTGACTCGATACTTTAAGCACCCCACACTATTTTCTGTTGCAGTCAGTTAAATATAATTCATCCTCGTAAGTTTTTACTTGCCTCGTTCCTTATGTAGTGGTTATTCTGTGCTAAGCTTTGTGGTTATTCTGTGCATTGTAGTGCTCATTCATACGTCAGCTTATCAAATCACGTATATTAATGTATCGTGTAACCAAGCCAGTAGATTTTGTTATCATTGTAACACTTGTTGAGGCAATCTATTTACATTGCAGGCAATGTATGAAAATTTCACATTAAGTTGTGGCTCTTTTTTAGTTAGTATTCATTGTCATTTTTAAATTACTTATCAGTTACGAGCTGGTAACCCGGTGTTGCTCGGGAAGGATAGTACCCAGAGAAGGGGAAACTTTAAACTTGGAATTCATGGTCATATTAACCTCTATGGGAAAATTAGAAAGAACTTAAGAAGACACACTATTGGTCTGAATGCACAGTTAAAAGGACAGCAAAGTTATTCGGGGGCTAGTTAGGTACCTGTGAACGGTCAAGTTTCAAGAAAAGGCAGTATTTGAATGTGAAGTCACTAAATCAGCCTTCGCCTCGCACACAGCAAACACAAAGATGTACAGACATTGCAGACTGGGGATGTTATCGGAAGGTGGGAGGGTCAGCAAAGGGTGGGGAGTGGGTGTAAGGTGGTACTGAGTGCACTGACAGGGTTCGGTGGAGAGAAAACGATGCAAAGGACGCATCGGACTCAACCGAAAGTAGCTCTCTGTTGTTGGGGAGCATGAAATGCACCTATGTAATAACCTTGGTCATAATCCATTCAGCCGTATCTCATATGTTGAAAAGCTGTCAAAATTTTTCTGACGTATTAGGTTAATTATTTTCCTGTTATCTGTATTTATGCAAATTTGAATTTGTGTTCTCATCTCTATGTAGTAATTTTTTTATTTTGATAACTCCCTTAAGCTTCAGTCATTTTGCTATTTGTGGTAATGTGTTTCCTGGTTCACGACTCCAAAAATAAATTAAAATTCACTTATGGCAAACGAAAAAACTCATCTGCACTTTTACTATCCAATAAGTCCTCTAGTTACAAACTTTGGAGATACAAACGTTCAAAAAGTTGTTGTGTGCATGAATTTCAAATTTGGCATCTTTGCAGTTGGCTGGTGCCACATTGCATGCGCTGCTAGATCACTTCCTCATCATCCTGAGTTGATGAGAAATTGTAATTCAGTGTTGCTCTCTGTGGGATAACTACTCATTTCATTGCCTTGCTTAGGTTTTTTAACTTACAAACGAAGTCTGGGAACACAACTTGTTAGTTAGTCAAGGACTGTAGTCTCATCAATGGATTAGATCATTGGGCTATTGAAAACTCAACCATTTGGTGAAGACCTAATGTGCTGGTTGGGTAATGTGGGATGAGGTACCGAAGGTACCCTTATAACACAAATTTAGTGGCTGGGTCAACTAGGCTGATAAGTATTCATTGGTATATAGAGGATGTGGGAAATTTCATCAATATTTTTTTGATACTTCCTTTAAATTGGATGGGAAATTGACTTTGAGTATATACGTCTATTACCTTTACATGAATGCTTTTACATTTTCAATTAACCTCTGTTGAAGACACTGTCCTTTAAAATGGGATTTCCATTAGATTTGTACTACTATGTAATGTATTATTTTTGCTTTGTCTACTGTGGTTACTGTTTTGTTAAAATGCATTTCTATAGAATTAGCTATAGATTGAGCTATTATTGACTATGATAATCAATATCATGCTTCAACCCATTTCAACTCTCCGTAGCCATATGGCTACACTACACCTTTCTGTGTAAGTAGGACTCTTGATGAAAAACGACACGCTATTTTGTTATCAAATTGTGACAGATATGCTGCTAAATGTTAAGTTGACCTAATCAATCTATTAGTTTATTTTTGAAGCTGGTTTACATGATCCCACTTTCTTAAGGAGATGGTTACAAATCAGAATTTCAGACATTTTTCTGAGTGAAAATGGGTTAAATTATATATTCAAAGAGCACAAAGTAATTAATGTTGTGATACTTAGAATCTGCAACACGTGTGATGGAAAATTTAGCTTTCCGATCCAGGTAATGATGAAAGCAAAAATCGATTAAATCTGGTAGTAGATTGAACTTGAGAACCTGGCATGGTGTGCACTATTTGTTTCACTGATAACATAATTTTTGTTTTGAATTCAGAAAAGCTATATGTAACAGAACATGGTTCTTTGTATTATTTACTTGTGGCTGAATGTAAGTAATAATCCGTAATGGTATATTCTACTTCATTCTTTCCAGCAGTGCAGAAACAATTTTGCAGTGCTTTTCCATTGTGCAATGTAAATGTTTGCTTGATTAGAACATGGGTTTTCATTTAAAAAATTGAAAAGCAATGTATTATGTTAAAAGTGTAAATCTCTTTTGAGCTACCCATCCCTCTCTGCCACAACCGAAGGGGCCCATGGGTCGAAGGTTTAAATATTATCAAACTACCGGATACAGCTCTTATTGGCCATTTTACACCGGAGTGTTCAACAAATGTAACAAGTAAACGTACACAAACAACCATGCCCTGGACCGGGGAAACCTACCCAGGCGGGACTCGAACCCGCGACCTCTTGTTTGGCAGGCGAGAACGTTACCCCGCTGCCAACGAGGCCGGCAAATATCCAGATGATCAACTTGTTGATTGGCCCATAACCCAATGATCAAGATTTCAAGGGATTACCATAATTTTAGAGTCACTGCCTTTTAGTTGATTTACTTGTCATCATGTTATGAATATACTTTTCTCCTTGGGCTCTTTCAACAGGTTTTCATTGGTAATTGTCATAGTGGATGATAAATGAGACTGAAAATTTTCTGTTTCTGGATCTGTATTTTACTTAGAAGAGATCAGAGACAAAAAGCTTTTGCCATAAAAATTGAACCATTTCACATCTAATTGTAAGCCAATGACCTCACCTAATCCTGTCAAGTTTTCAGCCACTCATGTCACTTGAAAGCTACCTCTCCTACTCACATCAGCCTCAATAGTCCATTATTTTTCATGCACTTGTGACCGATACTCTCCCTTCTTGGTTCCCCTTGAGTAAGTTGATGCAATGGAATCATCACAATATGTAATGGGGATATGGTACTTAATAATTTTTTGTCCTCTAGTACCTTGTGTTATGCTGCCTCAAATAACATTCGTTCAGGTGATATACATTTTAGCCATTGTAATCAATGGTGTAAAATGCTCTTTTAATGTCCTTAACATTCCTTGAGACTTTCAGTGGCTTTGCTGAATATGGAGGGCATGACACTTTATATTTAGTTTGTTCATATGAATCACTATTGGTCCACATTTTATCCTTTTTTATCCTCAGAATGTTTCAGTTAAAAGACTTCGTGATTATGGTTTAATGAGTATTTCAATGTATTCATTTGCAGATCCAGGGGTTTTGGTTTTATTACCTATTGCCGTTCTCATATGGTTGATGATGCTCAAGCTGCCAGACCTCATCGGGTGGATGGAAGAGTAGTTGAACCAAAGAGAGCAGTGCCTCGACAGGCAAGTGTTGTATCGTGAACTTTAAAAATTTGAAGATATTGGAGAAACTGATGGTTGACTCAAGTTTGTTGTTGAGAAAATTAAAAAGATTCATTATTATTTTGCCTTTTTCAAATAATATGTGTTGTGAATTATTAAGGCTGTATTGGTTAGTTAGTTTGTTTCTTAGTTATTGTTAGAAATGAAATCATATAAAGAAATTCATGCTCTTTTTAAGGGCCAATTGTGGGATTCTACCTTATTTCAGTAAATCCTTCCATTTATATGATACTTTTTGTGTGCTAGAAGTGACATTTTGCTGTAATGATTTAATGGAATTTATTTGTACAGTTGTCTCAAAGTCTCAATGAATAAAGACTAATGTATGTATTCATTGAGACTTATGCTACATATTCATGTTATAATGCAGGATATTTTGAAGCCAGAATCAGGAGCAACTGTGAAGAAATTATTTGTTGGTGGTTTGAAAGATGACATTTCTGAAAATGATTTGAAAGAGTATTTCAAAGAATTTGGTCATATAACTTCTGTAAGTATAGTCACCGAAAAAGAAACTGGAAAGAAAAGAGGCTTTGCCTTTGTTGAATTTGATGACTATGATCCAGTGGATAAGATTGTCTGTAAGTATCTTCATCTTTTAATGTCATTATTTCCTGCTTTGAATTTTTTTATGTGAATATTTATTAATATTTGCAGTGCAACGCAACCACTCCATTAACAATAGAAGAATAGATGTTAAAAAAGCCCTAAGCAAAGCTGAAATGGCAGGGATGCGAAATGCTCCTGGTTCTCAGAATCAAGGTCCTGCATCACCCAGGAGTGGACCATGGGGTGGAAGAGGTGGTGGTGACTGGAATGTGGGTGGTGGACATGGCCACGGCAATGGACATGGCTGGGGAGGTAATTAATTGTTTATATTTCCAGCTGCATGCAATGATCTAATTCATGATGAGTTTTCTACTTTCATTAGAATTGTTATAATTTGTGTACATTTAGCACGATTAATTACCCAAGAACAGCATTTGATGATAATGGAACATAAAAGCCTGTTGTATATAGCTTCATAGTTGATGGTGCCAAATCAGTGATTTTTACCTTCCCAGACATGGTTTTATGCGTTTATCTAATGTTTATTGGAAGTAAATTGTTCATTGTTAAAATATTTATGTTAGTGACTCACGAAATGGACCCCCGATTGTCAAAATATCTTGCTGTTCTCGCGGCATACCCTTGGGAATAGCACTTACCTTACCACTAATTTTCTAATGAGTAAAGCTTGTTATTACTTCAAGATTAATAAATTAAAAATTTGTGCAACTTAATAAGTCCATGTTGTTCAACTAATTTTACACAGAAAATGTAAGTGTCAAAATAGCCTTAGTAATTTAATTTTGTCCAATTTCAGGTGATGGTCCATGGGAAAGTCGAGGAAGTGGTGAATGGGGAAATGATAGCCCATGGGGAAATGGTGGTGGTCGTTTAGGCAGTAAGTTTCTCACTTTCATTAATTCTATTGTTATGATGTTACATACAAGGTGTGATCAAAAATTGACCGCACTGATTTTATAACTTGTTTATTTCAATGGATACAGTTTAATCGAACTTGTCACCCTCAAAGTACATGCCTTGGCTGATGACACACCTTCGCCAACGTTCTCAAACCCTGCCTGGTAAGCCTCTTCAGGTCCGCCGTACAATTAATGTTAATGTCCGCAATAGTCTAATCGCTGCCCTTTCAAGATTGATTTAACTAACTTGAAACAAAAAAACGTATGATGGAGCCACGTCTGGAAAGTAGGGTGGCTGAGGGATCAGGGAAGTTCTGGTTTTGGCAGAAAACTCTGTCACAATCAGCATATGAGCCTGCACAATATCGTGGTGGAACACCATCATGAGGGACGAAATTTGATGTGACTCGTGTCATGCCCTAAGTATCTATTAAGATTGTCTGACAGGATCCAAAACTAATGTTCACTTTTTTTTACTGCCTCCCTAACATTTAAACGGCTATTTACCCACACCAAATCGTTCACAAATTTGACATGGCTGGGGTCTGTCGATGTGGTAGGCCACCCCATTCACGAATATTTATGTGCCGAGGTTCTGTGCGATTTAAAATGACTACCACTCAAAACACTGGCTTCAACTAATAGCTTCATTAACTATGGCTTACTGAATTATTCCAAGCGTCTTCTAGCACTTTTGCTAAGTTTGAAACAAAATTTCTCGCTCACACACAGTTCCTGTAGCTTCTTCATTGCTGCCTTTGCCCAAAGTGAGAAACAGGTTAAGACACGTACTGCTGCTGCTAAGTAACGACTTGACGTAAACAAACACGACACCTTTCGTTTTAGTCGTCAGATATGTTGCAAGATGGTGCACTTTGTTTCGTTTCAATCCATTGTACGGTTTGCGCAGAATAAAATCAGTCCGGTCTTTTTTTGATCGAACCTTTAAGATGTTGCTCATGTCTCTTAATCTTCAGATGGGGGAAGTTGGTGCAATGATGATTTCGGCAGTAATTACCGGCAAGGGCATGGAGGTGGGCCTCTGAGGGGTGGTCCTGTTGGTGTCCGTGCTGCCCCGTACTCTGGGGGACCACGTGACTGGCGTGGACCTGTAGGAAGGCGAGGAGGGGAGCCTGGTCCTTACCCTCCCATTGGTGGAGGTGGTGGTGGTGGATATGGAGGTGGCAGAAGGTTCTAAGGTAGAACCCGTGTGAACTAACTATTGGTTCCCTTGAGGTATGTATACCATTTATTCTTCACAGAAGGTAACTACACTCCAAGGCATAGGAGTTTACACCTGAGAACTACCCTATAGCTCTGAACACTGTATATCCATTTACATGGGATTAGTTTTTGTATGGGGTAGAGTTGTCTATTTGATTTTCACCTTTACCTTTCATTGAAATTTGCTGATAGTGTTAAGTTACTACATACTTAAGTTCCCTTGAGCAATTCATTTCAATAGATTTCAGCATCACGGACTCCCTCTGTCAAATTTTAGTGTTAGGTAAAGTTCTCTTGCTGGGAGGAAAATTAACTTTAGCTGTAAATTAGTCCTCCCTGCATGCAATAGTTTTTTTTATTCATCTGAAAATGCGAATGGATGGTTAATTTCGTTACATCACTGCCACTTAGGCAGAGATAATACTATTGTGTGAAATTTTAGTGAATATGCTGCTGCTCTGCTAATGTACTAACCTTTTTTTGTACATTTTTGAACTTTAGGTACCTTTCAATTACTCAATATACAAGAGGGGTCAGGGTGGGCAGGTTAACAAGGAGGGCTAGTCTAACATCAGGATAGCCAGTGAGTGCTAGATTCCTTGGCGGCGGGCCTGAGACTGGGAGTAGGATCTACCATAGGTGTCTGTCTGCCTTAGGAATTGATGAAGATTGGGGGAGTGGTTAGCTTCTGTTAAAATGGAGAGTAGGAGATTTTCAACATGGTGCATGATATATCGTGTGCTTGGACAAGTCAATTGTTTTTCTTATTCTAAGTTGCCAGTGATGGTAGGGTATTTAGTTGTTGTTTCTGGTTATGAATTCCAAGATAATTGTAACCAATGTACACTTTTAGCTACCTTGTACCAGATAAGGCAAATATTTAAAGAAAGTTTGGAAAGGAGATTTGAGTAATTAATTTGATCTAAAATTTTGTACCTATGAAAGTACCACATGCATCAAATTTAGCTTCCCAAAATTAGTTTGCCATTCATATTAATATGAGCTATGTAAGGATGCATTTTTATTCATTTTAAATATGCTGGTAATGACTTTTTAACCTTTGAAGATAAGGATGCATATAATTGGGATAGACTAGCAATATTTGTAAAGTTTCCATGAAATAGAAGTTACATGTTAGTATTAACTGAAATCATATACATCTCACTTGTTTGTGTGTTGATAAGTCTGTGTAGTGTAAGAAATTAATTTTATCGTTTTTAATTGCTTCATAAATTACTGTAGTGCTATCTAGCTGAAAAAGTTGGAGTGAATTTGGGGAGGATCTGTTATCAGATTTGGTTGGTATCTCATTTATCACCAGCAGTACATAGAAACAGGTTGATGTTATGTATGAAAGGTCAGAACCATTAACTTCGATTAGTAATTTTACATTGACTAAAAATGTAATGTTTCCTGTTATTCAATGGGATAACTCTTCACCTCAAATTCTCTGTAGTAAGGAGAATGTATTATTTTATACATACGATATTGAAATAGGCACAATTACATATTGAAAGTGTGACTTGTGAGACTTGTTGTGAAAAAATTGGTTTATCAGCTTCTCTTCAATCACACTTGCTAAACATGTAGACCATACACTGTTATGTCAATCAAATTGGAGGATGTTTGTAAATTTGCATGGAATCTTTGTTTTGCAAATTTTTTTAGCCTGAGCAATTATATAGTGATAGAAATTTGTACCAGATGTAAGGACTGGGCCTTTCTCATCCAATTCCATTCTTTGCCCCCAGCTATTTGTCACTATTCATAGTTATGCCCATCCAGATTAGTGCCACACAATGTATACTGCAAGAAATTGTAATCAATTTGTGGGTATTTGTCAAATTTTAAATGGGTTGGAGTTGGCCATGGGCCATGTGAAAGTATGCATTTTACGTTCCCTGTGAGGCTTGATATGTGTTTCATGTTGGTATGGATATGTATTGTGAAGTATCACAATCAAAACATTTGGACCAGCTTTGTAATTGCATTAGGTTAGACTCCATCATTGTAGGAAATAAAATAATTTTTATTTTCCAGCATTAATGTGTTTTAATGACTGCTTTAATCTAAAAGAAATCAGCTCCATTTATTCACTTCCTTAGCTAATCATCTTGTTTATTTTAAGTTGTTGGATGCATTCAAGTTTTTTTTACATATGCTGCTGAAAATAATTGCATTTGCTAATTGATCTCAAGCAAATTTTGCCCCATAATGTTTTCAGTATTTCTAGTCATGATGCCTTCAAAAGCAGCAGTAGTTGTCTTGTAAATTATATGATACTATTCCCTCATTAATCTACATCACATTAGTAGCTATGCAATGCTATGTCGCTAAGATGTCTCTGCGAGAAGAACAGAAGGTCTTATGGCAATCTGGCTAGTCAGGTCACCTAAGTTAAGGTACTTCTGGATTGCCCATCATCAGCTGAAAGGTGAGCTACAGGGTAATCCAAGTAACATCTCACCACTGCTCCAAATACCATGTATACTTTTATCCCATTTAAATATTGAATCAATTGGCTGCATGTATTTATTTATTTATTTTTTTTTTGAGTGATGAAGTTTGTGGATAGGAATAAGTGGGCGAAGTTAATTCTTAACTGAGAGCTCAATTTTTTTATGAAAGTTCAATTGGAATAAGTGATTAGTATTTTCACAAGAGAGATTAGGATTCAATCTTTATTTGTGACTGGCATATTTTGCTTGATCCTGATAGTTTTTACCTATGTGGGTGTACAGTTAATTATATTTTTTAACCCTTACGCTGCTGATTTGTCTAAACGTATTAGGCTCTCATGTGACTATCCTATTCTAATAAATAATTTCATTTAAAGTTTTTAAAGTATGGATTTAGCATGCAACTATCATAACTGTAAAGAACTAAAGTTCTGTTACACATGTGTTCCACAATACCACGTTTACCAGTGTTCTGGTATACACTGGTAAATGTGGTATTGATTTTCTGATAATGTGATGATTAAGTCAATGATGATATTTTTGGTTTAATCATTCTGCACACCCAGTGCCTTAGGGACATAAATTGTCTTGTGAATTGCAGAATTGGGTTTAGGAATAAAGGAATTCAGATAAAATATTTGCATTAGGACAACTCAGTTTAATTTCTGCAGTTAATCCAAATTATTAATCTTCTATGTACAAATTATCTCATAGTAAAATGTCTTTTGCAAACGCATCCTTAAGATATTGAAATGTCTGCTTGTTCAGAAGCAAGCCTAAACTGTTCTCACAATTGCTCATTTAAACCCTAATTTTTTAAATATTCTCTGAAACCTCCATGTGAGGAATATTTTTGGGCCAGAAATAATCTAGCATCCTTGTTGCATTGTGATAGTGTTGCAATGGAGTTAAGATGGTGGTATCGTAAAAGTCGAGTAATATCTCTCTCGCAACTTGTGATTGTTGAACTCCAATGCATATTGCTATGTTGAAACAGGAAATCTTAAATGGACTTTAGATGTTACACAACTGAAATATTCTAAAATCTGGTATTGATTTTCTGAAGTGTTCTCCTAGGCCTCATATTTTCGTTGCCCTCTGGGTGGTCGAAATGAAACATTTTTGTTTTGTTTCACTTGCCATCCCTGCTCCCAGCCCCTTCCTATATATAATGCATGGAGAAAAACCTCCCATACTAAACATCTGTGATTAGTAAGCTTCCCTAAGAATTTTATCATGTGAGCTCCAGTTAGGAAAACTACCTTTCTGTAGCAAAATGTTTTGCCTTTAAATTATTTTGATATTGTTTTTATATAAATTAAATATTACTTAGAGTTTCTCTGTATGGTGACCTCAAGCCTTGCTTTCACAGATTTTCTGTGTATCTTAGAATATAATACCCCCATTTTTGCCCAAAGTCTTCTGAGGAAATAAGTCATGGAGTGATTATACAGTGGAACTTGGTTAGTACGTTCCTCCGTCGCGCAATGATTTCTCCCGGTCCCTGTGCCATCCAAGCTAAATACAGGTAAAACTATTTGGTTAGTGTACTTGAAATAGTGGTGCTTTCCTGGGTAGTACGCTTTGTTTAGTATTATTTGCCAAGAAGCAACTCGTAAGTCATTTCCTAGTATTTTCTGAGTGTGGAAACCTCGCAATTCATTAGGTACTTAATTATTATTAGCCATTGACCTTCTTACATTCATTCCGCATCTCTCTTTCTATGACGGTGATTCATCCAAATGCATTTCTCAACGCGAAGAGTATGCGCATTTTTACTTGTCAAGTATTGCTGGAGCAGACGATGCTTTGGATCGCCTCGCGAAACTTAACGCAAAAATTCTCGATCTCGGTACAAGAAATAGAAAGCAGACTATAATGAACTATTTTTATATGGAATTTCAACTGTAGAATATAAAAATCTGCTTATAACAATCTTTAAATGCCTTATTGATCGTCATATGAATATCGATATATCAATCTATATATTCATCGATATGGATGTATGCCGAGCACGAATGTGTACAGCTATTGCCGGGATTAATGGTGAAGAAAGTTAGCACAATTTTTATGAATTTTTAAAACAGGTAATTGGGATACTCAGTGTTATTGTCATTTTCTATGATTTATCCTTGAGAAAGAAGAAATGACCTAGCTAAACTTGTCCCATTAAAACATTACGACAAATCACGGGAGGATGATGACATTTTTATATAATTGTCTCTGAGAAATCTATGGAAACATTGCAATTTTCGTTCACATGTTTTTTTTGGCAATTTAGTGCTAATTTTCTTGATTTTAAACGTGAAGAGAGTTAAGACTTCAGGCAGTAATTGTAGTTATGACGACTTTTCCACGGATTGCAATAACCCCTATTTCTATTATGTACTTCCCTGGTTAGCACGTTTTCCTGGATGCATTCATTTTTTGTGGTCCCCTCTTAAATGTACTAAAAAAGTTCTACTGTATTTGATTGCTAATGTCTTGATTGACTAATTAAGCAGCCTGAATAGCACTGTCTAAGGATAAATTAATGTGCAGAAGATGCATGGTTTTGCTATTCTAGCATTTTTTTAGGTTACATAAGATGTTTTGTTGTTAATCAGAGTCCAAAGTCCATTTCTTCGATGTTTAGCGTGCAATACACCAATTTTTAAGGAATGATTGCAAGAGTTCCAAGTCTGCACGTTGCAATTTTAATGATTCTTCTTGCAGTAAGTCTTCAGAATTTCTTCTTGCAAAGTACTAATGAAAATTTAGGAGCTCTCCCTGCGTATGGAAAATGGTAAAATTAATTCTGCCAATGGCATTTCTGCAGAATATAAGAAATTTATCTCAATAAAGCTTTTAGAATCCTTTTGCAATTTACAGAAACTAAGAGCAACATTCTTCAGCAAGATTATTTTTGTGGAGAGAAGGCTCTATTCCCTAGCTTAGGCTTGATGGCTTTGTGGATCAGCTGCTGTGTAACTCAATGGTTCTCAATTAAATCTTCAATATCACCTTTTTCGTTAGTACTAATTCGTTTAGGGCAGATTAACTCAGGGTAAGCACAATCTCACAGCAATACTGGTGTAAATTTAAAACCATAATTAAATATTTTTAAAATTTCTGGGAGCTTTGTGATCAACAACCCCGAAAGAAGACAATGACACACACTGCAGAAAACTTTCATCAGTGAGAAAAGTTATGGTTGGCCTATTTCTGACTACTGTTTTGTCAAAGCCAAGGATTTTTCTCCTTTTGTTTCAAAAATCTTCCAAGGAAAGGGAGTATAAAATCATTAATTGTACAAACTCAGCCTGTTGTAAAATTCTAATTAATAATTTCAAATAATTTTTATGGAATTTAAATGTATTTTAAAACATTAATTTACTCACTCGGCATGCTAAAATATTTGGTGATCTGATAGTAATAAAATTCGGTTAACACCATGAGTACCTAACTTACAGAACACGTAAAGCTTTTTAGGCTTGCTTTGAATTAATGATTTTTTTTGTAAAAATTGATCATAAAAAATTAGTGGGGACTTAATTTGAAGAAGTAAGAGTAATTTAACATTGCCGTGCAGTGTGCAGTCTATCAAGAATTTATTAGTTCTTTATCCCACAGTATTAATAATTTATGGGCTTAGGGTACATAATCTATAGATACCAACTTGGTCAGTGAAGAAATTTTGTTCTTAACACAAAGAATGCCCAATCCCAGGTTATGTGCTTTCTTTCGGCACTTGAGGTCATCATCTTCTTGAGGTAGTCATAGAAATATTGATGTGCATCCATTTAAAATATATGAGGGGGAAGAAGTGGAATACCCAAGCGTTTGATGTTTTCCAAGGAAGCAAATATGGTTCTTACATAACCTTTCTAATTGGCAGCAGAGTTGTTGAGAAATGAATTCAATGTTTTGTCGTTTGGGTTGCATACATTCATAGGATATCAGGTTGTCTCATGTATGACAAGGTTTAATGACTTGTTTCTCTGGATTACTGGGATTTACAGAAATAAAAAACACCTCCCCCTATCCAAATAATTGACACAGACCAAGATCCTGATAGTAAATTATGCATCAAAGGCTGTCAATTGGTTATACTGTATGCTCAGAATGACTTGTTTTTTCTTAATTCTTTTAAGTACTCCCCATCCACACAAATGTTAAGCGTTAAATTATTAGAAAAGAAGAAATTGATATTCATGAAGAAAAATCCTTTTGAGTGATAAAACTTTTGGAAAATGAGGAAATGATTTTTTTATAATTATGAATTTCAAATTAAAAATTTCATATGATATACTTTTAATGGTAAACAATACTTTGTTTTGGAATGGCAGGAATGGAAGGCCAAAGTATGAAAGAACATCCTTCACACATTAGACCAGAGCTATTCTTTTTCTTAGACTTGTAACTGTTCAGAAGGTGTTTTCTTAGTGTCGCTGATGAAATCATATTCGCCAATGCTTCGCTTAGTGCAATTTTCATGTAGCACAAATTCATTCCTCAAGGAAACTTCCCAGCACTGCTTTGCCTAATCAAATAACCTTAACGTTCTCTTGGTAAAACGTGAACATGCACTAAGTACACGCAGAATTACTCTCATTTTATGAATAATAATTGTATTTCTTGCCTCAAATCATATTCATTTATATATTTGTCGAAATCCATTGCCGCATAATGGCCAAAAACATTACTCGCCCTCTATGTCGACAGTCCGCTCTATTTTTATGAATAGAGACGAAGTTAAAAAGTCGGTGACATCAGCCACACCAACTGCAGTCCGTTCAACTGTAGTCAACACTTGCCCAAAGTTCATTGCTGGATAAAAAACGGAAAGGCTTCTAATTACCTGGATTTACGAGGGGGGCCCAAAAATAACCGGACTCAATTTAAAATAATTCAAAATTAATTTTTTGTCTTACAAATGTTAGTCACCTTTGAAGCACTCTCCATTTACACTGATACATTGATTATGACGTTTTTTCCACTTAGCAAAACACCTTTGGTACTCCTCGTTTCCGATGCCTTGCCTTCCATTTTCTTTTCACCTCTGTAATGACCAAAACATTTCCCTTTCATCACCATTTTCATCCGGTTTAACAAAACAAATTCGGAAGGTATGAGATCTGGTGAGAAGGGTGGGTGAGGAAGCAGTATCATGAAATTTTTTACAAAAATCTCAAGTCGCTGCAATGAGCTGCAGCTTTTTATCAGGGATGGATGGATTTTGATGGGGATGAATTTTGCTACGATTCCTCTCAATTGCTAATCGTCAGCTAAAATTCTCTGTAATGAACTCCACAAATGACCAGATTGTTCTGCGAGTCTGTCAGTAGTACACCTCTTATCCTCGTTTTTTTTCCTCATTTTCATCAGTTCAGTACCTGTAAGGCCGGTCCACGTGTTCAATGTCTTCGATCATCATGTTGCCACGTTTGAATTGCGAATACCACTCGTGCACGTGAGTTATTTTTAAAGCGTGTCATAAAGTGTCCCTTATCGGGTCATTATTGCCCTGACAGAATAAACTGAAGTGCAAGTGTAGTGGATGCAGTGTTCAAATCCCCAAGGCAAGTTCCGGCAGTTGACTCACATTGGTTCTTTTTCTTTACTAGGACAGTGATGTTTCCTAACTCAAGAAATACATGCTAGAATGCCCAATACTTAGAATATCATTAGTTAAATTGTAGGGATTGACGGATCCAGGATTTTTTTTTTGATTCGGATCGGATCCTTGATTTTCGGAGCTGGATCTTTCAGATCAGATATTTTCGGATCGAAATGCATTTTCAAATTCCTGCTATTAAACGAAGTAATTATACGAAATTAAATGAAGTAACAAGTTTATTCTGGGTACATACAATCAAAGGAATGCTTTTTAGATTTCCATACACATTTTAATCTTTTTATAAATTAAAAATCATTTTTATAGGCTTTCAAGTTGTTTTTTAAAACATCTTCACATGCTCAGGACCTTAATTGTTACGCTTGGGTTTGGAAATGAAAATAGGAAAAATCTTTGGATAATCCACTGACCAGTGGCGTAGCAAGAGGGGGAAGTCCGGGGGGTCTGGACCCCCCAAAATATAAAAACACAATTACTTCCCTTCATAAAAGGAAACAAAATAATGAAAAATGATGAATTTACAATAGATTTCTTTAAAAAATTAAAGTTTTTTTTCGACTATGAAGGGTGTTAAAATTAGTTTGAAATCCTCTGCTTTGTACCCTGTTGTTTAAAAATTTTCCCCCCTGGTTTTGGACCCCCCCCAACAAAATTCCTGGCTACCCCACTGCCATCAACTGAATTCAAATTTTCCTTACGCACGTTTCCCCCGAAGTTTGTCACTTTCTCGTCGCACACCCACTTGTTTTTCACCCAAAAATGCTTCAGTATGGTGAGATGGATTTAGCACTTCCTCACGCATGCCTTTAGCACGCACATGTCAGACATTGGTTCTCCTTATCTCAATAGAAATGTTTCTACACAATGAAAGACATTATCAGTACAGATATAATTAAATTAAATTGCAACTGCATAATCAGCAACACAGTTAACAGTATTTAACACAACATTACCGTCATGTGCGACGAGTTGCTCAATCGTTCAGCATGAGGTAGGGGTGAGCAGCAGAAGCACGTAAAGGAGAGATGGAGGGGAAGGAGCGCGCTCCCTCTGTATTTCAAGCAACGAGGCTACAAATGAGGGAGTCAAGGATGAACAAGTCAATCTTGCTTCAGTGACGTCGTTGCCTTCAAAGCAAAGCCAGGCGAGCTACGTGATATATATGCAGTTGGCATTTCCAATCCGTCTCTATTTGTTTGAGCGGTTAATGCTGTGCTTGTTTCTTTGAAAATTGTACTGTTTGAACAATGTTGCATATTAGTATAGTGCACGTGACCCCCCCAGACCCTTAAAAAATATGCAAGATTTTTAATACGGTCCCAGTATCATTGTTCGTTTGGTATTACGAAGTATCCTTGTTCCCCCCAGAACTAAATCCTGGATCCGCCCCTGTGGCAATCAATTTGAGCTGAAAAATAAACATATATGTCAGGAATGCGCGTCGCGTTTGCTGTAATTCTTTTTTTTTTAATCTCGTACATGTCATCTAATTGTTGAAGCCATCGAGACATCTTCGGGCCTAGAAAGTCACTCACCTAGCATTTGTCGTCTAGAAACGGAGAATTGAAGCAGGTAGACCAAAAAAGGTCAGTTTGTGAGACGGGGTAAGGATGAAACACGCTTCAATTGTTCTCATGTAATTTGATATTTTCCTTAGAAGACTATGATGTATGGTCTGTGTGATTTTGGAAACAGAAAAAAACAACAGGCACGGGCTGATAGATGGCTGAGGGTGGTTTTCTAAAATCTGCGACGTAGTTACTATTGGCATGGTTATTATCCTACGACACTGAAATTCCCCCAATGACTGTTCAACCTCTTGGGAAGAGTCACATGCCAGTCTTATTTTGCCTTTTTTATTTTCCACGGCTGAAATTCTGCTGCGTAACCTCTGCGAGAGCTTTCAAACAATACGGTTTGTGAGTAGGACAAGAATCGCATGCGATGGTGCATTCGAAGAGAGAATCATAACTCTTTCCATCCTTATGGGGCGCGTTGCATTCACTGAAGCTATTATTTAAAATTTCGGATCGAGATCCGATGTCTTCCGCTACTTTGTATCCGATGAAGGGCAATATCAGCGGATATTTGCATCCAAGGTATCCTATTGGACCATCCCTATTGAATTGTCTTCTGATTATTGTTAAGAATTCCCTGGGTTCCTAGGTTCCAAAATGTTTGGTCCAATTTCGTCGATGCAGCCTCTATCCCAGTACCAAGAGTAGGTTCGTGAAATAAAAATATATGTTATTGTTATTAATTTCAGCTTTCGTTTCCTAAAAAACTCTGTTCGAAATTTTATCGAATATATAACATCTGCCATCATCGAACATTGCCATGTATGGCTCTGAACATAAAATGTTCAAAGGCAAGAGGGTAGTTTCCTCATCAAAGAAAATGAAAGGCATTGATTGTGATTAGTGTATTCATAATATGCAAATTATTTGGTTTTAAAAATCCCAGTTTAGACGAATGATAGTAGTCAATTTTAACCTCATTTGAAAAAGGTCAGATTGGCGCCCATGCGATTCCATTGCACGTGACGTCACAGGGACCTAGATTCTATATGAATAGTCAGGAGTTTTGCATCATCTGAGATTACCAATGCATGCATGTGGGACAGAGCTCAGGGAAACATCTCTTAATAATCACTTTTCAAAATTGCCTATGGTCAGAAAGTTTCCTTTGTTTGATAGGATATTAATAATCCTTATTTAAGCCAAGCACTACCAGCTATGTAGCAGCACTTATAGCCTCGCACCAAGGTGGCCTCACACGGCAGCAGCTGGAACCAGAATGACGTCACACAGGCTTTTCCCAGCATACTTATCCGTCACGTTATCGCGCGCTTGAAAATTTTCACTTTTCATTTAATCGCGGAAAATAGATATTGTCATTTAAAAATCTAAAAGCATGAAATACGTAGTCCAGGAGTAATAATCTTTCGATTTAGGCAATTAAAAAAATAGGAAACCACCAAGTTAATGCTACAATCAGTTTTCCTGTTTCTTCCGTGGTTTATGGTTAGGCTGGACTGTTTAAGAATAGAATTGGAGCGGTCCTCGTTTTCACTCAAAATATGCTGTCCCCTCTGAAAAATGTGAAATCAAGGTTCCTCAATTTTCTGTGCTATTAACCTGCCTGTGTGTTATTGACTTGCATGAAATTGGTAAATATTACATTATCAAAATGATCATAATAATCACACATTAAAAATACCTAAGTTCGGAAAGTTTCCTTCGTTTGATAGGGTATTAATAATCCTTATTTAAGCCAAGCGCTACCTGCTAGCAGGGTACTCAGCTACCTGCTAGCAGCCTGCATCGTATCAGCGCTCAAGCCACGCCCCAAGGTCACCTCACAAGGTGGCAGGGGGAACCAGAAATGTGTCACACGGACTTTTCCCAGCATTCCTACTTAGCCGTCGCGTTTTTGCGCGCTTGAAATTTTTCACTTTTCGTTTAATCACGAAAAATAGATATTGTCATTCAAAAATCTACGAGTGTGAAATTCGTACTCCAGGAGTAATAATCTATCGAATTAGGCAATAATAAAATAATAGGGAACCACCCTATTATGAACGGAGATAACGCTTTCATGCTTTGAATTAGTATAACCAACCTTATTACAAAGTTCTAATTAGTTCAGAGCAAATCGTTGGTCCTGACGAAAAGGCCTATTCAATCTATGTTAAAAGAAACATTGATAAGAAATTACAACTCTCAGTGCCAGTGGTTATAAAATGAATGTTACTAAGGAGTTCCACAAATAAGCAACCCTATGTTAAAATCATTGCTCAGCATTCAAGTTCTCTTCATGCACTGTGCCAATGGCTGGTAATTACAGTTCTTTCATCAATAGGATATACAGACGGATCCGGATTTAAGGTCTTCGCATTTAACGTTTTTCCGCATTTAGCGTTTATTTTTTTGGGTCCTGATTCATTCCCTATTAGGACAATGTAAAAATTATCCGTATTTAGTGTTTCCGCATTTTGCGTTTTTCCGCATTTATGGTCGTAAAAATTTGTCCCGCTCAAGATTTTTTTGCCCGATTTAACATTTTTTCATGACGGTTCATTCAAATCTTCGAATTTATGCTCATCAACAAGAACAGTCTCATGAAAGTTTACCAAGAGTCGATAGAATCTACCGGGGAACGCTTCTTCAACTGCTTTCTTCCGCGAGCGCAGCGCTGCGACCTTCAACTCCCAAGTTGGGTGATTTGTCTTCTCGTAACGTTTCGCTCCCCTTCTGATCCAAACACCAGGCACTTTTTGTATCAGATCCGATCTAATGGAGCAAAGTCATCCCTTAATAACCTCGAACTACCTTGTCCTTCACATCTTGAACTTGACTTCGATGATACGTGACGACTGATGACACGAGTTATCCTCCGAGGGCCGCTACAATAATGGTATTTTCGTTATGTTTTCAATTGATGGCTTATGCCCCTTTCAACTCTACTCCCTACGGGCAGTCGATTATTAGCCCAATATTTTTTCAGTCAGCTACTTTCTCTGTTCAAAAGAGGAGGCCCAATATCAATTGCGCAGTTCACTAGAAGATTCTTTCTGTAATCCATTCCAAGGTCAGTTTCCACGGAGGAACAGCGAAAGAACAGAGGAAGTGTTTCCCCTGTCATGACCGTGAGTGAGAGCATTCTTTCCCTACGGAACAACATTATTTTACATCGTAATTTAGATATCCCGGAGCCACTTTATCGACATGCGGCTGGTTAATATCGCTGTCGATTCAAAAATATTTATCTGGTGCTAATTAATGTCAAAAGAGAATGACAATCTGAGTTTTGATGAACTATCACGGTCCATGACTCTAAATAAATCGCTCATGCTGGAAAAAAAATCACCGCATACTCACGGTAGAATAGATGAGCGTGGAAAAATACGAAAATCCGGCAGGTATCCCTTGGTGGTTGACTTCGACATCATAACCCTGACGAAATTGCCAAACTCCAGAGGCACTGACAATTTTTCGGATGAAATTCAGTTCTGTTGAAGATTAAACCTTTTCACTTAACAGAGTTTAGCTAATCGTTATTCAAGGTCCAACCAAATTTTATTAAAAGCTGCCGAGAAACAAGGCGAGTCAGAGTCAAGGTGATCAGCGCGCCGCGTAAGCAACTCTCCCGGCTCCATTCGACCTGCATAAGGCCGCGGATATATGACAACGAATCTGGTGTTATCATCGAGTTGAATCACCATCGACTTGTACGCATACTAAAATAAGATTCTACTTTTTTGGATGACCTCAAAATCCAAAATGTGCGCATAGGAGGCTTTTTAAAGGCTCATAAATCCCTTGTTTCGCCGAGGCAACAGAAAACGTTAAGTTGGCAAAATTCCAGAGAACCTCCCTTTTACTAGATATTCGGTAGTTGAGGATTCGGGATTAGCGATCTTCTGCTGTCCCTTTATTTCACTCATTCCTCATGATTTTTCGAGTACCTACTTACACCTTTTCTTATTATATTAGAAATGCTATAGTCACCTACATATCACTTTTACAGAAAAAATTCTAAATTTCATCGAGACCACTGAAATATGCATAAAAATGGAATCACTAATGCCCATACTAATAATCTTTGTGGGAATGCTTTTAAGTTGATGTTCATTAGAATTTTCATAAAATATTTCATTAAAACAATTGTCATCCTCTCATTACTTATTTTTACTACCCATTTTTTTAGCTGATTCCTGAAAAAGTATTATCCAACCTTCATAGGGCAGAGAAAATTTCATTAAAGAAGTTTTTGCTGCATTCAGAACCTTTTAGTTACTTCAAATAATATTTTTTATTCATAAATAGCCATTCCAATCATTACAGACCCTAAAACCTGAAAAAAATGGCAGATCCTCATTTAGTGTTTTAAATTTTGTCCCCCCTGAAAAACCTTAAATCAGGATTCTACTGTACTTCAGTATCCACACAGCATCATTTTCTTCGTCTTCAAATGTCTCCGTCACTGTACGAATTCTATTCCTACATAAGTATTGACAATTGATTTGTTGGCTATTATTTGCTTCACCTCCGGTAAAGCAACAATTCACTACAGCGAGTGTTTATTTGAACACCGTTAGGTCTCGTTTTATCAAGGTTACTTTGTAAATCAGTTACAGCTGAGCACTTATGACATTATAGCATTCTCTCCCATCCTATCTTCTACGATTGAGGGTGTTGCTAATGGTTTTTGGGCAGTTACTCATTAAGTTCCATATTCATTTGCATTGAGGATGTGTGGCTGTGAAATATGTGAACAGAAACTTCACATTGTACATTCTCTATTTTGATTAACTGTTTATGGTTTTATCATAAAATATCATTGTCTAAGTCGTGGCTATTACATCTACCTCTGAAGCCATTCCTGGTGTCAATAGAATCACGGCTTGGAATATGTAAGTTGAAGTTTCTTTTCCAGTTGCATTGCCCCACATGTGTTAGCTACAGACACCAAATTATGGCTGCGTATGGCTTGAATACGTTCAAGGTCTTGCCTTCAAAAGAAAACAAAGCTTTGAAACACTTGATTCTGTGTTTACTAGAATCTAAATTAGCATAGTATTGTCATTAATATCTTTATGAAAATACATACTTTCTCAAAGTATTCATTCTTCATTTCCTTACATGCATCACCTGCATGATGACTTAATTATTCCTTTCTCACTATTTTATCTACCCATACGTACTTTTAATGCATATTTATCAAAATTTTCATAGTAGGTCCCTTTGTAGAACTTAATGTTGATGAAATTTGCCATTGAATGCAAAATTCATTTAGAAAGAATTAGGGTAAAAATTACATAAAAGCTATTTCCGTGGCTACTCATCAAGCTACTCACTATCATTTCTTCTCACTCTGGTTAACCTTAATGCATGCAGGATTTCAGCGATTTCAGCATCCATGGTGAAGAATTGTTTGTGTGATTTTTCCAGGATGCCACTACATTACAGGTGGCTACTGTCATGTCCATGTGGAGTCTCTAATTATTTCAAGGAGGCAATGCAGCCAAAGGGAAAGGCCATGGTTTCTTGGCAGATTGAAAGGTGAGCTTCTAAGGGTGTCATTAAGCCTGAAAAGCAAAGAAATTTTGGGAAAGTATGGGTCTCCAATTTTTCAAACTCAGACAATCTCCAGTAAAATAAAATTGGTGAACAAGCTCATTACAACAGTATATAATTTGTTTATAACAATAGACCTAAATGGAAAAACATAAGCAAATTTGATATTTTGGCTTTACTCTCTCCGTGCCATACATACAATCGAGGGAAACAACCAATATTCAGCGAACTCCTGATTATCTGGGCTAATGATGGGGTGAAGCAGCACAAATAATTGGAAAACCTAGGTTATCAAAATTATCATTTAAATTTTTTGTAATGTTAATAATTTATGTAAATCAATCATACATTATTACAGTAAAACCTCTTTACATTGCAATGGAGGGGACCAAAATTTGGGCAATTTGATGTATGGAGGTTCACTGTAGAGAGGTTTTAGTGATATGCACCATTTTTTTATATCCTTTGGAAATGAAAGGCACTATGTAGTGTCTTTTAAAACATTTTTATGCATTTAAATAAACATGCATGCATTAGTAAACATATATTTATCATTTAATGATAACAGAAAGCGAATGCTATCATATGATTTTAACCATGATTCAAGAGAAAACGATGTGATCCCTCTTAATTCAACAGTCACTTAAAATGATTAGGATAGTTAGATATCTTTTTTCTTATTTACTGTTAGGTATGCTCTCATATGGAACAAAATGGCCATAACTAATGGTTAATGTGAAAATTACAGCATATTAAAGGCGTAAAAGGTGGCGGCGGGGTAAAGTCCTCGCCTGCCAAACCGAAGGTCGCGGGTTCGAGTCCCGCCTGGGTAAGTTACCGTTATCCAGGGCATGGATGTTTGTGATTGTTAAATGTTAGCAACCCCGATGTAAAGGCTGTACAGTGCTGTTTTCGGTGGTGTGTGAAATAAATAAATAAAAGAAAAAAAATAAGCGTGAAACATTTATTGCTGAAAATGTCATTCCGTGTACGTAATCACGGCTGTATTAATGGTCTCTAGTTGCCTCGGTACAATTTGCGGAGGTAGTTAGACAGTCTCGGGGGTGTCTCCTTGGTATGGTACGTGGAAGTTTCGCGAGATAAAGAGGTTTGCCTATACATTTCTGACCGGACCGTAGGGGTGGTATGAAGTATTGAGGTTTATGATGTAAAGAGGTTCATTATATAGAAGTTTTACTATATTTATACACACAGTCTGTTATATTAGATTGGTTCCTGGACTCATTGAGACCTTTCTACACCCGATCGCAATCTTTTTAGCGGCGATAATGTGATTATACTGGTATTCCCCTTGCTCCATATATTTCATCTAACAGTCGACAAAGGCAAACACCTGGCAATGACTCATGCAACCTCTACTTCCTTCATCTCTGCTTCCAATGCCTTCTCTTCTACTATTCTGTCTCCCATTTGCCCTTGAGTGGACAAGACATAAACATGCCTGAGTGCAACAAAATCTCCCGTTCTCTTGGGATGTATTTAACTGCATTTGAGGCCACGGCAAATATTTTGCATTTGTGATATGAAAAATACATTTCAACATGTTGGATAAAATTTTTCTTTTTTTTTTTCATGTTTGGTTAACCACTGAAGAACATTTTAAAATTAATCAAAAGTTTTTCTCACCATTCATTGTCTTTTGAAATGCTAGGGCAAACATCCATGTCAGGTTAAAACATTCCTTGTCAGCAAATAAATAAATTCTGTGTAATGAAGGGAATTCTGATAGAAATAATAAGCCCGGAGATGCCTTGCATTGAAATGCCAAAATCATAGTGCTTATCCATCCAATTTTGTGTGTTTTAAAGATAACGGAAAAAATTGACAAGAGTGTGAAACTTATGCAAGGATAATCCACGGCACAGATGATCCGCAGCCGAATGATTGGGAGTCTGCTGTATTGTATTGTGTAGCATGTTAATAATTCTGCTCCTGATGGTGGAAGTCATGCTTTATAAGGTACACCCTTGTTGCTGGCATCAGTGGGGTAGCCGGGAATTTCATTTGGGGGGAATTTTTGAAAAACAGGGTACTAAGTAGAGGGTTTTAAACTAATTTTAACACTTTTCATAATCAAGAAAAAATTTATTTGTCAAAGAAATCTGTTGTAAATTCATGATTTTTCAATATTTTGTCTTCTTTAATGAAGTAAAGTGATTGTGTTTTTATATTTTGGGGGATCTGGATCCCCCAAAACTGTGGTATTCATAAAGCAGCTGTGAACATCATTCTTTATTTCATCAGAAATGATAAGAAAACTGAAGACAAAAATCATCTTAATAAGTATCCTAGAAAATTAAAAAGTGGTAACTACAGTTCTATGTAGCTATAGGAATTTGCTTCAGTTCTTGTGACTGCATCACGTGAATGAATTATTTCCTGCTAGCATCAACTCAAGACACATGATTATTTTATTTTCCTCACTTCATTTGGATTTCTTCCATGGAAAGACAACATTGGTTGCACAGTGGTATTTTCTACACACTTCACTACAGCAATTTTGTCATTTCCTTTGCTACTAACAGCTCTCCAAGTATATCCTTTAGGTGTTCTTGCACACAAAAATTAGGTTCTGCAAGTTGATATAGTGGTGCAAAATACGATTCTTCCAAGATTGATAGAGATCCAAGAGTCCAAATTTATTGCAGTGACAAAGCAGAGTAAGCGAAGTCTTGTGTAGCTATCACTTGCCACCAGCTGTGTCTGTAAAAACCTCATCTCAAATGCCCTTTTTCATTGAGTACGTAGTTGATATTTCTTTCTTTAAATCAAATTAAGTTTCAAAAGCCATTCAGAAGGGTAGGGGCAACTGTATGTCTAAGAGTTAATAGTAAAGACAAAATTATTAATAAGGGCCTATGAACTCCTTGGAGGTGAAAAATATCATGAAGGTAGAGCCACCAAAATTCATGTGTTTATGCCGCAATGCCACTTCCTTTTAAAACATAGCTGAGTAACCTCCTGGAAGTGCCATGTGGTACCAGCAAAATGTTTAACATCATAACTTCTATGACGACTTCTAAGTTCTATATGAACAAGGCATGCTTCATGTGAAATCCCTTTAATTCTAAATGTACATATAATGTGCCTAATTCCCAAATTCTTGTGTGCATCTTCCAATTGGAAATTAAAAATGTGATAGTATGAACTTTTAAAATATACTACCACCTGCATGTTACAACTTGGTATCCTAAGGTAGTAATTTCATATTGCACCTAGAAATCAAATTTCAGGAGAACCACCATGTCACCTGCTTCTACTCTGCAATACTAATTATAAACAATGTAAAAGATTGCTGTGGTAAAAAAATAGGTAAATCCAGCAGTATTTTCCCACCCTTTCCCATCAAATTTTCACTTGTAGGCTTGGAATTGATTATCTTTAGCTGGAGAAGCTATTACTGAAATGTCATCCAAGGAATCATTGCCTTCATTAGTACCTTCTCCACCTTTGAAAATACTCTTCTTAACTGACCTCAATCTTCTGCTGGCCTCTTCAATGAAGTTGACACCTCTTAGGTGACAGCATTTGACCTGTGGCATCTTTGTGGATACTTCCCAGTTTCCATGATTGTTTCCACCTGGGAGGTCATAGCACCACTGATGAGCACTCTAAAGCAGTGGCTTAAGGGGTTGTTTTAGAGTTAAATCTACATCTACATACTACCCTGCAAGCCGCCTTAAAGGCATGGCTGGGGGTGTTAGGACACCAGCCGTCTACATATAAGAAGCATATGCTCAAACAAAATTACTAATAGCATTTACTAAAGGCCTTTATTTTTCGGGGAAAAAATGAATTCCCATATCTATCTGTTTGGCAAAATATCTCTCTTAATTTATCGCTTCTGTCAGACCTGAAAATAAAGTGGGGCTCTAAGATGATGTTCTCCGTGTTGCTCCTAAATATATCTATTCTCAATTGTACAAGCAATCTAAGCCATGCGCGCAGCCACTACGCAGAACACCTGACGTCGGTTATAGCTGTCGTGGATTTTTCAACGCAGATGACCAGATGTCGGCTCTCGCCGACGCAAGGGAAGGGAAGTGACCACTGAGGTAGCATTTGTCCGATGCATTCAGGCCCGGCCTGAGACCCAGCTTAGGGAGTTAAGGCCTTCCTAGGCAATAAAGCCCGACCCTCCAACTCATTTATGTCCATCCTCACCGCAGGAATCTGTTGCATAGTAGTTTTCAATAGTTTTTTCAGTGATATGTTTTATTGCATTCTACTATGTTTTTATACTTTGAAATGAATTCTTCATTTCGTTCTGTGCCCAAGCAATTTTTAAACGGAATGTTAGCATCAAAAATAACGGACTTCCGGACTTAGTCTTATTACCTTATATGTATTTACTAACTTTGTTGTTGTTAACGCCAGAAACCTGTTTAAAATTCCACAATGCCTATAAAAAACGTTAGTAATTCTTTTAGAAGAGCAAATCATTTAAAATCAACAATAATGTTTGGTTGAAGAAAACATTGTCAAAGCAATAAGTTGACCGTGGATTCATGCTATGATAGGGTTAGAGAGTAAAATCCAGTAACCAGGGTAAGGGACGGGCGCTGAGCTGTTGAGCTGGGCCCCAAATCTGAGGGACGAAAATACCTAGGCAACTCACCCCCACAAAAGAGCTCCGTACAGAGAGGTTTAAAATATTTTTATGCTACTCGTAGTACAAAAACATTTTTCTATTGTACGCGCCGGCAGGAAAGGGTTAAGTCATGAGGTATGCAATATCAGTGTCTTATCTTGGAAGTCAGAAATGCTAATGAGGACTGCAGGGGAGTTGACAGGGGCGGATCCAGGATTTCTTTCTGGGAGGGGCACAAGCAAGGCCGTATCCAGGATTTTGTTCAGGGGGGGCACAAGGATACCTCGTCATACAAAACGAACGAAATGATAATGGGACAGTATTAAAAATCTAGCATATTTTTATGGTCTATTAGCAAAAATTTAGGGTCTGGGGGGGGCACGTGCCCCCCCCTGGATCCGCCTATGGGGGTTGACATTTTCAATGCTTTTAGGTAAATAGGCGTACAACCTCTCGAATTTTTTTTAAAGAAAAAGTATATAAGTGTGGGCGTGGGGAGAACGGCGATGGATGGGAAAAAACCTAAACATCCCAGAAACTGATATTCAGTCTTAAACAATTAAATGTCGCATCAATATCCAAGTCACCTGAGAAGTCTACTGAGTAAAGCCTTACTAAATTCGATCTATGAAGATTTTCAGCCATGTCAGTCTGGTCTTTTAAGTGATCCCAGTCAAAATTGGATGAATCGAAGCAATGCTGGCATTTCCTTAAGTTATCAGAGAACAATAAATTTCCTCATTTTAGTAGTCTTGATGAAGATTTGTCAAGGAAATGGAATGAATCAGTGTCAGGGAAAAAAATGTTTATCCATTTATTTTAATGCTTTATTTTTGTTTCTGTTAAAACGTAGCTGGTGAAATCAGATAAATTAATGAAGACTGGGTTGATGTACAAAATGTGAAGGGACTAGAAACTTTTAGTTCAGAATTTTTAGCTTCAACAAACACAAGCTACATTTTTTGTGACATAATATCAGTTATGATACTATTACATTCAGTTTAACAAAATGTAAGTAATTTTGCTGTACCTTTGTAAAAGCATAGCCCTGTTTGAAATTGCTTTTCAAAAATCAATTTGGAAATAACTGTGCAACAATTATCATTAGTAAAAGATTTGAGACATGTTACTCATATTTGATTTACTTTATTTTAGTCTTAAAAATAAATAGAACTGACATGTGCAGTTAGAGATAAAATGATAAGGTTAGAGAAAAAATTTAGCCACGAGGTTGGCCGAATTTGAGTTAAATGATTTTACCAAGAAGGATTCTAAAAATGATGCAATGCACATCCGCTCTCAAGAAAAGTCTGGTATTTTACGATCATATTTACTCTATGCCACTGCATTGACCATATCCACACATCACTCCTTTTCTTTTGAGCAGGTGCAAAAATGAAATGCACATAATGGTTTCTGGATACCAGCACCAAGTGAGCCTGACTTCATTTGCTGCCCTTTGATACCAAACTGTTTTGACAACATGAGCAGCGCATTATGCAGTCCTGTTTGAAATGATCTTGCAAAATCAGATCACGTAAAACACACTGGTCCTACTTCAACACGGAAACTCTGTCCTTCTTCACCTATGTCTCGTACAGCAACATCCACTACAGGTAGACGTGAGGCTTTGTCTGTTGAATATCGAATGACTGTTTTGGCCCATTCAGGACGCTTGAACTATATCATGGGGAGAAGAAAGGTAAGGAATCAATTATAATCATTATACTTTAATCGTGAATATTTTAGAAATATATTTATCAATAAAATTATAAACATGTAACCTATGAATGAAACCCATACAAAAGAAGCATATCAATTAATTACTTGTCCATTTCAAAACTAGACATCTCAGTTTGGATCACTGTAATAAAGAAACTCCTCAACAAAAGCATAACGTTATATACATGAAAATGAAGCCCATTTTAGTCTGCATAACATTACAACAATAAAAATGTTTCACTGGGTTTGAATTATTTTATAAGCTGAGAAGAAGAAAGAGTCCAATTTTTTGCTAATTGCAAGTTAGTTCCCTCTAAAAACAAAAACTTTTTATCAGGTGGACTTTAAATTAATACCAGTGGTATATCACTTCCATAATTAAAATATCAAAATTTGAATTTGATGACTATTAGGTAAGGGTTATTAATTTGATGAAGTAACTTTTTCTCAGAAATGAAATGCCAGAGAAAGTAGTGCTTCTGGAAACTATGGTTTGCTTAATTTGATAAGGATTTTCAATTTTTTTGCCAGAGCACTGGAAAGTGCTGAAAAACTGGAATTCTTAATTTTTAAATGTCTTTAGAAGTCCAATACAACATTTTTATTGTCTATTCAATGCTGAATAAAATAAGTGTAATTTAAATTCAAATAATAGTATGATTGGATGATCCATTACTGCAGTACAATGGATCAAACTTTTATACCTATACTTTTGAAATGGACAGAACCAATGCCATATTGACCAATGGTATTGATGCCCTTGGGGAGGTTCTGGTAAGAATACAGGCGGTCCTCGACTTTCGTACACTCGACTTTCGTACAATTCGCACTTTCGTACGTTCAAAATTGACACCTTTTACTCGACTTTCGTACGCTAAATTCGGACTTTCGGACGCTGGTCCATAATTTTTTTAAAATTCCCGCTATGTTTATTGCGCATCCCAACATTCAATTGTTTCAAATTGCAGTATCGGCAGTAGATGCGAACAATATGAACGTATATAATGAAGGAAATTGTTGGTAATTGACTCTGATATAGGTGATTTATTTGGGAGAGAGACTGCCTGCTATAGGCTCCTTTATCAAGAGAAGAGGAAAGCCTTCATTGAAGATATTTTTCAAAAGAAGTTGACTAGACATCATCGAATAGCTTTCAATAAAACTATAGTAAGACCTTCTTTCTAATTGTGTTTTTTCGTTTGAGTGCTGTTTAATTCATGTAAACCTTCAGCAATGATATTGCACGAAATATCACCCGAATTTCGTTTGTATTTTGTCTTTTTTGAATAACATGCGGAATATACGCGATCACGAATGTCACCTGCCAAATATCGAATTTTGGTGTAAAAATTAAAAGGTATCCAGAGTGCGGGTTCAAGGAATACATTTTTTTATGCTACTTGATATGTCCTTTTATATATAGTGGACGTAATAAGTGGAATGTCAACTTAAACGCCAAGAGGAAGTTTCACTCGATAGCCAACGGAGTTCTTGTTTTTTAAACTTATATTTGCATTTTCTGCGTATTTTCGAAATAAATTAGATGATTTGAGGAGTTTTATTAATATATTATTAAAATTAAGTCAATTGAAATGAATTCCGTGAAAAAAAGGTTTTAGTACGTAAATTCCGCTCTTTTGGAACGTAACCCCTAATTAGTATGGAAGTCAATGGTTCGACTTTCGTACAATTCGACTTTCGTACAAGTTTTCGGGAACGCATTGTGTACGAAAGTCGGGGACCACCTGTACACTACAAGTTTAATATATACTAGCCGATTGGTGCTCCATTAAATTGGTTAAAAAAAAAATTTCACTAATGAAATTGCATTTAAAATCAGAATTTTAATATTTTCCTTGTACAGATATGCTCAGGAAAGTTTCATAATTTGATTAATACTTATAAAATATTGATATTGTTTAGAAGTGTGAATCATAATATGCAACACCATTTAGTCATGTCACCATATTGCTAATTTGGAAGGGAATACTGCTAAAAATATTTGAAATACTTCAACTAAATGAAAACAGTGATCTTTTCAAGCAAAAAAATTAAGTGTTTTAAATTATAAGCATTGAATTGAACATATATGGTGCCCCTTTATTTAGGCTTTCATGTAACATGTCCACCATGTTTACAGCACAAAATACTTTTTTAACAACATGCAAAAATTGTACTTATTATATAATATTATTTTACTATGCAACATCCTTAAGCTCTCTAGTTAGTAAAAGCTATTATGGATTGAGAGGTTATCTTAATCTCAAGTAATCCAATATGAATCAGGCAAAAATATTAGGCCCTTTCAGTGTGCTGAATTCACAAATAGTCATTATTTTCTTTATATAGCATAAGATTTGGTTTAAACTATGCACAGTGATGCTCCTGATGGTAATCAAATTGGTCTGTATATATTTGTGGAAAATAAATATAAATTAAACTATCTTCTGCATTTTTTGTGAAGGAAAAATCAATGTCTTGAGCAAAATCGAAGACACTTTCAGTTGCTTCCAGCCAAAGGAGTGTTTTCTGTGTGTACCCAGTACTTTATTTTGGGTGGAGAAAAAACTAAGGTTAACATAAAATTTATAATTCCATACTTTATATCAAAGCTCTTAATACCTCCTTTTGTGGATTTGATCATGAATCTTGCACTGAGTGCAACTTCAGATTTTACATCTGCAGCAATAAACCTCAGAACTGATGATGACATTAGGGTGTCCTATGTTCATAAAAATTACTTCAAAGAAATAGGCAGCATTTGTATGCTGCTATCTGAACTAAATAAAACCTTACAGATAATGTGGTTACTTACCCTACATTCATCTTCTAAAACTTCATATCGGAAGCGCTGATTCCCTCTGGGTGTAATTTCTGCATCATTCCATGCAAGGAGCTTCAGACCTTTTCTGTAACTTCTCTTGATTGAATCAAAGTAACCAACAGAATTTTTGCAATGGTATGTAATATTCTGAGTGGCACTACTGGACATGAGTTGAAGGAATCCAATTTGGTTGCTGTCTGCTTTGTAAGTCAACTAAAAATCGATCGAAAAGTCTAATTAGAATTCTCCTGAGTATCAGAAACAAAATATTATGCTCTCACAAAATTACTTTTCAACAATTTAAGAGCCACATTTAACCTTAATGAATTTCATATTGAATACAAACACAAACTGTGGTAGCCACTAGAAAAAATAAGTTAATAGTTACTGGAATTAGAACGTGTTGCTCTAGATAATCTTCCTGGATTAATGGAATGTATTCAAATGCATTTTTGTAAAATCAATTCTAACCATAAAATAACAAGAACCAATTGAGATGCAGATGAGTAATGACCAGCATAATAGCATTATCCCTCCCCTCCCTCTTGAGCCACTACTGCTGCTTGCTCTTGCAGACCTTGACCTTATGCAAGGGTGCAAAATGCTTTAGTTTTCCCTCGTAATAAGTACGGTATCCTATAATATAAACGTAAAAAATTGCATTATGATGAGTGCACTGAACCAGTCCATCATTTGAGTCTATGGCATCATCTGTTCGGGATTTCCTCTTTTTAGATTGCCATAGCTTCAAACTGCTTGCAATGAATAGGATACATACACAGCAGTTATTACCTACATTAGTTAGCTAAGAAATACCAATAGTAAGTTCACTTATGATACAAGAGGTACTTTGAAGGAGACTTCCCTTCATGTTCCTCCTACAAAAGGACTATATTAATGCATTTAATTGATTGATGGTACTAGAATTACAGCTCTGTAATTCTTAAAATGAAAGTAAATATTACAAAGCAAATTTAATGAAATGACTAGGGGTGATAAATGAAATCACATGAATAAATCGCCAAAAAAGCATCTTTTCGAAAAAAAGTTCTGTCAGAAAAATGTTCATGAACAGATATCAGTGTCTCCATTATCCATCAAGAGTCCCCTATATTACCACAAAGAATCAAGGTGGGCTCCAGGGAAAACAAACTACGCATGCCCATGCAACAATCCCTGGGTGCCTGCCCATACCCCCAAAATTATCTCGGGTTCCCCCTTCAGTCCTTGGCTCCATTAATCTTGCCCCATCTATAACCCCTTCTGGCAAAACTGGATCCATAAATGAAGATGAGCTGGTAATTGGTGTCAAGTGAATATTTCCGAAGAAAAGAAAACTCAAAAGAATGAAGAACAACAGATTTGCTGCAATAAAGAGGTCAGTAGTTAAATTACTCAACCACTGGTGTAAAACTTGGAATAAGGCCCAGGCTTAAGAGTGAATTTCAAAGACAGTGGTGAATAAATAAATGAGTGGTGAATTTAGCAGTGGTGAATAAATGGGAGAAGGAGGGTGGGATGCAACCTCCTTACCCTTTTACTTCTGCAATCAAAACACACTTACCTTCATTCCACCTTCCATGTCTCCCAACCACAATTCCAATTCATCCCCAACATAAGTAATCTCTTCGGACTGCTCCGGCTGGGCATAGACACATGTTGAGTGAGTACTCATATCACAGTAGACAAGAATTGCATCACGGTTGTCTCCATCATTAGGATCAATCCAGTATTCACCTTATGTGCCAATAGAAATAAGTTTCAGTACTAAAATTATAGTTTCCTTTGATAAATAATAATATAGCAAAACAGAGGATAGGTCATATGATACAAAATATGCATGAGGATTTCTGCTAAAAATTTATATCCTTGTGCAGTTTATAACTAGGGCTTAACCTTCTAAATATTTACATATATTGTTCCCCTAAATATGTTGTGCTAAATTTATGAAAATCTGATTATGAGCTCGACTCCTCATTGTGCGATAGTGCATTTTCCTGGCATGGCAAATTCCTGACCAGCTAGACTCATCATTTCAGCATGAGGGGTTCAGAGAAGTCCAGGGTTTTCAAGATGAGTTATATTTATACAAAAAATATCTCTGACAAGACTGAACTTCCCTTACAAATAGGAGACAGGCGCAACAAACATTGGGAAGTTAGATAAGGGCATTGTATCCATAAAATATATACCACCTAATATAGTAAAAAAACAATTCATGACTGGTAAAAAGTTTTTTAAACTTTGAAATAAAGAAACTTGGCTTGATGAGTTAAAAAGAGGTTTCCTCAACATTCTCAAACCCCCAGGCTATATTCCTAAGTTTTAAAAGGTGGTTTTTAATACTAGGTGATACAAAAATGGGATTACTACGCAAGGAGGTTGTAACTATTTGGAGGCGCTGGGGTTTTAAGCCTGGTTGGAATTCTGCCATCTTGGTTTGACAATTTTCGGACTAAGTCTCACACAGTGTACATTTATAATAAAGTATTCTATTCCTTATATTGCCTCTTGATATATAAAATGAAAACAATTACTTCTTGATTGTTGTCAGTGTTTTCAAAATTAAACTGTCCATATAGTCATATCGTGGTGATAATATATTGTTGTGAACATACTTTCGTTCAGAATTGCTGTGTGTAAGACAATAACTCTTATACACTTCCACTATGCAGAAGAGATTCAATCCCACACCCATTGTATTAGTAGACAAGTGCATAATATTATTAAGCCCACCTGGAATTTTTTACTGGGATACCTCACTTTTTTTAGTCTAGAAGTAATTAATAGAATTTAAACATGCTGGTCACAAAAAGTTGCTAGGAGAGCTACTGATCTAACTCAAGACTATAACGTATTTCTACCAAAATCTATTTTTATACTGATGTCCTTAATTTATTCTATCCTGGCACTTACGTAACAAAATACCTTTAAAAATAAAATAAAACTGTTGACTAACCTTCTAATAACTTGAATCAAGTAGTTCCAATAACTGAAGGGTTAGCTGAATACTAAGATAAAGGAAGGGATGTTTGATAGATAGGTAGGAAGAGAAAAGGATCAAATGATAAAATGAAGGGTGAATGAAACCTTATGACAAATTTGAGAAGGAAATTAAGTGTGGGAAGGGTGAAAAGCCAAGTTAAGTAGTAATTTGTTCCATGTAAGCCCACCACAGATGATTGGTTATCTGTGATGATAACAATCCAATTATTAAATATAAACACTCTGAGGTTAAAACCCACCTAGGCATTCATTACCAAGGGTTTACTGTAATAATTATCAGGTACATAATACTGGTTTCAAATGCAAGAGATTGGACTTCATTCTTTCAAAGTAGTAATACATATGATGGGTATCAATTTACCATTCGCTAATTCTGGATGAGCAGTGGCAAGATCTCGACATGTTTTTGCTGGTGATCTTTTTTGTCCATCAGGCTTCCTGAAGCGTTCAAATGTAGACTTGAGATGTTCATAGGCTTTCAAAACAACCTCTTGTCTTTCAGACTCACTCAATTCCTTTCCAAATATTCTTATTGGCTCATCTCCAACCAATGGATCTGGTCCCTGAAAAAATAATGCAGACGACCATCAAGTAACCTGATCTACTCTTCCCCTTCATTACTTTGAAAGTAATCTGAAAGTCACAAAAAGTTTAATTCTGTCATTTTCCACTCATCTCACTGAAGTGAATACAATGGGGTTCTTTCTCATACCTTGCTTTGGCCTTGACCTTGTCCTAATAAGGCAGCTATGGCGGCAGCATCATAACCAAGAGTATCTCCTGGGGGACCTGGAGGTCCTGGTTGCCCAGGAGGTCCAGGATGACCACTGCGACCTTCCTCTCCAGGTGGTCCACGAGGACCTGGAGGTCCTGTCAATCCCACTTGTCCAGGGTTTCCATCTCGACCAGGTGATCCTGTAGAGTGAGAGCAAATAGTGAATGCCTAATGCAAATATGAGGGCAATAACTAACTACAGTGGAACTGCTTTATCAGTCTGTCATTTAATCATTTATCAGTCTGGTTCTGATCAAAATATTTCAGTTTGGCCCTGAAGATGTTGGTGGATTTATCCCCAAGAATGTTGGCATTTAAAAGCCCATTGATCTGATGTGAAGCCCAAGAAAACTTCGTTAACACAATCCAATCCGGAAGGGAAGTATAAAATTGATTGTTAAAAGACCTGTTAATCCTTAACACCTTGAGGCCACATTCTAATCCAAGTATACCACCTTCGTATATGCCATTTACTGATCAAAATATTTCTTCAAGGTTTACTTGCAAACCAAAACATACTAGCATACAACCATAAGCCAAAACAAATAGCTTAGCACCGTGTAGTCTGAAAGATATGTGCACAATTTATGGCTATTTTTTTCTGGCTAAGGCCTTGTCCAGAGCATCTTGTAACATGCCTCTTTGCTTACCTCTTGAGCCTGGCTCTCCATCTTTTCCAGGTGGTCCTTGAGGTCCTGTCATTCCTTTCTCTCCTGGGAGCCCCTGATTTTCACAAAAAGAGCAACAAATTATACCACTCACTTAAATTAGAAATGCAAAGAGTGATGGAAAACTAGAAACTCAAAGGTAAAATTTGCCATGCATGTTACATCAGAAATGAGACTGAATACATAAATGACTAAATAAAACAAATGCATACAGGAGTAATATATTTAAAATATAAATTTATCAATAAAACTTAATATTGAAAAATTTTCAAATCTGTATTTAAAAATAAAATTAAATGAAATTACTCATAGAATTTTAAAATTCCAGTAACAATAAAAGTCATTTTTAATATGGCCACCAAGATCAGAGATGAGTCCAAGGGTAAAGCAACAGGTACTTCAAACTATAAATCAATCTGGTGGTGGCTTGTCAGGAGTGAAGTACCACTTCGTCAATATTTCGCAAGGAAATATGAGAAATTCAATTTTCATGTACATAGTTAACAGAATTTGGGCTAAAATGCTATTTGATACTCCTGATGTGGAGTAGTCAAAGTTGGACATACCACTCACAACCAGTCAACCTGAGTCCATCCGAATGGAATCCCACAAAGATCCCATTAAGGTACTTTTGTCCTTGATGCATGAAATGAAAACTAATTATGCTTCAGGAAGTTTAGGAAATTAAAACAAGCATTTAGACAGTACATAAGGAAATGGAAAAAAAGTGATAGCAGTATTAAAATGGACGTTAAATAAATTTAAGTATGCATAAATGATGTCAAAAATTGGTGCATAGGCGACATTGAGGCAATGACAAAGGATGAATGTAAAAGCATTCTCATAATGCATTCCAAAATGCATGGAAGCTCGACAAAGACTAGTCAACGATGTACAACAATAAGTTCAAGGCTTCGGAACCGGAGGTTTCAGCCTTGAAGGACAAGGGAGAGACAACAGTCAAGGTAATGGCTTTGATGCATTCATTGTATAAAATGATGTTTTCAGCTCACACTGAGGAACATCCAACAGCTTTTCTTATGGAATTAGATAATTATTTTTCAATGATTACAGTTCTGAGGCTACATGTCTTCAGTAGTCTTTTCAAATGCTAGACGGAGAAGTGAAAACCTGGGGAAACACCCTTTGTCGGTTTCCTAAAACTCCAGGCGAATTAATAAAAAAATTCCAAGCTATTTCTAGCATCTGGATACTCGATTTTAAAAAGAAAGTAACTGCAGGTAAATATGCGAAAAATAGTTCTTACGCGATGAAACAGATTGTGATAAAAAGCTGGCACAAGCATGACTGAGTTCTCTACTGTTGTATGATGAGAAAATTCCATATGCATTAGCTAGATAATTTCCTATAAATGAACAACACTTTCTAAAAACCCACTGAAAAATCTGAAAAATTGACAAGTAATTTTACTAGGGTTATACGGCCAATCTTTTGAGTCTCGACATATGACCAACAAATTCCACTTCCACGAATAACCCATAATATTGCGACAGACCCCAGATCACCATTAACTGACAATAATTCTCAAGTGAACTTGGTCAAATCCAAGGGTAAATCTCTAACTGTTGACATGCATCCTGCAAGAGATTTCTCGTCAAAACAGCACAGAGGAGAGTCAACGGATCCTGCATGCGGCAACAACATTAAAGAGACAACTCTCTGCAACCACCTTTGGCATGCGTAGGCACTATGGTGATGCTTTAGCCCTGAAGTAAGAAACAGAAAACAACTAATAATCCCACAAACAAAATCGAACAAATTATTCCTACCAATACGCTTTATGCAGCATCCCTTTCCATGCCCAGTCAACACAGTTTTCGTAATGAGGTCTTATATGAACTCATACGTAGGACTCCTTTAAGATTCCACATTAAGAGACATGAAAGGGTCTTGAAGACCTCAAACTTCATGAGGTCACATGAATGAGGTCTTAAAGACCTCCTACACCATGAGGTCACATGAATTATGTCTTAAAGACCGCATACTTCATGAAGTCTTGAAGAACACACACTTCATGAGGTCTTCAAGATTTCACACACATGATGCCTAAAAAATCAAGTCATGTAGGTATGTGATAATGAATTATAATTTCAATCGTAATTATATATTTTAGCGTATATAATATTTTTTAATCCTTCAATTAACATCCTTTAATTAAATTAAGAGATGAGTTCGTAAACTTCTCCCTCCGATTCTTTTAAATAATCGGACACTTCCACTTTCCGCTAGGTCCGCCATTGTGTTGTCGTGTTATTCTATTGCGCTATTGCCTTGAGCTCAGACGCCTAGTTTATGATTAATATAGTGTGTACTCCATGGCCTAGCTCTTGCTCGTGTTTTTCCTTGTGTCGTCGAACGTGAATCAGGATTCCATCAGATCTGAGATCGGCACGAACCTTGTGGACATCGATGTGTTACGTGCACGGAGACTTGGAAGGTAAGTTTCAATGATTTTGTGTGTACGATTCTTTTTCCACTTGTTAATGAGAAAATTCATTAATATTACTATTTTACAAGCTGGTTAAGTTCATGCTTATCATTGAGTATCGGTAAATATTCATGTAAAATATTTAGGTGGAACAAGTTTTGCAACGTGCTTTTGTTGTTGTTAATGTTTCATTTTATTCATTCATCGTATCCTTATAATTTTGCTGTTATCGCATTTTAAATTATCTCCGCTAATATACACTACCTCGGGTTCATAAAACAGTTTTCACCAAGATCATTGAAGTTTATAAATTTCTCATAATCATGACGTAAACAAAGAAAAGTGCTAACCGATTTGTAATTTGCTTGATTTCACTTCGTAATGTAACTAATGGAACGATAAAGCATGGAAATAACGTAAAAGTAAGGTAATTAAGTGTAAGAGTTAATCAAAAGTAGTTCACTAATTCGGTTACTCCTAAAATTAACCAAGTTAAAACGGTCATCTTCGGAGTTAAAACCGGCCAGTATTTAGGGACTGCTAATGAGATACATAGTCATTATCTATGGTTTATTTGATGTTATCAATTATAACTCTCAACAAACTTAAGTTCAATGTTTTTTTCAGCCTCTGTTATGCAATGGAACCCAACATCAGCAAGTAGTGTCGCCTTGGAGAGAGTGGGGAGGCTGTGGCTGTATCAAGCGGAGACCGTGTAAAGTATGCAGAAAGGAAGAATTCAAAAACTCGTGATGTTTGTTTATTGACTTAATATTATGAAGAATAAATTTATAAATATCATGAAGTTGTCTATTCCATTATGTTTTTTCTGCCTTATTTCCACCAGTGGTTCTCATTTAATGTATTATTTTGCTTTATTTGTATTGGATACGTCAGATACTTATGTCATCGGAGAGTGTTTTCTTAAATTAGGATGCGTAAAGTATTTTGAAATTTTTAATAAATGGGCTGGTAGGGGCCCCGGCGTTTTTGTAGGCTATTTCAAAGCCATCTATCGGAATTATTACGAAGTGGGTCATTTTTCTGGTTCTCCAGGTAGTTCCATAATCAGACACGTGGAGGCGCCACATTTGCACCTACGTCGCATTGAATATCGTATAAGAGTCCTTGAAGACCGCTTGTATGAGCTCTTTCAGAGTCTTGGGAGGCCTCAGCCAGATTTCCTATACGGTTGCATATGACCTCACGGAGACGACATTATGAGGTTATGTGGGACTCATTTGCAGGAGTCGTACAAATTCGTTAGACTTCTTAATGAACTCATGCATGAGTCTTACGTGTTTACTGGGTGACTCAAGCAGCCTTGTGGATTAACTCAATAGCTAGGGAGAGGATATTAAAACTGAAACCATCCCTTATAAAAGTAATTATTTATCACAATCCCTATCAAATCTTTGCACAAATAAAGAAAAGGAGAAATTCAAAATAATGTTACTTTAAAAATCGATTAATAGAGATAGCAGGAGTAACTTTAAATGCAGGCCAGGTACCAGATAGAACTTTAAAAGATACGGGATTAAAATCGTGTCAATTCCTTCAATCTTTCGTTTGACGATGATTGATTGTGTCCCTAAAATTAGGAACAATATTATTTTCAACTCACAGTAATGCGGGTTGTAAAAAAATTATTTTCACTCCAAACTATAACCTACTAAAGCCAATATTAATAAAATTCAAGAGATCATAACTGATTAACAAATTGACCGCCATGATGTTTTTAGTAGATGTCCTCTGATGCCATTGGTGTTTTTCATTCCGTTACTTATTCCCCGATCATAAAACATCAAATGTGTTATTATACTTGGCTTTAAAATAAATATTTTACTATTACTTTGTACTACGGTCATAATGACCGGCATGGCGTCATAGATGAAATTTTTTACCCTGACGCCACGCCGGTCATGACTCAGGTCACACTGCTAGGGATGAGTACATTGTCGCAACAATAGTTGAGGGAAGCAGTTACATTGTGTGACAATTTCGTACCTCTAATGTATTGAGATTACGAGCTTGGGAGCCTGGTTTCCAATTGTGGCTCTTTGTAGTTTCAGTGCTGTCAGTTCTAACTTCGTATTAGCCAAATTTTATCCACCATTCCACTCCTCCCTTGCCCTCTGAAAACAACTGAACGTGGCATTATGAGTGAGGCAAGGAAAAGACTGTGTGATGAAATGGCGAAAGCCTACGCAAGTAGAGCCAGTGACAGTGAGAGTGACAGTAACAATGAAAATGATACGTCGGAGAGTGACTTTTTGCCAATGGACTCGAATGATTCGTGGGACTCTTCAGACTCAGAACCGTTGAACTCTTTGATTCCTTTATAAAGGTATGTGAAAAGATTGAAATATGTTCTCAGAAATACTTCCAATTCAAAAGTTCCTTACTCAACTGCCTCGGTACCTGCTGAGGATGAAGAAGAAAACGAGAGAGAACATGTTTTCCAATGGTCGGAATCCAACAGCAACCAGCCGAAGCTACCGGATTTTGTTGAGCATTTTGGAGTGAGCCCAGCTTTAGCCGCTAAAGTTCCCAATGGAGAACCCTGTGATTACTTTTTTGCTGTGGTAGATGAAAAAATATTTATTCACATCATTGAGCACACCAACATCTACGCAACTCAAAAAATTGAAGCAAAAGGTGATGTTCCTCCTACGTCAAGGCTACATAAGTGGACTCCTACTACTGTGACGGGAGATAAAGAAATTTTTTGGACTGGTAATGTACATGGGTCTGCTGAAAATGCCCACTATAGAATCGTACTAGAGCACCGACGAAATTTATACCAATCAATTTGCACCTAAGGTAATGTCAAGAAATCCATTTGAGATCTTACTGTCAATGGTTCTTTTCGCAGACATTCACCACAATCTGATGGAAAACCGTCTACATAAAGTTCAAGCTCTTCTTGACATGCTTGTAGAAAATTATTAAGCTCTCTACACTCCACGAGACACTTCCTGTGTTGATGAGACTCTTGTCCCCTTCAGAGGTCGTCTCATTATGCGTCAATACATGAAAGGAAAACGGCACAAATATGGGATAAAACTTTTCAAGTTATGCTGCGGATTTGGGTACACTTACCAGCTTCAAGTTTATGCTGGCAAAAATGGTGGTTTACCAACAACCCCAACTTCTGTCGTGATGTCTCTTGCCAAGCCAATTTTAGGATGTGGACGTACATTGTGCACGGACAATTGGTACACTATAGCATGGACTTGGCAAAAAAGTTACTCAACAAGGAAACCCATCTCGTAGGAAATTTGAGAAAAAAATAGAAGAGGAACACCCAAAGAAGTCACATGTAATATGAAGATGAAAAGAGGAGATATTGTGGCGAAAGAAAGTACAGAGGGGATCACCATTTTAAATTGGAAAGATACACGAAATGTCCTGATGCTCCCTAGAATGCATGTAGATGAGATGGTTGAAACTAAAAATGTGAAAGGAAAAGTCATCAAAAAGCCAGCAGCCATACTGGAATACAATAGAAGTAAATCTGCAGTGGACTTCTCCGACCAAATGACTGCGTACTCCACTCCCCTCGGTAAAGATCGGTAAAATGGTACCGAAAATTGGCATTTGAGTTATTGCTATCAACCTCCGAAGTAAATGCATATGTGCTACAAAGAGAAGTCACCAGGAAAAAGATTAAAATATACAAATTCAGGAGTTGTATTGTAAAAGCCCTAGTGAACAGCGTAGATCCAGCGATCGCATTACAACAGGAAGCAGTCATCCCAGGAATTCATCGCCCCAGGAGAGTAAGGCACGAACTCAGGAGGCAAAATGGAGTTGAATCAACCAGAAAATACTGCCGCCAGTGTTATGTGAGGGGTCCCTTGGCAGAAAGTGGATGGATAGGGTGGAACTATGGAAGCCAATATCTTCACTCAATAGGTTTCTATTTTGCTTTTATTACTAAACACTACCACCCTACCAATTTTGATTAAAATCTGCAGAGTACACCTTGAGAGTGTCCCTTGTGATTTAGCATGCTCCACCACAATCCCCAAGACCCCAGAACTAGATATTTGGCCCCTCTTACTATTTCCGAGGTCCTTGTAATACTTACAAATAATAAAATAAATTTCAAGAAAAATTATCATACCGGTGCACCAGGCAATCCCTGCAGTCCAATGAGACCTCTGTGACCCTTGGCACCTTGCAATCCAGTTTCTCCCTTGTCACCTTTAGTACCTTCTGGTCCAGCAGGTCCAGGTTTTCCTCGTGCACCCTAGAAATGTGTTATCAGAATTTTTACCATTTCAAACAAAATTATACCACCAATATCAATTATAAACAGCTTGATACACAGATTCAAATTGAATTGTAACAACAAGAGAGTCCTGCATTGTTTTATACAAAAAATAAGCTCAGATGAGGAATAGAAAAAAACTTTACATCCTCATGCAATAAGTAAAGAAGACTGGAGTCTTAATGCATGTGTGAGCATATGTGAATCATTTGATACATGAATATGAACCTCATGGTCATTGCTCTACTGATTTAAATATGTCTCAAGACAAGTGGGAAAGAAGGGGGACGATCTGAAGGAATATCCTATACAACAACCTTTTTACAGATGCTGAGCAATTACAATAAAACCTCTCTTAAACGAAACTCAAGGGACCGAAATTTTGCCGTTTCGTTGATCGGGAGTTCGTTCCCCGGAGGTGATGCGCACGTTGCATCATTCTAGGGGCTCGGAAATAGAAGCAAGTCTGCATGCGTTATCTTCATTCTACCTTCGCATACTTCAAAACAGTGCTTATTTCTTCAGCTGCAATGCAAATCGCGGGCAATAGACCACATTTAGGAAGCCTCAGTTCGTATTATTCAATCACTTCGCGTGCTTTTTCATCGGTTTTCAAAAATGTATGCAACGTAGCGGTGAGTGGAGGCCATCCCTTTATTCTCAATATTTGAAATAGAGTGCATGTATTCGTGAAGTTTACACTGAAAAATTAAGAATTCGATAGATTTGACCATTACTAATATAAAGTTAAAGTAACAGCGCCAATTATAGCTTCATCATGAAATTAAGATCGCTCTACCATAACGGCGCGAGTGCGACTTTCGTCGACCCATTAAAGCTCAGTGGGTGGCAGCATTTCTTTATAGTAGTCGAATCCAGAATACTCCATAGCAATATTTGCGGTCGCGGGCTTCGTAAATAATTCATTGTACTAGCATCATTTCCATCGCATTCCGGATAGACAACTGCCGATAAGAAAACATCTTGAAAGGCCCAATGCAGGAGTTCTCGAAGTAAAATACGTCACGATTTTGAAAAATGAGTTTTCGAGAAATTATATTCTGCAACCCTCAGTTCGCTGGCTTCGCGGATTACGAAATTTGAGTCTATTCTAGTGAACTCATCAAACGACCCTTCAATATTCATGACTTTTGAGAGACCCTACCAGGATTCACGGCTTTCGTCATCACTCTCCATCGCGTGGTCGCAGATTGACTGCAAACCGGATTGACAACTCCCGATAAGAAAACAGCTTGGAAGGCCTCATGCAGGTGTTCTTGAAGTAAAATAAGTCACGATAATGATGCTGTTGACTGCAAACCCGGTTTTTGCAAAATAACTAAATATGGTGACAGGTGCGACACGCTTCCAAGCTTTGCAAAGCCCTTGCATTACCTGCAAAATGGTCCTCTTCAATTTCGCTGATCCCTTACATCCATTCGACAAACCAAAAACTCCACTAAAATCCGACAGTAATGCCGCTTTGCTGCAGAAATGACCCCTCGGTCGAGAGGTCGCATTTAGCTAGGTTAGCTATTGCAGTTGGGGGGAAGAAAATAACACGCACATTTTTTATAGTTAGTCCTATGTTTGGGCCCGTGCAGCGATCGAGGAAGAAATCTACTTTCCCCATGAGTGCATCAACTCCCGCCAACCACCGCTGAATTAATCCCGCTGTCATTCATGGATTTTTGCTGCTACCACAGGGGTGAGGCATCACCATTGGCCCAGTCTAAACATGGCATGTTTAGACTGTGTCGTCTTCTTCATGCAACAATTGACGGCCGTCGCAAACCTTTTTCTCAGGAGAAAATCAACACCGCTTCACATCACGTTAGGACATCGCTACAATCGCCGACAGACAGAGACTGACCTTTAGTATAAAGCACTCAATTCAAGTAACGTCTAGATCAATGGGAAATGTTGGCTTTCGTGTCTTAAGTGCGAATATTTTTTATCCAAGATTGCGGCAAATGCAAAAGTTTCTCCTATTTTTTAGATGATGTTGAAATAAACAGTGTGAATGAAACAAGAGTAACTACTGAGTCATATATATTAAAGATAATTAAGAGATGCAAATTTTGGCTTTCATCTTCTAGCGCGCACATTGTATCTTCCGTAATTTAGTTAAATTTTAAAGAAGTTATCCAAGATGGCGGCGAGTGAAAAAAAATTCTTCTCGGAATTTACGCGTTGTAATTCTGTAAAGTATCTTAAACAACCGTCAAAAGAATGCGATCGAAGTACATAGCTCTAGATATCATATCTTTGAGCGTGTAAATATTGGGACATTGAGTTATTTACGAAAGTCAGCATTAACATTTTTCGCAATTCGCCGCGAGCCACGAGTTGGGGTCGGCGGAAACACACGACGGAAGGCTATGGTTACGGTTAATAATGACGATTCTGATTGGCTTATTCAGTGGAAGTCTCTGATTTGCCCTCCAACGCTACGAATATTAAATTATTCATATGAAAATAAAAATTTAACCGGAAAAATTGGTTATTGGGAGGTGAATTTCACTGGATCGCGCCGCAATTTCATTTCGTTGATCGGGAGTTTTCGTAAAAGAGGAGTTCGTTCATCGGGGTTTTTCACTAATGTGTTTACATAGGCAATTGGCCGGACCAATAGCATTTGTTCGTTGAACGGAGTTCTTCGTTTAGCGGGAGTTCGTTAAGGTGAGGTTTTACTGTACACTGAAAAGTTATGAACAATGCATGAAAAAGAACTTGATCTCACAATCAGATGAAGGCATAAATCTAAAACACAAGTACAATGGGTTTCATTGAATGAAAAATTGTGAAACAACAATTCCATTTAACAAGACTGAAATTCTATGTTCCACAATGTGGATAGTCTGGTATAACTGCAAGGGCTCCCTTATAATGCACATATATAATTTACATTTTAAAGCAGTCTGAATTGAATAGGCGGCTATATATCCCAACTGAGTCGACAGAATTACAGGCTAATGCAATTTATACTGGCATGAGAGTGAAGGGATGCTGATAGTTTTTTAAGATGAGTAATGACAGCCTAACAGTCGTATCCACAATTGCTTGGCTACGTGATAACAAAAAGGCTGTGAAGTGCTATATCTGCCATTTCCAGGAGCGTAATTTATAACATGCTCATGCTCTAAAAAGACAAATAGGTGAATACTAAGTGAACCTAGAGCAAAGTACATTTCTCCATCCTCTTTTTTGTCCTACCTGCTGTCCTTCCACACCTTGAGGACCAGCCTCTCCTCTCAAACCTCTTTCTCCAGTAGAGCCAGGGGGTCCAGCTGAACCAGGCAATCCCTATAAACAGGAATAAATCAGAAGAACAACTTTTATTAGCCTTTCACTGAGAATAAATTTATTGATAAAACAGCATCTGTTAGCCAGTAACATGGCAGCAGCTTAAGAAATTAATCTGAATAGGGATATAAGAAGTTTGTACCTAGAACAGTTAAAATCTTAATTGAATTTAAATTTTGCAAGTGGTCTCTATCAAAACAATCACTTTCTATCAAAATTTTGCATCAGTCAAAATTCTTTGCTTTATAGTTATTAAGCTTCAAAAACATGCATTCACAGCAAACTACAAATGGGACATCTTTTTCACCATTGCCAACAAAAAAGTAAAATTTTAGCATGCTTAGTAAATATAAAACAAAGTAAATACCTAAAAGGTGGTGTAGGTAACCATTAAATAATATACTTTTAGCATTTTGAAGTTATTTAAGTTCAAACTCGAATACTTGAGTTTTTGAGGTTTCAGTAAAACGTTACGAATTTCCTCTTTCATTAGCTGAGGACTGCTCACAACACAGTAACACTTGCTACAGTTAAAAAAGATTTGAAATTGCCAGATTTTATTGAGTTGACAACTTGATCATATGAAGATATACGGCAGTTACCTGCACAGATGTGAGGGATTACATACAGGAAAAATTGCTAGTCCCACAGAATGTGTTCAATATCCCATGAAATAAATCTCTATAAGGCAGAACCACAATACATATATTGAAGGGGGATAAAAATAAATTTTGTAATAATGAACACTTATGCAGTCCAGACAAAATTTACAAGTGAAAGTACAGTGAAGCTTTGTTATTATAAAATTTCACCATGATTTACAAGCTCACACCCAATTAATTTTTAAAGCAATCAGAATGTTGCAGAAAAAAGTGATATATGGAGGGATGAAAGTGCTCAGGGGACGAGACTTGGAGAGAAACATAAACCATAAACCTAGGATTAAGCTAGGTTGAAACAAACAACCACTCGAAGCAGTTTTCCTATTTCACCCTGATTGGTCCCAGCTAAATCCGTCCCTAACCCCGCACACCTCACAGCTCACAAGGCCATCTGCACAACAGCGTAATTACTAGTCAGCTGACTTCACGGGAGCTGTGTGTTGTTGTTATCCATGCATCAAACTTGGAGCCGGGGCACCGTTGCACTGCGTGATATCGGAACCACATAAATGGATTTGCCTCTGGGGCAACTTGTGCACAACTTTGTGGTGTGGTGACTCATCTTTCAGCTTCCGATGTCACGCAGTATTTTCAATGCATCCTTGCAAACTACTTCCCAACATCTGTGATCATGCCTCCCCATATCACACAACCACTGATGCGTGGTTCTCCAAAACCAACGCTTAAGATAGTGAAACTACCCAAATTTTGCTCAGTATTAGGAAGCACATAGAATATTTTATCAATAAAAGATTGTAGGCTTTCCAGGCATATACTATAGATAAAACCTTCTGGATTTAGCACCGAGTGCCAAACCCAGGAGGTTTCCCAGGTTTTATCTATTTTACCACTTTTTTGCACTTTTGGGAGTACAGTAAAACTTTGATTTTACATCAAGTCTCGTTTTTACGCAGCGACACTCAAGTCCGGCCGGAAAGCATAGGGAATTCCAATGGTGAAACTTCGATTTTACATCTTTTCTTGATTTTACACAGTTTTTCGATTTTGCGCAGAATAACCCCAGTCCCACAGAGGCCGCTAATCTTGATTTTACGCAGTTGTCTTTCGACTTGTTTTGAAAATTCCGACTGGAGCAATATGAAGTTAGGTTATTTATTCATCTAAATGAGTTGCAAAAATGAATACAAGAACGGTTGAAATGACGTCGCGCTGTTGAGAGTGAACCTAAAAACATCGCGAATCTAATTATTGCTTCCCCCTACACCCTCTCAGTAATATTTCAGGCTCCTTTATGAACGCAAATATTGCTCTTTGTTAAAACTTGCCGTAGAAGGATATCGAAACCTAAAATATACGGCAATCGCCGTGTATGCGTGATTGAGGCAGATGATCGCCGGAGATATTAACATTATCACCTTTTGTTTATTATTCGACGTATTGATCGACGCTATTTATAACATATTTATTGTAATTACAGTAGATGGTCGTTAATCCGGAATTATGAACCACGGAATGTCTATCCCTAACGTAAGGTTTTCTAGAATTTTGCCAGTGCTATGTTTTCCTTCACCCCAGTGAAAAATAATGGCGAAATGAGTCGTTAAAAATACTCCCGTGCCAAAATTTTGGCTTCCAAGGTGATCCAAAAAAGACAGTCGTACTTCTAGTACGGACGTAAGTCGATTGTGATTCAACACAATGGTAAAAGCAGCATACGTTGTCTCATTCCGCGGGCTAACCCCACATCTGCGGGACGAATGTAGGCGAGGGAAAGTTGATTGCACGGCGCGCTTATTAGAGCTGATTCAACTTGTATCTCATTGTCAGTGGGTTTAAATGAAACATGGTTGGAACTTGAATAGCTAGCAGCTAAACTCCGCTAGGTGGCAAGCGTTTATTTTTAACGGAACGGGAGTTAATGCCCTAGGAGAATAGCTCGCGTCGTCATTGAAGTCAAATTCAAGACGTGAGTGATAAGGCAGTCCCTTTAAACTCATGAATGGCTTAGTACCATTAAATCGAAATACAAAAAGTGTCCGGTGTAGTTATCAGATATGGGGAAGCAAAATATCACGTGGAGATGAGTCACACAGCTTATGAGTCGAAGTTCCCGGCGCTGAATTTGCGGAAGAATGCCGACAGAGAAGCTATACCCGGTAGATTCTATCAACTAATGCTAAAATTTCATGGGAAAATGCTTTTTTAATGCGTAAAAATTATAAAGAAGGAAAATTGTTCCGGACTATTAATGATTTTTTTTATTCATTACTGGCGGCATGACGGTAGTTGCACGGTTATTTAAATAGCTCACTTTAAAAATATGATCTAAACACCGGAAAAATCTGAACTTCCGAATACCCCGGGTCCTGTGTGCTCCGTATTATCTATGGTATGCTATTTGGAAGGAGGTAACTGACAGCTGGGGTCATTAGTGCCATGAAGTAAGGGCTGGGGGGATAAGAACCCTATGTTGGCATTAGCCAGGTTGTAATGATAGGCCTTTAAGGGACGACGACTTGACGTCCCATCTGCTGGACAGAGTGGTGCACTGGAAGTGCCCTCCACATTACTCTCAAGTAGGGATTGGACCATCTCTGATAAGTTTCTGCTACTGCCAGGACTTGAACCCAGGCCCACAGGGTGTAAAGCCTTCGTGATGTATTAGCAAAATTTTGCTCCCTGTTAATGGGATTAATTTGGATGACTATCCTCAGATATCTCATTTCTTCAATCCCCAAACTTTGTTCGCAGGTGGTTAAACGGATTTCCTGAAAACTGCTTTTAATGAGAATATTTTCGAAAATTAGCTTCTCTGCGAGCATTTAATATCACCATTCCGAAATTTCTCCCGGGTAACAGAAGTAATCTTAGTGACAGAAATGCTTGCAGTTCAACATTGTTCAGGAATGCAACCTTGTTTCTCTAAAGGTCATCTGTGGTGTTGCTTATGAGTAAATAAGATTATTAGGCTTCATTTTCTTGCCTCCAAATGAGTAATTGAATCTGGGAAACATATATCTGATGCGATTGAAAAGGATTTCATGCTCTTTTACTGTAAAGCCTCACATATGAGACATTTTCTGGATCCGGTTCTGGCTCAAATCAGAACTATACAAAAGTGTATGACTAAGCGTTCTAAACATAATACAGTGGAACTTGGTTAGTACGTTTCTGAAGGGACCACGAAAAATGAACGTACTAACCAGGAAAACGTACTAACGAGGAAAGTAAATAATAGCAGTCGGGGTTATTGCAATCAGTGAAAAAGTCGTCATAATTACAATTACTATCGGTAGTTCTCATAGGATCGCCTTCCTGAACTCTTTTCACATTTAAAATCAAGAAAATGAGCGCTACCATGAAAAACAATACCATGTGAATAAAAATCGCAATTTTTCATGGACATCCCGGAGACGATTTCATGATTACGGCGTCTATCTCCCGTGATTTATCCTATATATATTTACAGAACGAGGACGAGTGAAGCTCAGACAAGCGAAGACAAGTCATTTTTCTTTCTCACAGCGTACTCGGAGAATATAACAACAACCCGGAGTAAGTCAACTGGTTTTTTAAACATCATAAAAATTGGGCAAAATTATATTGACTTTCAAATTACGGCAACAGCCGTAGACATTCGCTTCTGGAATGATACCATTTCGATTGTAAAATCGATCGATATATCGACTGATGACACGCAAGATTATTAGATTACGACGTAATTACAAGAAAATTTTATATTAAACAGTTGAAATTTACTTTCAAAATTTGTCTAATGTCGTCTGCTTTCGTTCCGAGATCAAGTATTTTTAAGCTAAGCTTCGCGTGGAGATCCAGAGGATCGTCTGCTCCCGCAACAGTAGTCAAGTAAATACGCACGACGTCGAGTTTATGGAGCAGTACTGCTTTAGATAATGAGGGAATTGTCTAATACCGTTAAGACTCATTTCTTCATCATGATAACTCGTGCAATAGCAACAATTGCCCACTCACGAACTTTGTGCGCAGCAGTGGGCACTCCCAAGCGCTCCAAAGGCAACAGAAGGTGAGGAGCTCGGGGTGGGGAAAATTGGGGCTTCTTATTGGTTGTAGTTTTTCATAGTCAGACATTCCCGAAAAATGGCCGCATTTTATTTTTCATCACGTCACAAGAATTCAGAAATGCATTTGGATAAATTACGGTAGAAGAAAGAGATGTGGAATGAATGGAAGAATTTTAATGACTAATGATAATAAATTAAATCATGAATTCAGACGTTTGCGACCCTTAAGAAGACACTAGAGAACGAATTGTGGGTTGCGTCACGGCAAGCAATTGAGCGTACTAACCAGGAAAGCGCAATTTTTTCAAACGTACTAACCAAATTCTTTTACCTGTATTTTGTTCGGATGGTACCGGGACCGAGGGAAATCGCCGTACTAAGGAGGAAAACGTACTAAGGAGGAACGTACTAACCAAGTTCCACTGTAATGAGCAAGAGTTATCCTGGAAAATATACTTCACCTCAATACCAACTCTTGATTTTACACAGTGCCCTTTTCGGTCCCTCCAACTGCGTAAAATCAAAGTTTTACTGTATACGCACGGCCACTGTTGCCAGCTACAAACAATTTTGCACATTTGACGTCTTCTACAAATACAACAGCCAATTGACAAGTTTACTTCAGACACATTTTTTCACGTATAATTAGCTAAAGACTGGGCAGAAACCACTTTGCACATTGAAGGAACATTTTCATCATGGACAACTGAATTCTTAATGATTCTTTAATCATCATTTTCAATTTGAAAAGATGAATACATTCAAAGTTAATGAATTGTATTGACCTCACTGAAAGTTAAATTAAGAGATATGAAATCATATAAAATTTGATGAAAAGAGTTACGCTTTGAAATAAGGAATTTGCCACTTTTTGGGTCCCATGAATTTCATTGCATATAATTTCTAAGTTGATAGAAATTCCACCATCCATGCCTGTTCCAAAGTATTTGTTTGCATTCATTACATACATGGTATTTTTCGTTTACACAGTTTAAATCTGTTCAAATACATGCAATTACACAAACACTGTTAATCAAAGACTATTATCAGGAATAAGAATACATAGTCTTAAATAAATTTCCTTACAGGGGGTCCAGGTGTTCCAGGAGGTCCTAATGGCCCTGGTGTTCCAATCGGGCCCTTGTCACCAGGACGGCCAGAAATTCCTGGTGGACCTGATTTTCCCGATGGTCCTTCTGGTCCAGGCTCACCAACATGACCAGGTTGACCAGGAGGTCCTACCATTCCAGAAGGGCCTGGAGGACCCTCTGATCCAGGCTTGCCTGGAGGTCCAGTTTCACCCTATAAAACAATGACAAGTTTACCCAAAAATTTCATTTGAATTATTATACTCACCATCAACCATTCGGCTGAGGGAAACGTACACATATGAGGATTATGATGACTGTAGGAAATATGTACTAGGATGTTCTACCCCCACTTCTAACTAGCTCTATTGGGCCCTTTTTATCGTTAAGGCCCTAACTATTTCCTTCATTAATGGGACAGTTGGCAACTCTCCCTTCTTACCCAAACTAGTCCCTCCCTTGCTAGTTAGCGATCACATTCCCATCCCTTAAGGTACCAGCCTGTCTTTCCATTATCCTCTCAAAGTGATCTGGAGACTGAATGCAAAAATAGAAGTGTTTCAACTACTGTGGGTAAATATCAACCGATTTCTTTGATGCCAGGTATCAAATTATACAAAGTTATGAACAAACTTTTAATATTTTTTTGTTATGGCCAATGAAATAATTCTACAAAATTATCTGATATTCCACTAATCCATCCCATAATGGAAGTTGTCTTCCCCACGGGCCCTTGGGTAACCGATCAGGAGAGTATTATAAGGATCTTTGTCACCCTTGGCACCCTTGAGGCTCTGCCTCATTGGCAAATTTTCCCATACAGAGTGTAAGACACGCGATTAACCACAGCAACTGAAAGGTTATTTCTAACTAAACAAATTCCAGCAAAAGAAATATATATGTAATTGGGAACCAGTTTTGCTATATGAATACCTGAGCTCCACGAATGCCTCTGAGTCCAGAAGGTCCAGATGGACCAGGGAGTCCAGGAAGACCACGATCACCTGCTGGCCCTTGAGGTCCTGGCTGTCCTGATGGTCCAGAGGGTCCCATTGAGCCAGCATCACCTTTGGATCCTTCCGGCCCAGGGGCACCAGGCTGTCCAGGGGGACCGGGCGCTCCTGGCCGTCCAGAGTCACCCGGAGACCCTTTTATGCCAGGAAAACCAGACGGTCCCTGAGGTCCTTGAGATCCAGGAAGACCCTATCAATGAAAGATAATATTAATGCCAAATCATTTTTTCACTTAATAATTCCTACATAAATACCTTACCTTTTATTTAAACAATTTTTAATATTCATGCATACTACATTGGGTATTTATTTGGATAGATGAAAATTTTATCAATGGCAAATTACCCCGAAGGAAAAAAGCACAGTCGCTAAGAGTAGCCACTTTAAAAAAAAAAACAGAAATTGTGATAGCGGCCACCTTCATGTTCGTATTGAAGGAGAGTAATTTACACACTTCTGGTCCACAGAGTCTACACCTCCCTTGGTTGAGTTATAGTCCAGGATCATTTCAGGCAGTTTCTGGATCGATGTCCTCTTTGCAGTGCAACGTAGAAAGCAGAATTACACATTTGTTTCGTTTAGAGCAGGAATCCTGGAAACCAATAAATGAAGTTCCAGCCTATCAAAATTTGCAGGGTAGAAATGATATCTCTGGGGATATTAGGTTTTTTTTCACGGTACCTAAGTAAGTTAGACCATTTTCTAGCAAATACACGGCTAAATCAAGACTTGAATGGTAATTTTTTTGTTGTATTGCCATTCGAATTTTTGATGGGCTCCACCAATCCCTTGATCATTACATCCATTGCATTGTTTGAAATTTCAAATCGTCCACTTGGTTGTTTGCCACAATAAATTTCAAAATCGTACGTATAAAAAGTTTTTGCATCACACATAGCATACAGCTTGATGCCGTACTAAGCAGGCTTACTTGGTAGGTATTTAGCAAAGCCGGATCGTCCTCGGAAAGGCTGCAGCATTGCATTCATGATTGCATGCTCTGATAAGGAGTTTCTCTTCTTAAAATTTGTTGTAAGCTCAAAATAAATTTCCCTGATAAAGGCTACTTTATCGTTGGCATTCCTGACTGTCCTGGTTCTGAATCATCAAACTGAACTGCCTGCAGGAGGAAGGGGAATCCGCTATCCCAAACGCAGTTCTGCAAATCATCAGGCCTGTTCCATCTGTATAACAAGCTCTTCTAGCATCTTCCTTGCAACTTTTCTTTATAGAGAGAATGTATAAAATTCCATATAAAGATATTATTGCCGCACGAGAAGTAATGATGCAATCTCTGATTCTCGAGTACACCTGAGAGGACCGTTTTCCTTTAGATCAAATTTTTGAATCACAACATGTGGTGTGAGTTTCTCATTACATAATATAGCATTGGAAAAAAATTATACTTCCATGGTTCCACGGTAGTGATATATTATCAGAAGTTCTATAGTATTGTGTGAATGCCATCTAGCGGCAAATCACCCAAAATTACTTTGTGAGATTCTAACACAATAGTTGCTCGTCACATTGACGCAAACATATGTTCTTGGTAGAGGGAAAAGTACAGAAATAGAATACAAAAGTGTGCCACCAGTGATCTATATGCTGTAAACGCACTATTTCAAATTTTTGAAAAATGCTGCAAAATCCCTGCTTCGCATGTAACTAAGGGTTAAGGGACTAGCACCATGCTAAGAAAATTACAATCAAACTGGAACACTAAGACTTACAGGTGGCCCAGATTCACCAGGCCTTCCAACTGGTCCCATTAGTCCACTATCTCCTCGTGGTCCTGGTTCACCCCGAGCTCCTTTAGAACCAGTGAGTCCAGTCAATCCTGGAGGTCCCGTATCACCAGGGCTTCCTAAAAATCACCAAGGACAAAAATACATTAATTATGCGCACACTTATACCCTTACTATGTATCCTTATGTTCATAGCAATGCAAATTCAAAATGCAATGTAAAACATAGCAGCAACTAGTTCAAATAACTTCTCCACAACCATTTTTGCATCCATATTATCACGCTAGAAGAAAATCGGGGGATATATTCGTAACTTTGATCAGACTTTGTTCTAAAATACACATCCCTTTTTCTATACAAATCCAACAAATACCAACCGAAACCTTAAAACCTTTGTTTCGTTAATCTAAAAACCAAAACTTTAACACTTCATTCATTTAAGGGAAATTACTTTATTGTCAATGCTTCACTTCCATAATTGCTAATGATATTCACAGCAAGCCTTGTGCTTTCAGTGACATAGAGACTTGAAAGCACATAAGTTGTTAACATGAGAATAAATTTTTTCCTCAATGATCAACTTGCACAACATGAAAAAAATTGAGTAGTAAAAATTTGTTACGTTCGATATTTAAATACTGTTATTAAATGTTGTCAGAGAGTTGTTGATGAAAAAGGATAGGGAGGTGGTTGGGAAGAAAAGGAAGAGGGAAAGTTGATTGAAGGAAAGAGACAAACAAAACTAATTTGGAGAAATAAAGGTGTTTTTGGAGAAAAATTGTGTGACGTTACAGACCTTCCCAACCATTCCCTTATCTTTTTTCATCAATAACATCCCAACAACATTAAATAATATGTAGTGTCTAAATATCAAATGTTACAGATACCTATTGTTACCATATTTTTCCCATCATTAAATTAAATGTAAAAACACTTTTTTGGGCAGCATGGTTGCCTAGTGGGTAGAGCATTGGGCTGCTGATTTGAGGGTCCCAGGTTCAAATTCTTCAGGCACCCCATACAAAATTCCCAAAATGAGAGGTGACGCAAGGAAAGAAATTGGCCTCCTAACTAGGGCTGTGCGAGACTCTCGACCACCCAAGAGTCTCGACGGTCGAGACGAGAATTTCATTTCTCGGCATTGTCGGGACGAGACTCTCGCCGCGCCGAGAGTCTCGCCTGGGTCGAGAGTCTTGACGAGAGTCGAGAAGTCTCGCCCCTTCGAGATTTCTCGACACCCGTCGAGACTCCCGCTTCCTCGAAAAAATAACACTATTTCTATTTTAGACATTGAAAATAATTTAGCAAAAAGATTATTTTAAGACATCATATATATCCCCAAAACTAAAAATAGTTGTAATATGAGATCGACATTGACAATTTAAGCATATTTTATTATTTAATCAAGCAAAATTGACTGGTAACCATGAACCTTAGTTACCATAAATAAACATTTCAAAAAATATATAAAATTCTATAGAAATAAACGATGATCTATTCTTTTTTTTAATGATCAAGTGAATGTTTCTTTTCTATTATATTACTATAATATTTAACATTGATGTAACTCTTTAACATGCCTGTGTATCAAAATTATTTGCTCGATTTCATTACAAGCCCTGATAATGGATTGTAAATAAACGGAAACGTTGGCACAATTTTCATTTCAATTTAAAAACCTACACTCCATGATTCAAATTTTATATTAAATATTTCCAAAACTAAAATTAGTTATAACATAAGATCGACATTGACAATTTAAGCACAGTTTTATTTTTTCTATAGAATTCAATAGAATTTTATATATCTTTTTGAAATGTTTATTTATGGTAACTAAGGTTCATGGTTACCAGTCAATTTTGGTTGATTAAGTAATAAAATATGATTAAATTTACAATTAAATAAAATATTTTTATAGTGTGAATAAATCCATAAAAGTAGTAAGGGATACCCCAGTAATCTCTATTAACGACTGATTGCGGTATTCATCGGAATTTCTCGCCTTGCTCGGGAGTCTCGACGGATGTCGAGAAATCTCGAAGGGGCGAGACTTCTCGACTCTCATCAACACTCTCGACCCAGGCGAGACTCTCGCCGCGCCGAGAGTCTCGTCCCGACAATGCCGAGAAATGAATTTCTCGTCTCAACCGTCGAGACGAGACTCTCGCACAACTCTACTCCTAACCCTTATTGTGTGATATTCATACACCTGTGGCTTAGTCTGGCATGAGCTCCAACCCAACCTGACCAAACCAACCTTTGGGTTGAATCACTAAGTGAGTAACATGCTGTTTCAATTATGTCCTTTAATCATATTAAAAATTTTTAGACCAGACTAACCTGATTGTCCTGGACTTCCTTGCTCTCCTTTGCTTCCAGTCAACCCCCTCTCTCCTTTGGCACCAGGAAATCCAGCTGCTCCAGGGAGGCCTGGAAATCCCTAAAAAAAAGAATAAAAGTATTTATGTATTAAGCTCCACAGAATTGGTAGACAAGCCAGTAAATAATCTGAGGTTTTCTAATGTGTTGGTTGCAAATAAGGTAGTTTCGGGCAACCAAGAAAAAAAATCCATTACCTATGGTTTGTTGCCCAATTTAAGTTGCCCATTGTTTGTGCTGGCTGGGAACTTAGTTTTACAATGGAAAAGTAGAACCGAACATCCAATTGTTGTTGGCTGAGAATGTGGGCATGTATGTGTAAGTAATTGCTGGTCGAATAGATCCTAGTGCATGCAAGAATGGTGCCCGAGTTTTGTTAATTCTATTAGAAAAAAGCACGACACACGTGTCAATAAATAAGAAGTTATTTCCTTTAAAGGACTCATAAATTTGAGGTTCAACAGTTCTCAACATGTCATACGAATGCTACTAATGGTCCTCCCATAGAAATCTCATAAAATTAGAGATGTGCGAATAGTATCCGCGAATACTCGAATACCTCGAATACTAGGAAGTATTCGATATTCGAGGTCTCGAATAGTTATGCGAAAAGTACCGCCTCGAATACTTTGAATTTCGCGTCGTACACTGTCGCACGCACGTCGTTGGTAGTTGACTCGGAAAAATGTTGAGAACTCTAGTCTTTTAGTGCATGCAGCGCCGTTTTAGGCAAGTTGACGAACTACATCAAATGCGCGGGTTAGAGCAGTGGAAAGAGTTCGACGTAGGGAACCTAAATTGATCCGGGTGAAAAAATCCGAAAATCCCCGGTTTCCCCCACCAGGAAAACCTCAGTGCCGTGGGATAGTAACTACGTAGCACAATTCCCAAAATCCGCTTCCCCTCCATCCATCAGCCCTCGGCCCCTCCTCCGACGCTTTCCTCCTCTTCGAAATCAAACAAAAGCCCCCAGCTCGCGCAGGTTTCGTATAAATGAGACGAAGTGTTTATCATGTGTCATTTATGGCTAATAAGCACAGGCACTTAGTTTGAATCTTTTCCAGGAGATGAAACTACCATAGGGAGAAACTGAGTGCCGTGGGATAGTAACATTGGCGCATTTCCCACGATCTGCTATCCCCCTCCATTCAGCACTCGCCTCACCCACTCTGACGCTTTCCTCTTCTCCGAAATCAAACAAAAAGGTCCTCGCTCGCGCAAGGATCGTATTACGAAGACCTTAGCTTCGAAAAAAATATCGAGTTACGAGAACAATGAAAACGTGTTTCACGCCCTCCCCCCTTTTCTCACCCACTGACCTTTTTCTGGTTACCTGCTTCGAAGTTCCCCATTTCTGGAGGTCAACTGCCGCATGGGATACTTACATTAGCGCATTTCCCAAGGTCTGGTATCCCCCTCCATTCAGCACTAGCTCTGAGGCTTTCCTCTTCTTCGAAATAAAAAAAAGGTCACAGCTCGCGCAGGGATCATATTACGAAGACCTTAGCTTCGAAAAAATACCAAGTTACACGAGAACAATAGAAACGTGTTTCGGGCCCTCACTTTTCTCCCCCAATGACCTTTTTTTCTACCAGCTTCGAAGTTCCCCATTTCTGTGGAGGTCAACCGCTGCATGAGTCATCTATTAGCACAAAAGGTGTCTTAGAATAACTTTCGTCAATTGATGTTACACCTTTCTTGAATTGAAATATTAGTAATGTGCGCGTAATTTCAAAAAGAATAAGACCAAACACAACGTATTTCTGAGTTTATTTAAGCATTTTACGCAAAGAAATAAATGCCAAAATACGACAGACACTTAGCATTCTGGCGAAACTCGATATCCTCGTAACTGAGCTTCTCGGAAGTTGATGCGGTATTTTTTTCCGAAAACATATATCAAGTTACAATTTATGAGTGGTGCTATAAATCTTTATTGTTACAGTCCCAGACGAAGGGATATTTTCTCAGGATATTTGGTTTCTCCCTGATAGCAATTCCAATTCATCTTCTTATCTCGTGAGAACTCACAAAGATGGACTGAAAATAATTGAAGAAAATCCGGTGGACAAGAGTTTGTATTTTGAAAAATGCCTCAGATTGTCAGCTAGCACTTGGCAGCAGTAGTGGGGGTAAAGCGATGTTAGTTGAATTAATTATATGCCCAATTGTTTCCATAAAATTAAAATATTCCATTAATCAGCTAAATTCCTGTTCGAATCCTTTGAAGGAAATCAAAATTACTCCCCAAAATCTTGTGTTGCCTTCTGCATATGCAACCGAGTCAAAGATTCCAGCATTCATCGTTTAGTATGCGAGGTATTCGAAATTCGAGGTATTCGAATATTCGAGCAATGATTTAATATTCGAATTCAATATTCGAATTCGAGAAATCTGCTATTCGACCCATCTCTACATAAAATATTTCTCTTCATACATCAACTTGATTGTACACTTGCTCCAGTTTACATACTTGTATTCCAGGAGGTCCAGTTAATCCTCTCTCTCCAGGGCTTCCCGAAGCTCCTGCCTCCCCAGGTTGACCAGGAGGACCAGGATCTCCCCTCTCAGCTGGCTCTCCAGGTGGACCCTGAGCACCTACTGGACCCTGAGGTCCTCTTTCTCCAGCCCTTCCTACATAAATACAATACAAATATAGTGTAAACCTTGTATATCGTTTAACAGACTGATCTAATAACCAAAAATAAAAATACCAGTGTACAAATATTTCATTCACTTACTTTTACACCAGCCTACAATATTTTTAAAAACATAGTAGTCAAGGATTTTAAATAAGCTGCATCTATTGAGTCCAAATTAACTCTCTAAGAATCAATAAGTAATCAAGTGAGTCAATCTAATATTTATTTAAAGCAAAGACTTTGGAATTCTCATTGCATACTACTCAGAAGATTTTCTAGCATGAAAAATTCACTGGAGAGGGTCATTAGCGGAAGAATGCAGAATCAACTCTTGATGATATTTCATGTGAATACTCTTGTTGATGAACAGAAACTCAACAATTTGGATAATTATTTGCATGAATGTATACCATTTTTAGAGAAAAAATTCTGCCCTTTGCAATGACATTAAAATGAAGTACGCCCTTAAATGACGCAAGCTTCTACAGAACTCTTCTGCTAGCATTACTACTCTCAACTATTGCAAATCACATCACTGATACAGAGACTCCACTGCATCTACATATGTACTTCATCATTTCCTTCTGAAGAGACAGAAAATAGACTGAACAAAAAAATTCTTTTGCTCAACAAATTTTTTTCACAGCAAAGTGGTTCATTCTGCAGAGAATTAAAATGCATTGTTCTTATCGGAGGAAAATCGGATACTACCTTTTTTTCGTTGTAGGGAGAACACACGTTATATGGAGGTTTGTTATGAAGGGGTTTTGACTGTATTAGACTGAATGACAATAGCTATCCAAATCACTGACCTGGTGGTCCCTCAGGACCGGTTGATCCAGATGACCCACGTTCTCCCTTCTCTCCAGCAGGACCAGGTTGCCCTCGAATTCCAGGAAGACCCTTAAAATTGGAGACGAATAAAAAAAAATTATAACAAACTTTAAAGGCCAAGAGCTCTCGAAATAGCATTAAACTCCTAGTGTTAAATGTGTGTGCTAAGAGACATTTCCTCAGAGAAAGATTTTTAGAATTTCTATGTTCCAGCAATTACAATAACCTAAACAGCAAAGTAAAATCGTAACTACTGGGAATAAAATGAAAAAATACAAGGGAAAGCATATCCCCACATTTAAGCAGTAGTTTTAATTTTCATTCTACCTACTCTTCTCTTCGAGTTAAACATTTTTATGAAGCACACATTTTACGTTTGATTCACATCTGACAATTTGCTACATGAAAAATTAATTATTAAAAAATATTTCACTTAAAAATTTTTTTATTTGCAAAATAATGCTTAATTCTACAATTTGTTCCAGTGATTATATCTCTTTCAATGTGACTGACTACCATACACTATGCTTGAAAACTATTATTATCCTGAAACTAGTATATAAATGATAAATAAAAAGGCATATCATGGCATTGAAAAATATAAAAAGTAAATAAACTTACCACCAAACCAGATGGACCAGAATGACCTTTGTCTCCTTTCACTCCAGCCGGGCCCTGAAGAGATAAAATCAAAAATCATATGTATACCAAATTTTTCAGCTACATAGGTGGAAAAGAGCATAACAAAATGCCAATTTATTTTGATGGCACAAATGTATCAATTAATTAAAGATTATCAATTATCTTTCGTGCTTTTTACTCAAATGATCTTCACCAAGGTATTGCTTGTATAAATTGACAGAAGAAACTCACAGGAAGTCCGTCAGAACCAGAGTTTCCAGTTTCACCCCTCTGTCCTGGTGGGCCAGGGACTCCAATGGGCCCTCTCTCACCAGGGAATCCCCTCTCACCACGTGGCCCTGTTTGCCCCACCAACCCAGCTGGACCCGGAAGGCCAACTTCACCATCCTTTCCAGGAGATCCAGGATTTCCTGGTGCACCAGGAAGACCCTTTTGAACAGACACCAGACAAACATAAGAAAACAAAGAATAATGACCACCTACATAGATAATATGTAATCCATTTAACAGGTAATGTGAACTACTCAGGTCATTGCATTATAAATGCCTCCCACAGATAATCTGAATATATATCAAGTCAAATGAATGATAAGATAAAGGAGTTCATTTGGTTAAAGAATAGTGGATTCAAAAACATCTTTCTGCTCAAAAAAAGTAAATTTATAACTCCTTTCTTAAATCATAGAAAATGTTCGACACTTCCAATCATATTTTTTTATCTTTTCTTCTCTCTATTAATTCATTTTATTCAAGAGAAAATACATATATTCATAGGCAATATTTTGTTCAATACACATTGAATGAGTTTCCATTGCATTCATTCAAATTGTTGCAATACTTAATTGTAACCTTTCAACTAATTTCTCACGAAGCAGTAAAAAAAAAAGAAAAATATTTTTCTTTGTTACAGATTTTATATAAGATGCAAAAGAACAAAGTTACACTTCGATACATACGTAACATAAACATACAAAGCAATAGCAATTGTCAACTGTACTTTCAAATAAAAGAAGGCGATGATCCAAATAGGCGACTAACATGATATCAATAAAAATCATATGAATGCAGTAACAATAAAAATCACACACTCCAACACCAATTTCACAAACCTGAAAACCTCTGGGACCCGGCTGCCCAGGAGGCCCCCTCTCCCCATTCGAGCCCGGTGGTCCAGCAGCACCCTGAGGACCAACTGCGCCCTCCTTGCCATGATCTCCTCTTGGACCCGGTACACCTTGGGGACCTTGTTCACCATCTTTGCCAGATTCACCCTGAGCAAAAACAAATTATGTCATGACAGCAGGAGAATTTATAATGAATCAATATACATTAATTAGTATTTACAGAGGAAATTTTTTAAGTTTTTACTTATTTTTTTATGGTTTCAAAATGAGATGCATAATTCACGAACTTAGAATTTAATTATCATGACACTTAACATTCATGGAAGCAGACATTCACAAATTAGTGCCAGTAATAACAGATTGTGTACATAAAATAGAAGATTAGGTATGAAATTCATTTCAATATCCCTTGGGAAAAAAAAGCTCATACAAGAAATCTTAGATAAACTGTTTACAAATCAATGCCTCCATTAATTCATTCCCCATGAACTGTAATCTGTTTGAAATAGTCCCTAGGATGCATTTCATAAATATGATTAGTAAATGATTTGGAAATAAAAACCCATTTATTTATTATATTAAAATGTGTCTTTAAATACGGAGATTGATAATTGAATAGGATTCAGGTAAGATGGATCATTACGAAAGATTCCAAATTACACATCCAAATTGCAATGACCACTCACCGGAAAGCCCTTTTCTCCTTGAAGTCCAATTGGTCCTGGAAGCCCTTGAATACCTGGTGGTCCCTGCTCTCCTGGCTTCCCATCAGCCCCTGGCTGGCCCCTCTCACCAGGGTTACCACTCTTTCCTGGCGAACCTGGTCTTCCTTGTTGACCTCGCAGTCCCTGAAGACCGGGTGGCCCTGGCCTTCCTGGATCTCCTGAGGCACCCTTGGTGCCCTGTGGACCTGCTGGACCTCGATCTCCTGCCTGGCCTGAGAAATCATTCATTCGTCACTTTCTACGTTTTTCAATGCTGACTTTCAGAGATCAATAACATTTATTTCTTTTCGAGGTGCTAACTAATTTTGAAATGTGCCAAATTGAGTTCTGACTGATAATTGAATACGATTAAGACAAGGCCATCTCTCTTTTCAATTACCTTTGGGTTGAATTTTTTTGCATTCATTTTTGAAAAACACAAGGTATTCAATGATGGCCACTACTCTGCATGCTCATTGGGAAGACATTGATAGCTAGTACCCTGTACAAACTCATCTCACTGTAGTACATCACTATGTTTTTAATACATCCTGTATTCAGAATGGAACAAAAATTCACAATTTTGTAACATCAAAAATTTTGTACTAGCATTTAATTAAAAATATGCTTTTATACACCTTTGCTCTTGAAAATGATTAGCTGCATTTTGATGAAAAATTACTCCACATACTAATAGGAATCTATGATCAAAGATGTAAATCCAATTATGAAACAATGATCATGTGATTGATTGCATGGTAATTGATAGTGACTGAGGGAAACAATTGAGAAATGGGTAGTTATGAATCATAATTTTATGGCAATGCATTAAAAATTGGGTGCAGAATATTGGTCTATGGCTAATTTTTCATGTAACTAGGAGGCCGACAGATCAGTCCTCCAACATTAAAAAGATAACTAATGATGAGAAAAAAATCTGATACCTTTGGGTCCTGCTGCTCCATCAGGACCTGGGAGCCCTCGTCCACCTGGAGCACCCCTCTCACCAGCAGGCCCAGCGGGACCAGTGGGGCCCCTAACCCCTCTTTTGCCCCGCTTGCCTGCAGCTCCGGCTGTTCCAGGAAGACCCCGAGGGCCTATTGCACCAGCCTCTCCCTTGGTCCCTGCCTCTCCCTTGAACCCACGTTCTCCCGGAAGACCCTGCACAGATATCAATCAAAAGCCATATCACTCTCATTCCTTGGAATTTACAAAAGAATATAATCTTTAAAACAATTAATACATCCCAAGTGTACATGAATATATTTTCATGAGTAGATTTAGTTTACACATTCTTGTCCAAGAAATTATGGATTTTGCATTTTTGGTATATCTCCAATAGTTTATGTATCTCAGAAAAATATCAACTGGAGGCAAGTTCAGAGTTAGGCTATAAGTAAATTGTACATTTTTATCAGAGAAATTGTACATTAAACACAACCATATATTATACAATAATATGAGATGCAATCGAACAATTACTATCATCATCATTACTAGTCAGCAATTTTACAATTTATTTAATGCAACTCTCCACTCAATCCCCTGTCAGCTAATCTTTTCACACCTACGTATTTCTTCTTTTTCACATCCCTCTTTACCTATTATAATTTATTACTTTAACAGTTACGCTGTGGTAAATTTGAACCATTTTTAGGCATGAAGTAGTAAGATAATAAACAATAAATGACAATTTATATGTACTTACAGGACTTCCTTTGGGGCCAGATGGCCCAGGGCCACCAGATAAGCCAGGTGGACCCCTGCCTCCAGGGAAGCCAGGGGGTCCGGAAACTCCAGCAGCTCCAGGACTACCCTTCTCTCCAGGAATTCCATCTTTTCCAGGAGGTCCTTGGGGTCCAGACTCTCCAGATTGTCCTGGTCTTCCAGACTCACCTAAGGAATGGAAACCAAGTCAATACCAAATGTCATGTAAATTTAAAAAGTATTTAGGTGAATAGGTATCATATGTGCGGTGAACTTTGCTAATATTTTCCATATCATAAAATATTCCCCATAATTATTGACACCAATTCCACGAAATATAATTATAAGATCATATAAAAGATTTTGAAGAGATCAGTGTTTCACATAGACCCTAGACAGTGCTTCCTGAACACAGGTCCAAAAAATATATCACTGAGGAGCTATTATGGGAGATGAGAAGAAAGAAAAAACTATAGATAGAAATACATGGCAATAAATTTGATGTAATACAAAGCATGAACGAGTCATATCTTTTCATTCCACTGTCCCTAGATTTTTAAGCCACTGAAGACAGTTTTCCAAGTTTTTTTGGGCAGTAAAAAATAATGGCTATTGATAAAGGAGGATACATAGTTGTAACTGTTTCAGTACACCCAGAGCAAAACAAGCAATGGTGTTGTCAGAGTGAGGCTGGAGGCAGAACATTATGGACCATAGTATATATTACCTTATACACTGGAATAAATTCATATTGTGTGTCAAAGGACAACAAAAAATCAACTAGATCAGTATTTGAACGATATAACTATAAGGCCATTAAAATTACCATGAGAATTACAATATTGAGCACCTATTATAGTGTTCTGCAAATTAGCCCAAAATGTGAAAGATTCATGATTCAGCAAGTCAGTGAATTTTCAATGCAGCAATACACAGGAATTTCACTGCTGTAAATGTGAATTCTATGCTATAAATGAAATCATCAAAATGGACTGATAATCTCATACATAAGGTTGTTTAACAAAATATGATTTGGATTAGAGTGAAAAGGCATACTAAGAACATAGTGCATTCAAATGGGGGAAAATACTTCGAAAGCCCCAAAATACCTCAGAGAATTTGCATGTGCAAACACTAAGGAGAGACAAAAGTGAACTAGGTGGAGAAATGAAGTTGGGCCATTGGAAAGAAAATTTCTAGTTAAAAAATGAGAGTATGAAGCAACTAACTATGTACTCATTTTTCCCAATTATTTTCGTGCAGTGCTTAATTTATGAAAATTTAGGTGACAGAACGCATACCCAAACATTTAATCCACACGTGATTTTAAAATTTAAGCTGCCTCCCTTCAGATTCATCAGATTCACTCATCAGATTTTTTAAATCTTGTGATAAAAGTTACCATGAGGAATCATGTTTTACCAACTATAAAAAATCTCTTCACATAACCCAATTTTCCCTGAGAGGTGCCGGAATGCCGTTCAAAATTAAGCACTCTTTTCATGTAAACTAAAATTGTAAAGAATCTATTTTTTAAATAACCTCCCTCATTCCCCATTTAAAAAGATGAACTTCAAGAGCCTCTTGGACCTCATTACCTCTTGGACCTTGAAGTCCGGAGCTGCCTTTGGGTCCAGTTGCTCCTTGGTCACCTTTATTTCCTGGTCCTCCTGGAAATCCAGGAGGTCCTGGCTTCCCTATTGCACCCTTAAAGCATGAATAAAAATTATTAATTTCTTTTTCATCCCCAATTTAAATGTGAAATGAAGACTATTCATCAGATAACATAGGTACTTACTGGTGGTCCTGGAGGTCCAGCTATTCCATCTATCCCACGAAGACCATGAGGCCCTGGAGGTCCCTCCCTCCCTCTTTCTCCTCGTGGACCCGATGGCCCCTGCAATCAGATTTGAAACATTAAAACAATGATCACATACTTCTTGCACTGATGAATAAATTAAAATTTTCACAGTTTGCCCTTGATATCAAGGATGTTGTTTCCTTTCTGGCCTAATGACCCATCATTAATTGAATAAGAGACAGAATGAGATGGACATAGGAAGTGAAAGCCACCCATACTGTGCCAAAAATAAAGATTTTGAAAACCCTTGTAAGGTTTAAATATGACTTTACAGGTATTTCAAAAAATAAAAATTTCAAAGGAAATGACATAATGCCATAACAGAAGCTTGGTTTATGAGGCTCCTAGGCATCTGTATTAAAAATTTTAGCAGTGCTTCAGTAGGAATCTTCAGGTTTCATATGACTGTAGCCTAATGTCTTTGGATGAAATCCCAGAAATCAAGCTGAACTGCATTATCATTCATCATGATTATATAAAATAATAGATCCCCACTATATCGAAGGAACAAGAAATTATCATCACAGTTATAACTCCCAATTTTATATGTAAATAAATAATGTATCTTCATGTATACAAGCAGACATCTTGAATACGCTTACCATGGGTCCAACAGGTCCCATTGGTCCAGATGGGCCTGGAGACCCTTTCTCTCCTCCAGGACCTTGCTCTCCTTTTGCTCCATCTATGCCTGGAAAGCCTCGGTGGCCTTTGATGCCAGGTAAGCCAGGCATTCCTGGGAGTCCACGAGGACCAGGCGGCCCAGATGTTCCAGGCTGTCCAGCTTCACCATCCTCTCCTGCTTCACCCTGTTAAACCACAAAAGAAATGAAGAATAATCAATGGTCAAAGACAAATTGGTGGTCAAAATAAATGATAATAATTTACAACATTATATTTGAGATACCTTCTCTCGATATACGAGACTTTTTCAAAATAGAGAATAATTCAGAAGGTGATAAATTCAGCGGTTTTGCTACATTGAAAGACTGTGAAGCAAAGAGTGATAGAAACTTCATCAACTGATATATTATATGAGGGTATGGCAGACAATAGGTAGTTAAAAAGTTTCTTCAGTAGATTAGGAAACTTTGTTGAAGAACCTCAATCCTTTAATATTAATTCATAATGAAGACCATCCATTTAAATACTGTACCTTATAATAAAAAAAACACTTAACAGGGGAGGATGGAAGTCAATAAACTTTAATGAAAATGTTCCTTCAAAGATTGACTTGGATGTGTTCCGTATGTTATTTACGAAAAAATGGTGCCATGAGGCATAAGTGGATGAGTGTTATGTACTTATATTTTTGTATCATTGTCAGTATCTCTATTTCATTTGTTCTTTTTTAGGGTTCCTTTTAATGATTACATGAACTGGTGAGATCAGTCTCCAGTCAATGATTCCACAGCCTTAACCATGTTTTGTGTGACCTATATCACTTTCTTGTAATTCTGAACAAAATAACATATCTGAGCCATTTCAAGCTATCAGTGAGAAAACTACAGGGATTTTTCATTCACATCAATAAAGCAAACTTCCAAATTGAACGAATACTTGGGAATTAGAAATGGGGTAAAGGGAAAATTGGCTGTACGCAGTGATTTAAAATTGGTTGAACTCCAAAATTGATATTATGAAACATAAATAAACCACCTACAGCTTTGAAAATAATTACTTGTTTTGTAAAATCAAGAACATAGCAGAAAATTCAAGGATGTTGAAACTAACATCTTTTCCTGGAAGTCCAGCAATTCCACGGGGTCCAACAGGGCCAGGTAGGCCGGGTGGGCCAGGGTCACCCGGTTCCCCTCTGACTCCCTGAAATCCCTGAGGTCCAGATGGTCCAGGAGGCCCTAGAAATTTGAATTTTTTCTGATTATCATATAATAAACCAACAGAATACACACATTGATGTAACTTTAACAGGAGGGATTCCAACAAAGCAAAACAATAATAAAATTATTATTAAATACAAAAGGTTAAAATGATGGATCTATAAAATCTTACCTTTGGATTCATAAAGCAGATAGGACAACACAAGTGTAATTATAACAGAAGACCGATGGAGGGAAATTGAGATCATTTCATTCCTATCACTGCAGCTAACATGTGAAATTCATGGGAAATTGAAGAAATTCAGCTTTTAAGCAACCCTTCCCCTTTTACCATGGCTTCTCCAGCCAAAATCATAAATGGAATCACCCAATGGCTCACTATTGCACATTTCAATATTGCCATATTTGATAATTATCAATTCAAAATTAATAAGAGAATGACAAATACAATATTGATGTCACTGAAATGCAGATCTCAACTCGAACTCCATGATATTCTGTTCATTTTTGCAATGCGGGTACATACACTACGCACGTACGATAATAATTAGCTATAAAGCTAAAATACATCACCTTCAGAAACCATCACATAGAGAAGTAAAAATAAAAATATGATACAAGAATGACACGAATATGCATTTTTCTTCCACTATTTCCTAGAGTGATTTGTAAAATACAGTAAAAGCTACTAGCCCAAAACAATATAACCAGCAACTTTTCTCCAAACTGATAAATATGCATCTTCAGTCAGAATTTTTGCCCAAAAACTTCAAAGTTCAACAAAAAAGTGTAATTGTTACTTATTTTTATTTCATCAGTGTCTAAATCTATAGGAAAAGAAGCATGATATAAAATATTTAAAACACTGGCAGCTTACAGCAGAAAATATTTAATCATTAACCAACCACACATATTCAGTACCTATAGTGTAACTATCAATAAGCATCAGCAATGATTTTGATTATATAAATTGGTGCTGCTTATTAAGTACAAGTTCATAAATCTTCATCATATCTTACAGTAGAACCTCAGAAAAGACATCCTCATAAGAGAAGTTCTACAGAGGAACCACATCAAAGAGATTCTACTTTTGACAACAATTTTTTTTATTGAGTAAATAAAATTATTTTAAAAATAAGCATTTGACTACTTCTCAGAGTTACTTTAAAACAGATTTTATTTTTCACTATCAATAGTTGCTCTACTTCTACTCTGCCGTTTACTCATCACATAAATCACAGAAGTAGCCATTAATGATGAATATTAATATTTAGCTAAGTGAAATCATTACAGTAATGATTTACATGAAGCTATGAATGGACCATTTACTTGATGCCAAAACAAAAGTGCAATTTTCTAACACTTAGAACTGATTATAATTAATAGATGAAGCACCTGGAGGTCCTCGTGGGCCCACGGGGCCTACTTGAGCCTGTAAGTACTGAAAAGGATCAGGATATCCTCCACCACCACCACCACCACCAGTTGGCCCCTTGTCACCACCACCACTACTACCGCTAATATGAGCTAGCTGTTGGATGTAGCTGTTAACCTAGAAAAATAATTGATGCAGAAATAAATATTTACAAAAACATAGTTATTGTATGTTGAATAGATAGACTACTCGGAGCTCTAACAATGATTAGCATTCCTGATACAGTGGAAACTCAATAAAACAATGCTCAATTGACAGTCATACAGAGTAAAAGCCAAGGCCCCACTGCACTTGGCAAAAAGCATGCCCAGACATCTCTGCATTCGAATTATTCACTCACAAAGGTTTCCATTCAGACTCCTGATAATGGTACTATGTATTTATTATCAACAGCCCTACATGAATTCTATCGTGTGCCTATAGAAAGAAATAAGCAGTAGTACAATATTTTCTAGAAATTTCTGAATATTTATTGGAATATTTATTCCAGAAAGCAATTTCAATTCCAACCTGTATATTTCAAAGCCCAATTTTAGGTCCCCTAAATATCGAATTAACGAAGTACTAACATAAAATAAGCATGACATGAGGTGAGAGTAAGACTGTAGGCTGTACCTGATGTAACTCCAGTTTCAAGCTAAGCTAACGGGACATATTCACTTTTATTAATGTTTAATGGCATATAAAAGATACCCATTGGATTCAAGAGACAACATTTTAAGGAATTGGAGGTGAGCATGTTCCCTGTAATATTGTATATGGGATGTTTCAAGATGTAGGAATAATAACTCCATACTGCCCAAAACATTCCCCAGAAGTTATCCTCCTCTCGCTAACAAGTTTTTGCTTATCCTACGATGACGCAACCCTCGTGACACCTGTGTATTCAAGGTGGCCAGTAATACATCAAGCTCCAAGTCCACGACTTCCAGACTACACTAGCAAATCTCTCAACTAAACAATTTGACTTGAAATGCGTAACCAAACATCCACCTTATAGGAGATAAATATACAATTATATTAATGAAAATTATAACTATAAATCAAATACAGTGAGTCCTCATTCTACGTCACCCTGTTTAACATCATTTCATGATAACATCATGAAAATTTTGAGATCGTCATTAGTTTATCGCACCTTTGCTTCACGATAATGTCATCTTTTAAATTTCACGCAAGAAAAAACGCGAAGCGACAGGCATTGCAGGTTGTTCGTTTTGCAGGCGGTAATACAGTCAGTCTAAACGAAGTGTAAAACGGTGTGTTTGTTGTTCATTGCGATTACGGTTTTAGCAAATTTTCAGCAAAATGAATTATTAAGTAGGTGTGCAAGGTTTTACTTGGCATAATGGTTTTCAGGAACCTAAAAAGTGATTTCAAGGAATTTTTCCGTGTAGAACTCGGATTTTTTGTCGTCACTTTTTTCGCCGTGTTCACAATAATTTTGGTTCCTGTAACTGCGACAATGTTTCAGCAATGGTGATGCCCAGGCGACGCTTGCTCGCCCGGGAGACCACCATAGCAAAGCCGAAAAGCAAATGCGGGAAGATACAAAAATGGAGAAGGATTTACGTCACTGCTGCTATTTTCGTCAATGAAGACAGGAACTCGTATTTATGCCATAGTTTGGCATTCCCATCGTAAAAAATGCCCCATATATGATACGCTAAAAATTTTTTGCGTAGGAATTGTGAGGTCTAGGAGCCGATATTTACTTTTAACATTGTTTCTTATGGGATATTATGTTTCGATTAACGTCATTTTGTTTATCGTCACATTTTTCAGGAACAGTAAGTGATGTTAAACGAGGACTCACTGTACAACCATGGTGTAAAAATGAATTTTATGGAATAGGGAAAATTATGGTTTGACTTTAACAATAAACATGATTTTTCTAGATCATTTCATGAATATCTCTGACTATTCGCGCAATCCGGCCCGAAGGTGGCACAGAAGAAGTGCGCGCGGGGACGTGTGCCCCGGGTTATGATGAAATGAAAGGCGAGGACACCTTCAATCAAATTAGGTTTATTTCGTGCGCAACTCGCGAATAAGCGCACGCCGAAACTCCGCGTCCACATGCTCCCGGCCTTTGTGAAACACTGACTTGAAACCCACACCGTCGGCGAGGGCATGGATGCTAGGGTCTCAGGGTTACTGACCCTCAGTAATGGCACTCCCTCACTCCAAAAGGGTGTGAGTTAGTTGAGTCCCCTTGGCGGAGACCATGAGAAAGGAGCCGAAAGGGACTTGGCCGGGCCTTGGAAAATCCAGAGGGCGACGACACTCGCCGAAGGGGGGGGGGGAGGGAAATACCCAACACTGACGTTCCATGACTTTCCAGGCTTTCCCTGAATTTCTATTTTCCAGAAGAATGCCAACCCTTAGCATTGCAAAACTTTGCACAGCCTTACGGAAGTGGAGGCCTTACATTGTTCGGGAGACTTTGCAAGGGGAACGTCTAAGTGTATGTACTTTAAAAATAGAAGAATCTTACAAAAATAATTTAACAGTTCTACCTGCATGGCACTCTATTTGCAGAATATTTTCCAGACATTTTCAAAGCTTTGCCTATGATTGCAAGGACTTATGATCATTCCCTATTGCAAAACGAGTCATGAATGTAGCTAAATAAAAAGAGAGGTTGTACCCACTAAGCCATAATTATCCAGGTGAAGTTGAGGAATAAATAAAAATACCATTGAGTACTGGGGCAGTTGGACACTTAGGTAAAAGAAAATTTCCCCAATCACAAAATTCGAAATTTCTTCTCCATTCATTCTTAAAATATTTGGAATTAACTCATTACATATTTTCTTCAGTTTTCAAATGTGCCCATGTTTCTAAATTTTCCATTTTCAGAATTTTTGCTCAAATGCAACCAAACTTCACCAGAAAATTTTATCAGCTGCTTTAAAGTACGTTAGTTAGACTTCTTGTGCTCTGCGCAATTTTTGGTGCATAAATTTCTTAAAGATTGTTTGATCAAAGAAAAAAAGTTATAATCTATTAATTCCAAAGATTTCAGTGAGAAAAATTTGTGAATTACATAAATTCTGATAAAAAAATAACTTTTATTACGTAGATACATAATTCCTGATTATTATTATAATTTTGGACAAATTCCACTCCATTTTGCAGGAATTTTCTGGTTCACTTTTAGATTGCCAAATCCTTTCTTTTCAAAAAATATTTTGGGAATTTATCCATTGGGAAGTGCATAGTACAAAGGAAATCTAGTCAACATTTCTTGAAAAAAACTCCTTTCAACATTTCTTTCATTTTTGGAAAACTGCTCATTAATACAGCAAGAAAAAATATAATGGTTAATGAATGAAGGTAAAGTTGAGTTCCAATATACAAATGACGGTGGCATTAACAGTGGGAACTACACATTAATAACTTACGTCAGGTCCAGGCCCAGGAGGTCCAGGTGGCCCTGGGATGCCAGGTATACCCGGGGAACCAGGATTTCCAGCCTCTCCTGGACGTCCTCGCTCTCCAGGATAGCCTGGGTCTCCCTAAAATAGTTTTTCATCATAAGTTTCAAATTCCATGGATAACAAGAATCGCAAAACCATTACCATGAAACTTGAACGTCACCAATAAACTTGCCATTGACCAACACACAACATGACGGTTCTTACGATTTGAAAATTTGAGGCCTAACAGTTACAAGGCATGACCAAATAGACAAAACTTTTGCATGGAACTACCCAAATTAGGCACTATCCTTTGGGAATGACACCGGGCTATGTGTTTATGAATTTTTGAAAACCCTTCCCACAAAAGGTCATGACCAAAGGGTCTAGGATTGACCAATACATAGCTCTAAATTTTTTAGAACCTTACTTTGAGCCACTTCCAAAAGTTTCTATAAATGAGAAAAGTTTTCCTCGGTAAATTTATTTTTCTGACTAACCCTAGGAGTCAGTTCCTCCTTCTGCCCCTCATGAAAGATAAACATTCACTGTCTGCTCCACAGTAAATACACAAGCACTAAAAAAAGGAAAAATTTGGCAAGACATCCACTTAGCTGAAGAAATATTTTCTTGAGGAAGCTGAAGGAAAGAGGTCTATTCAAAGAGTTCAAATTTTGAGTCATACAAGCATTGCCATTGTTTCATTTAACTCCAGGTCCTCTGAAATACAATGCAAGTGATTTGTGACAACATGAAAAATAAATTTTTGCCAACCTCTGCCCATCTTATAGAGATGAGGTGTAAGCTGGAAGAGCAGACAATATAAGCTGTTGATGTCATCATGAAGAATCATCCATTTTGTATTAGCATACAAGAACTAAGATACTCTTTTTCCACTTCCATTGAAAGTCAAGATAGGCCACCACTCAAACACTGGCCAAAGAATAATTACAGTCTAGAGAAAGACTAGTACGAAAATAGGTTATCACATGCCAGCATTCAATAAAAATTTCAACCCCATAAAATCTTGTTGGGAGACAATAAAAAAGCATGTTCTTACCCGAGGACCAGGGTAGGCTACAGCATTTGAACCAGTACTTTCTTCTGCACTACTCACAACAGGCTTTGATGGTTTTGGTTTTTTTGCCTAAAAAAAGAAATTCTTACTATTGTATATGGAAGTAACATATTTGCATAAATGTAAGACAAGATTTATTTCGGCCTCCCAACAACAGTAGAAAATAGGGCTTGACTTTCAATCAGATTCACAATTCTCAACTTCAAATGTGGGTTTCATCATTTAAATTATCAATACCAGAGTTTGCCGCATAGATTTTTAACAAAAAAACAAAGTTAAAAATAGCACAATCATAATTTAAAATAATTTTAATTTACCTTTTAAAATTTAAAAAATCAGTTTTTGGTAGCAGGCAGAGATTTGGCTGGCACCAATTAGACGTCAGGTGCATTCTGTAATGTCCACCAATTCACCTCCATTACCTAAGTTTTAAGTTTGCCTTAAAAATCACCCGCTATTTCATTGTTTCTATAGTGCCCCTTTTGTCTAGATTGTGATTTCATGAATATAATTTTTTTTTATTTATTCCATTACTTCGATTGACCATGAGTCTGATACTGGCCTGTCGTAACTTTTCTCGGTGACAAAAGATTTCAGAAAAGTGCACGTCGTCTTGTTCTCACGGTGTTCTCCATGCTAGGAACTTGCATAATATAAGAAATTGTAACGGAAATTCTTACTTTACTGAAAAAAATAATCACTATGATTGCAACATCCACACTTTGAATTCTTGCAAGTATTTCTTTGAAATCTGGTCTCTGGTTTCCAATTAACAATAAAAACATTTTAATCTTTGAAAATGACACAACAGCAAATAATGGCATCCACCATGACAAAATTTATACTTTGACAGTGATTTTCAAGTTGCCTAATTGGTAACTTAAGGACTCACACAGCAATATAGGCATTACATACTACACCCATGTCTCGTATAGCGCAAGGGATGCGTTCCTTGGGGTCTTTGCGCTATACGAATTTGCGTTATACGAGAGCGTTTTAACATAGGGAAGATAGGGATGCGTTCCTGGTAGCATAGGTCTTGGGTATTGAATTTCCTCTAAAACATCTATATTCCCATAAAAAGCCTTAGAAAACATTATTTCTATAAATATTTATAGTTTAAAACATCTTTAAAGATAGTATTCACGCATTCAAAGACTTTTATTCACGTTAAAAAAAATTCTTGCGTGCTTTCGAAATTCCATCCTGTCGTGCGGGTGGGCTAACATCTGCTATCTCAGGGGATCGTAATGCGTTGCCGGCAGTTGATGATTTTTCAAACTAGTCTAAAAACAACTATTGTGTCACCCAGGCCCTTTTGTCTCTCATCGAAATGACAGGAAAATGCTACTTTAAATGCCATTTCATAGCTAGCGGAGTTTATGAATGATAAATCATTTTAATTTGAAGTCCTCCGAGTCATTAGCAGCTACGTGAAACAGTCTTTAAATGCCTTGAAACTTGAACCAGGTTTTCCTTCCCTGAAAATGAATGAACGAGAATGCATTCTTTTCCAAAATAATATCGTCTCATCAACACTAAAAACTAGTTCAGGGGGAAAGGAGCCACTTTCAATAACAGCTTGGAGTTCATCAGAAAATGTTGTGGTGGCTGCGCTATCAACACTTGCAGATTCACCTGATATCGCCGCACTGAAAATACCTGCTTGCCGTGTAAATTCTGGAACCAACTGCTTTCACTAAATGTCTCGGAGCGATTACCACTCTCGTCTTTTTGTACTGATTCACCATGAACTTTCCGTATGTGTAGACCGCTTGGTTGAAGTTGGTGCGGCTGAGGTCACTGATATTTTAGCTTCGTCTTTATTCAGAATAAGGCATCGTGAGTTTAAACTTCCGCGCAATATCGCTTTGACGCTCTCCATTTTCAAAGCAATTGACCTCTCTCAAGTCCTCTTCTAGGTTAATGGTTTTTCTTGATAAATTCTTGATTTTTCTACACGCATTCCTATTTTTTGCCATATTCTCTTGGTTTTTACTCTGTATGGCTCTATCTAAATCACCTTCTTCTGCTGAACTGTATTCCTGAGACGCAGAAGGGCTATGACTGCGGGGAGGGAACAAAGCCATTGTGTTCAAGACTCTATAGCGGACCCTTTCCTGTGTTGATGCTATTCATACGCAACTCGGTCACCGCTCCATTTCTCCCCCGTGAATACCGATGACCTTGAAGGCTTTAGCGTAGACTCTCTACCTGGAAGTCAATCGCCCGGTAACCTACGACGGCAAAAATACGTCTCAAACCGTATTGCTGAAAAAAAAACTCATTTCCACTAGCCCCACGCTTAATTAATGATCTAAATTATTTATTATCATTCTGTTAAGGAGACGAGATAAATCTTCGGTAGGCCGGCTATCTAGACCCAATGACGAGTAATACTTTTGGAAATTGCGCAGCAATGAATTTCGATTAATATATAAACAAAAAAGAAGATTTGAGGCAAGAAATAATATTAATATGCGTAAATTGATAGAAATTTCGTGTGAACTTAGCGAAAGTTCACGTTTTATCACAAGAGCGTTTAAGATTTTTGATTAGGCTACACTGCGTTGCAATGTTTCCCCGAGGAACGAATTTGCGCTATATCGAAATTGCGCTAATCGAAATTGCGCTATACGAGACATGGGTGTACTTTAAATTATTAAACGAAGCCATGATGCATGTCACCCCGTTACTTATCTTACAGAAACTTTGGGTAAAACACAGAGGGCAATATTTGGAGAGACATGATAATTATTTTACAAAATTAAAATTTCCAATTAATTTCTCAAAATTAAAAAACAAAATAAAATATTCAGCAGAGTTCCAAAAACAGAGTCTTAGAATTGTGTTCGCGTTAGATTTGTGTAAATATGGAACTATAAAACATAAATTATATCACCTGCACACAACAAAATACCTAATTGTTTGCTTTCTGTGAGATTGATTTCTATTTTCCATTGAAGGAATCTTCTAATAGCAAAGAAGGAAGAGTGAAGTAAAGAAGTAAACAGAATCTTGAGGAAGGCAGTACATCAAGTTATTGCGAGGGCTGCCAGGAGAATATTACACAAAAAATACAAAATCTAGGTCTTGAATGTATATGGTATTTGGAGGAGGCGACCGACAGCTGAGGTCATTTGCGCCATGAGGGTAGGGTATGGAAGGAAGGGTGGAGAGAAACCCGGCGTCGGCATTAGCCTGCTCTTAACGAAAGGCGCCAAGGGGACCACGGCTTAACGTCCCATCCGACGGACGGAGTGTTGCGCTTGAAATGTCCTCCACACAACATTCAAGCAGGGTTCGGGAAGTCTCTGAAAATTCTCTTCCACCGCCGGGATTTGAACCCGAGCCCGCCGGGTGGGAAGCCAACACTCTAGCCACCACACCAACCCGATCCCCGTCTTGAATGTACTGTAGAATACTGCTTTTTATGAATATTCAATGCACAGAGAATTGAAGTGGCATCTATAGCTAAAAATTTGTAATAATGAAATTTTAACTAGCATATTAAGTATTCTAAAAATTAAAATTGTGTTCTATCTATTTTTAACTTAACCCAAAATGAAAAAATGAACACCACATACAAAGCAGGAAGTATGAGGCAGCAAAAGAAAATTGTATATTTATAGCACACTCTCCTTAGCTTGACAATAAGAGGCCCTATTCATTCATCTCATCCGTTGACCCACTTCTCTTCTTAATTATGTACCTGGTGCCTTCCTTATTTGCATCAATCTTCAAATTTCCCTTCCTTCCTTACAAAGTCCTTCGGCATAAATTTCATCTACTTACATCTACAAATATACCCCACACATTGGGAAGCTTCGAAAGTTCAAAGAGCATAATAGAGGATTCACTGCACTTTAAATTTTAACTTAAGTATAGACCTTCAATTATCTATTAAAATGAGGAAAAGACCAAAGAAATAGTTGATAGAGCAGTTTATTCATTAATGATTATTTTATTAACTTTGGTTTTTGTGGGCTACTTTCCACACATCTCTTTTACTTGTTCTATACAAAAATTAGCAGTTCTCTGATGGGGAAGGGTAGGATAGTGAAAATAGAGGAATGTATAAAAGGGAGAGTACAGATGTATTTATACGGTAACTGATTGGTGGAAAATCCCACGAATTATTAATAGAATGACAGATAATCAAGGGTGTACTATTGTAAAAAGGAATTAATATAATTTTTAATGATAATACATTTTTTTAATGAATAAATTAACTTAGTCAAAGTTAAATGTAAATGTAATACAGCATAATTGAAATTAATGTTAAACTTATAAAGAAAACATACAACCCAGCTCAAAAAATAGACAATTCTAACACAACACCATAATTAATTGTGACAAAAATTTACTCCACAAAAGTATTGTTTAAAGCTATAGGAAGTTATTTCAGGCATTGAATATGTTTCACTAACTCAGTGTACTTACTGGTTGTACAGGCACAGATTCTGGCTGAACTTTATCTTCTGCAAGAAAGAGCAACATCAGGGTTTAATTACTAACACATTTTAAAAACATATTTTCCATGATCAAAAAAGAGGTGAAGGAGTTAATTTAAAAAGCTGTTACAAATTCAATTATGTATAAAGTCCAGTGAGAAGCACTATTAATCTGAATCCACTAAATACTTTGCTAAGGCTTATGAGGATGCACTAATATAATAGATACTTGACACCAACATATGAAATCACAAAAAGTATAAGCAAAGGTCAAGATAATAAAAAGGCACTCGAATCAGTATGAAAGGAACAAGTCACTTCATGAAAATTTATGAAGAAGAAAGGAAAAGTTAGATACCCCACGGAACACAATGACTGCCGTTAAAAAATAATTCCATGTAGGATGAATTATTTATGCATGGAAATTAAAGAAAGGGAGAGTATACATATCTAAATTTATAGGTTGCTGAATCTGCCATTACATTCCAGAGCTACATGAATTGATCATCCCTACACCCCTATGCCTCAAGGCCAGACTTTAATACTAATTTCACTTTTTCATTGATTTCTAAAAAAATGAATGTGCAAACATCAAATGAAACTTCAAGACAGTTCCAAAGGATTTGACGAAATCAATTTTCCATTCAATCAAATAGGAACAAATTTGGTTCTGAATTTGTTCATATCAGGCACGAGTCAGAGTGAATTCATTTTCATTTTCTAGTCCCTTGAGATGGGTATCAGATCACAATACTCATATCCTAGATGAACAAATGCAAGAGGAGTAGCAAGAATATATGCAGTCAAAGACTACTTTGCTTTATTTCTCTGAGATACATTGACCAATAACCTTTATAACTCTGGGAGTTATCCATTAAGGACTTGGTTGGAAGTAATAACATCTGATACACCCTGTCACACACCCTGACTTAACAAGAGTGAAGTAAAACGGTAGGCAGCTCTTTTTGCTGGATTTACGGCTGGAATTCTGGCATTTTTTAGATGAGAATATCGAACAAAAAACTTTTCTTTTAGTGGCAAAAATGACCATGTTATAGTTCACTATAGATCCCATATCTTAATTTTTTATGCTCTTTGATTCCTTTTACCTATGAGATAGATATAGGTTAGCCAATTTCCACCATCCTAGAGATGTAAATGTGGTCATGCCTTTTTTTAGGTTCATAGCCTGTGCTACTCTCAAGATTCCATTTTAGTGCATTTAAGGTATGCATATTCCCCTAGCAAGCTGTAATATTCATGAAAAAATACAATACAATGAATGCTCCTACCTGCACATACAGGACAGCACTGACCCAATGGAATGTATGTTTGAGTCTGGCAATCAACAGCTTCACAAGTTACATCTGCACAGTTGTTTCCTGTAAGTCATTGAAAATGTTATTAAACAGATCTTATAAAACCTGGAAAGATAAAAGAACTCTGAACGTAATACAAATAAAAATTAGTACAACAAAAATTCAACATCATACTAAAGAAAACTATCTCCTCCAACTTTTCTTTGTGCTTCTACTTAGTGACAGGGATGGACTAAGATTCCACCTAATTTTGGGACTGATTATTACCTTTACAGAATGTCAGTTACTGCCTTTTTAGTTGCTATGAGGATATTCAATACCTCTCAACAAAATGTGGAATTTTGTAGTGTATCCTTCTCAAAATCACCATAGATAATACAAGCATGGTAAATTAAATGCCGGCTTCCAGGCTAGGTACCTACTACAAGATCAAATGCTTTGCAAAGAGGTAAGTGAAACATTGAAGCCCTCGAGGTCACTTCTGGAGCAACTAGTAATGAAAATAATCCATAGAAAATAAACCTAAAAAAAAAATTGGAAATAGCTCACTCACATAATGATCAACAGGCACTATACATAGCCTCGCCTATAATGATTGGCCATACTGACTGCACTCAAAGTGAGGAAATGTTAGTATTTTAATCAATAAAACAACATTAACCTGTTTCTACTAACTTGAATACAATCAATCAGGGCAGTCACAATAGAGGTAAAATTGAGAATTTATCATTATATTCAATGCTAAATTTTTAGTAATTATGGTTATCTTCATTTTACACCTTTCAGCCATTAACATATTTTTCCAATAGACCCTATACAAAGTAAGAGCAGTGGCGGCTTGCCCATAAGGATTCTCGGATGCCGCCCCTCCCAAAGATATGAAAAAGGAAAAAAATTAAATACCCATTCAATTATAATTATACATTTATTTAACCAGTGTTTTTTTTCAATAGCATACATCAAAAATGTAGGAAAAACACGCAAAAATAGTGCGATAAGTTCATATTTGAAGCCGCAGGGCGCTGGCCAGAACGTCCCAATCCATCGCCATGCAAGTTATATGGAGAGTGGTAGTGGTGGGGGCAGCTGGTCTATGACGCGTCTAAGCTTGTGCCTTATGGAAGTCTTAGGATGCCGCCCGAGCATGCGCAGAACGAGTGAGTTGACATTGTCACGCCGGTCGGCGGCCGTATAATCTTGGTGTTGCAGTGTTGCAGAATACCTTGTTTTGGTTACCAGTTGACTAAATATGTGTAAATTATTTAAATGTAAATAGACCTAGTTGTAGTTGAGTTAATAGAGTTGGTGATTGTTAGCGTATTAGTGTTAGTGATTGTTTTGTGTATTAGAGAGTCATCATAGCCTCTAGATTGCCTTAAAAACTCACTAAAATACACAAAATATTAATAAATTTTGACCCCCCGGTGGAGTTACCCCTCCCAGCATTTGACTCACGAGCCGCCACTGAGTAAGAGAGGAGTTTTACAACACATACATAGGTGTTTTAAAATCACTTGGCAAAATACATAGCTTCTGGATGCTCCTAACAATATTTGCTAAAAACAGACAAAAATGACTACATCTAAGCATATGATAAGAGATAAAAGGAACGATATACATGCACACTTAAGGGATAGTATAAATTTATAAATCTCAAAACATATAAAAAATTGTATCCTTCTCATAAGAAAACCAAAAATCATACCATCAGAGCTCATGGCAGAACCTCCAGGATTCATTCCCATAATGTGGAACCTAGATACCAGCATTTCAAGACAATGAATTGCATTGCACTAGCAACCCAGATAGCATGCATCATTAGTATTAGTTAAATGAGACATTGCAATACTTCCACAGGATTTATTTGAATACGATGTGTTTAGTTGTTACAACAACATTATCAAGTGCAGTGTATTTTGCAATTTAAATACATTTAAGTAAGTACAATAGAAGTCCATTGTAATGAGTACTGCCCATAGCAAGGACTGGACTGGATTTTTGGACTGGTTGGTCCATGGGGAAAACCAAATGGAAATAATCCTCCCATGCTCAAGTGTTCATGTTTGAGAGCAATTGCTCGTGTTTGCTATGTATTCAGGATGTTCATAAATTGAATTTTGTGTTTTCACACAGTCGTTACTGACAGATGAGGTAGTTTCAGCTACACATTGGCTCTAATTATTATTCTGATGTAATTATTTCTAAAATTAAAATTGAAGTATTGATGCTTTCACTTCCCGATAAATAAAAATGCTCAAATAAGCAGAATTTTCTACTTTTTATGTGACGTAATTATTGGTAAAAGGCAAGGCATATGATGGTATGAGTGGGGGTAGAGCGAGCAACCTGTTGAAAACAAGAAGTTGGATGAAGCCGAGTATCAGATTGGTGTGCCACTGACATGACATTCGATAGGTAAGAATACATACACCAGACAGAGTTCCATTGTAGCAGTGTAAATACTGAGACAGCATGCAATCATTTTTTCGCGAGGTGCTGTGTTGTCTTAGGGTATTTGAAAGAGGTGTTAGTCGAATCAAAAAATGCCCTAAGTTTTTCCTTAATATTCAAATATTCCATTAATCAGGTAAATTCCTGTTTGAATCCTTTAAAGAAAATCACAATTATTCGCCAAAATTCTGTGTTTACTGCAGCATAGGCAACCTAGTCAAACATTCCCGCATGGATTATTATCCTCCATTCATCGTTTTTTTTCGTCCATCGCCTTTAAAAACGATAGAACGAGGATCCACTGTACATTCACAATCAAAATATGAGGGGCATAACTAAGGTCTCCAAAGCCTAAGCCTGCATTGCAGCACTATGTGAAATCTGGCTACCCTTTCATGTTTGTTGGTCCTTCTTCCTTCCCATCACTTAAACAGTACCTCATTGGCAAGCTTATTACTGGGGCAGCAATCATTCGTGATGAGCATCCAGATTGCTTCTCCCGCCAAGTAAGAAACTGTGGTATGCCATTACCTTATTGCATGTTAAGAAGTTTGCTTGACTGACATTCATCGCCAACCAGAAGAAGAGTATGTTTTGAAGTTCATGGACATGAAAATGTGCAGAATTGAAGAAGAGAATTTACTGCTGGCACATGAAAATTCGTGACGAGGAGTGTGGCAGATGGCTATCACATTTGGAAGAAACTGTACGGAGAGTGGACGAGCTTATGCTAAAGAACTGCTGGCAAACCCTTGACGAACTGACCAAAAACTTGGAAAATGTGTGAAGCAGAGACTATATTCACTCTATTTTGGTCAAAAAACAGCAGAACCACAAAGGTGTCTGCCAGATGAGTCCTAAAAATACTAACTGAGGAATGGAATTAGAAGCGAGTCAAATGTACCCAGCATTTTCTTGCCGGTTTTGAGAGGAAGGTGAAGAATTCCTTGACTCCTTGGTCACAGCAGATGAAACATGGGCCCATTATTACACACCAGAATGGAAGGAAAGGTCAAAATAATAGAAACACTGGGATTCACCAAACCCAAAAAGTCTAAGCAAAAAAAAAATCAGAAAGAAGATTATGGCTGCTGTATTTTAGGAAAAGAGACCTGCTGGTTGATTTCATGCCCAAGGATACAAAATCAACTCCAAGAGGTACTGTGAGACCCTATGCAAACTTTAAAGTGCTATTCAAAACAAACAATGAGGAAAGTTGACAAAGGATGTTCCATTGTACCATGACAACACATATCCCCTTGAAGCCCACTAAACAATATCACTCATCAAGCAATTTGGATGGATGGTAATGTATGCAGTGGTGCCGACTCTATGGGGCCTGAGGGGGCCCGAGCTTCCTCAAAAATTCATTATGGATGTGAGGAAAAAATGTGCTAGGCTTGTTGATTCTCCCCGGAGTGTCCAGATATCGAAATTCGAGTTATCAGGGCTCTAATGTTTATCATATGACTCTTCTAAAATGCTCACAAACTTAAAACTCACTACTTATAAAATTTCCCGGGGCAAGATCCCCGGTTTGGGCCCCCCCAATATTTTATGTAAGTCGGCATCCCTGAATGTATGTATACCCTTAAATGATGTTTGACACTTATGATACCAATAACATTTGCATTGTTAACCTGCTGGACTTCTGATAGGCCGACAAAACATGTGAAGGATAGTACCACCAGGAAATTTACTGTTCCTACTGTTCTAGCAATAGTGCATTAATTGTAATATTGTCTAGCAATCAGTGGCGGCTTGCCCATAAGGACTCTTGGACGCCGCCCCTCCCAAATATTTGAAAAAGTAAAAAAAATAAATATCCATGAATTTATAATTATATATCTAATTAATCAAAGTGTTTTTTCAGTCACATACATCGAAAGTGTTCGAAAAACACGAAAAGAAATAGCGCGAGAGGTTCGTATTTGTAGCCGTAAGGCGCTGGCCAGAACGTCCCAATCCATCCCCATGCAGTTATATGGAGAGTGGTAGTGGTGGGGGCCGCTGGTGCTATGACGCGTCTAACGTTGTGTCTTATGGAACTCTTGGGACGTCATCCGAAAATGCGCAGAGCGACCTGTGAGTTGACATCGCTGTGCAGGCCGGCGGGCGTACAATCTGGCGTCTACTTGGTGCTGCCACAGAAAAGGGACGTACGGAATCAGAATGGTCACTGTACTGGGGGTAGTTATACGATTTTAATTTTTAATTACTGGTAGGTATTTCTACAGAAAATAAATTATCCCATTATGCTTGCGTTTTTTTGGTGTTTGGATTCCGGAACACATAAAATCAACCAGTTAAAGGCCGTATTGATGTAGGAAAACTATTAATATTTGCCACAGTTCTATTATGATTACGAATTTCAAGAACCTTGGGGAAACTAATATTATAATGTTTAGGCCTGAAATGTGTATTCATATCTTCCCGATGTTTAGAAATGCGGTACCTATTTTTCAGATAAATTTATCAAAAGACCTGCAGTATTAGGAAAATAAGTTAACATTCCCCACTGATTTATAATTTAAGAAATAGGTGCGTGCGTGATAGGGTGAAGGATTAAATATGATTGATTTTAAATCATACTGTATTCAAGAAGCAACGCGTACACCGCAATCAAAGTTTACATCTGCAATAGCAAAGCAAATTCTAGTAGTGTTTGTTACCTAGTGGAAGTCAGTGACACTCCCCTCCCTCCTCAGGTGTTACAAGTGTCATTGCTACCTAAATCTTTGCAAATGTTGAATAGATTTGACAAATAACGCATTATGATTGCAAAATGAACAACATAAGTGTATTGCGGGCATATCCGCACGAAGAATTTAGGCGCTAAAACTTAGTTACGTATTTTCGTTTGTATTTGCAAAATATCGCAGCAAATATATTTTTATTCTTCAATATCATTGATTAGTATAATCGAGAGTCCGGACTAAGCCGATCCGTATGACCGAGAGTCTACTGCATTTAGTATTTATTAATCAAGCTTTATTAGGAAAACAAGGTATTTTTGTTGAAATAAACGGAACATATGGCATCACAAAATTTTATTCCTAGATTGCCGTAAAAACTTAATAAAATACACGAAATATTAAAAAACTATGACCCCCGTTGGAGTGCGCCCCCCCCAGCATTTGACTCACGAGCCGCCACTGCTAGCAATAGTGAATTAATAGTGCATTAATGTAAGTTAGTACATGCACACAATCCATTTGAGTAGAGGAGTGGAGTAGCTGAGAAGCGTTTATCCACCCTGCAAGAGCAAGTTACACCATTCACTCACTTATCTACAAAAGGGCCCATCGCTTTTCACTTCCAATACCTCTACAGTAGGCTACCAATGGAAAAACAAAAAAATAAAGGCCTTATAATTTCTAATTTTCTATTGACAATCAACAATTTAAAAACATAGGTGAACGAGGCCATTGCTGTTGGGACCATCTACCTCTCGAGTTTTTCATTAAGGATCAACTATTGAGTTCGTAAAGGTATTTGGTGGTTAATCAACATGCTTCAACATGTATTTTGTAATAAAAATGTGCTAAAATGCTAGGGCAAATCGAAACGAGAAAGGGAGAGTCATACCTTGTCTACTCAAAGATATCCTATATATACAGCACGAAAGGTATAGGATACTATCACCATCACTAATACATGAAAAATTTTGTCAACTCAACTAAATAAAAAAAACTTGCATTAACCCTTTCACGCCGGATCTTCGTTGAAGGAAATTCTTCCTCAATACAAGTCTCTTGAAAGTTTTCTTTACTCCTCTGTACGAAGCCTTTCCGCGTCGACTAAAGGCAGTGGGTCCCTCCCGCAACATTTTTGGACCCAACTCGGTGGGGCGCCGATCCTTTTCCTCGGCCTCTGTCCCAGACCCTAGAGAGATTAAAAGCCCCTTCCTAGCACGAGTCCGCGGTCAACTAGCTAAAATATTAACGCAGAATATATGCAAATACTTGTTGTTCGTATCGATTTTTTTAAATTCAAAATGAATTTCGTGTTTTTTTCTGAGCGTGCAGAAATTTTAAACGAAGTTCTAACGTTTATATAGACGGATTTAGTATATTTACTAGTTGCTCTATAACTCTGTTGATATTAATGTTAGAATTTCGTTTGAAATTTCCATGTGGTCAGCAAAAAAAGATGAATTCATTTCTAGCATTGGATTTCAAACAAATATTTTTTTTGGAAAACACACTGCAAATAACAGTAGTTGACCGCATGGAGAGGATAGGAAAGGGTCGACCTGAGCGGCCGAAGAAGGGACTGGGCTCGCGCTAAGGCGGATCACATGGGGCGACCGCGTCCATGGGTCTATTGTGTCCGCCACAGTCACTTTTTTCGACCTGTGCCGCACAGGCGCGGCATTCGTTGGTTATGGTAGGAAAATTCACGACGCACAGGTGTGGCATTCGTAGTTGAGGGAAAAAAATCCTCGCCGCACAGGTGCGGAATTCGGCGCGAAAGGGTTAAGACCTGATTATCCGTTGAAACAGCAGTGCCCTCTAGAGCGAAATATCCCGCATGATCTTTTCACATCTGAGGTACCGACGTGACAGCACAATGCTTACAAGTAAGAAACGCAAGCAGGAGCATTGTAAAAATATGTCACTAAGGGAGAAACTCCCCTGCCTCCCACTTGTTTTTGACCTTGGTTTTTAGATGACTGACTCACGCTGAAAACCAAGGCCACTCAGTTCCTCTTGGGCTTGCGACGTGGGAAAGGGAGGAGGGAAAGATAAGACGTTTGTGTAAGAGGCACACCCCCATTTTAGGCTGCAATTTCTGGGAAAAAGGTGCGCCTCTTACACGTGCTTGTACGGTACCTTTAACCAAATGTGTGCAAGTGTCCAATAAATAAAGGGAGTGTGTTATTGGATGACGATTGAAGGAGATGATGGATTGTTGGAAGGGAGTGGATATAGAAGTGATAGGCGGATAATCCAACAAATGCTTAGTCAAATGATGGATATCCCAAGTATAATAATTCTATTTTATCCAGAGTTGACACATGATACAGCAATTTTACTTTAAGAAGCATGCACATTGTATAACTTAAATAATCACGGTAAAAATATGAAAAAGCCGAAGACCATGCAGATTCAATCAATTAGATATTAATCAATTTCTATAGCAATAAAAATTATGTAACAGCCTAACAACAATGTAAGAGTAGCATGTAATGTGGGGTAGTAGTAAAACACAATATTAATTAAAATTCCCTTGGAGATGCAACAAAAAAAGATGTCGAAAGATTTTTATAAAAGACAATAGACCTGTACAGCCTTGCACTGTATGGCACTGGACACGGCCAAGGGAGCAACTGCAAACTGTGCATGCATCAGGGTTCCAAGTTTCACCATCTTCATGGTTGACGCCATCAAAGGTACAGCGCCATCGGGCCACATTCTCAAAACCTTCAACAGCAGCATCACCAATTGACCATAAGTACACACCAAGGATAAATGATGGTAGGCAGATGTTAAAATGAGTATGCAGGGAAAGGATGAGTCAAGAAGCAAAGAAAGCTGTTTACACACACTCATGCAATTTATTTCAAAATTACGTGATGCTGACAAGATTAAAGAACAAATGACAAAAAAATTAATGAAAGATATAACATTTTGAATTCTTCACCTAATCTGTAAATTAATTTATTATGCAATACACAAATCATCTGCAATTTTATAGAGACAAATCTCATTACATCATATGGATAATTTGGCAGCCAATTCAACCAAAGAACATTAACTTTACTTCTTAAATTATTTACTCAAAGCAATTTTTCTTACACAACAAATCCTGCTAATAAGAGATAAATTTTAATCAGCCGGAATACTACAATAGAGTAAAAACAGACTTGAAGAGAGGGTGAGTTAACAGAGTAGAGAGAGACATATTCTATTAAATTGATTTTGTTAAATCTCACAATATTTCACAATCCCTAATACTTTCCTGTATTTTTATTATATTAAAATTAAACTCCAGCATATTGATTCATCTAACAGCTTAAAAATTTTCATTCAATAACATCTATCCAACTGCCAATTGGTTAACATCGGGCACGCAGTATCCTAAGTGAGCCACTGGATTTTAGAAAACACAACCAACTTTCTGGCCAAGAATTCATCTTACCTTATAGAATTAATAATACATTCTAATGAGAACTAATTTGAAGTTTCAGACACTAAACTGACATCTACTGAGGAACCTACTGGCAAAAGTCATCCCAGGAATTTAATGATGTCAAGAGGAAAGTATGATGAAGTCGCAGCACAGTGAAAGTACTCTGATAAATGGCATGCAAGAAGCTAACCCAATGCCTTGCCACCAACCTGTTGAGTCCACTGGAGTGCCTGGAGAAAGCCTGCGTATTGGTGGAGCAGGAGTGGTGGTTGTCGTAGTAACTGAAGAGAGAGTGCCCATAAAGTATTAATTGATTAAAAAACCAACAAATGTTAGTTTACTTACAACAAAGTATTGATTCAAGGAGACATCTGAAAAAAATAATAATTTCATAATACCTACAATGAGGGTCAGCAACCAGCGGTCCACACTGTTTTATCTGGCCTGCACAACTATTAGTTGGTAATTATTTTCACCCCTACGTTGTTAAAAGTGCTATTCTAGGTCTAATCTAGTGCTCAAAATTAAATTATATGCTACTACAGGGTAATTGATAACTCCCACTCAATGATAATACTCAGGTGTACAAATATTCAATAAATATTACAATAGTTTTCTTCCAAGTAGTCATGCAAATCAGAGCATGCTCACAGGCATGAAAACATTGCCGAATGCAAACCTACATGAAGTAAGTAAAAGATTCCAAAGAACAACAGCTTGATAATTTTATTTAGCATTTGGGAGCACAGGCCAAGTGAAAAGAGCGCTCAGCAAATCATTCATTACCAGAGGTTTTGGGTTTCACCCATGTGAATATTATGGATTTCCATGTAAAACCAACAATACTTATTTCCCCACTTAATATCTTATGGTATGATTTTCTGATTGTAAGGACTAATAAAAAATTATTTAGTTAGGAAAGATACTTCCCTTGAAAGTGATCTAAAACATCAAGCACTTAGCCAATATAAATTTTTACAAAAAAAATTCTAATCATATCAATATTGCCATGGAGAATAAAAATTTCAGTAAAAAGATTGAATGAACCTACAAAGAGAAATTTGTTAAACTATAACAAGCCACTGAAACAGAGAATACAGAAAGATGAAAAAATAAATTATATACGAATTGTTAAAGCATGAATATATGAATTCCTCTAATTATCCAAGCAAAATTTATTTATGAGATTGGTTAAAGTATGCATAGGTCCATTAATGTATAAAAGTTCACTCTAAATTACAAAATAAAATGGCTGCATAAAATGCTGTATTCATGCACAGTATCATAAAATGGCTACTGTCATAGGCCTACACTCCACCGCCAAAAAAATATTCTTATGATAAATACAGTTCCCTGCCATCAAACTGAACATCTTTTTGCATATGTTTTCGATTATTCGAGTGAGGAAAAGTGGGAGGTGGGGGGAGAGGGAAGGCAAAGGAATTTTCAACGGTGAGCTATCTTGTTAGTCAGGACGTCATGGGGAGAACTTTCATTTCCTAGTAAGTGATTTATAAAAAGTAATACCAGGTGTAGGTAATATGTGATGTAACCCATAAGATAGGCCATAAGTGAGCCAAAATGCCATTCCATGACTGAGTAATCTGTGAGAAAGGTTACTGCTTACATACAGCCAATTAGCATATGTACCGAGCATGACAGGTGAAGTGTAGTACCTAGCCAAATGGAAAGTGGTTGGCAGGTAACTCAATTGAATACAGCAATACATCCAAGAAATGAAAACTACCAGGAAAGTATAGCATTTACAAAGTAAATAAACAATTGTCAGAGAGAAAATTATGTTAACGCTTTACCTAGCAAAATATTACATTTCATATTAATAGATGAAGTACCTTGATGTTGTGCCAGTTAACTAGAACCATATAATAAAAAATATAAACATTCCTAGAGGGTAAAACCAACAATATTTATTTCAAGTCGCTCGATCTGGTAAAAAACATTGAAAATTTAGGTGCAGAAGTTGTTGCGGGAGTAAAAGTTGATAGATTTAAAAGAACAAATTAACAAAGGGTTATGAAAACTTGAAAACCATGCGAAAACATATGATAAGAACACGAGTGTCTTAAATCCAAGGCTTGTGTTTACATTGCATGATGTTAAAATGCAACTGTTTCCATCTAAGCTGTGATTTTGAATTTTTCTTTGGTGTCTCCCATCAGAGAGGAACATTTCTTACAGCATTTGTCTCACAGCTTCTTTCCCACTGTAGACCAGACATGAAGCTGCAAATTTTAACCAAGGAATCATTAATGAATGCACAAAAGACTCAAGAGCTCATACAAATCCCTGCAATGAATGCCTGCAGCTCATTGTTGTATGCCTTGGTTACCTAGTGCCTAATAGAGGTCTAATAAAGTATTTCAAAATGCCTAATGAATGCCCATCATACCCTCTCCAAAACAGCCACAAGAGACTTCCTGCATATCCTGTGAATTTAAACTATACATTAACTGAGTTGCATGCAGATTCATATCTAGAAACAAATAACAAAGAAATATAGGGTGCATGCAGAAGATACCAAATGCATTATGCAAATAATTTCACCAATAGAGACTTCACAGCACCTTTCACATAATCAGTCTCACCCCATATAGCATGCAAGGCTCCAGCAAGTCTGCTCAAGTTCTGTGTAGGGCTTGCCAAAATTGACAATCTTAATGCATGCATATAGCAAAGTAGACATTGTTGGCACATTTGGCACAAGCTGAACGCAAGTTACACTTGCCTTGGTAAAGTACGCCAACCTTGCCATAGTTGCTGCAGGACTTTGTTTTATAAAAAATACTTCAACCGCCATTCTTCCAATTGAATGTTTAGCATGTAAGTAATGAAAGCAGCTGTTGCTGTGGCACAGTTTAACTATAGGTGTTTTCGTTACGGAGATAATATCCTCATAATCAAAAGAACTCCATTGAGGATGCCCATGGAATGGTTTTTATTTTTTCGCTGAAATTCATCGCATAGAGACCTTCACTTCTTCTATTAATTGTAGTGCATATAGCTTCATGTTTACATTGGTAAATCATTATTTTCTGTGATTTTTTTACTGAAAGCCCTAGAGTTTTTCCTACACAGTAATAATGAAACCTAATTATGTTGATAGCATGAATGAAACATATCTCAAGCACAATCAGCACAAGTTTCAGATTCCTTCCATCACTGTGCATTAAGATTTTCAGTGTTTTCATGATAACTGCACAGAGCATCCGACAAAATGTTTGCATTGCCATAGCTCCGTAACCAAGAACTTGCAAAGCCATGTTTATAGGGCAAAAAGTGTTAAAAATTGTCTCCCCTACCATCTCCTGTAGTATTCCTCCTCCTGAAACACCACCTATGATTCAATCAGCCTCCAATCTCACCTGTACTTCTGATCGATAGCCGAAGAGTTCCGGTCGTGGAAATTACTGTTATTAAAAGGAAATTACTTAGTAATTTTCCTCTATTTATTTTTTCCCTCGCAAGTTATGATTCACTTAACCACATTCTCATGAACTTTCTCTTATGCACCTCTTGAAAATTATAATAAGTGCATTTTACCTAAGAGAAGAAATTAAAGAGAGGAAAAGTACAACAGTATCTCTTTTGATCAACTGTTCTTGCTTTAGCATTCCTCACTCTTTCTCATCCATTACACCCAGTGCCGGATATAGGAGAGGGACAATGGGGAGGGGGCAGGTAGAGTCCTGGGGGGTAAACCTCCCACGACTAGTGAGGTTTCGAACAAAATTACCATTCCATCTTGTGTAAATTGGATACTCATGGGGGAGCTATGTCCACTCCATGAGCCCCTCTCTGAATCTGCCACTGATTACACCTTCACAAGTCAGTGAAATGAGTGCATAAATAATGCACATTCAATGTACCTAAAATGCAAAGACAAAAATATGCATTCACAATGTACATTTAATGTACCTTTAAGGTGGGGACAAAAACGCACCTCAATATGAATTTTCTATGTTCATTTAATGTAAAAATGAGTGCACATTAAAAGCACATATAAAGCACTTTGGCTCTGCTTGGGAAAGGTATTTGCTGTGTCCCTGGGTGTGATACCTTGGACTGCACATGTACAAGAGCGAGGTGCAAGATGTTTCAAAACATTAAAAAAACTAATTTTCCCTGCATTTAATGAGAATTGATCAACATACTGTGGTATATTCCCTCCTATGGTATGCTATTAGTTTTAAGATAGATACTTGGCAGATTAAGGTGATGGCATTTTAGACTTTATCTTTTGCAATTATGTCTTTCCTGCTTTACTACCAATTTTTTAGTAATTCTTCCTTGAATTATTTTCAGAGTGTATCTTCAATAATGAATTGTTACATTGTTTAAAATGTATTCCGCCGCAAGTCCTCCACTTCTATGAGGGGTATTATTTTTTAAAATTGGTTTGCTGACACACAAATCCACATTTGGAACTATTTACATGCATTTGTTTAGAAACACACAGGACCAAGTGGTATTACAAAAGGAATCATTAAGAGCCCTGTTATTGTGGAACTAGTGCGTGATACTATTGATTTCCAACGGCAATTTCTGGTGTAGCATTATGCTGTTGGGTCCTTTCCCCACCTTCCTGTCGGCTCCTTTGGCGAGTGTTGCCATGCTTTGGGTTTCCCAGGTCTGGCCTTTTCGGTGGGCTTCTTTCTCCCATGGTCTCCGTCAAGGGGATTTCACTCGCACCCTTTTGGAGTGAGGGCTCCCTGGCAGTGCTGTTACTCGAGGGTCAGTAACCCTTTCGCATCCAGGCCCTTGCCTTAGGCATGGGTATCACATGTTTTTCCAATCACTGTTTGTAGAAAGCCGGGAGTGTGTGGACGGTGAGTTTCTGTCATGCATTTTGCCGAAAGTAGTACATATGCGAAACAAATCGCATACGATAAAATGTGTCCTTGCCTTTCATTTAGCATGACCTAGGGCACACGTCCCTGTGTGCACACCTTTTGTTCCACCATGGGCCAGATTGTGCGCACATATGGATTTTGAATTTCTGCATTTATATCCTATATGTATGTCACATCAACCATCTTTACCATGATATGACATAGAGTGAAAGGATTCCAGAAGTGTAAATTTGTAATATACCACTGAAGATTGTTCCATGTTTGAGAGCAATACCATTTTATGATGAATACATTATTGAATTTCTTGGTTTAAGGGCAATCATTTTGTTTATTTTCCACCTTCGTCTACCTTAATTTAAGGTAATACTCAAAATAAATTAATGGCAATTGCAAGCTCGTAATTTCTTGATATGGCAAGCAGGGGCGGATCCAGGATTTTTTCTGGGAGGGGCACAACGATACCTCGTAATACAAAACGAACGCAATGATATTAGGACCGTATTAAAAATCTTGCATATTTTTGAGGGTCTGGGGGGGGCACGTGCCCCCGTGCCCACCCCCCCCCCTGGATCCGCCTATGATGGCAAGGTTACCAAGAGCCTGCAGCATGCATTGAATTGCTACATGGGATAGCAAACAAATAATACACCCACGTTAAGTACGCACGTTACTACATGAACGTTACTGAGATGGGAATGGCTTAGCTGAATGCATGGCAATTGTAACTCGACAGGATCGATCAGAAGCAACACCACACAATCTACAACTAAGCATGACATGGTGACTACAGTGATGCATCGATCGCCAAATTTCCAACATACCTGCCAATATTCTAGCAAACAAATACGAAAACAAAAATTACATGCATGAAGCACGAGGCACGATTAAGTAAAAGTAATTTGAAATAATGATTAAAAGATGTATTTAATGGCACCTTACCAGCCTCCTCTTCTTCTTCCTCCTCGTCTTCATCTTCATCCTCATCTACCTCCGGTTGAGCTGGAGCAGGAACTGCCGCTGAAGTTGGTGCTGTGAGAAACATAAGAATTGTAGGAAGATTGGTATAACAGAAGAATCATGATAAGTAATCAAAAAACTAATTAGATAAGAAGACCATACACACCACAAAAACTATAACCGTTTCCTACAAAACTGAATATGAAACAGACAAATATAGCAACAGTGCTTTAGCATGTACAGTTAATACGCTCATCGATTAAATTCTTAACACGAATGGACTTAGAAAATGCCGACAGTCTAGCATTAGTCGTCGGTGAAACACATAGGGGCTGTTATTATCTTTTCCAAAATTAAAAGCAATTCGGTCTCCGTTTATGCTCGGGACATGACGTTCATGGCTCGGGAATTCTGTGCGGCGCTTGCGATATTCTTCTGTTTTATTACTGATGTAGTGGCGTATTGCGTAATCGTCAAATGTACTAATCTGGTCAAAGGTATTTATCCAATGAATTACTCACAACCAAAACGAACTGCTAACCAGAATTTAGATAGTAAATTTAAACGTTCTGTCTTCATATGAGGCCCTCAGGATAACGCCAGTAATTATTTTGATAAATTAGCGAAGAGGCAATATCCCCGTCCCATTGGTCTACCTGACATCGTGGCCTATTCGAACCCGAGTTGAACGTTTACGCGAGACTCCCTCAAGAAAGAACACTGCTCGAATCAATGGTGATTACGATTTCAAACTCAAACCAGCGATACTGTCTTCACGATGATGAATCGACACGGAGAGCAACTCGAAAACCTTGATGTGCCTACTGCACAACTTCACGGAAGCCTATATGAACAATGGTAAAACAATATATTTTTTATCGTTCAAAGATTCACAATTGAACATCGCAGGGCCACCCAAGATTATGACCACACAAATGCTGAGGCAAGAGCAGTGGCGTAGCCAGGAATTTCGTTCGGGGGGTCCAAAACCAGGGATATGAAAATTTTTGAAAAACAGAGCACCTATTAAGTCGAGGGTTTTCAACTAATTTAAACGCTTTTCATAATAGATAAAACTTCATTTGTTAAAGAAATATTTTTTCATTCATGATTTTTCAATATTTTTGTTTTCTATTATGAAGGAAAATAATTGCGTTTTTATAATTCGGGGGGGGGGGGGGGTCCTGGCTACGCCACTGGGCGGGAGCCGTGCAGGACTACTGCCAAGCAAGAGCGGATTCAGGATGTTTCTTTTTGAGGGTGGGGGTTCTGGGCACCAGAGTCTGACAGGCAAACGATCTTATTATATTTGGGATTAAAGACTACATGCGACAATTACTCTACGAAATATATTCATAATTTGAATATAAAAGTTATTAATATATATACATTTTATATTAAAATTAAAATCTATTATTATTTGTATTAAAAATCTCGTCTATTTTTTAAGCTACCTATGTTGCCAAGCACAAGCATATATTCGTACCCGTGTACCTTTTTAATGAAACGAAACTAACCAAACATCCGAAACACTCCCTGTGATCCCGGGATCCCCTCCCAACCCTGGTTCCGGACCCCATGGATTTTGTCGTCTTTCCTTTCGGCGGACGAAGTGGTAGGTGTAGATAACTGCAAACTGTTATTTTGAGTAGTACGACGATTAGTGGTCGACATGCTACCTCCACAAAAATAGCCCATTGGCCCTGAGAACCTGTCAAGCACTAACGCGCGCCAGTCTAGAGATCATATAGAGGTGACTATTTCGTTTCCGTTCAACCTGTAGCGCTATACTTACGACCTTGACAAGGCCGTAGCAAGAAAGAAATTGAAGGGTAGGGGACATGATTCGGGGAGAGTGACAAATTGGAGGGGGAGGAACTGAATCTCATGAGAATTTCGGAGGAAGTGGAGGTTTTAAATCCCAAACCCCTTTTCCTTGGACCTTCATAATTATACCCATTTCATTCTCGCATGATGCAATATTGATTAATGATATTTATATAAAACGACGAAATACCAAAAATAAAATCAAAATTTAATTTAAAACAAAAATGAGATATATATCAGATTTTGTGAGCCGAGTGTAAACTGTACCCCATTCATCCTTACCTCTGAGTAGGTGCCTGCCATGGGTTATACCAGGGGCGGTCTGAGGTGATTGAGGGACCTCGGCTGAGACTCATGATGGGGGCCCCCTCCCCGGAAAATACTGGGAAATTGCATGAATGGATGGATACTCCAGAAATGGATTTTGACGATATTCTGTTAGTGAGTTTTTTCTCTTTGAAACTTCACATAAATCTAAACAAAAACTCTAAAATAACTTCTCAGAATACCCCTTTCATAAATGCATTAGGTTCTCTTTTATCTACTGACACTTTTATTTTTTTGCATAATACGAGAAATACATAATCGTATTTGTACACTGAGTATGCATGCAGCGAAAAGCAACTAGTAATGAAAAGGTAGAATTTCATAATTTGCAAACAAAACATTGGTTCAACTAATCTGAGTATTTTTATTACACTTTCCATGTACGCTTAGCGATAGACGCAAGCTCGGGGCCCTCGGCGATTGTCGCCTAGCCGACCTGGCCAGACCATCCCTGGGTTAAACAAAGAATCACTTATTTACTTATCTAAATTCTTTTTGTCGTATAATTTCTTTAATATGTAGGTGTAAATAATAGATAAGTAATGAAAATACGATACTCGCTTCAATCAAAGGTCCACCTCAGTCAGTGGCGCCGACTCCATGGGGCCTGAGGGGGCTCGGGCCCCCTCAAAAATTCGTTATGGGTGTGAGGAAAAAATGTGTCAGGCTTGTCGATTTTCCCCGGAGTGTGCAGATGTCGAGATTCGAGTTATCAGGGTTCTAATGGTGATCATATGACACATCAAAATGCTTAAAAAACTTAAAACTCACTACTTATAAAATTTCCCAAGGCAAGATCCCCGGCTTGGCCCCCCCCCAATATTTTTTGTAAGTCGGCGTCCCTGAACTCAGTTCTTAAAATTTTCTACTATCGCCTCGGGTACAAGAAAAAAAATTTGCAGTCCCTAAGCCAATTTTTGGACTATCTTAATTTTTGACGAAACGAACCACACCTGAATCGCGACTCCAATAAGTCAGAATTAATTACTTATCGTATTCTTTCATCACATAAGTATACCATTTATCTCCACACTTATTACTTATTGTCAGTTAAATCCAGGAAATGAAAATAATTAATTCCTTTGAATTACTCCTTTTTTACTCATAGCTTTTTTCGCTTTTCATCCTCTGAATTATCCTGATTACAATGGTAATTAGCAATCGGTGATAGCTCTTTTACGTAAAATTTAGTGAATTTCGTACCAGTAACTAGGTAGGGGTGCATACAGAGGGTAGGGGAGGGGGAGAGTTGATAGGACACAGAGCACCATTGAGAATGGTGAGGGTAGTACAACTACTTTTTTGTGGTTAAAAACTAAGAAAATATTATAAATGATATAAATGATAATGAACAAAGATATGCATCCACAACAAATAATAGCTTAGAGAAATGCCAATACTATATTTAGAGGGAGTAGGTGAGATGACTTCTTTTTTTATCTCGTCGCGTTAGGCTTGGTGAAAGGCGGGCGGTCCCGCCAAGTAAAGGGCTCACGTCCCTAAGTTTAGAAGTAATGTTTACGTGAGTGGGTACGAGAAAATCGGATGGAATATTAGCACTGTTAATGCAATGATGTTCATAAAATATGATGTGATGCTTCTGTTGTTGGTCATGAAGAAATTGGTAAGGAATCACATCAATCGGTACCTAATTATGGGATTCTAGGCGGGTAGAGAGAAAGAGAAGATAGAGACCAAGTTTTAAAAAGGATGGTGGCTATTAAAAAGAAGGAGGCTAAGTGAGACGGATGATAGCGATAGATAAAAAATACTTGAACTAGGATCACTAAGTTTGCGCCAGTTGCTCTAATTAAGTTCCTACTAGTGTTTTTTTTTAATTTTAGATGATAAATTATGATCGGTGTCAGCAAGTGTATGATTTTTCTTCGCAAAATTTTATTTGCATTTCCTTGATTTAATTTAGTAATAAGCGCAGGGATAAAATAATGCAAAATAATTATTCGCTAAGTAGCTAATTTATGTATCAGCTAAATTGGGAAAAGAATTATCTGTGAGCATTGAAATGTTGGCGTTAAAACTTTAAAGGTCAGGTCAAATTTATACCGAATTTTGGCTCTTGTGGATTGCTGAAAAATGAAAGAAAGCGATGGCCATATAATTTAAGTATTCTATCATCAAAAGTAAGACCGTAGCCGGGAGGAGCGGGGGGGGGGGGGGGGGCTGGGTTTCAAAAGATACAAATACCCATTCCCAGAACAATTTTTGGAAAAACAGTCTTTTAGTTTACCCCATTTACCCCGCAAATCTATCTGGCAACAACCCATATTGAATAGTACTGAGAATAAAGAATAGAAGAGACTGCTAAGAGAAACGGAAACTCTTGTAAAGCAAAGAGATATTAATCGAAATATTATGAATATGAAGTTTTTGCAAACCTATTCAATTTTTCGATGTGAGGTTGAACAGGAGGAGGATAGTATGAGATTCTATATTGCAGTGATATGCTCCCAATACCAGAAACAAATAGGACATCGAGAGAAAGGATATCAGGATTGAGGGAGTTATATTGAGTGGCGAACAAATTCTTTTGAAGAATGAGAATTGGGACCTATAAAATTTCTAGCGAACAATGAGGGAAGCGACTTTAGGCGTGAAGAGAGACGTAACAGTGACGTGCATAAGTCATGCAGATAGGCCCGAGTCCCCTTACATTCGCCCCTAAGGTGACTACAATTGGCAACTCTAAACACTGGTTTGCCTCCAACGCTTTACAATCTCGATGACGGGAGGCGACCGCGCCTGTTATGGCACGCTAGGAACGTTCGTCAAATTCAGTTAGGCGAATCAGGCCCTTATGCCTGAATCACACGAGTTTTTTTTCCATCCCTCAGAATGATAGCTCCAGCGTTAGTTTTTCAGGGTCCAAAAGAGTCATCGCTCGATCCATCATTTTCTGAAATACACGGTCATTCCTAACGTCCCTTTCTCCGTCGTTTACCTACTCCGTCACTTTTCGTATTTACAACTGCAATTTAATAAAATGCCAAGGGTGGCGTTACTATCGCTGTTAGAGGCCGCGCGTTCTGATCAGCCGAAGGACGGTGCAGGCGATGGATTCTGCGACACAAAAAGGGACGTACCGAGTGATGGAAAAAGGGATGGGACTTCCATCCCTCGGCCCACGCGGAAAATGATCGCGTGGAGTGGTCATTTTTGCCACCATCATTGCAGCCATCGCTAGAGCTGTCCCTCAGAAGGGATGGAAAAAATTATAGTTTGATTCAGGCTTTGGGGTTTGTCTCTCACGCGTACCCTGCTTGGCAATAGCTGATGATAGATATGTGCAGGGGCGGATCCAGGATTTTTTTCTGGAAGGGGCACAAGCAAGGCCGTATCCAGGATTATGTTCTGGGTGGGGCACAAGGATACCTCGTAATACAAAACGAACGCAATGATAATGGGACCGTATTAAAAATCTTCCATATTTTTGAGGGTCTGGGGAGGGCACGTGCCCCTGTGCCCCTCCCCCCCCTGGATCCGCCTATGGATATGTAATGTAGTAGGGGAAGACAAGAGCTATGAAAGTTCAGGCTAACTCATTGTAAGGCTAGGTTACTATCCAGTTAATTAATCCCCATGATATTTTATACTTATAATTTATTAATATATAATACGGAGTAGTGCTGTGCGCCGCGGCCATTGTGACTAATTCAGATGCGGTACTATATTTTTCTCATTTCGGGCTCTCTCGTCTCCTCCCCTACCTCAAATATACCCCTAGAATGTAATGTGGCCGATAAATACGAATGGCGTGCAATATGACCGAAATGTGATTTTCAAGAAAAAGGCAAACCAGGTGTATTAAATAACTTACGAACAAATATGATAAATATGTGTGACTCATTTGCAATAGGCAACGAAGCGGCAACAATTTAATCTGCTCTAATGTGGTATGAGTTCTATGGTTTCAATAGTATTTAAAAATACTTTAACGTTTCAGTCAACGAATTATAATGCATGTTTATTTAATGGTAGACAGGTAGATTTTATTTCATATTTAAATTACAATTGGGTACAGATATCTTATTTAAATTTATTAAATTTGTCAGAAATTTTCAATATCTGAGGCGAATGTTACTGCCCGTGTACCTCCTAATTGCCAATGAAGGCGAACACGGTGAAGTGGCGAAGGGCAAAAAACATCCTGGCTGGAAACCACAAGTGGGAAAGACATATGGTGTGTCCCGAGTTTGGCGGCTCACATAAGGCTAACAATCAACACGCTACGATATAAGGAAAAAAAGTGCTGGAGTTGAAAAGCTCCCTTTGAACTCAGCAGCTCGTCTTAACTTTTTATCGATCGATTTGTGTCCGTGAACTGAAATAGAAACTTGGCGACGCTATGACCTCACATTTTTATCATGAAAATTCACATTAAAGATCACTCAGTATTCATTCATGACGCATGATGGTCGAAATTGGTTTTTCATCAATGAAATCGCATTCATCTCTCCTCACATCTTATCTAATGCCAGCATTTTTTTATTTCACATCTTATTGAATGAAGTCAGTGGCCTTTACAAAGTTGCTGTCCGTGAACAACATATATTACTTTAGGACTGTCCGCTGAAATTTCCACGCAAATTGTATGATCAAAATGTTCTCTGTAACAGTTGGGTGACAACAGGAACCGTGATCCGTCCCTGTAGTGAACTATATCAATTACCACAAGAGCACTCGATTGCCAGCACCAAGGGCTATAAGAGGCTCAGTAGGCTTTTTAGCGCTGTGGCTGCCCAGCCATTCTAATGAAGTGAGTCGAGGCTGGGTCATCTTTTGGCATTAGGGAAGGGCGACAGTTGTCGAGTTGAGAGGGCGGATGAGTACGAAGGCAGTTGATGGCAATTGGCACGCTCTACGTAAGCCTTGCACTCGGGTCAGGAGGCCCCTTCCCACACCACGGTCTGTGTAAATGACATGCGGCTTGCAAGACAATTCAGTTCCGTCTTCCCCGCTAAAGTGAGAGACTCACTAACATAAGTCTTACAGACTTGACTCAGTGGCGTCTGCCCCAGAACAGTGCATTTACTTTCCCACCTTTTGATTAACTTCGCGGTTTTCAGGAATCCTATAGTGTTTGGAAGTAATTTTAATAGTTAAAGGAATACGATTGACAGTGATTGATTACGTTATTTTTCTCAAAAGCCTGTTTTACACGGTACACGAAATGGAACCTCTTCAAAACGCATCTTTTTCTCAATCGGGCGTTCCCTTATTATGTAATTGGTGCAGGGGATATTTTTCACCTTTCTTCAATGTATTTTCGGATGCTTTCTTGCAATTAATGTCTCAACACGATGCGTTTTGAAATGCCCGTTCGTATGTGCAATTACTAGCCTCAGTAGTTCAGTGTTTGTTACCTGATTAAAGAATAGTTTTTGGGATCTCCAAGCGACAAATTTAGAAACTCTATTTCATATTCCGAATATCGTTACGTAACTAAGGCAAGATCATTAGATCTGACGTGGTCTCCGGCAGAAAAGTAGTGTCGGCCATTTTTTAAAAATTTGATGCTCGGTAATCCAGAAAACTTTTCACCGCGCGCTCATCATTATCATCATTTGTCAACAATCCTAAGATTGGTTTGACGCAGCTCTCCATTCCTCTCTCTTATCCGCTAGCCTTTTCATGGCGACATATTTCATGTCTTTTACATTATTTATAACCTGACTTTTGTAACTTATTCTACCCGCTAAAGTTTTATATTCCATCTGTCGCCTGATTAATAAATGTATGCATCACATTGAATCCTGAGACTATGGAAGTTAAAAAACGACTCTGGATATTATTATCTAGAATAACAGAGAGAAGCCTCGCGAACGAGCGAGCAGATATTTAAAAATATGCTTTTCCTAGATTAATCTGTCGGTGGGCTTGAAAAATACGATGCAGGCCTTTTCAATGAGCCGAGAAATTTGGGATAATAGCGCTCAGCGGAGGGGACGCGAGGGCACAAAAAATACGAAAAGCAGAGCCTCAAGAATCGGGACGCGGAGTAAACCAAACAAAAGTTAAGTATTACATAAAAGATGAAATGGGTTCCGTTGAGAAGAAATGGGAGCGAATGAAATTTTTATTGACAGTCAGGAAAATTAAAAAAACTTTATTGGAAGAATGTAATTCATGATACACGTATCCACGCTAGGTTGACAAGGAAGGTGACCGGTTTCACTTTCGCCTATTTAATTACACTGCGCATGAAACATCCTAAATGAAATTACCCCATGGAATCACCCTAAAATAAAGAAAAACTTTGCCCATAGCTTGTTTTATGGATTTGTTATTATTGTGACTATAGAGAGTTGTTTCAAGCTTAATCTGGTGGAATTATAGCGAATTAGTAAACTTCCTGGAAAATTTCCACAAATACTTTAATTTACCTACTATGGTATTAATAATATCAATTATGATACCATAAAATTATTTGTGGTATATTGCCAGTGAGTATTAATTTACTAATATAGCTTTGACATTTGAAAGTCAAGTACAACTTCATACACACTTTTTAAAAGGATAAAATTGTTCCTTTTCATAAATTTCGTTTCATAACATGCTCATAACTTTCGTTTTAATGATACCTATAGTTAATTATTTTAAAGTAAAAGCGAAAACATCTCAGTTGACAGAAAGCTTTTCCATCTGTGGAAAATTTGTGACGCTTTCATCAACGGAAATTTAGCAGGGAGACAGAAATTTGTAAAAATGAGTAATGTCAAGTATATGACTACATGCCGTAAAATACTGAATGCCAATTCTGCCAGAGCAGAGGCAATTAATGAAAATGGAATTTGGATTTCATGACGATTGATGAGTATTTCAGTGGGACTCGGAGGCAATGAGGGCTAGCAAAAACTCGATGGCGCAGAAAAATAAATAATCATGGTATATTTTCCAAGGCTTATAAAACATCGGGAAGATTTAACCGGAGGCACAGAGAATGGGAGTGATAAAAATTAAGCTCCAAGTTCAAGTATTTGGGTTCAACGTTCATTATTAAATTATAGGAAATCGAATGAATCGAAGAATGCGGTGACTCGCTCCATTACAGTTGGGGGTCAAATTCGAATTTATACATGCGAGTGATAAACTGAGCGTTCCAAATATTCCGAGGTTAAACGTTAATAGCAAACGTTCCGACGATAATATTCCTGATGCGTACACTTAAAGAAAATAGTCATTTATATCGGTTAGATTCTTCAATGAGCTGGGGAATATCCTGATATAAACCAGGCACTATCACCGTAAACATCTGCTCCACTTGCGCTTGTAGTGTGTATGACTTTTTTCTGTCCATATGTCAATTTAGATGATCGATTGCGTCTCATAAACCACACGTAATATTGTATTTTTGATCTACAAAGAACTCATTATCGATGTTCGATACTTAAAATACGGAATGCGGATAATTTGTGGAAGAGGTAAGGAATTATGCGTATTATTCTGTTGTACTGTATTTTTTAACTCTGAAGAAATTTCACCATTTAGTATTCATGATAAAACCGTAAAATTTATAACTTCCCATCAAAGAACAGCTACTAAAACCGAGAAATATTTTCCGACTCATGGCTGAAGACTAAAAAGACGGACTTAATTATAGTGGCAACTTTGACTTCATGAAAGCGATGAAAACGCGACATTTCAACCAATCTGTTAAGTATATCATTCGTTTTTAGTCCTTGATCCCAAGAGAGAGGCTCCTTATATCATTTTACCCGTCGGAAATTAAGATTAGAGGAGATAATGGTGAGAAAATGCTCCTTGTAGCCGCTAATGAGTCATTTTATTTAACTGAATTCTTAGTTTATTTCATTAGTAGGAGAAAAATGGCATCGATATTTGAAGAACTTGAAAGAAATAACTCTCTTGTTTGATTGGAATCCCTGTATTTCTTAAGAATTCTTATCGCATGTGGTACGATAAATAATTAATTTCAGCATGCCAATAAAAGAATTTTTCATTTGATAATCGCCCAAGTCACATGCTTGTGCTCATATTTTTTCCAGTTCCAAGTCATTTATTGATGAAAATTTTATTGAAATCTTATGAAACCCTTAAGCTCTAAGTCTATTTTTGCTGCTCGTCCAGTAATGGTAATCCATTTGCTATTGGTGGCATCCATTGATAACTTCGGCAGCTCCGAACATCTGTCCAACCAATTAAAAGTTTAAGAGAGCGTCTGAAGCATCATATCATACGATCGATGACCTCTGGGTCGACCTCTGAAAAAAATCTCTCTGACTTGTAGTCTCAAAATATTTTGGAGCTATAGCGGAAGGTATTTTTTGCTAAAAAATTGAAATTTTATGTATTCCTCCAAGCTTTATGTCTCACATTCATCTTGTCTACGAATACATAATTGAATTGCACAAGGACGAATAGTTTTAGATGTTGTCAAAAATTTATTAATGTGTATTTCATGGTGTTTTATGTCTTACGGTTGGAAGATAGTTTTTCAAGATTGTTTATCGAATAGATCGCAATTAATTTTTTTGCGATGGAAGAAGCAAAGGAAAACCATGATTTAAGACGACCCATCACTTTCTTTCGAATGGTCAAATTTTGTATGCCTTCGTGACGTATTATTTGTTTAAACCTCGTGCAAACATCTTGAAATTTCCAGGGTACATAAAGAAGATCTTTTTCAATATTTGCCTATTTCAGTTAAATAAGAAAGTTTCAAAACTGAGGAAATGCCGATGTTGAGGTAAAATTTTCAATTTACAATGAAATGAACAATAATTGAAAATACTGAAAACAGTCTATCTACTATATGGAGAAGATAAGTTAAGTTTTAAATAGGTTATACGTGATGACAAAAATATTAGTCGAGTGGGAATAAAGCGCCCTCTAAACATTTATCATAAAAACGGCACGCCAGATGAAGCGTATGAAGGTAGCGGTACGAACGGAGTAGAACCTAAGCGGCGTGGGATGGCCACAAAAAAGTGTCTGTGCAGACAGATTCCATTCCCTTGATGCATTAGATAAGCTTTAAGATCATTCCGTAACAGTTGTCCTCGGTTAAAAAACAAGCCCAACTACACACTGGCGCACGCTTTGAGTCTCAATCCGCGACCGAGGAAACCCAGTCATTACGTGAATGAGAGGTGTGCCCACGCGAAATACTGGCCTATTTGGAAGAGTCGTCAGCAGACGAGGTCCCACCCGAGTCATTGCATTGCAAGCACTGGTTGGCTCGCCTCCCCGGCCCATTAGTGGATTGCGCTCTCTAAGTAGCCACATAGTGGATGTGATTAGGGCAGGACGGCTGTGGGAAGAGCAGAAGGCCCATAGTCGTCATCCAAAAAATTCACTCCAGAATCTTGAGAGGCGAGTTGTTCAAATAGGTTCCAAAAAAAGGAAATGGATTCATTCTCAGAGAGACTGAAATGTAACTAGTAAATTTTGACCGACAGTCATTATGTGAAGGCAGTCGGCGACCTCGGCATTTGATAATTTTATAACTTTTCATTAAAATTTCATTTACTTTTTGTATTCCATAAAAAATAGGGAATTGGATACCGGTAACAATTGCAATTTTGGATCTTCGCGGATATAATTGTTAATTTTTTGTTTCTTATGTAGGGAAGGATAGAACTGCAGCTGTTCCTTGCAATTGACCGTACTATTTATAAAATTAACCATTATTGTCTAACTATCTTGCTTTACGAATTTATCTGAGTCTTCTAATTTTCGAACTCTCCGTCGATAGTTTCGAAGTTCTTGAGCCGTTGTCCCCAGTATACTCTTAGCCAGCAATTTTTTGGATGCTATGCTTGCTTACGTTATCTTCCGCTTAAAGTTCGACGATTCTGTCTAAAAAACTGTCTTCAAATTAATGCTGAGAATTCAGCCGTTAAATACATTCATCAAATTGAGTGACAACTAACACGGTCGCTTACTATATTTCCGTAGTGATGAAACAGCTGTCGTTAAAAAGAGTTTTAAAGCCATTTAAATTCATAATATTTTCAAAAATAATGATAGTTCGTTCGAGAAAGTTCATGAACTTAGACTACACAAAAAAACATTTTAATCGATTGATTTTTTTAACAGCTAGCTGCAACTATTCAAAAGAGTTGCTGATGAATATCGAGGAGGTAAGACTCATCTTTGTTTTTCATAATGGGGTTTTAAGTCGATTTCAAATTATTAAATGGTTTTCCCCAATCTATACACCTCAATAAAGAACAGTAATGTGTCAAATTCAGTCCAGATTGGTTCACAAACGGAAATAGAAAGTTAGATCTCGAAATGAAAGCGATTGGGGATAACTCATAATTCCAACTTTTGTGAAAAATTATATTCATACGCAGTTAGTTACATAAATATAGCACTCGCTATTAAGAAGAGGGTTCTATTTTTACCCAGTTGGCAGTCGTTTCTAAATTAATATCGGAAAATGAATCCAAACGCTATTGTATACCTCCTCCATAATATATTTTACTATAGGTTCTTCATAATTTCCTACAATGATAAGATTTTTTCTGGCGATATGAGAATACGTAAAGTTACTGGTAACATACCAAAGATTAATTGAATAATCTACAGCCTACCTACCTTTAACAGCCGGTGTCTGAAACTATCCCCCGTCTAAGGAATACTACTGCAAATAAAAATGCAAACCTGTATTCGCATCTAAACCTCATTGACGGCAGAAAATCCCTTAAGTAAAATATCGATTCTTTGTAGGCGGATCTAGGGGGGGGGGGGGCGGGGGCACGTGCCCCCCTCTTAAAAATATGCAAGATTTTTAATACGTTCATTGCGTTCGTTTTGTATTACGAGGTATCCTTGTGCCCCCCCAGAACAAAATCCTGGATACGACCTTGCTTGTGCCCCCCAGAAAGAAATCCTGGATCCGCCCCTGGCTTGCGTACTACTGTATACTTGTTTTAAGGGTGTTTACCGCTAGAGGATTGTTCTCAATGGTTCATACCAACGAAATCTCCTCTTTCAGGTTGGGCCTGTGATCCATGTCATTTAAATTACTACATTAAATATAACTACTCAAACATATTCGATCGGAAAATCAGCTGGATTGCAGGTGATTCCAACAACTTAACAACAGGAAAATACCATAGACCTTGAATATAGCTATATTCAAGGTCTATGGAAAATACTGATTCCCAATAAGTGGGGAAAATAAAGGAGAGGCATAATGCCTTTTAAAATTGCATGTCAATTGTAAGAGAGGTGTTATTTGTAATGTGATCGGTGTGAAATTATTAATTATAACAGGTTTAATTTGTTAGTAAGGAAATTTATTGTCAGTAAGATGTAACATACTGATAAAAGAATTTTAAAATTTTATATAATGAAATTTATTGTATTGTAATATATTTAGGTATCAATGTTGCTGAAGTTGAGCCGACTGAAAATGAGAATACAGTTACATATTAATTCCGATGCATCATTTTAAACCCCTCAAAACTTAAGGCCATAAAATCTCACAACCTACAACATAATGATTTATCCACCATTCACTTTGATAAGAAATGGGGAACGAATGCAGAAATTTTATTTTGAAGTGTTTCACCAGCCACGAGCACTGTAAAAAAGCTCCTAAGTATATACAGATACACATCCAGGGCGTTCAAAAGAATGCGCCAGAAATTATAGCGAATAGTGAACCTCAAAAAACGGCGAATGTCATGACGTTGTACAAGAAATAGCGATAATATCACTATAGTTAGATTTATTCGTCATAGAGAAATTAAATCCTCATTGTCCTCTTGAACCACACAAAATTTCGTTTCGGGTCGACGCGTCAACGTCGTAAATGTTAAAGTTTTTCACATATCATCAAATAAAGCACGGGTGATATTATTTTATAATCGAAGTTTAGTAAACATATCAAGGTGGCGCAAAAAGCACTGAAAATATGTCTCCGCAAATCGAACATATAATTTGAATTAGTAGGATATCTTTTTCGACTGCAGACACTTAACGCGGCGGCATACGAATAGTTGAATTTCCCCGCGAGTTAATTACTTCGCCCTCTCTTCGTGCATATCTTACGTAAGGACAACGATGACCTTCCCTCCTATTTGCGAGACAAGTAAGCAAATTAGTAGTCCCTCCTTCCCATAAGTTCTTTAAGTAGCAACTGAACCTTCCGTTACGTCATTGCTCATTCACCATGGAGATAAATTATTCCTTCTATTTATGCGCACTATAGAGAAGAAGAAATATTTTAAGAGCTTCATTGCCATTTTATTACACATATTCCTTTCCCCTAGTAATTTCATATTATACAATTTCATTATTACTTCAATGGTCTACTATTTTAAAAAAAATATTTGGAATTACTTCCTCAATGATGAGAAAGACAAATCTACGGAAAATGTTTTGCCTCCGTGCCACACCTCCGATTCGTATTCATATCTAAATATAGCAATTATATACCAGTATTCTATTGACCAATATGCTAGAGAAACTACGGTTGTTAGCTTGAACTCGTAAACTGGTTAAAATCGAACGGGATTTTTTTCTAGATGGAATTTGCCCTTTGCGAGGAAGTATCAAACCATATCAGTAGCTTTCTAAAAAAAATCTTTGAATCCATTGACCTTGACGTTTGACAATTTTTGGAAGTTGGAATTGAAAGTGGACGGGGGCAGGGGAAGAAGAGTCGAATTTTTTGACAGCGAAACCAATTGTGCGTATCTCATGGATGTTGTCCTTGTCCTTATCAAGTAAAATCACGCTTCACGCTAAATTATGGTCATAATCGCTCAAATGTATAGGCTGGTGATCAGACACAGCTGATTGATCTTTGCATGCTTGCTGACGTCATTTGGCTTTCCAAATCCAAATTTAAACTAAATTACTATTGTTTTTATATACTCATTTGAAAAAAACCGTCTAAAACGCAGAAAATTCTCAATTAAAGAGAAGCTAGTCATACCGTCTCATCGGTGGATTTTGGGAGTAAAATAGAAAAAAATATCAAATCGCAGGGTTACAACTTAGGATGTCAACTTGCTTCCTAATAATGGTTTGAGGGCATCAATTTTCAGAATTTTCGAGTAATAATGGTGATACCTAGTCGATGTTTAAAGAAAATCAAGCAATAAGTTCTCTTTTACTTGTTTTCTGTTGATGCTCTATGAGAATGAAAGGTACTTGTTAGGGAATCAATATCATCTTAATTTAAGTTAAATTAAGTTTTATGCGACTGAGTACCGGTTCTAAGTAATTATAGTAAAATTTCCCATTACAAATTTAATGAAAGAAAAATGGGGGTCTATTCATTAAAAATAGCCATGTAAAATTTTCAGAGAATACCTGTTTCCCAATGCGTACTTATAGGCCCTGTTTATTTCTCTTTGGTATCCTTTTTCGGATTATTAAACGCAAATATTCTCAAGAGCTTAGCATCAATCCCTATTTAAATCCATATCGAATTTATTTTTGAGTCCTAGAATTATACTTCGAAAAATCGTCTAAAAAGCTTTTAAAACATATATCCATATCCTTGGCGTAAATTATTGATAATGTAGACATTTTTGGAAGGGTTCTTACATCTAACTCTCATCTATAGTAACTTTAATTTGTTTTTCACCAATGGTCAAAACATGTTCTTCTGAAACTGTTATCTTTCCCTTCTACACTCTTTCCTCGTGTTAATGTTTACATTAATACATCATATGTTCCCTTTTATTTGAACATATGAATACTTTCAACCTAGATTAATCAACTTGGTGATTTTAATACGTAAAAAGCGACGGTATATTTTATCTATCTTCTCCTCCAACGCATAACACATTTGTAATATTAGCCATGCGTCTTTCGTCCGCTTTAGTCTCGTTAGATAAAAATGGTTTGCGCTCCTCTCTACCCCTTGCAGAAATTAAATAGAAAATCGAAAAATATTCATGCAAATGGAAGCATTGCTGTTGGCTAATGAATTATTTTTCAAAGTTCCATTTCCGTAAAAAATTCCATCATTCTATAATTTATACTCCATTTAAGCATTCCTTCCGATCACTCATTCAGTGATTCACCTCGAAGTTTGGCTAGCATAGATGAGGGTAAAACTGCTCATAAATAAGTCACAGGCGTGTGAATTTTTCGTATTATGGGTAGAGAGCGTATTAGCTACTTTCCGTGGTCAACTCGCACTTCGAATTACTTGCCAACCGAGTGTAAAATATTATTTAATTTTTAATTAAATTTTTTTTAAATAGCAAAAATAATGGGAAATATAAATTATTTAATCGAATTTATTCGAAATACTCAGCTATCCATATAAAATAATCGGCTGTCGCATCTGGTTTTGGGAGTCAGGGCGATAATTCTTCCGTCATCTATTTACTACCAGAAATGGAAAAATAGCTAAAATATTTTCTTTTCTTTGCACCTTAGGCATCATCACTTTTCACGAAATTTGAGTCTACTTGCATTATAACGCTAATGTCTGCATGAAAATAATAGGAATAATTGTACTTCGTGAATGTTTCGAATCAAGACGTTTGAGACTCATATCGAAATACATTCATCGGGGCCAAAGGTTGATATGATAGTCAAATACGTTCAGGGACGCATGATCGATACATATTAAATTATTATCTTCTTTTCCATTTTTCAGTTTCTGCCATTGCCTTTACAATATCATTTTCTGGATTAACAGTTATTCTAATTTCTTTTCGCATATCCTACTAAGAAAGACTCTCCGTCAATTAGCGCCAAATTTCCTCAGTAATTAATTATATCTTATTCAGAGATTTCTCAGGGTTTCTACTCTATTATTTTAGACTACTTAGCATGTGGATAAAATATACTCTTATTATCTCTTTCTATCTTTCAGTTCAGGTTTGTAACTCTAGGCTTAAAGGTGCATGAGGCCCAAAACATTATGGTGGATTCCCTTACAAAACCACTGTTTCCCACCCTTACCAGGATAAAGAATCTTACTCAGGACTAAATTTGTATAGTTTTTCCCACAGATGACCTCGTTTTTTAATTAATTTTGAATTTTATTACTTATTTATAACGATAAAGTTCCAATACGAAGATAAATTCTAAAAACAGGGAGAAATATATAGATTTAGTGAGAATTTCTCTAAAAGGTTTTATAATTCTCTTCCAAAATTTGTGATTCCACTAAAATTTTATCTCTTCGTGGTGCGGCTTGCGTCATTCATATCCCCTGCGGTATTCTGTCTTGGTTCGCGGCAAAGGAAAAGGATCACCCCCTTATTTCATCCGTCGCGGCCGGTGATGGGTACTCACGGGGTGGCTGTCCACCTGGAGCTGCCCCTTCAACTCCCGCTTGCACTGGGTCCTCGTACTCCTCGTAATACTCTCCATACTCATAATCCGTGTATCCGGGGGAGTCACCCTCCGCCTGTCGCTTGTTGTGGAGCCTCTGCTGCGCCGCCTTGCCCTGGGGGACCCTCGGCCGAGCCGCTTCCAGCAGCCCCGGGCTGAGCACCAAGAGGGCAAGAAGCACAAATCGGGCGCTGCCCATCGCTTCCCACAGCCTCCTCCCTGCCTTCCGATATCCCTCGCGTCTTCTGCCCCGGGCGCGGGCCCAACCTCCGGACGGAGCCGCAGGCGGGGAGGGGGCAGCGGGGAAGGGCGCTCGTTCGGAGAGAGTGGCGGAGTGCCGAAGAGTGTGCAGCAAGTGGAGGAAGGAATGAATAAGGAGCAGGACGAGAATGAGAAGAAGAAATAGGGATGGGAAGAAGAAGAGAGAGAGAGAGTGTGGGGGTCAATGGGAGTGAGGGGGGAGTCTTCAGTTAAGGCCTAAGGGGTTGGTTTTGATCATACGGGGCAGGGAAGAGGGGGAGAAAGGAGACACATCGTCCATGAGCCTTGTGTGTTGGGGGGGAGGAGGTCATTCCTTCTGATGCGTGGGACCTATCTCTGGTGGTGATGCGGTCCACGCCGCACGCCCGCGAGGGGTGTGTGACCGTGGTGTTTTTTGTGGTGTGGGGAGGTATTCGGCAGCCGGGGAGGGCGGGGTCCAGCAGGCGGCTGCCGGGGAGTGGAAAAACAGAGGCGGAGGCGTCTCTGGAGAAGGCATTTCCTCGGCAGGGCAGTCAACTCTCCGGAGGGCGGGGGAGGGGGAAGGGGGGGCCGCGAGCGGCTGACCCCGCTCCTTGATGCGACGCGGGAGTGGGTGGGTTGGATGTGGGAGGGCGACCGCGGGCGGGAGCGGGAGGGGTGCGAACTGGGAAGCAAGGGTTTGCGTCCATCCGATGGGGGAGGGGGGGCATGGAGATGGACTCCCCTTCCCTCTGTCCCCACCAGCATATTCGCCGCCGGCTACCAAACGTGGCATTTGTCCTCGATGGAACAGTCGGCAGTCTCCACCTCTTTAACCCCCCTTTTGACCCCTCCCCCCACCCTTGACGCCTCCGGCTCTCAGCTCTCTCGCTTCTGCCTCTCCATAATCCAAATATAACTCAAAACACGCTGATTCGTATTAATAAAAAGGACTCCTAAGAGAATTGGCCCGAGAATGCCGAGGCGGCAAGTCGGAGCGCTCGAAAATAAGCCCAAAAGGTATTATTGACCATCCCGAGATGAAAGGCGATCAGGATATACGAACGAGGGAACAAGCCGCGGAAGTCTTCCCCTGTTGTGTGTTAGAACGCAGATAACAGATCAGAGAATGCAATCACAATTTGGAGAAACTTGAATGTTATTGGCAGCTGCCGGATGAAAGTTATCTGAAAGGGTTGTATGGACTTAGCACTTCCCGCATTTTATGCCCCAGAAATGGATATTTTTTGTTCATGTTCAAGTTATTGATCAAAGCACAGCATATGTGTTGACATTTCTGCAGCAGGGCGTGTTTCCTGATAAACTAAAATGCGCACTTATTGTACCAATTTTTAAAAATGGAGATCGAAAGGATATTAAGCAGTATCGTCCTATTTCTCTTCTTCCGGTTTTTTCTAAAATTCTGGAAAAAATAGTTAAATCTAGGTTATTAAGTTTTTTACAAAAAAATAATTATTTCAGTAAAGCGCAATTCGGTTTTCTGAAAAGCAAATCTACTGACGACGCCCTATTGGAATTCTGCTCTGATCTATATAAGAGCTTAAACAGAAATAATAAGACTGGTGGTTTATTCATTGATATAACAAAAGCCTTTGACTCTGTTAATCACGAGATATTGCTATCAAGATTGTCGGAGGCTGGAATTAGAGGTGTTGCAAACGATTGGTTCAAGAGTTACCTGTTGGGAAGGTCGCAAAGGGTAATAATTAACGATTGTACTAGTGAGGAGGTGTCCTTCACATGTGGTGTTCCTCAAGGTTCCGTCTTGGGACCAATTTTGTTTTTAATTTATGTCAATAATTTTTGCAACGGGGCATTTCATGGAAAACTTACTTCTTTTGCCGATGACACGGCATTATGTTATTCGTCATTTAATGTCTCCGATGTTGTATCACAAATGCAAAATGATTTGAATAGAATTAATGATTGGTTCTTGCGTAATAATTTTGTTCTGAGTGTAAAATCAAAGTTTATGTTGTTTGGCTTGAAAAGTATACTGGTGCCATCAGATGACGTTTTCTATAGATGTTCTCATTGCTTGACTTCAAAAGGTAGAGCTTGTAGAAATTGCATAAAAATTGATCATGTAAATCATATAAAGTACCTCGGTTTAATATTAGATAACCATTGTAACTGGAAAATGCACATTAACAAATTGAAATCTGAGCTGATTATTTCCTTGAGAAAATTTTATCTTCTCACGTATAAATGCCCAGTATCCGTTTTGAGGACGGTGTATTTTGCTCTGGTAAATTCAAGAATTCAATATGGAATATCTTGTTGGGGAGGCACATATCACTCTAATGTTAAACCAATTAAAATTATTCAAAATAAATTCCTAAGGGTGATCTTAAGAACCTCCAGGAATGAATCATCCTTCCCACTGTATGTAAGGTTAAAAATCCTCCCAGTTAGACATTTGGTTGTATATAAAACATTAAGAATTTTTTACAATCGTGGTGGACATAAAAATAAACCTTGTCCCTGCACAAAAACTTTAAGATTCCACGAAATTACTTGTATTCCTAAACCAAAGTTGAAGCCTATAAAAATTTCTTTAATTATTTTGCACCAAAATTGTATGTAATAAATCTTTGGCAAAAATTACAAGGTTGTAATAGCGAATCTGAATTTGTAAAAAAACTGAGAGACTGGTTGTTTAGTCATAAAAATATTGAATTTTTATTTGAGACAGTTAAATAATCTGTTCTTTTAATTGCTTAAACTTATTTTGTTACTAAATTCATTATAATTTCATTTCATTTTAATTTTCCTACTACTGTATTCTAATCGTATTTTGTATGTTTTCAAGATTGTTTACATGCACATGGACAAATGTTTTTATGAAGGACTCATAGAAGAGCCACTTTTGTTTAAAGGTTATTATAAAATGCACTGCCGAGCATTGCCTTATTTCTATGTAATGGCAACCCCTAATCAAGACTTATCTTAAGGGGTGTCTAATTTCACTGTTAATGTATGCATATGTTGTAATATTTTGGGGCAGTGAAATAAATATCTTTATCTTTATCTTATTTTCTTAGAGAAACGTAGTTATCAGTAGCGTGGGGGTTAAAATAAATTTTCTGCCAATTTTTATTCCAGAAAACCAATATTAAATGAAAAATTGCAGCGTTACCCAGTAGTAGCAGAAAGTACCCAATGAAATTCAATGGTGAACTAAAGACACAATAAAAATATTATCATTAGCTGTGATTTTCTGTTTCATACAACTGTAGATGAGAACAATATTTTATACTAACTTGATGAGTACGTGTCACCTTCCACGACTCTTCATCACGTGAGTCTATTAAAAATTTGTGCATCGAACTTCTCCGCGTGGATCTCTTTTTTTCAAGAGTTGACCTTAATTTTAAATTTTGACGGATGCAAATATTGCGTTACCACCCATGAAATCATAATTCAACAGCTATTGAATTCATATGATTCACTGGAATGAAATCATAACTTGTTGACAATAAAAAATTTATGGTTAAATATATTTTTTTTAAACTTTGTTTTTTGATCGAATCGAATGGTAAAAGATAGTTAAAAGGAAAAAAATAGTTACATAAGCACATATTTCTTAAAATACTAATAGTGTTTTAAGAACTAACACAGCATGATATTTTCCTCAGTATTAAGAAACGTGAATATTTATAAATTGTAAATGAAAAACATCAGTGTGAAACACAGTGCTATACCTCTAGGGATATAGGTTAATATCAATGCGAAATTGACAACCTAAAATTTGCTTTGAGCAAAAATCTTTTCTAGATGTTCGTGTGCACCTCCATGTATTTTATCCTCAAAATGTCATGCCTCTAAAACTATGTCTGGGCGTTAATGATTAAATCAAGACGTAATGGAGAAAATTATTGTATCATTACATGAAAGAATATATGATTTAACACTTTCCCGGCGAACAATAATTGAAAAATAATAATAATATAATGGGTCTTACATGGCGCTCTTACATAATCTTATCCGCGCGGTATCCCGAGGAGATTTTTCAAATACATGAAAGTAATGTTTTATCAGCCAGAAATTATGTTGCTAGAAACGTTTTATGCACTTATTTTTACTTCTGGCGCAATTAATTACAATAGGAAAATATATCACACGTATTATGTATAAATCTCAATTAATTTAAATTTATTCCGACTCTTGCAAAAAATAAACACATTTGATACCGGCAGTTCTTAGTGTGTAAATGAGCTACAGCCACGCTTTCTCCGTTTGGGTCTTATTTGCACATAAAAAGGTTCAATGGCTTGATGAAAATTAGCCTCACCCATACTACACCTATATATTCCACATTCTCTATAAGCCGTAAAGTCAGAAATGACCGTGCTATTAATTTAAAAAAACTCAGACCCGACCCTGAGTCAGCCAGTTAAAATTTTACTTCCTTTCACTGCGAGATTTCCACTCCCGCTGATGTAGTAGATCCCAGTTAGACGATTTCAAGGCTATCAAAACGACAACCCGGTTACTTGGGGCTACATACAAGTCACTACCACTAGCACATATTTCCTTTCAATTCATCAGGAGGTATTTTGAGTATTTTCATAAACCGTGCATGTAATGTAATCGCGAAATCGTAGGCTATAATTCAAATTAGCCACGACTTTCGGCTCTATATTTTAATCATATGATGAGCGGATGCTAAGGATATTCTAGTAGAGATTTACACATTTCCTCCGCCGCAAAGGATATGCCAAAATGCGTCTTTGTGATATATCATGTCATCTTCTCATAATTTTAGATAAAATACCCATGAATAAAGGAACATTTGAACTCATTGTATGTACTTACATCTTCACTCATTTGCGGGTGCATTAGAGAGGTCAATGCCAGAGACTCAAGGCCAGATAATTTTTCGGCAGATAATCAAATAAAACGCGTTCAAGCGTCTCTCGGACCACGATATGAGAGAGCATTGAACAGTCAAGTTCTTTCATCCCATTCATACATGCAAATGGCGAGGGCGTAGTTATTTTTATCATACTAGGGATTTGAAACCTAAAAGTTTTCGATGAATAAAATCTCATCTCCTTTTGCCGAAATCACCACGGTGAAAATATGTTCGCCGGCACCGGATATCTTACCACAGCCGTTTGAATTTCCGTGTCATTATTGTAAGGATTTCTGGGATTCCATGGACTTGTCTCACAATACATCAATTATGGGAATAAAATATGGTGATAAAATAGAGATAGAATTGAATTAATTGGTCATAGGGTAAAATCATGTGCTATGACGGGTACACATAGCGTCGGAAAACCGAAGTCACGTGATTCTGTTGGGTTAGGGAATATTAATACGTAGCAAAGTCCCTATTCTAGTTAGTTTAGAATACGAAAACTACAAAATCATGAATTTTGGCTTAGATAAATAATGTAACAGATTAATACCACATTTCAGATAAAAAGTTTTGCCATTCAACGAAAGAATGAGTGAAAAAATGTAAAATAGTTGTGTAAAGTTTTGGTTTTAAGGTTTTCGCAGCGATTAGATGCACTTTTACCAGCGATTAGACACACTCCATTTCCGGGTGTACTGCTGAGTGCTGGATATTGAACCTAACGTTTCGTTCCGTTCTCCTGACGACGTTCCCAGCAGGAGGAACGTAATGTTGAGTTCAATATTCAGCACGCAGCAATACACCCGGAAATAGATTGTAGTAGTTTTGTAAAGATTTATCTGGTAGTTCCTATAGCGACCGCTCGTTTGCGTGAATACAAGAACGTTTCATTGTGCGATAGCAAGTGTACTTTCAATGAAAAGATTACTACTTCCTACGATTGGACAAGAATCAGCTTTTGTAACAACGTGGCAAAATAGGTAATTACCAAAACTACGATTAGTCTCCTTCGTCAATCGCCACACGGTATGTTGATAGAGTCAAATACTAAAATTTTAATTGAACTCAATTTTCTTCATATGGCAATTATCAAAAATTAAAGTAAAAATACAAATTTCAAAAGACAATCGACAATATTGGTAGCTGGCGTAGCTGAAAGGGGGGGATTTAGGATATTATCCAGCTCTATCCGTTTCATCTTATATTTACCTCCCAAAATGGATTTATGATCGAGTCGTCTCCTGGCTACCCTACTATTTATCAAATAAGTAATGCAGCAACAAAAAACTAAACGTGCTGGGTTGACTAAGGATTCCCTAGTATTACATACGTCTTGCGTGCTTTCATGCGGCAGTCAAGGTGCTGCACGTATCTAATAAAAATATCAATGAAACAATTTAATGGATTGCCATAGATTTTTTTCATACCATAATCTGAACATGTAAATGAAATGAAAAAATATTTTTGGCCGATTATGAGATGGGGTGTCAAGCAAACGTCATTTAATATTAAAAATTTACAAATATAAATTAAATAAGTGTGAAAAAAATTGTCTCAGAAGATTGTGGTAATTTAAGAGGAGCGAGCATATCTTTTTGCGAAGCTCATAAAAACGAAGCTCGATAAGAACAAAAATTCCCATCCTCAATCGCATTTATCTGTGAGAAAGTAGTGAAAAAACCGGTTGCGGATATTTTAGAAACACTGGAAATTTCAGCTGAAACAAGACGTTCATTTACCTTAAATAGTTCGAAGTAATCTAATCCTCTGATGAACAAGTTTTGCGAGTATCTCATGTGATTGACTACCAAGAGAAAGTGATGATGAGGAGTGATGTTCTCATCAGACGGGGCCCACCGCCTCATGAGGGAGACATAAATACTCCATTAGATTTTTTTTATTTTCGCACGATTGAAAGTACCCAAACATTAATCGTTGCCGATAATGCATTTCTTTTACTTTATTTCTGTGAATTAGACACATTTCTTTCTTAAGGCCAAAATAATATCACCAAATCCTCAAATAGAATCACGTAGCCAGTATGTGCTAAATGATGATTCTGAAATTGGTGCAGTAAGGCAATTGACCAAGAACAGAACGGAAAGCCAATCAACTCTAATAATAGGTTGAACAAATACAACATTTGCCTAATTATTCATAATTATTTGAAAGTTCCATCGTATCTTAGTTTTCTGCTCGGGACCACCGCTCTAAAAAGCATTTTTTTGTATCCCGAATGGATGTGATGGAGGCCTTGAAAATGCTTGGACTCTAAATTGGAATGCCGATGACGGAGTAGAGAAATCCAATTTGACTCGCTTGATGTCTTGCGATTTGTTTGAATTGAAAGAAGACTCTTCATACCTCCCTTCAATAGATTTCACCACGCCATAATTCATGTGCCGATGGACCGGGGATAGCGGCGAGCGACAAAGGGAAGATTGAGATCAACAGAGATATTCGGGAATTGGAAGACGGGAGTCAAACGGTATCATCCATATTGGGCGGACCGATTAGATATATCGCTGTGAGAAAGGTATAAGCAATAATTTTGAATATTATTAGGTATGAGCAAGTATTTTATGGTATGGTTAAGTAAAAACTTAACTTTTTAGAATTTATTGGTCAAAAGATTGACAAAAAAATTCTACCTAATTCTTACCGGCATATTAAAAAAAAAAACTTTTCGCAAGCTAAAATTATTAGACTGTGAATGATGATACCTACAAAAATATAAACGTATTCTTTAATAAAATGTTTTATTGAAGTTCTTTCCGTCACTTTTGAGTTAGATTTTTTTTCTTCACTTCAGATAGGAATATTTACTTATGGCCCATGAGAAGGTAAATTATGGCCCATGGTGAATATGGCCCATGAGATGGTAATTGCGCGTCGCGTTATAAATAGCTTATTTACTCTATTTAATGGGTTGGAAAATAAAATGTAAAAAAATAATTTTAATCTTAAAACGGTTCGGTGTAAAACTAAATTCTTTTTGCATATTTTGACTATTTGTAAGGACTATTCTACTTTATTAAAGTTTCTTTTATTACTTTCTTTATATTACTACAGCTTATTTTAACACTTTTGTTTACAATGCAATTAAAATGAGTTGTATCAGCGAATTAATTATCCTGACCAAAAAATCAATTTTTATTAGTTTGGGCCATCAAATTAATGCCATCTTAATGCTTTATTGAATCTTATTAATTCCATTAAATTAATGCCTTGTGCCCTATAATGTAATTTATTTAAGTGCTGTAATTGTACATTAATATATCAACGTTCAGACTTATAAGCTCTTCTGTCGCATCTGGACGTTGGCAAATATTTAATGCAAAAGTTCAGTCATTAAAGTTGCCAGACCCTTTCTTAGCATGGTATATACTAACTTATAGTCTTCTGAGGTCTGAGCCCGCTTGGCTTAACTTTATATCACTATTTCAGACTACAGTTTCTCCAGAATTGGGCTCATCGAATTCTGCGCTTTCCTTTGACGGTTAAAAAAAATGTGTAAACATAGAATTTCATAAAAACTTATATTTATCATAATAAAACCTTAATGTGTACGCTAAAAATGCTCTCCTTGTCCCTTAAACCTATTCGTCTTCCTGAATTCACTAGCAATCATAGCTGTGCCATACGCGACGAGGGGATGAGATATCCATGCTGGTGAAGAGAGAAACATTTTAATTCGACGACTTGGACTGGGAAGAATGACCACATGGGGCGGCAGGTTCCCCTTCCAACGCGCTCGTTGCGTTCGCATTCACATCACCCCATCCTCTCTCGGCTAGAGTTTGTGACCTTCCTGACCGCTATTCGATCCTCTATTAGTTTCATCTGCCAACCTACCCCATTCCATCTTTAATCATTAAATAGTTCCACGGATGGTTAAGATTATCGTCTCGTTACTTTTTTTTTTAATTTTTAAAATGGCTTTCTCCCTTCAAAGAGTAATACAGCACCTTTACATTCAGGATCATCCACAGAAAAGTCGCGCGACTAGCAATAAGAAAATTTTGGGGGATAGAAAAAAAAACAACACATGAATTCCTACGACATTAATCATTGTTTTTGGGGTGGGAGGAATTGGGTCGTCACGATGCCCATAACGGTGCCTTGCTTCCCCACTTCTCAGAGAATTATATTGCGCAAAAAAAATTTCAACTCTATTCATTATTGTGGAACCAATATATTTTCCGAATCGAGTAATTTTTGAGACAATTTTTAACTCCAATTTTCGTCGAAAACAACAAATTTCTAAGTTTTTTTCAAAAGGATCAGCCATATTTTTTGGCAAAGAAGTATCGACTACGATTATATATTAGTACAATCTCAATGTACCAGTAGTATGCTCCTTTCTTTTAATTTAATGAAAAAACTTGCCACTAAGAGTGGCCCTATATTTGCGTAATGAGACATCAATCATAATGTATATTGCCTCAATACGCCATGCCATTTATATGCTATTTTTCATTAATCAAAATACTAAATTTTATCTATTAACGCACCGAATACATAAATGAAGTTTTTACCAGTCTATGACGCACACAAGTAGAAGTCACTGCGACTGCCAAGACTATTAAAATACTTGGGGAAGTTACGAATTGGTAAGAGTAAAGCCGAAGCTATTTTCTCCGGAGCTACGGGTCACATAGCATTAAAAGAATGAAAATGAGCGAGACAGCTGTGGTATATCCAGCAGCCATACAAAAAAATAAGATAGGGATGGGCTTTTGAAGGGCCTAAAAGGGGCGAAAATGCAACAACGAAAATCCACAATCGACATCTCAATCACACTAAACATAGTAATGCAATGTATGGAAAACGCCTATTGAAAATCAATCATGGAACATACATTGTGCTCTAAGTCATTGCTAAGAGAAGAATTTCCATAAAGGTAAGTGAGACACTTTCAATTAATTTCAAAAATATGTTTTAAAATAAATTCCAAAAATAAATACAAAATAAAAAAAATCTCCGCTTTTTATACGAGATATATAAAAGGCAGCATAGGGAGTTCCATCAAGGGCCCTTTAGTTGATTTATTTGGGAGTAGTCATCAAAGAACCAAATGGTGTTAATGCATTTGCTTTATTCTTTTCCGCTTTATACAGACTTTCGGGTAAGATACGACTATATTTCGCAGAAATTACAAATGAAGACAATTAAATGGCAATGTAACCATTCAATTCTACAAAACATTTATAAAAGAAAAGTGACCAGCACAAGAAAAAATATAATGATAATTTGTGATGATTTAATACTATGTTTATCTTCATAGCATCACATTAAAATTCCAATAGAGAAACTGACGTCATGATAAGTTTTTAAGCTGCTTAAATAAAAATATTCGTCCACCCAAGAGCGACAGAGCAATTACTCTTGATTCGGCCATTCGAAAGTTTTGATCTGAGTTTTTTTTTTGTTTTTATCCCTTATCGGCTTTTCAAATTACGAACTGGCCTCTCAAAAAAATCCTGAAATATATTCTTCAAATGGGCCTGAGAGGTTTGAATACTACGGGACAAACATAAGATAGTCAACCCTTTTAAGAATCTCATATTTCATCAAATCCACCTACATTCGAGTAAAGCCGATTGGAATTATTTCTTGGAAAGTTTAACTATTATTAATGTAGTTATACGTGGAAGCGGAAGAAGTGCGTTTCCGATACCCATGATTCGTCGTATACATCGGTTTAATGACGCAAATAGACACATAGCGCAAGAGATATGTTTTTCAAATGATTTTTTTTACATATGAGCATTGGAAACTTCAGGATAAAATATACTTTTTCTATTTATAAGGCATAACTGAGATACAAATGGGGGTTCATGCAGCCATTAAAGCAACCAACACAAAATTTATCCCGCCTGTCTGTGCCCAACAGAAAGCATCAGTGCTATCAAAAAATTGTAACCAGTATACAACCTCTTACTTTGAGCAATTTTTTACTTAATTTTTTAACAAGATTTTATCACCTTTTAAGCAAAATTTTAATTAAAGGGAATTAAATTCAAACCCTGAAATTCTCCAAATGCCTTCCGGTTCGCAAGGACCAAGCGATCCCTGCCTCGTTCTGATGGAAACATCAAATGAGCCTATCGCTGGTTTTATTACATTGACAATCGGCACTTTATCAAGTAATTACATTTCCATGTAAAAAACGTTTCCCGGTTGTGCACAGTGAATTCAAGTTTACAGTGAATACTTATTTACCAAAACCATTTACGACGGATAAAAAGCAATATTCTTATTCATAAAATTCACTTGTCGTGGTAAAACTACGCAGTCGAAATTCGATTATTTCATTGCCGACTCTTATTTTATATTTTCACAAGTTTCTACAGTTATTTAGCAAGTTTGAGTGGTTTTCCCTATTATATTAGGTTGATATTGTGGATCAGGAGCTTGGCTTCGCACCTCCCCCCGCCTCTTCTTCGTTTCTTCCTCTCCACTGCTAACCGCTATTGAGAATCACAGCCACATTAGACAACATTTTCTTCACCAACAAGGTAATCCGATCCCGGGGGATTATTTTCGCTCCCATTCGAGATAACTGGAAGAAATGGACAAGAAAATCGCCCTTCATTAGATTGGATACGATTCTCCAGTGAGGGCAACAAACTTCAAATTTGAATAAGTTATAATATATTCCGAGTTTATCAATTCCTGAAATCTGAGTATAAATTTCAAGTCATGAGTAAAACTTCGGCGGCACAAAATGTTTACTTCTTTCAATCCTATAGCGCCATTTGTCTTACGGCAAGGTGATTAGGGTTACACTTCCTGTGCTCTCAGTCCATCACGGACCTAAGTGCGCCTATATAACGGAATTATGCAACTTGTGAGGCTATCACGCTGTAACTGCCATCCCCTTGGTGAAGTGCCATGCGCGAGGCCCCGCTTCAACCGAATGCGGGATAGGGAAATGAAGACATGTCCGAGAATTGACGGTGATGGAACGATGGTTGCGAGTAGACAGGACAAGCTACTCTGGCAAAAGCTAAGACTTGGAAAGGATGGACAGGAAGAGAGTTACTCAGCGCCAGGGAAAAAAAAGGAGATCTCTGGAGAGGAAGGAATCCGTTCCAGGAACTTAGAAGGACAATGGATTCAGAAGTTTTACAAATTCCTGGAGCAAGGCTAAAATTAACACAATCGTATAGAGTTTAAAAAAATAATTTCCCTAAATCGCGCCTTCATTTAGGCACGATGGTGGCCAGAAATACTTTTCGGGGAGGCGTCAGGGCCGTCCATAGACTTCTTGTGGCTCGAGGTAGAGTTTGGGTGTGAGGCCTAACTCCCCCAATAGCCCCTTAACTCTGTAGCCCGGGGCAGTCTGACCCATCTACCCCTATGGGTGGCCCTGGGACGGACTGGGGTTTAATAGGAGAGGAGGTAAGTCTCTTAGTGAATCAGCTGGAGGGCGCAGTTGAGACGTCATGAACATTTAGGGGTTTAGGGGAACATGAGGGATTTAAGGAACCCTAAAAACGCAACTTTCCATGGAATAAATTTTAATTTGTCCATCTCCATAGATGCTACATGTGTTTGACATTTCAAACTTAATTTTGATGTGTGTAGACATTTAGAACTTATTGAATCCATTCTTTCGAGAGTTTTGAAAGGTGTTTCATGCAGCCACATTAAAATCATTAACATATAGAGGACACACATCTGAGTTATTCTCACTTAACTCTGGGGGTTCACTCCGGGACTCTAGGTAACTCGTATTAGATTCATCGTAACTCTTGGCTCTGATGCCAAGGAAATCGATGGAAAATCCCGAAATGTGGTATATTTCACCAAGAGCTACCATCAGATGAAATGTCAACTGTCCCCGCCTTGATAGTCCGAATCGCAAACCACTAGCTGCCGGTATCCATTGCCCGATACCAATCATAAATGCCCGAAAGAGAAACCCATTTATAGTAAATTCGGGTAAGATGTTGGATCACGTATCTATCACAAATTATTGACGTCAAAGTTTCAAGATATGCGTTCCCAAGTAACCTAGCAAGTTTGGGTAACGGTCATAAAGATGCGACATTTTTCCCCACTACTCGGTTGATATGTCATGCATTGTTATTTTGCATCAGCAGAGATTGTCTCGACGGATGACCCATGAATTTGACCCATGGTGCAGAGGTTAGTGTTTCGGACTTCCGTACAGCATGCGAGATGAAAGGACGGAAGGGCATGCCACGGAGAACGGCGAAATTTCTCCCTCCGAAAAATTGAAGAATGAAAGTTTTCTTGTACAAGCAAGTATTTCGATACAAACATTTCTTTAAATTGTCTATAACGCCCCTTAATCTGCTTGATTTTGTACATTACTGAACGCAGTGGGGTATATAGATCCTCAATTGGGGGGGGGGGGGGTGTGAGGAGTCTCGACCCTCTCCTATATATTCACCTCCGGGAGGACTTTCTCTTAGCAACTTTAAAACTCTAAACATTGGTTTGGTCCATTGCAGAGCGTAACCTCGGTGAGGAGAGGCGATTGCGCCTGTCAGGGCACGTGGAACATATATCAAATTTAGTGAAAGGATTTTAATGCTGCTGGTTTGCCTCCATTTACCGTGCGTACTCGGTCAAACTGTGTATAGCTATAACGAAAGATAATGTTGGATAATAACAGTGGGGAACCAAGATAAATGCATGGTGAGGTTATTTCATTTTAAAGGGCACCCCATGATATCTTATATTTAAATGCATACGAATATTAATATATATGTTCGACATCGAGTAACACTACATACCGCAGCCATGCCCTTGTGAATGATTAATCGTGTGATTGAGATGAATGACTTCTACTGTGTCCCAAAAATGTGCTGCAGAAACAACAGACGTGCAGCAGCAATAATAACCACTCATTCAAAAATCAGAGGAGATACTTGATTGAGTTGTTTTCAGTCTACTCTAAAAAAAATGTGTTGGTGGTACTGCTTTCCTTTATCCAATGTATATTTCCCTTTCTCTTTATTCCTCTCCACAGTGTGTTTCAGGATCTGTAGTACTTCAGAAGGTTCACATTGTTTCTTTTAATCATCTATCCTTGCTTTAGTATTTCTCACTCTTTTTCATTCATTACACCCAGTGCCGGATCAAGGACATAAGGTGGGGATCCGAACAAAATTGCCATTTTATCTTGTGTAAATTGGACACTCAAGGGTGGCTATAGTCCACCGTAACCTATCCCAATGCAGTGAAATGAGTGCATAAATAATGCACATTCAACCTAAAATACGCAGAGAAAAATGTGCATTCACAATGTACATTTAATAGTACCTAAAATGCGCAGACAAAAATGTGCATTCACACTGTACATATAATTTAAAAATGTGCTTTCAATGTGCATTTAATGCAGAAATGAATTCTCATTAAAAGCACATACAATGCACTTTGGCTCTGCTTGGCTCAGTACCGTCTTTGAGGAAAGGATGCACACTATTTGGTGAAAATTCACATCTCAAGAGGATGTGCAACACATACAACAGATATTCCAGGCAATTGGGCATATTCACATATGCCCAATAGGGTGGTTTCCTATTATTTTTTTATTGCCTAAATCGAAAGATTATTACTCCTGGAGTACGTATTTCAGGCTTTTAGATTTTTAAATTACGATATCTATTTTTCGCGATTTAATGAAAAGTGAAAATATTCAAGCGCGCGAAAACGCGGCGGGTAAGTATGAATGCCGGGAAAAACTCCGTGTGACGTCGTTCTGGTTCCCGCTGCCGCAACTGAGGTGACCTTGTGGCGAGGCTCTGAGCGCTGATACGACGCAGGATGCTAGCAGGTAGCAGAGTACCATGCTAGCTGGTAGCGCTTGGCTGAAATAAGGATTATTAATACCTTATCAAACGAAGAAAACTTTCCGACCTTAGGCAGTTTTAATAGGTGATTATTAAGACATGTTTCCCTGAGCTCTGTGCCTCATGCATGCATTGGAAACCTCAGACGATGTAAAACTCCTATCTAATCGTATAGAAACTAGGTCCCTGTGACGTCACGTGGAGTCGCATCGCATGGGCGCCAATCTGGCCTTTTTCAAATAAGGATAAAAATGACCCTTGCCATTCGTCTAAACCGGTATTTCTAAAACCAAATAATTTGTACATTATAAATACACTAAGGGTGGGTAACGAATTGCAATCAATGCCTTTCGTTTTTTTTGATGGAGGAAAATACCCTATTGGTATGGTATTTGGAGAAGGCGACCGACACCTTAGGTCATTTGCGCCACGAGGGAAGGGTGGAGAGAAACCCGGCGTCGGCATTAGCCTGCTGTTAACGAAAGGCGCCAAGGGGACCACGGCTTTACGTCCCATCCAACGGACGAAGTGTTGCGCTTGAAATGTTCTCCACACAACACTCAAGCAGGGATCGGGCTGTCCCCGAAAATTCTCTGCCACCGCCGGGATTTGAACCCGAGTCCACGGGGTGGGAAGCCAACACTCTAGCCACCATACCAACCCGATCCCCAATATGCCCAATGCCTGGAATATCTACTCCAAGATCAGATCATTAAAAGTGTGTTGTAAATGAGTCTGAGAAATTTTGATATTTTTACTACGTAAGAGCCTTAAGGTTTTTCTGTTATTGATTTATCTTTTTTGGAGAAACTCTAATAATGATTGAATAGATAATATTTTAGGTTAGAGCTCCCTTGGAAAAAATAATACCCTAGTTCCTACCGTACGAGCACAGTGTTTTAAGGTCCATTTTCCCTGTAGTCTGTGATGCATTACTTACGCACATTAAAGCATTAAAATTTATTTCAGAGCATCCTCATATATATCCTGTAGAGTATCAGATATAATAAAATATGTCTGAATTCATTTTGTGGGGGATTTAAAATGTGTATGACGGCAGCAAATTCCTCCCTTCGTTAAAGTCTCTACCCAAAACCATGTGATCAAAGCCGCCATTAGGAGAGAATCTGGAGCCGCCAGTTGCGCTACTGGGAAAATTTGGTTGAAAACTTATGGCAGAGATGAAAAATAATTTTATACTTTTGAATAAAATACAGTTTTGGAGGGGGATGCATAATGTTGAGGATAGTGAGCCGTATATGCGAGGCGCCAAATAAGGGACAAGCAGTGAATTCTTTCGAGATTGTTCCTCCACAGACGATGCTGAAACATCAAATATTAGTTATACTAACGAAGAAAGAAGCACTCAGTGTGAATTTTGGTGAATTTGGGATGTCGGAGAGGTGAGCGGGGAGGGGACGCGACCGGCCTTCACCCAAAATCCATTTAGTTACAGGTGTCGGACAATACCGGAATAGAAGCGCATATCCAAGTTCGCACACCTTTGTAGCCACTCGAGAGGCCTCTTCATAGACCGTAGGCTCCTTTCCTGCGTTCTTGGATGTAAAAATATTTCATCACTTCTCTAAAATTTGGTAACATGGATTTGTTTTACGCCGACGAGGCGCCAAATAAGGGACAAGTCGTCTCGCTACGCATCCTTTTTACCTTCTACCATCTTCCGATTTATATTATAAAATATGAACACCCAGCAGCACACACGGGATGAATTTTGCTATATTCGAGGCGTGGGAGGGGGAGAAGCGAGCGGCGAGGGGACGGGAGCGGCCTGCCGCTCTTGTATCCGCGACGCTGCGTGGGCGTTGGAATATTTTCCGCGCGGACGCAGACTCAAATTTGGCATTTTGCGGCAAAACGGTGGCAGATACGTCAAAATGCACGCATTTTTTTCTGGAAAGAAAGTAACGTGGCAAAATCTATGGGGAATGACCATAAAATATTAAATTTTTCGAATTTTGACCCTCCCCCCCCCCCCCTAAATTGCATTTGAGCGAGGGTCAGGGGTTCACCTAGAGGTCTCAAATTTTTCAGGCCTTATTTTTGATCAGTCCCAAAACTTTTTTCATTGGGCTTGATGTATTTGAAAATAATCGTTTTTTTCCGATCCACCCTATTGTAAAGTCCTTACTACTAACCCCACTTAACTTTAGAAATCAAGGGTTATTACTTCAAAGGCGATTCCGAGGATCACACTCATATCGAAGTGGAAATTCGACCAATTTTTCATCATGAGCTGAGGTCTCATTTTTAATTATACACAGCCAACGGCGGACTCAACTCAATTATCTGGTGTGCAGGTGCACGCTTCCGAAGACGAAACGGTGAATGGCAGTAGACAAAGGTATTAATGGGGTCCACCGGGTAGAGCGAGTCCCCAGGGATGAGAGGAGAGCCCTGACTGGATCCCCTACTATAACCACCGATTCAAATATTTGTGAAAACTAGAAGCACCGTCATTTTCCAGTACTACCCATTTTGACCGGTTGGTGTTTTCTCTCGTCGGGGTGGTGTTTTAATAATTTAAATCGCATATTGTATTTTGAAGTACGATTATTTTAACTCAAATTTACAATATTTTCAAATAATAAAAAAAATTTAAAAAAATTTATTTTTTAACTTGAACAAAAACTTTGGTAGGTGAACTCTGGGGTGGGTAGTCTACGCAATAATCCTGTGATACACGTATAACTGCATAGCAAAAAAATAAATTGTATAGAAAAGTGCAGAAAATCTGTTGAGAATTCAATCTGCCAACGTGACTACTTCTCATATTGCTTGAAAAAATCTGATTTTAAAGGACATAAGTAATAAGCAGAACAAATAATACCGGTCAAAATGATCGCTCTGGCGCTTTTATATATAACGGCAAATATTTCATAATTCATGCAGCCGATATAAGTTTTTAGTATGTCGCCGGAGAACAATTTCCTTAAAAGTCACAAAATATCAACAATTTTTCACCATCGAGAAAGAAAAGGAGACCAGTTGAGATACAAAAACGGTCAAAATGACCGCTCCGGCGCTGCTTGTGTTAAGGCCGTTTTACACGAGGCACGTACTTGCACAGTCTGACGTGTGTAGATACGAAGGCGCAGTGAAAATTGCGTCGTGTAAAGCGATGAATTGCTAGAACATATGCGAGAATGCCTGCACGTGAGATGGCAAAATTGCCCCTGTTCTAATTTAGTTCATGCATTCGCGCAATTCCACGCCATTTTAGAAATTAATGCAGCTCTAACCTGCGCAATTCCATGCCCCGTGTATAACAGCCTTTAAAGATTTAATGTAAATATTACGGCTGCTTGTTGGGTAAATTTTCTTCACGGGTGTTTTCACACGGCGAATTGCGCATTTGTCGTCTACATATGTGCAACAAAGCCCTCGGAGTAATAAAACAGTTTTCATGTTCCAGAGAAGAGAATTCCCATTTCATCAAATCCAGTGTCGGCCCTAGAAGGTGCGGGGCTAGGGGCGAACCTTCAGTGCGGGGCCCTTCACTTAAAATATTAAACTCTATACCTACCCCATCTACAAACTCGAGCATTTTGAATCCCTACCACTCTCTGGCTAAGTATGTGTTCATTTTTCATAATATTATTTTTTGTCTATCACGGACTTAACAATACAGTAATAGTTGAAATTGCGTTTTCAAAACTATCGTATATTTTAATTTTTTTTCACGAACGCGGGGCCCGGGGCGGTCGCCCCGCCCTAAGGCCGGCTCTGATCAAATCCATATAAATTTGATTTATAATAAGAGCAATACACAAGATTTAATCCGGGGTACTCCCACATATTTTTTCGATTATTTTACAATTCCAACTACTATCCCCTATTAAGTGTGGAAGTAAGGAAATGGTTACTTGTTCTTGTAATTTCAACACGATAAAATAACGCATCAGAATACTAAAAATTAGAAAAAACGACAAAAAATTTCCCCGAAATACATTGAAACCTCAGTGACGTGTTAAATCCTGAAAAAAAACCGCAATGTTTCTTGAATTTTAAATATTAACCCTGGATACGCACAAATATGTACGCTGATGTCACCAAATGGAAAAATCATGGTATGCCGGTTACAAAAGCAGTCGGTAAAATTTTGCCGTCGGGGGAAGTCATTAACTCACACAAACGCCTCTGCGCCGAGAACATTCGAGCTTTTTTATGTTGCCAGAGTACGAATCCAGCACTATCTCCCATTTCCGTAGCCTCGTGAAGCTGTTTCTTTCGCCGGAGTCCGAAAGTGTGGGCGCGAAAGGGGCCTTGACGGAAGAAATAAAGGAACATTGGCGTTATGGCATGAGGAGAGGGGGTTATCACTGCACATCCCCTCTGCCACCTCCGCCCCCTCCCCGAACAATGGCCTTCCTTGTTTGCTTTCACGACTTCTTCCTCCTTCCACATCCCTTAGCTTCCCCAAACCACTAACCACGCTCGCAGACTTTCAGAATGGTGCGAGAATAGAACGCCTATGTCGCATGTCATAGCAACCGTGACTGGCCATTGGAAGCTCTTGTGCCCCGCAAGCGATAACGGAAGCCAAAGTAAGCCGTCATTTTCCTATCAGAATATAACAATAGCGCTGCCTCCCAATTCGATGCATAGAAACTTTGTATTCGATCTTCTCATGTACTGGAGCCAACAATAGTGTAATCGACCTCCGCAGCCAAAATCGATCAGGGTTCCCACTCAAAATAAATTATAAAATTCACGTCCTTTTTCAGGTTTTCACGGTCTACATGCCGTAAAAGTCAAGGTTTGTAGATAAACCACCTTGGGCGGAAATATTGATCGCGCAATCATCGACCGCACGTTAACTAAAATTTTAACAAACGCGATAGGCGCCGTGAATGCAAACGCAGCAATGAAAGTGCTATCTCTCCAGACGTCACATTCACATATCATTTGAAAAATTCACCTTCGGCTAAAGGTTGCGATTGGGGAAGTGGAGGGGTGCCAGGGAAGTTAAGGAGTGTCTGAATTTTTGCCAGGGTTAATGAACACTTTCGTTACCAGTCTTATGGCTTTGGCACAGGCTTAAGATCAATGTGTCATCATGGAACAAGGACCCAAAATTGCGCTTAGAATATACTTGTGCAGATAAATGCGTGGACAGTGTCGTGACTGACCTTGATATATGATTGGCAAACCGATTTTTTTTAATCTGTCAGTCGCAGATGTAAAAAGATCAAGTTTGAAAGATTTTTTAAGGTTTTATGACGAAATTCACGGCTTTTTCCAGGTTATTTCATCGTAGACAAAATTCTCGGCTTAAAGGTTGCACGTTTGCTTGGGATCCCTGTAGATGGTTGCAGCTCGGAAGAAATTGCCGCCGCAGGAAAAAGAATATATAAAATTACACCAACTCCTGAATGAATCCCATGCGGCAAGAAATGTGTCAAATGCGATTGAGTTGGGAAAACCAAATCGTATCCATTAAAAACATTTAGTGCATACAACTGAGTGAAATAGTTTTTAATTTTTATTCTGTTCTAATTTCGAAAGGTACCACAGTGAATCCTGAAGATGTAAAATCTTCCTTAATTACCCACTCTTCAGTTACAAATTAAAAAATGCAAAAGTTGCTGCCACTTTTCAAGAGTTGGTGCCGTCATTAAAGTTTCTTTCCATTAGCTTGTTTAGGGATAACCAGTCATAGCAGGAAGGAACTACTCTCAAGAGTATAAACAACAATCAACCATGGATGACCAAGGGGAAGGGAAGAGATGGTTAATTGCTAGGCATGATTTTGTGACTTCTACGACTTAACTGCAAAAGGATGAAGGCCATCGATTTATCAACATAATAGTAGGCGAAGAATCGAGAAATGGAAAAAATACACTTCCTCACATTTTTTACCTCCATCGCAAACAATTTTACAGAAATCGGTGAACGAGCCCCTTTTTAATACATGGCTGTTATGCAATAAATCTGTATGGGCGAGGGAAGGATGGGGAGGAGGTTGGGATGAACACTGTATGTACCATGACAAGAGTCAGTCCAGCAATTAACCCTCTTCAGAAATCATCCGCCGCCACTGCTCTTTTTGTTCGTTCAATATTTTATACTGTATGAAAATTTAATATAATTCATTTGTTCAAACTCATCTTGGCTACTGCTCATCTGTCTGGTACGTTTTCGTGCAGTTGAATTATTGCCTTGAGTGAAAATTTATGAGATGCATTTCAATCAAATGCAAGTCATCATACAGCAACCAAATTGATATATTGAATAACCACCTAAAATAATAGCATTGAGGCTGAAATATGTACATGCATAACTGACCCACTTGTCACATTACATGTGATGTGAAGCTAGGGCTAGAAGAAAATTTCCTATCAACGACTATTAGAGGAGATCGAGTCTTGAATTTGAACTACGTCATGGATTCCTGACAAAACATATGACCCACCAAATTACCATGCCCCTGTGCTAAATATGCACACACCAACTTTTAAAAAAAGAGAAATAAATTAATAAGGTGTCCTCATAATGTCCTAATAAGGTGTCCTAATAAGGTGTCATAAATGTATTTACTTCACGCTACTAAGAAGAAAGGGAAAATATGATACATATAATACCAAATTAAAAACTGACATTTTATCTTTTTCTTCAATTCTTTCCATACAATACAAGCTTACTGAACTTTGGAAATTAGTATTATGGTCTCAATGCTTTAAGATCACACTTCTCCCACCATACTGTGAAACTGCACTTCATTTAAAAGCTAAACATTCTATGTACATGTACTCATCATGAGGGATTAAATATAATACACAATAACATGGATGACTTAAACATATTAATGGATTAGGTATCTAGAAACGGGATGGAAATAAATCCATATAAATGCAAATATGTTAACTTAAGCAACAGAAGAAAAAGCGAAAATAGAAATTATGAATTTTCGGGTAGTTTAATTCCAAAATCTAACAGCTTTTAATATTTAGGAGTCCATTTATCTAAGAATTTAGGATGGGGTTTAAACGTAGAGCACACAATCAAAAAATCTTTTAAAGTATTGCACTGGGTGATGAGAAACCTCAGAGGAAGCACTAGGGCCACCAAAGAAATGGCCGATACAACCCTAGTACGACCTACATTAGAGTACGTATCTCTTGTCTGGGACCCTCATTTTAAAGGAGAGGTCAAGAAATTGGAGAAGGTGCAGAGAAAAGCTGCTAGGTATGTGTTGGGAAAGCATAAAAAAATGGAAAGTGTTTCAGAAATGCTCAGAGTTCTAAGGTGGGAGAGCTTACAAGAGAGGAGGAAAAGAAGCAGGCTATGTGGCATGTTTAGAATAATGAGTGGGGAAAAAGGATGGAAAGAATTTGAGAAGGACATATCAAAACCCAGCTTTGTTGGAAAAAATGATCACCAGTTCAAGATGAAGAGCCAATCTCAAAGGAAAAATGCGAAGCAGTTCTCCTTGAATAGGGCCATAAGGGACTGGAACGATCTACCAGCAAAACTATTTGAGTCCTTCCCGAAAAATTTACAGTTTTCAGAAGTAATCAGAGTGGACCACAGTATCGCTCATACTTCTGTACCCTGACATACTTTCTATACTGAAGCGCCGAGGGAATACGTAAAAATTGTTGGGATTTCTAAGGAAAAAATCAACTTTTACGTTTCAGTGGGCAATGTCGGTTTTTCCCAGTGTTTGACGTCACAAGTGGTGCCATATTTTAGCCTTTTTGAGCAGTAAATACGTGCAATGTTAATTTTCGTTTATTCCTTTATAGCGTTTACTTTCCCTCTTGAACTAACAGAAAATAGTCTATGGTTAATTAAACGAAGTAGGAAACAAAGAAAATATCCATTCCCACCATATCCAGTAGAATATTCTGAATGGGCTAATACCCAGCATAGATAAGGATTTTCACAGACCTTGTATGGCTTTGAACTTCTCATCTTCTTCAAATAAATTAGTAAAAGAAATGAAACAATGCCCAGCTACTTCCACAAGGTATTTTCAAATTAATTTAAGCAATCATAAATACTTTGAAGACTGATTTTACATCTACTAGTAGCAGATTTTTACCACACACATTACACTTTCCAGTACCTACTGGCACTATCAACAGCTGTTTGAGAGAACAGGGTCATACTTTTCTTTGAGGAGGTAATTATACAGGAGAGGGTAATTTTACAAGGATTTTTGATGAAGTGGGCTAGATGAAGGTTTAGCTGACATGAATGTTAAAGAACAAGATAGATATACTACCAACACCTTCATCGGCCCTTTAAGGTCTGGCTTGGGAGCTAATTGGTACAAATATGGAAGAAATTTCTTGCCCCGTTTACTTATAAAGAAGGTCCTAAGTGAAGCATGATTAATAAATTTATAGCACAGTAAAAACTTATGCATTTGTTCACCATCCATTGCAATTTTAATTCAGCAAAATTGTTTCATTGTTTTACAAACATTGAACATCCTCAAGGGTGAAATAATTACTCATCAATGGTTTCAATGGATCCTGATTGCTCACAAAGTGTGCCTAGCATTGCTATTTCCAGATTTAAACAAGGAGCTGGACTTTCATTCAGCCACATATTTTTCCCATTCACACTGGCTTTCTCATTTATTAAATCTAATATGTACTCATGAGATGGTCTCTACACATGTAGCTATGGAGAGTAAATTTGAAGAGTATAAAAAACTTCTGGAGGGCAAGTCGGTAACTTGGGGCGCCTCGTTTGGGAGAAAGAGTTCTCGCCCAAAATTGTCTCCCGACCCAAGTCGGTAACTCGGTAGAGAGAACTGTTTCTCCCGACCGGATGGGAGACAACTCGCTCCGATGGGTAGTATGAAAAATTTCTAAGGCGAATTTGATATTGGAGCTTGATTTATCGAAAAATTAATCGTGTGCCATTTTAAAATGTTTTTAAGTTTATGTAAAATTCAGCCATGCAAATATTTTCTAAATTGAATACATAATAACCTCATTATGACTTACCAAAGTCGGGACTACTTTTTTGACCGCGCGCAGTGATTCCTCGCTTGCAAGCGGTTGCAAGGCTCAATGCAAGTGCCGGTAAATTTTGCTTGTCCCCTTGTTAAATTCTTCATCTCGTGTCAATTACAACCTCACCAAAGTTGAAAATTAAGAGTATATTTCAAATATGAATACAGCTTTTGCTCGCTGCTTGCAGATTTGTGCAAACATCTTTTGTGCCAAAATTGTGTTAATGTCAATGTGACAACTCTCGTAAATCTTCTGCTGATAATCACAGTGCCAGTGGTTGCAATGTACAAAGTTTGGATAAGTTGAAAATTATCGGCTAAGAGTTGTAATTATCATTGCTCCATCGTGATTGAATTGTAAACAGTGCTATTACCGTATCGATTAATGTCTGACAGCAATGTAAACATTGTCAGTGTCGTGTTCACCTCCGTTGTTCATCGTATAGGTGGTATAGGTACATTGACATTTCACGATCAAGCTATCAAGATCAAAGCTGTGTGTGAAGTTTCTTTTTCTAGTATATTTACGAATAATAGTGAGAGAAGTCACCTGTGCCTCTTTCGTATGCTAATTTCTGGCTTTAAATCAGTGAATTAATAGTTGTTTTCATCATAACGAGCTTAGTGATTGTAAGTTGTTCGTGATGAATAAAAGAGTGGAAGTGATTTCCAGTTTTTGATTATTTTATTTGCCTATGTCTCACTTTATATTTACGGTGTGTGCTAGTATTTAGTTTGTGGATATTCATTTATTATTGAAGTACATTTATAGCGTGTGTATGTGTTGACAGCGGAACCGATTCGCGATCTCACATGTGTGCAGACGGTTTTTCTGAGCAGTCGTATTCGTGAAACCAATGAAAAGGTGAAACTCTGTTACATTGTCATGGGACAAGTTTCTTTTAACAATAAGGGCATATCTTGTGTTTCATTAACTATCTATTGCTTTATATAGGTAACTGCTTAGAAGTTATTTTCCATTATTTAAATTGCTTTTCTTGCGCTCTCTGAATTATCATTAGCTTTCTAAACCCTGCTACTTAAACGAAAAGAATGCAGAGCTACAGATTATTGTTATTTCATAGGATTGCGGTGTTTTTGTCTGTTATTGAGGCCCTCCAGCTAAGTATTGCTGATGGATTTTCAGCAGGTAGAGAATCGGACCATCGAAGGACGGATAGGACAACCTTCTCCGCTAATGCGGCCGGAAATCTTCCTCCCTCGCCTCAAACGGTTTATTTATATCCCGCAACAATTTCTCACTGGTGGTAATTGCCCCACTTCTTTTAAATGCACCTCATATACGAGCAATAATATTCTATGGTTTGAAAGAAAACGCGCCATATTGAGAAAATACAACAAAACACTGTCGAGATACGCACTTTCTCCATGGGAGAAAGAGATACGTCGGGCTCTAGAGGAGGACATAACTGAAGCGCCCGTCTGGGGCGCCGGAAGGCGCTTGAGGGGGCTTACAGACTTGGGTCGGGACACTAGTACTCTCCCAGGCGACAAATAGTCTCCTTTCTCCGGCGGGGCGCCCTAGAGACTTGGGGCGGGCGACAACTCTCTCGCAGGCGCTTCACGAATCTCCTTTCTCCCATTTTCGGGAGAGAACAGAGTTACAGACTTGCCCTCCTGGGAACACCAAAAGGAGAATAAGTTTCACAATGTCAAACACTTCATGAAAAAGTGCTGGTACCCGCCACATAATGTGAAAACATTTTTAAAATCCTTTCCACAGGTCATTAATAAGGAAGATAAAAATAATTTACTCTCAAAAATGCCTCTATGAATTTAATTTTGAATCAATCGACAACCCCAACCCCCAAATTACTCAGATGAGTAAAATACTTCAATATCAAAACGTATTAAGGTAATAGAACTTTGTTTTGGGAATTAGCGACTGAATTCAATCAAAATTCCCAAATAAGCACAGATGCATCACGGGAATGTTTTGTTTCCTAATTTTATGAAAGCTTTGCATGGAAACTAAGAATTACAACATTGACGCTGAGATGATTTCTTGGTAATATATCACTTGGTGATGGATCATATGTATAATAAAAGATGACAATATTTAAATATGAAAATTTATGTAAACCTAAATCAAATTCATAGATACAAACATAAGATATAGAAGTTCACATTACAGTAGACGCATCTGAAGATTCGAAAGGGGAATAACTTAAGTACCTAGATAGTATAAGCTCTGAAATATCTGTAGTCCATAAAGTCAAGTCCCAAATTACTTACATTTACTAAAGACAATGCTTCCAGAGAAGTTTTTGCTTCCTTAGCCAATTAAGAGACAGGCAACTTCCTCAAAACCAAATTCATAATATATATTGTATGAAAATATATAAGAACTTGAGAACGATGGAAATAGTCTAATAACATTTTATAAATTAAAATTAATTATGGGAATTCTTTTGATATTCTGTCAAGTCTAAGGTCAAGACTTTGCTGATCAAGCATTCACCCACCTAGAAGAGGAAAATTTCCAGATTTAGTACAGGCTCAACAAAATTAAATGTACTGATAACTAAGAACTACATGTATACATACAATGAAGAAATTTAAAATGTCACTTGCAATTAAAAATTGAATGTAGCCTTGGAATAACCCCTTTGTTGTGTTATAAAAGCAGTCTCATCGTAATACATAATTTAAAAAGTTGAGATCTAATTTGTAAGGACAAACAGGAAAAGTACTGCAGTATTTAGAAACTGATAGAATTAACATTTTATTGGCGACATCTCAAAGGTAATCAGAAAAAAATTACTTTGAATCTTAAATAAATCTCCACTTCAAAATAATTTCCATAAAACGAAGGGTAATATTTCATCAACATAACTTGTAATATGCATGTCATGCACAGTATAGCATACCATGAACACATACACAGTAGATATTCACTTTTACACACCCATAATTTATTTTTACCACAATTCGTCTTTTTCCTCAAGGGACAATGATTTTTCTATCTCCACAGTGTCATTCCCTACTTAATGATTGTAAAATATTTAATGGTCCACTATTAATGGCAGCTCATGGATAACAACAAGATGGTGATGGTATCTGATCATGATGTAAATGACAAATTGATAAAAAGTTTGAATTCAAGAAGATCCCTCCACTCCAGAAGCTCAAGGTTGAATAAATGTTACAAAATCTTTGCTCACTTCCTGCTTAGATTTTATATTTCTTACTCTGATGATTTAGATCAAGATGTCTTACCCTAATTTTTTTATCAATCGAAGGCTTTTTCCTTCTCAAACTAGGTATTTCTAGGACAGCAATATCCTTAAATGTTTCATACATTCACATGAAACTTCGATCAAGCCCCATTTATACATCTTCATACTGCATCGTTTGCAGTTGAATTCATAAAACTTTTACAAAACTAATGTTTACCATGGCTCTAATGTCCATAGTTAACCCAAAAAGAATGTAAATAAAGCTTGAAGTAGCTAGCAGCGAATGCCAAATCTTGAATGAGTAAATGGAAGACAGGAATCATTCAGTTGGATGCAAGAACTGAAATAGGATTACATATTAACCAGTTAATTCCTAAACACTATATGCATAGCAGAGAAACTTTTAATTTTAGGTTATAATACGTCACGTATAACATCTGACAGTTAAAGAAAAAGTCACCATCCTCTTTTGCAACATTATCAAGATGAAGTAGATGTTATGGATGGCATGTGATGGATAAACCACTCCTATCTTAAACTTTCGAAACAACTTATTTGCTTAATTTTACAGCATTAATTAATGTTCTAAATTTTGCCAGAAGTTCTTCGATTTCTATTGCATAACAAAATGTAGATTTCCAAACCGAACCAAAATGGGTATGGGTATTTGTGATAGTCCATTGTTATTGAAAGTTAAAAATCTCCTTTTGTCAAGCTGATTTTGGGGAAATGAAGATTAAAAAATAATATAGTATTTAAATTTCATTTCATCTTGTTGTATTTTATCAAAGTCCCTCATAAACAACCAGAGCCCTTAATGACACTGGTTCCTGCCACAGTACCGAAAATCAGGCACCGCACAAGTATCGACTTTTATGCATTCTGGGTGCTCAACTATAACATTTTTTTCTGTTAAAGTAATTGGTATTCTAAAAAGATAAATCACACAAGGCAAAATGGAGAATTCAGCAGTATTTCCTGGGTTTACAATAGGTTAATTATGATTGCCCTTAAATTAAACCCCCACAATTAACCCTACATACTTCCTTCTACCTTTCAGAATATTAAAAGACCATTTTCACTCTACCTACATAATACCTTAGCAACAGTACAAGGAAGAAAATACAAAAGGAACACAGACACCAGTAACAAACAAAAACTTACAAGAATACATACTGTTTGAAAAGATGACCTTGGAATTAATAAAAAAATTTAGCCTTATTAACTACGGAAGCCCAGTACGATGAGGACTACATATATAACTAGATTTCAAATTTGTTAGGAATGGCCAAGGAACCATTAAAAACCAATGATTTACTAGAAAAATAAATCGGTACCAATCATTACAACGATCTCTCTTACCTGAGGCCATTCAGTACTATGAGAGGTAAATTCTGTGGTCAAATATTGTTTATGGCAACAAAGAACTATACAGTAGAATCTCATTTTAGAGGGTACAGCATACACCCATGTCTCGTATAGCGCAAGGGATGCGTTCCTTGGGGTCTTTGCGCTATACGAATTTGCGTTATACGAGAGCGTTTTAACATAGGGAAGATAGGGATGCGTTCCTGGTAGCATAGGTCTTGGGTATTGAATTTCCTCTAAAACATTATTTCTATAAATATTTATAGTTTAAAACATCTTTAAAGATAGTATTCACGCATTCAAAGACTTTTATTCACGTTAAAAAAAATTCTTACGTGCTTTCGAAATTCCGTCCTGTCGTGCCGTGCGGGTGGGCTAACATCTGCTATCTCAGGGGATCGTAATGCGTTGCCGGCAGTTGATGATTTTTCAAACTAGTCTAAAAACAACTATTGTGTCCCCCAGGCCCTTTTGTCGCTCATCGAAATGACAGGAAAATGCTACTTTAAATGCCATTTCATAGCTAGCGGAGTTTATGAATGATAAATCATTTTAATTTGAAGTCCTCCGAGTCATTAGCAGCTACGTGAAACAGTCTTTAAATGCCTTGAAACCTGACCCAGGTTTTCCTTCCCTGAAAATGAATGAACGAGAATGCATTCTTTTCCAAAAGAATATCGTCTCGTCAACACTAAAAACTAGTTGAGGGGGAAAGGAGCCACTTTCAATAACAGCTTGGAGTTCATCAGAAAATGTTGTGGTGGCTGCGCTATCAACACTTGCAGATTCACCTGATATCGCCGCACTGAAAATACCTGCTTGCCGTTTAAATTCTGGAACCAACCGGAGCTTTCACTTAATGTCTCGGAGCGATTACCACTCTCGTCTTTTTGTACTGATTCACCATGAACTTTCCGTATGTGTAGAACGCTTGGTTGAAGTTGGTGTGGCTGAGGTCACTGATATTTTAGCTTCGTCTTTATTCAGAATAAGGCATCGTAAGTTTAAACTTCCGCGCAATATCGCTTTGACGCTCTCCATTTTCAAAGCAATTGACCTCTCTCAAGTCCTCTTCTAGGTTAATGGTTTTTCTTGATAAATTCTTGATTTTTCTACACGCATTCCTATTTTTTGCCATATTCTCTTGGTTTTTATTAGTGTTGCCGCGAGACTCGAGACTTTCTCGTCTCGTCTCGAGTCTCGTCTCGTTTTCGAGACGAGACTCGAGACGAGACCGTAGGGTAGAATTCGAGACGAGACTCGAGACGAGACCACCTTTTGACGAGACGAGACGATACCACTTCCACGAGACTCTCGAAAGTCTCGAAATTTAGATACACGTCCTTAATTAATATTTGGTATAGTTTTATGCCTAGAGGTTTATAGGTTTATGCCTAAAACTATATCCTTCAGTTAGGACGAAATACATTTTACGTTTTTCGTAAGCATTGTATTTTAAATACAGCTGAATAATAACTTTTCGATAGATGATCAAACTATAAACTAGAATATTTGCTGAAAAACCGATTTCTAAATGCATGAGCGACACTTATGGAGCCAAGTAAGGGAGTGTTAATGGCTGACTACTTTTCCTTGTTTCCCGGGATAATTAACTTGGAAAATTGGAGCCTTATTTTAATGTAAAAAAGTTCTGGCTAAACTTTCGAGAGCCACAGCCTTGTGTTGCAAAAATGTGTTACGTTGGGTGGTGAGCCCCTCGACGGTATCTTTTGCTTTGGGTAATTCCTGTAATTATTTCCTCTTGATTTCTTCAGGGTTCAAAGGTCTTTCCTCATTCTGCATTTGTGAAAGTGTGTATCGTAAACAAAAGACTGCATTATACAAATATAAAATTAGGACGCATGACGAGACTTATTCCGCGTCGGTAAGCGATACTGCACAGTATAATAGATCGTAACGAGAACGCCAGAAATCGTGTATGGCTTTCGTAAATTGCAGTTTCCTTTTTCTTTCTACCATTTTTTTTTGTAGCAATCCATCACAAAATTCACGTTTATATTACTTCAGTAATAAATATTACTGCGCCCTTCATATCTAAATTTTTCCTAAGATTGCAACGACAGTATAATTTTTATTACAGCTGAGAGGAATCCTAAATTACCTCAATTTCATAAGAGACATAAACGTGTTTATAATTATATTCATTAAAATTCTTATATAGTTATTCAAGCTGAACTCCCCTGGGATCCTGCCAACTTCATTTTTTTCTTAACTAGGAAGTCTGTGGTGCTGTCATCGGCACTAAAATCTCAGTAGGCTGAAGAGTCATAGTATCCTCAATTTTTATCTCACTCATTTGAAGATACTCGGAGAAAATGAAAGTCGTGCGTCAGCATTTTAACTTTTCTGAAAGAAAAACTTCGAATCGGTTCATAATCGGTAGAGGGTATTTCGAGGTGGTATTAGTACCTTCGTGTATTGCGATCTCATTACCCTATTGGAGTTCCATCTCTAAGGCTATGTCCGGAAACATTTCACCCGCATGTTATTGCAAAACAATGTGGCTCGCGTGGATGTTAGCTAATAATTATTTCAATGTATTGCATATTGTAAGAACTTATGGAGAGAAAGTCGTACTTAAATATGTTACAATTGCAATTAATTTTTAAAATTTATGGTGAAAAAATGTGTCCTACACAGTTATTCCACACTTGAGATAATCCGGAAAAAGCCTGTGGCGAGGGCAGGAGGCTGCTGTTGGCCGCACCGCGATATACAGGGATATATATGTCACCATATTTTGTCTCCGGAAGGCGTGTAGGCAAGGATAAATATCTGAGAGGAAATTGTTGGTTCAAATGAAAAAACATCAACTCAGTACAATTATTTACTATAACCTGATGCCTTCTGGAATAGTTTGCGCATCATGGAGCTCACGTAAAACTCCTTTAATTTTACCATCATTTCTTTGGCCCAAAAATGATTTTCCCTCGGTATTCAATTAAAATACCATGAGGATACCACCAAATAAAATCAAAATATTTTTATTAGATATTTCTAGCTGTCTGCACTTGGTAGAAATATCTTCTTCTTCTGCGTAGCTTATAATTTCCCTCTTTTATTTCCATAAAGGTAACTTTTATTTTCAACTTCTTCCTCAGGAGTAATATTTGTACGACCAAGACCTCGCCATCAAATATTATCCCATCAGGACTAGCAGCCAAAAAAGTGCATTTTAATCAACAAAGACACCTCCGGGCAAACCTCTATTTTTGCTTGATCTTTCATATTCCCTGATGGCAGATTTTTCATTGGCATTCCCCCAATCGGTTGCCTAGATTCCTCTAAAGGAAGGAAGCAAAACATCGTCAGCCAATTTTGATGTTTGATTTCCTAAGATTACACATACGACCAAAGGAAGAGGCTTGAACCTATTCCACTTTTCTGACTGCCACGTCCCATTGAGCATTTGATCTCTAGTTTCCTTCACTTAATTTTCACGCCACCTTTGTTTCATTTTTACTAATGAAAGGAAATCACTCATTGAATCGTGGTTGGACAATTTTACGTCACTTTGAGCATCACGAAATCACGAATGAGTCTATAATGATTGTCTGATCCCTCTATTCGATGACGTTTATTTTTGGATGTTGCAGATAACTCCATACACGTTTCCTCATATATTCCTTATCCCTTTCTGAGAAAACAAATTTTTTTGTAAATTCTCCTCGGCTCTTGTCCATTAGTTCTTTGTGAAAAATGCACATTGTCTTTCACATTGGAAGTTACTGATGCAATGGGGCACCTAGTTTCGTAGGACCCCTTAGACATAAATTTACTCTCTTCCCTCTTATGTACTTTGCCACGTAAGAGTTGTAGAACTCCGCAAGATTGTTATTGACATTATATATAATAAAAAAATAGGGGACTGACTAGATAAGAGACTGTTAGCATAAACGATATCCTCCCATAAAAACTGATGAAATGAGGGATCAAGTTTTCCTCTCCTTCTTTGGGCCCTTTGCAATAATATATATCACATTTACCATGGTTTTCGAGGGTTATATTTCCTTTTCTTTAGCCGGTTACTCTCCGATATCTCCACTTCACGTAAATAGTCGGTTGTTCCATTTTCTACTTTCCCAGAATCAAATCACATTCGACATCAAGGTGGAAAAACAAAAGGGCCTCTCTTAGAGGTTGAGGAAAAAATACCCATAGGTAGTACCGAGAGTCCGGTAGTACTTGGCAGTATTTAAATGCGGTAATACCTTATCGATACTAGAAATACCGGTACTTGTATAGAGGTACTTCGACAGATTTGTCATTTTATGTTTTATCAATCAGCTAACTACTAAAGTAATTGAGCGTTGATAATATTACAAGCGAAAATAATCTTGAAGGACATAGCTATTAACAATGACGGCATAATTTACAGTACCTATTCATGACGATTTGATTATATGATTTAGATTTTTTCTGCATGTATGTTAAATGACCTTAAAGTATCAATTATAAATGAAAATATTCGAATTAAATATGACTTGCAAAGTAATTTTACGAGAATTTCAGCCAAATATCCAGTTCAAAATTATTACGTGTTTTGACCATGGCTACATGCTTCACTGCTTTGACTGTTTATCACTATGGCCATAAAAGATTTTTTAGCCACAGAAGGCAAGAGAATCAATGTTATTGAATCGTACAATGTATATATTTTTCTAAACTGAACAGAAATGTGACCTACACATCTAATTTTATTCGATCGCAGTATTTTAGGCATAACTTATTCCTATTCTAGAGATGTAAAAACTACTATACCTTTACATGAGACAAGTGTAAAAATATTTTTACACACATAAATACAGCAGAAATTAAAATGACAAAAGCTTTCTCGGGCACCAAGTGAGTGGTTGTTGTATAAGTAGCCAAAGTTTGTGTCGTATTGCCACCGTCGGGTGTTTGAATAAGAAGACGTTCTGCTGTCAGTGTCTGACTCTTGTCTGAGAGAACTTCAAATTTATCATTCGCTAGGAAAACAGCAAAAATTAAAACGCGTACTCCGAAATCGTTTGTATAACGTTGCCTTTGACAACTACATCGCTATCACAGTTCCACAATTAGATTATCGAGCCTACGATAAAGTTTTCTGATGGATTTTCGTATAAATGCCTATGAATGACTTTTTCAGTGTAATCCTCCTGTATAATAATCTAATTTTCGGAAACACCTGATAATTATAATAGATTAATACGAAAGTTTATTTTCAACTTATTAACAAATTTTATAAATTACGAATGTACCAGTATACCGGTATTTTTTCGCCGGTGCAAACGAGGGAGTACTATTATTGTTATTTAACCCCTCAAGCGTGACTTTAAATGCCCGTGGTTGTTCACTCAGCGTGCGCAAAACCAACGTCTGCGTCTTCTGAATGCCAAGCCTCAAGCGTGAAAGACACACAGAATGAGTTTGAAAGTTTCATTAGGTATTCCTATCTCTTAATCTTCCATGTATGTACTTCCAGTGAGTATATATGTGAGACATTTCTGCCTGATTTCGTTCTGTGCCTATTAATTGCCTCTGTGTGCTCGAATTTTTTAAGAATATTTTTTCCAGCTGATGCCAGGATACTTCATCTAGGAGCGGCGTCTAGTGGACACGTATGGAAGATAGTCTTCCACTTACGCTCCGATTTATGTGCTTTCTTAGCGATTGTGTGTTCCATGTGGGGACGCTGAATGCCTTACTCTGTGGTTCATTATCATCTCATCTTCTGTCTCATCTTTTCCTTTCTCTTTCATCGAGGCAATTATAGTGAAGGCTTGGACCGTCCAGGCATTGTCACTCAATAGTTCTTGGAGCCTCGAAGGCCTGCCAGCATCTGGTATCTTATTTATTACGTTGGAAGCTGAGGGTTGCAGTTTTTTTCACGCTTACGTTTGCTTTGGTGGTTTTATTTTTTTAGGCCTTGGGCCCCTTCCGTACATGAACCCCTTCTTAGTTGAGCATGCCTTCTAGCTCTCGTGAGTGGTCCGATCAGTGTGTGCTTGACTTTCTGGAACAAAAGAGTGCAGAATGTTCTGATACGACTTCGTAAGTTTCAATTGGATACTCCCTTGACTCCAGGTTCGCAGATTTATAACATCTCATTTTTCTGTGAATTTTCAAGAAAACAATTGGAAAGATATCGGCTGTGAAGGCGCGCCTGTAACCTTTGCGTGTGATTTAGTTGAAAAGAAATATCGCCTATTCGTGTAAAAAGGATCCTTGGAATTGGAGTTATTTTTCGAAGATGAAATAATTACAATTATAGTTACAGAGACAAACCGCTACGTGGCATAGTTTCTTTAAAATTTACAAAGAAAATTCCAAAGCAAAAAATGCGCTTTTAAAAGTGGGTTCCCACAACTCTGGTGGAAATAAAATTATTTCTAGGGTTGCTCATATTGATGAGAATAAATAAGAAACCAACCTTAGAATGTATTTTATCGGAAAACATGTATTCGAGACTCAATTTTTCTCAATGTAATGGGAAAGGAAAGGTTTTCATTGCTCACCAACTTTCTCTGTTTTGTAGTTAGAAAGAGGAAGGAAGTTGTAAAAAAGGTCCTTACCACTATAACATTTCGCCCATTATTGAATATTTGAATCTTAGTGAACAAAATTATAGCGGGACAGAATTTAGAACAGCACAAAGGACGGCTCTCGGATACCGATACGGAATGTGCTCGATCGACCAGATGGCATATTTTGTTCAAAAAACCCACAAATTGAAACATATAGGGTTGAAAGAAGAAAAAGTGTAGTGAGTGAGATAAACATAAAGAGATACGAGACAAGATACAGATGTAAAACTGCCCAGGAACCTGTGTTTTGAGTAACCCCACAGACTTTTCAGCTACTAATCACGGCATACAGGGAGCAGGCAAAAGTAATCGGCGCTGAAAATGGTAAGTACGTATTAATAATAATCAAGTTCAAACAATGTTTAAGAGAATATAATTTGTTGAATTTTTTTCGGTGATCGATTACGATTATGTCTACATTTCATTTTTAGAATTTTTTAGTTTTATGTTACTATTTTATTCATTGATTATCAATAAAATCAATGATTTTAGCACCAGTTTGATTCAATTGGTGTCCAGATAAATATGTGTTTGCAATTTTTATTAATGGCTCTCATATTTTTAAGACCTTCGATTCAGCGAATAAGCACGCAATGGAAACGACGCTAAATTTATTATGGGGTAAACGAGACGAGACGAGAGTCTCGTACGAGACTCGAGACCGAGACGAGACTGGGGTTCACGAGACGAGACTTGAGACGATACCAGAGGTCAGGAAACGAGACTGAGACGAGACTGGCGAAAGTCTCGTCTCGTCTCGCGGCAACACTAGTTTTTATCCTGTATGGCTCTATCTAAATCACCTTCTTCAGCTGAACTGTATTCCTGAGACGCAGAAGGGCTAAGACTGCGGGGAGGGAACGAAGCCATTGTGTTTAAGACTCTATAGCGGACCCTTTTATGTGTTGATGCTATTCATGCGCAACTCGGTCACCGCTCCATTTCTCCCCCGTGAATACCGATGACCTTGAAGGCTTTAGCGTAGACTCTCTACCTGGAAGGCAATCGCCCGGTAACCTACGACGGCAAAAATACGTCTCAAACCGTATTGCTGAAAAAAAAACTCTTTTCCACTAGCCCCACGCTTAATTAACGATCTAAATTATTTATTATCATTCTGTTAAGGAGACGAGATAAATCTTCGGTAGGCAAGCTATCTAGACCCAATGACGAGTACATAATACTCTTGGCAATTGCGCAGCAATGAATTTCGATTAATATATAAACAAAAAAGAAGATTTGAGGCAAGAAATAATATTAATATGCGTAAATTGATAGAAATTTCGTGTGTACTTAGCGCAAGTTCACGTTTTATCACGAGAGCGTTTAAGATTTTTGATTAGGCTACACTGCGTTGCAATGTTTCCCTGAGGAACGAATTTGCGCTATATCAAAATTGCGCTAATCGAAATTGCGCTATACGAGACATGGGTGTATAGCGAAAATAATGTTATAACGAGAGAAGTGGAGTGTACCACCAAAAAGCCTATGATTAGGATGAAAGGCACATGTAAAAAAATAAGGTACCTAATAGCAAGGCCAAACAGTCCCTGCCACTGTATGCTCTATGTATTAAAAGGTTCAGAACTACAGTACACTTCAGTATGGAGCATAACTAGTAAAAGTAAACTGCGGTCACCCATTTACCAGTAATGGTAGAAATGTAACTTTGAAAATATGTGCACAATGTTTATTTTGCAAGCCACTAAACCTCCTAACATCACTAATAGAACTGACTGAATCACTGACGACAACTCAACTGAATGACTACATTGGTTGTCATCACGGATCATTGCGAAAGATCCACAATATTAAAGCCAGTTTAGCTCCATGTGGTGGCAGACTCAGATTGCGAGCCAGGCTACCAGTCATCAATCAGGGGCAGTGTCGAGAGCTCACCAAGATCGCTCGGTACTGCATCCGCACCGGGCTTATTGACGCCACACCAGAACTAGGGAGAGGTGTGGCCACAAAAAACTGAAGTGTTTTCTAGCAGGACTCTCAGTCAACTACAAATTAGTTGACACCAGACCACACCTATCCCACACCACACACCTCTGCCATTGATTCACATTTTCTTTTTGCCTTCTGCCTGTTACTCTCCTGTGGGAATTCATCTTATTCCAATATTGAAAGTAGCATCCTATACAGGAATTTTAGTCTCCAGACTAGTAAACCAAAATTAAAATAAAACACTAAGAAGTAATGTATGTATTCGTATATGTAAATATTTCTTAAGGCCTCCTGCGTCAATAACTGCTTGTGTCCAAGATCAGTGCATCTATGGCTACATGATGCATGATGGCACAATCACGCATTAATAGTCTTCATGAGAATTTATTTTAATTCTTTCCGATTGTCATAGATGGAATAATTACACCACATGCCCATGGAACCATGTCCCACTACGACTGCCTCTTATGCAACTTCGTGCAATGCAACTGTTTAGCGATGTGTCTGGAAAAGGTTTCTGCCAACACACAGCAATTTGATGAATCATTAATCCAATCCCAGATGATACCAGAACCGTGACCATGTAGCTAAACATAATGCAACACACAACCTAGGATATGTGGGGCACCATTAATTGTTTTGAGATATTTCATTAGCCAAATCATACACAATAGGGTGGTTTCCTATTATTTTTTATTGCCTAAATCGAAAGATTATTACTCCTGGAGTACGTATTTCGCGCTTTTAGATTTTTAAATGACGATATCTATTTTTCGCGATTAAATGAAAAGTGAAAAATTTCAAGCGCGCAAAAACGCGACGCGTAAGTAGGAAAGTCCGTGCGATGCATTTCTGGTTCCCCCTCTCTCCTTGTGAAGTGACCTTGATCGAGACTCTGAGCGCTGATAGGACGCAGGATGCTAGCGGATAGCTGAGTACCTTGCTGAATGGTAGCGCTTGGCTTAAAAAAGGTTTATTAATACCTTATCAAACGAAGAAAACTTTCAGACCTTAGCCAGTTTTAATAGGTGATTATTAAGACATGTTTCCCTGAGCTCTGTGCCTCATGCATGCATTGGTAACCTCAGACGATGTATAACTCCTATCCTCTCGTGTAGAAACTAGGTCCCTGTGACGTCACGCGGAGTGGAATCGCATGGGCGCCAATCTGGCCTTTTTCAAATGAGGATAAAATTTGACCCTTGCCATTCGTCTAAACCGGTATTTCAAAAACCAAATAATTTGTGTATTATGAATACACTAATGGTGGGTAACGAATCGCAATCAATGCCTATCGTTTTCTTTGATGAAGGAAACTACCCTATTCTGCAAATGCAGATATAATCCAATAGATAATTGCGCTTCGAGTATACGTGGACAGTATCTACACGTGACTCGGCTTTGAAACATGATAGAAAGATAAATTTTTCTTTTAATCCGCCAATCATAGTTCTACAATCAAGGTTGAGAGATTTCCAAGGTTTCATGGCGAAATTAATGGCTATTTCCAGGTTTTTTCACGGTAGACGAAATACACGGCTTATTCATAGTTTTAAGGTTTTCACAGTTGAGTGGGAACCCTGTACACGTACACTCCCTTGCTATAAACAGATTTCATGGCATTCCCTGAAAATAAAAAAAGTTCGAATACTCCTACAGCAACAATGATCATTGATTTCAATTGACTTACATCTGGACATATCCCAATTAATGCATCTGCATGGCTGTAGAACTCTTCTTTCAGTGATATCACAATGGTTTGTAATGATGCTGTTTTGTCTCTTATATAACGAGCAACTTTACCAATATTTGTGTTATCCAATGCTGCATCAATCTCATCCAGAACAAAAAATGGTGCAGGCTGGTAGCTGGAATACAAAAATGGCAGTTAATAGCTCACAATGCTTGGAAACAGATAACATAATCCATGTGAACAAAGGAAGCTGATGTATCATTGCTCAAAAATAGTACCACATACAGTAGAACCTCACTTATGAAACTTTCAGCGGAAAACCAAGTTTCATATGTGAGGTTTTTCGGTATTCAGCATGAAATCCTTTCCTATAGGGGCCGGTTTGTTTCCAGGATGCAATTACTCATTTGGAGGCAAGAAATTGAAGCCTAATAATCTTATTTTCACACAAGCAACACCACAGATGATGTGTTACTTTAAGAGAAATATAATTCTACATTCCTGAACAACATTATCCGCGGTTGAACATCTAGCATTTCTGGTACTGATCTGCAAGGCTATCATACTGGAGAGATTTCGGAATGATGACACTAAATGTTCACAGAGAAGCCAATTTTTTAAAAAAGTTGACTCATTAAAAGCAGTTTCAGGAAATTCATTTCACCACCTATAGGCAAACCCATGATTGTAGATTAAAGAAATGAAATACCTAAGGAAAGTCATCCAAATTAACCCCATAACTAGGGAGCAAAATTTCACTAATGTATCACGAAGGCTTCCCACCCTATGGACCAGGGTTCATGTCATGGCCGAGGCAGAAAGTTTTCAGAGATGGCTGTATCCCTGCTTGAAAGTAGTGTGGACGGAACTTCCAGTGCAATACCATGTCCGGCAGATGGAACATTAAGCCCTGGTTAAGCCTATTGTTACAACCTGGCTAATTCCAACACAGGGTTTCTATACTCCCTCCCTTACCTCATGTCGAAAATGACCCCAGCTGTCGGTTTCTTCCCTCTAAATACAATGCCATAGATAATATGGAGCACCCGGCAGTGGCGTAATTATGGTGGGTTGATGAGGGGATAGATCCCCCTCCAAAGCCGCAGAGAATTGAAAAAAAAAAATTTTAAAACAAAAGTCTAGCTTTGATAAACAACAACTGCATCTACTCAAAGTTAAATTTTAGGAGCCAAAATGATGTAAAACATATTTACAGGCATGCTCTTTTTTTTAATTTTCCGGGAATCCCCGATGCCTCGGGGGGGAGGGGAGTACTCAGGTACTACCATCACCCCCAAAGCATATTCCTAGTTGTGCCACTGGTATCCGGGATATTCTGTGACTAATTGTAAGACTTTTCCGGTGCTTAGATCACTTTTTTTAAGTGAGCATTTGAAATAACCGCACAACTGCCGTCAGTGATGATTGAACAAAAATATATTAAGAGCTCGAAAAAATCTCCCCTCTCAAAAATGTTTACGCACTAAAAAAGAATTTTTCCGTGAAATTTTAGCAATAGTAGATTGAATCTACCGGGTATAGCTTCTCTGTCGGCATTCTTACGCGAATTCAGCGCCGGGAACTTCGACTCACAAGCCGTGTGACTCATCTTCACGTAATATTTTGCTTCCCCATATCTGATCACAACACCAGACTGTTTTTGTACTTCGGTATAATGGTTATAAGTCATTCCAGAGTCGAAAGGAACTGCCTTATCTTTCGCGTTTTGAATTTGACTTTAATGATTACGTTACGACTGACGACGCGAGTTATTCTCAGAGGACATTCGTACTAACTCTCGTTCAGTTAAAAAATAAACGCTTGCCAGCAGGCAGACTCAAGCTAAAAGCTACTCAAGGTCCAACTTTGTTTGATTTAAACCCACTGAGATACAAGTTAGGTCAATTTTGATCGGCGCGCCGCGTAAGCAACTTTCCCCCGGCTCAATTCGTCCCGCGGATGCGGGATTAGCCCGCGGAATGAGACCATGCATGCTGTTTTTACCATCGTGTTGAATCACCATCGACTTACATCTATACTGCAAATACGATAATCTCTTTTGGATGACCTTGGAAGCCAAATTTTTGGTACGGGAGGATTTTTAACGGCTCATTTAGGTGTTATTTCGCTGGGGCGACGGAAAACATAACCTTGGAAAATTCTAGACAATCTTCCGTTAGAGATAGATATTCCGAATTAACGATCATCTACTGCAGTTAAAATTAATATCTAATAAACAGCATCGCTCATTATTAAAACTTAGTATTCTTCATTGACATATCTATGTGATGAGCACATACTACCCCTGCTCCTGTGACTAAAATCGGCGCGCGTACCGCAATCTTCTCGTAGAGCAGTTATCTGAAAAATCGTATAAGTGAGGTATTTTATCTCATTGGACTGGGAAAATACGTTTCGTAACCGAGTTTGTCGTATAAGTGAAATGTTTCATAACTGAGGTTGGAAATACATGGGTTCATATGGGGTTATTCACCGGACCAAAAAAAATCGGCGTATAAGTGAGGTCATCGCATAACTGAGGGTCGTATAACCGAGGTTCTACTGTATTCATAAAAAATGGTAAGACAACAAATCATTTGGCAGACACCAATAGCTGAATTCCATAAACATACTCATAAACAGAATCAGTTATAAAGGTGGTCTCCCGAGCTATCATTTAAGGATATCCACACTGTAACTTATAGCTTGAGTGTGGGCAATGTCTGCCACTCGAATGCGAGCACATCAACCAATATGCTGAATCATTTTTATTGTTAATTATAAATGGAAAACATATCAGAAATAAAGAGATACTTTCCACAGTTTACATGAACTTGAAAGTCGATGATAAAAAATTCACATTTCTGAGTTGTACACCAACTAAGCAAAACCACGGTCAGAATGTTATACATGAATGAAATGATAATTTGCACAGATTAGCAACTTACAGTAAAGTATTAAATTTCAATAGTTAGAGACAAAATGATAGCTTACCTGTGGATAGCAAACAGTAATGCCAGGGCTGCTACAGTCTTTTCTCCTCCTGAGAGATTAGACATCGGCTGAAAGCGCTTTCCAGGTGCCACACAGTTATAATTGATTCCATCCAAGTAAGGTTCCTCTGGATTCTCTGGGCCAAGGAATGCTTGTGCAGACTGGTTTTTTGCCAAAGACTATTAAATAAAGGGAATTGCAACATAGTTTTGAGGAACTTAAGAAAACAGTGAGTAGCCTAGTTTACCACAGCCCTCAATAATGTTCTTCCACTATAATATTGCCAACAATTACAGCCTTACTATATTACTTGCTTACTATCGCCATGACTTTCAGATAAATATCATTCAAATGATATGCACAAACAATATATACAGTAAATACAAGCAAGGCAATCTGACAAATTTTTTTTGCCCAGGTAATTAAGTAAAAACTAATGTACTAATGATATGTTTCCGTTAATACATAAAAAAAATGTAAATTTCAAATTCTACAGACTGCTATTTTACTATAAGTATATGCTTGAAGATTTATTTTAGAATGAAGTACTGAGTTAGAGGTATTGCCTATCCTTAACTCATGGCGTGATACCACTCATATGTGTAGTGATCGCAAAAACAGGAGTTTTGAGTTCACTATGCAGGGCGACTGCAAGTGGACTGGCTTGGCATTGGAATGGATAGCTGGAGGTAGTTGGTTTAAGACACACAGAGGGGAGTACGGAACTAAAATGGCATATACAAACGGTCCTCAAGAGGTTTTAGCCTCTTGCTTAGTCTGTATTAAGACAATGCTATGCTTCTGGATGGCAGAGTTAAATAGAAAAACCATAATGAGTCAAAACTCATCTCCGTTGGGCACTCTCTTAAGCTGTTCGGTACGGGCTTATTTGCAAAACTGAAAAACCCCTAGGGTTTTAGTGTATAAATCTACTAAAATATAAGCAAGAGCTAACCAGGTGTCTTCCGCTCATACACCCAACATTGTCCACCAGCCAGGGCAGGAGCACTGCCACCTTTGCTACTCCCATCCCAGTCAAGGCCAAAGATATCAAAAGGTAGGAGAGCCTTTTCCTTTTAAAAATGAAGCTTGCATTGTTTAATCATTAATCCTTGACACCAAGGGGAAGATCCCACTAATATAAGTTCGGGTTTGAGCCCTGGCTCGCAATGAGGGGTTCAGATCACAAGATATATATTTTATTTACAACCATTCCCATCATGCATGGAAATCGATTATCTTGAATCTTCTAACCATGTTTGGAAATTTTTAATGGCAAAAATATACGTCATTTAGAATGCTAAATGACTTTAACGTAAAATTTTTCTAAGATTTCTTACACTAAAAGCTAATTTTCATTGGCAACAAAATACATGCAGTAAACCAGTTATATGCATGATGTGTTTGTACAAACATATATTAGTTATGTAAAACAAAAAATATAAAAAAAAACATAAGCTGCTCCTTACCTTGTAAATACCATCTATTTCATTTGCAACATGTTCAAAGCATTTCATAAAGCGATCATGGCGCTCTTTCTTCACCCTTTCAAATGCTTGCTTAGCCCGTTTGGTTCTTCGTCTAGCATTATCAAACTCTTCATTTGTTTCTTGAAGCTTTTCTCGGGCAAGATCCAGCTTTTGCATTGCCTGTTTGAAATAAGAATGCACAAAAAAATCATTACAAATTCAAGGCCTTATCATTTCTTAAAAGTTATGTGTCTATTAATTTGCATTAAAATTTGTTGAGTGAGTGCATTCTTAAAAAAATAAGGGCAAACAGATTTCTTTCAAGGAACTACATGAAACATTGGCAAGTGAAGTACAATAAAGATTTGAGGACTCACTCTCATGTTTGGTGCCTGTATTTTCTTTATAGTCTCCTGCAATTCATTTATCTGTCTCGCCAGACGATCTCCATGCTTCTTGACATCTTCTGGCTCATCCAAATCTTTCAAATTCTCTGAGAGGAGGGTGTAGTCAATTTGGATCCTGTAACATACAGCACACTAAGTAAAATATGGCAACAGAAAACAACTGCTTTGAAAATCCACTAAAAATACCATGAAATTTTTGAACACAAATATCACAAAAAAAACTATTAACTTCTCTTAGGCAATGTATTTGAAACACTAATTAACAGCCAAGACAACAATAGAAAACACTTTCCTTGTAATGTTGGCTGAGAAGAAGATAGAGCATCTGACCCAAATAGAAGCCTGAGAGCCCATTCTAAACTAATTTCCTGAAATCTTTTTGAATTATTTTTGTGGATACATAGAAAGAAACTCCACACTTGAAGGATTAAGCTGATTTATAAGTCAAAGTGAGACATATAGGATAATAGGTTTTGAGTATGGTTCCAGATTCAACAGGATTTGTAATACGACCATAGATTTTCTGGGGCCGTATTCTGTATTTCGTCGGTACCGCACCGGTCGGTTTCCCTTCCCAGTCCACCGACAGCACATCATTCCGTACCGACGATGGTTTCCATACCGACGACGGCAAATTCAGCGATTCAGTATGGTCGTCGGTATCAAACCAGTCGGTACGGTTCACCCTCCTTCCCAAACAGGGAAAATTCGAATATATCCGAAGTTAGAAGTCATCTAACGTGTCTCCACCAATGAAAGAAGGGTAAAAATAAGTGAAGACTCATCGGCAGTTTGTTGTCGTCATTCTCAATCTTTTTATTTACGGAAATTACGACTTATTGCTAGATTAAGATAATCTATATTGAATAAGTTGTTAACAATGCTTATATAATGTGTGGTAGTAATGCTGTACCTACAGAATCGAAGGAAACAATATTACAACATCACAATATAGTTTGTATGAGATGGAGATTGTTGTTGCTGGAATGAATTATTGAAACTATCCTTGAGATCGTAGTTTCTTTTAAATATTGGTTCCGTATATTGCTATTTATTCATGATTTGGTAATATAGTTGTCATTAAGTAAGTTCCGTCTTAATGTTATCAACGGAAGGTTATGCCATTGGCACTGTAGCAGACGACAATAACATACCATGGAATGTGAACGTAGGATTCAAAAGCAAATGTAAATGTCATATTAGAGGAACAAGTTAGGAAATTGTTATAAAAATATGGAGCTGAGTGTAATTAAAAGAAGTGTAATGACGAGGAAGTAAAGAAATTGTGATTGGGTGAAATACATATGTTTAAGTTGTGCATTCCAAGTGAGAGAAAATTATAATATTGCGGCAAACCTCATACTTATTAACAAATATCTTCTTTTATCGTCAAGGGAATCAATGGCTGATGATAAAATGAAATATAGTTGCCTGTTACAAATGAAAGAAACTGATACCGTAGTGGCAAACTTGATACTTAAATAAAAAGATCTTATTTCTATGCCAAGAGACACGCCAAATGATGATTGAGTGAAATAATAGTTCCCAAATCAGAGTGAGATAAAGTGATAGCATTGCGGCAAAACTCATATTTACTCGGTGATGAGGTCAAAACAAAATAAAACGTACAATGCGCACCGGGGAGTTCATGAAACCCACCAGTCGGTGGCCGTACTGACACCTTTTTGCTGTCGGTACGGCTACCGATGATCTCCCGTCCTCACGTCGGTGCCGCACCGATCGGGTTCGTACAGAATCGTACCACTTCTTGCCGGGAGTCGGTGTGACGTCGTACCCGACGAATCGGTGCCGCACCGATCGGTTTGGAGTTACAGAATACGGCCCCTGGTCGAAGCACAAATCAACAGTAGTAGAGAAAACACAAAGCATATACAGTAGACTCTCGTTAATACGAACAACCTTATTACGAAGTTCTCGTTTTCATGAAGCAAATTTTAGGTCCCGAAAAAAAGGCTAATCCAATATAGAGTAAGAGAAACAAAATTTTCGCTATTACGGAGTTATGAACTTCAGTCCCGGCAGTTACGAAAAGAACTTTATTACAAAGTTCCATGGATAAGCAACAGCATTTATGTGGGTGCACATTATGCTTAGTTATAATCATTGCGCTACGTTCAAGTTCTCCTCGTGTACTGTGCCCAAGAGCATCAATTATGGTTCTTTCTTCAGTAGTACATACTACTTTAGTAGCCACGCAACATCATATATCATAGCTTCACTCCTGTGGAATCATGGTGACCCACTCATAAATAGGCCATACAGTAAGCCCTCTTTTTACAAAACTTTGATTTTTGAACTTTCAGAGATAGTGTGTGAAATTTCAAATTTGGCACCTTTGGAGTTGGCCGATGCGGGGCAATGTCTGAACAAAGTATGACTCCATTGTGAAGTCAGAAACTATTCAGTGTTTTGCCCGTTCTTCCTCCCTGCAGGCAGCGAATTATTTTTGGCCCCAGCCACGTAGCATGCGCAGCTAGATCAGTTCATCACAATTGTGAGTTAATGCCTTCTGCTGGATACCACATAATCAAAATTAATTTTCGATGCCTTGCATAGGTTTATCAACTAAGGAATATATTCCACTTACAAATAACGTCTAGGAATGCATTTCATGTCAAGGACTTATTGTGTCTGGAAGATGTCAACCCCGGATGGCATCATGATTATGACAATGGGAGAACGTCAAGGAACTGCGGAATGAATTCAGAGGGCAAGAGCTAGGTAGCCGAAAATTATGCTTTACCTAGGATCACTTTTCAAGCAGATGACTTCAAAGCCAAATGAGAAAATTTTAAGATATTAATAAGTAAGAAATTTACTTCTTTAGTCGCACAAAATTCTAGAGAGCACATTAAATATAGTACAAATGAACTTCCATCATTGTTCTGCCAACGCATAGCATAAAAAAAAATTACACTACATACTATTTCATGAGCTTGCAAAACAGAGGATAATATATGACATGATACATTTTATACCAATAGAAAAGGGTCATTCCATGTCTAATGAACCAGAAAAATGGCAAGATGCAAACAAAAATCTTGGGATTTTCATGAAATTTGGCACTCGTGGCTGACACACATATGATAACTACAAACCTGTTTTCTCTTTCATAAATTTGCTGAGTACTTGTACTTCCAGTTTCAGTGGAAGTATCCACCTCCATTGCTGATCCTTCTTCCTCGATGTCCTCCATATTGCCACGAAGCATTGGAATAACTATATCTTCCATCTGCGTACAAAAAAAGGATAGAGTTAGAATTTAGTAAGTTACGATGCACAAAGGTTAAGAAAAGACTTAGCTGTTTCACAAAATAAAATATATTTGCGACCGGCTTCGATACAGCGTATCATCATCTGGTGATGATACGCTGTATCGAAACCGGTCGCAAATATATTTTATTTTGTGAAACAGCCAAGTCTTTTCTTAACCTTTGTGCATCATGAAGGAGTTTCACCATGTTACGCCAACCACTATCACATTTAGTAAGTTACAAAAACATTGGTTAACCCCATGTGTCCCTCAAAATACATGTGCAGATACTGTACAACAAACACTAGAACCAGAACACAGATCCAGAGGATGTAAATAACAGATGTTTGTATCAAAGTGGGTGCCAAGGCAAATGAAGTCCACCTAGATTACTTCCGTTAAAAACTTTTAACACTGGAAGAATAATAAATTACCTAATAAAAATATTAAATAAAGAATCCCCACCTTGCACTGCTTCAGTATTCCATGTCTATCAGCTCTCTTCTGCTCAATCTTGGACTCAAAAGATGTCACTTGTTTATGAATAGCTTGGATATCTTTTGCTATTGTTCCCATTTCCCGCCGAGCCTATTTCATGAAAGAAAAATTAATTTAAAAAATAGTGAAATTATAATACAAAAGTGTACTCGATAATACAACAATTAGAAACATTACATTGCATGTAAATCAATGCAAGCAATAAACAAGTAATGAATTGTTCAAGGACTAAAATCAAGACTGAACATAAGGTGAAATATTTTCCCGTTACTAATACTGTGAAAGAACTAACCTTGCCAATCTGTTCATCCATGCCATCTACCTCTGTCTTCTTGGCAAGCCTTTCAGATTTAAGCCGGTCCAAGTCCCTCATGTCCTTGTCTATTTCTGTCATCTGACGGTGTTCAGCTAACTTTCCACGCTCAAGCTCATCTTCGTCATCTTGAACAGCCCTCTCCCAGCGTAGCACATTGTCTAAGTGTTTAAAAAATTTTAAGTAAGACATCTAACAATACAACTAAATCTATAAATAATTACATTATTTAAATAATTAAACCACATAAATCGATGATGATGATTAAGACCTCGCATTTACATTATATCCATGCCTCCCATAATTCTCCATTCAAATTACTTTTTGAAACAGAAGCACAAAACAGACAAGTCCAATAGAATAAAAAAATTGCACAGGAGAAAAAGAGTATATAGCAAATAATGAGAATCTCACATGAATGCACTCTTCACTGAGAGGAGCTTACATACCTAATAATGAATATAAATTCTTTTGCCAACAAAATTAGGATACTATGATTCTATTGACACATTGTAATCTATGTCCTTAAAATATTAAAAACACCATTTGGAAAATCACTGCTAGAAAACAAAGTGAAATTACATTATTAGTTCACTTAAACCTCCAAGAGAAACTACAGTTTCCACATGAAAAAATTCATCGGCAACAAGAACTTTCCATAGTTGGAAAGGTGAGTTGCCATGGCATAGAACTAGACCAACAGTTCTCACATTCAGTACCTACAGTTAAACAGTGAGAAAGGTAAATTCAAAAGCTTACTCCTAGTGATGGAGCACAGGTAAATACAATATGAAGATAGCATCACTAATAAAATTACCATTTGGAAAATAGACTACACGTGATGATTCCTTGAAACTTAAGCCAAAGATTAACAATTCCTTTTTTTTTACAGAAGATAAAAAAATTAAAAAAACTGCAACGAAAGTGATTTACAATGGTGATAAGAAATTGATTTAACACACACACATGATTTTGAGTGATAAAATAAAGACAATGTTATATTTTTCTCTTTTTTGTTTACTTTTCAAGAGATTCTGGCCATTTCTCTAGATAGTTATTAGTCAATGGATTCACTACCTAAAAAATTTTTACTTCCAAATTTTATTCATTTAAACTTTATATTAATTAACTAAAATTATTTATAAATGCTCACCAGGAGCTAGAAATTTGTTGAAAACACTAAGTACTTGATAAAATACAATCACTGTTATATATGATCTTGTTTTTTCTCGGCGAATATTTCTTATAAATATTTCTCGGGTTTCTAGCCGAGTGAGACTTTTTTGGTCTAACGTTTCGACGGAACACTCTTCCATCGTCCTCAGAGAATGAATGTGCTGCAGGCCTGCCTTCCTGCGCTTATATAGCCGTTCAAACCGGGGGGCATTGTTGTCGCCTTCTGTCCGTTATCTTTTTGATTAACGGTTTCCATTCCGTGCTTATCGTGTACCCAGAATCGCGATTTACTTTATTCCTCTCCAGCGATTCTCTTTATTTCTCTCTTCTTTGTTTTGGGATCGTCTCCTTAAAGAAGCTATTGAGATCCGGCTGGAGAGGAATATAGTAAATCGCGATTCTGGATACACGATAAGCACGGAATGGAAACCGTTAATCAAAAAGATAACGGACAGAAGGCGACAACAATGCCCCCCGGTTTGAACGGCTATATAAGCGCAGGAAGGCAGGCCTGCAGCACATTCATTCTCTGAGGACGATGGAAGAGTGTTCCGTCGAAACGTTAGACCAAAAAAGTCTCACTCGGCTAGAAACCCGAGAAATATTTATAAGAAACAATCACTGTTGTTACATAAAATTTCAACATACTTTCAGTTATGCATATCTTAAACACTAGAGCAATCAACTCACTTAATGTATCCCTTGATTTCTCAAACTCAAGCTGGTTGAGGATGCGATTTTTCTGATTCTCAAATTCTAGCCTCTTCTTAGCCCTCTCCTGCTGACTCCTCAGCTCCCTCTCTTCATACTGCCTGATGTTGGCCACATTTATTTGAGCACAAAAGCTGGTAAATACCACATCTTCCACATTATTCATATTTTCTTTGATCTCCTGAATTTGTAGATCACGTGCTCTCATGGTCCGCTCAATGTCATCAATTTGGGGCTATAAGAGTACACAATAAGGAATTATCATTGTTTCTTTATAAGGCCCAGAGGAAATCTATCAACCCAAAGGATTTGAGAAAAGAATACTCAGGGTTATTCCATCGAACAGGATCTGTCCCATCTCACTAAATACTTTTACAAGGAGGGATCACAATGGAAAGGATAAGTTTGAGGATTCTCCAAGGGTATGTAAAGAGTGGAAATAGATAAATAGCTTCAGCACATAATTGGCTTCAGTTCAGGGAGAAAACTTGAAAATTTTTAAGAAGCTGTGGCATTTTCTAGGCAAACCAGTAATAAGAGTCTATCTTTAATTACATTAGTAAAAACTTAAGACTGGAAATGACTCTTTCTTTAAATTGACTTACTCATTTACTCATGAATACACAACGAAAGTTTTGAAAAACCCATAAGTTTGAGTTTTGCCCATTGGGAGATGAAAAGTAAAAATTATTATGTATTTCCTTATTTTAATACTTCATAATATATAACTCAGATTTACGCAAAAGCTATCTCTATAAACCCAGACATCATACCGGTCTAGCATAACACTAATTCTTGAAAGCTGCACTTATAAATGTTTTTATCAAGCATGATGTAAAAAACGTTCTATACCTTTATTGCAATCCACCAAATTTATTACAGTGGAGCTAAATTAAAAGACAATAGCTTGTAATGAAGCTGCAAGCCATTATTTATTCAAGCCAAGACACTTCTCAAAAGAAACATTCATATAGAGTATGTGTGATATGAATGTCTATGACTTTCTGGTCCAATGCACTTCTCAGTAATGAGTACATATTACAGTAATTTACAACAAGATCAGGATCCATAATGATAAGTTTGCATTCTAAGGCATTCATATTAACCAATAGAATTAACTGAATGAGAAAGTTTGCCACGGTGTCCACTGTGAAAATTTCCAGATATTTCCACATTTTGCAGTGGAATTGCTTTGTCCTCCAAGATGTTCTCCACCACTAAACATACACAACATTGGTTTATTGTTCTACTAGTTTAATATTGTTCTAATTTAGAAATTACTTAATTCCCTGATTTTCCCTAGATTATAAAAATTCCCTGGGCATTTTACGGTAGAGGACACCCTGATTAATAAATAATAATTCTTTAGAAAATGAAAGTTTTCATGTCAGGATGAGAAAATACGTATTAGCAGAGAATATATATTTAAACTTTCAGCTTTATTAATACTGAATAATGCTATAATTTAAGAAACACAACTGTACACACCCCAAATAACTCCAACTTCTCCTTCAAATCTTCTAATTCTTTTTGAAGTTGCTGGATTTGTTTGGTCTGTAAAAAGGAAAAAATGTTTTGAATTCCTAGTATCTTAGTAATAAAGGCAAAAAGAAAATATTTTTGATCTTACAAAGAGATGTAAATTACCCTGGTATGTATTAAGAGCTTTGGGTAAATACCTAGAATATTTACCATAGTGTTTACACTGACTATTTACCTCAGCGTGAACACAAAGTATTTAACATGGTACACAAAAGAACCTATAATTTAGTTGTTAGGACCCAAAGTTCCGAACTCGGTAAATCTTGGGTCTGAAAGAGGCTCTCTTGATGGGTTACATGTTGCAAACATTTGTCGTTGGGGAGACACATGATCACCCTCAAATATATCGCCCCACTCACTTAACACATTGACTAAACAATTGACAATGAAAATAAGTTCAACCAATTCAGGTGTGGTATAGTGTAAGTTCGATACACTAAAATGAAAGGGGGTTGCATTTTTCAACAATTATTTAATGAGTACAACCCCTTTCGGCTCTCAGAGCCATCATCTGGTACAAGACGATTCAAATATATTCACTATGATGTTTTTCCAACATTTTATATACTAATCTCGGGATAACCTGCGATAGGTCCAATCAACAAGTATCCCATCCCTTTCTCCACTCACCCTTGACACCTTCCCCTCCCCATGCTATCATTGTAGCTAAGAGTGATCCCTTTCCGCTTCAAAAGAACTTCATTTTGAGGACACCACAGTTCTAATGCAGCATACAAATAAATTATGCAGCGAAAACTGTTGCCTTGGCCTATGGAAGAGAAGTGCATCTCCGAAGTTTGCACACCTTTCCAGCCCCTTCAAGTGGCCACTTCAGAGACTGTAGGCTCTTTGCCTGCGTTCGTGGATCAAAAAATATCGCGAACAATACAATACTATTTTAGTCAAAATGAACAAAATTTTTGATCTGTAGGGAAGTAACTCGGCAAAATCTATAGGAAATAGCCATATAAATGATAAATTTTTCGATTTTTGACCCTTCCCCTTAAATGGCATTTGAGCGAGGGTCAGGGGTTCACCAAGAGGTCTAAAATTTTTAGGCCTTATTTTTGATCAGTCCCACAACTTTTTCTCATTGGACCGCATGAATTTGAAAAACGATTTTTCCTATCCGCCCTACCATGCATCTCCAAACCTCCACCCTTTAAATTCTTTCCTTAAGATATTCCCCTTAGTTACCCCTACGATGGGGATCGCAGTAGTTGGTGCCATCAGCATGGGACTTGATGTGATTCGGTAAGCATGTTAGAATGGCCAATTTTATTTCAGAGGGCATGGTTGAGCATGGCAATGTTGGCATGGTTTCACTCAGGGTTTAATTTGTAGAAAAAATCGAGACCCAACTTGAAGGAGGGAGATTGCACATGTGGAAAGAGGTGCTAGTAGTGAATTAGCGTTCTGGAATACATGATTGTATGATAATTATTTTTTCTTTTTCTCGTTTTCCATGTATCTTGTGTCTGCCCTGCAATGATAATCTTTTGTATGGGCATTAATTTGGTGAAAGAACCTTAAATAGTAAGTGCGAACAAGATGCATTCCGGGACCTTGCTCGAAAGTTGAAAAACGTAAGCAAGGTAACGAGAAGTTATCCTGCATAATGCAACACTGCATTACAATTTTGCATTAACTCACAATGGTGTCCAACTAATCTTGCTGTCCGTGCGACGCAGATGAAGCCGATTAAAGTTCTCTGCCCACGGGAAGGAAAAACGTGCTAAACACTGAACATTCCTGACTTCAAAGTGGTTTAGTTCAGAGTGAGCTCAAAAAGCAAGATTTCAAGTTCCTCGACACCATACAGCATTGCATTGGCCAACATCAAAATTGCCAAATTTGACATTTTGGTCACTCTTCAATTTTTAAATGTTCATACCTCTTAAAGTTCGTAATTCAAATGTTGGAAAGTAGAGGCTAACTGTATTGTTTCATTGGGTCATCTGCTGAGTAATATTAGTCCCAATGTCACACACCAGGGAAAGCTTTAAGGAGTAAGGAACCCATAGTTTACAACAAAGGTGAGTTGGAGGGTGAGACCTGATGGATTGGAAAAACGTGTCCAGTGATGTGCCCTCGGTCATAACATTCCTAAGAGGAGTACAACAATATGTATAATGGAGAGACAGAGAGATCAGGATACAACACACTCAAACAGAGAAAAACTCAAGTTCTCTAATTTTCAGGCCAAAGTCAAACTTATCTTACTGACAACCCTGATAGTGCTTAGCCATAAAGACAGGACCATTGTAGGCTTAATTTTTAGGGAAGGATAGTTTTTCTTTGTGTGTTGAATCCTGCTTTCTCGGTCTCAGAATTACATACAGTGGAACCTCGTTAAAGCGAGTACGGGCTATAGCGACACCCCCGCTATTACGAGAGATAGCCGATGCACCGTCAATTGACCCTATAATAAGCGTGTTAAAAATTCGTTTTTACGAGACCCTTTCGGTGTTGGCTCTCGCCATAGCGAGGGTTTCACCGCCGGAAACTTTCATCAAGACTCCTTAACCTCTGTAATTGCTAGCGATCTGTTAGAAATGAAGTTAATGGAGTGCTCAGTCTCAAATTTATGTGGTAAACTGTCGTTCGATAAATATAATGATGACAAAACAATGCTTTGCATGATTTTTATTCAGTGCGGCGCTTATAAATTGTTTGAATAGTTAGTCGTTATTTGAGTAAGGAAATTTAGTGATGCAAAAAACATGGCCTTTCGTCTGGATTTATGCTTACGTTTATCGGATAGATGTTTATCTGTCGCCGCACCACTCCTGTTCCTGTATATCTGTTCGCAACATGTATATTGGCTATTATTTGCTCCACCTCCGGTAAAGCGACAATTCGCTATAGCGAGTGTTTATTAGTGCACCGTGGGGTGTCGTTATATCGAGGTTGCACTGTATATTGCTGAATGGCTGCCATCCACTGTTGAACTATACAGTGCGTGTATGTATTTTTGAATGTGGACCTATCCAGGTCATGGATCCATACCACCACAACTCTTACTTACAGTGTTTTCCTTGTCAGTTTTTGAATATTTAAGTCGAGTTTCCAGCCCACGTATTTGTGACTCCACTGTGTTTAACTCAGACTCCTTCCTAGATTTCTTCACAGATTCCCGTAACTCCTCCCCCAGTCTCTCCTGTAAGACAGAAATGCACATTTTTCATGTCTAAAGAAAAATTTTCTAAAACACAAATTACATGTTGTTCAATTGGACATACCTTCTTTTGTTTCAGTTGAGATAGATGTTTTTCATCCCATCGCTTTGCTTTCCTTGCCAGATCTAAACTTCCACCAGAAATAATCCCAGATTTTTGATAGAAAGTACCATCTAAAGCTACTGCCTGCAGAATAAAAAAATTGTAACAGTGAAATCTAATGACTAAACTCCGTGAAACATAGTACAACAATGACAGTTAACAAATCTTCACAAATAATGACTTCATTGCTTGAAATATTTCCACTAGTACTCTTCAGCCACAACAGTTATGGAGATTAACTATGGGGACCATTAATATGAACAGAGATACAATAGAAGGATAATGAATAAATATGTAATGCTTATAGGAGGTATTTTTAAATTCAGAACCTAAATACAAGTTCAACAGTGGGTATATCCATTGTGCATGCTAATCAGAGGGAATATTTTTTTTCTCGAACTTATACAACTTTGGTGAGTGAGAAGTGCATCAACAGATTTGGTTGAAAATATGCCTGACTTTGGATTCTCCCTTGGATTTTTTTCTTCTTTTTTAATCATTTTCAGTCCATCTATAACGTTCTCACTTGCTTCTTCAGCCTGATGATAAAGACGAATAAAAATAAACTAATAAAATTCAAAAGAAACCCTACTTTATTAAACCCAAACTGAAAATACTCGCTCACTCAATTTTTTGTCCTGAAGAGAAGGCAACTTACACACTCATTTCTAATTAGTGTAGCACCATGTAAGCAGATGAATTTGAATTGCTAGTAGGGAGACAAAATATCCAGAGAAGAGAACCCATCATTCATAAGTGACTCTGACAAGTGAGATTTATAGAAGGACTCGAATAATGTACCCTCATATCAAGTTGTTTTTGGGAAAAAATGCTGCATTAACTTCCAAGCTCAGATGCAAGGATATCAAGTTTTGCTGAGATGCAAAGTCTCCGGCATATTTTGCCACCTATGTATTTCCTTCCTAAAATACTTTCATCATCTCAGAAATGTCGTGCTTGGTCTCATTTTTTAAAAATTATGTGAACATTACTAATACAGCAGACTCCCGATTATCCGGCTACGGTTTATCCGGGTTGCAGAATATCTGTGCATGTTTTTCACTCTCGCTCAATTTTTTCTGCGATTTTTATTAAAAAAATAAAATCTGACGCTTAATAATCGAAATTACGGCTTTAATGCTAGGATACACCTGGCTTATTATTTCCGTTAGAATCCCCTTCGTAAAATGGAAGCGATCGCGTGCTAGCTGCATTCACGGGTGTATCGTGTTTCTGTTTTCCAAGCTTTACAGTGCATGACCATGCTCCGAGATCACAAATACAAGTCCTGCAGCAGTTGCAACCCAGGCAGCATGTACGAGACACAACTACGTGGCGTGGTGCCTGACAGTGTAGTTTCCGTCGTCAAGCAGTGGTTTTTTAACCATTTGTGCAAACAACTTTTCTGTATCCATGATCACGCAGCAACAAATGTGTGGTTTTCGAAACCAAGTCTTACATGGAGCATTGATATTAAGAGTACAACCATGTTATCGCCGCTTAAAAGATCGCGAACTGGCGAAGAAAGCTCTCATTGAGTCCGGGAAGCACTCTAAAATAACAGAATAATAATCGGGAGTGTATTGTATATCAATCCAATAAAGGTATAATACCAATTGCTGAAAGTAATTGTAAGACACCTTTTGGGCTAATAGATGACTCCTGCAGCAGTAGACCTCCAGAAATTAGGAACTTTGCAGGGAAGCAGGTAAGCTAAAAATAGACAGATGGCGAGGAAGGGGGAAGTGTGAAACCAGGGACCTGGAGCGGTCCTCCGCTCCACTATGCTCCGGCTCCATTGTCGGAGCGGAGCAGTTCAATTACCGCTGCTCCGCTCCAGAATGGAACCTAGGTGCTCCCCTCCAGAGCGGAGTATTTCTTACGAGAACTCCACTCCGGATCAGTACTCTGACGCCTAATACCCTGCTCCTAAGTGGGCAGTCAACGTGGGCTCGCTTCTACAGCTGTGGGACGTATCGAATATTCCCCATCGCTATTTCTATGCTGCAATTCTAACCCATAATCAATGCTATTTGTGGTATTAGCTCAAGCCAATACTTACAGCATACAAATGGTAGTATGCAAAAAATTCTTTTCATACGCGGATTTACAATTTGTGTTCTATTTAATTACGTTAAGTTAAATTTTTTAAGTGTATGTAGACAATCATTAGCAAACTTCTTGAATGTCATTATTTTACTCTGTAAAACACAATTTTTGTCAAAGTATGGTTTGAGATTACTGATTTTAACTGTGCATCATGAAATATACGACTACTATCAGCGCAAAAAAGGTAGAACGCTGAACTCTAAGCATTTGCATGAAATTCTTCCGAAGCTCCGTAAGGCTGTGTAATATATTACATATTTTACTCATTCTTTATTCGACTACAACAATAAATCATTAAACATTGTTTAAAAGTAAACTTTTAGCTTCTATGGTCGAGAGAGTGGAGAAGAACACGCGAAAAACTGTCAAAATGGCAAAGCGGTCATCCTCTTCATCTCGTTACGGGAAAAATATTTGAATGGTGAACTTCATTGTTTTTTTATAGAGAGAACAACATCTTCACATCACATGTGAGCATTTCCACGTGTCTCAGACAGACCGTTACACCTGGTTTTTGTTTTTTGACTTAATAAAAACAAATTGAGAACTTTATGGACGTTTTCTCCCAAAGTAAGTGGGTGAAAGAATACAACTATGTGACCCCAGCAGAACTAAAGATTTTATACTTCAAAGTTGTCTTTTCCGACTGAAATAAATGAAAATCTGTTTTGTGACACTGTCACATTTCTTAGGATTATTCTGAAATACTGCAAGATTTAGAAAAACCACGAATTACGGAAAATAGTTTTAGGTATTGCCTAAACATGAACAAAATCATGACTATGCGTAACTAATACTTTCCTCTCTTTGGTCATAAAAATGGAGTATTACTGACTGACGGAAATTGTCACTGACTGGCACAGGTGTTTTTATGCTAGTAAAATTTTATTTTCCATGGGATCAATATTAAAAAATATAAATGTATTACACACAAAATTCAAAGTAATGAAACATAAACACCTGTTATCCATTAGCAGTAATTTTACTTCTATTTCAAGCCGAAGGCTCACTTAAAGTGGTGAGTACCCCTAATACTGTGATCTACAGTCAGAGTAGGCACTTTAATTATATTTCTACCTACTACGACCACATGGTGAACAGAGAGAGTCCTCCGTATGGGTTTAATGCTGTGCCACTGTTGGTCCAGCATATTGTTAGGAACCAGAAATTTCGTAAACAGGAATCTCTGCAAATTTTATGCCCTTGCTGTTTTTAATATACATTTGCACAAGGCTAGTGGCACACGATACAGCATTACCCAATTTATAAGCTACCCAGGGTTTAGCTTTGGCTATGCCCCCAACTGTGTCAGCAGCACCCTTGCTATGATATGATTTAAAAAAATTCTATTGCATGGAAATTCCGAATATTTCGGACTTATAGGTTACGGTAAATAGAGGATATTTAATTTTAAATAGGCCTTAAGAGTCATCTGAGTAAATCATTAACAATTCCATGCTGTGTTTTGCCAGCATTGGCTCGTAGTAGATATTTTAATGCAGAGTCAATATTGTTTTTGATTGATTTTATAACATGCCAGAGCATAAGATATTTTTCGAGGGATCCTTTTTGTACCATAATACATCTGTTATTATTAAAACTTTTTTATGACTCCAGTGAGCTCTGTGAATCTCATTCTGGTGCTGACACTCATCTCTGCTCCCATCTTTGCCATCTTGACCAATCCTGACGTATGCTACGTGTTACGATCGCAGATATAAACAATCATTCCACTCCTATGTCCCGTTTTCACAACAAACGTATTGATGCGATGTTCTAACCCTACGTGCCTTCCAACGATAATGAAGGCAGAGTCAACAATCAACAATCAAAATACAATGCTCCACGGTGTAAACAAAAAATTAAGCAAGGAGAATAATACTGATATAACATTGCTTTCAGCATTTAGGGTGCCAATCGGGAGCAGTGAAGCACACACTCCGAAATTTCAAACTTGAGAGAACTTAAGCGTTACTAAAAGTTAAAATGTCAGTCAGTGACAGTGCTTAGGACCAAAAACTGTGGAATGCTTTTATGTTTCATCATTGGGTTGGACTTGATTTGGATATGAAACGATTTATCTCCCGCATCCCTCGATTTCTGTCAGCGAAACAAAATGTATGTCAATCGTCAATGACTGACACCAAAAAGACACACTGCCGCGTTACATTTATTTGTGTGAACATGCGACATCTAAGTATCGATTAAATGGATAGGTAAGGAACAGTCATGATAGAGGAGGATGGTTAACTGAAAAGTTTCATAGAAAAAACGTATATTAGCAGCGAAATCTGCAGTAACAGAATGGCTCTGTAAACAAAATCATTTGCACATATTAAACGAAAGATCACTTCCTCGGCATTTTCGTAAAAGTGGTTGGAGTATAGGGAGAAACAAGTACGGAATATTAAAATTTGAAATATTTACTCCGTATTAGGTCTTTGAAAGGTCCATTAATCTCAAATTGAATTCTTGAACACTAGTGTGTATGACAGTTATGTAGAAAAGCTCACATAGCTTTTTAAAATTAACCCATTTATCTTACCCATTCTTTGATTTTTTAATGGCTGAAAGGTAGATTTCAATTATTTTTCTCAATACTCCGTCTTCAAGTGAAACATCCTTTTGTAAGTTTCCGTATTTCCCTCTATAAAGAATAAATGTTACGGGCTGGAAAAAATCCACATTATACACGTCTTTGAAAGATGAAATTCGTATTTGGCGAATTGCCGTGAAGAAATTTTAAATGTTGAAAGGCATGAAATACGTTTAAATGTATATTTTAAAATTGAAACACAGCGGACAGTAGTGCATAATTTAATTTTTAACCTAAAAATTACATCTTTGCTATCATCTTTGAAATGGTTTATGAATCGGTACACTTTTAGAGGGATATTATCATGCTAAGAATACAATATTTCTTTATATTGCGTCATATTCCAAATATGAAAATAAAAACACGAGGTGAATAGTAATTAAATTTCGCATTACAATTACATGTCAGCTCCATATATTTATATGCGATTAATTATGGGAAATGCCTATTGGAAAATACGCTCTTTCAAGTAGCAGTAGAATTGCTGGAACAAAGTTAACCTCATAGAAAAACCAGAGCGGAGCAGCATTATAGCAATTTATTCCGCTCCAAGGAGCTCCAACATGCCGCTCCACCCAAGTGCTCTGCTCCATCATAGCTCCGCTCTGGCCGGAGTGGAGTACCATGGAGCAACAATGAAAATTTGCTCCACTCCACTGCTGCTCCAGGTCCCAGAGTGAAACACATTATTTTATTATCTAGAAACTTGATATTTTCCCTTGAAGCTAATGATTTATGGTCTTTGTAACATGAACCCTGCACGAGCCATGATCTGGGTTGGCTGAGGCCTTTTGGTTGGTTTCAAAGAGGAGGAAAGCATTAGGGGTTAGATGGCTGATGGGATTAATATGGCTGATTAATATAGAGATGGGATGGCAGATTAATATCCTACAACATTGAGCTACTCCCTATCCACAAACTGGATAAACCGCATCCGGATAATCGGGAGTCTATTGTAATAACATAATCAGATAAAAGTAATGCCAACACAGGGCACTTCAATCCATGTAGTTTATAAATACCACAACAAGTAAGCACTTAGGCCCTGAATCACTAAATTAAGAACTACGATCCAGATCAGAAATAATGAATAAAAGCAACTGTTGTTGAAGAGTAAATACCAATATTCTCAAGGATTACGTTTCCTACCCCAGATTCACACTCCTTCATTCTGCCACACATGACAAAAAATATAGACATTGCTCATGGGATTAAAATTTTAAGAGTTAATCATAACAAACTTTCAATAAAGACCAATTACAAAATAACTTACATCATAACGATGGGATGATTCATACTCATATGCTACTTTCATAGCATCCTCAGGTGTCTCACAAACAAGGGCATTATTTGTAGCAAAGAGAACAGCCCTCTTAATGTCAGGAGGGTCATACTGAAGGACATCATAGAGGAGTTTTACATTTTTTGGTTCTTTAATATTCCTGTGTTGAAGATAATCGCATTAATCAGATTAAAGACATAACTACAAACAAAATAATAATTAGTTCATCATTTACAGTCAACCTTCACATAAATTACAGTAGTTCAAATTTCATAATTCCATGCACCTTTCTGCTGGATTATATAGAAGATCTGAGCTTCAAGACGCCATTCTAAAAATTTTCTGTAATTAAGGCACAGCGATCACTGAGACAAACAGATCTCAGACAGTTATGTGAAATTTTCCTAAAGTTATATCTTCAGAGGGACCTTGCCAATCTTTTCAAACTCAACATGCAGAACTTTTTTTTTTTAGGAACTAATGACATAGGAATCAAGAGAACCAAATTAAGAGAATCACTATCATGATCAGAACCAGCAAAATAATTGTGAAAGACCCTTAAAAAAGACAACAAATTAAACACTTCCAGCACGTTAAATTCATATCTTATGAATACTACTGCACAAAACTTGTGAATGGGCAAATGCTACCAAAAATCTAAATATCCTCAAAATAGTTCAGTTGTATCAATTACCTACCATTCATTATGCCATACACACAAATTAAACCACTTTACTTTCCCACCACACTAACAACACACTATTGTGAGAGCTGTCAACCAGGCCGCAAAATTCCATGAATAAAAGGTCATCAGCACCAGGGGCGCAGCTATGAATTAAGGCTAGGGGGGTTTTAGGTGCAACTAATACTTTGGGGTGAGGGGTTATTGCATACCCGCCAGAGTAAGTGGTAGTTGCGGGGGCACTCCCCCAGAAAAGTTTAAGATTAATGGTTCAAAATGACTAGTTTTACCGCTTAATGAGAGATATTTGATTAATCCTAACACTATTCTATAAGTAATACTAACACATTAAGTAAAATGGATTAAAATTTAAAATTTCTCTGAGCTCTGGGGGGGGGGGGGGTTTATCCTAAACCCCCCCCCTCGCTGCACCACTGATCAGCACATCAATTAAGCATAATTTTAAGTAACCTTAACTATATCAATGTATCAGGGAAAAAATACCTGAGGCGTTCCTTCAATGGCTTTGCCTGAATGTAGTCCAGAGGCAGGAATGTCTCTGGTTCTAACATCTGTTCCTTGAGATATTGAATGCATTGTCGAGCTGTCTTTTCGGCATCTACAACAATGGCTTCCATGTACTTTCCCAGAACTTTAGTAATGGCCACATTGTAACGCTTATGTATGGGCTGACACATATTTATCATTCGATCATACTGAAATTAATCAATTCAGATTTTTATTAAATTGTACAAGACATGAGTAAATCAGGAATACTTAGAACAGTTTAACATTTAGAAAAAAAAACTAGCTCAATTCATGGACAAACAATGGATGTGTTTACTCTTATTTCAGAGCTATCTCAGCTGACTGATCCACTTAGACAGCTTGTCAATTCAACAAGTCCTGTTTGTAAAATAGCAACCGCTCTTTCTTAATACAACACACAAACAAGGTAGGTATTGTTCCATATTTATCACAAATTTCTGACATTTACTGAATTTTTATAAAAATGAAAAAAAGCAGTGGATATTTCAAAAACAAAAGTTCATCTGATTGAAATCAAGATCAAGATAAATGGTGTTCAGTGCTTGGAATAACATCATTAATCATACTCACAACACCAGGAAATAACCGCTTGAAGTTTTCAACAATCTCCTGTTTTTTCTTCCTCCGTGAATCTTCATGCTTGTCCACACGAGCATCACCTAACTGTTCAACCACACTTTCCAGATCACGCTGGAGCTCCTGTACTCTCTCCTTTGAGGAGCCTACATCTGATTCAAGTTCACGTCTGAGACGCCTCTGCTCTTCTAAGGCAGCTTCGCTTGTCCTGAAAAGTAAAAAAATCACAATTGAATGGTCATTTTTCAAAATAGTGGATGCATCAATAAGAAAATCAAAAAGTTTTCCATGCCTTGTTAAATGGTTTTAAACAGCAACACTCTCACAAAATATTAACTGAAGTTTCCACTGCAGCACACACTTTTGTTCTAGGAGTACCTCATGTGGCACAGCAAAGAAATACTAGCCAACAATGTCCCTATTGTACACAATAGCTGTCATTATGGAAAAAAGAGCAGAAACTTTTGTTTGTTTCCCTTGGAAAAAGGCCTAACTAGAGAATTCATAGATAAACAACTAGCGAGAATGCAGATGACCTAGTTATTGTAGAAACATCATGGTGATGCTCCTCAGATTTTAAGTCTACAGCAATTTATCTTCACTCTTTTGAGGTAACGAAAAAAAAATCTAAAGCTTATTTGAATCACAGAATTGAGATGCTGCAGCTTAGATCTGAGGATGTATGAGCAGGGAAGGGAATTTAACCCATTAGCCTTCATGGGGTGTGGACTGACTATGACACACATTACATCATCAGACCATGTCAATTTATATACGTACTTCCCTTTTTATCATGAAGACTTTGTAGAAGCTCATGATGCATGGTGCTATAATGTCCACATAAAAAAAATTAAATACACCTGTACAGGATGAATAGCCTATCTAGTTAATAGAATATGAATTAATATGACTAGCCTTTCTAGCTCACAGGGCCTCACATTTGGAGATTCATATAAACAAACTTTGTAAGGTTTCTTATCAGAAATATTGAAAATAGTAATATTTTTTATGAAATAGTCATCAAATGCTAAGTAGTTTTACATGATATTAATGCTATAGTGCTTCAACTTAATTTACTAATATCTAGAGATGGGTCGGTTCCGGTACCCGGTTCTAGGTACTGCCGATTCTTGGCCTATGGAACCAGTATTGAGAACCAATCACATGAAGTCAGTACAATGAAAATTGGCTCAGGACGGTGGCTAGAATTAGCATTTGGTGCCCAAAGCCGAAATAGTTTGCAGCATGTTCAAGGCCATGGCCGGTGTCTTGCATGAGATTCTTTCAGTATCATTCATACTTAAAATACTGTATTGTAAGAGAGAATTATCGGCAATTCTTAAAAACTCTTTTATAGGTTCATTCTACTTTTCATTGTTGCAATATAATGATGTCATCAGATGGCAATGAAGGCCACAACACACCTGAGCAGCTGTGGTGCGCAGCTAAATGATAATGTAGCATTCGGTGCATCAACATGCACCAGTGTGACCTTACTGGCAGCACCGTGACCAGTGCAGCAGTTGGCTGCCGTGGTGGTGGCCCAACACCGCAGTTTACGGCAAGTGACACCTACTAAGTTTCAACTTTCTAATGGGTAGCTTTGACAAAACTAGGCTATGCAAACACAAAACAGTCGAAATTTTTTTTTATTAATGTTGGCAAGAGTTTGTCTTTGCTTCTGCATTCATGGCGCGTTTTTCTTTGGAATCATCAGATGACAATTACCTCATAAAATTTTGAAAATATTTCGACCCATTGTAGCTCTAAAAATTGGTTGTCCTTATAACTACTCCGACAGTAATTTATGATCGTAATCATTTGATTTGCCTTGACCGGCAGTGAAAAAAAGATTAAAAACACATATATTACTTTTTGATCGCCTGGATTATTCTTCTTTATCTTTTGAGAGTTGCTCGCTATCATGCGCATTTAAGGAGGAACCTGCGCTTCGAAATACTGCTTTCATTAGTTAGATAAACTCGATAACAACGAGTTAAAATTGCTCAATTAGTCATTCATAAAAATTAAAAGTAATGCTAAATCAATCAAAATAGCTGTACAATGCATGAATTTTACTTAAAATGGAATAAGCTAGTGATATGAAGAATGGCTGTTATATTGACTCTTAGGTATCGGAAGAATTTAAGTACTTTCTCTGGAAATAGAGTGAAGCTTTATAACTACATCATTTGTGATGAATAAAATGAACTTAACTAATGAGACCTTTTGCTCTGTTAATTTCAACCTAATTTGGAAAAATGGTTTATTTATAATTGCTGACCACCAACTTGACAACGCTGCCAACATATCTTAGTTTCACAGCGGTTGAGCACCTTTGTTTGTTTACGTTACCTCGTAGACTTACGTTGCATTGTGACAATATTACTCGTTTTATTATCCCTTTTACTTAGCCTTAAGTTATTAAATATACCTTTGGGCTGAAGTGATGGCGTCATTATGCCGATTTAAAGGCAAATTTGTGTCTGAAGGTAAAGGTAAGAGCTTGGATTATTTGAGGAAACGAAATGTGACCGAAAGTGAATCCATCAATTCCATCGAAGCGATTTCAACGAGTGCATCTGTTGAAGGATACCCAATCGTTTACGTGCGTTTTTAATTTATTAAGAAATTTTTGCAATATTTTCCAACATAAAGTGTCCATCATTGTTTAAATAATCAATGTTTATGTCTTGATTTATGAAGATTAAAGTCCCTGTCGAATGACTGACACAAAGCTCTTTAATGTTTATTTCTTTGTAGATTTTCCATTCAATAGCCTCATCCATACTATTAATAAGGAGTTGATTAGTGAAAATTAGAAACTAATGTGTCAGTTATAACCCAAATGTAATTCGAATCATTAGTATCCGGATAATTAAATAATACTTGTTCCTAGTGCCGAAGTTTCAGTAAATTTGGAAGGCTGGCATTGCAACTTCTACGGACTCACTTATGTCAGCTGCCATCGATTGTTCAGGAATGCATCCTAATTTTTATCCTCCTGCAATAACTTCATGAATAGGTATTTACTGTTGTTTTTCCAAATTATGCTGATTGGACCTTTGGAAAACGTATCAAAGTAAATTGTTTGGCCAGTGAAAAAGGAAGTACTCTTGTCTATTTTATTTTATACTTTCGAAGAATTACATGGGTGAATATTCGATTAATTAGTACGTTCGCGAAGTTGTATTTCCAAATACTACATAGTCGGTACCCAATAACAATATGCTTGTCTCGTGGTACATTCATTTACCTGTACACCTTATTCTAGACATTTAATATCAATTAAACTGATGATTAAATACACAATGCGCTAGATTTTCTACTTAACGCTTAGAACTACTATTTAAATAAGTATTTTCTACAAGTTGAAAACGATGCATATTTTTCGAAATAAACGTAAAAAAATTTGAAGTAGTATTCAGAAGAACAGATAAACTATCGCAAGTCTCATTATTTTCTATCATTTTCGCTTTTGAAGCGATACGCCGACAATTTCAAGGGATGTATTGAATTCCGGTCATGATTATTCGCATGTTTAATAAAATGTAGTCGCATATAGGAATTACTTTAACAACCAGCACTGATAAATTTCATACTTCGGTGTATAGCACGTTTCGAGATGAACTGAATATTCGTTTAATGAATACGTATAAAAATGACTCCGAAAAATCCAATTCACTGGAATTATGCAGCGGTCGACAGGTGCAATATCGCTCTTCATATTTTTACCTCCGTATATTTGCAACGTTGCCACTACCTCCGCCGCATAATGGCTGCTCGCTCTGCAGAAAACCGGAAGTATGTTCTTTAAACTTAAATACTGGCGCTAACATATCGGTAAAACCCTTCTAAAAAAATAGATATATTAAGCATCAATGTCTATTCTATGCTGTGCTAATTTTTCAACGATATATTTCGGGCCAAATTTGAGATAAAAAATGTTTTACAAGGGAAGGTCATCATTCTCCCATAAAGACAATGTATTTCAAGGTGGAAATCCGTCATTTTCAAATCCATAAATCTTTCTTAAATGGCCGGTGACATAGTAATATTTTTTCACTATTCGATAGAAAAAATAATGAGCAACAACATATGTCAAAATAAGGGGAGGTTTTCGGGCATGTTTGAAATGATGGTTCCTCCTTAAATGATCATCAGGTTGTTGATCTCACCAACAATGTAACATTGCTATAGCTGCGGCTGCATTCAGAAGAACCGACTTTTCGCCAGCTGCCGTTCACGGCACAATGCTACATTGAGGCCGATTTAAGACAAATTGACTTTTTGCCGGGCCGTCGTGCACATGAAATGCACGCGGCCTACAGATAAGATGACTATCTGCAATGCTGTGTGCCATGCCGTGAACTGCACCCGTCGGAAAATTGTTTCGACTGAAAGCGGTCTTAGGTGTGTGTACAGTGAGGCAAAAGTAACTACCGCACAGGCTAAGCTGTGGCTACTCAGTTTATCCATGGTATCGCTGTACCGCCAAGTTGAGGAGTTTAGTGTTGAGGTTATAAGAACTGTAACAGTGAGGCATGCGAATAAGTTGTCAATAAAAGTAAGAATTTAAGCTACGTCACAGAATATAATACATTTTGAACTGACTCACAAGTCACAACAAATTAACGGGTGACGTCGTAAGAAGTTGGGAGAGTTTCACTACTGATCCTGGTGCTGCGCTAAATATCTATGCAGTATGCAAACTGCGCTCCAAGCATATTTCCCATGGCCCTTCAAAATCAACATGGACTACCAAAGTTTTCAGTGAATGCCTGTTCCGTACTGCAGGCAATATTTCTGTCAAAAAAGAATTCATTAGACCCAGATAGGATAATAATGATGAATTGTTTAAAACAAAACCTGGAGAAAGAACTAGTGGCTGCCTTACATTGTGTGACGCATTAGTTGATCATGCATTCTTTAACAATGTGTTTAAACTTTTTTACTTGTCCTTGTACTTTTTGTCCATTTAAATTTGCCATTTATTCTGATAATAAGAGTTCATCCTTGGAACCACGCATCGAGAATGGAGAACCGATGTGGGAGAACCGGACAGGTACCGAGAACCGAATAAATTTAAGAACTGACCCATACCTACTTATAACTATATATTTAGAATACCGTGTACGCGCGTGTAAGAGGCGCACCTTTTTTCCCAGATATTGCAGCCGAAAATGGGGGTGCGCCTCTTACACAAACTTTTCATCTTCCCCCCCTCCCCTTCACCGGTTGCAAGTTCAAGGGGAACTGAGTGGCCTTGGTTTTCAGCGTGAGTCAGTCATCTGAAACCCTGGGTCAAAATCAAGCGGCAGGCAGGAGAGTTTCTCCCTTAGTGACGTATTTTTAAAATGCTCCTGTTTGAATTTCTTGCAAGCATCGCGCCGTCACGTCGCTACCCCAGAGGTGAACATTGAAAAGATCGCGCGGGGTGATTCGCTCCGGAGCGCGCACTAAATTTATTGCCACGAGTGGGCATCCCGCGGCATTTATACTGCATATAGTAATATTGGTGTCACAATCTGCGGTTGAAAAAATTCGAACGAGTGTGCTCATTGTTGGACTTAATGGTGGATAGAAGAAATCGGAAATGCTTATAAGTGAAGAGCGCTGAAGGAGAGGTCGAGGGGAAGAGGGCTCCCTCCCCTCCGTATTTAAAGCTACGAGCGAAGGAGCAAGGGAAGAACACGTCCAATGTTGCATGTGACGTCGTAGCCTTTAGAGCGTAGGGGCGAAGGCGCAGCAATGTGATATACGCAGTTTGCGTTGCCTGAGTTTCCAGTCCGTCTCGTCTTGTTTGAATGCGCTTATGCTACGCTTGTTTCTTCCGAAATTGTGCTGTTTGGACAATGTTGAATATTAGTAGCCTTATTTTAGCTATAAATCTTTGTGCCAATCAATTAGAGCTCAAAAAACTTAAATGCTGTCAGATATACGTCGCGTTAGGTCTAATTCTTTTTAGAACCTCGTGCGTGTCATACAATTGCTGAAAGATATCGAGGTATCTTCGAGCTCAGAAGGTGACTCACGTAGCATTTGACCTCCAGAAACTCGGGGAATTGAACCTGGTAGACCGAAAAAGGTCAGTTGGTGGAATGGGGTAGGGATGAAACACGTTTCCATTGTTCCCCTGTAACTTGATATTTTCCTGTGGAGTCTCGGAAAGGAAAAAAACTGCAGAGGCATTAGCTGATAGAGAGCCGAGTGTAGTTCCGTTAGGCCCCTTGCACACACACCGATTTTGGACGGCTGGTAAAATATTGGCCGATATTTTACCGGCGAAGCGATGCTTGCACACACGCCGGATTTTTACCGGTCAAACGATACGTTGCTAAGTTTTTGAGCCGGCGTCGGCGATCCACAGTGACAATAGCCGGCAGCTAACCGGCATTTTGCCGGCGCGGGCATGTGGTCGGTACGTGTGCAAGCTCCAATGCTCTCCCATTGTTCACTATTGGAATGTGGACGGCCGATATTTTACCGGCCGTCCAAAATCGGTGCGTGTGCAAGGGGCCTTAAATCTACGACGTGGTTATTATCCTACGGCGCTGAGGTTGCCCCGATTGTTGTTCAATCTCTTGGGAAAGCTCACGCCATTTGCCTGTCGTGTTTTGCCTTAAAATTTTCCACGGCTGCAATTCTATTGCAATACTCCTGCGAGAGCTTTTAAACAAAATTGTTCGTGAGTAGGACAAGCAACGTAGAGCAATGGCGTATGCAAAGAGAGGATCGGAACTCTTTCTACTCCCTCTTATGCCGCCGCAGTTATCAAAATTTCCTCTTTCAAATAGTACTGAAAGAGCATCTATATATAGCTTCTTTTTTATACATCTTTTTTCTATATAGCTTCGATCCTCAAAATAGGGGTGCGCCTCTTACACGTGTGCGCCTCTTACACAAGCTTATACGGTATTTATGGCTTGTTGATATGATTGGTAATTAAATAATGCACAATGATATGCCATTAGTTGAGCAGTTTAACATCAAACATATTCTGCATGCTGAGAAGAAGTCAACACCTTACCTAAGATGATAAGTCCACTCTGACCAGAGAAGAACCAGGGACCCTGGATACCAGCACAATGACTTATTTAGGCAATTGTTTCAACTATTTGATATGGCTAGCACCGAACTGTTTCACAATTTATTTAAGCTAGAACAATGATTGCACTTCTGATCGCTAGACAACATGCAATACAAACTGTAATATCAGTTTCAGTTAGCATAGAATACACAGTGAGTAGAAGTAAGTATACAAAAATCGCTATTTTCAGGGATGCCCCTAATCAGTGGCAAAGCATGATGTTTAAGCTTAGCTATCACATGCATGGTGGGTTGCCCGTTTCCAGGGTCCTCCTTTTACATGAAATTTTACAAGCATGGAAACAACGATTTTTAAATATTGTGATGCTCTCTTTCAGCACCTTCCCTTTTCCTTGGACCCTGAAAATGTGGGATTTGTGAAACGTAAGAACACGCAAGACACCTGCAGTGGTCTATCTTTCTTCTCACATTCATTAAGCGCTCTCAACATCGTAACTATCAAGATACATTGGTGATGCCCCCCCCCCCCCCCCTTGTTCCCTTTTCTGTTTTTTTCCCACATTTAAATTCTATAGATTTCATACTGCAAGTCCAACACCACATTCTGTGCCACTTCATACTCTTTTTTTCCCTCTTGGGGCCCATACATTACCAGTCAGCCCCTGCACTTTGAGTACTTTAAAATGTAGTACTTATTTAGATGGAAGCAAAATTACTCATTGTACACAAATATCTAATCCATCTAAGACATAAAAAGCTGACAGGTTAGATTAAAATTTACTAAATATAACAGGATTCCCAACTCTGCCTTTCAAGATTATAAAATTAAGTTTGCTGAGAAGGATTAATGTCAAGTACCTGGGTGCGGACAATGGTCTCCATGATTATGGAATATAAAAATTATTTAAATGTTGAAAGATGCCTTATACATTTTTTTAAGAAGGGCAAACTAATAGGAAATATAGAAAATCATGTAGCTAATTGAGATATTATAAGCCATGCCAGGTCATACAATGTATTTGTAGGAGCAAATGAATGACAAATGAACATAAAAGCATGATAAAACATGGAAGCGCAATAAAAAATATTGGATATAGTGGAACTGACAATTCTCTCAAGGAAAAAAAACTAGCTCCATAGATAAAAACCAGACCGAATGAACCACAATTGGTTTTCAGGTTAAACCGTTAGATGAAGAACGATATAACTTGCGCATAATTGTATTAATGGCTGACTACTGCTACTTTATTAGAATTTTTACTGCTAAGCAGATATTGTACCTAAGAAAACTAGAATATGGGCATTTCCTTTCATCCGATAACTTTAATTCAACACTGTGCCATTTGGTCCACCCAGTATCTTCTTGATTGCGCCCTCCAATAAAAACTCTTTCTGTCATGATGATTTGTGATTCACAACATATCCAGCTCCAGATATATAGCAGTCACTAAGGCCCATATCGTCAGTCGCTCCTTCAGATCTCGTCTTCACTTAGGATTCCTTCAGCGGCCTCCTTCGCGAAGGACGCGATTACGTTCGAGAGACGATCCTCAGTGAAGCTCTTCTTTATCTTCCGACTTAAGCTGGTCTTTTGGATCATTTTCGTCGCTCATGGAATGTCCGGTTCTGAGATCTGTTCATCCAGTCAAACAAAGACAAAGCATAACTCACCTAGCGTCACATGGGTCACAAAATATGCCGAAATGGAGCGAATGGGTAACGCGGAAAGAGTTTTTCTGTGTAATTTGGTAATCAAACATAGGGATATTCAAGAAAATAAGAAAACGGACGCAGTGACAGTTTGCATTGGAATCAGAAATTAAATTCACCGAAAATTCATAGATAATTCATACTTCAAATATACAACAGACCGAAGCGTGGGAAAAAAGCAACAAGTTTCCTCAGTTAGATGATTAGTAAATATCAACTATAGTCTTTAGTAGTCGAAACGTACTCCTAAACAATCCAGCATTCACGTAAGCCAACATGATGATTAACCCTAGAAGGGCACACTGGGGTCCGGTGGACCCCAGCAGTTTTTTTCATTGCTGTAACTTTTGTAATGCACAAAATATTGAAGTCTCATACCAATGTAAATTTCCTTTTATATCTTAGTAAAAGTTTCTAGTGTGTGGTGATTTTTTCAACGCGCTTATTGCTTTATAATTTAAAATTGAAAATGGTCTGGGGTCCATTGGACCCCAGTGTGCACTTCATGAAATTTTTTTGAAATTGCGAAAAAAAATTAACGTATTTTTTTATTGCCTTTTTTGCTGCAAATACATTTATTATAATCGTATTTATATGTTTAAAGTAATTAAAATGCCATTTATCATTTTTTATCAATTTGGGATATTTGAGGTGATCAACTTTTTTTGTGAAATTTCTTGGTTTCCTCTTTTGCAAATAATTTAGGAGTTTCGGAGTGAAAGACGTACGAACAAACTTCAATGGAATGGATTGTAGAGCAATAGTTTTGAACATATATTACTCATAATAGTAAACTATTCATCAATCATTGACGTTTGAAATCATTTGGAGGTCGAAAGAGAGAGCGAAATTTGGTTTCGGATCTGCCTGGACCAAAAGGAGCAGCGCGCGACGTCAAAACTTCCCGGCAATATGGAAATTACTGTTGGATAGCGCTTTACGAAATAAAATAATGACGCACACAAATGAGGAAACACAACGGCAGCGTCAAAATGTCACAATTCCTCAATCGTACCACGGTGATGTAGATGTTGAGGAGATTGAGGCTTTTTTTGGACTTCTATGTTTTTCTGGGGTGCAGAAGACGTGCAACACAAATTTGTATGAACTGTGGTCAACTGAGTTTGGATCTACGTTGTATCAATGCACCATGTCTCTTCACCGATTCCTGTTTTTGCTGTCAACCTTGCGTTTTTATGATAAAAACACGAGAATGCAGCGCAGATCGATCGATAAATTTGCACAAATTTGTGAAATTTGGGAAGGGTTTGTAGATAATTGTAAGAAATATTACATTCCTCATTGCCCCTTTCGGATATATATGAAAGGAAAGCCAGATAAGTATGGCATAAAAATTGTAATGATGAATGATGCAAAAACGTTTTACATAGTAAATGCCTCTCCTTACATAGGAAAAGTAGTTACCAATCCAGATGAAACTGTTCCGACATATTATGTACCGACATTGTCAACACCAATTCATGGCACGAATACAAATATTACGTGCGACAATTGGTTCACTTCTGTTGAGCTTGTAAAGAAGATGCTAAAAGATTATTCAATAACGATGGTGGGCACCATTTGTAAAAACAAGCGTCAAATTCCAGTGGATTTTACAAGAAGTGCTGTTGTTCAATCTTCACGATTTGCCTTTGACCCTGACATGACCCTGGTATCTTTCACACCGAAAAGAAATAAAATAGTGCTTTTGTTGTCATCTTTTCATTTGGATGAAGCTATAAATGAAGACAATGGAAAGCCCGAGATTATTTGCATGTATAATGCTACTAAAGGAGGAACAGACACATTTGATCAACTGTGTCATGAATATACAACAGCCAGAAAAACCCTTCCATGGCCAATGCAGATTTTCTATGGCATGCTAGACCAAGCTGGTATAAACGCAATGGTTCTTGACTCTCATGTTGATAGTAATGAAAAAATAAACCAGAGAACATTTTTGAAAAACTGGCTTTGTCACTCATCAAACCTCATTTGCATCAACGGATTTTGAAAAAAAAACCTGCGTTCTTCAATCAGGAATACCATTGCGGAAATTTTGAAAATTGAAATATCAGCAATTGATAAACCTGAAATACTTCAAAGCAAAATACGATGCAGCTTATGCCCAAGGAATAGAGAGAGAAAAACAAGAATTATATGCTCATCGTGCCGCGCTCTGATGTGTGACGAGCACCGAAGTTATCTGTGTACTACCTGTACTGGAGTGAGAAATTAACAACAAAGCACTTTTTTCTAAAAATTTATATTTTACCTGTAAAATAATAATAGTGATGTACATTTTGGAGCAATAGGAAGTCCTGATGAAATTTGTGAAAAAAATTTAAAAAAAAATTCACAGGAAAATTTTGTTGTTTTCAATTGTTAAAATTAATACGTTTTATGGAAAGAAAAAATATGAAATATTTTTTAAAATGAACTATACAATGTAATACTTAAGCTGTTAAAACTATTTGTCTGTACATCTAAAACATTCGTAAGAGTAAATAAAAGTAGGATTGGTGACTTTCTTAAAGAATTTTTATGTCTTTAGAATGAAAAATATTGTTTTAATTTCACTTTAATTTGTTTAAATAACTTATATTTTCATATTAGTGTAAAAAACACTTCTATAATTGATATTTACTATATTAATAGTAAAAAAATATCAGGGGGTTGAAATTAAAAAATTTAAAAGTTATGGGGTCCACTGGACCCCAGTGTGCACTTTATGATTGAAAAAAGAAGTGTGCACTTCTAGGGTTAAATAACTCCTGGGGTGTAGGTAATATAATGCAAAAAGTTGTTTGCCAACGTGTTGTTTTATTTTAAAGCCATCATGCCCTTTCCGAATAAAATTCCACTGGATTTTGGCAATTCCTCAAGTATTGCCGAGATAAGTAATCGTACGCGGAAAAAAGTTTTAGTTAGAACTATCGAATTCTGATGAAATTTATCAAACTTTCCGGTCGTCATATGGCTCATTGAAAAATTTAGTAACAATTACCAAACCAGTTTGATAAATTATATCAAACTGGTTTGGTAATTGATACCGAAATGGCCACAGCAGTTCGATAAAAACTATCAAAATCAAAAGATAATAAAACCGATGTAGCGTGCACAGTGCGCGTGAAAGATTTTCAATCCAGAAAACACTATTCTGATTCAAAATCATAAAATTAATAGTTTAACGTAAGTTTATGCTAAAGAAATACAAAAAAAAGCTTAAAAAAATTCATCTTCATGCAGAATCGAACGTGGGCCCTCCGCGTGGTAGCGACGGGCGCTAACCACTGTGCTAAATCGGTTACAGTGATGAGGCTATATACAAAGGTAATAATATTTTATTAATGTAAATAATCAACCTTTGCGTTGAAATGTGAATAAGATGTGACTAAACTTTCCCTTTCTAAGCTTAAGAGGAATACTTGATGCACACAATTGCATTACGTAGTTACTCCATATCCATTTCTAGTGCAGATGCGCAAGAAAACTTTATTTTTAGGCTTTTTACATCGATGTAGAGATGATTTTAACGTGCTGGGTGATGGATTGAGTCTATTATGACGACTTTTATCACATGTCATTCAACATGATCGCAAATGATTATGCCTCAGGAATACCTCTAATTAAGGTTTTTATGTGTCGAAATACACAAACATCTCCTTACAGCTTTAATATCCATGATAATACGCTGTTCCATCATTGCCTTTGATGCACCGGCTTACGGATAACATTGCAATGTAAAGCAGAAATAAACAGAAAAATGAACGTAAACAAAATTAAAACGTTATCGCCATCACAAATAATAAAAACAAAATCATTTCTACCAACCTATCTTTTATGTAAGGCCTGTTTAAAAATCTTTAAAGTGATGAAATGGTTGTGAAGTGGATGTGAAGGTTGGGTCAGACCAACCTACGCTGGCGAGGAGTCCTTCACCAGCAAAGTGCGCTGAAGAAGACCTTCGGACGTCTCTCGAACTGAAATCTATCCTTTAGGAGCCGAGGAAGATAAAGGATGGCTAAAGAAGCGACTGACGATACGGGCCTAAATAGCCATTAGCGCAACAGAATTCCGCTGGTCTGTATGATGCTTGGTATGCATTCAATTTTCTAAGTGAGCTAGTATTTAACAGTAGTATCATCAGGTCCTCTACATGAACACATTCATGGAGTTAAAATCTTGTTCAGCTGCTCTATATCTGCAACTGCAGTTGATCAAGATGGAAAATGGATTTTGGGTTAACTATTACCAGGACAATATTGGGGGGATAAGGGTCAACTGTTACCAGGGTAAAGTTGATTGAATGAACTCTAACCTAGCTTCATATCCTTTCTATACACAATAAAAAAGGAGACTTTCATCTTTATTTCTATAGAATAAGTTGCCACTCTCCTCCCTTGGACACATCAATTGCCCTTCAAGGATTGCTAATCTATTGGGAAACCTCAATATAGTGTAATTGCTTTTCCAAAACAAGCATTGTTAGCCCTGAAATTTTAAAATTCTAGGGCATAAGGCGAATGTCAAAGTTTTGTGACTTGCAGTTAAGGCAAAATTTTATATCCCACAGAACGCGCATCAAAATTTGTAACATTAAAATAAAATACTGCTTGGACAGCATCTTAGGTTCATAATTTTGTAGCATCAAAATTCTAATTGTATTGTTTCTTTAACCATATGTTAACAGATCCCTTTGGTCAGGACTATGACTTCCCTTTCTCATAGCGAAAACTTCATATTAAATTTAGTCATATAAATGAGAGTCTACTGCATAAATTGAGTAAATATAGATTTAAGATTGGTATTATTTATTTTCTACATATTACTGCAAAGGTTCTGTGAAATACTATTATATAAAAATAGAATTGATGAAAACTTTTCCCGACAGCAAACTATTCACTAAATAAGATAAGCCTAACCTTATATGCTCTGCCAGTTTTTCCACTCTCTTCTCAGCTTCTTCCTTTTCATGTCCTTTTTGTCTTAATCTATTCTCAATTTCAGCTTTCTTGCGGCCTTCATTATCAAGGCGATCTTGATCTGATTTCTGCTCACGATTTACTGAGTCTAATTCTTGCATGTACATAGCAGAACGCTTTCCAGCTTCCTCCTTTAGACGGTGATACTCTTTGACCTGCAATTATAATGGATAGACGATGCAGCATATTACTTCCTGCTCAGGATATCCAGCAAAATTCTGTAACCAAGGTATTATTACAGATTTTGGTATTAAATTCAGACAACACACTTGGAGTTAATATAAAATTACAGTATGCACACCCATCATTGAATAATATGGACCTTACCACATGAATGAAGTTAGTTTATGCTCTGGGTTTCCCCATTAGGGCAAATACAAATACATTAACAATTTCTGCTCAAACAATAAAAATATACCAGGCACAATTCTCTCGGCAATAAGAAGTAAAAATATTACACCTGAGTAAAATTACAAAATGAGAAGATGCACTAATACTTAGGAGAAAGAGAAAAAAGTGACAAAAATATCCCAGATAATACATAATAACATAATAGATAATAATATGTAATATAAAAATAAATTAAATCACTAAGGTAATAGTGAAACAGTTTCTCTTTGAAAATATACGAAGAGGATTTTTCATAGATAACAACAAGGAATTCCGAGATGACAATTATTTGTCCGAGGTATAAGACGTAGGAGGTAAGAAGTTCTAGTGGTACTACAAGGTTCCCACTCTAACTACATTTTAAAATTCACGGTTTTTTTCAGGTTTTCACGGTCTAAATGTCGTCAAATTCACAGTCTGTTGATAAGCCATTTTAGGCAAAAATATTGATGACGTAACAATCACCGGCCGCAAGTTAACTAAAAATTTATCAACCGCGACAGACACCATGAATGCAAACTTAGCAATGAAAGTGCTCTCTCTCATGACATCACCTATCCTTAGCAAAATTCAGGTCCGGCTAAAGGTTGTGAGTGGGAAAATGGAGGGAGCAGGGTGGCAGGGAAGTGAAGAAATGTCAGATTTTTCTCCAGAGTTAATGAGCACTTTGTTTACCGGGCTTCCAATCACAAGCTCAAGATCTATGTGTCGTCATGGCACACAGACCAATAATTGCACTTCGAATATACGTGTGCAGATAAATGCGTGGAGAGTGACCTTGAAATATGATCAATGTATCGATTTTTCTTTTGATGTGTCAATCGTAGTTCTACAATCAAGTTGGGGAGATTTTTAAGGATTTATGATGAAATTCACGGCTATTTCCAGGTTTTTTCATGGTTGAGTGGGAACCCTGTACTAGAAACAGAGGCTGATTTCGTTTTGAATATGGGAAAAATATATGCTGGAATTTCAGTCTTAATGGTGGTAAAAATTAATGAACCAAGAAATTATTTCCTCCGAGAAGATGGTCTGAGCTACGACAAAGTGTAGAGTTGATGGGAGATATCAGCTTTACGCAGGTCAAGGCCAAATCTAACACAAGAATTTATCAGCCTGTGAAGTTAATTCTCTTGTTCTGATGGAAGATCATCATAGACACATTGTAAACACTTCGTCTCATTTTGTAAAACGATGGATGCAGGAAAATTGTACATTGGGACCATGATCTTCAAACAATCAATGCGGGAAACCGATACTTCAGGGAACGATAGATGCGGGAAAAAATTACATTGCCTTTAAGGAACTTTATTAGGGACCAGGGACAAAGAACGATGAATGCGGGCAAACGATCAGTGTGGGAACATAGATCGGGGTTCCACTGTACTGACCTTTGTGTAAATTTTATGTACTTTGTGTAAAAGTGTTACTAGCAGGCACTACATGCCATACTTGTAATAAGGGGTTTACACTGTACAGTGAGTCCTCGTTCTACGTCACCCCGTTTAACGTGATTTTGCGATAACGTCACAAAAATTTTGAGACCGTTATTCGTTTATCGCACTTACGCTTTGCGATAACGTCAAGTATTTTAAATTTCGCGCGAAAAAAAAGGCGAAGTGGCGGGCGTTGCATGTTGTTCATTTTGTGGGCGGTAATATAGTCAGTCTATACAAAGTGCGAAACGGTGTTGTTTATTGATAATTGCGATTACGGTTTTAGCAAAAATTTCTGCAAAATGAATTCTTGCGTAGGTGCGCAAGGTTTTACTTGACATAATGGTTTTCAGGAACCTAAAAAGTGATTTCAAGGCATTTTTCCATGTAGAGTTTTTGTTGTCACTTTTTTCGCCGAGTTCCCAATAATTTTGGTTCCTGTAACTGCGACGATGTTTCAGCGATGATGATGCCCAGGCGACGCTCGCCCGGGCGGCCACCATAGCGAAGCCGAAAAGCAAATGCTGGAAGATGCAAAAATGGAGAAGGATTTACGTCACAGCTGCTATTGTCATCGATGAAGACAGGAACTCGTATTTATGCGATAGTTTGGCATTCTCAACGTAAAAAATGCCCCAAATATGATATGCTAACATTTTTTTCGCATAGGAATTGTGAGGTCTAGGAGTCGATATACACTTTTTACATTGTTTGTTATGGGACACTATGCTTCGATTAATGTCATTTCGTTTATCGTCACATTTTTCAGGAACGGTAAGGGACGTTAAACGAGGACTCACTGTATATGGAGCAGTTTTGAATTTTAATATCAAGGTGACTGCAGTGATGTAGCAATCACCTTGTATTTCAAATTTAATTTCAAGGTAATTGCTACCTGCAAAGACATACCTAGAAGCATCTAGAAACTGTGAGGTTAACTTTTTGATACAAATTCAGAATTGCACAGGAATAAGGACAGGAGGATAACAGAAAGCCAATGACAAGCACTGACTAACAAGATAATAATGACAAAATACAGATGCTAATTCACATTTCCAAAAATTTTAAAAGGGCATCATACCATCATTGAGGGTAGAAAAAATACTTGTTGGCATTTAATTCCAATGACAGAGCATGTGACCAATATGCCAACCTCTTATTACCGTATATCTCCGAATATAGTCCCCCCCCCAATTTTGAGACCTCAGTTTTGGGAAAAATTTTAAAATGTAAAGGAAGGCAATTTTTCTGTGGTTAGCAAGTTAAGATTCTAGATTCGATAAAAACTATTATTTTCTGTGAAGATTAAGAACAAATCTGTTCACATATTTTCCATCACAACAAAATAACTATACCTAAAACATGTTGTGATCCATTGCATGTATCAGTAATTTATAGTTCCTTAACCAGATGTAATGAAGAAATGAGAAATTTTTTTAAGTATCCAAGGCTATTGTATTTTTTAAACCTTCACAAATTATTAATATTTTTGATTTCCAAATGACTACAGACAATGTCAATATATAAGCTTTAACTTAAAGCCCATAAACAGTATTGCATTTGGCCCTGAAACTTCCTTAGATCCAGTGTAACACACCCATCAAGTCATCACAAATCCAAGTGACCTGAAGAATTTAGGAAATCTAAATAAAATTGTGTTAAATAAAGTATAAATATTATAAAAATATTGCTATCAAATGCCTGCTAAGCAAAACAATTGAACTACAGGACTAACAAATATCAAAGTAATAAAATTAAGAAATAAACTTTTTCCAACAAACATTAAAACTGAAAAAAAATTATATCAATTTTCAATGCCTCGTCGCGAATCATTGCATAAGTTACACAAAGAGCTTCTGCTCTGCATTTGCGCACAAATTCGACGATATTTTCCTCTAATTCTTTGAATCTGCCGCATCGAGACCCCCAAAATTACTTCCGCGATGTATTAGCGCTTTGCTAGCGCTGTAAATACTATGATTTACGGCGTATTCTGCAACGGCTATTTTTAAATTGGCATCGAAACTCCGTCTTTGAAGGCCTCTTATCTGCGGCAGGATTGATCCTCATCTTTCTACTTGATCCATCACCTCACCGTTGAACGTAAAATTATTTTTAATAAAGAAAATATCGCGGAAATAATTGCGAAACGTTATGCGACGTAATTTATCGATCCTATTTACCCTGACGAATCGAAGATATTCCTCAATAAATTGATTACACTTTCGATGCTGAGTCGCTGTATTTCGATCAAATGCAGTAATGCCGGCGCTTCTGGTTTAAAGTCGTCGATTATGGGCGTAATCCAGTACACGCTCCCAATGCTCCCGAGTGCTCCCGCTTCAGACGCTACAGATTCGTGGTCCACTTTCGCTCCTATCGCTCCCAGTGCTACCCTACTGGATCACGGCTGGAGCGATTGTAGCATTTGTTAGTCGTTTGTTTTACTAGTATCGTCTGCTCGGATATTAGATCGTCTGAATTAGGGATTGTTATAGCCCCTTGTACTTTACTTAGCGTGTTGGAGAGGTCAGTAATATAAATGACAAAAAGAATATGACCATGGGGTACACCACAAGAAACCTATTTAATATTAGATCTTCCTTGGATACCATGATCGGGCACCACAGCAGACCGATGCTTGTCCTGAAGATTTTACCCACTGGTTTGCAAATCCTCTAACAACAAGGTGATAAACTTAAACTATAAAGAGCAGATCATATGATGCATATAAAAGAAGATAAGACCGATTAAATACCTTATTAGAGAAATTTCAATGAAACCAAAAATAAGCCTAATTAACTTAACTCACCTAAAAGCCTGCGTTTAAACGATACACGTACAAGTTAATGCCTGTTTGCGTGAATTATTTTTGTGGACCGAAACGGAACATGTACGAATGTTTGAACCTAGCTAAAATAGGTTAAATTTGCCGATCATGCATTTGCACAAGTTGAGTGGTTAACCACTTAACGTGCAACAACGCAACCGTACGGTCATGGCCAACTCTAATACGTTTAAAGTTGGCCATGGTACGGTACATTTCGAGATCTTTCTCGCGTTCATACATTTAGACTTGTGCGGATTTATGTTGGTGTAAAAAGGCCTTAAGTGGAGTGTCCTTTATGCGATTTATCAATTGCACTCATGACATTGTATGACAGTCTCAAAAGCAGTCCTACACTTGAACCAATCTCGTCAACAACGAGCCTTAAGCATAAATGCAATGCGTGTCAACCTGACCTTAAGAAAATTACATAAGTAAAATACAACCGAACATCATAATAATTGATTAAATTTCACTTGAAGATTAGAGGAAGATATCATCATTTAACAGAGAATACAATCTTCATGGGGAAAGCTTGAAGAAAACCTAGGTTGGCCGCCAAAAAGCAACAAACGGAATGCTTTAACTAGAAGTTCACGTACCCTAACCTAAGAAGTCATATTCTATCTCAATTTCACGCAATATCAAGTTCAAATAACTAATAATTGATCTAAATAACAAATAAATCAATATAACTTACAAAATTAACATAATTCTTATGTAACGGACGGAATGCTTCGACCGGAAAGTTCACTCATTACATGTCTTATTAATTTCGAATAGCCATTTTCTATCTCCCCTTCTCGCTAGCTCAAGCTTAAACCACTAATAATTAAATAATATTATATATAATTAATTATCACAACAAATTTTATAAGATATCTTGGTCTTGCCGCTCAATTTCTTCCCCGATCTGGCCCGTGGCGACTCTGAATTGTGAAACCATTGAGTTACAGCCATTTGCCTCACCGTAATATCCCCCGAATAGTTCTTTAACCATTTGGTTTTAGCATTTACTATCCAGGCTATCTTAGCGACTTCTTCCATCAACTCCAAATGGTCATATTATTGCCGGCCAGGTCCACAATTGTTATGAACACCATTTTCTTTTGCCTTCCTTCCCGTTCAAATTCGCGCAGAAAACCGGTTCGCCCTACCTATTTCTTGGGAGCGTTTGTAGCGAGAGAGAAGCGAATATAGTGACGTCATGCGTGACGTACGAGAGCGCCACGGGAGCTTTTGTAGCTTCTACTGGACCACGAAAAGACTCGCTTCCAGTGCTTCGGAGCACTGGGAGCTTGTACTGGACTACGCCCTATTGCGCCTTTTCAGAAACAAATGCATCACCTATTGCGCATTCTTGTTCTGTGAAGGCGATAAAGACAGTGGTTGTAAACACGAACCGCACGGACGTATAGTAGCCACGGACGCAATGAAATGCTAAATCGTCACGAAAGGTTCACTTTATCTGTTTATTTTTCGCAATTATTTAAATCGTGTAACTATTAAATGAGCGACGGGTACATATACTATTGATTCAATTCCAGTGTTCGATTGATGTAATGATAGTGTGTGTTTAGTTTTCATTTTAATTATTTACTGTTCTGCGTCATTAAGTGATCAGTGTCGATTGAATTATTCTAACGATACTTTTCCAAGAAAAATTAACGGCTACCTGATGGATTCTGTGAAAACGCGTATTCGATATGCTATTAGAATCGGAAGAATCGTATCTTTACTACATTTGTGGTAAAAATTGTCTAAATTTCCGGTAAAACGTGGCAGTATTTACTAATATCTCCGATTATAATACTCAAATATACTCAAATAGAAAGACTACGAGAACATTAGCCATTATGCCGTTATTTATAACTTTATGGTCACCTTTAGTATGCTAAACTGGATTACACTCGATTATAGTCCCCCCCCCCTTACTTTTCCGCGGCCATTTTTGGAAAAAAAGGGGGGACTATATTCGGAGATATACGGTATAGAGAATGAATGGAGTTCAGACAGTATATCCAGTCAAATACCAATTTATTTTACACATCTTTGGCCTTTAAATGGTTCTTTGATTATCCCTCGTGAATTCAAGTTCTACACTACATGCCATATTCACAATAAGGGGCTTACGCTGTAAATGCTAACCAGGACCGCTCAGATGCAAGATTGGTTTAAGGGCAAAATAGTATCAACCAGGAGTCCCAACAATACATAAGATACAGGTACTATGGGTTCAGGCCCTGGGAGTTTTAGCCCTCCACCTCTAAGTGAGCCTAATATTAGCTAATAGTTCTTACAAATGTGTTACTAACCTGAGCATCTTCGAGATGAACATCTCTCCCTTGGCTCTGTGATTCTCCTGCAACCATTTCCTCATACTCCATTCGTTTACCTTCTACCCCAGCCAATTCCGTTTCAAGTTCTTTGATGTCTTCCATGTGGGCAGCATGTGCCTTCTTTGCCTGAGCAAGTGATTTTCTAGCAGATTCCAGCTTCTTTTGCATGTGTGTTACTCGCTCTTTGGCTTTTATAAAAGTAGGCCGCTTCTTATTGATTTCAACTTCCTGTGGTGATGAAGAGATTTAAATGCAATGAAATATGAATCAATAAAAAGGAAAAGGGCATAAAATCCCTGAAAATGAACATTGATGTTTATAGAAAAATAAAATTAGTGGATTTATAATACACAACTTTAATGACCCCGAAAAATGCTGCACGATAATGTCTATTTATAATAAATTACCATCTAATTTAAAAAATATTAGTTATCTTATTATCTTCAAAGTTAGAATAAAAATGTATTGTAAAACCTCTTTTACTCAATAGATAAATTCTAATTATGAGGCAAACATTTTCCTCACTACTATACTTAAAAATATTGTTTGTTACAGCTATTATTTTTGTACTACAGTTATTTTTGTAATTTAAAAAATTTTATCTGCTATAAGTCTTTATTCTTTATTTTCTAGTGATTTTTTTATACAGCAATTGTATAAAAAATATGTTTCATACTTTACCAGTGAACTTCTGTATTGATACTTTTATTTAACTTTCCTTACGTTTATACTTGAGATGTGCGAATAGTACCCGCGAATACTCGAATACTAGAAAGTATTCGATATTCGAGGTCTCGAATACTTATGCTAAAGGTACGAGCTCGAATACCTCGAATACTTTGAATTTCGCGCCATACACTGTTGCATGCACGTCATTGGTAGTTGACTCAGAAAAATGTAGAGAACTTAGTCGTTTAGTGCATGTAGTGCTGATTTATGTAAGTTGACGAACTACATCAAATTCGCGGATTAGAGCGGTGTAAAGAGTTTGACGTGGGGAACCGAAAATGATCGGGTGAAAAAATCCCTGGTTTCCCCCACCAGGAGAAACTCAGTGCAGTGGCATAGTAACTATGTAGCACAATTCCCAAAATCCGCTACCCCCTCCATCCATCAGCCCTCGGCCCCTCCTCCAACGCTTTTCTCCTCTCCGAAAAAAAAAAAAATTAAGTTACAGGAGAATGATAGAATCATGTTTCACCATTCCCCCTTTCTCCCCCACTGACCTTTTTCCGCCTACCTGCTGCGAAGTTCCCTATTTATGGAGGTCAACTGCTGCATGAGTCATCTATTAGCCCAAAAGGTGTCTAACAATGACTTTCGGCAATTGATATTACAACTTTATTGGATTGAAATATTAGTAATGTGCGCATAATTTAACCCTTTCGCTGCTACAAGCGGGAATACCCGCAAAAAACATTATGGTTATTGCCTGCGACATGCGGGGATATTCCACGACTTTCAAAAAACTTTTCCTTTCAACATGACATGCGGGTAAATATCTACGTTTTCGAAAAACCCTCCCGTAGGTGCTGTCATCTGCTCGAAATTCTAGCGGAACTACGTCCATTCGTGCAGCGACATTCAGCGACGTCAAATGAATGATTCAATTCATTTTTTTCTGGATAATAGGCAAAATAATGGAACCGATGAAAAATCTATTGAAGCAGCAAAAGGGTTAAAAAAGAATAAGACCAAATACGACGTATTTCTGACTTTATTAAGCATTTTACGCAAGGAAATAAATGTTAAAATACGAAGGAGACTTAGGATTCTGGCAAAACTCAATATCCTCACAGCTGAGCTTCTCGGAAGTTGATGCGGTATTTTTTTTCTGAAAACATATATCAAGTTACAATTTATGAGTTATGCTATAAATCTCAATTGTCACAGACGAAGGGATATTTCCTCAGGATATTTGGTTTCTGCCTGCTAGCAATTCAAATCCATCTGCTTATCCCTTGAGAACTTCCAAAGATGGACTGAAAATAATTGAAGAAGGAGAAAATCCGGTGGAGAAGCACATGTGCTCTGCAAAACACCTCGGATTGTCCGCTAGCACTTGACAGTAGGAGTGGGGGTCAAGCGAGCTACCTGATGAAATATGAAGGTGGATGAAGCCGAGTATCAGATGGGCATGCCGCTAAAATGGCGTTTGGAAGATAAAAATGTATACATCAGACAGAAATCCATCGTAGCAGTGTAAATGCCGAGACGCATCCAATCATTTTTTTGCGAGATGATTTGTCCCCTTAGGATATTTGAAAGAGATGTTAGTTGTATCAAATATACGTCCAAATCTTTTCCATTAAATTAAAATATTCCATTAATCAGCTGAAGTCCTGTTTGAATCCTTTAAAGGAAATCACAATTACTCTCCAAAACCCTGGGTTTCCTGCTGAATAGGCAACCTAGTCAAACATTCCAGCATTCATAGTTTTTTTCATCCATCCCCTTGAAAAACAATAGATCGCGGTTCCACTGTATACCTTTTTATTTATACATTCATCAAGTGAAATAGAAGAAGGAACGTACATTTAATATGCTTTGCGCAATTCTAGTATTCGAGCAATGATTTAATATTCGAATTCGATATTCGAGTTCGAGAAATCTGCTATTCGACCCATCTCTAGTTTATACACTAACCAATGGGGAAAATAATCAAAATTTGCCCCTATATCCATTAAAATATGACATTTACAATGTAAAAAAAGAATCTTTTAAAGTCAGAAATACTGAAACTTGTGTCACAAAGCTATTGGTAGCCTTAGAAATTTTATAATACAGAAATAATATTTTTTATATTTAAAATATGATTTACAAGGTCACACAAAGTCTAAAAGAATGTGACATTTATAGGAATATGAGCAACATATATACCATTTTAAATCTATACCTCTGGTACAAGGAACATGATTTTACCTAATATGTTCCTATATGTATATGTCTTTAAATTCTGACATGGTTGTATTATTTGGATAACGACAAAACACAAACGACAATAAGAACTATAACTGGCTAACCTACCATCTCACGAATTTCTTGCTCCACTTTGGCTAGCTCTCTACCAAGCTTCCCATGCTCTTTCTTCTTTTCTTTCAGCTGCTCTTCAGCCTTTTCCTTTCGTTTCTCAACCTTCTCCAAATCATGCTGCTTCCTCTTCAATTCCAAATCAAACCTTTCCATGTCTTTCTCATTGTGATATAGGCCAAAGAGCTGTAACTCAATTTGTTTTTCACTCTGAAAAGAAAAATAAATATTAAATCGACTGCAGTAGTGTTCGAATATTCATAATTTAAGATTAAAAAAAAAAAACCAAAAACAAGGCATGCTACAAAAGAGGAAAACCTTAAAAACAAAAATTATTCCTAAATATTGTCTTACGTCCTCTTTCATTTCTCTGATAATGACCATGAACACAAATTTCAGGGGCACAACAATACGCAAATTATAATAGTGAAAGCCATTAAAGTGAAGATACAAGAGAGCATTGTAAAGTAAGGTCTACAAAAAACACCATTCCCGAACAAAAGTCACTAGGCAAAATTTGATAACAGTACTGCATTCCTTGATTCCTATGCCAAAGAGTAGAACCACACACATGACCTTAGGCTGCTCAGTCGCTGCGTAGCAGTCGCTTAGGAGGGAGCTTCCACTTAGTTTGCCCACCAGACAAAAAAGCGAATTACGCTCAGTCATTCAATTTTTATATGCAAAAAAGGTTTCCCCAATAGAAATTCATTGCCAGTTAGTGAAACGGTACAGTTTGACGGTGCCAGGAGTTTCTGATGGATGGGAAAACATCCAGGATGAGCATAGGTCAAGGCAGCCGAGTTAGCTGGAATCAACAGCAGCTTGCATTTACGATATGGGGCACAATAACTGGAGAATTACTCTTCATGAGATAAAGGAAGATTTAAATGAAGAGTGTGGCTACTTCTCTGAGTAGAATATTACGTCGGAGGTCCTTGGTTACAACAAGTTGTCTGCCAGATTGGTCCCAAAGCTGCCCACCAATGAGCACAAGAGATAGCATGTAACAATTTCTCTGATGCAATGAAGAAGAGGGCAAAGAATTTTTGAATTTGATTGTGACAAGAGACAAAACATGAGCACGTTATTACACCCCAGAAACGAAGGAACAGTAGAAACAATGGTGTCACCCGCCCTCACTGATGCCCAAAAAGTTCAAGACAGAGGAGTGGTTTTATTACAACAGTGCACTTCAGCTTATGATTAACAATTTTTTAATTCACTTAGTCAATGTCCTTTAGGCCTATTAACGATTTTTGTTTAACCTCATGTACAGTCCCAAAACATTTTCCTTACAATTCCCTTTTCAGTCTAGGAAATAAAAAAAGTCACAGGGGGGGGGGGTGAACAATTGGCGTCATGCCATTTTTTGTCAAAAACCGCTTCATGGATAGCGCGGTGTGGGCGGGTGCATTGTCGTGGTGGTAGAAACAATCACCTGTGCACCAAAGATCCACCCCTTTCTTCCAAATATTTTCCCTTAACCTCTGCAAAATATCTACAAACTTCGTCAATGGTTTGGTCACGATCTTCTTGAACGAGGGAGTGGACTTTTGCAACATTATCGTCCGTTCTTGATGTAGACGGGTGACCTGAACGAGGATGGTCATCAATCGACATCTGTCCATTCTTGAAATGCAAAAACCAGTCGTAGACACGTGTTTTACTCAGAGCACTATCCCCATAAGCAGTTTTAAGCATCATTAGAGTTTCTACAGGAGTTTTACCCAGCAAAAAACAAAACTTCACAGCTGGACATGGCTCCCGGCAGTCAGCCATTACACTAAATCGGAAAAAGTTGGTTAACAGAAAAAAAAATCCCATAGACAAACGGATGCACTCAGAGCAACCAGGATTCGCGCACTGACTCAGGAAATATCATTGCTTAGAACCCTTTACGGGAAAAACCGATCCCTCACTCAGCCGCCCCCCACAGCACTATTCACGTTACTTTTGGGTCCCCCCTAGTAAATGGGACCAGAAATATAAATATTCACTAACCAATTCATCCTTTAACCGTTGGTATTTTTCAGCTTCCTCCTTTTCCAGCTTTGCTTCTTTACGTTCAGCAGCAATGCCCTTCTTTTTCTGGTATGTAAATTGAGTGTCCTCTTCAGCTTTCAGCATCTCTGCCCTTAATCTGTCATACTCCTCCTTAAGAGCTCCAGAACTGGCAGTAAAAGAGATACATAGGTAGCGCTCAAGTTCTCCATTAACTCATATACCATGATTGAATTTCATACCAATGAAAAAACTAAATAAAATGATTATGAATAGACAACAAGAATTATAATCAGTGAGCAATATAATCAGCTAGACTTCACAGAGACAAAAAAACTCAATAGGTAGAACTTGTAACATCTTTAAATGCAACCCTTTCAGATGCACGGTTCAGAAGTTCTGAAAATATTAGGGATGATTTTACCCTAAGTACAAAAACAGATAACAGATTTGGCTTTGAAAATTAGTCTTAATTAAAATAAATAATTATCGATTACCGTCAGAAAACAAAGGATGAAAAAAATTAATCAATAAATATCTCAGTATTAATAACAAGGTTAAGTACACCATCAACTGATTTCTGCTGAGATTATGTAACATTTAATATGTATTTTATGAAAAATGAGCTTGTTCTACAGAGAAGTGAATAAATAATTTAATGAGATCCTTCCTTGCAACACTCAATCCATCCTTCCCAAAAATACTAACCCACTTATTTCTTCAAAAAGAGTAGTTCTTTCCTTCGGATTTTTCATTGCAATGGATTCAACAGCTCCTTGGAAGACAAGGAAGTTTTTGGCTTTAGCATTTATACCCAACTTCTCCAGTTCTGAGAGGTACTGCTGATTACCAACACTCTGAGAAAAAACAATTTTGAATTTTTAACAATTTAGAATGCTTGAGATTATAATAACTATGTCACAAGGACACAGAGTTAGTATAAAATGATACCTCTCCATTGATCTTGTGCTCCGAGGATGACCCTTGGACACTTCTGGTGAAACGCTTTTCAGAGCCATCACTCATTTGAAAAACTGCAGTCACTGATGCACTGTGGAAAAAGAAAAACTTTAATGACAAATTTAAATAAATTTTACGTCTAAGGCCTATTAAGAAATCTACTTTTTAAACCTGATACTTTCAATAGATAATATTGAGTGCCCAAAAAAAATCAGAATCTAAAACCAAAGATCGCAAATCATTAAAGAAGTGAGTTACAAAGAAGTGTCACCTAAAAATACTACAGAAAATACTGCCACCAAAAAATTACAAACCTTGCATGTTTACAGTTTTATGCTGAAACCAATTGCTTGTACCAATAAAATTTCAATCAAATGGATGCTTTCACATGATGAATGGTACTGCACCAGTCCCAGTACAGAAAAGGACAGCCAGCGATGAACTTAAAAAGTTGGATGAATTAAGCTATCGCAAATCTTAGATACATAGTAAATCTTCTAATCGAAGGCCAAGGAAGCCAGAGAGGATGACCACCCACTACGGGATGGATAAGTGGATAATTTGGTGAACTTATTTCATCAGCCAATCTCAAGAAAACAATTATTAAATTAAGCTATATCAAAAGTTTATGTTTAAATTGACACCAAACACCTAGAAAATTAGTTGATAGTTACCCACATTTATCAACACTTTTCTATGTATCTAAATTCATGTATCCAGTCTGCAGAGAATTTTGAGAGGATAATGGAGTGGAAGCCTAGTACCTCAACGGGATAAAATGCAACAGCTGATGGAAAGGGTGGGACTAGTTATCGTTAAAGGGGAGGCTTGCAAATTGTCCCATTCATGAAAGATAGATTTTGGGCCAAATTCATAAGAACGGCCTTATAGGTAGCAGGTTAAAAGTGACAGTAAAAAGTTCTTGAATATTTTTCCCATGGTCACTGACACACTTATACCTATACATTCAGTGCAGCTGAAGTTTAAACTACTGCTACGCCAAAGGCCATTTTCTCCTCTTTATGACACAAAAATAGTTTTCTAAATAATAACCATAAGTATGATATGATTTTTCTATACGAAATTTTAATTCCATTGAAATGGAGATGCTTCATCCCAGTCAAAGCTAATAATGGTTTCTCTCTATGCCTAGGGTGGTTTCCTATTTATTTTATTGCCTAAATCGAAATATTATTACTCCTGTAGCATGTATTTCACGCTTTCATCTTTTCAAATGACGATATCTATTTTTTGCGATTCATCCAGAAAGTATTGGTTGTTTGAACAATGAAACTGGAACTATTTCAATTAAGAATCGACTGATTATACGACCTTATTCTCTAAAATATTTCTGCTTAATATGCACTGGGTTTCTTTATTTCCCAAAGTCTTATTTCAGTTCGTATTTTACGATGATAATGCATCCACATTTTTAAGAAATATTGAATGTCGTTCAGTTTTACCCCTATTTCAGTGTTCTATATGTAAAAAATGTTTGTGAAAAGGACACCAAACCCGTCAAAAAATATTGAATTGAATAGGTATAATTTTGAATTGAGTTGCTGTAATAAATTGAAGTTAAGCACAAATGCGTATTCACATAGGAAACATCTGTCACCACATGAAGGTGCTGAGTTTACAACACCTGACATCACATTAGCATGCCTAAGAATGGTGGGGAAGTTCACGGCCAAGTAGCTTCAAACCACAGAGGCACTTTGAGCAGCACCACACACTTTTCGATACGTAGAACACTCATGGAAAAATAAGATCGAACCAAACTCATACCTCACGAAAAAATCCATTCTAATGCATAAATAAAATGATTGAAGCCATAAATAATTGAATCGACTTCATTGTAACTCAGAATGGATGCTTCCATTCCAATAAGTCAGTTTTCTGCAAAGATTTTCGGGATAAACGATCAAACAAATTTAAATAATACCTTCGTGAGACGGGCTGCCCTATAGATGCACCATGAATGAGATCACTGAGACGTTTAACCCGCAAGCTGGAAGTCTTTTCTCCCATAACAAAACTGATGGCGTCCATAAAATTTGACTTTCCTGGAAATTTAAGTAAATGACGATTTAAAATTTACACCATGCCTTCATGGAGACTTCATAAGTGGGAAAAAATAAAAAAACTCACCAGATCCATTTGGCCCAATTACTGCAGTGAATGGTTTGAGAGTTCCAATTTTTAAAAATCCTCTGTAGGATTTGAAGTTCTCGACCTCTATATGCTTTAGAATTCCCGGCATTTTTAGAAGCACTATGATCACATTATCACTGAATAAAACGACCCAACTACTTGCTTCACCTATTGAAAGAAGGAACTGGTAATTAATTAAACACAATAAACACTTAAAACTGTTTAGATGTTTTACCAAACGAATGGTTTGGTGTGTAAATAAATCGCTGCCTCTCGTTCATACGCATACCAATCCTCAAATCATGGTTATCAGTTTGATAACAAACAGTTTTTTAAAAAGCGAACATTAACACAGTAAAATACTTACCGCCTGCACGGAAAATTTTACGCAATTAGCCGAAATAGCATTCCAACCACATCCTCCATTCGAAGGGAACAACAAATGCAACAACTCACGAGTAAACAGTTCAATCTATCGAAAAAGAGTCGTTTTGATATTTACAATTTTGTCAATTAACGCATTAATTCCGGATATTTCACCAAATATTCAGTGCCAATTATACATTTAAAATCAAAATTATTTATTAAAAAACATGATTAACTTATTTTTATTCACGGGTCAAACAGTTACTTGGGTTTAATTAATGTCCCGCGAAAAAGACCGGAACAGTTGTGTCGATCACTGAGTTGATTTCTCCGTGTAAACACCGACGCATCGTTTTTCGATATTCTCTTGAAGCCCGCGTTTATTTTATATTTTATCGACAAACACTTGTGATAAATAATTTTTATGAATATGTGTTCTCGTTTATAAAAGCGTCTTATTCAATTGATATTTTTCCATGCATCTTTAAAATAATCTTCGCGAATGTAATTCATGGGTTCAAAACAAGAGAGGACTCGAATCTTAAGTATAAACCACGGTCCTAGAATGTATAAACCAAGGCCCGTATATAAGGGCCGGTAAAAACTGCTATGCATTGTAAAGTCCCTTCCCTCTCTTTTCCTGCAGTTTACTATCCTTGACAGGAGCGGGTCCAGGATTTTTTTCTGGGAAGGGCACAAGCAAGGCCGTATCGATTTTGTTCTGGTGGGGGCACAAGGATACCTCGTAATACAAAACGAACGCAATGATAATGGGACCGTATTAAAAATCTTGCATATTTTTGAAGGTCTGGGGGGGGGGGCACGTGCCCCCCCCCCCCCCTGGATCCGCCTATGATCCTTGATGATGCCTAGTGTTCATGTACCTGAGGAATGTACAGGACGGCTTGTAAATTGATAATAAATATGTTAGGGGTTTTCATTTTACTTAAAGGAACTATTTGAACTAACCATGAAATTGATTAAAAAAAAAGCCGTTCTGCAGTTGACAGAAAAAAGATGCCGTGTGAAAGATAATTTTTCATTCCCTATCAACAATTAAACTGTTCTAGGATTGTTTGGACGCTCATTCATTTCACCCAATCATTGTTTTTGCTTATCTTTTGGTACTATATTCCAGCGGCCCAAATAACACGATTCCCAGCACACTTCGAAGGGGACTGGTTATCTAGTGGGCTAAGAACTTCACTGCTGATAAAAGGGTCATTGGTTCAAATAACACACCTAAAGACAACTCCAAATAAAATCTTAGTGTGTGAAAGATGTCCGAAGAATATGAACTCCCCCCATCTGGACATTATATTCAAACACCTTTAGTGAGCACTACCATGGTCCTTATATACATTTGGTATATAAGGACCATGAGCGCACCCTTATCCAGAACAACCTTCAGGTCTAAACATAAAAGGGTATCTATTTCTCATTATTACTACCTCATCATTGGCCCTCCAATTACATCTATCCACACTTTCCTAGTAAGTTTGATACACCATACATGTCCACTCTTAAGAGGCTTAAGCCTAAAGTAAGAAAGAATTCTTACTTCAGGAATAATTTATTCTTAGGTTCTACTTTATCTTGAAATAGTGGAGTATCTGTGACCCTTCAAGACTGTAATGCTCATTGTTTGTCACATCGCAGTTCCCTTTTAGGATGTAGAAATAAATACATATTACCATACCTGTGGTGAAATGTGACCAGTACCACTCAACTGTCCTCTCCACGTTCAGAGATATGAAACATAGCTGCAGCCCCCTCTTCTAACTGCGATTTGAAGAATAATTTTTGGCATGCTACAGCCACCGCCAAGGGTTTTGTACAGTGGAATTCACCTACTTTGCCATTGATGGGCCAATCAAACCTCTAAATACCTTCACTATTCTGAGACTGTTCATTCAGAGAATAACAGCTTTTGTTGCAGCCAGGCACATTATTGCAGAGGAGAGAGGGAAGCTTCAGCACCCCAACATTTGCTGTGGCCTCACATGGCAGCATCCTCAAGGGCCCACTATCCACAAAGTTTTTGATCCTTGCATTTCATTATGACCACCATCAAATCACTTTGAAGAAACCACAGGACCCGTGATAGTAATTCTACCTCAGGAGTAATATTTACGCAAAAATCAGGTGGATTTCAGGTGCTAACACCTATAGAGAATACCCATCAACAACGGCAGTTTCATTTTAAACTAATAATGGCATAATACCTTCATTACGTTGCAAACTAAATTAACTTCTCATTTAATGAAATTTATGGTTTTATAATTCATGTAAATTGAAAAAAAATACTGCTGTAGGCAACTTGCATACCATCTACGCACTCACCCTGCAGCATAGTTCACACGACATTGTCTGTTACAGCTAGCCTTGCCATCCAGACGTCAACCAACTATTGGCAACCCAACGGGAATATGTACTTAGTGGCTTGAAGGTTAGCCTAAGTTTCATACCCTGAACTTAACGAAATTCACCTTCTTATAGGGAGATCATTGTGTAGACTTCCATTTGGCAGTAGACAACATTTATTGGTACGATTTCTCTGAAATAAGGATGGAAGTGTTTCCCTTATCTACAGACCATATATATTTCCTAAACATTGTAATGACACTTCAAGCACCAAACGCAGTCCTTAATATACTGTGAGTGAACCATGGCAATCAGGTGGTGCCCATGAGGACAGAAGTGGTCACTGAGAAGCTCCAACCTCCCACTATGTGATTTCTATCTATGGGGATTTTTAGGTGGTTTGTTTATAATAAATACGTTTGATGATATCAAAGGACTGAGAAGAGAAATTAAAGATGTGCAGAGATCTCACTCATGCTACAGAACATATTTACTCCATCATTAGTTGAACTCATTGTACTTGGAGGTCACGTAGAATGATGGGCTTATATGACACTCGCAGTTCTCCTCCAATTAAATTCATGTGCAATTCAAATGTGGGTCCAGATTTAAGTTTGAATTTTAGAACTAACATAATTTGGACACCAATAAGCTTTTTCATTTGACTTCACAATTAAGTTATAGGCCGTGAGCCCCCCTTCTCCTTTGTGATCACCAATTTTATAATTTTGATATGGGGAAAGAACAATTCTTTTGCGCACCCCTTTTAAACCCATAGTTAGTCAATTTGGTTGTTCTAATACTCATAGTGACTTGGGACCACCATACTAGCCCTTGGGAGGTAAAAAATTAACAAGATGCATATGTTTACTGCTTCACGGTTTTGGGCAACAATAAAAACCTTTTGGTTGGCAGGTTGATTGTCCGGATACTGCTATGCACAACTCCAGGAACTCTGATCACCTTATGACCCCAGGAGGTTAACAATTTAACAATATGGATACTTGGACTACAATACTCACTTGGTCACACTTTAAAACCTTTGGTCGGGGACATTAGTTTACCTGAAATTTCAAAACATACCTCTATGACTTTTGACCCCATTATAACTTACGGAGGTAAAAAATTAACTGCATGTATCTGTGAACTGCACAACTGACTCGGGAACCCTAAACGAACTATGGTTCGACACACTGGTAGTCAGGATAGCTCGACATATACCTCTACGACCTTTGACCTCGATATTAGCCTTGGGGGTGAATTAGTAGATAGGATGGGTACTTTGACATTACCAGTGACTGCACAACTGACTAGTATATCCCAGGAACTCTAAGACCCCTAAAAATTCTCTTGATGAACCACCTGACATAAATCCTTGGACCTCACATATACCTTTTATCTTTATATTTCAGTTGTGAAGTTGATGTAGTAAGAATAATCAAGAAGCCTTTTCTATAATACCCTAAATAAAATGGGATTCCTAGAGCCCTTCAGAAACACTTATGCGATAATAATAATCACATTTGAAGAATTTTCAATTTCTATTATACAACAAAATATGTAATGGTTAATATAATTCACTCTGGAAAATTAGAGTAATTAACTTGATTAGAGAATTAAGGGAGGAAAAACTCAGGGTAAGAAACCTTGGGAGTGGCACCTAACTGTCCAAGTGATGCCAACAAAGAATGCATATTTTGAAATTTGAAAACCATTTTTTATGAGGACAGGGTGACTAGATCTCTTAACACAAAAAGGAAATGATTCTTGAAAATGCAGGGGGAGAAGGAAATGTTGGCAATTTAAAAATAGAAGCTACAAAAATTAGCAAAATAAAGCATTTTTTAATTAAATTATCAACCAATCGAACGCACTGCTTCCAAAGCAGGAATTCAAAAACAAGGCACTATCGAGGAAAAATTTTTACTGACACTGTTTCTGCTACCACTAAAGGTCAGCAAAAAAAATTGTTCCCTTCTGACGGCATTTTATTATTAGGCCTGGTGCCAACAAGGAATATTCTAACATGTGGTGTTATCTTCATCTTCTCACCACTTAAGTCACCATATAGTTAACTCCACTACAATGTTACACAGCAACGAGTGGTGAATGGAGGTACCATTGAGCCATGTGCAATTTCATGACCAATTACAAGATTTCTGAATGAAAATAGAACTGAAATGATAATAGTAGAAAAAAACATTAACATGGAAGCAAGTTAAATTTAGTTGAGCAAAATGAAGGATACGCTTCAGCATTATTCAAAATTACATGTGGACCACAGAATACGTCAATGATTTGTCCAGGAAAAAAGAGGGTACCTAGTCACTTATGGTATCTGAAGTTGAAAAGCAAACAGGGAGAAAATTACATTCCACCTTATTTTATCATTGGTCATAAGCATTGCTCTAACTTCAGAAAGCAGTTACAATCAGTGAAAGCTTTAAGGAACTACCATGCCATAACATGCAAAACTAGAGGTTCTTCAGGAACGGGTAAAAATGGCATAAAAAACTTTAATATACCATCCTTCATATTTTGAAGGGACAGCGGGGCAAGAGGCCGCTATAAAAATCACAAATATTTGCCAGTGACATCCATGCCACAAAGAATTATTTAGTTGCAACCATATTTTTTTCCAGTCATTTTTTTCAATCAAACATTAACAGACAGTAACTAAGTAGTACAAGACTAGATTTCATTTAACAGCATATCATTCAAATTTATCTTAAGTTAATGCCACAATTAGAATTTTAGCTACAAAAAATTTTTTTTTAATAGTTTCCCTGGACAAAAGTGTTATAGTGGACTGTGTGACCTATAGTCAGGGCCTCCCAAGAGATATGGTGCAAGTTGTACCAAAAAGGTTTTTGCGGGTAATAACAATTTTTTTGAGGATTATGTGCCATCTGGGTAATGTGCACCCCTACTCTAAGTTAGCATTTATGCATTTAATCGAGAGGTTAATTAACAATGTAATGAACAACTTGCACCTATCAGCAACATCAGTTAGAAAATATCAATCTGGGTGTCTTTTGCCAATATCCTATGCTAACTTTTCCAAAATTTTCAGAAAATAGCAAAAAAACTATGGAGGCTGGCGCTCATTTAAGCATGGAATTGTTACTCTTTATATCAAATCTGTAAGAATCACTCATTGATCTTATTAGTTGTTTTCATGCACAGGGAAATGGAATGAATTTACTAGCAACTATTTTTGCTGATAAATATTTCACTATAATGTGCAAAATAAGCAAGCTTCTTTCAGCTGAACCAAAAAAATGCATACCACGATATGAAAAAGACAAATATTAACACCATCTTTTCAATTTTTCCATTAACACAAATTTTTTTCCTGTTTGATAAAGAGTAAACATAACGGCCAACTTTCAATAAAAATGATATATTCATTACTATACCATAAATAATGAATGATGCCTGGGAATTAGTTTCTGAAACTTAATGATTGCAGTGAAAATCCTGGTAGCACACCGAAACATTTCAAGACAGAAAATTGTATATTTAAATAAAGATTTAACCAAATACAATCACAAACAATGTCCTTTCATGCATATTCTTCACCAGAAATAGAATTAACAAATTGCATAAACCACACAAATATGATCTCAACATTTACCAGGACAACAAACTGACATTTCCAATCTGAGGTGCTTCTGAAGGAAATACTTCAAAACTGTCCCGAAATTGCAGCTGCAAAAAGGTATGAATGCTTTTGAGGCCTGATGATGGAGAGATATGACCAAGATGTTTCAACCAATTAAAACCGAAGAATGGATACTTAATAAACCTAAAACATCTCCAAGGTCATTTCCAAAATACATAAATGAGAAAAATGCTACTAAGAATTAAGTAATCATGGGACATTTCAAGTTAATCACAACAATAATAAATCAGCATACATACTTACCAAGAACTTTAAAGGAGAAAAACATATGTTTCCAATATCGAATGGGACTTCTAACAATGAAGTCACTATTCTGTATTCAAAACAGAGATGAAAAAGTTATTAGCTACTTATAGTAAAAATAATATAGAAATGAGTAGTTTGACGTTTGAACATGAGAAAAGAAATGCACGTGACAACTCAATAATGAATAGTAATCAGCTTGTATATGATATATGAAAAACATTTCAAGTAAAAGGTGCAGGGAGAGGTGAGATATTGAAACTGTAATAATATAATCAATTTGAATTCTTGCCAAATACAAGTCACATTCACAAAAGAGAAATAGATTACTTTAGGTTACTATGTGAGAGCATTAAATTTTCTTTAAATTATAATTTAATATATAATAACTAATTCCTCAGTTTACCACTCAAAATGCCATCAAATCAGAGAGCCAATAATACACTTAACCAGAGTGAAATTCTAAAAGACATAATCCATGCAACAAAAGTAAAGCAAAACTAATTTTTAAATATCTCAAGTTTAATATATATATAGTTGAACAATGCCAAAATAGTTCTCACCTTCAACTTATAACATCCATAACTTTAATGACATTGAAGGATTATAAACGCATTTTATTCTCTATTAGCAGTCATTTAGATATAACTTAGTACACAATACAGGCCAATAACTTCCAACTAAAAGGGCCAGCATAAATGCTTTCAATTAATATAAGTAATCCATCCAGAAAAACCGTGTATTTGTAAGAGTCAAATGAAAATGTTTCCACTTTATTTAAACATGATTTTTATAGCCTAACCACTTGAACTAAATAAAGGCACACGTGCAGGCTCTGCACATGAAACATGCTTTATAACAGCTAAAATTCAAACAAACTTAATGAGACCATGATCAAACATTCACTTAGATTCACCTCAAATAGAAAATTATGATTTCTGGCAACATTACAAAGCCAAAGTAATGATTACAACCTCTGTTCTGGCATGGAATGCCATCAAAACAGTCAATAATCACATTACTCTACTGAAGCTATTAGCCTAATGTAGAAACCCAGCTCGTGCTGGCAATGCAATCTTTACATAATGATGATTCAAGCTTGAAAACAAGAAAATTGCAGTCATTTATTGCCTTTGCTGAAATAGTTGAGAGAATGCCAAAAATGGGTGCGAAACATTGCCGAATCACACACTGAAGCATTAAAATACAATGTTGTTACAGGATCTCATTACTTGCATTACGTTCAAATTCAATAAATACTGCTGAAATAACAAAATGAGGAGTATTACCCACGGCATCGCCACCACTGATAAGTGAGGTGAAACTGAATGGACAAGAAGGAATGTTGATAGTTAATCAATGACATATCATAAGAATACAAGTAATTTTTTTAACAATGCCATTGGGTGTCTTAGCCCCCAAGTTATGTCCATTCAAAGAGCCTTCCACACATGAGCCAATTCGGTAACTATCATCGAAGAGACCATTCAGATAGACACACCATGCACTGACAAGGAAATTTCTAAGCCAGAGAAGATTTTTCAAAATTGAAGATTGAATACCAACAAGGGAGTCATTAACCCAACCAATACATAAAATCAAGAAGTGAACTAATATTAATAAGTAATATGAATACCACTTTCACAGTTTAGGCACGGAACAAAATGGACATGACAACTACACCAAATCTGACCAAATGAAAATCACAATACTTACAACGGGCAAATAACGGTTATAAAATGCAAGTGATCAGCATCAAATTTGAGCTATTGAAGTAAATAACTCAATAAAAACCATATTTATTTTACTGAGAAAAAAATCTTCCCCTGGGGTAGAAATAAAATGTCCATAAATATACTGTAATAAATTAAAGAGACCCATGTTACTTTAAATATAATCTTTCATTTCAAAGCCCTGTAAGGAATGTGTGCCATTTAGCTTTGCAACGCAGAGTTAAATTAACACCCACTACTTGATATTATTTTTCGATTCTCAGAAAGAAAAGCAGTACGACACAATTTCAGGGAATAGAAGATGCTATTACTTTTTTTCATATCACCGATGCACTATTGAACATGAAGCTGTTGTTAGACCATTCATCATCACACTCTCTCTCTCGTTCTCTCTTTCTCATATTTTCAACCACTCGTGGCATCACCATAAAAAAAGAAGGAAAACCATGCACTGCACGGCATTTGCATTTGTTCGTTTGTATGTCGATGAATGCTTTATTGGGGTGACAGCAAGTTTTTTTAAAAACTAGTTCCATCAGCTGGCTCCACACAAAGGCCTTCACATTCATGAATGGCATCTTTCCTCAGGCAGTCGGATACATTTCCGAAATATAATACAATAACATCCTGGAATCAATGAAAAATGTAAGTGTAAAATTCAAAAACATTGTAAAACCCAATTTATAAAAATTAACATATAATTAATTATCTAAGGCACACCTGAAAATTCTTTCTTATAATTAAATCGAAACTTGAAGCACATATGTTGTGGAAGGGATCCATATTAATATTGAAAGACACTGTTTCTTCCACAAGTTTATAAAAATTTCTATTTTTCTTTTATTCTAGTAGGGCATTTCTATATATCTTATTCTGCTGGTAATAAAATAGAAATTTTTATAAACTAGTGGAAGAAACAAAGTGTCTTTCATTATTAATATTCTTTCTTGTATTATTGCAAATTAAAATCTATGTATAAATATAATTTAATTAAAAGAACTTCACTTAGAATACCAATCAACAATGGATTCAACTGATAACACACCGCCACAAAGAGAAAATGACATGTCATAACCAACTTATCTTCACTGCATGTTTGAATATTCTTAAAAATTAACAGCGTAACCATTAAACAATTTAGATTTTCCGGAGAATTAAACGTGAAAATGTTTCTTGGGTTCCAAGCGATGTTTTGTTTTACGCTGAAGGTTCATGAACATGTTCTGATGATGAAAAACAAGTCAATTCTAGTACAGGTGGAACTATTAAAAGACATCACCCAGTGCAAAGCCCGAAAAAAATTTTTACAATAAAAGCCTAACAGTACAAATTATTGGAGTTGATGTCATATCATTCACTAAGGAACATTGAAAATTTAAAAAGAAAACATAATAAGACCTCTTTAATATGTAACTTAACCAACTGATCTCCACCATAACAACTAAGATAAAAATATACAATAAACTCATTATTATCCATGCCCAGATTATCTGTGCTGTAGTTTATCAGAAATGAGTTTCACCCTCCACAATCCCACCCAACAAAAAAAACTAAATAGGACGCATACACACCAGGATTATATTTCTATGAAAGGCTTGTTAATTCCATTAGAATTCACTTTGTAGAACATCATTTTTTCTATACTCGCTGAAATGGAATGTGCCAAGTTTACTTGGACCTGTGATCTAGTACTGCAGAAGACGATGACCAGCATAAAAAAAATAATTAAGAAGATTCCTGCGTTGAAATACAAATCTTCAATTCACAAAATGTTACCTATGACTTGAAAATGTATTTTTCCTATCACAAATAAGCAATTATTGCTGCAGCCTAACATGCAGTTGCTTACAGCCCAAGGAAACCAGAGACTAGGGCATGGAAAAAATGGAATTACGAATTATTTTCAACTATCCACAATAACTCTCCAAGTGGGAATGTTTTGAACTCAATTGATATTATAATTCACTTAAAATGTCATGAACAAACTGCTTAACATATTATTTATTTCCTATCATTTAGATTTTTTCGGAAGTATTGTCTTATCTTCTAGAGGAAGACCATTTTCACTGATGAAATTTTATTTGTAACATATAACACCTTTTAGTGATTTTAAATTATATTTTTTAATACATAAATTACTGTTCCTATCATTACAGGCACTAAAACAAAAAAAATTGTAGGTCCTCATTTGTTGTTTATCTGAGTTTAGTGTTGTTCAATAATGCTTCAGGTCCTAGAGGATGCCCATTTCTGCAAAACTGAGGAATTTTAACTAAAGAATTCCGCCTTTAAAACAATTGGACAATTGCTTATGCTTCAAAGTCAAAAGCCACATCATGTTCAAGGTCATACGATAAAGTAAAGTAACTTGAAAAATAAATGTCTAAATTGATTTTCCACAAGTGCACAGGGTAGATACCAACTTTGAATTTTCAATTTATCTCACATTTCCCAAATTTCCAGTTTAAACTTTTTAAATTTCTCTTACTTAATACCTATAACAAATGAAGATCAAGACTAGTAAAATACACCAAAGTTCAGCCATAACTTAACTTACCAAAAAAATACATACTAATGGTAGTAAATTCACATTTGCAAGAAACTTTTTTTGGGGTGAGTTACAGTAAAACTATTGTCCCTCCCATTTGGGTCCCAACTCATCAGGGCCCCTGGTCTACCCCCACCACTGAATTAGACCCTCTCACACTTTCTTAACAGAAACCCACGGTCAATTAGAGGAATATCCTAGAGTATCCACTTAACTGGGACAGCATGCCGCTTTGTTGGGCCATGATTCGGCAATAGTGACTCCATACGCACAGCAAAATTAGTTTTTTTTTAACATTCTCCTCCGCTAATTTTGTCTTACTTTTCACAAGGGTACCAGTCTTGCCCTATTCTTAAAGCTATTGTTGTTATGCTATCCGTCAGAGTATTCAGATTCCGTTTCTAATGAAACCTCATTTAACGTAGCTTTGTTTTTAACACATTCAGCGAGGAGCACATCAATTGACATGCTCTGCTGGCCGGGCCAGGAGCCCTTTCTCCGCCTCCATACGCGACTAATATCCACTTCCGAGTCTTCCGATTGTGTGCATGGCCTTCAGCAAGCTTCCCTCTTTCGACCTGTGTGCGCCGTTTGTACATAGCAGTATTTGTACGGAAGTTATGGTGCGAAAACCTCTGTATTTTTTCTTTCTAATTTTATCAGCCTATGCTGACGACTTTCATGAAAATTAGGCCCGCATTGAATGTGTTAAGAGAGGACTCCTGTGTATCCTATTAACCCCCTGAACACTAGACAACTCTGCAATCGTCATTGGAAAATTACAATGTTTCTTCATTCCTTTCTCCTATCCTCATCTGAGTAGCTTATACATGCTTTCAAGTCATTTTTCTCTTCACTTTCAACTACTTGTTTGAGAACTTGAAGTCTAAAACCACAGTCAGTAGTGCGCATGATTGGTGGGATTTATCTCGTGTTCCATGATCTAAGTTAACCTTGAATAAGTAATACTCCTTTAGTACTGAGAGTTCAATATTCCTTTTCTTGAGTAATACACTGCAGTAAGGACCTTTTACTGGCTGAAAAAATCACTATACTAGACAAAATTACAGTTTATCCACAATCTATTCATTGCTGTTTGGCTGAAATAACAGGAGAGCCAAAATTGACAATAGCTCGGCTATTATAGCAACAGAATAAAGTGAAAGAAGAATGGAGCCACAATGAAAAGCAAGCACCACCCCTGAAATGCAAACATCAAGGTAAGGATCCAGATGTCAGGGATACTTTAAAAAGATGGTTTTCCATTGAGAGGGAACGAGAAGTTTGTGTCATTGGTCTAATGTTAAAAAAGATGACGGAGAAAGTAGCTCTGAAATTTGGAGGAAAACCAGAAACGAAATAAAATTACAGAGAGCTCACAGAAAAAAGTGCTGATACTGTGAGTGCAGAGGGGTGGAAATTGGACAAACTGCCCAGGTTACTCCAGAATTTTTGTGCTGATGACACTTACAATGCTGATGAACCAGAATCATTTACCGAGCAAAACCAAATGGCTCTCTCTGTTACAGTTGTGTAGGACTAACAGGCTCCAAAAAAGCAATGGATCGTATCACTATTTTGTGTTGTTCAAATGTATCGGGAATTGATTAAAAGAACCTTCTGGTTATTGCGAAAAGTGCAAAGCCTCGATGCTTTAAAGGGTTAAGGATAAGCAGTTTACCAGAGGAGTTAAACGCCAATTGCAATGCATGGATGAATGTGAGCCTCTTTACAGAATGATTCACTGGTTGGGATATAGGATTAGCACGAAAAACAAGAAAGTTTCTTCTTGTACTTGATAATAGTATGGTGTACCCGACTTGCTCAAGTGAACATAAAAATATTCAGTTGGAATTTCTGCCCCCAAACACAATATCCCGGGTGCAACCAATGGATATGGGGATCATTGAAAATAATGAGAACACTTTACCATGGGAAATAAGTAGATTATATTCTAGATTCTGTAGAAGATAACCTTCTTACATCGTCATCCACCACAAATGAAGGAAGTTCAAACGTAAACACTCTGCAGGCATGTTTCCGGCTGAAAACTGGCGATGTGTCACCTGCCTAACAATTCAATTTTTTTTCATTGCGGTTTCAAACACACTAACTAAGTTTTCAACATTCCAGCAGAACCTGAGAGTGAATTCAACTCATAACTGCACTAAGTAACAAGCAATGAAGAGTTTGATAATATCAAATGCAATTTGGACTGCTCTGGCACCAATGAAAACTGTGACGATGATATTGTTGAAATTATATTATACAGCCAACAACGTGAAATTGAAGGTGAGGATAGTGATGGAGATGGAATCATAGCCGAGTGACATCTCAAGATGCAAGGAGGTTTATTGAGGGGTCAATAGTATTCTTTATACAAGAGGGCAATGACAGTAGCCCAATGTCGTCATTGAATGTATGAGCCCACTTTGTTCATGTAGTCTTGATAATGACGGTGTAAACGTTGAAACTAGTAGACAGCTTAAATAAATTTTGTGGAATAGTACTGTGTTTTTGTTTCACCATGAATTATAATATTTATTATGCCCATACACGGGATAGTTTACCTAGTTAGTGCGCCAGTCCTGATATGTCCCAATTAACCGGAATCTACTGCAATACTAAAATTTTCATTAAAAACCCCTTAAACACAGAAGAATATGAAGAATTTAAAATTATTAAAAAATTAGAGTATGCAACAAAATTTTCCCTTGCAAAAATCATTGACAATATGACCACTTCACAATGGATTCCTGCTGTGGGGAGGATCCTAAATGAGCAAGAGGGTCAGGCACAAATTCAGAGGAATGGCACTGTTCTTGCTAAGCTTCATCTCAGGCACGGCCAGAATACTATTGCTACCTCAGCAGTCAATTCCCTTCTCCCAATTCAGCTATAGCTTACGTCTGTTAATTTTATTTGAAAAATCCTCACCCACTATTGCTAACGTTAGGTCTTTTGAGTATGAAAATGCTTGTCAGCCATAGGCGACATTCAGTGTGAAAGGGTTAAAAAAATTCAATTTTCACCAAATTAGGATTACTGAAAACATAATGGCAACTTTTGGGACAGAAAGGAGATATTGTAATTGGAGGCTTCCCCAACAAAAAGGTCGCACCAAATCACCCAGCAAATAAGAATAAGATGTGATTGTGCACTTAGTATCAGAAACTGTTTACATATGTACTACAATGCTTAAAATGTTCCCTCTATCCTTACAAACAACACAGAGTGTTTTCATCCCACAGAATTCCACCAAATTCTTGTTTCTAGGATTCAAAATCTGCAACCGTAGAATGAACAGACCATTACAATAAATTTAAGTAGTTCCAAACAATTTACATACCTGAATGCGCAGGTTTGATGCAAGATGACATACTGCCCAATATGATAGGAGTCACTGGCAACACTGCTTGCGCACACTATCAGTACTACTCACAGTTGGTTTCACATCAATAGGCTCCACATTCTGTGGTCTGATAGTATCTCCTTCAGGTGGGTCTCTAATCTGCTTCTGAGACACGATTCGATAGATTTCTAGAGAAAAGGAAAAATACTATAGATGAAGGGAAGGTACTTTGAAGTTAAATCACACTAACTATTAAGACTTAGTACCAATTACATTCTATAAACAAACAAAATTGTAACACTTATTTTTTAGAACATCAATTAATTAAATACCACCACACACAAGATAATACAAGGTGTGTCCGATATGTATCCGACCTGCATTCATATCTCTGCACCAGAGTGCTAGAGCTTACTCTACAAGATATGAGCGTAACCAGTAGTCCCCCACGAACACCCTGAATTTCGTAGTTATCAGCTGGATGCCTTGGGCGTGTTTTTATGTCCCTCATATTTTTTTTTCGTTTGTCCCATTTGTTTGTTGTTAAAAATGGCATGAAGAATAGATCAAGGAACTTGCTTCAATCTCGGCAAGACTTGTACGGAGACGATTGAAATGATAAAGAAGACCCTTGGGGTCAAAAGTAAGGACATAAGATATATTAAGGAGTGGTACAGATGGTTTAAAGATGGCAGCAAATCTGTCGACAGTGATCCTCATTCTGGCTGACCCTTGCTGATGACAACACCAGCAAACATCAAGCGTTTGCGACTTTAGGTTGAAGGAGATCGTCGGTTGACTGCTCATGAACTATAAAATGATCTCCAAATACTGAAAACTGTTTAGAAAATTTTAACAAGATTTTTGGAATGACTTGCATTTGTATGAAATTCATTCCGAAACTGCTCAAGACCGAGCAGTAAAAAAATTCCCTCTAAAATTGCTCAACACAACTTGGAAATGGTCAGTAATTATGAAAATGCCATTAACACGGCTATTGCTAGTGATGAATCATGGGTTCATGGTTACAATCCTAAAATTAAGAAACCATCTTTGCAGTAGAAGCGTTCACACAAGCCACAACTGAAAAAAGCACAAAGAATACTACGTTGAGTATTAAGTTCTGAAAAGATTGCGTGATGCAGTGAGAAGAACACAGTTCTAGTCAACCACTGTCTGTGTTCTTCACCACCATAACGAGACAGTGCATGGAACTTTGTGCAAAACTTTTAAGCAAAATCAGAACAGATTTGCCAGCCTCTGTACAGTCCCAAAATAGCTCCCTGAAACGTTTGGATGTACCTACAACTGAAAATGGCATTCAAAGGAAAGCAGCTGGACAAAATCATGACCACTCAGAGTAAGGCAACGTGCAAGGTAAAGGCCATTCCAAAATCTGGGTTGCAGGACCGCTTTTAAATGTGGAAGCACCGCTGCGAGTGTGTGTGATTCAATCACATGGGGACTACTTCAAAGGATACCATGGCCCGGATGACAAAGAATAGCACCAACGCGGAGAAATGAATGCAGGTCGTATACTTACCGGACAAACCTTGTGAAGAAGAAATAGATTAGTCTTAAACTAGAAAGAAAAGAATTTTTTCTGATAATGATTCAAAAACTGTAGGTAACTATAAATGGTTCCATTCCATTGTGTTGAGTTCTATGATAGAAGTGTGTTACTTTAAATGCTAGAATTTTGATGGAAAATTGTTGGGACTTAGCGTATTTCAAGTTAAGCTGTTATATGTTTTGAATTTTCATTGACAAACAAAGCATTTGCTCAGAGAAATATTACCAATACCATTAGCCTACTGCAAATTAATTGCATTTGAATTGTTGAAAAGGAGTTGAAGGGTCGACTACAGATCACACATAGAAGGCCTAATCCCTCATTAAGCTGGGTAGTGAGGAGTAAAGGCATGCCTTAGTTTATTGGTTAGTACAGTCACTTCCTATCCCTTGATCAATCCCTTTTGTTCTTTGCAGAGGAAATATCTCCTTAGCTATAGCAGACTTTCGTGCATTTGCATAAGATAATGTGTCAGCTTTAGCCAAGGATAGGTGCGAAAGGATTGACATGCTGTAGATTAACTCCTTCACAATCTATTGTCTGAAAATCAAGTCCTCTTAAGTTAGCTGAATCAAAACCTCAAATACAAAACATACAAATAAATCAAAATTAGCAGTCAAATTAGTTGAAAATTAGGACCCCAAACACTTCAGCTGTTTCAAAAATAAGAAGTTCAACATTTTAGGTATTCTAGCAAATGGATCAATGAAGTTAGGAGTAGGTGATGAATAGGACCAAAGAAGAGTGGGAGGAAAGAGAAGTGAACTAAGAAGATGCCTGGGTCAACCTAGTTGACCACAAAAAGGAAATTATAGCCTGGATTATGAAAATAACCCAAATGCAAGTATACAGGATTTCATACAAAGGGATTAGTACTGCAAGGGAAGGGTCCATGAGAAGATTTTTTGACAAGAGAATACAGAGGAGAGCACGATCAAACCAATCCAAGGACAAAATTCACTAGCTCATGCTTAACTATGTGGAATCCCATTTTAAGGATTCTTGGATGAATACTACCTATTATTTATATCCCTTCTTTTTTGTTTAAAGATCTTCTGTTAATATCAACCCAAGAAATGTTAACTAATGATGAAAATACGAGGGTTGTACCAAAAGTAAGGTTCCCATATTTTTTTACAAATACAAAACTTTGTTTATTTATATTAATTTTCACATCGTTGAAAAGCTTACACTTTTGATTATTTTTCAACATAGTCTCCATTTTTTTCCACACACTTTTAAAGACAGTGGTCCAGCTTTTTTATCCCTAAGTTGAAGAAGTCTCCCACCACCCCGTTGAGGAAGTGTGCGACCTCTGCTTGGACTTCATCATCGCTCTTGAAGCATTTGCCACCTAAGAGTTTTTTTTCGGGGACAGAATGAAATACACACGCTTCATCTCCGGTGACGATAGAGACCAACAACTCCTCCCCCCCTAAAATTGTTTAAGAAATTTGTGAGCACAGTCAAGGCATTGCTGCATGTGTCCGTCAGTCATGTACGGGGGATCCAGCAAGCACACATCTTGCAATAACCCAACGTTTCCGTTAAAGGTCTCTCAATTGTGCCCTGGGAAGCTTCAGGAATGCGTTCAACAAGTTCACAGATGACCCTCCGATCTTTGAGCAGCTCACTGCTGATATTCTGGACAATCCAAAACCGGCGGTCTTCCACTCTGTTCTTCATCGTGAACTTCCGTGCGACCCTCAGCAAAAACCCTGCAACATTTGCGGACGAGCTGAAAGGACATGCACTCTTCACCATAAAGTCAGTCAGGTGCTAATGAATCTCCAATGGCGGTTACTTCCTTGCAAGGAAAAATCGGATTACTGCTCGATCCTAATACTTGGCGGGAATGGGGATCATCACTTTCATTGTTGACGGTTGCTAAGCCAATAATGAGCAACACAGTGAATCGCGGACTGGCGGACTCGAGAGTAGGGGAACCACTGCACACGGCACAGTTGTGGGATTTAGCCTAGCACCTTTGCTCAACATTGTAGCTCATTGGGAACCTTACTTTTGGTACAACCCTCTTATTCTTCAAATATGTCATGTATATTCCAGTGAGGGTCATATTGTGCCAAGTTATCACAGGCAATTGTTTTGAGTTGTGATATATTTTTGTGTTTGCCTGTACTTGTAAATGAAGAGCCAGTCGATGCCCATCACTGAAACATACCTTATGAACTGTGGTTTCAAAAGAATCTTACATGAGAAGTCATTGAGGATAAAAGGGTGTTAGGCTGTTGTGCTAGGGAACTGAAATTGGAAGCACAGGAAAAATTCCAAAGTAGAGCTGTGGTATGTCTCTATCTTGGTCAGGTGGAAGCAATGAAGGGACACAGGCTGTATAGTTTACATAAAAATAAATCCAATGTCCACTCTGTCCAGTGAAATCCACTATTCACATCAATATTTACCCGTAAAAAATCCCTAAATACATACCAAAACATTTTAGTGCTGTAGGAGACAACAAAACTGACAGAGTCATAAGAGAATGAAGAAAGTGAAGATGATGAAATTTTTTTTGATAGCAACATTGAAGTACTTCAATATCAATTAGGGGGAAGTGATCAGTATAACACTGTGACTTCAGGAATGCAATACAGGCGGTTCTCAACTTTCAAACAATGCACACTTTCATACGTTCCAAATTCACGCCTTTTACTTGACTTTCGTACACTAAATTCAGACTTTCAAAAGTTAGTCCGTAAGTTATATTTTGAATTCCACGTTGTTCACTGTGCATCCAAACATTCAACTGTTTCATATGGCAGGCTTTGCAGATAATACGACTGTATAATATTGAAGGCAGTGTTGACTTTAATCAAGGTGACATTGTTTTTTTCAGGTTTGAGTGCTGTTTAACCCATTCGCTTACAAAGACGGCGATTCGCCGTCCGCTCAAAATAGGCCCTTGGTTACAAAGACGGCGATTCGCCGGCCTCGAATAATACTATTTTTCCCACCTTTGTTTAGTCCATAATTGTCAATTATATTCATTATTTATATTCCCTATTGCTTTTATGTTCTTCTAATACATACTTCTATGCTCTTATGATATTGTTTCCTTAATTTTATCCTTGTATATACTCAGTGGTTTAGTAGGTATTTTCATCGCGCCGTCTTCGTTTGTCGTGAATCTAATACACATTCAGCAACGGCACGCCTTATTTCACTTTTCTCCCAACATCCTATTTGATAAAGTATTGATGGGTCACCAATTTATAGTCATTGTTAGATGAGGAAATAAATGTCTTACTTTGTATACATGATATTTGCCATCCGCCGAACGTAGCATACTCCTTATCTTCGTCTTGGTTGAAATTGCTACTATGAAAAACATACTACAATGTTTTCCACAGCCCAACAGAAGCTACTCTTTATCCTCCTTTTGCTATATACTGCAATATCAACAAAGTCGATGAATTGCAGGTTGAAGCCCTAGCCTTTCGATAATACGCATTAGTTCACAGCTGTCCTTCCGTCGCAGACAGAGACGCTCGCGCTCGAGACCTTGTATACTCGCGCTCCCCCCGTAGCAATGGCCGGCAAAAAGGGCAAGATTTTGACGGACGATGATTTGCAAAAGTATCTATTTGATAGTGACGTGAGCGATTGTGATATAAGTGAAGAGAGTGACATCGATAATACTGAATACTCGGGAAGTGGGAGCAGTGAAGATAGTGAAGAATTTTCTAGTGAGGATGAAAGCCGTCCGTCAGTTCCAAAAAAGGCGAAGGTGGAAAACAGGTGGGATTGGTGCTCAAAAAACAACAGTGTGACAGAATTTAGATTCTCTGGTAATCCTGGAATAAATGCAAGTGTTCTCTTGAGTTTAGGAAACAATCCTAGTGAAAGAGACTTCTTCTATCAGTTTCTTGAAAACGATTTTTGGGAAGTCATCGTAACAGAAACTAACAAATACGCAGATGCCTTTTTGAAATCTGATAAAAGAAAAAGTGAGATTACGAAAGGGTGGTTTGATACAACTGTCGATGAGATTCAGGCCTACTTTTCATTGTGTGTGCTAACGGCACAAGTGAAAAAAAATAAGCTTCAGAAATACTGGAGTCCGCGACAAGTTACGGAAACACCTTTTTTTAGAAGTGTTATGCCTTATAAACGTTTTTTGTTGCTGTCGAAATTCTTACATTTCGTTGACAACTCCATTGTGAATGAAAATGATCGGCTAAAAAAAATATCTCCAGTGATCAACTACATAAATAAAAAATTTAGTGAATTGTACATCCCTGAGAGGAATCTCGCCGTGGATGAAAGTCTCATGAAATTTCGTGGCAGGCTCTGCTATGTGCAATATAATCCAAGTAAACGTGCTCGATTTGGAATAAAATTTTACAAGATATGTGAAAGCTCGTCGGGATACTGCCTACAGTATTCAATTTACACTGGAATAGAAACCGCCAGGCGCACAAGGAATACCTTCTAGTGCAGCGATAGTGTTAGAACTTTTGCATCCCTACTTTCGCAAGGGTTACACTGTGGCATTAGATAATTGGTACACATCACCAGATCTTTTTCTGAAATTGACTGATGAGAAAACTAATGCCTTAGGCACAGTTAGGGTAAATCGAAGAAATATGCCAGCAGAGTTCAAAAATGTAAAGTTGAGGAAAGGGGAGGCAAAGATAGTGTATAGCAATGGAATTGCTGCAGTGAAATGGAAGGACAAAAAAGACGTGCATGCACTGACAACATACCACAAGGACTTGGAAATGACTGATACAGGAAAGAAATCAGTAAAAACTAAAGAAGCCGTGAGAAAACCAAAAGTAATTCTTGATTACAATGTACAAATGAATGGTGTTGACAGGCAAGATCAGCAATTAGCTTCGTTTCCAGTAATGCGCAGTTATGCGAAAGGCTACAAAAAAATATTTTTTTATGTCATGGATATGGCTTTATTCAATGCGTATGTATTGTATGAGAAACAAACAGGAAAGAAGGTTTTATTCGATGACTTTAGAGAGAACGTAGCTGAGAAAATCCTAGAAGCGGTGAGTATGCCGGACTATAAAAGACGCGGGCGACCAGCATCAGGCCCCTCACCCATGCGATTCCAGGCGGCAAACTGGGGTCATTTCCCGATTCATATCCCGCCAAATGCAGTAAAGAAAAATCCATCACGTAAATGTGTATGGTGCAAATCAAAAGGAATAAAAAGCGAAACCAGGTGGGAGTGTGAAGAATGCCGTGTCGCCCTTCACCTACCGGACTGTTTCAACTCCATCATACGAAATCAGCGTAAAGGTAAATTTTACTATTTTTTCATAAATTATTTGCAACTATAATATATTATCATATATTTTAGAATAATAATAATAATAGACGTCAAGTGAAATATAAGAAAAATGAAAAAAGCGAAAGAAAATCTTCGTTTGGCATGAATGGCAAGGAGATAAAAAAGCAACTTTTTTTTCAGATTTGTGCCACATACAAAAATGGATATCTCCAGAAAAAATCGGTGGATTTCTACAAGAATTTCAATAATTGCTTAAGATATCGTCCTTAATGACAATACAATAAAAAAGTTTTATTATTATTAAAATTGTGCATAAAAATTATTTGTTTATAATTTTCACATTTTTTTATAAATGTTTGAAAAAAATGTTCAAAAAAATGTTATGGACCAATTGCAACTAAAAGTAATTAAAAAAAAGGTTAACCTAACCATGTCAAAACTTTCAATTCGATCAATAATAAACTATAAAATTTATAAGCTTTTCATCATTAGAACGTTTTCTAAAAATAAATAGTATTTCTGACGGAGTAGCGTGCCAGGGAAAAGGTAAGCTAATGGGTTAATTCATGTACGACATTTACACCTACAGCAACGATACTGAACGAAATATCATCTAAATTCCATGTCTTTTGTCTTTATGAATAACATGTGAAAGCTATGCGATCAAGAGATATGCTGTGACAAGATATCACCCGCCAAGGAATTTTAATACATCAAAACTTTTAACTATCAAGAATGAGGGTTCAACAAATGCATTTTGTTATGCTTTATGATACGTCTTTTGATTTATAGTGGACGTTACAAGTGGAATGTCAACTGTCAACACCGAGAGGAAGTTTCACTTGGTACCAAATAGAATTCTTGTTGTTTTTAAGTTTCCTTTACATTGTTTGCATATTTTAAAAAGAAATTACATAATAGAAATTTTAAACTTTAGTTAGTAAAATTAAATTTGTGTAAAATACCAGGTTTTATTATGTTTATTTTGTTCTCTTGGATTGTAACCCCTAATTAGTATGGAACTCAATGCTTTGACTTTCAAACATGTTTTCAGGAACACATTGTGTGTGAAAGTCAGGGACTGCCTGTAACTATAAGTGATGAAATTAGCATTGAGATGGATAGGCAAGAACCACGAAACCAAAACATTGCACAGGTCACTGAGTGAGATATAACTGAAGGAATTAATGCTGAGAGGCTAATAGGGATGGGCGAATACTTGAAAATTCGAGTCGAGTCGTTGGTACTTCACTCGAGTGTTTCAAGTTGCGTTGCGAATATCGAGCAGAGTAGTTTCGGTTACAGAGCTGTCGAGGCCATCAAGTTCAAAAATTTACCATATTAAATAAAATAATATTTATAATAATATTAATAGATACAAAGCCAGACTAGTAGGTCAGGGATAAAATCAAATTCATGGTGATTATATAGAAAGTTACAAAGAAAGGTGATTATAGAAAAAGATAACAGAGCCAATCTGTGTCTCCTGCTAGCTTCACCTGCACAAAAATGATGGGCATTCCATCATATGGATATGGTCGCTGCTTATTTAAATAGTAAGTATAAGGAGCCAGTATATATGTGTTCAACTTAATAGTGGGAGGAAGGAAATCTTGATGAGGTATGTCATTAACTAAAATTATACGGAGGCTCCACCTGTCTTGCCAATCTTGGAATGACCGTGTAATTAAAATAATGTGTAGGCTTGGACTGACAGCTTAGACAGTGTGTATCAGATCAATGTGTTCTTAATGGGAATGGTGTTTAAATTATTGTCTATGTTAATCATATGACAGTTTGTGGGAAGAAGAGTTAAGTTGAAAGATTCAAGGTGAAGTTTAGTGCCTGAAGATAAGATTCAAGGAACCAGCTCATCATTTTGTAGGAATTCCTGTAACTAGACTTTCTGAGATCGAAATAATACTTGATCAAGATACACCCATGTCTCGTATAGTGCAATTTCGATTAGCGCAATTTCGATATAGCGCAAATTCGTTCCTCGGGGAAACATTGCAACGCAGTGTAGCCTAATCAAAAATTTTAAACGCTCTCGTGATAAAACGTGAACTTGCGCTAAGTACACACGTAATTTCTATCAATTTCCGCATATTAATATTATTTCTTGCCTCAAATCTTCTTTTTTGTTTATATATTAATCGAAATTCATTGCTGTGCAATTGCCAAAAGTATTACTCGTCATTGGGTCCAGATAGCCAGCCTACCGAAGATTTATCTCGTCTCCTTAACAGAATGATAATAAATAATTTAGATCGTTAATTAAGCGTGGGGCTAGTGGAAATGAGTTTTTTTTCAGCAATACGGTTTGAGACGTATTTTTGCCGTCGTAGGTTACCGGGCAATTGACTTCCAGGTAGAGGGTCTACGCTAAAGCCTTCAAGGTCATCGGTATTCACGGGGGAGAAATGGAGCGGTGGCCGAGTTGCACATGAATAGCATCAACACATAAAAGGGTCCGCTATAGAGTCTCAAACACAATGGCTTCGTTCCCTCCCCGCAGTCATAGTCCTTCTGCGTCTCAGGAATACAGGTCAGCTGAAGAAGGTGATTTAGATAGAGCCATACAGGATAAAAACCAAGAGAATATGGCAAAAAATAGGAATGCGTGTAGAAAAATCAAGAATTTATCAAGAAAAACCATAAACTTAGAAGAGGACTTGAGAGAGGTCAATTGCTTTGAAAATGGAGAGCGTCAAAGCGATATTGCGTGGAAGTTTAAACTCACGATGCCTTATTTTGAATAAAGACGAAGCTAAAATATCAGTGACCTCAGCCGCACCAACTTCAACCAAGCGGTCTACACATACGGAAAGTTCATGGTGAATCAGTACAAAAAGACGAGAGTGGTAATCGCTCCGAGACATTTAGTGAAAGCAGTTGGTTCCAGAATTTACACGGCAAGCAGGTATTTTCAGTGCGGCGATATCAGGTGAATCTGCAAGTGTTGATAGCGCAGCCACCACAACATTTTCTGATGAACTCCAAGCTGTTATTGAAAGTGGCTCCTTTCCCCCTCAACTAGATCTAGTGTTGACGAGACGATATTCTTTTGGAAAAGAATGCATTCTCGTTCATTCATTTTCAGGGAAGGAAAACCTGGGTCAGGTTTCAAGGCATTTAAATACTGTTTCACGTAGCTGCTAATGACTCGGAGGGCTTCAAATTAAAATGATTTATCATTCATAAACTCCGCTAGCTATGAAATGGCATTTAAAGTAGCATTTTCCTGTCATTTCGATGAGCTACAAAAGGGCCTGGGTGACACAACAGTTGTTTTTAGACTAGTTTTAAAAATCGTCAACTGCCGGCAACGCATTACGATCCCCTGAGATAGCAGATGTTAGCCCACCCGCACGACAGGATGGAATTTCGAAAGCACATAAGAATTTTTTTTAACGTGAATAAAAGTCTTTGAATGCGTGAATACTATCTTTAAAGATGTTTTAAACTATAAATATTTATAGAAATAATGTTTTCTAAGGCTTTTTATGGGAATATAGATGTCTAAGAGGAAATTCAATACCAAAGACCTATGCTACCAGGAACGCATCCCTATCTTCCCTATGTTAAAACGCTCTCGTATAACGCAAATTCGTATAGCGCAAAGACCCCAAGGAACGCATCCCTTGCGCTATACGAGACATGGGTGTAATTACATAATAGACACACTACGAGAGTTTCAAATGAGTGATGCAAGGGGATGTGTGACTCCCATTGATCCAAACTGTCCAGAAAGAAGACAACCGTCAACAATTTGACATGAAAACATACATAAAGGCTATTGAAAAGTTACTGAACATTGCAATGTGTACTACAACTGACTTTGTTTGACTGACACCTGACAGTTAACTGTTTGCTGTCAACAAACTGAGTCAATATTGACATTGTACACCTGTTTGAAGGTGGACTGGTGTGTTGAGAGTAATGAAGTATCTTAAAGAGATTGTAAGTTATAATTTGGTGTACGAGAAATCATCTACAGAACATGTGATTCTTCCAGATTCTGATTATATCAATGACAGTAAACCCTTGGTAGAATACATGATAAATATGTCTAGAAGAGCTGGCGCTTGTAGGTCCAGAAAACAAAATATTATAGAAACCTCTATAAATGAGGCAGAGTAACTAGCCCTATATGAAACTTCCCAGGAAGTAATATGGAGGAGAGAGTTGCTATCTGAATTCGGTTTTGAAATGCCGTCACTCACACTAATTTTTGCTGACAACATCCAAGCCAATGATAGTTAACAGAAAAGAAAAGTTTTAGAAAGAAATAAAAAAATTTGGGGTCAAGAGGCAAGAAATTTGCGAATGTTTCAAATCATGATATAGCGATTACATGCATCGCCACTGGTAAAAATGTTATCGACCTGTAAAACGGAAGTATTAATGATCACCCTAAATAATAAATAAGTTACACTACTTCATCGAACAATGCATCAGTGCATAATAACAGCACATTCTAAACTACCTAATGCTATTCTGGATAGCAAACCTCACAGGACTGAAATTAAACATGGTTAATCAACTCTTTAAAGACTTATACAAAAAAGAAATTACAGCCGTGGAAGTTTCAACACGATATTTCTCATAATGCATTTGAGTTTAACTAAGACTTTGTGAGGATCATGGTGGTGATAAATAAGGGCAAACCATAATGACATGAGAAATAATTAGTACGCTCGCGAATTATTACGAGCATTAATGAGAGTGAATACAAAAAACAAACTATAATTATGAAAACAATAACGGGCCGATAGAAGAGTAAGGCCTTCAATATTGGGCATAAATAAGAAATTTTCCTTACCTGTAAGTATGTTATGGAAAGCTGCCTCAACATTCGTTGAGTCCAGAGCAGAGGTCTCGATAAAGGACAATCCATTCCTAATGGCAAACCCCTTCGCTTCATCTGTAGGGACGGCACGTAAGTGTCTCAAGTCAGATTTATTACCAACGAGCATGATTACAATATTCTGATCTGCGTGATCTCTAAGCTCTCTAAGCCATCTCTCGACATTTTCATACGTCAAATGCTTTGCAATATCATAAACTAATAAGGCTCCGACAGCACCCCGATAGTACCTGAAAAAATTGACACACAAACCATTGTAGTTAAGAATTTGAACACCGAATACAGTATTTCCACTTATTTCACATAGAAAAAATGCTTACGCGGATGTTATGGCCCTATATCTTTCCTGCCCGGCTGTGTCCCAAATCTGCGCCTTGATTGTTTTTCCATCCACCTGAAAATTTTCAATTAATGGGTTAATTCGCATCCGCCATATAGGTGGTTCAACTACGCATCTGCGTTCAACAACAATGTACTATATAAATTAATAATAACATGCTATCATTGATTTTCTCTTCAACTCACTTGTATACTCCTTGTTGCAAATTCAACCCCGATAGTTGATTTCGATTCCAAATTGAATTCATTTCTAGTAAATCGCGAAAGCAAATTACTCTTCCCAACACCAGAGTCGCCGATTAACACCACTGTACAAACACAAAAGACAATTAACAATTATTTCATCTATGAAAGATGAATTGTGTCATAATTCAATTTTGACCAATTATAACTGAAACAACTTTTACGCAGAATACCACCATCAATCCTGGGAAAATATTGACAGTGGATAAACAGCTACATTGCAATATTATAATACCTAATTGAGCATTTTCACTAAAGATATTCACTAATATTGTGAATGAAGAACGGCCTACTCTCAATTGTTATCATTAGATTATTCTTACAAACATGGAGTGGCAATAAATATATTATTTATCGACTGAAAGATGTACATACATGGAAAGTCTATTGCTATGCAGTATTAATGCAGTGACATTGCTCAAAAACTCACCTTTAAATAAATAGTCGTATTCGTCATCGCGGGTGCCCATTTCCTTTTGTGTATTACGAACTATTCCCTACGTCCGGCCAGGCAAAATGACAGAAATGCGATCTAATCCTACACAACAAACGAAAAACAGTTACACATAAGCTAGAAAGATATGTTTCCGATAAATACAGATAGTAATTACGATGCTAATAAGACGGATGCATTGGATTACACCAAATATACGAAACGTAGCCTTTCCTTTGCGAATTTACCAATATGGCTTCCTCCTATTACGCCCCTCCTTGTGCGCATGATCTGACGTCAGTGTACCGTTGTCAGCGGAAGAGGTTAAGCCGGGTCAGCTGAGTTAAGCGGTTTTAGAGCATTTGGAAGTCGATCATCGACTTTATTGACGTAATTATCTATTAACATGCAGGCACAACTTAATGAAGTTCATTAAGATATATGTAATTTCTTTAGTTTGGCTGGGGCCTAAACTTGATTATGAACTTAAGTTTACCAACATCTTAACATGATTTTCACTGAGGAAGAATCACAGGGTGAGTCACCCAGACATCCGCTCTACCACCACTATGACATGTCTTTCGTGGGCAACGTTTCTTTGAATTTCCCAACGTTCTTTTGACGCCTTTACACAGTATGACATTGTAGCATCTATAACCTCGTGAATGCAAACGCGTTATTATTTGTTTCTATAGCGGTAAGTGTGCATTAGCAGTGTTAGATGCTCATATCAACCCTCCCAGTCATTCTTCGTAATTTATTCATATTCCTGACCTTATTATGTTTGGTGTTAGTATTCATAGGAAGAATATTTATCCCCGTTGAAGTAGTCATCATTTGAGATTTCACTTTCAAATCTTCTCAGTATTGATAGCTAGTCAGTGTGAGGTAAACATCAAATTTACCATATTTGATGGTCCTTTGATTTTTAAATTTCCCATATTACATGATAAATACGTTGGTTACTTGTGTTCAGGGGTGAGGGCGGTAATTACCGACCCTCTACTTATATCGTTACTCTTTACTGTAAGGTACGTGCCACATTTACTTTTGCAGTTTCTATTTCTCTTAAGGCCTGTTTACACGGTGCATTAACCCGTACGGGTTAATGTCTAAATGTATGAACGCGAGAATGAACGCCAAAATGCACCGTGTAACCACCCAACTTGTGCGAATGCATGCACAGAAAATAGAACCTGTTCTAATTTGGTTCATGCATTCGTACATGTTCCGTTCCGGTCCACAAAAATCATTCACGCAATCGTACATTAACTCGTACGTGTTAATGTACCGTGTAAACAGGCCTTTATACCTTGTGATTTACTGGTGACATTTTAGTCATTGCCATAAGAAAGGGATTTAAGTGAGACTATGTACTAAGGCAAGGATTGTGGCCATGAGGCTTAGGCTTTGAGAAATTAGAAAATAGATTGAGAATAATATTTATTGTGTATTTATTTATTCATTTAACCAAATACATAAATACATGTATTGCACATGCACAGACAACTACCCATTAATTATTAAGAAATGATATGTATACAACATCAACAGAACCAAGTTAAAATAAAGATTTAAATAAAATATTAATGCATTAAAGCGACAGCAATGAACATGGCAAAAAAACAAAAGGAAAAACTTCTTTCATATATGATTAAGGATGTTCCTCAAGCATTGCCTAAACTTCGTAGCCTTCATGGCAAAAATATCGATTTCAGGGGGAAGTTCATTTCCTACCCTCAGAATCCTAGCAATAGGGCTGTGAGACATATCACTGCATCCATGAAATTCTCAATGGAGTAAAGACTTGCTTCTGGTAGCATGAGATGGTATTTGTAGGGATACTAATTCCAAAAGTTGGGTACTAGAAATACTTATATTTAATAACTAGTGTAAGAACATCATATTTGCCATGATGTGCCGTGAAGGTAGAGTTGAAATTCATAAGTCCATGTATATGCATCAAGGTAAGAGATATTATTGATGTCAGCACTGACTTCGCGCATGTATAGCCTAATAAAACTGAATCTGGTTTTGAACCCTAGCATGTTATGAGCTCTTTTAGCAATAGTGTTAATTTGTTTGTCAAAAGTCATTGTGTGCGTAAGCCAATTATGCCCAAATCCTTGATCTCCATAGTTGGCAGAGAGGTGTGTTAATGATGATATATACTTAAATGTAACAGGCATATTGTTTATGTAGAATGACATGCAGTGATACTTATTGATATTGAGTGCCAAGGCATTGAGAGTACACCAGTTGGATAATTGATTTAAGGTATTTTGTAAGAAATGGCAATCGGTTAAGGATTTAATTTGTAGATCAAGTTTTAAATCATCAGCAAATAGTAGAAATAGGACATGCTGGGTTGTACTTGCATTATCATTCATGAACAAATAATAAAAAAAGAAATATCCAATAGAACATAATAATAATGATACTGTTTGCAAGGCGAGTAAATTAATATAATTAGCTTGACCATTACAGAATAAGAGAAGAGTCCAAGACCAATATTAAAGTAGAAAAACAAAAACTGTAGTTGTGAGATTACTGTAACAATTGTTTTATGAGTCGCCCATAATAGAAGAAAAGAAAGAATAATAGCCTGTATAATTGATTGAGGAGAGTGAGGAAAAAGGGAGTCTTCCATGCATCCTTTAAAATAGTTGAGGCAACACAATCAGTGTTGTCATTATGCATAATAGTCTGAATAAGACGACTGCCACAGATATAACTCATAGCATACCCAAACATAACATAGCTAACCCAAAGGAATGTGATATCAAACGTTCAGGTTTGGGGGAAGCATCTCCTTCCCTAGGACCACCTCGCACATGGTGATTTTGTTTACAGGTGTCTGAAAGCCTTACCTTGAATCAGTGGTCAAGTGCTCTGCTGATTAGGTCATCACAATTCCTCTTGGCATCTCCATTGAATACTTTTTTAATGTACGTAAACCTAACAAATATCTCTATATTAATCCAGGAGCTTATTTACTACAATTGCATCATAGGAATCATCATTCCCTTCCTTAATCCAAAATGGTTATTGCTCATGTATTTCCTTTTTCTTTTTTCCTTCGTTATTTTCATGTATTTTTAATCCTCGGAATCATTTCCATTTGTAGTATTAGCATAATTTTCAAATATTCTTCACCTTAAACAGCTTTCTTTTTTGAGTACTGCACGTATGTTTGGAAAATTTAGGATATTAGAGTTTCCCACTGGGTAAGTTCTCTCATAACTGCTGATATCTCATTTGGAGATTCATCCTCATTAGCCCTGTGGATCACAGACATAGGCAGAGTTTTGGGTAGACCAGGGGAGCCTGATCCTCCCAACTTAAATGTAAATTTGTTTGAAAAAAGTACGAATTCAATACATTAATGTACATTTAAAGTTAAAACATCAAAATTTCAAATAAGTTTAAAACATCATTTTGCTCGGGAGGACCCCCCATTTTGTTGAGAGGTATTACATAGCCTCTTATGTTATCCCTGTCTACCGTAATCTATGATTTCATTTTCTGGACGATTCCATTTATTAAAATGTTGAAAATCCACAATCCCAGGCCATCCTCACCCTCAGCACTTTTCTCCTGCACGGTCAATCCTAGTGTAGTCATGTAGCTCAATTTATGCTCTCCCATTTGTAGCCATAGTCATATATTGTAAAATTTTATAACTAATTCAATGGGACTAGGAAATTGGCAAATTTGTTGCATAGGGGGTCGTTATATAGGGATGACGTTAGGTTTGCTAATTCTCAGGATGGGCAACAGTTTCGTGTGCACATTACGGACTTGGCTGTAACATCTCCAGTGAGCTTCTGTTGGGATGGTTTTTGAATGGTTGAGAATTTCTGACTGCATTCCTTATAGAAACATGTTTTATACTAGTGAAGTATTCTTTTCCTTTGAGTCTGAAATTCTGATATGAAGATGCTAGTGTGTTCACTGAAGAAATACACCTCAATAAATTGTAATGCACCCCATTGCACAAATAATGGCTTGGGTTGGCAACATTTCAAAGCTAGCTTGGGGGAAGTACATCGTAAAACATGGTAGAGGAGAGTGCATATTAGTTGATAGAGAGAGATAAATTTTGATGCAATTATACTGTCTTAAAATAATTTATTTCACTTATGTGTCAATTATTTAATCATTAAGGTGTGTAAACCCTCGTTTCTTCAAAACTGGTTGACCAGATTCTGAAACAGCAAAACTGATTCAACGCTTCCAAGAATTTGTGTGTTTCATATTTAAATTTACAGGAATTAACATGGTGAATACCACTCCAATGCATTAATTTGAAACAAAAGTATAACCTCATAGGAAATAAACTGGTGCTTGAAAACCATACAAGTGATTAACTAGGTAACTCGTGTGAATTGCATGTAGATTCATTGCCCAGCACAATAATAAAACCCTTCACATGATCTTTTACAGCCATGGGAAATAAACTGGTGCTTGAAAACCATATAAGTGATTAACTGGGTAAATCTTAAGTGTAACAAGTAAAACCATTGCCCAGCACAATAATAAAACCCTTCACATGGTCTTATACAACAGTAACTTGTTTTAGTGTTTTTAGTCTTAGCATAGTGTTTTACTTGCGCTTGTCAGCGCTGGCAATCAATGTTCTATGTGAACGCATCCTTACTCAGTTTGGAAAATTCATACTTGAGTCTTACTAATTTTTTGGTCTTACTTTCATGATTGGGTGACCATCTTTCAGGGTCTACATATTTTCCTTATTCGCCTACATTCCAATCCAAGACTCATTAGAGATTGTCAAGAATCTAACATCCATGGGCATACCAGAAGATTTTCCATAATTGGTAGAACATAGTCTGCGAAACTCCTACTTCTTCAACCTTGAAAATGACCTATTCCCTTTAAAAACCTGGATCAGTGCACATTTCATTAAATTGTGGATAATAACTATAGAAGTGTTTCTCTTCCATCATCGCAATCGAAAAATTCAGCAAGATATAATCCTAGTCAGTTGATTTATCTCCTACTTCTGTTGAGACAATGTGTTCCACAAGCATAGTATAGGAGCGACCTTGGGGTCACCAATGTTTATGAAGATTTGTCATATACCCACACGGATCAGAGGAATTGAGGAAATTAATAGCCAACCGCACACTGTAAAGTTCACTACGGAAGTTGAAAAGCATACCTAACTAGTAGCCATTCCTGAATGTCATTTTCGAGAAGAAGGGAACTTTTTCTGAGCTCGTAAATTTTCCTGATCATCATAAAAAGATTAGGCTGCATGCCTAGAATATCCAACTTCTATGCCCAAAAGACAAAATTACTCAATAACTCTATGAGGAAGAGTAGGTGCTTAGTTCAATAGGGTTGTTCACCATATTTTTTTTATTTAAGAAATTGAAAGATCGTGCTTCAGGAGGAGCAATGACAATTATATTACGCTATTTTCTTCATTGTACATGTTTAGAGAAGGCTTTAAACAGTGACAAATTTTACGTTACGCCAAAAAGCCCCACTTCCATCTTGAATTGATGTGTGACGTCACAAGCCTGTAGATGCCCTGCTGCAGTGTTGTTTAAGTGGCTCAGCAGGGTTATTCCCCTTTTTTTTAAGATCTCCAGCGTCTGCCGCCAGATCAGTGTTTAAAGAAAATCCAAATTTATCCTTTAATAAGAGTAATAATAAGCATAATTACCCTTACTTGTACATATTTATTGCTCATCATATCACAAATAGCACTACAACGCACACATTTCACGAGCTGTCTTTTTGATACGTATAATAAGTATATTCCAAATCAACTGATTCAATAAAAAACTTGGCTCACAATAAATATAAAACACTATTATGTAACACTAATAAAACATGACAATCGGTTTTCCAATCACTCTGCACACACAAAAGAATTTGCACTCCTTGAAGTTCGAAAGGATTCTACACACCTCACTTACCACTCATCACTAACGACTTAGAATCAGTTTACGTTATTTTACATTGACATTACGAAGACAATGAAATGAATAGGCTGAAACAAATTATTAAACTAGTTAAACCAGTTATTGTAACATCAAAAAACTTCGAATTTCGCTTTCACTATTACAGTAACCAAATATGACCAAAACAAACAACAGCGCAACGAAATTCGTGAAATGTAAACACTGGAATCGTTCCGAATGGAGGTTTGGTATACATGAGGACGTACATCTAAATTCAAGATGGCCGAAAGCGAAATATTATTAAAAAATGTAAACAAAGGCGAGTTCTAAGGCTAGAGTCCCAGAGAAAAGTAGAAATGAATTGGAAACCGTTATTATATTAATATTTGATGTACAATTAGGCCCCGGGAGTGATTTTGGTTTCAGATCGTTTGGGTTAACATTTTCGGAGTACATTTTCATGACGGTATTTATTGGCCTTTTACATTAAATTGTGACTAGAATCTGTCTCAGAATCATATAGTGGTTTGTTTTTTATGTTAGCTAACTATGTGTAAACATTATTGAGGAATATATCAGTGGAAATATTTGATGAGAACTTGGGGTAACATTTCTGATGTACATTTTGCTTACGAGGCATTTGTATGTATTTTCATCATTGTGGGGTGAAAAAATCAATAGTGAATAATAAATAGGTTAACATATCGTGTTATTATACAACTAGGATGCTTATTTGAATCAAATTAAAGCAATGGGAGTTATTTTGGTTTCAGAAAAATTGGGTTAACATTTTCGGTGTACATCTTCATGTCGGTATTTATTGGCCTTTTGCATTAAATTGTGACTAGAATCTGTCTCAGAATCATATAGTGGTTTGTTTATGATATTAGCTAACCATGTGTAAACATGATTGAGGAATATATCGAGGTAAATATGTAATGAGAACTTGGGGTAACATTTCTGATGTACATTTTGCTTACGAGGCATTTGTATGTATTTTCATCATTGTGGGGTAAAAAAATCAATGGTGAATAATAAATAGGTTAACAGATCGTGTTATTATACAACTAGGATGCTTATTTGAATCAAATTAAAGCAATGGGAGTTATTTTGGTTTCAGAAAGTTTGGGTTAACATTTTCGGTGTACATCTTCATGTCGGTATTTATTGGCCTTTTACATTAAATTGTGACTAGAATCTGTCTCAGAATCATATAGTGGTTTGTTTTTGATATTAGCTAACTATGTGTAAACATGATTGAGGAATATATCGAGGTAAATATGTAATGAGAACTTGGGGTAACATTTCTGATGTACATTTTGCTTACGAGGCATTTGTATGTATTTTCATCATTGTGGGGTAAATAAATCAATGGTGAATAATAAATAGGTTAACAGATCGTGTTATTATACAACTAGGATGCTTATTTGATGTAAATTAAAGCAATGGGAGTTATTTTGGTTTCATAAAGTTTGGGTTAACATTTTTGGTGTACATCCTCATGTCGGTATTTATTGGCATTTTACATCATTAAATGGCTAGAATGTGTCTCGTAATGATAAAGTGGCTTAGTTTTGATGTCATCTAACGATGTGTAAACATGATTGAGGAATATATCAGCGTAAATATTTGATGAGAACTTGGGGTAACATTTCTGATGAACATTTTGCTTACGAGGCATTTATCTCTATTTTCATCATTGTGGGGTAAAAATTCAATAGTGAATAATAAATACGTAAACATTTCTTGTTACATTTCAACTAGAACGCTGATTTGATGTAAATTAAAGCAATGGCAGTTATTTTGGTTTCAGAAAGTTTGGGTTAACATTTTTGGTGTACATCCTCATGTCGGTATTTATTGGCATTTTACATCATTAAATGGCTAGAATGTGTCTCGTAATGATAAAGTGGCTTAGTTTTGATGTCATCTAACGATGTGTAAACATGATTGAGGAATATATCAGCGTAAATATTTGATGAGAACTTGGGGTAACATTTCTGATGAACATTTTGCTTACGAGGCATTTATCTCTATTTTCATCATTGTGGGGTAAAAATTCAATAGTGAATAATAAATACGTAAACATTTCTTGTTACATTTCAACTAGAACGCTGATTTGATGTAAATTAAAGCAATGGCAGTTATTTTGGTTTCAGAAAGTTTGGGTTAACATTTTTGGTGTACATCCTCATGTCGGTATTTATTGGCATTTTACATCATTAAATGGCTAGAATGTGTCTCGTAATGATAAAGTGGCTTAGTTTTGATGTCATCTAACGATGTGTAAACATGATTGAGGAATATATCAGTGTAAATATTTGATGAGAACTTGGGGTAACATTTCTGATGAACATTTTGCTTACGAGGCATTTATCTCTATTTTCATCATTGTGGGGTAAAAATTCAATAGTGAATAATAAATATGTAAACATTTCTTGTTACATTTCAACTAGAACGCTGATTTGATGTAAATTAAAGCAATGGGAGTTATTTTGGTTTCATAAAGTTTGGGTTAACATTTTTGGTGTACATCCTCATGTCGGTATTTATTGGCATTTTACATCATTAAATGGCTAGAATGTGTCTCGTAATGATAAAGTGGCTTAGTTTTGATGTCATCTAACGATGTGTAAACATGATTGAGGAATATATCAGCGTAAATATTTGATGAGAACTTGGGGTAACATTTCTGATGAACATTTTGCTTACGAGGTATTTATCTCTATTTTCATCATTGTGGGGTAAAAATTCAATAGTGAATAATAAATACGTAAACATTTCTTGTTACATTTCAACTAGAACGCTGATTTGATGTAAATTAAAGCAATGGCAGTTATTTTGGTTTCATAAAGTTTGGGTTAACATTTTTGGTGTACATCCTCATGTCGGTACTTATTGGCATTTTACATCATTAAATGGCTAGAATGTGTCTCGTAATGATAAAGTGGCTTAGTTTTGATGTCATCTAACGATGTGTAAACATGATTGAGGAATATATCAGTGTAAATATTTGATGAGAACTTGGGGTAACATTTCTGATGAACATTTTGCTTACGAGGCATTTATCTCTATTTTCATCATTGTGGGGTAAAAATTCAATAGTGAATAATAAATATGTAAACATTTCTTGTTACATTTCAACTAGAATGCTAATTTGATGTAAAATAAAGCAATGGCAGTTATTTTGGTTTCATAAAGTTTGGGTTAACATTTTTGGTGTACATCCTCATGTCGGTATTTATTGGCATTTTACATCATTAAATGGCTAGAATGTGTCTCGTAATGATAAAGTGGCTTAGTTTTGATGTCATCTAACGATGTGTAAACATGATTGAGGAATATATCAGTGTAAATATTTGATGAGAACTTGGGGTAACATTTCTGATGAACATTTTGCTTACGAGGCATTTATCTCTATTTTCATCATTGTGGGGTAAAAATTCAATAGTGAATAATAAATAGGCAAAATTTTTTTGTTATATTAACTTAAGGGGACTGCCATCAATCATTCGGGCCAGGTGATGGACTTATGTTTTTGCTGACAAAGAAATTTTTAGTTAAAAAGAAAAATAGCTGTTTTTCTTTTGGCATTGAATTGAGGCAAGAATACTTTCACAGAATAATTTTCATTTCAAAAAATTATTTTCAGAGACACTTTCCAAAAATACATAGACTATTTTCAGAAAAAAATCTGTATGTACCTTAAATATGTACATGAAAGTAACACTCAACAGCTATCCATTTTGGTATTGTTGATAAGACTGCTTTTGATATCACCTTTGCCGATTTATCTGGATTTTACTACCTTTAGTCTGGTTCCTACCCTTGTAAATTATTGGTGTGAATTTACATGACAGTGAGAAAAATGTATCATTTGCCAATATTGTGCAGATTTCACGGAACACACAAGCCCTTCCACCGCGACAAGGTAGTAGTCCTTGGAAAGGGACATGCAAACTGCTTATCTACATATTTACAATATAGGTGTTACTATCACGTAAAAAATAATGTAACTGAAGATAAATAAATTCCTTGCACATTCTCTTAACATGCTGAGCCTTCAAGACTTAGGAAAATAGAAAGATATGTACATATGTTATTTATCAAGGATATTAAGAGCCAGTTGTTATTGAATGATTATAGACATGCTGCATATATGATTAGAAATGGCTATGCAACTCAGCTTGACGTATTCATTTCTTAGCTTGCTGTTTACAAAACGACTGGACAAAAATTTGCTCTCTAAGCAAGCTGTAATGTACATGACATCAAATTTCAGGACAAAAAATATTGCACAGTTTTATAGAAAGCACCTTAGCACTTCCTTATAGATAAAGCTAAATAAAAGTCATGACCTTGTGGAAGACTCAAGGTGTTATGTATGGCAATGACTAGAATAATCAAATAAAAATATGCTATCTTGGCATACCTTCCAATACAAAAAATAAAATATGACTAGCACATAAAATGATACAAATGCTATAATTCTGAACTAGGAAGTATGCTCTATCAAATTTGAAAAGATAGTAGGAAGAAGTAAGTAGAAGATGCATGTGATGCAAGTCATCTCAAGATCTGAAAAAATGTCATGCAAAATATTTAAGGCACACAGGAAAATGAAATAGGAAAGAAGAATGAAAAGGTGCAGCTATTGAAGACACAAACATTGCTTTAACCTCTGGCAATTGGGTAGCCTGCAAGCATGGTTTTCAGTGGCTTCTCCCAGTGATTGTGTTGAACATTAACTTCCTGTAGGCAACTGGATCGACTGGTTGTCCTTTCAGATCTTGCTCAGCAAACCTTGATATGTAAACCCCACAGTTAAGGCCATCAATTTGCAACAGATGCTTTGGGTGAAATGTCTTCCAGTCTGCAATCTCACCACTACATTTATGACCAAGGAATATAACCCACTGAGCAATACCGTATTTATACATAGGCTTAATGCTATCACTGGAAGGGTCATAAAAATCAATTTCTTTTTCATTAAGCCTAACTACTAGGAGAAGCCAATGTGAATTCAATGGATTAAATGGAATAATTAGCTTAGTTACATCTTTGAAGGTGATTTTCTGAAAAAGGGATAATACCTTCTCTAATTTCATATTGCTAACTACAAACTGCCGTATCTATAATTCTAGCAGTAGATATAGATGAGCTTACAATTGTTAGAAAAACTGCGATTACAGTATCGTACAGCCAGCCTCTTTGAAAATCTGGTGATACACACTAGGCTAATTGCTCAACTTCTAAATGACTTATAAAACAATCAAGTGATTTAGATGCACAGAATTGACTGTATATTGGCCACTCCTGCAAACAGTTTTCAGAAGATTACTGTTCGAAGAAATTCGATCTGTGAAAGAGCAACACTCATTATTCATTAATGAATCTTTAATGGACTCTAGTTGATCTCGGCTAGGGCTCTGGAAGTAGTGCTTGGTGGGTTAGCGATCCTTTGAGGTTTGGTGCAACCTGTACTGAGTTGCTTATAGATTAGAGGTAGGGGGTACTCTTGCATGCTGCAGTTTAGGAGGTTCTGTGGTATGCTCAATTGCATCGAATTTCTCGAGCAGTAATTTTAAAGTGTTAAGAACATGGAGAAGGAGAGGCTGTGACTTTTTTTGATTGATGAATGATTTTATTTGCTTCAAACTCTTTTCTATAGAATGGAGTAACTGTTCTTTAGATTAATCATTATTGGAAAATGATGATGAGCAAAGGTCCAATTTTGCTGTACTTTCAACTTCAAAGGCAGGGGCTGATGAAGTATGATGATTTCGAACTTGAAAAGAGTGAACTTTATGAACGTGCTTCCATATTGAATGTTTGTCACTGTATGAGCAAATATACATGGGTGAACAAAGACCCGCACAAGATAACCTACAGCATTTTACGAAGCACAACTCTGGAAGGCTACAATCACCATTGGCCAACTTGACAAAGTACAAAGACGAAGGATCAGACTGGGCTCTGACATTCCAACACTAGCCTTTAGTCACTACCATTACATTTTCATCAAGGATTTTGATGCCTTTGTAATGGTGTAAACAATTTACGCTTGCAAATCCAAGAGGTGGCTATTCAATAATCCTATTGTACTTTAGAGACAGGTACGCTGTTTTTGCATTCTGAAAATAATTGTTACAAAATCATCTAATATCCTGTTAACTTTCCAGTTAAGGTAATGGGTTTTCAGAGTGTTGTGAAATGTTTTCACAAACATATTGGTATTAGTGTTGGCATGCGGAAAATTTCTAAAGCACATAGCCCATTTATTACACTTACTTGATAACTTTAACTTCAACTTACTCAATTGATCATAGGAAGTCATCAGTATGAGCTTTTTTTTACCATTTTACTAAATTTTCTATGCATAGAAAAATAAGTTTTTCTATAAATTCCTTGTATGGAATACAATTGTGGTTGGAGAACTGTGGTATGTAACAGTAGACTCTCGTTAATACGAACAACGTTATTACGAAGTTCTCGCTTTTACGAAGCAAATCGTTGGTCCCGACGAAAAGCTATCCAAGCTATAGGAAAAGAAACGTTATTAAAAATTTTCGTTTTTACGAAATTACGAACCTCCGTCCCGGTCCTGGTAGTTACAAAATGAACTTTATTACGAAGTTCCACGCATAAGCTATGGCATTTAGATGGATATTCACTACGCTTAGTTTTAATTATCACGCCACGTTTAAGTTGTCCTCATGTACTGTGACCGAGAGCGTCATTTATGGTTATTTCTTCACCATTCGCGCAGCGTCATATAACGAACTTCATTCCTTGGGAATCACGGTGACAGACTCACAGCTCGTAAATTTGATGTACAGTTAGTTCTCTTCCTTCGCACATTCGATTTACGAACTTGCAGAGATGACACCATTAAAAAATTTCGAATTTGGTGCCTTTTGATTTAGCCGTTGCTAAGCCGTGCGGCGTAGAGGAAATCGTACTCTGGGCATAATCTGAACAAAGTATCATTCATTCCGGTGTGAAGTTAGGAACTGTTCAACGTTTCGCCCGTTGTTCCTTGCCGCGGAGAGCGATTTTTTCGGCTGCGTTGCACGCCCAGCTAGATCAATTCGTCACAATCGTGAGTTAGCGCAGTGTTGCATTCTGCATCATAACCGTACTCCTCGATGCCTTGCATGCAGGACGACCGGTCCGATGACGGCAGAATAGGAGGTGCGGATAACTCTTCGCCAGCACGGATTGCAGGCAATCGCTGTCCCCCAAACGCACCTCACACATGCCTAGTCATACAACGTTGTCAAATGCATACAGAGCAGCGAAATAAGCCTGATCAACTAAAACATGCCCTTTCTTCGAATCCCCAAAACAAGTGGTTCTTCCACTGGGTCCTTCACGCTCGTCGTCCTTTCCGTCTCCATTCTTCACGGAGGCCCTTATAGGCGTTTCACTTTCTCACCTGGCAACGCTGCCCCGACGTAGACTATCCTGCATGTCATCGGACAACTCTCGGCGGCCGGACCGTAGGTTTATCAACTTAGGAACAAGGTCTTGGAACGCATCTAGTTCGTAAATCGGACTTACTGTACTCGGGAGGATATCAACCCTCGATAACGTCATGCCGCATGCCGAAACTGAAACGATTTTTCCTGTTTATATTTATTTCCGCGTAATTTAATCGCATTTATCACGTACGGTTTTTTCGACGATTCCCAAGAGAAACGTTCATACGAACTTCGTTATTACATACCTCCGGGCTATCGGTCCGATGAACTTCGTAATAACGAGAGTCTACTGTAACTGAATTTTTCCTGCTTCTAGGAAATTATATTGGTAGGTATCTGTTCTTGTTTATTTAGATCAGTAGAACACCAAGAAGTTAGGTGTTTGGGCTTCATGTTCACGTGGAAAGGTACATGATAGAGTAAATGTATTTCAGGGCTTCAGTTCTTCCTATGCATATGACATTAGCAGAGCTCTCTGGTGTTCTTTCCATTTAGGTCAGACTTGGACCATTACTAATATCTCGAAACATTGCTTAAGAAACAATTCTACTTTAACATGCTATAAACAGTAAACCACCTCTTTCATAATAAATTAATCCATATTTAAATCTTTGCGACCCATTGTATTTAAATGAGTACCACTTGCTAGTTTAGTCAGTACATGAGAATTATTAGCCCATGCATAAAAAGAAAATGACTTCATATACAGTACACTCCCGATTATCCGGGCTAATGATGGGGAGAGACGGCACGAATAATCGTAAAACACGGATAACCTAAACTTTTACGTAAATGTCTGGTAATGTTCATAATTTACGTAAAAAACAATATAATATTATTTATGCAGGTATTCTGTTATTTAAGAGTGCTTCCCGGACTCAATGAGAGCTTTCTTCGCCAGTTCTCGATCTTTTTAGCGGCGATAAGATTGTTGTGCTTGTATTATTAATGCTCTGTATAAGGCCTGGTTTCGAAAACCACACATCCGTGGCTGTGTGATCACGGATGCAGTAAAGTGGTTTGAAAGAATGCTTCAAAACCACTACTCGACGTCGGAAATTACTTTCAGGCACCGCGCCATTTATGTTAGTTGCGTCTCGCACAAGTTGCCCAGATTGCAGCTGCTGCGGGGCGTGTATCCCAAGGTCGGTAAAGGAGTATCCGTGATCACGGAGCGCGGTCGTGCATTGCGAGGCTTGGAAAATAGGAACACGGTGATCCCGTCAATGCAGCTAGCGCGCGATCGCTTCAGTTTTACGTAGGGGATTGTAACGGAAATAATAAGCCTGGTGTATCCTCGCATTAATGCAGTAATTCCGATGATTTTGCGTCCGATTGTATTTTTAAAAAAATATATAGCAGAAAAAAAGAGCAAGAGTGACAATCATGCACGGATAACCCACAACCCAAATAAACCGTAGCCGGATAATCGGGAGTGTGCTGTACTAACAGTACAAATAAAGGTTTGCCCAGAAAAAGACTGGAACTCTTAAAAGCACATGGAAACACAGTATAATTCTATCAATGATGTCAGTGTATGAGGAAAATATTTGCCATTAAGCCTGTGGTATTTATCACACTGTTGTATGACTTTTAAAACTGATTTTATTGGTTTGAATTATTATTTCAAGTTATATTTACTGGTCCGACAATAAGATTTTATGAAACCAAAATCGCTATATGATGCTATGAATAGTTTTTATGCAGTACTTAAGATGCTGTTTGCATTTTCACTCCTGTAAATTTCTTTAGTAAGAGTAATTATCCTAAATGATTCTTCCCTGCTCTCAAAATTTGGATCACTCAAAATAAAATTTACCATTTAACCTTTAAAAAATGGTGATCGGACTGAGTACATGAAATTCAATCACCTCATCAAGAGATGTTAATAGGTGATCATTAGACCATAAGGTAATTCTTTTGGCCTCATGTTACCAGGGGTGTAGCTAGGACAGGCGCAGCAAGGAGGGGTTTTGGGGATAAACCCCTCCCCCAGATTTCAGAGAAATTTTTAAATTTAATCCATTTTACTTAATTGCATTAATATTACTAATAGAATAGTGTAAGGATTAATAAAAATATCCATCCGAAAGTGGTAAAACTCGCCATTTATCTGAAAAATTTTCTAGGGGAGGGCCCCCGCACCTCCCTCTTATCCTAGTGGGCATAGGCGGATCCAGGGGGGGGGCACGGGGGCACGTGCCCCCCCAGACCCTTAAAAATATGCTAGATTTTTAATACGGTCCCATTATCATTTCGTTTGTTTTGTATGACGAGGTATCCTTGTGCCCCCCCCTGACCAAAATCCTGGATACGGCCTTGCTTGTGCCCCTCCCAGAAAGAAATCCTGGATCCGCCCCTGCTAGTGGGTATTCCATACCCTCAGATCCCCCAGTGTTAGTTGCGCCTAAAACCTCCCCTTGCCTAATTCCTAGCTGCGCACCTGAGCTAGAATGGTGTTGGGGGTACAGTGGTGGAATCCTCTGGGGAAAATGTGAACATTTTTATCTGTAAAATTGACATGTTACGCTATTTTGCTTCACAAAAATAATAGTCAATATTAGTTTTGCTTCCTAGTATCGGTGGATTAGAATTAATTTGTTTTATAGGTTAATATTTTTATGCTAAAACTAATGCTTTTGGGGGAGAGAGGGCAAGAGACCTTCCTGGCTATGCCACTGCATGTAACTCATGAGAAAAGTAGTATTATTCCTTCAAGAATGCAGTTGAATTTGTGTCCCCACTTCTTAACAAAACATTTAAAATAGCTCTCCATATTATCTTTAACAAGTCTCTAGATGCTGGCATAATTCCTAGCTCCTCCAAAAAAGCAATTGTGATACCTGTGTGTAAAAACGTTAACACTATTAAAAAAATGAAAAAGTGGAAAGTCACTGCACAATCAGACTTATGTACAAAGGCACAGTCAAAATTGTGTCCTGTAAAGCAGTGAATTCCTAGGACGCATTCGATAATGCATGACAAAATAGCCCCTCTTCTAATCCCAAGCTCACATTCTCGCAATTTTATGCCGTATTGAAAATTAATGCAGTTCTAACCTGCGCAATTACATGCCCCATGTAAAGCAGCCTTTAGTGATTATAGACCATTATTCAGTCAGTTTTTGCCAAAGTGTTTGAAAACCTGATTACTGATTAAGGGCAAGGATTTAGGTGCGTTACTTCAACTACTAGGTACAAACCTTTTGCTTTTTCAGCTATTAGTAGCTACAGATCCTACTGATCATTTTCAGGTACAGTGTATTGTGATTTTTCCAAATGCATTCAATTAAGTTTATCATTTTTCTATCAGCAGCAAAACTGAAAGCCAATGGAATATGTGGTCCCATGCTATAAGTCAAAGAGAGGACTAGCAAATAAAATCCAGAATGCAGAACCATCACAATTTTATGCAACATCTGCTTTTCCACAGGGCTCCCACCTGGGACCACTTCCTTTATTACTGTTTGTGAATGATAATTATCATGGATTTTCCCTAGAGTCCATTAATGGAGAATGGTCTTTAAATCTGAGAAAGCACTTTATCTCCGCTGTTGACTTTAAAATCTTCTATTCCATTGATTCACATACTGCAGTGTCAGCAGTAATACTACATGATGTCATTGACCTTCAGCAACGGTTAGCTTCTCTTTCTGCTTTGTAGTGCAAGAATAATTTATTGCAGATAAGCATCATTAAAGGTAGTGTACTTACCTTTTGTAAATGGAAACCCTTTTTTTTAATATACTAATTATCTGAAAACATATTACATAGGTTCCACTAAATATAGGACCAATGTGTACTGTTGGACTACAAACTAAAATTAGATACAGATATTGATTCAACCGTAAGCAAATAAATATTCGAGTCCCTTGGTTTCACATGAAAGCATTGTAAAGATTACAACAAAAATGCTCAGTTACCCTTTCCTGAATGTCAACATAGACAGATCTGCAAACTGAATACTTTACATTGGTATGAGGTCCTTGATATCTCAAATGTGTAGCCAATATTGAAAAGGTACTGAACAATTTTTAAAACAGTTGCATTAGTATAAATGATAAACAGAAAGAAAGAATTATTTACTGGTTCAGATTTATTATCATAAATATTACAAAGATGAAAATAAAGATAAATGCCTCGTGAGCAAAATGTTCATCAGGGATGTTACCCCAAGTTCACATGAAATATTTAAACTGATATATTCCTCAAACATGTTTACACATAGTCAAATAATATAAAAACCATACCACTTTATGATTTTGAGACATAATCTAGTCACGAAATAATGTAAAAAGTCAATAATTACCGACATGAAGATGTTCACCAAAAATGTTAACCCAAACGTTCTGAAACCAAAATACCTCCCAGTGCTTAGGTTTGCATCAAACAAGCGTTCTACTTGCGATATAACAAGAAATGTTAACCTGCTTATTATTCAAAATTGAATTTTTTCCCTACAATGTTGAAAATCTAGATGACTGCCTTGTAAGGTTGGTTCAACAGAAATGTTACCCCAAGTTCACATAAAATATTTACACTGACATATTCCTCAAACATGTTTACACATAGTTAGGTAATATAAAAAACAAACCACTGTATGATTTAGAGACACATTCTATTCACGAAATAATGTAAAAGGTCAAAAATACCGGCATGAAGATGTTCATCAAAAATGTTAACCTAAACTTTCTGAAACCAAAATAACTCCCATTGCTTTAATTTGCATCAAATAAGCGTTCTAGTTGTATAATAACACGATATGTTTACCTATTTATTATTCACTATTGAATTTTTACTCCACAACGATGAAATTAAGGATAAATGCCGCATGAAAAAATTGTTCATCAGAAATGTTACCCCAAGTTCACATCGAATATTTACACTGAGAAGTTGCTCAAATATGTTTGCCCATAGTTAGATGACATCAAAACCAAACCACGTTATCATTTTCGTACATATTCTAGTCATTAAATGATGTCAAATGCCAATAAATACCGACATGAGGATGTACACCAAAAATGTTAACCCAAACTTTATGAAACCAAAATAACTGCCATTGCTTTAATTTACATCAAATCAGCGTTCTAGTTGAAATGTAACAAGAAATGTTTACGTATTTATTATTCACTATTGAATTTTTACCCCACAATGATGAAAATAGAGATAAATGCCTCGTAAGCAAAATGTTCATCAGAAATGTTACCCTAAGTTCTCATCAAATATTTATGCTGATATATTCCTCAATCATGTTTACACATCGTTAGATGACATCAAAACTAAGCCACTTTATCATTACGAGACACATTCTAGCCATTTAATGATGTAAAATGCCAATAAATACCAACATGAGGATGTACACCAAAAATGTTAACCCAAACTTTCTGAAACCAAAATAACTGCCATTGCTTTAATTTACATCAAATCAGCGTTCTAGTTGAAATGTAACAAGAAATGTTTACGTATTTATTATTCACTATTGAATTTTTACCCCACAATGATGAAAATAGAGATAAATGCCTCGTAAGCAAAATGTTCATCAGAAATGTTACCCCAAGTTCTCATCAAATATTTACGCTGATATATTCCTCAATCATGTTTACACATCGTTAGATGACATCAAAACTAAGCCACTTTATCATTACGAGACACATTCTAGCCATTTAATGATGTAAAATGCCAATAAATACCGACATGAGGATGTACACCAAAAATGTTAACCCAAACTTTCTGAAACCAAAATAACTCCCATTGCTTTAATTTGCATCAAATAAGCGTTCTAGTTGTATAATAACACGACATGTTCACCTATTTATTATTCACTATTGAATTTTTACTCCACAACGATGAAAATAAGGATAAATGCCGCACAAGAAAATTGTTCATCGGAAATGTTACCCCAAGTACACATCGAATATTTACACTGATACATTACTCAAACATGATTGCCAATAGTTAGATGACATCAAAACAAAACGACTTAATGATTTAGAGACACATTCTATTCACGAAATAATTTAAAAGGTCAAAAAGCTTTTATTTGCATCAAATAAGCGTTCTAGGTGCATAATAACACGACATGTTTACCTACTTATTATTCACTATTGAATTTTTACTCCACAACGATGAAATTAAGGATAAATGCTGCATGAGAAAATTGTTCATCAGAAATGTTACCCCAAGTTCACATCGAATATTTACACTGATATATTCCTCAAACATGATTGCCCATAGATATATGACATCAAAACAAAACCACGTTATCATTTTCGTACATATTCTAGTCATTAAATGGAATTGCATAATAACACGACATGTTTACCTACTTATTATTCACTATTGAATTTTTACTCCACAACGATGAAATTAAGGATAAATGCTGCATGAGAAAATTGTTCATCAGAAATGTTACCCCAAGTTCACATCGAATATTTACACTGATATATTCCTCAAACATGATTGCCCATAGATATATGACATCAAAACAAAACCACGTTATCATTTTCGTACATATTCTAGTCATTAAATGGAATTGCATAATAACACGACATGTTTACCTACTTATTATTCACTATTGAATTTTTACTCCACAACGATGAAATTAAGGATAAATGCTGCATGAGAAAATTGTTCATCAGAAATGTTACCCCAAGTTCACATCGAATATTTACACTGATATATTCCTCAAACATGATTGCCCATAGATATATGACATCAAAACAAAACCACGTTATCATTTTCGTACATATTCTAGTCATTAAATGATGTCAAATGCCAATAAATACCGACATGAGGATGTACACCAAAAATGTTAACCCAAACTTTCTTACCGCTTGTAGTTACTCATTTGTTTTTTGATTCCAAATATCAGCATAGGGGCGGTGTCTCCGATGTACGTGAAAAATGTATACCATACCTCCGTTCTCTAAAATTCTAAACACTGACGAATGCTCCAACTGAATTGACAATAGGTAATAAAATCAAACAGAACTTAGAAGCGAACAAACGAATGAAAATTAATATACTTTCGATGTATCCTCTAAGTACAACTAGCTCAAATATGAAACATATCCTTCGCAATAGTTAGATACCTTAGATCGAAATGTATAGGGTTGATTGAACCAGCATGGAAGAAATAAATAATTTCGTCGAAGATGTTACATTCACAACACACTTCACTTGTCGCTTCACTCTTTACTTCATCGTCTATATGCAATCAATTCACTCAGGGGTACATTAAGGGCACAAATTTTGTTCACTTGCACTAGCGGCAAAATGAAAGTTCACTGCACGTAGGTAGTTTCCTTGCAAATGCAGCTATACAAAACTTTCAATTCCTGTCAACAATTACACTACATACGTTGCCTGCCTAACTTGAAGAATGGATTTTATGTCGCCTTGATCCATCCGGAAGCTTCATGCACAACATAGGCCATTTCAAAATAAGGAATAACCTTGGCAAATGTCCAGTCGGCATGCAGAGTGCTCAGGTTGCTCAGCTTGGCATCGAGAGTACAGGGAGTACAGGCCAGCCGTACAGGCTTGTTTCGTCATCACCTCTATTTCAAGATGGCCGACCGTTTTTGGCGGCGTTTAAAATTGTTCGAATTTTGATTGCTAATAATTCCATCATTACTTTTTCAACGCATCTGTCATTCATCCCAATCAAAATAAAATTACATCAGAAGTGATATACATTCGTTTTTTTAGACAGTTTTGATAGGCTTGAACAACCCTATTGGGATGGCAGTCACACATGAGACCAGCGCCCTGATTATGTAACTGTGAGAAGGGTGAGAGCGATGTCGTTGCCAGGGGCAACGCGATTCCCACGACGGAAGGTGATAGCAGCGATTATGAAACCGTGATCGCTCTCTTTATCACGCTGCGAGCGTCATCGGCCTATCACGTTCGAAACCCATGGTGACAAGCATATGCTGACATAAAAACGAGCACGAAATGCATATGTTAGCAAACAATTATTGTTTATTTAATTTAAAAATGCCCTATAACCGATTAAAAACCAATATAATTCTTAATTATTTCAACTGGAGTGCTCTGTTGACTTTATAGTTGCCCACGTTGTTCAATTGTTATATGCGCACGGTAGTGAATTCGATAGAGCTGCTTTATTTCCACACAGCAAATTGGAAAGTACTGCTAATTGAAGTACATCCGTGATTTAAACGTCAATTACTTTATATCGAAGTTTAATTATCAACATTTGCCAAGTACGTTCTCCAACATATCAACATCGTTAAACTCAACTGATTTGGGCGTTACCTGTTGGGACGATGAAATGTTCATGATGAAGCAAAACTCAGAACTATTCCACAAACTTTTATTTTAACAGACAGGTTAGTCTTGATAATGACGGTATAAACGTCGAAACTAGTAGACTGTTACAATAAAAGTTTGTGGAATAGTACTGAGTTTTGTTTCACCATGAACATCGTTAAACTCCTTTTCCATTTTTTAATCATCATAAATCAACTATATAACGAACAAAATATATGGAACAAGTAAAGAGAGATGTGAAAGAGAAGAAATACGTAGGAGTGAAAAGATTAGCTGCTAGGAGAACTGAGTGGAGAGCTGCGTCAAACCAATCCTAGGATTGTTGACCAGTGATGATGATGAAATCAACTATTAACTACTTGTATTCAAATCGCTAGCGCGATTACACTTCCATTATCATTTCAACATTAATTAGTTTCAATCCAAGATCACGACTTTTTGGCCATTCTCTACGATATAGTAAATATAATGACTGCAGCATCTCCCGGCGAGCATTAGCATAATGGATTACGTTATCACACATCGGAAAGTAATACAACACTTTCCCCATAACTTTACCATAATACGAGTACTTTATTATAATATTATCTATTGGCGAAGCGAAGTACTTAGCTTTGAACTGCATCCATTTTATGTTTTCGTTGTTTGTTATTGTTATTTCAAATACTCCGCAGACGACGCAATCTTGGACAGAGATGTGTCGAAGGATTTCATTGGCTCTTCAGATTTCTCAATGATACCAACCTCACGCGCTCGTACCTGTATGATACGCGCGATGACGGTGGCTTACATGATCGCGTGATACATCGGAACGTGATAGGAGAACGTGATGGTCATCTCTCGCCGTCGTCGCTGTCACATTTACATAATCAGGGCGCAGGAGATTCATGATGACATGCCTAAAGAGCAAAAATGGGCCCCTGTCAATGAGAAGTTCAGCATGTTAGCCATTGTGGTCCTTTTCGAATATCTATGGGACTGGCCCATTTGTGCAAGTTCAGAATTTTTGCAGCAGGTGGTGGGAATTTCGTCACTGAGGATGCGAGATGGGGAAAAAGATAGGTGTGCATCGGAATGTTTTCTTAAAAGACTTAGTGAATGGAGACAGAATAGTGTCTCAAAAACCCTCCTTCCACCAACCACCACGTGGCTCATTAGGAAGGGTGGGAAGCTCAGCTAGCTACACTTCAAACACATTCTTTTTTCCTTTCCATTCCTGACAATTTTCAATGATGACCAAGCTTAGAAAATCATTGATTTCCATTTAGATTCAAAATGGAAAGCCGTCCTATTCCTTCCCTGTCACCTTTTCTATCTGGTATTCTACACATGTGCAGAATACATCTCCGGATATTCATATTTATATATGAACTTCTGTCAGTAACAAAAATTTTTGACTCCGAAATGCCTCTGAGTTATGTGCAATTTAACAATTGACCTAATGGTATATGAGCCCTATGTTATCCTACTTGCTCTGCTGGAAAATTTCCTCACAACTATACATGGGAAGGAAAAAGGAATGGGTGAATACATAGAATTATGAAGCATGTGTGGTCACAACCCAGAGACAAACTCCACAAAGCCAAATTATCTGTAAAAGACTAGAGGTACTTCCTTAGGATAATTAAGGAATCAATAGAGATCATCAAAGCAAACAATTTTAAAAGAGAGGATAGTTATCACCTGTCAGGACCATTCAAGAGGATATATGGACCAAAATTTGGGCCAAACACAGTTTTAGGGGGAGAATAGACTCATGAAAACACTGCAGACACTTGAAGATTCTTGGAGGATACCCATAGAAACTGTTGTCCTCATACCACCATATATGCAGATGGAACCCAAAGGATGGTCAATCCTTCAATCAAGCTCAATGGAGGCCTATGCCACAAAATCATTGACTTTCATGGCCCCTACACATGAAATACATCGGTAAGAGGAACACATGATATGAATAGGTAGATGTGATCCCAATAACTGCTAAAACCTCCATCAATAAAATACATATGTATACACCTTCACTGTAAGGCTCTCATTTCAAGATTGGTGAAATATTGGCCCAAAATAACTAAGCATGTATGTACTTCAAAATCAAGATCTAATGAATATGATGCAGCTGGATCTCCATATCTTACAGTGAAACCAGATAGAATTAATTGGAAACTGCAAAGAGGGCAGAGAAAAACAGAATTTGTTAGTCTTCTTGTTTGATGTTAAATGGCAGTAATTTAAACCAACTAAAAATTGAATACTTCATGAGGCAACAAAAATTATTAGGCTAAGTAACAGTTGATACCTCCAAATTATTATCTCTTGGGTTAATGTGCAATAGGAAATGAAGATGAATTTTATTAGAAAAATATCCATTTGATCCAAACTGCTTGTACATGGAAGATAAAAAAACACGCATCATTGAAAAATAAACTGATAGCAAAATATGCAGGTACAGCATCATGAGTACAGTTAAAATCCACTTCACTGCATCTTTTACAAAAAAAATATAGATTAAATTCACACTCAAAATGACTCATGTAGCCAAAATGGAGAATTATAAATTAAGCATAGACAATATTTTGGCTAATAAGCTCAGTAGCTTCATAAAATTACTATATGAATAAATTTTTAAAGAAAAGATTAACAGAGCAGGGTGGTCATATGTAACTGCATTGCAAATGTAGTCCCCATCGCAGCACCATTGCAATCTACTGCGGCTCAAAAAGAACTATTAAAAAAAAACAAGTGTATTTTTGTGCAGAATTATAAATATTTTGACTGAGTGAATGCAGCAGCATGCATCAATGACTGTATATGCAATATGGCTTCAGTTTAACTAATGATTGGTCATTATGTACATTTATGGTATAAGAAACCAATTAATTGCAATACTATATTGTCAATCAACATTGGCAAGCATCACTCTAAGTGCTCCACTGGTGCTCAAGATTCATTTCTTGTAACCTGTAGTTTGTACATTAGCGCAATTATTTGAAAGATACTAAGGGACTAGATGCTGAACAATGTGAATTAATTGTAAGCCATTTTCAATGAGAAATATCACAAATGGAAAGTGTTACTTTTCCCCCTCTCTTTCTTGGGAACTGAAAAACAATACGTTTCCACAAGTTTAGAAGAATGGTTTTTCATTGAGTGATTATTTGTAAGAAAAAGCTGATTCTCTTTCACAAGTACAAAAATAAAACAAGTGAGATGGAAAACAACAATACTCAATAGCTAATGCATTACAAAATCCACAAGATATAAATTACTAACATAATAAATTGTATATTACAAGAATATCATTTTCAAGAGATGTGATTCCATTCTGCTCATATGCAGAGAGCCAAGTGACCAATAATGAAACCTTAAAAAACGTAAATGCAACTGATACATCCTTATCAAACACAGCATGCAGAAAATTATACCTTGGCATTGTTTATAACTGTTGAAGATTTTTAAAAAAGCAAAGTATAAACAGAGGGGCAGATACGTAAAAAAATTTAATTTTTCCACACTAAAGTGTAACTTCTGCTCCATCTTTAAACTATGATTTGCATTCTCATTTGCATCATTTTTAAAGCATACACAACTTTAAAACATTTCAAATTGTTTCTTCTGAAATAAGGATATTAAAAAAAGAGGTATTTCTTTAAGTGTACATGCCCATCAACATTAGCTTCACATGCCTTTGGTATGTAAAGACTTGTCAAATGAATTTTAACACTCATATCTTGAGCTGCTATCAGAAAAATGATTACTAAGAAAATTCACTTTTTACGCATGAAAGGGTGCATATGAAATAATTTTGCAGTCACCTCTCTCTTCACTGGTTGAACAAAATTTCCTTATGATTGTACACAAACTGTAGCTTTGCATGTCTCAAGTAATGAAGATCATGGTTGAGTTAGGAAAAGCAAAACTGGGTTACGAAATAGAGCACAGAATGCATGAGAGGCAGCATGAAGGCACGTGTGCACTACTGCCCTTATTCCATGCGTTCACTCTCACTGCCCTCTTGATAACAACGCATAACGAGGGAGGGAAGAGGGGAGGGAACTCTAAGGAGGATAACAGGGATGAGGGAAACTGGCAACACCGCTGCGCCACTTCCACAGGAACACATTCTTTCCGGATGAAATGTTCAAAGGCACAAGTTTCGCACCTGATAAGTTTTTTTGTTATTTACAAGTGAAAATGTATAAAAACAACTCAAACATTCAAATTTAAGGTGGTACCTAATTTTTTAGTGAATGACTCATTTTTTAAAAACTGGTAGAAAAATTGTCTAATAATGGTGATGCTCAATCAATTGGCTTCACCTGAGCCATCACTTTTCCTTCCCACAAAGGCAAAATTTCATTATCATCCATTATTTCCTCTTGAATCACTTTCATATCAAGGTCCTCACATTCCGTCTTGAAGAAATACCTGTAATTACAAAAAAGTACAGCTAGTAAAAATCTCATAGCCTTGAAGCATCTCAGCCAAACTGAAATGCTTAAAAAATAATGCTCTTCTTGCACACATAATGCATTAAAACTATGGTTTTTCTAAATAAATTCATTCAATTTTAAACAAAACCTAACAATTTCAAGGTATTTAGACCAATAGCAAATTTTTACAACCTTTATCCTTATAACCTCACTTACACCTAATTTCATCCTTAATCAGATGATGATGATGATATCAACCATATTGAAACTGATCGGTGATAAATTATTTTTGTGGGCATTTTCAAGTCTCTTGCATTAATATTTACCTACCTGATTTCAATAAATTTTGAACTTTATTTGGTCTAATTGCTATAATCTAAGATTTGAAACTGAATTTTTATGCCAATGCCATTTCTCCAAATTTGATTAAGGGGCATGTGACAATTTCACTGTACCAATAGTCATGCACTTTTTCCAAACTGTTCTTTGGCACCAGCTCTTAGTTACAGTGCGATTCATAGATGGCACTTTAGGCTAAAGTATACTTTAGCTGGGCAAAAGTCTGCTTTTTCCATTTCATAAACGCCACTTTAGAAGAAAAATGGCCGAATCGTCACTTTACTGTAAAGTGCCCAACGGGAGCTCACTTTATGGCTAAAGTGTCCTTAACGGATGAATAAATATGGCCGCAGCGGCCATTATTGAAGATGAAATATGAAGATATTTGGGTTACAGAAATGAATAGGAACTATTTTTTTTGAGAGAACACAGCAGCAGACTGGCACGTTTCAAGAAATAACCAGACATGTAATATATGTATTTTCCCTGAAAATATATCGAGTCGGTATTGATGGAGATGACCCACTACATACTTATATTTTGCTGTTGAACTCTATTGTTCGTTATACTACCTAGGAAATTTTTATGATTATGTGATAATTACAACACAGTAAGTGGTTGAACAAGTTGGCATAATTTATGTTGATTTTGAATAAAAGCTAATTTTTAAGTTCTTAGGTTATTTACGTGTTTATATTCTAGAATTTCCCTTGTTTACATTGGCGTCAATGGTCTTCGTCAGCAAACACTTGATTTTCATGTCGTTTGGCCAGCCAAATGCTAGTTTCTGTACGTTGCATTGCATTTCAAGCGTTTTCATTCCATAATTGCTTTCAGTACTCTTTCCGCATGCCTCCATATCACGTTTAACATGTTTCTGTCATTTTGAAACTAGAGAGTTTTTGTTTCGTTTTTCGACTACGCATTTGAATGTTAACAATGATGATATAGGATCTCGTCATGAAGTACAGCAATAAAAAAATAAAACATACTTTCCTTCGTAGTCATATTATCTGCAGCAAAGCAATATTTTCTCGAGGATGTAGGATTGATATGAAATTTTCCTTACACAGCATCATGGACTTCATTGAACTGTTTTACAACAAAATTCGTGAATGGATACTTGGTGTTAGGTATTCACAAAGGAATCATTTGGAGTAGACACAGGGATATTTATTGATATAAATCCATTCTCAAATTCAAAATGTTTCATTGCGTAGTCATGCACTCATTCGTTTGGTAATTCTAGAGAGTCCATTTCTTTTGTATACACAGCCCTGCACGTCAACATTTCAAGAATTAAAATATTGGTAAGCACAAAAGAATTCTTCTAAAATGCAATTGTTCCAATGTAACTATTCTCAGGTAAATCTTCAAATTAATTGGAACAGTTTCAAGTTAACGCGAGAGAATTTCACTATTTCACCCACCTTCAATGAACGTATACCATCAAACTTCGACTAGCATGTAGTCCAAACAACCGTATGCAGTTAAAAATACAAGATGATCGTAAAATGACATAAAAATATCAGCGTTTGAATCTTTACTCCGCTGGAAACATCGAACAGCATTTCCAATGCACGGAGCTAATTAAAAGTGAGCTTTTATTCAGCCAACTCAGTAATGAACACAGAAAAAAGTTAGTGGGGAAAAGCTTTCAATCATGCAGTATTCATTTACATTTGCACACAAAATGAGAGAACGAGAAAATGCATCTTGATAAAATCTTTGCACAATACAACATGGAAACCCGGTCACCAGAAACATGTAAACAAGTACGCAATTAATATCGTGTGTCAACTTTTTCTTCACTTTTTCGCAGCGTTCATTGCCAACACTCAAAATTTCAATGCCAGATCGAGACATTAGCAGCTAAAGGGCCACTTTATAAAGTGAGATCCTTGAAACGACTCTGCAACACACATTTGCTTAAGTCTCACTTTACTGTAAAGAGAGACTTTGTAAAGTGAGCGATTTCAATGTCGTCTATGAATCGCACCCTTAGCCAACCTTCTCTACTTTGAATTTTCCATCCCACAGCTTTCTTCAACAATTCTAAGAGACATTTTAGTTACAGATAAGATAGTAGGCTCTATTAACCATTATTCTATGATCAATGAATTAGAGGTCTCCAACTTGCTGAAATCTGAAGGAGAAATACTTGTGCTGTGTATGATTAATGCAAGAATTTTTGCAACCCCTTGGCATTAGTCATCAAACTTTTCCTGTGTAAATAAGAAAGAGCCTATTGAAATTTTCCATACATACGAAATATCAAAACTCCACTCCTCCCCATGAACCATTACCAAGTTTGGGGGAAGAGAGGATCTCTGAAAAATCTATGATACGTAACGAGGGGTAGGGTTCACTCAAAGTAATTTAGCTCTGGCAACTGGCATTGGCATTTATTTGGATAAGTTGACAGTACTGTTTGCAAATCAAAATTAAAATGAATGTTTTAACATATCGTTGGCTACTTTTGGACTGAAAACACAATGTTTTATAGTTATTTTAACAACAAATTGAACTTCAACTGATAGGTAAGCATACATATTTTTTCATTTAACCTTTTATGAGGGGTCTTAGATTGTCCAAAACTAATTAATTCCCTATACGTTCAATATTCTCCGATTCAAATTTTAACAATTTCTAACTGCTCGTGTGAAAATGCAACTAAATCCCTCAGTACAAAATCTTCTTTTTCTGGCCTCGTCAAATTCATAATGTGACAATTTCATTGTACCAACAGTCGTGTACTTTCTCCAAACTGTTCTTTGGCACAAACTCTTACTTAGCCAACCTTCTCTACTTTGAATTTGTCTCTCCACCAGCTGCTGCGATCACAAAGCAAAGGGAACACCATTGGGAGATAGAGAGAGCACTGGATAATTTTAAATGAAATTAAGGGATGTAGTTTGGTGAAAAAGAAATTAAGAGAAGTCTTACTTGGATCAAAATGAAGACATATAAAGGTATGAAAAAAAAATGCGGTGATTGCAGATAGAGGAATGAAGGGCATGCACATTGTGGTATTCATTGGAAAATTACTAAAAACAAGAATAACTCTCACCTATAGCTGCCCTTCTTTGGAAGGTACTCCTTGAAGTGCTTCAGAGTCAACTGCCGGCCAGGGATTTTTGTTCGGTAAGGAAATTGCTCATCACAAAATGAGAACACAACGGTGGTAAATTCTGGCCCAGCACTACCTTCTCCTGATGGTGGTGGGGGACCAACCCCTACTCCCGAGCCTCGACTTGTATTACGGCCTTTTCTTAAAGTAGATGGGTTGGAAACTGATGTAAGAGCTGTGCCAGCAGCACTTCCCATTACACCCTCAACATGACATCCTTTCCCAGACAAACTGAACCTGAAAAAAAAAAGAAAATATTTGTACACAATGTGTAAAACACACACCATTCATCAAAAATTTATATTCTAGGTGTACTTTGGTAATTTACTTATATGTTTAATTATTAATAAAATGCTTGATAAACCCTTTTCATAATGATTAGTGATTCTCAAAGCTGGGATTCCTTGCATTTCATTATTAATTAATAATAAAGCATCTAAAAGAGCATCTACAACAAAAATAAAATATTGACAATACAAAGTAATCCTGTACGTTGAACATTGATAATGTTTTAAAAAAATTATGAAAACCGATAGTTAACTTGTAAAACTAACTAACTAATGTAGAAAATGTGATTGGCATTTGTCAACAGCAAAACAATTTAAAATAATATCTATAACTGGAAGCTCAGTTTTCTAGGGACTTTACCCCTCTCTTTACTCAACAACAAAGAGTTCATTATGTCTTCTGACATTTTATACTAAAAGAGATCAGATGAAACAAGGTAGATTAATCTAGTCAGGTCAAAAGGCAACTATTCTTCATGTTTTTTAAACTTTGTGTGACAAAATTTAATGAAGTCTATTTTCAAAATATAATGTGTTACTATGTTGTTGTTAAAATTTAGGAGGTAACCATCTACTGTGTCAGCATAGGTATTATCGTTCATCTTCATAACACTTTTAGCCCTGACAATGAAACGAATTACGTTCCACATTGTTGACAAAAAGCTGATTTATGATTACCAATGGTACTTTAGAACATCCCTACTCCAATGCCCAATGACCAGAATATAAGCCATATTTTTCAAAAATTCAAACCAAATTTTGTTTCAGCCATATTTTTCTTGGATTGGATTTTCATTATGTGTATCTAACACTTTATCAAAGAGGGATAGATAAGAATTAAATAAAGCAGATAATATTTTACTGTAACAAAAAACATCTTCTGATAGCTCACCTCTGTCTCGTCAGTTGAACTTGAGAGGCAGAATTATTTCCACCAACACTGTTTCGAGGCCTAAAATCATCCTCCAGCCGCCTCCTTGCTTCTTCCAGCTGAGTGGGTGTGTGCGGAAGGGGTAGAGGAGGCATACAAGGATCTGCTACAAATGGTTGAGCAGGGCTGTGACCTCCACCCCATCCTCCACCTGAGACTCCTGATGAACAAATGCCTGCATTTTGGGTGCCAGTCCCACTTGCCCTCTCTAGCGAACCTGAGCGAGACGATGAATTGTACACAACCACTGACTTCTTCCCCCTCCTATAAAAAAAATTAAATATGATTTTTAATTAGCAGGAAAATGTTTAATTCAAAATTATCAATCCTAGAATAACTGAAAACAATGCCTTGGTCACATGAAATACTGACGTAACAGGAATACATGAGAGGGATATGCAGGTGTGATCCCAATAACTTCTGAGCCCTGCATTAGCAAAATGTAATGCCATTTAGACTGAAATTTATTTTTTAAATGATACTCATCCATTTAATCAACATCTCCGGGGAACACCATATACACTTCCTCTTCTGATATTCTAAACAAACATGAAAATTCAGGAATCAAATTATTTAAAAATTTGATTGAAATTATTAATAAAATTTATCTGTGTATGTCAACTAGTGCCGATCACCGATGATTGCCAGCTGGCCTTGGCTCCACCGCCGGGAAAAACCGGCCTGTGCACCAGGCCCTGCACACCTAAAAGGCACCAAGCTGGATGGAGAAGGGTAACCTCATAAAGTTTTGTTCAGGACATCCAATTTACGGCACTGACTTAATTGATGATTTTTTGAATAAAATGTTGTCACATGTAACAATTATTGTTGACAATGTGAAATAAACGGAAAGGTAGTATTGTAAAAAAAATAGTGCCATTAAGTTGTGTGTGCCCTCTCTCTCGATGTTTCGCTCTAATTACTTATTTATTGTGTTCATAAAGTGTGGGTAATTTGATTTGTGAAGTTACATTATGTGTTGTTGCTCTCGATTTTCTTCGTGTGTACTTTTCCTGGACAAATTTACTTGTAAAGTGTGTTAATTTGGTTTGTTGAATTGAAAGTGAACATTACACACCTCTTGACATTAATAAAGAAAAGTTTGTGCACTCATTACTTGTGATGCTAGTTATTGCTGAATAATCCTTTGCATCACCAGCGCAATCCGTCATTGTGGGTGACAAATATACTCGTACAACAGTTGATCGTATTTGTGTAGTTGCATATATATATATTAGAAATTACCGTAATATAATAAATATGTATTGTATTTTAACACCCAAAGATGTACGCGACATTCATTATGAGATCAAAATCACGAGTTATTTTAAATGGACGGAGAAGTAATATGCCAGTTCTATTGACCTTTGAGACATTCCCTTAAACTTTTACTCAACATTTTAGTAACAGCATAAGTTTTCACGTAATTTAACATAGTTTTCAATGGCTTGGAACTGCCATTACTTACACTAGCAGTAACTGAGTATGGATGTAGTTGACTGGAAGATGGCTTTGTTGTTTTGAGTTTTATTACGCAAATTCTGGATTTCACAGGCACAAAGCCGGTGATTACAAATTTATTAGGGCACTTGTATGTAAATATTAATGGTTTTCAAGGCAAGCCACGGTCAATACCAAAGTTAATAGTTGTTAGAATAGCAAAGCTGAAGCGGTTTCAGCATAGTAGTGTTGACAGTAGTTATTTTACGTAAAAAAAGTTTTTACGTAAGTACACAAGCATGGAAGCAATACATTACTACATCCCCAATTTGTTTTTCTTTAATTATAAGTGGTTTTCAAGGCATGACAGAACCCGTTCAGAAGTTAAAAGCAATTAAAACGGTGAAGCCAAAAAGGTTTCATCACGGTATTGTTGACAGTAATTATTGGTACTTATGTTACGTAAAATATTTACTCATTAGCATCAAATCTGGTTATTGAAGCATTCCTGTTTTTATATAATAAGAAATGGTCATCATGAGCTTATAGCCCTTTAATCATGAATAATTATTAATTATAAATGTAAGATGATAAGCAGACAAAATTGTCAGGCCATATTACTTGTAGCAAGTAGCATGGTATGGACCTCACAAGACTTTGCAGCAGGTGATCATAGCAGAGCTCGGCCGCTATAGCAGCTACGTCACCATCTGATCATGTATCCAGCAGTAGTGTGGTTTCTGGATACGGCCCTTAGACTCATTTTTAGCAATGAACACCATATTTAATACCAAACTCCCAATTAAATCATAAAATGGAGGATTCATTGACTTGCATCAACACAGCTCTCATGATGTAGCAGGTCATTATTAAGAATTTCACAACAGGTTACGCATATACACTTAGAGAATAATGCTTAATCATTAGTCCTAAGGCACTGATACGATAAACCTTTGGTTTTCAGCCACTGCCTCATTTCATTCAAATAAATTCCATGGGTAAAGCTAAGTTTTAAGCATTTAAACACAACTTTATACAAGAGAAGGTGATAAATAACGTCTCCAATGTATACCTTGATGATATTGGTGAAGTGGCGCATGTTGATGAGCGCATTCGATGCTTTGAGGAAGAATCTCTATCACTAACATGTGAGTGACTGCCCCCACCCCCTCCACTGCCCCCACAGCTGGATTGCTTCTCACTCTCCAGGAGCCAAGATAAAACCCTGATAAGTAAACATAAAAGACAATTGAATATATTTTCGCGAGGGATGAGAACCACAACTCACGCAATTTACACCAGTAATCAGAACCTTATCTAATTGTGTATGGTGCAATCACCTTACCTTTCTTTACTGTGTGCGCTTGTGCTAGGAGCATGTAATGTTGAGGTTGGTGTGTCAGAAACCACACTCACTCCACTATCCGTTAGTTCTGTCAAGGTCTTCTTACTACTGCTAGATCGCCGCCGATCAACTTCTTTTCCAGGTCTAGCGAACCTTCCATCATGCACACCTAAGATTAAATAATTTTATTAGATATTATAATTATATTATAATAAATATGCACAAACATGTGAAACCACTTTCAAAAGGTGACTCTGATAATATAAAAAAAAAGCTCCTTTCATGTCCTTGAAAATGTATCTTTACAACAATTCGCATTCCTTTCTTCAAGTCCTGATAATTTTCTAAGCCTTTTTAATGCAATCTTTCCAAAACACTTACCCTCATTCACAGTTACCACAATTTTTTAATGCTCTGCCACTCATAACACATAAATATAGAGAATACTGCACACTGAGTATTTATGTTAGTGAGACCATGGATTTTGGTTATTTTAGTATCAACAAGTCAGCCAATCGGTGAAGACCTTAGACGCCAGCTGGATTGGTGTTTGGTACAACAGGGACCCCATACTAAACAAACGTGGCATCTTCTGTTTACATCAGGTGATTGGTTCAACATTGATAACTTTTCTTTGACATATTGAGATTTTGTCAATATTTTGTTGATACATTCACCGAATTGCAGAGGATATCAACTTTGCGTAGTGCTGCTACCTTGACATGACAACTTTTAAATTTCGATTAACATCTACCACTGACACTAGCCTTTAGAAAGGGATTTCTATTCGCTCTCATGATTATTAAAAATAATTTTTTCACTTTATCCAGTGTGGTTGTTCTTTTATTAAAAATAAATATTGCTTGCTGTAACATGAATATCCTTTGCACTTGGATTTTCAATGCACTCACTTCCAATGAAATGAATATTATCATTAGTAGTCTCATCTAATAAGATTACGTATTCAATAGTTTTTGTAGACTTCATACAAATTATATTACACAATAATTTTTTAATAATAATAACATACAATTTTAATAACTGCATAGCACCATTGTGCAACCAGGGTGACACAGCATAGAAAATGTATACGTTGAAAACGGAAATTGTGCTTCATAGAAGAGATTTAAGTCGAAATAAAACAATACCTACATTGCTAATGTATTCTTCATAATATAGAAAATTTTATTTAATATATAAAAAATCAGTAACCATATTTCTGCGGTAAATAACCACTCATCAGAATTCATAAGTATCAGCAGTAGTACAAGCCTCTCATGATTGTTGTTAAAGATGATAACTCCCAACTAAGCATTTAATCATCATGCATTTTTCAGTGATAAATATTTTACAGAGAGTACAATTTACTGTACTGATTGTATTTTAGTTTTCAGTTATATTTTGTCCCTTTAACAGCTACAGGGCCAGGTGATGGGGGGTGCTCATCACAAAACTTTAATTGACAACAGTAATGAATACCATACTTTAAATAATATATTCAAAGAGCATGAAGTTACTAATGTACAAAATAAATGTACCTAAGTTTTTCAAAATCTGGTCTCACGATAATTCTAGCTTTCCAATCTGGGTGACAATGACTGTGAAGAATGATGCAATCAGGAAACAGAAAAAAAATTAGAAATACCTCACGAGATGTGCACAAATTCATTAAGAATATAATTTTAAATGTAGAATTCAGATAAGCTATAATGTAAATAAGATCTTTGCATTATTAACTAGCAGCTGAACATCCGAAAGACGTCACCCATAATTAAAGTGGGACTTTTTTAATGCGGTGCAGAAACAATTTTTTTTCCTAACTCAGCTGAAAATAAACCTTTTACTCTACCTCTCTTGGATCATTTGGCCTCGACTACAAAAGATGAGATGTTACAGTGGTGCCACCTTAACACGTTCCGTGCTCATGACGTAGCGTCTACGTCATGGCAGCCACTACCGAGTGGCTGATGACGTAGACGCTACGTCATGATTCCCTTTCGCGTTATATTCCGCCCTGAGCACCAGCCACCGGTGTTAGGGTATGGGAGAGGGTCAGTCACCACTCTTCGCCTGTTTGCCGTGCGGAAAGCTCCAAAAAATTTTTTTTCGATTTTTATCTGTGTTTTTCTATTTTACTCGGTTTTGCTCTGCAAGGACATCTTTGGGGGTGGGTTTTTACAATCTATTTCATTATTACTTTCATTTTATAATGCAGAAAACAGTAATATATTCTCAGAATTGTTCTTATACCTTAAAAAAAAACTTACAAATATTCAAAGCAAAATAAAAAAAAGATCCTTTTGCAGTTGACGAGGATAGGTAAGATACTATATTACAAGGTATTTTATCTTTATTTATGACTTTTCACGCAATGATTAAATTCTGCTTATTTAATTGGTTTTTACAAGAAGGAATACAAATATTTTTCCCTTGTTGTTATTTTTAATTTTTAGCGTCAATTAACGCTATCGTGGTAAATTGCTTAGCTGGTTGCCTAATTTCCGATTTACTCCAGGTATGTGTATTTTAATCCTTACGATAAATAATAAATCGTTCTTATAACTTTAAAGTTTCCGAGTGAATTTTATTTGCCATGATATCATCATGGCAAAATTTTTTGTTATCCCTATGTTTATTTGCTGCTACGCTTGAAATAATAACCATATTTGCAAAAAATTTTACAATAACTTCAGTGAAGTCCTGGTTCCACATTGCAATTTATTTTTACTATTTACATTTCATGCACAATATCTAGACTTCCCCATCCTTATGTTCACTATCATTTGAATTAGAGACTCATTACTTGATTTTTTCCATAATATTCTAAATACTTACAAGCATTTTATTTGGCATCCTCCCCAACAAAAAAATGCCTAAGAGAACAATTTACACTAACCCAGTCACATGCCGCCGAACTCGGAGAAACTGATCCGGTCCGAGGATATATACATCCGAGGATATAAAATGGGCAATGCGTGTCCTGAAGGAAATTTACTAGATGGAAATATTTAACCATAGAAGAATTTCCCCACTTTTTGGCCTTATTTTTCATGCAAGAATTATCAAAATTTCCCATACCTCCAATTATTGAAAAGCTCAATCTTAAATGACTCGCATTGCTTCAGGAGAGAGAAGTCACTTGATCAATTCATGTCAATTCTCCAAGCCCTTCAAATCAACGAGAACCTATCTACGTTCTCTGACACTAACACTCCTCTGACCGACTGATTATTCAAAATTAGCACCATATAGATGCATTCAAGGAAACAATGGACAAAGTAGTGACCCGCTCATGTAACCTATGTTTGGAAGAGTCTATGGTTCCATGGAGAGCTAGGCTGGGATATAGTTAATATATGAGGGGAAAGCGCTACAGGTACGCAATAAAGTTGTATATGTTGATGGAAGCAAAGGGTTTGGTACTGCAGGTCCTCCAACTCAGAAGTGTCTGGAAAAGGGCAAAAGAAAGGTGAGGTGGTGGAGGCCTTTCATGAGGATAAAATCTGTATCCTAAGGTGGAAGGATAAGAGGGAAGTACGGATGATCAGCGGTGGTTGAATATAGCATTTACAATTGTGGCATCGATCATTGGAATCAAATGATGTCCGACTTTCCCATTGAAAGGAAACCCATCAAATGGTACTAAAATTGGGAATCCACCTACTGAAATTACTGTTGCTGAACTGTCACTTTGTATTCAAAGAAAATTTTTGGAAAATTCCTCTCATCGACTTTCTAATTCCAATGATAGAATCTCTTATGACAATATCTGTACCTTCGACCCCTTTGAGGAGATAGTCATCCTAGCCCACCTCAACAAAACCAAGGGCTTATTAGGACATTTCCCCGATTATATGAAAAACAAGAAAGACAGAAAAGACGAAAAAAGAAGAGATGTAGGCAGTGCTTCAAGAAGTATGTCCGCCAGAACACATCATATTATAGCCCCACCTGCCTAGCTGATCCTCGATTGTGTCTTGACTGCTTCCAGAATTATCACAATAATTTGTGATGCAGAGAATTATTTACCCAACGGGAAAAACATATTTTTTAATGCATACCTTTTATATTTTCTATTTCAATGTTTATTTAAAAAAATTATATTATTTTATGCATAGTATTTAGTAACTGAAAAATTATTCTAATTATGCTGGTCAATGTCTGATTTGTAAAACAATATGTTTCATTACAAAAATTCTTCGTTTATACAAATTTTCCTTTTCATTTATAAACCAATCTATATCATTATAAAATCTTATCCAGAGGATATCATATCGTTCAGTATAATTTTTCCATCATAGGGAGCAACACTTTTGCTGGAAATATTGGTAATACTCGCAATATTTTCTTTAGAGCAATAAAACATTTAAAATCGTATTTAAATGTATCATTTCCAGATTAAAAAAATTATGTTAGCTGCATTACTATTTCCATTAGTTTTTTCCAGAAAGTTATAAAGTCTGAACGGGTTTTTGCTACAGTACTGACAAAGAGCAAAGAAATATGGGAAACATGTAGGTGTGTTGCGGGAAGGTATCACAAGTTTGACAGGATACTTAAAAATTTTAATTTCAAATTTTTAGCAAATGAAGGGTTATTTTTGGAAAAAAAGTGTGAAAACATGTACCAGGCATCACAAATCATAAGATCACGTCGTTAAAATAATAATAAAAAATACAAATTTTTGCCAAAAAGTCGGCCATAGGGCATTTTCTTCAAAAAACGGTCAGCACGGAATGTGTTAACAGAATGGTTCTGAACGAGGCTAAAACCACTTGTATTCTCTTTCACAACAAGTTCTCTCATGAGATTCCTACTCTGCCTCCTCATTCGGATTTCTCCACCTCTTCCACTGTGAAATTATTAGGTCTACAGCTTGATGACACTCTTGACTGATCAACTCATATTTTTGAAATTAATAAGAAACTTTCAGTAGGTATTTATATGATAAGGAAACTCTCTCCTCTTGTTTATATATACGTTCTAAAAGCTGTGTACTTTGCCAAAGTACACTCACTATTTTCATATGGTATCATGTTTTGGGGTAACTCCCCTACTGCAGCTAAAGCCTTCTCTTTACAGAAACAAGCCATTAAGGCCATCTGTAAAGTTCCAATCCAAACAAGTGGTCGGCCACTGTTTGTGCCCCTCAGGATCCTCACACTTCCATGTATTTACATTCTCTCATACGTGCCATGTTTGTGAAGTGTTATCCTTATTACTTTCGAGTTAATTCTGACTTTAACAGTCACAACACTAGATCAAAAAGTGACATTCACAGTTATGTGTATTCATTTAGCCAATGTCAGAAGGGACCATATCACTCTATTGCTGCAATCTACAATAGGCTACCCTCTGATTTGAAATCCCTTACCTCATCAAAGGTTTTTAAGAATAGATTGAGAAGCTTGCTATATAGCAAAGGTTATTATAGTGTTCAAGAATTTTTTAATGATAATTTTGTAAATGTTATTAGTGTTCAAGAAATTTTTAATGATATTTTGTAAATGTTATTATAGTGTTCAAGAATTTTTTTAAATTATACTTTGTAATCTGTGTTTTGTGATTCTTCTATGTCTCTCTGTATCTTGACGAAACCCATGGATAATTGTATCCCTACGGTATTAATAAAATATTATTATTATTAACAAAGAGTTAAAATTTCAAGAAAAACTCACCCTGTGCTGGTGAATATAAGAGATCCTGCCCTTTCTGTGCATCTCCATAATCTGGCATTGATTTTGACTTAGGCAGATAATGGTGGGGCTGAATAGAAGACTGCTGTTGTTGTCGCCCTATACCGGGCAATCCCAATGATAATTCACTTGGAGGGCCTATTGCACCAAGACTACCCCCTCCACCAGCATCCGAGGGAAAGTCATGGACATTACCAGAATCCGAAGAGAAAGTTGAAAAAACATCCTGAAAACATATATAAATAATTAATACACAAATATATACAGCTACAAATCAAAATATGTATAAATGTATGTGAATGTCACCTATTGTTACATTGTGTTCAATTGTTTAGTGTTACATCTAGTGTTCAGTATGTTACATTTTTATGATTCATTTAACATTCATGACGTGTCCTATATCTATGTTATGTGGCTCACTGTAATATATGATCTTCTGGACAAATAAGATTAATAAATAAAATAAAATACACTCACAGTAAAAGATTGAAAATACAGAATGGGCAGGATCCGGAACATGCAAGACCTACATTATTTCCTGTGCTTAGATTACTTTTCCTCCAGTGAACGATTTAACTAACCACTAAATGGCTGCATTTCCTAAGTGATAAATGGGCAAATATACCTTAAAACCTAAAATAGTCTCTCTGAATTTTGGCACATCTAGAAAGAACAACTTTTGTGAAACTGAAGCAAGAGTCAAATGAATGTACCATTTCAGGCTTTTTCACATAATTTAAATTTTTTAACAATGTAGGTGAAAATGCAGGCATTTTTAGTAGACATCCCACTGCTTTATATATGTAGGTTTAAAAATTATTTTTATCGGCCTTATGTTAGGCATGCCAACACCTGAATATAACAGTTTATAATTTCCAAAATAGACCTAAACTATTAAGGACAAAAATGCAGTTTTCCTCAGTCTTGATTGTACTTTTGATTATCACTACGGTGAGGATTGTTTCCTAGACAGTCGGGGATATATTGAATGGTGTAACTCCAAACTGAACCAAAATTAAGATTAATACCAACGAAACAACCATAAATAGAAAAAAGCATAGGAGAATTCTTTGGAATGGCATGGAGCATTATTTACTCATGTGCATTATAAAGCATTTAATTTAATTTTTTCCCGTTATTTGATTGCCAATCAGATCCATGCACCTTGAATCAATGTGAAGCCGAGCCTGTAAATTATGCAATGTAAAGCAAAGAATTCAATGTATAAACAGTCAAAAACATTAAATGCGATGCTTCTTCAATGTTTATCAAAAATATAGTGATATGAGATTTATAAAGTTATTTCTTTATTTTGTCCTGAGAATTTCATGTCAATTCTTCTCTTCTACGGCTAAGAAGAAATCCCAGCATTAGCTTTCAGCAACCTATTGCACTAGGGACATTCTTCGTCATAATTGAAAAACGTATGTCTCTCCTGACCGATCAGTCTTTTTGGGCAAAATTTTTAATAGTATAAATTAAACAAACAAAGTAACACCGATAATTAGTAGACTTAAATTTGAACTGCTATTTTGAGCTACAACATGATTCATACCTTATCTTTCCGAGAATGTCTAGGACAATATGATGGCCGAGCTTGATATGGATGTGGTGGAAGCAATGACCCACTGTTTGCAGGCAAATTGGTCACTGCAGCTGCACTACTATGAGACGAAACTGCAGCAGTGCCTAACAATGACCCTGGCATAGCACTCACTGTGCCTCTTTTCCTTCCACTGCCGTCAGGTGATCTTGGCCTTGGAGATGACAGGGCACCAGGTGATCTGGAGGGTGTGAGGTCTGACCACACTCTTGAGACATGTTGGTCTACAAGGGCCACGAAATAATAAATCATGAGATTAGAAAAGCATCTTCTCAATTCAACCACAACTCAAGACTCAGGAGGTCGTGGCAGATACCTACATTTTTACTTTAATTTTCAATTTACAGAAGATTAATTATTATTTACATGCAGGACCAGGAACATTCTGGATTTACCATGTTTTGCAGCACTTAAGATGCACATTGATTTTTTAGGTTAGATTCTATGGACCCAGGTATTGGAATAGCTTTTAACCAGTAATAATCTCTCCTCTTCACTTATAGGCATATAGTAAGAACATTTTTTTCAATTGTTTCATTTGTAGAATGAATGTACCAAATTATAGTTGTTTCCAATTGGATGGGCTACAAAATTCACCCGAATGAGGGGCCAAATAAGTATTGTGTGAATCAGCCGAGGAATTTGGTTATGATTAGGTGAGCGAGTGCTTTTTTGACAGTTTCCTTTCTTTCCCCCATCCCTCATTTCCCTCCCCACTGTTTAGACATGCTCTTTCCCCGTGGTGATACAAAGTGCTGGCAAAGAAACATGGTGATGTGTTCCCGAACTCACTCCTTCAAAACGATTCCCCAGTGAAGGAATTCGAGATAATTGTATCTAATGTTGAAATTTGAAGTTTTCTTTCCAATTTAGTTTTATTCAGTAAAAAAGCCGCATTTAATATTTAATGACCGCACATTGTTTTTTGTCTTATGTTTGATAGATGCTCAGCAAACGTTCAAAATATCATCTCATCAACATTAAACTGTACCCTATTTATTGGGATTGTTTTGTGTCACGATTGTTACGACCTCACACCATGGCCATGCCATTGTAACTTTCTTTCGTGAAGATCATGTGCTCGCACATCACTGTCAACCATCCATATCTGTCATATCCCAATCCTGTAAGTATCAAACTCATTGCTGATCGGAGCAACCCTTTCCCCAACTTTCCCCCTCCTTTTCAAGCACCATCTTTCGAGGCAAAAGACAACAGGCCTGGTGCTCAACAACCTATCCCCCAATTGTCCCTTCAAAGTGACTTCTTCTCCTCCCCTCCATTAAGGAAGGCAAAAGGGTTCCAATATACTTAGTGCCTCTTCATCGACATAATTCTTTGAATACAATGCATTGACTTTACATTCAGTCAGCAGCTTTATCTTCTTGCATTGGCTCTATCCCCATCTTGATCCCAACACTTATGTACAAATTCACTCAGGTACCATATCATTCATATATAAGATGAGACTATCCTCCTCATTCTCTTTGCTTGAATTTCACTTGAAAGCTGGCACAAGGTCTTCTTTGAGGGCAACTACTCTGATTGTTTGCTGAAGAGCCATAGATGACTAATACGCCGTAGTATTACCAACCCTCTATGGGCACTCTGTTGTTAGCCCAATATGTACTGAGTCCTCGACCTGCCATTTAAAAAAGGGAAAGGCCAATATTAATAGTGCGGTTCACTCCAAGGTTCTTTCTTTCATCTATTCAAAGGCAAGTCCAGGAAGAGGAACGCTGGAAGAGCTGGGTTAGCATTTCTTTCAAGATTTATTTAACCAGTGAATGAGTGTATTCTTTTGCTGAAGAACAACAAAAGTGACAGACGCTATGATGTATTTATTGTGAATTGCTACATCATGAAAATGATAGCTGTGATTTCGACAACTTAAATAATGTTCAGGAGACAATTCTTCCACTCAAGATGGAAAAAAACATTATCTTTTCATTTCCTTCTCAAGATGAAATAGATGAGTGTGGAGAACATTGAAAGTAGGACAGGTATGGACCAAATTTTACCAACAACTACCCACTACTTTGCTTGAGAAGACGTTTTCCTCTCATTAGAATTTAGATGATAGCCATAAAAGTTCCCTCACTATTTCATTTCACCAAAGATTCAATGAGACAGTTTGTAAGTTAGTACTGTTCAGACCACTGTGTGAACAATGCATGAGGGCTCAGGGGAGCCCTTCGAGGATACAACACACCGGGGCCGGGAACCAAGCCCATGGCTTATACGCCCGATCACCCGAGGAGGGGCTGGAGAGGAAGGGAAAAGGAAAGAGGCGCCGCCGCGATAGGAGCCCGTCGACGCCTCTGGGAAAGGAAAGGGAAGGAAGGGACGGGACGAGGGAAAGACACCTCAATGCTATAGAAGCGAAGATCCACTGTGTGAACAATGAAATTTCCTACATTTGCCAATCACAGAAATGGGGTAAGTTCATGGAATAATACAATGCTCACTATAGCAGCCACCATATTGAGCCACTAGCTAATTAATTTGCAAAAGAAATAAGACAGTCTCCTCTGGATGACTAAATAAGTCAAATGGTGAGAAGCGTAGGCCATGAGAGTTGGTAGAACTGCTCATATGACTATCATTTAGCTGGAATAGAAAAATAATCAAGCTGAAAAAATTCTAGAAATTCTTCCATCAAATTTCCTCCAAAAACATTCAGTTACCAGAGTTTTATTTTCCACAATAATAATTTATAGTTTTGTATGGTGCTAGTGTACATACGGAGACATTATACCATTGAGTAAGGTGCATAGGAAAGGTTCAGATTGGGAAGTTCAAAGGGCAAGATGAGGAGATGCATGAAAAGGATCACATAGAAATTATTATCCTTTACCAACTCCCTCATCATTACTATGACACAAAGTCAAATAAATGTTTTAAGATAGACCTAAATGATACCTATTACATTCTTGTAGGATTCAATTGATAAATAAAAGCTTACCTAATATTGCCTGATCACTATCATCTGTCGTAAGCTGCAACTTTTCCCTTATGGCATCAGCTAAAGTTCGAGGGCTAGCTACAGCCATTGTTCCACCACCAAAACTACTGATGCAAGCCATACCCTCCATGACTCCACAGGAGTCTTCAGCACCAGATGCACCTTCACCCTATGTAGCAAAAATTAGCTTTGTGAATAAAACTGCTCACAGTGATGAGTATCTCATTTGTGAAATCCATAAACATTTTTTGTTATACTCATCAACACACAAAATACAGTAGAGCTTGTAATTAACCAAGCCAAATTTGCTTTGTAATCAGAACATATTCAAATGGAAAGTAACCTTATTGTGCAGAGGGTTGCAAGCATGTGTACAGTTACAAGTAGGAGCTATTATCTTCAAAAATATTGCCCTACTCACTGTATATAGCCATTATTTTATTACAAACAAACATGGCCATTATTTGAAAAAGAAAAATCAGATTAAATTCTAACACACAGTGACAATTTTGCTCATAGAATGATAAATATTTCATATGTTGAAATGCAATATGCCCAATGAAACTTTTGCCACACTTTTCGTGACAGTCCAATGGGGCAGCTTTCTCCACTGTCTTTGACAACTGGAAAATTATTGGAATTGGTAAAATAGGATGAGGAAATATTCATAGAAACTGGCTGTGGATTTAGTCAATCAATAAATTATTGAATGAGCATAAAGAAGGTTTTTACATAGTTTGCCCACAAGGCACAATCGGTGTTGGGAGAATGGTTTGTAAGTTGATGTCCATTCAAAATGATGAGTTTCATAAATCAGACTCTACTTTATACAGAACATTAATTCATACATGGAATCCAAAATTAAAACAAACCTCCTGAAGTTTCCTATCAAGTTTTTCCTGAGCTTCCTGTTTTCTCTTCACAGATTCAAGTTTTTCAATTAATATTGCAGCAAACTCTTCAGGCTTCATGGGATGAACCTGAAATAAGGAAACTTGTTCATGTATGCAGAAAATCACAATTTTAGAAAGAGAAGGCTGAAATATTCAAAGAACCATGATGGCCATGCAGATGAAATAAATCAGTATGAAGGAATCACAGAGAAGTTACAATAATCCTGGTAAAATGATACAAACAACATATGGATGTGAACAACTTCAACACAATTTTAAATGAAATTATGTCTTATCAGTTATTTCTAGACAGCAAAACAACAAAATTAAATGATTCAAATATTACTGATCACATTTTAAGTACCTGCTCTTTCTGAATGCGTTGTGTACGAGGTATAACAGTGTGGTGCATGCAAGGATCACGGTTTAGGTTGGCACTCTCCTTTATTTGCTTACAGTGACGAATGTATTGCTTCTTAGACAGGCGATAGTGACCTCCTCCAATGGACATACCATCGCTATAAAAATACAAGAGAACATGTAACCATGAAAATACCAGTATAAAAAATATTTCATCATTTTTATGGCTTCAACATCCTGATTAAACAACAACTTTATATAGCCAGGACGAATATCAATAAATATCAAAACGTATGAAGAATTTTTGGTCTTAAAAATGAAAATAGGTAGACAATAAACTCAAATTACACCTAATATATTTATAACTATCATTTCATCTCAAATCAATAAACATTTGTCCCATAAGATCTCAGATTGCGATGAAAATATCTGTTAAGGTCCATATCCACCTCAAACTAAAAACCCCAAGACTAATTTGTAAATAATTGTGAGTTTCATGAGCATTTCAATTCTTTGCAATTTTGCAAAAAAAAAGCGTCTCAAATAATATACAGTTGACCCTCTTTAATACGAACAACCTTATTATGAAGTCCTCGTTATTATGAAGTAAATTGTTGGTCCCGACGAAAAGGCCTATCCAATCTACAGTACAAGAAACGTTATTACGAACCTCAGTTTCGGTCCCGGGGGTTACAAAGTGAACTTTATTACGAAGCTCCACGGATAAGCAACGGCATTTTATAAGACACAAATGGCATTTTTATACACTACGCAACGTCAAAATCATTGAGCTATTTTTAAGTTTTCCTCGTGCACTGTGCCCAAGAGCGTCAATTATAGTTCTTACCTCTGTCGGAGATACTTCGGTATCCAAGCAACATCATATCGTAAGTATCATTCCTGTGGAATGATGGTGACCCACTCATTACTGCTCGTAAATTGGACGTACAGTGAGTCCTCTTTCTACACACATTCAATTTACTAACTTTCAGAGATACGAAGATTCAAAAAATTCAAGTATGCCCGAAATTTCAAATTTGGCTCCTTTCGAGTTGGCCGATTCGACGCCGTGTGGCATTGAGGAACTTGCACTTAGGGCATAATCTGAACAAAGCATCATTGAATCCAGTATGTAGTCAGGAACTATTCAGCGTTTCGCTCACTATTCCTTCCCGTGCACAATGATTTTTATTGGTTCCGGCTGCGTCGCACGTCCAGCTAGATCAATTAGTCAAAATCACGAGTTAATGCACAATTGTCTTAAGCAGTATGACTTAATTTTCATGTATGCTCATGAACTATATAAAATCAAGGCCAAGTATAACTACAACAATGAAAAACTAAACATGATTACGTCCGAGTTGGTAGATGCATGAAAAATGTTGTTTTATAGTAGAAGAATGGAACTTTGAATTTTTCTGTTTCTTTTTCACCTTAAAAATATATCATACTTCAATCAATCCTGATGTACAATAATTTTGTGAAGTTTAAGACGCTTTGCAACTGAAACCTATATAATCAAAACCTAATATTAGAAAGGAAAAGGTTTCTGAAGAAATTGTAACCTATACTAAAAATTCTCACAACCCAGAGGCAAATGAAGAAATTCAAGATTCGAGAAGAAGAAAGAAAGATGTCAAGTATGTAATAAAGTCCATCAATATCTGATATCCTCTTATCATTTTTAAATGAAAGGAACGAAAAAAATTTATCTTATGAAAACTGAACGCATCCTTGCATACCCTTTGGGAACTCATGAATGAGGATTTCGATACGTAATACAGGAGCATCAAATGCTGCTTAGGGTAAGATTATATTCACAAAATTTATAAAATACGGTGGTTTCCTATTATTATTTAATTGCCTAAATTGAAAGATTACACAGGTCTGCGATATAAAAATAGTTTCAAATTTAATAAGTGATTTTTATAGTGTTTTCAACGCTGATTTCGGGAAAAATAAGGAAAAAATTCCATCACGCACAGTTAATTCACAAACTGCATTTCTGGTTTTAGCGGTTTTTGATATTTTTATAAATATTTCAGCACTCTCGTGAGTTTGAATTTCGGTTTTTAGGATTGCCACTAACTTTTATTTAGCAGTTTTCATACTAGATATACGTAAAATAAAGAGTTATTAGGAGAAACCAGCAGTATTTTCATGTCAGCACTTGTCCTTGCCGCCCCCCTGCCCCATGTACTTCCTGGCTCCCTTGCTGAAAAAGTAAACTTCGCCTACTTTGGTATAAAGTTAGGTGATCAAAATAACCCTTGGGCCCCACACAAATTTTGTGCAGTGAGTGTTGAAGAACTGGGACAGTGATTTCAACGTAAAAAGCGGTCCTTACGTTTTGGAATACCAATGGTTTGTAGGGAGCCCAAAAACCATAGCGAGGACTGCTATTTTAGTTCTCGCACGGTACTAAGTTTCAATTTGAAAAACAAAAAGGGTATTTCTTATCCTAACATTCAATCAGCCATTCGCCCTGTTCCTCATGGACCTGAGGTATCAATACCCTCTCCACTAGATTTTTTGGATGATATGCATGATGGTGACGAGCTATTGGCTGAGCTAGGTTACAGTGAAGAAGACATTGATTGCTAAGATCCTAGCACAACCGATCCCATTTCATTCTCACAATTTGAACTGAACGACTTAGTTAGAGAACCGGACTTATGACACGTTTCAAAATAGAATATGCTTCTGATGAGTGGAGACTTTATATTGATTCTTCGAAAAAAGCCTTTAAGCAGTACTTCTACACTATGGTAATATGTATGCTTCTATACCAGTTGGACACTTGGTTCACTTAAAAGAATGTTACGAAAACCTTGAACTGGTTTTAAGCAAACTCTGCTACTCAAACCACAAATGGGCACTATATGGTGATTTAAAAGTGATTTCAATGCTGCTTGGTCAACAAAGTGACCATACAAAGTTCCCTTGCTTTCTCTGTGAGTGGGACAGTAGAGACAAAAAGCAATGCCAAATACAAAAAGCTTGGCCCTTCCTTGAGAAAAAGGTTACAGGTATGGTTTGACAATATTGATATTAGAAAATATATATTAGAAAACTTAAGACAGATACCAACTTTGTGAACAAAGTGGAAAAAAAAGAAAAGGCAGCAGGGACATCTTTTAAATTAGTTGTTACAGATTTCCTAGGAAACAAGAGAGATTCAAGCTACAAGACAATCATTGCAGACATGCTCGACAACTTTAAGAAGCTGAGCTGGAACATGAGCATTAAAGTTCATTTTCTCTACTCACATCTTGGCTACTTCCCTGCAAACCTTGGTGATGTACATGGAGAGCAGGGCGTAAGATTCATCGAGATGTCAAAGAAATGGATAGAAGATATCAAGGAAGATTCAAAGTCACCATGAAAGCGGACTACTGCTGGATGATAAAAAGAGATGATCCTCAACTAATCCTCAACCTGACAAGAGGTAAAAGAAGTTTCGACAGGGAGCAAAAGAACTTTTATAAGGACTTATGAGGTTAAAGAAAAATTGAAGTGTAGTTTATAACATTATTTATAAATAAAATAGAATTTTATAGCTTTGGAAAAAATGTGAAAAATTGCCATATTTTGTTACTATACCCAAACATACTTCCTAATTTGTGAGAAAACCTGACGTGATAGACAAAAATGGATTAGATTTTTAAATTCAGCGCTGAAAAGTACATAAAAATCAGTTATCAAATTTCAAACAACTTTCAAAAAGTATTTTTTTGCAGGCCTGTGTTATTACTCCTGGAGTACGCATTTCATGCTTTTAGATTTTTAAATGAGGATATCTATTTTTTGCGATTAAATGAAAAGTGAAAATTTCCAAGAGCGCGAAAAGGTGATGGCTAAGTATGAATGCTAGGAAAAGCCAATGTGACATCATTCTGGTTCCCGCTGCTGCCGAGTGAGGCCAGCTTGGTGTGAGGCTATGAGCACCACTACCCCACTACGATGTAGGCTACTAGCAGGTAGCCCTTAGCTTAAATAAGGATTATTAATACCCTATTAAATGAAGGAAACTTTCCGATCATATTAAATTTTAATAAGTGATTATTAAGAGATGTATCCCTGAGCTCTGTGGCAAACTGTGAGCTCTCATCTAAACTGGGATTTCTAAAACCAAATAATTTGTCTAATTATGAATACTAATTTGTCTAATGATGGGCAATGAATCGCAATCAATGCCTTTCGTTTTCTTTGATGAAGGAAACTACCCTATTATTGGAAGCTATGGTAACTAGCAATATGATTACATATTTATCAGATAAGAAATTTTTTTGGGTCATTCCTTTTAAGAAAGTAGAATAACTTCCCTAAATCCAATGAAGTTCTAGATGGCTTTGAGTGGAAATTAAATCAAATTAATAATATAAATCCAACATGCAAAGTTTGATTGAAGCATTGACAAATACATTACTGGAAACTAAAGATTGGTTGGTTCTGGCACTTGGTTCTCAGTACTGCCAGTTCTTGGCCTGAGGAACAGGTATCAAAATCTGATCGCATAAAGTCAGTATTTTGGAACTGGCTCAGAACGGTGGCGTGGATTTGAATTTGGCACCCAAAACCGAAATGGCCAGCAGCATACTCAAAGCCAAATAATGAAAAAAATGCATGTATTAACTTTCGATTGCATAGCGTCCACGTATTTTTTTTCTTTTGAGAGTTGCTCGCTAACACATGCATTTAAGGGTTTGTCAGTTTGTCGCTCTTGCCAACATTGTAACATTTCCGTAGCTGCGCCCACTTAAGGCCCATTTCACATGGATGCAGACGGTCTGTACTAAGCACATGGATAAGGTTCCATTGACGTTAATGGAAGCATACACATGAGTGCCTACCGTCTTCATGGGGAGGAGCCATCCGTGTGGCCCCTCCGCCCTGCATATCATCAGCGCGCATACGGGCCAGAGAGACAGGTTTGCGCTTACACATGAGAGCCGATGACTAATGTGGACCAATCAGATTTGTCAGTAGAAATAGAGTGAGCCAGGATATAACAGTGCAAGTGCATCATTTCACCATGGATAGTGAATTTGACACCAAGAAAATAATTGAAAAAATTAGTTCATCAGCGCGTGGCTCAGTAAATATGGTCACTAAAGTGCCTTTTAATGTTCTTCGTACCACAATAGGGTGCACCCAAAACCTCCTTTAACGGGCATTTTTCTTCCGTTTTCTAACCTGGTATACAGCAATTACTTGAATTGCACTTGGCAGTATGTCGTTCTTCTACCTTGGCAAGCTACACACAGCTGACATTGCACAGGATGCGGACAGATTTCATCCGCCCCTATGTGAACAACGGTGGCAACTCTCTATGCCCCGCTTACGTAGCGCAGAACATCTGCATCCATGTTAAACGAGCACTTTCAAACGAGCTGACTTTTCGCCTGCCGACGTCCACGGTACTGTTCTTTCAACTTACCATATGCACAGTCTAAACATAACATAACATAACACAAACATGTTTACCCGTTTTACCCGTTGATGTGCGAAAAGCCCATCTAAGGCATGAAATACAGACAATGTTACATTGAGACTACTTTCAGACCAAATTTATTTTCGCCAGCCATCGTTCATGGGAAATTCACGCAGCTTTCAGATGAGACGAGAGACGATGAGATTTCTCTGCAACTCCGTGTGTGCCGAGAACGGAGGCCGACGGAAAATAGTTTCCTCTGAAAGTGGTCTTACGATTGAATCATGTACATATACAGTGATTCTTCGGCATACAAGCAATATACGTTCCGAAAAGTTGTTTGTAAGTTGATTAACCTATGTAAAGCATCGAAAAGTATGGTATCCTGCAAACTGCAACACTGCATTACATTTTTGCATTAGCTCACGGCCCCTGAGTTTATCCAAGGTGTTGCTGTACTGGCGTGTTGAGCAGTTTATTGTTAAGGCTATTTGAACTGTGACAGAGAACCATGCAAAGTTATCAATTAAAGTAACAATTTAAGCTACATTTCAGAATGCAGAACATATTTTGAACTGACTCACAAGTTACAACAAATTAACAGATGATGTCCTCAGATGTTGGGGGAGTTTCCCTATTAATACTGATGCTATGCAGTATGTAAACTGTGCTCCAAGCATAATTCGTACAACCCTTCAAAATCAACATCGACCACTACTGTTTTCAGTGAACGCCAGTTTAGTACTGCAGGCAATATTTCCGGCAAAAAAAGAACAGATTAGACCCACATAGGGTAAAAATGTTGAATTTAAAAAATCAAAACCTGGAGAAAGAACCTGACTGATGTAATGCAATCCATGCAAAGACGATCATGCATTCTTTAACAACATGTTATTTAAACTTTTTTGCTTAGAAAATAAAATTGTGGACACGATCTTAAGTTTTTTAAAAGAGGTTTCCTGCTAATTTACATCTTTAGTGAAATTATTTTCATTCAATCCTTGTCGTTAATCATTTAAATTTGCCATTAATTCAGAGTTCATTCTTGGAGCCGAAAATCAAGAACCAAGAACCGATGGGGGAGAACTAGACAGGTGCCGAGAACCGAAAAAAAGAATCAATTCATCCCTACTAGAAACCCTTGTCGAGATATATTCTGAACATGTATTATTTTTCCATTATATTCTTATTTTACTCACATTAATCAACCACAATTGATGATAAAATAATACGCCCCCTAAACTATTACTACATCTGCAAGATTTCAATACCCCCACAGAAAGAAATATAGTCCTCAATTCATGGTCGCTTATTTCTTCTCCAGTAATGAAGATTTCTCGGCGTGGAGTTGAGTAGCCGCAAAATTGAAATCTATATATATAAAAGAAAGTCGAAAATCGTGTTAGTTAGAACACTTATAACTCGAGAACGGCTGAACCGATTTTAGTGACATTAGGCTCTTTGGATTCGTCTCAGCCCCGGATAACATATACGGCATTAAAAAATAGGAAAAGTTCACAAAAAAAATTCAACTTTATCTTAGAGATATGTTTTTAGAAGTTGATTGTTATGACGGTCAAAAAAATAAGATTTTTTTCGTTTTTACTAATGTATTGACTGATCTTTTATAAAAATATTTTTAAAAATTTAAATGTTCTAACATGTTATAAATATTAAAGTAATATTAAAATAGTATTAAAATAATTGAATTAGAGGTAAGCTCAGCTCGAATTGAGTTGTCAACAAACACATAACTACTGTGTGTGTGAATAAATCTCCAAGCAATTGTTGATTATCAGTAATGTCCGTGTACTCTGCATGAATAAAATCTTTTAACTTTGTAATAAACGAAGATGAAGTCACCAACTATATATCTGAATATTTAAAGTCCTTGGACGCACCTGAATATATCTGAATATTTAAAGTCCTGGCTTACCACGGCACGATTTACAGCTAAAGGTAGGCTCTGTGTTCATGATCTTTCGAAACCTAAACCAACCAAAACTTTCCAACGGAACGTGTTTGGTTATTTAAAAAAAACTGATAATGAAAGTGATTCACGCCACTATACTCAAAGGAAAATTCAAAGATGAGGAAGTTCTCAATCCGAAGATTCCATAATCCCAACTTATATGCCCTTTTGAGCTTAAACGTATTCAATTTCCAATTCGTGTTGCATTCGTGATAACGATTAACAAATCGCATGGTCAGTCTTTCAGTTTATGTGATGTTTGTTCTCATGTGTCAGTGAAAACCCATGATTTTCTCATGGCAAACAATATGTGGTATTTTTACGAGTCGGTAAACCATCCGCTGTATTTCTTCCTTCGCTCCAAGGGTGCAGCTAGGAATTAAGGATAGGCGCAGCTAATACTGGCGGGTCTGTAGGGTATAGAAAACACGCCAAGGTAAGCGAGAGGTGTGGGGGCCCACCCCAGACATTTTTTAGGATAAAAGGTTCAAAATGGTAGGTTTTGCGGCTGTGTGAACAGTTAAATATTTTGTGACTCATCCGTCCCCCTAATATTAATAACCAAATGTTTTATAAAAAGATTCTCTGAGCTCTCGGAGGGGGGGGAGTTTAACCCCCAAAAACCCCCTTCGCTGCCTCCCTGCTTCGCTTCGCTAATTTTATTTAATTCGCTTTATTTTGCGCCTCATAAAAAAACAAAAACTGTTGTTTATCAGAGGGCGCTTGATGCAAGACATTAAACCCGAATGTGTAGGGCACACCGTGGTGCGTTTACGTAGTGCATTTTTTCCAAACAGAGATACTATAACTGGCGCGCCAGTCTTATGATACGAATGCTGCTTCATAGGGGCTTTTCTTACAATATTTTGAGCATCAGTCAAGCGTCGGTCTAGCGTTGCGTTAACCTGCCCCGTGAACGAGCCAAGTGTACGCTACGGACTTAGACCTAAAAACATTTTTTTACGGTTAATAACACAATTAGCCAACAACTGAATGTGTATAATTTTTATTTCATCAATATTTTCTCATTTAATTAATAATAAATCAAATATGATTAAAACCATACTGCCGCTCTTTATTTATAAATGGTGCAACTAAACTGTAAGTTCATTGAATGTTAGGCGGTACGAAGTTCGCCGGGTCAGCTAGTCTAACATAAATTAACAACCTCATCCGCTAGCACTCTAAAGCTTGGTTTGTATCTCATTTAACTTCTGTAATTTACACATTGCTTTATATGTGTACTTAGTCTAACATAAATTAACAACCTCATCCGCTAGCACTCTAAAGCTTGGTTTGTATCTCATTTAACTTCTGTAATTTACACATTGCTTTATATGTGTACTTAGGGCAATATTGGAATATGTGAAGTTAACGTTTAGGAGAAATACAACGGATCATATTTGATGCCGATTTACTTAGCATTCCTAAAGTCTGGAAGAGAGACATATGGTGATTGAGCAGTTGGATAGGTTCAACTGTTAATAAATTTGACCGTTTGCACTGTTGGGGCTAAGGTGACACCAGAACGAAGTATACTGTGGAAATCACCGTAGATATGGAGGATGAAAAAGTAATAAGAGTTGCAGAAAAGTTTCTCGGGTTTTCCACCGGCTGATGTCGTCCATGTCTCCCGACGTTTCGATCCGCGACTTGCTGATCATCCTCAGAAGATCCCCTGAGGATGATCAGCAAGTCGCGAATCGAAACGTCGGGAGACATGGACGACATCAGCCGGTGGAAAACCCGAGAAACTTTTCTGCAACTGATATGCTGGGAAAACCTAAGATCATACGTAATAAGAGCTATTTGTCAAGACAGTGCTGCATTTTCCAGTATGCATACATTCTTTAAACCTGTCAATTATTCAGGATAAATATTCAGGAGAAAGGAGTGCAGTAAATGGAACGAGAGTTTGTTGGATCCAACCTGGTCTAACCTCAGACAACGATAAAGTAAGATCGCAACTATCACCCCCCCAAAGCCCCCTCTTGTCTCCTGCCAAGTGTTAAGACAGACAGTCACGGAATGCACCCGTTACTCAGTGAAAGTGAAATTAATCAACAAAGTAAAATTAACATTCGCACCAAAATTAACATTCGTTGGGATGGACTTTCATTTACCTCCCCAGTCAAGAAATAATTGTAAGTGTATCATTATTTACGTGTTCACAACCGAACTTTATTTTGTTGTTATCATTTGCTATTCCGATTTTCATCTTGAAAATCAAGTTATATTGTTGTTTTTTTTTATCATTGATGTTTCATAAATTGCTCTCACCAATTCATACTTCATTAGTGTATAAGAGGGTTTCTTTTGTTTTTGTCATATGCAACCTTATTTGTTTGAATTATATTTTGTTTAGCTGAAAGTGTTGAGTAAGTGTTTTGTTTTAATTCCTTCATGGGTTATCTTAAGGAAAAATATCCCTCGCCCTTCCTTTCGTCCAGTTCGTTTTTCTTTCCGTGAATGCGTTGTGGAAGAGTGCATAAGTGCCCGAACTTCACCCATCAGGTTGAATCGGGAACCCCCCACCCGCAATTATTTCCAAAGAAGGGGAATATTTTTAATTTATGTGAATTGCACGAAGAGAGTGGCATAGTTTTGTCCCGTAGGTCCCATGCGGGAGGGATCCACGCGGATTTATATATTTTCTTTTGTTTTTGAGCGACATCTCCCCCCCGGTTCTATTTTGGTATCCGGGCGAGCCAGGGGTGGGATGCCACAATATAAAACAATTTTTTTCACAAAAATGTTTCAGGTTATTTTTTTATCATAATGTACATAACTAATAAAAATATTTTTATTAGTGTGGAGGAGGATATACGACCTGTACAGAAATTTCTATCGAAATCAGAGAACCTAAGGGACAAGAGAGTGTGGAATTAAAGGTGGAATGACCCATACGCAACTATCCAGGGATTAAACTGCTTTTATATTTTTGACAATTTTCACTCAATTTAAAGTTCAAATATTAATAAAAATATTACATATTTGGAAAAAAATCTACTGCCAATAACTTGCTCAATTATATAAGTAGATAGTTAATCAATGAAATTGCATTCAAATTCACACCCAAGCACAAATGATTTCTGTAATGTTAGTTAGATCAAATAACTCCTAGTCACAAGAGCCTAAGGTAGCACCCAATTGCTTAATATTAAAAAAATCTAAAACTGTCCTGAAAAACAAAATAACATCATAATATTTAATATTAAATATTTGCAGAGATAGCTTTTTTTCACGTGTAGAGACAAGAAAATTTAATACGTCCATGAATACGTAAAGTTCACAAATATCTCAAAACTTGTAAATCTTATCTGTTAAAATTATAATGAAGAAAAAATAACTAAGAAATAAGTTTAATGATGTCTTCTGTACTTACATTCAACAAGAAGGTAAAAATAAGGTGCACTAGTATTCTAAAAGCACCTTATAATATTTTGTTCAAGGTTTAACATACCATTTCATATTATAAAAACAATTTTGAGAGACAATGATTTTTTTGAAGATGAGTTTTTCTTCAACCTAAGCTAGAGGAGGAGAATTAATATTTTAGGAAATAAAGTTATGGGATTTGGGAAGATGAGGGGTCACTTGAGAATGGTTTACTTGATTATTCAGTTAATTTTCTTCCCTTCCGATATTGTTACAAGGACAGTAAGACAAACAAGTTTTAAGTAAACTGAAGACAGCTGATGAACAAAATTAATAGGTTTTCCTCTAAAATTGAAAGTAACATGGTGAATTCTTCCCCTTAAAATTCATTAATACAAACCTTTCTAGGCCAAAGAACTTATAATATTCCTTTAAGATCACTCTCAATCAGTAGTAATATACACAAATATGAATTCAGGGATCTTGAAAAAACAATGTACTACCAAGCCATCAATCAATTATTAGAAATGACATATATATTGAATTTATTTTCACTTTTCCTTTCCCCGTGATGTGATTCATTAGGGTTTCTGCTACTCTCCATTTAAATGAAGAGGTTGGGTCAATTGCATAACAGAACCACGCAACATCACACGGCCACCAGTTTATGTGCACTGGCCTGAATGCAACGACAATCAACTTGACCTGAGGATGTCTCCAAGACGGGACGAAACTGTTTGCACAAAAAGTCAAATGACTTGACATATACCTGGAAGATGGACGCTGACACATGGGGATAGTTGAATGACCTCTACAAGAAATCAACAAATGTGCATTTGCTCGGATTTTTCGAGTCCCCACTCTTGGCTCCACCCATGAATACAGTAAATTCCGGTTATTACGCGCCTCACTTTACCGCGGTTTCGGATATACCGCGGGTCTCACCATGTCCCCCGAGATGATTACATTGACCTTTTTTTTGAGGTAGGTAACTTTGTGGCGAATTTTATCTCGGCGTGACTACCGACGCGTCGCAACTTCAAGCGACTGTATTAACGCGGTTGGCGACGTATTCCATACATTGTTTCGTAGCCATAAAAAAAACTCGGTAATGCCTGATCGGTCATTGTGTCTTGCGAACTCGAGCTGAAAAGTGTGTTGCACGGCTGTAATAATTTTCGAGATTCTGGGAGATTGAGATAATTCTCATTCGTACGTTCGCACCGCGGCGCTCAAACCAAGGTAGGTACTCAATGCTCACAGGCTTCGAGCATTTAATAATGAAGGGGCTGTTTTACCTTTGTCTTAATATGAATATGAAAATTACTTTTTTACGAAAATTTTCATTGATTTTAGGGTTAAAACGATGTCTGCCAAAAGGAAAACTTACACAATAAAAGAAAAGTTGGGCATAATCGACAGAGTGAAACGCGGTGATTCAAAATCAAGTTTATTCAGGGAGTTTGGTGTTCCTGAAGGAACTATTCGTGGTTGGATGAAAGAAGAAGTTAAATTACGATCATTCGTTGATCAAGTGGATGACGAAATAGGACTTGATAGAAAAAAGGCCAGATTGAGTGCTGCTGGTGATGTGGATGAATGTTTGTTCACTTGGTTTGTTCAGAAGCGCAGTGAAGGTGTTCCATTATCTGGTCCACTTTTACAAGCACAGGCAATTAAATTAAATAAACAAATAGGTGGTGCTCATGATTTTGTTGCTTCTGCTGGCTGGCTATCGAGGTGGAAAATTCGCCACGGGGTAGCGCAAGTTAACATGCAAGGAGAATCTCGTTCCAGTGACAGTGAAACAGCTAGAGAATTCTGTGGGACTTTACGCAAGATGATTGATGAGGGTGAGTACACTGAAGAGCAATTGTATAACTGCGATGAAACCGCTCTCTACTACAGATTGCTTCCAACAAAATCACTTGATATTAAGAAGTCGGCAAATAAATCCGGAATAAAAATGAGCAAAGAAAGAGTGACTTTATTACTGTGCGCGAACAAATCAGGAAGTCACAAATTAAAACCTTTGTGTATTGGTAAAAATCGAAGTCCTCGGTGCTTCAAGCACGTTAATATGACAGCACTACCCATAAATTACAAAAACAGTCAGAATGCCTGGATGACTCGAGACATTTTTTTATCTTGGTTCAATGAAGATTTTGTTCCATCGGTTAAGAGCCACTTAAGATCAAAAAAGTTAGAAGAGAAGGCTCTACTTCTGTTAGATAACTGTCCGGCCCATCCGTCTTCTGAGCTCTTAATATCGAGGGATGGCAAAATAGTGGCTTCGTTTTTACCAAAAAATACGACAGCTCTTATTCAGCCCATGGATCAAGGGATAATTAGAGCATTTAAAGCCCATTATCGGCGGGAATTGCTCACTAGTGTCATAAATTCAGAACTGCAGGTACAAGAATATCTGAAAACAGTCACCCTGAAGAATATGGCTTATAATATTGGATTGGTATGGAAGAAAATAACTTCAGCTACAATCCTAAATTGCTGGTCAAAGTGCGAGTATACAGCGGGCGATAGCATGGAAGACGAAGACGAGTTTTTGGGTTTCACGGAAGAGGACGCACGTGAAGCTTCAGATGTTCTTTCTAATAAACTATTTGTGAGTGATCTCGAGGCCTGGGTTCGCGAAGACGAGGAAACTCCTGTATCTGCTTATAAGAGTGACGAAGAAATTGTGGCTGCAGTCCAGAGCCGCGCAAAAACAGCTGCATCATCGGAAGATGAGAGCGAGAATGAAGAAGACGAATGTGAGGTCGAGATGCCAAAAATTGGCCATTTATTACATAATATTAGTGAATTGATGAATTGGTTGGAGGGACAAAGTGATTGCGATAGTATTCATCTGTTGCACTTGCAAAGCATAAAAAATTACGTGACAAAGAAAAGCCATCAACTATCGCGGCAAAAGAAAATATCCGAGTATTTTAGTAACTCCCGTTAAAGTAGAGCGTCTAAATCATAAAATAAATATTTTAATAATGTATTACGCAAATAAATTGGCTATAAAAATTACCTTTAAGGGTTTTTTTATTGCTTCCCACGTATTTCCCGTTATAACGCGGTTGTCCGATAACGCGGGTGTAAACTATGTCCCCCTAGACCCGCGTTATAACCGAATTTTACTGTATTGCTTAAATGCAATTATGAAATTACAATGTCAGAGTGGTCACTAATTTTGAGATAGATGACAGCATTATCAGCAAATAAACAAATTTCACTGCTAGTTCCAGAGCAATGGTCATTTATGAATATATTGAACAAAAGGGGGCTGGTTACGCTTCCTTTTGGTTCTCCAGATGTCACTTTAACATCATCAGAGCTAATTCCGCCAAGAACTACTGTTAGCTTAGTATCCCTCAGAAAGTCAGGTATCCAGTTTACTACTGTTTCATTTAACCCCCATGATTTTAATTTGTATAATTTTTGTATTAACACGTACTTTAATATACCATCATATACAGTCGGATCCGGATTTAAGGTCTTCGCATTTAACGTTTTTCCGCATTTAGCGTTTATTTTTTGGGGTCCCGATTCATTCCCTATTAGGGCAATGTAAAAATTATCGGTATTTTGTGTTTCCGCATTTTGCGTTTTTCTGCGTTTTGTGGTCGTAAAAATTTTTCCTGCACAAGACTTTTTTGCCCGATTTAACGTTTTTTCATGACGGCTCATGCAAATGATTATCCAAATCTTCGAATTTCTGCTCATCAACAGCAAGAGTCTCATGAAAGTTTACCAAGAGTCAATAGAATCTACCGGGGAACGCTTCTTCAACTGCTTTTTTCCGAAAATGCAGCGCTGGGACCTTCAACTCGCAAGCTGGGTGATTTGTCCTCTCGTAATACTTCGCTCCCCTTCTGATCAAAACACCAGACACTTTTTGTATCAGATCCGATCTAATGGAGCTAAGTCATACCTTGATAACCTCTTAACTACCTTATCCTTCACTAAGTGAACTTCGACGATACGTGACGACGGATGACACGAGTTATACTCCGAGGGCCGCTACAATGATGGTTTCCTCGTAATGTTTTCAATTGACAGCTTATGCCCCTTTCAACTTTACTCTCTACGGGTAGTTCATTGTTAGCCCAATATTTTTCCAGTCTGCTACTTTCTCTTTTCAAAAGTGGCCCAATATCATTTGCGCAGTTCACTAGAAGATTCTTTCTATGATCCATTCCAAGGTCAGTTTCCACGGAGGAACAGCGAAAGAACCGAGGAAGTGTTTCCCTGTCATGATCGTGAGTGAAAGCATTCTTTCCTAACGGAACAACATTATTTTACATCGTGATTTAGATATCCCGGAGCCCATATACCGACATGCGGCTGGTTGACATCGCTGTCACTGTCGATTCAAAGATCTCGTGATATTTTATGTCAAAAGAGAATGACAATCAGAGTTTTGACGAACTATCACGGTCCATGACTCTAAATAAATCGCTCATGCTGCAAAAAAATCACCGCATAATCTCGGTAAAATAGATGGGCGCGGAAAAATATGAAATCTAGCAGGAATCCCTTGGTGGTTGACTGCGACATCATAACTCGGACGAAATTGCCAAACTCCAGAGGCACTGACAATTTTTCAGATGAAATCCAGTTCTATTGAAGATGAAACCTTTTCACTTAACAGAGTTTAGCTAATCATTATTCAAGGTCCAACCAAATTTTATTAAAAGCTGCCGAGAAACATGGTGAGTCGGAGTAAAGGTGATCAGCGCACCGCGTAAGTAACTTCTCCCGGCTCCATTCGACCTGCATGAGGCCGCGGATATACGACAGCGAATCTGGTGTTATCATCGAGTTGAATCACCATCGATTTGTAAGTATACTAGAAAAAAGATTTCCTTTTTTGGATGACCTCGAAATCCAAAATGTGCGCACAGGAGGCTCATAAATCGCTCGTTTCACCGAGGCAACAGAAAACGTTAAATTGGCAAAATTCCAGAAAACCTCCCTTTTCCTAGATATTCGGTAGTTTAGAATTCGGGATTAGCGATCTTCTGCTGTCCCTTCATTTCACTCATCTTTATTGATGCAATGACGTTTTTCGAGTACCTACTTACACCTTTTTTTATAATATTAGAAATGCTATAGTCACCTACATGGCACTTTTACAGAAAAAAATTTAAATTTTCTTCGAGGCAACTGAAAAATGCGTTAAATGGAATCACAAATTTCCATAATAATATTCCGTGTGGGAATGCTTTTAAGTTGATGAATATTATAATTATCTTAAAATATTTCATTAAAACAATTGTCATCCTCTCATTACTTATTTTTACTACCCATTTTTTTAGTTGATTCCTGAAAAGTATTATCCAACCTTAATTGGGCAAAGAACATTTAATCAATGAATTTGTTGCTGCATGCAGCACCTTTTAGTTACTTAAAATAATATTTTTTATTCATAAAAAGCCATTCCAATCATTACAGACCCTAAAAACTGAAAAAAATGGCAGGTCCTAATTAAGTGTTTTTCCGCATTTAGTGTTTTAAATTTTGTCCCCGCTGAAAAACCTTATATCAGGATTCTACTGTATTTGTGATAATTTGTACAGTAGTGTTCTTAAATTGCAGTGCCTAGGTTACTAAGGTCTAACTTAAATAATTTATCTTGGTGAAATAATAATAATAAACATTTTTTTATTTTAAAAGTATTAAAAAAAATAAATTGACAAGTTCCCTCCTCTTCATATTTATCACATCTTCAGAAAAACACCTACACACAGATATAGGATTATATTTTACCTTTTTCACATATAATTTATCCACAACAAGAGCTATGGTATCTAAACTATCTAGAGTTGTTTTACTCATTTGTTTCCCAAATAAATAGGGTACTGAAATTAGTCGAGCCTAGGGCAGAAATCAATTAGTTATCTTTCAAATAAGACTGACTGTTACACAAGTATTTTTTGGTAGACAGCCAGAGTATTAAAATGCTTTTAGAAAGATGAAAGGCAGTTAAATTTCTCACGTCGCTTGTCCACCACAGATAAGTGGTGCTCCAATGAATTTTCTGATGACAAGTAAAAATTTGTGTAACTTCAAAAAGCTCATTTCCTTAATACCCCAATTCTGGAAACGATCAAGAAATTACAACACTACATTTCTAATTGTGAAGGATGCACAGTTGGTAACATAATTGTGTCTATGTAAATAACAAATATTTAAGACAGCTTTGGGAGTATGAATTGAAATGGCACTTTTATATTAATACAAACACCTTTACAGCCAGCAGCCCACAGGTTCCGATTTATTCATATTCAGATATACCCTGGTCCCTCATTTGATGATAGTGACTTTTTAAAATTAAAAGCTGTATTTATCCCTATATCCAAAGCTGAAGTGCCATAGATTTATGAAGGTAAGGAGAATAAGGGGTGCATGTCTCCCTAAGTCTTGGATGTGATTGATTTAAAGTCTTCACTGAATTATTTATATGAACTTGCTGATGAAATAGCCAAAAAGTAGGGTGATATAAATCAACAGGAATTTTAATCTATAATTTCTGGTATACAAGAGCCCAGTAGGCCATGGATGACACAATAAATTAAAAAAAATTATTTAAACAAAAACTGAGACTAATTCAGCATGCCTACAGTATAGTAAATCTACCAAAATTTCTAACACGAAAATAGGATAAGTCAATCCATGGATGCTAGCTCAGGATGAATTTACTTGAACTGCCCGAAAAGCGAACAATTTTTAATCCAGTTTCCAAACATTAAACATCCACAGTGAATATTACTATCATTTATATAAAATTGCCCACAAATAATTTTCCAAACAGGTGAAAGAAAGAAATAAATATTTTTGACTGTTGTGACAAAAAAATCACTAGTCTATTTTACGCAAACCAATTAAAATCAAGCTTTATATAATATGATAATGATGCATTGAATTATATCCAATAATAACAAAATAATGGAGGTAATAAGTCAACATTCAACTAGCGCCACGACTAAATAAGCACACAATGACTGACATTTCAACTGCTCTACAAGAATGCAGTGAAAATTATACATAAATGACCATACCATAATATGAGAAGATTACCAGTGGTCCTGAAAATTTTTAGTCTGATTACAAAATATAAAATGGAAGCAATTCAAATAAAATGAAAAAAAAAAAATATATATGCACAGAGAGTTGAAGCAGAAACTTACACTGAGCTGTCAGTAAGTGACATGGTGTCATCTGTATGCGCATCAGATGAGAGGCTCTGCAGCTCGCTGTCCTGGCGTGACACTGGATTGTATGAGGAGTATTGGAGGTGGGGATGTGGGGTTGAGGATTGCAGCAGATGGGCAGGAATATGTGAAGCATGAGGATGGAGTCGGTGATGTCGGGAGTGATGTGATGGGGTGGGAGAGGGTGAAGCCAGATTCAGGTGATAGTAAGGACTGGGCAGCATGCCTTGCTGGCGCAAATACAACCTAGTTTCCGTGCATCACCGCCAACAAAACAAAAATGGAAAAAAAGGAAGCAAATAAATGACAACGTAATACTAGAAATAAAATCAAAGCAAATGACAAAATCTCAACATTTCATGATATTAGGTCTGGAGAAACTTCCTATCCACTCACCTTAATTTAAAAAACCACTGGACAAGCTGGATTAAACAGTCTCAATACCATCACCTAGTAAATGCCTTTGCTCAATGTTTTTCTTACAATTTTTTTGACACACATGCACACATACAATGAAAAGAAACTAGTTAGTCAAACAAGTAGATAGCACCATTTAGATGAGATGTTTTAGTGTCTTTTCTGATAATTAGTACAATTAGGCAATAGATTTAGCAAGATACTGCCTAAGAAAAAATACATGAATGCAATAAAACAATGCTTGGAATATTTTTATCCAGATAATGAGAAGAAAGTACCATGTCACAAAACTTGACTATTATTGCAATTTTATTGTAAACTGTTAATTCATTATTAACCAGAAATAGAGCTTGGAAAATAATATTTACTCAACACTACACTACATTCAAGTTAATGACATCAGACAAGACAGAAACAGCAGCTTTCCACAAAAAAAGCACTTTAACGGCTACATAGCTATCGCCTTAATCATCATTTTCACGTAACAGACTCTACATCTCAAAAATCACATATAAACGGAAAGAGGATAGTATATTAATAACTGTCAACAAAGACAACTTGACGAGCAAAAACAAATGGGTGCAAATGATACAAGATGCAAACTACTTTTCCAATATGTAAGGAAACTGTCAGGTTTCTCAACTAAGGAGGGCGATAGATGCAATAGATTTTTAAAAGATGGTGATAATACACTGATGGCCAAGAAAAACTCATGAAAATAGACTACAAATACGGTATTTATCTGAGAGAATCACAAATATAAATGAGGGATATGAATCTGAAAGTGAGATTTCTCAATTCAAGCTTCTGAACTCACTACAAAAAAAATTGTAACAAATGAAGACCTAAAATTTCCAACGTTCCGTAGTTAATGCTGGATAGTATTCAATATATAAGTCATGGTATGAACTGTCCATTGACTGCTTTCCTTACACCAAGTTTAAATAAAAATTCAAGTAGTATTAATTTTGCCTTTTCTCTAAATCCCAAATGAATGCCGCATGACCCTCACTTTATCCAAGGTAGCCACTAAAGACGTTTGGTCACTGCTGAATTGCTGAGATAACCAGGTCAAAATTAAAAAAAGTATCAATTGAATATTTCACCAATTTTACGAGCCTGAGATACCAATATCAATCTAATTTACAGAAAAAAAAGTTCATCAGGCATATGATTCATAACTGACCTCAAACAAAGACTTAGGGTGAGTTTAACTGAACGTGCTTTGCAAACCATATTGTGTGTAGCTTAGTGCTAACCATTGCACCATGTAAATCCTACTCGACGTTATTACTGTAGCTGTCCACACCAGGGGCTGTTTTTTGTGCATGGAGCCTCGTGATAGGATTAGCAAAGAAGCAGCAAACGAGCGGTATTTGTTTATCGCCTCACATGAAGGGACGCACATCATGGAGGATGCAGTCATTAATACAGTTATAGCTAGAGCAGAGATTTGGAATTACTTCTATTCCTACTAATTTCCCATCATACTCTAGGAATCTGCTCTGCAGAGGCACTAAATGAAGCACTAAACATAGTGAAAGCACAGCACATGACACAATGTGTGGAGCTCGCTTGGTGAGAATGAACCCTTCACCCAGTCTCCTTAGCTCATACAGGAGATTCACTCAAAATTAAATAGGCTCTTCACAGATCTTCATGGTTAAATAAAAAAAAAAAAAAAACACAGTACTATTCCACAACCTTATATTTTTGTAGTCAACAAAAATATAAGGTTGTGGAATAGTACTGTGTTTTTTATTTAACCATGAATATCTCATCGTTCCACCAAGTAACGCCTAAATCTGTTGATTATATTCTTCACAGACCATTTCCATATAACCTTCTCCCATCTTTTTTATTCACACAATGCTTAACGCATCAAAGAGATTGAAAATTGTTTTTGGCAGATATTGTGAAATAACTACGTGCAAAAATGCAACTCAAATTTTTCACTTTTTCCTTTTCACAGGTCATTAAATACATTGACTAGATTTTTCCCTTGATACAAATAAAAGGTTATTTAGTAGTTCCATGAGTTCTATCAATCCCAAATCCCAACTGCATACATTTCAACAATGAATTGTTGAATCTAATGCATAAAAAACATATTCATGCCACTAGGTCTCCTAATTATAAGCAATTTCACACAAATGAAATTATTTGGTTTTCTTGTGGAAACCACAAAAACTAGTGAAAGCATTCAGTGAGAGTCTGCAATAATGCAAAAATATGTGAATCTTACCTCATGCAACTTTAGTTAAATGACTTAATGGATGAAAAACCAACCACAAATGTACATTAACTTCAGAAGATGTTAAAGTCACATGAAAGAAAGGACTGAAATAAATGAATAAAAAAGATACTACTCTACTGTTTTCAATTAAAAGCATTTCATACAATAGTAAAAAGCCTCCATAAAGTCACAAAAATACCATAAGCACAAATAGCTCCAACATCATCATAAAAAAAGCAAAGACAAAAAATACATATGCCAGACTTAAGACTTGCATATAAGGCTATTAGCATGGTGAATGCAAACTTTGTCAATGCAGCAAATGGTATTATCTACACTAAAATATATGAACCGTCAACATTACAATGTGATTATTAACTTAGTTTCAAAAAGGTCAACTAGTATTTTCAGCACCTTCCAATTTTTCATTTTAAATTCACTAGAACACTATGTAAAAGAGCATCTCATCAAAATAGTTCTGATAAGCAATGTATAAGTTTGCTACAGAAAATAAAACTACAAACATGATAGAAAAGACCAAAACCAAAGGGCAGGGTCATGCACAAAATTATCCTGAAGCAATCACAAGCACCATCAAATACACCTACCCAGCATAGGCTTCTGGTTTAGGTCTGAGCTCCATTGCACGACTATTTTGAGTGACTAGTAACATGTCTCTAGTCAAAGGCAGCAGGGGATCAAGCTGCGATGATGGAGCTCCACCAGGAGCTGAACACTGCACACTGTCACCTCCAGTGACCAATTCTGAGTCTTCGTGCACTGTGGGAAGAGGTCCTGTGACAAGGGGCCCCCCGAGGGCACCCTCCTCACCGCCCCCGCAGCTGCCCCCACTACTGCTCCCACTGCCCCCACCACCCCCACCAGGTATAGTCCCTCCTGGGCCACCACTCCCAACCCCACTTTGCATGCACTGGACGTGGTTGAGATAAAGCTCAGACCGAAGGAAGTTTGGGTAAGTAGTCTCGTTGATATGGCGTTCAACCTCTCTCTGGACGGAGTCAAATACGTGACAATCTGGCCGATTGCTGGGGAGTGGGGCAAGAGGTGGGGTAACAACAGCTGCTGAGTCATCTGGGGGGGTTAATGGTGATGTGGCTAATGTGGCTGGAGCAGTGGCCGGAGTGGTGGATTCCCGAACACGCCTCGCCACTTCCCGCCTCATTTCTTCGGGCACGGCCAAAACAGCCCGGGGAAAAAACTTGCGGTGGATCAACTACAAAAAGGAATATATTTTTAAGTCATATTAGAATGATATACTTATTTAAGTGAAATGACTACCAATGAAAGTTACAAATGAGTTAATTCATTCCTTGCAATCATTAATAGTTCAATGTCTTCATTTCGGATACTTCTGTCCCAAGACATTTGACATGTTCTTTGAAGACCCAAGCATGAACACACTACGGATATGCTATCAATTTTTATCAAAGTCAATATATAAAAAGCAGAGACATTCAAAGACTATCTCAAAGTGACTTAGCTTTAGTGAATCTTAAAGAAACTAGTAATCTCTAACAAGTATGAATAAAAAAGGTAATTAGATAAGAAAGTTATCATTTAAAAATTTTAAAACGTGAAAAAATTAAATTTTCCCTCAGCATTAAAAAGCTACAATGATAACATTATCCTGAACATAGAGGTATTATTCTGAGGATTATATTGGAGGACTTTACAGAATTCAAAAATGCCCTACATAAATGCCATTATTCTCTCTGAAACTCACAAAAAAATAAATAATCCAGGTAGTTTGAAAGGAAAATAATACTTAAGAAATTAATGCCTTCACCATGAATGGAGTCGAAATTTTCATAAGGATAAATTAATATTCTGACACAATCTTGGTCTAGTTGACAATGATTCCTGCAAATTGTTAAATCCTGAATCACACCATCATATTTTTTTCAATCCCTTCGGAGAGAAAGCTCGGCAATGGCAAAAGAATTGACTTTTCATCATGATCATCTTCGCACTGATTAACAAGATGGGCTTAACCTGTCAACACCCATAGGTGCCATATGGCACCCAGTGCAGTGCCGAGGATATACTCCTGCAATGCATATAATACAGTGGAACTTGGTTAGTACGTTCCTCCTTAGTACGTTTTCCTCCTTAGTACGGCAATTTCCCTCGGTCCCGGTACCATCCGAACAAAATACAGGTAAAAGAATTTGGTTAGTACGTTTGAAAAAATTGCGCTTTCCTGGTTAGTACGCTCAATTGCTTGCCGTGACGCAACCCGCAATTCGTTCTTAAGTGTCTTCTTAAGGGTCGCAAACGTCTGAATTCATGATTTAATTTATTATTATTATTAGACATTAACATTCTTCCATTCATTCCACATCTCTTTCTTCTACCGTAATTTATCCAAATGCATTTCTGAATTCTTGTGACGTGCTGAATTATAAAATGCGGCCATTTTTCGGGAATGTCTGACTATGAAAAACTACAGCCAATAAGAAGCCCCAATTTTCCCCACCCCGAGCTCCTCACCTTCTGTTGCCTTTGGAGCGCTTGGGAGTGCCCACTGCTGCGCACAAAGTTCGTGAGTGGGCAATTGTTGCTATTGCACGAGTTATCATGATGAAGAAATGAGTCTTAACGGTATTAGACAATTCCCTCATTATCTAAAGCAGTACTGCTCCATAAACTCGACGTCGTGCGTATTTACTTGACTACTGTTGCGGGAGCAGACGATCCTCTGGATCTCCACGCGAAGCTTAGCTTAAAAATACTTGATCTCGGAACGAAAGCAGACGACATTAGACAAATTTTGAAAGTAAATTTCAACTGTTTAATATAAAATTTTCTTGTAATTACGTCGTAATCTAATAATCTTGCGTGTCATCAGTCGATATATCGATCGATTTTACAATGGAAATGGTATCATTCCAGAAGCGAATGTCTACGGCTGTTGCCGTAATTTGAAAGTCAATATAATTTTGCCCAATTTTTATGATGTTTAAAAAACCAGTTGACTTACTCCGGGTTGTTGTTATATTCTCCGAGTACGCTGTGAGAAAGAAAAATGACTTGTCTTCGCTTGTCTGAGCTTCACTCGTCCTCGTTCTGTAAATATATATAGGATAAATCACGGGAGATAGACGCCGTAATCATGAAATCGTCTCCGGGATGTCCATGAAAAATTGCGATTTTTATTCACATGGTATTGTTTTTCATGGTAGCGCTCATTTTCTTGATTTTAAATGTGAAAAGAGTTCAGGAAGGCGATCCTATGAGAACTACCGATAGTAATTGTAATTATGACGACTTTTTCACTGATTGCAATAACCCCGCCTGCTATTATTTACTTTCCTCGTTAGTACGTTTTCCTGGTTAGTACGTTCATTTTTCGTGGTCCCTTCAGAAACGTACTAACCAAGTTCCACTGTATGTGAATTTTAGCATACATTTCAGTGCACATACTTAGTTGAAGGTTTCCTCTATTATTCAGTCAGTTTGATTTGTGTTGTATTGTTGAACTCATGTATATCATATTTTATAAAAATGAAAGATGTGTGATTTCAAAAAAAACTTTGGGTGCTGACAGGTTAACATCCCTTTTCTTATCACTCAGCCCATCCCTTTTACTGCAGCTGAAACCATGGCACTGTCCTTCAACAAATAAAAATGCAAGGCCAACAGAGATTGTAACACCCAACTTGGCATTTGACTGAATGACAGTCGTAAAAAAGGACGGGGGAATAACCATGAGATTCAGCAAATATGGGTTGAGCTATCACTCTTTTGGTTCCTGAAAACCTATTGCTGGAGCAATGGCCCTGAGGGATGGAAAAAATGTATATGTGATTCAGGCTTAAGAATGCAGTTTACATAGTCTCATTGACAATCAGCAGAAGGTATGCACAGACATGCACTATTTAGGTTTATAATGTTTTACGAGTGGTTCAGAGAGAGGAGAAAGACATTTTTTACCAGGTCTTCGACAGTTTTAATGCATTGAATCTTAAGTATGAATATTCAAATTACATAAAATTCTTTGCATTTTGTTCACTGGGAGAACCTGGAGCTTGCCTCTAGGTAAAGTACATTTTTAGAGATCCTAATAGATATTTATCCTAAAAATTAGCAGTGAATTCATTATGTGAAATAGTAAAAATTGTATGCTAATATTCATATCTTAGAGAATGTGATAGCAGAATTTAAGGTAATTGCACTAACCATTAAAAAAACATTAGTCATTCCTCCGATTTTAAAAAATACCTAGGCATAATTCTTGGCATAAGTAAAAACAGTGAGTGAAATTTACCAACTGTATTTATTTGATTGTTCAGGTCAAAATATTTAACAGCAATCATTAAAGAAAGAAAGTAAGAATAACACATCAAAAATAGGAGACACTTACTTTAATTAATTGTGCTAAACGACCTGGATCATCATTAGGCTGTTTCTTCAGGCCTTCACAGGCAAACCAGAAGTTGAGCGTATCTGCACACCGCTCCCCTTCCAGGTACCTCCGAAACAGCTCAACTCCATCAGGATCTTCAAGTAAAGAGCGAAGATTTCGAGCCCATCGCAAGTAGGGTGGGGTTCCACTTGAGTCAGGCAAAGAATTTGAAGAGGAGGAGGCCGACCTGGGCCCACTGTTCTCAGGATCCAATGCCTGAGATGTCTCTGTAATCATAATGTAGATAACATTTCAGTTCCACAAGTTCCACCTAACATGGTATCATAAGGAAATAAAATTGATGGTTTGAGGCATAACTTAGTGAATTATGAAAAATGAAAAAGAAGAAACTTGATGATGACATCTTACGTTGAAACCATGGTCGTGTAAATGTGTGAATAAATATTTCATATGAAAGCACAAAGTTTCTTCTTTTTCATTTTTCATAAGGAACTAAGATAAACCATACTAAACAATAGCTTAATAGCTTTGGAATGGTCTATCCACTAAATCAAATCAACTTAACATGATTTGGGACTAATTATAGTAGGAACTGTTAATCATACACAGCAGTAAGTCCAACAGTTCAACAACGATACAAAAATAAAAACTTCCAAAAAGATGCCATAAAATTCAACGAGCAATAAGTGGTTAAGCAGAATGTATTCTTACTAGTGAACTTACAGTACATCCATGAATATTGGCTCAAATATTCACCAAAACATAAGAATTAGAAAAACCAATACCAGCATTCAACATCATTTCACCATATGCAGAAGGTTTTACCAAGGAGATAGTCAGGGTGCTTCACATTTACAACGAGGCGATGAGAAACAATTTAGCTGCCAAAATTCCTGCACTGCTATACTAACATAAGGACTGTCAACCCAAGGGCTAACAGCGTCACCATGGGATATAATGTATGTACAAAGTTCAATATAGGAAAAATAATTTCACTAATAAATGCTGCATAGTTAAAGACAAGACCATCAAACCAGTCTGCTATCACAGAGTTTGTGTGAAGCACGTCCTCCCAAAACTTTGATCTGGATGAGGCAAAAATAATTACTGAATAACGAGGAAAGCCATAGAAATGGTACAACCCAGGAAAACATCCAGGAGTATGAGGGTACTAATCAATGATTCATGGGTGAACAGCCAACTCCTGAACCACACCATTCTGAATGTTGCACCATATTAGTTGCCAATACATAAGATAATTGCATAAGAACTGAATGGGAGACTGGAAAATTCATGAAACTTGATTATTGATTGATCCTCAAGATTAACCAAAAGGGGAACAACACCTGAAAATCATGAGGGGCCCTTTGTTTCCCACACAATAGGGTGGTTTCCTATTATTTATTTATTGACTAAATCGAAAGATTATTACTCCTGGAGTACGTATTTCACGCTTTTAGATTTTTAAATGACGATATCTATTTTTTGCGATTAAATGAAAAGTGGAAATTTTCAAGTGCGCGAAAACGCGAAGGCTAAGTATGAATGCCAGGAAAATGCCGTGTGACGTCGTTCTGGTTCCCACTGCCACAAGTGAGGTGACCTTGGGGCGAGGTTCTGAGCACTGATATGACGCAAGATGCTAGCAGGTAGCAGAGTACCATGCTAGCTGGTAGCGCTTGGCTTAAACAAGGATTATTAATACCTTATCGAACGAAGTAAAATTTCCGACCTTAGGCAGTTTTAATAGGTGATTATTAAGAGACGTTTCCCTGAGCTCTGTGCCTCATGCATGCATTGGTAATCTCAGACGATGTAAAACTCCTATCTACTCGTATAGAAACTAGGTCCCTGTGACGTCACGTGGAGTGGCATCGCATGGGCGCCAATCTAGCCTTTTTTAAATGAGGATAAAATTGACCCTTGCCATTCGTCTAAACCGGTATTTCTAAAACCAAATAATTTGTATATTATTAATACACTAATGGTGGGTAACGAATCGCAATCAATGTCTTTCATTTTCTTTGATGAAGGAAACTACCCTATTGATGGGTGTTGCAGAGTGTTTCTTACATGAAGACAACAAACATACCATCATGATGAGTGGTAGAAGAATCGGTGGCAGCAGCTGCCAAGCGATGGGTGGGCATAAATGGAGATGAGGAAGATGCAAGGTGGCAGGGAGTGTGGCATGGGGAGCCAATTGCCAATCCACGACTGGACTTGGTATGCCTCGAAGCCCAATCTTTGGATGTTGGAGATTCATATCCCTCTCCAATGTCAATTGACTCCATCCCCAAGCACCTCGATTCATTTTCTTCACCTGAAATACAAATAACGTCATCTTGAATTTATAACACAAAATGTTACACATGACTTTAACCAACATGCCTTATTTAATAAAAGGAAGGGATAAAAAATTAAATTTAGACCTAATAGAGGACTTAAGATGAAGTTATGTAATGAAAAGCCAAAAAATATTCTAACTCCTTTTCCAAGAGAAAAACGTACATTGTAAATGGTCAATGAATCTTTTCAAAGTAATGAAACAATTTGTTATGTTATTGATGAGTTTTGCTTTATCCACATAATGAAGCTCAAGCATATCTTATTGGTGTTGCTAACCATTGTGCAATACGTCACATTGCTACAAATTACTTGTGCATTCCCGCTACCGCAGAAGAAAAAACAGAATTCATGGAATATTGAACAATTAAATTACTTCTGCATGCAGCAGAAGTGGTCCTAAGAAGTAAAATAGGGGCCACTTAGGTGATCACAGGTATAAAGGAACCTCAGAAGTATCACCAGTACGTGTTTGTTGCAATGAGGAATTAAAACAGAAAAAGCATTACATACATAGTAGGAGAGAACCCTTTTTTATATCATAAGATGGCATTGTCTAATATATATCGATACCTCCACTGCAAAATCACTCAAAAATGGCCAACCAAATCAAATCCGCTCATCTAGTAGCCCAACAATACGAATCCGCTCAGCTAGCAGTGTCCGGAGCATGAACACTCATCTCCTATTCTCCAAGCTTGGAGGTGAGCGTTTATGCTACAGACACTGACAGCTGAGCAGATTTGTATTGCTGGGCTACTAGATGAGCAGATTTGATTCGGTGGGCAATTGTTGAGCGCTTTAGCAGTGGAGGTATCGCTGTGTATAATCAGTTTAAATAAAACGTTCTTAACCTTTAAATGTGACTTAATTATTATTTTTTTTATTATGATAAAAGTTAAGGTGGCTCAATATATATCTTTTGCACCCCCCACCTCCGAGTTTTTTCTGTATCCGCCACTTTTATCACCCCCACCTCACTCTCACCACAGTTGTTCGTCAAAATAGACTTGGCCAGTCTCAGTATTTGCACTGGTTTCAGTAAATTGTGACAGAGAGGTCTTTAATGCATCATCAAAACCATTGGTAATCAATGAATTACAAAAAAATGCATCTTTGCAATGGTCCCATCAAAACATTGACAAACCTGGCACTGGAGGACGAGGTGAATTTCTGTGGAAGGTCTCATCATCTGCGTGTGCCACCATCCTTGTTCCATGCTCATCTCTATCTCTGAATTCAATGCTGCTGCTGCCACCTGTGCATGGTTCTCTTGGGGAGCGGATGTTGCTCATCCTGTAACCTTCTCCACTGCCTTGCTCTTATGCGCAAGACCACCACCTGCTTGATACTGATGCCGACTCCACTGTAGCTGCCGGTGCCACAAGCAACTGCCTAAACAATGCTCCCACAAGGGCCGAGACCCAGGAGGGAAGCTCATGGTGTGCAATGTTTAATACCTGAAGAAATATAACAGTGATAATGTTTTATTAGAAGTAGTAAAAATTTTCATTTCAAACAACTTTATCTCTAGGTTATTGCTTTCGTTATTTAACCCTTTCGCTATAACAGCAGTTGCAGTTTTTAATCCAAGAAAGAACAAGCCCAATCAAAAACGCATCAGGCTTTCTTGAATTTAGTGTTCTATAAAAAACTTGATTTTTATATACAATGCAGTAGAATAAATACCATTTCATCAGGAGTGATAAATATTTATATAATCTCCAGTATAAACGTGAAGCTCAAAATATTTTAAACAAAAATTTTTATTACACGCAGGATTAAACATGGGGCTGACAATTCCACACCTTCAGCATTTTAAAGTGAAAAACGATTCTAAATCTAATTTATCGGCAACTTGCGCATCTAAGAGTTAAACAATCCAGTCCCTGATGATGGGAAAATGAGTAGGCCAGCAAATTGAATCAAAATAAACAACTGAAATATATAATTTCATTTCAGTCGACACAAACTATTTCATGTAATTATTGCTGTTGGACTGACATTAAAATGGACATAATGGCCCCCATCACTCCCTAATTTCCATCTATACATTCTAACTTGCCCCTTCTTTCCATTGAGTTTGATTGAATGGGTTACATTGTGTTTCCAAGAAGATTAAATCACCGCTTCCCTCATTCTTCCATTCAAAGAGTAGAGGGTTCTCAAATGTGCCATATATTAAACTTTTGAGCCGACTATCCCTTGCCCACCCTCAGAAGAATCCTTCCTGGAGTGGCACAAGCCCACTCATCTGTGCGGCTGCCTGCGAAGGGAGCAAGCACCCTCCCTCCACCACTATTCATCATTGGACTTTAATGGCAACATCCCCCGATTTGAGGTCCCAAGTTCAAATTCCAGGATGATGATACGCTGTATCGAAACCGGTTGCAAATATATTTTATTTTGTTAAACAGCGAAGTCTTTTTCTTAACCTTTGTGCATCATGAAGGAGTTTCACCATGTTACGCCAACCACCATCGCATTTTCCAGGTGAAGCCTTTGGACACCCCAAATAAAAATCCCTGAAGTGCAAGGTAACTCATGGAAAGGAATTGGTCTGAATGTGGGAAATTCACTTGCCTATGACTTAGTATGGTATGTGGTATTGGAGGAGGCGACCGACAGCTTAGGTCATTTTCACCATGGGGGATAGGGTAGGTAAGGAAGGGTGGAGAGAAACCCGGCGTCGGCATTAGCCTGCTCTTAACGAAAGGCGCCAACGGGACCACGGCTTAACGTCCCATCCGATGGACATAGTGTTGCCCTTGAAATGTCCTCCACACAACATTCAAGCAAGGATCGGGCAGTCTCTGAAAATCTCTGCCACCGCCAGGATTTGAACCCGAGTCTGTCGGGGGGGAAGCCACCACACCAACCCGATACCCCTATGACTTAGTTTTTGGGTGAGCTCAAGCCTCACCTACCCGAACCAACCTTGGGGTTGAATCACTGAGTGAGTAGGAAAACGGCGGTTACAACAAAAATGAATATGAAAATTAAGTTACCAGCAAATTTTTAAATTTTTATTTTAATACCTATGATTCACACCTGTGATTAAGTTCACAAAGCTGAGTGTTAGAATTGATATTGATTGCCTGTGAGTAATATGCTCCCAAAAAATCATTTCTTTCACAGAAGTGCCCCATTTGACAAAAGAAAATGTAATAAGGCATGGTGTAAGTCTATCTGCTTAGCTTCTGAAAGTTGTGAATTTGGTCTCTTAAGTACCCCCACAGTAATTAGATTTTAATGATGGCTTTGATTATCTGTAAAATTACAATAACAATTACCTTTTGTTCCTCAAAATTTCTTTACATATTAGTGATATCTCACTAAATAAATTTTTGGCCTGTATAGCAAATTGGTCACATACCCCTCCATCCACTGAAATTGGACACATTCAATCAGGAGCATAGGCATTGATGTTCCTGTCAATCCTTAATCATTTGGTTTAATGTTTTTGCCACCTCTGTCAGGGACTCTTCATGGATTTTACAGAAATTTGGGAAGCAATTTGTCCAAGTAAGGAAAGAGCCTCACCTTAACTTAGTATGCTTGCATGGCCTCATAATTTTTTTTATAGCTATGTGAATATATAAGATTAAATATAGTAAGCAAAAGCATGATAGAGTTTGATTAACTAATAGAGAAATGAAATCCGGCTACTATTGGATTTCCAGCAAAAATTGCCAAATTCCTTTGAAAACTTCAACAGAGTATTTAAATTTGGAATAAAATTTATTATATAAAAATATTTCTTTTGACAATGGCTGTGTCAGTTAAACTTTTTTATCACTTCCAATTCTAGTTCAGATTCGGTAACTGTTTCTTAGGCCTAAGTTCTCGCTTTCCTTTTCTATTCGAGCCTTTTATTTTCATTGCTTGGTGTTCAAACTCTAACAATGACTTTTGTTTCGGTGTTATGAAAACTATCTAAAATAAATAATCAAGTCATCTGACTGGTGTCTGCATCCATTCCACTACTATATTTAAAATATATAACATACACATTTTGCAAACGAAAACTCTTAAAATTGGGTTTTGCCGAAACCTTCATCAATTAAAGTAGTATCATTCTGAATGTAATGCATATCAGCTACTCCCAGGGCAATTAGAATAACCATAAATACAACTAGACAGCAATCTATAGTACTGCACTGAACATCCAACTTTTTTAAAAGGCCCTCATAAGAACAAGAATTCCAGAAAAACAGAGAAACAGTTAATAATTATATATTTGGTAATACAAAACTTATCGGCAAAATGCTTATTTCCTGACTTGTAAAAGTTTATAAGAAACCATTGCACACAGTGACTATTTGATTTCTCCTTAAAGTATGACTCACAAGTGGAGCACTATGAGATGTTGATATTAAAATACATTAATTCACTCAGACTACATTCCAACTGTCACACACAATCTTTACAGCAATAGACATAATTTTAACTTAATTGATCTCTGACCTAGCATAATGTAGCTTCAACTTCACCAAATACCTATAACCAGTTATCTATGAACATTATCCATCAAATAAAATAAGATTCACCAATTAAGATATTCCTATAAATTTATTAAAAATATATTAATAATTAATACAAGGTCATGGAATAAAGTAAAATGGAGCATATTAAAAACTTTACAGAAACAAAAAAGATATCCTTAGTTTAACATTCTTTCCACAAGTGACTAACTATATTGCACAAGTAATGCAATAAAAATTCCATACATCAGGTGATTAAGCAACTGTAATTAGAACAATTAAGAACTTGGTTAATTTTTTTACATTTTTAAAAACTTTGTATTGATGAATAATATCATTATCTTCTTTAACAGTCATTAAAATTATTCAAACTTCAAAAAATTAATTAGAATATTCAATATTCTTAAAAAGAATTTCACATGGTATCCTGTAATAATTCTACCAAAAGTCCTAAATTATAATTCAATTGTCTAAAATCAAATGCTCTTGAAAGCCAAGACATTTATTCATTGTTATTTTCTTCTAAGTTATACTACTATAAACGAATCCTTTATCATAGCAAACTTCCTACACAAATAGATGCTCATAATTAATCTTTTAGTTATCCTGTAGCAAAACATTAAAATGAAGTTGAATGCAAACTTCAATTCATCCTCCAAATTTGCCTATTCTTGACAACCATATTCATCATAAATAAGAAAGATCCTATTCATATTCCAGATATACATATATATAAATATAATTTAATGTAGAAGAAGCCTTCCTCAAATCAATTTATAAACACACAAAAACAACTACGTACAAGGCTTCAGTGTCACCATGTGGAAATCAAAACTATAAGCTCTGCCATTCAACCACAGCGTCCTCCCCCTCCTCACCCCTTATCCCTCTCCCGACCAAACCGATCAATATTGGGCTTGGCTTGATCTAAACACTACGATACAATTCAAATAGAAGGGCAGTATATTTGATTTATATACTTGTCAAGCACACAAAAAGGATATGTAAAAATACTTCCTCTTGAAATAACATGTTATTCGACCCAAGATGTCACACACACACGCACATACTCACACAAACATACATATAAATCAACACATCGCTCTTGTTAGTCACACATTACAACAAAAGATGCCTCAGCGGCACTCACATCCCATGCAACCAGTGTTTTCAACCACACAACATAGCTGTCACCATTGGAGGAAATGCCAGAGGGGCCGTCTTCAGTTACCAAATCATATTGATATGACGAGGGGTCTTGAGTAAACCCAATAAAATTGGAATGAAATGAGGGATAATATGTCATTGTTTACTTTATCATTAGAAGGCCGCAAATAATAGCTGTCCTGACAGCATCACAAGAGGGACGCATACATACCGAGCCTGCTCATTGTGGTTTGTCGGAGGAAGGATGATCCCTTGCCCAAGAGGAGGGTTGGGCAGGACAGGTGAGAGACAGCTGGCTAGAGCTAGGTAGACGGGTGGTTTCACTCAAACTCACAGAGAGAGGAAGAAGTCAAAACTTTTCCACATTTAAGCCAGGCTTCTCGATCACAACTCTTGGCGTCACATTGAACTATTGACCAAGCTGGGGTAGTCTACAGCCGTGCGCAAAGAACATCAAAGACGACTGCGCAGTTGAGTTGCATTTGTGTCCGCTGACACTGCCCATGGCGTCGCTGCTCTTTCACTAATCGATCCCGTTCCAATCGCCATAATCGTAGGATGAATCACTCATATCCTTTGCATTGAAAGCAAGTCAAGCATAGAACACTCCTTGGATTATATGAGAGCAGCTCAGAAATACTATCCATTCATACTTCCCCCATAAAAAACCTGAACAAAGACCCGACCCTCAAATTCTATAGAAATATGAATATGGCCAGATTTCAGACTCCAAGGGTTTCCTACCTACCCCTAGCTTTGATTGACAGCTGAATACTTCATAAGGGCTCCATAAACAGGTATATGGGTTAGTTATTTGTTCACTGAGGATGAGTTCTCCTAATTTTTTTAACATGGCTTCAGAAGGAAACTAACCATCAAAATGGCAAAAAAATGAAACAAAAAAAGCATAAAATTGCAAAACTATGGTTTATTGAAAATTGTTTCAACAATAGATCAGTCAAACCACATATAAAAAATTTTCTTCTGCAATAAAAAAAGGTAAAAAATTTAAAAATTTCTGTTTAGAAAATGCAGAATAATGATCGAAATTTAAACTATAGCATCAAGAAAAGTGTTACTTCAGTTGCATAAGTTCAGACAAATAAAAGAGAATAAAAATTCAGACTTCACTAATGCAATCAATATCAGCAAATACAAAGAATCACGTTTACTAATTAGCCATAAAACATTAAACTGTAAATTGAGAAATATTTTAAGCCTGAGTCAATCATTTCTTCCGTCCCTCAGAGTTATTACTCCAGCGATAGCCTTTCAGGGACCAAAAAAATTATCGCTCAAACAGTCATTTTCTGAATCACACGGTATTTCCGCTATCCCTTATTCCTGAGCTTATTTAAAACAGCAATTCCATGAAAATCCGAACGCGATGTAACAATCGCTGTTAGCGGCCGTTTGTTCTGATTGGCTGAAAGACGGTACCAGCGATGGTTACATCGACGGTAAAAAGGACGTGCCTAATGATGACTTCCCATTCCTGAAAAATGATAGCGTGAATCGGTCATTTTTCCGTCATTATTGCAGCTATCGCTCGAAAGGGACGGAAATGTTTTTCGTGCCATTCAGGCTTAAGTAATTTGACTTTAACTAATTTATCAAACGTCAAATGAATTATTTCGCTTGTTTTCATTGCAACTGAGCAAAAATCCGTGAAAAAAGGTTTTACAGAGAGGATTAGAAAAACATGGGAGTAGATAATGACTCATACCAGGAGTACCAAAATTACTTGTTCACGTTTACCGTTGCATCAATAATGCTTTACTTATTATTAATTTGTAATGGGGACAACTGCAGATCCCAACGAGCGATTCGGCTCTATATACATAACGCCTACTGCTTCAAAACGGCTACCACTATAAGTTTAAGTCTCCCTTTCTTACCAACTGCACTGCATATTTTCGCGTGGATTTCAAGACAGAAGCTGCATATGTAGCCCACATGTCTGGCCTATTGTCATAGTCGTGTTTTTACCCATCCTGAACTAACAAGCGCTGTTGAAATCCATCTTGAAAACCCTCTTCAGTAATACTAGAATAGGGTCCTAAAATTTTACCGAGGATAATGTTAGCCGCGAGCCACAACAAGGCGGAAAAACGGGAACCTTCTGTCCTTTCGTGAGGGAACCAACTGCGCCCTGAAGAGGGTAAGCGGCCTTCCTCTGCTCACTTACGCATCGCAGGAGGTTCAGTATTAGCCTAGGGTGGTCATCGATTTCCAACATGAGATTTTACGAAATTCTCTTCGACGAGCAGGGTTACTCATCCAGATGGGAGTCACGTTTACAATGATGCCTGGAACCGCCGAGCGTATATACTTGATCGAAAAGCTGAAGGGTAAGGGGCTCAAATTTGCAGGAAGATTACGGTAATGATTTAGGAATACAAAGTTAATATGAAATTTGGGGGAAACATTACCAATTAAAATTGAGATGCAAAAGTAAAACTGCTAGTTTATACGCTTAAAAAGTTATTTGTCGATGTGATTGTTAATCCACGAGATCTATTGATCTATTCTTCCGCCATACGATATAAACAGTCGCCACGCAAAGGGATACCTTGATTCCTTTCACAGATATTCCTCTCTTACTTGCGATAGCAAATTCGGAAATTTCTGGTCGCAATCTAACCCTTCTCCTCTGTTCTCCGTTTTTCATGGGGACTTCTCTCACACTCGAAACACAATGTTACGCATTCGTGCTCTTCGATGAGTGATTAAATACCCGACTTGAAAGGCAACGCACCGCATTTTCAAAGGGGTGGGATAAAAAAATAGAAAAAAGTACACGCAAAAATGTAAGGGTAAATGTTATTGGCGCATGCCTAAATGCGAAAATGAAATAAAAAACACAAAATCGAGAACTCACATTTTAAAAAGCCTAAAAGGAAATAGAAAACATGATTAAGACGAAGACACAATTCACTTGAAAAAGAAAAAAAAACAGAGCATAAGAGGGAATGAAATATGACCTCGAGAAAAAGTATTCATGTTTATATCACAATAGAAACACGTTGAAATATTGCAATTCCTCAATATTAAACATATATTTCTTTTCCATTAACATGAGCCACTAACATCCACTAAACACGAGCACAAGAAATGGAATTCAGGATTACGCGAATAATGGTAACGTTATGCTGCTATACCCCCTTGGTATAAATCACGACTTGTATAAAGTTAATTTCCCAAGGCAAAACAATAAATTAGTAACTTTAGTGTAGATCTAGACTAAAGTTACTAATCATTGAAACTCGAGTTTCAATGATTCTAAGCCAAACCTCGGTAAAGACGAATTGTCATTCTTATTACTTTTACAGCATACTTAAAAGACAGAGCAGATTGAACTAAAAGCACAAGGAGCACAAATATTCGATGTAAATTAGTTTCCACAAGGCCTACGCTTTATTTCCAGATTTTCCGAGCCCAGAAATCATTTCGCTCACAACCTCCTCGACATTTTAACCTTCCATTGATATCTTTCGCGGGCACAAAAATTGCAATGACCCTATGATTTTCCCCAGGATACCAAACTCTAAAAAAGAAACAATCTCCGCGGACTCAAATGTGGAGGAGGGATGAAGGGAAGAAAAAAATGCTCGGGCCACCGCATTTTATTGGAGCGGCCCTCGCAATGATGCCTATTTCTGTAACTACACTATATACCACAAAACATACATGCGGTGCAAGGATTTTTCTCGCGTAAATTTTAAAATATTAAAAAAAAAAATAAGTATGATGAGTCATGTGGGAATGGTGAATATCCCCCTCGACCAAAGTAAATGTGGACGTTTGCAGGGGCATCAAAATATATTGGGGGACACCCGGATTCTATAATTTCAGTAGAATTTCGTACTTACTGTACTAACAAATATTTGACAACTAGAACTAATGAAGAGCAACCATCCTGCTATCATACGATTGTCTCCATCAACTGACATAAAAAAACAGGATGCCTCAGCAAAGACTTCTCCATCGACTGACTAGTAACCTATACCAATATGACCAGTAAGGAGAAACTACATCGGGTGGGCTAGTCGGTGGGTCTCATGATTTGGGGAGTTTATAACCGCCGAGTTTAAGTCCACTTAATGATCTTTTATTACATATTCCCCAGCATAATCACGGAACTTTATATTCATACATGAAACTAATTTACTACGGTAAAAATTACAACCACCGACGAAGAGATTTGGTGGTAGTAATGAGCCACCCGGTTACCAACAATGCAACACTTTGTAATAGCATTTTTTCTGCGTTAAAAAACACTAAATAATACAGAAAAATTGCATGAAAGTTAAAACTTGAGAACAGTGAATTAATGGCTCTGAGAAAAAACGTTAACTATTCGATCAACCAACGATTACTCGGATCAGAGCACTATGCATGACGCCGTTCGTGTATGGGGCTAGGGCTCCAACTGCAAAGACGATCGAGTAGGGACCTTTGAAATAAGCGGCTCCTTAAGAGCAATGCTGAAAGCTTTACCTCCAGTAATTTTTCAACGCTTGTTTGCCTAGGTTGGAGAAACTGACCAGGAAACTTCATTGGGGATGAAACTTCCTACTAGATGGCTAATGACTAAACGACAACAACACAGGAAGCGGCGATATCCATGTGGTATTTCAAGATCAATAGGGACAGTCTGGGTTGGCCGAAGATCATCAAGGGTCGATGAATAGAGAGCACTTGGAGGAAACACCAAGATGGTACCCAAAAGCCAGCTAGGCTCCATTCTCTAACAAAATAATTTTTGTCCAGCCGACGGACCTCGATAATGCCGGGCGGCATTTACCAGGAGTTCCAGGAAACTCTGACACTGTTTTACCGAGAGTGACAGGCCAACTGATAGATGAATAAGTCAACTTGCTTTAGTAGTACTCGCAATAACGAACGATCTACCCAATTAACGACATTATTTCCGTCAACACCAGTGGAGAATTATGAGCTACCCACGCTAATATATATCCTCACTCACATATAACAATACACCCACGCTAATGGTTTAAATCTTCATCTTAAAAATCTTAATGAATGAAGAAATGATGACTATGTAAAAGCCACTTGTCTAAGATCATCAGACGCTTTGTCGCTGAGAGGTACTGCATACAACCAAGGCGCCTCCGAAAGTAATGAACTATGGAAAGTGAAGAAACCCCCCCACTCACGCCCCGAAAAAAAACAACCTTAATCCGCTAGTATTCAACAAAGCCAATCATCATCTATAATACAAGACGAAACAGGTAAATTAAAAGCAGATAGCCACGGCCGGAGCAAGAAATTTTTTTCGAGGGTGGGTTCACTTGAGGAGATTGTACAATTATGGGAGGAGGCCCTTTTGGTCGGGATATAGGCGGTGTAACATATATTTCGAGGGTCAAATATAAAAAAGGTGTCCAAATGACACGTCAGGATATGAACCCGCGGCCCTACGTCTTACAGCTAAGCGCTCGCCCCACTAGGCTACGTCCAACCCACCCAAACATATTACCAATATTAGGATGATATAACGCATTAAGTCGCTGCTTCCATAATGGAGTAAATTTTTAAATAAACAATTTATGTAAAAAATTGGGAAAATTAAATTCGCCTCTTTTCGCCGTATGGCTAAACCTGCAACGATAACTGACAAAAAATGTGATTACATTTCTATGAATCATTACATACCACGGGATTTCAGATATTTTTAATATATAAACATCACTTTGTAAACATAGGCATGCATGTACTGAATATGACACGCAATGTGCTCAGAAAATCAATTTCTACTCATATAAAATCGTAAAATTCGTATTTTAAATTATATATGCTACGTGTAAACTTTCACGTAGAGAGAAAAGCTGATTTTAATTACCAAGTGAACTTATATCCACTTCCATAAACCAAATAGCGCGATTTGTAATCAACGCTTCAGGCATGTGAGTACGAAAGCTTTTAGACACCAGTGAAAGAGTACTTCCAACTTGAATATATATTTACGTATCGAGGGTGACAACAGCTGATAAATGTCCGAGACAACATGTACTCAATGACGAGTCTCCAAATTAATTCTCCTCGATGTGAATGAAAAGGTAACACAACCCCGACAGTATGGGTAATACTTTTGAAGTAAGCTTCCCCGGAGATTATGACGATAGAAGTGGACCTGAGGAAGCCAACTGGAACGATGGCGAAATATTGTCCAGTAATATGGATAAACGCGGAAGGAAACCCGGAAGAATCGCTGCCTGTGGGTAATACTTTATCGCTTGGGGCTTCCTTAACTGTACACCACCCAACAGAATACCGAAAAGTTATGGGCAGCAGAGAGGCTTGGCACATCAGAGAAGACTTCCACATAACTGAAAAGCTACGAAACTCCAGCAAAGTGCGAACATGACATATCATAATGACGCCTAGATGGTATTATAAATAAAAAAACTATCAACGATATTTGCCACCTCAACCTTAAAATAAAAACCAGGAATTCAATACTGACTTGAATAAGGCACGGCAGGAGTTGAACTAGATAGAGGCTTATTGGACAGAGGATTTAAAGCATTATGCAATTGGTTGTCTGTACGAGGAGCTCGCGACTAAATTGGTAGAAAAAATGTTTTCAGATATAAGGAATTGAAATAACAAAATTTCTTTGTATTATGGCAAACAATTTTCAAGCAAAAACTGTAAGTTGCAGTAGGTGATAGCAACAACATTAATGAAAAAGTGGTGATAGATACATACATAGGGATTAACCACTCCACGACATGAAACTTCCGCAAAAAGTAAATATTGGAGCATTAAATAAAACGAACACAATGTTCCGCACTTGCTCATGTGCCCGACATGAATTCCGTACGCCACCTCTGACTCCGACTGAAAACAACGAAGGGCATTTGACATGAATCGAAAGTGACATTGAGGGAAAAAAAACAATGCACATAAATTGTAAGGCCCATACGACTATGATAATGTGCACCGAGATGACCAAAATATAAACAAAAAAGGGATAAGAGAATGAAGTAACACGGGGAGCGCTCAAATATACTAGTGCATAGAGCAATAAAATGCACGAACGACTTCTCCGGCCGTCATCTCGATTACAGTGATATTAAAAATTTAAAAAATTCTTCCTCTAATATCATTTAAGAAGTCATCAATAACATTAACATTCAGGAATTCGAGAAGCGCTTCTTCACATTCAAGAGTACCCCAACTTACGGATAGTTAACGTGAATCCAAGTTTTCGAAATTCCATTAGAAAATTATACTCCAAAAATAATCACACACGTTGGATAAATGGTATTTTAATCAATTGCTTAATTGATATACGCATAGCATCTAAGGAATACATAGCGGCTGAGCGAGGATAAAGAGACTAAAACATAGTAAACGTCGAAGTACCGCTGATTGTAACACGATTAACGCCGCCTCTTTAGGTTAATAATTAGAAGTAATAATATTGTGTGTAAAAAGGTAACATTTTTAAAAGTTAAAATATAAACATCAAAGGAATAATATCGGGCAAGGATGCACGACATCATTCAAAGAGTTAAGTGAAAGAAATTCACTGGAGTAAAATGTCAAAATACGGGTCGATTAACTATTCGATTGTCATTGCACGAAAGATGAAAAAAAGATATTTCATGGCCGTTCTTCATCAAGAATTCTAACAATACTAACACATCGTTACCAAAGGGGTTGCAAAGTTGTCTGGGCAGTCTTTTCAGGTCGCCCTACGAAATCCACAAAGAAAAAATTATTACTCTACGTTACATACCTAGGAATCGTTTGGACGGAACGTTACACACACCATTATAAGTTGTACACAAAGGGATTTAAAAATACGTTATGCAGACATTGTGATTATGAGGGCTAAAATAACCATTTCAGTCGCAACGTATATGCGAGGTTATTGTCAATCCTCATCCCACAGAAATAGAAATAGAAGCATGGTACGAAGCACATAGGAACTTGATCTAATCCTCAATTTCTCAACGCAGGGAGACAATACGAGAAAAGACGCATCATATAAAAGTACTAGGCTACTTTTTTCGTAATCGATGCCGAAAGTGATGGTCTAGGTGAACATAATACATAATTTAAGACACTTTATAACCTACCTTACGAATGCCTTTGATGTTGATTCCTGAGGTCTCGTAAAACAAATCACGGTAACAACAAATCCAACAGTGGCACATTATTATAAAACTAATCCATCACGCGTGCGACCTTAACAACGTAATAAAGGCAAAATTCACGTTTAATTCTAACAAAATAGTACTGTCAACACTAACAAAAAGAAACTACTTGACGTACTTTCACGGATGGACATTTAACGAGTCCCTCTACCGGTGGTAATTAGTAACTAATTTGAAATACCCGTTCGTCAGGTCTTAATATTACGAAAAACAGGGAAAATATAGGAATTGATAGAAAAATATTTTGTATCAAACTGTAATTAGAATTTTTCTCATCATCTACATATAAAATATCATGTAGTACATCTAGATGTATTTGCCACATGAAATTGTTTGTTTATGCACAACAGATGAGAAGCGGTAACATGGGTATTTGGATGCTGTGGCGCGTGAATTAATTGGATTTCTAGGTAAATCACAACATAGCTCGATGACACGGCAGAATCGAATGGAAACTATTGTGCCATTTTCGAAACTCTTAAATAGCATTTATGAATATGCACTGTTAAGAAATCTTATTTGAAATTGCGTTCGTTTGGTGAGTTCTGAGCAGTCATGACGTCACGGGCGAATCAGGTGTACGTACACGTGAGGCAAGTGGATTAAAAAAATACGGCATTCCGATCAATAATTCATCGAAGACAGATGTATTTTCGATTTTATTGATGTCTGGAGTTGCATGCCCTTTCAAATTGTTAGTCTCGGTTGTATACTATTATTATGGTCCCTATTGCGGGTGAACAATAAAATATTTTGTCGAGGGATTGCAGTAGGCGGAAGATTGAAATGTCAGAGTTAGATTTTCCAAAGAAAACGGAGAGAGGATCAGCTTTAATATGGTTTCGACATGGTTTACGTTTGCATGACAACCCGGCGTTGCATGAGGCATTGAAAGATTGCTCTCAGTTTTATGCTGTATTCATATTCGATGGAGAGAGTGCAGGTAGTGATTGTTTTAGTGTGAAGTTATGTCATATATGTGTCAAATATTTTTTACTATGGAGCCTCTCTGGTGTCAGAGACACATGATTGTATACCACTAATCGTGATATTTGCGCAGGCACGAAACTAGTGGGATACAACAGAATGAAATTTTTGCTCGAGTCACTGGCAGACCTTAATGATCAGCTGGAACGTCGCGGTGGGAAACTGTACTTATTAAAGGGTACACCGTCCACTATTTTTAAGAGACTTCATGAAGAAGTGGGTCTAGCCAAAATTTGTTTCGAACAAGTATGTATGTTGAAGGTTATATCCGTCAATCATAATTTGTAACGCTTTGTGTCTTATGGTCTCATGTATGGATATTTATGGACGTTGTATTCTTTCTTATGTTCAGGATTGTGAACCTATCTGGAAAGAGCGAGACAATTCTGTTAAAACAACTTGCGAAGAACTTGGAATGAAATGTGTTGAGAAAGTGTCTCATACATTGTGGGACCCTAAGGAGATCATTCAGACAAATGGAGGCAAACCACCGTTGACATATCAGTTGTTCATTGTTAGTATCTCATGTATGCTATATTATACTGGTACAATTTTATGTGTAAGGGGTGTATATGTCCGTTGTTTACTTTGACTCATTATTAGTAGTGTCTTTGTTTAATTTTCTCACCCTGAAGGCCAGCTGTTATATGGTATATAAACCTGTACAAGTTAAAGTTTTAAATTTATAAATGCAAAAGTGCACCGTGTAACCACCCAACTTGTGTGATTGTAGGTACACAAAGTAAAGGCCTGGTTACACGGTACATTAACACGTACAAGTAATGTATGTTTGCGTGAATGATTTTGGTGCAACGGAACATTTACGAATGCATGAACCAAATTAGAACATATTCTATTTTCTGTGCATGTTTTCATACAAGTTGGGTGGTTACACGGTGCATTTTGGCATTTATTCTCGCAGTCATACATAGGCCTGTTTACACGGTACATTAACATGTAAGGGTTAATGTCTAAATGCATGAACGCCAAAATGCACTGTGTCACCACCCAACTTGTGCGAATGCATGCACAGAAAATAGAACCTGTTCTCATTTGGTTCATGCATTTGTACATGTTCCGTTCCGGTCCACAGAAATCATTCACGCAAACGTACATTAACTCGTACGTGTTAATGTATCGTGTAAACAGGCCTTTAGGCATTAACCCGTGCATGTTAATGTATCATGTAACCAGGCCTTATGACCAGTTATTTTAATTGTGCATTTTTTTATTCCAGCCCCCAGTACCATTTAGACAAACTCATATGGGTTTAATTACCACATAAATAGGTCATATCAACATATTACCTGTCATCAATGAATCTGTATTGATTCTCTTTCATAATTTTCCTCACAGTTAATATGTTAGCACCAGTATCCTTAAGGTTTCATTTAATTATACAGTACCTCAGTATGTTTATTGAAACTATTGGTTCAGGAACTGGAAGTCATAATTTCATTTTATCATTAAAATCTTTCTATATTGAATTTATGTTATTGATCCTACATTTGGGGTAAAAATGAATGTTATATTTAAGATTACGAACCAGACAATAGTAATTCATAGTGTGGTTTTTATCACACATCCAGGGAAGTGTCAGCCACAATTAGACATTTTGTGGTGGGCTTTAGCTCCTGTATAAAAAAAAAATTTGAGCAAGTTAGTCCAATTAAATGCCCTGCTTTTTTGATAAGGCACTTTAAAATAGCCATCTTCATTATTAGCACCATTAATAGCTCTGGTGTCCATTCCCACCAATATTAATATTGGGAACGATTCATAAAAAATAATTTGGCAGATAAAGGGAAAGGATGAGTTACTACAAATGGAAAAATCTTCCCCATTTCCTTTTAAGCTTAAAAGGAAGTGAAGAAGAAAGTTAGCAACCACTTTTCATGAATTGGTGATGTTGTTAGAGTTATAATTCGTTCAGCAAATGGATTTCCTCAAATGTGTCAGTGTAAAAAAGGATGAACGAGGCCCATGCATTTGGCTGAGGGATAGTGGAGAAGTGGCAACCCACCCATCATGAGTTAGCAACATCATCAGATTGCCTGCCAAAGGATAATGGCCTTAGAATTTTTGTTGCAAATTGTTCAAGAAGTTTCTGTTGTAGGAGAAATGGAAAAATATGAACCTCTTCATTTTCTAAACTGTAACACAATCGGAAATTAAATGAAACTAGTGAACAAGCGCATTGACAATCTAAGTACTTGCTTTGTGTTAAGCATGGTGAGGTTCAGTCCTTCAGGTTGAGCATAGGGCCAGCAACATTGGGACATCCAGGTGTAGGAAAAAGGAAATTACCTCTCCCTCAAGTACCAACATAAGTTTTTCTCTAATAATGCACTAAATAAGGGGTTAGGTGGAAGAGGGGACTTTCCAGTCTCAACCTCGCCCGAATAAAGGCATTTTATTATTATTATAATTCGACCATTTGAAACCAAGCACATTGATTACATAAAAATTTGTCCCTCACTTGACTGCCAAGTCTTTATTTAGCTCTTAATTTCTAGGTTTTATCTTCATTATCCTGCTCTATCCAGAATTTCTTATCGAAAATTGTATTTTTAAATATGCCTCTCTCCTCTGATAACTTAGGCACATTAATGGCTTGGGAAAGGATAAGTTCATCCATTTGATCATTCAATCCAATCATTTGGGTATTCAATACAGATCTAATGCCCACCATCAAAGTGAAATAGGAAGTCTTATGGAAAAAAAACCATATAGAAAATAGTCTATCTGGGACTGAAAGGTAATAAGATGGTCTTCAGGTGTTCTTGAGTCATTTTTTCAAGTATTGCAACATGTCTAAGGAAATATCAACTTCTGGAATATCAGTCGTCATTTAAGAAATGTTGCCTATTTGGTCCTGTTCAATTGGGAGATATTGTTTTAAATATATCAGATTATGTGGAGAATTACTCTATTTATTTGTACCCATTATCTTTTAACCCTGTCACTGCTGTTCAATCTCCGAAAAACTTGTCCTCATATGCAGCGAAAAGGTTAAAATGTGTTTCGTTGGGCATTGGAGCAGGTACTTACAGGATGGGCGTAGTATACCCTCCTTATGGTTGCAGATCCTGGACCCTTTCCTCAAGGAGCTCACCCTTGCTGGCCCATCTCTTGGACTCTCTGAGCGGGGGCCTCCCTCCCGAAAGTGACTGCTCTGACTACAATTTGAAAATCAATCCGATCATCAAAAAATTATAGTTTGCATCACACTCCTGCCAATCAAGTACATCTTTGAACCGTGTTTCTGCGATGAAAAATTATTTTATTTACAATTTTATTAACTTTGCTCAAACCATGGCTGCGGACCACCGGGAAATTGGCCATTTAACAAAGTTAACAAAATCATTATTTCTCATCGCAGAAACATGGTACAAAGATATACTTGATTGGCAGGAGTGCGATGCAAACAATAATTTTTTGATGATTGCATTGATTGATAGATTTTCAAAATGCAGTCAGAGCGGTCACGTTTGGGGAGGCAGTCATCCCACTCGGAGGGTTGAAGAGAGGGGCCAGGGAGGGTGAGCTTGTCGAGGAAAGGGTCCTGGATTAGGGACCCTTCAAAGTGCTTCGGCGAAACTTCATGGCAGGGAGGAAGAAAAGTACGTTCGCAGCAGCCTGCCGTGCGAATGTACGAGGTACGTTCATAGCAGTGAAAGGGTTAATTCTGGTAGTAATTTTTCATCACAAGTCTTATTAGCAGTACTGATTTAGTGATGTATTTTCTTTCTTTTTACTGAAATTTAAGGAATTATCAATGGGTGATATTGTTCACATTAAAGTCATTGTATCCACCTTCATTTAATAAATGCATCGTATGTTTTTTTTCAGGAAACTGTACCTTTGATTGGTGAGCCTCGAAGACCAGTACAAGATGTAGAGTGGACAAATATCAAGTTTGGAATTTTACCTGATCATTTGCTTGATGAATTTGAGGTTAGAGTCCATCATATCTAAGCAGTGGCGCCGACTTTTTGGGACCTGAGGAGGCCCTAGCCCCCTCAAAAATTTGATATTTGGGAGGAAAAGATGTGTCAGGCTTTTCGGTTTTCCCCATAGTGTCTAGTAATAGAGAGTCCAGTTTTCATGTTTCTGATGTTGATCATATGACTCTTCTAAAATGCTGAGAAAAAAAACTTTGTAACTCACTATTTATGAAATTTCCCAGGACAAGACCCCCATTAGGGGCCTCCAATATTTTTTTATTAGTCGGCACCCATGAATTTAAATAATGCTAAAGTAATACATGTAATCTATGCATGGCATATATGTAGCTCAGCTTGCAGTCTTGGAACTGAGGTTGACAATATTGAAGTAAATTTCTGTTTAAATTTTTTTCTCGGTCCAAATTGTAATACCATTAATTTTTCCAACCCTCTATGATATAACAGACGCATATTTTCTAATTCGACTTATATATTGTGGGAAATTTTTGCCTTACCATTTCAAAATTTCAACAAAGAATAACTAGATTGTTTTTTAAATTTTTGTTCAGAGGGACCATATTTTTGGGCAATGAGAAATCCATTATGATGAACACTGGTATAAAAGCCATGATCAAAAAACTTCATGCCAATTCTATCATAAGTTTTTTGATACTCCATTCTACTTTGGCATTTTGCTCTGATTATGATAATCTCTTAGATCTATTTATTTAATCCAGTCCAAAAACAGCACGAGGCCAATTACAGAGGACTCACAATAGCAGGAAAAACAATTTAATAATATTAAGCAACGTAACCAATAATGAACAAAAAATATTCAACAGTATTTACAAATAAATAACAAAGAATAGTAAATTTCATCAGGTGGTGTGAGGAATAGGGGGAAAATTATGATAAGTATGGTGCAAGATGGATGAGGGATGAAAAAAGGATGAAAATTTGGAACACATTTGGCATAAGAGTTAATGGAAGAAGGAAGTCTGAATAGAAAAGAACGTTTTGAGACAGAAAGGCGGGGGGTGAAATAATGAAATAGGTCACTCAACCTCAGCGTGCGCGAAGGAACACGAAGCGGGAAAAAAAGAAAGACGGTCAGATGATCAGTTTTTGCCATTAATGGTATTTAAGAAGAGTCTCCGGTCATTGAGGATACGACGATCAGTCATTTCCATTCTCTTCTCAATAAGCAGCCTAAGGGCCAATATTGCTTCTCATGCGTCTTCCCTTTTTCTGAATCCAAATTGGTTATAAATCATCCAGTTACTTCTCTGCTCTTTATTCTATTATTCTGTATTGGGAGATAGAAGAACAAAATTAGATGTTAAATTACAAAAAACCTTTTTGCTTAAAAAATGACAATTCATTTTTTTAATCATGAATTTTATCAACACTGCGTAAATCTCTCTCATATTCTCTGCTACCGATGAAGACCAGCTTTCTGGTATATAAATATGTGGCAGCTAGACTTAACCATTCTTTTTTATATAGTGCATCTTCATTTTTCAAGTACATAGACTAAAATTATGGTGTATTAAAGCATCCTCTCCTATATTTTTAAGTAGCTTAACAGAAACAATGAATTCCAAATGCCTTATTCCTCTGCAGTTCTCATATTGCTCCATCAGATTCGGATATTAAGATGTCTCTTATGTCATGCTTTACTAATTCACTTTCCAATTGATGATTATATTTCATGATGTCCCCCTTGATATGGTTCTTACAGGTACATATTCATTCATTCTTTCCATCTCTCTAGTATATTCTCTAGGCAGCATCTATGTTTCCATGTATGAAGTTTTCAATATCTTCTCATAGGTTGAAAATCCATATTTGCTAAATTTTTATATACTTGTTATGATTCATCATATTTAAACTGTGGCATTCTTCATGTGTGAGACAAAGGTACCAAAATGGACTTTTTTAAAATTTATTTATTTAAGGAGTTGCTCACATACAGCATTTCTGCCAATTTATAGTGACGCAGTAACAAGCATAAAATTTTAACATAAAAAATTTGAACAGAGAGCAGTGGCATAAGATAGTAAAGAACAAAATAGAAGGCACGAGGAAAGGGAGGTGGAGAGGGAGGTTTATTTATTAGCCGAGGAATGGGACATGGCAAGTTTGATAAATGAGTTTAAGGGCAGAAAAAACGGGTCAATATTGTCTGGTAATGAATTGAGCAAGGAGCAAAGGCGGTGTTGGAGTGAGCGCTAATCTAGGGATAGGCGTATGGAGTAAGGAATGTGTACGAGTGGGACGGCAAGGCACTCTGAAATTAATGGATGAAAGCAAATCAGGACAAAAAATGTGTGAATTTAGAATATTGTGAATAAGTTTTAAGTCTGTTTTAATCCTTTGTTGGGAGAAATCAGTCATTAATAGGGAAGATAAGAGTGAGCTGGTGAACATGTCACGTAAGTGGGGAACTCTGCGTCTTACGATTCTGGCGAAGAAGCTTGTTATACTGTCAAGAGAGGTGAGGTTAGAGGGGGCTGCGATGGACCATATGGGAGAGCAATATCCGGTGACTGGAAGGATAAATGCCGAGAAATATGATTTTAAAGCTGTGGGATCGGCTATTTCTGTGTAGCGGTAGAGGAGACCTAAAAGTGACATAGCTTTGCTCTTGATTAAATGAATGTGTTCCGAGAAGTTAAGTTTGGTGTCAGTAATGACGCCTAAATCCTTCACAGCCGAAACACGTTGAAGAGGCTCGGAATTAATTGAATATTGAAAAATAATAGGGGCTTTTTTAAGAGAAATCGAAAGGGAGTTGCATTTACTGAAATTTAAATTTAGGTTCCAAGTATTGCACCATTTTGCAGTCAGGTTTAAAGAATCTTGAAGGACTTTGCAGTCCGAGGGAGTTTGAATTTGCTTAAATAGCTCACAGTCGTCCGTGTAAAAAAGAGTATGTGTCTGGGATGGAGGCAAAAGTGTGGCTAGGTCATCAATGAATAGGCTAAATAAATATGGCCCCAGGACACTACCTTGAGGAACACCTGATGTTACCGGGGACCAGTAGGACGAGGTGCCAGAAAATATAACTCTTTGGAATCTATTAGTAAGGAAGGATTTGACGAGATTGAGAAAGGTTCCATGCACGTTGAATCGATGACTAAGCTTGTGAAAGAGGAGGGTATGGTCAAGTGAATCGAAGGCTCTGGAGAAATCAAGGAATATGGCGTCGAGTTGGGAATTTTTTGCTATTGAGTTGACGGCATGGTGATGGAATACAGATAGGTTAGTAAGACAGGAACGATTAGGAAGGAAACCATGCTGATTTTTCGAGAGGTTAGGGGATGTAAAGTAATGTAATCTGTTGAGTATAATCCTCTCAGCGACAGAGGATAGGATAGGAAGTAAGGAAATCGGGCGGTAATTAGCGACTTCACATTTAGGACCAGTTTTATGGATTGGTATAATGTTCGCCATTTTCCACTGATGCGGAAAGACACCGAGCGTGAAGCAGCGATTTAACAGAAGACTCATAGGAATCGCGAGGGAGGAGGCGCAGTTACGTATAAAGATAGGACTGAGGCCATCGGGGCCGGGTGAACGATGGAGGGGTATTTTGGAGAGAAAGTGAAAGACTTCCTGTGGATCGGTCTCAATGCGGGAAAGACAGTGCGTACAGCAAGCTGTGAGGGAGTGGTCAGGGAAAGAAGGGACATTGGATGCAGGCATTAGACGATCTGAAAAGAATTTAGCAAACAAGTTTGGTCTATTAGGGCCCTCAGCGTTACTGTTTTCATAACAAACATTGTCCGGAATTCGAGAATGATTGCGGCGGCGATTCACAAAAGACCAGAATTTTTTAGAGGTGGTGGTGATAGATGAGCGGACACTATGCGCATATTCCTTGTGGTCACGATGGATGAGAGCTTTAGAAAATCGACGAAGCTCTGTGTAAGAGCGACGAGTATGTTCGTTCGGAGTCGTCTTGTAGAGGTACCACGCTTGATTTTTGTTTCTGAGAGCATGCAGGGTGTCAGCTTTAAACCAGGAGGGGAATTTCTTAGATTTAGGTTGAACAATAGGCACAAAATCCTTAACGGCACTTTCAATGACGGCGTACAGGAAGTCCACTCCATCTTCGAGGGTAAAGGAGGAGAGCAGTGACCAGGGTATGAGGTCGAGGGAGCGGTTTACGACCTCCCAGCAAACCTTCGACCATGCAAGGAAAGGCTTCAGAGGGCAGGGTGGCACCCCGCTGTGTTTCTTCGAGCTGGAAAAGTTGTAAATGACGTCAAGGGACTCATGGTCTGAGTCGAAGATGTTTCTGCTGGGGGTTATTGCCTCGGGGGGAGTGGTGGAAAGAAGGAAGTCCAACATTGCCGCGTTTCATGTCCATTCATTACAGAACTGGGAAAGATGAAGGGCGTTGATGAAATTTTGTAGAAAGTACTCATCATGGGCGTCCACGGGAGACCCACTCGTTGGAGACTCCCAATGGATTGAGAGATTAAAGTCACCAAAAAGGATAATGGGACCAAGAGTAATGACACTCATCACAGAGTCCAGGCATTTTTCTAAAATGGAAAGATCACTGGCAGGAGGACGATAGAAACAGCCCACATAAGTTTTGATAGGTTTCGAATGTTTATTAGAGGGTATAGAGACTTCGGTCCACACGATTTCACAGTCAGTCTCTAGGTCCAAGCGGCGTTTAGAGGGAAATTTATTATTGATAGCAGCAAGCACTCCACCCCCTCTGGAGAGCCTATCTTTGCGATGTATGCCATGAGTGGCTGAGAATGATAATTCTCCGTCGCGAACACTAGGGTTCAGCCAAGTTTCCGTGAGCGCGATTATATCAAGTTTGGAAAGCTCATGGGCATGGGAGTCACAGGTTGATAATTTGTTCTTAATGCTTCTCACATTTTGGTAATAAAAATGCACAGAGGAAGGGCCTGGGTTTAGTTGCATGTCACCGGAAAGAAGGAAAAGAAGCAAGATAACGGCTTCAAGTTGAGGGCACGGTCTGTCGGTTGAGGATCGAGGGTGTCGCCGGGACCTCAGTGATTGAGCTGTGGGGCAATGGAGGCTGTTGAGGGATAGACCGCACAATGCAAACGAGGAAAAAAGAAATCTTTGTTCACTGAACACTTCAGAGGGAACCAGGTGCACAAATGATGTAGGGGGTGGACATGGTGAAATTGCACAAACACGGAGGGTAAAATTCACTGGGAATAGTACACAAACCACAACGAAAGCAAACTTTAACGGAGCGTGATATGCGAGTGTCCTCCCGCTAGCGGCCATCTTGTCATTGAAAAGTTGAAAATGGCGCATTTAAAAAAATGAATGTTATACATCTGGTGAATGAAGTGGTGGCAATGTACTCAACTTTACTGGCTGTGCAAGTCTCTCCCTTGTCTGGAATCTTTTTCGATGACCCTGACTATGCCCTTGAATGGCCAACCAACTCCTTCTATTCACCATGTTACCCTGCCTATTCTTTACAACAATATATGTATATGTAAGAATTGCTGCTCCTCACTCATACTGCTCTTGAGATTGGCATGTGAAGTTCCTTGAAATCAGACAAGGGCAATGATAAAAGTGATCATATCAAGTTCTTTGACGCTTGCCAGCTTAGAATTTTATGCTAGGCAAGCATGTATAAGATTATGGGTACATGTGAAGGTAATTTTTCTGCAATACTAGGGTATGAAAATTCTAAACCCCTCATGATTTCATTTGTGCATTTGCCGAAGAGCAAAAATATAGATGAAGTTGTTTTGCTAATCGAAGGAATTTATTAAGCTAACAAAAATGAATTTGCTCTTGAAGTGATTTACTTCGCTCTTTTTTTGAGGGAAAAGATTGCTTGAAGGCATTGATATTCACTGAAAAAGTTAAAACAATAAGAGAACTATTTGGGTGCATAAGTTATGCTTTGCCATATAGGCTTGGGATATATTCCATTCACATGATCACTAATGAGTTTGATTATTCAACTAAATGATTTTCACCATCATCATTAGTCAACAATCCTAAGATTGGTTTGACACAGCTCTCCATTTCTCTCTCCTATCCGCTAGCCTTTTCCTAGCAACGTATTTCTTCTCTTTTGCATCTTTTATAACCTGTCTTATGTAACTCATTCAGGGCTGTACCTTGCCCTTTTTCCCTTCCACTTGTCCTTCAACGATTGTCTTCATCAGGCCATCATGCCTCGAAATGTGGCAACTAAGTTGTCCCTCTTCTGCTTAAGGTTTTTAGGAGGCTTCTCTTTTCTCCCACTCTTCTTAGCACTTCCTCATTACTTACACGGTCAATCCATTTTATCTTCATCATTCTTCGGTAGCACCACATTTCGAATGCTTTCACTCTTGATTTCTCTGCTTCTCAACGTCCAAGCCTCGCTTCATTAGAGAAACATACTTAATATGTAGCATCTGATGAATTGTTTCCTTACTTCTATGCTTTTCTCAGTTGTAAGAAGATTCTTCTTTTTGTAGAAAGCCCTCTTCGCCTGTGCTATTCTACTGACTATTTCTTTCTTGCTTCGTCCATTGTTTGTGATTCGGCTTCCCAGGTTAGAAAACTCTTTCACCTCTTCAAGCTGATGCTTTCCTAGGTTAATGTTTGTCTTAGCCTCCTCTCTTTTGCTGCATACTAATATTTTACTCCTCTTTTTGTTGATTTTCAGCTGATATCTGGCCGTTGTCCTTTCCATATTCGTCAAAGTCTTCTTCAAATCCTTCTCTGTCTCGGCTATGACTGTTATGTTAACAGCAAATAAGTGCACAATAATTTTTTCTCCTTGGATATTGTCACCCGAAGCTTTCTCCTTGATTTCATTGATGGCTTTCTCTATGTAAACATTAAAAATTAAAGAGGAAAGTGAACACCCTTGTTTCACCTCTTTTCTTATTTTTGCTTCTGCACCATTGGGTCCACATTTTATCACAGCTGCTTGGTTTTTATACAAACTACGAACAATTCTACAATCATTGTAGAGCACTCTGATTCCTTTCAGAGTTCTACGCATTGAATTCCGTTCCGCGTTATCAAATGCCTTCTCTAAATCGACAAATGCTATGAAAGTCAGTTTGTTTTTCTCGATTCTCCTCTCTATGAGCAGCCTAAGTGCCAAAATTGCTTCTCTTATGCCCATGGTTTTCCTAAATCCGAATTGGTCCTCATCCAGGAATCCCTATGCTCTTTGTTCTATTCTCCTGTAAATGATTCCGGTCAGAATCTATGATGCATGTGTCATCAGGCTTATGGTCCTAAAGTCTTTGCACTTCTCTGCTCTCTTCTTTCTGGGTAAGGGAATGATGTTCTTCTCGAATTCACAAGGTAAATCTCCTGTTGAGTACATGTCGCAGATATTTTTATACAGTCGAGTTAAGACCTTTTCTCCTGCACTTTTTATTAGCTCTGCTGGAATGTCATCTATTCCTGGGGCCATATTCATTCGTAGGTCTCTTATTGCAGCCTCAAATTCGATCTTAATATGTAAATTAATAAAATATCTTACTATAATATTGCTTTTGTTGTATGATTCCTCCAGGTTTTTCCCTTATATTATTACATCTTGTGTTTCGTTCCTTGAAATGTTTCCTCACTATTCTATATGCTGCTTCCACTTTCCCTTTTACGAGGTTATTTTGCACCTCCTCGCATATCTTCCTCGTCCACACTTCTCTGGCTTTCCTCACTTTGTGGCAAATCTCATTCTTTATTCTCTTATAGCAAGCCTATAAGAATATGATTATTCTCTTGTTGTATCATCAGGCTTTCAGCTCCATTCCTTCTCCGGAAGCATTTGGTCTTGAACCAGAAGTGAAGGACAAGTCACCTGTAGTTCGTTGGATTGGTGGTGAGACACATGCTTTACATCAGCTTACTAAACGTCTTCAAGTTGAAGAAAATGCATTCAAGAATGGAGTCTACCTACCAAATCAAGCCAACCCAGATCTTATTGGTCCGCCTACATCTTTAAGTGCAGCTCTACGGTTTGGATGCCTCTCTGTGAGAAGGTAAGATGAATTTATCTCTTTCAGCTATGGTGTGAGGGTGTATCTTTCCTTTCATTCTTGTGTCCTTGTCCATTTCTTCTGTTGGTGAGTGGTGAGTTGCCTCAGTGCCATCTATTGGTTACTCTTGTGGGCCAAAGCAAAGGAAGTTTTATGTGTATGAACCTCCTCCAAAATCATGGTAAATCTAAGGGTCCTGGTGGCACAACTGGTAGAGCACCTGGCCGGCAACCGGGAGGTTCTGACTTTGAGTCCCAGTCAGGCCGCATTTTTACCCTATGATTTATGGCCTTTTCCATCTACCACAGCACCGTTGTCCTCGTCCTGTTTCTATTTTATGTTCCTACCCCTTTCTTTCCTTACCTGTGAATTTATTTGTATATATTGAGGAACAAATAGGGAGCAGGAAAGGTGTACATTGGACAAGGGAAAGGAGAGAGAGGGGGTTAGCAGGCAGTGTTCGACCAAGGGTAGCTATTGGCTCGCAGGATGCCAAATCCATGCCAATTCGAGGGTGTGGAGGTTGAGGTCAGAGTCAGTGGGGGGAGGGATACTTTGAAACATTCGTTAAAGAGGGAGTCGTGGAACAAAGAATGTATGAGTACTGAGAGAGATGTGTGGGGGGATGATGGACAACAGGAGGCACGATGATTATTTATTCTGAGGTTCAGGGGGGTGGTGCTAGGAAAGCAGGTAGTGAGCAGAGATGGGGGTAATTTTTATCTGCACGGGGTTTATTCGGAATACACATTTTTTCTTATTTTATTGTTTAAAAGTTTTTCGGGGTTCAATTGTCGGAGGGGATCACTAAGAAGCAAGAGGCAAGAAGGGAGAAAGAGTAACACTAGGTAATGACATGTTGCTCTTCCATGTTCATTCGTCAAAACACACCTTTGCTTTCATAGGTGCTTTTGTACTTAACCGTACACTTAACGTATTTACACTTGAGCTCTCTACCTTCGTAACCTTATTTGAGGTTTGCTCCTGGGGTGTGGGTGGATGAAGGGTGGTGATGAGAGTGTGAAGTGGAGGATAGCAAGGGCTGGGAGTGAGTCACATATCGTGGAGTATAATGAATTTTTTGAGAGCAGTATTTAGGAAAACACGAAAAAATCAAATGGCTATCAAGATATGGTCCCAATCTCTTGTTGAATCAAAGAAGATCATAGCACAACATAGGATGATACTGTCACTGAATGCAGGTATGATGTTAATATGTGAGCGAATTCACCAACAGGGTTGATAGGATTGACCCACCTATATTCATCATCAGAACTAGTTTTATTTCGTGCTTAACAATTAACAATGCAATGAGCTCTCTGAATATTCCCTTCTTTGTGACTTTACTTATGTGATCATTATTATTACGAACCACTGATAAAAAGAATATTACTTTTAAAAATAACTAATTTTTTTGCTGGAGTGGTGCTGTGTTCCAGACATAATGCAAAAATTTCGTAAAGATAAATCCTAATTGCTTCCTTCATCTTTTGATTCCAATTTAGTACACATGATAAAATAAAGCAAAAAGTTATGTCCATCCTGTCCTAATTCTGTGCATGAAGCACTATGCTGCTGGGAATTGGGTGTTGCTTGAATCCCATGAGAAGCTCCCTACCTCTGTCTATCTGCCGCACTCCATTGCTACATCTAGTGCACCACACATGTACTTTAATAATAATAATAATAAATCTTTATTTGCCCGGAGATCTGATACATTTGTATGCATAGAAATAAGGCACGTCATAATCAAATGCATATATTCGCATATTATATACTATTGATTATTTTAACATTAAGAGTCAATAGGATATTCATCGATTGAATAGCTTATTTTTTAAGTACCTTTTTAGATCGGATTAAAAATATTGATGCTTTTCATTACTTTTTAACATAATGGCAAATTATTATACAGTTTAATGCCCATTTCTTTGGGCCCCATTTTGGCAGCTCCTGTTCTTAGTTACATAATTCTGATGATTATCGTTTTTTGTTCTTGTGAGATGATGATGGAATGAACCATTTACTTCATAATTGACAATACTGCTCAGCAAACAGCGTTGTTACGAAGTTCTTGTTATTACAAAGCAAATCGTTGGTCCCGACGAATTGGCTTATCCAAGCTATAGTTAAAGAAACGATATTACGAATTTTTCGTTTTTACGAAATTGCGAAACCTCAGTCCCAGTCCCGGCAGTTTCAAAATGAACGTTATTACGAAGTTCCATGCATAAGCAACGACATTTAGGCGAATATTCGCTACATTTAGTTTTAATAATCGTGCCACGTTTAAGTTTTTCTCGTGTACTGTGTCCAAGGGCGTCAATTATAGTTCTTAATTCAGTATACACGCAAAATCATATAATAAGCTTCATTCCTGTGGAGTCATGGTGACCCGCTCAATACAGCTCGTAATTTGGACGTACAGTTAGTCCTCTTCCTATGCACATTCAATTTATAAATTTTCAGAGGTACGAGCATTCAAAATTTTCAAATTTCGAAATTGGTACCTTTCGATTTGGCTGATGCTATGCGGTGTGGCGTAGAGGAACTCTCACTTTGGGCACAATCTGGACAAAGTATCATTGAATCCGGTGTGAATTTAGGAACTGTTCAGCGTTTCGCCCGTTCTTTGCCATCACAGGGAGCACGCCCAGCTAGACCAGTTCGTCACAATCGTGAGTTGCATAAGTATAATGCAGTGTTGCATTCTTCAGGATAACCATGCTCCTTGATTCCTTGCATACAGTCCGGCCAGAGAGAGTTATCCTATGACGGCACAATAGGAGGGGGAAACAACCCTGCGCCAGCACGGTTTACAGCCAATTGCTGTCCCCCAAACGTATCACACACCCTCGCCTAGTCATGCAATGTTGTCACATGCATATGGAGCACCAAAATAAGCCTGATCCACCAAAACAAGCCCTTTCTTCGAATCACCGAAACAAGTGATTCTTCCTTTGGGTCCTTCACGCTCGTCGTCCCTTCTGGCTCCTTTATTCACAGAACCCTTTGTAGGCGTTTCCCTTTCTTACCTGGCAGCCTTGCTCCCTACCCCAACCTAGACCATTCTGCCTGTCATCGGACAACTCTCGGCAGCCTGACTGTAGGATTATCAACTTAGGAACAAGGTTTCGGAACGTATCTAGTTCGTATATCGGACTTACTGCATTCGGGAAGATATCAACCCTCGATTGCATCATACCGCGTTCTTCTGTTGTGAAACTGAAACAAATTTTCATGTTTATATATATTTCCACGTAATTTAATCGCGTTCGTTATAAACTTTTTTTTTTTGACAATAGGGTGGTTTTGTATTATTTTTTTATTGCCTAAATCGAAAGATTATTACACCTGGAGTACGTAATTCACGCATTTAGATTTTTAAATGACTATATCTATTTTTCGCGATTAAATGAAAAGTGAAAATTTTCAAGCGCGCGAAAACGCGACGCGTAAGTATGAATGCCGGGAAATCTCTCCGTGTGACTTATTTCTGGTTCCCGCTGCCCCCCTGTGAGGTGACCTTGAGGCGAGGTTTAGCGCTGATACGATGCAGGCTGCTAGCGGGTAGCTGAGTACCCTGCTGGCTGGTAGCGCTTGTCTTAAATAAGGATTATTAATACCTTATCAAATGAAGAAAACTTTCTGACCTTAGCCAGTTTTAATAAGTGATTATTAAGACATGTTTCCCTGAGCTCTTCGCCTCATGCATGCATTGGTAACCTCAGATGATGTATAACTCCTATCTTCTCGTATAGAAACTAGGTCCCTGTGACGTCACGTGGAGTGGCATCGCATGGGCGCCAATCTGGCCCTTTTCAAATGAGGATAAAAATGGACCATTGCCATTTTTCTAAACCGCTATTTCTAAAACGAAATAATTTGTATATTTTGAATACACTAATGGTGGGTAACGAATCGCAATCAATGCTTTTCGTTTTCTTTGATGAAGGAAACTACCCTATTCCTAAAAGAAACGTTCGTACGAACTTCGTTATTACGAACCTCCGGTTTTTCGGTCCCGTGAACTTCGTAATAATGAGAGTCTACTGTATACAAGGAATCGGACGGAGATTCAGGTCCTTGATTGGCTTACTGGGGGATCTATGAGGCTTTTGAGCGATGATTCTTACAGCTTTTTTCTGAATTTTGAATATTTTTAAAGATAAGTGGGTAGATCCCCTAAATATGATACTGTATGAAACATGTGGGTAAAATTGCCAAAATACAGGCTTAGTAAAATTTCCTGTGTTACTGTCTGACTAAGCTGTCTAAGGATGTAGCAGCTTGAACGAAGCTTACTGCTAAGGAAATTGATTTGCTCTGCGCAGGACATTTTATAATTGAGAAGTAAACTCAAGAACTTAACCGTTGTTGACTTGTTCGATTGAGTTTTGTTCCATTTTTATTAGCATACTTTCAGATGGCTGACTACTGGTTAAAAAGTGTATCATATTACTTTTTTTGGGGTTAACACATTGACCGCCATGCCGGTCATAATGACCGGAGTCGAGTGGCTCCTGTCACGCCACGCTGGCCATACTGACCGGCCTCCGATCGGCTGTTTCAAAGTGGATTTCTGACTCCGGAGTGACCAGAATCTCTTGCTAACGTATGGGCCATGATCGTTGTGGCATCAGAATATAAATACTTATTTTAAAGTAAAGTGCAAAATCACATTTAATGTTTTATGATCCGGGAATAGTGAACGGAATGAAAAACACTAATGGCGTCAGAGGACATATCTACTAAAAACATCATGGCGGTCAACGTGTTAACAATTAGAAAGTGATATTGAGCCCATTTACTAATTTTATTGGCAACTAATTGGGCTTTGTTGGATAAAGATTTACATGAAGTGGACGATACTAAAACTGTTGTGTCATCGGCATACAGAATAGGGGTAATGTTGTCAATACCTGATAAGGCAAGTGTTAAATCATTTATGTATATCAGGAAAAGAAGCGGGCCCAGTGTAGATCCCTGAGGTACACCGACATTAGAATTAAGAGGTAAAGATACATGCCTATAACCATCAACACTTAATGTTACAACCTGAGTTCTGTGGTTAAGATATGATTTCATCCACTGAAGAGCAATGCCTCTGATACCCAATTTTTCAAGCTTAAAAAAAAGATTATCATGATTTACCAGGTCAAAGGCCTTAATGAAATCAAAAAGTAGAGCAAGTGTTTCTTTTTTGTTATCAATAGAGAGTAATATTTTGTCATATGCCTGATACATGGCAGAAATGGTGGATTTTCCTCGTGTGAACCCATGCTGATCTCTAGAGAGAAGACTATACTTATCCAGAAAAGATACTGTACGATTATATACAATTCTCTCCAAAATTTTTGAAAATGAATTTTGCAGAGCAATTGGTCTGTAGTTGTTCAAATCATCTATACTCTGTTTGTTTTTATAAAGAGGAGCAATTTTGGACGTCTTCAGAGAAGCTGGAAAGACACCCATTCTCAGAGATTCATTCCCTAAATGAAGAAGTGGAATCTTAATCGTATCATAGCTACAGGATATTATCATTGCAGGGATTCCATCTGGACCTGAACTAGAACTCCTTTGGCTGAGTTTGGATATGACTGCCTTTAATTCCCTGTCATCACAAGGCCTCATAAAATAAGACATTGGATTAGCCATTGCAGTGTAGTGGAGTGAGGAACTGTAGAGTTTGATACTTAAACAAAATGCTCATTGAATACATCAGCAAGGTCGGAGTTGCAATTTAGAGTTCCACCGCGTAAAGTTTGGATATTGGACAAAGCCGACGTTTTATCTTTATGTTTAACGTTGTTTATAATTTTCCAGGCAGCCTTAGTTTTGTTATTTGCTTTAGACAAAATGTCATCATTAAAAGACCTTTTTGCTTTGGTAAGTAGTGATCTGTACTGAGTTTTTACACACTTGTAATGCTCTTTACTTTCCGCACTACCACATAGTTTCGCTTCATATGCTAGATTTTTGAGGAATGATAAATATGAACGAATTTCATCAGTGATCCAGGATTTTTTTCTTTTTGCATTCTGGGCTTTCCTTATCTCGAGAGGGAAAGCTACATTAAAATGGTGAAGGAAAATTGAACAAAAACTTTGAAAACTCTCCTCAAAGGATTCAGCATTGAAAACATCTGCCTAGTCTTGGAAGATGAGAGTTGTTCTGAAGTATGACATACATATTTAGATCCAAGAAGATTCTAGTTGAATATGTTTTAATTTTAGGTGGCACAAAAAAACTGCATGTAGATATGATAGGCAAGTGATCAGATATTTGTTCATTTAGTAAGAATATTGTCAATCAAAGTTTGAGTGGAATGAGTTACACGGGCGCAGCTAGGAATTAAGGCTGGGGGGGGGGGGGGTTTAGGCACAACTAATACTGGGGTGTCTGGGGGTGTGGAATACCTGCCAGGGTAAGTGGGAGGTGCGGGGGCACTCCTTTAGAAAATTCTCAAGATAAAGGGTTCAAAATGGTGAGTTTTATGGCTTTCAGAGGGATATTTTATTAATATTTATGCTATTCTGTAAGTAATATTAATCCAATTAAGAATAATGGATTAAACTTTTAAAAATTTCTGAGATCTGGGTGGGGGGGTTTATCCCTCAAACCCCCCCCCCCCTCGCTGTGCCACTGATGAGTTACACTGGTAGGCATAAAATTAGTTACATCAATGTTAAAAGCTGCAATAGTATTGAGGAAGTCAATTTTGTCATTTGTCCTTAAAGTAGATTGCAATTGAAATCACCAGTAATAATTATTTTGGAAAACCTCTTAACATTGATGTTTGTCTTCAATCAATCTGTAGAATTTATCGAAAACACCTGAAGATTAGTTCGAGGTGATCGTTATACCAACACAACAATGACATGTACATCACCTTTGATTATTTCCGTGACACAATATTCGAAAAGCCTGTCTTCTGCTCTTGGCAAACGCAAGCACTTTAGGGGAATATAATTATGAGATTCATGAGTAAATATCATAATTCCTCCATTCTTACAAGATGTATGGCAAAAAACATCTGCCATATGGTATCCTGGAAGGTTTATAAAACACATTTCGGCACTTTTTAACCAATGTTCGTTCAGACAAACAACGTCAGGTTTATGTTCATGAACAAGCACTTCCAATTGCAACAGTTTGTTTCGTAAGCATTGCACGTTAAGGTCTAGCGCATCCAACTTTGCTGGAGCTAACCGGGTGGGGACTTCTGGGTTGCCTTCCGAACGAAATACCTGTGTACCGACACATATTCAGGCCATGCACCCTGAATGAGAATATTGCCAATTTCGGGATTGACAGAAACCCGGAAGGAGGCATACTTATCATCCCCTACTTTTAGTTGCTCAATGTCCAAGTCATTACACTTTACCTAAGGCTTTTTTTCCATGATAAATTTTGTCAGGGAATCAACAGTCGTATCAGGACGAAACTTCCACACGTGTAGATGCATCCTGCGGGGAACACCCACTAAGTTGCGAACAAAGTACTGATGGCCATTCATCATCTTCTGTATCTTTTCTTCTCTGTCTTGATTTCACCTCGATGAAGTTTTCACCATCAGTGGATGAAAACGATTCACATATCCCACTTGTTTCCTCTCTGGTATTACATTGCCCATTGATCCAGCGATGGGGGGCTTAGTGAAGGTTACACATTTTGTAACATTATCGGACTTACAATTAGACACAATTTTTTTATGCCGCAGTAAGTTATAATCTACTCGAATCATTGTTGAATTTTTTGGTCCAGGCACAGACTGAGCTGCAGGTATGATGAAAGAGTCGGAAACTGGTTAGGGATTAATGCAGATGTGACCTTTGGGAATCACCAACTTACTTTCATGAGTATTGAGCTGTGAGGATACAGAGTAATGGATATGAGTAAAAGGAAATGATATAGAATGGAAAATAAGGGAATTTCATTAAGAAATATGTTTTTGTATGCAGCTGAAAATGTGAAAACATTATGAAGACGTGGAACCGATTGAAATACATAATTTGATTGAAAATTTTGAAATCGGTGTATGTTGTCAAATGCCAACTTATAACCAATAAATAGTTTATAATTATGAAAATTATATTATTAATACCATTATCATTGTTCATTCCTGTGAATAGTTACTCATAATTCACTATATGCAAGAAAAAATTCCAGACTGTTGGACAAAAATTTCAGGATGACCACATACCATTAAAAATCTTGAACTCTGAAAATTATTCTTAAATTTTCTGTGAAATTTCTATGAAGTTCTAGTTACAATTAAGAATTTTCAAAATTTACTTTAAAAGGTATCTCTAATTTAGAATTACAACAGTGTATGAAATGAGGCTTAGAATAAGGAATTGTTTTTCAGTCAGTAAACGAAACTCTATTTTTAGATGTTGTATTCTTTGCTTTATTGACTCCAATACTACAAACTAACTATGAAATTCCTACTTCTGGTTTCTATTCTCATTGTTTATAAAATTAAACATGGTAAATATTTTTCGTGGAAAATTCCCATCTTGCAAATTTGTATTTTTGCATGCCTCATATAAATCTATGAATTATTTGGTACCAAACTGTTCTTAGTTAATTCTGCCCACCGCATTCTATGTACATTCAGTTTTGGCTGTACAAATAGAGATAATAATTATAATATAGGAGAATAGGAGTCATATAACATGTCTATGTTCACAGGTTTTACTGGGAAATACATGATGTTTGGATGAAGATTCGTGGAAAGGATTGCCCTCCAAGCGACAGCATTACTGGTCAGCTGATTTGGCGGGAATATTTTTACACTATGTCTGTAGACAATCCATTTTATGCTGAAATGGAGCGCAACCCTATATGCTTAACTATTCCATGGGTTGATGATGATGAAAACTTACAAAAATGGGCTAAAGGAGAAACTGGATATCCATTTATTGATGCATCAATGAGGCAGCTTCTTCTGGTATGTTAATATTTATGAGAATCTGGTCAGAAAAAGCGGGGGATGAACTTATATATGGACCCTCTGAATACAAAATGCTCCGAACAATTACTTCTTTTACACAAAGGCTTAAAATATTCTTATTTCCCAATTAATTAAATTTAATTTGATTGGCTTAATACAGTGATCTCTGGTTTTTACGAAGTTCATGGGTCCAAAAAACTGGAGGTTTGTAATAACGATCTTTGTAAGAGCATTTCTTTTAGGAATCACAAAAAAAAAATAACTAGCCAAAATTCCATATCTCTTAAATCTCTCATACTTATAGTTGAACTGTGGAATAGCTTCAGAGTCATGTGTATGATATACGCAATTAAATTATACACAAATCCTGTAAGTCCTCGACGTGCGAACAAGATGTATTTCTGAGACCTTGTTCATAAGATGATAAACCTATGCGAGGCATCAAAAAGTGTGGTTATCCTGCAGAATACAAAGCTGCATTACAGTTTTGAATTAACTTGACATGATTGTCACGAACTGATCCAGCTGCAAGTCCAACGTGGCTGAAGCTGAAAAAAACTGGTTTTCATGGTTAGGAAGAACGGGCAATATGCTGAACAGTTCCTGACAACGAAACAAATTTATTGATACTTTGTTCTGACCGCAAGTGTGAGTTCCTTTATGCCACACCGTGTTACTTCGGCAAACTCCCTAGGCGACAAATTTGATTTATGTATTACATCACAAAATAGTGCCTCGCTATTACTGCCTCTTGCACAACTTCATTTATGCGACTATTTTGTGTGTCTTGAATATGCCATCTCACGGTGATTTGATGCATCTTACTTATCCTGGACAATTCCAGATCTATGATCACGTCATCATGCACCTCAATGCCATGGATGTGTGGCTTTTGGAAACAAGCACCAATAATTTTTTTATTGTGAGATTTCATTTGCAAAATTATATGCAAGCATGAAACTTGTGGGGAACTCAGATCTTATTCCTTGAGGAAAGCACTGATACAAAAAAAAATGGGGTGAGGATGTACATTTGAATTGAGGTGCTTAATCCTTAACCTTTGGATATAATGAGTGTTGCAATTAGTGTGAAATTTGCCAGGCATTGTTATCTCTCGCTATACTGAGCTTCCACTGTAACTACTTATTTTTATGGCATTAATGTCTGTGTTGGTTTTTTTATTCTTTCATGATATTTTGACATGTCTGGCGTAGAGCTTGTTAAACACATAAACAATACCCATAAGTCAGATGGATTCTATCAATTAATTAATTTTATCAATTCATCTTGTATTTAGTTTTCAGTTTTGGTCTATTATTGAATTAGGTATTTTGACTATTTATTAAAATTTCATTAAGTGAGCATCATCTACCTATTATAAAATGACATTTCAATCTCTCTTAGGAAGGATGGATTCCTCATGCTGCTCGTAATGCTGTGGCATGCTTTCTAACCAGAGGAGATTTGTGGATTTCCTGGGAAAAGGGTCTTTCAGTCTTCCTCTATCACCTTCTTGATGCTGATTGGTCTGTTTGTGCTGGGAATTGGATGTGGGTATCTTCATCTGCTTTTGAGAGACTTTTGGACTGCACAATGTGTGTATCTCCTGTCAGCTATGGACGAAGACTCGATCCTTGGGGCACATATATCAAGTAAGCAAATCTTTCGTTGTACAAATGAAGTATGTTATCTCAGCTGTAACTTAAGATTCTTTTTTGTCTTATTTTTTTAATTGCTATCCTTTTATAACCAGGAGGTATGTTCCAGAACTATCAGGGTTTCCACCTGAATACATTCATGAACCTTGGAAAGCCCCTATAGTGGTGCAAGAATCTGCTGGTTGCATCATTGGCCATGACTATCCTGAGCGTATTGTCGACCATGCTGTAGCTTCCAAGAGAAATCAAAAGGTGAGTTCTCATTTTATGTTATGAATGGAGTGGATGTTTATAAATCTATCACATGAAACTGTAGGCCCCGAAGAACTTCATTAGGATATTATGAGAGTACGACTTTCCTGAGATATTTTATATCCTAATGAGTCAGATCTTTTCTGAGACTAGTTTATTTTAACATTCTTACTAATATTCCCGATTGGTAACATTGATTGGATACTGTGAAACATGACTGTTGATCAGGTGTGCTCTTTTGCTTTATTATTATTGAGGTTTGCCTTTTTTTTCTTAAGATGCAAGCATGAAAGTAGAATCACAAGCTCAATTTATTTTTATCAGATCAATTTCACTTTTTGCACCCTCATCACCGATAGTTTGAATGCTACTGTCTGGGTCATCTTATTTGGAGTGAGTTTTTTATTTACTTTCCCATAAATACATCAGTTTTTTGTATGCTTTGCTTTTTTCTCGTAATTTAATTAACCATCTGTATTTTTTCTTGATGCATTGACAGTACATGGAAGCCATTAGAAATAGCCTGATGAGTGATTTTCCAGCACCACATTGCTGTCCATCAAATGAAGATGAAACTCGTCATTTTCTTATGATGGATGATGCCGAAATTGATCATGTTCATTGAAAAGGTCTTTTTGTATTATCATGTTAATTCTCATATTTTTTGTAACTTTCTGTAGTTATTATATTTGTTATCTCTTAAATCTATTCTAATGTTCAATGTTACTCCATGTTGCATATAAAATCAAATATTTATTATCTCACTTGTTGTGCATTCATGTTTTTCATTCTCTGTTTTTTAATGATTTTGTGTGATATTCTTGCTATACATACTTGTTATTGCTGAGATATTTATTTTTTATATAAACCTTTGAACCAAACAGCTTTTGCATAAGATTATAATTGATGTGGTGTAGACCTTTAATGGTTAAACATAATTTCTTTCACGTTGATTTCATGATGGAAACTTTATTTCAACTTAAATGATGGTCTTCTTATGATAAATTTGTGAATTTCTCTAAAATGCAACATTCAATTACTATCTTTATTTTTTATCACCCTGACTCTATGTAAAGAAAAGTATTTAAAAAGTGTGTGCGACCCATTAAATTAGTTTACCAACAAATTTTGTGCCACCACTATTGCTCTCTTGGAAATTGGTTGACCTTTTGATCGCCCATTATTCCCAGTTTTGGTTTGTTGTGTGAAATAAAATATGTATGTATACTACATATATCATCTTCATCCTTTTTTCTTTGAAAAAGTTGGTAAGGGAATATTTGCAATCGCTTGCCTCAAGCGCAGTCCCTACACTTCAACAGAATGCTTTCAAATTCTCTGGAACCATCATTACAAAAATTCTCCACAGTTTTTCCTTTTTCATCTTATTTTGGTAAGAACTAGATCTTTATTTTTAATTCAGGCAAGGACTGATAGGATTCAATTGTAGTCCACTTCTGCATCCATGCTCTTTATTCTTTGACAAAACAAAGAATTGAATGCTCTCTGGTAATATTTGGTATTGCAGCCATAAATTTAAGCAAAGTAAAGTAAAGGCCTCACCAAAGCATTTAAGCAAAGTAAACAAAGTAAAAGCCTCAACAATTCAGTGCATAAATTTAAGCTTTAGAAAGAATGAAGTTTAACCACCACCATGAAAAAGTATTATATGTATTTTAATTTGAGAAATACCTATCGCAAAAATATGTGTGATTCCGTAATTTTTACGGTTTTTCAATATGAAATACTAAATATAATGGGAAATTGTCTAACTTGAGTCATTAGAAATTTTAAACTGTATGACCCACAGCTCAATAAGTAATCAAATACATATTATGATACCTCCACTGCAAAAACGCTCAACAATCACCCACCGAATCAAATCCACTCATATTGTAGCCTAACAATACGAATCCGCTCAGCGGGCAGTGTCCGGAGCGTAACTGCTCATCTTCTATTCTCCAAGCTTGGAGGTGAGCGTTTATGCTCCGGACACTGCCAGCTGAGTGGATTCATATTGTTAGGCTACAATATGAGTGGATTTGATTCGGTGGCCGATTGTTGAGCGTTTTTGCAGTGGAGGTATCGATTAGTATTCCAATCTCTTCCCTCATCCTCATTGTAACCATCTATCTTTCCCTTTATTGTTATTATCTATCTTTCCCTGAAAAAATTCTTTTGTCGTACACAACTGACCTTAAAACATCTCCTTAATCCTTTATTCTCCATCCCCTAACTGGTAATTATGTAGATTAACACATTCACTATGGCTGACGCCAATAAGGGTCACACTGGTGTTGATCACTGAGCTGCCTGATGCCAATTGGCCTAATCCGAGTAAACGAAAAAAATAACTTCTCTCCTCACCAAACTTAAATAAATTGGTGCCGCTGTGAATGTGTTAAGGACTGAATCCACACCATTAAGGCCCTTATTAGACGAGGTAGCCCGGCGACATCGCCAGCGGCAGTAGCTGCCAACACACTGGCTACCAAATCTAGTAGTCAGTTCAGTGGCCAGAATTTTTTCCGTGTTGATAAAAATATTTTTCGTGCAATCTGACCGAGTGGCAATGGAGACTGGTGACCTAGTGTAATAAGCACCATATGCTACAATGTAGCGTTACCAGTATAGGTAGCCAGTGGCAACGGGTCTCGGTAGCCAGTCAGTAGTCAAAGTGTGGCTACGCTGGCTACCCTAGTATAATAACATCCACAAGAAGCAATTATAATTGCTTCTTGTGGATGTCTTGCGAGGGTATACCCATGACAAGCTGAGCAGCCAGTATCATCGCTGGTGACGTCGCCTGGCTACCTCGTCTAATAAGGGCCTAAGTGCCAGAACTCAGTCATGATTTTTTTTTTTGGTCTTATGTGGTTTGTAGAAGTTACAGAATTAAATCTTTCTACTCCTAACCATATATGTAGATTGTTGTAATTCTGGATTTATTATGACCAACCAAATTCATGTTTATACTTTATACATGTTATAACCCTCAACTGGGTGTGACTGGGAAGGGGAGGGTTTGTTTGGAGGGGGTTTTGTCAGAGTTGAACAGGTCGACATGGGTCTAGGGAAAGGGGAAGTGGGGGAAAGGAAGAGGGATTGAAAAAAAAAGGGCAAGTGGGTGTGGGGTTAGTTCCTTTTGCTACTTGATTTGGCATGCACGAAATAATGAAGGCTGGTAGTACACTTATTATGAATTCAACTAAACATTTAATGCATAAAAAACAAGGCAAGATACGCATAAAACATAAAATAACTAATATTCTTTTCTAATGAACATCAAACTGACCAGAGGTAGTAACCAAAATGATTGATTCAACAAGATGTGGCACCATAATAATAAAATAAAAACAATAAACTTCCTTTTCAATCAGTCTTTGGAAAAAAATGAATTTAAAACAACAAAAACGTGAACTTAGAACACAACTATTGATCAAAAATAACACTGTCCGAAATACTAAACCACATGCACTCATTCAGAAGGGGTAAAGGGGATAGAAATTTTATGGGATGAACGAAAAATATCCGGGGGGGGGGGGGGGCGACGGCTCTTTGGTACAGGGTTTCAACCATAAATAAATGTAAACTCTATGGTTTCAACAACACACGACTCAGAACATGGCCATATTAAAGGAGGCCATGCCTAGAACCTTACAATAGGGTTCTTGCAAGTCCTTTGAAAACAGCGGGTTGAGTTTTCAGTGCATACAACGTTGTAAAGATTATTATTATGTTGCAAGATAATTACTAACTGCTAGCACGGCCGGCACGCTACATTCAATGCTGAGTAATTGAAATCACCTTTAGAGATAATCATGTCTTAAGGAACACGTATGCTCTACCCGGATGACATTGGGCGTTAGAATCTTTTTTTAGAGTTTTGGTAGTTGGTTAATCTGTCCAGCGGATAACTTCAGCAAATAGGCTCCACGTGTGTTTTGATTAGGTTGACAGTTTGTTTTCTCAAAGTTTTCCTGTGTTTTATCGACTTAAAAGTAACCAAAGGACCCCCGCCTTTAATTGTAACCTTCTTGAAAAAGCTACAAAAATGAAACGGAAGAAGTTCTCGGAGAGCGTTGACGAATCTGGTGGAGAATTACAACCAGCAAAGAAGAGAAAACATTTCACTGGAATGATGTTCCGGCAAAAAATCTTGGGGGATGAATCTGTGGAAGGTATTATCGTATGAATTATCGAATAAAAGCGTATTTTCTGAGATTTTGCTACTTATGACATTCGTTACTACAGCTATGAAGTCATTTCTGGAGATTTATAGAGAGGGTTCTTCAAATCAAGATATTGTAATGGAATACCTGGAATCGGGTGGAAATGGCGAAGAAATATTACTCCTCTTGCCAAGCGAAAATAAGGATCCAGAAATTGCTGTCTACGTGTTTAGTGTTTTAGAATGTATATTTCTTCGGTAAGTGCGATTAGTTTTTACGTAGCAGTCTTGGAATTTTAATATGCACAACAGTCAGCTGAATTCAGTGAAGGGTCGGCAATTTAATGAATATTTGGTCATTGACGTGTACATTCAAACCCAGTCCACCACTTCTAATAGCCATCAATTAGTAAATAACCCCACGTCAAGGCTATGTAAGTGACTAATATCATAGAGTAAGTATAAACTTTCTCTATGCTAATATGAATGGGTCTAATGTGCACAGTAATAAACTTACTAAATATGTGCTTCGTGTTGATAGTTTAACTTTCATACAGTGTAGTTCATTGATCGTTCAATCAATTGAACTGAATTGAATCAGTTGAATTGAGGTGGCATATGTGTGATTTTTTAATGTTCTCGAAAGTGCTGATGTTTGCATGATCTATCCACTTAAATATGGAGACATCTGAACTCCCTCAGTGTATGATTCTTGCCAATCACCAACCAGCCAACCTATATTCAGACCGCCTCCATTGAGAGTATATGCCGGAAGAAGGACTGAACCCTTGTCCCCAATAAATGCTCATGTAAATAAGTGAGAAATCTTGAAGTCATGACATGAAAAATGTGCTTCATCCATGGTGATGTCGAATGTCTCAGACCGAATTATAATTCTATCATGGAAATATTTCCTCTCGATCAAAATTTACATTTACATTTACCTTTTGGCTTGCTGGAGATGGCATGAAAGTTTTCTCTTCCACATTTAATATTCAAAGGTATTCCTCTGTGAAAAATGGATCAAGAGCAAATTTTTAGGTACTCTATCTAATGAAAATCATGGAATCAGTGCTACTCTTCATGATGCCATAACCCTTGAGTTCAATACAATTAATAGCAAGTGTGTGAATAAATAAAATAAGTATTGTGAATCTGTCCACATTAAGAATGGCCAGTAAGTTTCCATTCAATACTAATTTCTTTTATCAAGGAATCCCTTTCTAGTTGCTTCAATGTTTCCCACAAAATGGATTTTTTTTAAAGCAGTGCATAAGCCCATAACATGAATGTGTTTACAAATATTCTTTCATGCAGGCTGGTTGGTTGTGCGTCAAGTTTCTCTATATAATGAACTTTTTGATGGGCGACCTTAGAAATGTATTAGCAGAGTGAGGAAGGAATGTTATGGTGTAAATTATTTTACATTCAGCCTCATGTTCTGCCGTGGTATTATTAAAGTGATACATATGTCATAAATTCAGACAGCATTATTGAAAAAATATTACAGGTCTGGCTGCATTAGATTCATTCTGATGGATCTAATGCAGATAAATCTCTTCATTTTATGAGACAAAAATCTCTATAAAAACTTAATATGGAGCACAAGGAGTAAGAGGGGTTAAACCTGTTTGTACTTTTAATCATTTTAACTGCAGTCTCTGAATGTAATGGTTTTCTTATCCATTTTCTTAACCATATTCTTAAGAAATTTAGAGTAGTGCATATTTTATGTTAGTTTTAGCCCACACAGCACAAAGTGAATAATATGCACATAATATTCAAATATTATGCGGATATTATGCCACCACAATGGTATAAAACGCGCATATTATGTACATAATATGTGCATATAAATGGTATAATGTCCTCATAAATTGCGGTATTATGCGCATAATATGCGGAATATATGCAGTGATGGAATGGCATAATATGCACATAATATTCAAATATTATGCGAATATTATGCCACCACAATGGTATAAAACGCGCATATTATGTACATAATATGTGCATATAAATGGTATAATGTCCTCATAAATTGCGGTATTATGCGCATAATATGCGGAATATATGCAGTGATGGAATGGCATAATATTTGCATATACATATACGGAATATATGCACCTTTTATGTACATAAAAGGTGCATATAAATGGTATAATGTCCTCATATATTCCGTATATATGCAAACATTATGCCATTCCATCAGTGCATATATTCCGCATATTATGCGCATAATATCGCAATTTATGAGGACATTATGCCATTTATATGCACATATTATGTACATAATATGCACAAGTTATACCATTGATGTGGCTATATATATGCACATATTATACTCATATATGCCATTTATATGCACCTTTTATGTACATATTATGCACAATTTATACCATGGATGTGGCCTAAAATATATGCGCATATTATGCCCATATATACCATTTATATGCTCCTTTTATGTACATATTATGCACGATTTATACCATTGATGTGGCTATATATATGCACATATTATACCCATATATATATGCACCTTTTATGTACATATTATGCACAATTTATACCATGGATGTGGCCTAAAAAATATATGCGCATATTATACCATTTATATGCTCCTTTTAGGCACGATTTATACCATTGATGTGGCTAAATATACGCACATATTATACCCATATATACCATTAGTATGCACCTTTAGGTACATGTTATGCACATTTTATACCATATCTACGAACCTTTTATGCATATTTTATACCGTTGATGCGTGATAACATGCAGTTGCATAATATTCGAAAATTACATGAATAAAAATTGATTTCTGGAAACGAGGAGAAATTTAATGAATCATTCATGTAGACACAGCATAGGTACATTGCACTAAAACAAGGCACAATCCTTCATCGTTGTATCACAAATATACAAATATTCAGTTAGGAGTCCTATATCATCGCAAATTTGGTTTAAATATCATGTGAATGACATCTAAAGACAAACATTCGCCCTTCCATAATCGTTACTCATGAAATTGCGATTAGAAAGTACAAAGTATGTCACACGAATTCACAATCACAACACTCGCGATGATTCCTTCCATGACATCCGCATGGTTGAACATCTACGGTCTTTTCTTAGCGAATGTATTAAAAATGGTCCAAAATGTGATTCCAAGCCACAAAGAGGTCTTCTAATCGCATAATTATCTCTGTGTTAGTCATAGAGTTGTGGCGAGCAATCACGCAAACGATGTAAGCAAGCCGTTCTTGAAAATGCACTCCGAAACAATAAAGATAATATTGTCATTAATAATCACAAACTAAAATAATTATATGCATATATGATCAAGTACGTGATATCTTCAGGGCGAAAGTGCAGCTCACAACCGGGTTCAGTACTTAAGTGCCAAAACTTCGTCTTTCCTTGGAATAGCCTCCCTTCACTTTTCAAGCTGGGACTCTGACTGAAAAAGTACCGTCATAAGATATACATTTAGGTAATTTAAAAAAATTAATTAAAGTACTGGGAATAACACTCAAAATTAGGAGCTGATAATTTCAGATTTGCTTTCTACCCTATGACAAACGACAACGACTCACGTACGTGTACTTACTTTGATTTTAAATAAAGTCCTGTTCTTCATACCATGAAGCTTATTATTCCTTATCGTATATGCGTTACCAGAATAGTACTGTGACATAAAATAGTTCCGTAAACCCATCTTTTCCTCTTTAATATTAGATTTTTCAATAGACGTTCAATTCTCCCAACTACGGCAATATGGCTACGGCAACAACTAACAACAATGAACAACAACACAATGGCCATGGACAACGGCAATATGGCTACCAAGCTGCGTACCTCGCCAGACCGGAATATGCCGGTGTGTAAAATAAAAAAATAATAATAATTGTGGAGTATTCTGCGAACGATACGAAATTGTTAGTGATATATTAAAACATAAGTTTTCACATTTTTTGATACAGAGGATGTATGATCATCGATTTTTACGGATACAATCACAGTTTACGGCGGCATAATATTTAAATATTATGTGCATATTATTCGCATATTATGTGCATAATCGACGGAATATTATTTGCATATTATGCCTATCCATTTATGCAACTTTTATACTGAATAGGATTTTTGAGTTTGCTGGGTGGCCGTTAATTAATGATTCTTATAAGAATCATAATTAATGATAAAATGTTACTAACAACGAAATAATATACATACAATGTCAATATTATTAATAGTTTACGGCGGCATAATATTTAAATATAATGTGCATATTATTCGCATATTATGTGCATAATCGACGGAATATTATTTGCATATTATGCCTATCCATTTATGCAACTTTTATACTGAATAGGATTTTTGAGTTTGCTGGGTGGCTGTTGATTTATGATTCTTATATGAATCATAATTAACGATGGGATGTTACTAACAATGTAATAATATACATATTATGTCAATATTATAGTAATAGTTTACGGCGGCATAATATTTAAATATTATGTGCATATTATTCGCATAATATGTGCATAATCGACGGAATATTATTTGCATATTATACCTATCCATTTATGCAACTTTTATACGGTATAAATTTTGAGTGTGCTGTGTGGGAGGCTTCTCTTTCAACTAAGGTCAGTGTCAATACATTTATATTAATTTTTTTTAGGGTAATGACAGATTTAAATTCTTACCTGCCTGAAGCAGAGGAAACTGCAAAGTGTATACTTCAGTCACATTTGCCTGCTGTGTATCTACTCCTCTCTGTCAAGAGTTCAATTGAGAGTAAGAAAGCTGTGCTACGATTATTGACTGGTTGGTTTTTATTTATCACTTCATTTCATCTTTCATTCATCAAACATTTATTTATATGAATAATTATTCATGAATTTGGTCTTTTTTCCAGCAATGAGCACATTGAGTGGGAGAGTTGCGAAGAATATATTGACATATTTGAAAATTAATAGCAGCATGTTGTATGGGCTGACTAGAAGTGACAGCCCAAGTAGGCCTTTGTTTATCAACTTTGTGCTTTCATTTATTGTGGAAGGAAATCCGCATGTAGTGAAGCTTTTGCTCGACAAGAAGGGTAAGCTAAATTTAATTTATCTATTTGATAGTGAGGGAGTGTTGTATTCCTCTGGGTATAGTGCTGAGCAACTGATTGAAGGGTTCTCAGTTCACGTCTGGGTGGGCCTGAGGACTAGGGCTGTGTGAGACTCTCGACCACCCAATAGTCTCGGTGGTTGAGACGAAACCCATTTCTCGGCCTTGTCGGGAGGAGACTCGAGAAGTCTCACCCCTTTGAGATTTCTCAACTCCTGTCGAGACCCCAGTGTCCTCGCAACAACTAAAACTTTCTATTTTAGACACTGAAAATAATTAAAAGAATTATTTAAAAAAATGGTATACCTTTCTAAAATCAAAAATAGTTGTAATAAAAGATGGAGATTGAAAATTTAAGCATTTCTTATTACTTAACTAAACAAAATGGACGGGTAACCATGAACTTAGTTACCATAAATAAACATTGCAAAAAGGTAAAAGGTAAAGTCGTCTTTTATTTATAACTGAATGTTTCTTTCTTATTATGTTACTGTAATTTTAATAAGTTGATGTAACCTTTTAATATGTCAATGATTCAAAATTTTATGCTCTTTTTCATTTTAAGCCCTAATAATGGTTTATAAATAAACCGAAACATTGGCAAAACTTTCATTTCAATTTAAAGACCTACTCTCCAAGACTCAAATTTAATATTAAATATAGAGGTAAGGAATAAATGAAAAACTTCTCTAAATATCTTTTTGGGAACTCTATTAGCATCATTTACACACATTTAAAAAGATGGATGTGGAGGGTAACTTAAAAAATTATTTTTATAGTGGGAATAAATCTGTAAAAGTCGTAAGGGATACCTTTTTTTTTAAACTCTATTATCGGCTGATTGTGGTATTCATCGGAAATTCCCCCCTAGCCCGGGAGTCTCGATGGGTGTGGAGAAGTCCCGAAGGGGCAAGACTTGTTGAGTCTCGTCCCGGCAATGCCAAGAAATGAAAGTCTCGTCTTGGCTGTTGAGACCAGGGACCTGGAGCACTCCTCCACCTCGCTATGCTCCAGCTCCATTGTCGGAGCGGAACAGTTCAATTCCTGCTGCTCTGCTCCGGAGCGTAGCTATGACAATGGGACCTAGGTGCTCCACTCCGGAGCGGAGCATTTCTTGCGAGAACTCCACTCCAGATCAGTACTCTCACCCCAATACTCTGCTCCTTAGCGGGCAGTCAACGTGGGCTCGCTTCTACGGCTGTGGGACGTAACGAATATTCCCTGTCGGTATTTCTATGTTGCGATTTTAAGCCATAATCCTATTTTAAGCCTATTTGTGGTATTAGCTCATGCCAGTACATTCCAGCATACAAATGGTAGTATGTATGCAAAAAAGACTTCTCATATGCGGAATCACAGTATGTGTTCTATTTAATTACTTAAGTTAAATATTTTTGAATAATAAATAATGTTAACAATAATCTGAAAGGTTATCACCGTATGATAGTCGATATTCATTACATAAGTTGTTACACAATATGACAGACATAGTAACATCTTTTACTAATTGCATAATCACAGCAGAAATTTTGATTTCAAGCAATATTAATAAAATAAAAATATTGTAGTTTACTATATAGACTATCATCAGCAAACTTCTTGAATGTCAACTCAGTAATATGCAATTTTGGTCAAAGTATGCTTCAAGTTTACTGATTTTGACTGTGCATCATGAAATATACGACTACTATCAGTGCAAAAATGGTAGAATGCTTAACTTTAAGCATTTGTATGAAATTCTGCCAAAGCTCCATAAAGCAATGTAATACCTTATTTTACTCATTGTTTATTTGACTATAACAATAGATCATTAAACATTGTTTAAACATAAAATTTTAGCTTCTACGGTCGAAAGAGTGGAGAAGAACACGCGAAAAACTGTGAGAACGGCAGAGCGGTCGTCCTCTTCATCTCACTATGGGCAAAATATTTGATTAGTGGACGTAATTGTTTTTTTTTTTATAGAGAGAACGACGTGTTCACATTACATATCAGCGTTTCTACGCGTCTCTGACAGACAGTTACACCTGGTTTTTGTTCATTTATTTCCCATTTGACTTAATTAAAATCAGTGTGAGAACTTTCTGGAGGTTTTCTCCCAAAGTAAGTTAGTGAAAGGATACCACCCTCTGACCCCAGCAGCACTAAAGATTTTATACTTTAAAGTCGCGTTTCTGACTGACATAAGTGAAAATCCATTTTGTGACATTATCACATTTGTTAGGATTGCTCTGAAATTCTGAAAGATTTAGAAAGACCAAGAATTATTTAAAAAAGAATGATGTAATGCCTAAACATGTACGAAACTGTGACTTTGCATAAGCAATGGTGTCCTCTCTTTGGTCATAACAACGGAGTATTACTGGCTGAGGGAAATTGCCATTGGAAATTGGAAATTGTCACTGACTGGTACATGTAATTTTATGCTTGTAAACTTTTGTTTCCATGGGATCAACATTAAAAAATACATATAAATGTATTGCACACAAAATTCATAGAAATGAAACATAAACACCTTGTATCCATTAGCAGTAATTTTACTTCTATTTTAATCCAAAGGCTCACTTAAAGTGGTGAGTACGCCTAATACTGTGATCTACAGTCAGAGAAGGCACTTTAATTATACTTCTACCTACTACCACCACATGGTGAACGGAGAGAGTCCTCCGTATGGGTTTAATGCTCCGCCACTGTTCGTCCAGCATATAGTTAGGAGCCAGAGATTTCGTCAACAGGAATCTCTGCAAATTTTATTCCCTTGCTGTTTTTAATATACACTTGCACAAGGCTAGTGGCACAAAAGACAGCATTAGCTGACTTAGAAGCTACCCAGGCTTTAGTTTTGGCTATGCCCCCAACTGCGTCAACATGCACCCTTGCTATGATATGATTTTTCAAAATTCCATTGCATGGAAATTCCAAATATTTCGGACTTATAGGTTACGGTAAATAGGGGATATTTAATTTTAAATAGGCCTGAGGAGTCATCTGAGTAAATCATTAACTATTCCATGCTGTGTTTTGCCACCATTGGCTTGTAGTAGATATTTTGATGCATAGTCAATATTGTATTTATCTTGATCAATTTTATGACATGCCACAGCGTAAGATATTTTTCGAGGGATTCTTTTTGTACCATAATACTTCTGTTATTATTAAAACTTTTTTATGACTCCAGTGAGCTCTGTGAATCTCATTCTGGTGCTGACACTCATCTCTGCTCCCGTCTTTGCCATCTTGACCAATCCTGACATATGTTACATGTTACGATCGCAGATATACATAAACAATCATTCCACTCCTATGTCCTGTTTTCACAACAAAAGTATTGATGCTACATTCTAACCCTACGTGCCTTCCAATGACAATGAAGGCAAAGTCAACAATTAATAAACAAAATACAATGCTCCACTGTGTAAACAAAAAATTTAGCAAGGAGAAAAAAACTGATATATGTATTATTATTCTAGGCATTTAGTGTGCCAGTCGGGAGCAGTGAAGTGCACGCTCTGAAATTTTAAACTTGAGGGAACTTGAGCGTTACGAAAAGTTAAAATTTCAGTGAGTGACAGCGCTTAGGAACAAAAACTGAGATACAGGGAATGTTTTATTTTGGATGTTTCATCATTGGGTTGAACTTGATTTGGATATGAAACGATTTATCTCCCGCATCCCTCGATTTCTGTCAACGGAACAAAATGTATGTCAATCGTAACGGACTGACATTAAAATGACACACTGTTGCATTACATCGCTTTGCGTGAACATGCGGCATCTAAGTATCGATTAAATGGATAGGTAAGGCACAGTCATGATTGAGGAGGACTTAACTGCAAATTTTCATAGAAAAAAACGTATCTTAGTGGCAAAACTGCAGTAACAGAATGGCTCTGTAAACGAAATCATTTGCACATATTAAACGAAAGCTCACTTCCGGAGCATTCTGTAAAAACTGGTGGGAGCATAGGTGGAAAAAAGTACGGAATATTTACTCCATATTAGGTCTTTTCTCAAATTAAATTCTTGAACCTTAGTATGACAGTTATGTAGAAACACTCATATAACTTTTTAAAATTAAATTTTACCCATTCTTTGATTTTTTAAATGGCCAAAAGGTAGATTTCAATTTTTGAGGTGTAAAATATTTCGTGAATAATGACATTACGTTTACTACTTAGAAAAAATATTTTCAAACTTTTCATGCCAGGAAATGTTGGTATTGTTCCTCTTACTTAAACAACAAAGTCGAAAATTGTCATTTTGGTAGTGAGCATTATTGGGGAATTGCCCATTGCCTTGAAAGTTCAGCGCACCTTTCAGTCCTTCCTTTTTTGTGTCGATAGTATAGGTACTAATCACGCTAATTGGTCGGAATTGCGTGTTTTTTAAATGATGCCATTTTGTATATTTCAAATGCTAAGGATATGGGCCTGGCCCATTCGTTGGGTGCCAGGAATATTTTTCATGGAATTTTACTATGTATAAGTAATTTGAAAAAAAATTATTCTATTGTAATGGTTATGGACATATTGACGAAAATCGGTACACTTTTAGAGGGTTATGCTAGGAATCCTATATTTCTTTATATTTTGTCATATTCCAAATTTAAACATAAAAACACTAAAAATATAAACACGAGGTGAATTGCAATTAAATCTTGCCTTACAAATACATGCCAGTAACCCTCCATTACATTTATATGCGATTAATTAAGGGTAATGACTCTTTCGAGTGACAATAGAATTTCTGGAACAAAGTTAACCTCATAGTAACTCCGAAATACCGGAGCGGAGCAGCATTATAGCAATTCACTCCGCTCCGGGGAGCTCCGACATGCCACTCCACCCGAGTGCTCTGCTCCGGCATTGCTCCGACCTGCTCGGCTCCACTCTGGCCATTGTAGCGGACCGGAGCACCCCAGAGCAACAATGAAAATTCGCTCCGCTCCTCTGCTGCTCCAGGTCCCTGGTTGAGACGAGACTCTCGCACAGCACTACCAAGGACACCCTCAAACTAAAATCCTTGCTCTGTGAGGTGAATCAAGGAAAGAAACTGGCCCTCTTACCCTGAATGTATGAAATCACATGCCTTTGTCTTAGTTTGGAGGAAGTGATGTTATAGTTATATGTAACTATGTACAGTCTTATGAGAATCAGTGTTAACAGAGGAATTTAATGTTCCTAAAATTTGCTTGCTGCCAGTAGGAGGGCAGTGTGTGGGGGTAGGGGGCGTGGGAGATAATTGAGGAGGATAGTCATACATATGGAGGTAGGAGAATTTGATGGCTAGCCACCTGGATTCCTGGGTTTTGGTTAATATTGTCGTATTTAAAAAAGAATCAAATCAGAGACTCTGAAATCAGGAGGCAGCATTGCCCCCCTAAGTAAATTCGATCCCCAAGAACGTCATTTTTTGGCTTACCGTAATGTACAGTCTTAGATAAAAAAATCTTTCCACCCAGGAGCATAAAATTTTCTAGGTTTTGAATTGATGATAACTTGGCAATATTGTTTAATCTCACATCCACTGCAAAGAACAGCAAACACTAGAGCAAGGGCCTTCTTCCCTGCTGGTCAGCAAGAGTTTTCAAGCTCTGGGACTTTAGTTCTCCCTTCATTAAAATGGTTATTCTGTGATCTACTATTCTAATGTATCAGTTTTTCGTGTAGATATTGTACTTCCATTTCTTCTTGCCATGTCATGTATGACTTGATTTTTTATTTCAGATTACTTAAGAAGCATTGCTCCTGGGCTCTTAAATGACCCTGAGGAAACTGTTGAAATGGTTCTTGCAATTCTTCAAAAGAATGTCTTGGAACATCCATTGATAAATAAGACCACTAAAATGCATGCTTTCAATTCAAATGTTCTGAAGTCATTCTTGGATCTTTTTAACTGGAGAGGGCCTCAGAAAATTCTGAAGAAAAAGAGGAAATCATTGGAGGTTTCACGGGAAGAGGTTTGTGCATTTTTAAGTAATTTTTTCTCTTTGAGAACTTCTTTCCCAGTTGTGCATGTTTTTATCCACTCAATTCAACCCTTTCCCTACAAAGCCAGTGTTTCCACGGCTTGAATTTTTCGACGCTTAAGGCCGTGATTTCACGGCATTGTGATCAAGCATGCCAAGTGGGTCCCAAGCGCCTTTAGAGTCCCTAAGCGCGAGAGTTCCGACCCTTTCTTATTGTCCGTGTGGGGATTATCTCGGCCCATTCAGGCACTTAATGTCCCACTCAAGGAAGGTGCTCACGGTCACTTATTTGTTTATAAGTTGGAATAACTAAAAATGTACATGTTGTATTTATTGGAAATCAATGCCAAGAATTACATTCTGTATGTTCTGCTGATCGGTTCCAAATTTTAAACGAAACCCTAGCGTTCATACTAACGGAGTTCATCATCACCTATAACAAATTTTGGAGACGCTAATGTTAGATGTTTCATTGTTATTTAAACCTTAAACCTTACTAGCGAATTTAAAGGAGCGATATTGTTATGATTTACATCTAAAGATATATGTAACTCTGTTAGCCACATTCTAAGTGTACATTTGCGGTGAAATTTGGTGAAATATCCAATTGAACTCCTATGAAAAAAATCCCTCATAATGTAAAAAAAATATGATTCTCTCAGTTCTTTGTCATGAGCCAAAATTACAGCGACTATTTTTAATAACCTCTTATCAACCTTTGAATACAAACGTATTATTAATGAATTTTTCTATAAATGCTAATTAATGCATATCCTAAATTTGTAAGATTAAACAAATTTGTAAGATTCAAGCAGTTTTATGAGAATTTTTCGGGAAAGTATTCTTCTAAAAAAAAATTCGAAATGTTTTATTCTCACGTTTTCTGAATGCTCGTGGAGAGCAGACGTGAATGAGGAGAGTGTGGATTTGGCATCGTGGATCTAAAATATGTTAATATCATAAATCGTAAATACCTAGAAGTATGCTGGGTGCATCGAAAGATTTTATTCCATTTAAAGTATTTGTTGGTTTATGATATAATGCCCTTTTGCTGAAAACCCTAAAAATAACCATAGAACTTCATTTAAAAGTTCTAGAGGCATTGCGAAATGAAAGGTATACATTGATGAACTGACATTTGCTGCTATTTGCTGAAGGAGCCTGGGGCGAAAGAGTCAAGGTGCTGTCACAACTGTACATTTCAAAACAAATTGTTTGAATGTCTGTTGATTGGAGAAAGTTTTACCATGATATGAGTAGATGACATCCGTTTATGTTGACTAGCAATATTATTCTACACACAGTGTGGACAGTTCAATGTTTGCGTTTTAAAAGTAATGTTTTTCAAGCTTTAAGAGCTGGCTCTAGCACCACATTGTCATAACATAATTCAGCATGCATTCGCTGTTAGCCCAGAAGAAGTCTAGTGATGAGACTAATATTTATTTGTATTCTGAATGCCATATTATAATGTATCTGATAACAGTTTTGTTGAAAAAGCATATGTAAATGTATCAGCATTTTTCCCATACTTAGACTATAATCCTCACCAATTCATGTATGAAACTGGGTTTGGAGATTTTCTTTCTAGATGATATGTCATGGTTAGCCTAATTTTTTAGTTGTCTTTGTGGAAGTTAAGTTATCTTTAATTGTTGATCCAGTCAATTTTACCCGGCATGACATTTTGTGCATGTATTTTTGCAGTCTATAATGTCTTTGTACTGAATAAAAGTACGTCTAAGTGACCTCTACGGAGGAAATAGTCTTCAGGATGATTATTGTTCCTTTAATTTTTGGCTATGAGCTTGTTTACCATTAATTCTGGTGGTTAAAATTTCCGCCAGAAATTTACTTGGTTCTTGGTTCTTCATCATCAGTTTGAAAGTTAATTTGCCTGTGTTGTGTTTTACCCCGCCTCTTTATTGCAGGTGAAATTAGTGTATTAAATATTATTAATCTCTTATTAATTTTGATTTTCAAACTTATTTCAGGTTGATCCTGTAAAAAAAGCTAATATTCAGGAAGCTTTGTATTCATTTCTTAGTGTTTTATGTGGGTCAACAAAATCAGGCGTTGTGTTCTTTGATCCAACTCTTGGTATTTCAGGAAAGAATCAGAATCTCCTTGTTCATAAAGTGCTGGAGGTATGTAATAATTTCATCTTGTGATATTTCTGTTTTACTGTCTACAATATCTCGGAGAATACTCAAAGATAACACAAGCATTGTGTTACACTTCCTGTATCATGCAATGTGGAATGGCCAAATCATATACGGTGGAACCTCGATCAATCGTTTTTCAGGGGGATGGACGAAAAAAACGATGAATGCGGGAAACCGATCGATGCGGGAATGTTTGGCTAGGTTGCCTATGCCCCAGGAAACGCATGATTTTGGCGCGCAATTGTGATATTCATTAAAGGATTCAAACAAGATTTTAGCCGATTACAGGAGTACTAGTACCTTATCGAGACACTTTCGTCATATTGTTGATTCGAATTAAATCTCTTTCAAATATCCTAAAGGAACATGCCACCTCGTGAAAAAATGTTTGCTCTCCACTCGGCATATACCCTGCTATTATGGATTTCTCTCTGATGTAAAAATCCATGAAATGCCATTTTCAGTACACGTGTTCAAGAGAGCAATATGCATGTTATGCCTTAAACAACCGCTTTCGCCGGTGCAGCGAGTGGTTGAGAAATGGATCATTTAGGCCAAAAATAGTCAATTATTTGTAATGTTCCTGTCTAATAAATATATTTTTCATGTAATTTAGGCCTAATGTGTAAAGAGTGAACAAGTTCCGGTAATCGTCAGCAGCACGCCCGCCTGAGCCTCGGCTTCATCCCACTTCTTGTTTTCACGAGGTAGCTCGCTCTACCCCAACCCCTACCGTCATGTGCTAGCGGTCAGCCCGAGGCGTTCTCCAATATTCACGCGCTTCTATCCCGGATGCTTTTCTCCATATTCAATTATTTTCAGTCCATCTTTTAAAGTACTCACTTGTTTCTTCGGAAGGGCGATGGTCCGAAGACGGATAAAAATAAAACTAATAAAAATGAAACCTTACTTTACTAACCCACACGGAAAACACTCGCTAGTTTGAAGTCAATCCACCCTGGAAAGTACACAACCACTCGTGTGAGGTGAAGTTCGGAACTGATGCTATCGCGTGCGTCTTACGCAGAACATACTGCAGAGGGTGAAGCATAAACATATGACTGCGCCATGAAAATTTTTTGTCCTAAAGAGAAGGCAACTTACACATTCTTTTCTAATTAGCAAAGCGCCAGATGAGTGGATGAATTCGGATTGTTAGTAGGGAGAAACAAAATATCCTGAGAAGATATCCCTTCCTCAGTAACTCTTACAACTGAGACTAATAATGTAACTCGTAAATTGATAATTGATAATAACCTGATATTCTGTTTTTGGAAAAATGCCACATTAACTGCCGAGAAGCTCAGGAAGATATGAGGATATCGAGTTTCACCAGAAATTACCATTGTATTTTTCCAAATATTTCCTTGTTTTAAATGCCTAAATAACGTTAGAAATACGTCATGTTTGGTCTCATTCTTTTTTGAATTACGTGCACTTTACAAATATTTCAATCTAAAAAAGCATAATGCCAATCGCCGAAATTTATTGTTAGACACTTTTGGGCTAATAGGTGATTCATGCAGCAACTGACCTCCAGAAAATGGGAACTTTGAAGCAGGTAGGCTGAAAAAGGTCAGTGGATGGCGAAACACGTTTCTATTGTTCTCGCGTAACTTAATAGTTTTTTTGAAGCTAAGGTCTTTCTAATACGATCCCTGCTCGAATTGGGACCTTTTTTTTATTTCGGAGAAGAGGAAAGCTTCAGAGGGGGGAAGGGGTGTGCTGAATGGAGGTGTATAGCGGATCTTAGGAAATGTAAGTATCCCACGGCACTCAGCTTTTCCCTATAGTAGTTCAACCTCCTGGGGTTTTCTGCCATTATTAGCCACAAATAACACTTTGTAAACACTTCCTCTCATTTTCGTCAAACGATGGATGCGGGAAAATTATACGACAGGACTGCGATCTTCAAAGGATCAATGCGGGAAAACGATACTCCGGGGAACGATGGATGCAGGAAAAAATTACATTGCCTTTATGGACTTAATTTGGGACCAGGAACTGCGAACGATGAATGCGGGAAAACGACCAATGAGGGAAAACGTCCATTGCGGGAGCGATAGATCGGGGTTCCACTGTATATTTTTCTTTGGCTTGGTGTTCATGTTTTTAGAAAATTCTCAATAATTATAATAAAATTTCATCAAATAAATCTGTCAATTTTGGTTTATAAGTATGCCATTTGAAGCCTGTTTCATGGTAAATAATCAGAATTTTCTCTCATAAAAAAGTTTCAATGTTGTTTCCTTTAACATCTCATGGCAAAAACACATTTTTGATAAGTCTTAAAACATGTATGCGAGGGAAAAGAAATCCCTTTGTAAAATATGCCTTGAAAAGACATAGAATAAATCTATTTGACTTAAATAATGGATAGAGCTGCAAAGTGTAGAACAGTCAAAGAGAAAGTAGGCAGTCCCCTATAGGGACCTTGGTGCTGGTGATGCTTTCCCCCAAACTCCTCTGGGGTTTCGTTCATCATCATAGTAAATTTCTTAAAAAAAGTAAGTAATCATAGTTCTTCTCATAGTAAATTTCTTGTATTTTCACTTGAGCTTTAAGGTTTAATATTAAATCAGCGATACACAAATACTATGTATGTAGTCCCCTCTTCTTTCCCTTTCATGCATTGCCCTCAGTTTCTACTTGCTCTAATATGCCAACATATGTACCAATATATAAAATACAGTTAAAAAATCTCTTATCACTATTTTGGTTCATAATGGAAGTGGTGTACATTGTGTAGATTCCAAATTGAAGGCAACACAATTTTATTACAATAAATGCTGAAAATAAAGCTATATAATCTCATTGTAGCTTAATATTTGATATGATTAATAAAAAAGCACGCAGAAAAAAGTGATTATGGGCTGGGACAAAAATATGAAAGTATTAATGACAAAATTTTACAAAGGAGAATAAAATATCTGTCCAGGGGGCCTATGCCTGAGTTTTCACTCGCATGCGAGTGAGTGGTAACTAAGGGGTCACGTGGCCTTTTCTCGAAGTACGCGTGAATTTGGTATGCTCGAGTCAGGGGAGTGAGCTCGTACGTACGAAATTTCTCTCCCTCACTGAAACCCGGTGAAAACCTTTTTCGAAGTACGAGAAATCAACAAACATGGCGATGGCAATATTGCGACTGCAAGTATTAGAAGATCTAGACGAGGAAGAGCAAACGATACGACGAGTTCCTCGTGAAATACGGGAACGTAAGTCGCCCTTTAATTTAGACAATTCCAAATTTATTAAATTATATCGTCTAACCAAAAAGATGACCACGGAACTTATCGCAAGTGTAACTTCGTATTTGAGAGCTCCTTCGCGATCGTCAGCTCTAACTATCGAAATAAAGGTTATGATCATTTATTAATGCTACTTTTGCCAAATTGACGGATTATGCTTAAATATTTGCTAGTAATAATACTAGTTTTGACAGCTAAATAGACAAATAAGTTAAGTGAATGTGATATAAACACCGCCATGAAGAAAGAAAATTTTTTTCCTAATAATTTACTATATTGGTCCTTGTAGTACCAGGGAAATGGGAATTAAGTGATATAGAATAAATGTTTTTCAAATTTTTTATTTTTCATTTGAGATAATATCTTTCAGCTACATTTATCAATCTCCCTCCAAGCCTTTCAATTTCTTCCACCTTAATCCTTTCCAACTACACCCTTTCCTCCTCCAACTCCATCTTCCTCCTTTTTATTGCCACTTTCTCTTCTTCAAAGACCCCTCTCTTCTGCCAACATCCTTCTCTCCTCCAGTACCATCTTCTCTCTCTCCACCTCGACCAACTGTCCGCTGCCATCTTCGTTGCTGCTTGCGTTCTTGAATCTGGGTTGTAAACAAATAGCAATTACTTCCATTGAATTGATAATTAACAACAGATAGCATGGTGATAAGTAAATCAGTTTCTTGTAATTTGAAAGTTAATTGCTACTGGTATTTTTCACAGATATTTTAGTGGGTACACATTGGTAAATTCAATCACCACAAATTATATATGATGTATTTCGACCAAAAGTCACATTTAGGGAAGGCAAATTAATGCATTATCCATGGTTTTTAATGATAAATGAAATTGGATACTGCTTTATGCACACTTCTTTTCAAGTTACACAATTGATCTGGGAGGATGATTAAACCAAGATGAATTTAAATTACAATAATTTTAAGGGGTCATCCAAATTTTGCTGTTGACTTACATGTTAAAAAGTAAATATAGTTGAACATATACCATCAAGTTTAAGTGTTCTCATGTAAACATTGTTGCTGAAAACAACAAAATCAGCTTCCAAATCCATCATCATACAGGTTTTCAAATAATTGTAATTACTTTGAAGTCATATACTCATTAAACTCACACTTCACTCATTTAGCATTAACACTGATTCTCAGTTTCATCAAAGTTTTGCTTCGGGAAATAATTATGCTACTTACGGCTACACAGAATAGATATAACGATCGGCCTTCTTAAGGTTTTTCGTTTATTTGTGATTGAACAAACCAATTTGTATTGCTTTCTACTTAGGCAATAATCGCATCAAAACTAGAAATGTCAACAATAATAACCGCATGCACACACCTCCCCCCACTACTTAAATTCGGTATTATAAATTCAGCATAACTGAAAATAAATAAAATTGATAGCTGTGACTGTGGACCTAATTCTTTTTAGATAATCATAAGCTCACCCCTAAGCGAAAGGTATTAATTACAGCTCATATGAAAACGCACGTATAAAACCTTAATGATACAAAATTACATCATCACACACTTAAGAAGATCGTCATACAATCCCACATCCTATACTACGAGCCGTTTGTTTACTTTGAGAATAATCGCGTTCAACTACAGATATCTACAACAAGAACGTCATGTACTCACCTTCCGTCACTCTTTCCACGATTTGCGTACTCCACACGCATTCAGCTTCATCGCTACTTCCTCCCACTGTCAGCAGCATCCTTGTGGGGTAGAAAACTTTCCCTTGGCAAGATCTTTATTCGCTGAAATAGGACATTGGAGACATTAATATCAACATTAATGCGGTAACTTATTTTCTAGGCAAGGCACACCATGTTAATTACCTTCAATGAACTCCAGTAGCATTTCCTTCTGCTCCTCATTAACTTTGGACATGGCTGGTTCACTTCCAAAATGCCCTTGGTGAATGTGTAAATGAATTTGGTGTACTCGTAAAGCGTCATTAGCAACGCAGTTGTTGAATTCCCGGGTAAAATCATTCATACAGAAAGGTGGGCGATGATTGGTTGCACGCTGTCCGGAAGCCCTATCCTGCCACCCCTACCATTACCCTCCCGGCGTTGCCACGTCTTGAAACAAGAATCTCCCCTCCCTCCCAGCTTGTTGACACGTTGCCATAAACAAATCATTTCTCCCTCGCACCACTCTCCTCGAAGATGATTCGGGCATACCGAATTCCGCCTTGAACGTTCGTAGTGCGAGATCGGTCGTGCGAGTGCATTCGCATACGAGATATTTCGAACGGACTCGGGCATAGGCCCCCAGGTCTCTATGACTGATGTATGTTATACATGTTGCTGTCATTAATAAAATTAAACAAACATAGTTGATAAATTCTGGAACATTTAAATGAATTTCCTGAAATGTGTAAAGGAAAAACTCATCTTAACATTTTTGCAAACAAATTCTCAGTCCATAGTCACATAAATTAAATTGAATATAATATGTGAACCTTTATGCAAATCAGGTATATTTTTTACTAATTATTTGTTTTTTCTTCTATGGACATTTTTCATTCTTGTTTGCTGGCCTTTAAATTTTTGTTGGCACTCAGGAAAAGTCAATGCTATTAGAGTTATTTCTAAATTATTGAAAAAAATTGCTAAGCACAAAGACAAAAACGGAACCTATAAAGGAGTTTCTGCTAACTTTTGCCCATGGTTGGCGAGGGGCACTTGGAGGAACCTCAGCTTCAGAAATTGAACTCTGTTCCTCTGCTGCCTCCTGCTGTTTCTGGAATGACAGCACTTGCTGTGTTGCACTTCGTATCAATTGACACCCATTGGTGGTCAGGTTTCCAAGGATTGGGAGTGTGAACGTGACGGTCACCCTTAGAAGAGTTATAACACAAATGATTTAGAGTTATTAGCTTGCATTATGACTGGTATCTAGATGAGAATGTAATCACCATTTTATTTTAAAAATTATAGCCAATCTTTTGCTTACCTGAGCATATTGGTGTTACCAGAGCAATAGAGCAAGAGGGTAGTATCCTTCATCAAAGAAAACAAAAGGCATTGATTGTGATTCGTTACCCACCATTAGTGTATTCATAATATACAAATTATTTGGTTTAAGAAATCTCAGTTTGGACGAATGTTAATGGTCAATTTTAACCTCATTTCAAAAAGGTCAGGCCCATACGGTGCCACTCCATGTGACGTCACAGGGACCTAGATGCTATATGAGTTTTCAGGAGTTTTACATCATCTGAGATGACCATTGCATGCATGAGGCACAGAGCTGAGGGAAACATCTCTTAATAGTCACCTATTAAAATTGCCTATGATCGGAAAGTTTCCTACGTTTGATAGGGTGTTAATAATCCTTACTTTAGCCAAGCTCTACCTGTTAGTTGGGTACTCTGCTACCTGCTAGCAGCCTGCATTGTAGCCTCGCACCAAGGTGGCCTCACACGGCGGCAGCTGGAACCAGAATGACGTCACCTGGGCTTTTCCCAGCATTCATACTTACAATTAGCCATCACATTTTTGCGTGCTTGAAAATTTTCCCTTTTCATTTAATCGCAAAAAATAGATATCGTCATTTAAAAATCTGAAAGCATGAAATACGTTCTCCAGGAGTATAATTTTTTGATTTGGGCAATAAAAAAATAATTGGAAACCACCCTACTATGTCAGGATTTTGCCTGATTAAATGCTTTAAATACTTTAGCAGTCAGTGTAATGTATGTGTAACTGAATAGGATGCCTCGTCAATGCCCTTTGCTGCTTTCTAAAGGCCGTTTTACACGGTACACGGAATTGCGCAGTCTGACGTACGTGTGAAGGCGCAATCAAAATTGCATCGTGTAAAGCGGTGAATTGCTAGAACACATGCGAGAATGCGTGGATGCGAGACGGCAAAATAGCCCCTGTTCTAATTTCGTTCATGCATTCACGCAATTTCACGCCATTTTAGAAATTAATGCAGCTCTAACCTGCGCAATTCCGTGTACCGTGAAAAACGGCCTTAACAGTATTTTTGCTGTAGAACATGCTGTTTTATGTACAGAATTATTACCTCCGCCATTTACCATTCCATGACCTGTCGTAAAAAAGACATTTATTGTGGAAAAATATAAATATTGCAGGCACAACAGCAATGATTTTTAGTGTTTGAATTTCAAACGGTGGAGGATTGACTTTCTTATGAAACCAACTCAAAAAATGTAATATATCATGTCTTTTTCAGCCATCCAAGTCAAAATTTGGTGATAAAAAAAAAACAAAAAATATTCCTTTTTCAGAAATTCGGATAAAGTTTATACTGTTGTTGCATCATCAATGTTTACTCAAATTTGGTGCCTCTAGTTTAAAGGATTACTTAATAAACTCCCTGCATATTAACACAATGTCTATCACTTCCTTATGACTTATGAACTTTGGGAAAATTGTGACAAATTTCCTTAGTTGTAACTGAAATTACTTTCTGTAGGCATCTTGTATTTCATGCTTTGAATGAATGATTGTCTTCAATTTATGAGAGCATTGGCTTTTTACCTTCTCAAAATATATTTACTTTTATATTATAATTGCCTTGCTTTCAAATCAATACATGTTTGGAATAAGAGTAATTTTTGATGTGCATGTATCCTTTAGGTACTCCGGTTTTTTAAGTATTTCCTACTCTACTCTTAGGAATTGGATAAGCCATGGGAGTCTCCTGTGGTTGCAAAGTTATTGGCCAATATTTTTGCTGCTTGTCCTGACCTAATCCCTTCTACAAGTCATCGAATTGTGCCTTTTCTGGAGCCACGTGCCTCCAAAAAGTGGTTTAATGCAATGGAATTTGTTGTCAAGGTAATTATATGATTCATATGTTCTGTCCATTTCATTCGTCTTTAAAAAAACATTTAGCATATAGCCTGTTGGGCATGCTTGCTCAGCAGGGGCATTTTCTTTCAGAAGTAAGAGGTATCTTGAGATGTGGAGAAAAGGAATCTGAGGCTTGCGGGAGTTACTCACTGGCTAAACTGCTTCATTCCTCTCCTCTTCTGCTCCTCCTCTTTTGTTAGCTATGTATTTCTTAGGCTTGATAATAAGCAATACTGAACTTATTTACTTAAATATGTAGCTATGAAGAGATTAGCGGATAGGAGAGAGAAATGGAGAGCTGCATCAAACCAATCTTAGGATTGTTGACTAATGATGATGATGATATACTTTAAGTGCCCTTGAGCAAGGGGTATCGTCTTTTAGAAGTGAAAGTGCAAGAAGAAGAAGGATGCATTCTCAGCTTCATTGCACCTCCCTTTTAGAGTACACTCATGCCTCGTATAGTGCAAGGGATGCATTCCTTGGGGTCTTTGCACTATACGAATTTGCGTTATACGAGAGCGTTTTAACATTGGGAAGATAGGGATGCGTTCCTGGTAGCATAGGTGTTGGGTATCGAATTTCCTCTAAACCATATATATTCCCACAAATTCCCTTAGAAAACCTTATTTATATAAATGTTTATATTTTAAAATATCTTTAAAGATAATAGGCACGCATGCAAAGACTTTTATTCATATTAAAAAAAAATTGTATGGGCTTTTGGAATATCCTCCTTTCGTGCGGGTGGGCTAACATCTGATAGCTCAGGGGTTCGTAATGAATTGCCGCCAGTTGACGATTTTTCAAACCAGTCTAAAACCAATCGTTTTGACACCCAGGCCCTTTTGTCGCTCATCGAAATGACAGGAAAATGTTACTTTGAATGCCATTTCATAGCTAGCAGAGTTTATGAATCATTTTAATTTATAATAAATCATTTTAGTTTGAAGTTCTCCGGGGCATTAGCAGCTGCGTGAAACAGTCTTTAAATGCCTTGAAACCTGACCCAGGTTTTCTTCCCCTGAAAATGAATGAACGAGATTGCATTCTTTTCCAAAACAATATCATCTCATGAACACTAAAAACTAGTTGAGGGGGAAAGGAGCCACTTTCAATCACAGCTTGGAGTTCATCAGAAAATGTTGCGGTGACTGCGCTATCAGCACTTGCAGATTCACCCGATATTGCTGCACTGAAAATACCTGCTTGCCGTTTAAAATTCTGGAACCAACCGGAGCTTTCACTAAATGTCTCGCAGCGATTAGCACCTCTTGGGCAGATTCACAATGAACTTTCCGTATGTGTGGACCACTTGGTTGAAGTTGGTGCGGCTGAGGTCACTGATGTTTTAACTTCGTCTTTATTCAGAATAAGGCATTGTGAGTTTAAACTTCCATGCATTATTTTCTTTGACGGTCTCCATTTTCAAAGCAATTGACCTCTTTCAATTTCTCTCCTAGGTTTATGGTTTTTCTTGATAAATTCTTGATTGTTCTACCCGCATTCCTATGTTTTGCCATTTTTCTCTTGGTTTTTACTCTGTATGGCTCTTTCGAAATCACCTTCTACTGCTGCACTGTATTCCTGAAATGCAGAGGGCCCACGATTTCCGGGAGGGAGTGAAGCCATTTTGTTTGAGACTCTATAAGCAGAACATTTTGTGTGTACAGTAGACTCTCGTTAATAGGAACAATGTTATTACGAAGTTCTCGTTTTTACGAAGCAAATCTTTGGTCCCGACGAAAAGACCTATCCAAGCTACAAGAAAAGAAACGTTATTACGAAATTTTCGTTATTACGAAATTACGAACTTCAGTCCCGGTCCCGGCGGTTACAAAATGAACTGTACTACGAAGTTCCACGTATAAGCTATGGCAATTACATGGATATTCACTACGCTAAGTTTTAATAATCCCGCCACGTTTAAGTTCTCCTCGTGTACTGTGACTAAGAGCGTCATTTATGGTTCCGTCTTCAGCATATGCGCAACGTCATATAATAAGCTTCATTCATGGGGAATCATAGTGACAGACTCATTACAGTCCGTAAATTTGATGTAGTTAGTTCTCTTCCTGCGCACATTCGATTTACAAACTTTCAGAGATGCCAGCAATAAAAAATTTCAAATTTCGAATTTGGCGCGTTTTGAATTGGCCGTTACTACGCGGTGCGGCGTAGAGGAAATCGTACTCCGGGCATAATCTGAACAAAATATCATTGAATCCGGTGTGAAGTTAGCAACTATTCAGCGTTTCGCCCGTTGGTCCTTGCCGCGGAGAGCGATTTTTTTCGGCTCCGGCTGCATTGCACGCACAGCTAGATCAGTTCGTCACAATCGTGAGTTAGCGCACAATTGTGATGAAGTGTTGCATTCTGCAGGATAACCGTACTCCTCGATGCCTTGCATACAGTCCGGCCAGCGAGAGTTATCCGATGACGGCACAATAGGAGGTGCGGATAACCATTCGCCAGCACGGTTTGCAGCCGATCGCTGTCCCCTAAACGCCCCTCACACCATCGCCTAGTCATACAAGGTTGTCAAGTGCATAAAGAGCAGCGAAATAAGCCTGATCCATTAAAACATGCCCTTTCTTCGAATCTCCAAAACAAGTGATTCTTCCACAGTGTCCTTCACGTTCGTCGTCCTTTCCATCTCGAATTTTCCTGTTTATATATATTTCCGCGTAATTTAATCGCGTTTATCACACATGGTTTTTTCGACAATTCCTATGAGACACGTTCATACGAACTTCGTTATTACGAAGTTCGTAATAACGAGGGTCTACTGTAATACTATTCATACGCAACTTGGCCACCGGTCCATTTCTCCCCTGTGAATACCAATAACCTTGAAGGCTTAAGCGAAGACCCTCTACCTAGAAGTCAATCGCCTGATAACTGATGATGGAAAAAATCACTCTCAAACCGTATTGCTAAAAAAAAACTCATTTACACTAGCTCCACGCTTAATTAATGATCTAAATTAACTATTGCCATTCTGTTAAGGAGACGAGATAAATTAATTTGGTAGGCCTGCTATCTGGACCCAATGACGAGTAATGCTTTAGGCCATTGCACAGCAATGAATTTCGATAAATATATAAATAAAAAAGAAGACTTGAGGCAAGCAATACTATTAAGATGCATAAAATGATAGCAATTTCGTGTGTACTTAGTGCAAGTTCATGTTTCATCATAAGAGTGTTAAAGTTTTTTGATTAGGCTACACTGTGTTGCGATGTTTTCCCGAGGAAAGAATTTGCACTATATCGAAATTGCGCTAATCAAAATTGCACTAATAGAAATTGCTCTATGCGAGGCATGGGTGTATATGGACTAAATACTTGGATCATTCAGCCAATTAATGAGATTTGCTAGGGGAAGAAGAAAAGTATCACCAGGGATGAAGAATGGAAAGGTATGGTTGAATGCCCTGTTGAGGTCTGGATATGGTGAAGGTAGATGAGGAGTAGTCGAATGAGAGGAGATGAAGAGATCCTTGAACTGGGGCAAAAGGATTTGACACCTGCATGGCAGATTTGGCACTTGGGCAATTGTTTCAGGAAGATGACACATTGTGCTATTCTGAAGAGCGCAAGGAAAGAAGTGATTACTTCTTTGGAGGAATATTGAATGTTAAAAATTAAGGTTTGGCGCTAATACAGGAATAAATTTGCAGTTTTAACTGGCTCATATGAGGTTCCAAGAGGGCTTGGTGCCTGTATTTTGGCTGGGAAAAGTTCAGTTTCTGTCATTGACATTAAGAGTGAAGTGCTGCTTCATAATATTTTCGAATCAGTATCAGAACATATAAATTTAAATTCCTCAATTTTAAAAGATTCAAATAGCAAAATTCATTGCACATAGAAGCAGTGTGGTCATAAAATTACCAGATTTTTCAAGTTCTTGTCATCGATAACAAATTTTCTGAATTATCGTACAATTTGCTGTGCATATGCAAGTGCAGACCCTGAAGCTTTGAAATCAGGCAGTGCAGGAGGAGCTGATTTTTTTAGGAAGGGTCACCATGTGACCAGAGGGAGTTAGGAGTTCCTCTCTCCTCGGTTGTGGTCATGATTACTGTTAATGTTCTATTATATGAAGTTTCCAATAATAAGTCACCAATGATCACACATGGTGCAAGAGATTATCAGTTTTAGGGTATTAAAGTAAATGATAGCCAAACGAAAAGGATTTGAAAACAAGGGTTTTATATACCATACAGACACATCACAAATGAACCTGTGGGAATTCTAAGTACAAATTCTATTTAAAATACTTCTGGCCATAGAATAATTATAAAAGTAATATTCAAGTGTGAAAAAAGACAGTTATTTTTATAACTGCTATTACGATTTCTTTGCTGAAGATTTCTCAAAATGTAAAAAAAATTGATGTTTAAATTGTCTGTCTGAACATAATATCACCTAATTTAATTTTATGTTCATTTTATTTGAATATACATATAACCAACTTCAATATATTACTTAAGTTGGTGATTAATATGATGAAAATGAAAACTTTTTATCACTCTTTCGTTTATAGTTACACTTGTATCCCTTCCTTGTGCTGCGATTTCTGTGATTATTCACAAAAATGTAACATTTTTATTTTAGGTTATTGAGTCTGCAGAACCTGGAATTTATCTTTCTAAGCCAAAGGCACTGCTTCCAGGACAACTTGTTAGTGCTTTAGAACGTATTTTAATTCCAAAATCAGTACTGCATCCAATAGTTGGTCCATCATCAAGTGAAGGAAATACTGGTGCTGCAATTTTTCATCCTGAGATGATTGTGCGGCATACTGCTGTTCACCTTCTAAACAGCATTATGAAGACAGCTTCAAAGTTTTTGGAGTATGATGGACTTGAACATTATTTTTTGTCTGCTTCTACTGCTGATCATTTCTGCCAGAGTTTTCTGAATCTCCTCGCAAAAGTAAGTGCTGTTTCTGCTGTGTGTTTGAACTTCATTCACAGGATATACTTCCAAGTAGTGAGAAAAATATAAATTATTGAACAATTTTAAGTTATGAATTTTAAATGGGAAGAAAATATTTGTAAATGTATGTTTGTTATTCATTTAAGCCTGTACTTGAGATTAATGACTTTAAAAGTCAATGGTGCAGATTAATTTTTATAACTGTTATTAAATATTTCTATTCACTTGGGCTACAACCTTGTCGTCTAACCCCTAGAGCAGTGCTGGTGGGATTATTTCACAATTATTCCCAGTAGGGCCACCCATGCCAGATAGGTTGAAGGGTAGGAGCCAGACGAAAAGTAGTCCATGTGATGGTGTCACATAAAAAACAATGTTGGAATGGAAGAGGGAAACCCTACCAGCTATCTCTTCCCTGAAAACATTTGTTTGATCGAACAAGTTTGATCGAAGACAAGTTTGATAGAACTAGCCTTGGATGGAATTGCAGGACCCAGACCTTAAGGGCAGGTGATATAGGTGGCAGCGAGGTCGGCAAGGTCCTCGGGGTCCGTATCATGCGAAATCCTTACAGAGACATATCATCATCATCTTTTTCAGCATCAGTAGCAGCATCCAAGGAGCAGGACAAGAAAACCAAGAGGATGGAGAAGAAGAAGGATTCGATGAATGTAGGGACGTGGAATGTGAGGACAATGATGAGGGCGGGTAAACTAGAAAATATAAAAAGGGCAATTCAGAAAGGGAGGATAGATATCATGGGTCTATCCGAAGTTGGGTGGAAGGACAGTGGGGATTACTGGAGTGATGGGTACAGGGTTATATAAAGCGGTGGAGAAGAAAGTCAACGTGGGGTGGCTTTAGTATTAAACGGGAAGATGGGTAAGCGTGTGGTCGGTATAAATCAAGTAAGCGATAGGATTCTTGTGGTAGAAATTGAGGCATGACCCACCAACCTTGTGGTGTTTCAAGTTTACATGCCCATAAGCAATCATAGGGAAGAAGAAGTAGATGAGTTGTATGAACAGCTCGAGGAAATAATTAGAGAAACTCCGGGTGAGAAAAATCTGGTAGTGATGGGGGACTGGAACGCTTCAGTTGGGGAAGGGAGGGATGGAAACGAAGTAGGAGAATTTGGATTAGGTATTCGGAAAGACTGGGGTGAGAAAGTAGCAGAATTTTTCTGGAGAAACAAGTTATTCATTACAAACAATTGATTTAATCATCACAAAGGGTGAAGGTACACATGGAAAAGTCCAGGGGACATTGGGAGTAGGCCTTATTGTGAATTGAAGAGGGAAGTGGTTGATGGGGAGGGAGGATCCTGGAATTATCCTTAAGCATTTCATGGAAATCTACCTTAATTGGTAAAATATTTTAATAATAATAATAGTTAAATATTTGATAAAACCATAGTTGTTGTGGAATTGTTTATATTTAGCTCTTATTCATTGAAAAGATACATTAAGTGATCAGAAATAACTTCAATTAGTTTTTTGAATTAAATTTTGGTGAAAATAGACTTGGTTGAATTTAGATACTTAGCTTGTTTTACTGACTATGGATGAGATACAGAAGTTTCTTTATTATCTAAGCATACTCAGCTATTTTCCATTAATAATGTGGACAATATAAGGAAAAAAAGGTGAGAGTGGAGATGATGTAATTACTGTAGAAACTTAATATTGCAAACATGGGAGGTAAAATTTTGCGATAACAATCTACATATTTTGCAAGTATATATATCCTGTAGTCCTGACAAAATATGGAAGTGATAGTGTAAGGAAGCCTCATGATTTTTGAATTTTCCAAGTACAAAAGATGGACCTCAGTCAGTTTTCCTGTAATTTGCAGTGTGTTCCATATGTCGTCCTACTTTTCTTCCTAAATGCAATCAAATTTTGCAATTGCATGGCTCAGAAAGTGCTTATTTGAGTAATGTTAACGTGTGTTAGAATAAAAATTAGAATGCAACTGTGGAATAAAGTTTAGCGTGCTTGTGATTTGAAGACCTTAGAACCTTATGGAAGTGAAGGGGTTAGAGAGAAATCATGATGCATGTTTTCCCCTCACTTCGCATTCATTTCATGTAAATAGCTGTTAAGAATACATGACTATCAAAATGCACAGAGCAGCTTGGCATCACCCTCTCTTTCAGCGTTGCGAGTGTTTCGCAATATTTGAGTATGGGTTAAATACATTTAGTAAAAACAGGTGTATGACAACATCAACTGTTGGGCATTCTTTGGTGTGCATTATTGGAGAATCATGAAATACGCTGGAATAAAATGATTGAGAGTGCATTGAATATTTTTAAAAATATACCTTAGGTATAGGAAATGGTTACATGTCACATAAAACCAATGTTGCTTAAAATTCATAGCATCTGGATTGTATAGTAAGTCCATGTAAAATGAGTTCTGATAAAGTGAGAGTTATTTCACCTGATTGCATCTTAAAAGTTTTTGCCAGGGATTGTCATTAACTTGGTTTAAATTTCATCTTTGTTGTTTCAGTCTTTACCAGATGTGGGCACAATTATCAGGATATGGAGACGTGCATTAGATGATATTTCTGGTGAAAAAGGAATAAATGTAGACCACAGCGGTTCATCAAATGAGCATACTTTCACAGCTGCCAGTCACCTTCAAGAACTCTTGGAACTATTATTGGTGTATGCCAAGTGGTGGCCTCCTCTTGAATTAGAAGCTGATTGTGATGATGTCGAAGATGGTTGGGGACTATTGAATCGCCAAAGTTTCCTGAAAGAAATTCAACAATTTGATGGGTTAGAATTGCTTGCACTGGAACTACTGTCTTCTATTGGTTGCCTGACACTCTCAGCTGATAAGGTGATGGTCTTCTCACTATTTATTCTTAGATTATTTTTTGTGGGGGCCTTTCCTGCCAGTTGAAAAGGAATTTGAAGCCCACAAGGAAGGGCATGAACTTGGCGTGCGAAAATACTTTAATTCGGGGGGACACTGTTCCCTCCTTTCCCCATCATCAGTCAAACAAACCATTCTTAAGCAGCTAAGGAAAGGAACTGTGGAAGGGAATTAGCCTGAAAAGCATTATTATCTAAAAACTGGTTTGCTGTTCACTTGCTACCCAAATGGTTTGCGTGGGATGTTAGAAGAAGGCCAACAATACTTCCAAGATTCCTAATTGGTAACATTTCTCTTCTCTAAAATAGTTTTGGGCTCAAAAATGGTTCATTTCAATGTATTTTGCCTTGCTAATCATAATAATCACTATGAAAAGTTGATGTATACTCTTGTTTACAAGATGCAGAACATAAATGGGTTACAATCAAAATTTAGCACCCACACGTAATATGGGGTTTCTCATTTGGTTAGGAGTTGTAGTTATCCCCACTCATTGGTTTTTACAGTTACTAATTCTCATCAGCTATCCTCTACTAGAAAGCTAGATTATTTTTATAGTTCTTATTTCCTGGGTAAGTGAGAGAGTCATCAGCACAAAGTAAACCTTATTTTGTGTTGTAAATAAAAAAATATGTTTGCATAATTTGTATGTTCACAGTTAAAGCAGCAAAAAATATGAAAATGGCTTGTTTTCTATCTCCAGTCTCTTGTGATCCGGAGGTGAACTTTTTGTCAGGGGAATAAATAAATTATAGAATAACATTCCACCCTTTTATATGGGAAATAGAATGAAATCTAAGTTTTTTTTAGTAACATTAAATGTATATCAGGTTAGCTTTTAGGGAATCTAATTTGTGAAATGTTTGATCATTCGTCAGCACGTCAGCAATGCCATTTGCATTCTACAATTTCACTCTGCCTTGGAATTTTTATTATTTTGCCACTTGATGCTATTCTTATGTTTTTTCATAAAACATGTGTTTTTTATGAAAACCCTCTATTTTCCAGAGCAATGCAGAAATCATTCAACATCTGCTTCATTCATATGCCAAAGAGGATGAAAAAAAATGTTATAACCCATGGAAGAACCTTATTTTGACCCTTTTCTTGAAAACAAACCTTTTTGAAGGGAATGAAGTTGAAGCTTTCATTTGGGTTCATTGTTTTAGGACTTGGTACCGGGAAAAATTAAAAAGTGCTGGAGGGGTGGCATTGAAATCTGAAGAAGTAAATGTCGTGGCTGATTTTATTGCTTCGTCTTTGAATAACCTCATGCACTCATCTGAAGAATATATGAAAGTTATTTCTGAACTATTTGCCAAAAAATGTTATCATAAAGGAGTTGAAGTTGAAGAATCAAAAATGAAGAGTAGCACTCAAGTATTCTATGGTAAAAATTTGTTTTAAGTAGTATAATTGTGTTCAATTTTTTTCGTTTGATCCTATATATTCTCTAGGTTTTAAATGTTTTTATGTTTTTTTTTAAATCTTTTTAGATATGATGAAAGATAATTATGATTCAGATGAGGCTTCGAAAAACATGGTTAATGAACAGAAAGGGAGAGAGCCGAGCTGTGACTTCACCATTAGCCCATTGCTGCCTGCAGCTCTGTCTCAGGCAGGAAAGTATTCATATGAGTCTGAGGAGATGCAAATTGTAAATGAATACTTGGAGATGGTTATTATTCACATTTTATATGGCCAAAGTACTCCTAAACCTCTTCTCCAGTTAATTAAAGGCAAAGTTTCATCATATTCCCCAGCTAAGTCTTTAGAAAAGTATATCAAGGTTGGTTATTTTTTTATTATACTTGCTAAAAATTTTGAATGAAATAATATCTAGTTGACAAATTAGTAGTGCTGGAAACGTTAATTTGATCCTAAACTTTTTCTTTCAATATTTGTATAATGTTGATACTTTATATATTATTCAATCATACTCGTATCTGGTTATGCACTTATATGGTGATGTTTTTTATGTAGATTTTAAAATAAGTAAATTATAAGTTTATTTGAATCTCTAACTATGCATTAGCTTACTGTACCTCAGAATGTGCATTTTTTTCAGAGTTGGTCCACTCAAACCCCACGTCATCTTGGCAACCTTCTTGATGAAGACTCAGTGTTTAGCCGTTATGGTGGATGCCTGCTAGAAGCTTCGAAATCTGGTCGAAAAGTACCACTGCCTGATCCTGTCAATTATGATATCACTTCTGATGGACTAGATATACTACTCCTTTTCAGAATGATAATATTTCATGTTGCTAGTATGGCCCAGGAAAGATGTCTGAATGAGGAGACCATTAGCATGGCAGAAAATATATTGGATCAGCTCATCGATCACCCAAATCTTTGTGAGACTGAGGGAAACTCATTTCTCAAAAACTCATCAGAAAAATTGAGAAATTTGTGCTGCCTTTGCTTTCAATCTCTCTTTCATAATCCTGTAGTACTAGAGATGTTTGAGCCTCTAGGAGGACATGGAGAATGCCAAAGACTGATGACTCATATGGTTGAACATTTTTTACGGCACAGAAGATATGTTGAAAGGAACGTGGGTGAATGTGATGACTTGTGCACCCAGTTTAAGGAAAAATTCTTGCTATGTTTCTCTGCTGCAATGGAGGATGCATGTCAGAAAAAGGTACTATAAATAAGTATTTAAATAATCTGTTATTGGCTGTACATGGAAATCTTTATCACCCCAAACTGAATGTCCAAGATATTCTCAACTTGACAGTTATCAGGATTAGGGATTCACTTTATATTGAAACAATGTTGATTATTTTGTGCAACTATGATATTATGTATTTGGTGGTAGTGCTATAATTTCATTACTTAAAAACAAAATTTATAAGTTTTTATGACCAAATCTGTATTTTCCAAGTAGCTATATACATATGTACTTAGCTTCCGCATACCGTTGTATTGGCTTGTGAGTATTTTGGAGGCATATGGATTGTTGTGCCATGAGTATTTTTTGTAATCTTCAGTCATCAGTACATATTGTGTAACAGCAGGATAATGCATATTCCCTGTATTAATCCTCTGTGTAGGGAAAATTTTCTCAAAATAATCCTAATTTTTGCAATGAAACATCTTGTATCTTGCGTTTCCAATGGTGACATTTGGCAGTGTATTAAGTTTGTTTTTCTCTTTGGTCCAATGTATTACTATCATTTTAGGGAAAATGACATTTTTTCTGCAAGTAATGTTGGTAGTTAGTAAATGATTCCTTAGGAAATACTTCCGAAACTCATTGACTATGCGTGATGACTTATTAGTGCCTGCTACAAGTCTTCCTCTTGTACCATCTGCTTAGCCTTAGATTTTACTGAAAAAATCTCTTTTAAAGTCCGCTCTCTGGTAAGTTATTAGGTTAAACTTGTGTATGGCTTGGAACAGAGATTCTTAGAATGTAGATTTTATTATTGAGATAATGTGACTTTTGACTACTTATATTCATTCCCTGTTCAGAAAATAGAAGTTGGAAGTTGCTTACTCTCTGTGAGGATTTTTTAAATTTGTAAACGTTTGGAAACTGAATGAAATCTTTGCTGAAATGTCTCCAACTGTGCAGAAACCAGCTAATGTTGTGCTGAACTCATGTTTTTCAAATAATGGTAAAAGTCAATTGTTTGAAATGTTTTTATGAGTTTGTGAAAAAATCTTTTTTGATCATGTGATGACATACATATTACAAAATTTATGCTCTTATATACATTTCTATATTCAGTTGCACTTGTTCAATTTGCCAAGGGATGTAAAGTGGAACCTCGATCTATTGTTTTTCAGTGGGATGGATGAAAAAAACGATGAATGCGGGAAAATGATCGGTGCAGGAATGTTAGACCAGGTTGCCTATGTCCCAGGAAACGCTGGATTTTTTTTGCGAATTATGATTTTTATTAATGGATTCAAACAAGATTTTAGCTGATTACAGGATTATTATTACTTTATCGAACCACTTAGGTCATATTATTGATTTGACTTATATCTCTTTCAAATAACGTAAAGGAACACGCCACCTTGCTAAAAAATGTTTGCACTCCACTCGGCATTTTTACTGCTATTATGGATTTCTGTCTAATTTAAATATTCTTAACCATCAAATGCCATTTCAAGTATATGTATTTACGAGAGCAATGTGCATGTTATGCCAAAAGCAGCCGCTTTCGCCGACGCAGTGATTGGTTGTGAGATGGATCAAAAAGGTCAAAAGTATTTTATTATTTGAAATGTTCCTTTCAAGCAATTAAATTTTTAATATGATTGAGGGAAATGTGCAAAGCGTTAACAATGATGCGTTAATCGTCAGCGTCGTCATACCGTTGTCAGCCCTTCATACCACTTTTATTTTCACCAGGTATCTTTCTCTACCCCCACCCCTGCCGTCATGTGCTAACGGACAACCCGAGGCGCTCTGCAATATTCACGTGCTTCTAGCCCGGATTCTTTTCTTTGCCTTCAATTATTTTCAGTCCATATTTTAAAGTTCTCACTTGTTTCTTCGGAAGGGCCATGGTCCGAAGACGAATAAAAATAAAACTAATAAAAATGAAACCGGACTTTATTGAACCCACATGAAAAACACTCGCTGGTTTTAAGCCAACTCACCCAAGAAAGTACGGAACCACTCGTACGAGATGAAGTTCGGCACTAATGCTATAGCGTACGGCATAAGCAGAGCTTACTGCAGAGGGTGAAGCATGACCATATGACTGCGCCATGAAATTTTTTGCTCTAAAGATATGGCAACTTACCCGTTCTTTTCTAATGAGCGTAGCGCCAGATGAGGTGATGAATTCGGATTGCTAGTAGGAATAAACAAAATATCCTGAGATGACATCGCTTCGTTAGCAACTCTGACAAGTGAGACTTATAGCATAACTCGTAAATTGTAACCTGATGCCCTGTTTTCGAAAAAAAAATGCCAACCAGCTCACAATCAGCTGCGAGGATATCGAGATTCGCCAGAAATCACCATCGTATTATTCTATTTCCTTGCTTAAAATGCTTAAATAACGTTATAAATATGTCTTGTTTGGTATCATTCTTTTTTGAATTACGTGCACATTTCAATCTAATAAAATTATAATACCAATTGCCGAAATTCATTGTTAGACACCTTTTGGGCTAGTAGGTGATTCATAGGCTGAAAAAATTCAGTGGGCGAGAATCTGAGAGGCGTGAAACACGATTCTATTGTTCTCGTGGAATTTTTTTCGAAGCTAATTGTAAGGTCTTCGTAATACGATCCCTGCACGAGTTGGGACCTTTTTTTTTTGTTTCGGAGAAGAGGAAAGCTTCAGAGGGGGGGAGGCGAGTGCTGAATGGAGGGGGATAGTGGATCTTGGGAAATGCACTAATGTAACTATCCCACGGCTCTCAGCTTCTCCATATAGTAGTATTTCAATCTCCTGGGAAAGATTCAAACTGTGTCTGTCATTATTAGCCACAAATAACACGTTGTAAACACTTCGTCTCATTTTCATCAGACAATGGATGCGGGAAAATTATACGACTGGACCGTGATCTTCAAACGATCAATGCAGGAAAATGATACTTTGGGGAACGATGGATGCAGGAAAAAATTACATTGTCTTTATGGAACTTAATTTGGGACCTGGAGCGGCGAACGATGAATGTGGGAAAACGATCAATGCGGGAATGATAGATCAGGGTTCCACTGTAATTTATTCTTTAAAATGTGACTGGTACATGATTATGTTGGTGTATAGCGGGTATAATGTTAAGTGATTTGGTTTTAAGGTTATTGGTATCTAATTGTTTATCTTTGTTTGTTGGCATTTTGCATTTTTTTCTTTTAGAGCAAGATGGAGGAGTGGGATCAAGGACTTCTGGATGCATTGTTTGCATCTGTGACCTTCAATTCTGGAGATGTGGTTGACATGCTTGGGAAAATGAAAAATGTACCAGCTACAACATTGGTGAACATTGATTCATGGAAAATTTCAGGACCTGGATTCGTGGTTGTGAAGTTCCTTAAACAGCTGTGCAAGCTGAAGATGACCACAGTGAAGTTGACATTAGATGCAGAGATATTCTCTACCTTAGCAGATCACTTGTCTTGCATTGAGGAAATATTTGAGTCATCTCCTACGAATGGAAGCAATGATGCATTGATTCTACTGGAAGAATGTTTATTGGAGATCTTGCAGATTTTTCCTCATCTTATCGACAACTTTCCAAAAAGTTAGTTACACTCATGAGCTATGAGGAAAGGATGCATTTGGATGGGGTTCAGAAGGTTTTTCCTTGCGCATTATCACACACAGATTTATTTTTTTCCAGAGATATGGTCTGTAATGCTGAGACAGTAATGTTGAAATATGGTAGTCAATATTTTTTGCACCTCTTGTCAATGGGGAGGTGGGGACCTATCATCTTTTCTCTAATGAATTAATGGAGATGCACATGTTAATCGATTGGGGAGAATTTAGTGAGTGTTGGGACACCAGCTATAGTCTGTTCGAGAACACAAATGAATTTTCCTGCACGTTGTGTAAGAGATTCCTGTGGCATACTTCATGTTTTTTTAGATGTTCCTGTGCTGTATTTGATCGTAGGATTAAAAATAGCCTTGAGGCTTTCCTAAGTTTTGCATGCTACTATGTGTTGATTATAGGATTTATGTTATATTGAGGGGTGTATTCCATGTAAGGGTTGATGTGGAATGGTATGATAGGAAACAAGGCTAATTAATCAGGCTCAAACGATAAGATTATTTCACCCATATTATTACCATTATTCATAAGATTCACCTAGAAGGCCTAGAAAACCAATTTCTGTGATCATGTTTTAGTAATGTGAGACAAGGAGGTGGAGACATGTAGTATCATTTCTGTATTGATTTGCTGGAATTGAGAGAGGCTATGCTTTTAAGAATGGACAGGCAGCTGTGGGGAAATGGAATAGTTTAAGAATTCTTTTATAGTTATTGATGGGCAAGGATAATGGAGTGGTGCATTCACTGGTGAGAGCATGTACCATGGTTGAGTACCATTCTTGAGTATCAGTTGGTTTCATATAAGAAGGTATTGGTTTTATCAATGGTTGGTGAGTAGTACTTAGGAAAGGGAAAACTTTGCAGAACTGAAGGTTGTAGGTGAAGAATCTATTTGGATTGGTAAAAAAGAGGTTGTTTAAGTTGATATCCTCTAATCTACTGATCCTCTTATTTTGATTGCCCATCCAAATTAATTCTTAGTCTTTCTGTCCATGTATCCCTTGTACATCATTTCTGTAGAATTTTTTCCCAATCAACAAAAAAGGCTGTATGCACATGTGCATTTCAGGCAGCTAATCGTGTGAGCATAAGTATATCCCTCAAGTCAACTTCTCATTTACCTTTCAGTCTCCTCTCCCTTTATTTTTACCCCATTCAATTGTTTCCCATCCTTATTGTTTTCGCTCGTGAGGCAGTTGCCTCTCCTTTTTGTACTAATTGTTGTATAACACATACCTTACCATTTCATGTTTTGTTGTTATATACCTGTGAAAATACTCTTTTTTGTCTACAAGTGTTTATTCTCTTCTTTTCTAGAACTGTTTATCAGCTTAATTTCATCAAAGTTATGTCGAAAGTCAGCCTGTAACTTAAGCCATTTCATGATAAGTCACAGTGAAGTCTTTGCTACCCTCTTTCTTGAACATTGTGACTCACACTGGAATGAAGTGTCAGAGCAGTTTGAAAGACTTATGTCACATTTACAATGCATTTTGGATGTGGGCAAACAAAGTATTACTGACTCAATTCTGACTCATATCTTGAAGACCAGCAGAGATATCCTAGTAATTGACAAGAACATTTTAATGGAGATTCCATCATGGATATCAGCCTACCCTCAGCTATTTAAGCTTGTAGTGATGAGAGTAATGGGTAAGCTCTTAATTATAGTTGAGATTGGTTTACATAAATCCTCAATCGCAACCCTGATGTTGACTATTATACACAAATTCTTTCAATTTTCATATCTTTTATCGCCAGTTGATAATTATAAAAAAATGTGTTTTGGAAGGGATAATACTTGATATTCATTAATGAAGCACAAGGGGTCTTCACTTTTTATTTTGTCTCTGTGTGAAGTACTCTTTGTGAATATGCATCAGTCATGATATCTTTGAATGACGATGAACCTCTATACTGTAGACCTTGTACATTTCATCTCCATTAAGATGGAACCCCAAATGAAGTATTGAAAGAAAAAGTTTATTCACTTTTATTTTATGAGGACTTTCTGTGTGTCATAAGTTTTAAAATTATCTGAGTCCTTAAACGGTATATTCACCTTTAAGTACACACATTTTATGTGACTAAATTCTGGGATTTGTTTGGTCAATGCAGCCAATCCATGGTCAACACATTGACACTTTCATCCTGCTAAATTAGTGGCAAGTTAGGTATGTTGATGCTATGTGGGATTGTGTATCGAAAAATTTTGAGTTCAAATTAGTTGCTTCAAAGGCCTGGAAAGAATGAGAGATTTCATAGTTTCCATTTTTAGGGTGGAAAGCCTATCATAGAGATTAACTTCAGGGACATTATACATTGTTTATGTTCTTTGTGGAGGCATTTGCAAGAATGATGAACATTAGCCAAATTTAGGACGAAAATTTTCTTTGTTTCATATTTCCTTGTTTTTATATGATTTTTATATTAATATGATTTGGATTCGTTATTTCAGACGATGAAACATGCTTTCACCTTTACAATCAAATGATTGCCAACCCTGAACATGGCTTGAAAGCTACAATATCGTCTTTAGAAGTTCTCCATCCTGTGTTTGAGAGAATTGAGAATGCCTCTTCACTGAAGTTGAAAGAGAAGCCAAGAGTTTCATTTTTGCAACTTATGCTTTCTTCTTTTATCAAAATTTTGAAGACTGCAGTGAAAAATGAGAGCTTTCTCAATAGCCGAGATGCACAAGTTGCTGTGAATAAGTTTTCACACATGACATCCAACTTGTTGAACTTAAATGAGAGTGATGACTCAAAAATTAAGTGGCGACGAATAAAAAAATGCACCATTTGGAAAGAATTTTTGCAGTTAGCTCTGAAGGTTGGGATAGGCCAGAGTAATGGCTTAATTTTGAAATGCCTTGAAAGAATTTGCTCCAAGGTTCTGTCCATAGATGACCCAGAGTCTAGTGTGCTTTACAAAATGACGATTTTGCATTCCAAATTTCTGGAGATCATGTTGGAGAACAAGAATGGCAAAGGTAAAATGTGCATTAAAAATTGTTGATCTAACATGAAATGTTAAGTCGAATGTTGAATGATGATTATCATACCTAAAAACTATTGTAGTATTTGCTGTTTAGCATATGTGTTGTATTTCTTTGATAAAAGCTATTTCATGGATTATTTTGTGCTATTTTCCACTGTGTCGATACTTTTATCAACTATAATATCTTTTGAGAGATCAAACTGAAAATCTTATTTATTTCATGCTTCATATTTATTTCAGTTGAACTTCTGGAGCTTATTTCGATGCTTCTTGAAAAGAATTCTTCTAACAAGTCATCATCATTAGTACCTACTTTACTAAGCTCGTATGGTTTATCATTGAACAAGTGTGATATTTTAATCCTTAAGGTGGGCTATAATTTTTATGGATTTTGGAATTTCAATTGGGTTTTTGTTTAATTTTATATCTTTGTATTATCCAGGTTTTGAAAATGTTGGATGATGGAGGTATGAATTACAATCAGTTTAGCCCATTCCTTTGGGGAAGTACAGCTGCTAGCTTTTTTTCTATAAAGAGGAAAGCACAGACAACTGCATTTTCAGCATTTTCTATTTTAAGGCAGCCAAAGGCTGACCAAGTTCTTGACCTCCTTGATGTTAATATGGTAAAGAGGACAATCGACAGCTTTCCTATGCACAGGAAACTTCAGGCTGAGGTAATCTAATTTGTGTTCTTTCGTTTATATGCTACATCATTTTCTGTGCTAAAAATATCTATCTATATTTTAAGGTTTCTTGGTTAGTTAACTGTTATTTATACCACTACTGTACTTAACCCTCCGGAACTCGCGCTGAGCCTGCTAGGCTCACATTGTTGATATTTTCTTAATAGTTTTTGACCAATTCTCAATAATGCGCTCAGATTTTCTCTACCTTTTCCTTACCCTTTGGGCTACGTTTTACATGCGCAGAATATCCCGATCAACCTATCATAAGGTTGGAAGATGATACTTTTGCCTTGTATGCATGTGGTCTGAGCCCCTCAGGCTCTACGCGAGTGCTCGCGTTACATTTTTGATTCACACTCTTAGCCTATTCCTTTTCTCTGATTGCCTGTATAGATACAATGTAGGCTGTTATGGGTAACCTCTAACACTATACTCCTAGTAAAGGTTCTTTTTCTGCCAAATCGACTTGATATTTTGAAAGTCAAAACTATTTACATGGGAGTATGTCTGAGAAGCCATTGTTGCTCTTCCTACTGTAATTACAAGCGCGCTATAGTTGACACTAAGTAAGCTACTTGTATTGATTTCACACAATATTATAAGCTACGGCTCGTTATAATTACACCTCTTCTCGAAAAGTGTATTCACTTCGCCACTCGGCGGCCATAAAATTCGGAGGACACGGTCATTCTGACAAGAGAGTGCACAGATATTGGAGGTTCTCTTCTCGCTGAAGTATCAACTGCACCAGTTTTCGCCACAAAACCGTGAGTATTTTGTTTCACCGTGCTGGCAGTGATTTTTTGCTTGCGAAAATTATAGAAAATACAACGAATAACAGCAAAGAAGACAAAAAAATGATAGGATAGCTGCAATTCATGAGATACAGGTATTGAAAAATGTGTGTATTGTAATGTGGTACCTGTATTTGAAAAATTTGACAGTCAATTGTAAAAGTTCTTACATTATTGGTGAATACACAACCATTTATGAGAAAATTGTGGATTTTCGAGGTCTATTCGCATTCCAGCAATAAATAATAAGTATGCCCAACAAATACTGGATAAAAAATTTTGCTTTGCTAGGTATATTCTAGAATATTTTATACTTAGAACTTAGAAGTGTATGCTGGTAAACAGCCTGATGGATCGTTTTCGGTCAACAACGTGATCCGATATCGTGAAGAGATTATGCTCCCCATCAGCAGTACTGGGAGAAATATTTCGATTGACAATTTATTTGCCAGTTTCTGTTTAGTAATTGAACTCTTGAAATTCCGACTTGCCATGATTTGAACAATTTGCAAAAATAAGCAGGAATTGCCTACTTTTTTTCGTTGAAACACAAAATAAAAAATCCAGTTTATTTGATTTCTGCAAGAACTGTTTTTTTGCGTCATATACTCCAAGAAAGAATAAATTTGTGTTTATGATATCAACCATGAACTATGACAAAAAAATGATGAATATAGTGGAGATGAAAGAAAGCCAGAAATGATACCTTTTTACGACATGATAAAATCGGGAGTAGATACACTAGATCAGTTATGCACGGCTTACAATGTATCAAGAAATGCACGGCATTGTCCTATGCCAAGAATTTACGTTATGCTAAATATTGCGGAGGTAAATTCCTACATTTTTAACCGCGGAAACAAAAACTTAAAAGTAAAATCTTGGAGAGCGTTATTTATGCAATTGTCAGCTGGGTTCGTAGATGAACACGCGTAAAAAAGGGGAACCATAAAATCGCTCCCCAAAGAGTTTGGGCTAATCATAAGACGAGCCTATCAAGACTAGCCGAATAGGTAACTAAAAAAACAGAGAACCCAAAGTGCACTGGAATTTGAAAAATGTGTGCAGACTGTGGATACACGAAAAATATATTTACCGGGTATATCTGCAAAAATAGCGGAAAGTGTATTTGTCTTGCGCATACTCATTTATTGTATGGTGCATGCTTGCAGAATAATGTTCATTGCTAATTTTGCCTTATAATGTTCTTTCTGTCCTAATATTAATACTGTGTAGTGGTTTTATGAGTCAGTCAATCAATAACAAGTAATGGTAATCTATTTTATATCACACTCGATATGAAGAAATAATTACATATTTTATCACACGTAAATGGACTTGATTTTCATAAAATGGACCATTTCAGCATTATTAGTTTGATTTAAACAAAAGAAGAGGAAAAATAATCGACTTGAATAAGTGAGGACTTGAAAAAGAAAATTGAGCCTGACAGGCTCAGCGCGAGCATTTGCGTTCTAAAAAGGGGCGCGAGTCCTGCAGGGTTAAGAAACCGTATAATAGAATACCACACAGTTAAGAATGAGTTAGTGAATTTTATCTATATTTTATATATTAATGAATGCATTGTTTTGTATTACAAAATTAATGCTATTGCACACAGAACAGAAAGCATGGCAGTCAGTAATTGAAGAGCTTTAAAATTAAGGTGTGCTCAAAGACTCAAGCTTTTTTCTGTCTAAAGTATTTCCCTTGTATTTTTTTTTAAATATTGAAGCATTTATCCCCATATCTGAAATATGTGGACTGACATTAATTTTGTTTTCTATGCTCATTTCAGTCCCATTAAGTAGAAGAAAGCAATCCATGTCTTTTAATTGCATTTTACATATTTTGTGTTTATTAGTGGTCTTGCTAGAGTGTGAGCTGCCCTCAGCTGCTGTTTTGAATTTGGCCCCCTTGGCCACACAGTGATGCACACCTACAGCTTGATTCCGTAAATGTCATAAGCTCGTCATTACTGGATTTATGATGCATCTGTCAATTTTATGGCGTTGGCGCAGTTGGAGCAATTCTGAAACTTTTCACCGACTTCAGTGACACTATCTGCCCGTCAATTCTATCACGTCTAAGAGAGCCGGTGAAAGCTAATTCTTGGCAGTGCACCTTGGTTTTTAACGATGAATTATGGTCATCAATGCGTGGTTTTAGTACTTTTTATATATTTAGTACTTATTTTATATGTTTTAAGAAATGAGGGGAAGATGGACAACATGAATTGCAGTGATTATTGCCTCTAGTGTTTAAAGGGGTAGTGCATTATCCCAAATAAAAGAATATGATAATAGGAAGATGCTTAGACATATGCATATTCATATGTCTATGCATTCAATAATATCTATGAAGAAGACTTTACGTGAGTGATGTCAAGAACGAAGATGAAACCTTTTTGTTTGAAAATAGACACTGTAGGAATATGTTTGAAGGGTTTTTTCTGTATATGCCCGGGGTTCGAAAGAAGAAAGCATTGTAAGAATTAAAAAAAACTCACGTCAGATTTAGTTGAAAATTTTCACTTATTCTTTCAAGGTCAGTTTACCCTAGTGGTAGTGTACAGCGTTCACAAATATCAGGGGTTGGAACTTGGAGAGAGTACATTTTTTCCATTCTACCACATTGTCCATTTTTGTAATCTGTTCCATGTTCATTAGTTTTATTGATTACAGAGATTATACATTTTTTTACTTGATGGCTTTTTGAGAATAAGCCCTAAATTAATATATGAAAAGTTTTCTGCTATCAATTTGTCTGCCATCGTTAGACGTCTCCCATCATAAGTTAGCCAAGTGACACTCGCTTGAATAATCGCTCGAAAGCTCCACCTGTCAATTCTCCCCTGTGAGAGATTGCACCCTACATAAGCATTTGGTATTTACAGAATCGAGCTACTGGTGATGGATGATGTGCAACTGAGTCAGTACAAATGCACCCTTCCTCATAATAAGCACAGCAGCCTTCCTGAATTCTGAATTAAAATCCAGAATAATGTTTATTTTGTAAAAATGCATTTATTCTCTTAAAATGATTGTGAATTGGCACTTCATCTGATGAGCCACCTCTGATTGCTCAGAGAAGAAAATTTTAAAAACTGTCTTTTAATGTAAATATTCTAAGAAAACATGAAATTTGATGTCATATTCATTACATACTCTAAATGATGTGTGAAAGTGTCCTTTTCTTTTTTTCCATATCATCATCAGTAAATTGCAAAGTATCATACTAACCTACCTCCAAGAAAACTTCTTCAGTCCGTCTTCTCACCTCTCATTTGGATTATTGTAATAACATCGCATGAAGTTGATGTGAAAACTGGGCTCAATTTTGCAATAATTAAGATTCTTAAACAATCATGCTTTTTAGTCCTTGTCTAGAATATTTTATGTCTCAAAGTATTGGTGTGAACTCATATATATAAAGCATTTGAATTTTATTTTCCCAGGATTCATTTGATGCTGTGTATGATGAAACAAATATATATGATCCATGTTTTTACCTACCAATTTTAAGCCATATACTAGCCCCAGAAAATCCCATTAAAATATATAAGGTGGTGCAGTCAGGGGCTTTAGCACTCACTGTGATTGCTCTTGGAAGTTCTGATGCTGGAGTGAGAAGTGCTGCAATGCATATTCTGGCAAGATTTTACTCCCATCTAGAGACTGGCAGGCAAGTAGCTTCTCAGTATTTTACAGTCATTGCTATTTATAGAGCAGAAAAAGTTTTTCTTATACATAAATTGTTCAATTCCTCTGGACAGTTTATGAAGGACACTGTTTCAATGCAACTGCTGCTCAATTTGAACAGTTTAACTATGATTCACTCTGTTGCCCTCATCAGCTTAAGACACAATGGTTGAGCAATTGGTGCTTGTATTGAGACCTAATTGAAAAGTTTCATTTTTTTGCAATCCACAATGCAGCCACTTTTTTTTATGGTTGTAACAGAATAAGAAACAAAAATTTTCACTGAACAGAACGCTGTGGTGCTCAATGGGGATAATAACAAAACTACTGTCCTCTCAAGAAGTTGAGATCCCGAATTTGAAGTGTTGTCACTCGTTAACTACTCAATCAGTTGCATTGAAATGAACTGGAAATAAAGAATATTCAAATCTATGTTTCCTCGATGTATATTATTAGAAACTAATCCCAGCATTAAAGATTTTTCCATCCAGCCTTCTATGAAAAAAGGTATACAGTGGAACCTCGATAAAACGACACCCCACGGTGCACTAATAAGCACTCGCTATAGCGAATTGTCGCTTTACCGGAGGTGGTGAAAATAATAGCCAATATACCTCATATTACTCCTTTATTTTTATTTTCTTGCTTAGACGTGTTTGGTGTTTTTTTTGCCATGGTGTGTTCCATCAAATGCTGTCTATTCATGCAACTCATGGACGTGCGGGTATGCTGACGACTGCTTTCTGCCGTCCGAGGAACAAAAGAAGATCAAGCATTCGCGAATGCTAATGGCACAATATTTTCACCAAAATTAACTACTTATTTATCGAACGACAGTTTACCACATAAATTTGAGACTGAGCACTCCATTAACTTCATTTCTAACACATCGCTAGCAATTACAGAGATTAAGGAGTCTTGGTGTAAGTTTTTCCGGCGGTGAAACCCTCGGTATGGTGAGAGCCAACACCAAAAGGGCCTCGTAAAAACGAAATTTTTAACATGCTTATTATAGGATCAATTGAAGGTGCACCGGCTATCTCTCGTAATAGCGGGGGTTTCGCTATAGCCCGTACTCGCTTTAACGAGGTTCCACTGAACATAGTTTTTGATGCTCGGAAAATGGTAGGTCCTCTTTGAACTCTATTTTCTCAAGAACTTGATGTATTGACATGAGGTTTTGTAAAGCGAAGGAACAGACTTTTATTAATGTGCTAATGTAGTTGCTTAAGAAAACTCTGCCATATTCATTATTTCAAGACTAACAGAAATTTTAAAAACACTGATGGTACTCAGTGTTGGTTTTTATAACCCCTCGTCACTTCATCTCCGGTTGCTAGCTTCTTGTTTATTATGTTTATGATATTTATCATTATATTATATTGCTGTTTGCAGTTTCTTCTCAGAAGTAAAAGAAAGAACATCTTTGTTCTTTACAAGCAGTCCATCGCCACACACAGCTGATTATATTTAGAGTGAAAACCTCAAAAATTTGTTATTGTTTTTGTTTTGACTAATATGTATTTGTTTTGCTTGCTTTGTTTGTGAAGAATATAAATATTTATCTTGCTACCAAGTTAATGCTTGATAGGAGTTACACCTTCGTGGTGGGTAGTCATCAGCCGTCAAAGTTGCCACCGTGCCTACCAATTCCCTTCTCATCTCTACCACAAATTGGACCTCTAAACCAGGGATAAACATACATCAAAATAAAAACAAGCAATTGTTGGTAATAATTTATATTTTAATATTTTTCCACTGTGAATTTACATGGTACTGATAGTGCTTTTGAATTTTCTCTAAGTCTTGAAATAATGATAATAATTAAGTTAGCCTATAAACCACTGAGAAAAGAAACCTCAGTAAATGAAATAAATACTGCAACATCATTCCAAGTAATGATATCCATTCCATAGTGATATGCCTTAATGGAATCAGGATGCCTCATTCAATGCTGGCCTCAAAAATATCTTTCTTCTTCTGGACACAATTTTGTAAGTCCGTATTTGTATGGCTTAAGTCATCCTCAAGCAACAGGTGTTCATCATGTGCATAGTATATTGGTAATTGAAAAAAAATACATTTCAAGGAAACCTAGGACACACACAAATCTTTAAGCCGACTGTGTGCAGTGACGGCTTGTGAGTCAAATGCTGGGAGGGGCGCACTCCACAGGGGAGTCAAAATTTTTGAATATTTTGTGTATTTCAGTGAGTTTTTCAGGCAATCTAGAGACCACTAATACAGAAAACAATCACTAACTCGATTAACTCAACTACAAATAGGACTATTTACATTAAAACAATTAACACATAATAAGTCAACTGGTCACCAAAACAAGGCACCAAAACTGGTCACCAAAACACTGCAAGATTATACTGCCTCGGGGCGGCGTGGGGATGTCAACTCACTAGATACGTCATTCTGCACATGATCGGGCGGCGTCCCAAGACACAAGCTTAGACGCGTCATAGCACCAGCAGCCCCCACCATTGCCACTCTTCATATAACTAACTGCATGGTGATGGATTGGGATGTTCTGGCCAGTGCCCCATGGCTACAAATGCAAACTTCTCGTGCTATTTTTGCGTGTTTTTCCTACATTTTCGATGTATGCGATTAAAAGAAACTCCTTGGTTAATAGATGTATAATTACAATTGAATGGGTATTTAATTTTTTTCCTTTTTCAAATCTTTGGGAGTGGTGGCATTTGAGAGTCCTTATGGCAAGCCGCCACTGACTGTGTGTTTAACAGTGTATTTGAAAGTAAAATGTTGTAAAACAAAGCGATTGAAAGGCCTAAATGAAATATGCTCTGCCTATGCACTTAATTCAAAGAATGTCCAGCACATGACTAGGTAATGTTGTCACTATGTGCTTAATGCTACTGTGTGGAAGTAAGAAGCATATTTATTGGTGGGGTACCTACATAAATGTGTCATGGGTAGAACTAGCTCTATTTTGTGTTACAGTATTTATCCAATAGTGTGGAATTTGGGCATTCCTTTCTCTCTTGTTTTAGAATGATGTATGTCAGTTTTTTCTATTTAAGAAGTTTGGAGAGTAGATTGGTGTGAGAAATTTTTTAAAAATCTGGTTGTTATAAGCTACTCTTGGTCATTTGACTATTTTCTGGTTTTTCTTTTCTTTATAGGCCAAGCAAAGAGAAGAAGTTATGGTTGAATTTTATTGATTCATTGAGGAATGGCTTTACTTTGTTGGCTAGCTCCAAAGATGCAAAGAATGTGTCAAGCCTTCAGTTACCATCTGTGGTGTCTGTATTTCTTGCTAGGTCATCTCTAGTCATGGCTGATCCTCAGCATATTATGTTTTTCCCATTGCACAACTACTTCCTTGCCAAGCCAGCATTGGACTTAGACATGGTGCCTGAATTTTTCAGACTCTTCAATAGCACGGAAGTGGAAAGTAGGTGAGTGTGTTAGCGATATTTTGTGCTCCCATAAATTGCGATAGCCAGTGAAAGCCAAGAATGGCAAAGCAGCTTCATTTATTTATACTATAGAAGGTATTTTGAACCCTTTATGGTATGCCCCCAAATTGCACAAAAGACTCCCCTTTACAACATTTTTTTAAATTAGACAAATGAAATAGAAGTATTTAAACATTCATAGTTAAATAAAAACACAGTACTATTCCACAACCTTATAATTTTGCAGTCTACTAGTTTCAACGTTTACAACGTAATTATCAAGACAAGTCTTGATAATTACGTTGTAAACGTTGAAACTAGTAGACTGCAAAAATATAAGGTTGTGGAATAGTACTGTGTTTTTATTTAACCATGAATATCTCATCGTTCCACCAAGTAACGCCTAAATCTGTTGATTTTATTCGTATTTAAACATGTCTAACCATAACCTTACTCTAACCATATTTTGAATAAATTGCAATGAATGATAGAAATGCAGTGGGTGTTAACACTAGAACCGCGGACGGGACTGTTTTGTCCCATTGCCCTTTGCAAATGTTTGCCATTCATGTACTTGTGGTTTGATCCCTTTGAAATTTATTGACTCTTACTTATTTTTTATGCTCTTTCAAATGGTTGTATCGAAAATATTGTACGATGTTTGGTTCGCGAGAAAAACGACGATTTACCTAGAACTGCGGGATGGGACTTTTTTGTCCCATATGGGGAAAACATACAATTTCAGTTTTTTTGTACACTTATATTGTATGTATTTATCATAATAACAGTTTATTACGAAGGGGATCGATGCACAGATACTGTTATTCTGCCAGTTATAAGCGTAGAAGGGAATAATCTGTGCACTGCGCCGGCTGCCTACTCACGCATTGCCGGCCGCGTCACCTCTGCCCGGCACGTCTGCAGGTCTGAGCTTGCTGTCAACAACACTTTTGCTGTCAAAATAAGTTTACTGTTTACCTAGCTATACTTAATAAAACGTTTTAAGCATTACCTAAACACGTGTTTTGTTCACACAAACCACAAAAAAACCGTCAATTATACTTAAACATGACAGGATCAACGTATTTTATCAATGGGACAAAAAAGTCCCATGCCGCGGTTTTGGTGGGGTTGGAAAGTTCAGCAGTTCTAGTGTTAAAATGCAGTGTCTATGTGTTAAAATCTTATTTCTTTGAACAGTGGGGTATACATACCCCTAGGGACTCATATTGTACTAACAGGCCATCCAGCGTTGCTCGGGAAGGGAAGTACCCAGAGAAGTGGGAAACTTGGAATTCATGCTCACATAGTTAGATTTTTATGTTTTCTCTTTGAGTGTCTCAAGAAGTGTGTTACCCAGCCGGCTGTCCAACAGCAGAAGTTGTATGATGTGATGTTACAAACAATAATGAGAAAATGACTCATAGGATGAGTCTGGCGCAACCAAAAGTAGCACTACGGAGTTTGATAGCCTGAGATGCTCCTATGTACTAACTTTGGTCACAATCCATGTAGTCATATGGAAGGAAGCGCATAGCGAACAGACAAACAGACATCCTCTTTTTTATTTATGGATGTACTTCAAAGCATAGAAAAATTCAAAGCTATACCTTTGCCTCTATTATAGGAAAAATGGTTAAATGATCATAGAAGACTACATACTTTCTGCAAAGGTGGTGATATAGGTCAATAGGTAATCAGTTTTAATATTGGTGTGATGCCTAAGGGCCCAAGGATATGAGGAAGGTTGTATTTTCAAATTATGATGTCTGTTGGTGGCAGAAACTCAGTTCCTTCATTTGAGTCGAGTCATCTCCATGCAATACCCACTAGGACGTGCCCCATCTTATACTCCCAAAACTCCCCAACTATTTCTTCTTTCCCAGCCTGCTTTGTGATTCTCCTCTTGCTGTGTCTACTTTCAAAAGCCTTGTCAATTGAAAATTTTGGAAATTGAGATTTTGGGAAGGAATTTGAACTGGTGGTGGCATAACTATCGGGGGAGGGGGGGGGGAGTAAACAGGGGGATAAATCCCCCCCAAAGCCTCAGAATGAGAAGCAAATTTTATAGTATACTGTTTATATATTACCGTATAAGCGTGTGTAAGAGGCGCACACGTGTAAGAGGTGCACCCCTATTTTGAGCATCGAAACCATGAAGAAAAAAATTTGCGGCATTTTTTTATACTATCGCGCGGTGTTGCAGACGTAGATTTGATAACTGTCGAAATTCAAAGGCGAATTCCAGTACGCCTGGAATTTCGACAGTTATCGAATTTTCCTCTTTCAATATTAATTGAAAGAGGAAATTTTGATAACTACGGTGGTAATAGCGACATAAGAGGGAGTAGAAAGAGTTCCGATCCTCTCTTCGCATACACCGTTGCTCTGCGATGCTTATCCTATTCACGAACAATTTAGTTTAAATGGTCTCGCAGGAGTATTGCAATAGAATTGCAGCCGTGGAAAATTTTAAGGCAATACACGACAGGCACATAGCATGAACCCTCCCAAGAGCTTGGACAACAATCGGGGCAATCTCAGCGCCGTAGGATAGTAACCTCGTCGTAGATTTAATGGTGCCACATTTGGCCCTCCATCAGCCAATGCCTCTGCCATTTTTTTTCCCTTTCCGAGACCCCACAGGAAAATAGGAAAACATCAAGTTACAGGGGAACAATGAAAACGTGTTTCATCCCTACCCCGTCTCACCAACAGACCTTGATCGATCTCCCAGTTTATGGAGGCCAAATGCTAGGTGAGTCATCTACTGAGCCCGAAGATATCTCGATAGCTTTCTATAATTGTATGACACGCACGAGGTTCAAAAAGGAAAGAGATCTAACGCGACGCATATCTGACAGAATGTAAGTTTTTTAAGCTCTAATCGTTTGACACAAAGATTTACAGTTACAACAAGGCTATTAATATTCAAAATAGTCCAAACAGGACAATTTCGGTAGAAACAAGCGTGGCATAAGCGCATTCAAACAAGACCAGACGGACTGGCAACTTGAGGCAACGCAAACTGCTTATATCACATTGCTGCGCCTTCGCCCCTTCGCTGTAAAGGCAACGACGTCACATGCAAGATCGGACTTGTTCTTCCCGTGCTACTTCGCTCATAGCCTCGTAGCTTGAAATATGGAGGGGAGGGATCTCTCTCCTTCCCCTCCGTATTTTGTTGCTTACTTCGAAGACGGAGGGATTGCGCTCCTTCCCCTGGACCTTTCCTTCTGCGCTCTTCACTTATAAGCATTTCTGATTTCTTCCATCCACAATTTAGTCCAACAATGAACACACTCGTTCGAATTTTTTAAAGCGCAGGTTTTGATACCAATATAATTTTCAGTTGCAATAATCCTCACATTAGCGTCTGAAGATGATTTTTGGAAAATCAGGTCCTCAGCGTAATGGAAATTACTCGGCAAGACAGATATTGACTATTAACCAGGTATGTCCTTCAAAACTACGCGTTTCTCTACGTTTGATAAGCGATTACTTTTTGCAGTATAAATGCTGCGGGATGCCCACTCGTGGCAGTAAATTTAGCGCGCCCTCGGGAGCGAAAAACCCTGCGCGACCTTCCATGTTCACCTCTGGGGTACTGACGTGACGGCGCGATGCTTACAAGAAAAGCAAACAGGAGCATTTTAAAAATACGTCACTAAGGGAAAAACTCCCCTGCCTGCCGCTTGTTTTTGACTTAGGATTACAGATAACTGACTCACACTGAAAACCATGGCCATTCAGTTCCCCTTGGACTTGCGATCGGTGAAGGGGAGGGGGGGAAGATAAGAAGTTTGTGTTAGAGGCGCACCATCATTTTCGGCTGCAATTTCTAGGAAAAAGGTGCGCCTCTTACACGCACTTATACGGTATATAGTATACTGTATAATGTTTCCCTGTTTTGATGATTTTTTGCGGAATATTGAGTGAAGTCCAAATTTAATGTGCCAAAATGATGTAAAATGTATTTCCAGGAATTTTATTTTTCAAAAATTTTCCCCTGACCACCAGTTGCCTGGGGGGCAGGGTCGCCCCCTCAGGCCTTCCTTCCCCCTCCCAAAGCGTATTCCTAGTTACACCACTTTGAACTTTTTTTCTCTTTCTCCAAATGGTGGCATGCCAGAGATGCACATATTCTTTTGTGTCCTGCTGTACATATTTCTATAAAGAGAGAAGCACTGCATAAGTATATTTAATATTAAAAAAAAAACAAATTTATGATTTGCCAGTACATTTTATTTTTAGAATACATTGTGGGTTAGATATTTTCTGATAATAAGATATAATTTTTTAAATTCTTTTCTGAATTACAAATTTCAAGCTTGTGTGATAGTGGATGATACTTTTGACTACTATGGTTAGGGATATATTTGAATTTCTTAATGTTGAACTAATGATCATTTATGCTATCAACAGGTCATACAGATACTGGATTCTTGAAGTCCTTCGAGATGGAATGAAGTCTGAATTGGATTTCTTAGTTTGCTTGAACAGTGGAGCATTAAAAGTACTATTGACTTCATTTTGCTGTGTTACTACTGATGAAAAGAGCAAGGTAAGTCTTCAATTTTGAACATGAGGAGATACTTGCTGTAATTTTGTTGGGGATTGTCCATTTATCAGGGGCTTATATCTCCTGCAATGTTTTTCATCTACTGTGACAAGTATATCTTGGTTGGACATTGTGTTTTGGTACTTATTTATATGATCTCTTTTAGATGCTCATATTGGAAATCTTAACTGCTGCGGTAAAAACTCCCTCTACTGCTTACTATCTAGTCAAAGGTCATGGCCTCATTCCATGGATCCAGGAAGTAATCATTGGCTCAGTAATTTCGCATAAGAAAGAGCCTAATATACTAATTGGTGTCATTCATCTACTGTCTAATATATGGTTTGCTGTTTCTAAGGATGCCACTCCCAAATCAAAATCTGGAAAAGAATCATCTTTTTGTACAATAACGTCAAATTTCATTCTGCAGTTGTTTCTGTATCTACTACCTAAACTCTTGAGTATTCAGATTCATCTTGCAGACTACTATGAATTTATGGATTCTTTCTTATCTGTGACTGAAATATGTTATACATACTCCAAAGGTCAGGTGATACTAGAGGAGGTGGTGAAAAATGCTATTGCTCTTGGGAAAAAAGTGCTAAATAGTGTAAACATTTGTGAAGATGCTCTAGAATATGGGCATTCAATTTTTCCAACTAGCCCAGAGTTGCATAGGTCATTTGATGACGTGTCAGTGAAAGCCCTAAAATGCTTGTTCAAATTTGTTGCACTATGGAAACTGCAAGAAAAAAAATTATGATGAAAAATGTTATTAATTTGTAATTTCAAGTGAAAATATAATTTTTTATATAATTTTGGTGTTTGAAATGTTATTTCTATCTTTTATTGTCGATAAAATGTATTTTTAAGCAAGGAAAGGTTTTGATTACCCCTTATATGTACATATCCCAGGGAGAACACTAAGGTCAAAAAGACGTCTTCTAGACGTCATTTAGATGGTCGAAATAACGTCTTAATCCCAGGTCAAAAAAACCTATTTCCTTCCCTCCACCATGACCTATCCACGACGTCTTGTGGTTCGTCAAAAAGACGTCTTCCAGACGTCATTTAGATGGTCAAAAAAACCTCTTAATCCCGGGTCAAAAAAACCTATTTCCTTCCCTCCACCATGACCTATCCACGACGTCTTGTGGTTCGTCAAAAAGACGTCTTCCAGACGTCATTTAGATGGTCAAAAAAACCTCTTAATCCCGGGTCAAAAAAACCTATTTCCTTCCCTCCACCATGACCTATCCACGACGTCTTGTGGTTCGTCAAAAAGACGTCTTCTAGACGTCATTTAGATGGTCAAAAAAACCTCTTAATCCCGGGTCAAAAAAACCTATTTCCTTCCCTCCACCATGACCTATCCACGACGTCTTGTGGTTCGTCAAAAAGACGTCTTCGGGACGTCATTTAGATGGTCAAAAAAACCTCTTAATCACAGGTCAAAAAAACCTATTTCCTTCCCTCCACCATGACCTATCCACGACGTCTTGTGGTTCGTCAAAAAGACGTCTTCTAGACGTCATTTGGATGGTCAAAAAAACCTCTTAATCACAGGTCAATAAAACCTATTTCCTTCCCTCCACCATGACCTATCCACGACGTCTTGTGGTTCGTCAAAAAGGCATCTTTAAGGCGTCATTTAGATGGTCAAAAAACCTCTCGATCCCGGGATAACAATACCTTTTTCCTTCCCTCCACCATGACCCAATCGCGACCTTTTCTTTTTGATCAAAAATACGACATTTTGATGGTTAACATATTTTGAAAAATGCAACAAGAAGACATATTTTCTTCCCTCCACCAAGATTCAAGGAAAACCTTTTGGGAGATAAAAATAGGAGATAAAACATGAAATGAATGAAGTAATTTTTTAATTATATAACCAACAGAAAACTAAACAAAGATTAATGTCCGAGAAACGGAAAGTATAACAAAATGTAGAAAACTCCCACAGAGCACAAATATTGACAAAATGTCTATGTAATATCTTATACGTCTTATGCTAATATGAATATATCTTTAATAACTTGAAGACACCTTCTAAACATAATGTAGATATCTTAGCTGTCTCAAAGGCATCTGCAGCATTATCAATGAATGCATTCATGTTGATTCAATGTCTTGCAGTATAGGCCTTGAAGTATTTTCAATGCAAGTTTTGCCAATGTATTTTAACACCTTCATCAGGGCTATGAATAAATATGAGTACATAATTATGAAACATAAAAGTTTATGACGATATTATTCATAATATTAAAATAAAAAAGAATTGTTGTTCATTAACAAAAAAGAAGAGACTAGAATTTTGATACATACCTGTTATTCCATTGAATTGGATTTGTTTATTGATGGTAACTAAGTTAATTCAGTACATAGTTACGTATCAATTTTGATTAAGTAAATGATTATAAATTTTGCTTAAATTGTTGATGACTGCTCTTTCCTTATAACTATTTTTGTTTTTCAAATATATATAATTTGTTTAAATAATCTTTTTGTCAAATTAATTACATAATCTAAAATATTGGTATTTTTGAAGTCCAATCAACAGCCATACTTTCATAAAATAGATATTCTATAGAATTTCTATTATTCTACTCTAGTATTCTCTAGAATATACATAGCTATATATTTAGTAAAGATATTTAAAGAACGAGTTTTCCCAACTTTAAATCGCTTTTATGAACATTTGCCAGAAAAGTTGCCTATGCATTTTGGTGCACGTGCGCACTATGACTTCATCTATCCATCCACCTTCAAAGGAAATAGGTATTATTGACCTGGGATTAATACTTTTTTTTGACCATCTAAAAGACGTCTTAAAAACGCCTTTTTGACAAACCAGAAGACGTCGTGATTAGGTCACGGTGGAGGGAAGGAAATAGGTTTTATTGACCTGGTATTAAGACGTTTTTTCGACCATCTAAATGACGTCTTAAAGACATCTTTTTGACCAACCAGAAGACGTCGTGATTAGGTCACGGTGGAGGGAAGGAAATAGGTTTTATTGACCTGGTATTAAGACGTTTTTTCGACCATCTAAATGACGCCTAGAAGTCGTCTTTTTGACCTTGGTGTTCTCCCTTGGATAGCGGCAGTGGTTAACAATATTTGATTTTGAAAAAAATGGCATATCAGGCCCTGATATAAGTTCGCAACTTTCCCTCACAGAGCAAATTTATAGGGAACTCGTATTATTAACCTGAGATCGAGAAGGTTTTTTCACCATCTAAATGACGTTTTTTTGACGTCTTTTTGACCTCTTTTGAAGACGTCTTATTCGACATTTTCTAGACCATTTCAAAACCAAACATAGACCACGTTAATGATGAAGTAAATAAATTTGGAATTAACGAGTAATCTTCATGAAAATGGATTCCAGAATGTCCTAGAACTGCTAAGCGAAGCATTTAAAAAACTTTTTCTCACAATTTTTACTGGTCATTTTTTTTTCTTTTCAATACCTAAGTAAAACCACTGTAGCGGCAGTGGTCAACAATATCTGATTTTGAAAAAAATAAGATCGGGACCCTGATATAAGCTGGCAAATTTCCCGCGAAGGGAAAATTTATAGGGAATATGCATTATTAATATGAGATCGAGAGGATTTTCTCACCATCTAAATGACGTTTTTTTGACGTCTTTTCGACCTCTTTTGAAGACGTCTTATTCGACGTTTTCCAGACCACTTCAAAACCAAACATAGACCACATTAATGATGAAGTAAATAAATTTGGAATTAACGAGTAATCTTCATGAAAATGGATTCCAGAATGTACTAGAACTGCTAAGCGACGCATTTAAAAACTTTTGCTCATCATTTTTGCTGGTCATTTTTTTTCTTTTCAAAACCAAAGTAAAACCATTGACCATATCATGACCTATAAGACGTCTTCTAGACGTCTTATAGGTCTTGGTGTTCTCCCTGGGATGGCCCTAAATAGATCTGCGTATTTAAGAATTTTACCTCGTTTGTATTTGTAATGAAATCATGTCAAGAAAAAATAATAATAAGGTTTTGATTCTGCATCACCCCTTTTATGTACATGGCCCTAAATAGATCAGCATATTTAAGAATTTTATCTCGATTGTATTCGTAATGAACTCATATCAGGAAAAACTAATCCCTTCCTTTACTAATTTCCTCCTCCGTTCTTAATTTATTATTTTGTACTTATTAAATTTCAATTGTTCATATTCAGGTGCTTTTACACGAGTTGGATATGTGAATCCAAAATTGGTTACTGCTGTTGAGGTTGATGATGAGTACAGCAAAAATACAAATGATGATGCCTCTAGTAAGGCATAATTGCTATCTTTTAGTCCTTCCATGTTAATGGAATTTTTCACTCACACTTGGAATCTCAATTCCTTTTAAGAATTCAGTCGATGGATTGGAAAGATAGAGACAAGAACGAAATCTCCTTCATTCACACATTCACGCAGAAGTTTAAAATATGAAAACACGAAAGTTGCTGCCCTTGTTTCATGAGGTGGTGTCATCATCAGATTTATATTTAATTAACTCATTCAGGGAGAGCCTTTGCTTGATGGAAGGAATTTACCTCAAGAATGAAAACAATGATAAACCATGCCCAAAGCCAAGGAATGGCTGATTGTGAGGTGCGGTGTCCCATTAAGCATGAGCCCACGACAGCATAACTTACCTGAGAAAAAAGGATAAAGCCGCCAAATTTTAGTTGCAAATAGCTCTAGAGGTAGGCAACCGTTAAGTGAATGGAAAAAAATATCTCTTTCTACCTTGGGGCAGATATGGATATCAATCATAATTTAGTGATTTTGGAATGTCACTTATATTTCCAGATAATACTGCTAGTAGAAAAACTGACTGAAGTTCAACTCCAGCTAGCATTTCAAGAAAAATGGGAGAATATAATAGATAATGATCTCATTGCTATATCAGTGCAAGATAACTGGCAAAACATCATGAATGGACTTCAGAAGGTCACGAAAGAAGTATTACATAAATTACGAAGTGAGGAAAGCTAGAGCAATGTGGATGAAGAATATCTGGAAATCTATGCATATAAAATTAAGTCCTAAATCATGTTAACTATACCATTTATTACTCCGGAAAGGCTGTACAGATTTTAATGATACATATTTGGTTTTTTGGATTTCTCTCAACCCTGAATAGTAGAATAACTATTGAAATTTAGTGAAAGTTCATAGAAAAATTAATCTTGACCTTAGGGGCATTTTTTTAGGACTTTGTAATACATATTTCAACAGCTGTCAAGTTGGTCAAAACTTGAATGATTTTTTTAATTTTTACCTATTTAATGACTTCATAAAAATATTAACAACTTTTCAATAGATTGAGAATGCAACTTAGTAAATTGTAGCTAAACCTTGCACAAGTTAACACGTCACTACAAAGCAAAGCAAGTGTTTTTAAACAAATCTCCAAGCAATTGTTGACTGTCGGTAATATGTAGCCATGTTCCTGTCGACGAATTGAGCGAATTGATTTAATTTCCTAGGAATTTTTGCAATTTCGTTTCATCGTAAGATGAGATCATCAACAAAGTGTTCCTAAACATGATTGATAACCACAAAAATCACAAATGGTTTAGTGAGAGAGCAAATTTGGCAGCTAAGAACGAAGATGTGGATGACTTAAACTTTGTAATTTGGAATCAAATCGTTGGTACTCTGAATTCATTCATATATATTGACTATATAACAAACAAAAATGAAGTCACTATCTATCCATCAGAATTCATTAACTGCTTGGATTTCCCTAGTTAACCACCAAAAAATTTACAGATGAAGGTTGGCTTGGTGCAATGCAATGGAACCCATTCGGTCATAAAAAAGACTGATGATCAGTGTGATTCATGCAACTATACTCAGAGGAAAATTCCAAGATGAGGTAGTTCTCATTTCGAGGATTCCCATGATCCCAACCAATATGTTCTTTGAGTTTAAATGAATTCAGTTTCCAATTTTTGTTGCATTCACGATGAGAAGTAGCTAATCAAAAGGACAACGGTTGAGTGTTTGTGATCTAAATTTAGAAAACCCATGCTTTCCTCATGGTCAATTACATCCCAAGCAGAGCCAAAGTGCATTTTATGTGCTTTTAATGTGCATTCATTACTGCATTAAATGCACATAGAAAATGCACATTTAAAGCGCATTTCAGTCCCCACCTTAAATGCACATTATATGTGCATTGTAAATGCACATTTTTGTCTGCGCATTTTAGGTACATTAAATGCACATTGTGAATGCACATTTTTGTCTGTGCATTTTAGGTACATTGAATGTGCATTGTGAATGCACTTTTTTTCCTACCCATTTTAGGTATATTGAATGTGCATTGTTAATGCACTCATTCCACTTCATTGGGATAGGTAAGTAGTGAATTTTAAGTTTTTAAGCATTTTAGAAGAGTCATATGATCAACATTAGAGCCCTGATCACTCGAATGTCGATATCTGGACACTCAGGGGAAAATCGACAAGCGTGGCACATTTTTTCCTCACATCTGAACGAATTTTTGGGGGGGCTCGGGCCCCCTCACGCCCCATGGAGTTGGCGCCACTGGAAAGCAGTACCACCAATAAATTGTTTTTTAGAGAAGAATCAAATAAAAAAATGTGCTATGAGAAGTACACCAAATATATTTCGAAAGAGATACATAGCTAACATCATAGTAAGATAATAGTAAGTAATTGTCCATAATTTATTTAAGGGTTGCAATAAACGCTGTAAAATATTATGAACAATACAAAACTATATATAATACAAAAAAACCAATATAATTGCGGTGCTGCAAGCGTGCAAGTTTGATGTGATCGTGGGTAACAAGTGCGACAGTATTCTGGAACTCTTTTCCTCCGGAATGGCTATTGGTCCGACATTCGTCCGAGACGTGAGGGAAACCGGCAAAACCCCACGTAGACCGCCGTGCATATGAAGCTGATGTTGTTGTTGGTCGATGAAGTGCTCGCGGTGATGTCTTTCGCTTTTATCCTGGTGTCCTTGCATTGCTGGTGTATCCGGTCTTGTGGTGATGCTTTGTTTGCAGTGATGGAATGTCAGAAATTGGAATTAATATACATTATATTACATTTTATAAGCACAAGTCATATTGAAGCCAACAAGCTTTGGTCACTGATGTTATATTTACATATTATGAAGTAGAGCAAACTTGCAGTCGTCATGTGGAATTTTCATCGTCATAGTTAAGAATTATTTACATAGCGCCCGTCATCAAAATAAATTACAGACTCAAGCATAAAAGTGCAGGATATTTACATATGAGGGATGAGTTTTTAAACTGTTTTAAGCAACATAATTTAGTGTGATTTTAATATTTAAATTTGCTTCAAGGGCAGAAAGATTTGCATAGTGGTATATTAATTTAATTTTGATTTTATTTAAATTTAAGTAAACGTTTATAGAAGGTAGGCATTACGATTCCACTTTATCATAGAGAGGGTAAAAGGACAATTCTAAGGAAATATAGCTGATTAAACTAAAGTGATTTTACTGATAATACTAAAATGGGAATTGAAGTGATGAGATGGGTATTTTAATTGAGGTAAAAGTTATTTCAGCGAAGAAAAGCTAAGAACAAATGATTTAATACATGATTGTAAAGTTATAAACACAGGTCAAGGATTTTAAGCAATTTAAAAATTTACAAACAAAGTTTTACCATATTGATTTAATGATTGTCTATTGAAATTAATTTTTTCATTCCCATTTTTATGAATTTACTTAATTTTTAGTGTAATGAAATTAGATCAAGGCTACGTTAAATTCAGATCGGTGCCGGAAGGGCTGGATTTGAGAAGGCTAGTTTTAAGAATTAGGAATTAGATAAGGTTTCTATGCTCATCCGTCTGCCTTCTCGATGGCTGCCAGCTGTTGGTTCCAGGAATATACTGTCTTAACGTAGTATCCCAGAACGTCACGAGCTGCGTTGTCCAGGATCCCTGCTACTGTTTGTCCTCTCCTTCGGGTGTAGATGGGCCAACAGCAGGCTGAGGAGTCATAGCAGGTCGTCTTTGGTCACCAGGGACTCGGCAGCTGGACCTGGAGAGGGAAGCACAGGACAAGGTATTAACGGCACTGTGTCAGCCACCCACTTGCCTCAAAGCCTCGGGGTATATATGTATACAGAATTCTGTGGGTGAGGGCAGTTCAGCATCTCCTAATTGGCTAATACAACTGGGGACTAAAGCCAATCAGGAGATACTGAACTGCCCTCATCCACAGAATTCTATACATATACCCCGAGGCTTTGAGGATTTGGAATTGGATTCCTGAATCCCTGATGATGCTGGGCGAGTTGTCCGTCGAAACGTTGGAAGGAGAAATGGAGGACCCGAGCCGGTGCGAAACCCATCAACCTATCTCTATTCTTGACCCAAATCATCATCTGAGCCAATGTTTCCAGTGTCTCCGAAGGCTCGTTTTTTGCTTGAGGGGAGGTTATTACGTAGCCAGGAGCTCACTGCCTTGGCTATGGCTTTTGAGCCGGAGCCTGGGTACTTAAAAAGTACTGCATCTGTAATGAAAGAAAATACATAATAATTTAAAGAAAGTGATCATGTCTATAGGCATAATCTGTGTTAAAGAAAAAATACACACCAGTCAGAACAGAAGCAGTTTTCGTGCTGCAAAGGCCTTTCTTCTGTTCTGTTCCCCTCCAGTTCAACTTCACCTTCAACTGCCTTGAAATTATGTATCGGCAAATATTCCTACTCATCTCCTCGTAACCCTTAGGGCTATAACATTTCAAAGAAATGTATTTTGTCTGCAGTTTAAAAAAATAGTTTCAGTTTACCTTGTGTATAACTTCAAATTACATTTTGTTCATTAACCATTATTAGACTGACTACGTACCACAAAATCAAAGTTTTCTTTCTTCCCCAGAAAAAACTCAAACTTTTCGAAGGCCTCATGATCTGTGAGAGGCATCGCAGAGGGCCACCCTTGGGGCTTTGTAAAATTCTCTGCGGATGACTCACTTCCTACATGAGCACATATATTTTCTAGTATGGCACTATGTGCTCTTAATGTTGTCTTTATCTCCTCCTGATTTTTCAATATTTTCTGAAGGCATCTTTTCATTCCTTCAAACCAAGATAAATACCAAAAGTTAACAAGAAGGAAAATTGAGTATTGAATTTGATAACAATGGGTGCAGATTTGTAGCTACTCACCTTCTGATGCCCCTGAGGACTGCATTGTGCTCTCTTGGTGCACATTCTCCAAGCTTCTGCCAGATGGTGGTTCTAAAAAAAGGAAAACAAATTACACTGTAAGACTAGAAAAAATGGTATTAAAGTAATAAAATTTCTAAATCGTAAAAATTACCTATGCATTTACGACTTTCCCTAGATGGCTTTGTCGAGGGATGATGCTGGTGACCTCTACAAGATGGTCCAGGTGATGTAAGCTCATCACTGCCCGTTTCTCCATCTGCTAAACAATCATTTGAAATTTTCATTTCACTAACATTTTTGAGCTATTGATGGAAAAGTACTTGTAGCACGACATAGAAATCCTAGTTCAATAAGTTTTACGAGTAGACCATTATAATCAAAATGATTCATACTTTGCCTCTGACTATTCGTGCTTTTAGGAACTGGTACACGAACAGGAATTTCAGGAGGAGAAGGTATTCCCTGATTCTCAGGTGCTTTTTTCATAAATTCCATCCTCACGTCTCCATTTTCTTTGGTAGTTTTAGGAGGGAATGCCATCTCCTTATCTTCTTCACTCTCCGTTGATGTAGGAGAATCAGGGCTAAACCGTGTTGGCTTCCTCCTCTTCCTTATAAGTGCTGCCTCATTCTCCGCAGCAGACTCAAAATTGTCAGTATCGCAGGCTTTTGACAATTTTAGCCTAGCTTTCGGATACGAATCTGCAAGAAAAGGTTGAATAAGTACACACAGAAGAAACCTGAGAGATTGAAACACATGAGAAATTACTTAGAAATTACCGTAGGTGCCTCTCACTTCTACATCATAAGTAGGCCATGACACGTCCGCTGGCCCTCTTAGCATACTCTCCCTGAAATCATGTGGCCAGTGGCATTTTTCATGATTTGGGAGAAGCCACCTTTCCGGCACAACCGCAGTCTCCCTCATGGGTTTTACTTTTGCTGTTCGGTCAGCATCATCGAACCAAAGTAAAAAGTCAATCACGCAAAATTTTCCCTGGAAGAGATAGGACTGATTAAAATGCATTTACAGCCTAATAAAATTCGCTATAAATACTGCCACGTACGAAAAAAAATTCACTCTCACTCTAAAATAAGCCGTTTTTGAGTGAAATACACACATACAGGTTAAGGGGACACTTTCTTTCCATTAGTCACCTGAAAATTATAACGATGCTAAAATACGGAAGTTATCTCATCTAGAAGGAATGAAGTAGAGGGAAAGCCACATGTTCTTCTCCATAGGGCATTAGAATTGCTTTATATAGTATGTCACTCAGTTCATACACTTTGGTTTCATGTGAGAGATTCGATACTTTATATATTCCTAGTTTCCCAGATGAAATAGGATACACATATATATTTATATAAGTCTGAAAATGATTGGAACTCCTGAGCAACAATCCTGATACCAGTTAAGAGACCACCATTGCAAGTTACGATATTTCTAATTAATCCATAACGCCCACTATTCAAATAAACACAGTTGTCAGGATGACGATCTTTTAGAATATAATGTACATCTTCATATGAGTGAAACTGGCCTGTCACATCCATTCCATCAGGTACTGGACCTTCTTCATGTTCACCAACAACTCCTCGTCTCCTACGATCGTTACTTTTATTTCCAAATATTTGCTTCTCACATAGCCTTTTAAATATTTGCTGGAGTGGCAGATGAGAGGACCGCACAAGTTTTTTAATGTGCCCTAACTTACTCTCAAAAGGGTATGCACTAAATCTTGCGAGAGGCCCATGATTTTTCACATCACCACATAGATGAAGCAGACTGTGAATATTGTATGACAAGAATTTGCTCCCTAAAATTTTTGCACTGTACGACACAAATAGTTTTAAAAATTCGTCTGCATCATCTACCAAGGATGAGATCAATTTCTCATTGCTCACAATAAAAATTCCAGAATGTAGTAGCAAGAAACATTTAAAGACATTGGCCTTCAACACACTGCTCAGAACAACTGGGCCTACATACAACAGAAACTGCCGACATTCACTTGCTTTCCATTTTGAAAAATAGTGCAGTGACCTTACTTTTCTAGTGAATTCACAAGGAAGAAACGGTGATACTTCCTCAATGTTGGCATCCAAAGTGCGCCTGTTGGCAGCTGACAGTCTGGCCACAACGTTACCTTCAAACAGAATATATTTCAAAAATCTCCTCAGAGTTCCAAGGTCCACTAAATGCATGGGATCAAGAGGTATATCAGAAATGAAATTGGTACCAATGTCTTTCAGAGGACTGTCTCCCTTATGATGAGAGAAGTCTTCTCCATTCAGGAAAGAATTGTTGGTCCTTAATGGGCCAACTACACTACTGTATATTGTGAAATGCCCTACACTTTCGCCCTCCTGCTCACACCTTTCACATCCATGAATAGAATTATGCCCCACAATACACTTGATATATGCTCGTGCGGGTGCATCACATATATATCTGAATTTTAATTGACACTGTCTTCCAAATGCAAAGGCATTATCATTCTTCAGGTCTCTTACCTCTTTCAGAAATTCAGAGAGATACTCCGTTAAAGGCTTAGGCTTACCTTCCCCATAAAATATTCCTAAAGGAAATGGCTCTCTAATACCAAGTTGATTACACCTGGCTAATATTGGCCAGCATTCAGTGGAAGCACTTTTGTAAATGGGAAATCCGTCAAAGCTAATATCAAATAAAACTGTCGCGTCTTCCAATTCCCGGACCTTACTAAATTTCTTGATCCCATTTATTAGCCCCAAATGCGCATAGCTGCCATTATCAAGCTTTTTGACGGGGACTTTGCGCTTCTTAGTCAAACGTAATGATTCGGCGGTTTTCGGTAGGTGAGGGTGAAGAGGCTTCAGAATTTTTAGTAAGGCAGAGGTTGCCTCCAAAGTTATCCCGTAATCCACACTCCACTGGGCTAACTGAGTGCGAAGAGATAATTCTCTTCTTTCGCCACAATTCTCTTCAGTTTGGTACACTGGATCTGAAGAACCATGACCTCCAAAAATCGAATCTTCATCCGACTCGGGGACACTTGGAGTAGCGCTAGGGGAGCTACAACCCTCGAAATCACTTTGGAGGGGACTGCAATTTTCCCCCTCCATGAACTGATTGGCATTCCCGTCCGACTCCAAATCGCTACGCTCTACTCTCCCAACATTTTCACATTGTTCACCAATTATTTCATATCCCATTCCAGTGTTTTCACTCTCTCCATCAAGATTTCTAAAAAAAGTATCAATCTGTCTCTTAGCTAATCTACTCGCGCGCTTTTTAATAGACCGCTGCAAAGGCATGAACTTTTTGGAAGCCATGCTCGCCGAAATTCACGTCAACAGTTCACGATATTCACTCTCTCACGTTTCTGTAAACTTGAGCACTTTTCTTCGTTAAAAATTTCGCGGGTACTCGTCGATGAATAAAAACTTTTGGGCTATGTCGCCGCGTCAATTCTTAAGATTCACAAGTCACAAGATGTGGTCACAACGTTTCCCGACCGAAGGTGGTCAACGCTGGTCGCTTTCTCAAGGGACTCTGAATAGAAAACTCAACATGACGAGTACCCGCGAAAGTTTTAACGTAGAAATTCTACACATACATTATAATTGTATTATATTTATATAAATTAATAGAAAGATATATTTTAATTTACTTACTTCCATTCTTCGAGATTCCGTTGTCTTCAGTAACTGACGAACACGAACGACTAATGAAAAAGCCGAACCGCCGAACTGAGAAGAACGCAACACCACTTAAACAGCGGGCCGAAGATGAAAGATCTATGGCCCTATGCGGCCCGATGGGCCGAAGCAGGCCGAACGCCGAAGTCTCCGTCACCATCTGGTTGCCATATGATGATGCCAGGCCCGAGGTCGTGCTATATGGCCGCCGCTTAAGCGTTCCCGCGAATATTAAAATCTCACTACCCAGCCTAAGTTGCACTTCACTTTCACCGGAGTTGTCACGTAACAACACGTACCTTTAAATAATTAAAAGCTTGTCATGGAAATAGTCGAATATCCCAAGAGAATAAACATATATATGTCGCCCTAATATGAGTAAAAAATTCTGCGTATTCGCCGAAATATTGATGAGACCGGAAAAGAAAAACCACAGCAGACAATTTTGCTCTCATAAATCTTGGATTATGTCGTATCTAAAGTCATTTCTACTGTTCCGGATGTATCTACGACCTGCATAGAAAGTGCATTGCGAATGCGCATTACCAATGCGGTATTTATGCGGATTAGCGACCAATGCGGTCGTACGCGCATTTAATGCACATATAATGCGCTTGGGCGCTGCTTGGGATGCGGCATGTTCGTTTGTTGGTAAGTTATATGCTTAAATTGTTCTTGCACCTAATAACAAAAAAAATCCATTTTATATCAGAAGGGGCTTTACTCATGAGAATAAACCCAAATGTGTATACCTACTGATTGAATTAGTAAATGTCTTTCTGAAAAACCATTGTAATACTTATAGTAGAGAAGTAGTGTTGTTGAATTTTTTCATATCAAAATAAATAGAATATTTCGTATAGTAATTGTATCTTTTTTTAAATCTCATGCATGAGAAGATCATTTGCCTGTAATACCCTTGCTTGCAATATAATTTTTCCCCCCCAGGAAAATCCTCGATCCGCCCTTGGGTGTGACTAAACTCTTCATTGATTGTAAAGCAGTGCAAATATTTTCTGGGTTAGCTGGTATGTAGGTAGTACAAAGCAACCCAGCTAGTGGATAAGTTGGTACTGCTCATAGGATGGTGAGGAACTATTTTATAGGAAAGATAAGAGAATGCCATTATGGAAAAAGAATAGCATCAGCTCTCAGGCTGCTCATAGAGAAAAGAATAGAGGAGGAAAAAATTGTCATTCATCATTTTTATTGAACTTAGAGAAGGGTTTTGATCATGTGGACTGGAGCATGTTGTTGTAATTCTGAAAGAAATTGTTCTACAATGATAAGAAAACTTGCCAATATTTATATAATAACCATGTTGCTGTGGTTTAATCTGGACCCATGTACAAAGAAACAAAAGTAAGAAAAATATTGAGACAAAGTTGTGCACTCTCGTAATTTCTATCGTTTTCATTGAGAAACCTATCAAAGGGAAGTAAATTTATAATTTATATAGTATTGTGAAAAAATATTACTATGTATTTAGTGAAGCGTTGAAACGCCAAGTTCTGTAGGCATTGTTTATAAAAATTTGGATGAGAAAAGAAAGGAAATTTTCATTTGCAACTACATTAAAAGAACACATTCAGACTTGCAAAAGAACACTCGTGGGAACCTTTAGTGAATATAGTATTGCTTCTGAACGTTAAAATTCGGTGTGGGTAAACTCCCGCCCTTACTTTAGCTCCTGAATTGTGTGCATATAGCAAGAAGGCCTGCAAACTACCTCTTTATCATTCTGGCCACGAATAGTAAATATTAATGCTGGCGGCGACGCTGGCTGCTGATGGCTTTTTAAATTGACCGCGGTTACCGCAGTGACGATCTCCTTTGTTATTTCAACAGAAGAATTTCGAGGTTCTCTTGTTGAGCGAGATTTGTAGGTCGGTGAGCCAAGATGGGTTTCGGTGATTATCCGGTCGAATATAATGCGAAAGTCCATGGGCCTTATGATCCTGCTCGGTTTTATGGGAAACGTAAGTGATATATGTTTTTACCTTGTCGAGTTTGTAACCTTGAATCCCACTATATACTGTGAAATACTTTACAGCGGATACCCCATTTGGCCAAGTGAAGGTTGGTGAGATAGGATCATGGCTGGCTAGAAGAAATAAGTCTCCCCAAGGTATTGCTGCAGCATGCAGTCGAGGTAAGCAACGCTTACATCTCCTACTGATTTCGAACAATGTGGATTGACATTCAACTTAACAAATTATAATTTCTAGCTTGGTGGCGGTGGCAGCATAAGTATGTGCAGCCGCGACGCGCTGGAATTGCCCCTTTCTTCCAAATCACTGCTGCTGCTATGACTTTCTTCTACGTTATCAACTATGGAAAAATGAGTAAGTCTTGATTTTTTGGTGACGAGTCGTTTGCTGCTATGATTCTGTACTTAACCATTCGTTTTAATTTTAGGGCGTCATAGGAACTACAAGTACCATTGGTGAGAGAACTACCCCAAACTGGAAAGGATCTGTGCGTCCGCCTTTTGTAGCATAGTAATTGTATATTGTTTTGGCTTAGCCAAAAAATAAAATGTAAACGTTCATTGGGATTTACATATTTGATTTAATACCTAAGAAAGGCAGTCGCCAGAGGGAAATTCAGTTAAAGCATTACTAAAATCGTATAACCTTTAATTCGATGTTTCCTTAAGTGAATGAGTGACCTAATTAGCATTTTGGGTGTTAGCCTCGAATGACCATGAGTAAGTGGAAGTGAACATTATGTTGGTCAGTTACGAATAATATTAGCGAATCCTTAGGTTATTTACTTGTTGCATTAGTCTTAATAGTAAACATATGATAGTACCTGCGGTAAATATTTCCCTGAGTTTCCAGCGGCTCTTCCCCTTTTTCGTATTCATTGCTTTAGGATTTGGCAGCCTGTACTCTCATCTGTTTGTATTATTGCAGTCATTGGTTGTTTGCACCACTGGGCTGTAATCAAGTGTGGAAAATTTTAGCAGTTTGTGTTTAATTTCAAAACCATCCCATGTGAAAAGGATTAAAGAAAGGAAAGATGTTGATAATTTAATTAAGTTTTTATTCTTTCTGTTAAGGCCGTAATATATTTCTGTGTTTGCATCACCATCCAAGCGTTATAAACTTCAGCATTGAAATGTGTCATGGAGATGAAATTTTTTGGTAAGATATAGGTGTATTGCTTCCAAGATATTATGTAATGGAAATAAAGTTATTCCTGAAAGATGGGGTTTAAAATACTCAGATGGGTAGAAAATCTATATCATAAGAGATGAAATCATTGAACTCACAATACTCCAAGTATTCGTTGTACAAGGTACCCGGGGAATGAGTACAGCATCAGGAGAAGGAAAATTATGATCAAAACAATGATAAGTAAAATAATTATTTTCGTCTTGTGCTGTTTCCATATTCCAAATTTGAAGCTAATGATTGGATTTCTTAGCCATGAGAAGGAAGTATCTGGACGCCTGAAATAACATGTCATGTATAAATTTTCGTTGTTGTTGGGTTTCATGCATTTCAATTTCTATTTAGATAACATCAATTATGATTAAGAAACATTTTTATAGTTAGCATTGGAATCCAGTTACAGTTAATTCATCTTCCTTATAGTGATGTCCTGAAGATTTTTGAGTGATTTGAGGCTATAAATCACTCAATTTTGCTCTTACTTGCTTAAATTTTTGCACTGTGGGCTGCCCAACACTACTACAACCAGGACCCATCTCACATGTTAGCTTCTGTATGATGACATACGGAACCACATGCACGTGGCATTTTAGGACTGATTGGATGGACCCGTGATGTCCAGCTAAAAGTTATTTTGATTGGCCCTTACTGTATTTATATTGCCGTAAATAACTCGTTTTTAAGGTGTGTCCCAGAGGTGGATCCAGGATAGGGACTAGGGGGGGTGATCTCCCAGCAGTATTGCGGGTCTGAACAAAATTACTATTCTATCTAATGTAAAATGGATAATCAGGCTCTAGATGGCTCAGGTAATGGGAGTTGTATAATGGCTCTAGCTCCCTTGGCTACCACCATAGATCCGCCACTGGTGTGTCCCATAGTTCCCTCCAAACTGAAGACCTGGTTACGTGATATATTAGCACTTACAAGTTAATGTCTAAATGAGTGAACAATTTTGGTGGAATGGAATGGAACATGTAGGAATGCGTGAGAAAATATGGAAAAATTTATTTTTGTCCAATCTTACTCAGAAGTTGGGTGTTTACATAGTGAATTTTTCGGTTCATTCATACATATAGGGTATGAACTTGTTGGTGTTAACACTGTCTAACCAGGCTATAACTAATTCTATTACTTGGTTGATGTTATCACCATAATGTTCTAGTTGAAGGCTGTGCAACTACAATCTGCCATGACCATGCTAATGTATGCTCATAGATCAATGTTCATTCATGCATGGGGCTTACTGCATTCATGTATTGGGCTACATGGCTGAAAATAAGTTTTATGGTGTTAAACTAATGTTTCAGTGGCACCAATACTAATCCGCTGGAATGTCTACATCTTCTGGTTAACCACTGGAGATATCACTACCTTTTGGTGAGGTAATGGGAGTTGTATAATGGAATACTTGATGCCATAGCATGTGTCTCTAAGTGGATTGAACTCCTTCTAAAGTCTGTTCATTTCTGTCCCATGAAGCTGAAATATTCTAATCAATCAGTAAAAAAAATGGTTTGACTGGTTTGAGACAGTGATAAAGGAAATTTTGTATTAAGTAATTCTTGATTGGAAAAAGTAAGTTATTTAGTAGCATTTGTCCATATAAAAATTCTAGATTAATCTAATGTTGATGTGCAAGAACTTACTTCAATTTTATAAGTGTGCACATAGAAATTTCCCCGGCTTGATTACAGAGGCAGTTGTTGACTGGCAGAAATTGAATTTTAATATTAATGGCATCTTTTACATTATTGGAATTCTTGAGGATATTCTTATTTGTATGGGGACTTTTGGATTTTAGTCCTTGGAGGCCAGTTGTTTTTTTTTTGCTGCAGATGAATTATTCAAGAATGGAAACTGATGAATACAGGTACATACACACTTGTTCTTTTGTTTCTGCCTAGTTCTTTCTGTTAAAGACAATAAATTTGCCAACATGCATGCTATGTATTCTGATTGGAAATATGTATACAGTACACTTCTTTCTGCCATTATCTCCTCGAAGTGGGATTCTTAGTCAAGAATATTTGGTAAATGGTGTGATTTGTGCTTATTTCCATCCACCTTTTAGGGTGTATAACTTTGGAACTACTTACATCTCAAGTTTCAATTCATAATGATCAGTTTTAGTTTGTGCATATGAGGAGTTATTCTATATCCCATCATTGCTGGTTATTATTTCTTTTTTATTATTATACTAGAAATGATTCAAATTTGGGTTTAAGCTAAAGTAATGGAACTCCTCTAGAAGTTTTATTCTTGTGTTTTGCAAACAGTTAGATATTTGTTTATTTTAATTTGTTTGATATCCAATTGTTTGAAGTACTTAGTGTGCAACTTAACACTTTTCTATTGTAACAGACAGAATATTTGAAATCCATACCAAGTGCCTAACACCATGGAGCAAGGAAAAAGAATTTTCATCAAAATCTGTATATGCCTTAGTATCTTATTCATTATGTTTTGAACATTATCAAGTGTGTAAATTTTTTTATTGGTTTTGCTGTCTGTATCTTTTATATAGAGCGTTCCACATTTAGTTGACAGTACGGGCCTTATGGATAACAGTGTTGCCAAGCTTCCGCTCCGCCGGCAGGCATCCTAGTAGCGTATGCAACCACACATAATAGAGCGCCAAAATTGTTTAGTTCAAAAAGGAGTTAGGGATTGCACGAAAGACGGCGTAAATTGAGGAATTTTTTAGCGTAAATTACAATACCTTTGCTGCAATATATAATGAAAAGTCTTTTGCTATTTTATTATGCACTTATTCCATGCACAAGCTGAATAATGAATTATCTGTAATGTAAAAAATAACAATAAATTGAAGGATAATAAAAATTATCGCCACTCCTGAATGAGACAAAATTTGTATTCCTTCCATATTATGCATTGTTTTTTTGGCTCTGGCTAGTATTACATGAGAGGCGATGTTGTATAAGACATCATCAATCTTTAATTTTTCAAAAATTTCCCGTACTTGGTTTATTGTAAATTAAAGATCTCTTTTCAAGCTAACATCTTCGAAGCTGATTCCCTTAATGTTCTCTTTCCTCCTCCTTGTAGTAGGCAAGGATTGCAATTTCCTTGAGTAATAAGAGGCATTATCTACCACTATAATTGATCCTTCGGTTAAGTTTGAAAGAAGTGAGTGCTCAAACCATCTCTTGTAACACTGGCCACCCACTTCTTCATGCTCATCCATTGAGTTCTTTTTGTACAGAAACACATGCGATGCTTCTTTTATGAACCCATTTATCGTTCCTGCGTGTATAATAGCAAACCGTCCTCCTCGGCAAGTGGAGGCCAAGCCCAGTACTTACAATTAGTCCAGCAAGGAAGCTTGACGCGGATTTTCTAATTGTTTGTTTCGCATACTAATGTTCACTACTTGTCCAACATTAATCCAACTTTCACCTGTGAATATACTCGTCCTGTGTTCGCGACGATATTTTTTTAGCTGCCTTAAATAATTAATTGTGCCACCAACGAATAATATCATCCCTTTCGATAAGGATGCTTCTTTTCCGCCTGCGTTCGTACACGAAGCCTATGTCCAAAAGAAGACGATATAGTGTTGTCCTTTTGAAATCTGGGAGAATACTATCCATATTTACCGAGTTTTAGATGGATTTTAAAGTCGGAGGAATATTTTTCACGAAGGATTCATGTACCTTCCTTCTAATTCCCGATCTCACAAAATCGTCGAAAATCACTGCTCTCGAATTTTTGTAAGGCTGTCTAATTTCTTTAGTTTTTGAAGGAGTTACCAATGGACCACGGGAGCTTTCCTTTCTCACTTTGTAAACAGTGGACTCCGAGCACCCAGTAGCCTTCGAAGCTTCTCGGCAGGCCTCACTAATGCTGAGAGATTTCCTTAAATACGAGAAGACTTTGAGCACCTACTGTCTTTCATGGATTATGAGCTTCTCACCTTTTCTCCTCTTCTTTGTATCGGACATATTGATTGGGCGTGTTACAGCAGAGATAAGTGTAAAACACACTTCACAATTCTCAAATTCAGCAGACTACACAACACTTGTTCACTCCAAAAAAAAATGCAATGACAAACTGAACGCCTTCGTAAATTCTTCCCCCGGCCCCTTCGGCTGGGGTCGATTTTGGTACAGGTTTTCTGGTACCCTATGAAAGGAACTCAGAAAAAAAACCCAAGCCCCCTTTTGTAAAAGGCGTGCACTGGATGAGAAAAAACCCAAGCCCCCTTTTGTAAAAGGCATGCACTGGAAGGCGTAGTGTTTCGCACAGATTATGAGATATTTTCTTTCTTGGCTTATGCAGTGGGACCGAAACACCCAAGGCGAAAGCGTCTTATTTCCAAGCCGCTTGCTTACTTTCGTGTATCAATGTATTCAGATAAAAACAATGCTTTTACGATGTATGAGTATTCTCTGTTTAGGATATCAAACAAATAGATAAATACATTTCATAGTATACATTAACAAAACACTCCTTTTCCGCCCGAGAATTTTCCCTCTGCGCGCAGGAAAAAGCAAGAAGCCCGCCCCGGCGGCGCCGTAATATTTTTTCTTAAGATCAAAACCTTGTAACTCGCTTCAGAATTGATGTAGGTTAATGATTTTTTCACCAAAAATAACTTTGTAGTTATTTTTACATTTGATACGCAGCATATAGGGACCTACGACGTAAGAAACGTAAGTTAGTAAGCGACTACTTTTTACCTTGCAAAAATCAAAATTTTCTTGTCCTAAAGGGTGTTACGTCGGCATAACAACATTTGAACACATAATTTGTACAATTAGTGAAGACCTTCAAAGAGAAAATAGTGTGAAGAATTTTGTGCAGAAGATTCAATTCAATACAGACAACGGTCAGGCAGAAATTGCGAGAAGAAGATGAAGTAAAAAAATACATGTTCCTGACGGAAATTTAAGGAAATGTTTTTTATAGCTTTTGTTATAATTTTTATCGAAAAACTATTGGCCCCAATGAATGCAGCATCTCTTTCTACATGAGAATGCAATTTTTAATCAGTGCATAACGCAACATTAATTTTTGTGCTGTTATTGACAACACCGCGCTCCTGGCCATGGGAAACGATTCTCCATAAGAGCCCATACTGTCAACTAAATGTGGAACGCTCTATAGCAATGGTCATACTGAATGCAGAACTGTTGAGAGTTTGTCTTATCAGCCATTTGAAACCCCCTCCAATCCTCTGGTCAAAGAGATGTCTCTATGAGAATCCCCATTTAGTATACCTCAAGCAGCCATCTTTGACTTACAGGGAGAGTTCTATGACATCCCAAGGCTAACTGTGAGAGGCAGTTTTTTCAGACTTACAGGGAACCTGTGCATTAAGTGGTTAAGTGGTCCCTATGGGTTTTAGAGGACTTATCCTCATTCTAACGACAGGTAGTGTTAGATATTCCCTCCCCTTCAGAAACCCTTGGAATTCGGCTGGCATAAGTTAAATTTCATGATTTTATGGTCATGATATTATTTTAACTAATTATATTGTTTTTTCCCTCTCAACTATTTTCAAGTTTATTTTATACAAAATTCAATTATTTTCATCTTACTTGTTGCAACAAATCACTGTGGCAACTCCAGTAATATGATCCTTACACTTTCATCTTTGCAAGTGTTTGGCTAAATTTCCTTGTGAATCAATGGCTATGAAAAATTATAGTTATGTAATTGAAAAAAGTGAATTTACTTGGGTTCAGGCATAGCATCTGGCCCCTCTCTTCCTCTTCCTGCTGGACTCGCATTGGCTTCACCATCAGTCATCATCTGTAGTTCTGCTTCAATTTTTCCCTACAAATGATGTTATGACTATGAACAATAGTTTGGATACTAAGGTCAGTGGTGAAAAGTAATATGGTCTTTAGATTTGAGATGAAAAATGATATGACCTGTGAGAAGGAGAGTATTATCCTTTTTACATTTTTTTTGTTCCCTATTATATAAATATGTTGTCCCAATATGTATGGTCCTTTACTCCAATTGAAAAGTATGGAATGATACATATTACAATTGGAATCTTATTTTAATGAAAAGATTGCCCATATGGTTCTCCCTTAGGGTGTTGACCAAAAAGAGAAGTAGATGTCTTTCGAAAACTTGTTTCATCCTCCATCCTTTCCTCTTAAGTTACCAAAACTCTTGGGGGGCAAATGCCAAGGTAGTTTAATAGGTTGACCACCTGGTGCAAATGTGTGGGATAGTTGAGTCCTGTTTGAGGCTAATGATTTTTCCTCAGTGAAATTTTCATGCTTTGCATCCCTTCTCCTCCACCACTCCTTTCCCACCCCCTTCTTCTCCAACTTTTGAGTACCATATTTTGTGAGTTGTGTGAATATGTGCTTCATTTATGTGTTTCTGTTGCAAAGTTACATTTGTTTGCAATCTTAGCTCTTGTTGTGCGACTAGTGAGGTCTGAAGAAACTGCAAATATTGAGGTATTCAAACAGTCAATTGTTAACAAAGACAAGTTAAGCTATGGAAAATAGTACCTTCATTAGGGATTATCAACATATCTCTTTTTATTGCACATATTTATGGAAGTGTTGGCAAGAATACATAAATTCTTCTTAATTATGTTGCTGTGATCATTGCAATTTGCCTTTCTGCTGTGATGATTATTTTCATTAATCAATAAAAATTATTAGCTTACTGTTAAAACAAATAGGCTGCTATCATTTTTTCCATTTTGGCCAGTTCTTACTTCTGATTTTCCTACAGGCCACCATCCTTTCAAATGACGTATTTTGAACAAGTCTACTTTCTTTCCGTCTTCCTCCAACATGGATGGTTTACATTCTTTAGCAGTCTTTGCTCCAATGGGGCAACTTGTGAGGTCTAAGGAAACTGCACCTATTGAGGCATTCAAAGTTTATTAAATTGTATGAATTCATAACGTTCATGGTGAAACAAAACTCAGTACTATTCCACCAACTCCTATTTTAACAGTCTACTAGTTTTGACGTTTATACCGTCATTATCAAGACTAACAGCAATAGCGTACAATGTCCATCCTTATATACCCAACAATAGTGTCAGGGAAGGAGGGGGGGGGGAACTAAAAGAGGAGGAGGGAGTGGTTGGGCATTGTTGGTTGAATTGGATGGTCAAAACACAAAGTATAAAACCTGGGGGGGGGGGGGGGGGGGGGAGTGGCAGATAGAAGGTCAGGTGGTAACGAGGTTAATTGGAAGGGAAGGAAGAGGATTGTCAAGGAAGAAGTCAGATTTTAAAACAGTAGATAAAAAATTAGAACATTTGAATACAGTCATATCATTTAAAATTTTGGTGTTACGTGCAAGAGTGCATTTGGTGATTTCTAAAATATCCAGTTTTACACTTTTGTCCTGTACATGTAAAATTTTAATATTGAAATCACTGTTGTGGCCGGATTCGGACTGGTGCTTAGAAAAATGGGATTTGGAGTCTTTCAAACGAGCACTTCTTTTGTGTTCATCTACACGAGTTTTAAATTTGCAGCCCGTTTGACCGACGTACACACCATTGCACTCATCACATGTCAGGACATAGACACCACTTTTTTCTTCAGGATGCACTTTGTCCTCAGAGTTAAAAATCACTTTACCTAGGGAGGTTGGGGAGTCTCAGCCTTGCCTCACTGAGGCATTCCCCTGCCCTACCCATTCCCCGACTGAGGCATTCCAGTCCCGCATAACTACCAGATTTTTCTTACCCGGGGTGTCTCTTATTATTTCCTCAAGCTGTTCATACACTTCATCTTTTTCTTCCTCCATATTATTGCTAGTGGGCATGTAAACTCGAATCACCATAAGGTTGGTGGGCCACGCCTCAATTTCTACCACCAGAATCCTATCGCTTACCTGTTCTATACCTACCATACGCTTACCCATCTTCCTGTTTAGTACCCCTTGCTGGCTTTCCTCCCCACCACAATATATAATTCTATAACCATCACTCCAATAGTCCCCCCATCCCTCCACCTCACCTTGCATAATCCTAAGATATCTATCCTCCCTTTATCCATTTCCCTTCTGATATTTTCTAACTTCCCTGCCCTCATCATTGTCCTCACATTCCACTTCCATATATTTATAGCTGACTTCTTCTTCTCCATCTTCTTGATCTCCTTTTCTTCTTTCTCCATTGTTGGTGATGATGATAAATCTTTGCTAGGATTTCCCATGTTGATGACCCCGAGGACCTTGGCAACCTCGCTGCCGTGACCACCACCAACCCTTTGTTGATGGGTCCCTGTAGATGAGATTCTGAGGCTCATTTGGTTGTACTCCACGTTTTCAGGGAAGAGGTAGTAGGTAGGGTTTCCCACGTCCATTCCAATAATATTTTTTTATGTGACAACATCACGTGGACTACCTTTCGCCCGTGGCCAAGCCTTTCTACCTCGACAAGGTTGTTGCCCAAGGGAAAGGACTTTTCATTAAATCGCAAAAAATAGATATCGTCATTTAAAAATCTAAAAGCATGAAACACGTATGTACTCCAGGAATAATAATCTTTTGATTTAGGAATCTAAAAAATAGGAAACCATCCTATTGTGATGCAACTAACCTGAAATTGCCAAAAACCATGGAGAGAATTGCATTTCTAACATTATTGTTCTGGCATAAGGCCATAAATTTGCTTCGTGGTGTGCGTGGGAGGTATGCAGGTTGCCTATACTGATAGGATATTTTGTTGTTATAAATTTCATTAGGTTGGCTAAATAATTCATCTGCATAAGGCTGACAGTTATATCCATCATTGATTATTGGAAGATACATACTATGAAATATACTATATTGAAAGATATAGTGCCAGATGATAGATGATCCTGGGCTAGTGGTCTCTCTAGCAGATGCGTGGTAGGTAGTTGATATAAAGGAAAACATTTTGAGGAGAGTAAACCACCGAAGTCTCCTCCCCCATGGCTGTGTGCGTAAAACTCAGGGTTTTTGAAATTTTCATGAATGTTTGGGGGGTCCAAAAGAAGTCTTATTTGGAAATTAGCTTGTAATGCTGAAGGGATTCCTGAGATATGAGCATTTTAATTCTCATTTTTACCTTACAGGATTGGTCAGGGGGTTTGATCTTAACGCATGGATAAACAAAAGCTGTGCATTAGGGCGGATCGGAAAAATTGATTTTTTCAAATCTATCAGGCCCAATGAAAAAAGTTGTGGGACTGTTCAAAAATAAGGCCTGTAAAATTTTAAGACCTCTAGGTGAACCCCTGACCCTCGCTCAAATGCCACTTAGGGGGGGAGGGTAAAAAAGTGGAAAATTAAACATTTTATGGCCATTCCCTAAAGATTTTGCTGGATTACATTTCTACAGGAAAAAATTTCAAGCATTTTGAAGTATCTCCGAGCGTCAAGACTCAAAATGCCAAATTTGAGTGTGCATCCGCAAAGAAAATATTCCAATTCCCACGCAGAATCGTGGATGGAAGAGCGGCAGGCTGCTCCTATCCCCTTCCCGCTTGCCTCTCCCCCTCCCACGCCCCTAATAGAGTAAAATTCATCCTGCATGTGCTTTAAGGAAGGCACTCATCTTTGATAATAATATAAATCGGCGGATGGTAGAAGGTAAAAAAGAATTCGTAGTGTGACGACTTGTCCCTTTTTTGGCGTCTCGTCGGCATTAAACTAATCGATGTTTATTTCACATGTTCTCTTTATTTATACGAATTTGTGATAATTTCATGTTGGCAATTGATGATTGATTTTAAGCATGGCTTGCTCATAAAATTTCTGGTTCCCTTCTGCTACTCTCATCGAATGATTATCCCAAAATTTCTTGAGCATTTATTATTTTTAAGAAACCTATGATAAACATGCATTGTAACAATTATACATGCATATATGGGTGGTAAAAATATATTCCTCCCTTTCTCTGGGATAAAGCCTTGTGTTGTGATAGGTTTCATCATCCACAGATCTAGTTTGGTCAAGCCTATTTTCAGGTGTAGCATGCAGGCCTAGAGGTGGCCCTGCAGAGGTAATCATTTAAGTGTCCACCTGATCTTCATAGTTCAAACACTGGATTGGACCAACAATTTGGGAGTAGTACTAGAATACCTCGCATACTGCAGAACGAAATAAAACTTATAACCTGTTACATGAGCTTCCGCTATTCATGACTTCGTGTTAGACTGGAAAACACATCACATTTTGAACAAATATTTAAATCATTAATTACTCAGGAACAATTAGGGCTTTCAAAGTATGTATTCCTCAAAAAATTCTTCTAGGATAATCTCTGAAGCCCCTTCCCTCTTGAGATTTCTTGACTTGAAGTCTTTGTGAAACTGTATTCCAATGATATCTAAGTACTCTCTTGGCAAATAATTATCCCACTTGGACCTTTGGTTGTTTGTGCCATCCACCACTTGTACAGCTTTCGTTGTGTGTTTCTTAAAAGCTCATGTTTTAGTAAAATTACATCTTTTCTTTTACATACCAATAAAATCATCAGCAGTGAAACTGTCTTCGTCCCAAATTTGAAGCTTTAGGTGGCATGGGAGTTTTTTTGCCTTTTCTTGACCTTCAGAGGTGGTAATGAGGGACTGGAAGAACTTAACAGCTTTTTCTGTGGTTGTTTCTTGCGCAATCATTACCATACTTTTCTCTGCTTGTAGGTATAAAAGAGGGAAAACGAATCTCCAGTTAAAGTTTCCTTCACCTGTCAATGATCTGTAGTGAACATCTGTAACTTGTCCATCCATGTGTGGGTCATACAGCCACCTAGAAGGAAGGAATGAATATTTTTGTGTAAGACCATGAGATTAATTGCTAAGCGAATTAGAGTTATTTAAATCAATTAGAGTTATCAAGAATCTTGACAAAGCTCTTATAATACTCAATGCACAATTTGAAATAGTTTTAATCATCAATTGAATGTATGCATGAATACTCATGAATCTGAAGACACTGGAACATAGTTGGTATTTATTGCTAAGTACATCAAAAAATTCTTCCAAGGAGTCATAATGAATTGTAATGTGACATTAAAAGGATTGTATCCACTGACTGGAATTAGAAAAAGAAGCTTCCAAGGGGATTTTTTTTTTCAAAAAGTGTACATACTTGTACGATTATCATGATTCATTTATAACCAACTGAAATAAATACTCGCAAAGTTGGAAAAGCCGTTAATGAAAGGGGTTTGATTTCTCTTTCATTGCTAGACATTTCTCATTCCAATTAAATACAAGGCCACAGTTCTCTTGGATCTTTAAAATTATAGCAGTTATTATTATACATTATCATTGAAAATCATTGGAGTGTTAGAGTCAACCATAATTGACTTTAAACTATGTCAGATTCATTCTCAAGGAAGTTTACTTGCCCTTTAACATATATGTCAGATGATTGCTCATTAAATATGCTTGTATCTTGAAGCTCTACACTTGAAGTATTCCATATTATCACTCTTAGTTCATACGCTTCAGGCTTTCGTGGAGTAATGTCGACAGATGGGCCCAGAAAATGGTCCTCTGACTCATTCTCTACCTTTTTGGGCAAATGAAACATGTCTACCCACATCTCCAGCTTCCCCTGTGAAAAGTCTCCAGTTTATTTATTTTATATAATTACAAGGTAGAAATTTGGAATACAAGAGTGGTAATATATTTAACTTTATAAACAAGTAGTCATCTTCATCAGCCTCCAATCCTCGAATTGATACAATGCAGGTCTTGAAAAAAGTATAGTTTAATATAATAAAATAAAAATGGAATGCAAAAATATAGCTCATCAAAGTATTGAGCAATCAAAATCTGGCAATAATGTGTTTAATTATGGCTGAAGAATAATTTAAAATTCTCAATGTTCTTATCAATTTTCCTATTCTTTCTTCACAACAGCACAGTATTTCCAGAGTGATACAAAATTTTCTTTGTAGGGTAAAAAGTAGCATTTCATATTCCAAAAAAGACAATATTCTAGGCTCATTTACACTTGTGTTATGTAATGAGATGCTTTAGAGCATACGGTAAAAACTGTTATACCTGTGATATTCTTTCCTTCTTTGGGTGGTAAAGGGATCTAGTTTCGATGTGCTCTGGGACCAATGACAGTCCAGGTTTTCCATCCTTGGTGGTTATTTTATTCCATTGCTTTAATACCTCTAATGCCAACTTTTCTGTGGGTGGAAGGAGTTTAGTGCAAAGCATATTTTAGTAGTATTGCCTCTTGCTTAATGTAAAATAATTGGTAAATTGCTTCTTTCCATTTCAAACAGGGCATAAAGTGAGCGGCGTTTCAATATTCAGTCTGATAAAATTATTATTTTCTGACCAAAGTGGTTGATATTCATGGTATATTTGATGCTTCATTAAAAGATGTGCAGTTTTTTAATATTGTTCAAAGAATGGCTATGACATTATTATGTGTAACATTTCTTATCCTGCCGTGTGAATGGCGGTGAAATATACAAGAATTGCTGTAAGAAAAAATTTCCCTGGACCGGGAATCGAACCACGGACCTTTGGCTTTCTGGGTCACTGCGCAAACCACTTCGTTATCCAAGTTCTTTAATTCCCATGGCAACTATACCGAGGCTCATGGTACTAAAAAGGGTTAAGAAGTGGAATATGGAAAGGGTGAAAGAAATACAGGAAACTATAGGTGGTAAGTTTTCACTAGCAATATCAGAAGGAAAAGTGCAGGATGAAAACAGCACTGTGACATGGGAAAGAATAAAGAACGGTATGTTGAAAACAGCAATAGAAGAAGTAGGATATTATGAAGGAAGAAGACCAAAGAAAACATGGGTGACAGAAGGAATGTTAGCTAAAATGAAAGAGAGGAGGACATATAAGAATAAGACCGGAGAGTATGCTTGTGCTATGTACAGTAAATTATACAATGAGCTGAAAAGGGAAACACAGAAGGTGAAGGAGAAATGGTTATCAAGCGAATGTGAAGTTTTGGAAGAATTGGAGAGAAAAGCCCAATATGATTTAGTGTATAAGAAGGTAAAGGATATTACGGGTGAGGTGAAGAGAGGAAAAGCAAGAATTAGAGAGGTTGAAGATAAGGAAGGTAAAGTGATATGCGAACAAGTGGAAGTAAGAGAAAGATGGAAAGAATATGTAGATGAGATATATGCAACTGATGAAAAACCTGAAGCATTGCCTAAATAAAGTGAATGGGAGGCAGAGGACGGGTATAAAGGGTCATCAATACTGAAGTGTGAAATGCGGAAGGCAATAAAGAAAATGAAATATAGGAAGGCTACTGGAGTGGATGAGCTTCCAATAGAATGTTTCAAATGTTTAACAGAAGAGGGATTGAATGATATAGTGGATTTGTGCTACAAAGTACATATATAATACTGGGAAATGGCCAGAAGACATCTTAAAGATTGTGACGATACCAATTCCAAAAAAGGCTGGACAAAAAAATGTACTGCATATAGAACGATCAGCTTTATTTCACATGCTGCTAAAATCCTGTTAAGAGTGCTAAATCGAAGGTTAAAAAGTATAATGGAAGAAAATGCTGGCGAGGAGCAGTTTGGATTCAGCTAGGAAGACGACTGAGAGATGCCATAGGACTACTGAGGATGGTTGGTGAGAGATATATGGAAAGAGGAAAAGGAATAAGTCTGTGTTTTATAGACTTGGAAAAGGCTTTCAATAGGATAAATTGGAAGAAACTGATGGAAATTATGAAGATGAAGAAAGCAGACTGGAAGGAAAGAAGACTACTAATTGTAAGTGAATTGTATTTGGGACAAAAGGCAGCAGTGAAAGTGAATAAAAACATGACTGAATGGTTGGAGCTAGGTAGAGGGGTTAGGCAAGGATGTTGTTTGTCACCAACTCTGTTCAATATGTATGTTGAAGACATGATAAGTGTGACATTGGATGAAAGAGAAGAGGGAATAAGTATTGGTGGAATAAAAATAAGATGCATTAGATTTGCTGATGATATGGTGGTTTTAGCCGAGGACACAGAGTCATTGCAGATATTGGTACATAACAGGGTTGGAGGAAGGAATGGAAACATATGGATTGAAAATAAACGTTAAGAAGACTAAAGTGATAAAAGTGAGAAATTTAGATGGTATGAGGGTGAAGACAAAAGAAGGTGAAGTACAGAATGTGAGAACCTACAGCTACTTGGGAACTTTGATAACTGGGGACTGGAAAAGTATAGGAGAAACAAAAATAAGGATAGGAATGGCGAAAGACGTTTTCAAGAAGAAAAAAATGTGTAACAAGGCACTGGAATTAAAATTGAGGAAGAGATAGATGAAATTATATGGAGTGGAGTGTGTTTATGTATGGATCTGAGATTTGGAAGATGGGGAAGAGAGACAGGGACAGGATTGAGGCGTTTGAGATGTGGATTTGGAGGAAGATGGAGGGAATACAGTGAACAGATCGAGTTAGGAACGAGCAAGTGTTAAATAGGATAGATGAGAAAAGAACGTTGATGGACAAAATAAATCAAAGGAAGGGTAACTGGCTGGGACATTTGATGAGAGAGTATGGAATTTTGAAAGTAGCTTTGGAGAGAACGGTGGAAGGGACCAGAAGAAGGGGAAGGAGAAGGCTGAAGTTTATTGAAACAAAAATTGGAAGATATGGAGACTTCAAGGAGATGGCTGGAGACAGGAGAGAATGGACACAGTATTGGCACGGGGGACCTGCCGATGGGCAGAACACCACAGGATAATGATGACATGGTACTAGGTGTTAGTCCCTCACGGTTCATCAAGGATGGCAATGTGAAGGAGAAAGGACTTCCAAGAAGCAACAACTGGTTGAGAGCCTCAAATCTGCATTAAAGCCACGCAAAGCGGTACGTGTAATATTTCTAATCCTGCCGCGTGAACGGCAGTGAAATATACAAGAATTGCCATGAGAAAAATTTCCCCTGGACCGGGGATCAAACCACGGACCTTTGGCTATCCGAGCCACTGCGCAGACCACTACGCTATCCAGATTCTTCAATTCCCTACTATTACGTTGTTTATGAGATTATTATGTTGTTATGAGGAAAAGTGATAATCTTTATAAGGTATAACTTTTGAGAGCTTTAGCATTCTTGTTGACCCAATCATATTACATATATGTATCTACTATGAAGTACAGAGCACCCATTATGGAGAATTTTAGGTAAGAGACATGTTTTTATCAGCTACACATTTTAATTTTACACAAATTCAGAGTTGACTGTGTATGGTATAATAAATCTGCTGTAGGAAGTCTATTGCTTATTATGTACTCAAAGGGAGATGTTATCACCTTTCTGATGTCCTCTTGAGTCTGAAGAGTTAATATTATCGCTATAAAATATTGAATCTCCAATTTGGATATGATTACTTTTGTAGATTGGTGCAGGTAAAAGATAATGTTTGCAGAGGTTCTTTAAAATACTACTAGGCTTTTCTGAGTCTCTCCAAGCGTTGTAACCAGAACTGTAGAAAAATTATGGAATCAGTAAGGTGAAACATAATTTGGAATAATGGTAATTTTTAATCGTAAAATGAACAAATATAATGCTGTATTACTTAACTATTTAATGGTATGGTACAAACAGATGATTTAAAATATTCTACACTGAAAGGAAATTGCATGGAGTTCTTTTGTAGGACAATTGTTTGGATAATGTAGTAGTCTGCTGACAACAGTTTTAATGGTGAAAATTCAACTACATACACTAAATTTTAAGTGTGGCATATTATGCAACCAGATTTAGGGTATACTTTTTATTTACAATAGGGTGGTTTCCTATTATTTTTTTATTGCCTTAATCGAAAGATTATTACTCCTGGAGTACGTATTTCGCGCTTTTAGATTTTTAAATGACAACATCTATTTTTCGCGATTAAATGAAAAGTGAAAATTTTCAAGCGCGCGAAAACGCGACGCTTAAGTATGAATGTCGGGAAATGTCTCCGTACGTCGTATTTCTGGTTCCCCCTCCTGCCCGGTGAGGTGACCTTGAGGCGAGGCTTAGCTCTGATACGTCGCAGGATGCTAGCGGATAGCTGAGTACCTTGCTGAACGGTAGCGCTTGGCTTAAAAAAGGTTTATTAATACCTTATCAAACGAAGAAAACTTTCCGACATTAGCCAGTTTTAATAGGTGATTATTAAGACATGTTTCCCTGAGCTCTGTGCCTCATGCTTGCATTGGTAACCTCAGACGATGCATAACTCCTATCCTCTCGTGTAGAAACTAGGTCCCTGTGACGTCATGCGGAGTGGAATCGCATGGGCGCCAATCTGGCCTTTTTCAAATGAGGATAAAATTTGACCCTTGCCATTCGTCTAAACCGGTATTTCAAAAACCAAATAATTTGTGTATTATGAATACACTAATGGTGGGTAACGAATCGCAATCAATGCCTTTCGTTTTCTTTGATGAAGGAAACTACCCTATTGCTCTAGAACATAACATAATGAGGACGATGAAAAGCAATGTTAAATATTTTTTTAGAGTGAGTATCTTTACATGACCACTAGCAATTATAGGGAGGAAGAAGTAGATGAGGTGTATGAACAGTTCGAGGAAATAGTTAGAGACACACCGGGCAAGAAAAATCTGGTTGTGAGGGGAGACTGGAACGCTTCAGTCGGGGAAGGGAGGGATGGAAACGAAACAGGAGAATTTGGATTAGGAACTCGGAATGACAGGGGAGAAAGCAGCAGAATTTTGCAAGAGAAACAAGTTATTCATCACAAACACGTGGTTTAATCATCACAAAGGGCGAAGGTACACTTGGAAAAGTGCAGAGGATGTGGGGAGATATCAAATAGACTACATTATGGTATGACAGAGGTATAGGAATAGTGTTAAAAACTTGTGCAGCTTCCCAGCAGCAGATGCGGATTCAGACCACAACCTAGTACTTATGAAATGCGATGTAAGATTCAAAAGATTCATGAAAGGCAGGAGGGTGAGGAAATCGAATGTAGAAGCGCTGAAGGGGACTATGAGGAGAAAATATCAGGAACTTGTGGACATTGGTATATGGGAGATTGAAAGTACGAAGACTGTCAAAGAAAGATGAGATAATATTGAAACTGGAATAGCCAATGCGGCGGTTAAGTCAATTGGCTACGTTGGCAGCAGAAGGATAAAGAAGCCTTGGGTTACGGAGGCAATGGTAAAAGAAATGGAGGAAATAAGGAAGTGGAAGAACGTGGACACAGAGCAGGGCAAAAGAATGTATAGGGAACTAAATAATCGATTACGACGTGAAACTAAGAGGGTAAGGGAGGCTTGGTGGAAAAGACAGTGTGAGGAAATGGAAAAGTTCCAGAAGGATGGAGAAGTAGGCGTGTTGTACACCAAAGTTAAGTCGCTATAGGGCGGCAAAAGAGGACAAGCCATGCCTAAAATTAAGGCTAAAGATGAGAGGATGCAAACCGAGCGAGAAGAGGTACAGAGTAGATGGAAGGAATACGTGTAGGATCTGTATGACGGAAGAAACAGGACAGAGAGATTGAGCTTAGAGGAGGAAAGTTCAGTGGAGGAGGATAATCTTGGGCTGGGGATATTAGATTCGGAAATAGAGAGAGCACTTTGTGATATGAAGGCTAGGAAAGCAGTAGGCGTGGACAATATCTCGTGTGAGCTTCTGAAGAATCTAGGGAAGGATAGTAAGAAAAGGTTCTTCGAACTAGTGTGCAGGATGTATGAGGAGGGAATTTGGCCGAAGGATTTCGTGAAGACGGTTTTAATTCCGCTTCCAAAAAAGAAGAAAGCTGTGGAATGCGGAGATTATAGAACTATCAGCCTAATATCGCATGGGGCGAAAGTGGTGCTGAGGATATTGAACAGACGAATGGAGGCAAGGGCAAACGAGTATTTGGGTGAAGATCAATTTGGTTTCAGAAAAGGGAAGTCAACTCGTGATGCAATAGCAATATTGAGGTCCCTCATTTAGAGGAACCTAGAATATGACCAGGACGTATATGCCTGTTTCATGGATTTCGAGAGAGCATTTGATAGGGTGAACTGGGTTAAGTTAATGGATATTCTCAAGAAAATAGGTGTAGATTAGAGGGATAGACGACTGATTTGTAATCTTTATATGGCCCAGACTGTGCAAGTGAGGGTAGCGGACGGAGAATCTGGGTGGACAAGCATTGGCCGAGGTGTGAGGCAAGGCTGTCCTCTATAGCCGCTGCTGTTTAACTTATATGCTGAGGAGATGGAAAGAGAAGCGTGGGACGAGTTGGAAGCTGGAGTGAAAGTGGGAGGAATGATGTTGAAATCAGTAAGGTTCGCGGATGTTCAGGTGCTGATTAGCCAGTCAGCGAGGGGACTACAGGCTCTAGTGGATGCATTAGACGAATGGTGCAAGGAGTATGGGATGAGGATTAATCACAAGAAGACTAAGGTAATACTGTTTTGTAAAGTATCGCGAGCGAGGAATGTGAGACTCAAGATAAAAGTAGGTGGGGAAAAACTTGAACAGGTAGAGCAGTTTAACTATTTGGGCAGCACATTACAAGGAAAACGGACACAAAAGCAAGTAAATCTGGAAGTGAATTGCACTAGCAAAGGAGGCATTCATGAATAGGAAGGAGCTTCTGAGAGGATCGTTATGTAATAGTTTAAAGAATAGGTTAGTGAAGAGTTTGATCTGGAGTGTAGCTCTATACGGTGCGGAAACGTGGACACTGAGGAAAGAAGACGAGAGAAGATTGGAGGCATTCGAGTTGTGGGTATGGAGAAGAATGGAGAGGGTGAAATGGACGGAGAGGAAAAGGAACGACGAAGTGCTGGACATGGTGGGTGAGGAGAGGCAGCTTTTAGATGAGATACGGAGGAGACAGAAGGTATGGATGGAGTTAGTGCTTAGCGGTGAGGGGATGTTGAAAATGGTGTTAGAGGGTAGAATGTTAGGGAAACGAGGGAGGGGAAGGAAAAGAATAGGATTTTTAGATAGATTGAAAGGGGTTAGGCCTTACAATGAATTAAAGAAGGCAGTGCTGGGAGGAAAGGGAGGCTTCCAGATCACTTCTTGAACACTCCATGGAAACCTACCTTAATCGGTAGAAAACTATAATAATAATAATCATACTTTGTGTATCTCGTTCTATAAAGAAGAGCCTTTCAAAGGGCTACTTTTCATTTCTCTCTTACTAGGTAGGTGGACTATAGTTAAATAGAGTGAGAAAATATCCATGCTTGGACAACTAGACTATCTACTGCAGCTCATTTATGCACCATATTTGGTTATGAAGGCGTAACTATAATTTATATACGATTTTACATACATGCTTCAAATTATTTTCAGCTGTGATGTGGGTACATTAAATCAGTGAAAATTCAAAGCAACTTATCCCCAAAATACAAAAATATCAGCCTAAAATTCTGAACTATTATCAATTATGCTATAATTTAATAGCTATTGATTTTTCACTGCATATTTTTAAGTCCTAGATAGTTCAAAGACTTCTTAAGGTTATTTGCTGTACACAAAGCTCAAATATGTTCTACTTAAAATTTTAAAAATCACATTTAATCATCATGGATAAACTGCAAAAATTCTTAGAAGGAAAAATCTCTTGTCGTGACTCAAACCAGGTTCCTCTAATGATCAAAATAATTACTAGTTTTTTATAAGTACTTCTCATAAGATGATGAAATTCCGCAGGTGGCTCTGTGCTTGGTAAAAAATCGATTTTCAATGTCTATTGTTGTCTCTCCAATTAGGTCATCATAGCCACCAAGATCCCAATCCCATACACTTATTGTAATCTCATTATCTCGAGGCAAAGTTGCTTCTACTGTGTAACATCTGTGAAGAGAACATAGAATATATTAATTATACGGTTTAAGCTCTTGAAATATTTCAAACTGTTTTTTACGCTTTGCGATAATCCATCACTATCCCTCCTTCTTGCAGCTGATAGATATACGGCATAGAAAAGCCTCGCCATAACAGTTCGATTGATGCCTCTCGTGAAACAGTAGCGTTATGATGATGGCGGCAAGCAGTCAGATATTAATATTTCGTACCTTGGAGCACATTTTCAGTTATCCTGAAAGTTAGATGTAACACTATGATATTTTGATGCTCGGGTTGCATAGTCTACAGGCGAAAAGTTCTTCGTTATCGCGCCTTATTAGCCTTATGTAATACAATGTCATAGCTAATTTTACAGATTGCCCTTCTTTATTGCTCGTTATTTTTTCACTCTAAAACCTGAAAATTACATATACTCTGTGCCTTTCATGCAGAGACCAGGATTCATTCATCAACAGGGGAATGTATCACCTTCGACACGTAATTTTGAATCTTCAGCTGATCTAACGCATAAGTCTAGTGTCTTTCACTGGAAAAATGGAGTAGAGACATAACAAAATCAAGTTAAAAGTCAAAAGATGTTTTACGAAGTTTCTTCCGTCAAAATTTAATTGACTTTATTTTATATTAGTGTTTTTCATTGAAAATGCTTAATTTAAAAACAATTCACGTCTGTCCTACTTCACTCCCACCGCAGCCACTGAATTTGTAGTATACTCCACTTTTCCTCATGGGTTTGCGCATTTCTTATAGTTCACTGCTCATAGTATGTGGATGTTTACATTTCCCTTTATTACGGACTCATGAAAAAAATTAATCCGCTTGAGAATTTCCCTCAGTAAGCGCTTGAGCGACAATCTCAAAAAGAGTGTTTAGTTTTGGTACATAAGCAAGCGACGGCACCTTCTTCCTTTTCTGTTTGTAGGTGAAGGCATATAGTCGTGGTCACTGCAGTCTGTGTGACGGTGCAGGTTTTCTTTACAACTAAATTAAAAGTCGTTTTTGGGGATAGTAAAAAAATGGAAATTAATGGCGTGGAGCGCAGAAAATATTTGCGGGTTTTTGCGTAAAAAATATGTAAATATAACATTACTGGTTTCGATGGGCTTGAAGGAAAACGGGAAATGATATTTCCTTCCTTATAGGAATATTGTATTGTTTATGAAATCATGATTATCATGTTTTTAAATCGAAATTTGGCGCGAACTAAGAATCCTAAGAATGGTGAAGATACAATGTATCAACAGATTGGGTAATGATTAAATCTTAAGAACAGGAGAAAAAATATGAATATATTGAGCAAATAACGTGTAACGTAATCGACCACATCATGCAAAACGATGGTCCGCTGAAGGTAATCGTCAAAGGATGTACGAAATGAGGAAATATGAGGAGCATAATAAATTTACTTGGATAGAAAAAAATAAGGTAAGCGATTCTGAGCTTGTGCTCAGAGAGAATGAATATAATAGTACGCCACTTTGAATGGTACTACCAGGAGCAATACCAATGATCATACTAGACCTCTCCCGGTTATGGATAGTAGTGACCTTTGGATGGTGAGTAGGTATTTGAAGGAGGGGCCCGACAGCTTTGAGTATTTGAGGCCTTGGAAAGGAAGGGTATAGCGAAATCCGGCAACACTATTGGCCTAATCCGAGAGGATCACTCCTTAGCCGACGGACCTAATGCTGCATTTGTTATGCTCCCCTCACAGTTCATAAGTAGAGATTGAGCATTTTCTGTAAAATCTTCGCCACCGCCCGGATTTAAACGCGGACCCATGGGCCGAAAAGCCAAAACTCGAGCCATAACACCAACCCCATCCCGGGACTTTGCCCCGGGGCTCAAGCCATGCCCAGCAGATTATGGTAATCCATGTATATCAACAACTTAAATTTTGGGGGAAACTATGCCCACTCCGAATCCATATGGAACTCCGGAGTATTCCTGTAGAAGTGCTCACCTTCCAAAAATTGGGTTGAGGTCCTGGTGTAAATACTGCGTCCTGTCGCCGGAAACTCTTCGCCCAAATTTTGACTGCCTCTTGATATCGGCCCATTTGGATATTCTTTGCCCGACCGACACGACAACGTACGGATCAGAGCTCCCTGATAGGTCCTTGGGTGGTAACGAGAATGCCCGCACCACGTATACACGGACCAGGACCTCATAAGTAGGGATTAAGAGAGGGGTTGCAAGCACAACTGAACTGTTGGAGGAATTTGTTGAGGTTTTGTTCGTGGGATGATGTGCCGTATCCGGTGATGCTTCAAGTGGATCGTCGCTGCCTTCTGCTTGGGTCAAATCGCGTTTATTTAGCTCGACTGAACCCTTATAATGAAAGAAGAATCAGTTAAAACATGAAAGGAACATGCGCATTGTACTCGAATGAAACTACTCCATCCAGATCACTCCAAAAGCTAACACTATCTCTACTAATCTTTGGGATGGGAATAAAAAATATTTTGACTTAGAACACAGCTGTGGGGGGGAATAGATTATTTTCTCCCTCGAAGCATACTTTCTTTACCTTGAACTTTCCCACTATTCGCCTTTCTTGAAATTCGGATCTTCTTTTTTTTCCGTGTAGTAAAATGAAACTGTTCACCCAATCTTCAAAGCGATTGAATTCCGGTTGTTCCTCCAATTCACTGCGGTATATGGTGAATGATGATACAGAATTAATTTCCTTAGACGAGTTTTGATCATTGCTTATTTCATCACTGTTTTTTCTTGGTGTTTTTTTCGTGAATTTATCCTCTCTTCTCATAGTCATCTTTATTACATCGCTAACTTTTCTCAAGATTGGATTCAAAATGCTCTTTTTCTTATTTTCGTTTTCCCTACCTTCCCCTTCATTTACTTCGGCTTCCAACTCCGGACCATTTTGCTGGGTGTGATCAATCCCCTCTCCAGTTTCGAGTGAAAAATCTTCGCATTTGGCAAAGCAGGGCTTTTTACCAGCACATTTTTTCCGGGATTTTAATGCTTCCAACTGTCATGAAGCAAGATATTTTGCGTGAGCATTAATGCGTAATTAATTTTATATGAATAAAATATCTTCCATTTGGGTGCTTATTTATTTACTAAATTAATATGATAATTTTGTAAAATTTAATTTATAAGTAAGGAAATGAAAAACTAACAAGTAATTTTATGCTTCTGTAGCGATAAAGCAAATTTTTTTCGACTAAATTGTGGTAACATAAATATGTTATATTATTTAAATATTAAAATTGTATTTTAATTTAAACAAGGGGTTTTAATTGCGTCATAGTCTTAGGAAGAGAGGATTAGTTCATCGGTATCTATGAATGAGTTAATATCACTGTATATTATTTACATTATTCGTTTTTCATTTTACCATGAAGGATATAATTTTTTTTTACTTTTTATTTATAAAGTAGATATATTTTTGGTATTTCAAACGATTATTTCAAAAATGTTAAGGTAGTTTCACTTGATTTTTCCTCCTACTTATATACTTGAAAATTTTATTCTTTAAATTTAAGAGTGAACCCAATCTTAACGTCATTTGTACTTCTGAGGTTTAATACGATTAATGGTAATTTTGAGATATGTATGGGTTTAAAATTGTAATAAGATGCTTAAGTCAAGTTAAATCATATGTACTAGTTCCATATGTAACCCGCCAGTATATATTCTACCTATTTGTAAACCGCTCAGATTATCTGTTATTCCATTTTTACGAGCATGATACTGAAAGAATGTATTAGTTCGTAATTTTCCTCTCTCATTTTTATTTTCCTCTACCAGGGTCAACGATAAAGCTGTCATCAAGAGACTACATACAATCGATTATTCTTGTAACTGTCATGAAGCGTAAGCATTAATAAATATTTAATTTTTTTATGATTAAATTATCTTTCATTTGGCTGCCTATTTATTTCCTACGAATTAATTTGCGTGTATGTTGTAGAAATTTAGCTGAAATTAGATTATGTAGTAAAAGAAATGGAGGGGTGGGAATTAGGCGTAAAATTCTGTGGATAACAGTCTAACAGTCTTCTACGAACGACCAGTCTTTACATGGGTATGAGGAATGGGTTAGAGATGTTAGAGGTATTGATGGAATGGGCCGAGCAACTCCGCTAAATATCTACTGCCTCACTTCTTTCAAAGTTTTGTTAAATATTTCATTTTTATTGCTTTCATTATTTAAAAATGTTATTGCGTTACCCTTTTCCATCGTGTGGAAAACAATTAATGCACACACAAAATTTAAAATGAGAGGCACATATGCTAGAAATCTGATAAATGCTTATTATTGTCCTTTTTCATAAGGTGTAAGAATAAAAAGGTCTGCCAGGAAAAATAAAAAGGTCTGCTCTAAAAAAAAAAAAAAAAAAAAACTGGTCTAACTTCTGATTACAACTGGCCCGATCAATTTTTACATTATTTAGATATTGCGCGCACAATTATCCCAAGTAAAACTTTTTGGTCATGAAAACCGAAGCCAATAAATTTGATCAATTACAGTCATTTCATTAAACGACCATTGATGTGATCCTATATAACGTGCATCCAAATCTTTTAGCTACTTTTAAGACAGGTAGAAGATTTAATTATAATGCGATTAATATAAAACCGGTATCAAAACCAACTATAAAGGCCTGCTTACACGATACATTAACCCATACGAGTTAATGTCTGAATGGAAAAACGTGTGGATAAACGCAAAAATACATCGTATAACCACCGAACTTGTGCGAATGCATTTACAGAAAATATAACCTGTTCTAATTTGGTTCATGCATTCGTACATGATCCGCTCCGATTCACCAAAATCGTTCATGCAAACGCACATGAACTAATACGTGATAATTTAAAACGTAACCAGGCTTATATAGCTGGGATCATATACATACCGCTACCGACTCGTAGTATTTTGTCCACCAGTCGTAATGCTGAGTGTCATCCAAAATGATGATTTTACGCGTATTTGCTCGATCACGAGGCAGCAGTCGATCCAAGTTCAGCTATTTTAATAAATAAAAAAGATGGTTATTAGCATTCAGAGAAAGATATTCAGAGAATTCTTTCCAAATAAACGTATTTTATCAATTAAAATATATGTAAAGGATAGAGAATAATATTTTCAAGTATTTCAGTACGAATACAGTGACAAGAACATTTTATGACGATGAATTTCATGGGATGATGAGGCTGATCGAATTTCACTGATAATTTCTTTGTTCGCCCTGCTTTAAAATAATTTGTGAAAGGGTAACCGAGGAAGGTTAAGACTATGGTTTTATTAGACCGGATGCTTCTTTCGAGGGGGTTTATGACGAAATTGGTGAAGGGTAACCAATAACGGATACAGAAAAATAAAGGGGGGGCATAGCCAGTAACCAATAACGGATACAGAAAAATCAATGGAAATGAATTTAAGGTTCGTGTAAAATTGTTTTCATTAATGTACTACCTATATGATTTATTTGACTCACAATTCTCGCTACTACTCTTTAAAGTGAAATGTTACTTCCATTTCCTTCTTCCTCGACCGTAACTTGTTTATAGATTATTTTTACTCATCATAAATATAATGAAATAATGATTTACTGATTTTTGTGATGTTTGAGCGATATTGTAATTTTTCATTTACATGAAATGCATACCTACGTATTTTTGAAAATAATCATCCCCTTAATGGAAACAAGAAAACATATATTAATAATGTAAATAGTAATAATTATAGAAAATAATATTTGGAGGAGAAAAATCTCATTACCGAAAGACATTTAATTTATTAAAAAAATACAATATATTTTTAGCAATAAGTAGTGAGAATTATTTGGACATGTATTCAAATAGTGTTAAGAACTTGGTTGTAAGTCATCCCCGCATTCCTTATTGCATATTAAATGTATACTTATGGCGCTTAGGATAGGCTTGCTACAAGAGAATAAGGAACGAGATTTGCCGCCAAGCGAGGAAAGCGAGAGAAGCGTGGATGAGAAACATATGTGAGGACGTACAAAATAACCTCGTAAAAGGGAAAGTGGAAGCGGCCTATAGAATAGTGAGGAACCATTTCAAGGAACGAAACACAAAATGTAATACCATAAAGGACAGGAATGGAAACATTCTAATTGAAAACGAAGACAAAGCTGAGAGATGGAAGGAATACCTGGAGGAATTATACAACGGGAGCAAACTTAGCTCAAAAGTTCTCGAAGAGGAAAGTGAAGTTGAAAAGGATGACATTGGAGCAAGCATCTTAAGATCGCAATTTGACGCTGCAGTAAGAGACCTGCGAAAGAATAAGGCTCCAGGAATAGATGACATTCCAGCAGAGTTAATAAAAAATGCAGGAGAAAAGGTCTTAACTCAACTGTATAAAACTATCTGCGATATATACTCAACAGGAGATTTACCTAGTGACTTCGAGAAGAACATCATCATTCCCATACCCAAAAAGAAGAGAGCTGAGAAGTGCGAAGAATTTAGGACCATAAGCCTGACGACACATGCTTCGAAGATTCTGACAAGAATCATTTACAGGAGAGTTGAACGAAGAGCAGAAGAATTCCTGGATGAGGACCAATTCGGATTTAGGAAAAGCAGGGGCACAAGGGAAGCAATTTTGGCTCTTAGGATGATCATAGAGAAGAAAATGGAGAAAAACAAACCAACCTTCATAGCATTTGTCGATTTAGAGAAGGCCTTTGATAACGTGGAATGGAATTCAATGCTTAGAATTTTGAAAGAAATCGGCGTACTCTACGTAGTAGAGTAATCGTAGTAGAGTAATCGTAGAATTATTCATAGTTTGTATAAAAACCAAGTAGCTGTGATCAAATGTGGACCAAACGGTGCAGAAGCGAGAATAAGAAAAGGGGTGAGACAAGGTTGTGCGCTTTCCCCCTTAATTTTTAAAGTTTACATAGAGAAAGACATCAACGAAATCGAGCAGAAAGCTTCGGGTGTCAATATCCACGGAGAAAAAATTAGTATGCTGCGATTTGCTGACGACATAGCAGTCATAGCCGAGGCAGAGAAGGATTTGAAGAAGACGTTGACAAACATGGAAATGACAATGGCCAGATATCAGCTGAAAATCAACAAAAAGAAGACTAAGATATTAGTTTGCAGCAAAAGAGAGGAGGCTAAAACAAACATCAACCTAGGAAAGTATAAGCTTGAAGAGGTGAACGAGTTGTCTTACCTGGGAAGCCGAATTACCAGCGATGGACGGAGCAAGAAAGAAATACACAGTAGAATAGCTCAGGCGAAGAGGGCTTTCTACAAAAAGAAGAATCTTCTTACAGCTGAAAATACCAGCATAGAAGTAAGGAAAAAATTCATCGGATGCTACATATGGAGTATGTTTCTCTATGGAAGCGAGGCTTGGACGTTGACAGCAGCAGAGAAGTCAAGAGTGGAAGCATTCGAAATGTGGTGCTACCGAAGAATGATGAAGATAAAATAGATTGACCGTGTGAGTAACCAGGCAGTGCTAAGGAGAGTAGGAGAAAAGAGAAGCCTCCTAAAAACTTTAAGCAGAAGAAGGGACAACTTAGTTGGCCACATTTTGAGGCACGATGGTCTGATGAAGACAATCGTTGAAGGACAAGTGGAAGGGAAAAAGGGCAAGGGACGGCCCCGAATGAGTTATATAGGTCAGGTTATAAAGGATGTAAAAGAGAATAAATACGTAGCTATGAAGAGGTTAGCGGATAGGAGAGAGATATGGAGAGCTGCGTCAAACCAATCTTAGGATTGTTGACTGATGATGACGACTTATGGCGCTCATTCGGGTTCTATCTGTACTTATCAATTACTATAATAATTAAGCACGATGAATAAAAATTACTTACATTTCCTAATCTTGGCTTCTGAACTTTGAGAAGAGGCTGCTTGACGTTATTTTCATCGTCATCGGAGGATTCATCAGTGCTTTCTTCAGAAAATTCTGGTAAAAGTCATTACTATGATGTAAATATAAACATACGATCAATGAATGTATGGGATTTGCACCCTACCCACCAGTATGGATGGGGCCTATGAGGGGCAAGGACATCATCTGGCAGAATTTTCTATGACCATTTCAATAGTATTTCATCTAGACTCTTTGACACTCACTTACTTTCCTGGTCTCTGACCGCCCACCTATATGTTTTTATCCATTTATGCAAGTAACATATTTTTTCGTGTGACAGGGAAGGACTATTTTATTGTATATGCTTCAGCTGCAGTATCATCTTTTGAATATCAGGTTTGATTATTTAACGGTATACTTCTCATTGTCAGGGCCGGATTTACCCAAAGTTACGCTATAGGCACCTCTGCAGTAAGCACCCCTCCTCACTTGAGCCCCCCCCCTCCCCGATTTTTATGATACGGCACAGCCACTCGCATGAGGTAAGGTTCGGAAAAAAAGGACTGAACAGATAGTATATGGCTGACAGCATACGTTTATGCTTGAAATTTTACGTAGGGAAAATGTAGACAATTCAGTTTAAAAAACAGTTTAGAGTAAAAGTATGAGAAACAGTTTAACTTTTATGCAACTAAAACACTTTATGAATACCCTTTCCAAAAATAATGTTTGGTCTTCATACAACACAAAAGAAGAGTAACTTCAAAAATGAAACATTGCGTACTGCTGTAACTGAATGAACTACGGTAGCACAAAATATAGTATAAATTAACTAATGTTAAAACGCATGAAGAGCAGAGGTACGGACGACATTTTCAATTGAAGAAAGCCTCTACAGTGTAAATACGGCGAACTGCATATCTTCCTGCAATATCTTCAAGAGAAATATGAAGTACAGATTAAAAACATGAATGAAGACATAACGGGATCTGCCTCAAGCACAACGAGAACTACTTCAAAAGTTCCCTTCATGTCTTCTTTTCGGCAAATTAATTAATTATGGCATCGCAGTTCAAGTTCTGCCATAATACTAACTTAGCACACTTAAAGCCCTAGCAAAGAGGGCTCCTGCAGGTAGACGGAACCCACACAATAAGCGTGCTCACGGTGGTGCACTTCGAGGCGACTCCAGTACAGATCGTTGCTGGTAGCCTAACAGAAGGCGCCCCTTGGACTGCGACGCCCCTTGGTACGTATTATTTTGCCTTACGGTAAATCCGGCCCTGCTCATCGTTAATTTCATTGGCCATAATTTTTAAGTGTCATACATACCTTCTAAAGGATCGACTTTATTAGCAATTGGTACTGGCCATGTGGAATAGGCATACTCCCTTTTGATAATACATTCCACACAATTAATTATGTGACTTCCCACAAGGACAAGCCTTCCGAAGCTCCGTTTCTCCCAAACTTTAATGGTGATTGGTGGGCAGTAATTGAAATCTTCTGGGAGTTCCTTTGTCAATCAAATTAACATATATGTGAAAAATGAGCTCAAAAACGTGGAGCAATAAATAAACAATTAATACATAAGCCATTACAGATTATATTTGATCAGTGATACTACGTATATTCTCGGCCAGCAGTAAGACGAAGATTGTATGTTCCTCGGCGAGGTAAATAACGTAAAAAACCCTAGGATGGGCAGTGTCACAGAACACAAGATAAAGATTAAAAACTCACACTCACTTAATAACTTAATTTTCGGTGGTATTACCACCTTCCTCGGAGTTAAGTAAAAGACTAGGTAAAGGGTAAAGGATAGCTGAGGGAAGGGGAAATGGAGGGGAGGTAGTGTCCATAAGTTACATATGGCTATTCAAAGCATTTCTTCCTCCCGGCTTAAACATCCACCGATAATCCCTTAATTGCCTCTGCTCACTCTTTTCCCCCCTCTTTGGACACTACCTCCCCTCCATATCCCCTTCCCTCAGCTGTATAGCCAAAATTATATTATAAGTATAATTTTTGCTACTTCATTGGAATTCAACTGTGAGGCCGGTTAAACACTAGAACTTCAATAATATTGTGCTCTCAAAATGTTCGAGACTTTGATCTGTCACTTCAGCTAATATTCACTACTAGAAAATTTACAATGTCTTTTTCTCCATTAACTTCAATAAACATTGTGGAGCTATTTATTTATGGATGAAGCAAGAGTTATGAAAGGAGTAAAAAAAAGATATTCATTAACAATTTTTCCTGTATGTACACAATTACTTTTACCACATTTTTATATATAAGAGCGCGACCCGGGTTTCAAAGAATAATCATCATCATCAGGCGCTAATTATGATTTGGATTAGTGAAAGATATTTATTGCCATGAAGCCAACCAAACTCAACTCAGTTTTCTGCCTATTTATGTTTTTATTTCTTCAATAGCCACTTACCACATCCGTTGCAGCCAGAGAAGAGGTGAAGTTTCCATCTCTTTGGTCCTTCGAACACGATTTTATGAGCTTGCATCCCACTTCAATTGTAACCAGTGGATTGGCTTCTAATTTGAGGTGAGCCATGCCGTGGCGCCTAAGGCCCCAGAAAAGTACCTTCAAGCTAAAAAAAAGAAACAGCTATCGATTTGGACAATTACTTTTTGTGCAATTAATGACGAAATATAGTATATACGAATTGTGTCCGAAAAGTATCCGACTTGAGTTCGTATTCGCCCCCGAGCGCTGGAGCTACCTCTGCAAGATATGAGCGTATCCAGGAACTCCCTGAATTCCGGACGCCAGGGTCGCGCGCAGCGTGTGTTTATGTCCAATGTGTTTTTTCTTTTGTCGCATGTGTTTACCGTTGAAAATGACAAAAAGAACAGATCAACGAATTTGCATCAAGTTTTGCTTCTATCTCCGCAAAATTTGTGCGGAGAAGATTGAAATGATATAGAAGGCCTTTGGGGTCGAAAGTATGGCACTACACAGATGAAGGAGTGGTACAGGAGGTTTAAAAATGGCTGCTCATCAGTTAACAATAACCCGCGTTCAGGCCGACCTTGGCCACGTTTGGCTGACAACGAGACCGGAAAATTTCGAGCGTGTGCGACTTGCAATTGAAGGTGATCGTCGATTGACTGTTTGTGAACTAGTAAATCATCTCGGAATACCAATGACTACTGTTTGAGAAATTTTTTACAAGATTTTGGGAATGAATCGCGTGTGTGCGATACTCATTCCGAAATTGCTCACTACCGAGCAAAAAGGCCTTTGGTCTGTAATCCTTCAAGACAACTTGGAAGTGATTAGTGATGATGAAAATATCATTAAGAAGCTTAATAGTTGTGATGAATCATGGGTGTATGGCTACGATTCTGAAAATAAACTACAATCTTCCCAGTGGAAGCATTTAGACAAGCCACTACGGAAAAAAGCACTTCAAAGTCGCAGCAATGTCAAGACAATGCCGATTATTTTTTTCCATTGTGAGGGTGTTGTGCACTACGAATTTGCTACAAGAGACCAAACGATCAACAGCAAATATTAAGTTGAAATTATGAAAAGATTGCGTGATGCCGTGAGAAGAAATCGACCGCATGTCTGGTCAAGCAGTGACTGACATCTTCACTACGATAACGCGCCAGCGCATTCGTCGCACATTTTGGAGCAATGGTGGTGGTCGTCTTCTTTCCTCAGTGTCCACGTTTCCGCACCTTAGAGAACTACACTCCAGATCAAACTCTTCACTAACCTTTTCTTTAAACTGTTACATACGACTTCTTAGAAAAATTAAAATGGCTCTCAAAGAAAGCGGTTCGACGACATCGAGACCATTCAGAGTAATGTGACGCGCGTGCTGAAGGCCATTCCAAAGTCTGCGTTCGAGGATTGCTTTCAGATGTGGAAGAACCGCTGGGATCGTGTGGCTCAATCAAATGGGGACTACTTCGAAGGATGCTACGGCCCGGATGACGTAGTATAGCACCAACACGGAGACATGAACGCAGGTCGGATAATTTTCGGACACACCTCGTATACATGCTAGTAATATGCATTTTACAATTTTTGACGAAATATAATTAAGACTCACGCTGAAAATCTAGTGTTGACTTACGTGTGACATTCGTAGTTGGATATATATAAAGAAGTTGAATTGGACTATGTCAATAAACTTTGGCGCATTTAGCTTACCTATACAGAATCAGATGTGGCCGGATATAAGGAGGAATGTGGCGAAAATCATGTTTTCTCGAGCTCTCCTTAGTGAGAGGCAGGGCTTCTTTTTCGTGCATTAACTGGAAGGAAAAGAATGGCAGCTTATCTCTAAAAGGGGTTATTTTCAGTCGAAATAAAGGTACACCATAGTGGATAGTAGCTTTTGCAAGACAATTACAATGCAAAATATTTTAATTTTTTCACCTCAATGCAGGCCCGCTTTGAAATTACCAAAATTAAGTTTATAGAGAATTTGCAATGAACTATTAAAATTAATCGATGTATTTTTATTTTTATCGATTTTGAAGTTATTAATTAAAAAAAAATGACAAGTTGATTTAGTTCTTACTAACTTTATACCCCAATGAATTTGCTAACTCATATGTCCTGTGCCTAAAAGGTGACTGTGCCTACGTGACGACGGACATGTGAAGAGCTTATCCACGACGAATCACCAAAACAGAGATCATGATGACGTAATGTTAAAGCTGCTGATGATGAAACAGGCTATATTTAAGTTAATGCTCGGATATTTGGGCTTCAGATTATATTTGAATACGTGAATAGGTAAATATAATTGTGGAACATTATTTTTAATATTTCGACTATGTTTAGCTATCGGGAGCGAAAAGATGCACTCAATATTTATATTAGAAAATCATTGAATTTTAAGTAAGTTTCAACCAACCTCAATCATTTCAAATGCAGATAGCACATCCCCGGCATGTTCTCCAGCATTGAATAGTTCTACCCATTCCAGCCGCAATTTCTTTTCATTTAGCTTTATCCTCTCGCCGACTAGTTTCATTGTCAGCTTAGCTACACCTCTTCCTATGTATTCTTCTTTTCCCTGTTTAAAAATAATTTATATTTTTTTATTAAAACTCCGAAAAATATTAAATCACGTTAATTTCACTAACCGAGGATGAAATTCCAAAAAAAGGAATTTTGAGGAGTTGTTTGCAATCCATCTCATCTTTAAAATGTTAAATATCAGGTGGCCATCGCATATTATCAGATGGGTCGGTTACGTAAATACCATGGGCATGATAAGCGTCAATCGTCAAATGGGGTTACTGTGATTCCAACAGTAAATAGGCATTTTATTTCATAGCCGCGTCGTTAAAACGATAGATTTGATGACTAAGACATTTAGATATTCGACTCCCTGGGATAAGGCAGTAATATTTAAGCTGAAAATTTATTTATCATGAGCCCTTTCGGCCAAGTATATTTTCTGCGTCAGTTCAATTTAAAACGCGTTTTTCTAGGCGGATGCACGTCTCTAAATTTTTTTCAGGTTGATTTTTGCCATTAATTTGTTTTAATGTGTATGGTGTTCATTTGTCGCATAAAATGTTTATGTAGGAAAGAAAAAATGAAATCACTTAAAATAACTGAATGTGCAGGATAAGTTCTGAAGACGGTTTATCTTTTGATAACAGAATGCCAGAAGTGCCTCTTACTTGTGCTAAATGAGAATTTGAAGTGAAATAAAAAAAATGGGCCATTTTTATCGTAATCGGTGTTTACTATTAGTTTAAATTTTCTTTTAGTGTTTACTTAAATTTATATTACCAATAATTTTTATCTACCAATAATGATTCGATAAACGAATAACAAAGGATAATACTTCGAATGCCAAAAATAGAATCTTTTGCAAAAAGAAATTTTTTTTGCAACGGTTGATTCCAAGGCGAAATAATTTCTGCTAGTGTGGGCGTACTTGCTGACAGTCCTGTACCTCTCAGTATTCTGGTGCCCGCTTTTTGCTCTGAAAAATTTGACAGCCTCACTTGTATTTCTGTTTTGGTAAAAAGGACTTCAGCTTGTTCCTAAGCACATTGATACCGAAAATAGGTCCGTTTTCCCAAAGCATTTGTACTCAATATTTTCACAGTAATGACGGAGCAGAATATTACGGTAAACCAGACATTATTTGAGTTTAGGCGATCAGTTTTTCTCGAATAAATGGTCACCCTAGCAAATGTAATATGAGAAATTTACATCATTATGTACTCACACAACTATCTTTATCCATTGCTTCGATGAATAAGGTCGGAGGTACAGTATTCAAATCTTGCGGGGTTCCGAACATAGTTATAATTTTTGATAGAAGCATTTGATCCCAAACAGGATTTAATGTTTGATGAAGCACCTGGAAGGAATAATAGATTAGATAGTTTGCGCAAAATATAATAGTTTTTTATATCGGAGAAATTTACTCGCCTGGGTTTGTAGAGTGTTGTTGCAAATGTGTAACTTGATATACGGATCGCAAAGTCCCGTTGTATCCGCACCAGGAACGAGCCGTCCTTGGAATATATGTGCTCTCAGTTGATACGTCTGCAAGTATGCATTTTCCAAGATCGAAATTAAAAAAATGAACAAAGCCATAAAGATAAATATTTTTGTGGCACTGGAGAAAATTAAATTATATTTACCTTCTTTTCATGATAACGGAGCTCTTTAGCCGGGCTAGCGGAATTTTCAATTTCCGAGTTTTTCCCTCCTTCGTCGTCATCAAAGCCACCGGGAAGACCTTCAAGATATATCTTCGAGCTCTCCCAAGATAATCCTGCCCATAACAAGAATTCTGCCGCCATCAATATCGGATAATCACTTGTGGATCTAGATTCCCCTTTGTGTTGCATTTCCTGATTCCCAGGGCATTCCCAAGAGGGGGAAATTATTCAGTGAGTAAAAATTAACCATCGAATAAGTCGATAATATGCTAAGTTTATAGTTCCACCTGATTGATATGCGTGAGGAAAATTGTTTTTATGGGGGAATTATCGAATTAAATTAAGTAAATCCTAAATGAGAGAGTTTCGGCCCAGGTAAGGTTATTTTCAATGGAAACATATAGGATATGCATTTTTGGGCGTTCTCAGCATTGAGACAAATTTTTAATTTAATGAGAGATATGAATGAGAGTTAAAAATCATCAGACAAAAAGAACCAAAAAACACGATGAAACAAATGCGATAGCTAATAATGAAACCATCATTTATTCCAGCCTTGTACCGCTTAGTTTTTCAGTGACGGAATGAATATCATCGGGCAAGGAAATTTAATCGTGTTAAAAAAATTCTTCGACTCGAAATTGATGCATATTCAGTACAAATGAGTGACCCAAGCAAAAGAATTGCAATAGTGAAATTTAATTTCCACATGCTATTTAGGATCATAGGCTACTAGCATCATAGGATCGGATCATGGCTCAATATAGGACGAAAAAGTTATTGCTAAAGACTTTTAATCCACAGCTGTAATCGAGGGCTTCTAATTAATAGCGTGACGACAAGTTTGAATTTAGAATAGGAGAGCCAACTCGACATGCAATAGCGGTGATCCTAGTAGAAAATTGAAGCAACAATGAGGAAAGAAAAGGAAGATGTTGGAAGAAAGAAGAGGAGAAGGGGAAAATTGTCTAACAATAAGTGTGAAGGATTTCCAAAGAACAGGCGTCGCTGAATTGATAAATAGTAGGTTTCCACAGAACGCCATATGAAAACTGAGATTTACCATTCAAAGGGATGACAATTGGGTAAACAGCGAAGGGTTATGAATAGAACAGGCGTAAAGGATGCGATTAAGGAAGATAGATAGTATTTTTTAAATTAAGAGAATTAAATTTGAAATATGTGGCCTTCAGCGCGCTGTGATTAAATGTTGTATCTAATAAGTCGACGCAAAAGTACCCCAAATGTTAGATTTATTTTAACCTTACATTTTGAAAGCTATACGAAATTAGGAAATGCCAATAGAAATGACGTTTTTTGTAATGGTATGTGCTAAATTGGAAACCCTGCTTCTGCTTGCGACGGAGTGAATTCTGGGAGAGTAATTACGTCCATACATCGTCAGCAGTAGTATACGACTTCTCGTTTTGGCGTGCAAATTTAATTGTCAATTAATTTCACATATAAATTGTGCGACTTAGAATAACTATTATCCCGCAAATAATTTGTTTTCGTATTTTTTAAAATTATAAAATAGAGAGATTTAGATGGACGTGAAGAGTGGAAGTTTACGCAAGTAGCTCTATCGCATAATTTGAAAAAAAAAAAAAATCTTGATACCTTGAAAAATATGATCCTCTTCACTCCACAATATTCACCCTTTGTCTCAAGCTCTTGGGAATGCATAATTTCCTCGATCCTAATCCTAACTTGGGATAGCCTTTTTTCATTGGATGTCAGCGAAAGTAATATTTCTGGGTATGGTGCTTGAGGCTAGAAAAGGAAATTTGGTTGGTCAGAAAGACTTCTTAAAACTTACGATCGAAAAGACGACTTAAAATGCAATCATTAATCAGGTAAACTATTGAAGATTTAAGAGCGATTCAGTAATTAGTAATCCTCTCTGTTTGTCCACATATTTATATTAAGGGAGTTACAAAGAGTTTTTGTGCTCACCTCTTCCATCAGTTGATAAATCTTTTGTATAAAAACTTCCAATGCCCGCTTGGCATCTGATACAGAGTTTTCATCTGGTTTCGTTTTCAGTTCCGTTGCAGCACAAGTAATAAATTCCTAAAACAAAATTTTAATAAGATAACATATAAGCTATAGGTTAAATTTAAATAGTGGTTGAGGTCATAATGTACAAAATATAAATAAATACAAATAAAAATGATGCATTTCTAATCGTAGATAGAATTTTAGTTGATATGATATGGCTGATTGTGATTTCCTTAGTTAAAATAGTGTTTAGAGTTAACTGCACAGTAAATCGCTCACATGACACTAATGAAGGTACTAAAGAAACATATTTCGTAAAGTTTTTTGGATACTCTGCAGTTAAGTGCAAAATTGAGTTTTAATCACCATTTCTCTTCTTAGAATGCGTAGTCTTTCCCAATCTAAGGTGGTTCTAGTTCCATCTATTGACGGTTTCGCTCCCAATAAAGTGAAACCCCTTTTACATTTCTGTATTAGTTGGTGGAGTAGCTCCTCTAGTAATTTTCTGGCTTCCATGTTATCTTTTCTCTCAAGCTCATCGGATATAAGTAATATTTTTTCTTCCTGTTAGTTAACAAATAAATGTTTAGTTATGAATGGTTCTCAGAGTTTGCTTACCTCAGCTATATTAGTTTTATATTAGATAACAAATCGCAAATACCACGAAATGAGCTATCCTTGCCATGATGTTGTGTTGATGGACTCGATACATAATATTCTTGGACTGTGAGGAATTGACCCAGAGGCAAGGTTTAGTTGGCCCATTAATGCGGGAGCATAAATCAGAGTGTCTTGCCTTTTCCTTGCATATTTTTTTCTTCATTTTGGCAGTGGTATCTGGCAGCAGAGCACAATATGTCATAGGAGATGGATTAGAGACTAGAACTTATTCTCTAAAGATTTTGACTATTTTTAATCAAAATATTTTAATAAACTTAAAATAACGTTCTGGTCAATGGAAATTCATGTTATCAGTTCATTTTTTCTCATTCAGAAATTGTTGGTAAGATTGGATATAGAATAAACTCAATGAGAAATTAAATGACGGAAAATTTTCTGGTATGACAAGTCATGCATCTTTCTGTGTTCCAAGTTCAAACACCAAAATTTGCTTGCTTCATTGAGAAGAATGATATTCAGTTTAACGAAAAGCTTATGCCTGCTTATCTGTCGATGGCCTGGTAGAGAACACTTTGACTGGTGACCAAACTAAATTTGGAAGACTCCTTACAAGCTCTCTTCGAAACCTACTCCCCAGGTAAATATTCTTCGAGGGGAAAATTTCGAGGTTCCAAATATGTTGGATAGGAGGAAACTGCCTCCTTCAAAGACTGCCCAGATATTTTTCTATTTTGTGGGTCGCGGGTGAAGTGGGGTTAAGTTCTCGCCTGCTGGACAGGAGGCTGCGAGTATTAATAGGGTAGTTTCCTTCATCAAAGAAAACGAAAGGCATTGATTGCGATTCGTTACCCACCATTACTGTATTCATAATATACAAATTATTTCGTTTTAGAAATACCGGTTTAGACGAATGGCTATGGCCCATTTTTATCCTCATTTGAAAAGGGCCAGATTGGCGCCCATGCGATGCCACTCCCCGTGACGTCACAGGGACCTAGTTTCTATACGAGAAGATAGGAGTTATACATCGTCTGAGGTTACCAATGCATGCATGAGGCACAGAGCTCAGGGAAACATGTCTTAATAATCACTTATTAAAACTGGCTAAGGTCGGAAAGTTTTCTTCATTTGATAAGGTATTAATAATCCTTATTTAAGCCAAGCGCTACCAGCCAGCAGGGTACTCAGCTACCCGCTAGCAGCCTGCGTCGTATCAGTGCTCAACTCGCCTCAAGGTCACCTCACAGGGCGGCAGCGGGAACCAGAAGTACGGCACACGAATAGATTTCCCGGCATTCATACTTACGCGTCGCGTTTTCGCGCGCTTGAAAATTTTCACTTTTCGTTTAATCGCGAAAAATAGATATCGTCATTTAAAAATCTAAAATCGTGAAATACGTACTGCAGGAGTAATAATCTTTCGATTTAGGCAATAAAAAAATAATCGGAAACCACCCTATTCCACCTTAGTAGGTTTTTACCGCCGGGGTATCGATGCTTATGGTTGTACCGCAGTCAATTATTATTTTGGTTTTAATATCCTTAAGTCCACGAAAGTAATCGACGATTTAATTAATGTTATCATAGGATTACCGCAACGCACGTTTCGTGCACGGTCTCAGGTTTGGAGGATAATAAGATTAGCGAGCAGGCTCAAGTCTCGTCCCGCTGGGAGCTGGGGTTGACTTCTCGGCGATAGAGAAATGTCTAAAGGCAAATTGACCCCTAATCAGAAAATTTGATGAGTTATGCTCAGCACGGTTCTCTATCCATTGAATAGGACGTCATATAACATACATGAGATAGCATACGTCCGTAAGAGTACACTCATCACCGCGGACTTCCCCCCTTCATTACTATATATCATTTACTCATATCCTTAAGACGTTCATTTCAAATTGAAGCGCTAAGTCTTGCAGGATAGGCATGGTATTCATTGATTACTCCTCTTCTATCCCCCATTCTACTAAATATATGCTATCAATACTTTTTGTCACCAGGCATATCGTTGGGTATTAATCATAATTAGTTGTATTTTTGTCCAAGATGATAAATGCCCAGGGAAAAAATCAAAATTATTTGTTATACCTTCAAATTTCAAAATTTCAAAATCAAAAAAAAATTGGGATTCTTTCCTTGTTTTACTTGAAAAGCTATGTATAAAAAAAGAAGTTGCTGGGGTCATTTTAACAGAAGTGAACATCACAACTGATGAAACTTTCTTATACAAAATAAATGGTTTTAATGTCTACTCCTCACTAAGGGAAGGTAGAAGAGGTGGAGGTATTCTACTGTACATAAAACAAGATTTTAAGTTCACTGATGAAAACTTTAAGATGATAAATTCGGAATCAATTATAGGAACCCTAAATATAAAAGGTAAAACTATAAAAATAATGGCTATATATAGGCCTCCTGATCAAAATGTTTTGCATTTCCTACAGGAGCTAGAAAACATTGTCAATATGTCCAAAAACAAGAAGTCCATCATCATAGGTGACATAAACATAAACCTTAAAAATAAGCACTGTGCAAATACTGTAAAATATAAAGAACTTCTTTTGTCACATGGGTACCTGTCATTAATTAATGCATATACAAGGGAAGAGATCAAAGACGGTCATCTGGTTCAATCATGTATAGATCATATACATTTTAATGGACATTCTAACTTAGTTAACAGTTTTATGATAAGACATCGACTTTCAGATCACTACTTAATCGGTGTGTCCTTCATAGACCAAAAGAAAAAAACAAGTCTGGGTCAGTCAGCTGATTGTAAAAATTATAGACATAGGGAAATAGAATATATTGACAATAGAAGGGTGGACCTACAAATAAATGATTATAAATGGAGCACTGTAGTGGAGGAGAACAACCCAAATATTATGTTTGCAAAACTTAGTCTGATATTCAATGACATTTATGAAAAATCAAAGGTAACCTTCAAGCCTATAGGGCGAAGGAAAGAAAATAAATGGATGAATGAAACTATCTACAAATTAATATTAGAAAGAGATAAGGCCTTTAAAAAATGGAAAAATAGCCCCAGAAATAATTTTCTCAAAGAAAATTATAAAACCATAAGAAATAAAACTGTGAAACATATTAGGAAAGCAAAAATTGATCACTTGAATACAAAGGTATCAAATATACAAGATAATAGGACACTTTGGAATGAAATTAATAGAATGACAGATAGGAATATTAGCAGATGTAATGATGATACAATATTTAGCCACTTAGCTAATGATTTTAATGAGCAAGAAATATGTAATAAGTTTTTGAAACAATTTTTAATAAGAAGTGAAGAGACTAAATGTACTTGTGGACAGAAATTTTATGATGACATTCATTTCCATAACTTATGTAGTATTTATTTACCGGAACCCACAGAAGATATCATTAAAAAAATTATAAAAGAGCTTAAAAATAAGGGACCTGGTCAAGATAGAATCAGAATCAGAGATATCAAGGCAAACCCTATACTTCTTCCTATTATAACTACTCTTGTAAAAAGAAGCATTACCCAAGGTATAGTGCCTGATGGGCTAAAAATTGCATTGGTTAGACCTATTTATAAAGGTGGATCCTACAAAGATTTTGCGAATTACAGACCTATCTCCCTGCTACCAACTATCAATAAGATTATGGAGAAATACGTGGCACAGTATCTAACAAATTTCTTGAAAAAACATAAAATAATCTCAGACTACCAATATGGATTTGTGGAAGGTAGAGGAGCTAAAGATGCACTTGAAAATTTTGCCGACATAATAAATACCAACCTTGATAAGAATAATAAAGTAGTAGTCACATATGTGGATTATAAAAAAGCTTTTGACTCTGTCAATTTGCCCACATTGCTGCATATACTGCAGGATATTGGAATTAGAGGGTATATCCTGAAATGGTTTAGAAGCTATCTCCTGCAGAGGAGTATCAGGGTGAAATTTAAAAACTGTATTGGAAACCAAGGAAATGTAGAATATGGTGTACCTCAAGGTTCTATTTTAGGACCAATCCTTTTTACTGTGTATATTAATAGTATATTTAAATGTATTTTAAATTGTAATATTTTACTTTATGCTGATGATGTTGTATTGATATCTGCTCATAGAGATTTAAATACTGCCATTGCCTACATGCAAAATGATGTAAATAACTTAACAAAATGGTCACATGACCATGACCTCTCCATCAACATGAAGAAGTCCAAAGTTATGTCCATAGCCAATAATGCAGCTAACGTTCAACAGATTCACATAACAATACATGATTATAAATGCCTGCATACTGAAATAACCAAGTCTGTGTGTAAATGCAACAAATTATAACAAGTAATACAATATACGTATCTCGGTATCATAATAGATCAGACATTCAAATTTAGGGAACACTGTGAGAAGATATGTAGTAAATTACGAAAGGTTAGTTATCAAATGTATCATATTAGAGATTTTTTGCATATTAAAGTTAAAAAGATGTTGTATTTCGCAACTGCTGAATCAATATTAAGATATGGCGTTACTATTTGGGGTAAAACCTGTAGGGTACATAAATTAAAACTATACAGTACACAAAACCGGATCATCAAAGCGATTGCATACCACAAAAAAAATGATAATAATTTGTCAGCTAACTCAGACTCTCACGATACAAATAATTTCTATAAAACACTAAGAATACTACCACTCGAAAAACTTCTAACCTATATTTTAGTAATAGATAATTATTTTTCCAATAAATACAAAACACTGAAAGACAATTTTCATAAAATGGAAAAGAGGAATCTATACCAATATAAAATCCCCAAATGCTTCAATCAATACGGTGAAAACAAAATGGTGGTTAGTGTTCCTAAATTGTTTAACAAATTACCTAAAGAAATGCATGGTTTAACCACATATTCGGATGTCAAAAGTAAACTTTTAAATTATCTACTTGAGGACTTTAATTTTTAATTTTAAGACATAAGTTTTTTATCGTTTCTTTCATTGTTTTTCGATGTTTTTAACTTCTTGTAAATGAATTATGGAGAACCTGCTGATGAGCCTGTTTTGGCTCAGAAGGTCTCCTAATTGTAAAAATATTTTTTTATTCTTAAAATATTGTAATATCAGGGTTTTTCTCTTTTATCTTTTCTTGCCCAATAAGTCAGAATATGTGTTGGTTATATAGTGAAAAGCGTGTTAAGAATTTGTAAAGGGAATGTTTTTAATGTATTATATATTTTTTAATATTTGAGATATGTATTTTTGATGTATTGTAATGTGTTTATAAACAAATAAAAATATGAAATATGGAAAAAATTTAAAAAAAAAAAAAAAAAAAAAAAAAAGGTCTAAACTCAAAATAAAATGAAATCATAATGATAAGTTAGAATTACAAAGGATATGGATATCATCATTAATTACCGTCGGCAGTGGAAGCAGTCTGTACACCGAAGTTGAGCTCTATTTGTATTTTGCAAGGATCCAATTTCTTACTCAGATGCACCAAATGGAAAGCGTTGCAAAACACTAGCATATTTTCAAGGTCTTCTTCTTGGCTCTGTTAAATTGGAGAAAATATTACTTGGTTATTTGGTTCAAGTACCTTTTCTTCGAAAATGTCTATGCCTCACTGCCTCAGTTTTGAAATTTAAATGATAACATATTGAATTTATTGGGGATCGAATGAAGCATCACCGGAAGGAACTATAGATTTTATAATATGTTATGATGATCAGAAAAAAACATTGGATCTGATTCTAGTGAACGTGAAGAAAGTTTGATTACACTTTTGTTCTATTGCACCACGTCTTTCAACAAGCGTGTTTTTCGGCGACGTCATGCGCCTAAATTCGATATAATGGGAGATGAAATGTGCGTATGCGTATCTTATAACAGCAATAAAACCACATAAAATGCCATGAGAAAAAATTCTCCGGGAATCGAACGCTGGACCTTTAGCTTCCCGGGCCGCTGCGCGGGCCACTATGCTGTCCAGTTTCCTGAATTCCGATGGTAATTTTAATGTAGTTGTAATGTCCCGGAAATTTTAGGGAATTTAGAAATCTGGATAATGTAGTGGTTTACGAAGTGTCTCGTAAAGCCAAAGGTCTATCATTCGATTCCTAGTCCAGGAGATTTTTTCCTCATGGCAATTTATGTGAATTTCACCGCCGTTCACGTGGCAGGATCGTAATATTTAATGATAAAAGCAGTTTTACTATACTAAACCCCCTATTTCTGGAAAATATATGCGATAAGTTATTCGTAAAAAGGAGCCAAAGTTATTGCTACTATTTAAGTATGCATAATGTAGTTTATATATGAAAGTATTCTGCGGATAAGTGGATTCCGAGAATAGAGGCGGAAGTAGAAAAAGAGTAGGGGAGAGGGGGGTAATAGCGTAAACTTCAGCATTTTTATTTCATATATTTCAATTGAAAACTTCAACGAAAGAGGCAATCATATTATTTGAAGGAAATTCGATTTCCTACCAATTCTTGGCTTCTTATTTGAAAAATTTAACTTATTTTGTGTGTTAAACCTATTTTACAAAACCCTTACACTGCACGGTATTATCCCGAGTGCCGGGGCAATACCGCACACCAGTTGGGGCAATACCGCAACTATATTCCATCGTCGAAATAAGTAAAACATAGCATATTAGCTGACATTAAAATTAACATATCATACCAACCCCGTTATCTTAGGTTTAATGAAAGTGAGCTAACATAAAACTTAAATTAAAGAAATTTTTTTCTAGTTATGATTAAATGTTTTATTTATAGCATTAAAATATGAAAATCCACAATTAGTTCAGACAAACTGTCGACACGACGGATGAAGGTCGTTCGGATTATTGAGGTGTTCCGACTAGGAGGTTCGCCTGTACTTGAGAGGATTGGCAAATCGCACATTCAAAGGTCCTTCATAATTCACATAAGCATTTTAGTGTCAAAGTTGCTCAGAAAAGTTGTAATACAATATGGGGCATTATCGTTCAACACGGGGCAATACCGTACACCTTGCGCCTTGCGCGGAATTGCCCCATGAAAGGTGTACGGAAGTGCCCCAAAACGACATGACGCATTATTTTCAACCCTAACCTAAAATAAGAACAATATAGTACTTGTGTTTGGTACTAAAAAATAGCCCATGATATGGGCTATTCAAAACCACTAATTTGAATACAGTCACTAATAACGTTTCCCTTACCTCAATTCGAGTTAGTCTCTAAATTTGATAAGAATAGTTGACAAAACAGAAAAACTTTCGTCACATTCACGCGCGCAAAGGCAGAAGCTCCCAGATTGTCTTCATCGGTTTCGCTTTCCTTCCGCTATGCAGCAGTACTTCCCAGCGCTCACTACATACTCCAGCGGATCTAAAATCATAATGCACGGTATAGTCCCGCCGCGGCGCGCCGTACGGTATTACCCCGCTCTCCCTTAAGTTAGGTTCGAGTATACATATCGAGTTTTTCAACTATACCGCTGATAAATATTCTGATGCCTAAATTACCTTTGCTTTAAGCAAACACATAAATGTTCACGGTACCTTCTCTGGCTGCATTACAGGACCAATTTCGATGAGACTTTTCTTCGTGACTTCAATACGCTGGGAAGATGGGCGCAAAACAGTCTCCAGTGAGAAAAGTAATTTGACGATGTACATTCTGTATCCGTTACCTTCTTGTGCGTACATATGAATGTATGCTGGACCAAAACTCGGAGAGAAGCCTAAAATGATTTAATTTCCTTTGCTCAACGTTATTGCTCAAAAAATATTGTGTATTAAAGTATTAAAATTCAGTAAAATACTTATCAGCCTTGTTATCAATGTTATTGATTAATTACCTTCTTTCTTATCACTTGAAACTGCATTCATTTTCAGAGCATGCTCTGCGATATAATGACAGCTTTTAGTGGAATGCTCGTCTTTTAGCCGAATTACAATTTTCTGGAAAAGGGGTGGGAACCTGCCCACGAAAGCGACTTGCTCATTCCATTCAACTAATCCCCGAACGTCATGTTTTAAGCTGGTAGACCCCTGTAAAATCAAGGGACACATTAATGAGTTTGATGTATAAGGTAATGAAATCTGTAACGAAACGAAATGACCCTCCTCAATACCAGCACCATAATTATTTTTAATGAGACGCCTATTCAATTTCGGTAAAGAGTCGGCGGAATTTCACCTTAGCCTTTGGTTAGATAATTTTGACAGGGAAATATTGGAAATGATTCAAAAAGAGAATTTATTGTAGCTTCAATAAATCTAGTACTATTTTAATATTTTTTTCAAGGCATCCATGTGTGATCAAGGTTTTGCTAACTTGCTATAACGTTCATTTATCTATTTGGAGTATTCCTGATAAATTTCGCTGAAAATTTCAGTTTTCAACGTTTTGCTTTTGAAGTGTTATTGTTTAGGCCAAATGGAACCTTAAATTTTTCTATATTTAGAGTGCACAATTAAAACTTCTCTCTTTGAGAAAACCGGATATGAAAAGGAATATAAAATAAGAGTGAATGCTTACTATTTTCAGTAAGAATTGCATGCATCATTACAATTGCATTTCCCGGCATTTACTGGGATATCAAGCGTTCATGATTATGAGAGAATGGGATCACTGACCTAATTTTTAGGAATGATATCTATATCATAATCGTGTTATGCCAAAATCATAGTATGCATTTCAATATCTTGACCAGACCAACAGCTTTAGATACTTTCGCTATGGCTCTCAAGGAATCATATTCAAAAGGTATTTTTACTTCTGCCCATTTTGCGTCTGGTGCTATGACTTGCTACTAAGATGTACTTTCAAACCTGCTTGGTGATGATTGTGCCTTATATCATAAAATCGGAAATTCCAAATTTCAACCGGTACATTGCTAAGGGCTAAAATTTGATGGCTTATCCTACGAAAAGCTTACCATTCTAAACTTAGCAAAAATTCAACTACTTATCATTTAAACCTTCCAATACATTCCATAATGCATGTATAAATTTAGTCTGAAATAAAATTTTAGGATTGTTTTAAATAATTATACTTAACAGTGAGATTACCGAACTTCAGTTCCACATATACTTTTGAATTCAGTTCTTTATGTTTCGTTGTACTCTTCTGACCACAGCATGAGCATGTTAACTTACTAGGATCATGCAATTCTAAATTACCCTGCGCTTTATAAACGCGGCAAACGTATCTTGCTACTTGACTTTCGTTGAGAATATTCCTGGAAGAAGAACAAGAAAAATATGCCCAAATTGGATTTTAAAAGAGGTAATTACCATCCGTTTGAACCTCGACCAGGTAGTGGGTATTAAAAAAAACATAAGATATCCTTGCATGTGCATTTAAGCCTTTTCATTTGCTTCTTTTCACATACTTTTTAAAGGCAGAGAACAAGAACAATAAAAATATGGACCGATAGCATCTCATGGACCTCATTTTATAACGCAAGAGTATTTAAATGACCTAGTGCGCGATTTAAATTTGTCCAAAAAGCAGAGAGTTCTTAGGATCAAGATTAAACGGTTGGAAATTGCGGGATCCAAATACGAAAATAGGGTAGTCTCCTTCATCAAAGAAAACGAAAGGCACTGATTGCGATTCGTTACCCAACATTAGTGTATTCATAATATTGAAATTATTTGGTTTTAGAAATCCCAGTTTAGACGAATTTTAATGGTCAATTTTAACCTCATTTGAAAAAGGCCAGATTGGCGCCCATGCGATGTCACTCCGCGTGACGTCTGAGAGACCTAGATTGATTCTATATGAGTAGATAGGATTTTTACATTGCCTGAGATTACCAATGTATGCATAAGGCACAGAGCTCAGGGAAACATTTCTTAATAATCATCTATTAAAATTGCCTATGGTCGTAAAGTTTCCTTCCGTTCATAAGGTATTAATAATCCTTACTTACGCCAAGCGCTGTCTGCTAGCAGGGTACTCTGCTAGCGGCCTGCATCGTATTGGCGCTCATAGCCTCGCATCAAGGTGGCCTCATACGGCGGCAGCTGGAACCAGAATGACGTCAAACGGGCTTTTCCCAGCATTCATACTTATCTGTACTATCTATACTTATCTATACTGTCGTTGTGT